>NC_045607.1:11187500-13616666 GCF_009762305.2 Zalophus californianus
TAATGTTATTTTCTTCTAAATCTCAATAAGCCAGAGACTAAACATTTCTCTTCAAAACTTGTTCATGCCACTGTATGATTTATTGAAAGAAAACTATCTAATAAGAAAATTACAGGTAAAATCCACAGAATTTAGTCCTAAATGCTCTGTTACTGTGAAAGGAAATCTCACACTGACATTGTATAATATGGCATACATGTGTAATATTCACACAAAATTTAAAACAAATGATAAAACTTGATTTTTCTCATTGTTATTACGCAGAGAACCATAAGCAGTAGTGTACCTGGTTTGTATAAAATGTGACATTGATACCAGAAAGATTCCACTAGTCTTTCTATCGTGACTTGTCTAAGCTGTAGAACCTTCAGGTTGGAATTGAGACTTTGGGTTTGTGGTCCTTTGGGCCTTGTGTTCACCAAGCTCACAAAGAATGGAATCAGACCTGGGTGTATCCCATTTCTCTTAGAAACTTTTGAGCTTTCTTTTTTTTTTTCCCCCTCATTCTTCTCCAAAGTGTGGGTGCTGTCATGCTTCCAATCTCATACACACTGCTCAGATTTGATCCACTTTAAATGGTGAGGTCACGTTTGGTCCTGGAAACTTTTTATGACACCATATACATGGAACAGAATTTATCGATTCATTTGAATCTGATTGAGAGGATTTACTTATAAAAGGGTCAAGTGGATCACACTTTGAAATGGCTCTACAACCTGACCTTAAAAAGACTAACTTATAAGTGGCTGCATTTTCTGATTTTTTTCCCCTTTGTGTCTATTTTTGGTGGCAGAAACTGGGAGAGTAGATTTGATTTTATGCATTAATTGAATGAGTGTAATGTACACTGATAAATGTGGTGTCTGCAGAATGTGAGCCAGGCACCATACTAGGTAAAGAAGAGGAGAGAAGAAGTAGATTCTATCCTTCCCCTGAAGGACCTTACTGTCTAGTAGGCTATAAGGGTAATGCACGTTCAGGTCATTTTGTTGGTTTGTAGTACAGTGGCATGACCAGAAATTGGGGATGTCTCTGAAAACTAAGACCTTTGGGTAGTGATACCACCATGTAATCACATTCCTACAATTTCTTGTCCTTGGTTATGAAGCTGTAGAAGGTGGTAGAGTTAACAAGAGTGGTACAGAGAAACCCAAGTGGAAAAGTCTTGAAGCTACCCTTAAAGAAGATCATCTTTTAAGTTTGTTTTAGATGTGCTTTTTCTAAGAGTCACTGTTGATTTTTGGATTTTTCCACCTCTTGCTCAAAAAGGTCAGTTTCCATATTTCTTAGTAACTTGGCAGTCTGGGATTGTAGATAGAAACATAATTTTCTCATCCACAGATACAAAGTCTCAATCTCTTCAGACCCTAGGAACTGATTGTTTAGCATAATAGCAGCAAAGCACCCTGCTGATGCAGCTTTCTTCGAGAAGTGCCACAAATGCCATAAAACGTAGCCATTTTGATGGACCACATTACAGATTTTGAAAAGATTCATTGATAGAATGCAGATGTATAAATGCATCCCAGATTAAACATCTGCTTCCTTGTATATGTTTAAAAGTGTCCTGTTCTTGATGATTGGCTTGGTTTTAATGTTTTTTCAAGTATAGGTTCATGGATGGTTAAACAGTAATCCTAAAAAATCTGTCACGTGTTGCTTCTTATTTCTCCCTGTGTTGTTACAAGTCAAATTTATCACCTTGGACAAATGTCAAAATTCATGCTTTTTAAAAGTGCTGAAGAAAAACCACCTTGTATATAAGGGCTACTCTTCTACCATATCTGTATCATGAATCTCCTCCTCCCCCCTCCCCCATTTCCAGAAAAGGGTGAATTTAAGAATGGGATAGGGTTGGACTGGCTTCTTAATGAAAACTATATTTCAAAACCTTAAACATTTAGCTAAACTCAATCGAAAAATTGATACATTTTTTGACTTAAGTCTTTTCTTTTAAGTTGAAGGTTTCTTCCCAATTTGGTCACTCCCCAGCTGTTACAGTTATATAGAAGGAACTCATTAAAAAGACAAATTCTTTTTGAGCTATTCTTTCTGAAAGCATGCCAAGCTATGCAGCTACGTTGTACTACTACTTACTTGAATCTAACGCCAGGAAATGGTAATTATGCAATCCTTACTTACACATTCTTATTAGAAGTGTTCTCCCAGTTTTATTCTGGCTCCAAAAAAGCTCCACTAGATTTTAGACATCTGTGAATACTTTTGGATCGTCTTGTTTCTTGTGAGTTACTCAATGGTTATAACTAAGTGGACTGTGGCTGTTTTTGAGCTCCGTAGTCTTGAGTCTTAACTTTAGTCTCATGTAACCAGTGTCTGTTGTTCATTGGGCAAGTCTGTGGTCATTAAGTCTTGTTCATTATCCCTGCTAGGTTGCGCCCCAGTCTGCTCTTTCCCTCTGCATTCAACTCTTAGCTTCTCTCCTGTGGACTCTTCCTAATGGCCTACAACCCAATGACTTTTTTAATCACTTCCCCACTATAAGATGGCCAGAGATAGCTTTCTTAAAACCTATTTCAAATCACACCGTTTCTCTTTAGTCAAAACTCTTGCTGGTTCCCTGGTACCTTCAGGATTGACTCCAAATTTCTTAAAAGTTGGATTTCAGGCCCTTGGCAGTCTGACCTTGACTCAACCTCCAGCCTGGTTTCCTACCACTTTTCACTTTATAAGCAGACATAGAACACCTCACCATTTCCCAGCATGGTTTGCTTTCTCCCACCTTTGTTTTTGCCCAAGCTGTTTTTATGGTTGAGATCCTTCCCCAAGCTTCCTCCTGCTCCCCAGGTATACTTCTGTTCAGCATTAATTGCCCTGCTTATATCACTTCCTCTGTGAAACAGGTCCTGACTAAATTAGTCACTCTATCTCAGCACTTGGAGAGCACTTGGAACATTACCTCCTTACATTGTATTATTTATCTGTCCGTCTGTACTCTTCAGGTATGGGAATGACTATAGTCAGTGTTAGAGGCTGTTCTCAGCAGCAAGGATAAATTACGGGCCAGTGAATAATTGTGAATGTGAAGTACGTAATACACAGACATAATTGCTAAGGAGTTCAGATTCCAGAAAGCAGGGTACAGAGGCGTGAATGACAGTGGTGATGAAGAGCATGGACTTTGGAGCCAGACTGCTTGGGTTTGAATCCCAACTCTGTCATTTACTGGACTTACCTCTTTGGGATTTCATTTCTACATCTGTAAATTCTAGAGATAATCATAGGAAAGACCTCCTAGGGCCTTTGTGGGGGTTAAGTGATGTGAAATGTGTAAGAGTGCTCAGGATTATACCTGGCATCTGATAACCAATAATTATATAGTGCCTCCTCTGTCTAGGGACAGATTTAAAGTAGCAGGGTAACCCGGGTTGGGTGCTTTTGTTTGTTGGGTATTAGGGTTATGTGTGATAACCTTTGCCTCCAGAATTTGGCAGATCCTAAGAATTCTGGAAAACCTTTCCTTTCTAAGCCCGTGTTGTTCCAGAGCAAAACTTAGAGAAGTCGCAAAAGGAAGAGACAGTACTTTGTCAAGTAAAGATGAAGAGATATAATCAGAAACGGTTCCTATGTTCGAAAATGTACTGAAAATACGGAAACTCTTTAAATGGTGATGAAGGGGTTTCAAATAACTAATTATTTTTAATTTATTTCAGTTGTAAAATCTGTATATTGAGACTTTGCATGTTCAAAACCTCAGAAATTTAGTAATGTGTCCCACTGTCCTTGTAAATTAGCCCTTTTGGTCACGTATAGTGCTTTATACTCTTGTGTTAGCTTTTGTTTTTTTTAAAAAACTTACATGCTGTAGAATTAAGAGTCCTGTGGCTACCGTAATTGCAAACTGTCTAACTTTGGTCAATTTCAGATTTCAAATGTGAAATAGGATGAAACCCAGACTGTGGACTAGTCTGTATTGTGTGTACATGTGTATATAGCAGGTGGGGGTTGGTGAGTAGAAATGAGAAGGTATTTATAAATTAAGATGGTCTTTTAAAGAACGTTGAGCTTAACAAAGTTCATTTACTTATATGTCAACCTTGTGAGATATGTGACATATTGTTTTATGTTGCTTTTATTCCTGGAATATTCTTATCCAGCAGTTTGTCTAATATTCATCTCTCAAAAGTCAGGTCACATGTCACCACCCCGGAGGGGTCTTTCACATCCCCTCGGTGGCAGTCCTCACACCTTTCTTTTTCCTTGACCATTCTTCTGTCAGAAAACCGAAAACACTTTGTTGCACGTAGTTGTTTATGTACCCTTTCCCTCCCCCAGGCAGGAGGTCAGGGATTCTTGCTTGCTTTGTGTCCATATCTCTAGCACCTGGTCCTCATCTATGGGTATTAGTAGGCCAAATATTTGATATGTAATAATCAATGATTATTTGAATAGCATTCACACTGTGATCTCTGGGCTCAGAACTTGAATGAGGTAGGACAAACCAAGACATACATTTATTAAATCCTATTTTTACCTCGCAGAGGCTTTTAAGATTCTTGCATTTGAATGTATTTCAAACATGATGCCTCTTTAGTAACATCTGATTTTAGAAGTGTAAACTGTAAATTGTTGAGAACATTATTTTTATCAGAGAACTCTTCCAACCTTCCAGATACTTATCATTTCTAGAGATCTAAACTGCTGGTAAATTGAGAAGTATTTCTGAATTTCTAAAATATATCTGTTATAATAAACAGATTTAATGGCAGCTAAAATCTTTGCATTATTCATGTCTCACTTATTTCTTAACAATTAATCATCCCTCCTACAAATTTTAAGTGTTTTCTTTCTTCTTCCTCTTTTTCTTTTTCTTTTTTTTTTTTTGTATGTTTGGCCTAAAGAAAAGTAGAAAATAAGTATCCCCATGTTATAGAAGATCTGGCTTTGGAAAGGTCCCTTTGGGCAAAGGCTTTACTTTTTCAGCCTCATTTTTTTTTTTTCATCTTTAAAACAGGAAGTAATACTAATTTTGTAGAACTGGTAGGAGAAGTGGGCGTGATGTATACACTATACCCGAATTAGTCAAGTTCAATAAATGTTTTCTGGTGTAGCATGAGGAAAATGAAGCAAAGAAAAGATTTTGCTGTTTCCATGTAATTCATGATGTGTCTGGTATTGCATTAAGTACTAGAATATAGGTAAGTCTTTAATGTGGATAAAGAGCCTGGAGTCAAGTAATAAAAACTTTTCTAACATCACGCCCCAATTTCCCATCACAAGGCAGATAGAACAGCTATTTGTTCTTTCAGTATCCTCCAGATAAGCCATGGTTTTCCCTCTAAGATTCTGAGGACCATAGCATCCAATCTAGGATACTTTGAAGAGTGAAACGGGCACCATGATTACACAGAAACAATGAGCAAACCAGGATGCCTGGGTAAGCTGGCACATGAGGCTCCCCTAACCTAAGACCCTGTGACAACACAAACCTTGCACTCCACTGCTGCAGTTGGAAAGTGAGGTGGGAGAGAGGCGTTAGCTTCATTCAGCATGGAGGGCGACCACTGCAAAGTTGTAGCTGTATGAGTGTTTGTAACTGTGGAGACAGAATCCTAATCAAGTAGGAACCAAGAATGAGACTCTCATTTGTAGTCAACAAAGCAGCAAGCTGAGGATTGTGGGAAGAGCTTAAGCTCCAGGGATAGATGAACTTGGGTTTCAGTGTTAGCTTTTCCATTCACTGTCTTCTTCCAGTTAAACAAGTTACTTCACTGCTCTACCTGAAACTAATTTTACTCCACTTTTAAGGTTCAGTTCACACATAAGAGGTTGATAATCTTTATAATACATAAGATTACTGGCAGGATCGTTGAGCACATGTAAAACTTCTAGCACAGAACATGGCACGTATTAGCTGCTTTGTCAGTCTCCTTCTGCTTGTCACTTTACCCCCTCCAGAGAGCAGATGACCATTGGTATGTGAGGAACATAATGAAGCCTGTAGCAGAAGAAGCTTATGTAGGTAATTAGATACTTTAAATTATATACATAATTCTTATGTTTATTAGGAATAAATAGTAAATTTTTGACAGAAATGGCTGATACCACATTTATACAAACTTTAATAGTTTCTTCCATTCCTTTCATCTTCTATATCAAGAATAAATATTGGAGCACCTGGCTGGCTCAGTTGGTAGAGATGTGACTCTTGGTTGTGAGTTCAAGCCCCACACTGGGCATGGAGCCTACTTAAAAAAAAAGAATAAATGCTGTTTCTTTGATAAATTCAGGTCTCCTTTGGCCCAGGTGGTCTCACTGTTTCCTATGAAGATTAAACAAGAAGACCTGTAGACTCTTAGCACGGTGCTTGGCAATAGTAAGTGCTCAGTTAATACTATTTTTTTTCTTTTTTGCTTCTAAATCTCCAGATTATCATCCAGCCATTTTTCAGCACCATTATTGACTGGATATTTTCCTCTGTGCTGGCTACTCCACTAGACACTGGCAGTGGATATAATCCCCACCATTCTTAACTCAGTCAAGTGTGAAAGATAGATCTGTGAATAAGTATATTCCATCCATTTTTCACATTTTAACATCTCTGAAATTGGGATGCATCTTACAATTGATGATAGTTAATTCAGCATTTTTTTCCCCTAATAGTACTGAAAAATATTAGTCTTATAACTAGTGCCTTCTTAAATGCAATGATACGTAACAAATTACTGCAGTGAAAAGTCATGCTTTCTTTGTATACAGGAAAATGGACTTTGGGATCTCAGAAGAAATACCAGATTATTAGGAGCATGTTCTGAAGAGAGATTTAAGCCGATCCTGTTCAAATTTGTTACACTTCTTTTGTTGTTCTCTTCAACCATAATCCCTTTCCACGCTGCTGGGTTATTACTGAGGCTCCTGTATGAGGTTCCTCTTCCTTCTCCGAGGAATTGGAGGCCTGACAGGCACCCAGTTGTGTGTCTTTACCCTCCTGTGGAAATGTAGGGTCCTGAGATTATGGTCAGTTTAATGCTAGGAATGATAGCAGGATTGGTGTGGGAGCTTAGGTGAAGAGCTCACTGAGAATAGCCTCTGAATCCTTTGCAATCCGGAAGACTTGGGGTTTATGGCAAAGTTAGAAAGTGACGTAAAGGACTCAAACCCTGCTAGTGACTTCAGTGTGTTTAGAATAAAGTCCAGGCTCCTTAACATAAGGCCCGTCATGATTTGGCCCCTGCCACCCTATCCAACCTGATCTTTTTTTTTTTTTTTTTTTTTAAGATTTTTAAAAAGTTTATTTGACAGAGTGAGCGAGAGAGCACAAGCAGGGGGAGCAGCAGAGGGAGAGGGAGAAGCAGACTCCCCGCTGAGTAGGGAGCCTGATGCCGGACTCAATCCTAGGACCCTGGGATCTTGACCTGAGCTTAACCAACTGAGCCACCCAGGCGCCCCCCGACCTCCTTCTCTTGCACTCCTCCACTTCAGCATGCCAGGCTGATTTCAGTTCTTTGAATATGCCAAGGGTTCTTGTTCAGTGGCTCTTGCTCATGCTCTTACTTTTTTTTGGCCTTTCTCCCCATATTCCTCTTCCAGTCTTTGACTGGTGAACTCTTACTCATTCTCAAAGTCTGAGCTCAACATGCCACTTCTTGAGATGTCTCTCGTGACCTTCCATCTAATTTCAGGCCCCGATCATTCTGTCAGAGCACTCTCTTCTTTCACAGCTCCTGTGACAGTTGAATTCTACATTCATGTATTCATTTGTAAAGCATCCGTCTTTCTAACTAGATCAGAAGAAGCTCCATGCAGACAGGGCCCATGGCACATTGGTTCTAAAATATTATCTTGCCTAGGGAAATATATCCATTTCCTTTTCTAAGATGACTGAAATACGCTTCATTCCAGGGGCTCCCTTCTGTCTACTTTCTTGTTTATTAACTTTTGGGAAGCTTTTAAGCAATCAGGAGGTTTTCTTCACAGTTATTTTAAAAATTCAACAACCACTTGGCAGATACTTGAATATAAGTCCCACAAATTGATCGTCTCTCCCCCAGCAAGTAATAGTGGTTGTCTGAGCTCATTTCTTGTTTTGATGGGGTGAAAGAGCTTAACGAGCAACAGTGTTCCAGGAACCTAGATGATGCATCTGGATTCTCAACACGCTAAGCTTGAAGTACTTAGGGGACACGAGGCAAAAATGTCCAAAAGGCAGTTGGAATAGAGCCTGGTGTTAGACATAATCTAGAAGTGAGGATTTGAATTTGAGATCTTTACATAATGATAATTAAAATTAAAGTGTAAATAGACTATTAACAGAGGAGAATGCAAAGTGAGAAGAAGGAAGAGAAAATCCTAGGAAACACACTTCAGGGGAAGATGTTGAAAGAAGGGCCAGAAATTGAATAGTGAGAAGGCCCTTCTGTGTTCTACATCGAACAGAACATTGGGTACGTAACATGTGTTGTTGGTGTGAGTGGTGAGTAAAGCACTAGGAAAGACTTTCTTCTCTTTTAATACTTTTTATGATATTATGAACAAAATAACTCTATATTGAAGAGCTGTCAATGATCCAAAGAGCATCAATATATTTATCTGTTAAGAGAGCCCCAGAGCCTTACCTGTGATAGTAGTGAACTGTTAAGAAGGAGTGGTTTCTCTGAAGAGTTTATGCCACAAAACAGTTGTGAATTTTGAGTGGTGGAAATATGTTTGATTTGTAATTCTTTGTTTGTTTTTTGTATTTTAAATAATTTTCCAAAAAGAGAACATGTTTGTATGCAGTAGACAATTAGCCATTTACCGATAACCATGTGTGAATTGTTGGATCACCATAGAGCCAGTATGATTGGCATGGTCATTTTACCTTTCAGAAATTTCTGAATTTGAGTCTTGGTGAGTTTGGGTTATGTTGTATGATGAGGTTCCTTGACTCTCGAGATCAGGGGCTGGCAAACTATTGTCAATTGGCCAAGTAATGCCTAGTGGTGGTTTATGTGTGGCCTTTGAGCTAAGGTGGTTTTTACCTTTATGAAGAGTTGTTTAAAAAAACAAAAACAACAACAACCCAGAAGGATCTGTGACAAAGTCCATAAGTGTCTGGCAAAGCCTAAAATATTTACTGTCTGGCCCTTTAGAGAAAAAGTTTGCTGACTTCTTCTTTAGTGTGTAAGTTGTAAGTGAAACAAACCAAAAATTCCATAGGAAAGCCTCACATTGTTCCAGAATGTCTTGCAGGTCATTACGCTTTTCTTTTAAATAGTGACTTAGACGTTCAGTTATGAGAACATATTTTCGTTACTGCCTTGTGTGACTTGATAGTGTGGTCAGGTAGAAGGCTTTCAGGACTGTATCTCATAAAATAGTTCTGGAAAGTGTTGACATCTATTCTGATACTATTGTGTTTATGGTTTATCCCGGCCTCAGGTAAACATTGGCATGTGCATGTTAGAGGAAGGTATGTAAAGTAAAATAAAACATATATGTGGAGTTGAATTATTTTCTTTGTTTACATTTTGCTGGCCCTCTGAAGAGACACTTTCTAGTTGTCAAAGAATGAAATCCTTGAGTATTAGATTTCGGAAAACTATTTAAATTGTGTAATTTTTTAAAATTTCAGTACTGTTTCGTATCACCTGCCTTCTGTCTTTATAATGAGATGTCACTGATCTGTTCTGAGTATAAATTTCCTCAGTTCTTGAGTCCTCCTGATATCGTTTTATTAGAATCTGCAAGTTGTGGGGAAATAAAAGTTGACTTGAAACAGTTCTGTAATTGGAGATGACTGTTCAGTGGGGCCCTGTCTAATCAATTGCTAAATAATTCTCTCTCAAAAGCAGATTTGAGATTTACATTTTGATCTTCATAGTCTGTTCCCAGTGTTTGTTGATGGTGTCTGACATCTCCTGCCACTGGATAAATAAAGCCTGTTATTTCCTTTTCAACATTTTAAGCGATTACTCTCATACAAGAGCTGAGAAGCAGAAGGTTAGATATATTATCAAACTATGATCCTGTCTATCTGAAGAAGCTGGGAACCTTGATTAATATGCCTTGTTAACTGATGATTTCAGTTCCATACTGGTAGTGCTAGAATAATTTGTATAAACCAAGCAGTACAGATTCCTTATTTTAGCACTAAGACTTACAAAGGCTTCTTTTAGCAGCCTTTAATTTTGTACTTATGTATGTGACATAGCCTGTGGCTGTGATAGCTACTGTGAATCTCCAGTTGTTTGGGGATGAAAGGAGGAGGCAGCTGGAAACTCGGTAGCTACATCTAGCTGTCTACCTAGAGAAGGCCTTGATTTCAAGTTTATCTAAACAAGCTCGACTAATCCCAACTATCTAGGGGGATCCACTGTCAAAACAAGCAGCGTGGCCCTGAGGCAAACACAGCTATACAGAAATGAAGGCTGGGGCTTCCAATACTCCGATGACTGCATACTGGAGGCTTTTTTTCCCCCCTGAAAGAGGGTAAGAGAGGTAGAATTTGCATAATGCCTTTTCATTGGAAACTTTTGGAAGGCTGACAGACCTCCAGCTTATAGATCTGTAGCCACAATACAGAGTCTATAGGAGAATCCTTGAATGACCTAACCATATTGAAAGAAAATATAAAAGCGTCCAAGTATAGCCAAGTGAGAGAGGGAAAGAGGCTGATGCATTGTCTAACATCTGCTGTACTTCTCGTTAGTTTTGTTCTTTGCTATTCTGTGTGGACTTTGGAGAAGCCTAAGACAGCCTAACATGAATCCTATAATCTTCCTTCTGAATATTTATGTAGTGTGCCAGCTTCTAAGCTGTCCTTTGCGTTTTCCTACTTCCCCCTCATTTTCATGCTCTCAAATGAGGCCAACATTTCAAAAGCTAAATAAATGTTTGTGAATGTTTATAAAAGATTTGCATAAATTTGTCCTTGTCTGACAAAGATCACTTTTTTCTTATGCCAGTTCTGAAAAAAATTTTTTTAAGGTTTTGGTGCTTGTCTTGACAACAAAGTCCTGCATCCCAGAACAATGATTGCTGATTAAGTGGGTATGCAATTGTGACTGAATAGGCTTTCAAGATACTGGGTAAAAAGGCCTATCATCTGAAGGCTGAATTATAGAATTTAGAAAATGTTATCAGAAGTACACATTTAAATCTATTTTTTGGTACCATATCATTAGGTAAGACAAAGAGTTCTTACAAGTTAAAAGTATAACCACCCACGGTTTTAAAAATTCTTCTGTATAAATTTTAATAATCAGAATGTTTCAGTAACTCAGAATATCACTTTTCTTTCCTGTGGTTGAACATATTTAAAAATAATTTTTTGACCTGTAGGCACTCTTTGGAAACTGTAAGTCTACCAGTTTTATGTATTAATATGGTTACTGGGGTGGTGATCAGGAAATAAACCAGGCACTCCTTCGAGACCTCTGAATGCACAACCATACCTTGAGAAAATCTAAACTACATGAAATATGTGTTAAGGCTTAATTATAGGACACACACACACGCACACGCACACACACACAGCCCAGACACTTGTGCCACTGACGTGTTTGCTGAATTCATTTATCTTTTAAAATTAGAATGGATTTTGTGGGGTGGCAGGGGATGTTGTGGGCAGAGGTGCTAATTCAGTTCAGAGATATTCAGAGATTGGCAGGAGAGAGAGGTAACAGCCAGTTCTGTTAGTCCTTTGGTTGTATTGGTTTAGAGGCTTAAGTTGTCATTAAGGCACAAACTAGAGCCACTTCTCTGACACAGTTTTTATCACATCTGCTAGGCTTGTGTCCCAAGAGGAGACGTGGAGAGCAGCGAATTCAGCATGGGCCCATTATCGAGTGCTTTTTCGTGTGTTGTAAAAGGAGTGAGACCTCAGGGAGGCTTGGAGCCTCCTCCCGTGTAATGTCCAAGTCAGATTTGAAGGACTGGTGGCAGGAAAGCTTTGGCCTTTGGGTGTGAATTCTAAGAAATAGAGGCACAATTAAGTTTAAAAAATTCAAGGACTTTGAGCTTGATAATGAAAGATTTTTTTTTTCTAGACTAATGTGAGCAGAAAAGTTACCCATCTGTGCACATTTTTGTGTGCATTTAAAATATTTAAAAGCTAACAGCTTTTAATATGCTTACAAAATACAATTTCTATCAGTGCTCTTTTTTTTTTTTTTTTTTCCTTAAATAGTATCTTCCTGAGGGCAAGTTGCTTCTTCAGTGAAATCATGTTTGCAGTTTTACTGTTGGGACCCTATTCCTTTGGTATGTGCTGACTTGTGTTTCCCCTCCCCCATTTTCCCCAATCTTTCTTCCTTTTAGGTATATCGATAATATAAATGTTCAGATAACAGGACTTAAAATGTTTAAGGAAATGAACCAAGCAAAATATTTTACAGTCATAATATTAAGTCCAAGGAATTCTATTACTGATGCCACCAAATGCTAATTGTAAGAGATTTTAACCAATCATTTGTTCATTTTGTAAGGATTTGAAACAAGTGTCAAGAAGTTTACTGACCTTAAAAATAGAGCTCTCTCATTTTCACCTCTTTACCATAAGCTTTCACGTTAATAAAATGAAATCTCAGAATAGAGGATGTGATAATACTGTAAATTGGGAATGACTTTACGTAATTTTTTTGAAGATATGGAGGGATACAAAAGGAAAAAGTGATTTTAAAAATTTTTTCTACAGGATCCACAATTTTTAACTTTGGACTTCAAAGGTCATGAAGATCTATACTTAAAAAGTAGTTTTAGAGGTGACTCTTCAGCTGTTGCAGGTATTCCACCAATGTACTTAATTTAGATATAAAATATAGATACAAAATTTATATGATACACGTTACAAAATATGAATTTCTATACTTCTTTGTAATTTTATCTTTGAATTACAATATTGAATGTGTCTATTAGGCATTATACAAATTAGCATAATGATAACATGTACATGACTCAAAATTAACATTTGTAAGGGGGAATAAAAGTAAACTGGGTGTAAATATTGAAATACACCAAAGAAAGGAAACAGATTCTGTAGCATTTGAGCAGCATTATTAGAAATTTGACCTGGCTTTTATGTTTAGGTGTTGAAAGGCCTTTTTGTAAAATCCCTTATTCAAAGATTTTTCTCACTGGAAATTTTTTTTTTTTTTTGAAGTTTGGCTGTAACTATAATATGGATCTTGGATTTAATTTGACATTTATAGAAAAGGAGAAAAAATTGTTTCCTATTTTCATATTTAGAAATTTCTGATCAACATTCTCGAACTTGGTGCTAATTAAGCTTCTGAAAACTTCTTACCATTCTGTTTTACCCTTCTTCATCATAAGCATTAAAACCTCTGGTAGCTTTCACTCGGAGTCCCTGGTTTTAACTTGAAACGGCTTAGGTTAGAAATTTTGTTAGCTTTTTGTGTGTTTGGATTTTGTGTGTGTTCTGTTTTTAACTTTCAACTTGAGTTTTAAGATCATCAATCAAAGACTTTTCTTTCAAGTCAGTGGCACTGATCTCAATTGCAGGACTTAGACGGTCAGCATTTCCCTCATGCTATTAAAAAAAATTTAAGCATTGAAATAGAGCATTTTAGGAATTTGTGCTCCACTGATCATTTCATCACACATCTACATTTTGAAATGAACAAATAAATTAGATATAAAAAAACTCAGGAAATGTTCTCCCACTGTTTCCCCGTCTCTCCCTCCTTCACTCTTTTTGGACAAAGGTAAATTATCAACTACTGTACTAGCTTTCAGCAAGCTACAAAGTGACTGATTACAGCTCTTTGTATTTTAGAATACATTCATTTACTCAGGCTATCTCTTTCCTTTATTTAAATGTTTTCCTGCAAACATTTTCTTTTTCTTTTTGAACTATTGAAAATGTGTCTCATCTCGCAACATTCTATAACCCCAGTGGACATTATAATCAGCCTGTGCTTTTGTCTTTCAGATGGCATTTATTTGTGGGGTGGTATGTCTGTGTCTGACTGTCGGTTGTTTTCATCTGCTGAATACAACTAATTTTTGTTTATGGGTTTCAGCGAAGCAATGAAAACAAAGTATTGACGTCCAAACTGATGGCTGTGGCAGGATCTTGTACACCTCCCTACCCACACCCCAAATTTAGAGCAAATTGGTTTAGCCTTGTTATTAATAATCTGTTAACTGCATCAAATTGAGTCTTCGGAGTTTTCCTTCCAGATAGGATTCTGTGATGGATAATACTATAAATTTAAAGCTTTACCAGGGTTTTAAGAGAACGCCTTAGTTTCAGCAGAACAAAATCCACTTTCTCCAGATTGGAGCAAGTCCCCTTGATGGGCCTTCTGACCAGAGGAGAATTCACATTGGATGAAATGAATCCAAAGGAGACTGAAGTGAATCTTCAGTTCATTTCTGATTTTTATTTGCAAGTGAATGCAGTGTTAGGTGTGTAGATTTCATGTTTGGTTCAAACTCTGAGGGTTGGTATCACCTTGTGGGCAGAGCTTTGTAGATGTTGTTCCTTTTCTAACTACACCGTGCAATCTGCTGTTTGATACATGCATGACTAAAAGATTTGCGCAACTGTCTGTCCTCCGTGCATCCCCCCCACCCCCTCTGCTCTTATTTCTTCCCACATGAAGTATCGTTGATTTTGTTAGGAAGAAAAGCCGTTTTAGAAATTGCCTATTTCATAAATTGTCTGGTGACACAGGGGTTGAATGCTGAATTCTTGTCTCATTTATTTTGAAAACTTTGCGACTGAACTCACCTTAATCAATGAGCTCAGTGTTGTCTCCAATAAGTTATGTGTTGGATATATTGATTGGGAAGGATTTTAGAAAACCCGTCTGGGGTTTATAATGTCAGCAGTGTTTTGATTATGAAAAGAGTTGGAACCTGGGGACATGGAACCAGGTGGCGAATGTCCTAAAGCCAGTGGTGACATGGTGGACTGGTTCCCTCCTGGGATCTAGTTCATGCCCTGCACTTTAACTGTGGTGACTGGCTACTATAGATTCACTTTTTTGCTCATTAAAATGTTAAAAAATCAAACTGTACATAAAAAGATTTGTGAAAATATAAACTTGGGAATTGATCTGGATAGCTGGCACAATTTTCCCCACCCCCTGCCTTAGCAATGAGGTCATTTACATTTCATCAGCCGTACTGCATCTTGAAGATCTGATTTATGTGGCAGTAGTTGAGGTTGTACTGAGGCTGGTTGTCTGAAAGAGCTTGTGTAGGCAAGAGGAAGAGGGGAGAAAACAGAAAATTACCATTTACAAAGAAAGTTCCCTAGCCAGAGACACAGATCCTAGTGAGAAAAAAGGGGTTGCTAACTGCTCGGTGACTCTTTCCAGTAAAGTTAATATTGAAAGACACTCTGCCATAAATATAATGCTCAAATTATATTTAAATCAGGGTTTTGAAGTCCCCTCTCTTGGGGAATGGTACTTTTCCTCTTCAGGTAATTGTGTTTTTCTTTGGAAATAGAAGATAAGGTGGTTAAATGTGTGTATTTAGGCAAAAATCAGTATTAAGAAAATTGGTTTGTTTCAGCAGGTTTTATTTAGAAGACACATTGCCTGTTTTTCCCTGTCTTCTGCTGATCAAACTAAGAAGATTTTTCAGTTCTGATTGAGATAATGTGTGAATATGCCTAACACAGAGTAGATGTTCATTTCTGTTTTCTCCTCTGACAGCACACCACTGGCTTGTTTGACTTAAATTGGAATATCAAGCTCTTGTAATATCACAAACATGAAGAAACATATTGTAAGGCACAAACATGTGCCTACATTTGCCTATATTCCCCTCTCTCCTCCCCTCCTCCTGCCCCATTGCTTAATTAGACTTATCACTGCTTTCTTGGGTAAAAGGAAAGCTCTTGGGAGGTGGGCTATACCCGGCCTGCATTGGGTATTTTGATATTTGTTCTAATATTATCTGACAGACAAGTTCACGGTTGGTTATTACTCTTGACATTAGAAAGTGGTAAGTAGTTTCTATATTGTAGTGAGTAATAAGTTGGGCATATTAGATTCCTTTGACTCTGCTGTAGAGCACAATGCTTCCTCGGAACCATGGGGGTCCTTTCTTTCAAAAATCTTGAGGCCTTTTGGCAGCTCCACTCCAGCATAGAGTAGAGAAGCACTTCTGCACCTGTCACTTCTGAGGGTAAAGGATAACTGTCTTTGTAGCTGATGTTGGCAGTGAGTGAGCACTGGGTACTGAGTTTTAAAGGATGCTCAGTACATATACTGGAGTCAGGAGATGCTTTGTGGTATCTGAAACCTGATGTGAAAGGAAATTTGTAAGGATAATTTTTTTTTTTTTTTGCATGTAAATCGTAAGAGTTTGGTGCATGTGGGTTAGAGTATGTTTTAGACTGCAGACATTAAACTGATTTCTATGACCTTTTTCCCAATATTTGCCTGATACTAACATTATGCACTGAGAAATGGCTCATTTTTTCTGATTCTTGATTAGCTTTTGCAATTTATTTAAACATAATTAGTTTTAAAACAACCTATATAGATTTCTGGATGCCGCATTATGGAATTAGCTGATGTATCAATAATGCCTCATAGAATGTGCTGAAGTTTTGTTATCTGCTTTTTTTCACTTTTTTAGTTTCCTCTGCCTTTACTCTTTCGTGACATGCCTTAACAGTGGTGTGATATACATAGTACCAGTCCAAGATGATATTAAAAAATAGGATATGCTCAATTGAATTATGTAGGCGGAACATGCTCTGGCAGAGCAAGTCAATGTGCTTTCTGCTTCATTGAGTGGGTTATTAGATTGATGTGGTTTATTTCTTGAATGATAGAACTGGTTTTAAAAATAAATGAAGCGAGAAGCATCAATTCAGTTAGCATTGATAATTCATTATTATTGGTTAGAAAAGTGCTACATTTGTAAACTGATCTATAATTTATCACTTGGATTAGGATTTGCAATGGGCAGGTTTATTTTAATTTGACCCAGCTTCTCAATGACTGAACAATGTGTTCTTCATTTTGTCTTGAAGTTGGGATTTTAAATAGTTAAAAAGCAAATCAAATGCATGAAAGGAATACTTTTTTAAAATTTATAAATGTTGGTCTGTGAACTTATGATAAGCACCAACTGTGGGCTGTCCAAGTCTGCAGTTAAATTAAGTCAAGCTAGAGAAAATTTTATGAAGGAAGTAATAATTAATTACTTGTATATGTGTTTAGCTATGTGTATATATGCCGTGTATGTGGAGATGTGTCTCTTGGGAAAAGTCTCACGCACACGCACGCATCCACTGTGTATTGTGTCTCATATAGTGGTGTTCTTAATGCAAGAAGCTTTTATGAATAAGTCTTTGAAATGTTGCTCTGCTTTTTGTTTCCTTTTTGTACTCTTCCCCTGAATAATGCCATTTGGTCTTATTACCTACATATTTGTAAAAAGATATTTAATCTGGTAGTTTGCTTTGGATTTTCACAAATTACAAGCAGGTAAGTGTTCCCACTTATAATGACACTGACTGAAAATAGTGCATACTTAAAATTATTATTGTTTGATTACAAAATAAATTTATGCCAGAGATGGCAACTTCTTTATAAAGTAAGGAAATGAAGTTTTAAAGTCTAGAAAAAATGTAGTTGACAACATTCAGGGACAATTATCTTCATGTTGGCTTTCTATTCTGCTTGTGGTTTGTCCTATTGATGTAGGGAAGCGTTGTCTAATCCCAGCCCCTCTGTTCCTAGGTAACAGGCAAAAACAGTGCCAGCAACAGCGGCCCTGCCAGGCCAAACCCATGTGGCTCAGTGTTATTCACTCTGATCCATATGGTCAGGCTGGAGATGGTCCCTGGAGGGGTGTTAACACTCAGCAACCCAACCGCCTCCCTCCCTTCAGAGCTTTCCTGCATGGCCCCTGCTGCTTGCCCATGTGTGATTCTTGATTAATTTTTCATTTTTAATGAAGTTTGATCATGTTTATTATTTCTCATGATTGACTGCCTGTACTCCTCCCATGTAATTGATAAAGCCCATATTTCTTCATCTGTCTCCTCTTTCTTTAGGGTAAAGTTGCTAGACTGTGTGCCGTGCTTAATGCTAGATTTATTGGTCCCATTAGATGTATAAATTATCTCTCTTTCTCTCCACAGGAAGTTCTACAGACTTTGACCAAGTTTTGTTTCCCCTTCTATGTGGACAGGTAGTGTCAGATTTTCAAACTTTACTAGAAAAAAAGTGTCAATAAACCTGCTATGGAAAATAAAAACCATACCATTCTTAACATTCCGTCTGTTTAACCAAGATTTAAAACGTCTATGTTCGAAGGGGAGTTGCAATATTCTCCTTTCCTGGGGATTTTATTGACACTATCAAAAAGTTTAAAGCTTGCAGCTTTGCACTGGTTGATCTTTGAGGTGTATTTCGCATGACATTAAATTTTTGATTTTGGTTATCAGACTTGAACCGTGATTAAGAATGGTTGGTATTTATTCCAATGCTATTTCATTTTTATTTAAGTATGAACATATTTAACTTAAGTAACGTTGCATTATTCCATGGCCTTATGAGTATGATATGGACTTCGTTTTTCTTTGATTCAATGTAAAATTTAAATTACCACAAGCCTATCTTGTTTAAAGGTGTTCAGCTATTTGAAAGACATGTTGCTTAATAGTGTCTTGCATTTTAGGTGTCTAAGAATGGTATCTCTGGGGAACCAAGCATTTTCTATAGGTTCTATACAAAAATATAAAATCATCTGAACATTTCCTTAGATTTTTGCATTATGGTAAGCTCTTGGAAAGGTATCCATATAAGAACTCCAAGACAGTTAAAATAGTCTGGCGGATTAAAAAAACAAACAAACACTGGTTAATGGTAACAATTTTGGAAGAGCTTTTTTTTCTCTTTTTCAACTGTATAAAACCGTAATTTACTAACAATACTAATAAAATGTCAAAACAGTCCTCTTAATCTTATTTTCAAGAAATGTCTACTGTGTGTTTCATTACATTTTAAGCATTATTTTTGCAGTCATTTGTGCACTTGATTGTTTACTCTTTAATTTTCTCTTAGAGAATTGAACTATGAACTGTGCCTACATTATGTCTTAAAAAGTCCACTTTTAGTGACAGTTTTTAGAACATATCATAAGTAATGACTGCCATAATATGTTCTAAGAAAGCTATAAAATGGCCCATCTTCAAGAAGAGTCTATCTTGCATTTTGGTGTACCCATGCCTGGCAGGCCTGAAGGGTTTTACTGGTTTCGAGTGCACGTGGGTAGTGTGCTGCTCGGTCCTTTCTACACTTTTGTAGGAGTGGTGTCCCGCTTTGTTTGGCAGAAACCTAAAAATGGTGTGAGATGAGAATTGGTAGCCAAAGGAGTTTAAAAGAGTACCAAAAAGCAGCACTGGAATGTTGCCAACCACTTATAATCACTGTTTTCCCTGGTTCTAACATGTTATTTTTAAGCCAATCAGCCATTGTAGTTTTTCCAGACTTGCGCTTTTTTAAATCCTGGTACCAGGGTTGTTTGAGTAGTTAGCAGGTTGATGCTCAAAACAGAATAGCCTTAATTTTAAGAGGGTCGGTCTTTGTAATGAGAGTCCTCTTGTCTCTTCTTTATCCTGTTCCTTCTAAAAATAGCAAGGAAGTAGGGTTTTGTTTAGAGACGTTTAATGCAAACTTCACATTTATATGTATGAATTAGCGATGCATGAAATTTCCTCCAGTCACTTATAAAATGTATTACAAATTATGGCAAGGGCATATTTATATAAATTAATAAAGCTGAAATGTTTTTTAAAATGTGGTTAGGTATATAACAAAGAAAAACAAAAATACATTTTTACATGACTTCTTGTAAGAGTGGTGATCTGTTTTGGATAGGTATTCCTTAATTAACTTTGTAAACTAATATTGAAAGAAATGTACAATGAGATTAAATCCACCCCAACACACACACACCCCTCCCTCCCTCTCACACCAACCACACTGCTCTACTTACCTGTCTGGGTGATTACATTCTTAGATGGAAAAAAAGCAGAGTCCCTAAATAATTCTAAAATCTTTTTTGTCACCAATGTCCTGATGCATTTTTGTTGTTGTTAGAAGAATATTTTTCTTCTAAAAACACTTCTCTCTAGATCACCCTCCCCTAATCATGTTTCTCATATTTTTTCACAAAACGATTTGGGACAGAAATGTCCCTTTATGGATCTATTTTAATCCTTGCCTTGTACAGTGGTTCTTTCTTACATTTCATTATATTCCACACCCTATAGGTGTTGGTAACTTCTATTGATACAAAACAAAACAAAACAAAACCCCACTTTGAGGACTATAGTTTTTCTCTTCTCTTCCCCACTTCTTTGCAGAGTTTCATGTAGAAGAGATAATAATAATGAAGTTTACTTACAATAAATACAAAGTTTTTAATGTTACTAATTTTTTTTATTACTTTGCAGTTAGCACTGTCAAATGGCTATGCCCAGATTCTGAGGCCCACAGAGCCCCCCCAGATGTATTTTTGATATTGTTTGCCTTAAAAAATATGTGAGCATGGGAGATGAGTAATGCCCTAGGTGATTACGTTCAAAAAAGAAAGCTTCCTAATCTTTTCAGTTTCTGTGCTTTTCTACCCCAAGGAACAGTAATACAACTTTCTGACATTTCTAGTCTATATCAAGAGTGGGATTTTCACAGTCATCATCAAATCACCTGTTAACATTGACATCTTACTGTCTCTTGTGTTGTTTTAAGATTTTTCTTTCTGAAACTAGGACTTATGAAAAATAATAATGCCAGTAGCTCTTCAAAAGAAAGTGCTTTCTCATGTATCACCTCATTTTATCCTCCTATCCTAAGAGATGAGAACAGGTGCTGTTATCTTCATTTGAAAAAAATCTAAGCTGCAGAGAAATTAGAATTTGCCCTAGGTCCCCTAAGGTTGCTAGCACAACGTAGATGTCCATCCCCCAAATGAATGAATACATTTTTCTGTAGAACATCTTGTGGGAAGATGAGTCACCAAATAGAGCAGAAAGGAAGGAAATTTATATTTGAGTTCCTAATTGATTCTAGTCAGCGTGCTGGCCATTTTCACATTAGTACTTCATTTGTTTTTCCCTGCAACTCTAAAAGATAGATGATGGTGGTAGCTCTTTTACAAAAGAGCAAAGGAAGGCTCCAAATGGGTAGCATTATGTTGGGTGATACGGAAATGGTATTAGACTTGGAGTTCTGTCCTCCATGTGTTTCTCAGTCTACTTGAGGAAGTATTATAAATACACATTAAACAGTATCTCTCCAAAAGGACAGTGAGGTTAGGGAAGACTGAGATGGTCAGAGAAAACTTTCACAGTGGGGGAGACTTGTGTTGAGTCTGCAAGGACCGTAAGAAGCGGTTAAGTGGAAGGGAGAGCCTAATACCCCATATGTGCTGAAGAGCAAAGCAGAGGAGAAACCATGAGTGAGCCTAGACATTGTTCAGCTCAAGCAGATGGAGCATGCTGGGGAGAGGGTGATGTGTACCGTGATAGCTTGGGCTCTGGCTACAGGAGGCCTTGAAAATGTGCGTAAGATGAAATTCATCTGGTTCAAATGTCCCATTTTACAGAAGGGAATCCAAGATTTGTAGAGGTGAAATGATTTGCTTATGGTCACAACTAAGTAATAACAGAGCTGGGAAAGAAACACATACTCTTATTCCCAGTGCAGAATTCTTCCTTCCTTCCTTCCTTCTTAAGATTTATTTATTTATTTGTCAGAGAGCACACATGCACACATATAAGCAGGGGGAGTGGCAGGCAGGGGGAGAAACAGGCTCCCCGATGAATAAGGAGCCTGATGCTGGACTCGATCCCAGGACCCCGGGATCATGACCTGAGCTGAAGGCAGACACTTAACCGACTGAGCCACCCAGTGCAGAGTTATTTCTACCTTATGTTGTCCTTGAAGCTCTTGGTGGAGAGGAGTCTTGAAATGACAGTGCTGAGAGATCCCTGTTATCACTCTCAAAAACTTATCCTTATTGATGAAAGCTGTTTCTTAAAAAAAAAGGAAAAAGATTTGTATACGATTTCGTACTGTGGTGCTATTTGCTTGCACTTGGTAGCTGGCAGCCTGCTTCAGTCAGAGCACTCGAGACTCACTGGAGAATGGAAAAGCTCTTCCTTTCCAGGTTTGTGCTTATCCTCTTTTGGAACCCAGTGAGTTGGCTATCATTTAGTTGCTCTGTAAATCATCCTGTATCCCAGTACGCACAAATGACATGAGCACAAAATGAAATGACATAATCTTTTAAGGGTCAAAGGAAGGCATAGTTTAGTGATTTAGGATGTAACCACAGATGCAGATGTGATTCACACGCCATTTACCGTTTTATTATGTCTGTTATGTGCCAGGCGTTGTGCTGTGTTCTCCTCCTGCTCTAAAAATTTACACATTCGCAACTTACCATTACTGTAATGCCGTATATGGGGAAACGGACTCAGAGAGGTTCAGTAACTTGTCCAAGGCCCCACTTCTAGTAAGTGGTAGAACTGCTTTTGGAACTCCCATTAATCTGACTTCCAGTTCCACCTTCCTTTTTCTACTTGGTCATACCGCCTCCATTAGATCCATTAGACCATAACTAAAGTAACCAAAAAAAAACTTTCAAAATTTCTCTTTTTAAAAAAGATTTTATTTATTTGAGAGAGAGGGAGAGCGTGCATGAGTGGGGGGGCGGAGCAGAGGGAGAGAGAGAAACAGGCTCCCCACTGAGCAGGGAGCCAGACACGGACTTGATTCCAGGACCTGAGATCATGACCTGAGCTGAAGGCAGATGCTTAACCAACTGAGCCACCCAGGCAACTCTCAAAATTTCTTTCAAAAGCAATGTATATTTATTGTAGAAAAGTAGCAAATGCTGATAACTGAAGAAGAAACCTATGCGGAAAATGAAACTCATGTGCATGATTAGTGTGCTTGTCTGTATCTGCCCAGACCTTTGCTCTTGTTCCACGTCTGCACGTTCGTCCTGCTCGGCTTTGCAAAACTGAATTCCTTTGGCCCACTTTCATCCCTTGTGTTTCATCTTTGGTTTAGTCCTTTGGTTTGGTCCCATGAGTTAAGCTGCGCCCTGTGATCATTTTCTACAGCATTTGATAACAATGAAGCACTTAGGCCTTAGGGGAGAGAACATTGGGAGTAGCAACCTGGAGGACCAGGTTTTGGTTTTTGTTCTGCCGTTGACTTGCTCCGTGCTGTGAGGCAAGTGATGTCTCCCCTAAGGGCCTTAGTTTCTTCATGGGCAAAATGAGGGGATTGGATTCCATCTCTCCTGTTCCTTCTGGTTTTGCTACTTTTTGGTTTCCTAGTTAGGATTCATTTTCCCTTTGTCAGGCTCATGTAGATGAGGGAGTGGAGAGATCTCAGAATTCTCTGGTGAGTTTCTCGAGCAGATAGGCACTGCCCTGTATCTGGCAGTGTGTGACCTACTCTTGATCCCCAGACATTTTGGGTCAATGTCATTCTTGCCACTTGGATCTTTGAGCTTGGAATGTGAGAAACTTGAGTCTTAGACAGATGAAAGGTTTATGGAAGGAAGCTTTGAGGCTCATGTAACTTAAGGTTGAGATGTGGTAGTTTGATAAAACTTGATTCCTCCCTGATGTCCTGTATGCACAGATGGAAAGGAAAAGCAGCTCTTGGGGTGCCCTGCACTAGTGCTCGACGGGTAATTGTTAGTAAGCTATACTAAATTGAGCATGACAGAGTGTTTGAGTTCCATCTCTCGAATTTTGTAATTTCAGAACAGTAATTTTCACCTTGTATCCGTTATATGCTACTTTGTATACATTATTTGTAATTCTCAAAACCACTCTGCCAAGTATTATTTTCATTTTGTAGGTGAGGCTCAGAGAAGCACAGTAACTTGCCTGTGCTCACAGAGCTAATGAGTAGCCTATCTGGGATTCGAATCTAAAGACCTGTTTCTTCTCTCTCCTGCATCATGAATCTCTGCCTCTGATGAATCATCTCCAGCAGCCTGAAAACTACCTTTCCTCGTCATTCCCATTCAAGGACTGCCTCGTTGTGTCTTTTTGGAGGAGTTAGCTGCACACTTCAATTTATCCCACAGTCCTCTCCAGGCTGTCTTCTGCTTCTGTCATTCAGCTAGAGCTTTTCTTAATCAAGGTCATCTGCAACCTCGATATTGCTCAGTTCACTAAACGGTTTTTCTCTCTCATCGTGATTCATGGGTACAGTTGACCCATTCCTCCTGCTTGTTCTCCATTTTTCCTTTGATGGTCTTTTCTCCCTGCATTCTCTAAACTGGTGCTTCTGTAACCTCGTCCTGGATCCTCTTCTGTTTCTCTGAACGCTCTCTGTAAGTGATCTTGTTCTTTACCGTGGCATTAAATACGTCTGTGTGTAGATGACTTCAATTTATAGCTCCAGCCCAAACTTTTTCCTCTGATTTCCTAAGTAGTATGTTCAACATGTACTTGACATTTCTATTTTAAGGTTTCTCAGACTTAACATATCCTGAATGGAACTCTTAGATCTCCCCCCAAACTTGTCTTTTCTATCATAAAATGGTAATTTGCTGTCTTTTTACTCTCAGTACATCTGCAAGCCTGTCATTTACACCAGCTAGCTATAACTTGGAACTGTCCACGCAGATCCGTTTTCATTCTCCCTACATGAGTTAGGCCTCCATCCAGTCTCACCTGGACTCCTACACTAGCTTCCTGATTACTTTCTTTGCTTCTACTTCTTCCAAACTGTTCTCCATATAACACTTGCCATTGTACACTAGACTGTTTTTCTCTTGATGAAAACCATTCAGTGGCTTTCCATCACCTTTACAAAAAAATCCTAAATCTTTGCCATGACCTGTGAGGCTTTCTGTGCTTTATCTGGCAACTTCATATCATGCCACTTTCCCTTTAGCTCCTGTATGTTAACTGCACTGGTATCCATTGAGTTCCTTGAACATGCCTAGCTCTTTCCAGCCTGAGACTCTTTCCCTAGCCCTTTCCTCTGCCTGAAACACCCAGGCCCTGCTTCTGAAGGGGTTGCTCCACCTCATCCTTCAGGGTTAGGATCATTATCACCTTTGAAAAGCTGTCTCTAACTTTGTTATCTGAGTAGGGCCTTGCCTTCTCTTCCATTTGCTTCTATCTTTGTTCTTGCTTTGGTTTCATAAAACACTGGTACATGCAGCTGTATGCTGTGTGGTACACTTCTTTATTATTCCTCTCCCACGAGCGGGAAATCTCCATAGCAGGATGGCTGGCCAATATTGTTATGGTGCCCAGTATAGTAGTTGCTCAGTTTACAAGGTGGACAACTCAACTAAAAGGCTAATATGGAAAATCCCATCTCTCACTGGAAGATTGGAATCACACTGTCTGTTGACATGCTTCATGCAATTTATACACTCAATCTGTAAGTAACTTTGAGATTAAGCAAAATGCTGCCGGAGGAGCCTTAAATGGCTCACAGGCATTTACAAGTCAGCATGAATGTTAAAGTCTGGTTTGAATATTTGTTGCTTTTCTCCCTTGTTTTCCATATTCATCTAGGCCTTGGAAGCACAGCTAAGGGTGGGCTCGGCCCTGGTCTCCTGGGCAAATTTGGTTTCTCTTGCTTAGTGAGAAGTGGTGTGTTTGTTAGGACAGTTATCTGGATTCCTCACATACTTGAGTTCCTTTAACAGAGGTGCAAGCTGCAGGTGAGGGAAGGATTTCCTTAGTGTAGCCTGGTAGAATGGAGAGGACTTTGAACCGGAATTGGGCTTGGAATTTTGTGTTAGTCCTGATACTTTGAAAAAAAAACAAAACCAAAAACATACCTGTGCCTCAGTTTTCCCATCTTAAAGCGAGATGTTTTCTGCAGTTCCTCTCGGTTTTAATCATCGTGAAATCTCTGATTCCTGTTAAAAAGTTATGGATTCTAATACTGGAAGTAAACATTAAGCCTGTAGCCTTTAATGAAGCAGACCCTTTCCCCAAAGTCATTTTTATGGAGAAAGCGTGAACACTGTCCTAGCGCACAGCAGCAAGCAGAGAGGGAATGACAGATTCCTTGGAGGTTCAGACGCCTTCAAGTTAACCTCTGACTGCCCTTGCCTGACTTGTAGTTGATTGGAAATTGCCCAAGGAGGAAAGATTTCAGAGTTTGATGGTTTGGGGCCTCCTTTGTTTGTTTGTTTGTTTGTTTAAATGGCTTGTACTTCACCCTATTAGGAATTAAAAAGGTGAATCAGCTGAGAATAACAAATGCTCTCTCCTAGGCTGTGATTCCCCCCCACCCCACAAAGAATCTTGTTCACTTTACTGAGAGTATGAGCCCCTTACTTGGTCACCCGGAGGACTGTCCTTTACTGAAAATATGCAACAGAGAAGAGAGAAAGGCAAACTTCCTTTCTCTACAAATAAAGATTACAAAAATGAGTCAGTCGGGAAGATTCTGAGCAAATGCTTGATTTTAATATGAATTTTTGTTTTCCTTTAGATGGTAACAGCTTGCATCTCTTTTATTAATTGTTTTTATTATGGACTGACCTTTATAGTAAATGCTTATCTCACTTATTCCTAAAACCTCCTTTGGGTTGGGTGGTAGTTTCTCATTGTTATTCCAGGTAAAGAGACTGAGGTGCTCAGAGGTTAAGTAACTTGCTAAATGAAGGCCCAGTTAGCAAGTGATTGAGTTGGGATATGAACCAAGTAAATGAGTAATGAATCTTTCTTTGAGCCTAGGATGTCACTAAAAGCATTTTCAGCATTTTTAATGGTAGTGAAAAGATAATGGGGAAATTAATGACACTCAGTTCACAAATGAGTTGTGTTCATTCTGTGTCCTTTTCCTAGAGACCCTGGGTGTTTTCTTTTCATTCAGTCCTATCAATACCCTTTCCTTCTAGGATGTTTCATTTTAAAAATTCTAGAAGGGAATTCACACTCTGCGTTGAAATAATGAACAGTCATATTTTGTATGATCACATAATAGTATTTCATAAAAGCATGACCTATTTGTAACTTAGCATCATCGTGACTTGTTGCTTTTAATATTTTAATAATTCAAGTTTTTCTCTTCCCGCAGTCAGGCCCACTTTTCTCCCCAGTCACTTTAATTATGTGAGCTAGAATCCTGTTTCTCACACATCTTCAGTTCTCAACCTTGTTAAAATTAATCGTATAATCCCCCTTTAAAACATAGTATTAAATCACCATAGTAACACAGTATCCAAGCTTTATTGATAAAACATAACAGCCGTAGGAAGGCAGAGTTTGGTGTCCCCTGGACAGCTCTATAACTTGTATAGAAATGTGTTCCTTCTTCCGGCTTGTGTAAGGTGGAGGGATAGTGTTACTTACACCTGTTTTATTACCACACTGCTTTTAAATTGCCACCTTGTTTTCGCTCACCTTCCTAGTTAAAAAAGGAGAGCGGAACACTTTCTTTTCTTTCGGAATTATTTTCTTGTACTCTCTAACCACTCTCTAGGGGATGGAATTGTTTCCTTAAACATGACCAGGTAGGGTCCATTGACCTTTTTTGTGCTGGGATACCTTGAAAGTCTCCTTTTCATTTGCTTATGTGGTTTGTATAAAGGAGTTTTAGAAAGGAAGGCTATCCATATTTGAAAAACTAATTCATATCCTACCCAAAGACTCAGTAAGTCTGCCTTTGGAAAAGACCTGGTGAATGATTTTCATTTCTGCTGGCAACATAAAGTAAATGTTAGGTGAGAGCACTGATTTGAATATTTTGTCAATTTGAGTATATTTTGTAAAATACAATGTATGTAAAATACAATATAGGTTAATGAGTTCCTTTGAATAATTCAGTGTCAAATTCCAGAATATTATGTTAGCACAAATTTATGTATTAGGATTTGAAATATTTAAGTTTTTAAAAAGGAATCCAAGCTAAGTGGTGAAGTGTTTTTTTTTTTTTTTTTTGTAAACTGATTTTAGAGAGTGGTCTTTAAAACATTTTGCAACTGCAAAAAAGAGTTTCTAGATTAATCTGATTAGCAATATCGTTTTTAATCGTTTGAAACGTATTTCCTGTTTTCTGTCACTTTTATGTGTGGTGTACTGAATTTTGCGTTGATGTGGGAATTTTTAGCTTTTTTTCTTTATTCTTTCTTTAAAGCCTGTTTTCATTTCTTAGCACCTCGCATTGTATTTCTGTCCTGTAAAATATATGTCCCTCATAAACTCAAAAATTCTGAAAGATACAGGCATGTAGGAAAGTAGCAGCTAACCTTGCTCTCTTGAATTCAGCAACTCTCCTTAGAAGCTCTGTGAACATGATTCAGTTACCTACCTGTTCACTCCTTCCGTTTCCTTTTCTGTAAAATGGGAACAACATCTAAATTCCAGGGTTGATATGAGTAAGTGAGATACTATATATCAAGTGTCTAACTTGATGCCTGGCACACAGTGGACACTTAGATTCTGTTGCCGTTGCTGGTTTTGCCAGCCAGGGGAATGGTCAGGGGAGCGTCGTTAACAGCAAGCTGACAGAGTAGGCTTTGGCATCATAAAGACCTGGGTTTAAAACACAGCTCTTTGCAGCTCACCGGCTGGCACCTTAGGCAGTGCTGCTTCTAGGCTATTTCCTCATCTATAAAATGAGGTTAATAGAATGCTCCTTTCAGTATTTGGTGGGATGATTAACAGGGCTATACCTACCTGAACTCCATAAATGGAAGGCATGGTAGCTCCGATGAGGTGGTGAGGTGGTCACTATCTATAAAATGAAGTTAATTAGGATGCACCTTTCAGGATTTGATGAGATGATTAACAGGGCTACCCGCCTGAACTCAGTAAGTGGAAGGTTTGGTAGCTACTTTGGTAGTGAGGTGGTCACTAGAATGGGCTGCTTGGTGGGTTTGTTTGTTTGTTTGTTTGTTTTACTAGCTTGCAGTCCATTCCCTCGAAGTGTGTAAATTTTGAGTTCATTTATAAAGAGTTCCGCTGAGAAAGGAAGTATTACAGGTTCAATGACTTGTCATGATTAGATACTTTATCAAGAAACTTAGTGCACATTCATTTTTTCCCCCTTTGTTCTGTCTTTGCTGCAGCCTCACAGTTAGCCAAGTTGGCCAGAACTTCACATTCGTGCTCACTGACATTGACAGCAAACAGAGATTCGGGTTCTGCCGCTTATCTTCAGGAGCGAAGAGCTGCTTCTGTATCTTAAGGTAAGGGACAGTGGCTATTGGCTATTGGCTAGTTCTGTGAAACAGTGTCAGCCTTTGCGTTGTTCCCCTGCAATTAAATTTTCCAGCTGTTCTTTTTATTTTTCCTATCTGTTTCCCACAAGTCACTGCACTTGGGGAGAAGGACTTCACAGTGTTGTTCTTGCACTTTAAGTTCTGCAGATAATTGTCTTTATTTATTTGCATCACATCCCTTGGGTGGGAAAGGGATCGTTGCTTCTGTGGAGTCAGCGTGGCTTCAGTTCCTCCTGCTGTTATCTGGAGCTGTCAGAAACTAGCCTGTTAGGCTTTCCCTTGGACATTTTGTGTATGTAAGATTATTAATAAAGTATGTGTCTGAAGCTCAGGACGTCTTGCAGACACTGATTGTGTCCTCCTCAAAGTAACACCCTTGCCCTCTTTGGGTCAGTGAGGGAGGAACTGTTTCCCAACTTGGCTACTTCTCTGGAGGTTTGGAAAAAGTACAGAATCCTGGAAGAAGGGTTCTTTAGGTCTTCTAAAGCCCCTTCAGACACCAGAGCCGCACTTGCTTAATGTTCCATTTCCTCCTGCCAGAGGGGCAAGGTGTGTTCTGGGGTGGGGGATGTGTGGAAATCCGATTTTGGAGCTGCTGGCTCTGTGGGATCCTGCTGGGCGCCTCCTCAGGGGGAAGTAAAGGCATCCCACACACTCTCCTTTCCATCTGCCTCGGTTAAGTAGGTGTCAGAGGGGCCTGCCTCCTGTCTCTCTCTGCTCATGTGGAGCAACCCAGGGCAGGACAGCGGGGAGGCGCCCCTGACAAAACCCGGGTCCCTAGTCTTGGGCTTGCGCCCAGGGATAAAAGGCCAGACTCTATGAATTCCAGAAAGAGTGGTTCTCTGGTACGTTAGTTTTTGCACTTTCTTCTTCTCCTCACCAAGGCAAGACCTCCCACCCCAGCCCCCCAAACACACACACACACACACACACACACACTCTCTCTCTCTCTCTCTCTCTCTCATACCATAGGAGAGAGAGGGGCTGACTTTTGAAGTGCCTTTGCTCAGTAACTCAGTCTGGACTATTACGTTTGCATTTCTCTACACAAATATTATTGTTATTATTAATCAGCAAAGTCAGCTCTCTTCTTCACCAAGCTTAACATCTGTAATTCGGACTCTAGAGGGCAACTGCTGGAGAGACCACAGGGAGGAGGTACAACCCGGATGCTCTGTGAGATTAAATGCGTGCAGCTGGTCTCAGGCCTGCCTCAGTAGCCCGGCCCAAGCCTTACCCGCCCGGAGTAGCAGAGTCTGATGTAAATGAGTATTTACTTTTTGGTTCAACAGTGTTGGATTTTTTTGTTTCTCTTTTTAAACAAAATTTTCTCTTCCGTTTTTGCCTAATGTTCTCTTTCAGCCTTGGCCAGGGCACTGCGTATTTATATAGTCATTTAGAGGAGATGAGGGTTTAAGACAAGTTCTTGAAGTTTTGCAGAAAGGTTTTTGTTCATTTGTTTGTTTGTTTTGGAATATTTTGGTTTATAGTGTTTTTTCCTTTCAAAGCTGGGATGTACATATTTGGGGGTTGGGGTCGGACTCTGAACCAACACACTCTCATTCACTCAGCAAATTTCTGAGACTGGAAAACTGTTTATTTCAAAAGTTAAATTTAAAAATTGGTCTCCTCTGATTCTAGTATTTGACTGTGTGTGTCTATATGTAGGGTCATGGATGTCATGCTTACAAAAAGCTGGTTGATTAGGCTTCGTGCTGCCATCATTTAGAATGAAAAATAGCAGCAGTTGGTATGTTTTCTATCCGTTATACTAGCTTGGAACTATGGGAAAAATGGGTGGGTTAATTCATTCATTTGTTTGTCAGCCCTTAATTGAGTGCCTACTATTAGCTAGTCCCTGCCCTTGAGGAGTTCCTAAGACTAACTGGGGAGATGGATGATCATGCTGCAGAATGCTATATATAATGCATAGGACAATTCCATGGCATAGCGTCTCCTTACTATTGATATTCTAGTTCCAGAGGATAGTGACTGTGGTTAAAAATAGAGTCCAGGTGAATTCTGGGACATGGCATTTCATGGGTATTCAGCATGGAGTGGGGGAGGGAACTCCCTTTATCTCATCCAGCTTGTGCGCATGTAGAAGGCACACACAGTGGCACTTCCCCTGTGGCTTGGTTTGGGAACATTGCTGAACTGAGACTGGCATATGAATGGAAGGGTCTGCTCTTAACCTTGGGTGCCTAGTTGGCAGCATGTTCACCCAGCCGAACGCAGGTGCGATTTGGGTCTGGGTTCTATTAGCACTCTTGGTCTCCTTGCCTTTTGGAGATGCTTGGTCTCTTTGCTTTTTTTTCAGATGCTTTCCCATTAGTTAACCATTGCCTTGAGGTCCAGTCACTGTTCTCAGTGTGCCCAGTACTCTAACTTGTCTGCTCATAAGCCATCTGTACTTTTGCTTTCCATTTCTTCCCATGAGAGGCGTAACTTCCAGTGATGGTGTCTGTGCAGACATAGCCTCCCCTGTTCGAGGATTTAGCTTCTTGGGATCACTTCCTCTCTGACTGCTCTCCCAGGCTTCTATGCTTCCTGGCCCATATAAGTTGCTGGACCTTTCTGCCTTCACACATTTATCCATCCACCCAGAGCAGCGTTCTCCAGGCAGAGGTAATCATCCTCTCCTCTGGGTGCACCCAGCATGCTCTGCATACTTCAGTTACACACTCATAAACCTTGAGCTTCCTTTGACCTCTTCCTCCTATTACTCTGAAGTTAACTTTTTAAGGGTAAACATAGTGTGTTACACAACTTTGTATCTCCAGCACTTAGTGCGGTGCTTGGCCAAGATATTGTGTGCATGGCTTTCAGAGGCAGGGAGATGTATTCCATTTGAATGGAAGAACAGGACACTGTTCTCTGAGAGAGAGGACAGGCCTTGTGGGACACCAGTTCAAGAGAAAATGTGAAATACAGTTATTTGTAGAGTGATGTGGTTCATATTCCTAAACTTATTTCTGTTAGTTTTAAGAGGTGTATCTTTGAATTTCACCAGGGAGATCTAGTTGTTGAGTGACAGGCATTGTGTCCATAAAGGACTAGGCCATCAGTATTAGAAAACTTAAACTTCGTTTCACAATGAAAGGTTCTTAGACATCCTTTATACAGTATAAGTTATTGGGTTCATTGTAAGACACATGGTCTGTTCCTTCCCCATAGAATGTAAGCTCCATGAAGCCTGGGATCTGTTTTGATCACAAATATACCCAAAGTATAGTGAGGGATGGCTCTGCCTAGTAGGCACTTAGTAATACTTGTTTTACGAAGGAAAGACTTCCTGATCAATAAGCCCTGTGTTTAAACATTTTTTAAAAGTTGGTTTAAATTCTATCACCAACTGACTTTGACAGAAATGTAGTTGTGCTAGAGGATAAACAAGTCTCATTCACACAAATACTGTGGTATGTAAAGTCAAATGCATTATTTCTTCCCACAGTTGACTAGTTCTTTCTGTTAAAGTGTTTTACTTTTCCTTGAGATTTGCCATGATATTATTTACCTGTTTGCTGGATCGTCATCAATACTGGATTGAAAGCACGCCTAGGAGAACAGTAGTTATGGGTAAGTCCTTCTTCATCATAAACCCAGGAGTGTGAGAGAGAGCGGTAGCATTTTCAGGTAGCACCAGCTGAGTCTGATGTGTGGTGTAAGTATTTACCTCTGAAATCTTTCAGATAGCATAAAGTGACCTGGAACCATCATTTTTTCACGGCTTCTGATTTGTCCAAATGACACATGTTCCATTAAGGCTAAAACTGTAATGAATATGTTATTTATAGCCAACTTCTGGTTTTGGAGGAATAGAAAGAGCCTAAGGGTTCAAGGCCATAACTGTGTTGTTTGTGGGGGTAGATTATGGGAGATATGGCACACAAGAATTAAATTTCTTTACTCTTTATAAGGGAACTTTAAAAATAATTATGTTCTACAATTTTCTTCTTTATGTATAGGAATCTCATTTAAGTCTTGAGAAAGTTTGAGTCACTGTCATTATACCCATATAAAACTGTTCAGAACCTATTATACATTTTGGGAAGAAATAACTTGTTTCATCAAGACAATATCTAAGATTTTTTTTTAGTTTAACATTTAAATTGTTATTCAATTTGTAGGTATCTTAGTACCTAGTATATACCAAGAATGAGCAATGTGTAATATTTGGTCTTTGGCCTTTATTTACCCAAAAATAAGCAAAAAAGATGGTCTCACCCCCAGCTTCCCCTATGAGAATCCTGTTCATTCAAGATTTTGATGACCTGACTTTTTAAAGTTGGTGTTATAAACTGAAAAGAATACGTACTTTTGGTCCTTTACCAAATTTAAAATTTAATGTGCTTCTGGATGCACCATTCCCGGGTCACCTCTGATTTTGATACCCACCTCCTATTTCACTTCGGTTATACTTACTGTCTTAGGAGCCACACAATCTTTGGGAAGGGCCTATGTAAACAAAATATGCTGTGATGAGTGCTATTTAAAAAAAATATGTATGTGCAAGTTTCTTTGGGGTCACCGATTAGGCAGTGCCCATCTCTGGCTTGAAGAATTAGGGAAAGTGTTGCTGATGGTTTCCAGTTAAAGCAGGTCTTAAAGAATCACTGGGGGCTTGCCTGGAGGAGAATTGGAGAAGAACTTTGTAGGCAGTGAAAGCTGGCATGTTAAGGCCCAGAGAAATGAAGGGTACAACAAGATGGAACACTGATGTGAGGGCGGTGGCAGGAGATGATGCCATAATGTCTTGGGGCTAGGTTGGGAAAGCCCTTGTGGGACATGCGTAAGAATTTGGATTTTCACATACCAAATGGAGCATCATCAGATGATAGGGCAGGCATTAGAAACATTGATGTTTGTAGACCAAAGGGAAAATGGCTTTTTGTACCTGAAATTGCTATCTGCACATGCTTGGGATTTTCTGGCTGTTGTTAGAGGGATGCTGCACATCACTCTGGGGGTAGCACTGTGATGTAGATTGGAATTTTCAAGCCCCAACTTTAGGTTTGTTTGTTGTCATTGTTGTTTTAACTATAACAATGGAATATGTTCCTGGGACCTTGTTGGGGGAATTCTTGTCCTCCTTTCCATGCAAGTTGGCATATGGGCTTGTGTTTAGACATTAATTGTGTTAAGTGATAACCATCTTCTTCCTGGAACACTTTCTGACTTAATGGCAGACACAACTATTGCGTCCTTTTTCATCCGCGTGGTACTCATTTCTACTATAAACACAGAAAAGCTCAGTTTTCACAGAGGGAAAAAGAAGCTAGAAGTAATAAAAGAGTCTGGTTTTAAGAACTTTGGTTTCTCTAACTGTTCCAGTATTTTTAAAACAACACATACAGTTCAGGAGAAAAATCAAAGGGCTCTTTCCTTAGGCAGGTGCCGTGGCAGAAGCCCTTTTGGATGGATTGTGTGTTAGATGCTTTGGTTTAAAATAAGTGTATGGGGGATGGGGAAGGGAGTTGGGAAGGAGGGCTGTGGGGACAGCTCCCAGATTTTTACCTTAAAAGCAGGTGCTGCTGAAATATTCCAGAAACAGATGGAATCTCCTATTCTTGTTTTAAGCTATTTATGGTTGTCTCGCCTGAGGGTACCCTGCTATACAAAACTGCACAGCCTGATGTTTGAGGGCAGTTTGGGCATCAAAGCTGGGGCCCCTCTGGGAGAAATCAGCCTTTCTTCCCCAATACCTTAAATACCATTTGGAAAACCTGGATCTTTCATACTGTTTAACGGAAGACTTTCCTCTGCTTTTCGAATATTTCCATCTCTCTGGAGCTGTTTGATTTCTTCTTAATTCCTCCCTGTAAATGTAGGGTAGGTACAGTGTTGTCTTCTGAATGGTCAGCTGGGAGAAGGCCCAGTTGCTCTGGCAGATTATAATTCCCCCCATTGTGGATCTGTCAGCAGCTGAACCCATGGGGCGGGTCCTGTGGAGGCTCTGGTTTAGTAGCCCTAGGACCCTTCCTGAGATCTTCAGTATTTTGAAAGGCTTGCATGGGAAGTGTGCTCATCACATCACTTTGTGGGAGGTGATAACTTTTTTTTTCTTAATTAAAAAAAATGTACTGGTTGGGGAATGTTGCATGTTTTATTGCCACACAGATGCCTTCATGCTTAGAAACGTATAATCCTCTGGGGAGCCACAACTCAACAATAGTAACAAGCTGTACAGTTTCAGAAAAATTACCTTTGAAGAGAAGAAAGGGAAATAAATGAAACTGTCCTTTCTCTCCTAGTGGCCTGCTGTTTGAGGGCCAGGAAGCTGGACAGTTGGAAAGGCAGGTGTGTCTTCTGTAGCAGCAACCCGCCTCAGGGTTGTCTGCCGTGAGAGGAGGCTTCTTTTCTCCTCCTGGTCCTTTTCAAAGGACACCAGCCTAGAATCAGCCTTCCTTCAAGCAACTTGAGCCCAGCATTATGGGTATCTGAAACTTCAAGACTTTGGCTAAAAGAAATTCTTCATTTTGAGACTGAATGAGTTGGAGATGACAAGAGACCATGATATTTTCTTGACCTGTTTTAAAAGCAGAGCATTTAGAACATTTCCTTGTCTTAATGCCCATGAAGCTTACTACAGAGCAACAAGTGAAACCACCCTAGGAACTCCCAAGAGCGCACTTTGGTCCCCCCCCCCCCCACCACCATATACCACTCATTGCTACCTCTAGCAATTACTGCTGATGGTTAATGTTGTTATAGCATTTTATAGATGGGTAGACTAAGTCAGGACAACTCACTACAGAGGATTTGGAAAGGAGGGGGGAATGATCATTTGTTAGCATTTATTTGATATACCAGGTGGCTTACATAATTCTCATTTATTCTTATTGCAACCTTATGAAATTATCTCCATTATAGAGAAGTAGGGGTTGAGACTGAGGGAGATACAGTGACTTGCCTGAGATCTCACCAGGAGTAAGTGAGGGAATTTGGTTTGGAACCCCAAATCCAAGCCAAAGCTCATGCTCTCAACAGCTTTGGGCATATTTCTACTAACTTACTTTTGGCCCTGATTCAAAACTCAGATTTTATTTTCTTGCCACCAAAGCAGCTATTAGGAGTTTCAAAAGTTTTTTCATCTCTCTGTATATATTTAGTAAAAGGAACCTTGATGGGTAGTTTGCCACTGCACAATGATTTCAGAGTGAGCTGTCAAAGAGTTCTTAGAAATAATATACTACAGCCCACCCTTATTTTATAAATCATGAAATTGAGATCTAAAAAGAGATTTTTGTCCCAAATTATTTAGCTAGTTAATAGCGGTCTTTTTGACCCCCCAGTCCACAGTTTGTCCAGGATATGGCAGTGATTCTTCCAGCTCAGGAGAATAAGGCCAAGGCCACCTGGATCTAAGGTTTTTCTAGGCTCAGTAATCTCTAATTAACATCAAGGCCAGCATCACTGAAGTCTGTGTGAACTATCCAACTGTATGATTATAAAGAAAATGATCAGTTCTGTTTAAATCTGAAGCAAAGTATGTTTGAATGGAAAACCAGTAAAACTGAGTCTGCTTTCTGAAAGAGTCTTAAGAATTCCCCATGAAGAACCCTTTTTGGGAGATGGAAAACATTCTGCAGGAGAAGCCGGTTGATGCTTTTTAGTGGAGTTTGAGTGTCAGCAAATTTTTTGGATCCCCCCTCCCCCCCCGCCCCAAGCAAACCACTTTCTTATAACAGCAACAACAAGCAGAAGGCATTTATTTGAGCCTTATCTTTGCTTTTCACTGGGCAGGAGGTAGAAAGGAAAATAACTCAATATGCTTCACACCTAAAATTGCCCTTTGGATCTAAGCTGCACTCTTATTTTAAGAGCAAGTTAGATTTGTGAATACAAAGAGGAGTCTGAATTTAGGTTGTCTGGCCCTTCCAGTGATCAGTTTAGAAGCAGTGGGAAGCCTAGCATTTGTCCCTCATGGAGAAGCTCCAGGAGACTGAGGTAATTGTGTACCTCTTTACATCATGTCAAACAGAAAAATCATTATGCCATCTAATGTTGGAAGATCCTAGAATTCTCATAATCAATTATGAGCCACTTATTTTTAGGATGTCATTTTATGAGATTATGAAGACATACTTTCTCGTTAGAGGCATTTAGAAAACTTGAGAAAAGAGAAGCGATTTAACATCCCATGACTCTAATAGTGACTAGAGGAGTTTTCTTCCTTGAATGGGATCATGCTGTAGGTATAGTTTTGTATCTAGTCTTTTCACTTAGTATAGTGTAAGCATCTTTGCATATCATTAAATATTCTTTCCTGAGAATGTTTTTGACTGTGTACTTTGTGTGAGGTTGATTTATCAGAGAAGAAAGCTCTTAGGAAAATCTGAGAAAGAATTTTTTGCTAAGGCTTAGGTTCTTTTAAAAAATGCATTTGTTGTAGTGACTTTGTCATTTGGCTAATTACTTTGGTAATTTTGTTAACAAAACAAAACAAAAAACCCCACAAAAAGCAAAACCTGTTAACTACTTTTTATCTTAACGCATGAACTTATTACCAAATTCTTGACAAGGAGAAATAGTTATTAACTTCTGAAAACAATGAACATAAAATATGGAAATAGTATCAAAAGTCTCCATTAAATCAAGTGGTAAATAAAGCCTTTAGTTTACTTTTCCTCTCCATATTTCACTTTGTGCATTTACGTCTATAATTCTTTTCTTTTTTCTTTTTTCTTTATTTTTATTTTTTTAAAGATTTTATTTATTTATTTGACAGAGAGAGAGTGGGAGTGCATGAGCCGGGGGAGGGCCAGAGGCAGAGGGAGAAGCAGGCCCCCCGCTGAGCAGGGAGCCCGCCGCGGGACTCGATCCCAGGACCCTGGGATCATGACCTGAGCCGAAGGCAGACGCCCAACGACTGAGCCACCCAGGCGCCCCTATAATTCTTTTCATCAATATGAGTTGTGTTGTGAATGGCAAAAGCAGTAATGTGGCATAGAGGGAATACTTTTAAAGTTAGATAGCAATATAAATTTTGATTTTTGAATAATTACATTCTGAATGAGAAGAAATTACACATACCTTAAAACTTTATGTAGAAATGTATGGAATTTTTAAACATTGAGGGTAAAATTAAATTCTGTCTTACAGTATGCAGCGGAAATTGACTAGGTTTTTATTTCTTATTCATGGGACAGGAAACTACCAGTAATCTTCAGCACAACCAAGGGCAGTTGCCCTTTAACTCAGTTCACAGGTGTTAGGCTGCCACTGTGGAGATTTTTAATCCCTTATCTATAACACAAAGCTATATTTATTATAAAATTAATTCTGAGAGGCATCATTTATGGTTTCTAATCCATTCTATTTCAAATGCCTTTGAAGTAAAGTGGGTGGAGCTTTGTATGTGGGGTTAATTGTCCCATTGTTCATTTATTCAGTCTGGTATTTTAACTAGCTCTTTATGTGTATTAATGAGCCCAAAATGCAGCAAAAATTCCTTGACTCTAAAAACTTAATATTAAGAAAAAAAACTTACTTAAAGATGTGGTGGAAAACGAAGTTGGGTGAAATTTAGTGCCCTATACTTTTTTTGTCTGAGCTTTTAATGACTGGTTTCCTTTTTTTTTTTTTTTTTTTAGTTTTAGTTTTTGTTTTAGTCCCATAGGAAAGCAAGAAGTCTTTGGGGGACTAAGAAACAAAAAGTCACTGCAAACAAAAACAATTCCAAGCTAAAAGACTTAAGGAAGTATATTTGCTAGGGTCTAGTTTTCTACTGTGTTAGAATTTTTATGGTCACCTCCGTTAAAAAAATACTAATTCTGGATACCAGTTTTAGAGAAATTTTAATTAGTACTTTTTTCTTTTTTATTAGTATATGAAAATATACTAAATGTTGATCGTTCTCCTTAAAGATAACCAATGTTTTCTGACCACTGGAGACAGTACTTGTTTTTATATCTTTTTTTTTTTTTTTACTTTTCATTAAAATTCCCCAGAGATTATAATTCTAGATCTTTTTTATTTGAAGAGATAGTTAACTTTCATGTGGTGGAGTTCCTCCCTGAGCTCACCCTTTCCTCAGATTCAGTACTTGTCTTGTAATAGAAAGAATACTTGTACTATATTTGATTTTTTAAATATCTTTTAAAATCTTAAAAATTGCCTTTATAATAAAAATGTTTTCACTTACCCATCATTTATCTTTGTCTCAGTTACTTCAGTGGTGGATTGATGATGATACTAATTCAGAATATTGTGGTGAAGATTAAAACAGTGAAGACTTGATAAAGTTCTTTGATTATTGTATCTGCTACATAAATGTTTAATTGCAACCCTGCTCTTGCCTTTTGCAAATTGTGAAATAAAATCTGTAAATAGAAAAGTGCACGAAGTTTAACACCACCCCCCCCACAACTTATGTATATATAAGTATATAAATATTTATGTATATGTGCACACATATGCAAACGTAAGTACACACTAGTAATTACATAACAAATACCTATGTAATCACCACCTAAGAAATCTTGTACACCCCAGAATAATTTTTGTCACCTATGTATGTATCCCTAAATTACGTGGTATAACTTTCTCTGGTTTTGAATGCTGTATGAACTGAATTACACAATTTGGAATTGTTAAGTCTTATTTCTTTTGCTGAACACTTGAGATTCAACCATGCTGTTGCTTAGAGTTGTTTTTTTCTTTGCTCTGTAGCATTCCGCATTGTATGACTATACTATAATTTGTCGAAGCTTTCAACTGTAGGTGGCCGTTTGGGCTGTTTCTAGTTCATGGCTTTTATGAACACTTTTGAACAGGTAGCCTGGTGTACATAGGCACTAGGTTTTTTGGTACATAAACCTAGGATTTGAATAGCTATGTCATAGGATGTGTTTCTCTTCAATTTTATTGGATAATGCCAAATTGCTTTCTAAAGTGGCATTGCCGGGGCGCCTGGGTGGCTCAGTCATTAAGTGTCTGCCTTTGGCTGGGGTCATGGTCCCGGGTCCTGGGATGGAGCCCTACATCGGGCTCCCTGCTCCACAGGAAGTCTGCTTCTCTCTCTCCCACTCCCCCTGCTCGTGTTCCCTCTCTCACTGTGTCTCTCTCTGTCAAATAAAGAAAAAATAAAATCTTTAAAGTGGCATTGCCATTTTATGGTTCTGCGAGATGTGTGTGAGCATTGCCATAGTCCCACACTGCCACTGCTTACTCCTTGCTTCTTAAAGAAGACATGCACCTGCTTCTCTTTCTCAGAGCCCATGAGATCTAGGTATTGTCCTTTTTCACTGACCTCATTGTCTAAAGAGGCATTGCTGGAGAAAGAGGCAGCCTGTGGGGAGGTGGGAGAAAGGCCGATCATCCCTGAAAGGTAAAATGAGCTCTGAGGTGCATGGCCTCGAGAGCATGGTCAGGAGTCCGCGCAGGACTTGAATCCTAGAGCTGCTAATGTGGACATGTGTTTTTGGGTGCTCCATTTACTCTTTTTGAGCTTTAATATTCCCCAATCTACTTTTTTGGTGAGGATTAGAGATAATGTAAGCGAAGATCCTGACAGGGTAGTCATTGGCACCTTACAACATCACACAGTGCTAGAGTTACTACTAGAAGGCTAGACCAATTTGTAACATCACGTCCTTGTCACAGGTGTTATTTGTGTAGGCATGTACATAACCAAGTCTTTTTTTTTTAGATTATTTATTTATTTGACAGAGAGACACAGAGAGGAAACACAAGCAGGGGGAGTGGGAGAGGGAGAAGCAGGCTTCCGGTGGAGCAGAGAGCCTGATGCAGGGCTCGATCCCAGGACTCTGGGATCATGACCTGAGCCAAAAGCAGACGCTTAATGACTGAGCCACCCAGGTGCCCCTACATAACCAAGTCTTCATGAACTTGATCATGTCAACTTAAAGATGACTCTTGGTGGCTATGAGGTCGTCATTTACAAACTGTTGGTAAGGGAGGGTATAAAATGGTCCAACGTTCCTAGAAAACAATTGGCAATATATATTCATAACCCTTAAATTATTCCCACTTTTGGAAATCTGTCCTAAGGAAAACTCAGGAATATATGTACAGGTACATGTATGAGGATGTTTATTGTAGCATATGGAATGAAAAATTAGAAACCATTTGTGGAGGGGGAGAGCTAAAGTCTGATACAGTGTTGCCATTAAAATGATGTTTTTGGTGATCCTTTAATGATACCGAGAATATTTAAGGCATAATGTTATGCAGAAGAAGCAAGAGATGAATTATATCTATATTTTGTAAGAAATTCATAGGAAAATGATTGTTGATTGGATAACAAAGTATTAACAATAAGGATAGTTAGGTAATGGAATTATGGGTGTTCTAATTTTCTTCTTTTTATGTCTTTAATAAGTAGTTATTCTGGCAGTTTTATCCTCTTATGCTCAATACAAATATTCATTGCACCACCGTTTATGTATTTTTTAACTTGGAAAAAAGCATATAAGTACATGATTCCAAATATATAGAAATTACAAAGAATATGCTTTAACTACCAAACTGATGACTGATGCTCTAGTGCATTTGTCTCCCCCTCCCACCTCACCCCCTGCCCCCAATTTGTGTTATAGATTTGAGCCCTGGGAAGATCTGTGTTCAAATTTTGATTCTACCTCTTGCTAGCTATAGGAATGTAAGCAAGTAATATTACTTTTCTGAGCCTGTTTCCTCATCCGTAAAATAGAAGATATTTCCCATGGTATCTGTGAGGATTAAGTGAGCTTTTTGATGCTCAACTCAAAGTCATTATTCCTGTGTTGCCTTGCAAGATTTAAAATAACACCATCAGTTGTGAAATGCACCATTGATGTGAAAATGGCTTTTCAGGGGGGAAAAAGAGGGCTGTATTAAGTTTTCAGATTGATTTCAAGAAGCATCTTGATTTTGAAAATGTTGAAAGTGAGTTAGAGTTCATTTTAATTGAGAAATGATTGTATTAATTTCTGTCCTATAGATTATAGCTGTTCTCCACTCACCTAGTTGACCTTTAATTTTCTCAGAAATTTGTATCTTATTTGTGTAAGGGGACTAGGAACGTATTCCCAATGCGTGCCTCAAACCTGCTTTTTATGGCCTCAGGATCTCTGTCATAACCCGTTTTATTCTTTCACAAACTGAGCCCCTGGGGAGCTGTCTGCACTTTTCAGTGTGATCCAGCTGAATTCCTTCCCTTCCCCACTCGAGCCCTTTGATTTGCCAGGTTTTTGTTCATCTACCCTAAGGATGGACTGAGATCGCTGAGCTGAGCTCGGCCTCTCTTGTGGTGCAAAGTGAGAATTGTTTTTAATTGGGCAGAAACATGTGGAAGGATCAGGAATATCTCAAGGGATTACAGAGAAATTCCAAATTTGTACTACTTACAGCCTGTGTTTAGAACAGGGTCTGCTGGGAATAAATGTTAGTTAGTGTGGCCTGTGACCTTAAAAACTGTTGACATGGACTTCAGCCAGAAACTAGCCACAGACCTCCTTTGTTAAACTCATTCATAGCTCCTTGAAAACTCTAGTCAGTGAAAGTTGCCAGCTCCAATCTAAGCAGAGCGCTTTTTTTTTTTTTTCCCATGCTTTGGAAACAGAGGACGCCCCTTAACCAGCAAGGCTTCTTTAATAGGACTACATGGCCTTAAACGCAATTGGAATTGACAACTTCCTGGCTTGGGTTTGCCAACTGGCAGGGCTCTGAGGCCGAGGGGACAAACAGCATTTGGGGCGCTGTGCACTTGTGTTTGTGTATGTGCGGGGGAGACTGAACTCCAGAGCATTGCGATACCCCTTCACTCCAAAAGCCACACTCTGGCCTGAATTGGACACGTCTTCCTAGTGTTCTGGCTGGGACAATTTAGAATTCTCTCTCAATATAAGGAAAAAAAAAAAAAAAGAGCTGCCCTTTCTTTTCAGTGGTGTTGAGCCTAGACTTTCCCTTCTCCCCTCAAAACCCTTGATTTAATCTTTTCATTGGTGTGTTGGTTCAAATATAGAGTAAGAACTTGCAACTGAGATTGGGGAATTGTTGGTTTTGAATGGTACTCAGCACCCGCCCCCTCAGGAGCTTTATGTAACGAATTTGTTTCTGTCAAGCTGAAGGGGCAGCCAGGTTATCTCTTCATTTTACTTATCGAGGAAACTGAGGCATGAAGAAGTGAAGCAGTTTCTTATCCCCTGGTCTCTATCAAAAAGAATCCTAAGAAAAGGCCTTGGATGATTTATTGCCTCTGTAAACCAGCATCTTCACTGAGACAAGAAACTAATATTTTCCCTAGTGCTTGTCTTTAATCCAAAGACATTATCTGAATTTAAAGACAGGGAGGCAAATAGAATGTTGTGAAAAATGAGTAAGTTGATCAAACTAAAAAGAGGAAGCAGTTATTCTGCTTACAAAGTTTGTTTATTTTAATACTGTAACATGTTGATGGTGGGTAGGGAATCTATCTTAGTTATCAGCTGTCATCCCGAGATACACAGTCATATCTGTCCATCTCCCTCTACTTAACCATTTGTTAAATTTTGGTTGTTGGAAAATAATATTTATTTCCAGTTATGCTGTTGAAATTGTTATTTTTAACATAAGTACTCTAGCAAACCCATCACTTCTAAAAGCTGCTGAGGGTTGGTGTGATTTCAACCAGGCATGTGTGAGGGGAAAAAAGGAATGGCACATAGGCCTTGGGAACACGGAAACTCTGGAAAGAGAAATTATATAATTTCCTAGAGACTTTACAAGAATTTAGATGTAATTAAGAGAGAACACCTACGCGTACCTGATATGTAGGTGCTCCATAAGTATTTGTTGAATGAATAAAATTTCTCAGTCCCAGTTTGCCTTCCTCAGCACCGTTACCTTAGAGCATTTATTCCTCCCACAGAAGGTAGATGATGCCCTCATGCTGAGTCACCTAAAATTCTAAAGTAAAGCTTTTAGATTTAGTCAGAACTAGATTTAAGTTCTGACTTATTAGCCATGTGACAAATCAAAACACTTGACTTTTCTGATCCTCATTTCCCACATCTATAAAATAATGAGACCTACTTTGTAAAGTTGTTAATACACAGGTAAAAATGTTAATCTAAAACATCTAATTTGGGAGTTAGTAACAGAATTTTTTTTTTCTGAAAGGAACTTCTATTTTCATCACATGCTTCTCTTTTCCTTCTATCAAAGGGAATCATATGAAAAGGTCTCAAATGCTTTGCTGCATCTATGACTCTCACTGCTCATTCAAGGAATGTAGTTACTCTGTAGACCAGCTAAGAGTGATTGAAAATGTCCCAGACTCTACATAGAAAATCTTTATAGAGACCCCTTTCATTACCAATTACATCTTTGTTTACGTTTAATACTTTGTATTGGAAATTTTAAACGCTGCAGTTTTGTGTAGGTTTCTAATGCCAAAGACAGAAGTAAACATTTTTTTCCATAGACTTTCTTGCCTTATGTAGCCTTTGTGTCACATGGTGAATTAGAATGATATTTCACTTTGCAATATTTTATAAAAATGTCAATACGGTTAATAGTTACTATTTGCATTAAATTGAAAAAAACTTTAGTGGCCTATGGAAATTGCTTAATGGTTGTTTTCTGTACACTGTACTAAGAATAGATTGTTAGAAAATATATTTAGATAGATTAAATAGGTGATTAAGAAAGCCAGATTCTCCTTTTGCTTGCTTTTTGACAAAAAGGAAACACTCGTAATCTCAGAACATTAAGCAGTACAGAGAATTATGTAGAATTCTTCAAACCTGTGTTAAGCGTTCCCCTTCATACAGGATTTCACAATAAGTTCTGTCCTTCTTAAACACACTTAAAGGTTGTTTTTATAAGAATTAATTCTAAAACTCCTCCATATGAGCTGATGAATCTGTTGGGTTTTATAACCTCTGTATTTATTGTGTGAGTCTCACCCTTGGTGTTTAGTGTGAACAGCAAGTTATAGGAAGCCCGTTTTCTGTCTCCTACATACGAGGGGATTAAGAATGTGCTCTGGACAAGGTGGAAGAGGGTGAAGAATTCTGGTGTGTAGAGAAGGAAAGATTATTTGTCAGATTTCGTTTTACTGGACTATTTTCCCCCCGGAGTTCACAAGATGAGAGCATGTCATCTTTTTTCCTAAAGCTCTCCCCCTCTAAGGCTACCTCATTTTCTAAACTTTCATTAACAGCTCTTTACAGCTGAAGCAAATATTTTAGATCTTTCTTGTACTCTTCTCCAGCTGGGAGTGTCTTTCACACATCAAAGCCAGATATGAGCCTCTCATTAAAAATGATAGTATGAGTTATCATCTCAGAAGAGTAGGACCTGAAAACTTGAGCTAACTTCCGGCTACAAGTCAGATCTAAGCCGGACTGAGATTTTTCCTGTGGGTTACCTACCACATTTCTTTTCTCAATTTGTCACTCCAGATGCTGTAAAGTCTGCCTTTCCCCCTTAGTTTTATTGTATCTGAAGACTATCTTTATTTGGAATAGGAAGTTAGTTTTAGAGCTTAGAAAAGATAAGTGCTTGAAAATTTATTCTTAAGAAGAAGATAAGGAATGCTGAAGCTTAGAAGAAAGCTTGTTCTTGTCCCTCCTCCCTCTCCTACACACGTTCTGTGCTGGGCCTTATTCCCCAGCTGAACTGCCTGGTCTAGTATCTATAAGATAATTATTTAAAACTTCTGAAATTAGCTCCGAAAAGTCACAAATTCCTTTTTTCCCTACCTTTTGCTAATGAAAAGCAGCCACTGACATTGGAGTGGTTGAACAGATCTTTTGAGAGTATGGGAGGACAACTGGTTAGGTCCTTCAGATTTTATTTTTGAAAACAGTTGTAGATGGAGGTGAAGGCTGGAATGTTATATTCTAGCTAAAAGCCACGCTAAATATTTTTAGCTGCTTTTATATGTATGTGCATGCGTGCACGCACACCCACAAATGTGTTATAAGAAAGTATTATGGGTTCCATCATTTGAGTAATAGCTACAGCAAATCCAGATTAAGTCTTTTCCATAGTATTTACTTTCCTTACTTTGGTTAATTTCAAGCTCTGTGTTAGTATTTTCTAGCCAAAGGTGAAGGTTGTCCCCAGATAAATATTAGGATGGCCTGCCAGCCAAATCCCAGGCAACCCACTGAATTGCTCTCTTTGATAGTAGAAAGGTCCGGTTCAAGTTGCTCTGAATGGCATTTAACTATAAAACAATAGCCTTAACAAAAGTTAGTGGTGTCCTTCAAATGGTTTCTGTACCAGTAGCCAGTTCTTTTGGCATTTTAGCATATGAGGCTTGTCCCATAATAATTCAGATTGCAAGTTCAGAGCATTAGGTAGCCAATGAATGGCTGCAGGGGGGGTTGGGGGGGAGAGAAAAGTACATAAACGTATTATAAATGCGTGAAGTAAAAAATGAAAAGCAAACAAAAACATCACCCTCACCACCCCCCCCCCCCCCATATACACACACGCACATGGAAACCCAGAAGCTGTTGACTTGGCAGTTTTTCATTCTTTATGGCTCTAGGGACAGGTTTAAATTGGGAAAAAATTTTTTATTCTCTTGTGCTGTGTTGAACAGAAATGCAGTGTTTGATGTAATCTGGCCCAGATGTCAGCAGTGTGCAGCTTTGTGATGATTATTTATCTTCAGGTTTTTACTTTGTAAAAGGAGAATCAGCAAACGATTGTTTAGGGTTGTAAGTTATATTTAGTGACTAGTTTTGAGATCCTGTGTGTGTAACAAACAAACATATAGATTAGTTTATGTATGTATTAAATTTCATTTCATTTTAGCTATTAATCTTAAAATCCTCTTTAACAAATGCTGGTTACGAGTCCCCTGATAAATGTTAATATGTTCAGCGCTTTTCATTCTGGGTATTGTTCCTCTTATTTCCATTTCTCATTCTTATAGGAAGTTTTTTCAGCTAAGATCATTAAACTAGTGGGCCCTTTTATATGGTCTTCGAAAGAATTTTCTCATGTAAATTTGCCAGAAGGGTATTTGTATTTTTTGGTTACATAATAGCATAGAATGTAAATGGCAAATTTCAATAACAGTTGCCAAATGGCAGCCCATTTGCTACGTGGAGTTGAGGTGTATTTGTTTTAAGAGTATTGTTTTCAAAGTATTTTCAGAGGATGGGAGTTGTTCATAATTTACACCAATCCATTGTTTGCCCCCTTTGAAGTGCCCTGGATGGCTGCTAAGTCCCCCATAGAAAATGGAGTTAGAAATTTCTTTTCAGAGGTGGGAGAGGGGGTGTCCTGTTGTCATATAATCCTATTTTAGAGATCAAGGGATGCACACAAAAATCTTTGCCTCCGTTATGTTTCTTCCAGACACAACTAGATTTTCTTAGTAAATTTAATTCAGACTAATCAATTATATGGTGAGCTGCCCTTTCAGGACCGAGTTCAATTCAAAGTTAAATTTAAAAATTTTTGAATGTTTTCCATGTTGTGTACCAACAGTGATTCTAACCTAATATAATTATAATCCTAACTCAGGTAGTATTAACTACTGTACCCTTTAGCTCACCTCATTGGATTTAATGAAATTGTCTTAAAAATGCTGAATAAATTACATTGACATTCTGTAGCTTTAAGTGCCAATGTGAGGTTACTGATCCTAATCAGTTAAGGCAGTCTTCATTGGCAGCAATGTAGTATATATAGAAAAGATTAGTTTTAGGACCCAGGTTCAGATTTCATACATGTACCACTAATAGGCCAGGTGACATCGGACCAGGTGCCTGACGTGGATCAAACTCAACTGTGAAATGAGGGAGTTGAACTAGATAGTTGTCATCATCCCTTAAGACTCAAATATTCTGTGATTTTTTTAAAAATCCTACCATCTTACTAAGTTTCAGTGGGCTCATTAGGGCTTTATTGCTAAAATTCATGTTTCCTGGATGATTTCTTCCCTTATTCCCATGAATGTGTTTGCGATGCATGATCAGAGGGATTATAGAAGTTTTAGTACAATCTTGTGAATGCATGGCAGTATTTAAACACTTTTTTAAAATTGCATTGGATTATTAGCATTTTTGTCACTTTTAGGTGGAAAACATGTGCAACCTCATCCATTTTTTTTAAAGTAGGTAGGGACAGTGGCTCTACTCTGTTGTCATCTTTTCCCCCTGACAGCTCTGCCTGGGGAAACTAAGACAGACAGCAAGGGACTTTTTCCTTGCAACATGATAACATGACCTAGCCTGGAACCCTGATGTAGTGAGAGAAGAACCACTGGGTTAGGACAACAAAGACCTTTGATCCTAACTCTGCCTAGATTTACGGGCTATATGACTTTGGATAAGATGCTCGTTTCTTTTCTCCTTCTGTAAAATGGAAATGATCATGTTAGCTCTTCCAAACTCACAGTATATCTCTTTTTTTTTTTTTTTAAAGATTTTATTTATTTGTTTGAGAGAGAGAGAGAGAATGAGAGATAGAAAGCACGAGAGGGAAGAGGGTCAGAGGGAGAAGCAGACTCCCTGCTAAGCAGGAAGCCCGATGTGGGGCTCGATCCCGGGACTCCAGGATCATGACCTGAGCCGAAGGCAGTCGCTTAACCAACTGAGCCACCCAGGCGCCCCACAGTATATCTCTTAATAGGTCATCTGTTCGCAGACACTTCTGAAGACCTTTTGTTTGTTTTTTTTATTTGTTTGTGCTCTTAACCTCAAGACAAAATTGCTATTAGTGTGTATAATTATTGTGAGGAATTTTGCTTCTCATCAGAACTGTGTGTCTAGATAGTACCTCTAGGGAAGGTGCAGTCTGTCTTCAGTAATTTTTCTAAAAGGTAGATGTTGCTTTGGCAATTCTGAATTCTTGGCTAATAATAAAAAATTCCTAAAAGGAAATGTATCTCAACACTTACTATTTTGAAAGGCTAATTTCTAGATGTTCAGGTGAATACTGAGTGCTGTGTATGTAGTGAGGGTGATATGAGGAAATCATGAAACTGGCTTCTTTGGAAATGTAAAAATCCTAGGAGCATCATAAAGCTTCTGGAAGTGAGTGCTGTGGTATAGTGGGAAGAGCAGGAGCTTTGGGATAAGACAGGTTTGGGTTTGACTCTCAGCTCCCCACTTGCCAGCTTATGATCTTCGTTATCCAAACTCTTGAAACCATTCCCCACCCCCCACCTCTGAAATTCAGACATAAGGATTTGCCTCCAGGTGTTGTTGTTTGAGACAGTAGTTGCAAATCAGCAGGGTGCCTGGTAAACAGTAGGGACTCTGAGTGGTAACTATGCACTCCTCCTCAAATGGACAGGTTTAGAGCATTTAGAAGTGATCATAGTAGAAATTGGAGTATTTTAATGCTCATCAACTGGTTAATACTCAGGAGATCACTGATGGCTTTAGATGGCTGTGTCCTTTGATTTGTTCCTTGATTCTCCTGGGGGGAGAAGCCCAGAATATAAACTCAGAAGGTTCAAGTCCCAGCTTTTGTTTTTTGTTTTTTAATCTCATCTCCATAAGCGTGTCTTCACTCTTCTGGACTTCTTTTCCCCATCTATATAATGAGGACAGTCATAAGTCCTTCAAAGGATTGTTTTATTATTTGTTTCAGGGGTACAGGTCTGTGATTCATCAGTCTTACACAATTTACAGCCCTCAGCATAGCACACACCCTCCCCAGTGTCCATCACCCAGCCACCCCATCCCTCCCACCCCTCTCCACTCCAGCAACCTTCAGTTTGTTTCCTGAGATTGAGTCTCTTACGGTTTTTGTCTCCCTCTCTGGTTTCGTCTTGTTTCATTTTTCCCACCCTTTCCCTATGATCCTCTGCTTGTTTCTCAAATTCCTCATATCAGTGAGATCCTTCAAAGGATTGTTATGGGTATCAAAAAATAACATGATACTACTTGGTAGTATTGATCCCTGTAGAAGTTTTACCTGGTGACCAATTGGAACTCTAATACGGCTTTTAATTTTTATTATTTTTGAAATTTTCCCAATTCCCATCTTGGGATGTGTTAATATAAGAGAATGACACAGGAATTTGCCATGGTAGAAGCCACTGTGTTCAGGGAGCTGAGTGTCAGTACATTCACGTACACTATCCCATTCAGTCTTCACAACAGTCGGGCAAGGGAAACATTATTTTCATTTTATGGAAAAAGAAAGGGAGCCTTGGACATTGGTTATTAGCCAATAAGTTAATATTAGTTATTAACTAATATTGTCATCTGATTTTAAAACCCATATGCTTTCCACTCTTTTTGCTGCCCCCATCCCATACTTTCAGCCTTGTCTAACTTAGGTTAAGGAGACAATTACTGGGTGTCTGTAGGTCTGGATATTCCACTGTAGACACTGGGAATGCAGCAATATAAGACATAACGTATTCCCCATCTTCACATGGCCCAGGGGTCTAAAGGCAGACACATAACTAAAAAATCAGTTGTAATATCCTGCTAAGAAAAGCACAGGATATTAGCTAACTGTGTAAATGGTTAGTCATCTGTATATTCTAAACAATTTCCTCTAAAGAGCTGACTTCTGTTGGTTTCAGGTATCACATTATAATATATTATAATCTTAAAGTAGCTCTGGTTTTTGAGTGAATGTAATGTCTTTTCTTTCCATAACTTAAAAAAAGTGCTAAAATATGCATAAATATTCAAGAACAGTTCATATTTATTAAATGCTTACTATTTGCTGAATGCTTTCCATGTGCTTTCCATTTAATCTTCACAATGACCTTAGGAGAGGGCACTGTGGTCTCCATTGTACAGATGAAGAAACTGAGGATTGGAGAGATGAAGTGGCTTGCCTGAAGTGATACAACTAAAAAATGACAGGATTCTTCTGATTCCAGAGCCTGCATTTCTAAACAGATTCAATCAAATAAGTGCACTAGACAAGTAAAATCTATTTGTTTTTTCAAAATTAAGAGATGCTATGACTTTTTAATTCTACTTTTTCAGTTTTCAGTTTATATGCAATAAAATTCAGTTTTGTAGTGTTCAGTTTTGAATCTTGACAAATGCATAGTCCTATATCTACAGCTGCAACCAAGATAAGGACAGTTCCATAACTCCCCTCGAATTTCCTTGTGCTGCTGGTTGTAGCCAAACCCTCCTCCTGTTGCTAACCCCCGACAATGGTCTGTTCTCCATCCCAAGTTTTGCCTTTTCTGAAGTGCCATTAAAATGTAATCATATCTGTTTCTTTGGGGGACTGGTTTCTTTCACATAGCAAAATGCATTTGAGATCCATCTGTGTTGAATATATCAGTGACTTGTTCCTTTTTATTGTGGAGTAGGTATTCTGTCATATAGATGCAACCACAGTTTGTTTATCCATTCACTATTGAAGGACATTTGGGTTGTTTCTAGTTTTTGTGATTATGAATAAGACTTATAAACATTTGCATACAGATTTTTGTGTGAACACAAGTTTTTGTCTCGGGTAAATATCTGGGAATGGGATCTCTGGGTCATATGCTGAGTATACATTCAACTTTACAGGAAACTGCCAGACTGTTTCCCACAATGGCTGTATCATTTTGCATTTCTATCAGCAGTGTGTGAGAGTTCTAGTTGCTCCACATCTTCACTAGCATTTGGTATTGTCACTATTTTCTTAGTTTTTATTCTGTTAGGTGTTAGTGGGATCTGTTGTGGTTTCAATTTGCATTTCCGTAATGACTAGTGATTTTTAGCATCTATTCATGGCCTATTTGCCGTCCGTGTTTCATCTTTGGTAGTGTCTATTCAATTCTCTTACCCATTTAAAAAAAATGGTTTGTTCATTTCTTTATTGTTGAGTTTTAAGAGTTTTTTTTTTTTAAAAAAAAGATTTATTTGAGAGCCAGTGTGCAGGAGCTGGGGGGAGCGGGCAGAGGGAAAAGAGAGAAGCAGACTCTCCACTGAGCATGGAGCCCCACACAGGACTCTATCTGACTCTGAGATCATGACCAGAGCCGAAATCAAGAGTTGGATGCTCAACTGACTGAGCCACCCAGGCGCCCCAAGTTTTAAGAGTTTTTAAAGTATTCTTGGTACAAATCCTTTGTCAATTATGATTTGCAGATATTTTCTCCCTGTCTGTGGCTTGTCTATTCATTCTCTTCACAGTGTTTTTTTTTTTACAAAGCCAAAGGTTGTAATTTTGATAAAGTTTAATATGTTTTTTATGGATCATACTTTTAGTGTCATATCTTAAAACTGTTTGCCTAACTCCAAGGCCACAAAGATGTTCTCCTCTGTTTTCTTTTGGAAGTTTTATTTTTACGTTTAGGTCTGTGATCCAGTTTTTTTAAGGTATGAGGTTGAGAGTTTTTTTTTTTTTCTTTGCATGTCGACGTCTAGTTGTTCCAGCATCGTTTGTTGAAAAGTCCCATCTTTTCTCTATTGTATTACCTTTGCACCTTTTTCCAAAAATTGACTGTATTTGGGTGGGTCTATTTCTGGACTCTATTCTGTTTCACTGGTCTGTGTGTCTATCAATACCATTCTGTCTTGGTTACTGTAGCTTTATAGTAAGTCTTGAAATCAGATAGCATGATTGTTCTAGCTGTGTTCTTTTCAAAATTGTGCTTGCTGTTCTAGTTCCTTTGCCTTACTGCATAAATCTGCTGGGATTTGGATTAATACTGAGCTGAATATATCATTTTGGAGAAGCTGACATTTTAACAGTATTTGAGTCTTCCAGTGCATGGACACAGTACATTTCTCCATCTATTTAGGACTTCCTTAACTTCTTTCTTTGGTGTTTTAAAGTTTTCAGCATCCAACTCCCATACATACTTCCTTAGATAGACCTAAATGTGTCTTTCTTGTTTTTGTTGTTGTTGGATTTTTTTGAGGGAGGAGGTGCTAATAATGTACATGGTACAGTTAGAAAAATTAAAATTTTTTCATTAATTTCACTCTAATTCATAATCTTTGTTTTTTTTACCTATCATTTAAGGTCTTTAGCAAGTGAAAGATTGTTTCTTGATGTTTGTTCTTTGAGTCTTCATCTGTCTGTGATCTCATGGCCCTTATGCCATTTTGTAATTATGTCAAAACGGTTTCAAAAGATACATCTGGGAGGATCTGCAAGGGTTCTCTGTACAGGTGGATAAGTTTTGAGACAGAATCCGTGTTTCCTTCTTTCAGTTAGTGTTATAGGCATTTTTGAATTTCTTTTGTTTTGCTATGCATATGAGAATACAGTTCAACCTTTTTTTTTTTTTAAAGATTTTATTTATTTATTTGACAGAGAGAGACACAGCGAGAGACGGAACACAAGCAGGGGGAGTGGGAGAGGGAGAAGCAGGCTTCCCGTGGAGCGGGGAGCCCGATGCGGGGCTCGATCCCAGGACCTTGGGATCGTGACCTGAGCCGAAGGCAGACGCTTAACCACTGAGCCACCCAGGTGCCCCAGTTCAACTTCTTTTACCTCAAAATCTAGACTAAAGTATGGATATTAGCTTTTAGCTTGATATTTAAAATGAGGCTTTGTGGTATACGCTCTGGAAAAGAGAGGATGTTTTCTGGGTATTTACTCTTAATTGACTAAATGAGAATAGTTTCAGGGAAAACAGATGACAACACTGTCCTTCAGAATGATAGTGACCTGACCAATGTTGAGTGGCTGCTCAGAGAGTATGACTTGAATACAGGCCCCCTGACCACCAGAGTCCCTGGTCTTTCCCACTCCGCTCTCCCAGATAGTCTCCTCCAATTTTAATACTTCATGGAGCTGACCTTTTGGGTGATGGAAATCCTTTGAACATCTGCTGAAAGCTCCCGGAACTATCTCCAAAAAAGTGTTTTTGGATGTCCTTCTAAAGTTTTTCAGGGTTTTCTCAGAACCCCTTCTATACTCTCTGGATCCTAGAATAAAAATCCATGTTCAAGATTTCTTCTTTATGCATTGATTTATTTTTTCCAGTTATCAGGAATGACCCAAGTGCTATATTCTCTCCTATGACACTTGGATGCTAATTCAACACTACCTATCATGGGTGCTTACCTATGGGTAAGGGGGAAAAGCCTGAGGCTCTTCTTTCTACTCTCTCCATTCATATTTTTCATTTGCTTATGCTCTGCGCTGGGTCCTGGGGATTTAACTGTGAATAAAACCCTATCCCAGTCCTCAAGAGCTTCATGGTCTAGTGCACTTCGGAAATAGTCATAGTTGGAATGGCTAAAGTTTGTTCAAATGAAGTGGAGAGGCAGCATGGAGGAGTGGAAGAATCTGGATTTGTAGTCAGCCCTGGATTAAATTTTAGGCAAGTTATTATTAAATATTCTAGGCCATTGTGTAAAGGGAATATTGATGGTGTCACTTACCTTTTATCATTTCTAAAGGAGAGCTTTTCTTGATTAAAAAAAAAGACTTTTTCCAGAAATTTAATACACCCAAGTCTTCAGAAGACTGCCTGTTGGAGACTGAGCTTTTAATGATGTTTAACCATTATTGGCAATTAAAACTTTCTATTAAAAAAAAAATTTTTTTTTGAGGGTGAGTCAGTACTGTGAATCAGGACCTGTTTCTGGAGATGAGCATATGAAGAAATGTCTTAGTGCAACACAAACTTTAATATTTAAGATCTGTATTTGCTAATATCCAGCAAGATTTTACTGAAAATGGTTTTAAATAGTGAGTAGAAGTTATATTTGGCTGTGCAGTTTTTCTTACTTGCCAAAAGCTGCATTTAGTTTTTCTTTTGTCGTTTGCTGTTTACCTGTGAGAATCCAGTTTTTAAGTGACCACATAGGTATTTCCTCAGGAAGAAAACTGTCTCAAGATTTCCATGGCATAATTTGTGATGGGATTAAGTTATGCCACCTTTGAAGTCAGTCACAGCCTGAGAGCACAAGAAGTTGTTTACAAAGGAACCCATCGATTCTCCCTCTTTCTCTGGAAGCATCCGAGCAGTGAGACTCGCACAGTCTGTTTGGCACAGTGACCGCTCTCAGCTGGCCTGGGGCCCTCCTGCCGCTCAGCAGAGAAAGGATGCGCCAGAGTTACACTCCTAGCTGAGCAGAGCCCTCCTGCAGTTCTGCTCCTGCTTAACTGGGGCCTTGCAACTGTGGACCACAGCCTGCTGGTTTCATGGCAGTATCTTTTCCTTAATATTTTCCATCTGGCCAACAATGACCTATAAAGACAGACACAAACCAGCATTTGAATTATGAGGAGTGTGATGCTAAAATGCTTCCAAATCACACTCTAGAACCTGTAGTCATGGGTGGCTGCCTTTGCATACTGGAGAGAGGGAAACTTCTCTCAAGTTGGTTTGCAAAGCAGTCAGTCACATCAAAGACCTGAGCCATTCAGCTTTTAAGGGTCTTAAAAGGCTTTGTAAATTCTGTCTCTGTCACTGAATTTTAGCATTTAACTCACAATTATGCACTAATATTGAAACTTTTTGAGCAAAAATATAGTGAGGGTCATGAGTGAGTTTCATATGCAGGTTCTAAATTTCTAGCTCTATCCAAAGCTTTAACAATTAGTGAGGCTTGGGACAGAATTGGTATCATTCCACCCTGAATGGCATTACAATTGCAGGGACGGTGTGCTATAAACTTAGAACTCATTGAAAATGAGATTTCAGGAATGAAGAGTTGCCTTTGAGTTTCTTTTTTCTAAGAACTTTCCCGAAGATGCATTTGTTAATGGCTTTTGAGCCGGATTGAAATAGCCTATGATAAAGCCAGTTTCATGTTCATGAGCCATTAGAAACGAAATTAGAATATTAGTCTAAATTAGAACGCAAGTTCACATTTTTTCACAATTGTGTACCCCCTATCAAAACACTTAAGCATAATTTGTGTTTTTTACAGCTTGATTCTCTTAGGAATTGCTCATCATCTTTGTCGTTTTATTCCTAGACCATCCTGTAGACTAACAAAGGTGAGTTGCTCATCCCCAGGCTCAGAGAGGTTGTGATGCGGCCTCTGTGGCCAAGCCTTGAAGGAAAGACTGAGGAGGCCTGGCCAGGCATTTTGATGCTCAGACCTCAAGTCCATGCTGCCACCTCCTGTCTGCATCCTAGCGTTCATTTTAAATCAACCCGGCTTTTCTTCTGAAGTTTGCTCAATGAATTTTTTTGCCATTTTGTGCTCCTCTGTCTTCTCTTCCTTTTCTCTCTTTTCCTCCCCTCTCCTTGCCCTCACTCCAGGTGGTTAACTCTCAGTGCCAGAGTTGAAGACAGATTTGGCATGGAGCCAGCATTGAGAATGCAGTGTTTATTTTTCAGTACCACTAAAGGATGGAATTCATACTAGCGTCTTAGGAGGAAAGTTTAGTAGGTATGTGTGGTTTTAGAAGTTGATTAGATGCTCCACATGTGTGACCTGGACCCTCCCTCTCTTCAGTCTCCTCTGATGAGTGGTGCTTGTTTTATATTGTGGCTCTCAGTTTCCAACTCTAGAGGTTAGGATGAGAAATGCAGGTTAATTGGAGCAGCTCAATTGACTTTAAAAATCAGAGTGAGCGCCAACTGCTGAGACTACAAAGGTTAGACTAGTTCAGTGTCTTTGAGAAGAAGGAAGGAAGGAAGGAACATTTGGGATTTTCTTTTTTAACAATCAGGGCAGCAAGCAAAGATCGTATCAGAGTACAGCTAGTGTTAGTTATGGTCCATTCCTTCATTCAGTAAACATTTACTGTGTTCTACACGAGGCAGGCAATGCAGAGAGGAGGCGTTCTTGTGGGAGAGTGTGGGCAAGCCAACAGTTTCAACGAGTTAAGTGGGTGAAGGAGGAAAGCCCTGGTTGGGGGAAGGTAGGAAGTAAAACGAGACTGACCGGGCAAGTGAGAGTGTTAGGCCAGGCAGCTGGGGGGCTGGTCTATAGGAATGGGGAATAGAAAGAGCATTACAGGCAGATTGAATCACACAGGCAGAGGCCCAACAGCAAGGCAGCATAGTGCTTCTGCCTAGTGGCTAGGCGTTTACTGTGCCCAGAGCAGTGTGCCTCTGGTGGGGAGAGCCTGAGAGCAAGGACCTCACATGCCATGTTGTGGCTTTTGGACTTGAACCTGAAGTCCATGAAGAGTGACCTGGAGATTTTAAGGAAGGGAGTGACATCATCAGATCTGTGTGAGAAAATCATTTTTGCTTCAGTGTGGAGGAGCTGGTGTGGGTCCCAAGCCTCTCCTGACCCTTGTTAGGGCAGAAGAGTAGAGGAGGGGTTGAGGTGGGTGGCTAGTGAGCAAGCGAGCAAGCTTGCCGTCTAAGGCAAGAGACAGGCCCTCACTTATGTACTTGGAAGGAGTATCATTTATGATCCAGAAGTCTTATAATCGAGAGGTCCTGGTTTTTATACTTGAATTCTAGCATTTTTGTCTTTTAAATGCTCGTGGGGTGTTTGTTGAATGAATGAATGCCGTTTCTTTTGGGCAAAGGTGGCTGTTTAGTCTTCTCGTTCCGTTTTGCTTAAACTCTCATTTTTTGTGTATCCCAAGTGTACACTCACAAACCACAGGCCTGAGATAGCCCACACATAAACTGGGGTGGCAGCAGGAAGCCAGTCTTGGATTTTGAAACTTGCCAGTGATAAGCAAGAATCAGTTGTAAATAATCATGGACCAAACCATAAAAAAATGATAAAGTTAATTCTGTTGAGTCTGAAAATAGTTTGAATGTATTTTGAATAGCCCTGATAGTCAGAAAGGTGAACATTTGTATTAGTTGCTGGGCCTAGTAAAAAGACTGTATTTGCTGCATGAAAGGATCGGAGGGGCAATTCTTCTGATCTTTTGCTAGACTGCACTGGGTCCTCTACTTTGATGACATTTGAAGTTGCAGGCCCATTAATGAGAACACTTTAGCTGGTCTCAGACCAATCTTTCTTCCTCTTCTCTTTACCTTTGTTCATCTGGGGCCTCCCCCGCTTTGGCCCCTCAGCATGGGCAGACCTTCTTCCATTAAAGAATAAGAGCAGTTTCCCTTGGAGCTCAGGCCATCTGAGACAGCTGCCTCCTCTCACCCCCAGCCCCTCTTGTTTTCTGTTTTCTTTAAGACTTAGCTGAGAGTTGGGGTGAAGGAAACCTTTTTTCCTCTTTTGCTAATCTATTGCACTGCTCTCGGGGACCTTCCCCTATTTGAATACATGGTGATTCTGAGCTACATTTTGATGTAGAAGGTACAGTCTTAAAGAAGAGTTCACATATTTAATTGATGATCCTGGCATGGAGGGAACAGAGTAATTGAGTATATTGTCCATTTTCAGGATGAAAATTAACTTAGAGCTAGCCTTTAATTAAGAGCTGCGGTAGTGACTGAGGCAGTGAGGCACAGTGAAAAGGGGGAAGGCTTTGAATCCACAGACTTGAGTTTAAGTGTTGGTTTCCTCATTGACCAGATTTGTGACTTTGGGCAAATACTTAACGGGGCTTCATTTTCCTTCTCTTTAAAATGGGATTTAATAACACCAGCAGAATCTATGTTGTTACAAGGATTAAGGTCATATAAAATAATAGATATTGAGTACCAGCTCTGTTTCTGCTCTCTGGAGGGCAGTTGTCATCATGATTGTCATCCATAGCAGTGGCAGAATGGTGCCCTGTAGAGAAAATGGGCCTGGGAGTCGGGACAGGGTGTCCACCCTAACCTGGGAGCCACGTTCTAGCAGTGCATGTGATGCTGAGCAGGGTACTTGGCCTCACAGAGCTTTAGCTTATGCAGTGAGAGCGGTGATTCCTACCTTATAGGGCTATGGAGACTGAGATGGTGAATGCGAAGCACTGGTACAGACCTTGGCCAGTCATGGGTACTCTGAATGTAGGCCTTTGTTGATGTCATCTGGGCTCTCCTTTGAAAACATTTTTTTTTTTTTCCAAAGCCACTAGTTCCAGTTCAGTTTTGTCCTCCAATTTTGATTGCTCTTAATGTTGCTGCAACAAAAGAATGCCCAGAAAATAATCATTCCAGTGTTCCTCTGGACCTGGAATGTATGAGGAATCAAATGCAAACATATAATCCTCGATGTGAATCTTTGCAGGAGACTCTTGTTTCAACTGCCTTGAGAAATTGCACTGAGTATGGGAAGGATGTCAGAACTTTAGCCAGAGCTGCAACTATAATCACATTATTTTGCTGCTGCTCAGTGGAGCTAAGAAAGCTTAAGAGTATTACCATCTGGGCAAAGCCAACCAATGGTGAACTGTGAACTGCTTACCAACTTAACAGAAACTCTTGCTACCTCATTCATTAATTAGGCCTTTATGGCACACCTTCTCTGGGTTGCCTGGCAACCATAATAGCAGTCATTAAATTCTGTCATTTTGTATTAACCCTTTGGCCCTGGGTGGATTGGGAGCCCCCACCTTAACACTAATGCATTTTACATTAGTACATCTACCTGGGAAATCCCATTCCCTTGACACATAAGCTGTAAAGAGCAAATAGCCAGAGTCTAAAACCAGAAAAATTTCCTTTTTTCCTTCACATTAGTGTATGTGCTTTTAAGGCTTTACAAAATGTATCTGTCAGGATGGAGGCCATTTCCCAATTTGCTGACAGACAGACATAACATACACCCAGCAAGATGAAAAGACTGCTAGTTTCCCAGAAAACAGGAGCTGACGGTGACTTCTGTAGGCTTATGGAGGAAGGAGCCCGTGTGAAAACCAGATGGGAGAGCTGTTAAGAGTTGTATGTTTCCAAAATTGCCTTTGTAGCTGCTTTACAAAAATTTGGACCGTGCATGCTGGAGGGATAGGGGCCATTCCAACAACACACTGCTTGGCATCTCAGAAATGGATTAGAATGGCAGGGAATAAACTATGTACTCTGGCAAAAGCTTTGAGGAAAAGGAATGGCTAACAGGCAACCTCCAGGAGCCCTTGGTTCCTGCAATGCTCCGTCCACTATTACTCAAAATTCCATACATGGAAACAAGCTGTGAAAGCCCTAAATTAAAATTGGGTTTAGGAATTAAAAATGCTATATTCTCTTTTCTTGAATGGACTAAAATGATTTGGGACATGTGCAGTGTATGTAAAATAAAATAATTCCATTTCAAAGAAATATTTATTTTTCTCTTAGCAAAAGGGAGTTAGGTTTTGGTGTTAGGCAAACCTAGGTTCAAATCCCCACTCCACCCGTAGCTGTGTGATCTTGCACAACTAGCTGGCTTGCTTGCTTTTTGAGCTCCCTTTCCTTATCTATGAATTGGGGATAATCCTTTCTCAGGATTGTTGCAGGGGTTAAATGCATTACACTGTATACATCTCTGGTCAGAACTTGGCCCATGATATGTACCCCATGCATTTTTTCCAATAAACAAGTATTGGGACTACACTGGTGAGCATGACACTCTGCATTTCTCAGGAAACTTACAGCCACATTTGGTATCTGATCCCCTTTGTTCCTCAGTTTACCAGTAAGGCCCAGAGAAGGTGTTCCCTGCCAAGGTTATTTGGCCAGATCTGAGAGTAGTATCTGGGCCACCTGAGTAATCCGGTGGCTTCTCAATTACTTTTGTAAAAAGGAAAAAGTAGCCACATTCCTTCACTCACCAACTGAAAGTTCTTTTATCAGACTTAAAAAACTAGGTCACACATTTGCATTTGTGGTTCATATGATGACAGTAAGGTGGCCCTGGCTTAAAATCGTTGTCATAGTTTATTGAGTTTACCTAAAAATGTATTCTTCATTCCTCCATCCCACCAAGAATGTATGCAATACTAAGAGCATCTGGGATTTTAAGTGGCTACTGTTTGTTAACAAAGCAGTAACTTCCCTGAAGGAGTTTTGCGAGTTGGGAGAACTCACAAAGGCAATTAATTTTGTTCTTCGGTGCCTCCGCTGCATTCATTTGTACTTCATGCAAGCTTAAATTATAACCCAGGAGCGAGTCGAACCATTATCCGATTTGATATTTAGTTTTGATTTTATTAGTAGTTGTCTTTAATAGATGTCTTGTCATGTAGGTTTCCTGATTATTAGTAATTTAAATTGACTCTGAGAATGAAAGGAAACCGCAGGCAAGAAACTGATGGGCTGTGACCACAGCGGTCTTCCAGCTCTCACGGCATCTGTGACGCCTCAACACCCACCCCCCAACACACACCCCCTTCAAGGCTTTGAACAGTCTTTCGGCTAATGCTGAAAATGAGAGCTTAATACTGTTACCGTATGGGAACCTGTAAAAGCAAATGGGCATCGTAAGTGTTCTTTCCTCTTTGAAGGTAAGTGTTGTCCATGGGTCCCCTCTCTACTTGATCAGATTTAATTTGACCCAGGAGTATCGATCTGGGAGGATGCTAACTGAAAAACAATGATTGCAGGAGAGGTAATTTCCCTTGTTCTTATGCAGTGTCTTTCTACCACTCTCTGGAATTGCTCACGGTGTCTTTGTGAAGGGAATGGATGAACATTTGCTGTTCTCTGCTGTGCTTTAGGTAGTGGCCAAATTCATGTAAGTCCTCAAAGAGGCTGTTCCCTGGAGTGGTCCCGGGCAGTGCAAGTCATGCTCTTGAGGGGCATTTCTTGTGGGCTTTAAGATCCAGTGCTTTGGCACTGATTTCCCCGAGCTCCAGTCCTATAGCTGATGACCCTGGAATCTGGTATCTTAGGTTGGATTTGGCTTAATTTCAATCCAAAGATTTGAAAACCAACTCTAGGTCATTTGCTAAATAATTCTACTTACTCATTAACCAAGTGTGTATTAAGTACCTACTTATTCAGGCATTTACGTGAAGGAAGTGGGAAGGAAGTTCTTTGGATGAGTGAATGAATGAATGAGTTGTACTTTCTGTCTTCAGGTAGCTCCCAGTCCCTTTTAGGATGGTCTGACCAAGGCAGTTTTTATACGAGTTTTAGAACCTTATGCTGATGAGATATGCTCCCAACCCAGGGTCTCTAAGCCACAGAGTTACTTTTTGCGACAATTTTGTATTCTCATTTCTCTTGCTCATCCAGAAAAGCTAAATTGTGAACAAAATATATTTTAGAAGTGAGTGAAAAAAGAATTTTTAGGAAGTCAGTAAAATCTGTTGCTGAGAAATGTTTGTTCCTGGCAACCAACCTGAAGACTTTTATTATGGAGAGAGCCTAAGAGGGAATCCATTTTCAATTTATCTGTCCCCCTGCCCCCAGCCCAGTTTTCACCATTTTTATAGTTGTGGTAACGTATAGGCATGTGGCAGTGTATGAGATCATGTTGCTTTTCTCATGCCACAGCATGGCTCTCTCTCCGAGAAGCCCTGGCTCTGAGAGGTTTTGTCCTCCCAACCTGGTGAGCCCAGGTGGCCTGGGGGACGCCACCTGCACAGCCTCCCACACTACTGGGGCTCATGTCTGTGACTGAAGCAGGCTCAGCTAAAATTCAAGAGGACAAGCCCACCAGGATGACTTTTTTGGAGTGTTTGAGGGTGAGCACTGGGTTACTACCACCCAGGCTGATCCAGCTGCCTCTATATTCTCCAGCAGATAATAATGCTGCTACTTTGTCTTTACTTGATCAATTCTAACGTGCTTGCTAGGCAAGACTGCTTCTAATTATACACACTAGTTTTAAAGTAATTTCAGAAGTAAATTCCAGTTTCTAGATAGCTTTTGTGTGTAAGCCATTGGTCTAGCTTTGAAGAGGGACATCATTTTAGGATTTGTTTTTAACCTCCTCTCCCTGTATGAAAAAGTAGAATGGCAGAATCCTGTCTTAGAGTCAAATCTCAGTTAATCTTTTTTTTTTAAAGATTTTATTTGAGAGAGAGAGAGAGAGGAGAATGAGAGATAGAGAGCACGAGAGGGAAGAGGGTCAGAGGGAGAAGCAGACTCCCTGCTGAGCAAGGAGCCCAACGTGGGACTCGATCCCGGGACTCCAGGATCATGACCTGAGCCGAAGGCAGATGCTTAACAACTGAGCCACCCAGGCGCCCCTCAAGTTTAGTCTTTTTTTTTTTTTTTAAAGATTTTATTTATTTATTTGAGATAGAGAGAATGAGAGATAGAGAGCACGAGAGGGAAGAGGGTCAGAGGGAGAAATAGACTCCCTGCCGAGCAGGGAGCCCGATGTGGGACTCGATCCTGGGACTCCAGGATCATGACCTGAGCTGAAGGCAGTCGCCTAACCAACTGAGCCACCCAGGCGCCTTCAGTTAATCTTTTATGAACTATATAGTTCATAATAGTTTACTTCCTGGGCAAAATAGTTCACTTCCAAACTTCCGTTTAGAGATAGTAACATTAATTAATTAATTAATCAAATTATCCTCATTGCTAGAATTAAATATAATATATAGGAATTATTGACAGATTGTAATGCTTTAGGATAGTCCAGGCTTTTCATGTTTTCACTCTTAATCTTTAGTTCAAATTTTAAAATTTATTCACTGTATTTACTGTGATTTGTGGGAAAACTGTATAGTTTGAAATACCATAGTAAGGAGTTTGTGCAAAGCTATGATGAAAAGCCTGAAGTCCCATTGCCCTACTCCTATGAACAGTTGCTGTGAAGAAATGGAAATGTTATTCTGAATTGACCTAAACCAGTGGTCCTGCGCTCTAATCTCTGATTCCCAGATGATAACAGATGTCTCTTAAGTGATTCCAGGTGTTCTGAACATAGTGAAATCTCTTATCTGCCACCTCCACAGTTACTCCTTAAAGTTCTTTTATATTGCCTCTTTAATAGTATTTGAAGGATCGGGGTTCCTTGACAGCTGTTGGAACTCTTAACTCCCTACTTGAAGGGACGCTGCTTTTAGTCCTCAGGTGATCTCCAGACTTTCATGCTGTACTGTTTGATTCGAGCCCACATGCCAAATAGTTTTAATATGTTCTCCTTTTTTATTAAACAGATTTTGTCATGTCCAGGAGATTTCCTGCCGGTAGCAGCTCTAACTTTTTCTCACCATCAAGGCTTTCCCTGCCCCTTGTTAACTCTCGGCCAGGGATTTTCTGCATACTTCTGTTCACAGTATTCCTGGTGGCATCCTATATGCTAGGAAACCTTCCCTGACCACCTTCAGAATTCAGTACTCCCTCTTCCATAATTTAGAGTGTTTCATGCATACTTGTAGGTTCAGGCCTTTCAAAGCCCACATTTAACTTTGGGGGAAGTTCTCACGTGTCAAATCTGAGCTTCACTTCTGTAGCAGAAGTTGAGGTATTTCGGTAGAACATTCTGTCAAATACGATGGAAATTCAGAAGGCAGAATGATGTAGTTAGAGAGCTGAACTTGATGTCTAAGTTCAGCTCTACATTTTAACAGCTTTTTGACCTTGGGCTCGTACTTTGCTTTCCAAGTCTTCTCACATTAGGCTGTATTGGTTTTGTTTTTATCCTCTCTTAAACCCAAAGAAGGGAAGTATTGGCTTGAGATGGAGGAGACAGAGACATTTCCTATGTTTCAACAGAAGGGGAGGAGGAAGAGATGGGCATACATTTTTGTGTACATCCAATGTCTGGCCATGTAATCATGGTGGTAGTAATGGCTGGTATTTATGGCATGCTTCCTCTGGGCCACACACCATTCTAAATACTCCAAATATATTATTTAACTTTCATACAATCCTGTGAGGTTGGTGCCACTCTTATCCCCAATTTAGAAAGGAATAAACAGAAGCACAAAGTAACTCACCCAAAGGACAAGGTGAGAATAAGGACATAAGTGATCTGGTTCCAGAGCCCAGACATCCAGTGGTGGTCAATACTTATTGAATACATGTGTTTTTGGAAAGTTGAGGCAATTCCTGTCTGTTAGCTTCTATTTTCTTGATGAAGTAGGTGGTGCGATCAGACACTGAGAAGGAAGAACGTGTGTGGAGATGAGATGTTTGAGTGGAGAATGGAGAAGATGTAAAATAGTTATGTAGGCTGACTAGTGAAAACAGAATTGCTGGATGGTGTTGAAGGCTTAGTTGATGCTGTAGGTTCTATAAATGTAGAATTTTTAGAGATACAGTATGTTTGGGGGGAATTTATTCCCCAGCCATGCTTATCAGCCTAAATGTAGGCACAAAGGTAAATAGTTGTATTCATTCAGGGATTAGGTGTTTTCCATGCATATGTGATGAAAGGGAAAGAAACATGGGCCTTTAATGATGGACCACAGAACTAAGCTAAGATAAGGCAGCAGTGAAGGACGAAGGGTTTAAAAAAAAACAGGGAGGAATGGTATGGGAGGAGTTGTGAGATGAGCCAGCATGAAGGATAGGAAGAAACTAGTTTCAAAAGTGGGGATTCTGAATTAGTGATTTCAGAGGCAGAGCAGGTTTGGCAGTGGCAAGGTCAAGGAGAGACTAAAGCCAAATTTACATGCTGAATTTTTTTTTTTTTTTTTTTTTAGATAAGCCACCTTTAGATGATTCAACAGGGCAGCTGCACTTTGGGGTTATCTTTCTCTGGCTGGTGAGTGAGCAGTAAGGGTTCCTGGAGTGATAGTTTTGTTGAACTCAGGCTTGCAAATTTGGCATTCAAACTCTGACAGTGACTTCTCCAGTGTTAACTGAACAAAAGGCCCTCAAACTCATAATGCATGTGCCTTGGTAGAGAATTAGGTTGGTGGCATTAAAAAAAAACAGAAAACAAAAAAACAACCAAAATCTCTTGCATCAGAGTGCTCTGTAATTACTTTATCTTAGTCTTTATAATGTTAAATGCATGGTTTTTAATTAGCAAAGGTAAGTTTTTATGAATCTGAGTAGTATTTACATAGCTAGGTAAGGAACTGGGAAGCTCATAAGTATTTTGGAGTTGGGCTATCAGCATGGTTTGATGAAAAGAGCATTAATCTGAAATCAGAAAGACCTGAGTTCAAAACTTGTTTTACCAAGTGCTACCTATTCTCCATCTGTAGCAGTAATTTTTTTTTTTTTTTTTTTTTGAGAGAGAGAGAGAGAGCGCATGAGCAGGATGGAGGAGGGACAGAGGGAAAGGGAGAGAGAGAATCTTAGCAGGCTCCTGAGATTATGACCTGAGCCGAAATCGAGTCGGTTAATTAACCGACTGAGCCACCGAGGTGCCCCCCCTGTAGTAGTAATTCTTATTAATTCATTGAGTTGTGGCAAGCATTAAGTAGCTTATGTAGGTAAATGTCTGGCACATAATAGCTGCTGAACAAATGTTAATTTTCCCTTTCTAAGACCCCATTTCCCACTACTCCAGTTAATTTTAGATCATTGGCTTGAGGAAACCTTGGTTTTTCAAGTTCATTAGAAATTCTGAGTGGAAAGTTTGTCATACATTTTCCAGCTTTCATGAGTGTGGCCAAAGATTAGGAGAGGTAGGTACTGTCAGAAATATAGTTGATAATGTAGACATATTTGCCAGTATTGGCCCCTACGGTGGTTTGCATATATGGGTGGATAGTAGCCATTTTTGAGCAGGCCCACACACCTAGGAGGTAGTAAGCCTTGATGCTAGAGGAAGGTGGGTATTTGCAGAATACTTAATAACAGGACATGGGGAAGTGCCCAGGGGAGGGGTGCATGGAGTAAGAGACCTCCGATATTTGTTCCCTGAGGTCAAGTTCAGAAGTAGCAAAGCAGAATCGGTGCCAGGCCAAGCAAGGGAAATCACTTTGGGGAGAATAAGACAGGGAAGGCTTCGGAGCAGAGTTGATCCCAATGTGAGTCAGTTCTTGATCATTACAACAATTCCATCCAAAAGGCATGAGAACAAAGACCATACCTTCTCACCTGGAAACTGGGGCACTGGTGCTCAGAGAGGGGCCAGAGGCAGGGGCAGGGTTGGGAAAGAGAAGTCCTTGGAATTAAGGAGACCTCATACAGAGGGGCTGCTGAGCTGACAGGAGACTTGTCTACTCCACTTAGGCCTCCCCCCTGATAGGGTTGCATAATGCTTGGCATCTCTACTTTTAGACAGAGAACAAACCTGACCATTTTCCATCCTGCTGGGCTGTGGAGCGACAGCTCTTGATATGCTGACCAGCTGCCTCAAGGTTGATTCCAGAGGAACAGTAGGGAACTTACTGATAGCCAAAAGGGGCTGAGGCAAAAGTAGTTGTCCCAAAACTGCAAATGAAATTCAAGTCATATGTTTAACCCAGGGTCACCTATTTATTATGTAATACCTGAAAATAAAGTGTCAACACCAGTGACATCACAAAGAAAACAAGTGATCATTTATTAAGAGATTAGAATCTAGTTAAAAGCAAAATTCAGTTTTGGGAATGTTAAAAGAGGTGGAAAGCAGAAAGCTCTAGGAGTTTTGTTTTGATTTTACTCCCAATTATGTAATCAATACATGCTCATTTCTCATCCTCCTCCCCTGCCGGATCGGAGGTGCTGTAGGAGAAAGGAGAGGCGGCACCTGGGTGGGGCAGTTGGTTGAGCTTCTGACTTTTGGTTTTGGCTCACGTCGTGGCCTCGGGGTCATGGGATTGAGCCCCGTGGGGGTTCTGCGCTGAGGGTGGGCTCTGCTTGGGATTCTCTCTCTCCTTCTGCCCCTCCCCCTGCTTGTGTGTGTTCTCTCTCTCTCTCTCTCTCTCTCTCTCTCTCTGTCTCTCTTTAAATAAATACTAAAAAAAAAAAAAAAAGAAGAAAGAAACCCACACAACCCTACCATCTGCATGCAACAATTATGACATATTCTTTTAGTGTTTTTCATATACTTACAATATTTTTATATGGTTACTTTTAAAATTTATTTTTTCAGTCATGAATATATTTAGGCTCTAACGTAAATGTACAGCACATCAAAATTGAAGAAAATGACCCATGATGCCATCTACCCAGAGAACTTAGGTGTCCAAAATACTCTGCAAACAATGTATCAACATTTTCTTTGTAAATAGTTAAAATGTAAATATGTAATTAAAATAATATAGGTATAATGTAAAGGTACAATTAACCATCCTTCAATTCCAGTTTTCTATCCATGTTATCACTTTTATGCATAAATAGTTATTACATGTTATCTGATGCATATGAAATAACATATGTAAAGGTATGATAAAATGAATATTTGAGAATCAACTGCCCTACTAAAGGACATGACCAGTGACATTAAAACCATTCCTGTTGGCTACATGGACCATTTCCAGTGGTTTTTCATTTGTTTTTGTTTTGCTGTGACCAACACCACTATTAATGAACAATCAGAATAGAAATTTTGTAAGCTGCTACTTCCACATCCTCTGACCCACCTGCGAGTTTGTCCATTTATTCTGCTTTTTCTCCTGTTGTCATGGATGTACTGTCCAGATTCTTAGCAAGAGGAAAACCCTGCATCTGCACACTAGATTCCATCCTCTCTCACGGACTCAAGATGTGATTCCAGCAACTCTCTCCTTTCTATTCAGGATTATTATTTCCTTCTCTCTCTCTCTCTCTTCTTCTCTCCCCTCCCCTCATTGTACAGGCATGTGGCTATTTTTCCCATCTTAGAGGGGGAGGTGGGAAATCACTTTGTTAAACTACATTTTGATACCTTTCATCATGTGACCTCCAGGGACCCCTACTTCCCTGTTTTCTTGCTACCCCCCCTTTTCTATCCCCTTCACTGATTCTTAGATGGCCCCCCAAATCTTTTAACGGTTATGTGCCCCAGGACTCAGTCTTTGGACAAACTGACCTTTTCTCCTTTAAATATATTTAATCCTTTGATTATATCTAGTGTCATGTGATGGCTGTAAGTATCATGTGACAGCTCTTAAAATTAAACATCAATCTCAAGCCTGGACTTTTCTGTGAACTCCAGCTGTCTACAGCTTTGCTTGGCTGTCTAATAGGCAGTTTTATATAACATACTCAAAATTTAGCTCCTGATTTTTTGTCTTCCCCATTTCAGTTAATAATAATGCTATCTTTCCCTGTGATCATGCCAGAAACCTTAGAGCTGTCCTTGACTTCTCTCTTTGGCTCACACAATCCACTGGCAAATTTGGCTTTAGCTTACATTCAGGTATATCTAGGATGTGATCACTTCTCTCCACCTTACTGCTACCACCTTGGCGCAAGTGACCACCATTTCTTTCTGGGTTACTATAACTGGTTTCCTGGTTTTCAGTCTTAACCTCTTAGATGCACCTTTTCTCAAACAGCATTCCTTATCTGATCCCAGAATGCAGAAAAGGATTTAAATGACTGTTTTCTCGGTTCTCTCAATGAGGGAACATAAATAGTATCATTCTTGATAGAAGAGTAGTTAAGTCGTTACCTACAAAGGAATACTTAAGGCGTTACATACCGCCTACTCCCCCCCCCCAGGTTTATTGAGATACAATTGACATATGACATTGTATTAAGGTATACAGTGTAATGATTTGATACATGTATGAATTGTAAAATGATTACCATATGCGTTAAGGCTTAATTCTTTCCTTAGAACTTTGAGAAGAGAATGACAGTGTCTATAATTAGCACAGCGCCTAGAGAGATTTTTTTTTTTTTAAATTGTCAGATCAGACCACCCCTTGGTCCCAAGTTCTCCAGTGGTTTCCTTTTGGAGGAAAAGTCTATATAGTACAAGGCCCAAGGTGATATGGTCCCTTACCTACCTCTCCTTATTTCATTTCCATTACTTTTCATCTCACTCCCTCTGCTCCAGCCATACTGGCCCCTGTGTTGTTTCATCTGGTCGATGTTCTTCCAGATAATGACATGATTGGTTCTCACCTCTTCTTCACTTCTTTATTCAAATGTCACTTTAGTGAGGCCTTCTCTGACCCCTCTATTTAAAATCACGCCCACATTCCTCTTCCTTGATTTGTTTCATGTTATTTTAGTTCTCTTTTTCTCATCCTTCCATTTGCTCTCATCCTAGGAAATTTGATTTCCCTGTTATCACTTCCCTCTTCATTTTGTGCTTTTTTCTTCAATATTTAACATTCATATATTCATCACCTAGATTTTAAAATCAACATTTTACTATACTTGCTTTCCCACATGTCTGTCTATCCATCAATACTTCTTTTACTCATTTCTTTTCTTTTTTTTTCTAAATATTTTATTTATTTGAGAGAGAGAGAACACAAGAGCGCAGGGTGAGGGGAAGAGGGAGCAGACTCCCCGCTGAGCAGGGATCCAGACTTGGGGCCTGATCCAGGACCCTGGGGTCATGACCTGAGCTGAAGGCAGATGCTTAAATGACTGAGCCACCCAGGCACCCCCAAAATCACATTATTTCCCAGCAGTTCAGTTTCCTCAACTTAAGGTTTAGAGTGATGATCGGGTGAGGTAATACACAAAAAATTGTATATAAATATACATAAATAATATATAAAAATTCCATATACAGTCTAGTACTTTTCAAAATGTTGATGTTGTTCTTCATTTTTTCCATCAACATGAGGTTCTGCCAATAGGTAACAGAAAAGACAAGCCTCACAAATATTCAGCATCTCTTGGGTCTTTGCTTAGGTTTCTGCTTGTACATAGCTTTATTGTATTTCTTCCTCCTTTTACAAAACCATTGCTTTATCTGTTTTACTGTCATGTTAAGTTCAAATGCAAGTGATTGGCTATCTTCCTTTGTGGGGCATTTGTTTAACTTAAAGGTTGCCCAGAGAGTGTCCATGAGGGGTTTGCTGACTTATCTTTTCTGGGGATATTGCTCTTCATTTTTCTCTTCCTTTTCCTGTTTCTCTTCCAGTCTCTTTTCTATTTCCAATTCTTTTCTTCTCCTCCTCTTTCTTTCCATTTTTTCTTTCCTCTTCTTTCATCTTCACTATGATTCCTCTTTGATTGCTCTGGATTTTGATCACAAAGCATAGCTGCTTCTTTCTGTATAGCAAAACCTTAACTTGAAGTATCAGGAGCTTTTGAAGTGTCAGGAATCCTCTCCACCTTGAAAAGCTTTCTTCTCATGGCTTCCAGGATACCATCCTTTCCTGACTTTCCTTCTATATCAATGGCTGCTCCTTCACAGTTTTCTCTGGGGCACCTCGCTGGCTCAGTCGGTAGAACAAGCAACTCTTGGTCTCAGGATGGTGGGTTTGAGCTCTGCATTGAGTTAGAGATTATAAATAAACAAACTTTAAAATAAAAGGAACAAGGTTTTCTTTGTTTGTTCCTTCTCTTTCCTCCCACCTTTCCCCAGCCTTGGTCCTGCCCAGTTTCTCCTCTTTTACTCATTTCAAAGTAAGTTGCAGATATTAGTACACTTCACCTCTAAACACTTCTGCTTATGTATTATTAATTAGCACTCAATATTTATTTATCATTCTTGCCCCGCCTTCCTAGAGAAAAGTTATGTACAATGAAATGTATTAATCTTAGGTAAACTATTTGGTGAGTTTAAACAAATGGGTACACCTGTGTGGTCCAAGCACTTATCAAAATGTAGAACGTTACTGTCACCCCAGAAAGTTCCCTCATGGTCTTTCACAGTCAAACCCTGTGCCTGTCCCTCAAAGGAACCTACTTTTATGCTTTTCTTCCATAGGAGAGTTTTCCCTGTTCTAGAACTTCATATAAATGAAATCATATATGCTCTTCTGTGCAAGGCTTCTTTCACTCAGCATGATGTTTTTGAGATTCATGGGTGTTGTTGCTTTATCAGCAACTCTTTCTGTTGCTGAATATTTGTCCATTGTATGATTATATCACAGTTTGTTCTTTTCTTCTGTTGATGGACAGCTGGGCCATTCCACTGTTGGGCTATTACGAACAAAGTTGCTGTGAACATTCTTATACAAGTCTTTCTATGATCACATATTTTCATTTCCCTTGGGAGATACAGACGTAAAAGTGTTGGGTCACAGGATAGTTGTATATTTAGTTTCATGAGAAATTACCAGACCGTTTCTCAAAGCGGTTGTACCATTTTTGCATTGCCACCAACAACGTATGAGAGTTCCAGTTCTGCATCTGTACCAGTATTTCGTGTTGTCAGTCTCTTTATTTTTAGTCATTTTGGTGGGTGTATCTCATTATAGTTTTAATTTGCATTTCCCTGGTGACTAATATGCACTTAATATGTTTATTGGCACATGAAGAAAGTAGTTAAATCTCTGACTTTTTCTTTACTGAGTTGTGGGAATTCTTTATGTATTTTAATACCGATCCTTTGTCGGATATATATATTGTGCAAATATTTTCTCCTAGTCTAGAGCTTGCCTATGCATTTTCTTAATAGTCTCTTTTGACAAGCAGGTTTTTTTATGTTGATGAAGTTTATTAATATTTTCCCTTTATGGTTTATGCTTTCTCTGCTCTAAGAAACTTCTGCTTACCCCCAAGTCATGCTGTTATGTTTTCTCTTATGTTCTCATCTAGAAACTTTATAATTTTAATTTTTGTGTTTAAATCCATGGTCCATCTTAAATTGATTTTTGTACCTGCAATGAGGTGCGGGTTCAGTGTTCATTTTTTTTTTCTTCCCATCTGTTTATCCAGTCTTTCAGCGTTGTTTGTTGTGAAGACTGTTTTCCTTGTTGGATTGCTTAGGTGGCTTTGTAGTGATTGTATAAGTGTGAGTCTCTTCTGTGCCATTGTTATATTTATCTTTATGCCATACTGTCCTGAGTATTGTAGTTTTGGAGTGAATATTGAAGATTGGTAGTACATATGCTCCAACTGTGGTCTTTTTCTAGATTGCTTTATATTTGCATTTGCATGTATATTTTAGAATCAGCTTGCCAGTTCTACAAAAACATCTGATTGGAATTGTATTGAATTGATAGCTCAGTTTGGAGAGAAGATGACATAACAATATTAAATCTTTTAATTCACGAACATGGCATATCTCTCCATTTATATGTCTTTAATTTCTTTCAGCAGTATATTTACTTTTCAGTTTAAAGGTCTTACATGTCTTTTGTTATGTATGGTTGTTGTTTTTTTTACAATGCTATCAACAGAATTGGTTGTTTATTGTATTTGCCAATTGTTTGCTATATAAAAGTGTATATATATTTACCACCATACATACACACACAGTTGATTTTTTTTGTATATTGACACTGTATCTTGTGACCTTGTTAATTTCGGTTATTAGCTGTTAGTATACTTTATTAGATTCTCTAGGTAATGTAAACCATCATGTCCTCTGCATATAGACAGTTTTACTTCTTCCTTTTGGATTTTTATGCCTTCTATTTCTGTTTCCTTCCTCATTGCATTGGGTGGGACCTCCAGTGCCATGTAGAATGTTGAATACAAGCAGTGAGAGTGAGTATCTCTGTCTTGTTCTCAGTGTTTTACTATAAAGTATAATAAGAACTGTAGATTTTTTTAGAGATGCCCTTAAAGTGAGGAAGTTTTATCATGGATGTGTGTTGAATTTTGCTGTTTATTCTGCATCTATTGCTATGAACATCTGGCTTTTTCCTATATTCTTTTAAAATGGCAAATTATAACCAGTTGATTTTAAATGTTCTACCAATCCACTTGGTAATGATATTTTATCCTTTTTATATATTACTGGGCTTTGTTGGATATTTAGTGTAGAATTTTTGTCTGTGTTCATGAGTGATACTAGGTTATATGTATTGTTACATCTTCAGTATTGTTATTGGGGTTATTTTTCTTCTAGGTGTTTGAAGTTTCTGCCTTTCACATTTAAATATTTAATCCACCTGGATTTTTTTTTTTTAATGGATATTATACAGTTGGGTTCCAATTTCAATTTTTTCCCCCCATTTAGAAATCCAGTTGCCCCTGTAACATGTTTTGAATATCCATTCATTCCTCTAGGGATTTGCAGGGCTGACCTTGTCCTACATCAAGTTTTCCTATATCTTCAGGTCTTGTTTCTGGCTTTTCATTCTGTCCTACTAGCTAATTTGTATATCTCTATGCTAATATTTTGTTGCATTGACTACGATAGTCTTAATATCTGTCAGTAGAGTTTCCTCACCTTCTTTTCTTCAAAAATGTCTTGCTTTTCTTGGTTCCCTACCCTTCCAAATAAATTTTAGACTTGTATTATAAAGTTTCATCAAAACCATGTTGAGACTTTGATTAGACTTTCATTGAATATATGGGTAGGTCTGTGGTGAATTGACATCTTTGTGTTAACAAGTGTTTACAACTTTTGAACATGATGTCAGGTTTATTTAGGTGTTACTTTAATATCTTTTAATAACACTTAAAAATATATTCCATAATGATCCTGTGCATCTTTGGATCATTTTTTCACTAAGAACTTATTTTTTTGTGGGCTTATAAAAGGTATGTATCTTTAATTTTCTGTTGTGTTGTTTAGCAGTTCAAAGTATTGATCTTTTCCCGTGTATCTAATTAATTCTAGTAATTTATTATATGTTCTTTTGTGTTTCAGATACAAAATCATGTAACTTATAAATGACTGTTTTGTCTTTTTTCTCTTTTCTTTATATCCTTTATTTCCTTTTCTTATCCAGTTGTGCTGCCCCATATCTCCAGTACAATGTTGAGTAGAATTAAAGATAGTGATTTTTTTTATTGTGTCTGATTTTAAAGAGTATTTTAACATTCCTCCAGTAAGATAGGTCTCAATTAGTTGCTATTTATTAAACAGGTTCTTTTGTGTTTCTAATTTGCTTTTATTTGTTTATTTACTTGCCACAAATGAGTGTGTCTTAATTGTTGCTCTTAAACAAATTCACTGTCTTCCTGTTTTATCTTTGGAGTTGTACAATTTCACAGTGCTTTGTCTGTGATATAGAATTATTTATCTTGCTTGGGATTTCCGGATCAGTAATTCTGGAATGTTATCAGCCATTATTTCTTTGTTGCCTCTTCTCCATTTTTTTAAAGATTTTATTTATTGTGTGTGAGAGAGCGTGCGCACACAAGTAGGGTGAGTGGCAGGCAGAGGGAGGAGCAGGTTACCTGCTGAGCAGGGAGCCCGATGAGGGACTTGATCTCAGGACACTGGGATCATGACCTGAGCTGAAGGCAGACACTTAACTGACTGAGCCATCCAGGCACACCTCCACTCTTTTTATTACATTCTTTTTTTTTTTTTTTAATTTACTTATTTGACAGAGACAGAGCGAGAGAGGGAGCACAAGCAGGGGCAGAGGGAGAGGGAGAAGGAGGCTTCTCGCCAAGCGGGAAGCCCGATGAGGGGCTCGATCCCAGGACCCTGGGATCATGACCTGAGCTAAAGGCAGACGCTTAACGACTGAGCCACCCAGGTGCCCCTTTTTATTACATTCTTTTAGAAATCTGATTAGAATGTGTTAGACTTTTTCACTCTCTTTTATGTTGCTTATCTTTTTCCAATTGGAAGAAGGGTGGTATGGCTGTAGACTATCTTCTTTCTCATATGTATTTTTTTTCTCTTTGTCTATTTAGGCCACAGTATGGATAATGTATCTGGGTTTATTTTTCAGTTCACTAATTTTACCCTTACATGTGTCTATAATCTTTTCATTTTGTGACGTTCCATGTAATTCTTTTATAGATCTGCTTGGTTATTTGTAGGCTTTTTTGTTTTCTACTCATTTTCAATCTTTATTTTTTAAACATGTTGAATAGTTTTTTTAATTTTCCATTTCTCATTATTTTAGTTGTCTATAAAGCTGTATTTGTAGGAAATTTTTGAGGCCTTGGTTAAATTTTGAGTCCCTCTACATTAGATCTGTATTTCACTTATGCTTCTGGCTATCACCTAGAGGTACTGATAATTATGCTTTTCTGTAAATTATCTGTTTGCCATTTTATCAGACCATAGTAGGTAAATTTGGATTACAAATCTATGTGAGAGCATACTTTTAGTTAGAAATTGTCAGTGGAGATGTTTGTTTCCACCCTGCAATAGCATCCAGAATAGAACATTTCTGCTGGCAGAGTTTATGCAAATTTTTAAATTTTTACGCTAAAGATGTAGCCCTGAAGCACCTAAATTTAGTTTGTAGTATACTTAGGAGGTTTTTAGGCTTTACCTCCTTTCACTTCTGCCTTGTATCTCCATCATTTGAGAATTCAAAGTGCCCATCGTTTGGCAAAGAGCTTCAGGGTAAAAGCTACCTTTATTGCTAATTTACCTTTCTGAGTTCCAGTTTCCATTTCATCTTCTGCTCTCTGAAGTGTTTACTCTTTGCTGGATGAACAGTATGTTTTTCAAAGTAACTAATCTTCCAATATGCCAAAAATGGAAGATCTAATGATACACACACACACACACACACACACACACTCACGAATTTTAAGTGTACCGTTTAGCACATTTGACAAATGTATACAGATGGATAACCACTATCATAGTCAAGATATACAACATTTCTGTTACCCCGAAAAGTTCCTTGCTCCTCTTCTCGTCACCCCTTGCAGCCTTGGCCCTTAGCAACTGCAGATCTGTTTTCGTTCACTACAGATTAGCTTTGTCTTTCCTAGGTTTTCACATAAATGGAATCATCTTTATGTACTCTTTTATGTCTATGTTCTTTTGCTCAGCATTACGTTTTTGTGATTCAACCATGTTATGTATATGAATAGTTTGTTCCTTTTTATTGCTGAGTAGTATTCTGTTGTATGGATGTATCCCAGTTTATTCCCTTGTTGATGGACATCTGGGTTATTTCTAGGTTTTGGTTACCATAAATAAGACAGATATGAACATTCATGTTTAAACTTTTGTGTGGACCTGTGATTGCTGGGTCTTGTGGTATAATAACTTTATAGGAAACTGCAGTTTTTCAACAATATATGATCCAGTTGCTCCTTGTCTTCAACAACTGTTGATAGTGTCTTTTTCATTTTAGTCATACTGTTAAATGGTAGTGTCTCATTGTGGTTTTAACTTGCACTTTCCTAATGACTTAAAATGTTGAAAATCTTTTCATGTGCTTATTTATTAGAAGATACAGTCCAGTTTTTCAGTTTTTTCTTCAATGGTTCATGTTTTTTGTGAAATCTTTGCAGAACCTAAGAACACAAAGATTTTTCTCCTATATTCTAGACATTTCACAGATTTTTCTCTTACATTTAGGGATGCACTTCTGTTACTTTTGTATATGATGTGAGGTAAGGAAATTGATGTTAAAATGATAAATTGAAATTAATAAAACACTTTCTTTATAATAGCATTAAAATATGATATACTTATACCTAAAACTAATATTCTATGTCAGCTGTACTTCAACTTAATAAAATGAAATACTTAGGGGTAAATTGATCAAAATATTTGCATTACATAGACACTGAAAAGTGTAAAACATTTCTGAGAAATGTTAAAAGAAGATCCAAGTTAAGCCATGCTCATGGATTCAAGAACTCAATGATATAAGGGTGTTATGATGGTTAATTGTACGTGTCAATTGGGCTGTGCTGTGGTGCCCACTTGTTGGGTCAAACATTAGTCTAGGTGGTGCTGTGATTAGCATTTATAATCCCCTCACTTGAAATAAAGGAGATAACCCTCTAGTGCAAGGTTGGGGTTCGTCCAGTTAAAGTCCTTAAGAGCAAAAACAGCTTTCTGTGAGAAGAAAGAATTTTGCCTCAGGACTATAACATAGAAATCCTCTCTGAGTTTACAGCCTGCTGGCCTACACATTTTGGACTCTAGAATGCAACATCACCTCTTACCTGAATTTCCAGCCTGCTGCCTGCCCTGTAGATTTTGTACTTGCTCAAACCAATTCCTGAGAATACACCTCTCCCTCAGTTTGTCTGTGTATATATATACATATCCCTTACTGATATTGTTTTCTCTGGAGTACTGTTATAAAGATGTCAGTTTTCCCAGACCTGTAGAGTACAATGCAATACTACTATGCTTTTTTCTAGAATTCAATAAGCTGATTCTAAAATTTGTATGGAGATTTATATGGCAAAGGACTTAGCTAAAATAAGTTTGAAAAAGAAGAATAGGGTGTCTGGGTGACTCAGTAGGTTAAGTGTTCTGCCTTCAGCTCAGGTCATGATCCCGGGGTCCTGATCAAGTCCTGCATCGGGCTCCCTGCTCATCAGGGAGCCCTCTTCTCCCTCTCCTGCTGCTGCTCCCCCCGCTCATGCTCGTTCTCTCTCTCTCTCGTAAAAATAAATAAAAATACTTAAAAAAGAAAGAAAAAATAAAGTTGGAGGGACCACATTACCTGCTTTTAGGTCTGCTCATGTTCGTTCTCTCTCGTAAAAATAAATAAAAATACTTAAAAAAAGAAAAAGAAGAATAAAGTTGGAGGAACCACATTACCTGCTTTTAGGTCTTAATGTAAAGCTATAGTAATCAAGACATTGTGGTATTGGCATAAGGATGGACATATGGATCAATGGAACAGAATCAATCAGGTTTTTTTTTTTAAAGATTTTATTTATTTGACAGAGAGAGACACAGTGAGAGAGGGAATACAAGCAGGGGAGTGGGAGAGGGAGAAGCAGACTTCCCGCGGAGCAGTGACTCCATGCGGGGCTCGATCCCATCATGACGCTTAACCACTGAGCCACCCAGGCGCCCTCAATCAGTTTGTTTGTTTGTTTGTTTGTTTGTTTTGACAAAGGTGCCAGGATCATTCATGGCGGGGGAGGGGAATGGATAGTCTATTTAAAAAATGTTGATGGAACAATTGGATATCCACAGAGAAAAAAATGAAACTGACTTTTGAATGAATATACTTTTTTCAATGCAGAAGAAGAAAATAACACCATCCCAAACCAGAAATTGTGGTGTGTGTCCTTTATTCCTTTTCTAATGCTATATGTAATATACATATAGTACATATGCACATATTTTACAATTTACATATTTGAGATTGTGTACCTTTTTTAACTGAATTGATGTCTTTTTACATATTTTTATAACATTAAAATGTTCAGAGAGCCACAATACTAAATCATGAAGGTATTCTGTACCTTGCCTATTGATCCTTTACTATTGGAATTAATAATAGTAATAGTAGCTGCCATTTATTGGTTACTTTCTACCTAGGGACTGTTAAGCAAGTTACATGAATTACACTATTGAATCCTTAAACAACTTTGAGATATTTAGCATGTTTTAAAGAAAAGGAAACCAAGGGTTAAGGAACTTGCCTGTCTCTAATGTGTGAAGCTTGGGTTTATAATCAACTGTCTTTTATTTTAGTCCCTGAGAAAAATAGACTGCCAATTTTTTTAGCCTCTTTACAATTTTTTGCTATCGTATGAAGCTCTAGGCTGGATATATATTTGTGTATAAATTGTCTACATTTCAGACATCTGAACTTCTTTTCCTCTGCTACTCCTTCATATATTGTATCTGTCCTCATCTAATGAAATATTTTCAGAGCCAGCGTGGTTGTCCAGCATAGCATGCAGGGCAAAGCAGTGCACAAACCATAGAGCTGCCTTTTTGGTTCATGAAGGCCTGGGCCAAATAACCACCTGCCAGGCCAGGCATTTCTGTAGGAGTCCAAGTCTGCACAGGAATGAATCTAAGGAAATTATATGGAGCTAACTATTCAGTGATGACTCATAATTTTAGTAGTCTGTCCCCTAGGACATTGAGTCCCACTTTTCTTTATTATTAAGTTTTTAATTTTAATTCCAGTAGAGTGAACATACAGTGTCACATTAGTTTCAGGTGTGCAACATAGTGACTAAATAGTACTATACATTTCTCAGTGCTTCTCATGATAAGTGTACCATTGAGTCCCACTTTTAAAATGGAATTATGTAATGTTGGTCAAGTGCATTTAACTCTTCTCTGCCTTGTTTTCTTTTTCTAGAGAAGGTCACTAAGTTAGAGCTCTATGGCCAAGTTGAATGTCTTAAGGAGGCAGTGTTTGCCAGTGAGCAGAATCCTATCTATTCATGATTTGGAAGAGACTAGGGAGGCAGCATGGTGTTGTGGCTTTGGACCCAGAGAGACCTGGGTTCAAATATAGCTCTAACATTTATCAGGTAATCTCACATACATTTCCTGAAGCTTTTTGGGCCCCACTTTCCTAATTTCTCAGAATGTAGAGCAAACACACACTGATCTTTTAAACAAAAGGATCTCACGAGTCCTTGGTTTGTTTTCCAGTATGCACACTGCTGCCCCCTCGCCCCCTACCCCCCAGTTAGGGTACAGGAAGCAGGGTGATCCATCCACTTTCATTCATGTGACCCAAGTCTTCCTATCCTTTGGGTTCTCTTAACCTGTTCTTTGAGAGCACAGATGACCTAAGTGAGATATGAGGTCATGTCTAAGTTAGTGGAAAAACTGTTTTTAAGCAGCCTAAAAGATACAGATTGTGTTTACATTTAGAATATCCTTTCCTTTCCATTTCTAAGTTTAAGACTTAAGTATGGTTGGTGTTAGGGGAAGAAAGATAAGACAGCTCTAACAGTCTCTCCCTTACACCTTGTGTCAGTCTAGAACTCCTTCCAGGGTTCCTGGGTTTTACACGGAGGCTCCAAGAATCCTGGAAACCCACCACAGAAGAGGAGGAGGCGGAGAAAGACTGATAAAAGTTGAAGGAAGCTAGCTAGTGGGTAGAATAATGCTCGACCACTTGTACTCACCTCTGCTGATGGGAAGATGTACTTTAAATTTTCTGTCTGTACTGATAGAGACATAGTGATTTTTGCTTAGAGAAACCTTTGTTAAAGATGATTGTTTGTAAGTGTAAGAAAAAAAGAGGAATATGGAACCCAGGTGGAAATGAAATAAATGTGCATGTGTGCATCTTTATAAATATGCCTACTTTTTCCCTTTTGTCTTCTTAAAATGACCAGAAGACTATCTGGGGAGCAGAATGTACTCTACATGCAGATCTTCACCTTGTTGGAATTTGGGGATTCTTCTTAATGCAAAAGGCATGCCTCTTTAATTGTTTGTATAGCTCTGATTTAAATTTAATAGGGACTAGTTAAGTTGGTGTAGTGGCAGGTATTTGGTAAGATGTTACTGTTACAAAGCATCTTTAAATAGCACCAGGGTCCTGGTGAGTTTTGTGTTTTTTATTTCTTGTTTCCATAAGCCTTCAGTAACCTTAAGAGGACATGATATGGATAAAACAGCCATCATAATTTAGAAAGAAACATGCTCGATCCCTGTCTCTTCTCTGTCTAATGAGTTCGTGTAAAAAATATATCAAAAGAAATACTCATAGCAGAATCCTCACATTTCAAAGGGGAGTATATTTATTATAAGAACTGCTGATTCATTAGGAATGCTTCCTAATTCGAACAGCAACAGCTGCTTCTGGTTAGGATAAACTCCATCTCTTTTGTGCCCTGTCTCTCCAAGGGGATGTGAAATTTTGGTTTCAGATTTTTCTCCTGCTTTAGCTTTTTCTCTCTCTTCCTCACTCTTGCCTCAATTAGGAGGCTTTATCCTTTTCAGTGCTCACACGATTTGAACAACCCACTGTACTCACCCCACCTTTAGAAATGACTTTCGTTAAGATTATAAATGCTAACAAAACTCTTCTGATAATGTGTTTTGTTTGCATTCACAGTGCAGTGGAGTGTATTGTGCAGCAGTAAAGAAAAAAGTTGAGACACGTTGTAGTCATGAATTCTAAGTGCAATAATTTAAAATACGGGGAGCATTTGAGAAACTGCCATTGTCCATTAAATGAAACCACTGTATTAACATATCATAGCATGCTGTTCTAATCACTTTCCTCCAAATACCAGCTTTTGAAAGAAACATGGCTGTATTTTTTTATACAAAATCTGAAATCGTGTAATTGAATGGCTTGGCAGAATAGGTAAATGAATGTAGCAACATGCATTCAAATATGTCTCTTTGGTTTGTAATGAGCTGATTGAAGTTCACAGTTGTAAGACTTGCCATTTTATTTCCTGATTTTACATTCTGGACCCAGACAAAGGTGCCAGTTTTTTTGTATTAACAGAAAAAGGAAGAAGAAGAAAATTGTTCATAAGAATCACGTAAGCTCTTTTTGGGCATCACTATTGGATTCTGTGCTCCAGTAGCTTTTACTCAACTGTCCTTCTATTAAATAAAGAATCTTCTAATGTGGCCATTTTTATTTAATTTTAGAATTATTAACAACCCCTCTTAGGGCTTAAAGAAATTCTGTCACCTCTGATGGAGTTGGTCGTCTGCCACGTGTGTGCATGCTCATGTGAGAGAGGTGATTGGTGCCTGTGCATACTTCTCTCATAGCGCTTATCTTAGTAATTATACTTGTTGATTTATGCGTCTGATTCCCTCTCTGGACACTGAGCTCCTTAAAATTAGACTGTGCCTGATTCGCCTGTTAGCCCCAGGACCCAGCAAAGAGCCTCCTAGTCAGTAAGTGTTTGATGACCAGATGAACCATAGAATACAAAAGCCAAATGGGCGTCAGAGTAGATATCAAAATACACAGTAGATAGATCAGGTTTGGAGCTAAATGGACATTATTTTAAATCCTGGTTGGTAAGGGACTACAGGAATTCCATGTGGAATCCAATCAAAATTTTGATGTTTCAAGACAATTCCTAGTATTGAAGACCACAACTACTCTACATTCTCTGAGACAAGAGAATCCATGTTTTTTTGTTTGTTTGTTTGTTTGTTTTGTTTTTGCACCCTGCTTGGTAGGAGGTACAGCAGAAAAAAGAGTAATACTGAAGGATTGCAGAGCCATTCATGGGACAGAGATACCTACTTCTGTGTTTTTTGGGATGTCCTTTTGGCTGTGCAGATGCATGGCTCTGCATCCATTTCTTCCACCGCTGGACTCCCATTCCTGCTACAAAATAAGAGGGTTGAACAGTTTAGAGCAGCTCACTGCTCTTACACCTCCTTTGGCTCACCTGGTGGGCCAGGGGGCAGAGAACTTGCGTTCTGCTTTCTCTGGTCATGGAGCAACCTCTTGCCACCGCTCCTAGTATTATGGTCAAACCTCTGAGCTGGGCATAGTTTCTTAACTAGGAAAAAGCGTGTTACAATACAGAGGTATAATACACTACAACCCCAAGTGTAGAAAGACTGGTTTATCTCATTCACCTGTGAGGTACATCTCAAGTACTCTGTTAATGTTAAATTACATAGCTAATGAAGTTTGTGAATGAAACACTGTTTTAGTACATTAGGTGGACTGAAGGTATTCCTTTAATATCCGCTCACTTGGGATAGAGTGACAGCTAGCACCGTGGAATTGTGATCCATGGGAATGCCCACAGGAATATGTTACTATTAAAATGTGTCCTTCACTGGTCAGCATTGGGGAAAAGGCTAAAATACATGGTATGGCTTAAGAGATTATATATAGAATCATAGAACGGTCCATCCAAAAGGGTGAATTTTAATTGATATTAAAAAGATGTGGGTTTTAAAAAGGTAGATGGTGTGAAGAACAGGAGGTAAACAGATGATCTTAATATAGTGTGGTAGGACATAGGATACATTAGGACACCCCATAAGGGGTGAGGGGGATTGACTTAGATGGGGCACAAGGGAGCATTTGGGGGTCCTGGAAATGTTATATATATTGATTATGGTGGTGGTTACACAGCTGTGTGCGTTTATTAAAACTCCTCTAACAACACACATGGAATGATGGATTTTATTGTATGTACACCATAATTCAAAGCTGATTTATTAAAAAAAGGATCATGCGCTCTGGAACAAGAAGACCTTACTTCAAATCCTGACTGCCACTTCACTAGCTTGGTGATGGCCGCACATCTTTGAACCTCCGTTTCTTCATCTGTTGTAGCTGAAGATAACCCATGTCATGTAGCTGAGGTGAGAAGAGATAATGGTCTTGAACTGCTTGGTCCAATGCCTAACATAGCTGAGGTGTACTAGATATTTTCATTCCCATTCCACTAATGGCTCAGTGTGCTGAACTGGTCTTTAGCTGAAGCTGCTCTATTTTAGACCCATAAAAGTTAAGTTCAAACATTTGTGAAAGGTAAAAATGTTAGCATCCATATGTTTGTTTAATGATAGTTCTTAAAGTCTTATTACTGTTGCTATCTTATATCACTATAGCATATTACATCTTCTAGGGTTAGATCTTATTTGATTAGTTAGGAACAATATAGGAAGCATGAGGAATTATTTGCAGTGTTATTTTGAAAAGAGTCATTCATTGAAGAATGATAAAAAAAAAAACACTGGTGATACATTTATGATTCCTAACTTTTTTTTCCCTTTGCTTTAATTCTGTCTTTGAAATGAAATCTTTATCTTGGGTCAAGTGGAGAAATAGTAATAAAATCCCTGTTGACCCTAGCCCACTCTTTTGTGACAGATGCAATCTTAAAAAGTAACTGTAAAGAATATACATATGCTCGTGACTCTTAGCATTTTAAAGACATTAAAAATAATCCAGAATATGGCATAGAACCACTCTGTCGCCTGAGAGATCAAGTGGACCTTTTCTAACAATTGTAACAGCGGCTACCTATTTTTGAGTACTTGATGCAGTCTGTGAACTGTAGTGGGCACTTGGTATTATTTGCATTAAACTATTATTGATTTGCTTAATTTGTTCCGTACCATGGCCTTGTTGGGTCAATAGGACCCAACAGGCTGCCTTTTGCAGAGAAAGTAGGCTTGGAGAAGTGAAGGAATAGCTCAGGGGGAGCCCTTTGGTAGGGTGGGGTGGATCACACCTGGCTTGTGCTCCTGGCTGTCCAACTCTACTTTCTCTCCCACCATGTCACACAGTGATGTTGCTTCTGAAGGGAGCTCACTCTTCAGGCCATCCTTTGCCTAACAGGAGCTCATTTTTTAGCTCTTCTCCTAGAGTCAAATTTTCTTTTTAATTGCATTCAGTAATTTAAGTAATTAAAAGGGCACTGACAAAAGCCTTCAGTTTTAGAATCTCCTTCTTCCTTGAGGACTTAGGCCAATAAATGGGTCTTAAGACCTTTGAGTTTATCTGCTTCCTACTTCCTCTTTCAATTCATCTTCTACTCTGTTAAAGTGAGTGATAGTCTAAAAAGATAAGTCTGATTAAATCCCGCCTCTGCTTAAAACTCTGAGAATAGCTAAACTCTCTAGTCTTGCACATAAAACTCACAAGCTAGTCACTTTGGACTTCTCTAGTGTCATCTTCTGCCAGGATTTCCCTTCCCCTATCCCCCACTCCACAAAAATTACATAGAGAAACATCTTACCCCACCGTTAGGTGGGATCCAACCACCTCAAGCCATTTATTGTTCCTTGTCCCTCTGCCTCTGGAAGATTTTGTCTCTCCAGATGGAAGCGCTCCTTTATTTCATCCAACTTCTCTTCCTCATTAGCTGACACCCTGGTCTAGTCAAGATGTCTCTCCTCCCATGTTCCCTTAGTGCTTGGTGCCACCAGCCGCCCCCCCACCCCCACCCCGCCACACTGTATCACAGCATCCTCATATGACATTGTGAAGAACTGTCTACATGTCTGTCTTCCCCTAAGAGATCTAGGTTCCTTGAGGACAGGCAGCACTGTGTCTTGTTCATGTATTTATCCTGGCTGTCTAGCACAGGGCTGGCGTGTATTGATGCTAACTAAATGTTTATAAAAATGACCCAACCTTAAAGATTTGGCCTCAAAACCTAACAGGGAAAAAGAGATCCTGACCCTTTTTCTTTCCCCTTTCAACTTAGGGTGGCCTTTGATAAGTGAGGGTGTCTCACTTTCTGAGGCCCACTAGAGTTTATTGAGGCTGACTATTTCCACATTAAGGAAGGTCACTGAAAACCTTATTAGCCAACCACCCTTGCCCTCGAACTGAGATCCATGATAAGCATGGTGTAGCAGAAAGAGCATGAGACTCTGGTGTGACTAGTCTGTTAAAGAGCGCTAACTTCCATTTCATCCAGAGAGCCTGTTGGAGAAATGGGTCAACACAGTTATTAAGCACACTTAAGGAAACGAGAAGATAGACTTTTGATTCCACTCTCCCTGATCATGAATCCTCCCAGCCACCAAGCAAGATGACTTGGAAATTGGTAGGCAGGGAGGAATTACACATGTGGCTATTTTTTAATTTAAAAGTTAATAAAAGTATATGTATTGATTGTAGAAAGTTTGGAGAATATAGGAAAACATAAAAATAAAAAGTTATTTGCACATGTTATAGAGCCTGCTTTGTTTTTTTTAAAGATTTATTTATTTGAGAGAGAGAGAGAGTGCTCGTGCATGGGTGGGGAGGGCAGGAAAGGGCAGAAAGAGAGGGAGAGGATCTCCAGCAGGCTTCACACTGAGCGAGGAGCCCAACGTGGGGTTTGATCTCACAACCCTGAGATCATGACCTGAGCCTAATTCAAGAGTTGGACATTTAACTGACTGAGATACCCACGCACCCCTAGAGCCTGCCCTTTTTTTTTTTTTTTTAAGATTTTATTTATTTGGGAGAGAGCATGAGCATGAGTGGGGGTGGAGGGGCAGAGGGAGAGAAAGAAGGAGACTCCCCACTGAGCATGGAGGCCCAACTTGGGGCTTGATCCCAGGACCCCAAGATCATGACCTGAGCTGAAGTCAGACACTTAACTGACTGAACCATCCAGTAACCTCCCAGTGCCTGCTTTTAAATCTAAATATATTGTAAATATTTTTCTACGTTAAAATATTTTTCCATAGTCTGATTTTAATGAATATATGATATTCCATCATTCTGGTAGTTCATAATTTATTGTGAACTATTGTACATTTAGCTTGCTTCCAAGTATTTGCACTTAATGAACAACACAGAGTACTTAAAAGACAGAACAACTTTTTCTAATTTTTAAGACACTTCATGCTTAGTACGTAAGCCGTAGAAAATGCAGAAAAGAATGCAAAAGGAAACAAAGGTTATCTACAAACCCCATAATCTACAAACCCCATAATCTCCCTATTAATTTTTTATCTTCTAGTTTTCCTATGAGTGTATTTGATTGCCAGTGGTACATAGCTGTGAACATTGCTGCTTTTCAATCTGTATCATTTAATGGACATTTTTCTTTTTTTTATTAAAAATTTTATTTATTTATTTGACAGAGACACAGCGAGAGAAGGAACACAAGCAGGGGGAGTGGGAGAGGGAGAAGCAGGCTTCCCGCTGAGCAGGGAGCCCGATGTGGGGCTCGATCCCAGGACCCCGGGATCATGACCTGAGCCGAAGGCAGATGCTTAACGACTGAGCCACCCAGGCGCCCTCATGGACATTTTTCTGTATCATTAAAAATATTTTAAAACCTAATTTTCTATTTCCTGGAGTTACCATAATTTATTTAACCATTCTCTTAGCACATACTTAGGTGTGTGTATATATGTATTGCTCTTATACATAATAAAGAACTACCATTTAAAATATATCCCCCCCCCCCAAAATAGTCACAACATTTAATGCTGGTGAAAATATAGCAAAAATAATTCATGCATACTTTTTCTGACCTTCATTTTAATGTTCTGCTTTTAGTAGTTACTCATTGGAAGACAACTTCCCTGCTCTCTTTCATACTGTGTGAGTTTAAGAATTTTTATCAGAGAAACCTATTTCTGCCAGGTTTGCTGTTTGATCCTCCTTTCTCTAAAGATTAGTTTTTAGGGTTTCTTTTGACAGAGACACACAAGTGGTAGTGTCACTGGGGATTTAAGCCTTACGGCTTATTTAATCAAATACCTATTTAATAAAATACTTCACCTTCTTCTAAGCTACCGTATTTTGAGGGAGTTTAATAACACCACTTTTGGGCTTTTGTAACATTGTGGACTGCTTTCTTAGGTTTATAATAAAGCAGTAAGTCATAAGTACAAATATTATTTTAAAAAATAAGGAGTGACTGAGAGATGTAGTCACAGACAGTGACTAGTGGCATGTTGTTTCAACTTGATCTCCCTGTTAGTGGGTCCCCAGCTCCTCCATTGCTCAGGATGGGGCCTGCCCTTCCTGTTGAAGGGCTCACTGGAGGAAACTTTCATCCCGTGGCTGTGTTACACGGTTATGGTGCAGAGGGAATGCAGACCTCACCTCCTCTCCCAAGGCCCAGCTGCTACTTCTCATATTTTTCAAGTTGTGTCTTTGTTGCCTCTATCAGATCATTCCTAATGCCATAATGGTTTCACATACAAATCTAAACCAGGGACCTCACCTTTGTGGAAGCTGTGCCTTATTCACCTCCACCCAGTGCTTGGCTTACATTAGGCAATGAATGAATGAAAGCTAGCTACAAAACAATGAGTTTAATGGTTGTTCTGTTTTGACGATTTGAAAACACTGAATCAAATGTAAAGCGTACGTGCTATCTAATGTGCACTTCATTGATACCGTTCCCTAAGAGATTTTTTTCAGAGAAGAGTCTGTCAGTGTAGTAAGTCACACAGACCTGAAGTTAACCCTGCTCTACTTTCTGGCTGTGTGACTCTGAGCAATTTACTTACCCTGTCTGTGCTTCAGTTTTCTCATTTGTTATCTGGGAATATGATGGTACCTATTTAATAGAATTATGACGAGGGGGGAATAAGCCAGTGCATATAAAGTTCCTGACATGTGGTAATTCCACAATAAATGGTGGTCTCTACTGTTCTTATTTTCAAGTTTGGTGCATGATGAGTAGCGCAGTGGTAAAGGTACTTGGATCTAGATGGGTCTTGCAGTTGGACAGATTATACTATCCTGTTCAGCAGGGTGGCTGTGTCTCTGTTTGATTAATTTTGTACAAAGAAACCTGCTTCCCTCAGCCTGGGCCAGGTGTGCTACAAAATGAGATAGCAGTAGAAATTTTCTCCAGAGTAAGAAGATCTGGTGGGTAAGACAGATGCCTGTCGCAGAATGAAGCAGGGGAAGGGCTGCTGGACTTGTGCCGATTCCTGTTTTTCCTTCCCTGAGAACCTTTAGTCTCATTTCCAAGAGCATTTTGGGAGAAACGTCTTGGTGAGAGAGTTGCTCTGTCACAAAAGGTAACTTGAGAGCAGTTTCCGGTCTGTCCTTATTGCCAGCCCTTAGTAAGGTCCTGCTTTGTACCCAAAGGAGGCTTTGAACATCAGCTGTCTTGAACAATCTCTGGTCTTATCACTTATTTTAATGTTCCTTGCACAGGTCATTCTTGGATGTGGTGCTCTGGGCAATCTCACCCCAGAATGCTTCCCTTCCTTTATTTAACCTCTGACCTGTGAAAACAAGAGTTAATCAAGAGTTCTAAGGTAGCTAAGAGGAAGGGGAAGTGTTTGGTTACAAATTAAATATGAACAAGTCATAAGTCATAAATCCCCAGTAGTGCTACCAGTTGTGTGTCTCGAGTTGCATATGGTACAGGGTGTTTGGGTTATAAATTCAAGTTCAGGGCTCTCTGATTGCTTGGGGTTAGGTGCTAGGTTAGTTTTCTTTTGGTCTGAAAACTCTTTGCCTTTTAAAACATTACTTTTATTGGACCAGCTACCTTCATACCCTACTTTCTCTCTGTGTGCCTGTCTGTCCTTCTTCCTTTCTTTACCTGCCTGCCTGCTTGTGGTGATTGGTGTGCTGTTCTGTGAATTGAGACAGAACTGCTTCCCTGAAAGAGGTTAAGCATATGGAAAAAGTTGCCAAGGAAAGGCATTGAAGCATAGAGCGTAAATGGGTTTAAGAGACAGCCAGACACTTTTATAGAGAGATTTGCGATTGAATGATATAGCATTCGAATAGAGATCTGGGGTGGAAATGAACTTAAATGAGTGCTATTCGTGGAAAACTGATGCCCTGTCTAATCTAGCATTTCCTTAATTGTCACCACCATAACCATACATTTAAAGCTTCATATTTTAAATTTAAAAAGACAACATAGTCTGTTTAAGAATCTACGACACAGGCCATGATTTTTCTAGGTAAGTTCTTAAAAGTACACATCTAAGGTAGCAGAGGCATTGGGTCTTGATATGAAGCACTGGAAACTTAAAAACTTAAGAAACATCAAACATTTTAAATCAAGCTATTTATATCTGCATGTCTGAATCTGACGTGTACACTAATACCTAAAGCAATAAAGAGCTGACACATGACTAGTGTCCCTGGAACTGGCAAACTAAGAAAACATGCTGAATGGTTGGGAAGCAGCCAAAGTTGGATTGCTCCGAACACTTGGAGCAGAGGGACTTTTGGAGGCAAGTTTTCATTCATCGGGGCATTATGGTGCAAACCTCAAGGTAAGAATTTTAAATCCTAATTTCAGGATTGATCATTACACTTGATCATGTTGTACAACTAATAATGTGTTGCAGGGAGCGAGGAGGATAGAAATCGTACGGGACTAGTTTTGTGTCTGAGTTGTGCTTTTGGTAGCTGTGTTGGCCCAGGTACTATATCACTTTACTTCTCCAAGACTGCATTTTCTCACGTATAAAGTGGGATGATGATTCATCTCCTAGAGTTGTTGTAAAGAATAATCTTTCAGAGCACTGGAAACTTGGTAAATGTTTTTCCCCTTCCTCCATTAGCTTTCACTTCTTAGCTCTAAAATGAGAGTAGCATCAAATGGTGTTTCCGTGGGTTCATTAATTTTGTTGTTTACTCCTGAAAGTAAGACGGGATTTCTTGTGTAGCCATTTCTTCCCCTTGTTGTGGTTTTTTTCAGCAGAGACAATGTATTTCTCTTTTAGTCTATGAAAGATTCTCTAAGGTGGGCCTTAGTTAGAACCTCGCTAACCCATTATATTATATTACAGTAGTAATTTAAACCATAGAAGAAGATGCTCTGAATGGGGAGAAAACTTACAGGTGTGTGAATACAGGAGTGGGCAGCATCATAAACTCTCTTAGGAAAATGATGAAAGGCCTATGTGCTCGCCCTCTCTGGGCTCAATGGAAAATATCTGAGAATTACACTCAATTGTCAGTGCAGGTGTCATTACTCCAAAGATCTTCTGTTACCAACACTTCACCGGTGATAACAGAAAAGTGCCTCTGTGCTTTCCTCCTGAGCAATCTCCCTCAATCATGGGAACGCTGTCATAGAAGAGACGATGGCAGATCTGCTCTCTAAAAGCAACAATTATTGAATACCCATCAAGACAGAAAAGAGCCTTGTTACCAAAATCAAATCCAAGTGTGTGTTTGGGTAGATTTATATAAGCACAGATGTTTTATGGGAACTTTCTGTGTTTTTTTCCTAATGCAAATTAATATTTCTACTCATTCAGTGCATGCAATACATTTTCCTGCATAGATGTAATAGGTATCACAATGGGATGCTAATTATGGACATAAATCAGAGATTTTTGAGCTTAACTGGCTACCATAATAAATTTACAATTTGAGATCAGCAGCTGTGAGCATAGCAGAATGCTCAGATTGAATGAGACTGGCTTTGATCTCCCAAAAGGGAGGGGGTTGTTCTCCTATTTAGGTTTCTCTGACTTTTGATCTTACTAGCACCAAGAGTGTGATCTTATCAGGGAAAAAGAGTGTTTACTCTGTTCCAGACATAGTGGTAGGTGCACTCGCATAGGTCACCCTCACAACAGTTGTGTGAGAGTAGGTAGTGTTATCCCCATTTCATACATGGAGGAGGAAAAATGGCTCAGGCCACAGCTAGGGATAGAACTGATACTCAAACCCAGGTGGGTCTTCTGACTGCACTGTGTGGAAAGTTGATCAACCAAGTGTCATTTTTGTGGGAAGACTTCCAGAACCTCTCCTCTGTTCCTTTTATGCACCTCTGTCGTAACACAGACCCTGTGTTGCTGACATTGTTTGCCCATGTGTCTGCTCGTTAGACTGTGAGCTCCCTAAATGCTGGGACCTTGGTCTCATTCCCCATGTACCTCACACGATGCCAGGCATATACTGGATGGGTCTTAATAAATGTGGAGAAATATGTGGTTTGATGGATGATTGACTGCAACATTTGCAGAATGAATGATCTAGAAACATGTAATGTTTGGACTGTAAACGTCACTTCAATTTGAAGTTCCAGAAAGCATTTATTGAAGCTTAGTGTGGTTAGCTCAGGAGGATGTGGTGTGCTTTTCTTAGAAGGTGGAATGCATACACCTTGGTGCTAAGGCTGTAGTTTGAAAACTGTGGACCAGCACACGTGGGTGGTTTTGTTGTGCTTACAGATGGGAGTGCTCATTGGCTGAGTGTAATGGGGGAGAAGATGTGTCTTACAGAAGGCAGTGTGGTTGAGATCTAGGGTCTTCTCTACTTCCTACCCCAGTTAGGAGGGAAGAGGGAAGGCATGAGTCTAGGAGTGGAAGAGAGGAAAACTCACGGTAGAGCTTTTCTCATCAGGAAGTTTGGAGACAAGAGTATCTTCTAAGACCAGGAGGGATGGGTTAGAGATGGGAGAAGAAGGAAAAGTATGGAGCAGACTCTCTGGGGAACTTGGTCTGATGTACTGACAGAGGATTCTTGAGCAATTTTAAAGGCTTTAAAAATTAAGTTGCCAAATTAAAATAATCAGCTTGGTTTTGCGACATTTTTCCATAGTACTTGAGGTAGGAACACAAAAAGTAGATAGTGGTGTTTACTTGTGTTGGAGGGATAGGCAAGGGGCAAGAAACCTTAACTTTGTGCATTCTTCATGATCTGCTTTGATTGTTTACTCACTCTATTCTGATAATTTGTCACAGACTCCAGCAGTCCATTGGCAGGGGTCATTTTTGGTTCTGGATCATTTTCCTACGAAAATGCCCTGCCTTCCGATAAGATTAGTTGACTGTTAACTCCAGTGGCACTGGACTTAGTAGAAACTACAGGCGTGAGTTACAGCTGTCAAGGGAACTTACTGAATGTTTAACTTGTGCCAGGCACATACTAGAGACTTAACAGTCAGCACATAGCCATGATCCCGGCTCTCATGGAGTTGACACTAATGGAGAAGACAAAGAAAAGAAGCATGCATTATAAACTGATGGTGAGTCTGCATGGAGGGTCAGCCCAGAAGGGCCTCATATTCTGGGAGTAAAGTGCATCTATTTAAGGGGGGATCAAAATTTTATAGTAAAGATGAGAGGAAACTTTATTTAGGATTTTATCTAGGAAAAAAATGGAACTCAAATTTTGGAAATAAATTGATTTCAACAAAATCTAGCTTTTATTCCAATAATGCATTCTTTGTGGGATAGGAATAAGTCATGAGACAATAATGATTTTTTTAAGGGAGAGGTTATGGTTTTTCTGACATAATAACACTTTATGTTTGACTTTCTCAGCATAATCATCAAAAGAGTAATTATTCCAGAAGTAGTTGAGGACTTCATCAGTTTCCCCCCAGGCCTCTCTGAATCCTTTGATGTTGAATTCATTTTCTTTTGATGTGAATGCTCTACCACCGTCCTTGTTTGTTTTGAGTTTTCTCTTTGTCCCTTGTTACCTGGTCTGATGCGGCCCGCTCTTCGTTTGTTGGCTGCTTTGCACCTGAGCAGGTGTCCAGCATCTCAAACAAGGGCCTCATGAAATCCTGCATCCTTTGCAATGGTTATGGTTTTATTTACATTTTGTAGTAGGTGTTTGACCAGCAAGACACTGACAGAGGAGCAGGGAGAGATGCTAGGTCAAACCAGAAGGGCTGAGTGGGGACTTACTGGTTTAAGTGGTCACATCATTTGTGAGTAGTTTCCTCTTGTAATGGCTCGTGCTTTCCTATTCACTCTGGTGACTGCAGGGCATGAGGAATTCCTGGATGGAGTTCTAAAGACACCTCAGACCCAGGCAGAACCAGAAAGCTTCTCAAAGCTGAGATCGGCAAGAATGTTAGGCAGAGAGGGGTGGGTAGGAAGAGTATTCCAGGCACCAACTGGGTGTGTCTGCATACCTCAGTTACGTTAGTTAGGTGGTGTATATCTTACAGAAGAGGAAACTGGGTCTTTGAGAGATTGCGTTCCTGAGGTGTCACAGAAAGGATCAGAGCTGAGATTCACCCAGGGTTATTTGAAGCAGGTCCGTGTTGTCTCCAGCGTATGCCATGCTGCTCTGCTTTTGTTGTTGTTGTTGTTGTTAATTTTGGGGGGTTTTTGTTTTTTGAAAATTTTAAATACTGAATGTCAGTTAGCCTTAACCAAGGGATGCTTTATCCGATGAATCTCAGCAAAATCTGTCAGGAAATGAGAAAAGAAAGGATACCTCTCTTGGAGTACCCAAGATGGCGTTTTAAGAGCTCCTCGGGCAGTGGAAATCACTGAGAAGAATTGAAAGACCTTATTCTGTGTCATTCTTCTTAGCTTTAAACTCATTCCAGACCTAAGTTAAAAGCAGCTCTATGGTACCCAGGGAGGTACTACTTCATTATATCTCTAATATAATGGTGTCTGAGTGTTTAAAAGTTAAAATTTTATTATAAAGTACTTTTTTTTAGTTATTTATATTAGAACCAGAACTTACATTGATCTTTTTAAAACTTATGTATATAACTAGATTATCTAAGATTTTCTTTTTAGGGTAACAAAGTAGACATGTTCTGGTAAGGCTGAGATCCGCTGGACTGTGCCAAGTGGGAAATAATCACTTTCTACCTAGTTGTAAATACTTTCCTCAGAATATTACTTCTCTTTAACTGGCCCTTTGGTCCCCCAGGGATTACAGAATAAAGGGGAGGCCCATCAGTTTGGCATATGACAGGCCCCTGGAGTCTGGCTTTTTTGACCCCTACCTTGCCTTCTATCTTGCAGCCTCCATACCCTTCTCTCTGGCTGTTCCAACTGCACGCGGTTCTCAAATCAGGCCCAGTGCGTCAAGCCTGCAAGTCATTGCTCATGAGATTTTTTTTCTGTCTCTAATGCACTTTATCCCCACCCTTCCCAGCTTTTCTCCCGTACACTGGGAACAACCTAACTGATGCTCAACCTTCTCTGTGCGTGGAGTACTGACTTCCACAGTTGCTATCAGCCGTTCTCTCTATTGCATGCCCCTCCCTATAGCCATGGTTTAAAATTTAAAATTTTATTTTCCCAGCTCATATTATTATTCTGTATACTCTAATTGGTCTACTTATGGTATTTTTGATGAAATGAAAGACCCCTTAGATTCTCTCCTCTCCCATTTTATTTCAGTTTGGAAACAATAACAAACATAAAAGGGGCGCCTGGGTGGTTCAGTTGGTTAAGTATCTGCCTTCGGCTCAGGTCATGATCCTGGGGGCCTGGGATTGAGCCCCGCATCGCGCTCCCTGCTCAGCAGGGAGTCGGCTGACTTTGCCCTTCTACCTGCTCATGCTCTTTCTCTCTTGAATTAATAAAATCTTTAAAAAATATAGAGAGAAAAGTTGTGAGTACAATACAAATGCCCATTTGGGAGATGTTGCCAAAATAATACCCACTAACCCCCAAATACTTCGGTGTGTATTTTTTTAAAAAAGAAAACGTTCTTGGGGCGCCTGCCTGTCTCAGTCAGTAGAACATGTGACTCTCAATCTTAGGCTCGTGAGTTGCAGCCCCCACGTTGGGCATGGAGCCTACTTAAAAAAAAAAAAAAGAAACATTCTTTTACATAACTACATTACAATCATCAAAATCAGAAAGTTTTGACACAATACTACCATGTAATACTTGGACCCCCTATATATGGGGGGGGCAAGCTGTAGTTCAGAATCACATGTTGCATTTATTTTCCTGTCTCTTTTGTCGTCTTATTCTGGAATAGATCCTCAACATTTCTTACACTTCTATGAACTTGACATTGGCTGTTAATTTGTAGAAAGTCCCTCATCCTTAGGATTGGGTTCTACATCTGTGGCTAGAATATGATGGAAGTATTCTGTATTGTTTCACTGCATTCTATCAATTGGCACCGTTTCAATTTGCCGCATTACTTAAGGTTGTGTCACTCAGGATTCTCCCTTCTTTTTCCCTTTATAATTATAAAGTGTATTCTGAATATCCTCATTTTATCCTCATGAGACTTCCGATTCATTTATTTATATTAGCACAGACTTGTAATTTCCTATTTTATTTATTATTACATAATCTCTTTCTATTATTATTTGGTTTGGTGCTCAGATTGTCACAGATTTTGTCAACAGGAGCCCCTCCACACTGGCTCTTGTGTCCTGTTGGCATGTCCTAATCATGTGTGGAACACTGCCTTTTTCCTAGCACAACAAGATATTTCCCAGCCCTAGCTCTGGAATCAGACATTTCTTTCTTTTTTTTTTTTTTTTCCTTCTTTAAGGAGCTCTGCTTCCTTTTGGTGAAGAATGGTACTTAGAAACCAAGATCTGGACACTAAGCATGCTCATTATAATTGGGTTCTCTCTGCTTCCAGGGCCCCTCAGTGGCTAGAGCTGGAAAATCTATGTATATATAATGTATACCTACACATATGTATGTACATACATATACTGTGTTTCTATTTCTTTTGTCTCCATGATTTCACACAGTTACATTTAATTCCAGTACGACACCATAGGTTCATTTCTGTTTTCTCCTCGTCCATATTTGTAACTCTCTTCTCTGATCGTAGTAATTCCATTATATATTTACATGCTTGATCGATCTCAATCAGACTCTCACAGCTGTAGCTCCTTTCCTCTGTGGCTGTCCTTCTCACCGCACTTGGACTCTGACCTCTTAGACACTGCAGCCTCCTCCTACTGTGGACCTCCTTGGACTCTGCCTCACCACCTTTCCTAGAAGCCCTCCTACCCACTTAGGCTCTGACATCCCACACTGAACTCCCTTCCCGATGCTCTTTTTATTCCTCTTAGGTTCCAACACCAGTCTAGTCAACCTCTTTCTCCTGACATAGATGCTTTCTTACCCAGTGCCAGGCCTTGCCCCTACTTAAACACCGCTTTCCCCCCATCTTGAGTTCTGATGTTCTAAGCCAAGCCACCTTCTGTGTTTCTTCTCTCCTGATCTTGCTGGAGCCCTGACTTTCCCTTACGAGGAAACCCTTCTCACCCCACTCAGACTCCAACAGTCTGGGCCTGGTGGCCCCTACAGGAGGATTTCCTCCTGCCTGTGCTTGAACTCTGACGTCCTGCTCACAGCTATTATTCTCTCAAGTAACCACCTTCCTTGGCTTGGTCAGTGTCTGCCTCCATTGCTCCCCATCTCACACACCCCTGTCTTGCTTGGCCTCATCTGATGGCTTTGAACTCAACTACTAGCAAGAGATGTGGGAGAGCTTTTTAAAATTTGTAATGGTTTTCTATCTAAATACTTATGACACTGGAGTGGGATCCCATCATATGTACACTTATACAAGGTCACTTAGACACATGCGTATATACACAAAACAGTGGGAATGATTATCCTGACAGTCCATTCAGTGGAGCGAGATTAGAAATGTAAGTCATCTGTCCTCGGTCGGACTCAGTTCCTGAGTTCAGCTGGAGGGTAAGCAGCTCACCAAGCTGACAGATTGGAGCATAGACAGTTTTCATTCAGTATGTGTCCCACCACCCCCCGCCCCCCCCCCCCCCCCCCCCGCAAACTCAGGCCAGCTACTTTGTGTCTATAAAACCATGTCTGCTCTATGTTGGGGGCAACTGAAGGGCCTTTTACAGGTGATTTTTACCATGGGCCATTGGACTCTAAGCACTATGTCTCGAACCTTGCCCCTGCACATCTTACAAGGGCCTGTCATGTAGGAATGTGTGTAGGAATACTCGGATGCTCCCTGAGTTCTTCTCAAGTTTAAGACTTTGTATTGCCTCACACGAAACAAAAGCCTCTCCATTTGACTGTTAGGCCAGGGAAGTGATGGCAGAACCTGGGACAAAGTTACCTGAGCCACAATTTGGTGAGAGAAGCATGGATCATGGCCAGTGCCTAGGAAGCAGCCTTGTCCCATTTTGGCTTTTCCCCATCAAGGAAGGCTCTGCTGATTGGCCATGATAATTTTATAACTTGATCCAAAGCCTGAGCTAAATAAAGCCCTTGGAAAAGAGTTCCAACTCCCCTCACACAAACTATTTTGTTGTATATGTCTCTTTTCCCCACTAGGACCATGGCCTTTCTGAATGCAGGGACCCTTTGTTGTTTGTTTTTTTGGGCCCTAGTTGGACTGAGCCCACTGCACGGTGGTGCTCTCTCAGCATTGCGGACTCCGAGTGGTTGCATGAAGGTAGCAGGTGGAGCAGGCCCAGAGATGTTTGGAACTCCTTTAGATGTCCAGGGACGAGCAGTGTAATGGAGTGTTTGTTTCCTGTCTCTGGACTGGGAAGTAGTGTTTACTCCATGATGACAGACACGCACAGAATGGAGTGGAGGGGCTCCATAGCCTCACCTGCAGCTCTGCAGGCCGGGCAGAACTGTCGTGCCAGCACTAATGAAGCAGTACAGGAAACGCCACTGGATAAGGTTCAGCTGTGAACCCTGGCCTCCCAACAGGGGAAAAGAGGGATCCTTTGAAGAAGAAGACAGCTGGGTTTTGGTTTCAAGACCTTAACGCTGCCATCACTGGATATTCATCTGTCAGTGCACAGGGGACAACATGTGGACAACAGTTGCATCCGGTCAGGCCACAGCGAGAAAGAAATGGCTGATCTCCAGGGTAACTATGAAACCTGCTATGGCTGAGGGTTCTGCTTTAGTGTAGCCAAAAAGAATTGATTTGGTGAGGTTGAGGCTGCGTGAGAGAAGCTGGGCACTCTGCTGTGGGCCGGACGGCCCTACCACATCGCCTTCCCTCAGCCCCCTGGCAATGGAGGGGATGCAGGGGCTTGGGGTCAGGGCCCGTGCTAGTGGGGCCACTTGAACCTCTTGGCAGAAACTACTCCCGTGTGTACCACAGTCCTGAATTATCAGAGAATCCAGCCTGCCCCACATCACTTCGTCCAGTATTTCTGAAATGACTTCAGCTTTTCTCTCATTTCCTCGAGGCCATGATTTCCTTGCAAGACAATATTTTCTCTTCTTCCCTGTCACCAGCCCCCCCCCCCCGGCCCCCCGCCCTGCTCCCTTCCTGACTTTGAGTTGCTGGATTTAACTACTGGTATTTTCTCTTTCAGGGGGAAAAAATTTTTTTTGTAATCCTTGGTTGAATTTGTTTATTAAGAGTCCTCTAATCTGGGCAAGAGTTTTCGTCTGAGGGGATTTATTGTTCCCACTATAATGGCTTTTAACTCAGCCGAGGTTTATTTAACAGAATAGGAAGGGAGAAACTTATCTCCTCCCTAATCCCTCTTGAATGTTTACACTGCTCTGTCAAAGTAAATGCTGTGGAAAGTGGCGGCAGTCGTTTGCTGTGTAATAGTCAATATGCAGCTGCCAGAGCTGATTGAAACATATTAACATAAGTGATAATACTGTCATAGAAGTGAAAAGTTAAGTTGCTTATCAGTATATTTTGATAAGCTACTTAAATTTTACAGTAGCATGTGCTGGCTTTCAGACAGACGTTAATGATAGAGAACTGTGCACTTTATCTGTCCTCTGGATTGCCTCTCACTTCATCTATTACCCTCGGCAGTACAGCTGGTAATCTGTACGGGGTGCTGAGTTCCCTCCGCCTGGTGGGATCAGCGCTCCACTGCGCATCCAGCTCTATCAGGAACGGACCCGTGAGCTCAGCAGGGCAGACGCGGGCAGGACAGCAGGGGCTTGGTACAACACCCTCCTCGCTTGACTCTTTGTCGCTTTGGAAAAGTTTCTTAATGGAGAATAAAGCCATTTAAATTAAGTGACAAACTTCTGGGCGGCAGGGGGTGGGGTGGGAGATAGTTCAACAACAATTCTATAACATTAACATGCCTTTGCTCTTAGTCTTTGTTTGGTTGTGTTTGTTCCATCAACACTGAGCGCTGACGGTATGCCGGGCTCCACGCTTGGCCCCGGGAAGACAAAGTGAAGAAAGATGAGATCCTTCCTTCTCTATGCACAGTCTGTTAGCAAAACAGACACACCATTGAGTGCCACATGGTGTGTGGAATGTTCTAACGGGAGTATGCATGTGACCAGGGCAACACAGAAAAGAGGGAATTAGGGCGTGAGGGGCGGCGATGGGGAGCTTGCAGAGGACCGTTAGGAGGATGAGTGGAAATAAGCTAGCCTAGACCAGGAAGGTCAGAGGGAGAAAAGGGCCAAGTGTATGCAAGCTCGGGCAGGCTTGAGGATGCCTGGCCATTCTGGGAGGGAGGCTGCAGTGAGAGAAGAATGCACTGCAGAATGTGGGGAAGTAGAGCGGGCAGCCAGTCGGGGACCTGACAACGAAGAGCCTCCAGCGCCATCCTAAGAAGTCCATTAGTGATGGGGCACCACTGCAGGAACTGGATCTGTGGGCCACTTAGATGTGCATTTTAGAAAGATTATTCTTGAAGCCCCACAGAGAGAGGATAGAGTGCGGTCAGGACCAGACTGTCCTCGGAGTGAAGGGGTGCCATGGTCAGGACCCAGTAGAGGGCAGTGGGAACAGAGAGTTAGAGCCCGTCCTGCAGTAAGTCCAGAGGGGGTGCGGTACACGTAGGATGTTTGATGCTACAGTATGACTGGTTTCAGGCTCTTGGGGCCTTTGGGACACCTTGCAGACAGCAGCAGGGGGAGTGCTGTATGTATGAGTGTGTGGCTGTGTGTGTCCGATCATGAGGGACTTGCACAGAAGCTTCCTGGAAAGGGTGGGTGTGGTGGGAGAGGCCTGGGGGGCTATTCAGCGATGGTTCCTGATTGCAGAGTCTGCTTTGAATTTCTTCTCTATGAACGTGTTCTAGCTCTGAGGCATGGGAATAATTTATAATGGATAGTCAATTCTTCACCTTACACAGGCAATTTTTTAAAATCCCAGAAATAATTAGCATTCCACCAGTCTGTGTTTCCAGCAGCCTATAACAGGAAGACTCTTCAGGATGTAGAGGAAAAACTGAAATGTACCAGTCTTGAATTAGCTCCTGGTTAAAGTTTTTGACCTGCATACTAATATTTCATGTTTCTTCTCCTCTTTCCCCAGCTATCTTCCCTGGTTCGAAGTATTTTATAAGCTGCTTAACATCTTGGCGGATTACACGACAAAGGGCCAGGTATTTACCTTGTATTTTATTCTTTTTAGCAAGTAACTTTAACTTTTTTGATTATTAAAGTAATACATGCCTTATATTTCACCAAAATGTTTACCAAAAAAGTAATGCATGCCCATTATAGAAAGTTTCAGAAATTCGGAAATAGGAAGGATGAGAAAAATCACTCCTGATATGTTCCCCCTTCCCAAAAATAACAATCGCTAGTGTTTTGGGGATGTTTTCTTCCTTTCCTTTTGCAGTTAAAGGAATAATAAATAGACCCTTAGCATTCAGAGTTAATATTCTGATATCTGATAGCTGATATTCCCAAGCAGCCCTGGAAGTTCATGACATGTATTAAATTATAATTTTGCTGAGGCACAAATTTAAATTGCTCATGTCATGCTGCAAAGCTCGATTTGCGAGTAAAACACTTAACTAGCAAGTGACCTAGCCACCTGTCCCAAGTTTCCCTTCCAGTAAGGCTTTGTTGTGCGCTTTCAGTAATTTTTTTAAGGGTCTGAAAAATTACTTAAAAAGTTAGCTCTACTTTACTGTACTTTTGGAAGAAATGATATGCTGAAGTGTCTTCCATGGATGTCAAGGGTCAACTGGAGCTATATTTAGACTTTCATAGCTCACATTTTTCAGGTGCTATAGTAACAGAAGCATTTCCCCAGGTTAGTAAAAACACTGTGAATATTTTTCATGAGTGCATAGCATTTTATTATGGACCTTAGAAACATTTCCCTATTGTTGGAAATTGTTTCTTTTTTTTTTTAGATTTATTTATTTATTTTAGAGAGCACATGGCACACCCATACACATACAAAGTGGGGGAGGGGCAGAGAGAGAGAGAGAAGCAGACTCCCCACCGAGCATGGAGCCTGATGCGGGGCTCAGTCTCATGGCCCTGCGACCATGACCTAAGCCGAAATCAAGAGTTGGACGCTTAACCGACTGTGCCACCGAGGTGCCCCTGTTGGGAGTTTTCATTATTTGGGATTTCTTTTTCCACTGTAGTTGTAGCTATTAGCATCTTTGAACATAAAGCATTTTCTTCTTTTTGGAGTATTTCCTTAAGAGGAGAATCTCAGAGGGGCCATTTTTTAGGGCAGTGGACATAAACATTTAAAAAATTTGCCAAGCTGTTTTCCAGAAGAATTTGTACTGTTTTCTTAAAAGATGCCCTTTACTAGGAATGTACAGGAGTGCCTGGCTCACCATACTCTCGCCAGTACCATTTGTTGAATTTGTTGTTTATTTGCCAAGTGAACAGACTCATTGTTTTAACTGCATTTCTTTATGAGTAGTTGAATATTTGTCCATATATGTAATTCCTTAAATTTTCCGTTTTGTAAATGGTCTAATGTTTTTAATTGATGATACTTTATTATTAAATGTTATAGAAATTTTTTTCTCCTCGTACTTTCTACAGCACATTCGATCCATTAAAAAAAGGGGTGCCATAGTTCAGTAATATTGGGGTTGGGGAGAAGGAAGTCTGTGTTTCATTTTTGTCTCCTTAAGATTCATGTCCTGGTGGCTCTGAGAAGGTCCTGCCGTGGAGAAACGTGTTATTCCATGCTTCCCATCTTGTTTGGCCCTAAACCCTTTTTATTCCATGACAAATATTAATATTCTGAGATACCAGTGTTTCCTAGGATATACTTGAGGAAATGCTGCTTTGGAGAAAAAGTGGAAAACGTGTATAATGGAGAAATCTTTCCTTCAAGTAAGATTTACTCACCAGCAATGTATTCCAGAGGCCACAGTAATCGGAAGGAATAGCTAATAGAAATGGCTCCCTAGGTCACTACACTCACTCTCAGAGGATGCTTAGGTATCTGGGAATTTTGTCATGAAGGAAGTGATTTATTCTTTGATGAATGAATTCAGAGGCCACCTTGGGTCTGTTCATCAATTTATGTTGACAATTCACTTTAGTCAAACATTCAGGTTTTCACTCAAATTTGAAGGATATCTTTAGTAAATAGAATTGCATCACACGTAGGCTCTTAACAGTCTTAGAATTGGAGATTGGCTCACATATTTTTTTCTTCCATATTAATGTTCCAGTCAAAACATAGTAGACATTTAAAAACATGTCTTGTGGTACAGAAAAGGTTAGGTTTGTACAGCCTATGCATAGGGGAGATAGGATTATTACCCCGTAAAATTGGTGCACGAGTCCTCTGGGCCATTGCCCCAGGAAGGACCCTGCCTCTTGGAGTGTTGAAGAGTTGCGATCAGTGATGTGTTTTAGTGGAGTCTGTTTCCCCTGTACCCAGTACTCTTTCTATTAATTTTTTTTCTGGTTAAAGGAATTATGACACAAATGGTAGGAAATCTGTCTACAACTGCCTTACTTGTTGGCAGGGTGTGGGTCATCAGATAGAACAGGAGGAAAGAGCTTTTATTAAAAAAACAGAATCCCCTCCCCAAGTCCAAAAGTCTTTGGGCATGGTAGGTTTCAGTTGGAGGGTGTGGGGATTGGTAGTGACCATGATGGCTCAGAGTGGAGTGTTGGAGCCTAAGATACATGATGGGGGTGTCTCTCTGGGTCATTGATCCACCATGGTTATCAGACCATGGATGGGGCATTGAGGACATCCCTGTGGAAGAATTGGCAGGGGTTGAAGAGGGCATCTGAGCTGGAGAACAGCCTGGCCGAGGGTGTTGGAGCCTGAAGGACAAAGCGGTTGTTTATGTGCATGCAGTAATAGTGGCAATGGCTTGGCACCAAATATCAGAACTCTAGGAGGATCTAGAAGGATCCACAAGGGAAAGGGGGCCGCCGTGGTCCAGCACTGGAGTATTGGAGCCTAGGGTGGGGAAGGCATTCTTGTTGGGGAGGAGTAGACAGTAGCAGTCTAGCATTGGATATCCCTATTCAAGCAGAGCAAGGGGGGCTTCTGGGTGGATAGGGTCAGTCATAAAAGATTGGTTACATACAAATAAGTAAATATATTAAGAAAATAGGATTGATTCTTCATTTCTATAGAATTTAGTTACAAATATGAAAAGGAAGGAAACTAGAAGGATTCCTATGTTGGATTGGAATTAGAGCTATTAGTATGAACAAAACATGTGATAATAGGAATCAGTAAAGGTGCGTCTATTGTGGGTGTCTGTGTGCGTACTGTATTTTCTGGCTCTAACCACTAAAAGAGTCTGGGGTTAGCAATACCTAGGTAGCAATGAGCACAGCTAGTATGCAAATCTTGGTTTCTAAATAACATTTTCCACTAAAAGGAGCCAGGGCTCTCTGAAGAAATGTCTAATTCTAGGGCCAGGGCAGGGAAAGTATAAAATGAGCCTGGAATATCTTTTTGTGCCAAAAAGTGTTCAAAGGAAGTGCTCAAAACATGATGGGGACATGTCAGAAAGACACAGAAGTGAGCTTGAAGTGGTTGAGGGCTTCCCACTGGTCCAATCTGGGACAATTTGAGCATTAAAACAAATAACGATAGCAAAGGCTTATAGCCATTGAATAAAACAGGAACCATGTGTGCTTACCGATATAAATAAGTAAATAGATAAGTTAAAAGTTTGAGGAAGGGGATGTTTACATAAAGTATCACTCCACAAAATGCTTGCTAAAGACAAAGGGAGAATGAGTACCTTCACAGTAGAGACGTCAGATGAATTAATCAAATGATCAAAGTGAACATCATGAGTAATGGAATGAATTGAAGTCTGAATCAATAGAAAACATCAGACAATGGAGAATTACTCCACAAAATGGCTGGTCTCACTGTCAAGTGCCTACAAATCTGGGAAAGACTCGGGCCTGTTCCAGACTGATGAAGACCAGAGTTTTATAACTAAAGGCAACATGTGATTCTGAGCTGGATTATTTTGCTATCCAAGGACATTATGGGCACAATTGATAAAACTTGAAGGGATCTGAGGATTTGATGATAATGTTCTATCAGTGTTAATTTCCTGATTTTGATGATTAGTTGTGGTTGTACCGGAGAATGTCCTTTGTATTTATGGATGATGGAACATAATGTCCGTAACTCACTGTTAAGTAGTTCGGGAAATACAAAATTGCTGTCCTATAATTATGTAAATTTGAGATAGTTTCAGAGCAAAATTAAACGTGTGCACGTGCACACATGTTCATTCCTCCGTGAGAAACTTGAATGATCAGAGTTCAGATTGAAGCAGGTTTTTAATCTGCACTCATCCTCTTTTTGCCTCTCCTTTAAATTCACAACCCAAGACTGCTGTGAAGCAGTGGAGAGGTCTCTGGGCTCAAACACAGAAAACCTGCATGTAGCTCCTGGCTGTGCAGCTTACGAACTGGCTGATCTGAGCCCAGTTGTTTCAGCCTTCAGAGCCTCAGTTTTCAGTCTGTGAAGTGGGATAGTCATGAGCATCAAACAGACAACAAATGGAAACATATGTAAGCGTAATACTATTCTATTAGCACAGACAATTCCACAGGGTGGGAGAAATGGCTTTTGCATAATTCTGTAAGCAGCGTTCTTTTGAGCATTTTAAAAGTGAATCTGTTTTCAATCGAATAATTTGTACTGCTTTGTATTTCATTCTGTGGCTCAATTTCACTAATTAAAATGCACAGCCACCATACTGTATTGCATGCTGCTGTATGTAGTTCATTTTAACTTTCCATAATTGGATGCTGCTGTGTGTATCCAGTGAACACTCAATAAAATTAATTGAGGGTAATGATGATGAAGACAAGATCTGTAGTGTCATCGTTATTTCTCCCAACCACCCCCGCCCTGTAAGCTAGGATTGTTTGCATTTAAAAGTTGTTGCTATGGAGTTGAGAGGATAGGTTTGCTGCGAGCTTATGGTATATGATCCATAAAAGGCGGTCATGGTAGGTGTCTCACTCAGTAGAAAATGTCAAACTTGGTGTGGGAGGATCTATTTGGCTCTTATATTGAGCCATAAGCAGTGTCTTTTGTCCAACCCTACTTGAATATCAAGCCTATTTCTGTACTGGGGCCAGCCCCTCCCCAGCCCCCTTCATCAAGAGGGCCTCCGGCTCACTGTGTGCCCAGACCTCCCTGCAGGCCTCTGACTAAGGGCTCAGCCTTGCTTTTGTTACTTAGGCCTTTTATTTCTTTCAGGAGAATCAGTGGAATGAGCTTCTTGAAACTCTGCACAAACTTCCCATTCCTGACCCAGGAGTGTCTGTTCATCTCAGCGTGGTAAGTGGGGGCAGAAAATTAGCGGATCACCGAGAAACCATTTCATTATTAACAGTGAGGCGGAGTTAGCCGAACAAGATCGTCTTTTGTCCTCTGCACCTTCCCCAGCGCTACCTCCGAATACTCTGAAACCTCTGGACTCAAGATAGGCCAGGGAGTTCAATTTCTTCCTTTCTCTGGGATTCCAACAAGGAATAGGTCCCAAATGTCTCCAGGCTCCTCTCTTCCTGGTTGTCATCCCATCACTAGCATATCCTAGGTGGCAGGTACTGGGCTTGAAATGGCCCCTACCTGCCTCCTCAGCCCCCATCCTGGGGCTCCCTGCCTCATGCTTTGCCTCCCAGCACTGCTGTGCATGCCTCTTTGCCCATCGTGTTGCCCCTGAACCTTCAACACTGTCTCTCTCCTCTTTACCAAGCTGGCTTACATTCATCCTTCAGAACTCACCTTGGATTTTATTTCCAGAGAAATCCTCCCCTTGGCCCCCTTCCCCAAGACTTAGTCAAGGTTTTCTTCTTTGCCCCAAGCATCTTGTACACTTTGCAGTGCTTATTCATACCACATCTGTTTTCCTATCTTGGCCACTGGGCTGTAAATCCCTCAAGGACAGGGATGGAGAGAGCCTAGCATAGTTCCTAACCTACAGTAATAATTGTTTCTTTAAACTCTTTTAAATACCTGCTACGTGATATATAGTATGCTGGGTGGAAAACCCTCTGAACTGGGAAGTTTCAGTCCTAGCTGTAGTTTCGCCAGTGACCTGAGTGATCTTAATTAAAACCTTTGACCTTGTGGACCTTGAGTTCTTCATTGATCGGATAAGGCATCAAAAGAGGCGTAGGTGATCTTTTTCATATTTCAGTTATTGGAATTCTCTAATTCTCTAGGTCAAGCCCTTGTCACCACCTTCATCAGAATTCTCAGATGGACACCCTTAGGCCAGCTCTTGATTACCCAGGGGCTATTTTCCCTATGTTGTGAGATCTGAATGTTTAAAAAGTTTTGTTTTTTTTTTTTAAGATTTTATTTCTTTTGAGAGAGAGTGTGTGAGCACAGGGTGTGGGGGAGGGGCAGAGGGGGAGAGAGAGAGAATCTCAAGCAGACTCCATGCTGAGCATGGACCTTAGTGCAGGGCTTGATCTCAAGACCCTGAGGTCAAGAGTCAGACACGTAACTGACTGAGGCACCCAGGCTCCCCTGAATGTTTAAACAGTTTTATTGGATGTGAGGGTGATCTGGTTGTGACATCTGTCACCTCATTGATCTGGCTGATCTGGCTGCCTAGACAGATGTCCCCTTCCTCCCTCACCATCCATGTGCATCCCTCCTGAAGCTGTGTGCTCAGTCAAAGAGGACAACCTTCTCTGATAGAGGAGGACCGTTCTTCAGTCAAGGGTACATGAGTAGCTGTGCTCCCCAGTTAGAACCTCCAGACAAGCTCTCAGGGTCTAGCTGTAGGAGAATGTAGGGTAGTCAGGCTTCCAAGACTCTAGACACATGCAAATGAGGTGTTGCATCTGGCAGTCTGCCTTTTGTTAGATAGATGGATAGTTAGATAGATGGATAGATAGATTTTTAAAATAATGGGAAGTTTTATCTTTCATCTTCTCTAGAACTAGGTACAGTGTTGATATTTAGTGGTTAGGATCTTGGTATTTGCCCTCATAAGGAAAGAACATATCTTACAGGTTTTTTTTTTATGATGAGCAAATTGAAAGCAATATTACTACCAGTAACTAATAATAGATCTTCTATTCATTAAGTTCTTAATTTCTGCCAAGTGTGCATCCCTTGTGCTCAAAACAACTCTGCAAAACAGATAGTAGTGTTGTCATCCTATAAATGAGGCTTAGAGAGGAAGAGTACTTGCTCACTCAAGGCTATGTGGTTAGTAAGTGAGAAGTTTGGGTTTTTCAAACCCAGGGCTAACTTCCAAGCCCATGTTCTTTCTACTAGGCCATGGGTGTTGAAAGAAAGGGAGCAAAGAAGGAACTTGTAGAGGTTTTTGCTCATTTTAATAGGGCATAGGAAGGAAAAGAATCTTAAGAGAAATTCTCGTAGGGAAGACTGCCTGGAAAAGATGAAGAAACGAGCTTTAAACCTGCCCAGGTCATTGCCAGATAGCTAAACAACCTTGCCTTTGTCTCTGTCCCTTTTCCTAAATCAGCTTGATCTCTCTGCTTCAGTCTGTAATGACATCCGACAGGTAGCTGTGGAGTAGCCTGGCTGGGTCACCAGCTGCTGGGGAGGCAGGGCCACTCCTTCCCCTGAGTGGCTGCCAGGCCTCAAGGACAAGCCATCCCAAGGGCAGGAGGAGAAACTGTTGGGGGGAGGAGGTGCAGCTGTTTCGTGCCAGTGGTTCCTAGGAATGTTTCTGACCTCCTCTGGTCCCAGCATTTCATGGGTGATGGAGCAAGACAGAATCTCAAAGGACAGCCTGGGGATGACTTGGTTTTGGAATTGTGATGCCTCACTATTCACAACCCACTGCATCTGTAAAGGCAGATATATGTTTCTTTCCTGTTCATGAGGGATTCTCGCCATGTTGCATTTCTGATTTTGAAGGGTGAATCTCATCTAGTTTATAAAGCCTGAAATGTGGAAAAATGACAGTCCTTGACTTTGTGTCTTCAGAACAGAATACTTCTGTGTGTCTAATATAGGTGATTGAGAAAAATAGAAATGTAAACTAGCAGTCAAGCAATAATAATAATTTTCTATTAAAATATCGTTCATGGAATGCTAGGCACTTCACATCTGTGACATTTATTCTTCGTAACAGTTTTGAAGTAGATGTTTACAATTCCCATATACAGGTTCAAAACTGAGGTTCTGAGCTGTTAAGTGAGGTTGCCTGAGATCACATAGCTAGGAAGTGGTGACTCTGTGGCCCTTGAGTTTTCTTCCTCACTGTGCAGGCAGTTACGTTGTCACTCCATCACCCATGGATGTCCATTACCAAACATTTCCTGGGACCCGCTTCTATAGCCGTTTCATAAAGAAGTTGGTATCTCATGGCATCATGTTTAACTTTGTATTTTACTTTTGCTATTTTAATCATTGTTAAATTGAATCAATTGTTAACTAGTTTTCATGCTACAGAATTTCTACTCTTAATACTTCATGGGTAATATTTTGGCACAGACACGCAGTTTTTGGAATGATGCTTTGTGGAGGGTTTCTTTTTTTTTTTTTTTAAGTGGTCTTTTCATAATGTTTTTTGTTTTTACTTTTTAGTTTATTTCAGTTCAAGTGGCTTTAGCTATAATTTGTTCATAAGAAGTGTAGGTATCGCAAGCTGTTTTAGTGGGAAGAGCATAGGGTTCTTGCAGACATGGTTTCAGTTCCTGTCATCTGCTAGCTGGGTGACCTTAGAGCCCTAAGCCTCAGTTTACCCATTTGTGATATGGAGATAATATGTATCTTAAAATTAGGGAAATTAAAGATAATACTGATACAAATACCTGGCATAAAGCCTTCCATGTAGCAGGTCGATATCTGTTGAATATTAGGCAAGTAGCTCATACTATTACTGTTGTTATTGTCATTACTGCAGTTGTCCCCCAGCTTTTCATTTCAAGAAGAATGTACAACTCATTCTTCTTGAGACCTACTTATTTTGCAATTATCTAAGAATGGAGGGGAGGGACTTCCTGAAATGTCACTTGGGGGTCCAGGTTTGAACTTAGGCCATGGCTAAGCTGACCTTCTCTGCTGCGACCTTTCCTGCCCTTTGCACAATCCCATCTTTAATTGGCCAGCACCAGACTCTCCATTCCTGCTTGCCATTGTCCTCTGAGTCTTTAGTAGTTCAGAGGAGGTGTCATCAGTCCAGCCTGTTGTCATTTAACTCAGGGACATATGCCCATTACGTACATTGGGATGCCTCCTTGAAAGTTCTTTGAACAGATCAGGTTTTCAGCTCCATTGAGTCTCCCACTCCCTTCACTGGAGATTACACTAGAAGTCAGGAGGCTTCTTTGCAGAGCATGCTTAGGGGACAGAATTCTCACTCTTAGCCAACTGTAATGGTCTCAGTGCAGCAGTCCTTCAGTTGGAGCTGTCCTTAACATCACTTGGGCCTTTGGGGCAGATTTTGCCCGCAGCTTGTATATGGATATAATCTCAGATGCTAAAATGAAATGGCAGGTTTGGTTGGTAAGGCCATTGCCGAGTGAACCTAGTGATACTTGGTCCCTCAAGTCCACTTGCCTCATTGAACAATAAGTTATGAAGCCTGCAGCTTTCATGTGTTCAGAAATGTGCAAACATTGTAGGGGAATTTAGCCTTTAACCTCTTTGAGCTGTTCATTTATATCTCCGAAAGAAGTTCATCTCTCATAGAAAAGAATTCCATCTACCAAACTGGTGACTTAGGGTGTCTGGCTGTAACCCAGCATTATCCAAAGAAAATGTTCTGTAGTCATTTCCTGTGAGTGAAACTCTGTTTCCTCATCTGAGTGAGGAACTACCTTCAGATCATTCATCTGATTTCTGAATAATGTGCTTGTTGCATATTTTTGCAGAAGTAAATAGCATATGCTTTTCTTTTCCAGCATTCTTATTTTACTGTGCCTGATACTAGAGAACTTCCCAGCATACCCGAGAATGTGAGTACTTGCTGGGCGGGGGGGCGGGGGGTGGGACGGGAATTAAATTTTTATTCTTCTTTGTCTTTTATTTACATTTAAAAGAAATAAAAGGATATATTTTCCCATTATAAAAATAATGCATTACAAAAGCAAAAACAAATAGAGAATATTTGGAAAAGCAGAAAAAGTATAAAGATAAAGAGGGATCATTACTCATACTTCTCAAAGGTAATCACCTATTAACATGTTGATGTCTCATTTAGTCTTTTTAGAATGTATTTTTTTTACATAGTTAAAATCATTAATCACATATGCATTTTTCCATCTCATTCATAGAATCCTGTTTGTTAGCTGTGTAATATTCCATCTGCTTTGTAATTTACTTAGCTCTTCCTTCATTGTTGTGCATTTAGGTGGTTTTTAGTTTTTGCTGTTGTAAAGAAAATGTTTCTATAGAAAAAACTTTTCTATAAAGATTTCTTTATTAGGATAGATTTACTTAAGTAGAATTATACTGCATTTCTGTATCCACTTTTAAGAGTGTAAAAGAAAGTATTTGTGGGTATAAGTGTGAAGACTGCCCCCCCACACCTCTTAAAGATTTAAGAGTAGTGGGGGCGCCTGGGTGGCTCAGTTGGTTAAGCGACTGCCTTCGGCTCAGGTCATGATCCTGGAGTCCCGGGATCGAGTCCCACATCGGGCTCCCTGCTCAGCAGGGAGTCTGCTTCTCTCTCTGACCCTCTCTCTTCTAATGCCGTCTCTCTCATTCTCTCCCTCTTAAATAAATAAATAAAATCTTAAAAAAAAAAAAAAAAGATTTAAGAGTAGTGAACATGAGTCTGAGGGAGCAGAGGTTAATGTTTGCCCTCTGAACAAGCTGAATTGCGTTATCTAGCCTTAAGACATATTTTCAGAATGTTTTACTCAGATTATAAGTAGTAGTATGTAGAATTAAATAGAGATTCACCACTGTGTAGGCACTTGATTACTTTTTAAAAATTGTGACAAAATATATATATAACATCAAACTTACCATTTTAACTATCTTTAAATGTACATTTCATTGGTGAAATATATTCACATTGTTATGCAGTCATCATCAGCAGGACTTTTTCATCTTTCCCAACTGAAACTCTGTACCCATTAAAAAACAACTCCCCATTTACCCCCTCCTCCCATCCCCTGGCAACCACTATTCTTTCAGAGTCTTTCTTTATGAATTTGATTAGTTACCTAATATAAGTAGAACCATACAATATTTGTCCTTTTGTGTCTTGCTCATTTAATTTAGCATCATGCCTTTGTGGTTTATCCATGTTATAACATGTGTCAGCATTTCCTTCCTTTTTAAGACAGAATAATATTCCATTGTATGTATATACATACTCCATTTTGCTCCTCACTGATGGACATGTGAGTTTTCTACATTTTGGCTATTGTGAATAATGCTGCTATGCACATTGTTGTACAAACATCTGTGCAGGTCCCTGCTTTTAATTATTTTGGGTATATACCTGTTTTTTTTTTTTAAAGTACTGGAGGAAGTGGTATATTTCTTTGTAATCATTACAGACTCACAGAAAGGAAATTCTTTTACATGTTGTCTATAGAGCACACAAATTATAAATGTCTAGTAATCATGTGTTATTAATGAAGTTAGACTATAAGTTGTTAGATAACTGTCTTCGTTGGGATTGTCAAATATATCCATAATGTTTATGATGAGGCTCTGGTGGAAAATACTGCTTCCTTTTTGTTTACATTAAGTAATAAAAACTTTGGAGCATAGACCCCATTTTAGCAACAAGAGCTAATGTTACTGTGTACTACTGCTTGTCAGATGATGGATTCAGTAGGTACCTGCATTTTCTCCTTGACCTCTTTTGACAAACTTAGGTGCAACTATTGTAATTACTATTTTATATCTAGAAACAGGCTCTGAGAATTTAAGTAACATATTCAAGGTCCTGCAGCAAAGAAGTGGTAGAATTAGAATTCAGACATTGGTCTTTCTGGTTTTAGAGACTGAGGTCTCACGTACTATGCTATATTTTGAGCCCATTATTTTGCCCTTCATTTCCAAAAAAATTCCATGGAAATGACAAAAGAACAATAAAATTAAGGAGAAGAATGTTCTTGTAATTCCAGAAGCAGCTGCCATGAGCCAGAAAATTTGAGGAATTTCCACAACATAAAGGAGATGATTACCGATACTTAGCAGTCAATAAGGAGTAGATAATGGAGGAACCCAGATCCAGTGGGAGAGCAGAAGTAGGGGCATACCATGGACAAATAGCAAAAGGCTGTTTGTTGAAGGATTATTTGCAAATGCGCTGGAACAATTATAAAAATTGGCTATGTACCAGATCACTCTGAAAATTTTAAAATAGAAAAAAAAAAGTCTTACAGGCCAGTCTCTTCATCGCAATGAAATAAGACTAGAAATTAATGATAAAAGTTTTAAAAATATTTGTCTACTTGAAATAGTGGTTGGGTCAAAGGGGATAAAACATTGAAATAGTATATTGTTTAGATACTAATGACAACAAGAACACTATAAACAACAAAAACCTAAGGGATTCAGCCAAAACTACACTCAGGGGGAAACTGATAACTTCTAATGCTTTTATTATAAATAAGAAACTGAGAAAATAATGAACTTGACTTTCAGTTCAAGAAGCTGGAAATGAGGGGTGCCTGGGTGGCTAATTCAGTTAAGCATCTGACTTTTGATGTCAGCTCAGGTCGTGATCTCAGGGTCATGGGATTGAGCCCCGTGTCAGGCTTCAAGCTCAGTGCGGAGTCTGCTTGGGATTCTCCCTCTCCCTCTCCTTCGGCCCCTTCCCCCACTTGTGTGTGCTCTCTCTCCAAATAAATAAATAAAATCTTTAGAAAAAAATGGGAAATTAATGGCAATCAAAAAGTCAAAACTAGAAGCATTTAATTACAGTTTTAGTTAGAAAATAGTGTTAAAGTAGAATTGAAAAATAAGACCTTTTTAAAACTGAATTTTTTTTTTAAAGATTTTATTTATTTATTGGACAGAGACAGCGAGAGAATGAACACAAGTAGGTGGAGTGGGAGAGGGAGAAACAGGCTTCCTCCTGAGCAGGGAGCCCGATGTGGGGCTCGATCCCAGGACCCTGGGATCATGACCTGAGCCGAAGGCAGACGCTTAATGACTGAGCCACCTAGGCGCCCCTTAAAACTGAATTTTTGAAAAGAAAGATGACCGTAAAATTATGCAATAAATTTGATAGAGATAAGATAAAATTTTCCAGAAAAATATAAATGATTGAAGTCAATGTAAGAAATAGGAAATGTAAATATAGAACGATAACTTGAAAAGATTAATGAAGCTTTTTTGGCCATCTCTACACCTTGCTGCTACAAGTATGTGAGGTTTTAGGTGGTTATATAGGCATGTTAAGGAACAGATTATTATGTAAACTGTTCCAAATTATAGGGAAGGTATGTAGGTATATGTATTAAACAAAAGAAAAAGAAAAATTGCTTGTAATCCCGTATCTCAGAGAAAGTCACATTCCAAGTTTTTCTTTCCCCTTTATGATAGTAGCAGTTTCTACACTATGCTGCCTGGAGCCCTGAGGTTGCTTTAGGGCCCCTGGACAGCCTGGGGCAGATGGATGACTGGCTGACCAGAGCACGGGGTCCCTGCTCCTGCTTTATTCATTTTTTTTGTTTGTTTGCTTTATTCATTGCAGGTTCATTCCTGTCTGCTTAAATTGGGAATTAGGTAATATTTTGTTTGAGATAAAGGAGTCCTTTTGATGAAAAAAAAAATTTAGAAGCTACATTTTAAAAAACACAATGGAGATGATACCAAATACATACCTTTCTATCAGCGCTTTTTTTATGACAATGTATTATGAATGTTTCAAAATATCTTTGTTGTACAAAACATTAAATAAGAAGTACATATAGAAAAAAGTGAATTACCGTCGTCGCTCCCCCACCCCAGTCCCATTCTCCCTCCAGTTTGCATGTCCTTCCAGACCTTTCAGACCTTTCTCTATGTATTTACTGTATCGTATGTGTGAGTACCTGTGTATGTTGTCGACATTTCTTGAGACATAAATATGATACTATTCGTATTGTTTTGCAACTCACTTTTTAAAATGTATTCTCAAACCTGTTCATATTGATTTATTTCATCCTTTTTAAATGATTTTTTTAATTTAATGGTATTACTATTCTTACGAAAGTAATACATATTAATGGCTTAAAAAATCATATAGTACCACATAATTGTTGATGGAAATTTCAGAGTCCCCTTTCTACTTCCCAGAGGCAGCTACTTTCAAGATTTTAGCAGTTGCAGTATTTCTCTCCATGTTTTAAACTAATATGCACATATTGCTATATCTTAATTTTTCTTTTCAGATATCACCTATTGATTTTCCTGTGGAAGTTGAGAGTTTAGATCTTTTACCACCTCTGAGCTTCTCTCCCTGTAGAAGATAACTTCTTCTCACTCATGTTTGTCCTCCCCCATTTTTCCTCTATCTTCAGAAAATTTTTTGAATTTTTAAATTGTTTACAATTCAGTGAGCATGCGAATGAGACGATCAATTATGATTGTGTTTTCTTTCTTGTATACAACTTTTTGTCAAATAGGAGTTCCTGGATTTCATATCTTCTTGTTTATTCCCTTATTCTGGTGAAACATTCTCCAGTAGTTTCCTAAGAAAGTACTGTGTTGTGGGGCGCCTGGGTGGCTCAGTCGTTAAGCGTCTGCCTTTGGCTCGGGTCATGATCCCAGGGTCCTGGGATCGAGCCCTGCATTGGGCTCCCTGCTCTGCGGGAGGCCTGCTTCTCCCTCTCCCACTCCCCCTGCTTGTGTTCCCGCTCTCGCTGTGTCTGTCTCTGTCAAATAAATAAATAAATAAATCTTTAAAAAAAAAAAAAAAAACTGTGTTGGAGGCACCATGGTCAGACCTTGCATCACTGAAAATGACTGTTCTGCTCCGGATATGATTGGAAATTGCCTTCAGAATTTTGAAGACATAGCTCTGTTGACTTCTAGTTTTCCTGTTGAAACTTGGAAGTTGTAAGCCATCCTGATTCTTGATTTATTTTTTAGGATACTTTATTTGTCTTTGGTGTTCTGAAATAGTCCTTTTCATCTGCTGTGCTGGGCACCTGGTGCTCATTCAATCTAGAAACTCATGTCCTTTACACCCAGGAAATGGTGTCACATTATTTCTTTGAAAAGATGCTCCTTTATTATTCTCCTTTCTCTGGGGCCTCGGTGGTAGGATCCTGTGTTGATCCAGTAATTTCCTTTTCTATTTTCCATCTCTCTCTTTCAGTCTTCTTTCTACTTTCTTCAACAAATCATTTCACCCTTTTGAATTTCTTAGGATATCATTGTTATCATTATATATCTAAGAGCTTTTTGGTGTTGTTCAATAAATTATTCATTGTTTAATGGCATCTTGTTTCATGAGTGCAGTATGTTTTCTCATCCCTTTGAGACTCGTTCATAGGTCTAAAAATTTGTTCTTTCTGTCTATTTTCTTCCTCCATGTTTTCTCTCTCCTGTTTGTTTCATTCTGTATCTTTGATAGTAGGGACTTTCCTCAAGTGCCTGTCCGGCCCTATTTAAGATGGAGGCACTAAAAAGCTAAGTGGAAGCTCTGTGTTCATGAATGGGGCTTGTTACCTGGTGGCCTTTATTGGAGTTGATGGATCAGAAAGGCCTGGTTACTTAGGGGCTGTATGTGGGGAGCTTTCAAATGTCAGTATCAGAATCTTGTCTCTGGAACTAGTGAGTGGTTTTTTTTTTTTTTTTTTTTTTTTTTTTTGGTCTTGTTTTGTTTGTTTTGTTTTTGCCAGTGAGCGTAAGCTTCATTTACTATCATTCTGGAAGCTGAATGAGGGTGGTGAGTTACGGGATATCAACATTTAGCCTGTATTCTTTAAGCCCTCCTCCCTGCCATTTTTTTTAACTTAATGCTTTATCCCCTGTCCTTAGCTACACCTGGTGTCCCCCCATGCCTTTCCGGTTCAGTTCCTCTAGAAAGTAAACACTCCTTTTGCTGGAGGAGTTTCGGAAGGCTGGTTGACTAGCAGAGTGAGCTAGGAGAGAAGAATCTTATTTTGATTGGCACCTTTCCTCCAGCCTTCAAAGCTTCTGGGTGTCTCCACTTCCTGAACCTTTTTGGAGTTGTGTGGTAGGAGTTGGGCTCAAGCGTGTGTCCTAACCCTCTGTCTCAGCTCTCGTGTTGTGCCCTTTGTGGGCTGCCAAGTCATCTCCCTTTAGTTTTTCACCCTCAGTTGGCACCGTTGACATGTTGGGCCAGATCATTCTTTGTCATGTGGGACTGTCTGGTATGTCGTGGGATGCTAGCAACACTCCTGGGATCTGCTCACTATATGGTGGTAGCACACCCACTTCCAGCTGTGACCACCCAAAATGTCTCCAGACATTGCCACATGTCCCCTGGGGGTGCATGACCCAGGTTGAGAACCATTTCTTTAGTAACTTCCGCTTTCTGGCTCCTAAAAACTTGACATCTCTCTTCTAGTAATGTCTTTTCTCCTGTTCTTTGGGGTTATGTCTTTTAAAATTCTTTCACTGTGACTTTCCCTGGGGGGTTGTTGGGGAGGGATGGTATCAGAGAGAAAAGACAAAACATTTGTGTTTAATCTACCATATTTTACTGGAAATCCCTACAGTGTTTTAACTATGCCTCTCCTGCTAATAGACATTTAGATTGTTTCTAATGTTTTGCTGTTATAAATAATGTTATAACAATTATTGCCGAGGTTGGGTTCATCATTTTAATTTTTTTTTAACTTGAAGGACCGAGAGAATTCCTTAAGAACTTAAAATGAGGTACCTGAAAGTTCTGATAATTTCCTAATTTTCAAAACTGCCATAACAGAGGTTAGAAATAGTTTGGTGGGGGGGGGGAAACTGTCTTCTTCATAGCCCCATCTCCAATTCCTGTCTGCACTGCCCCCACCATTTAAAAAAAAATTTTGCATTCCCTCTGCTAGTTTTGCCACTAATGAACCAATTCCCTGTGTATGACCCATTGTCCCCTAAATCCTCCTTTGCAAATCAGTAAAAGGCTGGCCTTGTTTGTTTCTAAGCGGGAATAATAAAAACAATCTGCCAGACTCCTAACATACATGGTTCCATTTAAATCCTTACAGCTCCTCTGTGAGAGATAGACGTGAGCCCCATTTTATATATAGGGACCCAGGGCTCACAGACCTGAGGTTACCAGCCCAAGGTCTGCACCTAAGTGGGGTGTGGTGACTCAGGTTGGTAAGGAACCAAAGCATTTTGTTTTCATTATACCCGCCTGCCTCCCTGCAGTTGACTTTTGATATTCATGAGGAAAGAGGAAAAAATTAGTTTTCACATCTCAAATATGAAGTGAAGCAGGAAAGCTTTTCCTCCAAGGAGAATCTGAACTTTTGTAGGACCAATTTGTGTGATTTTTGACACAGAATCAGTATAGAGCTCTAGCCATGTTGAAATTTGCATTTTAATCTCTTGGTGATTTTCAAAGGATTAATTTAAAATGACTAAATTGCTGCATTGCAAATTGAAACAAGCAATAACCATGGGGTTGTTAATATGATAGAGTCTGCTGTAGTGGAAAGAACATGAGTTTTGGAGACAGGCAGACACCGGACTCTACCACTCGGGGACCTTGGACTACTTATATTCTCTGAGCCTCAGTGTCCTTGTGTAATAAAGAAAAATGGGAGGAACAAATGAAGAATTAAATGCAGAGTTCCAAGTTCTGTGCTTGGTGCAAGAAAGATGCTGCTTTTGATGGTTCGTTCTTTCCCTTTTTCTCTGGGCTTTCCTACAATTCTAGTCTCAACCTCTTCTGAGGTCCAAGTTGTGGCTCAGGGCTAGGGCACATTACTTCTTGGAGCTTGTCTTTTCTGGGTTTTTGCTAACATTCTTGGTTGTGAAGATCAGTATTTGTCCTTTCATGGAGTGTATGTTTGACCGCACAAGTCTCTTTGAGGTGCCGATGACACCAGAATTTCTGAAGCTTAGAAATGGTAGAGGGAATGGAGTCCAGGACTCCGGTACCTGTCATATGGGAGGTTCTGTAAACATTTATTGATTATCTCCTCTTAAGAGACATGTTAAGCTTAAAAGAATAAGCAAAGAGAAGGGTAAAAGGACTTTGGCACGTGGAACTTCATTCTGTCACCAGAGAATCAGGTTGTTCTGGACAGCTTCGGAGAATAGTTAATGTAAGAAAGAGAGAAAGGAGCTAGTATAGATTCAGCACCTACCGTGGATCATATCAGGCACTATTTATTATGGAATCTTCACAGCAGGCTTATGAAGTCGTTTTTATCCCTGCCCTGAAGAGGAAATGAAGCCCAGAGACCTGAAGTAACTTGCCCCTAGTCATGTAGCCAGTAAATGCGAAAACCTGGAGTCACACTCAGGTCAGTCTGATCCCAGCACTGAGAAGCTGCTGGGTCCTGGGCCTCAGGCTCTATGGCTTCCCCACACCCTTCTAAGAAATTGCTCGTTGTCAGTTTCAGTTCTGTAATTAATTTTGTGAACTTGTTTAATGTCATTTCTCCTTCCATAATGAGAGGGATCAGTATTTTTTCATCACTGCATCTCTGTAATTAGCACTCTGTAAATACCCAGAACATAGTAGATTGTCAATATATATTTATGGAATGACTGAATGATTGGCTGAATGAATGAATGAATGAGCAATGCAGCCATCCCCAAGAAAAGGGAAAATAACAATTCTTCTCAGTTGGCTTTTAAGCCAGTATGTCTGCAAGACGTTAATAAAAAGCAAATGTAGAAAATTCTTTCCACTTTCAGATGGCTGTTGAAGTTAATTCTCATTACTTTTTACAATTTTTGTGTAGAAGTATTTTCTTCCTTTTCATTGAAAAACTATCACTGTGTAATTTTCATCAGAGTTATCTCAAGATAACACATGTAGGAGTGAATTTTATACAGGCAATAGTTAAATGAGCATAAATCTTTATAAATCTTAAAGAGTTGACCTGCATTAAAAAGAAGTCACAGATCAGGAACAGATACGTAGTAATAATTACATTGTAAACTGGGTGTAGAAGGGATTCTTTTTTTAGCAGCTAGGTTTTGAAGTTTACTTTTGATTAATGGATAATCATATAGACCTTCATTTGGAATATTAAACAAACCTGTCTTAATTATCTGGTCGATGTCATACCAAGTGGTTAATGATGCGCGGAAAGCATTTAGAATGGACAGTTACATATAACATTGCCCAGACTTCCACTTTGTCAAAAGATGTACCATGATATAGAAAAGATTTATGAACTCATCGTGACTTTCAAAAATAAACAAAGTTGAGGTGGTAGTAGAAGACCTATTATCAAGTACTGAGATTGTAGAGAATTCCATTGTTGCTCTTAAAAGTTGTCAGGTAATTGTTTATTCTAATGGTTTTTCCATTCACAGGGAGGGATAAAATTTGACCTCCGGGTAAACCCTGCCTTCTTTCCTATAATATACTTCTCTGATGTGATAGCTTAAGTGAGTTTGTGGAATTCTTTCTCAGACAGATTATTTTAGAATGCAAATTTATAATTCCCTTTTAAGAACCCCACACAACTAAAGTAACCTAAATTCTTTAAAAAAAAAATCAATTGAGGATTTTAAAGGTTTACATTATGGTAAAATAATCTAAGCAGGAGTTATTTCAGGAAATAAGACCCATTGGCAAAAGCAAGCCTCTTGCCTAGAAGCCTCCTCCAGACACAGTACAGTAAGTCTTTATCATCTGTACTGTGTATGAAGCTGAAAGTCACAAAGACTAATAAAATGACAGACCGTGGGGCGGACTAGCATCTGTTTCGAAGGCTCCAAGGAGTACCCAGCTTAGAGTCGGTTCTTTGGTTTGGGGATTATCTCATTTCCCTAAGGTATTGAACCTAAGACGCTTTTTCTCTAAGCCCCACTATAACCCCTCCCATCCTTGGCCCATCCCCCCCACCCCCCACCTGCTTCCTCACCCCGGGCGTGGATCACAGTGAGCCCGAAGTCCCCAGCCACCTGGATCGGCACAGGAGCCAGCAGGGACAGCTAGAATCGAGCAGCCATTATGGGGCTTCTCCTGGGGGAAATGAGGCTTGCCAGGTGCCTTCCCTTCCTCTTTGTCTGGATTTAGAGCCATAGAGGGTTAGAGCTGGACGGGACCTTCACCGTCATCTCTCTGCAGAGATGAGAAACAGGAACCTGGAGAAGCTAAGGAGCTTGTGTAGCACACACCTCTTCCAAAACTCAACTTCCAGGCTGTTCTGACCCAGTTAACTAGAGAACTTCCTTGGACCTGAGCCCTTTCCAGCCCTGGGTAGTGGTCAGCTTCATATCCCTGCCACCCAGCCCTACAGAGTGAGCCCATAATGAATGCTAGGCGGATAGGAGAATGCTCACGGGCACATAATTGATATGTAACTGAAAGAATGCTTGAGTTCTATGAATAGAAATGGAATGTCCTTAAGCCTAAAAACGTCCTGGCACCGAGAAAACTGAACCCTTCTGAGCATGGACACTAGAAATAGTCCCTCGAAGCAAGATTTTCCTTCCCAGTAGGTGAGTCACACAGAGAGGTAATTGTCAGGGAATGAAGGGGGTGATGATTTAGACTTAGCCGTGGTGGCATTACAGTCTAGGACACTGGGCCCAAGACTAGGTGAGCAGCAACACCATGCTTGACAGGATTGATGGTTCTTTAAAAGGAGAACTGATTCCCTCATTAAATGAGTAGACTCCATTTAAGAAAACTGGGCACGTGGACAAGTGTGGTGCTCAGTAACTTGGAAGCCTGGGTGTTGTCTGCAATTCTTCCCCCCCCCCCGCCCCACTTCTCAGGTCTGATTCATTATCAGGTCCTGTGATTTCACTTTACAGAGATCTGTCACATCCATATTCAAAGCTTTCATCTCCGTAGTTTATTTGTTGTAATCATTCTTTCCTGGAATGTGGCAGTAGCCTATTAATTGATTGTCCTGCCTCCCACTTGCCCTCTCCTGGGCATCCTCCATAGGAGCTCTAGGAAGATCCTTCTGAAACACATATGTAACTGTATCATGCTCCTTCAGCAGCAGCTCCCTTTTACCCGTGGAGAAAGTCTAAGCTCCCATGGAATCTGAACCCAGCTCCCCTGCCCTAGCACGTCCCCTGCCGTGTAGCCTACTCTTCACTGTACTGACCTGCTGGAGCTCCTCTCTCGTCCCTGCTTCTGTCCTGCATGGAATACACTTCTCCCCCTGTCCATTGAGTGAAGTCCTCTTGGGAGACCCAGACCAGCTGTCTTCTCCTCTGTCAAGCCTTCCCTAGCCTTGCCCCCATATCCATCCAGCAAAGTTAAATCTGCCCTTCTCAGGCAGCCCTGCAGTGTGTGTAGCCTGGACCATGGTACTTGGCACACCATACTAATGCCATTCCCATTCCCAGGCTACACTCCTGGAAAATGGGGATCATCTTTAATTAATCTCTGCAGGTGCAGCTCCCAGGATGGTACTAAATACCTAGTAGGAGTTAAATAAGTGTTTGTTGATTGGCTGATTACAGGAGACAGAAATGGGAGGTTGAAGACTTGGTCCCACTGAAGCAAAGTGCTAGGAGAGTGGTATACCTTGTGTTCCTTAGAAATATAAGCTCATAGTATGTTCTGGCTGCAATCTTGACCTAGGACAGTGTGCCATGGAGCTCCCTCTGCTCCTTATTCCCCATTCCCTACACTCTTGTCTTACCCATAAAACCCATGACTGACCTGGCTGTGAAATGAATACCTGCTTCTGTATGCAGCCCCCTCCCCATTACCTGATGAACAAACCACCTATTTCTTTACACTTTTATTTTTTTAGAGAGAGGGTGTGCATGGGGTGGGGAGGGGAGGAGCAGAGGCAGAGGGTGAGGCGGGGAGGGGGAGGGAAAATCCCAAGCAGGCTCTGTGCCCAGCATGGAGCCAGACACGGGGCTTGATCCCATGCTCCTGAGATCCATGACCTGAGCCAGAATCAAGAATTGGATGCCCAACCGACTGAGCCACCAAGGTGCCCCTTCTTTACTTTTAATAAATGTAGCCACAAATACCTTTAACAGCCTCCCCCAACCCCCAGCTATTTTACATGACTTTGTGAGTTGCCAGTGTCCATTCTTTTACCATGAGCCCTTCACCATTACTAAGCATTTGATCACTTCATCCAACCTAGGCCCAAGTTTTCTGATATCAAATGCTGTGTTCTTCCTAATATACCACGTTGTCTTTCAGGCTGGTGTATTTCTCTTAGGCTACACTGCTCAAACTCCAGCTAAGGAGCTGAGGTCTTCAGTCATTGCTTTCTTTACTTATTGATTCATTCTTTTATCAAACTGCTAGATGATGGGATGTCACTGCCCAGAGGGACCTCAGTCTAGGAACAAAAACATACTTGTAACCAAGTGGTTATAAGATAGAGACAAATAACCATGCCAGCACAAAGTGTAGGAGCTTGACAAATGTGGAATCGAGGAAGCTTTTTAGGAGGAGGTAACATTTCACCTGGGTCTTGAAAAGTGAGTGAGTTTCCTCAAGGAAGAGAAGAGCATTCTAGGAGGAGGAAACAACAGAAGTAAAGGCCTGAGGGTATGAAAAGGTATGACAGGTTTGAGAAATTGAGGGTTGGTGGAGCTTAAGCCACTGGATGCTTTAAGGCACAGGGGAGGAGACCCTTCTCGCCAAGGGGTTTTCTTCAGAGATGAAGTTTGGTGGAAACTGTCAATGCTCCCTACAGCTGCTCCCAAGGCCTGCTCTGCCCCGCAGGTGCTCCCACGGCTGAACGAAGTTCCCAGGGCTGTCGCCACTCCCACCCACTCCCACCCGCCTCGGCGGGTGGCATCCCAGAAGGAAAGAGGCAGGGGAGGAAGCAGATAAGAAAGACAGCTTCTGTTTAGACACAAATATCTTGGTAATCAGCACAGATGGGATGAGAAATACCAAAAAAAGTACATGACAGTTTAGAGAGAATTTGGCTAAATGTTACATATTTTTAACATACCTGTATAGAGTTTTTGGAACAAGCACCTGAATCTCTCAGAACCTGATTGGGCCTGGGGGTTATGCCTCAACCAAGTGGTGTTTTGATTTCAGAAATGTTTCCTTCCCCATCCACAAAAGTATCCTTATGATTTTTTTTTCTCCCACCAAAATAAGGTGCAGGATTTGTCTCTGACGCCGTGTCTCCTTATTTGGACGGCAAGCTGTGTAACATATTTCTACCCAGCGTGAAGCTTCTTGGCAGACTCTTGAGGCCACGTTTTGGTGGCTTCAGAGTTATCTTTGGATCTGTCAAAAGTGCTAATGGGCTTTCTGGCCTTCTTTAAGCTCCTCATTTCTATTTTCTTTTTACTTGCATCCTCTCCTAAAAGAAAAATTGATGTAATTCATCAGCAGTTAAGCATTTTACTGAAATGCTCAGCTGAGGGCCTTGTATTTTTGTTTGCGAGAATAGTTCTGCCATGTCACGGTCTTCAGAGCGAACCCCACCCTGACATCATTAGCTCAGCACTCCTCAGTCCACTGGGCAAGAGACCCACTTGTTGACTAATTCAGACTGCCTTGCTTGTTTGTTTTTTGTTTTTCAAGTTTGTTAGGAGGCAAGTTGGTGTGTTGGTTAGAGCAAGGGCTTCAGATTCAGGAGACCTGGTTTTGAAACTGGGCTCTGCCCTTTCTAGCTGGGTGACCTTTGGAGCCTACTTACCCTTCCTGGGCCTCAGTTTCTTCATCTATAGAAATGGAGATGATGATGCCTTTTTTCAGGGTTGTTGAGAAGATTAGAGAGAACACAGGTAAAGTACCTATTGTCTAACACAGAAGGATTACTCAATGGGATAACAGTTCTTAACAGCAACACTTTTTCTCTTTCAGTAGGTGTATTTCAATCCTCCTTTGTTCCAATGCTATGCTTCCTTTCCTGAATACAAGTTTTACCTACTATTTGTACCGATATAAACAAAGAGCACAGGTTTAGAGACAAATTCACCCAAGATTGATGATCCACATAGTGTATAACCTTGGTCCTATTACTTCATTTTCTCTGTTGTCTGTTTTCCTATCTGTAGAGATGATATTGCCTGTTCAAGGAGTGGTTTCAAGATTAAGTGAAATGTATGTAAAGCTTTGTATATTGTAGATGTTTAAAAATACTTACGTGGGACAATGTAAGGGAAAGTGTATGGGCTCTGGAGTTGGAACTGAGTCCAAATTCTGACTCCACCAGTTACTGAATCTCTCCCAGACTTACTTTATCTCGATACTGGGGGGGAAATGCCTCCTTGAGTTTTGTGAGAACTGCGTAAGATTACACATACGAAGTACCTGATATGGTACCTGGTACTTGGTAGGTAGTCAGTATATGGAGCTATTAATTCACTCATTATTTATAAAGGTCGATGGTTAACCTGGTGTTCCAATCAAAGAACAATAAATCATAAGATAAGTGCCCATTCTTATTCCCAACCCATAATATGTTGAAAAGCACTTTATGCTATTTTGCATGTAAAAATCCACCTGGTTTACTTGAATTTATGGGTTTAGAGCTCTTTCATCATTATAAATGGCAAACCCCTGGCAAGTAGTGTTCCTTCCCTCCCTGACCCCCTCCATTTTCAGAGGATTATATTGTGTGGCATTGAAAACCTGTAACATTGAAGAAATTAACATATTCATGTGTATTATTAAAGTCAGGTGCGTATAGAAAGGGTTGCAGAAATGAAACACATTATATTTTTTCTGAAATCTGAAGAGTACCAATCTATAGTACTAATTAAAGAAGCCCCGGGTACAGACAAAAGCTAGTTAAAATACTGCTTTGTCACCATTTCCTGCTGCTTGTCTGCAGTTTTTTTTTTCCCCTTTTGAGTGAAATACCTGGAAATTGTAAATCTTCAAAATTGCTCTGATTCCAGCTGAGCCCTTTTAGACAATGTCAACGATGGAGGAGGGGGATGCCGCAGTGATGACAAGAGAGGAGCATGCATGCCTAGCCTTTGCGGGTGGGATCTGTCAGACAGAAATGGGCTCTGTGCCAAAAAGCATTTTGGTTCCCGGGTCCTTTCTCTTGCCTAGATGTATGGTACGGCACATTGGGAAAGTTCTAGGATCTGGGGTCAGCAGATCTGAGCTGCAGTCCTGTCTTTATCACTTATGAGACTTTTTGGTCTTGGCACCCCTCTCTGAGGCTTGCTTTCCTCATTTGTAAGATTGTAGACTTCCTGTCCTGCTCACCTTTCGGAACCGATAGGCACAGCTGTGTGGTGCTGCCCGTGACCTCGTGTAAACTGTAATCAGCACACAGAAGTGCTTCATCTCTGAGGTCTCTTCCAGCTTTGCATTTCATGATTTTACACATGCACGGGATTCGGTCTCCCAGGTGGAAAGAATACGACAGGGGCAGAGGAGAGTATGCTTTCTGATAATCTTCTGTTTCTCATACTTTTTTTTAAGATCCCGCTTGTAATAAGAACAAACGAAATAAGCCACAAATCTCCCCTTCTTGTTTCTTCTAGAGAAATCTGACAGAATATTTTGTGGCCGTGGATGTAAACAACATGTTACATCTGTATGCCAGTATGCTGTACGAACGCCGGATTCTCATCGTCTGCAGCAAGCTTAGCACTGTGAGTAGACAGTCTTGAGATGGGCTTTTTAATTATTTTATTTCAATGGAAAGATGTATCGGGAAGATGAAAGACAATTTTAGGAAAAGAAATCAGCCACAATCCCCTCAACATGTCATTTTCATTAATTATTCATGTTTCTGTACAGTGCCAGTGCATGTTTTCATTGACTCTTATAGCTTCACAATCAATTATAGTTTTCCATTTGGTCTGGGTATGAACACTTTGCATGTTTTCACATACGCTTCCATCATTGTCATTTTTTTACATGTCTGTATCATATTCCATTGTACTGATATGTCATCATTTACTAAACCTTTCTTCTCTTGATGGCCATTTAGCTTGTTCATAGTTTCATCCTTTAGTAGATAATACTGCAGTGAACATCTTTTGGCTGCTTTTGAGGGATGTGGTTCATAGTCTAATGAGTAGGACCATCAGGTCAAAGGACTTGCTGAGCACTGTGACTTAGGACTGCCAGACTGCTTCCCAAACACACTGTGCTTGTTTATAGTGAATGCTGCCAGCCATATATGAGTTCCCATTTTTACTGCAGCCTTGCCAGAATTGTGTGTGTATTCATGCATATTTGTTTAAATTTTGCTAATAAAATAGGCATAAAGTGGTATGGCAGGTTTGCTTTATTTTTCTTTGGTTAGAGGTTACTGAATATTTTCCATGGGTTTATTTCCCCTTTATATTTTGTTAATGTCTTTTCCCATTTATCTTATAGGACTCTTGTTTTTTAATAAATTGGAATGAGGTCTTTTATATTGTAATAACTATTGCTATATGGATAATACAAATATTTTTCATATTCTTTTTATTTTAGGTTTTTTTTTTAACTTGACAGGTATAGAGTTTATATCTTTCCCTATATTCTATTAATGAAAGTTCTCAAACATAGAAAGTTGAAATCATTTTACAGTAAACACCCATATAACCCGATCTAGATTCTGCCACGAACATTTGATTATGCTTTCTTTGGCACATATTTATTCATCTTCCCATCCCATGTGCTATCCATCAGTCCATTGTATTTTCTGATGCATTTTAAAGTAAATCACAGACATCAGTATATATCCCACTAAATAATTGTGTATGTATATTATTAACTGAAGTTCAATATCTGTTTATAGTATTATTTTTCTTTTGAGGTTAAGCTTGCATACAGAAATTAACTGGGAGTGGAATGCCTAACAGGTACTTCTCTGTTAGAGAGGGTAGAAGGACCTTCTTATAGTGAGAATTTCCCTAATGAAGGGTCTATGGATAAAGTCAGTTGTGTATTTACCCACGAATACAAGGTGCCTAATAACGAAAACTTTGTGAGGCTGTTAGTTTTCTTTATGGTTTTTATTATAACTTCATTATTTTATTATTTCTTTGGTATTGTTTGCTTGTCAGGAACTCACAGTTTTTTGATTGTGCCAGGCTCATAGCACGTAGTAGGTGATAAAAGCATGGCCTTTGCCCTTGAGGGAAAAACATCCCAGGTAGCTTTTTTTTTGGCATTTTATTTTAAACTAGAAGTGCAGTTCATAATCTCAGGTCTTGAATGCCCAGACAGTTTGGGAATGAGAAGATTGCCATCCAGATTTATTGCTACATCTTTATGAAGCCAGTTAGAATAAAAGTACAGTTGAGGAGCCTGGCTGGCTCAGTCGGAGGAGCCTGTGACTCTTACTCTCGGGATTATGAGTTCGAGCCCCACATTCGGTGTAGAGATTTCTTAAATAAAACTTAAAAAAAAAAAAGAATAAAAGTACAGTTGAAAGAGTCTAGTCTGCAACCAGTTACTATTGCATTGGAGTATTAAACTTCAGTAGAACAAAAAAAAAGACATCATATTAGTGTAATTTAAATGTGACTTTTTTTTAAAAGATTTTATTTATTTATTTGACAGAGAGAGACACAGTGAGAGAGGGAACACAAGCAGGGGGAGTGGGAGAGGGAGAAGTAGGCTTCCCACTGAGCAGGGAGCCCAGTGCGGGGCTCGATCCCAGAACCATGGGATCATGACCTGAGCCAAAGGCAGCCGCTTAACGACTGAGCCACCCACGCACCCCGATCGTGACATTTTTGGGCTCTTAATATGTGCCAGGCACTGTGCTAAGCACTTTGCATCTATTAACTCATTTAATCTTCACTATATCAGTGTGTAGTAAGTTCTGTTATTATCACCTCCTTATAGATAAGGAAGAATGTACCTTCTGTGTAATTTTTTGTTTAGATATAGTGGATTAAACACACAAATTTATTTCTGCTCTCTTCCAAAACTAAAATGAACTAAAGAATAAATCGACAAGCACAAAGAGCAGATGTAGCAGAGATTTTTTTTTTTGCAGCAGACATTTTTAAAAATACAGAAAATACTGTTACCAGTGTTATGCCGGTATTTAAAAAGTAAGATGAAATGGACAGTAAAATACAACTTACCAAAATTGAATCAAAAAGAAAAATCGAATAGGTTATTTAATTTATAGAAATTGAATCAATACATAATTTTTTTTCCCCAAAACACTCAGCTCAGATGGTTTTACAGGTGTGTTTTATCAAACATCTCAAGAACAGATCATTTTAATCTTAGACTTCTTCTTGAGAGTCTAGAAAGAAAAGGGAATACACTCCTACTTCTCTTGTGGTAATTGTATAACCTTGACATTCAGCCACACAAGGAAGAGACATTACAAGAAAGTTTATCAGCCAATCTCGCTCATAAACATAGCTGTAAAAGTTTTTAAACAAAATAGTAGCAAATGTATTTTAAAATATGATTCATAATAACTAAGTTGGACTTATTCCAGAAATGTAAGGTTGATAATACTAGAAAAATCTATTAATATAACTTACCACATTAATATATTAAAAGGGAAAATTCATGAGGCACCTGGATAACTTGGTCACTTGAATGTCCAACTCTTGGTTTCAGCTCAGGTCGTGATCTCAGGGTCGTTAGATTGAGCCCCACTTTGGGCTCTGTGCTCAGTGGGGAGTCTGCTTGAGATTCTCTCTCTCCCTCTGCCCCTCCCCCTGCTTGCTCTTATACACGCGTGCTCTCTCTTCCTCTAAAATGAATAAATCTTTAAAAATAAATAAAGGGAAAATTCATATGGTCACCATATGGAAATGGAGATGGAGAAAAAGCATGACTATGTTCATGAACAGGAAGACTCGATGTATTGAAGATGTCCTTTCACTCTAAAACGATCTATAGATTGCATGCAGTTCCGTTCAAAAATCCCATTAGGATTTTATACAGTGCTTGGCAAACTGATTCTAAAATTAATGCAGAAAAGTCCAAGGGAAGAGCCAAGACATACTTGAAGAAAAAGAAAGGGTTGTGGAAGCTTGCTTTACCAGAATCAAAACTTTTTATAGAGCTGTAGTAATTAGGATGTTAGTAATGGCACAGGCATACACAAATAGTCTTGATGGAACAGGATAGACACTGCAGAAATAGGCCGTGTTGGGGGGGGGCTCTTTATATATGACAGGGGTGGCACTGTAAAATCTGGGGGAATGGATGGATTTTTCAATAATTGATTATCTACATGGGGAAGGAAAGGGAGACAATTTCTTTCTTACACCATATGAAAACTGAATTCCAGATGGATCAAAGACTTAAATGTGAAAGGCAAAATTTTAAAACTTTGGGAAGACAAAATGAATAATCTCTGTGATCTCAGAGTAGGGAAGGATTTAATCAAATAATCCGAAACATACGTTGCATATAGAAGAAGATTAAAATTGCAAATATTTGTTCATTAAAAAATACCATTCGGGGAATGAAAAGGCACGTCACGAGCTGGAGTTGAAATATTTGCCATATGTAAAACCAACAGAAGATTAATATCTGAAATATATAAAGAATTACTGCAGTTAAAAAGCAGAAGACAAATCTATCAATAGAAATACTGGCCAAAAGCACAAATAGGCATTTGACAGAAGAAACACAAATGCACAAATGGCTAATAATAATGTGGAAAGATGCTGAACTACATTAGTAATCCTAGACAAGCAAATTAAAACTACAGTGATTAAAACACTAGGTTTGTAAAAATTTGATATCTGATAAAGTCAAGTGTTATATTGAAATTGTACTGGAGAATTCATGTACTACGCTGAAAAGTATTCGGCACAAAACTATTTGCATACACTCAAAACTCAGCAGTCCCATCCCTAGGTAAAATGGTGTGTGCATGCCTGCTTGTGTGGGAACATACACGTACCTACACACACTCATTGGTCATTTGTAGAGGGATATATGTTCAAGCATATTCATATAGCAGCATTGGTGTTTTTGCTTTTGTCTTTTAAACCTGGACAGAGCCTGCATGACTACCAACAGAGAACCCCTAAATTATGGTATAGTCATCCAGTGGAGTACTGTATCAGGGAAAAAGAACTAAGCCACCAACATGATTAGGTCTCTGATGAAAGAAGCTACAGAAGAATATACAGTATGATTTTATTCACATAAAATTTAAGTAAGAAAAATTAAGTGGTATATTATTTAGGGATACATAAAAACTGCATGGGGGATGAAAAGAAATGATTAACACAAAATTCAGGTGGTAGTTTCCTCAAAGGGAGTGAAAACAGTAGAGTTTGGAAGAGGCATATAAGGGACATCAAAAATATTGTTTCTATCTTGAGGTTGGTTAGGGAATCAGCAAACTACTCTGTAAAGGGTCCAATAGTAAATATGGCTTTATAAGCCATATGGTCTTATAATTACTGGACTGCAACCTTATAGTTTACAATCCGTAAACTAGTGGGTGTGGCTGTGTTCCAACAAAACTCTATTTACACAAATAGGCAGACCAGACTTGGCCTTAAGGCTATAGTTTGCCAACCATGAAGTTAGGGGACTGGGTTTGGGATTCTTAAGTTTTTTTCTCTTAAAAGTTGATTATATAATATACATACTTTTATATGTATATATATTTCAAAATTTTTGAAAAGTTAAGAAGATACCAGGCCCCTTCATTGTGAAATTTTACAACACAGTTATAGAGACAAAGCAGTTCTTGTACAAAGGTTAAGAATTGAAATTGCATGAGATTTGGCAGTGGCACTTCCTGAAACCAGAAGACAGTGAAACAGGATCTTGAACTTCTAGGGGAAAATTATTTTTCACCTGAAATTCCATACATACCTAGTGGAAGCCCTCAGAGGAGAGTGGCACGAGCCCCTACCATACCTGTCAACCTCCCGAGTTCTCTATTCCTCCATTCTGCTTATCCACCTGACTTCATTCAACCAGTATTTTTCATGGTACTCTCTTAGGCACTGGGGATACAACCATGAACAAAATAGGCAAAAATCCCTGTCCTCCCAAAGCTTACATCTAATTCTAGTAGGTAGACCTTCAGTAAACTAGGTAAGTTAAATACATAGTACAGTAGCTAATGATGGGTACTCAGGAGTGTTGATATAAGGAAGGAGACTGAATGGGGAGCGTGAGGTGGCAGGCATTGCGGTTTCAGATAGATGGTCAAAGAATGCCTTCTTGCAACCATCAGGGAATTCCTCCAGCCTTGAGCTCCTCTGTGCTGCATCACTGTTTTCTTCTCTACTGGCCATTCTTATGAGCTTGCTTACATGGTATAATATCTCCCACACTTAAAACTTCCACACCCCCTTTATCCCATTTTAATTCTCCCTTTTAGAACAAGATGTCTCGAGAGCTATTTCTATTTACTGTCTAATTCCTTTCCTCCCCTCCCCCCAGTCTTCTATCAGGATTTAGCCCCGTCCTCTCCACTGAAACAGCTTTCGTTCAGGTCACCAATGACCTCATCTCAAGTAAAATTAAAATGAGTTAGTACTTACAAAACTCTTAGAATAGTCTGGCACATGCATGTATAGATATGTGTGTGTGTGTGTGTGTGTGTGTGTGTGTGTGTGTGTAATAAGTTATTAACATCTGTAATGGGAAGTCAAATATTGTTTAAAATTTAAAATCAAGAAATTGTTATTTAGAAATAAGGAGATAAATACTGTGTCGAATATGATTACTATGAATTAAGGTTAAGGACAGCTGCTTTTCAGTATAAGTCTTTTGTACTTTTTTGTCTTGTTTTTAAGGCTCTAAACATGTATCACTTTGACTTAAACTTTTTTTAACCAACAGTTGATTTTTAACTGTGTTCTGAAATTTACTGATTGATGGTAGAAACCTTTTCAGGAAGGGAGGTGGAATCTCCTTATATCTCACATGTGGTCAGCATCCTGATGTGTAATTTCTTTGGGGATAAAGTAGCTGAGCAGATATCAGTTTTATCTAAGCCTTTGGACTTCTCCAATTTCAGAATTGAAAGTTTTCTAATTGTTGCCTTTTATTTCCTCAACAGTGGCTTTTTATTATCTTTTCAGTGAGCGGGGGAACGCAAAGGTTATTTTAATAGCCTGAGGTTTCTGATGACCCTCTCTTGACGAACCCAGATGTGGCCTATCATACTTTGGCAAACCCCATTTTTCTCAATTTTCTTGGATAAGATGTAGGCTTGATGCTCCTCAGGACTGTCAAGCATCTGAAAGATAAAAGCTGTCAAACACTCCAGAGTGCCATTTTCTATAAAGATGACTGTGTCAATAGAGACAAGCCCAGCAATGTTTAGTTCAGAGTCAGGTAATATTCATTTCAGCCTTTCTTGGTCAATAATATGATATTCTGTATAAGAAAAATGTGAGTTTTTGTTCTCTCTGCTCAGTTAATGTATATTGATTGTTTTTCCTTTATAAATGATAAATAGGGAAGGCTTAACTAAATCTTGTTCTTCTAATGTAAATACTTCACTGTGATCTCTTCTAGCCCAAAAGCCCCATTTTTCTTCCAGATTTTTATATCTGAGTTTAACTCATGTTGCTTTTTGGTAACTCTTATGGATAGCAGGTAGGTCTAAAATAAGGCCTTTATGGAGGTGATATATAATTTCAACAGCAGTCCTGGAAGCTCAATATTATCCCCATTTTGCAGAATGGCTCATCTACTCAGAGAGATGGAGTAAGCTGACCAAGGCCATGTCCTAGATGGGAGAGACAGACATGCAGATGGGCCCTTGTGATACTGTGTGGCTTTAGGAAGAAACAACTGGGAGAATTACACATAGAGATGAAGTCCCTTCAAAGTGCTTGCCTTGGGGATCAAGTTCTGTATATTGGGTGTTACCTCAAACTATTGTCAGAACCCTTGCATGGGAACTGTCAAAGGAGCCAGAGGTACATTGTTAAGAATATCCATCCCACTGAGGGAATTTGAGAATTCTCCTAGAGAGCCACAAAGATAGTCTGAGCCAAGCCTGGAGGATACGGTGGCTGATGGAGCTGAGTAATACTGGTTTGGGTAAAAAAATCAGTCCTGATTGTATAGTAATTAGAGGAACTTCTTGTGTAGCTTGTAAATAGTTCCAAGACTTGCCAAAGAGTCGTGTTGAACACATCCGTGGACTAAGTATGTGGAATGCCCTTGTTTCAATTCATAGCCTGTATTTTATACGGAAGGTCCCCAGTTCTCCCTCACACCCTGTTAAAACTTTTAAGGTAACCTTTTTGAACTACTTACTACGTGCCTGGCATTGTGCTAATCATACATGTAGGTATTCGTTAGTACTTGGAGCAACCCTAGAAGCTAGCTGGTTTTCTCTTCCTTTTGTAATGAAAATGTTTGGCACTGGGAGAGTTGAAGTGCCTTGTCTAAGATGGGATTAAAACCCATTGCCTTTGAATGCACATTCAAAGCTTTTTATTTTGGATTTCGTGAGCACTTACTCTGTGCCTGGCACCACTCGGCACCAGGGAAACAGAAGGCTGATATGTGAATTTCTCACTGACACGCTCACGCTATTAGGCAAAGCCCGGTTTCCATGAGCACTGCTCAGATTCAGCGCACTCCGTCTGAGGATGGTTAGATTCGCCCCTATACGCGCCTCACCCCTGCCGTTCTCCTGCCATGAGCACAGCCTTAGTGCGTCCCTGGGGCATATCTTCCCCAACTCATTGTGGCTTCTGGGCTCATGTGCTGCAGTTCCTTCCAGCCCCTGGGCATTTTGGCCCTAATCGCTCCTTCTATAATTTAGGGGTAGTATAAGAAGTTTTGTAAACTGAGAATACCCAGTAAATGATGACAAAGGCATATTTACTTTCCAAAGGAATGTATATTTGTTTTATTCAGCAGATGCTTTTTAAAAAAACATGTTCTGAGGAAGGAAGCACAGTTTAGTGGCAAGACCACTACCTGATTAATTGAGCTTCCACACCTAATTATTGATGTAGTACCCATAACTATGAAAAGAACTGACTTTTCTGATAGTACCTCATTTAGGGGGAAGAAAAAACCCAACTGATTTTTTTCCCTGTCAGTTTCTTCCTAAGTATTAGTCCCAGAGAACATGGGTGATACTTAGTGTAGGGGTGAAGGGGTGGGGATGGGTGCCCTCCCAACCTCGCCTCAGGCCTGTCCCACCCACTCCCCTAACAGCCTCCATTATCTCGGCACCACCTGGTCTTGTCACCTAAGAAGGGCCAGGTTGTGCACTATGTGGGTTTTCAGAATTTGGCTTCGTTTTCACTTCTTTCCTGATGAACTCCACCTGTTCATGCCTATGCCAACCTGTGTCATGGGATGTGCACCCGAATGACGTGTGTCAAGCTTTCCTAGCTCTTCTGGACTAGAAATAACTAATCCTGTTTGCTTATCTGCCGATCTCTCGAAGCAAAGATGAGAGTGGCAGTTTAAGAAGGTTAGAAATACTGGACCAGAGCCAGGGCCTCTTTGCCTGCACACTCCACTCTGCATGTTCCAGCCGTAGGAACAAACTGCATTATTTTGTTTCAAACTGTGCTCAAGGGAAGCCAAGACCTTGTAACTGGAAACTTACCAAACAGAGAATTCTAAGACTAAATTTAGTGTTCTATTTAAAAAATAAAATAAATCGAACATTTTGTTTGTTCATCTTTTATATGTTAAAAAAGAAAGATTAACCTAGTTCACACTAACAACCTAAGAAGAGTATTCAAAGAAGTGAGAAGAAAACTAATCCTCTTGGTGAAGAGGGAAATCCTTAACAAAATGTAGTGAAAGGGCGTGAAATACAGACTCTGCAGCCAAACTTTCAAATAGCGTAGCCTCTCTAATCTTCATCACATAAAATTTTATTGTGGCTCAGAGAATATTAAAAACTTAGAAAGAAATGAAAAGAACTTCCATCGGCAGGAAGTAGGAGAAAAGATTGGTAGGTTTTATTTATGTGGTTTTTCTCTGGTTTTGAAATGTAAATACAATTAACTGCCTTTTGAACTATGTTCTTCATTTAATTATGTGTGAGTTAGTTTTCTCCTGTTCATGTTGAACTATATGTAGAATGAAGAACCTTGAGATGTTATAGAGGCTCTGTAATATAGAGAGCATCAACAGTTTAATTCGTGATACATTAAAAATTGCTGTGATTTCAACCAGCCAAGGTATCCCTAACTAGTTCTTGCTCTTCCTCTCCTGCTTCTGCTCTCATTGCTTCAGTGAGCGTTAAGCACCCGCCTTGGACTAGACACAGGATTCAGATTGCTAGTGATCCCCAAACACCGATCTATGGGTTATTTGTGTTAGAATGACCCAGAGAATTCATTAAAAATCCAGGTTTGGGAGCACCACCTCCAGACATTCTGGTTCAAAAGGTCAAGCAGGAAACCACAAAAAGTCTATTTTTTTAAGGTTCCTTAAATGATTGATATACAGCCAGATTCAGAAACAGTGAATAGACCATTCTCTAATAAGACAAAAACAATATTTATTCTTTGATTACTGTTATTTTGCATCATTAGACTAATTTTCACTTTGAGACTACATAATGGAGCCTGATTAAGTTTGTTTAGAAGACATGACTACAGGCTAGCACAATTCTTTGTTTCCATGTTTCTCTTTAGGAGAGCTTTGATTTTGACACTGGCTAGTCTAGGATCGGACAGAGCTAAGTATAATCTGTGTAAGCTGTCAATAATGTTGGTTGCTAATGCAGTCCACCATTGTAATTTAGGGTGCATGTGTATAAAGAGAGAGAGGTGAGAGTTCTTTTCAGCCATTGTATTGAGAACATGGCCAAGAATCTTATTTATTATTTTAGTGGTGTGGTCAGTTTGTGAAATAGTATATTCTTTAGGTTAAAGGACTGATTATAGCTTACTTTTATATGACTCTTATGAATCAAATCTCTACCAAAAAGCACTAATGAGGGTGCCTGGGTGGCTCAGTTGGTTGAGGGACTGCCTTCGGCTCAGGTCATGATCCTGGAGTCCCAGGATCGAGTCCCGCATCGGGCTCCCTGCTCAGCAGGGAGTCTGCTTCTCCCTCTGATCTTCCCCCCCTCATGTACTCACTCTCTCTCAAATAAATAAATAAATAAATAATAAAATCTTAAAAAAAAGCACTAATGGGTAATATTCAAGTCACTGATATCTTAATATGCTTGAAAAGCCCTAAGTGGCACCCATGTCGGCAAATGTCATATGGATTTTATTAAAGAAATTTGAGCACCTACTAGGTGCTAAGTCAGCAAGAATAAGGACTCACGATTTCCTGTGGTTTCTGTAGGCTGAAAGTGTGGTCACTTTGGTGAGCCATAGTATGATGTGAGATTAGGCTGTGCTGTTAGGTTGGTACAGATTTTATGAAAACTCACATTTTTTCTCTTTTGCTATCTTGATAACTATGTAGTCTGCCAGCTAGATGATTCAGCCAACCATGCTGGTGATCTTTTCCCAAGAAAAAGGACAGCAGGGCTGTATGAGAGAGAACCAGACTTCAAGTCAGGATGCTTTTGTTCAGTTCCTACCTGTGTACTTAATCCTCCCTAACCATATGGCTTTGGGCAAATTACTTGATTTTTCTGAATCTTTCTGTCCTCTTGTGTAAAAATGGGGATAGTAGTAATACCCACCCTTAAGCCTGTTGAAAGAATTCAGTGGTCGTAGATGTGAAGCGCGTCTCCCAGTGCTGGGCACGTACTGCTCAATCAGCAGAGGTTAGTTGACTCTAAAGGGCAGTAAAACCTGATTTGACTTTCAGAAGCAAAGAGGGCTATAGAGATCCTGGAAGTGTTGTGAAGTTTTAATTAGTATCGCTGGTGATAGTAGATGGTGAATGAATCCAAGCAACAAAGAATAGTCATGGCAACTCATATGAGGTTTTCCACATCCACCCACTTCTCATTAGTCACTTAGTCATTGACTAAATTGTCATTTCTTGTTTGAGTCTCCACGGTCATGACTGCATAGAGGCTGAGGGGCCTAAGAAGTTGCTGTGTGTACTTGACCCAGTGTTACCACCTGACTACGCTCCCGGAGAGAGGAACTAGCAGCTTCCTGTCTTCATCCTTCCAGACTCTGCTCTGATGTCTCTCTTGCTCGCTCTAGGAAGCAGGCCTGATTCTTGCCCCAGGCAGAATTAATGATTCCTTCTTTATGTGCTAACACACTTGAACCTCTATTATACCACCTCTTTCATAATGCCTTTGTGTTGAAGTTGATTGTTTGCATTTTGATCTTTCTCTCTCTATTTTAAATTGCTTGAGGGCATGGCTTGTACACATAGTGAATTCTCAGTAATAGTTGGATTAATACAGATCCTAGCACAGAGGCAGTTTCCTGTGAGCTAAGAGCTAGACCCCCTAGGTTCATCTCCTAGCTCTGCCACTAGCTCTATATGACCTTGCACAAGGTCCTTAAATATGTAGTCATCTTGGTTTCCTCATCTGTAGAGTGGGGACAGTAGTGTTACCTACCTTACAGGGCTGTTACAAAGATTAAATGAGTAAACTAATATAGAAGCATTTGGAACAGTGCTTGCAGTAGTAAATGCAGAGGAAGTGAAGTGGTCATAGTGGTAGCTGTATTACAGCTTCAGTCTTTCTGAGTTTACCAGTATTTTTGACAGTTGGATTTGCCTGAAAAAATGCTACGGGGAAGTTTTCCCCACATGCCTTCAAATCTAGTGACTCCTACCACCTGAAGTTTCCTGTTTCTTTATGTACAGATACCTGATAGATAGATACTCATGATTCCATGTTCAGTTATGCTACCTTTTTTTTTTTTTTTGTAAGATTCTTTTTAGAGTGTGAGTGCGGGGTGGGGGGGTGAGGCAGAAGAGAGAGAGAGAGTCTTAAGCAGACTCCATGCTGAGCGCAGAGCCCGACTCGGGGCTCAATCTCATGACCACATCACCTGAGCCAACGCCAAGAGTTGGGCGCTTAACCGACTGTGCCACCCAGGCGCCCCCTGCTATCTTTCTTTTTAAAAAATGTGATTCTTTATGAAAGCAGCAGTGTAAATTAGCTAAATGTAAATCATGATCTTAGAAATATTTTCAAAGAACTATTAATATCCACTTATATGAAACTTGAGGTGGCCGATAGATTTTTTTTTTTTTTTTTTGAGTGCCTGCTTAGATCCATTGACAATGGTTGCCAATGGTTGCGTGTTCAGAGGAACCCTCAGGCCATGTCCTGACTCCACAGTTAGTAATGTCTGTCACAGGCACAGAATGGAGGAGTGACAGCACCTTGCTGTCCCTGTATTAAAATGAATATCAATCTCAATGTAACTTTGCCTTTTTTCTCTTTCATCTTAAAGAAAAGGCTTCACTCCCTTCACTCTTGGTGCTATGGGCTTATTTACATTATAGTGTGCCATACCATCGTTTCTGCCTCTGTTTTGAAAGCTAGAGCTTTTCTCTGGCAGTTTTAGTTGCTTTGATATTTTGCGGTGTCAGATCTTGGCACAAAAGCTTGTCGCCCTGGCTAATAACTTACTCTAATTACTTTACCTAGTAGGTCGCTTTTAAAAAAAAAAAAAGTGAGAGAAGTGGTTAAGCAGGTGATCTCCTGAGAAAGCTTCCTGTTGATCTCACTCTTAGATGCTCGATTCCGTGTTAGTGTGCTGGATATTTTTTCCCCCTTCCCTTTAGCCAGAGGATAGTAGAGAAGCAAGAGGTAGGATGTGTTCCATCCAACAAAGAGAAACTACTGGAAGAAAGATTGCCCCCACCGCCTGCAAAAAAAAAAAAAAAAAAAGCATTATATTTTGGCTTCTAAGAAAAGCAGGACATTCTTTGCTCTTTTCCCTCTTTCCACGCACATGTCTGGCATCTGTCTAGACCAGCCGAAGGTCTTTGATTTCTAAGGCTTTATAAATTGTCTTTCTGTTAAAGCATCTTTGATAGTTTCTTAAAAGCCAACTCTTCCCTCACTAAATATAGTAAACACAATTTGATCATAGCTGAACCATTTATAATGAAAGGTTTTTCTCATACCCTTGGAAGGGTTGAGTAGATTAACTTTCATAAAGTGCCTGCAAAAAAACTTTTTGTTGATCTCATAGTGGGTTTTCTATTTGAGAATAGATAAAAATCAAAAACAAAGTCAGCAACACGGTTTGAATCATGGTACCGTTTATTTCTTGATGACTACAAACACGGTTTAGAATTAAATAAAAGAATCTAGTTCGCAAACTGAGAGAGCTAACAACTTCTACAAGACACACAACATTTTCTGCAACTGTTCTACTTAGGATGATTTGTGGGTGAAATGAGTGGACTTAAAAATGACCTATCTTTAAAGCCTAGAAATCTGGTATTCTTTCTGTACTCTTTGTTTTTATCAATTTCCTGGTGTTTGGCTTCGGAGGGGAAATCGAAATTCTGCCTCGGACTAACCCTGTGATGAAGCAGGTGTCAGTTTGATCTTTCAGCATCCTGAGTTCTAGGATGTGAAGAATGACTGTGACCATCTGATTTTTCCTCTGTCTGCCTTTAGAACTTGGAATCTCAATATCTTTTAGAAATGTGCAGCTTCTAATTGTGATCTCTTAAGCAATTACCGTTCATTAAATGTCACCTTGCCTACCATTCCTCCTGGTATTAAGCTGGAGGCATTCTTACATTCCCCAACGTTTGCCCAGCGCCTGCTCTGTGTCAAGCATAGTGAGATAGGGAGGGAAAATCAAATGTGGTCTCTGGCCTTGAGGAGCTCCCGTCTTTAGTTTCATGCCCCCTGGTCTCCTAAGGTCATCTACCTCTGAGATATCCAGAGTGTTGGGGGCCAAGCACTGGGGAAGGCAGTGCCTTCCACGGTCAGGTGTTAGGGCTGCGGTGGCTGAAACGTGGTAGTTCCAAGGTAACACAGGAATTCCAGGTGGGCCCCTGTAACTGCAGACCTGAAAAAGTAAGACAAGCTTTGAGACAGACCCTGTTTTACTTATACTTGGTATAGCTGAAGAAGGTGAGCTGGGGCAGGGGAGGCACATTCTTCACGTCAAAGGATGGTAATTCCTCTAGATCAGAAATTGTCAAAGCTGGAAGAGGGCACAGAAGATGACAGACTCCAACTTCTTGTTTTCCCTGTAGGTGAAATTGAGACCCAGGAGAGGAAGCGGCTTGCTCAGATCAAAAAGAGAGTTAATGGCAGCTCTATGCAAGTATATGAAAGGAAACATGACAGAAAGCCAGACTTTGAAATAGTGTGCCAGATTGGGGTGTAAGCCTTTCCGTTTGACCAGCAATCATTATGCCCTTGTCTAGAATTTCCAGTGGATTAAAGACAATACAACACCCTAGTTAAGTATAACTAACCCCCGGGAAATTATCAGATCTGTGTTTGTTTTCAAAATGATTATTTTCTGTTAATTGGTATTTTACCCCAGTAATTTGGTCATCTAACAGCAAGGCAAACATATTTCTACGTAATTTGGCCGTGCTGGTAGGAACAGTATCACACCTAGTTCAGGCTCCTCAGCATGGTGTGTAGGCACAGGGTAGGCAGTCAAAAATCTTTTTAGTTAATTTATACATTGTGGAAACACAGTGGCCATTATAGTCTGACAGACCTGGATGTGAGTCCCAGTTCTGTCACTTATGAGCCGTGTGGCTTTGGGTAAGTTATTTCACCTTTGAGGCTGTTTTCTGCATCTGTGAAATATGGCGATGAGTGTATATGTATGTAAACATGCACACTTCTAAAACAATACTTTGCAGTATCCTAAACCGCTAACACGGTACCTGGTACGTATACTGTGGGGATTCCTTGGGTTTTTTTTCTTATTTGTTTGTTTTAAGGGGAGACTCTTACTTTTGTTTCATGTTAAACTGCAGAGCTACCATTAGGAATCAGCCAAGGAACTAGAATCGAAGACTGTGGCTATCTGGGCATTATATCTGAGAACTACCTTAAACTAAGAAAAAAAAATACATACACACACATAATGTCTTCGTGATTTTTCCAGCTCTGTCATTGATCACTCTCCCTGTCCTATCCCTGTTGCTGTCTTTCTTTCTCTCCCTTTGCCTCAAAGAAAACTAATGGAGCCATACAGAAAGCTCTAAGATAGAACTGACCTTGTGCACCTTTAATTGAGGACAGAATTTGCTAAAAGTGCGTCTAGAAACCCACCAGTGGTTTACTTTACAATCTGTGTCCTGGCTAGACTGGCTGTTGGCTGTATAATTTGTCTAGTTTTGTCTGGAGTCTTAGACTATTCAGCTGCTTCAGGGCAAAATCTTTTGGGGTGTCATTAAATGGGATTGATAATTGGCTTCTGATGAATATTCATTGTGACTAATGACTTTGGGCAAATTTTACACATACTATCTTTCTATTCTCCCACCGAGTGAGATTTTGATAGGATCATTTTCTTCAACTTGCACTTCAATTAAATATTCAGAATACCCCTTTGTTGACTATAATCCAAATTGTATACTTTCATTACTTTAAAATTTTGTATTCTGTAAAGAATGAGCATAGGCTTTTAGGAACCTTATTTTTACAAATGGAGTTGGCCTTACAGTTGTTTTTAAAATAAGTGGCTAATGATAATTTATGGGATATAATATTATTTCTGATTAAGCACAGGTAAGTCATAACACTTTTCTTGTGGTTGACTCACCACTATTCCTAAGTAACGATGTGCATTGTTTTGCCACTTTGCATTTTGGAAAAGAGCCAAACAATTCTCTTTTTTGTTTGTTTGTTTTCTTAACCAAATGGATAAATGCGTTTTACTCCAATTAGAGATTTGGCTTTTAGAAAACCGCCAATGAGGATGATGATCAAGCACCTTTAAAGTTCAATTTTTATGAGGGATAGGTAATTTTATAATCTTGACATTTAGCTTTTAGGTCTTTTTGAGGGAAAGGAGACATGAAAAGAACATTGTCTGGAGATAAGATCTCTGTCGCTTTATTGCTTGAAATAGGATTTTGACTCAAACCAATTCAAGCTAAAAAGGGGGAAATAATCAAGTTCTGTCTCAACCAGGAACAGTCTATGGAATGACTTTTCCAAAGAGAATTACAAATGAATTAATGTGATGAGGACATCTTATATTTGTACAGCACCTTAGAGATTTTAAAGTGCTTTTATTTATTTGATGTGTTGTAGAGTTACAGAATAGGCGTATTATTGAAAGAAAGAAAAGAAAGAATGAATCCATTGACATGACTTCCCAAAAGTGGCATATTTGTGTGTCTAAGCTTGCCATTATTGTTTTGGAATTTGAGTCCTATACCCCACTCTGTGAGACTCAGGAAAATGTTGGTCCATTAGTTAAAAGCCAGGTCACTCACTATGTTTATATTGTGAATATATTTTAAGTAGGAATTGTTTTTTATTTATGGAAGAAACATTGCATCGACTCGCACTTGCACAGATGCTGTGCCCCTAGAACAAGGGGAAGAAGAGGGGCAGGGTCCTCCTGGAGTTTACAGTGAGAGGACAGGAATAGGCCCATAATAATGGGGACTTATGCCCAGAAGAGCCATGCGAGGAAAGTAGTGCTTTCACAGAGACCCAGAGGAGGAGTTTGCTAGGGGCACAGATCCAGGAAAGGAGTACATAGCTACCCCTAAGTCTGAAACGACTTATTCAAAGGATAAACCTGGAGAAGGTGGTAGAGGCTGTGTCTGGAGATGCTGCTCTCCAGGTAGACTGGAAGCTACCTGGAGAGGTAGCTTCAGGCCTGCTCCCGACTTGCCCGCAGAGACTTCCAAGGAGGATGTGACATGACTGGACCTGTACTTTAGTATGAGTCCTTTGACAGCTAGTTAAAGGATGGGCAGGAAGAACTGGGGCCCAAAGCCAGGGTAACCCTCCAGCCTGACTTCAGGGTGCAGTTGGAGTGAAGTTTGTTCATTTTCTCCCCATTCAACACCAGCAAAGATTTTTCATCTCTTCTAACCCTGAAGAGATAGGTCATGTAAAATATGACAGCCTTCTCTATATGGAATCCTACTGAAATGGGTTGAGAAGGGATGGATTAAACCTACAAGCCTTGGCAGAGTCGCTGGGAACAACTCTTGAGAGCTTGCTGGATCAGCTTCTGTTCATGACATGTACCTGATCTAAAGAACAGGGTCTGGAGGGAGAAGGAGGGGGAAGAAAGTAGCGGCCGTGGATTTAATACACAGCTTTCACAACTGGGAAACATCAGCAGAATATCCAATTTAAAGCTGTTCATGTTACACTAACCTCTGGGATTCTTTTAACTGGGCCTTGGCACGTCACTCTTTCGCCACGTAAATGTCCTTCTGTCAGCAAAGGCCAGTTAACAGCTTCCAAAAGAAGCAAAGACCTCATGGGAACAGGCTTCCCAGAAACCAAAGAAACATTAAAGAAAAAAGGCAGAAAGAAACATGTGTTGTTGGCTTTTGTCACTTCATAGCCATATCTCCAAAGGTGTTGAGGTTTTTTTTTCCTTCTTTCACTATACTGAATTTTGTAGCAATTTTATTCCATTATATCTGTCCCAATTTTTTTAATTGTATCAGATCCTGATAGGATGTATCTAGCTCTTAAGAAAAAGAAGGAATATGAAATAGGGGCATGTCAAAAGAAGAGGGAGAGGAAGGATTAGTCAGTAAACAGTGCTGGGGCAATTGATTAACTATGTGGAAAAAATAAATTCTCACTTCTGTCCTTAAACCTAAATTAATTCCAGATGGATTAAAGAGTTAAATGCTGGGGAAGAATTTGAAGGCCTTTCTCAGTATAACAGCAGTAGAAACCATCATGAAGGATAAGATTTGTCTGTGAAATTATTTAAACCTTCTCTTCCCCCCCCCCCGCCCAATTCAAAGGAAATTATAGAAGGATAAGTTATTTTCAGAAACATTACAATTAGTATCCTTTGTCTATCCAGTGTTTGCTTGTAAATTACTTTTAAAAAATGCTGATACTCATTAGTGGACTAAGAATTTGAACAGACCATTTATCTAGGAAATATAACCAAGAAACATGACAAGATGCTAAGCCTTAGACATGATCAGAGGAATAAAAATAAAATCCAAATAGATACACTTCCAAAGCTACTAACTTGACTACAGTTCTTAGCCTTGGTGAGGTGTGGAGAGAACATTCTAGTGCATGGCTGTGGGAGTGTAAAGAGCCTCCATCCATTATTTATTATATTGATCCTCTTATTATATTTAAATTATAGTACTGTCTCTGAATCTTACATCTAGGAACCATGTATAAAAATTATTGACATGATCTGATTATATATTGTAATGTTGGGAGAGTGGTTAAATATAGTGTGGGAAATTCATTGAGTGTCATTAAAAGGTATGTCTTCTAGGAATATTTAAGGATGTGGGAAAATGCCAGCAAATAAACAAACTTTAAAAGAAGGCAAATGAGCACTGTATTTACAGTAATCCTAATTTTATTAGAAAGGTGAATAAAAGTGCTTTGTTGGTAATTCCCCAAAATATCAGGTTATCTTCAGATGGTGAAAGGCTTTTATTTTCTTTTGCCCCTTTTTCCATTTTCTAAATTTGTTACTGTCGTTGTGCATTAGCTTCATAATCAGGGTGGGGAGGAAGATTTCTTAGGAAAAGCAAGCTCTTACTAAATTTGAATTCTAGTGGTTAACTCCTATTTTTAAAAATGTCGAGAAGTAGGTATTGAATTTTATTGCTCACCTCCAACAACAGCGTCTCCGCATATGGATTTCTTGGCTCTGAAGTTTTGGTTTGCTTGTATTGCAGTTGACCGCCTGCATCCACGGGGCCGCCGCCATGCTGTACCCCATGTTCTGGCAGCACGTGTACATCCCCGTCCTGCCTCCACATCTGCTGGACTACTGCTGGTAAGGCTGCTGCTTACTCCGTCCCCTGCTTTCCCTTCTCTAGCACCTACCGAGGACATTAGGGCTGTCCCTCATAATGCATTTGGTGATTAAACTGAAACTACTAACTTCAAAACGAGGTGAATTTTAGACCAGGTGATTGCATGGCCCTTTTGTTTCCAAATGGCTTTCAGCTATGCCATGGCGTTCTGCAGAGTTCAAGGCCGTGGATCTTTTCCCATCTCTCACTTTGGAGAGACCAAAGCACCACGTAGTGGTGTGATATTTTTTTTTTTTTTTTCTTTTTCCCCCAGGATGGATTGGAGCCTGGTGAAAACAGTTGGGGTCCCCGAGGTCTTCAAGTTTCAGCCATACCCTGGCACATTCTGTAGGACTCGTTTTCAGCTGTGGTTTGGGCGTACAAGCCAGACTTCAAAACCCTCTGCAGTTTTTTGATGGGAGTTTCACTGTTGAGGGAAATGTATTTTAGTGGAAGGAAGGCAAGCAGGCTTTAGTGTCAGCTCTACCACCTTGGGCAAGTCCCTTGGCTTAAGACTTTGTTTCCTCATCTGCAAAATGAAGTTGTTCCATATGTAATATATAAAGATAAATGATACAGGAGATGAAGGGACACGATGTAGAAAAGCTGGCTCGTGGTAAGGGCTCAGTAAATGTTTCCGCAGATATATTGTCACTATCTGTCCTCGATAGATTACCAAGAAAGACTGTGTAACGGATTTGGATCTGTTTTCTTTCTGAGTAATTTCTTTTTCTAGCATAATGTGATTAAAGACATTGTCTCCAGACAGCTCAAGTCAGCAGTTGTTGGTAAGGGAGCACTGTACATATGTGGGTAAAGGTACTGCCTGCCAGAAATTAAGAGCTTCAGGAGAAAGGGACCCATTGAGGGGTCACAGCCCTGTCACTTAAAAACAGATGATTTTAGGACATTTACCATCAGGTCAGTCATAATCTTTGCTGGGTTCTTCCAGCCCATTTTGCAATCCTGTCACTTGAGATGGTTCGCTGAAGTAGCCAGATTGTCCTGGGAGCTTAAGGGTGTTCTGCAGTACTCCTAGTTTGAATGTGTTGGGCTCACTCTCATCCCAAGAAGCAGTGTATACAACCAAGATGTAGCTCAGGGCCATCAGGTAAAAATCAGTGGCCCTCTCCAGTGCATAGCACTAAGTGAATCAGCTCATTTCTCTCTCAATTATGTATCTTTCTTATCAAGGTAGCTGTTCTTATTTGTGCCTTTCTCCCACTTCCTATGAAATTAAGGGACTAATCCTCTGCTTAGACTTGCCGCTTCCTTTTGAGCTTCTAAACCAGCTACCTTGGTTTTTTCCATACTGCCATGTGTGTCAAAGGAGAGGACCATGTTTGCTATCCAGTAGTGTTTGTTGTTGTTTGAATGAAAGACGGGGGGGCTGGGTGGAGGAGGACACCGACACTCAGACAGGAAGAGGGAGGGGCGTGGGAGGGGGGAAGAAACAGACAGAGGTGGAGGAGGGTAGTGAGAGGAAGAGACGGAAAAGGTAGAAAGGGGACATATGTTCCTAAGACAGACTCACAGTGATTCCCAGTCCCCTTGGCACATGGAAGCCTGCTGCCAGCCCCAACATAGAACACTCTCCTAGACACCTACCCCCACACAGGCACGTGGCCCCATACTCTCTCTCTCTCTCTCTCTCACACACACACACGTCCCTTCCCTATGCACACGTCTGTGATCCCCCCATGGAGAGACACCCCGCCTGCACACCTCACCTCGGACATGTGCTTTAAGAGGAAACCTTAGAGTTTTCCCTGGAAAAGACTCACCTGTGTGTCTTGATGCTGCACTTCAGATGGGAGCACAAATGGGCTTCTGTGTGCAGGTATTGGTAGGACCTGGCAGCGTCATTGTAGTTTCTCTGCCTCCCAAATAGTACGACTTTATTATTCTATTATTTCAAAAGCTTTGGTTGCTAAATTGTCAGCTAGCTTAAAACTAGCAGCTTACATTCCCAGAACTGTGCAGAGAAAAAGGCTTTGTCAGTTCCAGTGGTAACAATAGCCGCCAGAGTTGAACATCTCCTGTGTCCCAGTCTGTGATCTCACTTAATTCTTCTAACAACCCTGGGAGGTGGGTATCATTAGCTCCATTTCACAGATTGGGAGACCAAGGCCCCAAGAAGTTTAGTAACTTGTTCCAATATAGATATCATTGTATTGTATGATTCCGTTTTTATAAAAACAAACGTGTGTCTATAAAACACAAAAAGGTGTGTATACATATGTAGATGTATGTGTGTATATGTATATTTGTGTGTACACACACACACACACACACACACACAGGCAGAGATCTAAGAGGAAACACACCACAGTGTTAGCAGGGTTTGTGATGGGGAGGAGGGAGAGGAACTCAGTGTGATATTTATTTTATTTTGTTCTATGTTATTCTGTTTCTACAACGAAAAAGTATGGTTTCTATACTTGAAAAGTTTCACTTTAAAAAAAATCAGTATTCTAGCCAGTTGTTCTTTCCAGCCCTCCTTTCTTGTTTGCTTAAAGTATTTATTGGCTGTTTTGCTCTTCTCCTGTGGAAGGTGATCCGAGATCCTCTTTCCAACTTCCTCTCTAACCCCACCCCTCTCCTGAACTGTGTCATCAGCCTGCCCAAGAGCGATGATGCTGGCGGGTCTACCTTAGAAGGGAAGACCCGACAGTTGAAGGCTACTAAGTCCTTGTCAACCCCAACTTCCACTCCAAAAAAAGCTAAGACTTGTATTTTTCAGAGCCTGAGTGGGTTTTGTGACTAGGCTCCATCTTGGAGGTTTCTGTGTATATGATAGCAGTCCCTCTCCTGGTCTCTTGTTTTCACAAAAGAACTTTTTTGACATTTGACCAAAGGATGATTACAGGCCAGTGGAGATTGGTATCTGTTTATTAACTACAAGATGTTAAGAATGTGGAAATAAAAGACCCCCAAGAGAAAAAACAGATCTTCCATTCAAGGCTTGATTTGATCACCTTCAGCCTGCTACCAACTGCTTTGGTCAGAAACTACAAATGTCATGAAATTTGAGTCAATGCTAATAACTTTATTCTATTGTGCTCGGTGACTTTCACCACTGTTGAGTTTAATCCTTGGTGGTAAGAGCCAGCAGGGATAACTAGCATTTTAAGTAAAGTGCTAGGAGCTTGAAACATGTAAATTTGAAGGAGGTTTGTTCCTCTGCAGATGTTTTAAATGTTAAGTATGTCCCCATGCAGGGGATACACGAAATGGAATCTGAAAACTATTATCTCCTGTAGAAATGAACTCTCAATTTACTCACTGCACAGGAAGGGCAGATTCTAGTCATTTTCACTGCCAGCAGGTGCCCTTTCTATGCATAATAGACTTCGAAAGTGTAATTAACACATGAGGACCACTGCTGCCAGTTTTTCTTCAGGTACATGCTGCTAGGGGTTTTCAGGACAACAGTGTAGGCTGTGAGAGCTTTTTACATTGCACTTGAAGATGAGGTGTTCATTGACTTCTGGACAAAGACATGTTAAATGGGGCTGAGTCCAGATCCTGCTGTTGGTATCACAAGTCATGGTCCTTGGGCCCAGAGACCCCAAGAGCTATATAATACAGCCTTGGGTAGAACAGAGGCCAGTAGAGCAAAGCTCTGGGCCGCGGTGAATAAATGGAAAGTATGATGCCGAAAACCTCACAATTATGTGGAAGACTCTAATTGCACATTCACAAATACAGCAACCAATTATCTGAGTTAACTTTAATTAGAGTTATAATCACAGATTTTAATTATCTGAATAAATCCGTTTAGTACAAATGGTCTGCCCTAAATATTTCCCAAATTAAATTTTTCAAATCCCTTCCCATTTTTGGAGAGGATGGTAGAGAAAGTGCTGCCTGGGCTTTGGATTCAGACAAACCTGGATTCAAATCTCAATTTCGTCTCTTATTAGCTGTGTAACAATTAAAAATCTATTTTATCTCTTTGACTTGCTGTATCTTTTTCTGTAAAGTGGGTTTAATTTACCTACTTTGAAGAGTGGCTTTAGAATTTGAGAGATTGGTCATCAAGTGGCAAACGGGCCATTTAGTAAATGGTGGTTGCTCTTATCATGGTTATTATAAACATGGGACATGGATTTTGGTTTCCAGAAGATTTAACTCACATCAAACATTCTTACTTCTACTGCCTTGTGAGCTCAGGGGAAAACTTTGTAATTCATCTTTTCTTTTTACCCCTCAGATTGTTTTTATTTTGATTTTTTTTTTTTATTTAACTTGAGTTATTGTATGGTTGTTTTCATTTGCAGCTGTGGCATAAGAATGAAAAGAAAAGAAACAAAAGCAGATGGCAGAGAAAACGAAAGGAGTAAGACATTTCCAGCCCTTATGAATATTTAAAAACATGTGCTGCTGGTTCCTTTCTACTTTAGATCTGTACCATTTTCTTGACTTTGAAAGTGAAAATGAGAATGTTGCCTACCTTGGCTGATGGCAGCCCTGACCTTGGCCGGTGTTGGGAGGGCCTGCCCATTTCTGGGACAAAGGGATTAACTTGCTGATGAGAATCTGCGTTTCCCTTCATTATCATAATCACCATCTATTGAGTAGTGTGTGTGTCATACTCTTTATAAATATTATTGCAAATCTTCAAAATCAAACCCTAAATAATATTTCATTATTAGCTCCATTGCATAGATTAGGAAATCGAAGCTCAGGGAGGTTTAGTGACTTAAACCACTGTCACACAGCTAAGAAATGGTAGAGCCTGCATTTAAAACGTAAGGCCATCTGATACTAAAGCTTTCCTTACTAATATCCTCTAGAGTTTTAGAGAATAAGTTGTACCCATCACCAAGATTTGGTGAAAAAAACTTTCATGTAGGCTTCTTGATGACTTACGTTTTTCATTCAGAAAATATTTGTAGAGCACTTACTATACACCGGGCTCTATGCTAATTAAATGTTGCTAATAAAGGGTCCCAGTAGAAACCATGTGGTATTTCCCATGTAAATTCCTTTTTCTGCCTTACTCTTCAGAAGTAGTCCTAAATAAGGACTACAATACAAGTCAGTTCCCAAATTGCATTGCATATTTGGGTTATTCTGGACACTTGTTAACATGCCTTTGTGACAAAATATTTCCAGAGCAGATCAGGGCAAGTTCATGCTGTCCCCCAAAGGCCAGCCAGATCAAGAGCCAAGTTTATAGCTAACTCCTGATGCTCTTGAGGACATGGTTGAACCAAAAATTATATCCTGTGTGTACAATTAAGGTTTGAATTTTGCAGTTGTGTTTGTAAAATGCATTGTATCTCCTGACTCTGGAAACCATTCTTCCACTCAGAGTGGGCATGCTCAGATTCTGTGTGAGAGATACTAGTTCTAGATTCTTTATCCATGTTGCCTGTTGGGTTCTCAGTCAATCCCCACATGCTGCATCATGTATTCCATCTAGAGTGTTTAGCAAGCAGTCTGAAATATGCCTGATCACAGGGTGCAGAATCCATGTGGTGTAGGGGCATCAGTCTGGACAAAGCTATGAAGTGACTTCTGGATGACTGGGACTGAGTCCAGTCTAATCTCTCTCTTCATCAATGCAATGATTTTGCATAGAGAATAAATTGATGCTAAAGTTAGTGGGATTATTGATATTCTTAGTGACAGAAATAGAAATCAATGAAGTGTGGTGCGATGGAAACAGAAAAACCTGGCTTTGGTTCTGGCTTCCCCATTTACTAGCTTTGAGGTCACTGAACCTCTCTGAGCCTCCTTTCTCTTCTGTCAAACACGAATAGTAATTACTACTGACACAAAATAGGTGTTCCATAAATAGTAGATACTATTTTTGTTAATAATTATATATATGTGTATATATATACACATATATATGTATGTGTATATATGTGTATATATGTATATATGTGTATATGTATATATACATATATATGTATGTGTATATACATATATAGTCTATTAATGCGAATATATATAAATGACCCAGCAAAATCCATTTGAAATACACGACACCCAGGTAAAATGGAAGTAGATTAGGTAGACAGGTGTGGCTAAAATTCTCCTGTATATACCAAAGTCTGGGCTATGTAGGTTTTGTTAAAGATTGAATTCCAGGGTGCCTGAGTGGCTCAGTTGGTTAAGCGACTGCCTTCGGCTCAGGTCATGATCCTGGAGTCCTGGGATCGAGTCCCGCATCGGGCTCCCTGCTCAGCAGGGAGTCTGCTTCTCCCTCGGACCCTCCCCCCTCTCATGCTCTCTCTCTATCTCATTCTCTCTCTCAAATAAATAAAATCTTAAAAAAAAAAAAGATTGAATTCCAAGTGAGCAAAAACTGTCATTTCCATTTTGTAGCAAGTATTTATGAGTGCCTCCTATGTCCCTGGCATTGGGCACGGGAAGATAGGAGCTTATCTGTAGATGGTCCCTGATCTGATAAAACACTCCTTCACAGAAGAATTCAGGTGTCCCGGCAAGAGTAGGAGGACAAATTTTTTCAGCTAAGAAGCAGCAAGGGACCAGGTCCCAATGCTCAGGGGGCGGAAGCAGTGCAACAGGTGCTCCTCTGGGAGCAGTAGTAGAAGGTATGGACCAGGATTTCAGTTTCAGACAGCAGAAGGAAGGAAGTTGAGTCTGTGGTGGGCCTGACGGGCAGGAAGTGTATAAACAATGTGAGTTGGTTGAACAAAGGGAAATTCTAATTTCCAGGTAAATCCCTTAGTAAGATTTGGCTAAACTTGACCCTGGGGTTTGAACAGGGAGGCTGAGTAGTAGATGAGTTAAGTTTCAGGTCCAAATCCTGGCTCTGGTCCCACCGAATTCATGTCTTTGGGTGAATCACATAACCTCTCCGAGCCTCCCGTTTCCTCATCCCCAAGAGTGTAGCTAAAAATATGTTGTCTATGAAAAGCCTGGCATCTAAAAACTTGTTTGGTGTTGACAGTCACTACATTTAAATGCCCCTCCATTTCCTTCAGCACCCAAAGCCAAGGATGCCAAGAGCCTTTGGAGGAAGTTTTGGACAATTTATGAGTAAACTGTCTTCCTGGTGGAAAAATGGCAGAGAGAAGAGACTGGGAGCTCTTTGCATTATCTGTGCTATAGATTACATAGGAATCTGTATTGATACTGTAGATTCTATAGGTTCAAGTTCTCCATTTTTTTAAATTCACATGTAATTCCTATACTGCAGCACTTAACCTTTTTAAAAGTGTACGATTCTGTGGGGTTTTTGTGTATTCGCAGGGTTGTGCAACCAAATCACCATTAATTCCAGATCCATTAGATTTTGAGTACAATCTTTATTGTTAGTAAGGTAATTGGTCCTTATTTAAAAATAGACATTTTTTAACCTTCCAGAAGCATATATGGCAGAAAGCAAATGTTCTGTGAAAATGAGTAGGCCGTTTAGGTGGTTGGCATCAGACCCTTAACTTGGTCCCTCCAAGGTGCCCCTGATGACACAGATGCTAGGTGTGCAGCAAGACAGCCGTCATCCAGCCTCAGCGTTGCATGCCCACAATGGTGCAGAGACTTGCAGGGTTAGAGAAGACATAGTGCCCCTCTACCATGGGAATGGCCCTTCCCCAGTTGGGGATGGTGGCTGTCGGCTCACCGACCCACCCTTTGGGTAGCTCTCCTGATGGCAGCTTACCCACCCTGTGGGCCCACCACCTCCTCTGCTGCTGCATCTACATCTGAGTGTCAGAACCTGGTCTGCTGGTCTCACCTTGCTGGGCCCAGTCCTGCTGCCTGATGTGACAGGGGGCAACACAACTTGCCTTCCTTGTCCTAGTCTCTGACTAGCCTGCATGGAGCATGGCTGGCCCTGACCTCTGCTTATACAACCAAGCCTTTGCCTGGCTTTCCATTTCTTGAGACACATTCAGTATGTAATTCCTCACTCCTCTCTGACCTGGAAACCTGTCTTGGACCCAAGACTTAGAAAACTGTGGAATTTGTATGGCACAGTGTGGTGGTCTCTATAGCAAACATTCTAGACGTGTTCCTGGTCACTAACAGCGCAGGAGCTACAGACCATGTAATGCAATCATGCCTCAGCAGGGGAGGTGCCTTACCTAATGGCAGGACTTTTGGCATGAGCGTCCCTGCCTCTCTCAGTTGTTGACCCAGGGTAGAGTACATGAAGCCACCAACACAGTGTTAGCCTCAGAGCGATCTTTCAACGAAATGGGTTTGTTCTTACCCTTAAACATTTGAAAGACTGAGGCTAGGCTAAGAAGTAATTGGATGCTGTGCATCTTGGCATGTGACATATCTTAGTCCTAGAAAAACAAAAAGAACTCTTTCCCTCTTTTTAAACTTTTACATTTGGGGGGCGGTTTACTTTCTTTTGATTTATCCATAAACCTCTTTCTTTCTCTCCTCATTTCTTTCTTCCCTCATTCATTCCTGCATTTCTATGAGACTCTCATGGGTGGCTGGTGGCTCACAACTTGAGACTTCCCTTTGCAGCTGGCTCTGGCTGTTATGGTTCTCATTGAACTCCCTGGGGCAATAGAGAGCCCTGTCTCCTGACCTTTTCTCTGTGATTAACTTCTCCTGCTACAGTGGTCTTAGCCATGGAGCCCTTCCTGATGTTTTTCAAGTATGTCTCCTTCCGGTAGACTGAGGAGGCACAAAAGGGCGGACCACTTCAGGCTTTGATGTTGACCTTTCCAGGTTTTCATCCAGGCCTTATCTTTGTAGCTCATGTGTTCATTTAGGTTAGGTTCGGGGGCTTGGAGCTCTGGAAGGCATCTCCCCCAAGCCCCAAGGTTACCCCAGGAAGCCATAGGGCCCACACTGAGAAGGGCACTGTACCCTGTCCCCCGCCCCCCATGCTTCAGCTGCAGCAATAGACATGTGTCGCATTAGCAAACCATCCCCAGTGCCCGACCCCGTGCACACCCCACTGCCCCACAGTTGTGAGCCCTGTATGCTGGCTCCCAACAGCACACATGGAAGCTAGGCAGTCTGTGCCTCCTTTCCCAATCTAGAATTGCTCCTGTCCTCTCATGGGTCCTCATCCCAAGCTATTGCTCATAAATCAGGGAGGGCCGGGTGGAAACCAGGCACAAAGTTAAGTACTTTTTCCCCTAAGAAAACTGTGATTAACTCATGGCATTTGTACCCCTTCTGCTTTTCAAGCCGTATTTTCTGCCTCTCACCAGCTGTGACCTTTGTCGAGTCACTTAACCTGTTTGAGCCATAGATGCCTCTGTAAATTATGGAGCTCAGGCTTTCAAGACTGCTGCCACAATGAAACGAGGTCACCTCAGGTCCGCCCCGCAGCACCTTGTGTTGTTTCCTTTACCTCAGTGCACACGTATACACTAACACGCTTATTTCATGTCTGCTGTTGGCTGTAAGCTCCGAATAGGTGGGGACCTGCGCCATTTGCTGTGCCCTCTATCCCCAGCCCTTCCGTGATGCCTGACACACAGTCATATTTGTCGGTTGTCTGACCAGCAGATGCAAGACACTGAGCATATAACAGATGTACCATAAGATGTTCGTTTTCTCTTTCCCCTCCCCAGTTGCCTTTTTCAAATTCAAGCTCCTGAATGACTAGCTGATTTTTCTCTATGGACACCATGAAGCCTATTATAATCCCGTTTCTCCCTGGAGCGCTCAGAGCCAAATTTGTGGCCCTCACAGCAGGTGTGCAAGAAACCTCACAGTACACAACTAGAGCACCAGTTTCACCCCGGCTTGCGTTTCTTCCTTTTGCCCTATTTCTTTTCCTGCTCTTGTTACTGTATTAAATTGCTTTAAATCTTACTTAGAACAAAAAATACCCATTCATTTAAGCTAGTAAGGCAAACAGTTTTATTCTATGAAGTATCCACTTGCTGTTTGCTTTTTCAGTTACAATTGTCAAATAATTGTGTTTTTTTTTCCTTAAGGTAGCATAATGGTTAAGAGAATATTAAGCAAGAGTAGTATACGAGACTTTGAAGTAGAAGGATTTGAGCTGGAATCACCATTAACTGTGACCATGGGCAGGTTTCTGGGAATCCTTTTTTTAATCTATAAAATGGATGGTATAAATAGGATTATTTGGGGATTAAATGAGATAAGGTGGCTAAAGCCTGCTGCACAGCCCTTGGTGTCTGGTGTGCACTCAGTATGTAGCAGCCCCGCTGTCGCTGTTCTTCCGTGCTCAGCACGTGGTTGGCTCTGCGAACGGAAAACCGTTCGGCTCTCCTGTGACTGACAGTCTAGGAGAACCATGCAAATGTACATGTGCTTTCTGCCAAATGGGCAGCTCACACAAAAGCCTCTAAAAAGGGAGGTGTTCGCAACCACTGGGGTTACGTGAGAAGCGGCGCTCTGCTCTGATGGGCAGCAGAGGTTCAGAAGCCTTGAAGGAGGAGGGGTTGGGGCCTAGGGACACCGTCTGAGGAAGGGCTCAGAGAGAAATTTAGGACAGGAGGATTCCTATGGTGAGGGGAGGCGGGGAGCTGGGTGCTTAGACATGATGTGACGGGGCCTACGACTTGGCATAGCTGCTGGCCAGCCCTCAGCACGCGGAGTAGGGACAACCTCATCTCCTTTCCCTCCTCCTTCCACCGGCCGCACAAAGGCTGGACTTCCGGGAAACAGTGTGCTCGTTTTGTCTCAGCAGAAAGGACCTGGGTTCTAGTCTGTTCTGCCATTGACAAGTTGTGTGACCTGCATGACCTTCATTTCTTCATCTGTATGGTGCTGGTAGCAGTTGTACCTGCCTCACACTGTTGTGGTGAGGGTCTGTGGAGAGGATGCCCGTTGAGCCCCTAGTCCAGTGCTGGCTCTTTGCAGGTGTGCAGTAGACAGTGGCTGCTGGGCCTGACTCCCTGTGCACACCAGCCAGGATATCGGCCTGCCCGCCGTCCATCTGGTCACTCCCAGCGAGACCAGAGCTATGATGCTGAGTGCTCTCTGACAAGACGTGCTGTGAGGTCTTTGTTGGTGCTCCTTCTCCCACCTCTTGTCTCCTTATTTCCGAGCAGAATCTACAAGGGACAAGCTGTGTTTACACTTTTGTTTCTTTTCCAAAAAAAAAAAAAAAAAGAAAAGCTCAAATGAAGAAGACTTCTTTCAGAGTTTTCCTTTCCTTTAAAAGTAGTGAACTGAGGAAAGACTTACGGGCTCCCCTTGGCCATTCGGGATATGTGATTCAGGAGGTGCGTGCCTCTGAGAGGTGGACTGGGTACTGCAGCGTGTGAACTGTAATGCTGACTGCGCATTTTTATGGGGAAAAGAAAAGCAACACAGTGGACCTTCCAAGTCCCTGGGCAGCTCTTAGCTAATTCCTTACTGGGGTCAAAGAGGTGTTGCTCACCTGGGGTGGGGGCCCTCCCACCTCTCCACAGGTCCTCCCCCGCCCCTCCCTCTTTGTCCTGGGAAGCTGTATTTTATGTATTTGAGCAGCCAGTGTTCTTTTATTTCACCTGACTCTTTTCCAATTAGTAGCCACTCACCTCAGGGGAACATAATTAAGAGAGCTCTAGTTGTCTGGGGAAAGGAATTAAACAAATTGTGAATGTGCAGTAATAATGTACGGGGCTGTTAAGACCCTTAATAAGTCTGCAGAAGCCACATTCACACGGGGAGTGAGCTTGTGCGTAGAACTTACCTGTAAGAAAGTTCTCTACATCACAGGCCTGAGTTCAAGGAGGATTGGGTGAGTAGCCCCCTTGGTGTACCAGCACGTCTTTTGGCTTAAGTACCGAGCGTGTGCTGTGGGACAGCCTGGGCATAGCCATCCGACATCCCCGGGTTTGAATTACAGCTTCCCTATACTAGCTGTGTGACCTTGGGCAAGTTACTTCACCTTTCTGAGCCTGTTTCCCAGTCTGAAAATGTGGATAATAGCACACTACCTTGGAGAGTTATCTTGAGAATTCTGTGTAAATAATGCATAAAAGCAGCTGGGTTATAGTAGCTCAATAAATATTATAATGTTCCTTTTCCCCTTAATAGGATTCAAATTAAACATACCTTTCAGGCAAAGGTCATTATATTGTCACTGCCTTGACACCAGCAACAGATGTTCTTTCCTTCGCAGGGAAGAAGGAAGAAAGAATAGTTTCTGCTCTTCCAGAATGTAACTGATGAAGTCAGACAGTGCAGTAGTTCCCGAGAACGAAGGCCTAATAGAGAGCCACGCTATTCCCGCTATTCAGAGACGCACGATGGCATCCCACAGTTGCGGCCAACCACAGGGCAGTTGTGACACAGTTGTCGTGGCCTGCCTATGTATGAACTTGGTCAGAGCTGTTAATATGATCACCGCTTTAATTATGTGCACTATTGGTTCCACTCATGTTGTGGCTAATTGCCATTTAAAATGTCTCCAAAAACGCACTCGGAATCGGCTTTGAGATGCAAAGTCACCGTGAATACTGAAAGGCACCCAGAGCAAAGCAGCACGGTGTTCATTTGCTATTAGTTAAACAGATATTTGCATTGCTGTGTTCTTGAGAAGCAACAAACAAGTTCTTTGGGGGACCTAATAAAGGACGGTAGCTTCTAGATGAAGTTGGATTATGTCTTGTTACTGAGATACCCTTGGGAAAACACGCACGTTGATGACTGAATCAAAATGATGCAGGGTGGTCAAACTCCGAATGTTGAAGGAGTGTTTTAGGAATTGCTTAAACAAATGTATTTTGCTGTATTTTCCTTTTAAGGTGAGTGATCAAGAGTGATAGGTGATTTTTAAATTTTGTCATTGTAAGTGGTGAGGAAGTAACAAATTACAGTTTACTTGTGGTCTTTTGCATCCTTGGTGGTATATAAAACCAAGAGTAAAGATTGCCTTCTGAAAAAAGTGTCAAGCAACCTACTGAGCTCAGTGAGTAGAAGAGTGACAAGAGTGTGCTTGGTGTCAGCAGCACATGTGCCTGACGATGCATAGCAAGCACCTCACGCTCATAATGGAGTCTCGACTGTCCTCACCAGGGCTTTGCCAGGTATCCCTCAGAACCAGGGCAGGAACAAGAAATCATTCTTTGGGTGCTAAGCGAATGGGTCCAGTGGGACCAGCCATGTCAGGGCCTCAGAGAGAACCCATCTGGACATGAGAAGTTACTGAGCCTATCGTGTGCTACTCCTGTAACAGGCACTTCATGGGTTATCTCCAACCCTTGCAACAGTCCTGGAAGATTTCCAGTGGGGCAGGTCCTGCACTTTTAGGAAGCACTTTGCCAAAAAATAACAAAAGATGTAAAAAAAAGAAAAAACAAAACAAAAAAACCAACAGCGCACACACACACACACACAACAGCCCTGCCTCTTGATTTAGTAATTCCATGATTGGGAATTCGTGCCCATGAAGTTGTTCATTTTCATTACTGCATGACTTATAATGAAAAGTTGAAAGCGACTTAATATCTAACTCTGGAAATAGGGTGCAGCCTTAATTTACTGCATCCATACCTGGTGGAATATTACAGTCTTTAATCACAAAGATTGTAGTCTAATATGGGAGACGTTAATGTAGCCAATGAGAAAACAATAAAATATGTATGCATTCTATAATTTCGAAGGTATAAATATGTTTGTTAAATGTGGGCCAATACTGGATAAGAAAAGTGTGAAAATAAAAATAACGTTAAGGTGATGTGATCCCCCTCCCCCAAATTTCTCTTTACCATAAAAAGCCAAAGAAAAGAGGTTTCCAAAGAAAGCAAGTCAGTAGCTACAATAACTTTGAGGTTTACTGAGAATAGAAATTTTCAGAACACACCTAGAATTACCCAGTTACATATTTGCTACATTGAGATGTTAAGGAGACTCTGGGTTTCCTTTTTTTCCCCCCATTTTCCTCTCCCCACTTGGAATTTGTAATTAGTATCTTTGCAGAGCAAAATGCAGTCAATTCAGGGAAGTATTTGAGGCTTTGTAAGCAAATGATGACAGTGTAAAGGGTATTTGTCTAAATTTGCATTTATACAAAACCTGGAGCTGCTGTGATTTCGGAGTAAATGTGCTTTCAATATTTTCTAAATACAGAACTGTTGCAGCCCTAACAGTACTTGGCTAAGAAATTGCACTTCTATGATAGGCCATAATTACCCTTTGGGAAATTATTGGGCTTAAAAAAAATGCCTACCTAATGATACCTGAAGGGTGAGTCCCACTTTGTCCCATTTTGCATCTGTAGTCACTTCTGCAAGACTCCTTTTCCTCTCTTTAAGAGTATCACTGATTTTTATTGCAGGACAAAAGGGCATGGCATTAAAACCTACATACTTAAAATTCTAGAAAACATTTCTTTTTCAGGTAAGAGCCTTTAGTTATACAGAGACTTTTGCAGTATTTATTTTCACCTCTTACACTTGTTTGAACAGTCTTTTTCTGTACATTAACTCATTTGCTGGAATTTCAGTTCTGAAATTCTAATTAAAACTCCACGTCCTTTGTCATTTGCATGATTAAACGTAGGAACTGGAAAAGTTGATGAGATTTGGTTAAATATTATGGATTGGAGTTTTTCTCTCTTCTATGTGTTAGGCTGTGCTTCTGGACAAATTAATAAGTGGCCATTTTTCTGGAATTCTGCACTCTTCCTGCTTCCTTTCATTACATTAGGCAAGGTTCCACTAGATGAGACATTTGCAGTCTTAAGACTTCCTGCCAGGGTTCAGACTTTGTATTTTTGACATTGAAGCTGTCGCGTTCCTGAAGCTACTTAATTAGAAACACATTCATTTCAGTGTACACTGGAAAAAGCTTGGACAGCAGAGCCCGGCACACTGGGAAGTTTGAGCATTTGTGTAGCTGGCAGCTAAACTAATGGTTTACAGTTTAAGCGAAAAAAATATCATAGGGCATTTCCTTGCCCCTAGAAGCGAAGAGAAGCTGAATGTGCACAGCAGATACCTTTTTTAAAAAAGGAGAGAGGAAGAAGAAGAAAACAAAGACAAGACAACTCCACTTTCACTGCAGTTGTGTGTATAATTCTTTCTTTGGCTATTATCAAATACAAAAGTCGTCTAGAAGAATAGTTCCCAAACTGTGCTGCTAATATTCAAGTCTGTTTTACAGGCTCCCAAGATATATTACTGCTGAGATCTGTAGTAAGGAGGACATTTTATATTCTGGGGAAGGATTTTTGCTTGAAGAATTTTATTTGTTGAATGGTGATGAGGGAATTGTGCCCTCTCTTATTTTTAAATGTTTGAGCAATTTTAAAATGCACATCTGACGTTTAAAAACCTTCATTCCCTACCCATTGCTTTCAGGATAAAGCCTAAACTCCTTAGTATTCAAGTGAAAGCACACCTCTGCGTTCTCACTTCTTACCCCTCTGGTTTCCCCCACCCTGTTCCCAAGAAATGCCATCCTTACAGATCCACTTGCAGTCTCCTGGCTGCCCCAGAGGAAAGGTGCCTGGTCACCTTGACCAGAGCCAGGTATCTTTGCTCTAGGCTCACAAAATAACTTTTGCACCTTTCATAGGATGTGTTACGTACTGGAGAGACCTGGGGAAAAGGTGCCCGCTCTCTCTCTTCCTCCTGCTTCTTGACCTCTCTCCCCTACTGTCCCATCGATGGGAGGTGAGCCCAGGGATTTTAGGTTCAGTGTTATGAAGTCAGCGTGGCCCAGAAGAAGAAACTTCAGAGTCCTCCCAGGTTTGCTGCTTCCTTCGTTTTATGGCATTAGAGAAGGGGTTTAAGCTCTCTGGGGCTATTCTCTCCTCTGTAAAATGGGGATAACGCCTACCTTATGCCATTGTTATGTGGATTAGGAAAGATGAATTTGAATTTCCTCATATAATGCTTAACCCATTTATTGGTAAGTAGCATCATAAATGATAATGTGTGTGAGTGCGCACACACACACACACACACACACACACACACACACACACACTCCTGAAACTAAAGGAAATCAGTCCATAATGCCCAGGTTTTAAGAGTTGGGTTCTCTACTCCTGCTCAGTCACTGACTTAGGGAACCATTGCCCTCCCTGTGAATGAAGCAGTTGAAAGGGGCTTAGTGAACTGTGGTGTCATTGGATGGCATGTGTGCACTTGGTGGGGGAAGGCTTGCTCGAAGTTCCTCACGTACTTAGGCCAGTCAGAATGGACAGTTAGATCACATCTCTGGATGGCAGAAGGAAACAGCAAATAAAACAATCATTCTTCACCGAAACACATCATGCCTTCCATTCAACCTTGTTAACTGCTTTTTCTGTTGTAATTGTGGCAATAATAGTTTCCATTTGTGCCAGGAACTATACTAATCACTTGACGTGTATTCTCTCGTTCTGATCATGAGCTGCCAGTTCAATTCCAGTATCCCATTTTAAAGGTAAGGCAACTGAGGCTGTGTAGTCACAGAGCTGCTCCTGAGGGATTAATGCCAAGGTCGGTGCTCTTCCCACCACCCATGCTTGCTTCTCATGCTGCCCACATTTTGAAATTCTCCGGAAGTTTCTAGGCTTGGGAACAAAATGTCACATTAGGATTTTTGTTGTGAAAGGAAATGTAACTGTGCATACGTTTATTAAAACAGTTTTTCTCCAAATAGTGAACCATCTGTAATTTTCTGTCAGAAGCAACAGACATTAAAGCAGCTATGTGTCTCTGTTTCTCTTCACAGTGCTCCCATGCCCTACCTCATAGGAATCCATTTAAGTTTAATGGAGGTAAGTTGGCGCCTTTCCTCCCCAGATCTCTCTACTTGCAGCTTTGTTTTGCTATGTGGCAATGGAAAAGACACAGTCTCTGGATTCACAGCTCTGCACATGGGAGCATGTCGAAGCAACACCTCATACGCAGCCCCCTCCCAGGTGCACAGAGCTGAGCTTTCAGCGGAGACCCTTTCCACTGGGCTCTGGTTTCCAGTGTTTTTCTACTTTGCTTGGAGATTGTCAATTTTCATGGGTGAGGGAGTGAGGTTCAAAGAGGCAAGAGGAAGGGGTTCTTTAAGGGTTTGAATGAGGGAAGGGAAATTGCTTGCTTTTCAAAATGATGTTTATTCTAAATCACTATAACAGTATTACGTTTTCATTGTAGAGCATGTGGTATAAGGAAGTATAAAGAAAGTTAAAATTATCCACAATACCATTATTTCCAGATTCAACTACTGTTAGCATTTCATTATTCTTCCTCCTAGTCTATATTCTGTGAATATATATTTTGTATGAATGTGCATAACCGGTTGTGTGTGTGTGTGTGTGTATAATTTTATGTCTGTTTCACTTAACATTATGGCATGGGGATTTCTACATGTTTTTAATCTACTCTCAGTAATAATAATTTTTAATTTGTTGCCTGTCAGCCCACTGTTTGGATATACCACAACTTATCCATTTTCCTATTATTGTTGGACACTTAGGTTGTTTATCCTTTTCCGCTATTATAAATAGCATTTCAGTGAACATCTTTATGCATAAGGCTTTATCTGCATTTTGACTTATTTCCTTAGCACAGAACCCCCAAAGTAGAAATGCTTGGTCAAAGCTATGAATCTGGTGCCAGATTGCTTTCTGCATGGCTGTACCAATTAGATAGCAGTTCTTTTAAAGGACTTTTCTGTGCTTTTGTAAGTGCCATTGGTTCGTAGACATGAACCTTAAGCTTTTCCCTCCTCAAGAGAGAGTTTAAATTTGTACTAGAGCAAGACGGGGTGGGAGGTGGGGGGCTTGCCTGTTTTGCACAGGAGATACGCTCTCAGAGGGAAAATCTAGAGCCATGTCCGTCTGTGATGATGCTTTGCATGTCTTAAAGGAAGTGCTACTTCTCTTCTTCTGTTCCCTTCATTTCACGTCGACGAGGACCACCTGCTTCTTCACTAGCTGTTGCACACTGTGCTATTGTGCTTACGAAAATGAAACAAGTTGGTTATCGAAAAACCTGTTTGTTTGACATTGAGAATCTTGATCAAAATAGACCACAGAAATCTGCTCAAATTTCTAATTTGACAGGACGGCCATGTGGCTCCTACATTCTGTTAACAGTTCCTCCTTGTCATCACCCAGCCCTGAGCACATACAGTACACAGTTTATGGACTATCTTGGATGGTGTATTTAGATCAGATTGAAGAGATTTCTTCTGTGTTTTACCTTTGTTTGTCAAGTTTAGGGGTGTATTCAAAGCTCCTGTGTGAAAAATTGAAAGCGAATCCTTTCTTGTTGACCTTTCATGCCTCCTCTTGCAGAGTTTGAAACACGAATCTAAAGACCATTTGGTCTATCAGAGTCCACAGCTCTTTCCTGCCCCTCCTCCTGCCTTCCAGACTGTTCCAGCACGGGCTTTTCAGACTCCTTTTCATGTGCCTTTACCTTCAGCATTGTCCACGTTTCTAGTCTTAGCTTGCTTTTCTTCTCCACATGCCCTCTGGTCTTCTCGCATAAGACTTTTTGCTTCAGCTACCGAGGTAATGTCAGTGACTCTCGGCTGTGATTCTAACACTGGCGTCCCTTTCTGTGGACTTCAGATGCAAAGTTTCAAGTGCCAGTTGACTGTCACCTAATGTACTACAGATGGCTCAAACTCAGACTTCCCCAAACAGTGCATTACACACACACACACACACACACACACACACACAGCCTTCCGGTGCTCCCCATCCCTGTGAGTGGCACCACTGCCTGCAAAGGCACCAAGGTGGGACATGCGGAACATGGCTCAGGGCTCCTCTTCTTCAGTTCTTTCTCTCTAAGTAGTCACCATGTCTCTGACCGGGACTCTCACCCTGTTCCTTCCTCACTGCCTTCATTAATCTTCTTTCTTTGCTCTCTTGGATTCTTATGAAGACTTCCTCGTTCATTTGATAAGCAAAATGAAGGCCTCCGTGTTCCAGACATTTGCTAGGCTGTGGAGGGATGAAAATGGAGATGAAATTCAAGGCATAGGCCCGACATTTGGTGGAGTGCCTTCTGCCTGGTCCCTGTACCTCTACGGCCCACCTCTCTCTGCCCTCCCCACATCTGGTCAGTCCCTCCGCCGCTGTCATGCCTCGTGTCCTCTCACTGTCCCTTGCTAGCCAGTGCTCGCAGTGATCCCTAAACACACATGCCCCCCCACACACCCCTGTGGCTAAGCCTGCCCTTCTCCAGCCCTTCCCAGAAGTCCCCCAGTTGTCATCTTTCACTTCCTGTACCTCTTGCTCTGGATGATAGCTGTCTGCTTCTCTGTCCTCTCTGTCATCCCGAGGAGTATGAGTTCTTTGAGAACAAAGACTGTGCTTCGTTCATGTGGTGTCCTCAGCACCTAGCAGGACGCCAAGCAGGTGCTTTCTGAAAAGAAGGATTGAGTGCCTGCTTGGAAAACTGGAATTCAGAACACATTTAGAGCCTCCAATAGGCGTCACTATTTCCAGGGAACCCAGCACTATAATTTTACTTAAAGATGGAGTAAATTTTTGACTTTTTATATGATTATAAGGCATTTTTGAAAAGGCCTTTTGGTAGTAAAACATGCATTGCAAAATATACATAAATTTTGAAGCTAAAATTTGAGACAGTTTTGCGTTTAGGTAAATGGGTGCAAGTCTACTCTCCTCAGCCTTTGAAGGGCTTTAAGTGAGAAGGTTCAGGAAGCACCAGGCAAGATAAACCGTAGACCTGTTTGAAATTGGGGAGGGGTTTGCCATGCTGAACTCCTGTGTGGTCAGCACTAAAAGAAAAACAGAAATAGTTGTCGCCCCGTTCTTTAGGCCAGCTAAGCCACTTTCCAGACAAAGTCGTGTTTCCTGGGTGTGTTGCGCAGCCATGAACTACCCAGTCATGGGTTTGAGTCTATCTCCTCGCGTAGGTTTCAGCTCAGACTTCAAGTGCTCTAGTCATTCCTTTTGATTGGGTTTATCTGGTTCTATTATACCCTTCAAGGGAAAGAAATGCTTTCCTGAGATTTCTTCCAGGAACTATGGGCTGTAATGCTCAGGGAGGAGCTCATACCTGGGGCCAAAGGAAAGCTCTTTAAGGAAGGAGCTCGGGAAGGCCCATCTCCTCTTGCACACTAGTTTTCTTACTGGCAATTCAGCAAAAAGCTTATTTTTGACTGTCTTGTTATTTTTTCTTGAAAGCTATAGGCACCTTATTATGCCTTTGCATATGTGCCAGAATTTTTTAAACTTCAAATGAATGTGGCAGATGTTCATAAAAGTTTAGAAAAAGCTACCATAGGAAGACTTTTTAACCATTTTTATGACACTCAAATTTGTTGCACAAAAGGAAATATAAATTATAACCTAGTGTTCTCATTTGAAAAAAAGTTATTTTGGGGAAAGACCTCATTCTGGTCTTCCTGCTCTACCAGGATGCCCTTGCTGTGTGTTAAATGGTAACCTTGTCCCCTTAAAGAGTCTGCCTGCCTTCTAAAGTGACAAGTTTATAGTTGATCATGATTCTTACCCCTCCTTCTGCCTTTTTATATTCTTTCTTTCATTTAAGCAAACATTAATTTGAGGCTAGTGGTAAGTTAGCAGGATAGCCAAGGCTATTGGCATAGACCTAGTTTCTTCTTGGAGAGAATGATCTTGTTAGCTGGCAGCTAGGAAGTACCGAAACGTGGCCAGATTACACAGTGGCTGTTTCCTTTCATTCTTTCAACCTCAGTTCAGTTCAGGAGACGTTTTTGCTGCCCCTCTTCTGCGCCATGGCTGGTAGCAGGTGCCAGGTCACATCTGGTTGATGGTGCTTCTCCTGTTTGTTAAATGAAGACTTTCCTTTCCAAGCCTCACAAACAATGCTCTGTGTCCAGGCCTCAGAGCGACATGAGGGATGGATGCAGGATATCATGTATGTATCATTCCTGGTGGCAGAATGCTCAGGGAGGAGGAAGGAAAGGCGATAGCCCTGGCACGGTTCCAGACGGAGGCTCGGGTTAGCCTGTAGATGCTGCTCCACCTGTACACAGAGGCAGTGAAGTGTAGTGGTTAGAATGTGGGCTCCGGGTGCTGGCTCCCCTACTTCCTGCTTATGCGATCTTGGGAACCGTAATTGACCTCTTTACCTCTGTTGTCTTATGTATCAAGTGAGGGCAATGGCCATCTCTCCCTTAAAGGACTGTTGGGGGATCCAGTGAGATAACGCTTATTGGGTGCCTCGCACAGTTCCTGGCACATAGAGTTCAACAGAGATCAACAACCATTGCTGTTTTTATTTCCTCAATGGCCTTAAAGCCATTTACATTGATAAGCTGATGGCTTTGAATTCTGTTTCAGAGACACTTAGGTTGTCAGGCTCATCATCCTCATCACCTGGGGAAGGAAAATGTCAACAAAACTGGTTTGTGCTCGCCCTGTTGTCTCCTGGTTTGCAGTGCCAGAGAGACTATGTCAGGGATGGGAGCCGTACTTTTGTAGAATTTGAATGCACTGTCATTCCTCTGCTGGACTGCTCCCCTGCTGTAGGAATTTCAGGCATGATACTTTGTCTCTCTGTATCTTACTTTCTTCATCTGGAATAGTGGTTAGTATCCATCTTTTAGGATTGTGGTAAGGATTAAATAAGGGAGTCCTGTATGTGCCCAGCATGTCCCAGGGCCTGGTCTGTGGTAGGATGCAGTCTACATCCCCTTCTACAGGAATGTTTCGAGAGCCTTCTGCGTACCCAGGCACTGCATCATGCAAGGAGTTCTGTATGAAATCGTGAATGTCACATAATCCCTGCCTTCACAGGGTTTTGTCTGGAGCAGATGCAGACAAGTGGAAAGTAAGTGCAGTGAATTTGGGATGCCATGGGTCTGGTAGGGCAGACACCACATCTAGCCTTGAGGCTGTGCTTCCAAGAGGAAGTCTACCTGAACTGAAGCCAGGGAAACTGGGAACGGCATCGACAAAGACTTAAAATGAACACCATGGAGTTTTCCAGAAAGTATGAGTAGTTCAGTATCTGACAGGAGCACAGAGCTGAAGGGAGAGGGGAGAGCTGAGGTAGGCAGGCAAGTGCCAGGCCATCCAGGGCCTTGTAAGCCTTGTTAAAGAGTTTGAACTTTATAGGGCAATGGAGAGCCATTGAAGTGTGTAAATAGGGGAGGGACATGGTCAGGCCTTCTCCTTCTGGGCCATTAGAAACACAGTCCTTCCATATAAAATGCTTGGAAACTGCTTAACCGTGTTAATAAAGTAAATTGATATTTATAAAGATCAAGGTAATTCTTTAGTAAATTACACACCACGACCATATATATAAAATTCAGATGTGTTAGCATCCCAAACCCAAGCTTCCGAATGGCCCCTTGCTACTACGCCGTGGCAGAGGTGTTTGTGCTGATGACTTTCTTCGGGGGTTTAAGCACCACTTTTACTAGATTTTATGTTTTCCTCCGTTTCCAAGTACTTTTTATGAATTAGATATTCTTTCTACAGCCCAGTTTGAGGATATAAATTTAGATTGTATACTAAGTGATAGTTCAGGCGGTAAGAACAGGGGGAGTGAGACCCAGAAACCAGACTCGCAGGCCCCTAGCCACCTCTCCCAGCACTGCAATGTCAGGAGGCATGTGATAGGTACATGAGGGCACGAGGCCAAGGTCACAGCATTCCTTTATCTTTCTCTCCGTTCTTTACCTGGGGAGGCTTGGCGGGAGCGTCTAGGAGCCTGATTTTGCAGATGCACCAGGTGCTTGGCGCAGCACTGGGCCACCACATCCAGGGACCAAGTTAGAGCTCTCTTTGGTCTGTGGGAGCCAGAGGCAACATTTGTGTCTGCAGTGGCGCCTGGTGTAACTGGCGGGCTTCCACACGAAAATCACAGGATTTACTTATTTACAGAAAAGAAAAATAACCTTTCTTTTTTTCCTATGCATCTCAAAGAACCCGAATTTCTGTCAAATGAGTTGGCACAGTTTTAACTCGTTTTTTTCTTTTCATTTTTCCCTCAGCGTAGAAAGTCTTTAATCCTTTGTTCGCCTTTTTTTTATATACATAAATTTATTTTTACACCGTTTCATAGTGGAGAAGAGTGTTTCCTGTTTACCATTGTGCCATTTTGCTTCTTCGCAGGCCTCCATAGGTAGACAGTAATAAGATGTAGTTCACACTTGTTGATGCTGAGATTGATGGAAAAGTCTGAGCCATGATTATATTCAGATGTAACTGGTGGCTTATATATGTATCCTCACAGGAATTGAGAAATTCCATGTGAGATTTGTTAGTGCTAAATAATCCTATTCTTGCTTTATAAGAAGGTGATACTTGCAGGAAAAACTCCACCTGGTAGTTTTAGTCACAGGCTCACGGGGAGATCTTTGGCAAGAAGGGGAGAGGGTTGGGACATCTTCTGAATCCTTGCTCAGCACAAGACACTGTGCCAAGTACTTTACCCATTTTCACTTTCGAGCATTCCTCCAGATCTCCCTGCCAGGCAGGGGGTATCCATATTTGCCAATGGGGAAGCTGAGGCTCAGGGAAAGTAATTTCAATCCAGTCCCTCTGCTATGGTGGGGTTGTGAGGACCCAGAGCCTCTGCTCTGTGCACCCTCTCCTCAGGGTGTGTGGATCATGCCTCGCCCTGTCCCTGTGCTGGGCAGAGGCCCCAGCTTTGCATGAGCTTTTCCTTCTCAGGGCGGCCCCATGCCATACACTGGGGATTGTGGTGAGGGGATGGGAGAGACGCGTCTGGCAGCCTCACATGCCTCCAGAGAAGAGATCTGAGTACACTTGTATCTGGGGCCGGGTTACTTAGCCTCTCCACGACTTCATTCTCTCCACAGTAAAATTAAGTTTATATTACCTATCTCAAGGAGTTGTGAGATTTTAGTTGATAACAGTGGATGTGAAGAGCTTTTTAAAAACACTGTATCAAGCATTATTCTTTGCAGTGAGGCGTGAAGTTTAGATCACTGGCACTTGCTTTATCATATAAAGAAAAAAGTAGTTGGACAGTAACTTAGTTTTGTGGGAATTTCCTCAGCATACTATTTGTTATCATGCAGAACATCACATGTGAGTCTCTGTCACATGCACAGCATTCAGAGTGACAGTTCGGCAGCTCTGTTCAACTTAGGGCCTGAAGGAGCTCCTGCATTTTGCCTGTTGGGTTTCCCCTGGAAGCGCTCTCCTCTTCCCGTGGCATCTACTTTTAAAATGAGTGTGATTCTTAAATGTCACTTATCCTAATGTTGGAATTAGTTAATATAAAACAATTTAAAGCTCTAGTAGTAATTTATGTAATCAAAGGGAACAAGTACTTCTGGCTGATTTAAGTATCTCTTGCAGTCAGTACATTTTCAGTCTAATTTGTTGTGACTGAAATGTTCTCTTGTGAGATGAGATAAGCCTCTGTTATAGATTAGAAAAACTGAGTAATTTATGAGGGAGAATCCCAGTAAAAAATGTGAAACCATCATTGATGCTCTTGTTTGCCAATTTTCCTATCATCACTTAGCCAGTCATTATATGTAAGTTCTGCTTAGCAATGTGAAAACTGACTTCAAAGAAAATTTAGTTTATAAACTGTTACTAAGAGAAGCTTGAACTAATCAAAATCCTGTCAGATTAAGAAAAGGAGCAGCACGCGGGGACGCTGTGTAGCAGAGTGGAAAGGACTCTTGGGCTCTAGAGTTAGGTGGCCCTGGATTCAAATTCTAGCCCTACCTAACATCTAGTGAAAGTCAAGGGGACTTTAAACAAGCTCCTTTGTTGAACCAAGAGGTCAGTTTTTTTTCTGGGGGGGGGGGCGGTATTATTACTGCATCACATAGACTACTCTGTACAAAGAATTACTGTGTTGTCTTCTTAAGAGATGCCTATTCAAGGGGCACCTGGGTAGCTCAGTCGATTAAGCGTCTGACTCCTGATTTTGGTTTCATGGTTTCATGGGGCCTGGGATCGAGCTCCGCACTCAGCAAGGAGTCTGCTTGAGGATTCTCTCTCTCTCTCTCTCTCTTCCTCTGCCCCTCCCTGCCCCCTGCTCTCACTCCCTCTCTAAAATAAATAAATAAATCCATTTTTTAAAAAGAGAGAGATGCCTATTGGAAATAATGATATCAACCATTGAATGAGGGTCTACCAGTATACATGGCCCTTGAGCCATATCATTTCTAATTGTCACTCTGTGAGGGGAGTATGGATTTTGCAGAGAGGAGGTGATGGTTTCTCTTTGAGCCTCAGACACCTTGCTTTTAAATGGGTAGATTCCCCACTTCATAGGAGTTTTTAATGAGGAGTAAATGAGGGACCTGGTACCTGACACATGGTAGGTGCCAAATAAATGGAAGCGACTATACGTATGTCAATATTATATAGTTAAAAGGCATCTACCTAAGATTGACTTTCCCCTCTTTCTCAGCCTCCTTTTGTATTTTTTAGTGAGTGACTTTTTCTAAATTGACATTAACTCAAAGGCACTCTTAACCGAGCACAACCACATGGGACTGGTGACTTCTTTTCATAAAGTCCTTCTAAGTGATTAAGGGCGGGACCGTTGTGGGAGCTCAGAGACCAGCAGTTGTGATGATTGAAGAGCCGTACCCTTGGCCTAGGCAGATCCTACTTGGAATCCGGGCACATGTGGTTTTGTTTAACACCATGCTCCGCAGACTCATGGTCCAGGTTTGTGACCATCAGACATTTGTTGTTGATAGGTGAGGTCACCACAGTAGGGGTGTTTGTCAACCAAATTAAACTTCCTCTTAATGACCTAAAATAATTGATTCGGAAGGCCTTTAAATGGGCCACAGCAAAGTGTAAGCAGGCTGAAATCTGGTATTTTCTGCACAGATTACTGCATGTTATTGTTCTGCTTCTTGGGGGAAGATATGGATGGACCATGGGCTTTTAGGGCAGGCAGTGAGCCGAAGTTTGAATCCCAGCCCCACCATTTGTCTGCGTGAGATGTGGGCTAGTCCTGCGCACGTGTGCCTTACCATCTGTGAAATGGGGCACCTGCCTTAAAACGATGACCGTTAGAAATAATGTGATTAAAATTCCACGCACATTAGTTGACCCTCACTCAGTGATAGAGATTATTGTTAATAAAGTATTTCCACTGGGCGTCTCTGAAGAAGGTAGCTTAGTAATAATTTTGTATGAAGTGGTCAAACTCTAATGTAGTAACGTACCTTTTTTTCCCCCTGCTAAACTGATTTCTCCATAAACTGCTTTCTGTACTAAACTTAAACACCCATAGAGAAAAGTGTGACTAAAATTGGAGTCTGTAAACCTCTCTTTACATATTGTTTGATTCTCAGCTGATTTCAAAATGAATTTAAAGTTGAGTATTTAAGGTCTATGCCATGTAGGCTACAAGAGAAGTAAGTTTTTTATTTGCCTTTGGATTCAGACATTAATGACCTGAGCTTTGGCCTTTGCAGGTAGAGTGGGGCCACCATATTATGTTTGTTAGAAATAAAGGCACTGGCTCAGGGCTTTTCCTAAGTTTGACCAACAGTGGCACTAAAGTTTGCTTTTGTGTTTGGAAGTTATCAGTATCCCAGAGAGTGGTTTATGTGTCCTGCCTAAAATCCTTCCCTCCATAAACCCAAATATCTGACAAAAATCTAAGATCTGCAGGCTGGGGCTGCCTAGGGTTCTGGACATGTCTTTAACCAAATATAATATATGTTAAACCTTGGCATCAATTGTTTTGAATGATTTACTGGTAATAAATTTATATCCTGCCTCTTCAGCATTTTATTGCATATATTTTGTACTGACCGAACGGGTTAAATTATGAAGCTTGATAAGTACATATGCACATTACCCATCCCTAGCTTTAAAAGAAAAAAAAAAGGAAGAAAAAGATAGCTATGAGTTTGGAAGTCATCCCAATTTTTAAAAATAAGAGAATTTGGACATTTTGGCATATGGGGCTTTTTAAATGAAATTTCATGGAACTGAAAACAGTCAATTTTAGGTTTCCAAAAATTGTTTTGATTTTCATTGGTATAAATTTGCTGCACATGGTTTTAGGGAAGTTCTGAGAGATGCATTTGGGACTTCGGGGTTGATTTTTTTTTTCCCTGAGATTTGTGATTTATTTTTAAAAGGTGATTTTTTTTTTCTCTCCCCAACTCAAAGTATAAATCAGAGGAGACAGGGTTCCATTTCTAGGACCGCTTTTTTGTAATGACATCGTTAAGCATTGCCAAACAACTGGACTTGGGGGCTGAATTATTGAGCATCATTTCGGCACCATTTGGACAGTACACAGCAGACGCCTCTTCCCCCATCTCGGAGTTAGAATCTCGAGGCCAAGTGATTTGGGCCATTCCATTAGCAGCAGCTGCTGGTGATAAGCACCGTGAGAGTCACCTGTGTAGGGTCAGGCTTATTGCACATCAAGGTTCGGCAGTGTCGGAAGAGAGGGAAGATGCCCAGGAGGGGGCTCCAGGCCACCTGCTGTGTGAGGATCAAAGGGTTGAAAGGTCAGAGGGCGCAGCTCCTTTAACCATATCTGTCTGTGCAATAGCTATTTCAGATTGTAAATCTTGGCGATTTCATTAAGTCCTCCTGGCTGCTACTGGGGCATTGAAATAATAAAATTTTATATCTGTTGCCTTTCCTGCCTCTGGCAGCCAGGCTGATACATTCTCTGCAAAATGGGGCGTCTTTATGAAAACCTTTCCTGGAATGATCAGAGCAGCCCTAATGAAGCTTCATGTTGGGAAGTTGGGGTTCGCAGAACCTCATCCTCTGGAATAGTTTAAAAAAAACACACACAAACCATTTAGCAGCCTTTGTGATTTATGTAACACCTCTTTTCTGAAAAGCAGGTCACCAAAATATTGCATATTGCTAAATGCTTCATCTTACATGTAGGAGGAAAGGTGTGCTTTCTTGGTGTGGCTGCTTTATTAAATAGCCCGTCCTGATGACGCCAGGGCCCATTCTCTTGGGCCGCCCCAAGCCACTGGACAGATATTACTTCCCACTTGGCAGGCCTTTTGGGTGTTTTTAGAGTCATGTCTCCTGAATATGATTTTCCAAACACTTTTCCTAGATCTTAAAGTTGTTATGGACCTTTAGGGCTCCTTGGCTCTTGGGCAAGACAAATCACAGTAATGGCTGCCCCTTTACTGCCCATATGTTTAAGACCCCCTGTAGTTTGTTTGAAAAGTTAAGAGATTTTCACAGTGAAGGTGCCATTTCTGAAATTTAAAGTGTTCCTTTTCACCGGGAGATAAGTTCACTCTGATTAAGTCCGTAATTCTCACTAAGCCATGTTTATGGGGGCAATAAACAATGTTTCAGCGTGCTTGTTAAATTGGGTTTCCAACCTCTCCACTCTTTAAAAATTGACATTTCAAATAAAAGGCAGGTGGAGATGGGAGTCCGGGTTTTCTGTGCCTAGTGATGAATGAATGATGGCAAGTTGGCAGTTGTGTGGGGAAAAATGAGGCCCTATTTTATGGAGGGTGACCCCAAACCATTTTGGGACTAGGGAATCGACATCCCCTTCTACTGCCAGTGAAACTCTTAAATTCAAGTTTCACCATTTCAAATTGGATGGATACTGTTTCTGAAATCCTGCCAGCCACATTACACACATTATTTAATTTTCACAACAAGCCTGCGCTCCAGTCGTGGTGGCCCTGTTTTACAGATGATGAAAGTTGGGCACAGGGAGGTTAAGTAACTTGTCCAGAGTCACATAGCTAATAATTACAGGACCAGAATTCAGACTGAGTTGTTTCATTGTGTGAAGTGTTTTAGTGTATTCAGAAGAAAAATATGGTACTGGTCCAGGTTTAGGGTCTGTTTGCTGTTCTGTGTCTAGCCATTGATACATCTATCCAGAGGTTACAAAATAAATCTGTGACCTAGTCGCTGTCCTTAATATTCGCTAAGCTGGGAAAGTAGAGGGGCCGCACAGACAGGAGAGGGAGACCACCAGGCTTCGGGGTCGGGCAGTCCCAAGCTCAGGTCCTAGCTCTGTTATTACACGGGGACCTGGTGCAAGCACTTCAGTCTTCTCTTCTGTAAAATGGGATTAATAATGCCTGTTCTGTGAGGGTGCTTTGAGGATCAGACGAAATAATGTATTTTAAAATATTAGTATTTAAAAACCCTGCAGTACTTTATAGATGACAGTAGTGTTATTACAACATCTGTGAAGATAGTAAGGTTAAAATGGTTATTTTAAAGGAAAAGTGACAGAGATACATGAAACAGTTGGAAACATAACTAAACAAGTTTCTTTTTTTTTTTTTTTTTGTGGGCCCAGTCATATATGGTCCACTGTGCTTGGCGCCTAGGACTTCGAGAAGGCAACTCGCCATGGGGCAGGAGTAATCAGGAAGGTTTTATAGAAGAACATGGCCTTGTGGGATGGAGGTAATCGTGGTGACCTAGGTCTGGGCCATCTTCATATCTCACCAAGTGCTCCAGTGCTTTGTCTCTCCTTTGTGCTTTACCACAGACCTTCCTCATCTTGTTTGTCACACATGAGGAAGCAGAGTCTCCAGCATGGGGAGCATGCCTCAGTTTGAGGCAAAACACCACCAGCACAAGGGCGGACTTGGGTAGTGAGGTGCCAGGAGAGCTGGCAGAACGGGGCTCTCGAGGAGGCCATATAGTTGGCAGTGTAGCTGGCCCTCCAGGAAACACAGGCCCTACTTAAGCTTTCATCTTCTTGACAGTCCTGAAGGTCTCACTTCTCACAGAGAAGGCAACTGACGCCGGAGAAGGTAAAGTGCCTTGCCTGTAGCTACCTGGCCTAGTGAGTGAAAGAACCAGGACACCAGCCTTGGGACTTCCTGACCTTGAGCCCTGGATCATCCAGTGAAGGGAATCGATCAAGTTCCATGTGAATGGAGATGTTCTCTTCCACCGTACATTCCTGTGCCTTTTCTCAGGCCAGTTGGTTAGAGTTTACCCCACTGCTCCCTATCCATGCCCTCCCTGTAAGGAGGCCGAACAAGGCCTTCTTCAGTTCAGAGATCACGTTTCATTATCTGGCTGGCTGTCGTTAAAACCTAGCATAAAGTTGGCGTGAATGTGACCGGCTGACACATGACTGACTGAATGGGTGAGTGAATGAAGGAATGTCCAGTAGATGGACGGTCAGGAAAGGAAAAATAGCCCATTGGAGAAATAACTCCATGCTGACCTGGGTTGAAAATCCCTGGACTTGTTAATGAGAGTCAGTGCTTATTACCTTGTGAGGAGTGGATTTGGCCTGACCTGTGAGGGGCTTGCACCACTTCCCTCCCTTGTCAAGCTTCTGTTTCTGTTTAAAGCACACTGGGAAATTCCAGCGGTGTTTTCAGGGGTCCTCTGAACTGTCGGGCTTAGAGTTTTAATTTTGCGGAGCAGGAAGGAGCAAATCAGTGACTCCTGGCTCCAAAGAAAAACCACTGCGTTTATCAGCTGCTTGGCAGCTTGGTGACCTTTGGGGCCTGAGGAAGGGAAAGAAAATGTCACTCTTCCCTTTGCGTGTATCCAAGATTTCAGGAGGGAATAGTTTAGAATACCTGAAGATTTTCCTTTCCTCTTCTTGTCCTTTCCACTTTTCCTCTTATTTCTCTTTCCTTTCTTCCTAGGAGGCCACCGGCTCCCATGCTGTTCTTTGTTATGTGCTCATATATATGCGCATGCATTTGAGCACATTTTATATGTGCCGTATAGTGGAAAGAACATTGGCACGTGGAACCCAGACTCAAATCCTTTCTCTGACAGACACCGCTTGTAAGAATACAGGCAGACTATTTAATCTCTTTAGCCTCAGTTTCTTCATCCATCAAATGGGTGTGATATTCTGTAGAAAACCCTCTCCCCTGGGAATTTTAATGGGGTCTGGGCCAGCCATCAAGCTACTGAAGGGCTTGATTCTTTTGGTATGTGTTTAACAAACATCTGTTAAATTACAGTTGCTCAGTATGTTTGTTGATTGAAACAATGTGTCAGAACAATTAATAAGATGCATTGGGTAATTGGGTCTTGGTGTTCAACGGGCTTCAGTGTGTAGCTCCACCGTTTCTAAGCCAGAGGACTTCGGACAAGCTATTTTACCTCCCTGATCTTCAATTTCCTTCTCTCCACAGGAGTGTCTTGGGGATTACATTATATGGTACTCGTAAAGGGTTGGGTGTGGGAGGAACACACAGGCTAGTAGCTATCACGTTGTTGCTGTAAGAGTCCGTAAGATGATGGATGCAGGTCATGTACCCCCGTCCCTGGCCCTTGCGGTGGTTTGGCTTGTCAGGAGTAGAATTAGCCTAAGAGGGGACTGCATGAACCCAGCAGCAGTCGTTTAGCATAAAATTTGGATTAACATACTATGAAGATATAAGAGCCATATTCTCCATCTTTCAAAATTAAAGCAGCTGCTGAGAAGTCAGACTTAAGGGAGACCTAATGTCAGGAGCCATGTCAGTTTGCCTCTCTCACAGAGAGACAGAGACTAGATTTACTTTGAGCCAAAGCAAAGCATTTTGTGGGTGTGATAATGCTCTGATTTGGGAACATGCTATGTCCTCTTGAAACAAGGTGTCCTTGCTGGAAGTCGGTCTGGACCTGTCCCCTTTCCTTGATCGTCTAGTTGCTGGTCTCAAAGGTGCTGCCTCAGCCACGGGAGAGGAGACTAGGCTTTCAGGCCTCAGGGGTCACTCCAGCAGGGAGAAGGCCTGCCTGTGGTCAAGGCCAGTGCCCTGGGCAGATGGGAGGGAACATGGCCACGTAGGTGCCAAGTAAATATTTCTATTTTTTTTTTCATTACGTAATCTTTTCACAACACTGTGTAGTAAGTGGCGATGGCCCCATTATATAGACGAGGAAACTGAGGTTCAACTAGATTTAAATAACTTGCCCTGGGTCCTATGAGTAAGAATGAAAGAAGATGAAACCCAAAGCCCAGTCCATCTGACTCACGTTTCTTCTACTTGGTCCTGCTGCTCCCCCAAACCTAGCTGACACAGGACTACAAGCGTCTCTCAGAAGGTGCCCAGATAATGTTGCTGTTTTGATCTTTACTGGAGAGGCAACAGGACAGATTGAAGAAATAACATGTACCCCATGCAGGTAGATTCTCTAACAGTGAAATACATTCCCGAGTGAATCCTTTTTATCAAAATAATTACTTACATTGTTTTTCATAATAACAGTAATAAATACCCAGTGTTTATTATATAGCAAACGTTGTCCTAAGTACTTATACATATTTTAACTCATTTAATCACCATAACAATCCAGTGAAGTCCATGTCTTTACTGTTTGTATACCTACTGTTGAAGTATGAGATTTCTAGGGCAAAGTGCACTCATCTCAAGTGCACAGCAAGATTAGTCATCCATGTGACCACCACCAGATCAAGAAACAAAAATATTAACAGTCCCCCAGAAGCCCCTCTTGTGTCCGCTTGTAGTCATTCACCCTCTGACCTAAAGATAACCATTATCCCGGAGGTCAGTACTATTTTAATGTCATCGAACGGATGAGGAAACAGGCATGGGGGCGTTAAAGGGTTTGCACAAGGCAGCACATTTGTAACTGGCAGAGTTGGGAATTCAGACTTCGGCAGTCTGGCTCCAGAGAATGTACTTCTATCCCTGAGACATAGCTGGGAAAAGAACACTAGATTGGTGGTGGTTTCAGTTTTAATAGCACGAAATCATCAGTGGAGTCATAACAGCTTCTACCTTTGGCCTGAAAATCAGTTTAAATTCTTAAAGTCTTGGAACTGCAATCCATTTTAATGGCATAGCTTTCAAGTTGCAAGGATAGAAACTCACTTCCCTTTATTGCTCACTTACTGCAATCAGGTACTGTGTTAAATTCTTTTCACACATTCTATCACTTAACCCTCACAACACAGCTGTGCAGTAGGTAGTATTATCCCCATTTTATAGATAAGAAAACTGAGGCTCAGAAGTAAAGAGCTTGCTGGAGGTTACACAGTCACAGAAGCAAGGCTTGAATCTGGCTGTCTCATTCCAGAGCTCACAGTTTTAACCACTGTGTTAACTCCTATCTTACTTTTTGTGTCAACTGTGAATTAATTCTACACTAATTAATCATGATAATTTCACATGATTATTATCATTGCCATCATTATTCTTATTCCCATTACACTGCCTTGAGCAAACTCTATTTTGCTTACTTTGGGCTTCCGTTGTCCATTTGGGCTTACATTGACATCTGCTTCCAGGCCTCCCTCCCAGCAGAGTGGAGCCAGCCACAATATTCCATTCATTCTCCAGTTAATAAGAATCTGCCCCATGTCAGGCACTGTGCCGGGCACTGGAGAGGGAGAGACAAATATGCCCCAGCTCTGCCCTGATGATGGTCCTTCTGGAAGGACAAGAGAAAAGATGTACTGCATGCTGGCCCATTTACTCCATGCACGCTGCCTCACTGACCCCTATCCTAGATAGGGAGCCGAATGCTCAGCTGAGGAAGTCAATGTGGAGCTGGGCCTCTGCTCCTCAAGGTCTAGGACCAGCTTTCAGCTTTCCTCCCCATCTAGCTCCCAGCCTCCTCAGCCAGGGGAGCATCACATGCTTCTGACTGCTGTTTGAATCCCCTAGATTACACTGCCAGTGCAAACCCTTGCTCTTCATCTTATAGGCTGGCTCTGAGTCCTACATTTTGTCACTAGCTGCCCAGTCCCCTCCCTAGACAGGCAGGATCACTCCCATGGGGGGTGGTATTGGTGTGGTTTGAACTAGTGTCCCTATTTTCTATGTTAGGGGAGGAAATCCATTGTTTTCATACGACCAGTTTTAGAAAGTAAGGCTCAATAAAGTCCTGTTTTACAGGGGAAATACCAAAGGTAGAGTGATTCTCAAATAGACTCCACTTTTGTGTAGGGAAGTGTATCAGGGGCATCTCTAGGGGCATTGGATTTTTATATTTATCCTAAGAAGGCATGAACAGAAAAGCAAAGTTAAAAAAAAAAAATCCTGGGCCAGATAAAAGAAAGGAAAGAAGCAGGGAGCCAAACTCAGTTGCAAATCGAATGTACCAGGGACAAATCACCTTCTCATGTAGCATCCATTCACCATTCATGCGTTGTTAATTTTTTTACCATCTATTATGATTTTATTCCATGTTCTGGACATAGTACTAATGTGTTTATCAACTTCATTGGGATACAGTTTATGTACAAACCATCCATTTAAAGCATACAATTTAATGAATTGTGATAGTTTCATACATTCATGAAACCACCACCACCACAATATATAGAATATTCCCACCACCCTCAAAGGATTGTTCTTTTTAATTTAACAAAATAAAGCTCACTTATCTTGAGCTTCTCATGTGCCAGGCACCACTGTACTACTTTTAAAATGTTAACCCATTTAATCCTCATCACAAGCCTGTGAAGGAGGGACTGTTGTCATCCCCAGTGTATAGAGGACAACACTGGGGCACAGAGATGGAGTGAAATGCCCAAGTTTGCACAGCTGGTGAGTGTTAGAACTCACAGACTGGCTTCCGGATCCTGTGCTCTTCACTTCTCAGCTCTGCTGCCTCTCATTCATTGATTCACTCATTCATTCAGGAATTGCCTACCGTGGGCCAGGTGTTGGGATAGGAACTGACGGTACAGAGATAGGTCTTTTTACCCCCAAGAAGCCCACAGACTAGGGGAGGAATCGAATACCTCTATAAATAACTCTAGGTTGGCGTGTTATTCTGGTTGTGGGAATGACCTCAGGGGAGCACAGGGAAAGGCAAACCTGAGACCCTCTGAAGTGAGATTTTGGCCAGGCTCAGCCGAGTTCTCAGGAACTATCGAAGGAAAGGGGACAGACAGACAAGAGAGCCACTGTTGAATGCCTGTTAGGGTGTCCTGGGAATCAGGCTGACACCTTTACATACGCTTGCTTATCTAACCCTCACAGCAACTCTCTGAGGGGGTACTGTCTTGATCCCCATTTCATAGATGAAGACCTGGAGGATTTAGGGGGAGGTGAGTGAATTACCTTAAGGCAGCCCTCAAGGTAGAGGTGTGATCCCTAGGTGAAGCCTGTATTAGAGCCCGTAACCTCTCAGCTGCACTGACCACCTCCCAAATGACCATGTTTCCTTCCCTGTCCTGAAAGGTTGGGGTCAGGCTAAGTCTGTCTGTGACAAAGCATGAAGAGAAAGACATTTCTGATTAACAATATTTATGGGAAGATGCCATTTTTGTGTGTTTTTCTGTGCAAGAAATGCCATTTGGAAAGTCGGTGTGCATGTCAGTATTTTTTTTTTTTCATTCTGAGAAAAAGCCTGTGGAGTCTGGTGGGGGGAGGGTTTGCAGCTGGCAGGAGCTTTGGCATATGTTGTAACTAAAAAGAGAGGGAATGTGTTGGTGGGACAAGCTACCGGAGAGCTGTCTCGGTGTGCTGCGGTACTAGTAAGTGTTTTAATTGGGTAGGGTTTTTGGAGGACTATTTTGACATCTGCTCGTGTCTTTGCTGATTTTTCTTCACTTAGAGTAGGAAACACAAGCTGTGGATAAAATGACTTTAAAATAATTGGAAGTAAAGATATCTCCCTCAAAGTCGAATTTGAGAGGGACACTTTTTAAGAAGTGGAAAGTAAATTCCACTTCTAGGAATCCATCCTAAAGCACAAGGCTTTATGCCTACAAGTTTCGCGACAATATTATATATAAAAATTTCTGAAAAACTGGAAATAACAGCCAACAGGAGGGGGTTGGTTGTGTTTTGTTTCCGTGAAATGGAACATTTTGTGGCAATTAGTAATGGTCTTTATAAAGTTTTTAATGAAAAGGAGCATTTGTATGTTGTAATAATGAGAAAATCAGAAAGAAATATTAAGAATTGTTTTAACTATATTTTTTAAAGTAGGGATCGGGGTGAAGGGTTATGGAAGGAGACATCAAAACATTATCTCCAAACGGATGAGGGTAACTATAATTTCCTTCTTTGAACTTTTTTGTCCATCCCTTTTTTTCTTTTTCTTTTTTTTTTTTAGATTTTATTTATTTGACAGAGACAGTGAGAGAGGGATCACAAGCAGGGGGAGTAGGAGAGGGAGAAGCAGCCCCTCCCCCCCCCCGCCCCCCACCGAGCAGGGAGCCCGATGCAGGGCTCGATCCCAGAACCCTGGGACCATGACCTGAGCCAAAGGCAGACACTCAACAACTGAGCCACCCAGACGCCCCCCCTTTTTTATTTTTAACAGGCGTATGTGATTTTTATGATATAAAAGGCGAGTGTTATTTTGTGTCAGTGAAAGCTGGCCCCGGAGTGTTCCTATAGCTTCATGCCCTACGGGTACTTGTTCTGAGGTCCGAGCAGTTGGATTTGGGATGTCTTCAGAAATAGTTAGGCTTTTGAGTCAGAGTGGGTTCAGAAGTCAGCTCTGCTGCTCACTAGTGGTGTGATTTGGGGCATTTTCTTTGACCTCTCCAAGCCTCATTTTCTCATCCCTCCCATGGAGATGGTCCTATCTTCCTCTTTCCGTGGTTGGGATTAAATGAGCTGGCAGCCAGTCATGGGCCAGCTTCCTCCTCCACCAGCACTTCTCACTGCCACCCCCCCCCCGCCAGTTTTGAAGGTTTTTGTGGGGTTGGGTTTTTGTTTGGTGGGGGGCAGGTGGGGGAGAGCGGTTAGCCTTTCTTCATTGCTCTTGTTTCCTAGAGCCTTTCAGGGATAAGGCACCATCCGGCCGAGCTGGCCTCCGATTCTCTCCTTGGGAACACTGAGCTTCAGGAAGGCCCTTGAGTCTACGCCAGCCCCTTTGGAAGAGGCCTTGCTGCCGGGAGGGCAGCATTGTCCCATAAGAGGAAGCTCTGCCGACCCAGCTCCTGCCTGGAGCCTGGTGCTTGGGCATTTTGGTTACTAAGGGGACCCTGGCCTGCTAAGTCAGAAAAAAGGGCCAGGTTTTTTCCTCTTCTTCAGCCTGCTGCCATTGTTGAAAAAGTAAACACTCCACACAGCTTAACCGGCAAGCCCTCCAGCCAGGAGTGGGAAGAAATCAAAAGCCTGTTCCAGCCCAGGCCATGGAGAGCCCACAAGGGCTGGTCTGTGCTGCTGGGGCCTCACTGGGAATACAGAAACAACGCCTGATTCTGGTCCAGAATCAACATCCCTCTTGCTGGGCCTTTCAGCCTCTGAGGCTTCTCTGCAGTGGCCAAGCCCCCTGCCCCCTTCTGTCTGGGGCCATTTAGAAGGTCAGATGAGGCAGAATAGGCAACTCTGGGGTGCAGTGACCGTCCAGGCCTGGAGTCCTTTGCTGAGTTACGGAGTTCCTTGCGGCCCCTTCTCCAGTTCCGTTTCTGGTGTCTCGGCTTTTGAGGTGACAGCCCCTTGGCTGCCGAGAAGGGGCCAGCAGGTTTTCGTCTTTAGGCAGTTAGCACTACAGCTTTCAGACTTGCGGGGGCCGATCTGTGGATTGTAAGAGTAATAATCATAGCTACTGTTTATCAATCCTGTGTGCCTAGCACTGTGTGCATGGGGGGGGTAAGGACAGTGGTCACAGTTATCTTACCAGTTTTACAGAAAAAGTAGCCAAATAGTAGCGGCATAACCTGGGGTAAGCGGCTTCACCTCTCTGAACCTGTTTCTCATTCCTGGGGCAGGAATGGTGATACTTTGTCTCCAGCTAAGTTGTCAAATCCAAAAGGATCTGTGTGAGCTCTGACCGGTGGGAGGAGTGAAGAGGGTGGTTGTAGAGGCTGTAACTTCCTGCCAGCACACGGCTAGGTGTTTAATCTACTGGACTGAAAAACGAGGCAGCAAAGGAGCCCTGGACAGTTGACCATGAGTCTTAATGTTCTCATCTGAAAAGTGGGGATTGTGCTTTGTGAAACACTAGTGATTTGTGTTATTCTCAAGGCTCTTGGCTGATGGCTTTTTACCCTGTAAACAGAGCAGTCGATTAATGTGAGTGTTGGGGTTTGGAGGGCAGAATAAACTTGTAAGGAGGCGATTTTGTCCCTTCTGTGCGGTTCTCAGCCCATAGTGAACACTTAGGAAATGGTGAGTGGATTGAGAGGTTTGTGGGCTAGCCCCTGGTGCCTTGGAAGACTCGGTAGCAAAAGGAGTTTGAGGCTCCTAGGTGTGTTCAGTGGGAGGGACCCAGGATGCTGCCACCTGAGACCATTTTCAACCGTAGGAGGCTTCTAACCAGTTCAGCTCCACCCTCCTGCTGGGAGGAATCTTAAAATGTTTACTTAAGTACCATGTTCTGTCCTAGAGACTGCTGTTTGAGAGAATAAGCATCAACCAGTATTACTGAGTGCTTACCAGGTGCCAATCATTTTGGGGGCTGGTCATCCTGCAGTGGTGAGCCAAACAGATGAGCCCACACCCCAGTAGAGGAAGGCAGGCAGGCAGAGGGGTGCTGGGGCTCAGTGACAAGGGCTCTGTGGAGGTCTCACTGAGGTGCCCGATGACAAGGGGGCTGACGGTGTGGTGCCATGGGAACATAGCTGTGGAGGCGGCCAGTGCTATTACCTCTCCCCCTTACCTCACTTCTCTGAGCCTCCTTTTTCTCCAGGTACATAAAATGAGGGTAATAACATGCACTTTGAAGAGTTTGGTAAGAGTTAAATGAGATAAAGTATAAAACACCAGTAGGCTTCTAGTTTATATTATATTATTATATATTCTATATTATAATTGTCCATTTCTAGGTTGTTAGCAGACTCTGGCTTTAGCAGCCATAGATGGTCCAGCCCCAACACTAGGCTCTGCAGTTCTCTTGGATGAATTAGGAAAAGGCATCTCCTTCCTCCCACCGCCACCACCCCTGACCTAGGCATGCGGCTTAGCAAATTTCAGCCCCAGCTGTCTGGCTGGGCGTCCTTGGGCATTGCACATCTGCACAGTCATATGCAGTGCCTTAGAGGGCAGCTAATAGATTGATCCCTTATATATGTAAGGTGACCATATGTTCCACTGTATGTCTTTTGCCCTGGCATATTATGTTGTCCTTCACACCCACAAATATTCCAGTTTGGGAACTGGAAGGTCTTTCTAATTAACCGAGGCCAAGTGGGATAAAGATAGCAGTTCTGAAGTTCTCGACTCTAAGGGAATGAGCTTTGATATTTGAGAGAAGAGGGTTGAATGAGATTGGGAGTGGTGGGTGAGCAGGAGAAAAATGGAGGTGGATTCCAGTAGTGGGTGAATAGCATGATTAGAAATTAAAAACTCAAGGCTACACATAATCTCATACTTCTACAGTCTATGGAGAGTTGCTCCCAGATGGTGGACTTTTCCTTTCTCTGTATTTACCTATCCCTTCCTTCCCGGGGCACAGACACGTGGACCCAGTAAGCACGTCTCCCTTACCCTCTCCATCACTAGCCAGTAAAATAATGACAGATGGCCAGAGCCTCTGAGCCTTGACTCACTAACTGGGTTTCTATGGAAAATGGGACCCAACTGAAAGTGTGACCTTCCTACTTAATGTTTAAGGGAAATGTTAACATGTTAACACTAGGCCATACACCATATTCCATACCCAAGCATGACAAGGTCCAAAAGAGAGATGGGCAAGTAGCTTTTGGTAAATGAAAGGGGATGGGTTGAATGTGGGTGTCATAAGGGCCTAGCTGTACATCAAGAGTTCCTGGGGGCCAGAGCTTTAGACTGCAGCTTCTACTGTTTTAAAAAAAAGAAAAGAAAATATAAGAAAAAAATAATGTTGGAGTGTAAAGATCTCTCTTCCTAGCTGTGTGACCTGAGCATGTTAACTTAGTCAGCTTCATCTCTGTGAAACCCTTTCCACTCCTGGGACTTGGGGATGACTATAAAGCTTATAGAGTTTTTGTGACAGTTAAAAGGCCTCAGAAAATGTGAACCACCTAGCGTTGGGCCTGCCACAGAATGAGCCTTTGTCAAAGCCTTTGTCACTGTTCTTCCTTATGCCCCTTCCCCAGAGAGGGCCAGTGGAAGTATCTGTGGCCTCATGGTGCTTCAATGATTTTTTTCTCTTGGAAATTTTTTATTTGCAGAAAGTCAGAAACATGGCCCTAGATGATGTCGTGATCCTCAACGTGGACACCAACACCCTGGAAACTCCCTTTGATGACCTCCAGAGCCTCCCAAATGATGTGGTGGGTAATGAACTCTTGAGGTCTGACTCCTGTGAGTTGGGGGAGGGGCATGGATGTGATTTTAGAGAAGGGGAAGGAGAGGAGACTGCTGTGGTTGTTTCTGTCTATGCCTCCTTTGTCTCAGTGGAGAAAGTTGGAGGGTGGTTCATTTCTTTAGTCTTGCATCGCTCTGATAACTTGCATCTGGAGGGCTGTGAAGCAATCCCCAGGTCTCCTCAGTTCCTCTTTCTGTGGGAGCCGGGGAGTCTGGGGGTCTTGCTGTCCCTCTCCAGCACATTGCCATGTCCAGAGAATCAGACAGCTTCCCCTGGGCAACCCCACTGAAGGGGGACCAAAGGGCTTTCCATGTGAGTGACATGGGGCACTTCAAGTCTACATTTCTCTCCTGGACCATCATCAAGCAGCCGTTTTTCCATGTAGCAGGGTATCTGCTGACAGTGCTCTATGGTTCCATGTCCCATAAATCTTTGTTACCTTAGGTCTAGCCAGATAGCGAGCTCACTTTAGCAAAAGCAGCTGGCTGCCGCATTTGCCACGCTAACACATGGCCACACGCTAGTCTCAATGTTGCTACTTGAGCAGCCTCATGGGCAGCTGTTTGAAGTAGACCCAGTCTCCCCCTTGTCCATATGAATGAGGAGGTTTGGGACTCCCTGGGAAATACGGTTTTGATGTTTCTGGTTTGACCTGCACGGCTCTGTCTGCTAGAAGATCTATAAAGTTATTCTGGCTTCCAGACTGAAAGGAGTAGATGTTCCTGGCCACGTGTGCTGACATGGAATTGTGTTTGTGTCACTAGGTTTATGTCATGGGAGGGGGAGCTCCATTATTGCAAGGAGTCCCGTCGGTCCCATGGGGTTAGCTATCTGGAAGAGATTGCTGTTGATGAATGGCTTGCAACATGGTTTCAAACTCCTCCACTCTTAACTCAGTATAAGATTTGGGGGAGTCATTTGTGCAATATAAAAATATTCCATTTGTAGCCTAATTAAACAATGGCTGCCATTAACTGACTTCCTCTGAGCTGAGCACTGTGCTAAGAGCTCATTATTGGCCTCTCGTTTCCTCTTCACACTGCTCTGAGGAAGGTATTTTCCTTATTCCCACTTTACTCACCGAGCTAGAAAGAGGAGGAGCCAGGAGGTGAACCCAACTCCCTCACTCCTGAGAGCCACGGGGCCCCCATTGCCTCTCTAGGGCCTGCTGCATTCAGGGATCACATTCAGTTAGCATCATAGCCCAATGGAGGAGGTGTTCTCCTTTTCACGGGGGGAAAGAGCCTCAGAGAGCACATGCCTTGTCATAGGTCATATGGCTGGCTGGGGCAGAGCTGAGATTCAACACCCCCAAACCCCACGCTGCCTCTTCTCCTTATATACAGCCCCCCTTCTACAGCAGAGAGATGGCAGAAGCAGGAAAAATGAAAGCAACAGACACTGTTAGGTTTGCTCTTCATGTCTGGATGGTATGGGCTTGGGATCTTAGGTCTTCCTGACCATAGTTTGAGTTCTGTTGGTCCAAAGAATATGTGGTTTCCACCCTGGTTCCCTTTCAGTGGAAGAGCTTTTCCTTTAAGCCATGGGTGCCAGAGGTATGGACCTTGCAGCTCCTGAGTGAATATGGTAAGTGAGCCTAGGAATGGCCAGGAGCCCTGGGACAGCCCAGAGTGAGTGACTGGTGGTTAAGAAACCATGTAGTAGGATGGACTGGTCCCATCTGCAGTGCTCTGACCCAGTGCTGGGCATTAAGCAGCAAAGATAAAGCAGATCTAGTCCTTTCTTTCAAAGAGGAAAGTACGGGGGAAAAGATATGTAAATTACATCTATATCACGATATAGCATAATAGGGGCCACAAGGGAAATAGGAATCAGGCACAGAAGGGCCCGGGGGATGACAAAATTTGGGAGACAGGTAATAGAGGCTTCCTGAAGGTGGCACATTCCAAGATTGTTTGTTTGTTTGTTTAGAGAGCTCACATCTGAGCACGTGTGTGCAAGATCGTACACAAGTGGGTGGGGGAGGAGCAGAGAAGAGGGAGAGAGAAAATTTTAAGCAGGCTGCATACACAGCACGGAGCCTGATGTGGGACTCAGTCTCTACCCTGAGATCCTGACCTGAGCCAAAATCAAGTCAGATGCTTAACCGACCAAGCCACCCAGGTGTCCCCCCTCAGATGCTTTTTAAATGATCAGTGAAGTGGTCTCAGGGAACCAAAGGAATGGGAGCAAGTTATTTTTTTGTCTCTGAGCTCAGTCTCCCATCTTGGAAGGAGGAGTATGAGCCCTGTAGTTAGGATTGCTGTAGCAAATAAATGAGATGGTTATGTTCTTCAAATGCTCGGGACACTGCTCACACATTGTCAGTGTTCAATAAAAGGTACTTGCATTTGTTTTTCATAAAATTGTTAGTAGTTACAGCCAGAGTTAGAGGACAGTTGGTTCCTTAACAGTCTTCAGCCTACATGAAAAGGTCCTCTTCATTTGCAAGTTGGTTTGTGGCAGGGTTGAGAATGTTCTACAGTGATGTTCCAGCATGGGGCTCCAGACCCATTAAAGACCCCAAAGCTATAGTAGTGGAGAGGGAATGTGGTCTGTAAGGTATTCGTGTTTCAGTGGAACGCACAGGTATGATTCTATAAGGCTATGTGAACTCTCAAGTCCTTGAGAGAAGAAATCACATTCTGTGCTTCTCTGTCCCCTGCATTCAGCACAGGTCCAGGTACTTTTAGGGTATCAGCATATCCACAGTTGACCTCACAATTTCCCCTTTTGTCAGAGCGGCCTGTTGACAGCATCTGACAGATTCTGCTGCTTAAACTATTTGTCAAATCCCCATCTCTCCCTACACCACCTAATCCAAGCTCTTATTTCTCTCCTGCGCTATTATCAGCAGCCTCCGAACTTGGTCTTCAGAATCCAGCTCTTCCTCCTCTTGCACCAGAGCGACCTTTCCAAAAATAAATCTAACTGTATTTCCCTCTTAAAACCACTCCATCAGTGAATATAATTAAAAAACTAAACGAAACAAAACTTTGAAAGATAAAATATCCTCCCTGAACTTCCCAGTGCCTATAGCTTAGAGGCAAATTCCTTTTGTTGGCTTTGAAATCTGACAGACGTGTGTTTAAATCCTGGCTTCTTCACCTACTAGCTGTGTGATCAATGTGAAAACTTCTTGAGCTCTCTGAGCCTTCGTTTCCTTATAGGTTGTTGTGGGAATTGAATGTAATGTATATAATATATGTAAAACATATATCCTATGTGTATGATAGATGGTAGTTAGTGGTAATGATTTATGGGTGCAAATGATGATGATCATGGCATTCAGGGTCCTCCTTCAGGTTCTGACCCTCCTGTGTTTTTCCATAGCTTTAACTCACTCCCCTCCCAGCTCCAAACCCTATATTATAGGTATTTGGAACTGTTAACTAGCTCTCCAAACTTCACAAGTTATTTTATAACTTCAAACTTTGCATACACAGTTTCTCCCCTCCCCCCCCCCGCCCCCCAACCCCGCCACCCAATGTCCTATCTCACCTGTCAGTCTCTTACTCATTCTTCAAGACTAACTCTAAATGTGAGGCTATAAAAACCTTGCCCAGGGCACCTGGCTGGCTGAGTCAGTAGAGCATGTGACTCTTAATCTCAGGGTCGTGAGTTCCAGCCTCAGGTTGGGTGTGGAGCCTACTTAAAAAAAAAAAAAAAAAAAAAAAAAAGTAAATAAATAAATAGTAAAAACCTTCCCTGACCTCTCCAAGTAATTTGTATCTTTCTCTGTCTTCAGAGCTCCTTGTATTGATTGTGTTAATTATACTTGTCACCCAGCAATATAATTTATTACACATTTCTGGCTTTACCTTTTAAAATTGTCAGTTCTCTGAGGGCAGTAATTAAGTTTTATTCATCTTTGCTTCACAGAGATGTAGCAGCCACTGAATAGATAGATGGAAGGGTGGGAGGGACATATGGATTGGGTTATTTTGGTAGATGAAACCTTGCAAAACATGGCACCCATGCTGGAAATTTTATTAAAAGAGGCCTTTGTTCTGCTTCTAGCCATGATGGAATAATTGGAACTGGCTTTATCCTCCCACCATTAGCAACTAGAACTCTGGACAAATATAAAAACAACAGTTTTCACATGTTAGACAACAGGCAGTTCAGGACATTGAACGGAAACAAGTGAAGGGAGGCCTACCATCTCCCCTGGCTTTTCGCGTTGAGACATTTCGGGACCACATTTCTGGTGCCACAAGGGGGGGGGTGAGTCCCCAGCAAAGCGCAACAGTCTTGCTGAGTTGATGGGTCAGAGATCTGAGGGAGAGGGGGTTTACATTTGTGGGTCAAAGTACCAGACTGGAAGCCACTCATCAAAAGAGCTCCAGAAATCGGAATCAGGGCCTCTTGACTCATGTGCTGAAGACTAGGCCTGCCGATGTGTAGGGTGTGGGAGACATTCAAATTCTGACCAACCAGAGTAAGGAGATCTTGTTGATCACTCGGAGCAATTGTTGGAGACCACAGGAGGGCATGCCTTGGTAGTACTCTGAGTTAGCTCAAGAGTAAAGATAATTTTAGCCTTGCCCTCACAAAGCTTAACAGCAAGCTTTGAGGAGCTTAAGTGAGGGCTTTGGGGATGCTGGCAACATGCTGGGGTGTTGTTGTTGTTGTTTAATACCAGTTACTGGTATTGGGCAAGAATTCATTAAGCTGAACACCAATGTTATGTGTACTTTATGTTTTTAATCTTCAATAAAAGTTTTAAGCAAAACTATTTCTTTAAAAAGAAAAAGCCTGATATGCAAGAAATTCAACTTTCTGCCAAAATAAACTTCAACCCTCTTTAAAAGAAGACAAATAGAGGTGCCTGGCTGACTCAGTCAGTGGAGCATGTGACTCTTAAACCTGGGGTTGTGAGTTTGAGCCCCACATTGGGTCTGGAAATCACTTTAAAAAATTTAAAAAATCTTAAAAAATAAAAAAGACAATAAAATCCACACCCAACAGTATAACATTCACAGTATCTGCCATTCTATTGTAAAGGTACAAGAAACGTTGAGAATTAGAAAAATATAACCCGTAACCAAGAGAAAAACTAGTTAATAGAAACAAGCTTGGAAATGACAGATATGGTGGAATTAGAAGACAAAGACCTTAAGATATAAAGATTATAAACATGCTTGTGGATTTAGAGGAAGACCTGAACTAAATGAGAAGAGAAACAGAAAATATAAAAAAACTGAAAAGGAACATGTAGACGTGGAAAGTATCATACCTGGAATGAATATTTCACTGAGGTTTAAGTGGATATTAGACACCGACACTTAAAAGATCAGGGAACTTGAAAACATAGCAATGAAAATTAGCCAGTATGAAGCCGAGAAAGGGAGACGACAGGAAAAGGTTAATGGAACCTCATGGACCCATCGCACAATATCAAGAGGACCAAAACACTTAACATCCTAGAAGGAGAAGACGGTAGGGAAAGACAGAAAAAATTATTTAAAGATTATAGCATTTTTTTTTTTTTTACATTTGATGAAAATTGTAAAGTCAGAGTTCTGAGAAGCTCAACAAACCACAAGCATAGTAGATCCAAACAAAACCACACAAAAGCCCAAAATGATAAGTACTCAAAACCCGTGATAAATAGAAAGGCTTAAAATTAGCTGGAGAAAAAAGACACATTATATAAAAGAAAGAAGTAATGATGGAAGACTAATTATAAGAAGCTGCATAAGCCAGGAGATAATGGAATGACATTTTAAAAGTAATGAAGGAAAATTTTTGTCAACCTCTAAATCTATGTCCTTCAATAGGATGAAAATATCCTTCAAGAATGAAGGCAAAATTAAGACCTATTCAGAGAAAAAAAGTGAGAGAAAATCATTGTCAGCAGACACTACAAGAAGTGTTAAAGGAAGTTCTTTAGAAGAAAAAATGAAAACATAGAGAAAATTGAACAGTCAGGGAGGGACGAGTGCCAGCAATAGTTAGTATGTAGGTAAATATAACAGACTTTTTTTCTCATTTTTAGTTTCTACAAAAGACAACTGAGTATTTAAAGTAAAAATAATACCAATGTATTGTGTGTTGTAACATGGGTAGAAGTAAAATGTATGGCAACGGTAGCACAGAGGACAGGGTGGGGATGGAGAAAGGAAGTACGCTGTTTAAAGATTCTTAAATTCTATGTAAACTGATACAACGTTATTTGAAGGTAGACTATTAAGTTAAAGATGTATACTGTAACTCTTAGAGGGGCCACTAAGGGGAAAAAAACATGTAGCTAATAAGCCAACATTAAAAGTCCAAAACATTTGGGGGGAGGGGGGAGGATAAAGGAACCAAACACAGATGGAACAAATAGAAAAGTTAGCAAGATGATATATTTACCCAACTATATTGATTATTACATTAAACATATATTGTCTAAATACTTTTAATTGAAGGAGAGTAATAAATTACATAAATAATCAGGACCCAATTGTATGCTGTCCACAAGAATTTCATTTTAAAGAGTCGGGTAGATGAAAAGTAAAAGGATGGAAAAGATACACAGTGCAATCGCCAACCAAAAGAGAATGGATGGGGCACGAGAGGCAAATCTTCCTCATAGAGGAATTCCAAATAATATCTGTAGATACTCTCCTCTCTAGGAGAAGGAGCTTAATCCCGCTCACCCCTCCCCTGCAACACACACACACACACACACATGCGCGTGGGCAGGACTTAGGGACTCACTTCCAAGAAACGGAGTAGGGAAAGGGAAAAAGTGTAACTTGAGTGGACAAATGTCCAACACTCCTTCAGGCAATTAACATCACCGGTGATGGTGTGTGGATATCACGTGACCTTGATAGGATGAGGATACATGACCTCTCTGGTATTCTTTCCAAACACCCAGTCAAATAATGACAAAAACTTCAGTTAAACTCAAATTGAGGGACGTTCTATAACATACCGGCTGAGTACTTCTCAAAACTGTCAAGGTCCTAAAAAAAAAAAAAAAAAAAAAAAAAAAAACATAGGGAAGACTGAGGCACAAGCTGAACACAAGGTGGAATTCTGGATTGGATACTGGGATAGGAAAAGGACATTAATGGAAAAATCGGTGAAATCACAATAACATTTGGAATTGAGTTAATAATGTGCCAGCGTTGGCCTCTCAGTTTTGACAAATGTGCTGTGATAATATAAGACCTACTAGGTGAAACTGAAACAGAGTGTGGAGTATATGGGCACTCTCTGTAGGATCTTTGCCACTTTTCTGGAAGTCTAAAACTATTCCAAAATAAATAGGGTATTTTTTAAAAAGGAAAGAAAAGCAAGTAAGGGAATGATTATAAAGAACTTGATGCCTGTAATTTTTGATAAATTAGGTAAAATAAATATTCTTGGAAATAATACAAATTACACAAAGTTACATGGTAAGAAAAATAGCACTATTTCTATTAAGTAAACTTGAATTTGTAATTAAAACTCCCACAGAGAAAATTCCAGGTCCAGGCAGTTTCATTAATTCTATCATGCACTTAAGAACAGATACCATCTTTTGCTAACTTTTTGAGAAAATAAAGGGGGGCGGGGAATAGAAGGGAAAGAACACTTCCCTCATTACTTTATGAGGTTAGCATTACTCTGACATGCAAACCAAATCAAGAATTTACAAGAAAATAAAACTACTGGCCAATATACCTCATAAATATAGATGTAAAAATCTTTAATAAAATATTAACAGTACATGGTGACCAAATGAATACAGATTGGCTAAATATTTGAAAATCAATCAATCTAGTTTACGATATCAACAGACTAAAAAAGAAAAACAGTACCGAAACATACCGACAAATTATTTTAGGAAAAACTCAGCACCCATCCTGATCAAGAGATCTTCACAAACCAGGTATCCCCGTTGTGATCAAGAGCGTCTAGAGAAAACCTACAGCTAACATCTTACTTAGTGGTGAAAGAATAGAACGCTCTTCCTCTCAGAATGAGAACCCAAAAAAGGATATCTGCTCTTCCCATTTCTGTCCGGCATTGACTGGTGGTTCTGACCAGTTCGCTAAGACAAGGAAAAGAAAAACCCTAAATATTAGAAAGGAGGAAGTAAAACTGTCTTCATTCAGACATGACCCATGTATATGGAAAATCATAAGGAGTCTCATAAATGAGTTTAGCAAGCATGCAGGATAAGGTCAGTGTATAAGACAAATATATTTCTATATACTAGTAATAAGCAGTTGGAAAATGAAAAATTTAAAGTGCCACTAAAAATAGCATACAAAACACAAAATATTTAGGAATAAATTTAACAAAATATATGTAAAATTTGTATACCAAAAGCTATAAAATATTTCTGAGAAAAAATTTAAAAGACCTAAGCAAATGGAGAGCTATTCCATGTTTTGGATTGGAAGACTCAACATTTTAAAGATGTTAATTTTCCCTGAATTGATCTATAGATTCAATATATTCCCAACCCAAATTCCAGATGGCTTAAAAAAAAAAACCAACTTGACAAGCTAATTCTGAAATGTATATGAATATGCGACAGATCTGGAATAGCCAAAACACTGTTGAAAAAGAACAAAGTTGTAGGACTTACATTACCTACTTTCAAGACTTACTATGCAGTTATAATAAATGTAGCTTGTACAGATATATAGTTCGATAGAACAGAACAAATATTTCAGAGTTAGACCCACACATAAATGGCCAATGGCTCTCCAACAAATATGCCAAAGTAATTAAGTAGAGAAATGATAGGGTTTTTTTGTTTCAACAAATGCTACCAGAACAACTGGATGTCCACATAGAAACAAAGTGAATCTCGACTTTTACCTCATGTAAATATTAGCTCAAAATGGATTATGGACCGAAACCCAGAAGCAAAAACTATAAAATAAGTAGAAGAAAATCTTCATGAACTTGGGATAGGCAAAGATTTCTCAGATAAGACACAAAAAGCACACAGCATAAAAGAAAAAGTGATCAGTTAAACCTCATAAAAATAAAAGCTTATCTTCTTCAAAAGGCACCATTGAAAAAATGAAGAAGCAAGCCATGGACTGAAATATTCTCCATACGTATATATGAAAAAGGGTTTTTTTTCTAGAATATCCAAAGAACCGTTAAACTCAATAATAAGGAGACAGTCCAAATAAAAAGTAGTGAAAGATTGAAGAGACACTTAACAGTAAAAGATATTCAAATGGCCAGTGCACACAACCCTTGAAGGAGCAGATTAGTAACACAATGAGCGTACCACCATATACCCACTGGTATGACCAAAATAAAATGACTGCATTTCTTATAAATGTGTATCTTAAACATATGTTTACTCTTTGACAAAGTATTTCACTCCTGGGTATTCACCCAAGAAAATTAAAACTTACGTGAACACAAATACATATATGTAAATGTCTTTAAGCAGCTTTTTTCATAATCACCAAAAACTGGAAATAACCCAAGTGTCCTTCAACTTGTGAATGTACAAACAAAGGAATCCTCCTCAGCAATAGAAAGAAACAATTGATCTGTCCAACAATATGGGTGAATCTGAACTATCTTGCACTGAGCAAAAGAAGCCAGACATAAGAGAATATACTGTATGATTTTATTTATGTAAAATTCTAGAAGAGAGAAAGCTGTTTTGTGGTGGATGAAGGCAGATCAGTGGTTGCCTTGCGCTGGGTTGGGGAAGACGGGGACTGACTGACAGGGGCACCAAGGAACATTTTGGGGCGAAGGAAGCATTCTGTTTCTTGATTGTGGTGGTGGTTACACAGGTGGCATACATTTGTCAAAACTCTTCAAACTGTGTTTTGTATGCATTCTGTCATATATCTGTTATGACTCAAGGTAATTTTTAAAAAGAAGAGGACTTGGAAATGAATTTTAAAAAGGAGGCTCCAATATTGAGTAGCTTTCAGAATTAGCACTGTTGATTTTCATGTGATTTATGAACATGGGTAAAGGGGTAACTTTAGACATAGGGTGGTTCTGGCTTTCTACTAGGTACCTAGACAGTTTGGTTTCAACTTCCATAATCTTAATCTCAGTTATCTTTTTCTACCTTAAAAAAAAAAACAAAACAGATGGACAAGGCTAATACCATTGTATTTTGTTGGGTTCCATGAGACTTACAGATATAACATTTCTTACAATACTGTATTGTTCCCCCAGCTGTGGATTTTGGAGGAGGAATGTTGCAAGAATAGTCCATCTCTTATTGATCTCCATGCCTGTTTATAGACTTCAGGTTTATCTCAAGGCCACCAGCGTGCAGAGAGCAAAAACGTCATGTCCCCTCCCTCCACAGCCGTTTAAGCACTCTTCTTCACCTATTTCTTTCCTAGATTTTAAGTAACATCTCTTGTTCCTTCAAGAGTATTAAGTGTAGGGGCACCTGGGTGGCTCAGTCAATTAAGCATCCTACTCTTGATTTCAGCTCAGATCATGATCTCAGAGTCGTGAGATCAAACTCTACATCAGGCTCCGCGCTGGGCATGGAGCCTGCTTGAGATTGTCTCTCCCTCCCTCTCTGCTCCTACTCGCCCTAAAAAAAAAAAAAAAAAAAAATTATTATAATAAATAAATAAATTCTTTTAAAAAAAAAAAAGTATTGGGGCACCTGGGTGGCTCAGATGGCTAAGCGTCTGCCTTCGGCTCAGGTCACGATCCCAGGGTCCTGGGATCGAGCCCCGCATCGGGCTCCCTGCTCCGCGGGAAGCCTGCTTCTCCCTCTCCCACTCCCCCTGCTTGTGTTCCCTGTCTCGCTGTGTCTCTCTCTGTCAAGTAAATAAATAAAATCTTTATACATATAAAAAAAATGAGTATTAAGTGTAAGCTGCTTAGCCGGTACATAGATTCTAGGGCTTTAAAAAAGCTTGATAAAAGGGAGTTCAAACTCTTCCAGCCTTCCAGTGATGTGGACATACCACATTTTATTACTGGAGAACAAGATTTCCCATGGCTCAGTCAGAGTCCTTTTTAATATTCGTTGGCCTGGAATTTGTAGGCTTTTGTGTATGCACAGATATGTGGAAGCCTTTACTGTCCACTTACTTTTTACTTCTATAGGCTGAGTGGTGTTCTTTTATAATACACTTTCTTATACGAGGATATATGTAATGGGACATTAAAGTGTTCTTTTTTGACCCAGTAATTTCACTTTAACGTTTTTTCTTTCTGGCAAATACTTCTAAATGGAGAAAGTCACCTAACCAAATAGCATTGTTTATGTTATGTTAGCCGAAGTTGGAAGCAACCTTAATATCCAAAATTAAGGGGAGTAATTAAGGTAATCTAACATATTGCTATTCAGTGGCGTGTATCCTACAGTCATTAAAAATGATGGTTATGAAGATTATGGGCAACACAGGAAATGCCAAAGATACAATTTAGTGAATAAAGCAGAATATTAAGTGATACATCCACTATGAGAATAAGGAAGAAAAACAGCCAGATACCCGGAAGTAAAAGATTTTTAAAACACCTTCCAAATTGCCAACGGTAGTGTATTAAGATAGTAACGTTAAGCATTAGCATTTTTTCTCCTATTTTCCAAATTTTCCGTAATATGACTATTACCAGTTTTATGATGGAAAAATGATCTTTCCTCCTCTCATCTGAAACACTGGAATGTTTTGGCTTTGGGCTTCATGGTTTGTAGGTCTTCAGGTGTCTACCTGTCACCAGTCACTCATCCCTCATGCTTTTAAGTAATTGTCTGTAAGTCTCTGTTCTGTGTTGGCCACTCTCCATGATAGTGTCCACTCCATAACTTGTAAATTTGATGCAGAGAGAGAGAAGGAGCATCGTGATCCAGTGGGGCCTTGCCCTGAGTGTGTGTATATGATTTGTCAACAATCAAGTATTTTATGGGAGTTTATGGGACTTCATTAAAGATGCTGGAGCAGGAGCACCGTGGGACATCAGAAGAGACCTCAGCAATAAACCGCAGCTCCAAGCTTTGGAATGCAGTAAATGTTTAAGAGACTTCCTTCCTTTCATTACTGAATTTTACTTTACTTTTATACCAGTAAAGAGTTGTGTTTTATTGGTTGAAGTTTCTTGATTCCGTTTCCCCAGGTCTGTTTAAAAGCTACATTTTATCTTTGAGGATGTTTGGCTCGTGGTGGAGGAAATGCTGCCAGCGAATTCAATTAACTGGCAGAGCTCACAGATACTGTACACGGATTTCTTTTTTTCTTCTTTTTCACAACTGCTACGTAAACACAGCTGGGTTTAATATTTGTCGTAACAAAGATTTAACTTGAATCATTTCACTCCGGGTAATTAATGCTTGGAATCTCGGCTACTTTTTCGTTCGTCGGCTTGTAATCCTCTGCATTTCTTTACTCTGGCTATCTAGATAATGATGTGTGCTCTAGGTCTTTGCCCTGCCTTAAAACTGCTTAATATTTGGCCGTTCCCACTAGAGAGCAGATGCTTTTCTTTGCAAGAATTGAATTTCTGTCAGCTCTTTTATGCATCATGTGTTTGGAACTGTAAGTGGATCAAGTTGTTCATCACAGCAGGGACACTGTGAAACACATCTATTATACACACTTCCCACCCCCCCCCCCTTCCTGTTTTTTTCTCCCTCGAGGAGGTGGAGATGCCCAGATCCCGTTGGGAGATATCTCACTCTGTGCGGATGTATCCATGTGATCCACCATGGATCCGGCCTGGCTGCATCCCTAAGCAAGGAAATCTATATCCATTCAGCCCAGGATTGTTGCTGAGACAAATCCCGCTTTTATCTTTGTAAACACCACGCACTTCATTAACTCCCAAATACACACCGAGTTTGGGTCACTAAATAAACCCACCAGGCTTAGCATAATGAGTGACATTTCAGTAATTGATGCCCTAGAAAATGTTAATTGTGAGTCCATTATTCTTTTTTATGCTACAATAATGGCTAGGGTGGTTTTGGCTTTGGAGTTGAGTTGTGTGGAAGAATAGTCACCATCTATTAGGCTCCTACTATGTGCCAGGCACTGTGCTAGAGGCTTTGAAAGTCTTGACATTTAATCTACATAACAATTCTGAAACAAATGTCTTGGAGGTGGGGGTACTTTCCCCCTTTTTTATAGATGAGGAGAAGAGGTTAAGTAGCTTGCCTAGAGGCCTCCAGCAAATCGCCAGCCTCTGAGGCAGAATTTGAACCCAGACTAAATCAGCGCACGTTTGGGTGTTGTACTTTCATGCTCAGGGTTTGCTAGACGTACATTCATCCGTTGGTTGGTTGATACACTGATCCATTCCACATGTATATTACTAGTGGCCCCATTCCATGTGAAGTCTCAGGCCAGTTGGCTTTAGCCAACACCTCTGTATCCATCTAAATCTGAGCTGCTGGTGATGTTTGGAGTTGTTTATTTAGTTTTGCTTTTTCTATCAGAGCTCGGTGTGAATGTAATCCAACATCCCCAAGAACCTACCATGTTCTTACAGTTTTCATTTTGCGAGTTTCAATCCCTAGATTTAGCTTTGAGCTGATGGCTAAAAATTCCAAATCTGAGTAGTTTAGTTTGTCAACATTGCTTTAAAAAGCCGGAGTCTTGATGATGTTCCTGCTGCGATATGCTCATCTTTTAGGTCTCAGTGCTGCTGAGGGCAAAAGTGCATTTTGGTGCATTTTTAATAGCTATCATTCAATTTGCAGGAGTCATTCTGGGACATTCACATTCTGACTGAAATACCGCCAATCTGTAGAATTAATTATAATTAAATAGATAGGTAGCTTTTGCCCATGAAGAACGTCATTAATCTCTCGATAAACATTTTTAGTTACGATTAACTTTAGTCTTTCTGCAAATACTTTTCATTAGAACCAGGCATTATTGTCCTGGTTCATTAGAAATAGACCAACCCCTTTTATTTTTGATTTGCAGTCCATTTTGTTGTTGAAAGATGCTGGCATTTAAAAAAAAAATTGGCGGAGGATATGTTGTAAAAAAATAAAACATGTATAACTTCCCTCTTGCAAGTGCATATCTGTTTTTTTCAAAGGTAACTTACATTTGTATTTTGTGCCTTGTGTTTGCAAGAGAATGGTTCTTGGTTTATTCATGTTGACAACTGAAAAGCCTTAGACCTAATTAAAAGAATTTCCACGAGCACCTTTACTGAACCATTTCATTACGCGGCACTGCACAGATTGCATTGTGAAACATGGTGATAGTTTAAATCTGACCTTTAAACCTAAACTGCCAGAAGTATGGGGGAGAAAACCCTTCTTTGAAAATACTCCCCGGATACATATATATATGTATATAGGCACACATGTATGCACATATTTGGTTAGAAATAATCTTTTTATTGGATGACCACCTAATAATATAAATACACATTTATTCTGAGCTCAGATCTTGCTTGTAGCCTCCTTGAGCCTGGACAGAATTTTCAGCTGCATTAATTTTGTGTGTGTTTGTGTGTGTGTGGTGTTTTAAAGCTAAATTGTTTTATAGGGAAAGCAAAGACAATTTCACTTCCTCTGCACAAAAAAAAAAAAAGTGCTTGGAGGAAGAAGAGTATTACAAATAGATAGAAAAATACAAAAGTTGTTGCTGCTGTGTTTCAGTTTAAAATGCGAGATACTTGGACTAAACACATGGGGAGGGGCTGGAGTGCTTTAGTGTGTGCAAGACTCCTCCTGAGCTTTGTTTGGCAGATAGTGGAAATGGGCCTTTTTGTTCTGAAATTGTACTTTTTTATTCCCAAGAATGTCATCCTAAGGACTTGATAGTTTGTTCTTAAGATGCTCAACAAAGCCATTATAGCGCATAGTGAAGTAGCCCTTCCCATAATGAAAATTGATCCTTTTGTCTGACAAAAGCTGCTTAGGTTGTAAGGCTTGCCTCTAACTTTCTGACTTAATGCTCAACCAGTGAGATGTCAGGAGAGACAGTGGGAGCAGAAACCTGGGCCCCTCGGGTCAGAGCCAGCTCCAGCTTGGAGCTCCACATAACTAGCATAGTCCCCACACCCCCATGGAGAACCAGAATCTTTGAGGGGAAAATGGGATGCGGAAGAAGCAATTAAAGCCAACTGAGGTCAAGGTACAACCATGTTCTCAAGAAAGAAACAGAAAAGCAAAGAATGAAAGGAAGCAATAATGGAGATATATTAAGTTGGGGAAGAAATAAACCAGTATCAAGGACAGATCTAATTTGCTGGTTTTAAGAAATCCTGGCAGCAGTGAGAATCAATGAAATAGCACAGACTTTGGGGTAAGACGGACTTGGGATTGACTTTGGCCTCTGCCCTTCGCTGTACCAGCTGTGTGACATGGGGCTGAGGCTCACTTTCCTTTATCTGTATAGTGGGGATAATCATGCCTGTCTAGCCCAGTTCTGAAATTTTAATACAACTGGATATGAAAACACCTGCCATGATGTTTGGTACCTAGTGCGGCGCGGGGGTGATAAATACTAATTCCTCCTCCTTTCTCCTAATGAATTCCTGGTTTTCCCAGAAACCGTTACTGTGAAAGATAGTGGGGTGGGATTGCCTTCACATATCAAGACTTTTTGCTTCAAATGGGAGTCAAGCACTAAGGCATCGGTAGATCCACTGCCATTTTTCACTGCCAATGTGAAAGTAGCAGAGGGAGTGAGTCAGTGTCTGTGTGTCCCTGGAAATGGGAAAACAAGGCAATAGTTTGTTCTCCCCTCTCCAGACCCAGACATTCTCCAGGAGATCTTATAACAAAGCCTTGATATCTAGCTTATTCAGGAAAGGAAGAATCACTTTGCCTTAGTCCTTACAGGCCGTTTTTAAAGGGAGAAAGAAAGTGTGACTCTCTTGCCTCCTCCCAGCTGCTGCTGGGTGTCTGATTGGTCAAAACAACAAATCTTTTAACTTCATTTCTGACACTGAGCAGTTAATGCAAGAAGTGGGGCCCCCTGCACAGTCTAACTTGAGTCAGACTGTTCACTCTCTACTTGAGGTGTTTTGCCAGCACTGAGGATGGTCCTAGTTCTGCCTTCCTAGAACATACAGCGTAATAGAAAAGAGACATTTATGGGCTTGTTGCGACAGGCGCCATTACACATTGCTCTGTGTCTCTGAGGGAGAGGTACCAGGAGAGTTTATGACAGGGAACCTTGGTCTATTCTGGGGGGTCAGACTCAGGAAGTGATTCTGTTTGAGCCGAGACCTGAAGACTGAGTAGTCGTTGTCCAGTATGGTAGCCACTATTCACATGTGGCTATTTAAATTTTAGTTGATTAAAATGGAATAAAATAGAACATTCGGTTCCTCAGTCACACGAGGCACATTTCCAGCCCTCACTTGCAGCTGCCACAGCAGATGACACAGGTGATAAATTATGGGCAGAAAGGCCCACTGGACGGCACTGGGTTGCGGGCAAGGGGGTGATGGTGCTGGGAGCGCTCCAGAGGAGTAGGCCTAGCAAAGGTCTTGGGGTGCAAGAGAGGCCAGTGTGACTGGGGCCCAGATAGTGTGGCTGACGCCGTGGAGAGGTTGCAGGGCCTCAAATCTGAAAGAAGCTGAGGCCGGTCACTTGGGGCCTTGCAGGTCAGGCTAGGACTTTAGTCTCTTTCGTCCAAGCAGTGGGGAGGCTGCACAAAGATCCTAGCAATCAGAAGGGCACAAAACAGAAAATGAAAGCATCCCTGCAGGGTCCATACTTTTCATGCTTGATCCATGGCTTTTTAGATTTTTAGTTCACATATAAACTTATATAGATACGTGATTTTTTTAAATGATTCATGCGGTATGTATTGCTCAGCAACTTGCATTTTTGCCCCCGTCTGGCAGTGTTTTGTGGACATCTTTTCCTATCAGAGGTGGATAGGTGAATAGTGGGCCATCTTTCTCTCTACCTTCCCCCCCACCCGCCACAAGTTGCAACCAAGTAATAAAGAAAGAAGCCTATATTTATTGAGTGCAAATAGTTTATCTTCATTTTCATGGAGGGGGGAAAGATACATAAAAACTAGTTATACAAAAAGCTAAATACTAGGATGGTGATACATACAACTGAGAGTTCCTTTCGAAGTAGTAACGGACTACCTTGTGGCTGGTCTGGGGGAGCCTGACTGCAAGCTCTCCAGTGCTGGGTCCTGGTCATCCGCGGCTGTTCCTAGCACTTTTCCAGCATGGGGCCTGCAAAGATTAGGCATCAACGAAAGGAATAAGCTAATGTGCCCTGAGAAAGTGCTATTTGTTCTGACAGAGGGCATCACAGAAAAAGGCTTTTGGCTTTTTTTTTTTCTTTTTGATAGAAGGATTTTGTTCAAGAATGTGGGAGGGAGGGGTAAACAACATTCCAGGCTTTTAGGGATGATTTGGAGGCCTCCGAAACTCAGTACAGGACAACGTTGGAAATGGAGCTTGAACCGAGCCTGGAATATTTTGCTAAGGAGTTTGGACTTTATTATGTTAGCACTACAGAGCCCCTGAAAGTTTTGGAGGACTGGAGTAATAGGATGCAACCTCTTGTTTTAGAAAGACAAGTTCATGCAAAAGACAGATGAAAATAGAAGAGCCACTAGTTGAAAGATGGTTGCAGTAGTCTAGGGACAAGAGGAAACGTGAACATCAAAGAATGGAGGCAGTTCGCTGCCTCCGCTGCCCATTTTACATCCATTGTATTTAATCCTCACAACGAATGGATGTTGCAGATATCTCATTTTATAGCAAAGGAAACAGAAGCTCAGAAAGGTTAAGAAAGTAGGAGGGCTAGGTGTCCAATCCTAGATTTAAGTGATCCAGTCTATACCCTCTGCTGCCTGAGGAGTGCATGTGGACAGAGAAGCAGGTGAAGTCAAGAGACCTTCAGTGAGCAGGTACAGCAGGAACGTGGGGTAGGGAATACTGCTTTTGTTATTGCACGTGTTATGTTTGCACTGTTAAGACTGGACTAGGTTTGTTTTCCTTGCAGTTTTGGTTGCATCTAAGTGGTGGCTTTCTGCAGATGGGGAACGGATGAGTATCAGTTTCTCTTACTACACCCCCTGCGCGCCCCGCCCCCCCCCTCCCCGCCACCGATCCTTCCCAACAGAGACCAGATTCTTCTAATGATCAGTCACTAAAGAATGTGATCCTAGACTTTCCTCCAAGCAGTGAGGCTCAACCACTGGAAATGCCTCTCAGGATATCAAAACACTCACTCGCCCGTTCTTTCATTTAGCAGCAAATGCTGAATGGTTACACCAGCCAGGCCCTGCTGGCCCTTCTGGGAACTCAGGCTAGCAGGAGAGGTGGTAGCTGTAGCAAATCGCTGAAGACTCACCTAAGCAGTCCAAGCACCCCAACAGGGTGTCATTAACCCTCCCTTAGGGGTCGGGAGGGTTTGGTAGATGAGGGGACATCTGGATTCCCTCTTTCCCTTAACCCAAGGTAATCTTTAATTTGACTATTAAGGAAAAATACCTCATTTAAAATCTTTATCATAAAAGGAACATATGCTTTTTAATAAAGGATAAATCAAAACAATCAAAAGTGCATAAAATAGAAAGTGAAAGCATCCCTTCATGGTTAAAGTTTGATCCATGACATTTTAGATTTTTACTACATATATAAATATATATATGTAATATATATAAGTTTTTAAAGGATTCATGCTGTATAGCTCTGCAACTTGCATTTTTCCTCCCATTTGGCAGTATTTAATGGACATCTTTTCATGTCAGTTCAAGAACTGTCAGATACTTTTTAGCAGCTATGCAATATTTCATTGTGAGGATGTGGTATAATTGACTTAATTGGCCCCCATTGATGGGCACTTGGATGGTCTTTCGAAAGGTGAATAGATCTGCCACAAATAGAACAGGAAGGGACAAGAGACAAGGCTGTGTGAGTTATCGGCCTGTGTATGGGCTGGAGAATAGTGTATGCTTCTAAACAGTAATTCGCTCTCAGTCCAACATACGTTAGGTGGGGCTGAGGGAAGTGAGGCCAGTTGAGCAGAGCATCACTAACTGCTCTGAGAAGTTGGGATGTTTTTCTGCAGGTGGTAATGGCCAGGGGTGGGGGCATTGAAGGATTTTGATGGAGGGATTGAAATGACCAGATTCATATGTTTCTGAGCTTCCTGGAACAGCTATGAGTGGTGGCACTGAGGGGACGCCGAAGAGAGCCTATCTGGGAAGCTACTCCACCAGTCTGGGCCAGAGAGGAGGGATGGAGCTGCCTGGCACAGTGCCAGGGTCACAGGCACTGAGCGGAGAGGGTGGATTTGAGACATATTTGGGGTGGTGCTGATAAGATGTGGAGAATGGTGGTGGGTAGGGAAGGAGGATTATGGAATCTGACCCCCGAATCTGGCCTAGGAGATGAGCTGGGTGATGCTGCAGTGGCCACGATGGGACACGGGGGGGGGGTGGGGTGGGGGGGGGAGCATTCAGGAGAGGCTGGTGCATTCGTTGTAGCATCCACTTGCCCTTGTTTTCTGTCTTCCTCCTGATACCTCATTAAAGGAGGAAGCCATCCTCATCAGCATTTCCATCACCCCCACGTTATGCGTGATGAACCCCAATGTTAATGATTTGACCAGAACCCCCATGAGTACTCCTGGCAAGTTCAGTTTTAGATGTATGACTGCGGTTTATTTTAAGCCTCCGATTTTCGTCCCTCACTTTTATTTAAAGGACGAAATTCTGTCGCCAGTTATCAGATGCGCATATACTTGAAGTTTCAAAGTTTGAAGTGCTGACAAAAGCTTCTCCACGTTGCAGGGTGAGGAGAGGTCTTCAGAAGTCTTGGCCTAAGTGGTTACAGGGGCACCAAGAGCCCAGGACCACTTGGCTGGTTTCAAACCAGCTGGGGCGGGCAGGAAGGCACACACTCATATTTGCTCAGTTACAATCAGCAACGACTTCTTTGTGTAAAATGATAATGAGGCCATTAGGAGAAGCTCACCTGAAGTGCAGCGTTGTGAATCCAAGGTAATTAAACACCTCCCGAATGAAAGGGAAAGGCCAGGGAAGGTTAAGTGAGGAATCATCTGCAGCACAGGTGGCCCAAGGCCTTTGAGGATCTAGAAGAGTGACAGCGGCTTGCACCAGTTCCAAGGATGGAAATGTCACCCTTGTCCCTGGGAGAGGCAGGATTTCTATTCTTCAGAGGGTGGGAAGTGGGCAATATTTTTCACATTTTAATAAAGCATGTTCTGTTTTGTTTTCATGTTGCTATTTCAAGTTGCAAGTCCATGGCAGAGTCTGCCCGGGTACTGAGTGGCCTGCATGCTCTTCATGGGCTCTCACCACTGTGGCACTGTGTCAGGGCCATGTGTCCCTGAATGGGGAAGTCACAGTCAACGGGATACTGACACCTACTGCTTCCAGAGCAAGGATGGTTTTCTTTGGCCCACCTCCAAGCCCAGAGAGGGTAGCCACCCCCTCTCGGCATATTCCCATGACTTCTGACATCCCAGAGAAGGAGAGCAGCCTTAGCCCTACCCTCACTCAGTTCACTGTACATATAGTACAGCCCCTTAGCAACAGCACAGGAAGTGTTCTCTCAGTAAACACTTTGTGGTGACTTACTAGGTGCCCAGCATTGTGCCCCATGACGTCATATGCCCTTCCAGTGTATCTTTATAAGCTCCGGCAACAGGATTTTCACCGTTCAGTTTCTGGCCTCAAAATCTCTGCTGTCTCCACATAAAAGTTTCTACATGAATGTTCATAGCAGCATTATTCATAATAGCCCAAATGTGGAAACAACCCATGCCTGTCAACTAGATAACGACGTAGGGTAAATAAGACGTGCTATAGCCATACAATGGAATATTATTCAGCTGTGAAAAAGAATGAAGTACTGATAAGCACCACAACATGGAGTAACCTTGTTTATAATGAGCATTATGCTAAGTGGAAGAAGCCAGTCACAAAAGACCTCTTATTGTATGATTCCATTTATATGAAATGTCCAAAATAGGTAAACCGTAGAGACAGAAGGTGGATTAATGGTTATTTAGGACAGGGTGCAGGAGGTGGGGAGGAAGATTGGTGGGGAATGAGAAGTAACTGACAATAAGATGGGTTTCTTTTTGGGGTGATAAAAATATTTAGGGGCTGGATAATAGTTCTACAACCGTGTCGTCATATTAAAAACCGCCAAACTGTATACTTCAAATGAGTGAATTTTATGGTATATAAAATATATCTTAATAAGCTATTTAAAAATCTCTGGGGTGCCCGGATGGCTCAGTAAGTTAAGCATCTACCTTTGGCTCAGGTCCTGATCCTGGGGTCCTGGGATCGAGTCCTGCATTGGGCTCCCTGCTCAGCGGGGAGTCTGCTTCTCCCTCTCCCTCTGCCCCTCCTCCCTGCTCGTGCTCTCTCTCTCAAATAAATAAAATTAAAAAAAAAATAAAAACCCCTTATCAGAAGCTTATTAATAAGAAATAAAACCCATGGAGCATTTCTATTTTGTTTTTAAGATTGATTTATTTGAGAGAGCGTATGCGAGCAGGAGGAGGGGCAGAGGGAGACTCTTAAAGCAGAGCCTGACACAGGGCTCGACCTCATGACCCGAGAGATCATGACCTGAGCTGAAACCAAGAGTCAGACACTCAACTGACTGAGCCACCCAGGTGCCCCCAAGAAGCATTTTTAAAGTCTAATCTATCCCAGACCAGCAATCCTTAATATTTTTAGGTTCATGGGTACCTTTACGGATCTGAGGAAAACTGTGGAGCCTATGCCCAGAAAAATGATCATCACTCATTCATATTAAAATTTTGTAGGTGGCCGGCGCCTGGGTGGCTCAGTTGGTTGGGCGTCTGGCTTCAGCTCAGGTCATGATCTCGCGGTGCTGGGATCGAGCCCTGTGTGAGGCTCTCTGCTCAGCAGGGAGTCTGCTTCTCCTTCTCACTCTCCCTCTGTGTTCTCTCTCTCTGGCTCAAAAAATTTTGTAGGTGATTCATGGACCACCTGAATCTAATTTTTCTATTTTATCCTTAAATAATGTTAGCCCATACAGATTCCTGAAATGTGCTCTTGATGTGACACCTGCATGCTTAAAAACAGTTGTTTGGTTTACATTTTCCCTAAGACAAAGGGGAAAAAAAACTCCTGACCGTACTCACAGCACTTCTGACCCCTGCCTTTCCCGCTAGCCTCGTTTTAGGCCATGTTCTCCATCATTCCCTCCCCTGGAGCCATAGTCCTTTCTGTTCTCTGAACTCCTTCTCACCACAGGCTTTTTTCCCCTGTGCCTGGGACACTGTTCCTTCCCCTCTTTGCCAGGTTCTACTTCAGCTCATCCTTCAGATTTCAGTTCAAGCCTGCTTCCCTCCAGGAAGCCTTGTTGACTTCCTCAGTGAGCTCTAGCATAGACTCATCACGGTGGCTATGTCACAGTCATTTGATACTTTCCTCACCGGAATGTAAGCTTCATGTGGGCAGGGCCCAGGTCTGGTTTTGCCCATCGTTGGATCACCATTGACTCGAGGCTACCACATTGCCAGGTTCCAGGGGTACTTTTCATGTGGAACAAACACAGTATGAATGGTGTGCCCAGAAGTTGTGCAGTGCGGCATCCTGAGATGAATGAAAAGCATGTTAGAAACAGACCAGGAAGCTTGATGTTGTCTCTGATGTTGAGGGCAAGAGCCATCATGTCACACGTGAGGATTTCCTACGCTGAGGATTCGTAGGAGAAATCTCTTTGAGTTCTCACTTTTAGGAAAATGTGTTTTCATTTGTGCAGGTGGCTTGTTTGTACCACATGGACCCAAAGAATCTCACAACTTGAGTTTCTCTTTTTGCTTTGACCACTAGCAGGCTCTTAAGTCAAATTTGCAGGCCAGCTATAGCCACCATGTAAGACCTTATAGCTTACATTGATACACGAAATATTTCTGGCTGCTTTTCCCAGTGCCATGGCTTTCTTGCCTATTTTTCTAAATCTCTTGAGTACATATCTATAAACTGCCACGATTCTTTTAGAGAATGAAGGATATAAGAATATATATTTATACATGTTTACCTTATATTTAATAAACATTTAATTTATAGTATGTTTAATAAATCTATATCACATGTGTTTACTATATATATTTAATGTATAACTAGAGTATGAGGTATGAGGTATATATGTTATAAATAAGCCATTCATTTCCAATATTTTTAAGTAATTTGAAGAGGGAGTAGAATTGGAACTAAAAAAATGTGTGTCGTTTGGGCTTAGATTATTAGACTTTCAATTCATGTTCCAATTGGCCACTTCTTGGGTTTGTTCCTCTCTCTGGGATTGTTTCACCCTTGTAAGACAGGAACGCCGATCCCTTCCTTGCAAGACTGTGGAAAGAATTAAATTAGAAAATGTATGTGAACGCACATACCTGGCACGCTGAAACTACTCAGAAAGTAGCTTTGTGTTTGCTCTTATTCTATACGCTCTGTTCAGTTTCAGAAACCTGTCCTAATACCGAATGCAGTTTTGTTCTCCAGAAGCTGAGGTATTAAATCCATCCCCCTTCCAGGGAATTTCTAGAGCTCCGTATGTATTGGGCTTAGCCAGCCATCTGTCCACCCTGCCCTCAACCCGTGTCTCCTTTCTCTCTGTCACCAGATCTCTTCACTGAAGAACCGGCTGAAGAAGGTGTCCACAACCACCGGTGACGGTGTGGCCAGGGCCTTCCTCAAGGCCCAGGCTGCTTTCTTCGGCAGCTACCGAAATGCTCTGAAAATTGAGCCGGTGAGTAGCTTCTTGGCATTTATAAATTGTTTGGTCAGGGCTGAGAAATGTGCCTGAGGGGTCACAGGAAATCAGGTCTTCGTCTGGTGGTTGAATTTCCCCAGAAGGGGTTGTGCGTCTATGTTGTGAGGGGCCAGGGGGCTGCCCTCCCTTGGCCCTTCCTCTTAGCGTGAGGAAGCCATGCCACTATGTGTGAAGCACTCACTGTTCCTGTGCACGTTAAGACCCGTCCCCTCCCTGGACTACTAGTAGCACCAGCTGCGTGTTAAGACAGTCCCCGGACCTCTCACACTCCTGCTCTCTGAGGATCCTTTCCACTTGACAAATGGGGAAACTGAGGCTCAGAAGAGACATGACTTGCTAACCAGCGGAGGAGCTGAATAGTCCCAAAGCCGATGCTTTCCCTCTGTGTCTCAAAGCCCTTTTCCTCTAAAGGGGCCTCTACTCCACACTCGAAAAAGCAAGGTGTCCCGGGGTTTCACTTCTCAGGTGCTCCCGAAGTGCTCTTGGTGTATTGACTACATGGTGTGCCACGAACTGCGGAATAATGTTACCCCCTCTGTGGCCCTTCAGCCTTCCTGAGCCCCAGTAGCCTCATCCACTCCCCTGCCTGCCCTGTGAGGTGGGAAGTTATATGAAGATACGAAGGTATCACGTCAGCCCTAAAAACAAAGTACCAGCTTTCCCGGCTTCAGTGAGAAGCTTTCATCTGATGACCCTCTACTCTGCCTACTCCTGGCCTCTTGGCCACAGAGAATGGAGAACTTGGCCTGGGGGGCCTGGGTCACCATGTGTAGGAGGAAACGCTGCAGGGCGAACTTGCCCACCGCCCTTTTCTCTCAAGAGCACAGAGCTCCCTTCATCCTGAGCCGGCGGGTGACAGCAGCCACATCCAGCCTGGTTGCAGTGGGTGTGAGGACCCAGCATAGGTCACACTGCCTATGGGCCAGGGCTGTTTGTTTCTGGTTTTAACCCACAGCATTTTTATTATATCATATGACAAAAGGTGAGTTATATGTCAGGCAGTGCATTTCACGTGCAAACTCTGACAGTGACTCTTGCTTATGCTTCCCCATGAGCCACAGTTCTACATTGTTAAGATTTTTTTTTTTTTTTTTGCTACTGTGACTCCATCATGTGTCTAAATGAGACCCAGAGTAATAGTAAACACCTTGTTTTCCCTTCACCCAGGGCATACTCTCTGCCAAGTGGGGGGCTCAGGAAGTAGCAGCCTAATGCCACCACCCTCCTTGTTCCTTGCCTCCCGTCCAGCACTTAGGCCTGACTTTCTAAGCTGCCTCAGCTTCAGGCAATGTCATGGTCACATAACAGAAGAGATGTACTCTCTTTTTGCTTCCTTAGAACTACTTCCCTGAGGTCCTCTAAAGCCCTTAATTAAAGCAAGTTCCCCACGTCCTGCTCATCTCCAAGTGAGGCAGCCCTGATTCTTTGTCCTGACCTTGGGCCCAGCCAAACCAGTCAGGTCTAGTGCTAATTTGAGAGCTAGTATAATTCAAGAAAAATACTGTTGTCTTTCCATCTCTAAAAGGAGACTGGGATAACTGGCCCAGTCCTTCCCTTGCCTTGCTGAGAACTGAAAGACATGAGGTATTTCCACTCTTAAAATGATCTCATTATTGTCATATATGTGTCTAGAATCCAGAGACTGTTGAATCTTGGTAGGGATTGCTGGATATATGATCTGGGCACAAGTTGCTCCTCAGAAGAAGTTTATGGCTGTACTTGCACTTGGCTCTAAAAGTCATTGGGTTTAAGCACGGAAGCCCTGGAGTTCAAAGCCCGGCTCTGCACTTCTAAGCTGTACGACCTTGAACAAGCCACTTAATCTCTTTAAACTTCAGTTTCTTCACCTGTGAAATGAGGCTAAGAATACCTATCATTCTACATCTCCAGATGGTTATAAGGATCAAATGAGCCATAAAATGTTTCATAGGGAAGGTGAAACTTGACCTGCGTCTGATGGCTTAGGTTTGGAAAAAGAGCATTCCTTCATGTGGTGGGTGTGGAGTTAACTGAGTGAGCAAAGGCTTGGAGGCAGTACCCCTCATGGCCACTTTGTCTGGAGTCATGGGTTTGGGTAGGGAAAGGGTAGGAGAGCTTGGAGCCAGATTTGACAGAGCCTGGGATGCTAGGCTAGAAGTGTGAACTTCACCCTGTAGGGAATGTCAGTTTTTGAGCAGAGATATGGTAAGACTGAAGTCATGTTTGACCAGTGATACAATGATGGACTGAAAGGGGAGTTGGAAGCAGAGACCAGGGGACTGTCTGGGAGACTCAGAAGAGAGCCCTCTGGTGGTGACACCAGGAAGAGGTACCATGAACAAGTGACTAAATGAATCTGCAAAGATATAAAGTATGGGAGACGAGGGGCAAGTGATGTCAAAATAACTCCCAAGATTTGGACCAAGGAGAAAGTGATGATGCCTGTAAGTAGAAAAAGTGAAAACGTAATGTGAAGGTGTTCCCGGTAGCAGTACTGAGAATGGTAAAAACGTGGAACAGACTTAAGTATCCATAATAGGAAACTGGTTAAAGAAATTGAAATATATCCATATGCTAGAATATTATATAGTCATTAAAAGTAGCATTTTGAGGATAGGATGATGGGTTTGGTTGTAAACAAGGTACATTTCACTGAGTCTAAGCTGCCATTCAGTCATAAGATGTACCATTACTCTAAGTACCATTACGAAATGGGAAAGGGTGCTGCCAATCACAGTTGGATGCCATCAGTTGTAACACACATCCAGATTTCAGAGATGTTATGGTGTGAAGATATCTGTGTCTTAGAATCAATGAAATATGGCACATTTGTCGTGCTTTCAGTCCCATTCATCTCGCAAATAGCTTTTTTTTTCCTGGGAAGCCAGAGGGCCTGCAGTTTTCTGGCCAAGCATCATCACCATGTAATGATGGTTTTTAAACCATAGATTTAATTCCAGGCGTTTCTCCTTAACCTGAAAGATGGGCTAACAATACTTCCTGTGCAAGATTGTTTGGAGAATTAATGAAAATAATTGACTGCAAAGCACATGTGAGCCCAAGAAGGGATGAGGGTAGGTGGGCACTGGCCACACGGGGGTGGCGTGGGGAATGGTACCTTGGGTGAGCCTGTTTTGGATGGCAGTAAGCATGGTGCTGAGAGGTTAGGGTGCCCTCCCCAGGGCCATTTGTCCTTTAGTTGTTTCTCTGATTATAAAAAAAATAGCACCTGCTCTTGGTAAAAAAGAAAAGCTTAAAGTAACAGAGAACTCGAAATGAGAAAATACCCATAATCCTATCATCTGGACTTAAGGCAACATGTTAGCATGTTTCTACCTAGGCTCTAGGGTTTGGGGGTTGTTTCTGTTTCATTTCGGTTTTGGTTTTTGGTTTTTTACTTAAAGACAGTTGAGATATTCCTGGCAAAGCAATCCAGTTCCCAGTTATTTGGTTTTGCCTTTTAGTATGTCGTAAGCATTTTTTCACCTGATATAAAAACTCTCCTTAAACATCATCACTTAGGATGGCAGCACATATCCCATCAGGTGACCCCAGTGGTTCTCAACCCTGGCGTGGATCAGAATCACCTGTGGGGCTCTTAAAAAGGCAAGTGTCTGAGATTTTTATCAAGTTCCCCCAATCTGCAATCAGTGCAGAGGCCCACCGCATTATCCTAACGCTGGTTCTTTTGATGGTCGGTCACCTCTCACCATTTTAAATCACACTGTGATGAACATCTTTATAGCAGTCTTCATGCACGGTCTGAACTATTTCCTGAGATGAAATCCCTGACGTCGATTTACTCGGGCAGAGGATCCGAGTACACGGAAGCCTTTGCTGTAGAAGGTGAGGGGGAAAGCTGGAGGCCACGAGCAGGTGCTAGTCTGGGGGGGAGAGCCTCTGAGGCAGATGGCAGGGCAGGGCCCAAGCATCAGCCTTGCGTGTGGAGAACGTTCCGCGGCCAATGGCAGAGGGCGCCAGCAGGGTGGAGGGCCCGGAGAAGCGTGCGTGGGTGTAGGGGGCACAGCAGACAGGGCTCCTGCGGCTCGTCCTCTCTGGCTGCTTTGTCACGTGCCCACAGCATTCATTGACTCCACTGCGGTGGGTTGGCTTCCCACCCTGGGCCAGCGGGTGCAGCCACGGGACTCGGGTCACTGCGAAGTCACAGAGTTTGGGTTTTTTAAAACATGAAACGTGACAGACTGGATGGTGCTCCTTTCTACTCTTGCTTGGCGGACGGCTCCCGCTGCGCCCCTCGGTGCCCCGCCTGGCTCTGGGAGGGGAGCGAGCCCCAGCCGGGGCCGGGGGGCGGGGGGGGGGGGGGGGGGCCGGGATGTGCTTCTCCAACCCCGCGGCCCAGGGCTCACCGGAGACTTTTAACTCTTTGGCCTTTTTTTTTTTTTTTTTTCCTTTCCTACTGGAAAATTTTCAAAATGCAGCTGGCTGGGGAATCTCGAGCTTCGTTTTCTTTCCCCTGCCCGGAAGGGAAGGGGAAGGCAGCCCCCTGCTGAGGCTGGCCACATGCCAGAGCGGCCCTGCTCCCCATCCAGGCCTTGCTCCTTGCTCCGTGCCCGTGCCCAGGCAGGAGGGCCTGCGTCGGCTCGCTGGCAGTGTCTCTTTGGGGCCAAGTGAGTGAATTGTTTCTCCCAAGGACCAGAGTGGGATACCAGGCATGTCCCGTTCCAGCCAAGTCTACCTGCTCAGTGGCCTCCCACAAGGCTGGCTGGAGCTCGTTCATCTCCTGGGTGGCTCCGCTTCTCCCCTACGACTGCCCCTTTCCTGTCCATGTTCCAGGTGGGGAATAAAGGCTGAGATTGCTGGTGACTTCCTGGTGAGTAGGAGAGCCAGGAGGCCGGCTGAGGTTGGCCTGACTCCAAAACTCAGGTTCCTTCCACCACACCCTCTTGCCTGTCTTTGTTCTGGTTTCCTCAGGCTCCATGTTAACAACTCTCTCTGCATTTCCAGCGCCGGGCCCGGGTCGTGGCAGGGTCCAGGCGTCAGGGAGTAGATTTGGGAATAGCGGGTAGAAGGATGGGTGAGGGAAAGCAAGGAACAGAGAAGTGTGTGAGGCCGGGGTTGTGTTCAGTGTGTTCAACACAGACACCTCGCATCCTGCCTTGGCTTTAGGCTTTGGAGGTTGGTGCTACCTGGCAGAGGGGAGAGTGTCTGCAAATCGCAAGGGCACGTGACCCATTTTTCAGTCACCCAGAGAATATGAGGTGCAAAGCTCAAGATATTTAACAATATCGGCCACGCCAACTTGTTCTTCTCCACTTAAATGACAGAACCACAAGCAGCCAGGCAGCCCCATTCGGAAAAACCCCCTTTATCCATGTCAAGCAGCAGCCCAGGCTCCAGCTCATTTATTTAGGCCTTTCTTGCTCTCTGACACGCCTCCTAGCAGTTGCCAGGCAACTCTGGGAGTAGCAGTGTGTGTTAGGGATTAACTAGTTAGGGCTGGGGTCCTTTTTGGCAAGAAGGGGATAAAAGACAAATGATTTTAATTGCTAGGCCAAGGATCCTTTCTGTGCTTGGTGGAAGATAGCAACTTTCGGAGGATATGTATAGCAGTGTGGTTTTTGAATTTGCCTCGAATGTTCCCCTCTCTCCCTCCCAGGGAGAACAAATGAATTTTTAAAAGAATCTTACTTTTCCCACACTCCTTTGTTTAAAATTATATCATCGTGAAATCTGAATAAGACTAACCTACCACCCTTTCTTTGGAAGACAACACAGTGGCCTCAGTTTTAAAGAACTTTCAAAAATAGAACTGTGTGCTTTAATTTCCTGCCTTTTTCTGTTCATAGTTCTCGTAAGCTCGTACGTGGAGTCCTCTCAAGACAGTACATTTGAAGGTTACTTGTTCCCATGTCTGGCCCACTGCAGGTCTTGGTAAAATGTTAAATCAGAGAGCAAAACTGATGGATATTGGTGCTTTCGGACGCATCCTGCTCTGTGCCAGGACCTGCGGAAAGACCAGTGTAGATGGAGTACTGTGAGAGTTGTCGAGTCAACAGGCCAGTGCGGCTCTCTCTGGGCCAGCCTGCTAGCTGGGCCTCCCCAGGATGAAGGGAGCACAGCCCCTGCCCTCAGGGCGCCAATGCTGGGTTGGGGGCAGTGAACAGACAGTCACTATCATGTGCTCTGAAGGAGGCCGTGAAGGGAACATCCAGCTCCGCAGTCTTGCTTAGTCTGCCCCAAGGGGCCCGGCTTCCAGATTCAGCTGTGGGTACGCTGGCATCATCCACCTTACAGCCCCTGATTTTGCACATGATTCTGCTGAGTCATATTTATCCACCAAGAAAACCCCTTAAAGACAGAGAAGTTAAGATAAAAGCAAATTGATAGACTGGCTTTCAAGCATGAACGGACGAGGCTGTGTTGGAACAGGTTGGAAAAAATACCATGTATGTCTGTTTCCTGGTTGAGTAACGCCATTGATCTCATGGCTTCAAAAGACACAACTATATTTATATGCGTTTTTAGTGTAACAGAAAACAGAAGAGTATTTAGAAACTAGAAACATTAAAACATCACGATAGTCCCACTGAACTAACACAACTACCTTAACTACCGTTTGTATACTCTTTAATAATTTTTCATTTTGCAAAGTATTTCCATAGCTGCTGTCAAATCTAAGTTAAAAGTCTGTTTCTCCTCCATTTAACGTTACATCAAATGCGTTTTTGTATAGCTGCCGAACATTCCGTCAAGTACAACTAACCATAATTTCTATAACTACTTGCATTGGACCTTTAGATCATTTCCAGTCTTTTAATATTGTAATTAATACCGCACCAAACACCTTTTGCAAAGAAAGCTCTGAAACGCAGTATTTTGAAGGCTTCTGAATAGAAGAAATACAAGTCAGCGTGCAGGAGCCTGACTTGGGGTGCCAACTTGTCACAACGTGGTAGGGAGCAGATTTGCTTTGAATCAGTCTAACCGCAGCTCAAAATGGAAAGCATGAAGAACCCTTCATGGCGTGCGCTCCTTGCTCTCCACACAGGCAAGCAGAGGATGCCCAGAACGTATATAAGGGATGTCACTAATTTGTGCCTCCGTCTTGTGCTAAAAAAAGGGTTGAGGACCTTAAAACGGTGTGTACAGGAAGATGAGAGGAGGTTCTGAGATTCTCTGCACTGCTTGAGAGCATAGAGTTAGAAATCGAACCCACGTCTGTCTTCCAAGCCCATGCTTTTTTCTTTTCTTCCCTCCCCCCTTTTTTTTTGGCGGTAAAGCATATATAACATAAATTTTCCATTTTAACCATCGCTCAGTATACAATTCAGTGGCAGTAATTACAGTGACAATACCGTATGACCAGCATCACTGTGTTTTCAAAATTTTCGTTACCCCAGACAGAAACTCTGAGCCCATTAAGCAATAATTCCCGACTCCTCCATCCCACCAGTCCTTGGTAACCTCTAATTTATTCTCTATGAATGTCCCTATTCTAGATATTTCATATAAATGAAATTATTATTTGTCGTCCTGTGTATGGCTGATTTCACTGAGCATAACATTTTCAGGGCTCATCCACACTGTATGTAGCCCTTGTCAGCACTTCATCCCTTTTTAAGGCTAAGTAATATTCCACTGTATGTATGTATCTACCACAGTTTGCTTATCCAGTCTTCTTTTGATGGACACTTGGGTGGCTCCCACCTTTTCGGCTATGGTGAATACTGCTGTGAACATTCCTGTGCACATATCTGTTGGAAGTCCCTGTTTTCAGTTCATTTGGGGTATATACCTAGATATGGAATTATTGGGTCATACGGTCATTTAATTTCTGAGAAACCACCAAATTGTTTTCCACACAGAGCCCATGCTGTCTTTAAGCAGACAATGGTGTCTTGGTGATGCATGGATATGTTCCCATGGATATTCTCTAGGAAAAGTTGGTGAAAGATTTTCTTATTTTTCCAGTTTATTTTAGGCAAGCAGATAGGGAATTATAGCCAAAACCTACAGTCCTGAGCTAAACAGATGCATTGACAGCAGGAGTCTATGGTGGACCGGAGAAGGGACTAGTAACTTACTGGTTGCCAATTTTTTCCTTTTAGTGTTCATCGCAAGTCAAGATCATAACCCTGCTGATGAAGCAGGGATAAGGGGAGGTACCACCACTTTAGCTCTGTGGCTCTAAACAGCCAAGGAGGCAGAGTGGGATGGAAAGGGTATGTTTGGAGTCACCTGGGTTTTTGTCCTGGAAGTCACTTAACTTCTCTGAGCCTCGGTTTTCACATCTGTCAAATGCAAATAATGCCTGCCTTATAGGACTGCCGATAAAAATAGCAACAATGTATGTAAAACACCAGCACAGTGTTTTTGCTGACAGTAGATATTAATTAAATGATAGTAACTGTTCTTGGGTCAATGAAGTAAAGGAGGAAGTGGAGAATGAGACTGCCACATTCCAGAACAATGGTGGCCAAATATTCTTGTTCAAGTGTCAGATTACCTGAAACCATTCACAACACAAATGAGATTTTGGCCTATTTTTTCCTATCTCATGAAGTAACTGAAGGTTTGGCTTTTATTTCAAATGATACATAAAGAATTTGTAAGAAAACATAATATGAAATAAATATTGAAGGAAATAATTATTCATGTTATTGCTTACCAGCTCTTACAGGCGAATATGAGGGTGGTAGGTACCAAAGATTTAAAATTTAAAAATGTATTAGAGTCAATTTTTTTAATGCATAAGAGAGGATATAATTAAGAATCTTTTGTTCTATTTCATCAAAACATTTTGTGCCTCTTGGGAGAATATGACCATCGTTCGATATTGACCCCAAACCCTATAGTCCACCTCCCAGGGTAGGACACTGATGTTGCTCCTGAACATGGTTTGGGAGTCATGCGTCTTGGAGCCACACTACAAATGCTTGCTGAACCGAGAGCCATTGTTCTAATAGTAGACTGCCCAAGTAAAAAGTAGGTCCTTAAGTGAGAGAAGATGAGAACTGGCAGGAAATCTGTGTAAACGTGATGATCAAGCTTACCTGAATGATTTCAAAGAGCATCACCGAATATGACCAAAATGAAATTCCCATATGTTCTAAAATACTTGAAGATACAATAAACCACAGCTAGTGGTATCTTAGACTATCCAGGGGGGAATTCTGTACTTTAACTTGATCTCGTATCATAATCCTGGCTCCTTTCTTACTTTGTTCCTATAGGATGGGACCACATTTTGTATTCCTTGGTGTTCCTCACATAGTCTAATATTTAGTAGTAGATGCTCATTAAATATTTGTTGAATGTGTGGATGAACAAATGAATGAATGATACATGTTTTCCCATGCTATGCGTTGGAAAGACTAGTGGCCATATTTCAGTGTTGCATGATATAGATGCTTAGTTTAAGAAAAAAAAAAAAACCCAACTCCATTACAGTGTGAGAAGAAGAAGAATCTGATACAAACATCATACCGTCAATGTATAAATGTAAAACAAAGACACAACCCAGCAGGTACATGGTAGCTAACCAGAGGCAGTTAGGGTCTAGAGAAGATCACCCTCTGTGAGATCACCACGTGCAGTAAATACTCAGGTCTAGTTAGGAACATACAAGAGGTGAGCATATTAATGGAGTAAACTCACTTTTAAATACTGTATCTTTGTAGAAGCCATGGCAAAGAGAATCGTTGCTATTATTGGAGTTTTAAGTCAAATGATCTCACTTTAGGGTCTTTTACTTTTTCATGGAGACTCTGAAAAAGAGACCTTTCTGATCCACTTGCAAGCAGTGATAACATTTGACAATTTCCAGCCTAAAACAGTGATCCATGACTCCATGTACTAGTTAGACTGTGAGCTTAAGAACAGGATTCTGTCATAGTCTTTTTTCTACCCCCAGCACATACATAGTAGCGGCTCACTAACCTAAGAGGGAGTGATGGTGGAGTTGTTCTGTGGAGGATATTATGATATGTGTGGTGATTAGAGGATAAAATTATAGATTTCTTTCCCTCTACCCACCCTCCCAGACTTGAATCCACACAGATTTTCTACGGGATGTGGATACATTCTCAGAAGTACACAACTACATCACATTCAGTCTCGTGCTACCCTTTCACAAAGAAGTGGAAACCCACTTTGGAAGGTGGTGGAGTGTCATGATGACATGTATCCCTGGCACAGAGCCTGATACATAGAAGGGGCTCAATAATTATCTGTGGAGTGAATGAAATTATAATAGTTATTACCTATAATGTCCTTAGTTGTTTGGGAGCTAAAACATAGTTTTGTTAAATAAATCATTAAGACTTGAAGTCTTAAGGAAAAGAAAATAATATGAAGCATTTGTTATATGTTAGACTCTTTGCATATAGTCCATTACTTGATTTTTACAGTTCTCATATGGAGAGAGTATTGTATTCCCATTTTGCTGATGAGACACCAAGGCTAAGAAAGGTTATGTCACTTTTTAAAGAAGTGGCAGAGCCAGGATTCAGACCCCTCCATCTGCCTGAATCTAGCACCATGCTCTTTCCTCTGACCGCTCGCCTCAGTGGTGATTACCATATGGTCCATGTTACAAACGATTTGAGGGCATATCAGAAGCAAACTGAGCTGGTTTCCTCTTAGGAGTCAATGTCTCCAATCTGTGCATATGTTTCTTGAAAAATGCAGGTTAAACTAACACCATTTATAAACTATTTTGCAAAGGGGAAATGTCAAAATTTTAGATATCTTTTAAAAAACATTACTTTAATAGATAATTTTAATTGCCTAGTATTTTGTTGTTTAAATATTTGATATTTATGGTGATAATAGGGTGAAAAAAAAGTAAAACACTTGCAGGGGCAGCCCTCCCTCCTCTTTTCCTGGCCTGACACCTAGTGGCGAGTTTTGTCACGGCAGTGTTAATCCGGGTGTTATTCTTGATGGTAGTTGTTTGTCAAGTGGTTTTTTAGGATTTTTAAAAAAAAATCAGTTATTTTCAACATAATAAAAATAGCTGCATTCATATGAGGTTAACTTATTAGGGCTCATCATAACGATGGAACTTTTATTTGATTTAACATGAAATACAAGTCAATTATGATCAAGCCTTGCTAGCAGAAAGTAATGTAAGTCTTTAAAATCTTGGGGTACTTGGGGCGCCTGGCTGGCTCAGTCGGTAGAGCATATGAGTCTTGATCTCAGGTTCATGAGTTTGAGCCCCGCATTGGACACAGATTATTTAAGTTAAAAAAGAAATATAAAATCTTGGGGGTACTTGTCCCCCTTCTCCCCTTTCCCCTGTGAACCTGACTGGTAACCATGGTAACCACCCAGCCCTGGGCACTGGCTCACATACACTGACAAGTACGACTCCATCACTGCACTTAAACACAGTGCAGGGCAGGGCGACAGAGTTGCCCTGACGTATGGTAACTGCTATGGTAGAATATTGTACGAGGTGGTAGACATCCAAATGCAGGACGAGTCGCTCCGCCTGGGTGCCAAGGAGAAGTTTCCCAGGGACAGATTGCACGTGGGTGGCACCTTACCGGAGGAATAGCCGTTCCCCAGGAGCAGGGGCAGAGAGTAGCTCACGCAAAGGCAAGGGCGTCGGAACTACACCGCGTATTCGGGTACCGGGGATGGTCCCCTGGCTGGAGCATGGACAGCAGAGTAGCCAAGGGTAAAGTGGGAAGGGGCCAGCTCCAGTCCATGAAAGACCTGGATGGCCACAAAAGGGTTTTAGCACCAATACCATAAACCAGCGTTTCTAGAACAATCTTCCTGGAAATATGAGATCTACAAGATGTTGTGTTTTCTGATCACGTAAGATTTGGGATTGTCGCACATTGCATACTGTAACTTTTATTTTTTTTTAAGATATTTACTCTGCACATTAACTAAAGCCTGGCTGTAAAGAAATCTGGTTAACTTTGTTTAACCTAGCATTTTTCAAAAACCCTTTCCCCCACAAAATACCTATTAACGTTCCATGCATCTACTACTCCTCACCACAGTTGGGGAAACCCTTCCGTTGCTAAGGATTGATGATGACTCTTTCTCACTCCAGGGCCATGGAATTTGGATACCGACTGTGGTCATTTTACCCATCTCATTGCTATGAACCTCAGAAAGAGAAAAGTGTGTGCCTTTTCCAAAGGCTTTCTTGTCTGGCCAGACAGAGGTTTGTGGCCAACGTGTGGTCTTGAGACAGCCCAGCCGTCGCTCGACTCTCAGTTTGGGATCACGAGCTGCCGTTTGGTTCCCTCGGTCCAGCAGCTTGATCAGCTTCTCAGTCAAGATCTAACCAGGACAACAAAAACCCCTTCAGATGTTCATAGTAAGAGGAAAAATAATTCAAGGAAATGGTTTTCCAACTGAGAGAGAAGCTGAGACTCAAAAGGGGGCAGAGAGGTAATCCAGAGATCAGCAACAGCTGAGGTGGTGCACCTGGGCCTAAGGCCAGGGTCAGGGTCACCTGACTAAAGCCGGATCCTTTGGGTGGGTGCAGTGGGCATCTGAGTCAGGAGGTGAGCACTGCTAGACGAGCCACCCAGGCAGAGAGGAGAAAACCGCAGCTTCTCCCTCCTGTTGTCATCGTCCTTGTCCCTCACCGGTCCCTCACATGGGCCCAACCAGGCAGGAGGCCAGCTGACCTGGGAGCCCAGAGGATTCAGACTTCCTTCTACACAGAACAGAGCAGAAGAGTGGAGAGTGGGTCTAAGGTCAGACAGGGAGCTACCAGATCCCAGATACTAAGCTACTTAGTGATGCACCCCCCCACACACACACCCCAGGCAAATAATAAGCAACATGGTGAAATTAAAAAACCCCTGATTTTTAGTTAGACGTGGCACCAACCTGGACTCTGCGTTTTCTCAACTGTGTGGCTCTAGGCAAGTTACTGTACCTTTCTGAACCTTAGTCCCTCAATTGTGAAATAGGAAAAAGAATCTCTACTTAAATGATACCTCTGTGGGGCCTCCGTGACATATTCATGGCTGGTTCCTGTTTTATAATGAACCAAGAACAAGGTATTTACAACTTTTTGAGCTTAGCGTGGAGCTAATAGCGTTAGCACCCCGAGTATGTTGGTCAACCACTCTGAACTTCGGTGAACTGGTTGAAGTTTTGTTAGCTAGCAGTCGCTATCTAGTAGATGTCTAATTTCTTAATATATTCCCTTCCTGGGGACGTTGGAGTGGGAGGAAGCTCGTAAAATGGGCAACGGAACTTCAAATGTTGGAGAGGTTCTCTGCGTGTATTACAGCTGCCAGTTCAGTACAAGGTAAAGAAAATGAGATTCCAGGAGAGCTGCCACTTAAGAGATGTTAAACCTTGGGAATTACGTCCTCCTTGAGCCACAGGTTTATCTCATTTTAGGGGAGGAAAATGCTAGCCTCATACAATTATTTTAAGAATTAAACGAGATGGCAGGTGTAAAGTATTTGTTGCCCACTCACCTTCCCTGCCCTCCACAACCAACTGTGAATGCCCGGTTCACCGGCAGCCACGTTCCATGCTGGTGTGGCAGGATTTTTGGAAAGCCTTAACGGGAGATTATTTGTTTGGTTTGCTGGTCCCTGTTAGTGACGTGACCTGGCAGGCCTCCACTCACCCTGTTCTCGTCAGTCACAGCTCACTGGCATTATTCATAAGCCATTTGCTTGAGACTTTCTTTGCCCATATCCCCACTGTGATGCATTTTTAGTCTCCTCTTCACAACATTAAAAATGGTCTGTAGGTTTTGAGGGTGTCCTGAGCAAGTCAGTTGTCAGCTTAAAAGGTCATTATCCTTTGAAGGGGAACTTTTATCCTGAGTTCATTAGTTTTATCCTCATTCGATGAGTGTTAGGCAAGAAAAAGGGGGGAGGGTGAAACCCATCTGTTGAACACATACTTCTTGCCCTTCATTTTTATTTTCTTGGTTAAATGTGCATGGTATTATCCCCAGTTGATAGGTAAGGAACTGAAAGCAGAGAGACTTGAAATAATTTAAATCAGCAACTTGGAACAAACGTTTCCCAAGACTTACTTTGCCTGACACGGTTCTAGACGCTTAGAGATGCAGTAGTGAACAAAATAAAGTCCCAGCCCTTGAATCCCTTATATTGTAGGCAGACATGGGAAACGAAGACGAAAGTCAGTATGTAGTGTGTCAGGTGGTGATGAGTGTGCATAAAAAGAAACCTGGGGAAGAGGTTAGAGATGAGGTAGATGCTGGTAAGAGATGGAGCTGGACTGGAGGCCAGGTCTTGCCTGCCTGTAGAATTCGTGTCTTTTTCCACGGGTCCCACTCTGCTTCTGGTCCTCTTTGGTGATGGTTTCCAGCAACTGGTAAAGCGACACAAACTTGGACACTTTGCTTCTTACTCTGGAGTTGACAATTCAGTGTGTCGGGGTGGTGACATTGCATTCCTAGGGTACAGAAGACATTTTTGCTGCACTCCCTGCTGTCAGCAGCATGTAGCTGTTTCCTTCATCCCTCTGGTTTCCCAAACACATTTAATTTTGATGCAGAAAGCATCTTGCCAGCTTGGACTCGAGCCATAGGGGAGCCCCGGCTGTCCTAGAGGAGGGTCCCTGTGACTACTGGCTCGGAGGAACTCATTGCCTCTTTTCTCTCTGCTTCCAAAAAGTGATGTCATACGTAGTAGCTTAGGGAGTCTTAATTTCGGTTTCCTGATCTTTAGTATTCAGTTAGGCAGTTTGATCCCATATGTATTGGGCACCAAGAGATGGATCAAATATGGAACCTGCCCACAGGAGTCAGCTGGACCTGGGTTCCACTTTTCCACTTAAGTAGTTTTGAGCAAGTTAATTCAGCCCTCTGTGCTTCGGTTTCCTCCTCTGTAAAAGGGGGAGAACAAATGTAACCTGCCTCATAGGATTGTAGTGAAGATCAAATGAAATAATACAGCATGGTGCCTGGCATATGGAAGGAACTTAATATTAGGTAGGTAGGCTTTTTTTTTTTAATTTTATATTTTAGAGCATGTTCACAGAAAAAGTGGAAGGTACAGAGATTTCCCATATACCTCCTGTTCCCACTCATGCGTAGCTTCCTCCATTAATAATGTTCATTTTTAAATATATAAAAATAACTTTTAATTTATAGCTGAACTTTCTCTACATCTTATCCTATGAGGAAACAGTGGAGTAGATGTGAAGTTTTCTTCTTCATAGGGAAGACAGTGTATGTATTTTAATGAAAACGATGGTGAGAATTCTCATCATGATGACAGTTTATAAAGAAATGTTGATATTCAATCTTTACAATACTTCCCACTGGATAGATATCGTTACATGTTTAAAAATATTTTTATTGTAAAGTAACTTGTAAAGTAAATCAAGGAAGCTGCCTTAATCACATGAGCAGCTTAACCCGTTGTTATAAGACCAAAACTGCCCAGGACAAGAAATAAAGCTTTACTACCCATCACAGAAACCTGCTTCCATGAAAACCCTTTCCCTCTGGCCAAAAGTAACCGCCTATCCTAACTTTCCTATTTTTTTAAAAAAAAAAAATAGTTTTATTACCTAAATGTTTATTCCTAGATGCTATAGTTTAGTATTGGCCACTTAAAAAAAAAAATGATACGGTTCTTAATTCTCTTTTATATGTTCTTCCCCCATCCCTTTCATTTCATTACAACTTGTCTGTCGAAGAACGCAGACCTACAGTTTTCCACAGTGTGGATTGTGCTGTTCACTATGTTCCTCTGTCTTCTCTATTTCCTGCTCATTGGGCAACTGGATCCTGAGATGGGATAGACCGTGGCTCAATCCCTTTGGCAAGACGATAGGAGGCATGTCATGCCTGGTTGTGTCTTGTCTGGTGATGTTTAGTAGCCAGTAATCCTTAGTGCCTATATCTGTTTATTCATTGGAGGTTGCAAAATGGTGATTGATGTTCTAAGTTTATCATTTATTTTTCGTTTACTGGCTGGAATATTTTTATGAAGAGACAATTGCCCTCATTTACTCTTTCATTACCCAGTGACACAGTTCATAAGGCAAAAACAAGATCAATGCCTGGTTCTTTCCCTTTATTTGCCAGTTTTTAATGTAATGGATTAGATCCCTAACAGCCTCAAAATGTGACAATTCTTTTATATATGTAGAGTATGGCCCAGTGGATGTAAACATTTGATGGTTTGGAGTCTCTTGCGATTATAATTGTTAACGAAATTCAAACTGTCCCAACTTCTTCAGTTTGGTGCCTGAGTCCTTTTTCTTTAAACATGATCCTAGTCGTCTTTGATAGCTCCCTTGTTATCTGATATTGCAAGATATTCCGGGTTCGTCTTATACATCTCCTACCCCCAAATGTGGAATCACACATTTCTTCAGGTAGCACTGTTAACGTTTTGTTTTGTTTTGTTTTGTTTTTTTAGTGAGAAAAAATATCTCAAGACTAAAACCTGGGTGCTAAGTGTGCTCACTGCTCCTGAACTAGTCAGTTTCCAGGCCTTTTCAGTGGACAGAGCTAGGGGACACACACACACACACACACACACGCACACACACACGCACACACGTGCGCGCACACACACGTACACGTGTATATCGATGCTTCCAATTCAAATTCAAGACTGTACAGCTTTTGCCTAATCTCTTCTCTGTGACATTTGTATTTCTTTCCTTCCATACTGGGAATTCTGGTTCTCAAAAGGGCACAGGGGATAATAGAATTAGAATATCCCGTAATTACTCATCTGTTTTCACACACAGCAGCCTCAGTGAACAGTCCTAACACTAGCACCAGCATGATTACAGAAAACCTTTCAACCCTTCTTTGCATATTCTCTCCCTATTCTCCCCAGCTTTTGTTTAGTCGCACTGTGTTTCCAGTGCTGGAACATTCAGCCTTTACCCGCCTGCTTTGTCCCTCTCTGCCCTCCTGGTCTTAGTCTTCAGGTCACAGTAACCAGTTTGAATGGTGATGTCTCTTCAGTCATTGTTGGTTGCCTGAGGCTCGCTTTCTCTGGTAGATTCCTCAGGAGGGGCTCATAGGAACAATACTCCCTCTTGTTATTAACGGTTGATCATTACCCTGTGCCCATTCTACATGAGTCAGTTTGGCTGGATATAAAATCCTTGGCTCATACCTTCTTGCCTTGAGTATCTTAGATCTTTTACTCCATTTTCTTCTGGCAGAAAGCATTGCTGATGGTAAAGTCTGATGGTAATCTTAATTTTCTTTAATAAGTCACGTGTTCTCTCTTACTAGATGCCAGAGATTTTTTTTCCCTCTTTCAAAGTCCAGTAATTTTATTGCATTGTTGTGGATGGTTTATTCTGGGTCTGTAGTCGCAGGTATATAATGTGGTCTCACAGTGTATGTGATGCATACACTTTCAAGTCTTTTTTTTTCTTAATTTCAAGAAAATGTTCTCTAGAGATAGGTTTCAGCTTCAGTTTTGTTGTTTTGCTTTATTTTTCTTCTTCGGGAGCTCCAATTATTCTTCTATCTGATCTTATTTTTCACTTTCTTCAAAATCTTTATCTCTTTTTTTAACTTCTTGTACCATTATTGAGATAGAATGCCTCTTTAATTTTTATTTTTAATATTTTTTTCTTTGTTTTGTTAAAGCATCATCTTTCCGATTGATTTGCTTTTACATCCCCTCTAGTTTGTTTCTAATTCTTGCCGGCGTTCCATCCCCTCATATCTAAGTTTTTATAATTCAGATATGTGTTGTCCTTTCGTGCTTTGTATATTTTCTTAGCGTCTTTAGCACATTTTGACACCATAGATTTCAGTTTTAATCTATTTTTGTAGACATATGCTCAGGATATATTTTTGTGGACATTTCTTCTTTTCTTATTACTTCGTGTAGGATTTGACCTCAGTGCCTTTATGTTGTTAATTTTTATGTGAACTTAGTTTGCCTGACCTGAGAATGAGATGGAGTTCAGGAAAGCTTTCCTCACTTCATAGAGCTCCCTCTTCTGTCATTTTTGGTAGTGTTCACAAATTCCACAGATGCTTTCTGAACTTTTCTGGCTGCGTTCTCTTCTCCCACTTCGACGGAGATCTTCTTTTCCCTTCCTCTCTCACGTGTCTGTCCTGCTCAGTCTTGCGCATTCTTGATTCCACTCCCAGAGGCTTCTCCCCATTGTGGATCCCTTTCTCAAAAGGGAGTCCTGACACATTCCGTCAAGAGTCCATAGGGGCTCCTAGGGCTTGTCAGGGCAGACCCTTCCAGCCCTTCAGTCCTTCTTCCTGTTGGCCGCTTGTGCTTACTGCTGTTTCAGAGGTCAGAACCCTCCCAGTTTCACCTGCTTTTCTTAGATAGGCCCACCCAGCTTTCTGCAGGACCCTGTCAGCTGTTTCGAGATTCATTCTTCTCACGTCCGTCTGTCAGTGCAGATGCCAGCACCAAGCAGGTCTGTTGGTGATTTGCAGTGTTGATGGTTTGCACTCAGCTGCTTGCATCTGGGGGTCCGTTGTTCATCTAGGTTTGTTGTCAGTGTTGCACGTTTGAGGTTTTGCTGCCTAGTTGTTCTACCTTTTTTACGTGGGGATTTGAAGATAATCACCACCACCAAATTTCCCGAATTCCCGTTCCCCGTTTCCCATTTCTTCCTGAGAAATCCAGGAAGAGGTAACATATCTCCCACAAGTGTAGGACGTGCCCTTGTGGAAGTTATATTTCACTGGAGGAAGACCAGTAGTAAACGTGAACCAAAAATGGAAGCAGATGATCTCACACAGCGGCAAGTACTATGAAGAAAAGAAAACACAGTAAGTGGTCATGAGTGAGAGGTTTGAGGGGAGTGGGGGAAGTGCTCTGCATTTTGGTGCTCTTTTCCAGGGAGCTGGTATCTGAGCTAGAATGTGAATGATGAAAAGTAACGGGTGTACAGGTACCCGGGATGATAGCATTCTAGGCAGAACAGACAGCAAGGTAGGAATGGGTTTGGTTCTTTTGAGGCTCAGAATGCAAGGCAGTTTGGCTGACGCAGAGCAAACACAGGCCGAGTCCTAGGAGACGAAGTCAGAGAGCTAGGCAGGGCTGGGTGGTGAAGGGACCTTGCAGGCTCAGGAAAGAGTTTGGATCTAGATACAGTGGAAGCCAGTGGAGGGACTTTAAGCAGGAATAAAGCATGACCAGTTCGAGTTTCCAGAAGCTTGTTTTGGCTGCTGTGGGGGCTGCAGAGTAGAAGTCAGGAACAGTGGAGGGCACTGTGGCCAAGTGGAGATGGAGAGGAGTGGTCAGACTTGGTATAGTCAGATTTGGTGACTGGACTTGCTAATGTGTTGATGAGGGTAAGAGAAGAATCAAGGATTCTTCTAGGTTCTTGGTCTACCTCCAGTTTTGGTTTGTTTGGGTTTTTCTTTGTCTTTTTGAAGCTTATTTCTCAGAGAAGGTCAGACAGAACTTTTCTCCTGAACAAATAAATAGATAATACTATAAAGCAGGTGAAAAATAACAAGCCACAGACTAAGGAAGATATTTGCAATGCAACAGAGTCTTCGTTTCTAGAGTATATAATTTCTGTGAACCAGTAAAAATTAAAACGGGAAAGATGTGAGCAGACATTACACAGGAGTGGTAACAACAATGGTTCATAAACTTACAGAAAATACACTCAACTTCACTAAGAAATCAAGGAAACAAATTAAGACCAAGGCATCATTACTTTTTGCACCTATTAAATTGGCAAAAATTAGGAAATCCGGGAATATGTGGAGCAACAGGAGGGCTTATTTTGCTGGTTAAAGCATAAATTGGTATCTCAATTTTACAAAACAGTTTGGTGTTATAAAATTAAAACTCTAGCCCATTTAGGCTAGAAGACGTGAGCAAAAATTGTCACAACAACAACAAAAAAACTGAGAACAATTCAAATACCATTGAAGGATAATAAATTATAGTATATTTATATGACGCAGTATTATACCACCATGAAAATCAGTGAGTTAGTGAAGCAACAGCATGGATGAATCTTAGCAACATGGAGTGTGATACCAATTTTAAGGCTCAAAAGTAAGTAAAACTATTATTTAGGCCATATAATGTGTGCTAAAATTTTTTTTAATGAGAATGGGAATGAGAAACATAGAATTGAAGATAGGTATTAGAGGGGTCTGGGGAGAGGAGGAAGCAGCAGAGAGGATACCAAGACAATGCAATGATAATGTCTGTTTTAAGTTCAGGGGTAGGTTTACAGATGTTCATTTTATTATTATGCTACACAACTCAGTATAGGTTGCGTATAGTCTTTCATGTGTAAATACAAATTACATGATCAATGAAATTCAATGGAATTACAAAATAGGTAAAGTATAATTTCCAAATCACATAATTTTATAATACTGTGTTTAAAATCCAGCTCAGAGTTTGCAAGGCCTAGACGCTTCTAGTGTAACATATTTCACACATCCTAAGGATCTTGAAATGTGGCTTGACCCAGTATGTTGAGGTTCTGGATTTCCTTAGTGGCTGTGAAAGAGAGGGGGAGGCTCAACTTGAACGTACGTGAACATTCTTTCGCAGGTTTTTGGTAACTAAACACAGGAAAGCCAAAAGGAAGAAAGAATCCAGAAACTCTTTTGGACAAATAAATTGCTTCCGGCAGCTTTGAACAGAAAGTCTCAGAATGATCTGATAGGTCCCTCTCTTTAGAATAGTGTACCCTATTCTAAAACCTACCTGACTTGTTAAAGGCTCTTCTCCTCCAGTTTCCAGACACCCCACAGTATGGGTACATGCAGATCACAGTTCCTGGCTCCCAAACTCCAAGAAGTTTGTCTTTCTGAACCCCATTTCTAGCACAGGAAATGGCAAGTCAACTTTGGAATCTGAGAAAGCCAGACTCCAGTATGGTACCATTTTTTGCTCTATCATTTAGAGGAATTATGAGGCATTCTCTATTATTTAGAGTAGTAATGGCCTTATTATCCCATGTCTCTTTATTTTTTAAAACCGTCCTTTTCTAAACCTCATCATGCCACAGGATAGATTGTCCTTATAGATTCCTTAGCCTTGTTCTTGGAGTGCTAAAGAGAGTGAGTGAATTAGTGAACGGACGGACAGATGGATGAATTTATGCCATTTTCTTTTTAGTCAAGGTAAGAATCCAATGAGGGGGGAGCCCACCACTAAAATGAGTAAAAAATGTTTTTTACAACGTATATTGAGCACCTACTATGTGCTTGACACAGAGCTCAGCACTCTCCAACCCCATGGCAAATAAGTGGTAGAATTGTGATCCAGATACAGGGCTTGCTGCTGTAGAAAATGTGCTTTTCCTTTTGCAGGAGAAACCTTTCAAGAGCAGAAACTGAGGAAACCAAAATGAGATAATTCATCCAAATATGAACTTGTAACCCTGCAATTCGTACATAAATGTCCTAGAGTGGCTTGTTGGGGGATGGGGGACAGTTGTTTGTGAGCACCAACCTTGGGTGAAGCAGTGACAGCACTCTCTGTTATTTATCCATCTCTGACATGCGGCTTCTTTGATTCGTGTTCCACCCTGCACTGCAGCCTTACTGGGTCCCTTTTTCTTGATTCGTAAGCACAAGAACCCTTGCAACTCTTAGAAGATATGATGAGAAAGACTTAAGATTTAGAGCAAGACAGACAGGAGTTCATACCCTGGCTCGGTTTCCTTATCTATAAAATTGGAACTTTAACAGCAATTTCAGAAGCTGTTACGAGGATGAAGCACACATATTACCATAATAGGTATGATCATCACGTTGTAGATGCTTAGTTCCCAGTCTTTCCTCCCCTAGTCACCACATTAACCTGACTGTCAGACTTCGGAAAATGACTGGCCAGTGAGTGGCATGGACTTCCTACACTTTGGGTGATGGTAAGCCAGTTACTTTTTGTTGTGGACAGGTTTTCTGTGTGTCTCAAGTTTTTAATTCTCTTAGAAGAAAGGACTTTTAAGGACAGTTACTTATTTTTTTTTAAGATTTTACTTATTTGAGAGAGAGAATGAGAGAGAGAGAGTGCACATGAGAGGGGGGAGGGTCAGAGGGAGAAGCAGACTCCCTGCTGAGCAGAGAGCCCGATGCGGGACTCGATCCTGAGACTCCAGGATCATGACCTGAGCCGAAGGCAGTTGCTTAACCAGCTGAGTCACCCAGGCACCCAAGGGCAGTTATTTTATTTTAGCTGCTATCTTGTAAGTTTCCCAGTACAGGTTTCAGTTGATTTTTCAAAGGGAGCTAGGATAGAAGCTACACACCCTACCCCTTCTCACTTGAATCACATTCAGAAGATTTCAGGCTTTAATAGTACTTTAGCCAACAGTGATAGTTTGAGGTAAGAGTAGAGGGTCTGACCTGAGTTAAGGAACGTTCTACAAAGTAGCTGGCTTGTACTCTTCAAAAATGTTAATGTCTTGTGACAAAGAAAGACCCGGAATTATTCTAAAGAGAACTAAGAGGACAGCTGCATGCAATATATGATCCAGGATTTTCTTTTGCTATAAAAAGACATTGTTGGGACAATCGGTGACTTCCGCATAAAGTCTGTAGATGAGATTTTTATTTTATCAATGTTAATTTCCTGGTTTTAATCATTATACTGTGGTTATGTTCTTAACTTTAGGAAATACAATCATCTGCTATAATGCCTGTTTTAACAACACAAGAGTGTTCTAATGCAACTGAGAGATTTGGGAACAATTCCAGCGTAATGTGAAGTTCGTGTTTGACTATGCATATCATCTGTGAGAAATACTAGGTGAACGCAGAAAACTGCACCCAGATTAACCAAGCTATGTAGGAATACACAGAATGCACACATGCACGCAGCCCTCACATCTGTCAGCTACCTCTGTTCACTGCGTGTGTTAGGAGCCACATGTCCTGTCCATAACGGTGTCATAACACTCGGTCCTTCTGCCACCACACCACAGTCTGCCCATATGCTACAGTCCTCCCGATGCGCACGTCCACAGCAAACTTCAGGCATTTTTCAAGGTAAAATGACATATTTATTGTATTTTTATATTTCATACCCATCGACCACGTATAAAACAGGGCTACTGTTTTTATTAGGTTTTTTATCTTATTTCTAACATGTCACTGATGAAGTTTTTGAGTATTACGCCCCTAAGCGTGGTGATTTTTAGGAGCATATATGTCACATTATAGCATAACTGACTATACTTAAGAATGCAGGGGGTAAAAGGGCATCATGTCTTAAGTTTATTCTCAAGTGGTTCAGAAAAACACTTTATACAGATAAAACATTTATAATATATAATATAATAATGTGTATGTGTGTGCTCACATGCATGTGCAAAGGGAAAGAAGAAGGGATAAAGCCATTGGGGTAAAATGTTAACATTTGGGGAACCTAGGTGAAGGGTAAATGGGAATTCTTTGTACTATTCTTGCAACTTCTCTGTAAATCTGAAATGATGTCAAAATAAAAGGTTAAAAGGGGAAAAAGAGTGGCGTGTTGGGGAACTTTTTTTTTTTTTTGATTGAAGTTCAGATGTGAAAAGGAAGGAAATTAAAAGGGAAGGGAAAATGACTCATCTGGGAAAAAGAGCAAAACAGATGGGGGGAGAGGATCCTAAACACACCTTCCACGGAGTAGATTAAAACATGAGCTGAGTTTAAGGCAAGCATTTATAAAATATTATAGGAAGAGTACATCTACAAAATGGAAAAGAGAGACATTTTGCTTTTCCAGGAAGATTTTTTTTTGGGAGTCTAGCCCAGAATACTGAAAAACAGAATAAACTTACATATATGGAAATCACATAAATTAACAATTCTAAATTAGTATCTTTATTCTCTTCCTAAATAATACTGGGATTTTAATATACTTTACTCATTGGACACTCCCACGTATAAATCTTATCATTATTAGAATATTAGTTTCACTTTATAAAAGAGCATTAACAATAAAACTGTAATTAGTTTTACAGTGTATCAATGTGTGTATCCTGTTTCTATGTGGGTTCACTTTTGTCTTTGTATGTCTGAAATTATCTTTATTTTGCTATGACTTTTGAAGGATAGTTTATCTGGGTATGAAACTCTATATTGACATTTTTCCTCCTGCCCTTTGAAGATTTGTCTTTTCTGAGCTGTTTTTATTGGTGGTAAATCCAACTTTTTTTTTTTTTTTAATAAAAACCCATCTTGGGGTGCCCAGGTGGCTCGGTCAGTTGAGTATCCAATTCATGGACTCTGGGTTTCAGCTCAGGTCCTGATATCATGGGTCCGAGAGATCAAGCCTCGCATCTGGCTCCATGCTCCGTGGGTGTCTTCTTGTATATTCTCTCCCTTTGCCCTTTCCCCTGCTCATGCGCACTTGTATGCGCTCTCAAATAAATAAATCTCTCAAAAAAAAACAAAAAACATTTTTTCTCCAGGAACTTTTCACCTTCCGTTCTGTAATTTTGCTATAATGTATCGAGGAATGGGTTTATTTTTATTCTACTTGGGTACTAATAGTGTCTTTCAATATGAGAGATGTATTTTCTCAATTCTGGAATATTCTTAGCCATTATCTCTTCAAATATTACTTCTCTTCCAGGCCTAGGGTTTCTTTGTTTTTGTGTTTTATTCTGGACACTCCTATGTAAGTAGTTGCAACTTCCCAACCTATTAGCCATGCCCTCAAATGTTCTTCTTTTGATCTCTCTCTGCTTTGTTCTGCTGAATTCTTCAGTATAATCTTCCAGAATAGGTGATAATTTTCAAATTTTATGGCTTAAAAAAACTGAGATTATATTTTACCCAAGGTGAAATAGCTAGTAAGATAGAGAGCCTGGATTTGACTCCAGGTCTGCTTAACTTCTGACCTGGGCTCTATCATTTGTGAATAAGTTCATCCCAAAAGTTAAAACCCCAGAATAGTGAAATAGCTTCAGATCACTGCATTATCCTGTCATGTGGGTGGATGTAATTGGAGGATGAATGTGACTTCAGCCCAGACTGAGCAAGATGCATGTGCTGGAAGACCTGAGAGGTGTCAAGAGTTATATTTGGCCTCTTTTCCATTTTCACCTTAGTTGTTTCTGAGAAAGAGAACTTTAGTTCCTTTTTGTCTTTTATGGTGCACAAAATTTCCATCTTTCCCATTCTTTTGGCTGTCTAAATAGACTGTTTACCAAGGTTTGTTTGTATACCACTTGTCTCTTCTCAGTAGCAGAATTTTGGTTTTGTCTTATTGGGCAGATGTTGTTAAACTTAGAATTTTTCAACCACAGGGAAGTGATGAAATGTTTACAGTGTTATTCTATAAATACAAAAGAGTCTATTGTTGTTATTATTCAACATTTGTTAAGCGCCCACAGATTGCTGGGTGTTGAATATCACTATGGGGGGAGGAAGGGTCCAAGCTCACAAATTTTTTTCTGTGCAAATAACATCCCTTATAATTTCTTTGTAATATTATATCTATTGTTTGTCTCAAGTAGTTCAGTAACATTTTGTGGGAGCTCACACCACCCAGCTTGGGCATTACAGCTGGAGATGAGATGAGGGTGACACATATATTTTTTTGTCACTCATTCATTTAAAATATATTGATCATCTGTTAACTGACAGGGGAACTCACAAACACAAAAAGCTGTTCAATGCAGCATGATGAAGGGCAGTGCTAGAGAAGAGAGTGGCAAGAAAGAAGGTGTGATGAGCTCTCCTGGGATAGGTTAGGAGTGGCTTCCCACAGGAGGAGGTGCTCACTTGAAATGGGTCTTGAGGGAGTCTTTCAGAAAGCAAAAACCTTACTTTAAAGAAGAAGACAGCAAAGCTAACCCTTTAGAAAAAAACTCAAGCTGTTCTATGTGGCTGGATTATAGGGGTCTCTTAGAGAGGCATCGCCAAGAGGTAGGGGCCAGTTTGTGGAATTCTTTGCTTCGCAGGAAGTTTGGATGCCCTTCTGTCATCAGTGGAGGAATTTAAGCAGGGAGTGTTTACAATTCTGGAGGTCTGGAGGAAGCTGGTGGGAAGGAGGTGAGACCCCAGCAGAGACCAGTAAGGCTGTTGTAATAATTCTGGAAAGACAAACCCAACCCAGAACTCTAAATCAGTGGAAATGGAGCAGAGAGAACACATCTGAGGAGAGAGAGAAGAGACGGAGTCAGTTGGTCAAAAATCGGGGACTGGCTAGAAAGGGAGTGGGCCAGGATGACTTCGAGGATTCTGGCTTGGGGACCCCTCGGTGGAGACATTTTCACACCATCAGGCTCCAGCCGTAAATATGGCCAATATTTCTTTGCATTCTTGGTTTCTGTCAAGTGACCCCTCGGTCCTGGAGGAAACCAACAATATTGCTTTCCTGCAAGGACAGCGTACTAGAGAAGCAGCCCAAGGAACAAATGGCCTCACTTTCTCAGCCACTTGTGAGGAAAGTAATGAGAACAACGTGTGGAAACTTAGTTCTTGTGATTTAACGTCTTTGGAAGGATTCTCTCCTTTGCCAGAATAGCTTTGATACTGAGTTTGTGACTCCTGCCTTTAGCTTTCATCATTGCAGACGGAGCGCTGGTCATGTGTCTTACCAGCCAACTCTATCCTCATGTGCCTCAAAATGTTCTTTTTGAATAATTAGACTTTTTCACTTAATTTAAAAAACAACAACAACAAAACATTTCTGATGCCTATTATGCACCCTGCTCGGTACCAGGAACTTCCACGTGGCATCTCATTTAATACTCACACCAGTGTTACAGATGAGGAGCAGAGTTGCCAGGACATTAAACAATCAATCCCAGGTCAGAAAGTCAGTCAGTTGCAGAGTCAAGGTTAGAAGCTGATTCATACCGCAAATCTGGTGTTTTTTGTTCTCCCATCGTATGGCTGTCCACTCATGGCGCTTGAACTTTTCTTCTTTAACAAACACCATCTTTCTTTGCGATTTCTCTCACTCATCCATTCATTGTTGCAAAGCACAAATGGCCCCTCTTACGTGTCAGTAAGCAGATTGGGTGCTGGGTTGGCTACAAGGAGTGAGACAGACCGATGGAGAGAAAAACAAGCAAGTAGGTCATGATAATCCAGTTTAATGAGTGCTCCAGAGGGGAAGGAGAGGATGATGCGGGAGATCTTAGGAGGGGTGCCTGATCAGGAACTGGGGCTCAGGGAAGGTGGCCCAGAGGAAGTGATATCCAGGCTGAGACTTGAGGAGTGAGAAGTAGCCAGGAGAAGAGAGAGGAAAGCAGCCCCCAGGCACAGGGAGGGCATGGCGGGGGATGAAATTTAAAGGCAGATTTGGGTCAGGTCAGGGAGGACCGTCTAAGCCAAATCAGGAAGCTAAAATGAATTCTGATGTCAGTGGGGGTGGCTCTGGAAGAGTTTGTAAGCAGGAAAGTTACATGAGCATGCGGGCATTTTCAGAGGTGGCTGTGGTAGTAGTTGGAGAACACAAATGATTCATTGGAAGACAAGCATGGAGGCAGAGACCACCCCGGAGGCACCTACCGGGAGGGGAGAGAGGAGGGTGACCTGGCCTGCAGAAGCGACCGCAGGCATGGCGAGAAGTGGGTGGGCTTGAGAGATGTGACAGTTGGAATCCACAGGTCTCAATGACTGAGGGAAGGGAGACAGGAGAGAAAGGTAAAGTAAGACTGACCCTTGTGACGGGAGGACGGGGGAGCGTTCATTGAGATGAAGGAGGAAAAACTCGTTTGGGAAGGAAGATGAATTTCGGATTTATTCATGTCGAGTGTGTCAGTGGACATCTGATCAAGGAATGCCCCGTTAGGCAGCTTTGAATATGAATCCACGTGGTCAGGGGAGAGGGATGGGATGGAGACATAGATTTGAGAGATGTCAATGTATGGACGATAAATAATTAACCAGGGAAAGTATATAAAGTAGGAAGTAAAGAGAGCGTAAGCCAGAGAACATCTATATTTAAACTACCAAAGAAAGACGAGCCGGTGAAGGAGCCAGAGAAGGTGCATCCAGAGAGAGGGGTTAAAACCAGGCTAACACACTGAAGCCAGGGATGAGAGTGTTTCCACGTGGCTAGCCACTGAAGAGAGGTTAATTAGATAAAGACAGAATCTCCTGTGGCCTTTAGCCACAAGAAGGTCTTGGGAACCTTGGGTGAACTTGGACCGCTCCCCTGGGCAGCTTGACTGGTAGGAGGCAGAGAGAAAGAATGATGACAGCCACGTGGTTTTATAGGGATGAGGGAGAATTGCGGGGTTTTAGTGTGTGTTGTTTTAACATTGAAAGAAACTTGAGCACATTGAAATGCTGATGAGAAAGATCCAAGGCCCTGAGATGGAAGGGCTTTGGCAAAGCAGGGCGGGTGGGTTGGCCTTGGAGCAGGGGACAGACCCTGTGCCTCTCTGCCTGAGTATCACTGGGGAAGGAAGCCTGAGGGGTGGGGACACAGGTAGGAGCATGTGTGTGTGTTTGGGAAGTGGTTGGGGACTAAGAGGGACGGGTCAGCAGCTGGGGAGAATGGAGGAGGTTTGAACAGAGTGGTGGAGAGTACTAGCTGAGTGAAACTGGAAGGTTTATGATTTTCTTTGACCTAATGCTGGGGGATTTACCCAGTTGTGAGGAGAAAGTGGACTTTCTATGGTCTGCCTTATTTGGTCCTGTTTGCAGTGTGTTCTTAAATTTTTTCCCCTGTGGCTCCTGTGGAGAAGGGTCATAATGCTGGCTGATCATTGGTCAGTGAATTATTGATCAACGAGAGAAGGATCCAGTTAAAGCAGTCTTCTCTCTGCCCTCTGGTGTGTGGCATTTCCTGCCACCTTCGTTAGTACACAAATGATTGAGGTGAACTCTCTCTTGGATGGTTAACACATCTATCAGGGATGCCCTCAAAATGGGAGGCCAGGATTCTTGCTCTACCCCTTCCTTCAGTTACCTTCCCACTTCCTGCAGCAAGGGTCAGTTAACAAGCAGGCCAGGTTGTACCTAATGGCAGGCCCTGAGAGTGGGGGCAAGAACCCTTTCTACAAAGAACTCTGAAGAGGGCTGCTCGCAGGTCTGGGTTCCTGCACCAACATCTCCAGCTTCCCTGTAGAAATAAAAGGTGAGTTTAGAAGGAAGCCTTGCCTAATTTCAGATCCTGGCTCTGCTGCTCATTCACAGTGTGACCTTGAGTGTGTCCCCCCTTTCCTGGGTCTCAGTATTATCATCTGCAAAGTGGAGCGATGGTACCTACTTCTCAGAGCGCTTCAGAGGAACTGATGACTATGCCCTGTCCTTTCCCCGCTCTGGTTTTCCAGGGGTGGGCCCCCGTCCATGGCCAGCCTGAGACATTAATTGCAGAGGCATTTTTGATGGTAAGAACGGTGTAGCCCATCCATTCCTCTCTCAGAGGTGAGAACTACACTCCCCTGTGGGCCAGATCCAACAAACCCAGCCCTTATATGTGGTAATTTGTCAAGTGGTGTTTTAACCTTTTTTGGGGGGAGGGGGGATGCCTTCAAATACTTGAAGACATGGAGATGGGCGTGCCTGCTCTCTTTACACCACTCACGGTTTGCTGTACACCTGCTCCGTCACTCATCTCATTTATATTCCTGTGGATCACTGTATTTTTTCAAAGTCTATTTCTTGAATAACTATTATGCGCCAAATGTATGTGCCCTATTGTCAATATCTCTGTGCCCTCTGTGGGAAGCCCCACGTAAGTGGCCTCTATCAGGTATCAGAAAGCAGCAGTGTTTCCCCCCTGGGTAATTATAGAAAAGACATCATTCATTGCCATGTCAACTCCCCCATTTACATGTATTTTCATCCCCAAGATGCCACTGGATCCTTCTTTTTCTTTCAGACTGAATGCTCAGATCACCCTTTCTATCACCACGCTCTTTCTACAAGGTGCAAAGGGCCTACTCTGTTGTTTTCTTAGTTTTTAGGGAGTCTCAGGCCCCTTCTTTTATCACCTCTTCAAGACTCCAGCTTCTGGCCCAAAATTCTAATGGTTGTCAACTCCAAGGTTGATTTCAAAGAGCAGACCCAGGTGGTTTCTGCATGTATCCCATACACTAAGTACTTCCAGGTAAATTCTTTCTAAATTCTGACCCTGGATTCAAGTTCGCCTTTCCAAGTCAAGGCAGGCTGAGGAGCCAGAGCCCTTGGCACCGAGCCACCAAGCACCTCTGGCCTGAGAACTCTTCCACTGGGTCATTTAACTAGTCCTCCTTTTCATTAGAAGTAGGTTAATTTAATGGTATGAAGTGTCTTTCAGTTTCAACTCAACTGTTCCAAGAACAAGCCGTGAGCTTTTCAACAAGTTGACGTATCCATCTGAATCTATTCAGCGTACCAGATAAACACTACAAGCGTTTTCCCGGGGTGACTCGGGTTCACATCTGTGACTCTGTAACTTATTAGCTGTATGACCCTAGAAATAAGTCGCACCTTCTTTGAGTTTGGCTCCACATCCTATTGTACACCTGGAATATGAACTACCACTTTCCAAGGTTCTTGTGAGGAAGGCCTCGACAGGTTGAGGAACGTGAAGTGCTGAGCAGACCATGTGGCACGCAGTTGGGGGTTAGCCTCCTATTGCTGTAGCATGTAAGGGAGTTATATCGTTGTCCTGAAACCTGTTTTGTCAATGAAATTACCGAATGTGGTCTCCTAACTCCACATGTTAGCAATTAGATGTGGCCTCACATTGATGTTTTACCTTCCCCTCACGTTTCTTCCCTCACCTCCCGCCCCCCCCACACACATTATCCTGTGAGCTTTTTGAAGGAAAAGAAAGTTTCTTATTCATCTTGGTGGGTGCCCACTGAATGTTCACTGCAGACCTGGCTCAGATGCTCCCCCTTCCCATAAGCAGACTGGTTTATGACTCCCTCTCACTAGACTTCAGGCTCCTTGCAGGTGGGGACAGTGTCCCAGGACGTCTCGTGTTCCGGGGGCACGTAGAGTTTGCGCTCAGTCAATGCCAGCTGGTGGAAGTAAGGGAAGTTTCTGTCAGTCCAAGGCCCAGGACATAGTAGGAGCTCATTAAAAGGTAGCCGCTGTTACCATTATTAGGACCAAAAATAAAGAGAGGAGAACGAGGAGGAGAAGACAGGCATCTAGTCACCCACTTTGGCATGAAGTGTGGACATTGATTGCGAGACTATTTTAGAGAAACAAAATGGCCCTTTATTCGCTTTGGGGAGGGGAGGAGGGTTAACAAGAGCGTCTTTTTCACGTGTTCGCTCCGTCTTGCTGCCGCTCTGCTGTGTGTGCTGCTGTTGCTATGGCAATTCTTTAAGCAACTGAATAGAACAGCACTGAGTTGTTGCAAACCAGCTCTAATTGCTCCCATGCACCAGGCCTGCCCACACGACCGCGCTCTGCACAGCGATCCCTTTTTCAGACACATATTTTCATAAATCTCCGCGCATTGTGCGGCTCCCTGGCTCTTGTGACATTGCCATCCTCGGGCAGAGGGCACAAGAAGCAGCTCTGAGTGGGGGAGAGGGGTCTGCCAGTTTTCTCTGTGTGAGTGAGCTGTGCAGACCCCCATGTTCAAGGGGGTAGCAGGATGCAGGCACAGCGGGGCCTTAAAACCAAATAAAACATTCGTGGGATAGGTTTATTATACGTATTTGCCATTGTTGGCAATTCAGTCTTCTCTTTAAAGCCAGCTGTACCATTCCTGTGCCTTCCTGCTAGGGGACCCAGTTCATTGTGTAGTGAGAACTTCTGGTTTTGACCTGAACGTGGTTGGAAGAAGTGAGGAAGCAAGTTGGCACGTACTGTGGCCCTCTGTGGACTCAGTTACTCAGTCCACAGAAACGTTGGGCTGGGGGTGGGGGTAGCATGATCCCTGTTACAGATGAGGAAACTGAAGGGCAGAGATTTAGTGTCAAACGCCAGGTCACAGCCACTGAGTGCACAGCTGTGATTATACCCCAACTCTGACTGAGTCCAAGGCCTATGCCCTTTTCACTGGGCCACACTGGCTCCCAGGAAGGAGGCCAGCCTTTGGCAGCACTGGGAATCCAGATCTCCCCTGACTTGTGGCACATGACATTTTGCTAACTCCCACGTCCTTTAACATGTGAGGCATGTGAGGCCCTTCTTTAAAGAATCATGACACTTTTAAGAATTACTGTAGAAACAGCTTCATAATTTTTTGAGCATTAACAATATACATTAACAAGCTCAGTACCATATGACTACCACAGTCAATCTTAACCCTCCACCCAAAAAGTCTATGAACTTGATATTGTTCCCCTTCTATAAATGCAGAAGCTGAGGCTCAGAGAAGCTAAGTGACTTACCTAGAGTCACAGCAGCTAGGGGTGACAGAGCCAGGATTCAAATCCAGGTCAGACTGCAAAGCCCTTTAACCACTAGGCTGCCTCCCTTGGGGCTTATTTGGAAATGGGTGCTCCATATACACTTAAAACTTTTCCTGTGAATATTCCAGGAAGCTTGATCACCAATGGGAAATTTTCCTATTCCTGAGCTGTTTGTAAAGCTCCTTTTTTTTTATTTTGTTATGTTAGTCACCGTACATTACATAATTAGTTTTTGATGTGGTGATCCACGATTCATTGTTTGCGTATAACACCCAGTGCTCCATGCAGTACCCTCCTTAATACCCATCACCGCGCTAACCCATGCCCCTACCCCCCTCCCCTCTAGAGCCCTCAGTTTGTTTCTCAGAGTCCATCGTCTCTCATGGTTCATCTCCCCTCTGATTTCCGCCCCCTTCATTTTTCCCTTCCTTCTCCTGATGTCCTCCCTGCTATTCCTTATGTTCCACAAATAAGTGAAACCCTATGAAAATTGACTTTCTCTGCTTGACTTCTTTCACTTAGCATAATCTCCTCCAGTCCCATCCATGTTGATGGAAAAGTTGGGTATTCATCCTTTCTGATGGCTGAGTAATATTCCATTGTATATATGGACCACATCTTCTTTATCCAGTCGTCTGTCGAAGGGCATCTCGGCTCTTTCCGCAGTTTGGCTATTGCGGACATTGCCGCTATAAACATTGGGGTGCATAATTTTAGACGCAATTCTACCATTCTGTTGTAGTGCAAAACTGAGCTGTTAAAGGGAAGGTTCATACTATAAACACAGACCCGATGCACTGGGAATCCACATCACTTGAGAAACTCCATTTCTGTAAGCTGCCTCAGTGCATCGGGTCTGTGTTTACAGTATGAATCTTCCCTTTAACAGCTCAGTTTTGCGTTACATCAGAATGGAAGAATTGTGTCTAAAATTTTTTTTCTCTTTTTTTTTTCCCTTTTAATGTAGTTTGTGTAATAAAAAGGGGGGGACAAAAACTGAATACTTTTCTCAGAAATGGTATGACTCCTACTTTTAGTAGCATTTTTTTCTTAACACTTTACAATGAACACTCTGATTCATTCATTCAAATAAGTTTTATTGAGCCTACTATGTGTTAGACACTATACCAGATAGGAGGAACAGAATAGGGTACTGGGAAGCCTTCAGCTGCAGGTCACAGTAATCTGACTAAAATAATACAGACTTTACTATGGATTGGAGGAGGGTCAGAGGTAGGCAGTTCAGTGATTGGCCAATTTAGCAATTGACTGATGATATCGAGAACCCCATTCTTTTATTCTTGAGTCTGTTAACCTCAGCCTGTTGGCTGTGCCATCAGACAGGCTTCCTTCTTGGTCTCAAGATGACTGTGTTACTTCCATGCATTACATCCTCACAACAATCTTTCAAGGCAGGAAAGGGACCTTCCCTTCCTGGTATCTCCTGAGATTCAGAAAACCTTTGCCAGAGGCTCTCCTGGGGACTTCTCATGTGTCATTGACCAGAATTGAATCACATGCCCATGCCCTAACCAATCACTGGTAAGGAAATGAGACCACTGGGATTGGCTCAGATGTGAGGATCCATGTCGCACCTCTGGGATGGGACCTGAATCACTTGTCCTCACAGAGGTGGTTGGGGGCATGAACGAGTTGGGGTTGAATTGGAAAGAAGGAGAGAATGAGGTTGGTAGGCAGCCAACAGTAGGAACTAGAAACATTCCATTCTAGTAAAATAGGCATGGAAAACAAGGAGACAGGGCGCCTGGGTGGCTCAGTTGGTTGGGCAACTGCCTTCGGCTCCGGTCATGATCCTGGAGTCCCGGGATCGAGTCCCACATCGGGCTCCCTGCTCAGAGGGGAGTCTGCTTCTCCCTCTGACCCTCTTCCCTCTCGTGCTCTCTCTCATTCTCTCTCTCTCTCAAATAAATAAATAAATAATCTTAAGAAAAAAAAAGAAAAAGAAAACAAGGAGACAGACAAACATCATTTGAAATGTGTCATCTGAGTGGTCCCTCCATGCTTCTACATCAGATAGAGTGGTCAAGGAAGCTCTTTTTGGAGCTTTTCAAACATTTCACCTGAGCAGTGAAGGATGAGAATCATCCAGCCAGACTGGCTGAGGGGAGAAAATGTTCCAGGCAGAGGGAAGGAGGTAACACAGCATCTTGGAAGAACCAAAGGGAACTGGGGAGCCCAGGATGTAGCAAGCAAGGAGGCAAGTGGCATGAGTTGAAGTTAGAGAGTTAGGCAGGGCTGAATGACACCAGGCCTTTCAGGCCACAGGAAGTTTGGATTTTATTCTAAGTCAGTGGAAAGCCACGAGGGTTTTTAAAACAGGTAACACAATCAGTTTTGTTTTGTGGTTTTTTTTTTTTTAAGATTTTATTTATTTATCTGACAGAGACACAGCGAGAGAGGGAACACAAGCAGGGGGAGTGGGAGAGGGAGGGATCCTGATGCAGGGCTCGATCCCAGGACCCTGGGATCATGACCTGAGCCACCCAGGTGCCCCTTGTTTTGTTTTGTTTTGTTTTGTTTTTAACCATGCTGGCTGCTGGGAGGCGGGGGCCTTCATGGAAGCACAGAGAGCAATTTATCCAGGTAGGAGATGATGAGGGTACCTGGACTGTCATGGCGAGAGTCGGACCAGAGGAGAAAGTTCTTTGGGAGATGGGGTCAGTAGGACTTGGCAGGCGCTAGGCTAGGTATGTCCCCATGCCTCTCTTGTCCAGGCTTCTCTGTACTCTTAGACAGAATTTTCTTTTTATAAAGGCAATTTTTATGCCCACTTTTTAGAAGTGGCCTGCACTGGGTTGTAGCATTCAGACCAAGCCAGAGGAGGAGAGGAGCCGGCTTCCAGGAGAGGGAGGCAGGACCACTCGATCAGTATTGCACTGGGATTGTTTTCCTAGATGAAGCTTTTGTTTTCAAGGGTGATATTTTGAGAACACCTGTCTCTGTGGGAATATCTCCGTTGTGTACGGCAGACCCATCTCTGCATCTACGTTTTCTTGTTTAACGCATGGCTGTCTTTATAATGAGTGCCTTCTTTATATGGGGTTATCAGAGTAACTCTGAATCTATTTTACAACTAAATTAATGATATCCAGGAAACATTTATTTGGCTCCTTTTCTATTTATAATATTGTTACCAACTAATTGCCTTTGAATGTTCCTACTTAGAGGGTCCTTTGTGCTAGTTAAAATCCATCCCACCTAGGTGAATCCCCCCACTCAGGGCTACGCAGTCACTTGTGGAGTTTATCTTCTTGTTGTAATAACAGGAGCAATCATAAAAATTAACACCAGGGCAAAGGGCCAGGTTGGGACCACATCTGAAAAATAATGTGTATTGTTTTTTCTGATTATAAAAGTAGTATGTTTTCATTGTAGAAATTTTAAAAAGACGGAGAAGCATATGAAAAAAGGTCACTTATATTCCCACTACCCTGAGGCAACCAGCATTAAATTTAGTGCATCTTTTCAAATGTTTTTATGTCTTTTTACATAAAATTGAGCTTTTACAGGTAATACAGTTTGGTTTTTTTTTCATGTGGTCCTCATCATACAGGTTTTCCTCACACCATGAGATACTGTCTTTATAAATAGTTGTATAATTCCTTTGATTAGTTGTGCCACAGTTTACCTAATTATGCCCCTCCTGAGGGAAATTTAAATTTTTGTCATTGTTTCTGATGTGAACAGTTTTATACATAGAGACTCATTGGCATTTGAGGGTTTTTTTCCTTAAACTAAATTCCCAGCAATTCCAATACTAGACTGAAAGATAGGTATATTTTTTTAAGATTTTATCTATTTATTTGAGAGAGAGAGAGAGAGAACACAAGAGAGCAGGGGGAGAGGCAGAGGGAGAAGCAGGCTCCCCGCTGAGCAGGGCTCCATCCCAGAACCCCAGGACCATGACTTGGGCTGAAGGCAGACTACGCCTTAACTGGCTAAGCCACCCAGGCACCCCAAGATATGCATATGTTTAAGGTGTTTGGTATACTTATCAAATTACTTTTCATAAATGTTTTACTACTATCCATTCTTATCTACATTCCATTTACAGTCACCCTGGGCTATAACTAGGGTCTTCATTTTTTATCTTTGTTCATTTAGTATATGAAATTAATTCTGTCTTAATTTTCGTTTCCTTTTTTTTTTTTTTTAAGATTTTATTTATTTATTTAAGAGAGAGAGAAGGATAGATAGTGAGAGTACAAGCCGGGAGGAGAGGGAGAAGCAGGCTCCCCGCTGAGCAGGGAGCCCGACGTGGGGCTCGATCCCAGGACCCTGGGATCATGACCTGAGCCAAAGGCAGACGCTTGACGACTGAGCCACCCAGGCGCCCCTTAATCTTCATTTCTTTGATTACCAGTGACATTGAACTTTTCATGGTTATGAGCCAGGTATGTATTTTTATGTTATGTCTTTTGCCCATTTATCTGCTGGGCTCTCCGTGTTTTTTGTTTTTAGTTACATAAGCTCTTTGTATGTTTTGGATATATACAGATTTGTAGCAGATAACTTTTTATGAACCAGGACTTTATTTTATTCTTGCTTTTTATTAAAAGGATTTCCAAATATACACACAAGAGGAGAGTCCAGACCCCCTACCTCACACAGCTTGTAGGGCCATCAACATTCTGTTGTAATTCTTTTTTTCCTATCCTACCCTCTCCACTCTCTTTTTCTGAAGTCTTTTAAGGCAAATCCAGCTGTTTCATTTTACCCTTAAGTTAGATCAGTAAGCATCTTTTAAAAATAAGAATTTGACATTTTCTTTCTTGTTCAGCTTTTTTATTTAAAAAAAAAAAATTTCAAACCTGTGGGAACTTGCAAGAATAGTACAATGAGCCCCCATTTACCTAAGTTCACTGACAATTAATGTCCTATACATTTGCCTTGTCTTTCTAAATATGTATACACACTGCACTTTTTGTTTTGTTTTGTTTGCTGAACCAATTTGAAAGTAAGTTGCAGATATCATGACCCTTCTCTCCTAAATATTTTAGTCTCAGTCTCCTAAGAATCAGAACATTCTGTACCATAACCAAAAAGCCACTGTCACTCTCAAGAAGTTTGACATTATTGTCTAACTTACCATGTATATTCAGTTTTCCCAGTTGGTTCCAAATCTTTTATTTATTTATTTATTTATTTATTTATTTATTTATTTATTTATTTATTTGAGAGAGTGCACATGCGAGCAGGGGGAGGGGCAGAGGGGGAGAGAGAATCTCAAGCAGACTCCCCTCTGAGTGCAGAGCCCTACTCCAGCCTTGATCTCACATCTCACAACCCTGAGATCATGACCTGAACTGAAACCAAGAGTCAGACGCTCAACCAACTGAGCCGGGTGGCACCTGGGTGGTGCCCTGGTTTCAAAATGTTTTATAATTGCCTTTTTCAATATACCTGACCTCAAATCAAGGATGACACATTGCATTTGGTTGTTATTATCTCTTAAATGACCTTTAATCTAGAACAACCCCCTTGCTTCTTGTTTTGTTTTGGTCTTTCATGACACTGACATTTTTGAAGAGTTCAGTCCAGTTAGTCTTATAGAATGTCCCACAATGTGGATTATCTGATTGTGTTAACTCATATATTCCAGTACGACAAGAGGCTTCCAGTTCATCTTGTACATTTCCTGCCCAAGATCTGGAATCAGCCTTTTCTTCAGTGAGCCCTGGTTCCTCTTAGTAAGAAATGGTCTTTAGAGACCATTTTCTGGATACTGGCAGTGGTCATTGCTACTGGTCTGTTATTACTTCTAGAGATTTTCAGTGGACAGAATTCAAACGTCTATTTTTTTTTTTAAGAGAGGGAAAAGAACAATAATGAATTCATATTGACATTTTCTTTTCAAATTTAAAATTTCAGAATTTATACTTTTTTATTTTATACTTCTGTGTTTATTCTATCTTGAAATTCTTGGTTCCTAAAAATGTTGATATAATTATTTGTTTTATCATACAATATATACATAATCATTTTTGAATTTAAAAATCAACTTTATTGCTGCCAGTAATTCTCAAATTGTTGTTTTATTGTTCTTTTTTTAAGATTTTTATTTATTTATTTGAGAGAGAGAAAATGATAGAGAGAAGGAGCAGGGGGAGGGGCAGAAGGAGAGGGAGAAGCAGACTCCCTGCTGAGCAGGGAGCCCGACATGGGGCCCTGGGATCACGACCTGAGCCACCCAGGCGCCCCTTTATTGTTGTTCTTATTGTCCTTAAAGAATACCCCCCTGAGCATATATGGTTAGAATATTGTCTATAGGGTTTGTTGCAATAATTCTTTGCTCCAGGTGGATATGTCACCAATGAAATATATAATTAGGTTCATTTGTTTCAGTATCATCTCAATTTTTAGGAATTCTTTAAAATTTAGTTTTGGGGCGCCTGGGTGGCTCAGTTGGTTAAGCGACTGATCGGCTCAGGTCATGATCCCGGAGTCCCGGGATCGAGTCCCGCATCGGGCTCCCTGCTCAGCAGGGAGTCGGAGTCTGCTTCTCCCTCTGACCCTACCCCCTCTTGGCGCTCTCTCTCTCTCTCTCTTTCTCTCTCAAATAAATAAAATCTTTTAAATAAAAAAAAAAATAAAATTTAGTTTTTTTTTTTTGATCTTGTGAACTTCTTTACACGATTTTAACTGTAATATAGCAAGGTTCATTTGGAGAAACCAGGCTTTCATTCCAATCCCTTCTACCCCAGTTCTTACCTCCCTCCTAATTCCTCTCCATTACTTTAAAAAAAAAGAGAGAGAGAGAGAGAAAGGTAACTACTGCATACATTGTTGTGTATCTTACTTTTTTTCACTTAACCTCTCCTGGAAATCAGTCTAGAACAGTGTAGAGAAATCTTTATCATTATTTTTCACGGCTGCATATTGTACCATAGTATGGATGTGTCACAGTTCTTGCAACCAGTACTATGTTGATGTTCTTAGAATTTTGCTATTAGAAGTAATGTCATGACAAATAGCCTAATCGTGTAGTCATATCCTATTTTCCTAAGTATAGCTTTGGGATAGGTCTTGTAGGTCAGATTGCTGGGCCATGTAATGTTGCTGGATATTGCCAAATTCCCCTCCACGGGGGTTGTATCATTTTTTCATTCCTGCCCTTACCAATAGAGTGTGTTGATAAATTTATGGATTATCTCCAACCTGATGGGTATGAAGTGTCATCTCAGTGAAATTTTATATAAATCTCTATTACTGCAAGCGAGATTAAATATCTTTTCTTACATTTAAGGGTAATTTGTGGCTCTTACTCTGTGAACTGTATGCTTCTCTTGTCCATTTTTCTATTGGGTATTTATTCCTTTTCTTGATTTTTAGGAATTTTTTTTATGCTTCAGATTAATACGCCCTTTGTTTTTGATATAGATTGCAATATCTTTTTCAGACTGGGAATTCTCAAAATGATCGTTGATATTTAGTGCCTTCGGTACTATGTGTACAGCTTCTGTTTGTCCCCAGCTGTCGTGTCCCCTTCCTGTCTTTTCCATGCTAGAGAAGAGAGGCTTTGGGGATAGGTGTTGGGCAAGGCTGCGGTGAGGAGGTGAGGAAGGTTTTGCGTTCTCATCTAAGATACCTGTCAAGCAGTGCAGGAAATCACTAGCAGGGCTGTGTGTCACTCTTCTGCACAGTCGTTCGCCTTCCAGGCTGCAGTAAGCCCAGCTGTATTGACCAGCCCATCCTGTCTATGAAGCAGCCAGTTAGCCCCTTCTTACCAGTGGTCAAGGGCAAGGCTCTGTCTGTTAACTTTGTTTATTTATTTTGGGGGGCAGCACCAACCCCAAGCAGTACTTCTAGCTAGGGGCAGATTGCCTAACCCTTTTTGGCTTCAGTTTCTCCAACAGTAAAAGGAAGAGATGGGCTTGATGAAATCCAGAGCCTCTTCCAGCTCTGATAGCCTTAGGCCCTGGGCCTTAGTTGGCTTCCTAGCAACCAAGGAAAAAGGTAGAGATCTTGACTGAGAAAACGACAGTGTAGCACTGGGTTCTGTAGAGAATCTTCTAGTTGCATTGGTTTTGTTGGATCTCACCTGTCCATTGGGACCCACCATAAGAAAAAATGTGTTTCCTGCTTGAAATTTCTGGTAGCGCCTGCATACAATGTGTACAGAGAAACTGCTTTTACCACAGCAAGCCAGTGGTAGCTTTGGACTTCTAACCAGAGTTTCTGACCGCAAAGCCTGAGCTCCTTCCCTTGTTGCCAGGCTGACTCTCGTTGAGGCTGTGGGGTGAACAAGGAGGCCTGGGCTGCACTGAGACTCGGAGTCAACAGGGAAACTTATCCTGAGCTCTTCCATCCAGAGTTCAGTCCAGAGCCATCTCACAGGGTGCTGGAAAAGAACAGCCAAAAGGTAAACAGACCTCAGAATGACATTTCAGTAGTAATAAACTTGAACGATCCAAGTTCCTGCGGCCCATTCAGACAAGAGCCACAAGTTATGTACTCATTCTCCAGAATGAGTTCTCCATTCTCCAGTTTCCAGAAATACCAGATATGTTGTAAAATATGGCAGCATGACTTCTTCAGATTACCTAAATTGCACAACCGTGAGGCAGACCCAGTGCCAGGCATTTTCCCATCTCATTTAACTTAACCCTCACAGCACCCCTTAAGGTGTGTATTTTCTGGTTTTGGAAACTGAGACTCGGAGAGATGAGATAATTTGGTCAAGATCACATCACCGTTAATGACAAGACTAGTATTAGAACCAACATCTGCTGGCTCCAATTCGACTCCTCCTTCCACTGTTCCAAGCTGCCCACAGTTCTTTATTGTTGCCAGCCCAATTTATATACACCCTTTCTGGGGCCACCCTGCAGATTTGGGAGCCTTCCAGTTGCATCACTTCTGGTAAGTTCCTGGCTCCTGCTTTGTTGAGCTCTGTGGCACTCTGTCATCGCTGGCTGCTAGAACAGCCAGGGGGCCCATGCAGCAAGGAAGGACACCGAAAAGAGGAGCGAAGGAACTCTAGTCCCCGTGATGCTGAGAAGGACACTCACCTTTCCTCATTTGAATCTATAAGTCCACATCCCAGGATGCTGTTCTTGCCCGAGATCTGTATCTATAGAGGCCTCTGAGCTTTCAAGTGAAGTGAGCCAAGTGCCAGCCCATTCACTCGCACCCCACTCCCGTGGCCAGGGGCCATGCTCCCCCCCGAAGCCAGCACAAGGCGAGGTCCTCATGGGGCCTGGCCCTCGGCGTTCACAGAGGAAAAATGAAAGTTGCTTTATTCCCCGGCCTCTTCATAGCTCCCATTATGACGAGAGGGCTCCACAGTGAGGAGCCAGGGCTGTGATATTTCTGCTTCAGCATGAGAGATTCATATGTTTGACTAATCAATTCTTTGGCACTGACTTCCCGGCCTGCATTTTGTTCTCCTGCTTTTGATCGTCTGTTTGCCTTTTTGCCATTCTGCTGGTTCTTGTTTGGATCTTTTATTTTCCAGGAACACTTTGACCTACTCGATCCTCTATACTCTTCTCTCTCTCTCCCTTTGTCATTTTCCTCTCTGATTTTGGTTTCCCGTGTGATTGACCGCACACAGCTTCCACATACAAGCGAAGTGGAGACCCTCAAGTCACGAGGCCCTGATAACTGCAGGGTTTTGTTTTGAGAGCCCAGGGACCCTGGACTGCAGCCAGCCCCCAGCCTCCCAGCCAAGCTGGGCGGTAGCTCTTCTGTCCCTATCCCAGCCTCGCCCTGCAGTACGCAGTCGCCGATGTCGGGTTGGCGCTCGGTGGTTCACAAAGCCCTCTCGAGCACACGCTGCAAACTGGGAGAGAGGGCGTGCAAATAACTCGTTTTTGGTCCCATTTCTCAGTGGAGGGAACCAGTCCAGGGCCAGGCCCGGGGCTGCGTGCCGCTGCGTTGCGGCCATCCGTGGATTGCGGGCTTCTTCCGTTCTCGGCGGGCATTGGCCTCGCAGCTGCTTTGTCCTTGGCGCGAGCTTGTCCAGTGCAGCTGCCGCTTCCTGAGCGCCTGCTCTGGGCCAGGCATGGCGCCGAGTGCTTGGCCTGTGTTAGCGCTCGGGCCTTCGCGGTCACCTGAGCTCAGAGCCGTGAAGGAGCTCTCCTGAGGTCACCCTTCCAATGCCATGGCCAGGACCGCAGCCGGCTCTGGCTGCCTCTCCACATCTGTGCTCTTAGCAGAAGAGCCATGTACACGGGGCCGTTGAGGCAGAGCAGAGGGATTCTTACCTTGGGAGGGAGGCTGGGAAGCTTTCTGGAGGCAGGGATATTGGAACGGGGCCTTTGGGATGAGTGTTGGGCAGTCAGAGGAAGAGGAGGGCTCTCGCAGGCCTTCTGTGCAGCCTGCCTCCTGACCTGCTCTGGGCTCACCTTGTTTTCCGAATAGGCATTTTGCATCCGACATCCCAAGGCTAGAAGGATCTGTGGTCTTACTACTTGTTCCATGCTTGAGTCTCTTCCACAGCATTCCCCCACCCCCACCCCACCAGGAGGCTTTCTAGCCTCTGCTGCACACCTCCAGTGCCAGGGAACATGCTTTCTTCTGAAGCAACCTGTTCCATCTTTAAAATGCTCCCCCTTGCCCCTCCCCTTGCTCACACTCATGCGCGCTCTCTTTCTCTCTCTCAAAGGGGGAGGGGCACACAGGATTGGGAAAGAGCAGAGGGAGAGGGACAAGCAGACTCTGCGCTGGGTGCAGAGGCCAACTCGGGGCTTGATCTCATGACCCTGAGATCATGACCTGAGCCAAAATCAAGAGTCGAATGCTTACCTGACTGAGCCAACCCAGGCGCCCCAGGAATCTTTTCTTATTTTAGTGAGAAGTTCCCCTCTGTGCCCCCCACCCCTCGAGGCCGGGGAATGCCACAGGGCCGCAACACTTGTCTGTGGAAGCAGTTGACAGCAGTGGCTGGAATGTGAGGTGGAAGTGGGGTTTCTGCATGTCTGTTTGTGGAGAGGGGCTTGGTATGTGGAAAGGCCAATGGTGTGGAGTCCAAAAGCCCTCGGTTACATCTCACCAGTTTTACTGTGTGATCTCATATGGGTTACTCTCCTCCCCTGAACTTCCTCATCTGTGAAATGGGAGTAACAGTCCCCAGTCTACCCATCTCAAGTGGCTTCTGTCCACAAAACATCACAGGTACACCCGTACTTATTGAAGTGCCGCAGAAACCTTGCCGTCCATCTGTATTGTGTCACGATGGTGCATGTTTGGGGTCTGTCCGTGTGAGCTCGCTCTGGTTATTCCATGCAGTCAGTATTCCTCTTTATCCTGGGTGTATATGTGTGCATGATGTGTACAAAGTTGTGATCAACAGATTCAACCCACATTCCTGGGTAGCCGCTATGGGCCTGGGTCTGGGGTAGATGCAGGGAACATGAAGGTTCCTAAGACACAGCCTCTGCCTTTGAGGGGCTCTCATGTGGCAGGAGAGACAAGAGCGAAACTATGAGAGGCTCAGGGCCTCGGGCGGCGCTGCCAGGGCTGTGGGGAAGACAGCAGTGGTGGGCACCTTTGTCTGGACTTGTGAGCTGTCTTTGCAGAGGGCACCTCTGCTGACCCAGGAATGGGAGGAAAAGGAGTGAGGAGGCAGGGAGAGCCAACTGTAGGCACTTTACAGGTGGTTTCATCCTAAGTAGGTGGCTTCTCAGAAGTGAAGGAGGAGAGAGAGAGGAGTTGGAGACGGGACTGAGCACAGAACCCGACGAGTGGGTGAGTGAGGGGAGGTTTCTTGGCTGAGGTCCGGAATGCCGCAGGCTGAGTGGCAGGGCAGAGACTTCAGAGTTGGAGTGTCAAGTTTGAGGACCACGTGGGTCATCGTATGGGAGGCACTCAGAGTGCTGTTGGAGAAACAGATCTTGGAGTTTCGGTGGAAAGTCTGGCCTGGAGATGGAGAATTGGAAGGCTTTCCTCTCTTGTCAGTTCATCTAAAATTATAGAGGCCTGTTTGGTGCTACCCAAGAGTATGGAAGACCCCTTTGTGCCCTCACTGGGCGTGTGCCATCCATCTGCACCCTGGAGCGAGGGCTGGAAAGAAGGTCATGAAGATGGGACAGTCATTGCTAGTTCCCTTTGTTGAGCACCACCTGTGTATTAAGAGCCTCCCACCAGCCCTCCTAGTTAGTATTGGTATCCCCACTTTACAGAGATGGAAACTGAGGTTCAGACAAGTTTAGTTAAGCTGACTGGTGCTAATTTAGAAGACGCACCCACCTGACTCCCAGAGCCCCCCCGGGTGCTGTTGTATACTTTCTCGTGTGCTGTCTGGTGGTGTGCGCCTTCAACAGACTGAAGCTTCTGACATTTGCCTGGCTGCTTTGCCCTCAGAGCCAAGCCCATTCACAGTCACATGTGTATATTCATTATCCATCAGGCGTCTTATTTTTGCAAATTATCTACATGTGCTGGTGTGTGTTTGAGTGTGATGATCATCGGGCGAACCATCCCCTGCTCACCTTTGAAACAGTAGCCCTATGACCCAGTCCAACTGATGCAAAAGAGTCTTCTCTCATCTCTTTCCTTCATTCCTCATTTCCTGTCCTTCACTGTACCTTTTGGGTAGTACATTAGTATATCGTGATGTGAATGTGCACTATGTAAGTTGTAATTTTACTTTATGTTTAAATAAACTGTGTGCACACAGAGCATAAGATGTATGCAGGAAACAGCCAGGGGTACTCTGCTCTGAATTCCTCTGGCTTCTATGTTTTTTTTCAAGTTTGAAAATGTGTTAGGAAGAAGGCAACATTATGGTAATTGGAAGTTCAGTATATCTGTCTTTTTCCTTTATTCTTTTATACTTTTTTAGATACAATTAACACTTCACACCTCACCTGGTCCCTCCTCGGTTACCTTTGACACTTCCTTGATATTTATTTAGATGTTCATGGCCCCTTCACTTTGAACTCTGGTTAAGAAAATCAATAACTTTAACATAAGCATTTTTTCCTCACTGAAGATATGCAATTAGTGAATTACATACACGTGGACGTCCACTTACCTTTTTTTAATGTGTCAAAAGATCATGACACAATTATGTGAAAATAGTAAAGAAAAGTGATTTACCATCAAATCTGTATACCTGCTGTGAAGTTGCAGAAACAGCTCATTTTATTACATTTTCCAGAACAGAGCATTTCACAGAAGATGGGAAAATGTATAGGGAGAACTTCATGGGTGTCGTCTCGGAATTTACAAACCACGCATGACGCATTTATTTTAAAATGGCTGTGTTTTCTGTAAGCGTGTATGAATGCAAATTTCAAGACAAACTAGAATTTGACTCTCTCCTCTCAGGTGCAGACAACATGATCTATTGTCCTCACTGAGAACGAAAGTAAAAAATGTGCCTTTTGCCAAAACTTTTGCTACTTTCCCAGTTTCACTTTAGGAGGCTTGTCTTGTGTAACATTGGCTCTGGACTTGCCAAGTCTAGCTGAGGCAATATTTCCTTGATTAGTTCCATCCCTCTTTGCCTATGCTATTTGGGAGCTGTCAAATAATGTCATCATTAACCATTACCAACGTGCTTGAAAAAGATTCCTGAAACTCTAGATGGATTTTGATGCTAGAACTTGAAAGATAAAAAGAAAGTTGTTTTCTGAGTGAATACATTTTAAGGGCAACTGAACAAGGCTGAATGAAATTTCACAGTAGAAATGGAAAACTATCCTTTCAGTCTCTGAACACTAGTTATTTTAAGACCAAAAAAAATTGTTTTTCTATGTTAATATTTCCCTGGCTTTCATCCATTTGGGAGAGAAAAGTCATAACCTCACATATCAACTTGAATGGCTCTCAGCCTAGAGCCTTGCCCATAAACACACAGTGAATGAGTTAACACACTTAATCATAACTATTATGATCCTCAGTTATAATAAGGATGCCAGTTTTTACATTTGGATCATTTGCTACATCAGATGACTTAGGTCATCTCTTTGTGTAGATAATAAAATCTATTGGAATTTCCTTTTGGACAGAAGTTATGGATCTCATCAGAGAAAATGGTAGTGATTGCACTTAATTCTCTCCACCCAGTTACCCAGACAAAAATACGATAAGTGTTTCTTTTTCAGCATATGTAGAAATTTTGAGTCTTGGTTAGGTTCTGAAGTTTAAATAGATGTTTATTCTGTTTTATTCTGTAAGCAACATCTCTTAGTGGAGAGAGCCTGAACTTAAGACAAACCTGGGCTGAAATGACCACGTGACCGTAAACAAATAACTCACCCTCTCTGAGCCTATTTTCTCATTTGTAAAAGGGCCTTACTTACCCTTATCTCAGTAAATTGTTGTGAGGACAAATGTGGAAATATTTAATAATAATAATAATAATAGTGCTTGGTGCCAGGCACTCTTTAAAGCACTTGACACATTACCCATTTATCTTCACACCAATCATGTGAAGTGGATACTGTTATTTTTCCTGTTGTACAGATGTGAGAACTAAAGCACAGAAAGTTAAGTGACTTGCCCAAGTCACAAAAATAGTAAGCATTAGGGTTGTAACTCTAATGCCAGAGGGTCTAGCTCCAGAGTCCTTGCTCTGAATCACCATACTATGTTGTCTTTCAGAGCCCGGCACGTAGGAGGTGTTTGATAAATGCTTGTCATATCTGGAATCTTTCAGCTCAGGTGTATAAAGGGGGCATACTCATGCCCACCAAGGAGCAGTGGCACTGTAGATGGTATTCCTAGCCTACTCTTCTTGACCACAAGGTACTTGGCTAAGGGAAGCCACGTTGCTGGATAGAAAGAAGAGCACCTCTGATCCAAGGCTATCTGGGATCATCATGTCACGGAGGAATCTTTAAATATGCTATTTCTAAATTTCAAAGCTAGTTTGAGCTATATTTACAGCATTTAGCATATGAAAAATCACTGGGAAAGTGGGCTTTTAAGTGGAACGGTTGTGTAATGGAATATTTCACGTTCCGGTTCAGCCATAAAGCTCAGGGCTGATAAACAAAGCATCTGAAGCCAAATGGCTCCTCATCTGACCCCAATTAAAATAAAGATTTCATTCCATTCTGTCCTGACAGAGAGGAACATATTGTTGCCTTTAAGGGAGTTTGGTTTAGTTAATGAAAGAATTTTATTTCATTTCTCCCCCCCAAATACAATATCTAATTAAATAAAATTCAGTTTGTTAGGACTTCTGGTAGGGATATGTTAACTCTTTTAAGGCCGTGTTGCCTACGTGCCTCAAGATGTAGAGGGTACTTGTAAATCCTGCTTCATCCTTTATTGTTTAAAGAAGAAATAAGCTCAAGTCATCTTAAAGACAAACATCTTCTTCAAGGCGTATCTGTTGATACATCCATTATAGCAACCTGTGTATGTAAGGAGTGTGGATTCTATATAAAATATCACATATTTACATAAAGCCCTGTTTCCTAGAAGCATTTGTACATATTGTAATTTATCAATCACCATAGATCTGTCCATATAGAATATCTCGCACAGGGAGCTGTAGCTGCTAAAATATGTTAGGTAACATAAGTTGGATATTGATGCCAAATTATCACGGAGTTCCTTTGGAGTTATCATGAAGAAATATGCGACTGTCTAAAGAATTCATCATTTAACATTAAGAGTGAACACCAGCCAACTCTTTTTTTGGGGGGGAGGTTCTTGTGTCATGCTGTCACTGCTTTTTTGTAGCCTGTTCTGTACATGCCACAGCTCCTCATGACTGTTGAGTTCATAATTACCAAGCAGAACATTTTGGTGTCATTGTGGAGAAGTTCTCTTCCACCCAGTGAGGCATGAGGAGGCGGCTGGCTTGCAGACCCTGATCGGTCACCTCCACACCTCTGAGGATTTGCTTGTAGTCCAGGAAGCTGCAGGGAAAGAAGGTGGCCTGAGCATCAGGGCACCTGCCCCCGGGCAAGCCCCTCCCTTCTCTGGGCGTCAGGTTCTTTGCTTTAAAATGACTGAGCAGGGTCGGTGGCTCTCTGAACACCCCTTGGCTCTGCCCTGCTCAGATTCTGCATTCAGTAGAGCAGAAAGTACATGATGCTTTTAAATCCACTAAGAATTTATAGTCAGATGCTAAGGATTTATGGTCTGAGAAATAAAAAGTCTTTAAGACTATAAAACCTAAGGCATTTAAACCACATTAAAAAAAAAATTCTGTGAGTTTGCATGCAGTGGCTCCTTCTGACATTCAGGGGGCACTGACTCAGCATAACTGAGCACCTGTTCTCCACAGGCCCAATGCCAAATGTACAGAGACATATTATTCATGGCCCTGCCTTCCAGGAGCTTATCTCCTGGGCAGAGGGCAGGGAGGCAAAAAGCAAGTAAAGAGGTCAGCCCTTTATTAAAAGTATACTCTGGGGGCAGGGGTCACAGAGGAGAGCATGTTTTGGCTGGACTTTGAAAGGTGAGTGCATTCACCAGTTGGAGAAGGAAAACTAAGAGAGACACATGGGAATGAGGGAGGCAACATACGGGGGCAAAGCAATGAGTTCTGCACTGTTGGAACCTGGGGATGGCCAAGTGAGGAATAAAACTAGAAAAGAAGGCTTGTGAAAAATCTTAGACTCTTACAAGTTGCAGTGTAAGGTGTGTGCCCCATGTTTTTCCAACTGGTAGTAGTGGGTGTTCTTTGGATATATAGGGTTCTGTGGCCAAGGGATTCTGGGAATACGGTTGAACTGGTTCCCGTCTTAGAAGTACACAGTGTATGATAAATGCTCTGCGTACACCTCAGCAATTATCTGTACTAAACTTGATTGAACCCAGTGTTTCTCAAACTTTTGACCATTGAACCTCCTGAGGCAGAAGACCTATTGATACTGTGGGACCATCTTTAGGACAGAGAGCTTGAGATGAGGAGTTCCGCTGGAGAGCAGTGGTCCATGGAAATACAAAATCCAATCTGCATTTTAGAAAGATCATTCTGGCCTAGAGGAGGAACGGGAGCTGGGGGAGGCAGGGAGAATGTCACCAGTGTCAGAAAGGTAATTAGACACCTGGTTACACTTGGAGCTGTTAGAGGTGCATTTCCAGGAGAAACCGCCCCCTCCACCCGCTCCACCCCAACTACAATCCACACCTTCACGCGCATATGTGAGCCTTGAGGGAGTCCTGCAAATGGGCTCTCCAGATGCTGACGTTGAAAGTCATCTCTGGCAGCCTTTCCAGAGCTCACAGATGACATTGGTGGCTGACCCAGGAATGAGCTTGGTGTTAGGAGGTTGAGAGCAGGAGATGAAGACAGATGCTGAGGGCCCACTGTGCGTGGGGACTTGCTAGGTACTTTTACATTCACTCCCAACTATTCCTCAAAACCACCTAAAGGCACTGATGTTGTGCCACTTTGATGTGTAAGGAGAAAGAGGCCTAAAGAGGGTGGTTGACTCTCCCAGTGTTACATGGCTGATAGGGATCTGACTCCTAAGCCCATGGCCTTTACCACTGAGCTGTCCTACCTTCCTCAGATAGCCTCCCTTTAAAAGCACTGACCATCTGCCAGGCCTTGTGCAAAGCACTGTGCATTCTTGAACGTACTCTGCCCAGCAGCCCTATAAGGTAAGTGGTATCCCTGCCTCACCCATGGGCAAACTAAGGCTTTGTTAAGTAGCCAGGGTCATAGCTGGACATTGTAAAGCCAGGAATTGAACTTCAGTCTGGCTGCTCACTACTCCCCCTAAATAATTCTGAGGAGGAGGTTCAAGAAATTGCTCAGAAATGTTTCTCTATAGAAATACTAGGAAATTAGTGGGCTTTATTTTTGGCGCAACAATACTCCAGCTCTGGGCTGAGTTGAGCCCACTGGTTCGATCCTTGCCTTGATGTTGGCCATGCAAAACTCAAATTTCTGAGTGAAGAGGTTATTGCAATAAATTCATCATGTGTCCTCAAGCCCTGACTCTTGTCCTTTTACTGAGCTCAGAGCTGAAGGTTCAGGCTTGAGTGGAACACTGTCTTGGCTCTCACTGTCGAGTGGGATACCCATATGGAGAGCTCTCAATGCAGCGTGTTAAGTGCAATTACCAAAACCTGTTGAAGTAACCCAGAAGAAGGGGAAGTTAACTCTATTTGAGAAATCAGTGCAGGTTTCACAGGAGGTGTGTCTGCAGTGGGTTTTAAAGGATAAATAGGAGTTTGCCAAACAGTGAAGGGGAAAATGTCTGAGCTTATTTTTCTTTCTTGGATTGAATGTTGATGATCCACTTAAGAACAGTAGCAGAATTCATATAGAACTTGAAATTAGTGCCCTTGTTGCCTTGATTTGCTCTTAAGAAAAATCTAATCCCACCCTGTCTGCCAAGCTGACATGATTAGAATCCTGAGATGTGGTGACCCGTGGAGGCCTTTTACATCTGTCTTCTCTGAGCAGTATTAAAAATGTTTGTTTACTTAGAGACCATGGTGTATCCAGGTGACATGCTTCATTTAAAATCATTCAAATGATGAAACCTGGGAAAAAATAAGCAAATTATTAGACTTTCGGCTTTTTAATTAAACCTGCCCGCCCTCCTCCCCCCGTGTAGGCTGACTGCTGGAATGAGCCCAGTTGTGAAGGAATCGCACGCTTCCTTGCTCACCAATTCATTCGTCAGTGGCAGGATACTTACTCTGTGCTGGGCTCTGAGGGTACGAAGAGGAAGGACACAGGTCCTGCTTGCCAAGTGCTCACAGATGAGTAGAGGAATCAGAGGTGTTTGATGTGGGCAAGGAGTGCTCTGGGAGCAGCTGGGAGCCAAAGGAGAGGTTGCTTTAGCAGCACTTTCCCGAAGAGGTGCTGAGCTGAGCCTCAAAGGATGGATTACCACCATCGCCATGAACCTGTAAGCAAGAAGAGGCGGTGGGGAAGCATGTGGGCTCTAGAGGCAAACTGCAGGGTCCCCACACCAGTTCCAAGAGTCCTTGGCAAGTCCTTAATTTCCCTGTCCATTGTCTCCTCATCTCTAAGATGTGAATCAATAAAAGGCTCTCCCTTTTGGGGTTGTTGTGACCATTAACTGAGCCATTATTTGCACAGAGATTAGAACACTGCCTAGTGCATTTGTGAGGGCAGTAAACATCCATTGCCTTGTACCAGACACCAGATTATAGTACTTCAGCTCCTCCCCACAAGCCTTTATGGTATGTGGTTTTATACCCATAATTCAGATGAGGAAACCAAGTGTTGAAAGTACCTAGTGATTTACGTAAAGCCACACATCTAGTACGTGACTGAGCCACGAGCTGCATGCCAACCTCCCGGGCCCCAAAGCCCCGGCTGCCTCCGTTACACCCGTACTCACATCTTTACTGTGCCCCTTCTTCCAAGCTCTGGGATTTTTTGAGTAGTGTTTTTGCTTTAATGGTAGTTAAAGCTTTTTTCATAAGAGAAAAATTTTTGATCTATGTAAAGTATGGTATACGGAGAAAGGATGGGCTTAGAACAAGAAAGACCTGAGTTTCAAATCCCAGCCCCACTTCTGCCCAGCACCCTGGTGATCTCAGGCAAACTCTGCTCTTGACCAGTGCACTGGTGACCTTCCACCAGTTACCTTCCTTCCTGAGCCCCCTCAGTAAAACAGGGATACTCATTCCTACCTCACAGGAATGGTCATGGAGACAGAATGAGAGATGTGTGTAAAGCTAGTATGTGCCAAGTGCACAGAGTAAGGACTCTGTGAATGTCAAGTGTCCCTTCGTCTTTCCCCAACCTTCCGTGATGTAAAGTCTCCTCTTTAAATTAGAATTCCCTAGCAGTTATTTCAGCCAAGACTCTACATATTTAAACCATCTCTTAGTTGTCCGCATGTAAATTCTTCTACTGGAAGTGTCTTTCTGACCTGAACCCTAAAATTGCGCGCATCTCTTTTCAGAGCCCGTACACGCCTGCGTCCGCTCTTTGGGCTCCTTTGCACAGTGATTACAAACTTTCCCTCTCCTCGCATGGGGTCTGGCTTGAGGGGGCAACTGCCACTTTTGTGGTTCTGCTTGTAAAATCAGTGTCCCGTTTCCCAAGGTTTGGGATATAACTTGAGTGGGAGTTGTGTTTTGTTTTGTTTTTTAGTTGGGAGGGAGATGGGTCTGTGGAAATCTCACAACAGCCAGTATTTATATGGCTCCCACAGAAGCTGGATTCGGTGCACTCAGTTCTGACCATGGGAGTCATACCTGTAGGTCCTCTTCTAGAGAAGCAAGGAGGCAGTTCACATCAAGAGCCTGAAAACCGTTCATGCTCTGTTGGATTCAGCATGATTTTCTTGAGTCACTGCCACGTGCCAAGCCCAGATTTAGGCAGTTGTTCCTCGGCTCTGGCTGTACACGGTCAAGTAAAGGAAGTCAGCCGCGGGAGCAGACACTTCCAAAGCAGTATGGGTAGGTGCTGTGTTAAAGGGAAACATGTGAGCCGTGGAGTCCCACAGAAAGCCTGCCAAACCCAGCCTGAGAAAGGCATGCGGGAGCTCAGTGTTGAATGTTGTCACCCCAGGAATATTTGTAAGGGGACCTCATGGAGGAGCGCTGTCCTGGTGGCCGTGTAGCTAGAACGAACCAGAAGAGGTGGGGGAGTGGTGGAAGACTGCATGGGACAAGCAAACAGGGTCCAGATCCCGGGAAACCAAGGAAGGCACATTCTCGTCCTCAACCCAAAAGGAATTTGATTTCAGCACAGCCCCACCAAAACGGTTCCCACCAGGGGCACCAACAATACGTAGGCTGCAGTTTTATATCTCTGCGTGCCCCAGCACAGGAATAACAATGTTCTTATAGCAGCTTCTAATTAAATTTTATCATGGTCCTGAATGCACCGCTGACCTGCGCACTCCTCCCAGTGGGTCTGATTCATAGGACATTTGTACAGTTCTGCAATTTTGAAGAGGAATTTGTTCTCCTTTTTTTTGCCTCCGCGGTCCGGCAGAAGTTCTAATTTGTGTGAGGCAGTTTGGGTAATTAACAAAGTGTGTTCTGTGGAGTGAGGCAGGGAAACTCAGAACGGGGCCGTCTTGCTCTGTGTACTTATGTGCTTAGTTGTAACTACCAGTGAAATCCTTAAAATGAAGAGCTGTTTGTGTTAAAAATAAAAAAAGAACCCACGCCAAACATGTCCCGTTCAAAATCATTTGATGAAGCTGAATTTTTTGAACTCTGACTAGTACTTAATTTTAGCTACTTTTTTGTTTAAAGCACCAGGGGAAGCAATGAGGCTTTCAGATCTTTGAATTTCCTTTTTTGGGAGAGATGACAGTGCTCCTCTAAAGTTTGTTTCTTACCTTTCCACCTTTGAACAATTGATTTTGATTAGAAACATTACACCCAGCATTTACTTTGACATCCCTGAGTACAAACAGTCATTTTAATGGTTTTTTTAAAAACAAAATCATGACAGGGACATCAATCCTTTGCCTGGTGTATGAAGGCCTGGTATATTAATTGGCTGTCAGATTCTGAAGAAATAATGGATTAATGTGCTTGATCGTAACGCTGTGTTCAGAGACTGAAGTTTGATCCTGATGTCCCCAGTCTCTCTGCTTAATGCAATTACAGATATGCATTCAGGACATTTGAGTGGATTGCATTTCATTAATATGATTTGAGCGGACAACATTAGGCTGCTGTCGGGTCCTCTCTGACAGCTAATTACTAGAGTGAAGCGTGTATACCGCTAAGGAACAATGCTGCCCTTATTGGGGCCATTAAAACAATAGAAAAATAGTGCTTTAAAACACTCGGGAGAGTTACTTTCCGTACTTGTCATGGGCCATGGAGATCACTCAGAGGGGGATGTGAGGAAGAAAGAGATGGACAAACACTGGCGGAGCCTCTACGAACAGGACTCTTTCTTGTCTTTGAAAGAATCCAAAATTCTAGCCAATAGGTGAGGTCCTTCTAAAGGAATTGGGGGATTGCTTGCTCAATATTGATCTGGGGGTTCTTTCAGGAAGTATCATGATCTCTGACCATGAAGCCCTGATTATTTTCCCCCTTCCCCACCTACCCCACTCCCAGAGGTCTTTCATGCTGGAGAAAGTGGCAATTTGGAACATCCATGGTTTATTACATTTTTCCTTTGAGGAGAAAAAGTGGCCCTTGTCTTCTGGTGTTATAACTGGGCCATATGGGCCATTTGAGTGTCTACCCATGGAGGGAAGAGGTGTTGGGTATTAATGAAAGTTCGCCATCCTGGGGGTATTTCTATCTCCCAAAAAAACGTGCTCCCCCCACGCCCCCGTCCAGTCTTAGGAAGACCATGCATTCAAGAAGCATTCATCTGACTCCCATTGTGTATCTAGCACAGCTGGTAATGTGATAAAAAGATGAATAAGGTGGGGTACCCGGATAGCTCAGTCAGTTGAGCATCCGACTCTTGATTTCAGCTCAGGTCATGATCTTGGGGTCGTGGGATGGAGCCCTATGTCAGTCCATGCTCAGCAGGGAGTCTGCTCAAGATTCTCTCTCTCTCTCTCTGCCTCTTCCCCAACTCACGCATGCACAGTATCTCTCTTTCTCTCAAATAAATAAATAAGTCCTTAAAAAAAAAAAGATATGAATAAGGTACAACCCCTTGTTCCAGAGCTCCTCAAGTCCTGTGAGGGACAGACATTTAAAAAAAAAAAAAATGCATTTGCAACCATGTGGATGGAACTAGAGTGTATTATGGTAAGCGAAGTAAGTCAGTCAGAGAAAGACAATTATATGATCTCACTCATGTGGAATTTAAGAAACAAAACAGAGGGATCATAGGGGAAGGGAGGGAAAAATAAAATAAATCAGAGAGGGAGACAAACCATAAGAGACTCTTAATCATGGGAACCAACCTGAGGGTTGCTGGAAGGAGGGGGTGGGGGTGGGGTAACTGGGTGATGGGCATTGAGGAGGGCATGTGATGTGATGAGCAATGGGTGATATATACAACTGATGAATCACTAAACTCTACCTCTGAAACTAATAATACACTGTATGGTTAATTAATTGAATTTAAATAAAATCAAATTTTTTAAAAATGCACAAGACAGTGCTGGATTGGAACAGATGGATGTATAAGAGAAATATAGAGAAGGGAAGACTGAAGCCTTCTCAGAAGAGAAGGTAACATATGAGGCTGATCTTAAAAGATGAGTAGGAGTTTGCTGCCAAGTGAGGAGGTGAGCTGGGCCTCTGTGCAGAGGCTAGGAAATGGGACGGTTGGACTGTGTGTCCTTAACAGGGAGGAACTGGCTTAATGACCCATCTGGGACCAAGCTGGAATAGAATTCTTAGCTTCAGCCTTGAGCCACCTTTGGCCAATGCTCCCCAGAGGCTATGGAAAAATCTCGAACTCAGTATCAGGGTCTGGATTCTAGCCCTAGATTTATTCCCTAAAAGCCACGTAAATCCCCCAGATTTTCTCATCTACGAAATCGAGGTAGCACCAACTCTGCCAGCCTTGTGATGGAGCAGGTTTGGTTTAAGAGGATGAAGTTGTTATATATCCCCGGGCTCGCCTGGCAGCTGTGAGCATCAGAATCCAGAGTTCAACTCAAGTTAGGCCAACTTCAGGGCCTATATGCCACACTGCTCCAGGTGTCTTTGGAGAACCAGTGTAAAAGGTTGGGATTATTAGCTAAGTGGTGAGCTCTGGGGGATTCTGCCTCATCTTCAGAACCTCCTTTAGCAAGACAAGGTGACAGGAAAATTCCTGCCACTGAAGCAGCCATCAGTTGACGGACACTCAGATGCGCCCTGCCTCTCTACCAGAAAATGTGAGGAGCCTCTGGCCACCTACCCATTCTTTGTCCCCAGGATGTCGCAGCGCCGGTGGAGGGCATTTCCCCAGAAACCATGGCAGACTGTTCTTAGAGTCCTAAAGACAGATCATCACCCCTCCTTCCCCCAAATGGCTGCTTTTTATCTGAACTGCCATTAGGAGAGAGAGCCACAAGCTGTCGGCAAAGTATGGTGGTATAAGCTGTCACTCTGTCTCCTCCATCATTCACACCCCGTCAGCTCTCACCTGTAAGTCAGTTCGTCGGCCCCCGGCAGCACTTCTCAGATGCCCCAAAGGCAGAGCGGCCTACTTTGACCCCCGGAAATCCGATCCCTGGCCGAGCGGAATTTCTTTAAGCGTGCATACCCCAGTTAGAAACGCCAGACCAGAGGGTACCGTTTAGGGCACAGGCTGTGATTGCTCATCTCTGTTCTCTAGCTCCTGGCCTAGGAGGGCACTCCAGGAAACTCTTGGCTGAAGGAGTGTCTGGAACCTGAGAGGGTTGCTGGTGTGGCGGCGCCCCTCCCTGGGTCACCCCCATGTTCGCAGCCCTCGGTTTTCGTTTTGACCAGTGAGTCCCCTCTCCTCTTCTGCTCTCTGTATCCTGAATGATTGCTGGGACAAGAGGAACCTGGTTTAAGTAGAGTCGCAGGGAATGGATGCGGGGATGACAAGGCCTGCCCTGCCTCCCTCAAGGCTTGAGTTCCACCACCTCGGGGAGTGTGAGCTTCCTGAGGACAGGGCTGGAGTGCCTGCTGCCAGGACAGTGGTCCAGCGTGCAGGGCCAGCTCTCGTGATGGGCCTGGGGATCACGGCCCTGCCTGGGAAGGACGCTCTGCTCGCCCGAAGCCTATCACAGAATGTTGGACACCTCTGCTGCCTCATCAGGGGTTCCTCAGGTGGGAGCCACATGTGCCATCATTCCCCAGGAGCCTCACCGGGTGAACTCAGAAGCCCCCGCTTTCTTCTCTGAATTGTATTTGCTAATTTCTCCATGGGAAACACAGCCCTGCCAAGACCTGTTTCCCTCCTATTACCTGGCTGGCATTTTTCTAATGGTTTCCTTCCTAATGATCCTCCAACAAAGAGACGATGGCGGAGGGTAATGCATCACTCCTGCCTCTCACTCCCTGGTCATTCTTGCTAACAGGCTTAGCCGCGCTTCGCAGTCATTATCACATGTCGCACTGTCTTTGGGATGCAGAGATGATTTGCCAGCTCCATAATGCTTCATTTTTACTAAAATGAAGGCAGGACAAAAAAAAAAATCCTATAATAAAAAAGTGTACACTCACTCCCGACAGATCTGATCTTAAAACCCTCCTGTGTCCCCTAGTCCATACAGGATAGTGTCTCCGCTCCTTGGCAGGGCATCCAAGATCTTCACAATCTGGTCAGAGATCTCTTTTGACTTCACAAACTCTTCTCGTCACCCTCAGGCCCCTTGTGGAGACACTTGTCCCCAAGGGCCCCAGCTATTCCGCTCTGTGTTCCTGCTCATTTCTCTGCCTGAGATGCCTTCTGGGGTCTGCCGAACGAGGCTGTCAAAGCTCAGTACAAGCGCCACCACCCTGTGTTGCTCTAGGACACTTTTCCGGATAGCCCAGGTGGAATCAACACCTTTCTGGCCTCCTTTATACCCAGGCAAGCCTTTGCCTACCACCGAAGCCCTTCTGTGCTTATTCATGGGCCAGTCTCTCCTGGCAGGCTGCCAGCTCCTCAGTGACAGGATCCCCACCCAAGTCCTTGGTGGCCTCTGGTGCCCAGCACAGAGCCTGACACACCATTTAGGGCACAGGCTGTGATTGCTCATCTCTGTTCTCTAGCTCCTGGCCTAGGAGGGCACTCCAGGAAACTCTTGGCTGAAGGAGTGTCTGGAACCTGAGAGGGTTGCTGGTGTGGCGGCGCCCCTCCCTGGGCCACCCCCATCTGCCGTATGAACATCTGAGAAAGGAAAGGAAGTCCTTCCCCAAGAGACCTTCCAGTCTCCCCCAAGTGAGATTTGTCTCTGTCTACCTCTGCTACTCCAAAGGAGCTCCTTGAAAGCCCTCTGTTTCTGCGAGTTTTCTTTTTATTAGTTTCATGTACCTCTCCCCACTAGGTTGTGAGATCCAGTACCCAGGTCAGAGAGAGCCACTAGCTCAGTAGTGAGCTCCCCCAAATCTGGGGTCACAGAGGAACAGGTTGAAGGATATGGGGCAGGAGATAAGGAGCTGAGTCTGGAACATGTTACTGTTGAGGTGTTTGTGGCACATTCAGGCAGAGATAACCAGTGGATAGTGAGACATTCAAAGCAGGGCTCTGGGTTTCCCAGGATCTTTGATGGGCCAGAGGCCCCACTAGCCTTGAAACTCATTTTAAATGATGTGCCCCTTGGAAGAGCAGTTTTTCTTTTTAAGATTTATTTATTTATTTGTTTGTTTCTTATTTGACAGTGAGAGAGTGCACAAGCAGGCAGAATGTCAGGCAGAGGCGGAGGGAGAAGCAGGCTCCCTGCTGAGCAGAGAGCCCAACGTGGGGCTCGATCCCAGGACCCCGAGATCATGACCTGAGCCAAAGGCAGACACTTAACTGACTCAGCCACCAAGGCGCCACTAAAGATTTACTTATTTATTTTAGAGCAAGAGACAGAGCAGCAGGGGGAGGCAGAGGGAGAGGGAGAAAGTCTTAAGCAGATTCCATGCTGAGTGCAGAGCCCAACACGGGGCTCGATCTCATGAGCGTGAGATTATGACCTGAGCTGAAACCAATAGTCGGATGCTTAAGTGACTTAGCCACCCAGGTGCCCCTAGCCGTGAAATCCATAAGGGCAAGTGGAAGTGTTCTTTTTCCATGAGCTGGCAAGAGGTGCACTCACAGAGTCTTAAGTGGGGAGGTCTCAAAGACCCTTCTTATAGTACTTCCTGGTCTCTCCAGTCAGCCGAGAGCCAGCAAGTTGACAACATTACTCAAGGAATGTTCGCTGCAGACACTCACTTACAAGCTCTTTGAGGGCTGGAACTGTACAAAGCCAGTCCCTACAATCCCTGTTTCTCACAACCAGAATTACACAAGCAGCCTGTGAGGGTCGGCCAGAATAGGCCTCTCCCCTCCCAAGACTACTTGAAAAAGAAAATATCTTTGGATGTGTACATTCTGGTTTGTCGGCTAGGCAGTCCTTTTACTTCATGGTCCTATTTAGTGTCTCCAAGCTTTGAATCGCAGAGTTGATAGGGAACTTCGATGCATATATCCTCTTTTGTAGGCCAGTTGGCTTCTGCTCACACACGTCTGATGGTCAGGGAAATTCACTCGTAAAGAGCCAAAACCTTACTACAGTTTTCACCCCCTAGCCCTAGTTGTATGCTTGGTAGTCCCGTAGTGCTAGTATCATTTATGACTTTTCTCCTGGTACTAGAACACAGTCCTTCAGCTAGCCTTTGGACGGCCACAGTTTGTCACTGTCCTGCCTCAGATGTCTAAAACACCAGATATTCTGGATGGGGTCTAAAGAGTACAGAACTTAGTTGACCTGCCCTCCCCCCTTACATTGGCCATACAGTGTCCAACAGTGATCACTGGCTGTATATGGCCTCCGAGCACTTGAAATGTGGCTAGTCCGGGTGGAGAGGTGCTGTAAGGGTAAAACACACACCAGGTTTCTAAGACTTAGCATGAGTCAAAGAACATAAAACTCAATAATTTCCTGTATAGATTACAGGTTAAAATTGTAATTTTTGTATACATCAGGTAAAATATCATACATTAGAATTTCCCGTGTTTCTTGTTTATTTTCAAATGTGCTACTAGTAAACTTAAAATTACATATGGGACTCACATTATTGTTCCCTTTTAGACTCTGCTGCACTTGAATGCAACTTGAGATTTTCTACTTATGTGAATATAGTGGGTTGCATTACTCTTTTTTTGAACTGTATCACACTGTTGGACATTGCTGAACTTGTACTGAACATAAAATTTTGCCTCTTTTACACCTACCCTATAAATTGCTTTTAAAACAGGTCAGCCTTGACTAGTACATCTAGAGTTGTTTTTTTTGAACCTAAGTGTAAGAATTTACATTTGTCCCAAATACATCTCAGCTTGTTAGTTTTAGCCCATTGTTCTAGTCTCCTGAGAATTTTTTTTAATCCTTGCTGTCACCAGCTCCTTTACAGATCTGATCAGCAGATCTGTATCGCTATCGATAGTCGCTATCGATGATGTTGGTTGAGCTCAGAACAAAGTAGAGAGTTCTGCTCACCAAGCACATTGGCCAGCAGTTTTAACACCAACTACAAACCCATTATTCAGTTGTGCTTGTTCAGCCCATGTTTTTCCATTTTGCCCACATGGAGACTGAGTTTTTCCAGATGTCTCACTAACACCATCCTGTGTTATATCTAAAGCAGTCTCCTCTTCTCCTATCCAGTCTCACCCCCAAGCTGACTTACCACCCAAACAAACAAAAAATATGGTGTGACTTCTGGTTTTAGACACCAAATGGATGGACTTATTTTCACTAAAGTGTTAATGACTGGCAGGGTCTGAACTTCACCTTAGTATTAAAAAACAAAACATGATTTAACTGGGGCCTTTAGTACCACAGGCAGATAGAGAACTTTATTTGGAGTTCATGCCACTAATGCAGAGTCAAAAGAGAAGAAGTCTTGGGACTTAGTTGAAGAGGGATAAGGGGCCTTGTCCAGCCCCCTCAAGTCTTTCCTATAGTCAATATGACCTAGCAAGTGCCGGGATTCATACATGGGAGCATCTCCTTAGTATACCCAGTGCTGTGCTGGTTGTGCACGTCTACCCACACTCTCTCTTAATCTCCTTTAGTCCTTGTAATTTCTGAAACTAGGAATTGAACCTCTGACTTCAGATCACGTGCTTTTGGCATGACCTTCATCTGTGGCCTCAGACCCAGTCCCCTCTTTTCTAGCTAGGTGTGTAGTTTTGGTTCTCTTCTGCAACTATGAGTGTAGAGGGGTGTGTGTGTGTGTGTGTGTGTGTGTGTGTGTGTGTGTGTGTGTGTGTGTGTGTGTGTGTGTGTGTGTGTCAGAAGGAACAGAAGGATATTCTCTCAGCTGGCATAGGGCAGAGGGAAAATCTTTTTCCCCTTTCTACCTTTGAAGCCTTCACTATAGGAAATGTTTGGAGTGTGGGAGACCAGAAGGGAGCATTTGCAGACCCCCTGCCTGGCCGAATTGTAAGCATGAGCTGTTTTTCCTGGGTGGCTCGGCAGGCCCTTTCTCCCTTTCTTTGGGGCTGATAGAAGGCGGCAGGCACCACATGAAGGTGCCTGTTTTCAAGTGCACTGCATGAGGGATCCTCACTTTATTTCTAGTTTATGAAGCATCCCCATCCCCGCCCAAGAGGACAGAGCTTACTTTGTGTAATGTTAACATCTTGCTGTAATACTGCCTCTTTAAGAGAACTACAGCCTCTGTTTTACAGATTTTGAGGTTCCTGCCAAGAGGGTCACTAGCCCAGCACCATCGGGTAGCAAGGCCTTTCAGGGACCACAGGGAGGGTCTCTCACAGAACTGAAGTTGCGGCAGGGTGGGGATGATCCCTTGGCCACAAAATTAGTAGAGGATGGAGAGCCTATGGATATCTTGCCCATCAAGAAGAGAACGATTTCTTGAGTTGGACCAAACAATTCTGGTCCACTCTTCCAACTGCTACACACCAGACTCCTTCGTTGGGGTCTGTCTTGCAGGATGTGGTGTCCTCTGCATTTAGAATTAGCTGGATGTAATGAATTCTGGGTTTTACATATTTATTACCATTGTCTGTGCTCCCTCTGGTCTTGTAACCACTTCTATACCCAGCCTGACTCCCTCCAGGGAGAACAAGAGGGAGGCTCAGAGGTGCTGGCAGTCATGGAGGCAGCTGGGGGAGGGGAAGCTCTAACCGGCTTACAGTTGAACAAGCAGGGTTCAAATCACAACTCCATCATGCATTTATGTCCTCCAGCAAACATTCATTGCAGCCCTGCCCTGGGCCAAGCCTTGTGCTGCTGGACAGAATGTAGAGATGAATGAAAACCAGTCTCTGCCTGGAGATCTTGTCTAATGGTAGAGGCCCACCTGCCAGATGGAGGCTTTAAAGTTCACATGGGAGACAACACTTGAGCTGGGCATTGAGGGAGGAGGAGGGGGCATTTGCCAAGCAATGTGATAGAAAGCAACTTATTTAGGGGGCCTGGTGGCTCAGTTGGTTGAGCATCCAACTCTTGGTTTTGGCTCAGGTCATGATCTCAGGGTCCTGGGATCAAGCCCCAAGGGTCTACGCACTTGGCACGCCCCTTCCCCTGTTCTTTGCATGCACGCTCTCAAATAAATAAATAAAATCTTTAAAAAGCAATTTCTTTAACACTCTTCGAGTCTCATTGTCTTCATCTGTAAAAAGGGGGTTGGAATCAATCCATTAAAACTTAAAGCCTGCAGACATGTCAGCATCCCCTTTCAGAGTGCTTCATACTGTTCACTGGAGCAGGTCTTTCGTTCCTCTTACCCCCCCTTATCCCAATTCTTTTAAAGCTTTTGGTCTTATAGGACATTGCATATATTTATGTTTTTGTGATTTTTGTTGTTCAGACCAAGAAAATGGCAGAAAACATTCTAAGCGATCTCAGAAAAAAACCTTTGAGAAATTAACAGAGGCCTTTATAAGGAGGATGTGGGGTCAAAAAGAGTCCACAAGGACAAGTGCATACAGGAGAGTAATTTGGGACCCACAGGCATTGATCTGAAAGCGGCTTTGGGTCCTGCCATGTCTTTGTTCACCTCAGATCAAGAACTATAACTTGGACTCATAACTAAAAGACAGGAGGGGGAGAAATGAGTATGGAGACTGTTCTAGTTAGGATGGTAGCAGCAGTGATATTGGGGAGAAAAAAAAAAAAAAACAGACCTATAGGCTGACTCAAATGACCCTAGACTTGATTAAACCCTGGCTTGGCCTCTCCTGGTTGTAGATGGTAGAAGCCCAACGTAACTTGAGCAGAAAAGGCAGGAGGGAGAGTTTCTTGGCTCATATAACTGAGAAATCCAAGGCTTCTCCTGCTCCAGGCAGGACTGGATTCAGGAGCTCAAGTGATGTTGGCTAGTCTCTCACTGACCACTGTTTGGCTTTTCTTGTCTTTGCCTGTCAGTTACTACTTTCAAACATTCTCTTGCTTTGTGATAGAGGCATAAGGAGGGTCTCTGTGGTCCTTAGAGCTTGAAGTGAGGCACATTCACAGGAGACTGCTTGGCCTAGCCTGGCCCCATCTGGGCCCCCCTGAACCAATCACTGTGACCAAAGGATGGGGTCCTCTGGTTGGTCAAACCAGGGTCACATGCACACCCATTGGCTGGGTGCAGGTTAGCAAGACCAGCCCCAGTGGGAAAAGCAAATGTGGCTACTTTCCATTCACATTGGAATGGAAGAGACAAACGAAGGGACGAGTAATACCGATAGTGCGTCAGTGGTGGGGTGGGGGGGCTACAGAAGATTGGAGCATTGAAGGTGCTGTCATGGAGGGCCTCACTGCAGTGCTCATGTTGGAGCTGAGGCCCCAGGGACAAGGAGGATGTCACCTGCAAGCTGATCCTCAGGGTTGGTTAGCTGGACACTTTCGGGCTCAGCTGTAGTAACTTTCTGAGAGTTCCTTGGCCATGGCTGCAGGTGTAGAAGATCAGAGGGCTGTGCTGTGCGGAGTGGGTCCCATGGGGGAGACAGGTTGCCAAGCTGCTTCCTTCCCTGCCTCCCAGAAGTCTCTGAGGACATGTTGCTGAGATGGAAAGCCTCCTGGGCAGGCTGGTGGCAGGCCCAAAGCCACGGTGAGTGAGCTCTGTAAACAGGGCAGACACTCCCCGGCGCCAGCATCCAAGAGCCCAGTTTTCCAGGTGCAAGTCTCTGCTCCCGTAGCCTTGCCCAAGGAGGCCTTGCCCTTTGGCTAACTCAAGCCCAGGGTGGGGGCTGTCCTGGAATTATTTTCCCCCTTCCCTGATGATCTACTCCACTCTCCTTTTACTGAAATTTTAAACGCATGATAATTATAAGTGAACTCCTTTTACAAATTTTTTTTTTTAATGCTCTTGAGGCCATGATTTTATTATGTTCCTTTTACAGAGGAGGAAATTAGGGTTCGGTTGTGACTTGACCAAAGCCACAGAGCTGAGAAAAAAGTGACAGCACCCAAATCCATCCATCTCTTCTCTTCCCACCACCCTCCACGCATCCAGTGTATGGATGAAACCTTGGGATGCCTGTCACGAAGATGCCAGGGGGAATCATCCCCCTGTCCACAGGTCACTGAGCTCCCAGGCCAAGGAGAAGATAGATTCAGAAAGAGAAATCTGCCCAGTGCCAGCTAAAGATTAGTGGTGGCTAGAAAATCTGGAAATGTAGGCATGAGAGTTTTATTTTCCACATGTGGAGGCCAGAAGGAGATTCTTTGATCCATTCCTTACGTCCAGGAAAGCTTGTTGTAAAACCCAGTGCACAGCTTTGCAGTACATGCTCCTCAAAGATGAGTGAATACTGAGAGGAAAGCATCTTCTTGGATGGTCTGGCTCCTTTCCCTGGAAGCTGACCCCGTGCTGTGTGTGTGTGTGTCGTGTGTGTGTGTCGTGTGTGTGTGTCGTGTGTGTGTGTCGTGTGTGTGTGTCGTGTGTGTGTGTGTGGGGGGGGGGTGTCTCCTGGGGGAACATGGGAACATGGCGGGGGGAGAGGTAAGGCCCTTCAGCCTCTCCAAAGCCTGTGGTCAGGTACTCAGGTGTGGGAGCCCTGCTCACAGCCCCTGAGCCTGATCTGTTTGTGTTCAGTGGAGATTACAGAGCTTAATGATTAGCTCCTCCAAGCTGCAGCTGATGCCAGCTTCTACCCCCTTTACACCTAATTAGTCTCATTAATGAGCTCCTCTGCTCTCCATAGAGAGAGTTTTCTCTTTGGAATAAGAGGCAAAAATACCTTGCCCAGGTAGATTGCTGAAGCCTTTAATTATTGCCCACACCTGCTAAGCCTTGTGACTCACACCCAGTGATAGTGCTGAGCTGAAATGGGGCTTGTTTATAAGCGCGAGCAGATTTTAACTCTTTGAGCACCAGAAAGGCTTTTGATTTAAAAAGATGCATTTCTCCAAGACTCCACACCTGCTCATTTCAAGCACACCAGGCTCCACGGCTCACGTGGGTCATCGTGAGGTGGCAGAGGCACAGCTCCTGGCCTCAGGGAGCTTATAGTCTAGTTAGAGTGACGGGCCAGAAACTACATAGACAGTTATAATGGCCACCATTTACCACCTCCCTACCACAGGTCTCCTGCAATCCCCAAAATAAAACTCTGAGGCAGACATGGTACCTCTGTGTTATAGAAGAGGATACTGGGGGCAGAGAGGTGATGTCACCTACCCCAGGTGCCAGAGGTGGGAAGAGTATGGAACTGAGTAGAACCAGGTATTCTGGCCTCCATGACCAGTGTCCTCCCCACTTTTGTCCAGGGCCTCCCTTCATGCCATCACCGCCCAGTGAGGGCCACTGTGGAGGTGAGCTCATGCTGTGAGGCCAGGAGTGAGCAGGAGTCACAGGCGGGCAGATGGATGACATGAGCAAGGACCATCCGAGCAGAAAGAACCTGAACAAGACTCAGAAGTGAGAGCATGCCCTGTGCATTCACAGACCTGCAAGTCCTTGGTATGGCTTGAGCCAAGGAGCGGGGTGGCTAAGGGGCAGTGGAGCAGGAAGGGTAGACAGGGACCAGAGCAGGAGGCCCTGAAATGCAGGGTGAAGGCTTTGGACTTCCTCCCCGGCACCCTGTCCCATCCCCACTTTGTACCCTCCCCATTACCTAGTGTAGCTTTTAAAGTAGGTTTTTGGTCAGTGTTGGTGAACAGAGGGACATCCACCGTGAAGGCAGGACAACCACTGAAAAATTTAAGGCAGTGTTGGGACAGTACCACAGGGCTGGCTGGAGGAATGCCCAGGTGGATCTCTCCATTCATGCTCTGATGGATCAGAGGACACCGGGATTTGAGGTTCAAGTCTTCCACGTGAGAGAGTTGCTCTAGGCTGCCCAACCCTAGGCAGTGGGGGTGGGATCCAAACCCAGATCCATCTGTCTGCAGAGCTCAAACTCTGCCTTCACCGTGTCTACTGCTAGGTGGAGGCTTACTAACTGGCCGGGAGCACAGAGAGTCTCCTGGCGTGGGCTCCTTGGATACTGAGTAAGAAACTTTCAGCATAGGCACACAGGCTTCCCGAAAACCAGAGCAGCCAACTCAACAGAACCAAGTCACTCTGAACTTTAGGTGAACTTTACAATGAATACATATAACATTTAACAGCTTACATTCAATGACCACATTTACTAGGAGACACTAACCAGTTTGCTATGTGGTCCTAGAAGAGAATGCATTAAAAAAAAAAAAAAAAAAGCCATGTCTCAAGGACAGTAGTAACAGCTCCCAACCACTGAGCCTCTATTACATGCCTGGCCCTAAGTCAGACACTTTATAGAAAATCTGTCCCTCATGACAACTCTATGAGGTAGGTGGTATTATCCCCATTTTACAAACGACTAACTGAGGCTGGGGAAGCTAAAAACTCCCATACTCACGTGGAGAGTGAGCAACAGACATTCTCAGCCCCGCCTGTCCCCTTCCAGAGCCTGAGCCACCCCGGAACACACTGTCCCTCGGCCATCCAGAATGTGACACCAGTCAACACAGGGCGTTTCCTTCATGACAGATGGAATGCAGGACAGACTCTGGTAAACTGAGTATGCAAGCCTTGGGTCAGCCGAGAGCTGGGAAACCCAGCAGCGCCCCTGAGCCTGGGCTGAGAATCCGGTGCTTTTCAGACAGAGACGGTCTGCACACAGAGGCACTCATGCAAGGCACATGCTCTCCTCTGCTTGGAACTTGTTTCCGGGGTTCTTGGAGGCTGCCCTGGGCGGTGAGGGAGGAGTCAACAGGCAGCCAGGTGGAAGAGCTGAGCTGCTAGCCTCGACGTGGCTCACTAGGCCCCAGTCCATATACTCACCAGTGTCCGGAGCACTTTCTGTGTGCCAGGCTCTGCTCTCAGGGTTGGAAATTTCCTGATGAGCAAGACACAGTCCCTACTCAGGGCCTCTGCTGGACTCTTAGGAAGGAAGGGTACTGGGGAGTCCTCCCTGGTCCTACCTGCCTCTCCAGGGCGCTCCACTTGGTAGGGGGATGGTCAGTCTGCCAGATCTAGGCCGTGGCAGTCCATATCTACTCTTACCTCCTAAAATAGCTCTTGAATCCCTCCCTTTGCATTCCTGCCCCCTCACTTCCGTCATCTCTTACCTGCATTCCCCTGGCAGCACCTCAGTGGACGTCCAGCTTCCACTGTGCCTCTTTGGCAGACACGTTCTGGAGGCCAGAATGATCCAAAGCACAAATACTTCCCCTTTTCCCTTTGCCCCCCCAAGCTTTAGGGCTTCCCTGTTGCTTTAAAACATCTTGGCCTAAAAAGGCCTGCAAGATCTGGGCCCAGCCTTCCTCCCCATTCTTGACTCACGCCCTTGCCCCATCGCTCTCTGTATCCCAGCCAGTTTGGCCTTCTCTGGGTTCCTTTGCACTCCCCCATGCCCCCTCTCCACCCAAGGCCGGGAGAGCTCCTGCTTGCCTTCCTCTGTCAGCGTACCTGTCACTTCCCCAAGAGTACTTTCTGCTGCCTCCTGGCCAGACCAGACCTTAGCACCCTGTTAGATGCTCTGCCAGCAGCAGGAACTTCTTTAAAGCCATGATCCCAGTTGAGATACAGTGTGAGGTTGCTTGACTCCCCTCTGGTAGCTGCCGTGATAGCCCAGCAGGATCCCACCTGCTACTGGCCGAATTGATGAATGAAAGGCAGGGACCACCCCTCCTTGCAAATTTGGGAAAGGCTTCTTGAAGGCAGAGTCCTTGGAATTGGGGCCTGAAGGAGAGGTACACATTTGCCAGACCGAGGGAACGATCTACAGTGTGTATAATGCTTGCGTGAAAAAAGAAAACCTACATACTGAGTTCCTACCGCACACCAGTGCTTTCGGTCCCCGCAGTAATCCCCATGAGGTTGGCAGCATCAGCTCCAATTTCTCGGGGAGGTGGCTAGGCTCTGGCTCAGCGGGGGCCCAGAATCTGCCGTGGGGGGTAGGTGCATGCAAAACTTCATGACCCCAGGATGGGGGTATGCTCACGAGGCTTTGCCAAGGTCAGACCCACTTTCCTAAAAGCTAACAATTCTTTCCTGAGCAGGAACAAAGAAGCATGATCAGATTCCGTTCAAGTGTGCCTCCTCCAGGGGGCCTTCCTTGATCACCGCACATATGACAAACAGCAGGGACAGTGATGCCTACTGCAAACCCTGTTTTAGTCACTGGCTGGTGGCAGCATGGCTGGTAGAACCTGACCTACCATTTCCTTATTCGGGTTTCTTCACCTCTCAGACCTTCAGCGTCTTCACCTTTACAATAGGAATAACGATATCTCATGGGCAAAGGCTGAATAAGTGAAGCCATCTTGCACAGTACCTGGCGCAGATGGGCGCTTGCCTCCTGTTGCTTAGACTTTTTCCCACCACTTCGTTCCCCCACTCCACACTTCCCCGTTACCACTTTGTTTCTGCGCATCCTCACTGCTCCCGTGGGTTTCTAGGTAGCTGCCATCCTGCCTTTTCCGTCTCCACCAACTGCTAGGTGCTGTTTAGCTCGCCCATGCATATTTTACCCTCATATAATTTTTCCTCCTGAATCAGCCTCTGCAGATTCTAATCACCTCGCTTTCTCTTCCCTGAATTCCCTCCAATTTGGAGATTCAAAAGAGGCGCTTCTCTGCATGAACATGCTGTGATTCAGTTTGAAAACAGATTTCTCCTGGCAGAAGCCGTCTCTCTGAAAAGTGACATTTAGGACTGACAGTGGACAAGATTGTAAACAGGTTTCCAATAAGAAAAAAAAGTCAGCGTTAAGTGCATTCTATGAATTTTTTTAAACAATGCGTGCGTGTGTGTGCACACGTCTATAATTGCAGCCTTGCTGTGACACCGTCTGCTTCAGGGAGAATTCTGGGATAGTGCAGGTCTGTTTCAAACTATCTTGGTATTCTTTCACTTCTCAGAAATCAACTTCCATTTCATGGCACTCACTCCCATACAGGATTGTAGATGCTTAGTTCCTTCGGTCATTCAACCTACAGGTATTGAGTGCCACTGTGGGCAAGGCCATGTGCTCAGTAAGGGTACCGCGAACTGATGAGACCATTCATTCTCTACCTGTAAAGAGCTCCCGTCCTCAAGAGGGAGGCCAGTGGGTAAGCAGGTAACTATGGGTACTGTGGTAGAGGTAGGCTTGGATTTCGTGGGAGCGCAGAGGACATTCCACAGCGGGGAGGCCGTGGGGACAGGGATGGCTTCCTGGAGGCCATGACACCTGAGCTTTGCCTGATAAGATGAGTCGGGGTTAGCCTGCTAAAAGGAGGAAGGGGCATTCCAGGCAAAGGGAGAAGCAGGGAGGTCTGAAACAGTGTTCTGTATGGGAAGTTGAAGGCAGTGTGCAGTGACTGAGACTTCTGGCTTACAGGGGGACATGTTAGGAAGCATGGCTGGAGAGGGGGGCTTTGCAGGGCTCACAGGCCAACCAGGAGCCTTGGAGCCCCCACAAAGGCAGCAAGGAGTAGTGTGGCGCTTTAAACATGAGTGATGAGATCAGCTGGTCAGAGGGGCCCTTTGGGAGGATCCCTCAGGGGTGGTGCTCAGCAACACTGGGTGCAGAAAGCCTAGAAGCAGAGCCCAGGGAAGGTGAGGAGACCCCGAAGCAACCAGGACAGCCTCGCAGGGTCAGAGGGAGGGCTCAGGGGATAAGGGCATTTAGAAGGTAAAGAAGGTAGCCCTGCAGCAGAAAATCTGTTATCTTGGCGTTTCTCTCTCTCTTTTTTTTTTAATATTTTTATTTATTCATTTGATAGAGAGAGACAGTGAGAGAGGGAACACTAGCAGGGGGAGTGGGAGAGGGAGAAGCAGGCCTCCCGCTGAGCAGGGAGCCCGATGCGGGGCTCGATCCCAGGACCCTGGGATCATGACCTGAGCCGAAGGCAGACACTTAACGACTGAGCCACCCAGGCGCCCCTTGGCGTTTCTCTTAAAACAACTTTGTTCCTAATACCAAAGTTCCCAGACGGTTTTTGTTGTCCTTGCGTTGTGTTGTGTTGTGTTGGTCTGTCCTGACATAGGGAATGCATTGCTAGTAAAAGGAATTCAGTTGACACTTGCCTTCGCCATTCATTATTACTAAACGAATATCTTTCCAGGGCTTCTTGGAATGTCTTTTGACAGTCCCCCTGGCCAGACCACAGATAACCCTGCAGTTACTTTCGAAAGGAAGCAAGAAGTGGGAGGCTCCTGATGTACCACCAGAGCAAGAGGGAGAATCGTTTGGTCCCTGTAGAGAGGTTATTGGCAAGAGACCTTTGGGGTCCTGGTGGGGCAGACAGACCCAACGGGCAGTGAAGGGCCTGGAACTGTCGGTCAAACTCTCATCCAGATGCTCTCTGGGCAGCTTCTCTTTTCTTCCTACCAGCCCCCACAAGCCCTGGAGCCCTGGGGCAGAGGGAAGTGGAGGCCTGAGCAGACAGTCTGTCATGGGTCAAAGGGACTGCTAACTACAGGAATTTCAGCATCCTCTCTCAGGGTCATGTGAGGATTAAATGAGATAATGATTGGGAAGCCACCTGAAAAGCTGCAAGGTTTCCCAAGTGAAAAGAATTAAAACCGTTGGTTGCTGGTGTACAGGGACTCAGTCTGATGAGGGGTGGGAAAGAAGGACTAGAATGAAACTTGGAAGCGACCTGGGGATGTCACTTTTTCCTCTAGCTCCTCTCAGCAGCAGCAAATGAGATTTGATGATGGTAGTGACCTTTTAAAAGGTGGCGGGCGACAGAGTCAAGAACCCAGACCTTGGACTCAGACATGCCTAGATGTGAACCCCCACCCACCACCTACTCGTTATGTGGTCGTGGGCAAGTCACTTGACCTTTCAGACTTTGCTTCCAGATCAGTAAAAAGAGGGTAGATGTCTTCATGTGCTTGTCATGTATATATTTGTGTGTGTGCCCACGTGAGAGAGAGAGAGAGATCTCCCTACCTCTTTTAGGGGAGGGTCCTTGACTGGTTTAGCCATTACTGTCCCAGTGCTTCAGAGTACCTGGCTCATAGTAGAAGTACAATAAATAGTTTGTTTTTCATTTATAACTCACTTTTAATACCTCCCTGTCACTAGATCGGCAATAAATTGGATAACACGATGTTATGTTTGGAGTCCCCTCAAGACTAGTTGATTGCACAACAGCACATCCTGCCACCATCCTTGCCCCTCTGAAGTCTGGTATATCATGTCCCCTTGTGAGAATTTTATACTGAACTCTCATACCTACCACCTAGATTGTTCCATTAACATTTTACTATGCTTACTTTGTCACACATCTATCCATTGATCATTGCATCTTGTTTTTTAATGCATTTTAAAGTAAGTTCATATATCAGCACTTTCCCCTAAACAATTCAACATGTGTATCTCTAACTATCATAAATACTTTTTGTGAATAGCAGGCACTCAGTAAATGGTTGCTGCTATCATTATCATCATCATCATCACCATTAAGGGAAGGAGGACAGTCATGGTGGTTTGCTATGCCCAAAGATCAGTCACTTGCTTGCCTTGGTGTTAGGACGAGCCTGCCATTTCCTAGGAACTAAACTGTCCTCACTTCATGGACTCGCCTCAGGCAGGGAAATGGCTGGAAGTCACAGCCACTGTGGTGCCCCCAGGCACAGACTTCAGCCCATCCCCTGGATGCTCATCCTTGACAACCTCCCAAAGCCTTTGGAAAACTTAATAATGCCACTGTAAAATGGAGGTTGGGATTTTCACAATGGATTTCTGCAGAGCAAGGATGGGTTTGGTTATCTGGGCTTAGTTCGTCCCAAGTCCTGCTGGATCAGAGACAGTCCCACCTTCCTCTCTCGACACTGTCCGTCACAGAAGGGACTTGGGGCACAGAGGTCAGGAGCTGAAAGGTTATGAATCCAGGTCCAAGAAAGTCAGAATCTGGGGCCCTGACCAGTGGCCTTGTCCTCACATAGGACCGTTACTGTCCACGGTCTCAGTGAAAGAGCCCAGGGTATAAAACACTCCTCCGAGAACCTGCTCTTTTCTAAGAACTGTGTGGGGTCATAGTTGTAATTGGTATGTTTACATTCAGTCAACAAATGTTCATTGAGCCCCCTCGTCTTTGAAGATAACCACCTTGGGAGAAACTGAGGCAGTCAATCAGAAGGGTTTGATAAGCAGTTTCATTTATAAAGGCGTCTCACGTCCATTTAATCCTTACATCCATCTCATGGAGCCAGGAATTTGCTGTCATGTCCCACTAGGCTGTGGTAGGTGATGAAGGAGTGAACCAGATGTGGCCTCAAACCCCAGTTTCGCCCTCACTGGGAAATGGCCGGAAGTGGCTCAGTGTACTGTCCAGCCCTCGAGTCCATCTGACAATGGATCCCAGCTTCCTTAGGATAGTGTGTGATACAGCCTATGTAAAAGTGCCTAAGTGTTTAATGAATATTCCTATCACCTGCTCCAGAAGCTTCTGCCCTGGGCATGGGGATAGGGTGATAAAAAAGAGAAGCAGAGCCACTGCCCTCTTGGCACCACAGTCAGACCTGAGCCAGACCACCTGGGTCAAATCCTGCCTGTGTGAACCCAGGGAAGTTGCCTTACTATTTCTGTGCCTCAGTTTCCCATTTGTAACGTGGGACAGCGGCAGTATCTAGTTCATGGGGTTGTTGTGAGGATTAAGTGAGTGGGTGTATGTAAGACCCTTAGGTACTTGGCACATGGGTTTGTTACTCTTGTTGCTACTATTCTACCGCCCCCACCAACCCTGTCCCCACCCCACCCCAGGTTCCCAAAGGCATTAGAATCATCTAAGCAGCTGTGCAAAGGTCTGAGTCATGGCCCAGAAATCTGCATTAAAAACTGCCCAAGGTGAGTCTCCTTGGGATACCAGATGTAGGAACCACTGATCAAAGTTGGCTTCCCATATAGGTGCCTACACTGAGACTTGAGGAGGGAGGGAGCATGCCCAAAGGAACATGGCTAGCCAGCGCTAGACCCAGAACAGCATCTCAGACTGCTGACCCCCACATCTGGGCCCTCAGGCAGACACTTGCCCAAGATCAGCCAGCCAGTATGCTGGGTCTTGAACCAAATCTGGACTCTCCATACTTTGGTGACGAGTTCTCGTGTAAAGGGTCCCAGCAAAACTGAATCAGCTGTTTGGTCTGGAGAAGTTCATCTCTCAAATAAGGTGGTCCCTCTAGCATGCGTATCAAGGCACTGCCCAGATAGTTTGAACCAGGAATCCCCCAAATATTCAGAGTCCACAGCCAGGAAATAACTCCCTGGAGGAGGTGTATAAGAAGTTGTCTCCCCAAATGGTCTCTTCGTCTACATATGTAGGTGTGGGAATATTTACACCACTCCAGCGCTCTATCTGGGTGACTCTTATAATTAATATTTACTTAAAACAATCATTAGTCTCTGCTGGGCGACATTAAACCCACGTTAGCAGTATTTTTAGCTGGGCCTTCCCCACACCTGTGATGGCAGGCAAGCATGCGGCAGCAGGAAGCCCTGCGTGCTTTATGAATAAGCCTCCCTGCACCTGGACAAGCCTGCCGCATGCCACTTAGGCAGCAGGCCGGGGGGCCTGGGCAGACAGCTGTCCTGATGTGCGCCTGGAGCCGCCCACACCTCCGCTCGGGGTCCTCACTTCGCTTTACTTCCCCAACATCAAAAATGAAATTCATTTCTCTTGAGACAGTGTGGCCTCTATGCCCTGGGCTGGGCCCACATAAAAGTCATGATTTTTCCCAAAAGGGTTGAGGATTTCTCTAGTAAGGGTGAGGAGGATGCTAGTAACAACCATTTATTGGATGCTCACGGCTTTATGTTCATTGTTCCCTTTAAACCACACAACAACACGACAAGGTAGGTGGTATTCCTGTCCTCTTCTGGAAGAGGACACATATGCTCAGAAAAGATGAGTGCTTCCCCCAGGCCACACAGCCAATAGGTGGGATCCCAACATGCTCTGACTGAACCCACGCTATTCTGTACTTCCTCAACCTGTCTTACCTGATTCTGTTAAATCGCTAGGGAGAAGGGAAGCGGAACGACGTCTATTGAGTGCCTACTATGTGCTAGGCAGTTTGCATATATTGCCCCAACTAATTCTCACAAGTGGAATTAGTTCACAGGAGATAAGAACTATTATTCCCATTTTACAGATGAAGAAACTGAGGCTCACTCAAGATCACAGTGATAAGCAAGCATCAGAGCCAGAATTCAAACCCAGCTTGATTCTCCAACACTAGATGTTTGCCCACCTCACCAAAGGCCTCAAAGAGAGACATTTGCCATACATGTGGGTAAAATAGTATAGTTTCCTACAGAGCCTAAGATTCGGTCATTTTCCTTCTATTCTGCTAAGTCTTTCTACTTAAAACTTTTGAGGTTTCTAAAGAACCTTTATCCCAGTAAAGGAAATTTATGTAGTTTTATCATTTTCAGGAATCTTCTCTAATAATTTAATTTAATCCTTATAATGATCTTGTGAAAGTAGGTGTTACAAAGCCCATTTTACAGAGAAGTAAACTGAGTTCGGAGGGACCAAGTACATGCCCGAGGTGAGTACCTGGTCAGCACGTGCTCAGCCTCAGAGCCCGTATTTTCCCTACACACACACAGTGCTCCTCCTAGGCCGGGGTCTGTTCAGTAGGGCCCCAAAGTGAAGATTTTAAACAGTATCCACCGAGAAAGAGATTGTTGGGGGGCGGGGGCTGCAGCAGTGGAGTCGAGCCATCAAGGACCCCTTCATTAAAGGTGGTGACATTTCCTCACCCATAGGAGCAGGCCGGAAGTTGTGATAGTCGGGGAGTTACAAAAATAGCAGCTTTCACACTGATTTCTACATGGGTGGAACTGGTGGTTCCAGGGCAGATAAGAATGACTTTACAAGATGAAAATGATCAGTGAGGGCACACAGGTCTGGAGGGGAGCAGAGTTGGCATTTTTTGGCCCTGCAAATAGCTGCCCATCTGCTCTCTGTCAGAATATGTTAGGAGTGCATCTGGATTGCTGCCCCCGAGTCTTGGCTCCAGGCTGGTCATGTGGTTGTCTCCACGACAACTCCAGGAGCGGTGTAAACTGCTGTGCTTTGAGCCGGATGCTGCTCTGTACATGTGGTCTAATTAGACGGCGTTCCCGGCCTCCCGCCTCCCTCCTCGGCCCCTCCTAGCACACATACCACATTCTCTCGTTCTCCTTCCTCCCTCCTGCTCACTCTCCTCTTCACATCCTCAGTCTGCCTGTCTCGTTCTCCACCGTGTTGGCCTCTTTCTAAGAAATGTTCCTGTTGCCTTGTCTGCAGTGAATAATTCATTCAGCAAGCATGGGGCTGTATGCACTGACCTAGGTCCCCTGCTAGGAACTGGAGATGCAGAGACAAATAAGACGCTGCCCACACCCTCCAGTGAGAGAACCCAAGGGCAGCTGGGCAGTGCAGAAATGGCAGCAAGTGCTATGGTGGAAGTGAGCACAGGGGCTGTGGGACCAGAGCAGGGACACCTAACCCAACCCAAGGCAGGAAGGAGGCAAGGGGGAACCTTCCAGGGCAGCTGTCCCCACGTTAATCCTTGAAGGCTGAGGCGGGGAGGGGGGGGCTTCTGCAGCCTGAGAAAGCGGGAGTGGGAGGACCTCCTGGCAGAGGGTATAGCACCTGCAAAGGCAGGAGCCTGCGGACCAGTCTGGAGAACCGTGACTGGCTCCGTGTCGTGGGGAAGCAGGGAGTTGTGGTTGGCAAGACACACAAGGTCACACCTTGGAGGGCTTCTGTCCAACTCCGCTCTCCACTTGGATCTGCAGGCACTGGGAGCTGGGGAAGGGGAGTAGTATGGTGGCTGTTGGAGCATCCTGGCCTAGGGGTGGGGGGGCTTTCCAGGGCTGAGGCTAAGTAAATGAAGCCCTTTCGGTAGTTGTCCCTGGGGATGAAGTCTGCTCCTTGGACCCAGGAGGCTCCGCCCAGGGCTGGGTGGGCTGCTCCAGAGCAAGCTCCAGCACGTGCTGAGCAATCGTGTGTTCCAGGGCACAGCGTCCACCCTTCTCAGAGTTCTGGCTCTCAGGGAACATGCCCCCGAGTAAAGAAGGAGAGCATCAGCATCTCACTTACCCCACCCGTGACGTGCCCCTGGGGCCCGACGGACACCAGCTCCTCACCGCGCGGTGTCAGCGGGGACTTGTCAGAGGCCCGCTCCTCTGCTCACGCCATCCTCTGCTTTTCCATCTAGTGAGTCCCTGCTCCTCGGTTTTTATAGCACCTCTTCCCTCTTGGGGCCTTTCTTGGGCCCCACCCACCCCAACAAAGTCACCTGGCAGTGCTCTCCCAGCACCCCAGTCACAGGTTCTCGTTGAGTGAAAGGTATAGAAGGTCCCACACAAAATGGAACACCCAGCTCTCAGAGGGCATCTGAAAGAGCTGTTAGAGGACTTTAAACCTCCATTGAGCCCCTCTGTATGCTACTCAGTATCGGCACCTTGACACATCCTGTATCATTTCAGACCTCTTCCATATGAAGTATGTAACATCCCCAATTTACAGATGAGGAAACTGAGGCTCACAGAGGTCCATTTGCATCCCCATTCATGGAGCTCTGGGCTGCACTGAGCCTCTTTTGAGTCCCCAGGCGATACATAATCCCCACCTAGAGACTCCGGACTCCTTTGACTGGGGCTGCGGTATGTGGAAAAGGACAGTTTTTGTGGGAAATCATCTGTATCTTGAAATCCCCAGAAATCCAGAGGAAAAGAAAAAATGTGTTTGGGCAACCGAGCATGCTCAGAGTCCCTTGGGATGTTGTGGGAAGAGCGTGCCTGGGCTTTGGGGTCAGACAGAATTGACTTCAGGTACAGCTCTGGCTCTTCCCAGCTCTGTGGCCTTGGGCAAGTCACGTCCCCTCTCTCTGTAACATGAGGATAAAAGGGCCTCTCCTAATAAGGTTATTATGCAGGTCCATCCCTCAACCACAGTTAGCGTGTGTCTGCTGGGCCCGGTCCATGGCAGAAGGCAGCTTTGGTGGTAGTCCCTTTCCTCCTTGCTCTGAGTCATGGTCTTGACTTGAGTGACCCCAGATGTGACCAGGGTGGGTAGTGCATGTCACGTGCTCTGAAGCAGGGCTGCTTAAAGTAAATCACTGAAAGCATGCTTTGGGCAGAGAACTGTCGTTATTTGGGGCAGAAGACTGGTAAGTGTTTAGCCCTTCCAGAGGTCAGGCCCCGAGCTAAGCACTTTATATGAATCATTTGCTGATACTATGCAACCCTGTGAGGAAGTACTCCCCCATTTTATGAATGAGAAAATGGGACTTGGGGTCCAGGCCATACAGCACATTCCAGACGCAGTAAGTAACAGAGCTATCAATCTCACTCAAGTGCATCCTCTGTTCCCAGCTTTGTACCGAGAACTATGCATTGTGACCCATTTCTCTGTGAGGCGCTGTGGGTGACCTCATAGGAAAGGCCCTTTCTATGTCTAGAAACAACACATGTTAGCATTAGAAAGTACCTTGAAGATCTTCCAGTGTAGCACCTTCCCATTTTACAGATGAAGAAACCGTGGCCTATACAAGGAAAAGCAATCAAAGCCTGAGTTGGGTGTTTTGACTCTTCTCGTGCTCTTTCCCCTTCACAACGCTGCCTTCTGTTCATGACTAGAAAGCTTGCTTCCGAGGCCTCATGGGCACAAGCCCCCACCAGGCACCAGAGATGGACCCGGAACAAGTGACGTTCAGGAGAGGGGTGATCATAAGCGAGCCAGCGAGGGAACCCGAAACCCCAGTGTGCAGATGGTGCTACAGAGGACCACCCTGAGGGCCGTGTCACCAAGGCTGGCAGGCAGCGCTGGATTCAGTCAGAGGATTGGGCTTTTTCCTTCCTACAGACTGATTTGTGCTGCTTCAGTTTTATCTCCATGTCCTTTAGCTTTTTGACCCGTGAGTCCCTGTATTCCTGTGGCTACAGCTAATGTTGGTTTACCTTCCGGTCACTTCGAGGCTCATCGACTTCTCTCCCAGGGGCCCACCAGGCCCTCCAAGCCACCCTCTCTGCAGCACACTCCCTGAAACTTCTTCTCACTCGCAGGAAACTGAAACCCTCTTCTCGAATCCGTTTAGGACCTCCTTTCTTGGGACTTAGGGATGCAACAATCATTGTGTTAAACCCAGAATCTGGCTCTAGGTGAAGGCAAACTCTTGGTGTGGCCAAGATGGCAGAGCCAGCAGGAGTTTGACGTTGAGATCTCTGCATGTCCCGTCTGGTTTCTGTACTGGGGAGGGGAGCTGTCGCTGTCCTGCAGCATGGGGATGGTCACCAGCTTTCTCTCACTTCCAGCCAGGCACTGTTGCTTGGAGCTGCCGACATCCTGGTACTGGGCAGTTAGAGCATGCAGTAGGTATTATTGGTATTGGGAAGCCGACGGAGGCTCCAAGTAATGAGATGGCTTCTGTAAGCACATAGTGGGAGCCAGAACACACTCGTTTCTCCAGAGTCTCCTCTCCTCATCAGTGCCTTCTAATCCATCTCTGAACTGCTGGGGCAGCCCCGGGCGGCTGACAGGTCGAATACCATCGTGGGTTGCATGAGCCCAGGATCAGGCTTCGCCTTTCTGAGCCTCAGTATCCTTATCTGTAAAATGGAGATCATAACACCACCTACCTCACAGGGTGGCGGGGAAGAGTAAGAGAGAGTGCATGTAAAACCACCTAGCACGGGGCCAGTGCTCAGTAAGCGGGAGCTGGTTTTATTGCTGCACCTGCTTTCCTGGTAGAGGCGATTTGCATCTGCATTTCTTATGGGAGGAAAATCTTAAGCTGGTATGCATGAGACCCTCTTCATTGTGTCTCCTCAGCTTCCACAGGCCTCCCCGCTCATCTGCCATTCTTGCGCTAATCAGAATTTCCTGACTTCTCCCTGTTTCTCTCGGTTAATGCAGAAGGACGGGGCTGCTGGCACAGAGGAGCCAGGCGTGGGCCGCCGCGCCTGTGATTTGAATGTCTTCACTGTAATCTAGCGAGTGTGTGTGGGGGCTTCTGTCAATACTGGAGCGGCTGGCCACAACGGGCAGATACTGTCTTCCCGGCAGCCCCGGCCCCTGCAAATTATCACAGTAGCTCTCGTTGGACACCCACCTTCCCCCTGACTTAAATCATCCGAACAGTGAGCCGGCTTCCCAATGACACATTGATTCTTCTGTTAGGGCTTGTTATGGCGACAGAGGCCCAGGCTGGGAGGCTGCCCCCGGCGTGCCTGGGCCACTGCACAAATAGTTCAGAAAGCCGTCTCAGGCCAGCCCAGCCCGGCCCGGGCCATCCACCTGTGGCCGTGCGCCACCCCACCCCGCCCCCCACCGTCCCAGGTCCACCTTGGCGAGGAGAGAATGTGTGTGGACCTGGGAGTCATTCGGACCCTGCAGCTCTGGGACCTCAGGCAGGTACACTTGACCCGCACGGACATCCCTTCCCCATCTGCAAAATGGGAGTCATTTATGAAGGTTTCTGAGCTCTGGTGAGGATTCAGTGAGGGGAAGGGTCAGGCTGGGCCACAGCAAGCACTCAGCTGACACTGGTCACTGGTTCCCTTCTCTCTCGCCTCTGGCCCGCTGTGGCTAACCTGAAATTAACTGTAATCTAACCCCGCTGCCGCCCGCCCCTCCCCCTCCCCCCTCCCCCCCAGTGAGAATTTGCGTTCTCCACGCCAGACACGGTGCTGAGCCTTTTCTGTGTTGGCTGGGAGCTCGCCCTGCTTCCTTGGCAGCCGCCGCAGCTGGGAGCGGTGCCCCGGCCCCCAGCAGGGGGCTCAGCATGGGGCTTCCACATGGCCTGTGGGGCAGAATTAGCTACTCAGCAGGGGCTAGAGAAGCCCCCTTTGGACTTCAGAACAGGGTTCCTGGCTGCGCTGCACTTTAGCCGGTGACTTGGATATTTTATTAGGAATTTGGAGGTATTTAAACAAAATGCAACCAGGTTGGGACTGCTGGTGATAAATGGGGCCAGATTTTCCAATTCTCTTCATTCTTAAATTTAAAAAAATGAATGTTGATTGGTCTAGGTGCTGTGCTGGTCTCTTGTACCTACACCAGTGATTATCAGCCTTGGGTACACTGGAGTCCTGGGGAGTTTTGGGGATTTGAAAGGCGCCCCCCCCCCCGGTGATTCTGATGCGTGGAGGGTTGAACACGGCTGACCACACCAGCAGTCCTTCCCAGTGTAACCCCTTGCAGTCCCCTGAGGCAGGTGGAGAATGAGGATCTGAGAGGTGCTGTCATTTGCACAGCAGGGCAGAGCTGGGACCGGAACCCAGCTCCGTGCTGCACTCCCCCACCTGCCTCTTCCTGCAGTGGGCTGGGGGCGCTGGCTGGGCACAGGTGGTGGTGGTGTGGAGACATCGAGGTGGAACTGTGGGCTTCTCGTCACCTGAAGGCATCAGGTGAGGTGCTCAGAGGAGGTAATGTGAAGAAGGAAGCCAGAGGGGAGCGTTTTCGGGGAGAGATCGGCTGTGGACAGTCGAGTCTCTGGAGCAAGAAATGACTGTGCGGATGAGGTAGACAGGCTGTCGTAGCAAGAAAATTTGGCTGGGGAAGGTCACAAATAGCCTTGAGTGTCCTGCTCAGGAGTTTAGACACCCCACTTACCTGGACCCACAACCTCTCTTGAAGCTATTCTGTGCTACTAAGTCAGATGGCAGACAGAGTCAACCGCCAGAGCCGCACTGACTATCCTGCAAAGGGAGAGGGGGCAGGGGAAGTGTGAGACCTGTGTAGTCACCGGGTGCCAGGCTCAGTACAGCCTGTGCCTGCTTCAGTACTCCACTGCCACCATCTTGAAATTCCTAATAATTTCACCTTGAAACTTGCGTTGTGTACAAGTAGTCTTAAGGGACAGCAGGGCATGTGCATGAGCAGAGGAGGTCTGCACCGACGTCGTCCCCCGAGTCTTGCCATCCCAGCCCCATAGAACTTCTCAGTGCCCCCTGCACAGAGTTGCAGTGGACCCACAGTGCAGGGGGGCTCAGCGAGACTCAGAGCGCTTACAAGGTAAAGCTGTAAGGTCCACAACTGAGGCAGTGGGGCACCGACGGCCCCAACAGGCCACTCTGTGTTAGAACTAGAGCTCGCTTCGGTGCCGGCAGAAGGCAGTGCTGTTCTAAGAACCACAGATGATCACATTTCTCGTTCACACTCCTTGCTCGTATTAGCCTACTACTACTCCTCATGAAAATGATGACCTAGAAGGGGAGGAAAAGATGGAGAACTTCAGTGCCTTTTCCTTTCTCATCAATAAGCCAGAGAGTGTTAGTAGAATGTGTGTATATCAAGAACTGAAATAAAACAGTTGAGTTTTGTGCAGCATTTCCACTGTCTGATAAGAACAAAACACAAATGAGTTTGTGAGTTACGAAATATGAGTCCACATATGTTAGCATTTAAAACTGGCATTGCACGGTATAAAGTTGAGCAGTAAGATTCATGCTAATAATTTAAATTTTTATTTTTTCTTTACATAGAATGACATTAAATAGTAAATTTGAAAAGCACCATTATGGGCCTAGAAAGAAACCATAAAAGAAAGAAAAAGCTTTATATTTTAGTACAGCACTTAAAAGACTTAACAGCACTTCTTTTTCCCGTGCGTCCATTTTGCCCTGTGTCCCACAAATTATGTCTCCTGCCCTGGAAAAACCCAATCTCTGCCCTCAAGAAAATGGTTATTTGTAAAAAATCTACTTGCTGTACTTTGCCATAATCTCAAGCAACACTATGAGATGGACTGGCCTTGAGTAAGTGTCATAGGTGAGGAATGACAAGTCACCTGAGATCACATGGCTGGTGTGGTCAGAGTCGCAGTTCAAGACCAGGTCTTTCTGACTCCAAGACATGTTCTCTCTCCACCACGTTGTGTTACCTTAACTGAATCCACTTTTTTTTTTTTAACTTTAAGGGTTTTTTTTTAAGGTGACTTTACCCCAGAAAACATTTAAAAATAAAAATAACCAGCCCCCCAGTGTGCCAGTTTTCACACTGTATTGTGGTTTTTGTTCCCTGAACTAGACAGGATTCCTTGATAATAGGAGCTTTTCTTTTAGACTTTCTATTATGGAAAATTTCAAATTTATACAAAGTAAATGAACTCCCACGTACCCATTGCCCAGTTTCCACAATTACAAACATTCTGTCATTTTTTTTCAATTAAAAAAAATTTTTTTAAATTATAGTAAAATACACATAACATCAAATTTACCCCTGTAGCCATTTTTAAGTGTACAGTTCAGTGGTATTAAGTACATTCACATTGTTGTACAACCATCACCACCACCCGTTTCTAGAACTTTTTTTATCTCGCAAAATGGAAAGTCTCTACCCGCTAAACAACTCCCCCTCCCTCCCTGTCCAGGCCCCGGCAACCACCATTCTGCTTTCTGTGCCTAAGAAGTTGACTACTCTAGCTATAAGTGGAATCAGGCAGTATTTGTCCTTTTGTTACTGGCTTGTTACTTAACATGATGTCTTCAAGGTTCATCCATGTTGTAGCATGTGCCAGAAAGTCTCTCCCTTTGAAAGCTGAATAATATTTCATTGTATGTATATTTTGTTTATCCATTCATCTGTAGATGCTTGGATTGCTTCCATCTTTTGGCCCCTGTGAGGAATGCTGCTGTAAACATAACATCCTGCCATTCTTGTATCCATACCTTGGTCTACTTCCCACCTTCAATCGTATTACTTACAGGAACTGCATTTTATTCATCTTTGTATTCCTCTAACGCAGAGTCTGGCACATACTAGGTGTTTTTAAAATGTGTGAATGGATGAAGCTTCCAAAACTGTTGTTTTTAAAATTTGAAGCAAGGGCCATAAAGAATGAACACCTTTTTTTTCCCTTAGAGTTGCAGAATAAATGTGCACATAAAATTTTGATAAATTTGTGAAGGAAAATAAGAGTTTAGTACTATAAGGATGGATCAGCAGAACAAGGAAAGTTGTCCCCTCAGAAGACTCTGAGAGATTTTATTTTTATGCCAGTACCCACAGTGCTGTGGATAAAAGCCGTTTATTTCTGGAAGTATCAAAAACGTTTGGAATCACTAACTTTACCTGTTAACAAAGATGGATTCATTAGTAATGGAATTTTCAGTTGATTCCATATGTCAAGAAGATAATCCGAGAGTAAAACTTGTCTGTTTGTAACAAAATCCTTGATAGGGTTAAGCAGCTGTGTTTAACTGTCCTCTGGGTCATAGATGGAAAACTCTACTAATGTGATCTAAGCTTGAATGCTCACGGCCTGACTTGCCTGCATTCCCGGAGCTGTCAGCCAGTAGTCCCATTGCTGAATGTCGCCTAAGAAGACAAAAGATTTAATCAGCATAACAGGAGAACTAAATCAGCAGTTCTTAACAAAGGAGGGTTTAAAGATACACCTTGCCTTGCTCCTCTCCGCTGCAGAGAGTGGAGTGGGGTGGCCATTTCGATTACAGGATGGGGAACAGAGTAGCTGGGGCAAATGGTTCAGCATCTTTGATATGGACGGTCCTGTGGCAGAAACAGCCTTCACAGTGGCTTGCTTACTCCCCAGAGTGTTCTTCTCTGAGGCACTGGTGCTTTGAGTATCCATCTACCAGGAGAACCTGAAGGGTTCCCACCTGCAAGAACTCACCTGTCCTCTTGCAGGTGTTCAAGGACAAACAGAACTGAGGCCTCAAGAGAAGCCCTGGGCTGGGGATGGACCACGTGCATGATGGCTGGGCTTGGGAGGCGGTGGCGTATAAAATCCTGACTCTGCCAGCTATGGGTCTTGTCACCTCGGGCAAGTGACGCTACCTGTTGTTCTGTATAGATTTGGTGAACTGTGGTTGTCATTTCCTTAGAAAGTGAGTAGCTTCAGGGGAATGAGCCCTCCTAGCCTGTGGCCAGTCAGACCTTCATACATGACACTGGGTGGCAGTGTCCCTGTTTTTCACCAGAATTAGGATAAAACAGTTGCCCTGAACCGATGGGATTTGCTTACCTAACTCCTATTCTCCTCCTTAGACTCTGCTGAAATGTATCCACTTACTCTCACGATTTCTGACCCGCTGCCCCAGGCGGGTTAGCCCTTTCCTCTCCTGTCTCCTGTGGACACTTGGCCACCCACCCTACTCCAGTAGCGCTACACTCCATGGCAGTCTTTATTCCCATGTCTGACCAACACTGCTGATGTTGTTCTTGAAGGTTTTTGCAGAAAAAGCCCCCATTGTCACATTCTCCATCTTTCCATCCCGTGCCCGTGTCCTTTGGACCGTTTTGTCTGCACAGATATCTGACCCAGGGGGATGTCACCTCCAGTAAGTAGACAACGGGCCCAAAATGTTCATGTTTCCCCAAAGCTGAGATTCTTTCCGCTCATACAGCTAAATCCTGCCTCAGGCTACCCTTATATACAAATCTGGTTGCAAACTCTCTCGAATTTATTGGTCCCTCAGCAGACTGCTTCCTGGCGGGGCTGGGCCACAGCTCTAGGAGTGAATGCTAACGACTCCAAGGAGCATTTCCTCCAAGGAGCTCTAAACTCCCTGGACACAGGTGTCACTCACCTGGCATCGTGCTCAGAGACCTCTTTCCTGTCAGGTCAAGTGGTATCTCAGCCCCAGCGAGACCACTAGGCTCTGCACTGGCCCTGGGCAGTGTAGCGGGGAGTCTGGCAGGGCCTCTGCCCTCTTGAGCTCCTGGTCACAGGGGACACCAGTGAAGATTACTCAGCACCCAGGGGTACCCCAGGGAGAGTGGGAGCACTGAGCAAGAATGAGTGACTACCACACAGAGGCCTAGGGGCACCTGGCTGGCTCAGTTAGTTAAGTGTCTGCCTTTGGCTCAGGTCATGATCTCAAGGTCCTGGGATCAAGTCCCTCATTGGGCTCTACGCTCAGCGGGGACTCTGCTTGAGATTCTGTCTCTCCCCCTCAATCTGCCCCTCCCCCCTGCTTGTGTGCTCACGCGCTCGCTCTCTCTCAAATAAATACATAAAATCTTGAAAGAAAGAAAGAAAGAAAGAAGAAAGAAAGAAAAAGAAAGAAAGAAAGAAAGAAAGAAAGAAAGAAAGAAAGAAAAAAGAAAGAAAGAGAAAGAAAGAAAGAAAAAAAGAAAAGAAAAGAAAGAAAGAAAAAATGAGGATAGTCCAGGTACAAGGAACAGAACTGGAAAAAGCAGGGAAGCAAGTGGGAAACGACATGGCATATGATCAGGAGATGCCTTTGAGCAGAAGGTACCTGGGGGAGCAGAGGAAAAGGGACACAAAAGGACTCTGGAAAAGAAAGCTGGGCTCAGCTTAGGAAGGGTTTGTTTGCCCAGCTAGGGAGCTAGGACTTTTCCTCTCTTCTCCAACACAGGACCCTGTGTACGTGTCACACCCTGCTAGGTGTACAGTGCTGAGTGGAACAGGTGCCATTCATGCCCACATGAAGCTTATATTCTAGTGGAAGAAGTGAACATTAATCGAATAACCACCCAGCATAATGCCTCTGCAGTCAAAGTTCCCGGGTAGGAGAGTAGCATGATCCAATGTGCATTTTAGAAATCTCAAAAAACTAGAGTAGATGGAGAGAGGCAACTGGAAGGGACATAGAATTAAATCTCCACCATGGTGGGCAGTGGGATGGTGAGCAGGGACAACCCTGATTCCTTTCACTGGCAAAGCAAGGAGGACTTGGGCAGTGTGATAGGTCCATGGGGAGCTATGATAATGCCACCTTAAGAAAGAAACAGATGTGGGGTACAGTCCAGGTGGGCTAATAATTGGGAGTTTTGGCCATTTGAGTCTGAAGTGCTAATGGGCCATCCAGGTGGGGGTTGAGACATATGGTTTTGGAGCAAAGGAGGCCTGAGCTACAATTTTATCACAGGTCATCAGTGCATAGGTGACACTACTCATGGATGAGATGGCCTGGAGAGGGACACGATCGCCCTGCTGTGCTTCCCAGTGTGGAAGCAGAACTTGCAGGCCACAGGGATGGGATGCTCGGTGGGCTTTAGTTTATTACTAGCCCATCTCCCTATTCAGCAAGAAAGATGTAAATCCATGGCAAAATAGTCAATGTCATGAAAAGTTCTTTTTCCTGAGGAACCAGTTCTGCTTTTTGTTCTCACAGACAATGTAAAGTTTGCATGTTTCCCTTCTTGCTTTCGAAGCCAGGAAGCTCAGAGCTAATTTTGAGACTTTGTTTTAGGAACCATGTAGGATCTGCATATCCAGATACTCTTTTCCCAATTAAACACATTTTATATATTTACGTATTCTTCAGCTCTGATTTTTTTTCTTTCTTATGGGTGCTCGCGTAGGCTGCCTCAGATCCTTTGTAAAATTAGGTGGGGCTTACCTGTATAAAAACAAGCCCTCCCCCACCCTAATTTTTGGGGTCATCCTTGCACCTTTTGTGCAATGTTTGCCCCATTGCTGAGCTAATATTGGCCGGATTTAAGCAGGAGGAACCCTTGGAATTCACAGCAGCCAGACAGTAAATTTAACACTCACGTAACTCATTAAAACAGGATAAAAGCGCAGCTTCAAACATCTCTGTATCTGTCACCAAGTCTGTGAAGGGAGGGGTACCTTTAATTCAGTTCAAGGTGTAAAAGTCTGATCTTTCAGAATTGAGGATATACCACCGAAATTAAAGACTTGTCTGAGGAGATGAGCACTCCAAATCCCTTCAAAGAAGGATCGAGGTGTTGACTACAAGGATGGGATGTGTCTTCAGCTTCGGCTGTTGTTTTCTTCACTCATAAAACATAGTTTGGTAAAAGCATGCCTCCTCATCAAACTGCATGAGCACACAGTTGACTGGATGGTAAATCTTATTTTTGATTAGCCCTGCTTTTTAATATAAATAATTACTTCAAAATGATAATTTGCTATTGATCGAGATCACTGTGTAAATGGTTTTCAAACGGTGTTCCACGGCCGGTGCCTCAGGGACTGCAAAGGTGCTGGGGTGTTGAAGAAGACAGCTCAGCCACCACCCCTGCGCCCCCCCCCAGACACCACTGCACCCCCCGCTTCCCGAAGAGCAGCTGGGCAATTTTATGTAGCAGGGCTCCTTGTGCATAAAGGTGCTACTTGGATTCTCTTCAAAGTGAAAAGAAAAGTCTGGAAGCTATCACATTGGAGGGCACATCCCACTAACTTGCTGTTGGGTTATGACTGGCTCCTGAGGAAGGGGCCAGGGGTAGGGTTCGGAATCTCGGCCTCCTACCAGCTCTGGGACTTTTTTTTTTTTTAAGATTTTATTTATTTATTTGTCAGAGAGACACAGCGAGAGCAGGGACACAAGCAGGGGGAGTGGGAGAGGGAGAAGCAGGCTTCCTGCGGAGCAGGGAGCCCGATGCGGGGCTCGATCCCAGGACCCTGGGATCATGACCTGAGCTGAAGGCAGACGCTTAACAACTGAGCCACCCAGGCGCCCCCCAGCTCTGGGACTTTGGGGGATGACTTTTCCTCTCTGAAACTGCCTCCTCTTCCATAGAACAGAACTCCTTTGATGACAGTAGCCACTTTACCAAGTAAATGAGGATTAAATAAATTAGCTGTAGAAGTGTCATCTAACCGAGTTTAAGAACTGACTGCCGCCCTCACCTGCTCCTCCAACCCTCCTTTCCCATCTCCATTTCCCAGGAGGAGCCAATCACCTTCTGTGAAGAAGCCTTCGTGTCCCACTATCGCTCGGGAGCCATGAGGCAGTTCCTGCAGAATGCCACCCAGCTGCAGCTCTTCAAACAGGTACCCAGCCCTCCCCGTGGAGGGTAGCCCATCTGGACCCCCGATGGGGATTTCTGCAGCTGTCCTGCTGTAAGCCCTGAGGCTGCGGGCATGCTGGGACCCAGGCCCAGCTGGAGGGGGCTGAGGGTCTGGGGAGGGGGATGGGTGCAGAGGGTGGTCAGTAACCAGGCCAACCCTCCACAAATAGGCCATTCACTGGCACAGGTTATCATAAACGCAGAGCCAGTGTTTTAAAAACTTGTTTGTTTGTTTAACTCACTTTTCCAAAGGCCCTTTCCTGTCTTGGGAAGCATGGTGGTTCTTTGGTCGTGCACTGAGGTGCCCAGCTGCTTGGTTTTCCCCCCTGTTTCTTTGCCTAAGCTGTTATGCTTTTGTTCTTTCTTTATATAGTTTATAGATGGTAGACTGGACCTTCTCAATTCTGGCAAAGGTTTCAGTGACGTTTTTGAAGAGGAGATCAGCATGGGCGAGTATGCTGGTGAGAAGCAGTTCGTTTTCCCTTCTGTGCCGTGGGCTGCTATGTGGGACTAGGGTGTGCGTGGCAGGGAGTGGCAGTGGCTTCTTTTTTCCTTCAGTGGGGGTTGGGGAGAGACTCACTTCACCCCCGGCCTTGAAATGTCTGAGATCCTTTGTCCTGGGGTCATTCGCTTGCCCTGGGCGGCCAGAGTCTAGTGAAATGTAGTGGCCAGCATGCTGTGACACAAAGCACTCGAGACCCTGAGTTAGGAGAGCTGGCTTCACATCAGGGCCCCGCCTCCAGGGAAGCCATGAGAGCTTGGTCAGGCCATGGCACCTCTTCAGCTGAAGTGCCCCCGTCTCTGCACTGGGGAGAACGGTGCCCGCCTCACAAGAGTCCTGTGGAGATTGACTCGGAGTCTGTGAGGACAGATGCGGGCACGGGGTCACTGCTAAACGAGTGTTTCTTTAAAAGGTGAAAATCATCACAGAGTGCCCAGTCTCCACAGACCGTTAGACCTGGAGGGGTCATCCTCATGATTCAGAGGCGGCCTCTGAGGCCGAGAGAGGTGTTCCTAGTGGACCCTGCCTCCTGAATCCCAGTCTGGGCTTCTTGCCAAATTCCGAAGCCTTAGTCTGTGGCAGCGAAGACAGAACCAAATGCAAAGTAATAATAATCCTGCTGTTGGCCCCCTCTTATTGCTGGGCATGTGCCTGGTCTGGACTAAGCTTCTATGATATAACTGGTGATCCATAAATTCAGAGAGTCAGGCATAATGTCCCCTGCAAAGCCCCGTTCACAGGCCTGAGCAGCCTGTGCTGCATGGAGAGCACAAGCACCAATAAAACCAGTCTGCGGACAGTGACAGCGAGTCAGTGATGGGCATTTCCTGAACGCCCGCCATGTCCAGAGCCCCAGAGAGTAAGAAACAGAGGACCGGGTTTTGCCCTCACGGAGGAGCTTTTACTGATAGGAGAAAGAGATGCATAACTAAAGACAAATACAGGTTAAACCAGTGCAGGAAAAGGAGCAGAAATAGGCTTTTATGCAGCCAGAATAGGACTCCACTAATCCTCACTCTGTAACGTGAGGGCTTCACAAAGGAGGCAGCACTCTCCGAGATGAATATGAGTTCTGAGGAGAAGACGGGCTTTATGTGTTGTTCAACGAAGTCACGTCATTCGGAGCTTCTAGAAAAGCTGTCCAGTGATAAGACCTCCTTATCCCACCAGAAAAAAATGAACAAGTCCCCCAACAACGCCTCCCTTTTCTTTCCCTATCACTACTCAAGTGTCTTGGGGCTGAGCGTGTGTCCGGCAGTGTGGGCACATGCAGCCCTGAGGTGCCTGCCCTGCGGTGGCTCACAGAACTGCAGAGACTGGACTTTGGAGTGGGAGTTAGCTATTTTAGCGGACTGTTCAGAGGAAGGGTTCAGAGGAAATGACATGGGAGCCGTTGGTTGAGTATCCTCAGCAGAGAGAGTAGGGAATGGTGGCCAGCCAGGGGAACAGCGTTTGTGAGGGAATGGAGGGTGGAGGGGATGGACGTACGGGATGGAAAGGCCGAGGGTGGGTGGAACCAAGACAAGACTGGAGAAGACAGTCAGGCGTGCTAAGGAGTCTGACCCCACCTCTATGCAGTAGGCAACAAGGAAGGAGGATTTGAGTTGGTACTCAGGGCACTGATAGGATCGGATCTCTGTTTGAAAAAGAAAACTTGTGGCAGCAACTCACTGTTGCCTCCTGTGGGCAGTGAAGCATGGGAGCCTCAGTGTGTTTCTCCAGATTTTGAACTTTCCAAGTCCTGCTTGCTAAGCAATTCGAGGAACTCCTGAAAGCACATAACTTCAACCACTTCTCTGACTCCTCTTTCCCCAGGCAGCGATAAACTCTACCATCAATGGCTCTCCACAGTCCGGGTAAGTGTGCACCCCACAGAGCCCCCCGGGCCCCTCCGGAGCCTCCTGGCAGCCCCCCACTTCCCCTGCCACCCGCAAGGTGGTCATTCAGCCCCAGGGCCCTCCACTCTTTCAGCTGAAGATGCTTCTGCTTGTAAAGCCAGGCCATCTAGTGCCAGGGGGAGGCTTGTATGATGAGACTGTCCAGAGCAGCCCTCAGTGAGGCTAAGGAGAGCCAGGAGAAGCCTCCTTGTCTCAGGAAGCTGGCCAAGGCATGTTGAGTAGATATGGTTATCCTAGAGCATTTCTGGAGGTCTTGTCTCCTTCTAGACCAGTGCGATTGGGACGTTTTCATAGGAAAACCAAAAATGTGCCCCTCTTGCTGCTCGGTGTCCACGGCAAAGGCTCCTGGGAAGATGGGGTTTTTCACCCTTCACTGTTGTTATGAACAGCATCTTGTTGTGTTGGAAGCTAAGTGCTTAGGTCTTCAGAAGCCACTAAAGAAGTCCAATTCTTGCCTCTGCATGGGTTTATCAGTGTGTATATCCTGAGGGCCTCCTGTGGACTGGGCGCCATACTGGGGATACAGTGGGGAGCAGGAGGACACAGTCCCTGCCCTGGGGGAGCTCCCTGTCTTCTTAGGGTTGCACACGTGAACAGGCAACTCCAGCAGAATGTGATAAGTGTTCTCCCTGCTTGTGGGCCGAGCACACCTCTGGCTGAGAGTAAGCAGTTCCTCAGTGAAAGACCTCTTTTGTTCTTCTTGTATGGCCAAACACTGCACTTGGCAAATCATAGACAAGCAATAAGGACTTGTTGATTGACTGATAAAAGGAGTTTTAATACTCCAAAGGACCATTGAAATAGGATACTGAGTAATTTTGGAAAGCAGTATGGAATAAATGAGTGGGTAAAAATTTCATATTGTCCTACAACATAGAATGCTTTCTAGGTCAAACTGCAATGTTTTCAATTAAAGCTCAAAATTTCTAATACAGGCTGCTACCAGAAATTGTGCTAAGAGTTAATCCCCGTAATTACAGTACTGTATTTTATTCTTTTATATACCCACTCGATCCAGTCTCTCTCTCTGTTCAAATCAGGTAGAATTATCTTTCCAAACCACCACAGATCTGATTATCGATGCATCTGATTAAAAATCCTCTGGAGTATGGTCTCCATATCCTGGCCCCTCAAGAGCTGGCCCCACCTGGCCTCAGCCCCGTGTACTGGTCCTCCTGTGATACGCTGGCCACTTGCTAGGAACACACCAGGGCTGTCCAGCGTCTGCACTTTTTTAATGTGCAATTCTCCAGCCCTAGAATGTCCTTACGCTTCCCGTCCCCCCACATGAACCCTTCATCCTCTAACGCCTTCTCTGACCCTGCACACACCTTGTGCACACAGCCAGTGCAGCTGTCCCGACCTTCGGGTGCAGCTGGGGCGCCCCCCAGCCTGGAGGCCCTTGAGCGTGAAGGCTGGCCTTCCTGTGACTCAGTACCCTCCAAGGCTAACACAAGGTGTCTCCGCATTGAGCCCTCACAAAACGTCTAGAGCCTGTGCACTGCATATCCGTTCGTTGCCTCCTTTGTGTACTGGGAAAACCATCCCTCCTCCTCTTCTCCTCTGTTCTCCCAAAGAAACTGAACCAAGAAATTGGTATGTTGGATTTGTACGAAAGCCATGATTCACGTTGATGGCTACTCATTCTTTCCTTCCCTCAAGATATCAATGTTAAGGAAGGCAGCCTACCAGAGTGATTAAAAATAACAACACAGAAAACCAAGGTGAGGAAAGGAAGGCACGTGACCGAGGGTAGCTAAATAAACTAGATTTTCTTGAGAAGCCACAGATTACTGTGGGGAAACCTTGCCTCAGAGAGCCTGCGAAGAGCTTTTCTTCCAGCCAGAGGAGAGGTGCCAAGCAAAACACCGAGTCCCCCTGCAGCTAGTTATCACTATCTTCGTTCTCACCCTGCTCTCCCAGTACCCACCTATTGCGATCCTGCCACGGCCATAACTAATTGCCCGGGACCGGTTACCATCTAGGCCTGTTCCCCTAATTAAATTACACACTCTTGGAATGTTGCTTAACTTGTTTAAAGAGGAGAGGTTTTTGTTGGTGTTGGCCCACTCTGTCTTGAGTCCCTATTGCTAATTGATTTCTATTATAGAAAGGAAGCGGAGCAATTCTGAACACTGTAAAAACGAAAGCGAACCCGGCTATGAAGACTGTCTATAAATTTGTGAGTACTGGTCTTGGTCTCAGGATCCGAACAGATCTGTCCCTCGGCATGATGAAACTCTTCAACCTAGCTGGCTCTATACTGCAGAGAGGATTCAGGGGCTGCTGTGCTGTTTCCTAAAGCTTCCACGGCTCTTAGAATTACTTAGTGTTGATTATTTGGTGACCAGGTCAGTGATGTTTTTCATGTTAAACTGTTTCTGCTCACAGTTGCTGCAGTCAAGACGTGGGAAGCCACGGGTTTTAGCTTTTAATAAAATGTAGACCAGGTGGCTAAAATGCTGGCTGATCTGCGCTTGTGTCCCTGAGAGCCAGAGGCGTGGTCAACCGGGCGTTCTGGTAAAACCTTTCCTACGGGGACCCCATTATCATGTCAGAATGAAGCAGCTCCTTTGCTGGTTACTGAAAAGTGTTCATGGTGGGACACGCTCCCTAACTGTCGTCCCAAATTCTTCATCATCTCTTTCGCCACTACCCTATAGGACTTGCATTGTTTGTGAGACTCATGCCCACAGCAGAGAGAAAATAGGAGAACACGGCCGCTCCCAATCCGATGTTCCATCTCTTACAAGCCTCAAGTATTTTTTTTTTCCTCATGGTTTCTCTTGCTTGCTAATTTGACTGTGAGCCACTTGGGTGGTTTTGTTTTATTTCCATTTTTAATTTTGTTAGTCCTTTCTGTGCTTAAGTTGTAGTTATTTTAACCGGGCGGGTGGCTGCCAACAGAACCACACAGGTCTAAAATGACGGAAAATAAAACCCAGGGTGTGTGGCGAAATGAGATTTAAGAAACGACACCAGGGGAACCCAGCAAAGTGTCTGCTCAGGCCAGTCAGCCCCGGCAGAAAATTGGTCCTGAGGCCCTGCCCCGGTGAAATGTAACAGATATTCAGATTTTTGCAGCCTCAAAAACTGCTGTTCCGTCTGCACTTACTGGTGGCTGTCCCCAGGCTGCTGAGATAAATAATTACAGAAAGCAGAAGAAGGCCTTCCGAAGCGGGGAGAGGGAAAAAAAAAAACAACTCAGGGCCATCAAAATGCAGAAAATAAAATCTCTGTCGCCTCTTTAAGGGATTTTTTTAACCTATTAACATTGTATTTGTTTTCGACTTGATGATCCCATTTTTCCTTTTTTTTTCTAGTAATCAGAGAAGGTGATTCACGACGGATTGAAATCAAGCATAGTCCCTGCTGGAAACAGAGAGGGAATCTTAACTTAAATTAATTTTTCATGCAGGCAAAAGATCATGCAAAAATGGGAATAAAAGAGGTGAAAAACCGCTTGAAGCAAAAGGTACTTGAAGTTCTTATTCAAAATGTATAAGCACCGTGTATGAAATGCGTGGCCACAAAAAAGTATGATGTGATCAATAGAGGGCTGTTTGATACAGTGTTGTTAGCACACTTCAAAATGCATTACCAGCTGTCCGGGAGTTTTCACACTGTTATAAATATTCACAGACAAAAAACTGTCTTCAAATAACATTAAGACTGGCTTAAACCCACAAAGGCAAGCAAGTTCAGAGTTACCACTATCATTCTGCCCCTTGCCCACCCCACTGGGCCTGGGGTTCACGGGGCTCTTAGAAATTGGCTCAGCCTCCCCCTCTGGGCACCTCCCCTTCCCACAGCTGACCTCTGTCCCGGGGCGGCTGGTAACCAAAATCAAGAAGCATCTCCAGGGAAATGACCTCCGGGGTTCGGGCATGCACGTGGCCACCACGCAGATACAGGGCACACAAAGGGTGGGTTTCAGGAGGATGCCGCGGGCTCTCCTCACAGTGCTGGCCTAACCAAGAGGAGCCCAGCAGTTCCTGTTTGAGACTCTTGGGCAACAGGGCTCTGATTTGTCTTCCTGGACCGTCAGTAAAATGGTACGAAATCCTACAGGCTCCGTGCTGGCCAAGAGTCCCCTGCCTGATTCTCTAGCCTCGTACAGGGAGGTTAATACATCAGAGGGCATTTTTACGTGATGACGAACGTCATCATTATCAGTTACCACTCTTCGATAACCACTTACTGAGGATGGTCCAGGCTGGGAGCTTTCACATTTAAGCCTTAGAACAATGCTGAGGGAGGGTATGATTCCCATTTCATGTGTAGAGAGCCTAGACTATGATTCGGAGGTGAAGGAATTTGCCCAAGGTCACACTGTTGGAGCCTACGGAGCGTGTTCCGGACCCATCCATTTCCAGTGTCCATGCCCTTACCACGACAGCGTTTCGTGCTGCCCTCCTGAGACAAGTGTTTGCTTTCCAAAACACGTTTGGGAGCATTTACTTCATTATCCCACACCCCCAAAATGTGCAACTCTAACAAGGGCCTTTGCCTGTCTCGGCAGTTTTTTTTAAAATTTGAAAGCAGTTTTAATTTTATGAAGTCAGAAAGGATCTCTAATTAACTTGAAATGGTCCAAGGAATTGATTCCTTTCTTTTAATTGCAAAATAATTTGTTATGACTGAGCATTTAAATTCCTAGTTTCAGCTGAGAGTGAATTTCTAACAGCTGAGATTCAAGTCCTGAAATAAAAATCCTGCCTGTACGTCCAGGTGGACCCTAACTGTGGTCTGTTGTGCCCTGCCAGAGGCTGAGAGGTGGAATTCTTTCCTTGGATGTTAAGTCCGATCCATACTTTTTTATCTCCTATCCCAGTCACATGGAACTGAGTTGGATAAAATACAGAATGGCAGGGAGGGGGTATTTCTCTCACCAAATTTTCCTCCTTGATGACCTGATCATAGGCTCAGCTGGTATTAGAATACTCCTTGAAGCAAGTAAAGAAAGGGGTCCCTCCTCAGGCCGAGGACAGATGCTCCTCATTGGTCGGATCTGCTCTCTGCAGGCCGTCGCCTCCCTCCCGGTACGTGGAAGCCTTGGGCCTGACGAAAATCCCCTTTTTCTGATACGTAACATTTCTGCAAATAACTAGTTAAGCCCCAGTTTTTTGCTGTTGTGGTTCAAAGGTTACTTAAACAATCTAGATCACCCTCCTTCCACACCACCTCCCCTTCCTTTCCTTGATAGTATCTAAAGCGGGTTTTCTTCCCCCCTCCCCTTCTCCTCTTCCCCCTGCCAGTCTTTTCAAGAACAGCTTCAGGAGATAATGTTCTATAGAAAGTGTCAGTACATTTCAGGTGACACAAATGGTGAAGGCATTTTATAGAAATGTGGCTTGTCACCATCGGACTGTTGACAGATCTATTAGTGCACCTTTTTCAATTTTCACTTTTCCCCCCTTCGGTCTTACAGATTTCTATAGACTTGATATTTTGCAGTTGTTCTTGGAAGAGCTATTTTGTAATTGAAACTCTAGCATTGTTCAGTGCAGGCAGGACTTGGCTCTCCTGTTCCCTTTCTTGAGCTAATTTAGGATTTGGCTCCATCTGACCTCTCTCACTGCAGTAGAAAATATTTCCTTGGCTTTTTTGTTCCCCTCTCCTCTGCCCCCTCCCCTTCACATGGCAACATATCTGTGTGGCTCCCCAGATGTGTCTAATGCAGACATCTCAAGTTTGGTTTCTGCTATGAAATTGAGGCAGTTCCCAACAAAGATCCAATTTTCAAATGTACTGGGCTGCCACCTGGCCTCCTCTAACTCTGCATAGTGATGGTGACCTCGCAGATATAATCAAGAACCCAGTCTTGCCCTCTGCGCTCTCGCCTTGGGTTTGAATTGCAAATAGAAAATGTGGGGCCGACCTGCGGAGAGGTCACCATGGTGCGTGGAGGGTCCATCTCTAATATGACTGAGCAGGGCCCCTTTTCCATCCCTTGTTCATTTGTGCTGCAGATTTTCAAAGCATCTGAAAGAGGAGCTTTCAGGTATCTGTGTGACCATTGGCAAATAATTGTTAATAGTTACTATAGTGTGGCTTTATTCCATACCTGCTCTGCTTCAGCCCAACAACAAAAAAAGAAGGATGGATGACATATTTCTCTAGATAAATGCAGCAAGGTGGTCAAGTTCTTTAGCTTGGCCTCCTTTGAAGTCTGAGTTGCTCAAAATTAGGAAGAAGAAGAAACGGCCAAGATGCTACCCAGCTGCTGCTCTCTAAAGGAAGGATGTGGTGCTCTCCTCCAGAGCGTCTCCCCGTCGGACCTGGCGTGCAGGAGAATGCCACATGGCTGGGCTCCTGACTGTCAGCACACCACATTCTCTGGCCACACAGTGCGAGGCTGGCATCAGCGAGCCCTGTTTGAAAGACGATGGGCACACACGTGCTCCTCCTCACCTGCAGGGAACATTAAGATACTCACATAAGGATGTCATTTTTTTGTCCATTGGGAAACCCCTGAAAAACGATCTTTTTTTTCTTCAGTATCAGAATGATTGAATCAGATGGGCCCATTTCACAGCCCTTTTGAAAGTTTCTAAATCTTTGATCCTGGGAAGATAAATTGAGCTTGTCGATGTAAGAGTTTGTGACGGAGAGGAGCAAATTCACAGTTAGGTCAGCGAAGCCTTGAGTCTCTGGCCAAACATTTCTGAGTGTATTGAAGGGAGTAAGCGTGTGTGGGCCAGGGAGACCTAGGTAGACTCTCGTAGAACAGACATTTTCACACCTTATCACACAACTGTCAGCTCCCTGTCTCCAGCACATTAAAATACGCTACAGCCTCAATCACAGAAATTCCAACTTTGGATATTGTTTTGATATCAATATTCATAGTTTAATTTGCATTCGCTGTGGTGTGAAGTAGACTGCAAGAGAAGGGCGCTGCACGAATCTGAAAATGGAGACCAGCAATCTCAGTCAGAGATGTGAAGGGCTCTGCCTCACGCCCACCGGGGCCTTTGAACCCCTGACGCCGCGGTCTGGTATTTGGGCTTCTGAGGTAGATCAGCTAGGTTTAGTGCTGCTTGGTTGTGTAGGATATTAACTGTGTGACCTTGAGTAAGTTAGTAGACCTCTCTGAACCTGTTTTTTTTCCTCATGTAACTAGGAAAACGATCGACTTTTACTGGATTGTTGTAAGGATTAGAAGAGGTGATGGCTTTCAGCAGCAACACCTAGGAGCCACTCATGAAATGGAAATTTCCATCCTGTTCATTTCCTCATATCCCACATCCAGAGCAGCCAATCTCTCCAGACGCCCACGTGTACACCCCCTGAGAGCATGGCTGGCATGCTCTCCCTCCCTTTTGGTCATCCGCACGGCCACCAGCAATTTTTCTAGGACGCAGCACTGACTGTGAGGAGGCACTCTCTTGATTAAAACCTTCCAGACCTTTCAGACTGTCCTCCACCTCAACCAGGGGGCTTCTTGGAATGTCCCAGCTGCTGAGCCACTTGCCCTTCCTTAACCAGGTGGTGCTGTCTACATACCCCCGGCCAGGAAGGTTCTACCTGCATCTCTGCCTCATGAAGTCATATCCCCAGCTCCTTCCAGGTCCAGCCCCCTCCCCAGCTCCTACCCAAGGCCACTCAGCCCCCTTCCTCCCCTGGGTTTCTGCCTCCTGACTTCTCAGAGGTACTCTGTCCAGTGACGTACTGCGTGCTGTCCCTGCCTCCTCCACAGACAGGTGGAGGGTAGACCCCAGTCGTGATTTTTGATTCCAGCAAACTCTTAGGAAAAGTGATGGGAACTGAATTATTTTCTGACTCCTTTACTTTACCAAGAGATGGGAACAGGTTGGGCCCCAGGGCTCCTGGTAAGAGATTTGTCACTCTGTGGTGGCCTCTGATCCGCAGCTCTGTCTAGTGCCTTCCTCCTATGTGACCCTTCAGGAAGGAACAGATTTACCCCTCCTGTCAGCTTCTTGGTTTTGCATTTTCAAAAATGACATTTCGACAGTCTTTTTTTTTTTCCTGTTTACAAACAAAAAACATGTTTATTGGAGACAATTCAACAAATCAGACAAGCAAAAAGAAAATGATCTGGTTTTTATAACCTGCATTTTCACTTACTGTATTCTGAGTATTTCCCAGGCCACTAAAGGTTTCTTCTGCCTGTCATTGTTTTAAGTGGCTACAGAAAATTTTATCTGATGGGCGTATATACATTAATCAGTCCCTTTCTTGGATACTTAGCTCCAGTTTTTTTTTTTCTAGGCCAGGTATTCTCATAGGTAAAACATTGCAGGAATTCTTAATTATTTCATTAGGATAAATTTCTAGGAATGTAATTAATGGGCCGGAGGGCATGCACCTCTCTTAGGGTTTTGATATAAATTGCCGATTTGTATTCCCTCCAGAAGGGTATGAGAGTGCCTATTTTCCCAAACCCTTTGCTGGCAGCTCCTCAGCTCATTCTGAGACCACAGTTTCTTTAATCACAGGATCTCTACTGTGTCTGAGATCTCTGCTAGTAGATACAGTAGAAGATGTGAGTTGGCTCTATTTCTTTCTTGACTAGGGCTCCTCCCACTCTGCTGTCTCTGGGAGGAAGCAGTTGTCCTTCCCCAGCTGTAGGAAATAGTGAAGAAGTGAATAAATTGGCAGGGCGAGCCACGGGACTTTGTAAGAAGTCTTTTGCACTTTGGGATCTTCTAACTGAAGAAAATTAATGTGCAGCACTGTTTTTTGATGCACAAGCACATTTGTATATCGGACACATTTGCCTTCCAAATGTTCAACTCCGTTTACAAAGATTGATCGGAGAGCGTGTACTATATATTCAAGGCTCTGAGGCAGAGAACCCAAACCCCAAGGAATTGACATTCTTTAGGGATAAGAAGTAAGTGCAAAGAGAGCAGAAGGGGTGGTAGTAGAGGGTCAATGTAACAGAAGGGGGAGATCACACCTCCTCACTCAGAATACCTTCACGTACGCTGCTGTCATGGGTCGATACTAGTATAAACGCCAGAAATCACAGAGCTCTTGGTTCCTCCACTTTCTAGCTGTGTGGCTTTGGGTGAGTTGCCCCCTTTGAGCCTTGTTTCCTCACCTATAAAAGAGCGATAATCCTGTTTACCTTGTGGTTGCTGTGGAAACTAAGTGTGATCGTGAAGGTCAAGGGTCTGCAAAAGTGCCTACCAGTAGTAGATGCTCAGCACAGCCAAGGGAAGCTCTTTTTAGACGGTGCTTTTTCCATTTTGCAGGGGATACGAGCTATCAGTTCAGTTTGCATAGGACTGTAACGTTTTCCAAGCTCCCTCATGTTTCATCTCCTTTAATTCATTCTCCCTGTAGCTTTGAAGTTCACCAAGCAGGTGGTGGTCTCCCCATTGTAAAAATAAAAAAATAGGTACAAGACAGTGTTTACTTACGAGCGTAAAGTAAGACACCTTTCCCAAAACCACCACACACGTTTTTTAAAATAGCTATCATCTTATAGTTTTTATTACTATCAATATTTTCTCACCATGTAACCTTACTGCTCCATTTCTTTATATTTTTTCCAGCCTGTCACTCACACACACATGCAATATTTTTCATGAACTAAAAATTGATTCTTTTTCTTTTCTTTCTTTCTTTTACTTTTTTTTTTTTTTTTTTTTTTACACTGTTTGGCTTTACTCAACCTTTATGTCTGTCTTCTCAGTAACCCCACCTGGATCCGGAGTGACCCTTTTGCCCTTTGTTACTTTCTGGCGCAGATGGAGCCCCTCCCCTTCTTTGTTCCACTTGACCTGAGCACCTTAGGGCAGCCCCTTTTCTAAAAGAGCCATTTCTAATTGGCTATCGGCAGCCTCTCATCATGCAGGCTACGACTTGGGGGCCACTTACTGCAGTCCCTCCCTGTGAAATCAAGAGGCCATCACCTCCCTGTGTTGTTACCAAGCAGGGCTAGAGGCTGCAGCTGGGTGTGTGGGGTTGAATGTAGCAAGATCCCTACAGTTTATTATAATAAAGTTTATACCTTTATTAGTAGGTATTCCCTTATTACTAAGTGCTGTACGTAGTACATTATTGAATCATAATGTTCTAGACACACTTATATCGCTTTATTTTCTTTACTCCTCACAGCTACCATATCCCCATTTTATAGACAAGGAGACAGAGATTCACAAATGTTCCATGTGTTTCTTCCTTAATGCGTTATTATCCAATAAGGGACCACTTTCCTCTATTTGCCACCATTCTCTTTATGTGGCTAAGTTAAAAGCAACCCGTTGTCAAGTCTTTTGTGGGCAGAATTTAATGAGTACTAAAGGTGTGTTTCTTGTTGACCAAAATAGGACTTGTTTTGCAATGAAAAGAATTGGAATTTTTCTTTATTATTTCATTCTGACTGGGAGTATTTTTACTTGGTTAAAAAAAATAATTATTTAAATGTTTTTCATTTGTACGTTTATTCTCTGCCTTGCTCCAATGAAGGTCTAAGCAACTTTCACAACTTGAGTAAAACGTGTGGTCCATACAGCACAAGTGGGCACCATCCCCATCTCAAAGAACCAAAGGAAGCATTACCTGCCTTTTGCACATTGGAGTTTTTTTTTTTCTTCATATTTTGACTTCATTCAAAAGCTCAAATTAAATGTAAATTTCTGAATTTCAATATATTACTTGGGTTCCCTAAATGTTCTCCAAGTCATAAACTCTGAACTCAGACTTGGGTTTCCTTATTCTCTGCCAGAAAAACTAGGTAAGGCTAGGAAAGGGGGCGGGGGGGGGCACAAACACCTCGTTTTCACAGACAGTAATGTCATCATTAAGCAAACGTGGAGAAAGTGTCCACACTCACAAATAACAAACTATGCAAATTAAAACAACAATGAGGTCTAATTTTGCACCTCTTAAATTAGCAATACATTTTTAAAATGATAAGGCTAACAAGTACCATGAAACTGATAACTCATCCATTGTCAGTGGTTGGTGTAAATTGGGGAGCAATTTGGTAGAATGAATAAAAAGGCTTAAGGTGTTCATATCTTTTGACCTAGTAATTTCATTCCTAGGGATTTCTATAAAAGAAATAATCCAAAAGAAAGAAAAACTGCAATGTTTATCACTATGGTTTTTAGGAAGTAAAAAAAGAAGAAATAAGGAATAATCTAAATGCCCAATAGTAGTAGAGTGGTTTATTAAATTATTATATATCCACTCAATGAAATATTATGCATCTAATAAAATTATCATTAAAATGACTATAGCACCATGGAGATGCTTATAGTGGGAAAAAATAGAATGTAAAATTATGCATGAGCTGTGATTGCAAGTAATTTTTAAATGCATGTGGACAAAGTGAATATGTAAAAATGGAAATAGCTGTGGAAGATAGTAGGACAAAAAGATTCCCCCCACCCCGCTATTATGAATTATTATGTTGTCTTTGTAATTTAATCTGTATGATTTTGGTTTCTCCTGTCCTTAAAAGTCAAAGAGCCAAGTTACCCTTCTGCTTCCTCCATCTCCAGCAGGAGGAGAGGCTCTGAACATCCCAGAGGGAGTGTTCCGTGGCAGGACCTGAGCTGTGGGGTGGGAAGGGGCACCTGCTCGCGGCACGTAGCGTGACCCCAACACCAACCCCAACTGGCTTCTCCCCGCAGGACATCACCGAGAATGGCTGTGCCCCCACCATGGAAGAGCAGCTGCCAAAGACTGTGCCGTCCCCACTGGTGGAGGCCAAGGACCCGAAGCTCCGAGAAGACCGGAGGCCAATCACAGTCCACTTCGGACAGGTATGTACCCTGGCCCCTGGACTGGTCTTGTTTTGTTTTTATTTTTTTTTTTTTAGCAGAAGCTAGAGCACTGCGGCAGACAGGCTTTTCGTTTCCGGTCTCTTTGGCAAAACCACTCCACGGAGCTTTGCACATCTTTGAATGTTTGTTTGGTACAAATGTGGTTTGAAGGGGAATTTTTCAAAAATTTTGAGGAGCCAGCATGGCTCGGGTCATAAACGAGCTCAGCTCTTGAATGAAGTCATTAAATGCGGCTGCCGCCTCCCCCACTCCAAGGCACTCCGTTGAAGGCGCCTCCGTTAGCTAAGCATCTCATTAGAACACTTAGCATCCCAGGCCCTTCTTTGCACCTTCAAATAAAAGGCAACAAGCGAAGTCTTAAAAAAAAATCAATTAGGAGTTCTTTATTAATGTACTTCCTGAAAATCAATATCGGGAGTCGTGCTTCTCAGAGTAAACACCCGCGCTACTATTCCAGAGCTCTGATTCTTTCACCAACTATTTTTGATGACCCGAGCATTTGAAAAATTGTCTATTCGTTTGATTTTTTTCCCCCTTCAGTAAAACGTCATATTCCATATAGAAACTGAATTTTTAAATCTATTTCCAAGCAGTGCTTGTATTTTTAGCTGAAAAAGATTGTACACTCTCCCCTATTTCTTTTGAATTGACTGTCTTGATGAGCAAAAGTCGTAATTATTTGGTTTGTGAAAAATGGCTCTCAGCAAGATGTGACTGTGACAACAATTTGCAAAGTTACTTATTTTTAAATCACTTGATTCTTGAGCCACTTATTAGATGGAGCATCATCTTTATGATTTTATCTTAAATACGATTGCTTTTTCATCACATAAAGGATCTAGAGACATTTTAAATGCCCTGTTTTTAACAGACATTTATCAAGTGCCTACTGTGTACCGGCATTGAGCTCTTTAGAAATGAAGTGAATTAATGAAATGGTTGCTCTGGGTTATCATGGTAAGGGGTGAGTTTGTTGATGTAAGAATCTTCCTCTGTAATCAGTATTTTCAGATCATACAATCCTACATCTTAAACCTGGGGAGGTTCGTCCCTTTTTCGGATTTTACACTTAAAAAAGGACGTTATAAAAATTGAAATGTAGTGCGAGAAAGGAGCATTCTCGGGGCAGGGCTCACTTGGTTAATGCTTCTCTTCCGCTGGTGGTGTGTTTCCACCCCTGAAGAGCTGAGTCCTCTGGGGCTCAGGCCCTGTTGGAGAAATCTGCACCCCAGTTTCCTGGCGGAGTTTGCTGAAAGCACAGCCTCCGTTGTAACCAGCATGGCATTCCAGAGCCAGCTTCCTGCTTTCCTTTGTCCTCATTCCTGCACACACTAACCTTCCCATGAAAAGAGCCCCTCGCTGGAGTTTGAAGCCCATTACAGAGAAAGAGGGGGCGGGGGAGAGGGATTTCATGGTGTTAAACATTCCATTTTCGAAACACAAAAAAGGAGGCCCTATTTGAAATGGAGAAAAACCTTCTTTCCATTTCAGCAAGAAGTAGAGATGCTTTAATGTCATTCCCAGCTAAATGCAGAGTAAGAGTGTGTGTGTGTGCGCGGGTGGGGGGATAAACAATTAAAAAAGCCACCCCAAACTCTGTTGAAATAAGAGCTGTCTGTGCCTTCACAGGTCTGTAAACTGGAGAGGATGAAAGTGGCTTTTTCTCCCCGTTTGTCACTTCCCTCACGTGGCTGCCAGCATTATGCAAGTGTACAGGAAGGCAGGATTTTTTTTTTTTAATGCATGCATGCGGATTAAGGTCAAGCCCCAAGTATCAGCCATGCAGCGGGCTCTCCCTTACAGCTGCAACCGCAGAGCCTACCCACAGCCACGAGATGCCTTAATTGAGACGTGCTGTCAAAGTGACAAACACATTTGCATACAGTCTACACTCTATTTATTTTCTCTGGAAAGGTCTACAGTCTGCTGTTGGTTGAACATTCTTAATCAGTTTGCTGTAAGTGAACTGCCAGCTAGCTCACTTGTGCCGGGCCGCTTCTTCATTAGGTGACAGATTAGCTGCAGGGGGGATGGGCCAGGGAAACCGCAGACCCCTTTCTTTTAACTCTTTCCGGCTTCGCCCCCGTGCTACGTTGTCCTTTGGTGCTTTTCCCTGGCGCCTGCCCTGTCTGATGGGCCCGTGACCAGAACCAGCAGTGTTTCTAGAGCACCTACTACTGGCAAGGATGAGTTTTAGGGACTTTCTATTCTCCTCAAAGAACAGTCTTTTGAGTTCCATTTCAAAAAATTTTTGCCACACCCTCCTACCATCTGTGCTATTCTTTTCCTTGCTGTTTTTCTTTAAATAGACTCAGACCTGACATCCGTACCAGCTTTAGCCTCATCTTAAGTAATGACGTTGACAGAATCACAGGTCTGACGTCCTAGTCGGGTTTTTTTCTAAGGCATATCAAAAAAAATCTTCTTAAGTGTCAATCCATATATCGCCTGCACCACTCATGTGGCCCCAACAATATGCATTCTGTTTTGGGGAAGCATGTCATCTCTGCCCTAGTCTTTTAAGGAAGGGACCATTAGCCACATTTTAGAGACCCAGAGCTAGAGCCCAGGGACCTGAAGGGCCCTGGCCAGGGCCACAGTGCCAGCACAAAAACCTAGGACGGTCCAACTACAGAGCCCATTCCAGCTCCCTCACCAAGCAGGGATTTCAGCTGTTTGATGTCTGTTAAAGCCAGTGAGTCCCTGCAAAATCATTTGAACTAGCCAGACGGTGACGCTAACCTCAGAAAGATTTTGCCCTGGGTTTGCATTTCTGTGGATCCCATTCTTTAAGAACACTTAGCTTTCCAGCGGGGACAGAGACTGTTGAGGTGGTTATTACATTCCAGGAGTACTCCATGTAGCCAGCCAGGGGACCTTCGCGTGGACACTGGGTGGGGTGGCAGGGAGCCGGCAGAGGCCTGTGTGGAGCCCTCAGACGCAGCCGTGCTGGGTGCTGGCCAGAGCTGCCCTCTGCCAGGGGAGAGAAGGTGCTCTCCTTCCTCTCGTCCTCACTGCAGCTTCCTCCTTTGAGGCTATGACCATCCCTCCATTTAATTATGCATCTGTTCATCCAGGTACTGAGATCTACCATGTGTTTAAAAAAAAAAAAAAAGCCCTTGTGGGGCGCAGTGAGGGAGACAGACTAGCAAATGGACAGTCCAACCCAGAGTGATGAGAACAGAGGTGAGGTGAGCTCGGGGCACTCACGGCCCCAGAGAGGCCACCCCTTCACCCCCAAGACCACTCTCCGCAGTCCAAGTTGGGCCCCGTAATTAAAAAATATTTTGTCAACAAACTGAACTCAAGAACAGCTCATTTGTTTTCTAAAGCAGGCACACGTATCACCACTCAGCGCTCCTGATGAGCTCTGTGGATGGTTCCAGGCAAGAGCGAAGTAAGTGGATTTTTAGTGAGCCTCTGCATCCTTAGCCTGGACAGTTTCTTTAAAGCGTTCGAAAATCTCAAATAACTTGAGAATGCCTGTTCCTACCTTGGAAAATATTTAGGTTTAGAGAGGCTTTAAATAACTCTTTTTTTTTTTTTTTCCCCCTCCCAAGTTCGGAATAGTTGAGAAATAAGGCCCAGGAGATAGTCAAATGAGATAAAAATGCCAGCTTTTTTACTGATAAGGCTGAAAGGAGAATACTGTTTTAGACCTGAGGCCAGATGGGCTTGCTAAAACTTCACTTCAGAATTAAAAAGACGGAGCTACCCCGCACAGGAGAAGGGGACGATTGCTGGCAGCACCCAGCAGGGCCTGTGGACTGGCTGCTCCGCAGGAGGGCGCCACGAGGGCGCATGGAACCCGGAGCATGCTCAGTTCTTCTCCCAAACCCCGAGGGAAGCACTCTTCTTCTGTCTAGCAGGAGTGAGCAAGGGGGTGCAGAGAGAGGCTAAGGATCCCCACCCCCCGTGTTTTTCTCTCCTGGGAAGGGGAGTGGACATTCCCTCCTCTCTGTAGGTGTGGAGGGGTGAAGAAGCAGTGTCCTCCACTCACCCCTCAGCCAGAACATCTTGCCTTGACCCCTTCTTCAAGGAAATCAGCAGAGGTAGCACTTCCATGGAAACTGCTTTGCTCCCCGCGTCTAATAAGGTGGACAGGCCACTAGGTGCTTTCACATCTGTGCTCATTTCGCTGAGTACCAGCTGGTAAGGAAGAAAGCACAATACCCATCGTACAAACGAGGAAATAGGCGTGGAAGACGTGCGCCTGAACTAGTAGCCAATCGACACTGCGCAACCAGGAGCACCTCTGCCTCTCAGCCCCCCACCCTGGCCAGGGGCACCCGACTGACCTTGGGAGCCCATGATTGGGCTCTGGTCCTGCTTACATGCTGGCAGTGCTGTGTGCCTGGCCGGGGGCCAGGACTTCTCAGGAAGTGGGAGGACAGGGCTCCCCTGAGAACATCAGGGTAAACCCACAGGGCCTTCTTCATGTGTTCCCTCCAGGTGATTGATCCTGCAAACGAATTAACTGCCTGCCTTCCAACCTGGTAGCTTCCAAAAAGTACATTCTCCCAACTGAGCCAAGGTTTCTAACTCTCTTTAACATAAAGTTTGAAAAGCCAGTTAAACCGAAGCCCAGACTAAGCACTGTCATGTCTTCCAGAGATCTGGGACCGAGGGGTTTGGATACACCCCCAGGAACAGCTCTTGGAATATGGCTGCCTGCTCGTCTGTGCATATGGAGAGATCTGGCTTGACAAGCATGAGCTGGGTCATTTAGTGCCAGTCTCGCACTAGGCTGGAAAAGCTGCCCAGCCAGCAAATGCCTTCTCAGCACCCTTGGCTCCGAGTGCCCTGAGAAACCCCTTCTGCCCCATTGAGCTTGGAAGTCACACACGATTCCCTTCAGTTTAGCCATTGCCTCCCAAACATTTCCAACAGATGCTCCCGTGTTCCCCAGACACCTCAAACCCCAAGCCTCCAATCTGAACGTACACTCCCCACCAAACCCTCTCCTCTCCTGCCGTCTCCACCTCGGTGAGTGGCGCCGCTGTCACTCCAGAAGCCTGGGTGCACTCACTCTCACCTCGTGCCCTCTCCCTTCTGCCTCCTGGACACTGCGCAGTCCCTCTTCTCTCTGTGGCCTCCCTCACAGCTTTGGTTCAAGCTGTGTTGTCACTCAGCTGGACAGTTCCACAGTCTCCTGACTGGCCTCTGGCCTCCAGACTTAACCCGACTACACACCCCGCATGGCCTTGCAGGGTCCACCTGAGGCATCCACAAGTGGCCTCGTCACCTCCCTGCTCCTCCCCACCCCCAAACATTCCCTCTTCATCCTTGGCTTGGCCCACGAGGTCCTCCATGGTCTACCTGTCTGCCCTCAGAGCAGGTCCCTTTTGTAAATCCCCTGACTCCCCTGGGGAGAGTTAGCCGCTCCTGTCTTTATGCTACCCTTAGAACTTGGCACATGCAGTGCGTCTCACACAGCCTCGTAATTATTTCTTTAATGCTTGTCCTCCCCTGTGAGAATATGAGCCTCTGGAAAGTCTACCACAAGCCCTGGTGCTGAACTGGCAGGCAGTAAACATCTTAAGATTTTATTACTGATGTGGATTTTTAAATTGATTAATAATTGATTGATTATTGTTTAAGTACTCGCTGTGTGTCCAGCCAGTTATTTGGTTTTATTTCAGTTGCTATGCTTATAATTCTGTTCATGTGAAGAAGAAAAATGAATATTCCATTAGTGGCCAAAAACTGCTTCCAAATCACTTTCCATAAATAAGGGTTTTATTTCCAAGTAGAAACAGCTTTGTATTATAGGGATTTAGATCCTCTTAGTTCGTGTTTTTATGAACTCCCAAAGTCTAGCCCTGTATGCCTCAGGAAAGGGAGGAAGGGGAAAGAAGCAACGTACTGGGGTACCCACCCCCCGTCCCCAGGATGGGTTGACCTAGGGAGCAGGAGAGCGAGGGAGAGAGCAGGCAAGGGGAGGAAAAGCCTGGCGTCCCTTGAATTACATCGTATAAAGCAAAGATTTTGTCTATAAAAGAGACTAAGCCGCATGACCAAATGCAAAGTTTGAAGTTAACTTGGATTATGGTGGGTTTTTTTTTTTTTTTTAAGTTTTAAAGACATTCCCGGGGAAGTTGGCAGATTTGAAAATGGACTAGGATGTTAGTCTATACGGTGGAATTATTGTTAATATCATGGTTTATGGGGCATTGTCTTTATTCCTAGGAAATGCACACTGAATCATTGAGGGGCAACGTACCAGGACATCTGAAACTTGCTCTCAAGTGGTGTGGTCAGAATATTATGTGGGCATGCACACACATACATACCACCCATTCACGGAGACAGAAAAAGCAAATACAGCCCCTGTCCCCCACAAAAATGTAACTACTGAAAAGGCAGATGCTGATCGGTTGCTGGGGGGCAATGTGGGAGAGGGGACAGAGCACAGGTTTTAGCATCAGGCAGCTGTGGAATTAAATCTGAGCTCTGTTACTCTCTAGCTGTTACTAACTAGCCTCAGTGAAATCAGTTTCCCCATCTTGGGAGTGGGGGGTAATCGAACCTATGTCGTGAGTTGTTGTAAGGGTTCAGTGAGTCTGTTCAGCTAAGTGCCGCACATAGGCCCTCCGTAAATACGTGTATTTCTCTGGCAGGGGGGGTGGGGGTGGGGGGTGGGGGCGGAGAAGGGCCAGCTGTCCGTCACCCACTGACCCAGCCGCCCCAGCCGGCCTGGCAGCCCAGCACACGACCATCGTCATGGCTGTCAGAACACACACCCCTCAGCGGCCCCCCGCCTGCTTCTACACACTGGTCCCTGACCTGCGTCCCCACAGCTCTGGCTTGCAGCAAGGAGCAGAGGGTGAGGGGCTGACAGCATGGCCAGGAGATGGCGCTGGAAGGAGCAGATGCCCGAGCTCCTGGCTGACTAGGAGAGTGAGCCTGAGAGGCCATGGGGCACGTTGGGGCACCAGGTGTGAGGAGCTGGCGAGCATCGTGGTCTGCGGTCCAAAGTCATTTTCTTGGTCTAACTCATCAGCCATGCTTTCGCAGTCCACAAAACAGAGCTGCTCTTTCAAACCCTATTACTTCCACATCCTGTTTCCCCTTTTCCGTCACTCCTCTTTCTGCTCTCTCAGCCCTGTCTGTGCGTGAGAAGGCAGGTGCTACTGTGTGGCCCCCCAGTCCAGCCCCTCCGGCTCCAGTCCAGCTTTTGTACCAGCTGCAGTGTGACCACAGGCCATTCTGCCTTCAGTTCTGGTGGGGTGGCTCTTCCAAGTTGTTCTGACTCATTCACTGCCATTCCAAAAGCAGCAAGGTCCCTAATTGCTGGTGGCTTTGTCAGGTCTGCCTGGGGAGGGTGACTGGTGGGCCTGTCTTTCCACGTGGACTCACTTTTTCAGAGCCCAGGCTAGCCCAGAGACAGCTTTCCAATGGAAGGTTAACAAGGCCAGGGTTTGCTCCTCTGAGCACCCATGTTCAATTTGGGAAGGAACACTTGCCAATGAAAGAGAGAACTTAGATTCTGGAAATTCGTAACAAGTGGAAAATTCCGGAGAATTCTGGTTAAGCTTTCTCAGATACTATTCCTGTCGTCCCCGGGAGCTTGAGAAAGCCGGACAGTTCAGCACTGGGGGTGGATTTCCGGACGCACCACAGAAGGGCTGGGAGGTGTCAGCGGCCAAGAGAAAATCCAGGTTCATGAGCAGTGTGCTGCCTAAGCTACAGCACCTGGGCCCCATTTAGCACGGGTGAGGAGGGCTGCAGGGCCAGGGGCCGGGTCTCCTCCCTCCCTGACCACCACCCCCCAGGACTTTTGAGCACTTCAGCAACAGTCTGAGCACCTGTTATATGCTAGGCATTGGATGGTCTAAGGGCAGTCGTGGGAGGAGTGTGAGCACAACTTGCTCGCCGCGTGCCAGGCACTACTCCAAGACCCAGAGAAACGTATTCCAATGCCGGGTGCCGTGCTAGGCAGTTCCCAGATGTTAGCCCACTTAGTCCTTTCAGCCACCCAGGGGAGCCTCAGGTAGCATATCCCCTTGCAGAGGGGGACACCGGCCAGAGACAGCCGGGATAGAGGCTTGGTACAACAGTCAGGATTCAAAGCCATGTTGCTTATGACTAGAGCTCGGGTTTGTACCCCAGCTCTGTGCTGAGAACACAGCACCTTTGTTCTGGTGGCCCCAGTGTCCACTTCTAACTCATTCCTGGTTCATGAGCTTCTCTCACCCCCATGTCTTGGTGTGTCGCTGACCATCCCCCGAGCTGCCCCACCCCACTTCTGCCAGGGCAGCAGCCCACTGGACCCCTACATCCCTCTGTTTCCAGGGTCACGGGTTGCTCTCGTCAACCGGTCCGTGAGGCACAGGGGTCTCAGAAAAAACATCAGCAAGCACTGAGATGGCTGGCCACACGCTGGAGGACCGTCCCCAGGTTCCCTCCTCAATCATAGACTCGCCTCGTAGTCAGAACTTAACCGAATCTTAGGGCCCGGCCAGAGTCACCCCCTCCCAAGCCCCCCTGCCGACACCCTTTTTGGGCTGGAGGTACCTGCCAAGTCCTCTCCTTTGAGGCCAGTGCTTATCACCTCGTAAGACTCGGCTAAGTGCCTTCCCTTGCAACAGAGTCCCATCTGTTTGTCCCCAGCACACAGTTTGTACGCCTTCATCACACTGCTCTTCGTGGGCATCTGCCCCAGGCCAGACCCCATGCTGGGGGCTAGGAGAGAGGGGGACCTCCGTGAATCAGTTCCTACCCTATCCGCTGCCAGGGATATCCTTCCTCTTCTGTTCCTCCTAACAAAAGCCCCTCAACCTGTCGGGACCACCTCAAGCACCCCTTCCCGCAGAAGCCCTCCCTGCCACTTCCAAGCAGAGCACCATCCCCTCGCCTGGCACACTGTCCCGAGACAGGGACAGTATCAGCCTCAGTTCTGTGACCTTGGCAGTCTCACGGGGCCTGGCACAGATGACTTGCCCAGGGAGAGTTTGGGGAATGACCAAGTGGTGAGTGAGTGAATACACGAAAGGTGGCGAATCACAGGAAGAGGTGGGAAAAGTGCGCGCACTCCTGGAGCAGTCAGTCAGTTCGGCAGAGCAGGAGGAACCAAAAACGGGTGGCTGGGGTTGCGCAGTGCCTGTGTTCCCTTTTAAACCCCCACATGCGGTGCCGCGCCTGAGCGACAGGCCTCCTGCGTCCCCCGAGTCTAAGCATGCTCAGCCGCGTGACAGCGGGGCCTCTTTGCTGGGGGACTGACCAGAGCCTAAAAACAGCATTTCTTTTAAGGTCTGTGCTGGAGCAGCTCCGAATCCAGCTCCCTGCCAGGGAGATATGCAGCCCAGCAGGACAAGAGCAGGAAATCTGATTCAGTGAGACCAGGGGAGGCATTTTCTCAGATTAGAATTCTCTGTGCCAGAGGTGGGGAGTTTATCACAGTGGGGAAGGGGGAATAAAACATAAAATATTGAAAATAAATTATACCCCACAAGCAAGATCCTCTGGGAGAATCGACTCGGTGTCAGGGGCCATGCAGGCAGTCCCCACCCCATGGCTATAGGAGGGCTGTGCCAGGAGCTGCCTGTCGTGTTGCCCCCAGCCATCCCTAAGCATGCGTGTGAACTAGGTGAATTATTAACCTGTCCGTGCCCACAGGGAAAGGATGACAGGGACTAACCCAGCGGTGGCACTGGAAGGAGAGGTCAGATGGATTGGGTTGGTTTTCATTATAAGGTGGACCGACGGTGTGGGATTCAGGCCTCTGACAGGCATCACCTCACTTAATCTTCTCCACAATCCTCTAAGATTCATGCAGTTGTTATTATCTCCAGAAAGCCAGTGCTCAGAGAGGTTAAGCAACTTTCCCAAGGTCACACAGTAAGTGGCAGAGCAAGAATTCCAAACCAGGTCTATCTGATGCTGGGGACCAGGCTCTCCCTTCAGCCTGCCCCTCTCGTCAGACCCTCCTCATCATTTACACCTGGTCCCTCAGGCATCTGGTGGTAGCTGCCGGTGGTTTGGGACCTGCTTAGACTCCAGCAGTGTGGCATAGAATGGCTGCGGGGGTCACGGTCACTCTGTTCTGCCTCTCCCTCACTCCTGGCTAAAGCTCACGGCCACTCCCTGGATTGGGGATTTGGCTTTCTCCCCAAAATAAACCTACAGAGTCCCAGATTCCTTAACACCGTGGGGGGCGGGGGGTGTGTGCAAAAGCAGCTGGCAGTGCTGCCCTCCTGGTGCCTGCCAGGTGTGGGGCAGGGTGCCCAGTAGGTGCTTGCGTTGTCTCGCAGGACCTTGCCCAGACTGGTGCACTAGGGTCTAGACTGCCCCGCTTTTCAGGAGGGCCAGAGCCCTTGCTCTAATCCCCTGGCTGGTCAGGTGGATTCCGATTCAAAGCCCTGGCTTCTCCTACCTGACCTCCAGCTCCCCCAGCCCTGGGGCAGCTTCACAGCAAAGGCCGCATGGCAGCCTCCTCCGCACTCGATCTGAGATCGCACTGACCATGTCCCTAATTAAGTTGTTTTGTTTTGCCCATTGTCAGCCTGCTTCAGACCATGTCTTCTGGAATATTGTATCGCATTTGTTTGTTGATACTGCAGAGATTTTTAAAATGTAATAAAAGTACGAAAACAGAATATACAAAAGGGCCTGCTCCGGGGGGATTGTTGATTATATCCCACTTGAAATGCAAAGTGTGGTAGGGGATTAACATTGCCTGGAAGCAGTTGAAACTGAATTTTTGAGAATTTGCTGCCCATCAGCCATATGGTTCCATGGTTACAGCTACCTCCTTGGCCTTCCCCGGCGTGCCCCAGTCCCAAACTCCTTCTAGGTGGATCCCAGTTTGCACTTTCCAGAGAGTAGATAGTAAATGTTTGCAGACGGACAGTAGGTTGGAACTTGGCAAGATGGTGCCTTGAGAGGCCAGGTGGGATAAAGTAGTCCGCAGAAGCCAGGAGACAGGGACTCTCCAGGTGTGCTAACCAGGGGATTGTTCTCTCTGCAGATTGGTGGGGGGGGGTGGGGGGGTGGGGCGAGGGATGCGGGAGGGAAGCTTCTGTCCCAGGGCTGTCTACCAGGCACTTTCATTCTCCCAAGCCATGATGACCAGCTAAGAATTCTTCCCCTGCTGCCCTCCTATCTTTGTGACTAAAAATCCTGAAGTTTTTTGCCAGGCAGAACTCTGAGTGTTTCTTTTATGCCCTCTTTAATTCCTTCCTTCACTTATTCAACATATAATGAGGCATGTCAGCTGCCAAGCCCTGCCCAAGGCCCTGGGGTCACAGAGGACTAAGATGTTGTCCTGCCTTCATGGCACTCATTGTCTGGGAGAGACAGTCAACGGACCATACAGAAAGAGAAATGCTAATGGACATAAGTGTACTGGCTGGAGAGGGGCCCTAGGATGTCTGGGGGAACCAGGGCAGGCTTCTCAGAGGAGGTGACATTTCTGCTGGATCTTGAAAGGTGAGTTGTATATTAGGTGGAGCCAGAGGAGGACGGTATTCCAGGTAAAGAGAGTGACATACGTAAAGGACAGGAGAAGCTGGCTCTTCAGAGAAGAGTGGGGCTGGTGTGGGGAAGCAAGAGGCCAGGAGGCAACTGGTGAGGGCTGGGAGCCAAACTGCAGAGATAGGCAGTGCCCGGGTCTTGGGGAACTTGAAATCTATCTTGTGGGTGTCAAGGAACCAGTGAGGGTTGTATCTGAGGGAATGGCATCTGGGAAGATTGGCGCTGGGCCACCATAGGAGGGGGTAGATAAGTGAAGCGGGGAGGCTGCTAATGAGGCTGCTAACTCGCAGTCAGGAGCTAGTGGGAGTCTGACTGAGGACCCCATTGTGGGGGCGAAGAGGAGGGAAAGATTTGAGAGAGACCTGGGAGACAGACAGAACTTGGTGATCTGCTGGATCCTCTCCGTGGGAGCTGTTGGCATTCTCCCTTAGAATGATAGAGGACTGGACACAGGCTGCATTTCTCTTCCTCCAGCCAACGTGCTCCAGTGAGGTTTGAGGCACAGCCCATGACAATGGGAGCGCCTGTTGGGGTGGGCAGGGCCAGTGGCCATCCCCCTCTGTAGCCCAGGGTGAAAGGTCTTGCTGAGGGACAGAATGGCCAGCTTGGAGGAAATAGGGTACAGTGACCTCCACCCTCTCTGTCCTGCTTTTGCCCCAAGGCTGTCTACCAACCCCCTTCCTTTTTCTACTTTCTCTGAGTCGTGGAACCAGGGTACCCATAGCTTCTTCCAACCTCTCCGCCATCCCAGAGTGTGGAGTGTTAAGGCTTCTGCTCTCTGGGTTGCCAGCTCTCCGGTGTCCCAGGTCATCTCCACCATGGATGATGTACAGTATTATGCTAAACCAACTTTATGGGCAGCCCCTTAAAATGCAAGCCTCTGCCCATGATGGATGGAGAGCATCCAGTTGTTTAGCCAACCACTTACAGTTTGTTGCAAACCTGCAAGAACCACACACAGACGTCTTGTTAGGCCTGTTGCGACAAGGACCCCATAAATAAATAGCAGAGCGTGTCTTGGTGCATCAGGGCTGGAGTATGGAAATAGAGGCACTGTATAAATAATACATATTTACAAAATAAATATATCTGTACGTTAGCGTATGCAGCCATAACCAAATCACCCAGCGTAACAACCCGAAAGGCTCTGAGGGTTGGCCACGTGATTGGCTCCCATCCATCAGTGCGCATCAGCATTAGAAATGACTGCTGAAGGGAGGGGGTCCTCCTGCCCGCTGACCTCGAGGCCTTTGAATTGAAGCAAGTGGTGAGATTGCAGGTGGGCATCCTGACACACAGCTTTCCTGCCAGGGTTTGAAGCCTACCGCGGCCGTGTGTTCCTACAGATGTCTTAAGGTCTGCCGCCAAACAGAAGGCTGATTAGCACCAAGTTGCAGGCTGTAATGGGGTGCACCTCCAGGAAGATGGCTGGCTGGGGGCTGGGGAGCGGGGAATGGATTTTCAAATCATGCAAATTTGCTTTGGCTTATGAAGAGAATCCGTGAGTTGACTTTCCAGGTGACTCTCACCAGAGGCCTGTAACTCTCAGCCTTTCGCCCTGAAGGTAGGGCCGGGTTTTCAGAAAGGCGGTCCCTGTCTCTGCTGCCCCTTTCTGAGCCGTGAACCCCACTGGGCATCTGGCTTTAGCATTTGCAGTTCCGAAGAAGCAGCTGACAGAATGACCACGGGAGTGGGCGCCCCTCCCCTTGCTCGTAATGGCACAATGCTGGATTTCAGTATTTTAAATGAAAAATATATGCAGTTAGCTGTGTGCTGACAATGTCCTTGAGGATTTGACAGTGAGATTTTCCAGCAGTTGGTCTTCGTTAGGACCCTGGCGGTGTTTAATAAGGCAGTCGGAATGCTGGCACCTTGGGTTCCTGTTTGTTCTCCGAGGGCTCTGGGGCTGCCGCGGTAAGCACATCGACCAGAGCTGATCATTACAAGGGCGTACGCCACCATGAATAAAAATGTCACACGTTTTCCCATCTCACAGCGGTACAAAATGTCAGTCCTGTCAAACACACATTGCGGGGAGCTGTGTGCAGTCCGTACAAATTGGAGAGCTGCATATTCCCCCAGCCTTCTGATATTCTTCATTTGAAGCTGAAGAAAAACAGTTGTTAACCTATTAGCTAGGATTTTAAACTCTGCTGAGGCGGTGGAGGGGTAGACTTTGACACAGATAGAAATGTATTCCAGGGTCCAGGAATTTTAAAACCCGGTTCTCCATCCATTTGTTACAAGGGAAGAAAAAAAACCCCTCTGTCGAGTGAACTTGACTGTCTTTCTTTAACAGACACACTGGGGAAATTTGGGGATGTTTTACATCTAAGCTTCCTATTGCTTCCCACTTTGGCATTCCACTCAGAAAGTCTCCTGCTCTTGGGGATGGCCCTGGGGCTCAACCTGTTGGGCCAGGTTACCTCTAGGTGGGGAGTTTTTCCTAATCAAAAGCATGCCAGAAATGTTGCCAGCCTTAAGGACTGAGTGACTGGCGTCCAGGGACAATGACTGGTTGGTCTCGGTCCGTCAAATGCTGGGCGATGGCCTCCCTGATCATTTGGTTGCCAGTTCCATGGTCTTGGGCAAGCAGGTACTTTGCACTTACCATGTGCAGGCCTTGTGCCCAGAGCCAGGGGTCCAGGTGTGAACTAGACACAGCACCCCGTTTGAGGGGCCCACTGTCATTAGGGGAGGGACAGAAGAAAGAAGCCCCACTCTGTCAAGCCAGGAAGAGAAACAAGAAACATGGCTTCCAGGGAAGGGAGGGACCTGAGGCATGGGCAGACCCACCGGGTAGGCGAGCTTGAGAAGGGCCCACAGGACGAGCACGTGATCGCGAAGAGCGGGAGCGCTTGCGGGACAGGGCAGGGTCTGTATCAGGCCAGCCAGAAAGAGCCGCTTGTGGTGGGTGGGTCATGGGGGCTGGTGGGGGCAGGGCTGGCCTTGGCTAGGCTGCCAAGGGCAGTGTATGGGGCTGTGACCGGCTTCCCAGGCTGCAGGTGGATGGGGGGGCAAGGGGACGGAGAGACACTGGCAGCAGGGAGAGCAGTGTGGAGGCTGTTGTGACATCAGACTTTCTATCCAGAGGCTGCTGTGCAGTCCCATCTGTACCACGTGAAATCAGAAGATTTTTATTTTAATTTGCTAGTGGTGTACTGCATGGGGTGGACATCGTTCTGGAGATGATAAATTAGCCTCGGTTTTGCTGAGCTGGCCCCGGCCCTTAAATGCACTGAGCAAACCCTCACTGAGTCAGGACACAGGCCTGGTGAAATGCAGGTGGTGGCAAAGATGGACCCTCCTGTGTGGTCAGAACAGACATAGCAGGATAAAAAGGTCAAAGGATGTTGGGAGAGAACTCCCCAGGGAGAGGGGAGCACCGTCAGTCTGGAGGGGATACGTTTCAGCACCTTCCTTCTGCTGTGTGTGTATCGGGTGTGATGGAAGGAATGTGGGCTTCTTTGGGGTCAGGCGTAGTGGGGCTTAGATCCTGGTTCTGCCACCTGTTAGCTGTGAGGCCTGGCCTGGGTGAGTCACTGAGCCATGTAGCCTCAGTTTCTTCATCTGCCAAACGGGGATTTTACCTTCTCTGCAGGGTTGTTGAGGTCATTAGAGACCTTACGTGTAGAGCTCCTAGCATGGGACCTGATACATACCAAATGCCAAAAAACAGTAGCCCATGCTGGAATCTGAGGGCCTTTTCTCTCCCAACTTCTGGAAGCCTTTCCTCCTATCCCCCACCTCCTGGGAGGGTCACCCAGGCACCCTGGGTAGCGCCTCCGACGGCTGCTGTGCAGGCAGCAACTTCTGCTGGGCAGAGAATGGCCTGTGTCAGCAGAGCTCCCTGCCCAGCCAGCGGCTGCATCTGGTGCCCGACCTCCGGCCGCCAGTGGGATGCCACCTATTCAACCCGAGCAGCTGCACCTGACTAAAAACAAAAGGCTCCCCTCCCCCGCCCCACTTCTGGCCCTCCTCCCTCCCCCCCCCCCGCCTCTGTCCCCCAAGCGGCTGGGGTCACCCGGCCCCCTCACAGCCTTCCTCACAGCTGCCTCGCCGCTTTTGTTCAGCATGTGAACTTCCCCATCAGCCAAGCTCCTTGCACGGGAAGTAATCAGGGATCTTGACAAGGCTTCAAACCGCAAATGCCACTACAAATTAACCAGCACCACTACAAAATACTACTCCTGTCAGCATCAGGGAGGAACGCACCGCTCTTCAGGACCAGGCTGAGATGTCTTTCAGCTCTGCGCTCACTCACTTCGGAGAAAGTGCCTAGGACCAGCCTGAGAGAATGGCCTTGCCAGGTGACTTGTTGGGGAGACCGAATCCTAAGCATACCCTCTCCAGAGACAACAGCTGACAGACCCAGGGGCAGGTGCTGTGGCTTTTCTCGGAGGGCCACCGTCGGTCTTGAATGCCCCCTCACAGATGGTGCCTCTGGACAGTGAGTCACAGGGCACGTTGAGACCTTCCTCTGGAGCCCGACAGACACAGACTGAAGACCAGCACCACCAGCTTCCTAACTATGTCGTGCGAAGTTCAGCAAGAGATTTCCGTTTCCCCGTCTAGAGAATGGGGATCATGATAGAGCCTCTATCCAGAGTTTTAGGACTGACTGGGAGATTCGGAGTAACAGTGGCCCATCCAGGGTGCTCCAAGATGAGACACCACCACCACCCCGCCCCAGCCCCCCTTTCGCATGAAGAAGCACCTCCTTGTCACCTGGTATGGGCAGGTTGGAAACTTCTTCTTCAGCCACCTTGCAAGAAGCGTCCCTCCAAGATTATAGCCTGGAGCTTAGAGTTACCTCTGCGGGTGCCCAGGGCCCGAAGATGCCAGGATCCTGTCTAGGGGCCCCGGGCCCTGCCCCGCACTGCCCGCCCGGAGCAAGCACCACAGGACCCCAGTGGCTGGCCTCTCCAGCCGTCCTCACTGAAACTCTGAAGCCGAGGCAGGCATTTGATCTTCCCAACAAGCAGGACCAGCTCTCTCAAGGGTGGACGAGAAGATTGCAGGTAATGACAGGAGCTGGGGGACAGGTAGGAGCTGTGCCTGAGAGAGCTGGTTGGGCATTTCAAAGGAGACACTCCACACAAATATAGCTTCAGTACACTCCTTTTTGGAGGCATATCAAAAGGAGCCCTCTTTTATTTCCATATCTTGCATAATAGCATCTTTCCAGTCCCAAGGAGTAGAGGAGCTCTGCTCTCGGCCCAGAGGCCCTTTGTAAAGCCACGGAAAGCTTTGCCTTGCTCTCCCAACCCGGGCTGTTTCATGCATAGGTCAGAGCACTGATGTGGCTCCTGGCCAGGAAAATTAACCAGGCGAACTCCTTGTTTGTTAAACAGTGACAGAGTTTAATCGTGAATTTTCTCTTTCTCCTTCTCTCTTCCTGGCAGCGTATCTGTTTGGGTCACACCCCTAGGACAGAGAAATCCCAGGCATCTGTCCAGCCTCCCCTTTGGGGACCCCCGGGCCTCCTCCTTGTGACCTAGACAGAGTCTGATGGGAAAGAGACTACTCAGCACCATTCAGACACAGGACCTGAGACCGCGCACCCCCCCGCCGCCCCGGTTTAGGGGCCAGCCTCAGAGGCCAGCTCTCATGTGTCCAGCTGCCGTCAGGCACATCTGCCTTCTCCAGCCCTCAGAAAGGGGAAGTGCAGGGGCCCTGGCTGGCTCCCTAGGCAGGTTGCCTCCCCACCCCAACTTTGCATGCATAGCCTTCTGCCTTCAGCAAACCTGGCTGGTCCCTATGGCCTCAGGCATGTGTGTTCTTCTACCTCCTTCCCCTTGCGACCAGGCTCTGGTTGGCATCTGGCCTGTCTCCCCACTGACTTTGACATTTCACCTTCTGTGTGGCCTTGGGTAGCACCTATTCCTCCACCCGCTCCCTGCACCTACTTTCCCAGAAGCCAAATGGGGATGCTGTTGGTGACCCTAAAGGGATGATCCACAGTGTGTCCTCCGTGGGGACTGAGTAAATCCATGCTTCGCTTCCTAAACAGTCAGCCCCTCCCACTTACATCACAGGACCCCTGCCCCAGCCCACAGTTAACTCGAGAAGAGCTCTTTGACCCTCTTCCAAAGGCCTCTTATCCACTGCTGTACATGACCCTGGGCAAGTCTTTGCCTTCCCTCATCTGTGAAATGGGGTAATGGCCCTCATTCCCGTCCGGAGGATTCTCCTGGCTTAGCGAGGCGCCAGACCACGCGGGCAGCAGGTGCTTTGGCTCTGCGCTCTGTGTAGGCGAACCTCCCCCCACCCCCCCTCGCACACACTGCACTCTCTGCCCCAGGTCCATGCCGTCAGTCAAGCATTTTCTACCCCAGAGCCCAGTGCAGGGCACCCGCTCATCCATGCTGCCCAGGTAATTAAGTTGATATTCCAACACAGCTTCCCCTCCTGACCTTTTGGAAACAATATGTTTTGCAGCATCAAGAAATTAACTGCAAATCAGATGCTGTCCTCATAAATGCGGGTTTCATATCCAATGAGCATACTCACCTGGCCCACATGGTTGACTGTTGCAAATGCCAAGAGCCAGGCAGAGGCCAAAGAGTTCCTCTCCTCTTTGGGACTTCCGTGTCAATCATATTTCCGGGCTTACCCTCTCACGTTTATATCTTGTCGTACTCAGGTGGCCAGGGGTGGTGAGTTCACAACATGGAGGCCTGGGCAGGGCCCTGTGGCTGGGGGGACTGTCTGTCCTTAGAAGCCCACCCATCTCCTCCCATCCGTCTTCTAAGACCAAGGACACCAGGGCCTCTGATGTGTCCCTCTCTGCCTAAATCGCTCCCAGCTGCTCTCAAGAGAAAAGCCACGTTTCTTAGCCTGATATTCAAGGCCCCATTATGTGACCCCCTCCCCCACCAGCCCATCCAGGGTCCTGGCCTGCCTTATCCTCATATTCATCCTTGCTCTAATCATGTTGGGCCACCATGGCTCCCTTGTACCGTGCAGTGGAACTCCCTACCATGCCCATCCAATAAGAACGTCCTCCTCTACCTCCACAGACCTCCACAGACCTCCACAACCCTCTATCCCCCCTTGCGTTGTAACCCCTTCGATCAGAGAGGGAGCCCTTGGAGGACAGGACCATATCTTGCTCACAGATGTGCAGCGTATATGCCACCGTTTGTTAAATGAATGAACAAATGAATCGTATCTTCTTTGGAAGGCCCTGGAAAGAGCTGCTCAAATATGGAAGGGGAGGATGTGAGTCACTCTCTCACAAGCCTTTTCTCTTAGACACAGATCTCTAACAACAGATTCTAACTTCAGACGGATTAGAAAAACCATATCAGAAAGGATTCCTGATGACTTTCGAAACTTGGATTCACAAGGATAGTACAGTATACTAAGAATACCTGCTTGTTTTAGTTCCTGCCACTAGCTGTGTGACCTCGTACTAGTCCCTTAACCTCTCTGGGCCTCCTGTTTTCTGCCCCACTATAGCAGGGACATAATCCTCCTTTAACTTGCCTCTCTAGGGGATGTGAGGCTCAAAGGAAAGAAGAGAAGCAGAAATACTTTGACAGGAAAACACATAAATAAAGAGAGATTATTACTAAAATCCAGTCACCTTCACCAGTGCCTTGCTGACAACACACTTGCTTGGAAAACCAAGGTCTTCACATCCACAGGACTTCTCTGAGAAGGCTTGTGAATCCAGCGGGGGAACAGAGGATTGGCTGGTCCCATTCATCGTCAGGGGCTGTGGGCCAGAGCCCCCAGCCATAATTGTACCCCTGCAGCAGCCTCACACTGGTGCTTGTGACTGAGGAGCTATTTCCGTTTTACACAAGAGTGAACTGGGACTTAGGTTTAAATAACTCACCCGAGTGGCAGAGCTGGTATATTGGACTCAACTAGAAAACGACGGAGCCGAGACATAAACCGACATCTTTCTAACCCAAAGTATATTTCTGGGGGTTTTAGCCCAAATTACTAATTAGCCAAGGACTCTTTGTACTCTAGGAAAAATTTTTTTTTCCATGATGTAGGTCAAATGCCACCCGACCATACATTTCTTAAGGACAAAAACTTTATCTTTTTTTCTGAATCTGTGGGCCCTGGCTCCAAGCAGTTGTTCCATAAACACATGTAGGAGGAATCTTTCCACTCTGTGGGAATGAATCTGCTTCCACAATTGGACATGACCTTCAGGAAAACAGGTGCATGTGTTGGGTTTCAAAACCTCCAGTGCCACCATTCCCCCGCCCCGGCCCCTGCCCAGCTCAGGAAGTGCCAGATGAATTGTTGAACAGAACTCTTCTTAGCAAAAGATTGCCAAAGGCTCAGCCTTTTGAACTCACTTAAGAAACAGCAGTCCGTGTAGCCACATTTTGATCCAGGGAATTGGGGATTGCATACGTGATCTCAATTCTCTGCTTCTCCTGATTTACGGCTCTGCTGGGTTTGCCTCCACCTACTGCAGCGATGGGAAGAGCACTGGATCCACAGCTGAGGCCGGGGACCCGCTCCCAGCACTCCCCATTACCAGCTGGGGGCCGTGAGTGGGTCACTTTACCTCTCTGTGGTCTGCTTCCTCGCCCACAGATGGATGTGCTCCTTGCCACTAGGGCCATGGGAAGAGCTGAGCGAGCTGGCACCGGCCCTGGACTGTGGGCTGAGGTGCAGAGAAGAGTGAGAGTAGGTCTGCACCCTCAGGGAGTAGGGGGGCGCGGGTGGTGCTCCTGTCTCATCTAAAAGATTTCCAGTGTGTCCTGGCCAGATCCACAGCCTCCCCAGGCCCCGCTTCCAGTTAGTCCCCGACTCAGCTTCCAAGCCCTGGGGCCATGTTCTGGAAAATGATGTGTGCATCCTTCCCTGGCTTCTTTCTTCGCTCTCTCTTCCCACCCAGGTCGCCACCAGTCACCCCTGTGGCCTCTTCTAGTTGTCCCCAGGGTACTTGGCTCTCTCCAGCCTGTGTCCACTGGCGCCTGGCCCTGTGGGAAGTGCTGTATACCCCAGCGGTGGGGCCCTAACAGACGGACCACATTACCCTTTCATAGTGTCTTTAAATTCCCCGACTTACTCTGCTCGCTCCTGGGTCGGGTGTGATCAAGAATCTACTTTTTTCCCCACCATTTACAAAGTCAGTTGCAGAAGAACCAGCACTTCCTGGGGACAGTCAAAGGAAAATGAGTTAATTACGAAATCTGGAGAACTAACTTTTTTTTGAGTCTCTACATGTTCCAGGAAGTTAAAGCCCAAAATCATTTGCTGAGCACCTATTATGTACCAGTACTATGCTGGCCCCAGGATAAACAGAGAGATGAGATGAAGAGGCTAAGAACGACAGCCTGTGTGCTGTGAATACACATGGGCAGGGAAGGGCAGGGAGGGCCTCCTGGGGGAGGTGGTGCTTGAGCCAGACACCAAAGGACAAATAAGAGGCACCCAGGGTGAGACAAAAGGAAATGGAAGGGTATTTCAGGCGAAGAGACCAGCATGGAAACACAAGAACACATGAAGCCCTGGGGGGAGCTGGAGGGAGAGCTGGGTCGGATGGGGGTGCTGGGGCCCCGGGGAAATGGGGGGAAGCACCAGAGATGAGATGGCAGAGGTCTGTGGGTGGGGCCCAGTGTCTGGAGGGCTTTGAACCCTTCGGGTGGCATTTTCCAGGGGCTATTAACGGCTAGTATAGGGAAAGTGAGTCTGGGTTCAAATAAATTGGAGAAATAGGACATAGAAGAAGAAAAGTTAATAGGGTTTTGCCTGTTTAAGGTGGGTTTTTTGTTGCGAGACTTGGCAGCCTTTGCCAACTGGCATTGTGAATCTCCAGAAGGAGCAAGGCAGCAGACAGCATTTCCCAGACTCGTCTGGCTGGGGAACCCCCTTTTCTTCCTTCATACAATGCGTCTGCTGAGATGCACTGGGACGCGCTGGCCTTCCGCTGAGATGATTGAAGCTGGCGAGCGACACGACTGGGCGTGTATTGTTTTTTGTTTTTTTAAAGATTTTATTTATTTGTTTGAGAGAGAGAGAGAGAGAAACAGCATGAGAGGGGAGAAGGTCAGAGGGAGAAGCAGGCTCCCCGCTGAGCCGGGAGCCCGATGGGGGACTCGATCCCAGGACCCCAGGATCACGACCTGAGCCGAAGGCAGTCGCTTAACCAGCTGAGCCACCCAGGCGCCCGCGTGTACTGTTTTTAAGTGCCCTCTGGAGCAAGCGTGGAGTTGGATGGGGAGGGGAGAGGCCGGAGTGGGGGGAGCCTGCTAACGGTCATAGTTGCTAACGTCTACTGATGGCCCTCTGGGAAGATCATGGCCAACATGGTCTCTCTGAATCTTCCTGACAGCCCCCTTGCGTGGGTGGGGCCATTACCTGCATTTGCAGATGAGGAACGGGGGGCTCAGATGATTAAATCATGGGCCTACAGAAACCCAAAGGGTAAGGGGGTGCTGGGGGTTCAGTCCAAGACTGTCTGACCCCAGGGGCCGCCCCCGGAGCACTCTGCTACCCCCACCAGCAGGGGTGGCAATAGCTCGGTCAGAGGCAATGAGCCGTGAGGACTGTGGGCTGGAGAACGGGTCGCCCAGCAGCAGAGCTGCTGTGAAGTGGGGGGTCATGTGACGGTGGGGTGGGGGGGTATGGATAAGGCAGCAGACTATGCACCGTGCAGGCGGCGCCCCTCTCCCTGTCCTTTTACTTTCCCCTGCTGAGCAGTGTGAGCTGAGGGGCTCCATCCCCTTTTCCCCATACTTTTCCTGTAAACGGGGGTGGAAGAACTAGGGCTTAGTGGGTTGCCATGCTTATCTCGCTGGGTGGCATCCCCACCCAGAGGTGGCCTCCAGCTGAAGACAGGTCTGTGAGCATGGTGTGACCCACACTGCCAGCTAACAGCACAGGACCTGGGGGCCACAGTGTACCTCCCTCCAGACATGCTCTGGATGTGCTGTGAGGGACCCCAGTCCCCTACCGAGTCCCTCCGCCCACTCTCCCACTGGCGCTGTGCTGGGCAGCAGGGGTCCAGGGACGCCTGAGACCTGGCCCCTACTCTCCATGAGTTGGGTTCAGAGAGTGAGTCCCAAGGCAGGTCTGGTATCTGAAGAATCACTCCAACCCAGTGAGGCTCTAAAGCACTGTCCGAGAGAAACAGCAGGAGGCACAATGCAAGTCACACGTGAAATTCAAAATCTTTTAGTAGCTACATTAAAAAAGTAAAAAGACACATGTAATTAATAATATTTAACCAAATGGCCAAAATATTTTTATTCCAGCATATAACCAATATAAAAAAATTATTGAGATGTTTTACATACTTGTTTCAAACTAAGTCTCTGAAATCCAGTGTGTATTTTATGCTTAGAGCACATCTTAATTCAGACTCACCACATGTGGCCGTTGGCTGCTGAAGTAGGCAGTACAGGGCTAGACTTTGTCAAATAATAACATACCTTTGTGAACTGCGTGGCTGAATGGGGAGGAACCACCCGGAAGCCTCGAGGGGTTTGCGGAGGGTCCGTGATCTTGGTCTCGCGTGCGTACTTACTTTCCTTACTCTGCCTGTCCATCTCCCACACCTGTCAGGGCATCTACACGGGCAGATGGTTGAAAGGACAAAGCTTGACTTTCAAAATAAAGGGTTGGAGGATAGAGCCGAGAAGCCTGTGCTCTCTTGGTTTTTATTCAAATCCTAATTTCAAAAGCCAAGTGTTTGGTACAATTTTATTTGTTCATCAGACATTTATTTTGCAAATATTTTTTTTCCTGAGGAATAAGGATGAGTCCCTCAAGGAAATGAACATTTGAAAGATAGTGCAGGGGGCTGGTGGGAGGGAGACACTGGGTGATAAGTCCCACGTAGCTGGGGGCACGGGGCAGTGGGAGCATCGAAGGCGGCATCTGACCTCCTATCTTGAATGACAAGTAGACATTTACCAGGCAGGTTGGGATGGGGTAAGTCATTCCACCCTGAGGGGCAGGCAGGAAACAAGGCATGAGAGCCCAGGGCCATTTGAGGGTCTGCCCAGGTGAGCAAAGATGAAGTTTGGGAGGGGTCTTTGTGGGGCCCAACAGAGCCCGGGTCCGAGAGGACTTGGAATGCCAGCCCAGAGCCTTGTCACCCGAGGAGGCAGGGAGGACAGCAGAGGTCTCGAGGCTTGGGTGCAGCGGGGTCACGTTGCATTTTAGAAGTTTCCGCTGGCCTGTGTGGAGAATGGCTGGAGGAGATCCAGACAGGAACCCTGCTGGGAAATGATTACCGTGATCCAGGCCTCGGAAATGCACGGGCAGGACCCGGTGACCAGTTGACATGGGGGTGAGAGAGAGCGGGAGGCATCGAGGACGTTCCTCGGGGTCTGGCTTGGGTAACTGGATGCTCCCTCTCTCGTGTGCCCTGTGTGCAAATGCATCAAACCATCTCCATGTGTACTGATGTGTTAAGTTTCGCTTTAATGCAGCCACAAAGACTCCGTCCTTCCACACGCCTGCCGCCCCCCAAGATACAGCGCTCGAGGCCCGTGAGTAGCCGCTGGTTCCGCCCTCCCGCCTAACCCTGCCTGAGCCGTTCTCCCCGCCTGACTAAACCTCGGGAGTTTGAAGTCAGCTGCCTTGCAAAACCAAACCGGGAATTGGGTTTTTCAGCTTCCCTCTCTGCCTGGCATGAACCCGAACTTGCATTTTCTGGGCTTCTCTCTCCTTTTTCCTGAGCCCGTTTGGCAACTTGCGGGTCAGAGCCGTAGGTAGCCATGAGCCACTGTGTGGTGTGTTTGCCGTGTGCATCATTTGAGCACGTCTCCTAGGTTCTGAGTCCCAGTCTAGCCAAAGAGCTTTAAAGTCGGGCTCCAACCGCCTCTTCCTCACAAAGGAAGCAGAAGTCTGGCAGCAGGGGTCTCGTTCCCGCCAGAGTGGGGTTTGGAAATGCAGTTGATGTCCCTTTTGCGGGGTCAGAGGCCACGCCCAAAGAATCTTGAGCTGCCTCAGGTGGAGACCGGTCTCACCTAGAGCCCCACCCTCCCCAGTGAGGTGCCAAGTCAGGGCGGAAAAGCAGGACGACATGCGACAAACCCCCCAACACCTAGGAATGGGGTGGGCGAGGCAGAGAGACCCATCTGAGGTTTTTCAAGACAAATGCCATGGGAAAATATGGGATGTGGGGCCCCATTTTCCTTGGAAGCTCAGACTTCGGCCATGCCGAGGCATAACCACTGTAACAGGATCCTTTAAAGTGGGAAACTTGCCAGGACCATTTGGTGAGGGCTGTTTACCAAGAGAAGAGTTGCTCTGTCTCATTCAAAGCAGCCACCGCTCCTGCAGCCCAGCAAAAGGGGTCAGGTTCCCAGCCAGCTGCGACCAGAGTTCCCGCAAACCCACGTCCCAGCCCCCACCCTCCCCCTTACAAATGCACATGTCCACATCCATCCCATGACACGTGGCAGCCAAGGAGTGCAGGTGGCCAGGCCCAACCGTGTCTGTTTTTAATCCTCGGTGCACACGCCCAGCCTCGCTTGGGTGGCTGCTCTCTACGTGGATGTTGGAAAATTCTGTGGCTCTGTGTTCCTTCCCTTCCCTCCCCTCCCCTGTGTGGGAGTTAGAGGGCAGGGGCGGAGGTTGGCAGGGATTTAGATACCTTCATCTACAGCAGTCGTGAGTCTGCAGTTCCAGCCACGTGTGATGGATCCCTCCTGAACCCAGTCAAACCACGATTAGCCCAAACCCGATCAGCATGGCTACAGAGGGGCTGGCTGGAATGTTTCGGCTCACTGTCATTGGAAGGAAGGCACAAACAGCAAAAAGAAGCTGCTTTGCAGGACAGGAAGCCCCTTCTGGGTCCAACCACGTGTGATTTAGTGGGAGCTTCAGGACAAGGCATTAGCATGATGGTTTGGGGGGGTAGGCAGAGCTAAGCTCGGGGACCCAGGCTGTGTGACTTGTGGGCAAGTACTGAAGCTCTGAGCTTCGCCTCTCTCTCCCCTGGACACGTCTTCCCTCTCCCTAACGTGCCCTCATCCACAGAGTCTTTGACAGAGTGAACAGAGATGACCTTGTAGAGCTCGGTGTCTGGCCCACAGCAGTGGTTCTTACTCTTCTTGATGGGTTTTTAAGCCTTACAACTTCTAAGGAATGACTCGGTTTCTTAGTGACTATTGTTTGCCCAGGATTTTTTATAGTAAGCAAGTTATTCCAGCTGAGCCTCACAGTAATTCTATGAAGTAGACATCGGCTCCACCCATTTTAGAGATGAGAAGACTGATGCTTGGTAACTTAACCCAAGTGCCTCAAGTGCAGATAGGGTTCACCGGACTCAAGAGCCTGTGGTCTTTCCCACATACCGAACTCCTGGGACTCTCCACCTGTATTTCCATGAAGTCCATCGTAGTATAAAATACTGGGGCAGTCGGGCGCTTGGGTGGCTCAGTTGGTTAAGCATCCAACTCTTGATTTCAGCTCTGGTTATCACCTCAGGGTTGTGAGATTGAGCCCCGCATAAGGCTCTGTGCTGGGCATGGAGCCTGCTTTAGATTCTCTCTCTCCCTCTCCCTCTGCCCTTCCCCATTCCCTCCCTCCCTCTCTCTAAAAAAAATAATTTCGCTCTCAAACTAAATAAAATTTTTAAAGGGTGGGGTAGGGCGCCTGGGTGGCTCAGTTGGTTAAGCGTCCGACTCTTGATTTCAGTTCAGGTCATGATCTCAGGGTGATGAGATCAAGCCCCACATCTGGCTCCCTGCTCCGCGGGGAGTTTGCTTGAGATTCTCTCTCTTCCTCTGCCCCTCCCCCACTCATGCATGCATGCACATGCTCTCTTTCTCTCTCTCAAAATAAAATCTTTTAAAAATAATAATTTAAAAGAACTTTGGCTTTTTAAAAAATAATAAAAATAATAATTAGCAACAGCCAGCTTGGCTTCTTATGGAATCTCTAGGGCACTGTTGGGGGCTTCGCAAGGATACAGAGGTGAAGAGAATTAACATTTATTTACTGGGCACTTCTTCTGCGCCTAAGACTGTGACAGGCACTGTATCATTATGGTCTCATTTGTCCCTATACCAACCCGGGCGAGGCAGAAGCTGTGTCCCCAGCTTGCACCCTAGACTGCAGAGATAAGAGGCCAGGCTGGCCTTGCAGGCCAGGCCTGCTTCCCCCTAAGCCATCCATCCAGAGGGTTGCTCTCAGAATTTCCTGCAGAGACTTAGGACCCAAGGCAGGCAGGGACTCTCTTGCAAAGCATGATCTGGGGCAAGACAGGTATTGGAGACCGCTCCCGTGGACTCCGTGCTGTCTCACCTGTGTGGGGACTTGTGCAGACTGGGGGAGGCCCAGGCACACCCACTGGCAGCTCAGTACTTGGGAAGGCACACATAGCCCAGAGAACAGCCCTGAGCCGGCACAGGAGGCAACTAGCCTGGTACTTGGGGCTGTACCGGCCCCGAGTTATGGTACATGGAGGCTAACGAGGCAGGGTGCCTAGCGGAACCAGTTCTGGGCTTGGAAGTGAGAGAGGCCTGCCCTGATTTGAATCACAGGTTGGCAATTCCTGGCTGTATGACTTTGGGCAAGACATTTAATTTCTCTGAGTCTTAGTTTCATCATCTGTAAAATGGGTTTAGCAACACCTGCCTGGTGAGAGAAGTGAAGTCATGTGTGTATAGTGCCTAGCATAGTCCTGGCATGAAGTGGGCTCGTATCCCCACTTCTGTCACCCCAAATGCCTTCTGCCAAGCAGGGTCACTGTGGAACTAAACTGGGAGTCTTAGAAGGCTTGTGCTTTCTGGGCCCAGCAGTACCCTGTGCCCCAGTCTGTTCACTCGGCGTGCACTCATATAAGCCTTTCCAGTGAGCACCACTGTCCACTAGGGGTGAACCTGGGAGACGTGCGGTATGGAACCCCTTGAGGGCCTTGAAAAGAATGGCCTGACCAGCGCTCATGTCAGGAGCTTCTGGCCCCCAGCCGGGCTTTATCGGGTACTTAGCTACAAACGTCTGGGCAGGAGTGGGGCCATTCGCCCAGGGTGGCAGGAACATGGGAGATAGCCATTCAGCCTTTCTGGAAGGAGCTTTGTAGCCTGGAACCTGTGGCTGGAGTTCAGATGTTACCAGAGGATTTAGATTTTCTTTTTAAAAAGAAGAAAAGGGAAAGAGCAGAAGAAAGCCTTGCCAGTGTCTGGTGGACCAAGGGGAGTGGGTTGGGGCATGCAGGGGAGAGGCAGGTTGTGGTCGGCCGCATGGGAAGCGCTTTATAAGCTCTGTATTTATTATTTCTTGCTCACCATTAAAATCAAATGTACTCGGTGCTTTTGTATTCAATACACATTTAACCCTGCCGACTTAGATTTCTCAGGTTTTAAATCCAGTGGGGAATTGGCTGGTTTCCCAACTTTCCCCACAAGTCCCCCTTGAACAGAGCTCAAAATCCCTGTTTAGCATTTTCTCCCCTGGCACTGCTGGGATCCCAGCACCGGCGGGGCCAGTCGCCGTTGTGTGTGTTGTGTGTGCATGCGGTTTCTTCCCCCCTCCCCAGTCCCCTACCCCTCCTCAGCACCCCCAAAAGACGGATGTGACTGCTGAAATATGACGGGCCAGTTGTCAGCGCCGTCTTGTGATTCGGGCTTCATTAAACCATTTTGTCCATGTGTGTCGGTGCCTGGTTGTGGCCGTGTGTGTGTGTGCACACATGTGTGTGCTTCGTGCATGCACCTTCAACTCCTGTGCGTGCTTCTGTGAATGTGTATTTGTGAGACAGTGTGAATGTCAGCGCCTCGGGGCCTCTGTGCATGTCTCTGGATGGCTGGCTGTGAGTGTAATTGTGTGTCTGGCTTTGTCCACACCAGTCAGGTGTGTGAGACTCTGGGTGGGTCTGAGCTGTGCAGGTGACTGACTGTCTCTGGGTCTGTTGTGCCTTCCTCTCTCTCCCCCGTCTCCCTGCCTCCCTGCTCCCCTCCCCCACCCCCTTCTCCCTGCTCTGTCTGTTTTATCATCCCTAATGAAGCAGTCTTCTCCATCGATCCTGCTGATTGCCAACCCATTCCTTTTGTTTGTTGGCGCTGAGCCATTCGGCGGCACTCTGACAGCTCAGCTCGTCTAATTAGCTCTGTTGTTCTTTTTCCCCATGTTTCACCACGTTGCAAGTTCAGTTGAAGTTGCCACAAACTTAATCCCCCCATTTCAGCCACAAGTTCACATTCCTCTCCCGCCTTTATGGTAGCGAGAAGCAGCTGTGTGCAAGGACCGGCTGGCGGGCCTTCATATCTGATCTTTCCCGAAACCCCCACCCAGGGACCTCCGGGGCAGGGCAGAATGGCTCCGTCACTCCACACTGCACACCCCACATCCGCCTTTGGGGTGAGAAGTCTGGGGGGAGCATTCCAACCCGGTGATCCTGTTGAGCAGCAGCAAGAGGGAGAGGAGTCTGGCTGTGGTCAGGGAAAGCGGGTCAGGGTTTGAATGGGTGGGGGATCTAGCCATCCATTCATTCAGCAGCGGTGACTGGATGTCTGCGTTGTAGCAGGCCCTGTTCTAACGACACTGATACTAACAGCAACATTCTTATGCACTTCTTAGATTCCAAGCAGCCGCATCCATTTGTTCCTGAAAGTCTTGCTGGGTGACCACCGGCACCCCAGGCAGCACTGAGCAGGATGCTAGGCAAGAGTCAGGTCATCTTAGATAGCGTCTTCTCATTCAGAGATGCCCCATCCCCGTCTCCTTTTTGTTATTGGTAAGGTCACAGAGAAGCCCCCGTGTGTGGTACACTCCTTGCTGGCGCTTTCCCCGCACCATCTTCTTGGATCTTCGTTCAGAGGAACCCCGTGGAAGAAGACCCCAAGTTTGGTGGAATGCATTTGGCGGTTACCACATCTCTGATTTGCCAAACAAGGCTGAGATCAGACTGGCCACTCCACAAGAAAAACTTCAGTTAGATCAGACATGCAGAGACCTGAGAGCTTGATGAGACTCTGCAAAGACTTGTCTTTCGTGCAGCTAACTTCTGTAATCTGTGTTCTCCAGCCATTATGCTGTGTCGCCCACAAATTGCTGGGGGACCCAGGGGGCTCAGGGAAGAGGGCAGGCAGTGAATGGAGCGTGTGTGTGCTCTCCTTCCCTGTCTTATCTGAGAACTTCAGCGATTGTGGCATTTCATCTACCTTGGCCCCTCATCTGCAGAGTGAGAGCAAACCCCCTGCACTGGGATGTCCAAGAATTTTTATTGGCAACAAAAGTCACAGACAGACTTTCTTGGTTTAGCTCTCTCCAGTCCCTCTCTAGCATTGGATATGCTCAGAGATGACGGAGCCAAATTTAAAGCCATGTAATGTTGACTGGACCAGATGAGGATCCTTCCAAGGGCACCTACAAAAACCCCATCTTGTTGCTGCAGGCCAGCTATGGATTAGGAAACTGTGTACTTCACTGTGAAACACACCCACCGCCCAGCCTCAAGCTGGGCCCTCATGAATGCAGGAGCTCCGTGGGGCGTGCGGGGTCCAGGCTGAGCCCTGCTCGGGAGGACTGCCCAGAGATGGCCTGGGGAACAGAAAGAGGATTTTTATTGGCACTCTGTAATGCTATCATTTGCTTTATTCCCCCCTCCTACTCAGAGAGGAAAATTAGCATCCTATGATTGAGTTGTAAAAAGAATGAAATAAACACATGTACCCTAGACATAAAATCCAAGTGAAACCTTTTTGTCCTACCAGACCAGTTTCAGGGTTCTAGAAGAAGGCGAGTGGGGACTTATAAATGAGGGCCTTTGTGTTTCTGGGTCCTGTACGGACAGTGTCTCGTTGAAGTCCCACGGCAGCCCCTCAAGGAGGCAGGTGGAGCTGCCCCCTATTGCAGACGAGGAAACCAAGCTCTTCGGAAGAACCTTTCCTATTTGAGTAGGCCACGGAAGTCCAATTCATGGATCTGCTGCAAATTTAGTGGCAATGTTCTCACAAGAAGCAGAGCTTTTGTAGCGTGTACCGTGCAAATGCCTCAACATTTATTTGGGGGCTGCTTATCTAGATCTGCAGAATGTCCTTGTATGGCTTTTCCAACTCACTCCTTGGGGCCTTTCCCCTGTGCCCGTTCTAGGTGCGCCCTCCCCGTCCGCACGTCGTGAAGAGACCGAAGAGCAACATCACGGTGGAAGGCCGGAGGACTTCTATCTCCAGCCCTGAGCAGTGAGTACCCCATTGCTCCCCTCCCCTCTGTCTCCCAGAGCCCAGGGGTCTAGGCCTTTGTGGGGTCCGTGCTGCAGCTCTGGCCTTTGAAGGCTCCCTGGAGCCCTGAGTGGGTGTTTAAACAAAGAGGTCAGTCAGGGAGTTGGGCTTGATCTTCCATGTCGGCTTTTTCTAGCAGTTGTCACGCCCGCAGGAGGAGCCAGGCCTCTGGGCTGGGTTTTGAGTGGTGACACCCAAAGTGTACTCAAACAGGCTCAGAAGAAGGTTTCAGGCCTGGGTCAGCAGGGGAGAGCTAGGAACCTGGTTGAGGAGGTGATCTCTTTAGCAAGGGGCAACCACTCTCCTAAGCCTGGGGTGCTCCAGGGCTCTAGAGCTTGGATTTGTACCCAAAACTGTCCTTATCCACCGCCGCACCCCCACCAGTACCTTTGCTCCCCTGTGCCACGGCAGTCATTTTATTAGGGCTTGGCTTTGCACCTCTCCTCAGGCCCAGAGCTCTGCGGGCGGGCACTGGGTGTTCTGCCCAGAAGCTAGCACAGGGCCTGGCTCAGGATCATGTGCAGGATAGATGCTGGATAGAGGAGGTAAATAATGAGGCAGGTGGACAGGTGGTGCCTGGAGATGGAGCTGCCCGAGTGGCGTGAGGCTTAGAGCTGCACACAGCCCCCAGTCCAGAACCGTCTGGAGTGCTGCCCTTTGTCCCCAAGGCCCAGAGCCCTGGGGCTCTGCCCAGACAACTCCGCAGCTACACACTGGCTTCCTATGATGCTTTGAAAAAGTACACGAAACCGTCTCAGGCTGGGGTTTGTTAGCGGAACCAAAACAGTTGCCCCGGGGACCCTGAAGTCCCTTGGGTGAAGAGAGGAATGCTCCTCCTGTCTGCTCTACTTTCAGGAAAGTTGTCAGGGAAAGAAGCTAAGGGAAGTGGCAGGCCCTAGCCAGGAAAGGAACCAGAAAGAAGAAACAATTCTGAAATGTCAAGCTGTGGCCTAACCTGGGTTGCAGTATACTTCAGCTCTTCTAGGATTCTCTGGTTTACAGTCTGGTGCTGCTTGAGACCACTGTGTTGTTACAGAACCAGCCTACCTAGGCCTGCTTACACCCTGCCCAGAAAGCTGTGGGAACAGTGTGTGTGTGTGTGTGTGTGTGTGTGTGTGTGTGTGTGTGTGTGTGTGTGTGTGTGTGTGTGTGTGTGTGTTTGCACACACACATCTTGAAAGATGCTTGATTATGCAAAATTTGGAAGAGAGGACTCCTGAAGTTGGTTGTAGGCATAACTTAGCCTCTGCACAATAGGACGGTGGGAATATTAAGGAATAGTTCCCTGGCCGCGGCTGGCATGGATTATGATTGCCCCCTTGTGGAGAAAATGCCGTATAGCTTCAGAGTTCCTCAGACCCTAAAGATTTCTCTTTAGGGAGGGATGAAATTAGTTACTTTTCTTTAAAACCATGTCTTTAAAACTGGGCTAAATCTTTTAGACACTGTGTGGGTGGGGCCTGTGGATACTGAAATGCAAACCCAAGAGCACGCCAGATGAGCAACACTCCACGTTTTACTGAAAAACATTTCCCATGCTGTGTTCAGGTCACCGATTAGAGGTCGGAATTCCTAATTACGTTTATTTATGCCGTTGCTCTCCCAGCCCCGTGATAGGGGAGGCCTCTTCGATACATGCCAAAGAGCCAGGGTCTGGTACTCCCGGCCTCCTGGGTGTTAGTAGAACTGGGCCCATATTACTTTTCATTTCTTTTCGCAATATGCCCTGTTTTAGATGCCTTTTCATGAGACATTTGGGGTTGGAACAAACAGTGGGACCGTGGGAGCTAGTTTAGTGGGTTGGCAAACCGGCCACGATCGGAAACAAATGAGAACTTCTCTGGCCAGAGCTCACAGCAGCTCTGGCCCTCCAGGTGATCAAGAAGCACATTTGGGAATATTATTCCAAGAGTTTCTGTTCACATTTTTTAATGGGGGGGGGGGGCGCTGTTTTCCCATAATACCAGTGACATTTCTGGTGCAACTGGGGTATTTTCCTGCATCTCTTCCCATGCTGCCTCCCCACCCCCCACCCCCCCACCCCCCCACCCCCATTGTGCTCCTCCATTTCCAAATGCCATGTCACAACAGCACTTGGATGTGTTTTTCTCAACTGTCATCAGCTCCAGCTGGCAAGACCAAGTTCTTGAAACACAGGAAGCATCCAGCGGAAAATATTTTAATAAAACAGACTCCTCATAAAATATTGTTCTGGGGGGGAAAGAAACCAGCTCCACCAATCTGTCAGCATTGTGCTGAGAGACACAAGAAGACAAGCCGGCAGGCAGGAGCCAGATCCTAATGGGCCTTTGTTGCGGGTTGGTTCCGTGTGGGGCACATGGACTCCGTGCCTAGCCCTTTAATCTAGCCTGGATTTTCTGGACTCACAGATCTTTGTCTCTGCCGGGAATATCAAAGTACATTGGCAACTTAGAGGGTTTGGCCAGCAGAGAGAGATGCAAGATCTTTGAAGTGGAGGGAAGGGTTCCGTCCTCCCGACTTCTCGCCCCAACTCTCACTTCCAAATAGCACATTAAATAATTAACTTTGTGGACGGCAAGATGGAGCTGATTAACAATAAGACAGTCTCCACGGCCTCCTGCAGCAGCTCAGTGTCTGGAATTCATCAAGGCCCAGTAGCATCGGCTGCCAGCTCTGCGGCCAGCCCCTCCGTCGGATCCAGCTCTTACTTTCCACATGATGTCTGTCTGTCCATTCATGCATCCATTCATTCAGCAGATAGCTCCAAAAACCTACCAGGTGTGAGCGATTTGGGATTTTTAAGAGGAGGCCTTTAAAGAGAATCTCCAAGCTGGACTCTTTGGTGACTTGCATTTTCCCAAAATGAAATTTCTCGTATGTCAAATGGCCTTTCCAAATCAAAGGTGGGTGCCCTTACCCCTTAAAGCCATCCGATGACAACTGGAAGAATACTTCAGAAAGGTTTCTGGGGGAAACATTCCTTCTGTTTTTCAGCTACCGCTAGCTAATTAATATTCAGTGACTATTTCTCCTCAAGAAGTGCTAGCTACTTGCATTATTATTCAGGACGGGCTAATGGAATGCTCTGAGGATTCCCTAGGGTGAGAGCTAAGGCCAGGAGGGGTCAGGCGGCGCGGGCTGTGGGTCAGAGGCCACCCAACAGCAAGTACAGTTGAGCACCTCTTACGTTCTAGGACCTCTTCGGCTGGTGTTTTTTCTTCTTCCACCGAATGGGAACTTGGGCTCAGCAAATATATGTGACCAGTGTTCCTGGGTCACCCAGTTAGAAGGTGGCAGGGCCAGGCCTCCAGATGGCTGCCTGATTTCATTCTCTCAGCTACACTCTGCTGCTCACAGGGGTCCCTTGTCAGTTTGGCTTTGTCTGGAGAGACGGTTCTGGGTCCTGTGTCCTAAGATGACTTGCCCCACACGCTGCCCTTCTTCTCTGGTTCCTCGAAGTCGGGAACTGGAGCTGTTCGGTCTTCTTCCTGGCAAAGAAACAGCGTCCCCTGGTGCCTGAGTGTTTCTCCCTGGGGAAGGAAAGACAAGCAACACTGACGGAACATCCTGTGAGACTGTGAAGAGTAGGTGGTGGCTTTCCCATCTAACAGGGAAACTGAGGCTCAGGGGGAGACTTTCTGATAGAACTAGTCCACGGTCTGAGGTAGGATCAGCTGTCTGCTGACACAGGCCCCACCCCTTATGTCCCACCCAGCCTTTTTGTTGCGAACCTAAGCTGAGTGCTGAGGACAGCAGTGGTTGCAGGGGGCGTGGTGAGGTTCCCATCTCCCACCCGTGAACGGTCATTTCAGCCACAGTGGGTGTGGCAGGCGGGCCCCAGCTTCTGTTCCCCTCGGCCTGCCAGGCGTAAGAGAATTTCCCATTGAATGTAGTGCTTAGCAGGAACTGACAGCAAACTCTAGAAGGCAGTGCTGTGCCCACCCCTCAGGATCATGCCCAGCATGCAGACGGAGGCCAAAGGCAGGGCGTCACCTGCTGGTCCCCAGGCACCCCTCTCCGCCGGGCTGCCTGTCCGTTGTGCCCCCCAGCGGGGGCCGGGCAGTATCCCTCTCAGAGTCGCGGAGGGTACAGACGGACGTGGCCACACAGCCTCCACCTTGTTTAACCTTAATCGCCCCAAGGGGTGCAGCTGTCTTCTGAGCCTTAATGGCTAAGAGGCTGGCAGTCAGGATAGCTCAGCGACGCAACCCAGGGCTCACCAGCTGCAGAGCCTGAACTCGGGACTGCAAACCTCTGTGTGCCCTCCAACGGGTGAGCCCCACAACACCCTCGCGGGAGTCCGGACTGGCTGCGAGCTGGTTATTTGAAGTTTCGTTGTACTAAGTAGGAGTGGTCCAGATTCAGGCACCAAGGGCCCACAAGCCGTTTCCTGGCTCACCTGGCTGGCCAGATTTGTACAAAATCTGCTCTTTTCAAACAATTTCGTTTGTCTGTAAAAATGACCCAATAACCTTATAATCCAGAAGTTTGGGGAAAGAGACAAGTTCATTCTGAACCTCACTCCTTACTAGCATGTCTGCAAGTTCCCCTCCGGGGTTTGTCCTGTAGATAATTTGCAGAGCTGAAGCTTCCTTGCAATATTCCTACTTGTGGCCTTGCCCCACGTCCTCGTAACCCCTGCTGTTCACAACTGTGGCAGGATCCCGCTTTGTGTGCACACGTGGGCCACCTCCCCACACCCCTCATATTGGATTTGTAGATTTTTCTAGGTGTTCACTAACATGAAATGCCAGAATAAATACCCTTGTCCTTAAAGCTTTTCTCATTTGATATCATCCTAAGGAATGGAATGATTAACAACTACCATTAGCCAAGAACTGCCTAAGCACTTTGCATACACCATTTCCTTTAATCTCACAAGAAATCTGGGGGAGTAGGTATCATTAGCTCGATTTTATAGAAGTAGCTGAGACCCTGAGAGGTTGTCACTGCCCCGTACCCTCACCCAGTCCCAGAGGCAGATTTCTCTTCCGTGTGGCTAAATAACTTGCTAAAAGAATTGTACCACTTTACACTCCCACCAAAACTCTGGACTCCCTGCGAATCTGGATCTGAGGGACCCAGAGGAACATGCACTAGAAATCCTTCTGACCAAGGAGAAATCCTGCTGGTTGCGCTGGCTGGACAGACAGACCATCTGAGCACCAAACTGCCGGCCCACGCTGCTTAGGGATGGCAGAGTCTCATCATCCAACTTGCACCGTGTGACCCCAGCACCCAAAGCCCCAGAAGATTAAAAGAAGCTGCCAGAAGCATTTAGTGAGAGCTCCGCCCATAGACGAGGTCTCGGAACACTGCAGCTATACCACCATCTCCTCAAGACCTGTCCTTGGCACGGCCCAAGTGGTGCGGGCCGTGGATCACACGGGGTAGAGCCCTTCTCCCTGCCCCCAGGCCCAGAGCTGCCCCAGGGGCGTGGTTGGTGAACCACTGCTGGGCCAGTGGGCTGGTGCACTGGGGCGGGGGGGGGGGAGCCTCTGGCACCCCACAAACCTGGGTCAGCCTCCTGCCCACTGCCAGCCAGAGACCCTGGGCAAGACTCTGCCCTCTTTTTTCCAACACAATGTCTGTTCGCATCCCAAAGAGCACAATTTGGGAAATTGCCCCTAGGAGCCGCACTAGCATCCTGAGGTGGCGGGGCACACCAGTCTCCCCTCCTGCAGCAGTGCTACTGTCAACGGTCTAATGCTCACCCTGTTGCCTTCCCGTGAGCTGTGTCCTCCCCTCCCCGTGCCCACCGTCCCGTGGCTTCCCGTGACACAGCGCTGACCTTCCATGTTGTAGTATTTGCTTTACATCATGCACATGCACACACACACACAGACACACACACACACACACACACACACACATGTGCACCCCAGGAGCCTGGGAGCTCCTCCGGGGCAGAGCCACCATGTGCCCTTCAGCTTCGATGCTTCAACTCCTGAACCAGAGCCTAGCCCAGACCTCTGCTCAGGGATGTTTACTGAATGAATGAACAAGGGAATCACTGAAGCTTATAGCCCAGCACCCTGGAGATGGGGAAGGGGTGTCAGTTAACCACAGGTGTGTAAAGAGCACCTATTATGTGCCAGGTGTGATTGGGATGTGACTCTGAGGCTACCAGCACCTCTCCTGCCCGGGGCCGTCTAAGAGCCAGAAACTGCCATCAGCCCCAGGAGCCAGTCTCCAAGATGCCAGCTGGGCCCTGGGCCCCAGGGTTGGGGACAGCTGTCTAGGTACTACCCATTGGCAGCCTGCCAGGACCCACTCCCTGAGCGGCCAGGAGTCCAAACACCAGAGCAGAAGGTCCCAGACCCAATTAGCAATGTGAGAGGCCCCTGACCCAACTCAGGCCCCCCATCCCCTCGCCAACAGTGGGTTCTGGGCCCTGGAGACAAAGCCACGCCAGGAGCCAGACAGGGAGTCTGAGCCCAGACTGGAAAAGCAGGAACTGCCAAGGAGTCCCCAGGGATGTGCAGCAGGCCAGAAAAACACAGGTCTCCCTCGTCCCCAGCCACTTTTGCCTGATACTCGAAGGGAAGGACCTCTCCCAGGAGCAGTCAAGATAGTTAGGAGTTAGTGCCCCAGACTTGCTGGTTTCAGCCTCCTCTGGAAGCTTTGCCACCTCACCTGAGCCCCTCCCTCTTCCAGGCATCTCGCCACCATTTCTTATGCCTGTTTCAGGCCCAGCACTTCATATGTGTCACCTTGGTTAACCTCCTCCACTCCCCAGAAGTCCTCCTGGTGCAGGTGTGTTAGCCCGTTCAGCCATGAAGGAACCAAGGCTCTAACAGGTGGAATGACCTGCCCTTGGATCCAGAATATGCACCCACACCCACGTCCACTGCTCTCTCACCAGACACCCTGCCCTCCACCGCTGCTCCCATGGTCCCCACCAAAGACGCAGGCTCATGGCAGGCAAAGGCCATCTTCGGCTAGAGGGGCAGTTGTTCTTCACAGTCTACACAATTTCTCTTCCGGATAGGAAAAGTGTGGAAAGTGTCCCCATCCCCCCCAAGGTGTCCCCATCTTCCCTCTACCAATGAGCCTGAAGAGTGGGACAGTGGAGTGAAGCCCATGTCCTGTGTTCAGGCCTCTCTACCTATGAGAGTACACACCCAGTAGCCTGGGAAGGACTGGGGCACGGGTGTGGACATGTGAAATTGACACTAGTGATTTTTTGAAAGAAGGAATGAGTGAATGAAGGTATGGGTTGATAAGTAGTCAAACAGATGGACTAATGGAGATAGGAAAGGCAAAGGGCACAGCCAACCTGAGAGAGAGCAGTGGGGCCAAGCCAGTAAAGCCCCCTGCTGCCTCCCCAGCCCCCACATCACCCCCTAACCTCTCATGTCGCCTTGGTCCTCAGGTGGGTTCAAGACCCTCCACCACCTGGTCCCTGCCAACCCTGCCAGCCTCTTTTCTTGAAACTCCCACCCTGACCTCAAGCCCCTTGTTCCCACTCCTCCCAGGGACACCTCCAGGCCATCCTGCAGCCTCCTCCATTTCGCATGATTGAAAGCCCAGTTCCCACATCACCTCCCAAGTGGAGCCCCTCATCCAAGAGCCCCCTGAGCCAGGTATACCCCCACCACTGCCCTCTGGGCCTGTCATAGCCCATCAGAACTCCCCGAGAGAACCCATCCGGGGATCCGGTCACGGCACCTCTCCATCATCATAACACAGGGCCAGGACTGCAGACCTGGCTTGAGCATGTACGCAGGTGAAAACAATAGAACAGGCTCTGAAGCAAGTCAGGGTGGTCTCTGGGGGAGCCAGCTTGGTGCGAGACCCACGGGGGGAGCCTCTGGAACTGCACTGGAGCTCTCTTCTGTGTGACCTGGGCTAACAGTAGGACCATTCTCAGGGAGGAAGAGAGGACAGACACCGAACCTGCTGGACATTGGGTCTTTCCACTCCGTTGTGTGTCTGTACTTTAAAACAATAAGAGGGGATCACTGCTGTAATGAGTCATGATCACCAGTGAGAGAGAGTTCTTCCTGTCAAGTGAACTTGTGGTCTTGTGGGGACCGGTGGGTGTGAGATCAGGTTTTTCTCACCCCACTGGGGACTTGCTGTGCCGGAGGGAAGGTCTTCGAAGGCAGCAACCACCTTATATTCATCCTTGACCGCCTAGGGAAGAGCCTGCACAGGATGAAAATGCCCAGAATCTATTTGTTGGCAGGTGAATGTGGTGTATGGATAGTAACTAAATATGTACGATGTGCTGGGCATGAGGCAAAGCCCTTTCTGAATAATTTCATTCAACTTCATTCAACCCACCATCAGGGGGGCTGTAGAATCCCCATTTTACAGCTAAGAAGTTGAGGCACGGGGAGGTATAAAATGACTTTCCCAAGGTCATCTGGCTGGGAAGTGGGGGATGATGGAAAGCTGGACAGACTGGCATCCTTTGGGCAGGCAGGACCTGGCCTTGTCCTGGGGCCTGTCCCCGTTCATCAGCCCAGCTGGAGCTTCACCATCAAAGGACACCAGACCGGCCGAGACATTTACCAAGTAAAGATCCTTTGTGCTAGAGTGAAATGATCCTTTAAAAATGATCACCAGCTCCCCTCGTTACCTCCGGAGACCAAGTCCTTGCTGATTTTTTTCCCTTCTTTATCTCAAGTACATTTAAATGTCAATTAAATTTGAAATATCTACATTTGTCAGCATTTCATTTTGGGCCAGCGTGATGTGCTGCTGATTTGTCCACGCGATGTGACACATGAAAAAAACTCTCGAGATGCAGATCTTCCTCATTAAAAAATAAGCCCGTGCGATCCCGGCACGGTGGAGAGCCACAGAGCACGTCCCTGCTTCCTGACGCCGTGTCTCTGACATGGTATTTAAAAAGGAACAGCCGCGCCTGTCACCACTGTCACATGCGCGCGCTAACCGGCGACACGTTAAACCAAACATTAGAAAGGGTTCGGGAAGTCATCTGCATGGGAACTCCGAGCCGAGATGAGGTGGGCAGAGGCGGGAGCAGCCGTGGGAGACGATGGGGTCTGAATGGTGATGGACAGCGGGCCTTTCTTTCTCGCCAAGACTCCGGCAGCCAAGTTCACCACGACCTGCCTTTTCACAGACAGCTCTTTGTGTGTAAGAAAATCCAGGCGAGTGGTGGGTGGCAGACTGCAGGGTAGTAGCTGAATTGGGTTAATGAGGGAAGAGGTACACTTTTTTCCCCCCCCTCATATTCTGCCTTGAGCTAATAAAAAATTTAAACCTGGACATTTTCAACGATTCATCCTTTATCTCTGACAAATATCTGACTGTATGTTTCATAGGAGGACATGAGCAGTTGAATTTAAATAAGTTTATTTTGAAATCTCACTTTTTATTAAAAGTAGAAGGGGGAACAGCCTCCCCCTTATTTCATTGTTTCAGATCCGCAGAACCAAAGAGGCAGGACCACAAAGTGGTTTCGAGTCAGGCAGATCCCGATTCCTGGCTCAACTGGTAGCTGCTGTGGGACACTGGGCGAGTGACTACCCTCTCTGAGCTTTGGCTTCTCTGTCTGCAAAGGGAGGATGTGATAAGGAATTAATGAGAAACCATCCAGGCAGCATTTAGCCTAACACTTGCTAAGTACTGCTGGTCTCATCGTCGTCATCCGTGTGGCCCGAAGCCTGAAAAAACGCTGATCTGACCAAACCACCTGGCGAGGTTCTCTCTCACTCTCTAGAGACAGGTGGCGCGTTCAGGAGACACCCCCGGCCTCTTGTTGAAGCTACAGCCCAACCCGCCTGGCCTGGCCAGGAGAGCTGGCCGGAGAGGGAAAGTGGTTTGTGAGCTGGAAGGTGAGGTTCCTTCTTCCCCGTCTCGGCCCCCAGGCCCGCTCCGCCATCACACCAGTGTGGGAAGGCACTGGATTTGACAGGGCTGTGAACTACAGCAGCCTGGTTTGATGACGCCAAGGCCCAGTCCAGCACAAAGGCTCTTTGCTCTTACGTGAACCCAGACATTCCTGGCAGGTTTAGTGGCATTCAGCTAATTGCCGAGCTGTGATCTCTGCTTCCTTGTCAAAGCCAGAGGAGGAGAGCATACTTGGAGGGGCATCGGAAGCGCATTCGAGATGGATCCAAGGGACACCAAAGAGCTTCATGCAGTTTGACCCAAGCAGAGGTGCGTGCACGTCTGCCACCGGCCCGGTTCACAGGACAGGGAGGCCCTGGCCTGGAATCCCTGCTTGTCACTTCCTGGCCAGGGCATGTGGTCACATCTGTCTTCCTCACAGTGATTCCCAGCGCTCAGCCAACACTGGGTCTGCTCACAGCAAGCACTCGGGAAGTACCTCACGGCTGGGTGTGTGGATGGACGGATGGACAGATGGATGGACGGACTAATGACAGGCTCATCCTCTGTAAAGTCAGTGCAGCGAAGCCTTCCCGCTGGGCTGTTGGGAGGGGTGGAAATCACCTGTATGAAGCCCCTGGCACAGTGGACATTGCTTTAAACGTTTTTCCGAGACTCCTGCCTACTCCTCCACACCCAGCAAATACGGTCCCATTATACGGTCTCAGCATCTCAGATGCTCACCCCCAAATATGGTCCCATTTTACGGTCTCAGCATCTCAGAGGACAGATGGGGACCTCAGGGGACACTTTTCTACTGCACAAGCTGATGGAAGGGACAGGTGCTGTGCTGGGGCTCCAGAAACATGGGTGAGAAGGGTGGGGCTCGCCTTGTCTCCCCAGCACACTGGCTCCCACTCCTGAGTTCGCAGACCTCCCCAGCACTGACGCTGTGCCCCAGGTGCGGATGAAGAGAAGGATGAGCCCGGCCCCTGCCCTTGAGGAGCTGACTCAGAAACAGAATTGCGGGAGGTTAAATGACATCGATGAAGCGCTGCAACACACAGCCCAAGGGGAAGCGGACTCCATCTAGGGGGGGAAACTCCGGCTGGGAATTCCAGGAAGGCTTTCTAGAGCGCCAAGTGAGCCGAGTCCTCAGACCAAAGAGCCAAAGAACAATCAGTGCACCAGGCAAAGACCACGGGGAGGTCTGTAGGGCATGCAGGGGAGGGCGGGAGGGGGCTGCAGAGGTGGACAGGGCCAGGCATACAGCACGGTGTCTACCCTGCATGGAGCCTGGACTTGGCCCTGCCTCCCCGCAGCCTGCACCCCTGCCCACCCAGTATATTCCACAAGCTCCCCAGAGTGGGGCCTGAGGCCAGGATACCTGTCCACTCCTCCAGCCCTACTCACCTGCCCAGGAGAGCCGTCCAGTGCTAGAAGTGAGTGCATCCCCCTAACTTTTAAACAGTTGAGTAAACCATTCTGTAAATGTCTGAACATTATTGTTCCTAACACTTAATGGGTTTACTCACCACACAACCAACTCCCTCGACATCGCTATTCGGAGCCGTGGACGTGCAGGCGTGAAGCAGGAGAGTGACAAGGTTGGGTCTGTGATTCACAGCAGGATTCCAGTGGCTGTGCGGAGTGGCCCTTCTGCACTGTTTTGTGTCCCAGGGGATGTGGCAGGAGCCAGGCGGCCTTGTTTCCATGAGTCACATCTTCCTGCCGTCTCTCCTGAGTCCAGAGGAAAACACTCCACCTAAGCCGATGCTCTCTCTGGTCCAGGAAGGGCCAAGTCCCTTACCATCCAGGTAGGCAGCCTGGGCAAGGAGAGGAGCCCGGTGGCCCGCCACCTCCCTGTCCCTGTGTGCGACCCTGGCCAAGTGGCTTCACCTCTCTGAGCCTCGGTCTCCACTTCAGTATGAGGACAAATCTCCTAGCCTGCCTAACTTCCAGGGATGGCACGAGGAGTGAACGGGCCTCGGCGGGCATGTGCCAGGGAGCTCTGCGGTGCTGGGAGCCAGTCCTGGTTCTACTTATAAAAGACTAGCACATTCCTGGGGACAACTGGCTTAGCACCTGTGATGGTAGATCACAGCACAGCCCACTCTCCCAGTCCCTCCCCACCCTCCAGTGTGGCTCCCGTTCACTCTTCCAGACATGGTGCCCTTTTATGAAATGAAACCCAGAAGGAATTGCATCGGAAAGCAGAGAAAGGAGCCTGCTCTGTCCGGGGCGGGGGGAGGGGCGGTGAGAGAGGAGACTGCCCCCCACTTGGGCACCCCTACACTTCCTGCCCCACCCTCTCACGAACTTCACTGCTGCCCCTGGGGATCCTTAGAGCTTGCCCAGCCCAGTGTGCAGGCCCGAGCAGCGGCCGTGGGGTGCCAGATGTGCCCGGTCCCGCTCCCCTCTCCCAAGCCCGCGCCACTCACGGGCCCTGGTCGGTGTATAATTCATGGTGGCCACGCGGACTTTCTTGGAGCTACGCAGTGTTTGTGTTTATAGAGGTAGAGCTCACAGGTGGCTGACAAGGGAGATGTATTTTTTATAACAATGAATATTTAATTTCCACATCACAGATGAAAAAGACTCTCTGAAGAGGCGTGTGAGAGAGACTCCAGAGAGCAGCCGCTAATCAGAAGAGGGCCTTCTAGCCGGAGCCCCTCCACGTGGCTCACTTTCTTCTTTAACTTTCTATTTTTATGTTTTCCTGATTACTGAAGTCTATATGCACATTGTAGAAAGTGTAGAAGACACAGAAACATAAAAAGAGGCAGAGTGGGGGGAAGTCACCCCTAAGCCCCCTAGCTTTTGTCGACATGTATGTATATCCCTTTCCAGTCTTTTTTCTCTGCCTTTTCCCATAAGTAGGTGAGAGAGAATATTGTATAACTACAGTTCTGCATCATGGTGTTGAGATTTTTCTCTTTCATAAACATTATAGTTAATGGGTGGCTCCTTTTCAGCCAAGTGTACTGTAATTCACCAGCCTCCTATTGCTGGAAATGTAGGATGTGCCATGTTTTAATATTATAAACATAGCAGCGATGAACATCTTCGTGCATCATTCTTTGCTACATTTAGGGCTATCTAAATGGAAGCGGAGGGTACGAGGTCGTAGGCGACTGGATCTCACGTTTAAGGCTCTCGACACCTAAGGCAAACCGTTGGTTGCTTTCCTGTCTGCGACCAGCTTCCTCGCCTCAGGGCGCGTCAGGCTCCCCAGGCCCTCGGGCCCTCCTCCAGCGAGCCTCGACCTCAGGTTGGCCGAGGGAGGCCAGGGCCAGGCGCTGAGCCCAGAGGCGCCCCCTCCCACCCCACCATGCGGAGTTCCAAGGGTGTCTCCTAACTGCCTCTTTTCTCTTGTCTTCCTCCGCCCCAGCCTGGTAAAGCCCTTGCGACACTACGCAGTCTTCCTGTCTGAGGAGTCCTCTGACGATGAATGCCAGCGGCAAGAGGGCCCCAGCTCTGGCTTCACCGAAAGCTTTTTCTTCTCCGCCCCCTTTGAATGGTCTCTCCTTCCTCCTTCAATTTCTCTGAGCTCAGCTTGGTGACTCTCCGGGGCCGCGCGGGGGGCGGGGGGGCGGTGCCGCTTGCCCGTGCGTGTGGGGAGGGCTGTCTGCAGCTGCTGCCTGCCGGTGACCCCGTGCCAGCTCGGGGGGGGGGGGAGTGCCCCCCCTTGTGTGCCTCTGCCCAGCCCCGCGGGCTCTGGGGCGAGGGGCGAGGGGACGGGATGGCAGGGCCTACAGCTGGTGAGACCGGAGCCTGAGTCCCTGGCCCTTACCCTGGAGAGTGCACTTGACTGTCAGCCGAAGTGGTTGTTGGTGCCGGAGTCGTCCTCTACCTCAGCACATCTCCAAGAGCTGTGGAGGTGGAGGGTCAGCGTTAAAGCTTAAGACAAAAGCAAAAACAAAACGTATTGATAGGGAACGTGTATATTATTGCTGATAGATCCAAGTGTTTTACAGACCTGCCTGCCCGTAAGGTAATTTTTATTATTATTGTTTATAGCCTGAGCCTCACACTTACTAAAAAGTTTCGCCCACAATCCAGCCACCCCCCAGTGTTAAGCTTTGGCTCTTTCCCTTCCTCCACCAGTTCTTGCCCCTCTACCTACAAGTTTTTTAGGGCTGGGATTGAGCAAAGGGACAGCTTTTGTCCCTGGGTGGTCGTTAACAAAGCTGTAGTGTCCTTAATGGGAGCCTTTGAGGGAAGAGAGCCGCCCTTTGCTGAACATCCATGGGGCCCACAACCACTACCTTACAGAAGAGGGGACTCTTCCCCTCCATCCCCCTCCCAGTTCCCTTTCCTTGGGCCGGGCCTCTGGGTTCCTCAGGGCACCTGACAAACCCCCCAGCTCTGCTCCTACCATTGGCCCCCAGGGGAAGGAGGGTTCTTAGCCCTTTCTGCCACCAGCTCACCTGCAAGTCAGCCCCCTCCTGATCTCCTCACTTAGAAAGCGGTGGCCTAAGTCGGTGTTGCCCGAATTCCCATGCTACCTTCTCTGTACATTGAATCTTTCTTTAAAATTCTTCTGTTAAAACTTTAATAAGTTAACTTTGTCCTAAGCAGTAATATCTCTGATATCATTGGCCTAATGCATCAATTATCATCTCTACTACTAGTTAAAATAAAGATACAACCATTAGAATAAGAAATGTTCATGTATCAACTCAAAATCACCTTGCAGGTAAAAATGCTCTGCCTGGGTGACATCCAAGAAGGAATCCCCACCACAGGGTCCAGTGGGCCTCCTTGCTCTTTTTTAATTCATCGATGCCTTAATTATTTAAATAGTGAATAGTGCTCACTCCCTTAGCCAGGACCTACGAAAAGGATAGGCTTTTGTGTGTGTATGGTTAAAAAGGAAGTGGCCCATATGTTAACTATACTGGAGCTAAATAAACATAAATTACACAGGAAAAGAAAAAAAAAAGGAACTGGGCCATCATAAGTCAAAATAAAATGGTTTCTTTTTAAAGAATACATTTCCTTAAGTGTAAGGCGCACACCGACTTTTCTTTATCCCCTTCGTTGTGTTCAAACTTGGTGAAAAGGTCTTTAATTCCTTGGTCAGAAGGCTTAAAGTGAGTGGGGACTTTTGAAGTCTCTCATACTTGGTGTCCATGGCTACCTTTTGCTGTGTGACATAGGGTGAGTTACTTAGCCTCTCTGAACTTGAGCAAGATAACTGAAGGCTGATGGGAGTCCTTGCGGAGAGTCCCCTCTGCGGGGTGTGCCCTGCCCTGGTTCCTGCACGTGGGCCTTTGGGACCAGCAGGTGGCGCCCTTCCCCCACATTACCAGAGCTGTGGGCAGCTTCTGCTGGGACCCAAGCGGCAGAGCCAACCCCAGCCTTCACTAGTCGGGGTTGATCCAGGCAGCCTTCTCCACGTACCCAGTGGTGCCCTGGGGCTCAGGCCTGTGAGAAAGGAAAGTAAGAGGGGCCTCTCGTCCCCTCTGCCTGGGTCAAAGGTACAGAATGCTGTTAACGGCCTCTGTACCTGCCGTGTGCCAGGGAGCACGTTGGTTGGTTCACATAATCACCACCGCTGCCTGCAAAGGAGGTACTCTCTGGAATGGGGGAGAGGCTGAGGTTCAGAGAAGTTAAGAGACTATCCCGAGGTCCCATAGCAAGAGATGGTAAGACCTAGAACAGGTCAGCGCAGGCCGAAGCCCACACGGCTCCCCCTGGGGGTCCTGAGCCACCCTGGGAGACTTTCCCCAGCTCAGTTCCCCATGAGCCACAGGATGGGGGGAGTGCAGAGGCCGGGCTCCGGAATGAGCAGGCTGCCTCTTCCTCTTCGGTCGTGTCCCGTTCCTCACGCCTTGTCTGGATGGCCTGCAAGCCCGCTAGCCAGTTATGTGGTGGGTCCTGTGGTTTTCGGGGAAACTTAAGTGCAAACTAGTCCCACAGTGAGCAGTAGAACCCAGATGCAGCCCCGGGTCTGGCAGAGGGCCATTGCCCAGACTCCAGCACTCACAGGGACCCCAGGACACTCTCCTGTCCCCAAGCTCCTGGGTGTACTCCGCAAGGCCTGGAAGTTCCTGGGCGTGGGGGCTGCTTGCTCCTCCTGTGGAGGCTCTGGGTGGGAGAATCAGCCTGCTCTGCCTCCTCCCAGGCCTCAGCCATATCGGACGCTCAAGGAATCAGACAGCGCAGAAGGCGACGAGGTAGGGAGTCCAGAGCGGCGAGCGCGGGAGCCCATGGGCCCTGCCCCGGCTCCTCCTGACCGGGCTGCCAGCATCGACCTTCTGGAAGACGTCTTCAGCAACCTGGACATGGAGGTCCCACTGCAGCCACTGGGCCAGGCCAAGAGCTTGGAGGACCTTCGGATCCCCAAAGACCTGAGGGAGCAACCGGGAACCTTCGACTATCAGGTATGATGCCAGCAGGGACGTGTACCTGCCCGGGCTGGTGCTTTCCACACATGAAGCAGGTGCCCCCCATGGGATGGGGAAGGAGACCAAGGGAGAAACAGCGACCTTTCCAGGGTCCTCGGCCGAGGCTCAGGGTCGTTCTGCCTGCAAACCCTGCCAGGCAGGCCCGCAGCCCGTGATCCTGTAGAAACGTTAGAGCTGACGGAAGTCGGCCCCTCCTGTCCGTGTGTGCGTCAGGCAGAGGTGTGCTGCCACTCCAGCCCACCCTCCCAGGACCCCAGTCCCGCCAAGTCTGCTCGGAGATTCCCGGGCTCTGGATTATTTGCACGGGACCACTGATCGTCCATCATGACTTGCGATCTGTCACATTCCCTCTCTGTGCCTGTCTCCCCACTTGCAAGTGGAGGCTGCTGACGGAGTGGCTGGGTCTGTGGATTCATGCGCGCCCTCCCTGCCCCTGACGCCTAGGTCGCGTCGCTTGTGAGTGGCAGAGCCAGGACGGGAGTCCAGTCCTGTTTCCCTGCCAACCAGGGAAGACACCTTTGCCATGCCCTGTGCCTCACTCGTCCTCAAGCTCCCAGGTGATTAAAAGTGCCCACGTGCTTTGAAAAGTGAAAAAGTCCCGGCCAGTAGATGGTCAATAAATGGAGTCATTTTCCTAAAACTTCTTGGCAACACTGACGTAAAAAGGACAAGGGCTTTTTCTGGAATCCCTCTGTGCAGTGAGAAAAAAGCCCGGCATGGAGTCTGAAAGGTGAGGACAACAGTGAGGAAAGCCTGGGCTTGGCATCTGGACAGACCCGGGCTCTCTGCTGCTGACCTGGGCCCAGCCCCCCGGCTGCCCTGAGTCCCAGGGCCTGATCAGCCACATGCCTGGGGCTGGGGACCTGCTGCCTTCCAGTCTGTCCGGGGCAGTCTCTGGTCACTGCCTCCCTCCTTCTCTCCCCCAGAGGCTGGACCTGAGCAGGAGTGACCGGAGCCGCGGGATGCCAGTGGCCTTGAAGCTCACCCACCCATACAACAAGCTCTGGAGCCTGGGCCAGGACGACATGGCCATCCCCAGCAAGCCCCCAGCCACCTCCCCCGAGAAGCCCTCAGCCCTGCTTGGGAACTCCCTGGCTGTGCCCCGCATGCTGCCGACCCAGGACAGCATCCTGAACCCCAGTGACAAGGAGGAGGCGCCCACCCCCACTCCAGGCAGCATCACCATCCCCCGGCCCCAGGGCAGGAAGACCCCAGAGCTGGGCATCGTGCCTCCGCCCCCCACCGCCCGCCCAGCCAAACTCCAGGCCGCCAGCACCGCCCTCGGGGACTTCTCCTCAGATCGGCTACAGGCCCTGAGCCGGGCCCCGTTCCCCGGGCTCCTCCCCAGTGCTACCCCCCAAGGACCCACCGAACCACTCCAGCCACTCAACCTGGCCCCCGGGGCTGCAAGCTCGAGCAGTGACACCCTGCTGGCCCTCCTGGACCCACTTAACACAGCCTGGTCAGGCAGTACTCTTCCGCCGGGCCCTGCAGCCCCAAACATAGCCACCTCCTTCACTCCCCAGTTTAGCTTCCCCCCAGCAGGGACCCCCACCCCCTTCGCGCAGCCATCACTCAATCCCTTCATCTCATCTGTGCCCGCAGCACTGCCTGCCATGGCCCTGGTCTCCACACCGGCCGGGCCTTTCGGGGCCCCTCCTGCTTCGCTGGGGCCAGCCTTTGCCCCCAGCCTCCTCCTGTCTGGTTCCGGCCTCTGTGGCCCACATAGATCTCAGCCCAACCTGTCTGCCCTCTCCATGCCTAACCTCTTCGGCCAGATGCCCATGGGTGCCCACACCAGTCCCTTGCAGCCCCTGGGCCCCCCAGTGGTCGCCCCTTCAAGGATCCGAACATTGCCCCTGGCCCGCTCAAGCGCCAGGGCTGCCGAGGCCAAGCAGGGGCTGGCCCTGAGGCCCGGAGACCCCCCTCTCCTTCCTCCCAGACCCCCACAGGGCCTGGAGCCAGCACTGCAGCCCTCTGCTCCTCGAGAGACCAGAGACCCCTTTGAGGATTTGTTACGGAAAACCAAGCAAGATGTGAGCCCGGCCCCGGCCCCAGGCTCAGTAGAGCAGCTCAGGAAGCAGTGGGAGACCTTCGAGTGAGCCAGGCGCCGAGCGAGGGCGAGCTGGGCCCAGCCATGCGCCGCCGGCCACTGCGCCCCAGGCCAGCCAGCCAGCCCTGCTTCCCCTGCTCCGTTTCTGCCCAGGTTCTGCTGGTGGGAAGGGATGGGACCCCCGTCTGCCGCCCCTCCTCCCCTACACACCACCCATCACTGAGGTCTGGCCGCTAGAGAATGGTGCCAGTTCTGGCCTGGGAATGGTCCCAGCCCCTGGGCACCCACCCCACCCTGCCACCACCCCTTCCCTGCACCCCTGAGTAGGTTTTGCACTAAAGAGGTCAGCTGGGCGAATGACTGCCCCAGACCCAGCCCCACCTGCCTTCCCCCTGGAAGCCTCCCATCAGGAGCCCCGAGGCTCCACAAGGCCTCTCCTCCCCAGCCCTGTTCCCTTGGCCCAACTACAGCGTGGCCCTGCGCACCCCACTGGGACCAGCACAGACGGCCGTGGTAGCCTCGGCCTGCGTGAGGGCGTCTGCACCAGACACGTGGTTTGGAGTAAGGAGAATATACCTACCTGGCGGGGCACTTGCAAACCCTCTCTAGCAATACACACACTCGTTCTTTCTTTGTCAGTCTTCACCCCAACCCTCAACCTTCAGTTGTTTCTGGCTTGGTAGGGATTTGGGGCCGAGGGATCCTTGGGAACCCTCTGAGAGCCAAACACAGCCCCAGCCGGCCCTGCATGGAGGCTGGGAGCACCAGCAACTCTGGTTTGTAAGAGAAAAAAATAGCAGCAGGTAAATCGAGTGCATTAGGAGGAGTCAGGCCGCCGTCCTGTGTTCTCCCTCTGGTTGCTGGGTTTCTCCAGGTCTCCAGTGTTACTCAGATGGGGCTCAGCCTCTTGTCACCTGGGATTGCGGGGGCAGAGCTGAGAAGCAGGCACCCCGATTCCAACTGGGAAGACCAGCTTCATGCCACAGGCTGATGCAGGAGGCCCAGCTGCCCAGGCTCCCTGGGTCAGGAGCGGGCAGGGGCACTGAGCCCTTCTCCAGGCCCTGGCGGAGTGGACAAACTTGGCTTCTCACGGCTTGGAGGCAGGAGAAGGGCCAGGAGCCACCCCCTCCCCCGCCCACGTAGCATAGAAATTCCTGAGGCCAGTGTCACCAAAGCTCAATTGAAATGTTTTGTTATTGTTTCTTTTATCTATCTTTTCCTTTTTACTTTATTGATTTGATGAATCTTAAAATTGACTAGTTTCAATAAACCGAGTTAAAATATGGCCCAACCATTTAAGAAAACAACCATCTGAGACATGCAGGAAATTGTGAGCGTTTTGACCTGATTTCTCATTTCCTATTTGTGAGTGGTCAGACACACAGCCTCAGAGGTGTCTGACTGGGCAAGGGGGCTCTGGAGGCCCCTCTAGCCCTGGGGAGCTTTGTCCCGGTCTGAGGGACCCTGTGTGGGTCGGTGAGGCCTGGAGGGCGGGCCCTGAGGTTCTCAGACGCGGGCTGTGACGAGCTGCTGGCCCAGCACAGCGCCCCTTCCGGAGTCGGTCACGGCCCCGTGGGCAAGTGGCTCTCTGGGCGCGTGGGCACCCCCAAGGCCTTTCGGGTGTTTCCATACAGGTTCCAGATCCACCACCCATCCTGGGCAGACCCCCGAGCCCTGTCCGCAAAGGGAAGCCTCCCGTCCCCTCCCCACCCCCGTAGGCAGGGTATGAGATAAGAGGTACGGTGGGGCCCCAGGGAAGCGGAGCCCACCCCGCGGTCTGTCTCCCCGGCTGTGCTGGGGGCTGGTGGTGAGCCTTCCACGTTCCCAGGAGCACTGTTGTCTCTTCACTTGCTGGACTGAATTTGCACCCAAGGATGAATGTTGTGTGTGCGTTCAATAAAATCTTCTTGGGGAGAAGGTTGGTATCCCTGTGTCCTGAGGAAGCCCTGGGGGAAGGGGAGGGCTCAGAGCAGTCAGGGAAGGATTTGACCCCTAGCCCAACACCCCAGCTTCTTCCATTTGAGCCTCTGAGCCCAGGCCCTTCCCTGTCCCAAGCAGGGCGGGGGCGGGGGGAGCTGGTCACAAGCATGCACAGGCTTGGCCAGTCCATGGAGTGAGGCTGCCGGTCACAGATGGTGTTGAGAGTGCCCAGACTCCAGGGAACAGTTCAAGAGAACAGCAGAAAATTCAGCCCCATAGATCTCTCATTAGCAAGGGCAGAGCCTTAGAACCAGCAGCTCTGTTGAGTGTTTGTGTTAGGTGATCTGGACCCAGAGGTGGTGTTAAACACACCCAGTCCCCCATCATCTGGTCATGCCCCCCTCCCCTGGCTGCCCTTGAAAAGGACAGGTGCCAGAGCTCTTAGGAGTGAGAGAGGACAACATAGGGCTCCCCAATAAAATGGCACTGCTTTTATTTATTGGGGTTTCACGTGTCTTAGAGGAGTCTGCAAGAACACAGGTTCGCCAAATCCCTGATTTAATAAAATCACCAAGGCACCGGCTGTGGCTAAGTTGCTGGCACCAGATGTTTCCTCCCCCACTTTCCCAGGAGTCATGATGGAGAAAGTTGGGGGAAAGGTACCGCCTTGTACAGGATAAGGACAAAGCGAGCCTCTTACCCTAGTGTTCAGGGCACTTCCTGTCCCAGCCTCGGCTGAACCCCTCAGTCTCGGCCACCCACATGCTCCCTTACCCCCCATCACCATACGGTTCTACTTCAGATTTTGAGGCCTCTGCCTCTGGAAGCTGGTGAGACCCTGAGGGGAGCTGGGTAAAGTCAACTAAAAGTGGAAAGGGGTCTCCTGGCCTTGGCACAGGAGGCACTGGCCTGAGAAACAGGAAGGACGGAAGGGCATGTCTCGAGATCAGGGAGGAAGGGACTTCATGAGACTAGAAGGAGGCCAGGCACGTGGGGGGGGGGGAGATGCCCCTCTGGGATCTGTGGATGGCATTGCCAGGGAAGGGACTGGAAGCAAAGCACATTCCTCCTCTGCATCCGTGTCTGTCTGCAGGACCAGCCCCGACACAAAGAGGCAGTGCCAACATCTGCTGAGTTCAGCAAACAACTCTGAGGGCTTTCTGCGAATCCTGAATCCCACCCCCCCACCCCCACCCCAACACATACACAGCCATTGAGAGAGGTGACGGGCACTGGAGAATGAGGTGGTCAGCACAGGGCTGGCGGGGGGGGGGGGGCAGGGGGTTTGCTCCTTCGTCCTCTGGCCTTCTTGCCCCCCCCCCAGGAAAGCCCCTTCCCCCACTTTCTCTCAGCTCCAGGCTGACAACCCTTCCTGAAACCTAAAAGGGTGACCCAGAGAGCCCAGCGGCACTGAGGCCCAGAGCTCTTTCCCCATTGCCGTCGCTGATCCTCACAGCTGCCCCGTGAGGTAGGCAGAGGCTGCCACCCCCACCCCCACCCCCGGCAAGGGGTGACAGCTCCAGGCAGCCAGTCCTCCGCTCCTGCAGATCTGCCCCGGACGCGCTCTGTGTTCCCACGCGTCCCATCTCTGGGGCCGCGGGCTCGTGACCCCCCCCCCAGTTTCCCAGCTGCCTCCAGCATGGGGGCAGCCTCCAGAGCCTCCAGAGCTGCAGAGGATGCCGGAGCTGGGGGGCTGGGAAGGGGATCCCCCCAACCCAGTCACCCCTCCGTGGGATCGCGTGCACCCACAGCAGAGACACGGACGTGCCCACGAACCCCGTCCCCCAGGGACACCGTGTGTGCCCGCGGGTGCTCCTCCCCTGCACAGCGATGTGCTTGCGGAGACAAGAGCCGGCGGGGCCAGTGGTGCAGAGCACGGCCTCGCCAGCAGCCCCCCCCCCCCCCCCCCGCCGCCGCCGGCTTCCCTGAGTGCTCCCCTCTCCTGTCCACAATGGGGCAGAGGCGGGGGCCGCCAGCTAAGGCGACGCTTCACCAGCAGACACCCTGGGCCCCGCAGCTGCGAGAGGAGGCCAGCCACGGGGTGTGGCCTCCTGGGGTCCTCGGGTAGAAATCATCTGGGACCTCATGGGTGCTGGAGCCGGCAGCTGGGCAGGCCTAGATGAGTCTCTCCTCTGGCGGCACCTTGAGGACACTGTCCATCTCCAGCCGGGCTCCGGCCACCTCCTGCTGGCTGGGGCTGTAGGTGCCCTCGGACTGGCGGCGCTTCCTGGCCGCCAGGACCCCTGACAGGAGGCCCAGGAGGAGGAGGAGGAGACAGGTGCAGGCCGCGGGCACGGCCGCCTCCAGCAGCGGGAATGGCAGGGACGGCGGCAGGCCCTTCTGCGAGAGATGCGGTAATGAGGGCTGGGGCCGCGGGGTCCGTGCCAGGGCGGGCGGGCGGGCGGGCAGGGGGGTGGTACCTAAACTTCACAATGGTCTAATGAACAGGGGTGGGGGTCCTCCGTCACTCCCGGGAGGGAGGACAGGAATCTTTGCTTTATTCTGTTTACCAGTAAATTCCAAGTGCCCAGAGCAGGGCTTGCCTGGTAGCAGTCGGTAAGGAGTAAAGGAGAAAACAGACGCTTTGCCCAGATGCCCCAGACACATGACCAGCAAGCCAGGACTGGCAGTCTCCTCCGTCTGCCCCCAGGGCCCATGCCATGCCCACGCCACCATCCTTCAGCCTTGAATTGCAGCTGCAGGCCCTTCCTTCCCTGGCCAAAGTGGGCCCTGCCACCCAGCCTCCCTGCAGTAAACTCATCCAGTCTGAGGCGGTGGGGTCTTGATCCCTCCCCATCCCAAAGGGTGGTCTGGTTTCTTAGTGGCTGTGGAGACCACGCTTAACCCCAGTAGGAGGCCTCTCAGGCAGCAGTAAGTAGGAGAGGCTCCCCAGCCAGGTGGCCTGTGCAGGGCAGGAGCGGGAGGTGGGGTCGCCTAGCTGAGGGTGAGCTCAGAATCCACCAGGGTGTGCCCGGCTAGGGAGACTGAGACCAGGCTTTGGGGAGCCCAGGAAACCTCTCCATCTCCAGTCACAGAACTAGGATGCCCCCATCAAAGGCCTGGAACTTCGAAGCCCCCAAATCACAGAATTCCCAGCTTCCAGAGCCCTAGGGTCTCAGACTCACCGGCCCTCCCTCTGTCCTGTGAAGCCTCTCGGCCCACTGGGACCTGGGTCCCAAGTCCCAGTACCCAGTCCTGAAGGAGGAAAGGTACCCAGGGCTGGAGAGAAAAGTTCATACCAGCTTGGAATGGGCCATCCCCAGCCTCTACCCCTGGGTACTTCTGGGAGAGCTGTAAAGTCATTTCCTCCCTTGGCCCTGTGAGGAGGGCGGCGGGGGGGGGGGGGGGGGGGGGGGGGGGGGCGGCGGGAACCAGAGGCTGTAAAGTTCAACTTGAAAGGAAACATTCCCCAGAAGCAGAGGGGATTTGCGGGTTTATGACTGGGGCTGCCAGAAGCCTGTGGAGATCAAGGCTCCTCCCCAGGCTTCCTACCAGCACCCAGGTGGGCTCACTGCCCACTGGGCCTGCGGCGCTGGTTCCGCCCCTTGGTGGGGAGGGGGGTGGTCAACGGGGAGGTTCAAGCTCAAGCTACCTGCTGGCCGCCACCGACTGGGGCCCTGCTCAGCTGAGCCTCCCTGGCTGCTCTGGCTCAGAATCGCGGCCTCTCCAAATCCTACTCTAGAATCCTGGCCCACAAACCACTGGAGATTACAGGCTCTTGTATCCACCGGCCGAAATCCCAGAATTCCAGGATCCTGTGGGTCCTGAGTCCTGGCCCCAGAAAGGACTTGGCAGAGCCCGAGTGTCTCACTGAGGGATGGTGGGGCCTCCTAGGCCCGCCCTGAGTCTCCGGCCCTTAGTACTCCCCACCCCACGACAGGGCTGGTCCAGGAAAACAGCACCACAAGGGCTTTAGGCACCCCCACAGCCCCAAAATCATCTCACTAAAGTCCAAAACAGGGCACTCGCCAAGCCCCCCTGGCATCACTCACCACCACTTCACAGAACTGGCCTGAGAACCTGGCACTGCAGATACATTCATACAGCCCACCAGCCGCCCGGCAGGTGCCGCCATTCAAGCAGGGGTTGGCCTCACAGGGGATCGGACACCTGGGAAGCAGAGAAGGCGAGGCTCGGAAAGCTGCTCCCTCCTGTGCGGTCTCCTGTTCCCCCATCTGCTTTAGCTTCTCAACAACCCCCCCAAACACGCAGGTGTCCTTCCACGGTCGCCATGCATGGTCCCCGCCCTGCAGGGCCCTGCTGGGTGACTGAGGCCGACTGTGACCTCCACCACCACCCGCCCCTTGCCCCAGCATTCACGACGGACAATGGCCCGCCCAGTCAGAAGCACCGGGGAGCCTGTGTGAGGGCAGCTGCCTGGGATGGGGACACCCTCTCTCCGCAGTGGGCCCAGAACCTGCCCGTTTACAGGCTCCCTGGGCAGTCCCGATGCAGGTGGCCTGAGGATGAGGCTCTCAGAAGCACCACCAGGCAGCTGCCTCCCCCCATGATGGCATAACAGATGGCCTTGGGAACCCCGGGAGGAAAGAACTCAAGCGACAGAGGTGGGCCATCTGGCACTGTGGGCACAGTGAGGGCTGAGAAGGTGAGCAAGGATCCACACCCCACCCTGCCTGCCCTGCCTAGAGGGGACCCAGAACCCCCCCGCCCGGGTCCCAGGCCCACCCCCCGGGGCCCCCAGGCCCACCTCTGGCCAGCAAAGCCCCCCTGGCAGCTGCAGTTGGCCCCCTGGGGCCCACCCTCGCAGGGGCCACCGTTGAGGCAGGTGAAGTTCAGGCTGCATTCCTCTGGCAGGACAGGCAACCTGGGGAGAAAGCACAGAGGCTGCACCGGGGTAGCAGGCTGGGGACCCGGCCCGGCCCCCCCCGCCCCTGGGGCTACCACTGGCCACCTGAGCTGTGGGATTCAGGGCCCACCTGCCATGGACCCTGATAGCGATCATGGAAGTGGCATCTGAGGTGGAAGGGAGGGGGAAGAGGGCTGTCCTGCGGCTCCAGCCCCACCCCCAACAAGGTGTACAACCTCCAGAGCCTGGATGGGACCGGCTCCCCATGCTCAGAGGTCTTTGAGAAGCTGATGAATGTCCGGACTCTCCTCGGAACACAAGCATGTTCCTAAACATAAAACTTGGGCCTGACATTCCTCCTGGGGGTGGGGGAGTCACGCCTCTGCCAGACAACCCTCCATAAGCTTGGCTCCAAGCCAAGCTTGGAGAGGGGAGTCAAAACCAGACTGAAAAGGGGGAGCATCAAAGCCTCCACCCGGCTCATTCTGGTCCCGTTATGCTCACGGGACTAATGGGGATGAGCATCGGTGGCCCCGAGGCGGCCAGGCAGGGAAGCCTCCAGGTTTGCTTCCAAATCTAGCTCTGGGATCCCCCATCCCCTACCCCCCCACCCCCGGCCAGGAGCGTCATTGATCTCAAATTCAAACTTATCTGGGTTTTATCTGGCAATGCTAGGGGACTGCTGTTCCCATTTCACAGACGAGGGCACGGAGGCTCGGAGAAGGGAAGTGGCTGGTCCACAGAACCAGAGCTGCGGCTGCGGAGCCCATGGACTTGGGTGCCCCAACCCACCCCCGCCCCGGGAACCCACCGGGCCCCTGGGGCCCAGGTTACCCCCACGCCGTCCGCACCTGCAGCGCGGGCCCGCGAAGCCAGGCGGGCAGCGGCACTCGAAGCGGCCGTCGGGGCGTGAGTGGCAGCGACCGCGAGCACAGGGTGCCGAGCGACACGGGTCGGCGCGGGCCTCGCAGCGCGGGCCCTCCCAGCCCGGGCCACAGGCGCAGGCGAAGGCGTCGAAGAGGTCGCGGCAGGCGCCGCCGTGCAGGCAGGGCGACGGGACACACACGCGCGCGCCGTGGCAGCCGAGGCGTGGGGCAGGCGCCCCGGGCCAGGCCGAGAAGTGCTCTCGGGAGCCGGGGGCCGCGCCGGGTCGTGGGCGCGCCAGGGGCAGCGGGAGGCCGCCGACGGCCACGCGACCCAGGCAGCCGGTAAAGTTCTCCGCCAGCAGCACGCGGGCGGCGCCGGGGCCGCGCAGGAAGCCCAGGTCGCCGGCCAGGCCGCGCAGCACCACGGGCGCCGACGCCCCGTCCAACCAGAGCAGCCAGCGCGACGCGGCGGCCACCGGGCGCTCCATGGCCAGGCGCACGCGGTGCCAGGCGCCGTCGGCCACGCGGGGCCCGGACGCCGGCAGCACTGCCCCGGGCAGGCCAGAGCCGCTGCGAACGCCGGCCACCAGCGAGCCGTTGCGCACGGCCAGCCAGACAGCCGCGTGGGCACCCGCGGTGGCGCGCAGCAGCCCGGCCTCGGAGTCGCGCGTGCGGAAGGCCAGCGACAGGCCGCTGAGCGACAGCCCCGATGATGCGTTGTGCCCGCTGAAGGCGGCCGCGGGGCCCTCGCGGAACGTGGCTTCGGCTACACCTGCGGGGAGAGGGAGCGTCGGGGAAGGGCCCACGGGCACCCACCCCGGGCCGAGCCCGCGGGTGACACACCTGCCGCCCCCACGGCCCCCGCCCATCTCTAGGGGGCACACCCACCCACCCATCATTCAATTCCGGGAACCATCGCCCCCACCGCCGTGGCTTCCACCGCTCACAATTCCCTACCTCCGAGAACCAGCTTCTGCCGCGCTGGGGAGACCCACCCTACCCTCCGGGTCACAGGCCAGGCAACAATAATGCCTCTGCCCCCTTCCCTCTTCATTGGAGTTGTTCAGTCTCATCCCTGAGGCTCATTATTCACTGCAGTCATCTTTCTTAAATGCAGATTTTTAAAATGCTGATCATGCATTTCAATAAAATGCAGTCACCTTTCTAAAATGCTGATCATGTCCCTCTCCTGCCTAAAACCATCCCATGGCTCCCCACTGCCCTTGGGGAAAAGTTCTGAGCTGCCTGGCCTACCTCTCAAGGCACCTCCTGGCAACATCTAGACTCCAACACCCGTAACTGATTCAGTTGTTCTTATAAACCCCAGGATCTTTGCACATGCTGTTGCCCCTCCTTAAAATGTCCTCCCCTACGCCCAGTCAGTCTTACTTGTCCTTGGAAACCTGGTGAATGCTGTCTTCCTCCAGAAAACCTGTCCCTCTGGATGCAGTGGCCTACCCACACTGGGGGCTGTTGGCATCCTGGTCCACTGCCTAGGAGCCCTCAGGGCTTCACCCAGCCTGGGTGTCCAGAACCCAGCATGTGGGCTGCCCGGAGCACACACTCACAGACAAAGCCGCCAGGGACCTCCTCACAGGTGGCAGGTGGGAGGCAGGGCTGGCCAGGACACCACAGCTGCTGAGCACACGTCAGCCCCGTGAAGTTGACAGGGCAGGTGCAGTGGAAGTCATTCCAGGTGACGAGACAAATTCCACCATTGAGACAGGGGTCAGGCTGCAGAAAAATCAGGGCAGGGATTGGCTCAGGCCTGGGGCTAGCATCATCCTACCATAACCATCACTGTAGTGGCTCTTCACTGAGCACCTACTACAGACACATTAACTCCTCACAAACACATAGAGAGGAAGTCACTATTGTCCCCATTTTACAGATAAAGAAACTGAGGCTCAGAGAGAAGCCACTTGCCTGGCTCATCCAGGCAGGAAATAGAGGAGCCAGAGTTCACACTCAGGCCATTCCAATGCCAAGGCTGGTGTTTTGTCCATGGACCCGAGGATGTCCCTCTTTCCCAGGCAGCTCCTACAGAAAGGCTCAGGCAGCCCTCTGCATGGGTCTGGGTGTCTGTCTCACACCAAGACTGGGGAGGGAGGTATGGGGCCCACAGAGGGCAAGAGCAGCTGGGCCAGAGAGATTAATCCTGCTCTGCCACTCTCTAGCAGTGGGAACTTGGGCAGAGTGCTTCACCTCCCGCCATTTTCCTCACCAGAAGGACGTGCTAACCCTCAGAGATGCAGGGTAGACCCTGAGAAAGGGAGCCACCCTTCTTCCCGGGGAACTCACACTGCACGTGTCCTCGGAGACGCAGCCCATGGTGAGGTTCCAGGACTGCCTGCTGCCCAGCTCGCTGGGCTGGCTTGAGTTCCCCAGCAGCAGCGGAAAGAACGGGAGGTGGAGGTCATTGAGTCTCAGGTCCTGGAGGCAGCCTCGGAAGGGCCCACCCCAGGGCTCGGCATCAGCAGGGAGGAGCCTCCCACCCACGTGCACCTGCTGCCCCAAGCCCTGCAGCTGGTCAGGCCCGAAGCTGAGCGTCACCAGGTGGCGGAGCCCATCATCCCAGCGCCCAGGAAGCACCAAAGTAGGACTGCCCAGCACCTCAGCCTGGATCTGGCCCTCGCTCAGGAATACTGTTAGGCCAGCTACTGAGTCATTGGCAAGTTGGAGCAGCAGGCCAGCAGGTTCCCGAGTACGAAGGAGAAAGGACACGGTGAGGTTGGGGCCTGGCAGCTGGTGGAGCAAGAAGGAGGCAGAGCTCAGGGTGCCCCCCAAGCCAAAGGTGGCAGCAGGAACCTCTGCAGGGAGAGAGGGTGTTGGGTGTGAGGCCTGTGGGCTAGGGGAAGGCACACTCCCTGCCCCGGTGAGGGGGGGCCCACCTGCCTTGCTCCTCACCATCAGCGCAGGTAGGACCACTGTAGGGCCGAGGGCATTTGCAGTGGAAGTGAGCCCACATGTCCACGCAGGCCCCTCCATGGGCACAGGGTGGAGGCTGACACTGGTCACGGCGCTTGCAGCCCAGAAGGACAGTCTCGCCCAGGTCCTCGGGCAGCAGGAGGTGCCCGTCCACCTGCACGTCCTCGAGGCAGCCTTCAAAGGCTGTGCCACCCAGCTGGGCAGAGCAGAACCTGGCAGGCGTCAGCGCTTCGGAAGCCACAGGACCGGAGGCCACAGGACCGGAGGCCACACAGAGCTGGGCAGGGCAGTCCTCATGCCAGAGCCGCAGCTCCAGGACGGCCGGGCGCAGCGAAACCTCCACTCCGTGCCAGTGGCCATCATTTAAAGCCAGGTCCGGCAGCTTCAGGGTAAGCCCGGTGGTGTTGCCGTGGCTCCAGAGGGTGGCCTGAAGTATGCCCCCTGCCAGGGCCAGCTCCAAGCTGTCCTGGGTATCAGCGCGAGTGGCCAAGGCACCAGCAGGTAGTGTGGTGCGAAACCTCAGTGCCAGACCCCGGGGGCCGCCAGCCGGCACGGTTGTCTGCACAGGGCTCCCGGCCACCACAGAGAAGGTGGTATTCTGGCCACAGAAAGGGCCGTGGGTACCAGGTGGGCAGCGGCAGGCATAACTGTGCATGCCGGCCTTGAAGATGGGGATGCAGGTGGCAGCCGGTGGGCAAGTGTGGCCCTGGCAGCCGGTGAGCCGCACAGAACAGTCATGCCCACCCCAGGCCTCCGGGCACCTGCAGACGTAGCCCGCCACAGTGTCATCACATGTCCCACCGTGGAGGCAGGGCTCCGACAGGCATTCATCCACATCTTCCTGACATGCCAGGCCTTCGGGAGAGACCACACCAAGGCTCAGCACTCAAGGCAAGAACGAAGCACTCAAGGCAGAGCTTACATGCCTTTTGGGCTGGGGATCTCAGCATCTAGCAACTGAACGAATTCCCAATCCCCAAAGGATTTCTCATGGTCCCCTAAAGTCCCCGGAGGCTGGAATCCAAGATACCCCTTCCTTTCCCGTATTTGGTGGGTCTCCGTGCCCCATGGATTCCATCCCCTAAACACTCGCTGGTCTCCCCTTTTCTCCCACCCCACCTCTGCCTCACCAGCTCACAGGTCCAGGTCTAGCGTCCTCTACTTTGCCTGCCTTCAACCCCTCTACCATCCATTTCCTCAAGTAGCCAGAGGCCTATTTCTAGAGCATCGCCTGGCCAGATTCCCCTGCTGCTTAAGGTCCAATCACTCACCCTGGCACTCAACATCCCTCAGGGTCTGGGCCCTACCAGGCCCTCAAGTCTCAACCCTGCTCCCTCCAGACCTTGAACTGCCCGTTCCCCCAAGCATTTCCTGGAAAACTTTTCCCTGGGGCTTTGCTCATACTGTTTCCTCTGCTTGGAATGCCTTCTCCTCACTTACCCTGCCGGTCAAACTCCTAGTCATCCTGCAAAGCCCAAATTCAAAGGGCCAGGCCCCTAGGAGGCTTTTTCTCTGATTTCCAACCCCAAGCTCTGTGTCACTCCCACCTCCTTGCCCACTCCCAGACACAGTTCCCCGGAACCCTGTACTGAAAGAATCTGTTTACTCAGCTGAGATCTCCTCTGGAGACCTGAATATGTTCTTGGTGCCCAGCAAAGGGCCTGGCATGGCTTTTGTGGACAGAGTGCCAAAATGGAGGAGGGAGTGGGGTGGATGTATGCATCTAGGCTCCATCCCCCAGTCCCTCTGCCCTAGCACCCCATGCTGACTATGGAGGGGCCACCTCACCCTCCCCTCCAGAAGCTCCCACAACAGGTGCTCTGGCCACAGCTTGGGTCAAGAGGCCACAGCCCAACCCCAGCTCAGCCAGAGCCTCCACAAAACAACCAAGGCCAGCCCTTCCCACCATACCCCAGCTGGAGGAGCCCAGGCCCAGAGAAGCCACCAGGATTTGAATCCTGACCCCAGTCAGCCCCCAAACCCCACAGCCTCCTTTTGGGGACAGCCGGTCACACCTCATCCTGCCCAAGGCCCCAGCCCTGCATACCTGCCAGGAGCCACAGGACCCCCGGGAAAGTCCACAGAGCCCACGGCCCCATCGCATTTCCCCACGGATGGCCAAGAGTGGCGGGCGGGTCGTGGGCCGGGGGAGCAGAGCTCCCCGCCTGACTGGCCGCCTCCTTCGGAACCAGCTCAGGAATGCCAGGCACTGGCCTCCCCCAGGCCGGCACGACCCAAAGGGAGGATGGGGGTGGACAGTGGCAAGGAGCCCAGCCCTACGGTCGGGGTTCCCCTCCCGGGCCCTGACCTCAGATCTGACCTCCCTGTCACCCATCAGATGAGCTCAGCTGGGGGAGGAGCTGGGCTCTGGCTGACACTGGTGAACCGCAAGGAACGACACCCCCTCTCTCAAGCCTCCGTTACTTCATCTGTAAGAACCCTACCTCATGGGGGTGCGATGAGGAGGGAACGAAATGCCCAGAAAGGCTCTTCAGGGGCAGCGCACACCGTGGTGGGCCCGCTGTGGTGCCTGCAAGGCCATGCTCCCAGGCCGGACTCAGGGAGTCTCAGCCCACAGGGGCAGACGATGGGTTTCCCCGGCGGCCACCCCAGGGCGAGGGACACTGAGCCTAGCATGTCTGGGCCGCTGAGGTGGGAGGGAGGGGGGTGATCGCCACCTCCTTGTTCTGGGGGGGGGAGCCAGTGCCCAGGAAGCCTGCCAGGGAGAGGAGCCCGTGTGCCCAAGCAGGAATGCGGGCGGACACGGGGGAAGTGTCGCACGCATTCCAGAGGGGGCAGGGACACTCGGGGAGGATGTGACGGGTGCTTTGGGCTCACCAGCGCCCATGGAAGGGTATCTGCGTGTCTACGCATCTGCTGTGCCCAAGGCAGGGAGCGCTTTTCTGCAACCCAACTCCCGCCCCACAGGCCCCAGCTGCTAGAGGACAAGCTCACCCTTCTATGTGTGATGCCCCCGTTTCCCTCTTCTGTCCTCTTCCTGCCGGCCCGTTGGCCTCTGCCCGGCCCTTGGCTGTCAGGTGCTTAGGGTTCTCTTTGCCCATCACCCCACACATTCTCCTGGACAGTCTTGGCCACCCGTGGTCCTAGCTGCCAGGACCGTACTCCCGAACCCCGGTCTCTGGCTTTTCCTGGGCGCCAGACCCTGGACCACCGGCCCCCAACCTGGCTCCTCCCTGTGGGTGCTCCGCAGACACTCGCACTCAGTATGGGCAAGGACGGACACCCAGCATCCCCCCCAGGGCAGAAGCATCACTGACACCTCCCACTCATGCCTGGACTAACCCCCAGGGCCTCCAGAGTGTCCCCCCTAAATAGTTCTCAACTCACTTAGTTCCCTCCACTTTCACCTCCAACGCCCGGGTTCCCGCTCAGCCCCTCTTAGCTGTCACCCCAACCAGCACACCCACCTCCTTCCTGCTCTCCTCGTCCCCATCAATCCAGCCTCCACGCATCAGCCGGAGGAAGCTTCTCACCCCAGGCCCACCGACTCTGCCCTTGCCCTACCCTGGTGCCCATCCCGCCCCAACCCCCACCCCCGCACCTGTGTAGCCATCTGGACAGTGGCACCGGAAGCCGTTGGGCAGGTCCTGGCAGCGGCCTTCGTTGAGGCATGGCCGTGAGGCACACTCGTCCACATCCACGCCACATTCGTCCCCTGCAAGAGGGCCAGCCATGGTTCCCACCCGGGCCCTCAGAACCACACTGGAGCTGGAAGGGCCCGTTTTAGAGCTATGGAGACTGAGGCCCAGTGAGACGTGCTGATTCAGGCGGGTGGCACATATGTGGCAGGGCCAGGCCTCGAGCGGAGCCCTGGCATCCTTCCCCCCGCACCCACACCCTGGTGGACCTGCTTCCCTGGAAGGGTGGAAGGAGACTCACCCTCAAAGCCCGGAGGGCAGCGGCACAGGAAGCCGGCAGCGTGGCGGAAGCTGAAGGTGCCTGGGAAGGTGGCGCGGGCGCCTCCGTAGAGCGCTGGGTCCGAGCGCTGCAGGCACTGGCCCCCATGCTGGCAGGGGCCCGACTCACACTCATCCTCATCCACCTCGCACTGCTGGCCGCTGTAGCCTGGGGGCACGCGCGCGTGGGTAGCAGGTCACACGGGGTCACCGGGCAGACCCCCTCCACTGAGGCCAGGCTGGAACGACAGCTCAGAATATGCTCACGGATATGGTGAGGGACGGATGCACCGAGGGCGGTACGAATGACCATGGCACCTTCATCAGTGTGCTATTACTACTATTGCTAGTACTACTGAGCACTTTGCACGTGTCAACGCTTCACGGGCTTTACACCTTTACCCTCCTCGCAACAACGCCAGGAGCAGGTGCTACGATTAGCCCTATTTTGCAGAACTCCGCAAAAGTGAAGTTCAGAGAAGTTGCAGCTACATGCACATGCTCCGAGGACAGGTGAGCCCCGGCGCACACCTCCCCGCCGCCCCAGACTGCGCCCCGTGGGGAGCGGATACACACACGCGCGCACGCGCACACACCTGGCCAGCAGAGGCAACAGAAACACGCACACCTGGCCAGCAGAGGCAGTGGAAACACACACGCACGCGTACACACACCTGGCCAGCAGAGGCAGCGGAAACACGCATGCGCACGCGCGCGCGCGCACACGCACGCACGCACACACCTGGCTCACAGAGGCAACGGAAACACGCATGCGCACACGCACACGCACACACCTGGCCAGCAGAGGCAGCGGAAGCTGCCGAGGCCCTCGAGGCAGGACGCGTTGTTCGCGCAGGGCGCCGACGCGCACTCCAGCACCTCCTGCTCGCAGCGCGCGCCCTCGTAGCCCGTGTCCGCACAGTCGCACCGGAACCTGGAGCGGGGCGCGGGGCGCCGGCTGAGCACGCCCGAGCCTCCACCTGCCCACCACCGCGGCCCCGGGCTGTGTGCAGCCTCCTCCCCCCGCGTCGGGGCACCGGCCGCCCGCTCACCCAGCTCACCCGTTGACCAGGTCGTGGCACTGGCCCCCGTGCGCGCACGGCTGGCTCTGGCACTCGTCCAGGTCCAGCTGGCACCTGGTGCCCCCGTAGCCCGGCGCACACACGCAGCGGTAGGAGCCCACGCCGTCCAGGCACGAGCCCCCGTGCAGACAGGGCGCCGAGGCACACTCGTCCACCTCCGCCTCGCATGTCACCCCTGGACAGGGCCGGAGACACAGACAGACAGATGGACACCCAGAGGGAGGACGAAAGAGGCTCAGGCAGGCCGACCCGAAACCAGCTTCAGACGGCTACAAGGAGCGGAAACCCGAGGATGCCGAGAGAATCCATCGGTCCATTCGTCCAGGGCAGGTATTTCTTGAGCCAGCAACGGCAATGGGGTAGAGACCAGACGGCCGTCCCTCCCTCCCTGAGCTCACAGCAGTGTAGCTGGGGAGACCGGGATTAGGTCAATTATTACATAGATGCGGACTGATTTTTAATTGTGATAAGCTCAGCAATGGGAGTGAAGTGGATCCCCTAAAAGCCAGACCCAAGGTTCTGGCCTGGGGAATTGGAGTCAGGGAAGGCTTCTTGGAAGAAGAGCCTTTTGAAAGATGGTAAGCATTCACTAGATTGGGATGGGACTGTGCCAGCATTTGGTTTCCAGGCTGGGGACTGGTCCAGAGCAGCTTGGGGCAGGGACATGGTGCCCTCAGAAAGGGGAGCGTGGAGGGTCAAGAGCAAAGGAGAGAGCAGAGGAGGTGAGGTGAGGCAGGGCTGGGGGCTGTGGTGGCCTTTGGGGCCCCAATCTGGGCTTATCCTAAAAGTGGGAAGCAGCTGAGTTACACGATTCTGTCTACACTGTGGAAGGCTCACTCTGCCAGCTTTGAAGAGAGTGTAGAGAGGGATTCCGTTGGGGAAGGACAGGCCCCAGCGAGAAACCAGCTCCTCCTGGTTTCCCCTGCACCTTCTTGCTTCTAAAGCCCCAAGTCCGGGGAAGCCCGTCAGCCCTGGGCGCAACTGAGACAGTTGGGCGGCCCTCAGGGGAGATGTGTGCAGATGAAGGGAGATGGAAAATCTCAGGGTTTGGGGATGTACTGCCTGCGTTCATCCGGGGACCCACATGTCACGGTGGACTCCAGAGGCCCTGCCCCTGCCCCCTACGTGGGGTGGGTCCTGGGGGGCCAGGGAACCAGCTGGCTCCAGCTGGAACCTGCCCCCTTCCCAGCTCAGTGAGCACGAAACACAGCCCCTCCTTCCTGTGACCCCTCACTCCTCCCGCCCCAGTCCCACGCCCACCCTCTGTGCCAGGGGGAGCCAGGCCCTGGCCGCTTGGAATCCCAACCTCCCCCGCCTGGCTCCGAACGGAAGGAGGAGGAGAGAAATGAGTCATGGCTGACTCTGCCCCCGCTCACATCCGCAACTCACCCAGAAAGTGTGACCCAGAGCGCCCGGGCACATCTGGCACACACACCTGCTGGCACTCACACACCTCTGTTCCCACGGATGCATTCAGGGAGCGCAGACACCCGCAGATAGAGACACACACAGGCCCTTCGCCTGACCTCCCTCACACACACACAACTAACACTCCAGACGCCGAGGCTCTCAAATGGTGAGAAGGGTACGTGGGACCCGTTTGCAGAGTCTGTTCCAAAGTGCCAAGACCCATCTCTTCACTATGAGCTCCCTCCCCTGGGGCCCAGCCCCCCTCCCCACCCCCCACCCCCCAGTGTGCAACCCCTGCTCTGAGGTGACCTCAAACTGCCTTCCGCCCTCAGAGCAGAGTTGTCTGAATTCAGGGTTGAACTAGAACCAGGAGTGTCTATACTGCAGTGCTCCCCACTGCCCTGGATGTAGCCTCTCCCAGACCTGTGCCCAGCTGCCCCTTCCTTCCTGGCTTCTGGACAGTCGCTCCGGGATGCTTCTGATTACAGCGTGGATAGGACTGGGACAGGGCCATACTCTGGAGGAGAGAAGCAGCATGTACGCATGCCAGTCTGCGTTCTGAGCCCTTGGATACCTTGTGTCTACATTATCCACCCACTTGAGACAGCAGGGATCCCTGGGGTACATTCACGTTACAGTTTGAACAAGACCACCAGTGTCTCTCTGCTGGAGCTCTAGGGGCTACTCAGAGGGGAAGAGGGTCCACATTGCAACCTGAACCATACCAGGGGTGTCCATACTCTAGAACCATCAGATGAGCCAGACGGTGTCTACACTACAGCCTGACACAGGTCTGGAGTGAGTAGATGCTAGAAAGACTGTCTAGACATGTCCTCATTAAAGCCAAACCAGGCGTACTTGCACTCTGGTCCCACCAGAGATGCCTGGGGGTGTCTCCACCCCCAGCGCCAAGCTGAACTCCAGAAGGGACCGAAATAACCTTTGTCCAGTATCTGTTAAATGTCAGGCACCAGGCGCACTCACACGCTTATACTGTCATCCAGAGCCAGGTTAGCTCGAGAAGCATCCATTCTGTAGCAAGACCCAGAGCGGAATGCCCTGGAGCTTCCAGGATGTCTGGGGGTGTCTCTATACTAAAGTCAAAGCTGAATGCGTGATTTTACACCCTGAGCCACTGATGGGATGGACACTATGGGCCTCCTCCCAGGATGTGAGGCCATTACCTGCATAACCAAGGGGACAGCGGCACTCATAGCGATCAGCCAGGTTGTGGCAGGTGGCCCCGTGGCGGCAGGGCCGGGATGCACACTCGTCGATGTCCAGCTCGCAGCGTGGGCCCTGGAACCCAGGCACGCAGTAGCAGCGAAAGCCATTGGGGTCTGGACCCTGGGGCAAGCACAGAGCGCCGTGGTGGCACGGCTGGGTGGCACAGCCCCGGGGCTTCATGGGCCCACAGGTGTAGCTACCATTCTCCATAGCCTGGCACTCAGTCCCTGGAGCACACGGGGCTGAGGCACAGACACTTGGGGTCTCCGAAGACACCGTTCCTGTAAAGAGAGAAAATGGGCTAGGCAGGGTGGACCAGGATGTTTCCGTCCCCACCCTAGGGCCCACCCCAGGCCCCAGAGCCAGAAAGCAGCATGGGCCTGTCTGTATTCAGGAGGATGGAAGGAGGGCCGGGGCTCTGCAAGCCACATCCCCACAACCCATGCACAACTACAGCCGGAGCTGAGGCTGGTTCAGGAGGGTCTCCGTGAAGAGGAATGGGACCCGGATGTTTGCGGCCCCCCCCGTCCATGCCCCAGTAGAGTTAGAGGACAGACTCTCTCTGACCCTGGGAGCTTTGCGCTCTGCTGGCTCATCCCCTCCCAGCAGAGCCCCTTTGGGGCAGGCACTGTCGTGCCCATTTTATAAGAGAGCAAATTGAGGCTCAAGCAAGAAAGTGAAGACTTTTTTTTAAGATTGATTTATTTATTGGGGTGTCTGGGTGGCTTAGTCATTGGGCGTCTGCCTTCGGCTCAGGTCGTGATCCCAGGGTCCTGGGATCGAGCCCCGCGTCGGGCTCCCTGCTCCGCGGGAGGCCTGCTTCTCCCTCTCTGGCTCCCCCTGCTTGTGTTCCCTCTCTCGCTGTGTCTCTCTCTGTCAAATAAATAAATAAAATCTTAAAAAAAAAAAAAAAAGATTTATTTCATAGAGAGAGAGAGCACAAGCAGGGAGTGAGAGAGGGAGAAGCAGGCTCCCAGCTGAGCAGGGAGCCCGGTGCGGGGCTCGATCCCAGGACCCTGGGATCATGACCTGAGCGGAGGGCAGATGCTTAACCGACTGAGCCACCCAGGCGCCCCGAGAGTGAAGACTCTTGCCTGAGGTCTCATGGCAAGTTAACACTGGGACAGCCTTCAAGCCTATCACATGTTTCAGCCCTCCCCCACCCTCCCAGAGAGGGGGTCTTCTCTGGGTCTCCCCTTCTGCAGCTCTGTTTCCTCCCCCCCCCGGGGGGGGGGCTCCTCCCACTGTCCCGTCCACCTCTCCTGCTAGGGGTCTGGCAACTCCATCCCCGGGTGAAACCAGAGATGGAGGACTTCAAAGACAGGGACTGGGAGCTGGGCCCCCTCCCGGTCCTTCCTCCCGGCCGCCTCGGGCCTAGAAACCTCTCTGGGAATCCCTGGCCCTCGCGGTATCCCCTGGCCTCAGCAATTGCCTGACCAGCTGGCCTGGCCAAGGTCACAGGGTGCAGGGCAGGTGTTGAGACCTGCTGACTGACAGCTGGCTCAGGCCACTGCTGCCTCCACCATGCTAGAGGGTCACCTGCTAGTCTGGAAGCCAAGCCACGGGGAGGGCCGGCCCCCTACCCTCCTGAGAGCCTGTAGCGCTGGTTAAGAACTTAGGCTTTGAAGTAGAACTGCCCTGGGCTCAGATCCCTGCTCCGTTAGTGGCTCTGAGACCTTGAGCAGGTTCATTTCTCCTACTGAGCCTCTGTCTCACACGGGAAAGGGGATGGTCACAGGGCATGCCTCACGTGGGAGGATTCAAAGCCTCAGGTACTGCCTTTGGCCACTTGCAGGACCTCAGTAAGGGCTGGGGGAGGGGAACCACCCACGAGCAGGAGGCACCCCCAACCTGGGGCTCTGCGAGGCGCCCCTCCCCTGCCCATGTTGTCATCCAGACACTACCCAGGCCCAGAACAGCTTCAGGCCCTGCACCTCCCTTCCCCCACCTTGGTGAAGACCCCCAGATAAGGCTCAGCGTCATCCACATTCCACCAGGCAGGGCCGTCCACTGGCCGACCCCCACCCTTCCCAGCCAGGTCCCAGCAGGACGGGGGACAGGGATATGGAGACACAGACCTCGGCCCCGGGGAGAGACCCTGACTGCCACCACCGAGTGCCCAGAGCACCTGGTACGGCTCGGGCATGTGCTCACTCGCTCCCCGACGGGGGGCCCCGGCACCCAGCCAGGGCTAGGCACATTGCAAGGGGGCAGAAGGTCTGAAACACTGTAAGGCCAAGATGACCCCTAGGGCTCTAGTGTCCACAGCCCCTCTCTGACCACAGTTCCCTCCCCAGCTCAGGGCCTCCATCCCAGCCCTCTCTCCCAAGCCGGGTCATGTAGGAGAGGGCCGAGGTGTCTGGGCCTCTCGGAGGGGCTTCTGGGCAGCTCATCTTCCTTTTTCCCACCCCAGCCACTGTGGCTGATCTGTTTAGAGCCACATCCTTCAGGGCTAGGTGGCCAGATGAGGGTGGCAAGATAGTGTGATGGGGGTGGGAGTGGACCGAGCTCCCTTAGGAAGGGACAGAGGTTTGGGCATCAGAAAGGCCTGGCTTCTGGAGTTTGAACAGTGCCACCTCGTGGGGTGCTGTGAGGAGCCACTGAGGGGACAGGAGTGAAGGCCTGGCACCCAGTGAGCCTTCATGAAGGGCTGTGGCCATTTTGATCAGGGTCCCTCAACCCAGCACAGCCCAGGACCAGAAGACAGTAACCATAGCCTCCACTCTGAGGAGCCCTGGCTGCCAGGTCCTGCACCAGGCGGCCCTTCATTTAATGCCAACAAGGCACTGCTCCTCATCTGTGTGGCCTAAGGGACCCCACCAGAATCTGGAGCTTTGCCCCCAGTTCAGAGCCTTCCATTTCAGAGCAGGTGGGACCAGGCTGGGGAGACAGGGCATGGGGGAAATGGGCCAGGCGCTGCATCGCCCTGGGAGCAGGCAGCCAGTGACCCTATACGCCGGCACCCCTCGGAGTCCAGCAGCAGGGGAGGAAGGGGCTCCTGCAGTCAGAGCCAGGCAGAGAGGGAGGGAGCTGCTGCCTATCCCAAGAGGCACGCAGTAGCACCAAAAGCCTGGATGGGAGAGACAACCCTTTTTCTTGTGTACTCCCAGTTCTCTTCATGTTTACCTTAGGAGATGGATAGTGCTGTTAGTCCTGTTCTACAGCTGACGGAAGGGAGGCTCAGAGATGAGGGGACCTCACTGTCCCACAGCCTGTGAGGGGCTGGAGGTCTCGCTACTCCAGAGCCTTCACCCCTGGGGTTCTTGAACCTCCAGCTTGTATTAAGAATACGGATTTCTGGGGCATCTGGGTGGCACAATCGGTTGAGCGTCTGACTCTTGGTTTCAGCTCGGGTCATGATCTCAGGGTCGTGAGATCGAGCCCCGTGTCATCGGGCTCCACGCTCAGGGGGGAGTCTGCTTAAGATTGCTCCTCCCCTCTAAAATAAATAAATAAATCTTAAAAAAGAAAAGAAAGAAAAGCAAGGAAGGAAGAATACAGATTTCTGGCCCCCCACTCCAGACCTAGAGATTCAGAGCTGTCGGGCCTGGGCCCAGAGAATCTGCACTGCAGCATGCTCCCTTGGAGAATCCTTTGCACCTGGAGGCCCGGGAACCGCTGGCCTCAGTCCTCTGTCCGGCAGGAGTGAGACCAGAAGGCCAGGCTAGCCCTGGGCTGAGAGGCAGGGAGGTGAGGGCAGTGGGGGGGGGGGGGGGGGGGCTGGGCCAGGCAGGGGGGCGTGGCCTGTTGCCAGGGTGACGAGGGGCCTGTGCTTATCTTTACAAATCCCTCCTGACCTCTCAGGAGGTCCTGGCAGGGGAGGGATTAACTGACACACGCCCCTCCCCTTCGACCTGCTGCCCCGTCCCCGGGAAAGGCCCAGATCCCACCACCGGGAGGGAAATTCTCTCCCCAGAGAGGACGATCTTACTATGATAACAGCAACTATTTACTGAGTGCGCACTATGGGCACCAGGCCGCGCCACACATCTTGCCTCTATGTTTACATGATTGCAGTTGATTCAAGCCAGGAAAGGTGGGTGCTGTTTTCTAGCTCAGAGAGGTTATAAACTTGCCCCAAATCATCCCTCAAAAAACTAAGAAGCAGGTTATCTCCGCCAGACTTCCGGAAGGGGCACATCTCCCAAAGCATGTGAAATTCCCACTCTGCAAACTCTACATTGCCACCCATGCATTGTCATCTTAGTGCATTCCAGCCCAGCCTTCCCCGGGCACTGGAAAAAGTCTCTGAAGGTTGGCACAAGGGTGGAGGTTCCAGGGTGGGCCTGAGCAGACCGGGCAGTCTTCCCTCTTTAACCAGAACCGGGCTGTTGGCAGTCCTACTGTGCTCTGGGGCCCACTCAGTGCCTAGTAACTCCTACTTTATGTGCACTTATAACGGGCCTCGTGATAACTGCTAACAACTGAGGGGAAGTGTTTACTGAGGGTGAATTCTGAGAAGCTTCTTGTCTTGACCTGGCAAGAAAAAGGATATTTCTAAGAAGTGGCCCGAGATCTTGTAAGATGTGGGAGCTTCTGACATAGGGGCAAACACTGTTCATCTAATCTCACTAGGCCCCAAGGATAAGGAGTGACTACCCACTGCCTCAGAGCCACCAGGAAAGGGCTTAAGTTACTCTAACAAGATGGGACAGTTTGGAATACTCTTCCACAAAAATGTTTACGCCCCCCCCCCCCCGGATAAAAGAGGGGTCAGTATTGATAATTTTGGTAACGGTAGTGGTGACGATGACTGCCAGGATTCACCGCCCACCCTGTGCCTGGCACTGGCCTACCCTAGCATCTCCAGACTTCGGTCTCAGAGCCCAAGGCCATGGCGACACTTCCCTGCGGAGGGTAAGACAGACCTGGTGAGGCTCTGCCACCCAAACAGGCCACTTTATGAGTGGTCTCCGGTCTAAAATGTCCTTGGAAACTGGGGCTTGCAGGCCAAACCCGAGTTGGAGAACCACTGTGTTTTCCCATCAAATTCTCGGGATGCCCTCAGAGTTAGCTCGTTGGGCCCCTGAAGGGGCAAAGGCGCAGAGAAGGGACGGGGCTTTAATAGGCTGGTCCGGAACACACTAGCTCCGCGACTCTGGGCAAGTTCCTGACCCTCTCTGGGCCTCATTTCCTCCTCTGTAATGGGGGTGTTGGAGCTGGTCTCACAGCGCAGCGGGGAGATCCTCAGTCCGTCGTGTGGGGCGCCCGGCTGGCTCCGTGGTAGAGCCTGCAACTCTCATACTCAAGGGTGTGCATTCAAGCCCCATGTACTTAAAAATGAAATCTTTAAGGGGCGCCTGGCTGGCTGCGTCGGTAGAGCATGTGACTCTTGATCTTGGGGTTGTAAGTTCAAGCCCCGTGTCGGGTGTAGAGATTACTTAAAAATGATAAATAACTTTTAAAAATCTTTAATAAAAACAACAACAACAACAGCAAAAACCAAAGTCCATCCTGTGAGTCCATTAGCATAGTATCTTCCAGGGGGTGGCTGGTGGTGCTATTTATTCACTGACCAACAAACATTTACTTGGAGCAAACGCTGTCTAGCCAACCAATCCTGGATGCTGGTCCACATGTGTGTGGCACCCCACTCGGTCCCTGCCTCCCTGCCTCCGCCCCACAGCCCTCCCCCCCTCTCCAGGGCTGGTGGAAGGAGGGGCCAGACGCAGGGACGGGAATGGGACTGCTGCCCTTTGTCAGCCAGGCTCCCGGGCTGTGAGAGCCCAGCATGCCCCATTGTACTCCGAGATGCTTGGTCCTCTCCACAGAAACCAACCAGGCTTTTGTGGCAGAGTGGGCCCAGGATGGAGGGGCTCAGCTCAGGGCCTGGCAGGCCTGAGTGGCAGAGCCAGGGGCCCAGGGCTTCCAGAAACCCAATCCCCTTGGGGATGGAAATTACTTTTCAAGTGACACCCCTGTCCCCAACCCCTCTCCTCCTAGCAGCCAGGCCTCGGGTGCTGGTATCCAGAAGTGCTCATGCCCACGGTGCCCTCACCCCAGCTTTTGAGGATCCCCAGGGAGGGGGCTCCCTGCACAGAAATCATAGTGCGAAAGGCTGCCCCTGGACACCCCAGCAGGTGGGATGGGGATGAGCGTGTCCCTCAGCGGCGCCCTTTTTCTGTGGCATCCATCTCCTTTGTGTTCACTCTGCCCCACAGTTCACGTGAGCGCGTGTTTGAGTGTGAATGCACGTCGCTACCCACACACTGGTGTGTGCGGGCACCCATCACATACCCATAGGAGTGTGTGTGTATGCGTGTGAGCGCACGTGCCTGTAGCCCTGTTCACATGGCAGTGGGGTGTGCCCTCGTACCACACCAGCATGTGGGGGTGTGTGTTCGCAGGTGTGAGTGTGCACATGGTAGAGCAGGGGGCAGATTGCAGATCCACACACCAGGATTTTATGCCCCTTGTGGGCAGAGAGCAGGCCCTCCGCTCCTCTCCTGAGCCCCAGATTTGCGTCAGGAGCCCAGCTCCCAAGCCCCCATCCCTGCCTGAGCCTCAGTGTCCTCCACTATAAAATGGGGGTCCTCATCCTCCCCGGGGGCCCTTCAGGGAGGAGGAGATGAAAGCGTTGTGAGCCAGGCCCCGTGAATGGGAAGGAGGGCCCCAGGTAGGGGTCTGGGGAGGCCTGACCTCCCACCCTGGGAGTCTGAGGGCTGGGTCTCCCCGCAGCCGGCAGTGAAGTCCAGGCCACCAGCCCTGGTTGGCTCCCTCCTCCAGCAGCGGAGGCGGGGTCGGGGGACTTCCCAGGCCTGGCCCCGTAGCTATAGTGACCAAGACAAAGCATCCCCCAGACCCCCCAGGAAGAAGTCCAGGCTGCCTGTGCACACGTGAATCCTCTCGGACAAAAGCAAAACCGTTTGGCGAATGGGGTCTGGCTTAGGAAGCCCTTTCAACTGGGTCTGGGAGTGCTGGGGAGGGGACAGCGGTAGACACACGTGCTCCCAAGTGCCTGGCCACCCCCCAGGGGCCCCAGAGCACCCCTAGCCCCCAGTGCAGGCAAGGGAACACACACGTGGAAGGGATGCAAGTAGACGCCCGGCTCCCCTGGCCTCCTTCCCCCTCCCCACAGCGATCTACTGGGCTGGGGTCTGCTGCCCCCACCCCGGGTCCCCCTGTCGAGAGCTAAGACACAGTTCAACCCGCTTGACAACTTACGTCCCACAACTTGTGCCGGGACACAGCCCACCACACCCCGAAAGCCCCAGACAACGACTCACAGCTCACCCGGCTCACAACTTTAAGGCACCCACAGCCCAGCGCCCATGCACAACAGACTCTGGAATGAGGCTCACACTACCTGCAGCTCCCCACGCTCAGGCCTCAGCCCGGGACTTCCCAGCCCCAACACCCCTCCCAGGCCACACCACCCATCCCACGACCCCTTCACAAAGGCCCCCATGCCACACAGCGACCCCCACGGCCCAGGACACACTCCCCTGCATGCAAGGTGGCCTGCAGAGCACACCCCTCTGCACCCACATCTTGGCCTGTGCCCAGCCCCGCAGTCGGGCCTGGCACCCACACAGACAGCCCCAGGGCCTGGGGTATCTGCTTTGGGAGACAGACCCTGCCCCAGTCCGCCCCCCCCAACCCCCACCCCAAGGCTTATGCCCCAACTCACCACCCAGGAGGGTGAGGGCAGGAGCCAAGAGCAGCAACCGCAGCGGGAGAGGGGCCAGGGGCCTGGAGGCCGGGGTCCCAGGCCCGGCCAGCGCCATGGCAGCGCGCTCAGCTCCCGGCTGTGGGAACAGGCGGCCTGGCTGGCTCGGCACCCCCCTCTCCCTCCAACCAGCACTAATGCCGTGGACAGAGGCCCGGCCCCTCCCTCCCTCCCCTCCTGTCTCCTCCCCCACCGCAGGCCCTCCCAGGCTGCTCCGCCGGGAGCAGATTCTAGAGGAGGGGTCTGACCCACCCCATCTCCCCAAGCCCCAGGGCTCCAGACAGGTCTCAGGGGCCCCTGCAGGTCTGACCTGATCTTCGTGCACCCCCACCCCCACCCCCGCTCCCACCTCTCAGGTCCTGCTGCCTCAGCCTCCTGGCTGGGGAGGATTTCTCTTCTTTTCCCCAGATGATGCCAGCTACTCCCAAGTCCTAGGTTATCCCACCCTGCTGGACACGCCCCCATCTCTTCTCAGCCTGGGCCCCCCTCCCCAGCCCAGGCCCGAGCAGCCAGCAGCCTCCCAGACCTCCTCTCTGTGCGGAAGCCCCAGCCCTTCCCCACCGGGCTTGTTTCCTCCCGGTGCTCCCCACCTGAACAAGGTACCCCTACCCTGCAGCCAAAGTCCCCTTCCCCTCCCCACACCCAGCTCCTGGCGGCTCTTCCTTCTCACTGTCTCTTAATCCCATCCCTCCCCTAGACCTAACAAATGACCCCTCCTGGTGTGGCCCTCAGGTGGCCCCTGGCTCCTTCCACCCTCACCACTCCCTCACCAGCCAAACTGCACCTTTTCCATTTCTCCCCCTTGGCCTAAATCTTTGCCTCTGCCATTTGCAACTCTGGAAACCTCACTGCAATCCAAGGCAGCCCACTCTACTGAATGGCAGTTCCAACTAAGCAAATTTTCCCGCTCCCCTGCTGGGAAGTCCTTCTTGTTGTCTAACCTTACAGTCTCTTGCTGCACTTGATGTTTGCTTGCTGCAGGCTGGAAAGGGGAATGTTGTTTACATGGGGGGGCGGTTCTTTGGGGGACCTGGACCCAGGAATCCAAGCCATCTCAAAGCCACTACAACATCAAAAAGCAGCCCATTTTTTCCTCCCCTGCCCTCAGCTCCAGGGGAGGAAGAAACCCTTGCTGAAAGGACTTTCTGAAGCTAGCCACTGGCTTCTGCCAATGCACCCCATTTGGTTCAATTCAGTGATCACGGACTCAGGCCACCGAGAACCTGTGCTGGGCTCTGGGATGTGCCCTGACACCCGGAGGGCGCAGTCTGGAGAGACGGACCTGAGCCGTGAATGAGGGAGCTAGGGCCGTGCTAGCAGGTCCATGGAAAAGCAGGGAGAAGGGCAGTGGGCATCACACGGCGCATGGGTGCCCCGTAGCCACACTGTGCTCCAACCCTGGCAAGGGGAGCCAAAGACGTGGGTGGACCCCTCGTCCACATCCCACGCCATCCCCACCTGGAGTCTTGTTTCCGCTGGGGTCGGAGGTGCTCCTTGGTCTCTGGGACCCTCCTCACTCCCAAACCACCTTTAATTCCCTGCCTCTCAGGTACCAGGATCTCCCCACCACCACCAAGCCCCTCTCTACTCTGTGAGAAAAGCACAGACCCCACAGCTAAACAGATCTCAGTTTGAGCACAGCTCTACCACTGATTGGCCGAGTCATCTCAGCACGTGACTTCCTTCCATGGGCCTCAGTTTCCTCCTCTGTAAAATGGAAATAACAGTTCCCACCTTGTAAAGCATTAATGAGGTGAAGCGGCAGTACAACTTCTGTCTGTTCTGTGTCTCAGAGGGTCCCGAGAGGGCCAAGCAGCCCGGGGAGCGGCGCACAGGAGGACGACAAGGCTCCCACGGCCCCGCGGGTCTCCGGACACACACATCCGCGCTTCTGCGCTGAGCCCTGAGGTCAGAAAGACTCCAGTCCAAGCTCCCGCCCGCGCCCGCGCCCCAGTCCTGCAGCCGCTGTGCGCCACCTTGTGGCCAGACCCGGGAGTGTCCTGCGAGGTCTGGGGGGCGCTGGACGGGCGGAGGTGGACAGGGAGGGAGGGATGCAGAAACTCAACAGCACGGGCGCGGGAGCCCCCGAAAGCGAGAAGGGGCAGGCCGGGGAGACGCGGCTTGGCAGGAGGCCGAGGTCAGACGGGGCAAGCCGTCCACACGCATTCCCCGTTAGAGTCTGGAGAAGAGACAGTGAGTGAGTCAGCCCCAATGCGGAGATCCTCCCCACTTGGGGGGCAGGTGTGAGGAAGGGGAAAGGGGACCTTTTACCCCCCTCAACAGCACGGCGTTGTCCCCATTTTACAGAGGAGGAAACGGAGGCTCAGGGAGGTGAGATTGGCTGCTGGGGTCCCACAGCTGGTCTGTGCGGGGGCAGGATTCGAACTCGGGGCTGCCTGACACCGGCCCTTTCCACTCCTTGAATCTTTGACTCCAGGTTGAGTAGGTGCGCTCAGTAATCCACTCTGCTCGGGAATTATTTGCTGACATCCTGGTCGAGGGCACCCAGCACCTCCGGAGCCGAGGGAGATGTGACAGGAAAGCTTAGTGCTGGGCAGCCCCAGCTTTGGCATCAGCCCCACTTTGTATGAATCCTGATTCTGCTCTCTGCCCTTACGCAGGGTTTTGTCGGTCTGTTTTACTTCTCTGGACCCTCGTTTCCCCAAGTGTAGGTTGGGATAACAGTATCTGCATCACAGTACTCTGAGGAGTGGGCAACGGCCACCAGGTGTTGGTTGGGGGGAGGGGATGGCTCCCGGGGCTGCACCCCGCTGAGGAGATTTCCAGGAGAGATGCCTCCGGACCCTTCCAAGGGACGCCTGCCCTGGATCTCCCCCCACCCCACCACCACCAAGCCTGCATCTCCCTTCTCAAGGACCCCCCCCCCCCCACTGATCCCCAAGGACTTCCTTCCCTCTGGCTTCCAGGAAGTGGCCTGTGGAGGCAGGGCAGGAGAGAAGAGGGAGGGAGGAGGGGAGGGCCCGGGGGTTTTTCCTCCCCCTGTGGCTCCCTGCGCCCACCGCCCGCCGGGACTGGGGCCCTGTTGACTACAGCTCCAACCTGAGGCCCCTCTGTTGCTTCAGCTCTCACCAGCTCAGGTAACCCTGTTCCCTTTGTGGCCAAGTGGAGCCACCTGCAGCCCTGACCTCCTGATCTCTCAGAGGCCTTCCCCCCCTGTCACCCACTCCCTCCTTCTTGGAACCGTTTCCCCTGGCTTCCCTCCTCTATCTTCCCGGCTGTCCCTTGCCCTCTTTCCTCCCCAAATGTTGGGGTGCATGGGGACCTGCTCCCATCCCCCTGCCCTTCTCACACCTCCTTCCCTGGGTGAGCCTGTTGATGCCTGTGAGCTCTCTGCCCGTGGTTCTTAACCATTTCAGTTCCCCCTTGACAGATATCTCAAATCACCCTTTATTCCCCTGAAATGAAATGGCATACGTATGCATATAATTCCCCAAGGAGAACCATCCCAGCGCCCTAACTGAAATATCAGAATAAACCATTATAGGCTAATGGTGAAGTGCACAAACAGTGGTTCAAATCCTGGCTTCTATACTTTCCAGCTGTGTGACCTTGGGTAAGTCCCTTAACCTCTCTGTGCCTCAGCTCTCCAGTAAAAAAAAGGGGGGGATTTTTTTCCTCTATGTAGCACTTTGCTGGGTAGAGTTGTTATGACGATTAAGTGAGTAATTATTCATGAAGTATTTAAAACAGTGCCTGGCACATGCTAAGAGCTAAGCGAGTTCTGATTAAACTAATAAGGAAAGTAATTTAAGAGGAGGTGTGTTTCAAGTTGTAAATACTTTTATCGACTACACTAAAAAACATGCTAAAATAGCAAGACACTTGTACCTACATAGAGCCCCCTGAATGTGACAGCCCCAAATGCGGACTGGTGAGGAGCCTGTCAAGTTGGCAATTCAGATACCACAAGTAGTGTTGACATTAAGTATGTAATTTTCTGAAATGGTGACAACTCTGGGTAAGCTTCTGTACAAGATAAAGAGCAGTCTTCTTTCAATTTACATGGAAGCCGTATTTCTGGCAATTTCAGGGTATGTTGAAATTCAGAGCATTCATACAAAAATGCACAAGACTTGGGCTCTTGCTCAGACACAAACAGGTGTTTTTTCCTCTACTTCAATGTCTGGTAGAACATTCCAAAGTCAAAGGGCATATAGGACATTCTTTGTGGTATGGACTGTTCTGCACATCTCAGGGTGTCCAGAACCCTGGGCCCCACCACTAAACGCCAGCCGTGGCCCCCAGTCATCATGAAAATAGCACCCCCTAAAGTTCCCCCCCGAAAGCATCCAGGAGGCCCCTGGGTTCTATACCAACTGCCAGACTTTTCCAGATCCCAAGTTGTGTCTCCTACTTGTTGACTTCCAGTTATCCTCAGGCCAAGTTCAAATTCCTGAGCCTGATGCCTAAAGTCCTCATAATTCAGCTTCCTCCTTATCTTCCCACAGATGCGGATGCATATCATCAGGCCCCACCCTCTCCCCTCCCCACTACGCTCAGCTGCTACGCCTTCCCCCTATTCCCAACACACACACACGCACACACACACACACACACGCACACACACACACACGCACACACACACACACACACGCACACGCGCGCGCACGCAGAATTGCTTTTTTGCGGTTAAGTCTTCGCTCCCGTGCCCGCTCCCTGGAAAGCCCACCACTGCTCCGTCCGCCTGGTTGAATGCCATGCTGATAAAACCTTGCCAATTCTTTAAGACCTGGCGCCCCCTCCTCAGGGCAGCCTCAGTCCCCCCTCCCAGGCTTGGCTGGGGCCTCTCCTGTGCTCCGCCCAGACCTGTGGGCTTCCCCAGTTGACCTCCGCACTGAACATCCCCTGTTCCAGTTGCCAGTCTCCGTCTTAGGAGGTCTGCACCATCCTAAGGCAGAGCACACGGCAGGTGAGAGCCATTCAGCCTTTGGCCTTCAGAAGCTCACATCCAGTGGAAAGGCAGACACATGGACAATGCTGGGAGACACTTGCTCAGGGCCTGGTGGGAGCTCCAAGGACAGACGGGCCAGCCGCCAGAGGGCACCTTCCCAGAGGAGGTGGAACCTTGGGGACAGTTTTCCGGGTAGAGAGGAGGCAAAAGGCTTACCCGGCCGAAGACTCGGTGTGGGCAAAGGTCAGTTGTGCGGCTGTCCCGTCAGGGATTGCAGGCAAGTGAGTATGGCCTGCGGTCAGGATGTGGAGGGGCCGTGGTCAGAGGTGAGGCTGGTGCACCAGCAGAGAAGAGCTCTTGCAGAAGCCGCCAAGGAGCTGGGGCTTTGTCCCGGGGGCACTGGGGAGCCGGGGAGGGATTGAAGCACTGCCGCGCGGGAATGATCCATTAGGTTTGCATGTGGCAGAGGGCCCTCTGGGGGCAGTGTGGAAGATGCACTGTAGGAGGGCAGGAGTAGAAATAATCCGGGGCAAGGTCACAAAGCCTAATTAGGACAGGGATGAGGGTAGAGAGAAGGGTGGGCATTTGTGTGGCTGAAACAACAGAGCTTGAGGTCTGCTGGGGCTGAGAAAGAGGGAGAAGGCTAGTGTGCTTCTCTGGGGAAGCATCCCAGCTTGGTGGACACCCCCCCCCCCCACCGCCACCACCAGGGGTGAGGGTGGAGCCAGGAGCAGTCAGGTGCCCCTCCTCCCCAGCCTACAGGACAGGCTGCAGGCCCCTCTGGGGTCACTAGAGGGAGCTCCAGGATAGGCCAGGCTCCCCTCCTGGCAGCGGCCAGCCTCCACCGCCCCTCCCTGAGGGGCTAGGACCCCCCCACACGGCTCAGATGTGGGCTTGGGGGGTCCTGCCAGGGCCTGGCCCAAGTGCAGTTGCTCACAGACTTGGGCCACCTCGTCCTCCAGCCACTGGGTTTGCTGGGAGCGGGGGGAATTTCTTGAGCTGAGAGCAGGGGGGCGGGGGCAGAGGTTGGGGACTGCCAGCAAGCAGCAAAGACAGCCTGTCCTGCCTTACCTTGCACCTCACCCTCTACTCCCACCCGGAGAGGGGGGAGCAACCCGCTCAAGGTCACATCACTGTCAGAGGCAAGGCCAGAGCCAGCCAGAACTGCTGTCCCCAGCTGGGGATCGAAATGGACCTGAGCTCCCAAGTCAGAGCAGCTCTTGAACCAGAACAGTGCAAGCAGCCTTGGCAAGAACCGCTGACCCTTCCTACAAAAACTTCGGCGAGGGCGGTGGGGGGAGTTTCCTTGAGCCACCTCCCCGTGTCACCTGGGACCCCCAGGCGTGGGGGAGATAGCTTTCCTGGCCTGGAGGCAGGGGGAGCCTGGCAGGTTCAAGGAATGGGGCGGAGGGCAGGTTGGCCCGAGGACTGATGGCTGCTGGGGGGATGGGGGCGCCCCGTTAGGGAGTCTGGGCGCCTCCTGGGAGCATGGGGGCTTCAGCAGGCCTCCTCCATAGGAGGCAATGCCCAGAGAGCTCAACGCCAGGACAGCCTGGCGTTTGCAAAGGATAGCTCCAGCTGCAGAGAGGGGAGGGGCAGGATTACAATTTTTGGAAAAGTGAGTGGCCTCTCTACTTGAGTCTAAATGACAGTCTTTTAAATTTTTATGAAACAAAAAATGAGTAACGAACGGAGACCCAGAAAGAGGAAATCCATTTCCTTTTGAATCCCATGGAAAGAGGACACCCAACCCCAAATAATGTCAGCAGGATTGTAATCATCTGTAACAAAAGGTGCGATCCCAGCCGAACTCAGTGCAAGCTGCCTCCTCAGTTGAACCGAGAACCCCGAATCTGAAGCCCCTTTCAACAACATGGCTCTGGTGGCACATGTGGAGGTCTAGGTGGGGGCAGGGACTAACCCAAGGTCATACGACAAAGTTGGACCTGGAACAAACTCCTGACTCTCAGGCTTGGGTCTCCTCTCTCTGTATACGCCTGTTTGTCTGCACATACTGCACACACACACACGCGCGCACACACACCCCACCCCACCCCACCCCACCCCACCCCACACAGGAAATGCTTTCCAAACTCAGATATGCAAATACCTGCATACAGACAGACTCACAGATTTGCTCACCTAGACACACATAACTTGCTTGGCTAGAAGTGTGTGGACGTCCACACGGTACCCCCCAGAGCACCCAAATGCACAGACAAACATATTCGCATTCACACACGCAGGTGCTGGTACACACAAATATCTGATCACGCCAAATCTAAATACTCACATCTATCCAGATACCGACACAGGGCACACACATGCAAATATCTACAGGTTCAAACACATCCCTCAGTGTGCATCTACAAACCCACCACTCACATAAGCAGACACACAGACTGTCCTCAACATTCACGGACACACTCACGGGAACAGCGTACCTCACAGCCCCGTGAGGTCCACCAGCCGACACTCCGGGCTAAACAGCCATGTCCTCCGGCTCACCCCCAAGCGTGCTGGTACTGAGGGCAGCGGGGAGCGTCCTGGAGACCCTGCCACCCCTCTGTAAGGGCCTGGGGATCTGAGATGGGCAAATGCTGCCTCCTGCGGGAGCCCAAGGACACCAGGCCCTGTGCACTGAGCCACGGCTGATTCATGGCAAGTGCCCAGGCAGCTCGGGGGCCGGGAGCTGCCCCAGACTCACCGTCGCTCAGCCCCAGGCTCTCGCCTCCGGATAGGAGTGTGTGAGTGGGTGGGTTCCCGTGTGTGTCCTGTTGGCGGGGCAGGCAGGGGCAAAGTCAGGATGGATGAATTCAGCTACTATGTGGCTTTAGGTTTTCTTCTTTCATTCATTCATCTGATACTTAATAACATTTTGTGAATCAGGCAAAACAAAGACAAACAAAGGGCTAGGAGTGGGGAGGACCCGGTGCGCCCAGAGCCGAGCTCTTGTATTACACATTGTGACGATTACACAGAGCTGAGGAGGCCTGAGAGACCTGAGCTACAACTGCGCTGTGGGACTGAGCAGTTCACATTCTTATCGGAGCCTCAGTTTCCTTCGTCTGAGAAATAGGGACCACAATCTCCCAGACTACTTGTTGGGTTTGTTGTTAGAATCAAATTTGATGATGGATGTGGCAGTGCTTTCGGGGAGAAAGGGAAAGGTTTAGTAAAATAAGAGTCAGACATTTACTAGGCACCGGCTGTGGGCCAGATCCGTGGTATGGGAATGTGGATAGGTGCATGGGCCGTGGAGTCAGAAGCCTGGCTGGGTTCTAATCCCTGTTTTGCCAAGACTAGCTGTGTGAGCTTGAGCAGGTTACTTAATCTCTCTGAGCTTCTACTTTCTCATCTGTAATATGGGTATAATCCTCACTGTATACGAGTGCTGGGGGATAGTGCACCGGAAAGCTCCGGGCCTGCCACAGAGCAGATGTGCAAGTTAGCCAGTTGCCATTATTATTTCTAAGCTTTCATGTAGTCATTCAAGAAACACTTGCTGAGCAGCTCCTATAAACCAGCCATGATTCTCAGGGCTCTCCACATTTTGACTCGTTCAATCCTGCCAACAACTCTACTATCGTCCCTGTTTTACGCTCGAGGGAACGGAGGCACAGAGAGCTCCCGTCACTTATTCGAGGTCCTGTAGCTGCTAGAGGCTGAGCTGGAATTGGAAGCCAGGTCTGTCGGCCTCTCTAAACCCATCTAGAAGACATGCATTTCCCTCTTAGGGTTCAAAGTCCTCCCCTCTCCGCAGGAGCAGCCCCTGTTAAATAAATCATCCAGAAATGGTTTCTAATTCCCAGACTTGGTTGCAAATGAATTATTCACATTGTAGGGCCTGCGAACGGCTGGCTGGGCCTCATTACCCGAGAAGGGCTGCCCGCCCGCAAGATGTCACTCCCTCCCCCGGGCATGGGTCCTGGTGGGCCAGCCAGAGGCTGCCAGAGTTGGCGGGTACTGGGGCTGCTCTGGGAACTGGGAGGAGGGGCTTTCCTCCTCCCATTCCCAGTCTTTGCTTTCTAATAAGCTCACAGCCTGGCGTTGTCAAGAAAACATAAGCTCTGGCCCCAGCCAGTCCGGGGTTCCAATCCTGGCTCTGCCCTCAGCAGCTGTGTGACCTCAGGTAGATGGCCTACCCTCTCTGAGCCTCTGGGGAGGCTGACCGACCCACCCTACTTCACACTTTCTCTTCTTCCTCCAGATTTGTGGGCTGAGGCTTGTGCTGCCCAGCCAGGTCTTGTGCTGGAAGCTGGGGACAAAGATCCTGTCCTGGGGGGATGCTCATCTACTTCCAGTACCTGGCTGAAACCCCTATCTGAGCCAGAGCCCTGGGGCTGGTTGTAGAGGATACCGGGTGCTCCAGAGCCCCCCTCCAGGGCCAGGTATCCACCCCAGCTGCTGGGAACATTGACCGCTGATGGCTCCTAGGCTATGCCCACTGCCAAGGGCAGCAGGGGCCAGTGCCTGACCAGTGCGGAGCTACAGACAGCTACAGGCAGCTACAGCTCCCTTACTTCAACTGGGACAACCCTGCAGGGGCCTCAGCTGCAACCTCATTGTGGGTCAGCTTCTCCCTCTGCCCAGTGCTGCCTTCCTGCCTCCTTCCAGGTGTACCTTCCGAGGGCATGCCCCAACCAACCTGTGTGTAATCCTCCAGCTCAGCGTGTTTCCAGGAACCCCATCTAACGCACTTGTCACAGACAAGAGCCAATCTCAGCAGTAAAGGAGACCCAGTGCAGGTCATCAATACTCAATACTGCTTACAGGCTGAACCTACATTCTGCTCCTCGTACCAGGCTGAGCCCGGTTATCACATGGGAGGCAGAACGAGGGGGTGATCAGTGGGAGGTAGAAAGGGATTGGAGTCTGGCTTGGACGGAGAGCAGGCCTGAAGCCAACCTCGGAGAAGATGAACTGATGACCCAGGAGGGCAGCCAGGAGGTCAAGGTCACAGACTCTCACTTCACAGGGAGGTGTTTTTCAAAAGCAACTAAACAGGATCTTCTTTATGGAAAAACCAAATCTGAACCAAGAATGATGAGATTAGTCCTAATAGTTGCCGTTTTTCAAGCAGGGAGTATGTCCTGGGCACTGTGCCGTGGGATCTGCTTCATGCTCTTACTGTCTCCTCAGAACAATCTCATGGGGCTCTATTCTCACCTATTATTTTACAGATGAGGAAGCCGAGGCTCACAGGGTTGAAATGACTTGTGCCTCAGGCCTGGCAGAACCAGCATTCAAACCCTGGACCATTCTGTGCTTCTGTGGGATCTAGGCTCAAGCAGAGACTGGTGTCCCGAAGAGAGGCCCCTAAGGGGCTTCCAGGCCCCGGGGGGTCATCCGAACTAGCTGTTCGCCAAGTGCCTGTGACTGCCCAGGGTAGCAAGGGGAGTCAGGGAAAGAGTGGCAGGCAGTCCGTGAGTCCTGGGCGCTGTGACCCGGGCCCAGTCTCAGGCAGGCCACTGTTTCTCTCAGAGCCCTCCAGTTCATATATCTGAGTCCAACCCCCATCTGCATGGCACAAAAGAGGAAACTGAGGCCCAGAGAGAGGACACTGCTTGCCCAGACATGCAGAGCCAGGACTCAAGAATTCCTGACACTTGGTCTTCTGTCCTCTGTTCAGTGTGTGGAAGAACGAAGGCCACTGCTAACTGACCGGATGTTTGTGGCCAAGATTCAGATGTTGAAACCCAGGCCCCAGTGTGGTGGGTATTTGGAGGTGGGGCCCTTGGGAGGTGATTAGATCAGAAGAGCGGAGCCCTCATGAATGGAATGCCCTTTATGAAAGAGACCCCAGAGAGATCCCTGGCCCCTTCTACCCTGTGAAGTTGTAGCAAAAAGACATCTGTCTGTGAAGCAGGAAGTGGGCTCTCGCCAGACACTGAATCAACCAGTACCTTGATCTTGGACTTTCTAGCCTCCAGAACTGTGAGAAATAAATTTCTGTTGTTTATATCCAGTCTATGGTATTTCGTTATAGCAGCCCAAACGGACTAAGGCAGCCACTTTCCCCATCTGTTCCGCACTGGTGATTCTTCCTTCCATCCGTCCGTGCACACCTCCGTCCGTGCACACCTCCGTCCGTGCATGCATCCAAGCACCCTCTGTGCACCAGGTCTGGGCTGGGTGTTGGGGACAGAGCAGGCAGAGCCTACTCTTGTGGAGGGCACAGGCCGGCAAATAAACAGCCCACAGAACCCAAATGCATCACCACTGTGCTAAGTGCTGGGAAGAGGCAGCTCAGGATGTTGTGAGTGGGTGTAACAAGGACCGTCCCTCTCAGGAGTGTTCTCTGGGCCCCAGGGAGCTGGTGGGCAGGAAACCCGATGAGACAGCCCCATGGGCCTGGCCTCGGGGGACAGAAGCTATGAGCAAACCGCGAATAATGCCCTTGTGGAGTCAACTGGCTTGGCAAGGCCACAACCAGCCCACCTGGCCCTTCCAGCCAGTGGGCTTCCTTGGCTGCAGCCGGAGATAAGTCAGGAGGTAAGTGGGGCGGAGCGGGGGGGGGGGATTGTCTTTTGAAAATCTCCTCCAGATTTGCTTTGTGAGCCATCCCAGCTGGAGCCTGAAGCCTCCAAGAACTGTATCAGAGCTTTAGGAAACACAAGAGAAGTTATTTCAGGAGAAGGGAACAGCATGAGCATACATGTGGAGGTGGGGACAGTAGACAGACCCAGGAAGGTAGAGCGAGGAGAGAAAGGGGAGGAGAAACTGAGTCCTGGTTCCCAGGGACTTCACCAGCACTCTGGGGGCTCAGCTCCCACCATACACCGGTAGCAAGAATTACTGTTAAAGGCTAACTGGGTGCCCAAAGAGGGCCATGCACGATCCGCATTTCATTCTCACTAGATCCAGTAAGATCATTACTGCTGGTTCCCATTTTATAGGCAGGAAAACCAAAGTCAGGAGAGGTTGAACGTGTCATCCAAGAGCACAGAGTCAGCAAGTGAAGGGTCAGGATACAATCCCAGCCCGAGTTCTTAAACACACCCCTAGTGTGCTCAGCAAACCAGGGGAGGAAATCTGGACATGTGAGGGACAGCGCCCAGGCTGGCTCCACCGTGGTCTCGTCTGTCCCTCCCACCAAACAGAGTTTATTTACCTCTGTCACCGCACGACACTAGGTACAGAGTTGGTGCTTAGAAAATGCTGTGAATAAATAACCATCGTAAGAATGGACACTCATAAAGCACTCACCATGTGCTCTGCCCCCACAACCCTGTGAGGGCATGCCGTTATTACTCCCATTTCACAGGTGGGGAAACTGAGACTCGGCTAGTAAGTGGCAAGGCCCTGATCCACTAGGCAGCAAGTAAATAACTAAACCAGCAAACTCATTGATAAGCCTGAGAAATGACCAGTGAATGGATGAGAGCAAAGGTGAGTAACTAAAAGGTGCAGAGTTGAAGGAGGGACAGAGGGAGCCAAGGTGAGATGTGGGGCTCAGCAGCATCCAGGAGAGGGGAAGGCCATTACGCTTGTTCCACCTCCAGCTCCCAGGAAAATGGCCTTTCCTCCTCCCAGGGCGGCTTGAGTTCAGGCCAGGCTGTTGCCTAGCAACGGGGCCCTCACCCGGGCCCCGCCCCCTTCAGCCGGCCAGAGCTGGGCACGTGCAGGCAGCTCCAAGCTCACCCCCACTCCAGGAATAGGGACCCTCTCAGGCTGGGGGGAAGAAGGCCAGGGCCAGAGGGGTGGGCCTGCTTGGGCTCCAGGGCTGAGAGAAGAGCCCCAAGACCTGCTTGGGGCGGGGCCGCTTGGACCAGCCATTTATTCAGAGGGCGGTCGTCCGTCTGGCACAGCGGAGTGGAGGCACTCGCAACTGCCCAGAGCCGTGGCCACGGGGCCCTGGGTTGGAGAAGGTCTTGGATGAGTCACTGCCCTTCCTGAATCCATTTCCCCATTGGTAGAAGGGGGGTACGTGCCCCCTCACCAGCAGGTCCATGTGGGGCTAGAGCTGGGCCAGGGGAGGCTTGACTCGGGGGAACGTGCAGGCTGCTTCTAGAGGAGAAAGATCTGGGGCCAAGGCCTCTCATAGTCCCTCCAAGAGAGGACAAGATGCCCTGGGTTGGGTGGGAGCATGGGGCCTAGAGGGTTCCCCGAGCAGGTGGGCCGGTGGAACTTCTCTAAGTGGGGTGGCTGAGGAGTAGGAGAATTGGCAGAGGAAGCCAGCATCCTTTCAAAGGCCTGGAGGCCGGAGCTTGGTGCCCACTCAGCCGCAGCGACTCTGCTCCCGGCCTGGCCCATTTACATTCAGTTCTCAGTGCAGCTCCAGAGATGGGGAGCTGTGCTCCCAGCCCGTAGGAAATGAAATGTTGGCTCAGAAAGGTAAAGAGACTTGCCCCAGGTCACACAGCTGGCCAGTGGCAGAGCCACGTCCAGCTCCGTTTCCCCTGCTCAGATGGGTGCAGCAAAGAGCAACCGTCATTTGGCAAAAAATGCCTCAGTGGAGTCTGCAGGAGCCCCTCCTGGCACCGCCAGGGGGTCTGGACTTGGTGCAGAGGGTAGTGGGGAGCCACCGATGGCTGCTGAGCTGGGAGAGAAATGCCCTGGGCTGGGCCCTCAGGTCCCTTGGTGCTGTCCTGGGCCATCTGTCTCCACCTCCCACACCTGCCACCCTGTGCATCCAGCCACCCCCGCAGCTTCTCAACCACACCAAGAAGCCATGTGTGACGGAGGAGAATGTAAAAATATATATATGTAACCGAAAAACAACGTGCTGACAGAACACAGCTATAAATACTCTGACGGGTGCAGAACCATTCCTCGGATCCTGCTTCCTGCTGCCTGAGGAGCTGGGGCACGGGGCTTGACAGGTGGGGTGGGGACTCGGGAGGGAAAGGAAAGGGGGCAACTGCTTGTGGACCTACTTTGTGCCGAAAGCTTTACAAGCAGTATGTCTCTGAGTCTTCCCAAAAACCCTCTCAGAGAACCACTACTGCCTCATTTCCAGTTCACAGGCGAGGAAACTCAGATTCAGAGAGGTAGGTCATCTGGTCAAGGTCACACAGCGAGGAGGCAGCGGAGCTGGGATTCCAGCAAGCCCTGCCATGGGCCAAAGAAGAGCGAGTGGGCTCAGGTTCTGCTTCCTTCACTCCTTGTCCAGGGCCAGAGAGAGCTTCAGGCTTCCAGGCCCTCCCCTGCTTCCATGCCTTCCATGGCTCCCCAGTGCCCTCCAGATAAAGACTAAACTCAGTGAGGCCCTTAAGACCCTGTGCTCTGGCCTCTGGCAAACCCCTGAGCCCACCTCCCGCCATGTCCTGATCTCTGAGACACAGAGACCTTCTGTCAGGACCTCTGCGGGACCAAGTGCTCTTGGCCCCCGTACCTACTATTCCCTTTGGCAGGCATGTTGTTCCTCTCTCCTTGCTTCCACCTACACTGGGGCCTCAGCTTAATCCACTTCTTCCCAGGCCTCCACTGCTGCTCAGGTTACCTACAAACCCTGAAGCTCAGCTGTAACTCCATGGGTCATTACGGGTGGTGGGCCACAGCTGGTGAGGGCAGACCCGGGGCCGGCTGCCGGCCGCGTGGCCACAGCGTGGGTGCCCCCGAGTGCTTGGCTGCTCGGGAGGTGCCGGCTCCCGTAAATGCCCCTCTGATGCATGGGTGGGGCATGACACAGAGCTGGAAGAGGAGCTGGCTTCAGGGCTCTGGGGGAGAAGGAAGGAAAAGGAGAAGAGAGGCAAAGGGGGCTCCCAGGGCCCCCACAAAGGGCACTGGATACCCACGGAGAAGACCCGGGAGTAAGCCGGCCCCATCTCTCAGACCCTCCCTGGATCGGGACGAAACTTCCGCCTGGGGTCTGAGCCTGCCTGCGCCTCTGGCTGGCATGCGGCTCAAAGGTAAGTCTGCCCCGGGTTACCTGTTCGTCCTCAGACCTTCCCCGTAGACCAGCACCACCCCCTGCAAGGAAAGTGTGAGGCACCTACGGCATTTTTACTTTTCATTTTCTAGTAGCCACTTTTTAAAAACAAAAGAAGCAGCTGAAGTTAAATTTAATGTTCTATTTAACCCAGTATACCCCCATATCATTTCATGTAATCCAGATAAAAAAATCATTGAATTTTTTTTAACTTTTTTTCTTACTAAGTGTTCAAAATCCGGTGTGTCTCATATACATACAATACATCTTGGTTTGGACTAGACACATTTCAGGTGCTCACCAGCCACACGTGGCTACTGTACTGGGCAGCAGTACTCTAGACTTACGCCTTGATGAGAGCAAGGACCATGATTGTATCCACAGTTATCTCCAGGGTCTGGCATGTGACGGAGACTCAGGGAATGTTTGTTGAATGACTGGCTGACTGACTGGATGAACGGAAGAATGAGTGCATGAATGAACAAATGATCCGACACCTTGTTAGATCAAAAGCCAGATTCCCAGCACGTGCCATGGAAAGAGCCTAGAAATAAATTCTCGTCCCACTTCTGCCTCCAAGGCTTCCCATGACCAGAAGTGAGTCCGTCCCCTCTCGGGGCCTCAGTTTCCCCATCTGTACAATGGATTGTGGAGTTGGACTGCATGATGTTTTTCCAGGCTCTCCCTAGAGGTTCTTCAGGGGAGCCCTCCCTCCTCTCTGCAGCTCCCTTCCCTAAGTCAGGCCCCCAGGGAAGTCCCCCACGGCCCCGACTACCCCACTGTCCCCTCTCCTGTGTGTGAGACAGGCGGTCTCAGGGGAGGCCTCCAGGTGACCTTCTGTGCAGAGCAGAGCCAGGCCCCAGACGACTCCTCTGCACAGTAGCTGTGGCACAGGAAACAAGGCCAGGGTGTGTCCTCGGTCTTGGCCCTCCTCCTTGGTCACCTCTGTATCTCACATTTGTTCCAAGCTAGGAAGACAGCAGGGCTGTCTTGTCCCTTTGCTTCTGTAGAGGAGGAAAAGGGAGGGCTAAGAGATGTGCCAAGTCCAGCCTGAGGCAGCATAGTGAGCAGGGCAGAACTGGGCCTCTGTTTTCCTCATCTGAGAAATGGGCACAAAACCCGCCTCCCTCCCATCGAACATAAATGCCTCAAATCCAGGCTCTGCTGCTTACGGCCCTGTGATCTCGGGCAAGAGGCTTTACCTCGCTGAGCCTCTGGAAGTGCTGATTTGTAAGTGGGGATGGTAACAATACCAACCTCGCGGGTTGAGTGCCAGTGAAATGTGTTAACATACGTAAAGTGCTTATACAAGTGATAGATATTATTATTAGCCCTCACTAGGGAGCCTTTCTGCAGTTCAAATGAGGCAAGGGGTGTGACTGGGGTTTACAAACCGTAAAGTCCTCTCTTGAGAGGCAAGCGTTTTTTGGCTGCAAAGGAGGTTGCAAACCGTAATACGCATTGTGACTTGCAAAGTGTTTTGTAAATGTTGCCGCATTAAGAAGGCTATTGTAGATTAGCTTTTTATAATCTGAAAGGCACTTCAAAATCATAAATCACTTTGGAGACCATAGAGCTCTTTGTAAGGGCTTTCTAGACTGTTGAGTGCTGGGCAAGTCTGAAACGAGTGGCCTTTCACAGCCACATGGGCGAGAAGCAGGGTGGGAGGGGGCAGAGGAAGAAACGAGAACCAGAGCTTGGAAGCAGCGGCCGTTTCCCCTCTGATCTGGGCACCGACCCCGCCCGTGCCAGTCGGTGCGGAGAAATTCCAGCGTATCTGCAGATGCCTGCGATTCTGCTCTGAGGCCAGGGCGGCCTGGCTGCATCGCTGACTCAGCCAAGGGGGAGGAGTTAAGCAGGAATCAGCCCTACCTTCCTCACACTTGTGCCTTGTCTTAATTTTTTTTTTTCTACCACAAAGGCAATAAACCTGACACCATTTAAAGATTTCCCTGTGGGCCGAGGAGGTGGTGAGCTCCTGGGCTGCCTGATGACCTTGCTCTGAGGCCCAGACTTGGGCCTGCCCTGGAGACCCAGCCTGCAGCACCTGCTGCCCCCAGGTTGACAGAATAGCGGGGGTTCAAGGGCTGGGGGCGGGTGGTGCAAAGGCCCTGGGCTGTGAAGTTCCCCCCCACCCGCCCCGCCCCGGGGGGGGGGGGGCGGTTCCAATTTCAGCTCTGCCTGCTACTTTCTCACCTATGACCTTGGGCAAGTTCCCTTACGCCAAGTTGGGAGTCCCTCAGCTATAAAAGACTGATAATGCCCATTCGTGTGTAGGCCTTGGGTGGCCTGGTGTGCCTGCAAATTCTGTCCCTTCTGCTTTCCATAGGCCCCGGAGCCTTCCAGTCAGGGAGAAAAACAAGGTGAGGCAGCTTCTAGAGCTTTGGGGTTATGGGCATGGGATTTCAAGTCATAAAGACTTGGATTCAAATCCTGACTCTGTGACGTATAGCTGTGTGTCTTTAGGCAAGTGACATCACCTCTCTGAGCCTTCGTTTCTTCGGCTATAAAATGGGCCTAATAATAGTCGCTGCCTTGTAAAAAGTTGGTGAGGATTCGGAGATGTGTATACGGCACGTATGGCATAAAATCTGGCACCTAAGAAGCCCATCAATAGTAACTATGATCTGCCGCGCCCCGAACCATTCTGGGAGCCCCGTTGTGCTTCCTAAGGCCATGCAATTCCCCTTCCTGTGCCTCCTTGCATTGGCAATTACTTGATAAAAAGCCTGCCTTATCATGTGACCCAGATGACAGCTGGGGCCCTGGGCCGTCTGGATCCAGCTCGAGCCGCCCACCCCGGGAGTTTCTGCAGAAATCTTTTTTCCAGCCCCATCTCCTTGTGGCCCCTGGGCTGCGTGATGTTGACCCCCAAGGGGAACCTCCTCTGAGCTCCTTACAAACCATGTGTGAGCAATGTGCCCTTCGCTGTAGATGTCACAGATGAAGGAGGGTCTGCTGGAATCTTCCTGCCCTCAGAGCTCATCCCAGGCTTTCCCCACCTGCTGGCATCTGCCTCTCTCCCTCCTGCTCTGCCTTCCTCTTTCCCTCTCCTACCTTTCAGAAGCAAGACAGCAGCATTTTTCCTTTTGCCTCCTGCAGCATACCTCAGAACAAAGCCAGACTCTTTCCCGGGTTGTGATGAATGCAAGTTTTCTTCATCTAGTTGCATCCATGGGTCTGTGTGACCTTTCAGGGCCAGGACTGTGTCCCTGTTCGCTCTTGTATGCCCAGCCCCCAGCCCAGTAATTTGACCCCCAGCAGGCAGCTGGGAAATATGTGGTGAATGAAGGAACAGTTGAATAGGACAGGGGTTACTGGGGCAGGGGGACCAGAAAGCTGTCCACTGTGGTTGTCTAGGGCCCTCTGCTCTTGGAGGTCAGTTCTGTGGCAAAGGGACTAATTCAGGAAGAGGCTGAAGCTGATGTGTGTCTGTCTTGGGCCCCAGAAACAACCGAGTACTAACACATTCTTGGCCCCTTCGAGGGCCATGTGAACATGAACACTTGGGGGTCCTTCTTTAGGGTCTGACACTTCCCCATCAGCGACTGCCTCCCCTGAGGGCTACCAAGGGCAGGGCAGTGGTTCTCAGGACGGGCTGCACCTTGACCCGCCTGGAAAGTACGGAACCACCAGAGCCGCGTGGGCCTCACACCTCCTCCCCCAGGATCCAATTCAAATGTCTGATGTGGCGCCTGCTGAGTGATTTGTTAAAAAATCCTTGTTGATTCCAATATACACTGCTGAACCAGAGAAAGGGTTTGCACACATCACTAATGTGTCTGTGATGCCTTGTGGGGTTTCCACATGAGGCCCTCTGAGGTAGTCTGCAGGCTGGTGGTCTAGGCTGAGGGCCTGGCTGGATGATAGAAAGGAAGGTATGTGGGCTTGGCAGGCATTGGAGACCTGGGTTTGAATCCGTGTCTTAAGATGTCCCAGCTCTATGGCCTTGGGCAGGTCACTTCACCTCTCTGCCTCTCAGTCTCCTCCCCATGAGTTGGTGATCAGAATTCCTACTGCACGGGTCAGCTGGGATCCATTACCTGGCATGGGGGCCAGCCTAGAGTTGGTGCTCCACCAAGTATGGTTTTGTTGCCTTCCTGAACAAGCTTCGGGGTGGGAGGGGAGGTCAAGTGTGGCCCCAACCCTGGCTCAGTACCTGATGGGAAGAACACTGGCCTGGAAGAAAGTTCTAGTTCTGGCCCAGTGTGATATGCGAACTTGGCCAAGCCACTCCCATCTCTGAGCCTCAATGTCCTCGTTCAGCTCCAACCTGGGAGGTAGTTAAGGGCTGACATTTAAGTGGGTGGACAGACCTGTTGCAGCCAATTCTCTGGGGCAGGTCACTCAGCCACTCTCAGCCTCAGTTTCCTCATCTGTAAAATAGAGATCCAGTGGTGTGCACATCTCATAATAACTCAGTGTTTAGTGATGTCATGTCGCTGGCTTGAAACGGGCCACAGTGTGAGTATCAACATCAAACAAATTGGCAAACATTACAAATCAGGATTCCTCCCTCCCCACCTCCCCTTCCATGCCCCCTCTACCCCCAACAGTCAGTTTATCAGCATGCCAGCCACTGGAACTCAGGTAAGAAAACTTTCACCATGGTTTTTAGGAGATTCAGAGAGCTATTGCCTTTTAAGCATTTAGCGCAGCACCTGGGACTTAGCACAGCACCTGGGACTTAGCACAGCACCCAGGCACTAATATGTGCTAATTAAACACACTTAACATTTATCAGCCATCACTTTGTCTCTGGCCTGGTGTACAATGATCTCATCTGTCGTCTCCTATAGCTTTAAGAACACTGGGAAAGTTTTAGAAGAGGAAATTCAGGCTCAGACAGGCTCCCTGACTTCAAATGCAATTAAACTTCGCAGGCCTACTATGTGCCGAGTTTATTTTTATATACCCATCTCCGTCAGCATCACACCCCCCTTTTTGTCACTACAGTTGAGGAATCAAAGGCCCCGAGTGGGCAAGTGACGTGCCCCAGCTCCCACGTTGAGCACGGGGCCCTGTATCTGTCTCGAACCTACGTGTGCTGGCCTCGGCTTCTGCCGGACACCCTCCCCACCACATCCAGCCACAACCTCTCCTTGATCAGGGCAGCCTTTGCTGATCTGATCTCTCTGGCCCTCTCCAGCTCTGACATCCTCAGTATTTAAATCAGCACATGAATATTTCACAAGCATCCCCGGCGAAAATAACCCCCCGCCTGGTTATGTCAGGCTGAGGCCCCAGTCACTGCCGGGTGCTCGGGCTATTTGTAAGGCCTGCAATTCCGCGAGGCCTCCTGGCAGCCGCCAAGGAATCGATAGCCTTTAAATAAGTAATGAGAGGAGCTGAAGACGTCGGCACAGCCAAGAGTGAGCAGGGAAATATAAACTCATAACTCTCCCAGGCTCACTGTGGAGGGCCGTGTTCTCTTTCTCGGTCAGGAGATGTGGCAGGGCCTGGGGTAGGGCGAGAGGTGGGCAAAGTGCGGGGAAGAGGAAGATGAACACAACCCTACTTGGCATTTGCTGAGTCCTCTCCATGTGCCGGGCTTTCTCTCATCGTTGCCATACCTACTGTTCTAAAGACACTGAGGCTCAGAGAGGGGAAGTCCGTTGCCCAGGGCCACACAGCCAGGAAGGGGCAGAGGCTGCAGGCCTGTCTGACTTCAGCACATGGTTTCCTAGCTTGGGCGCTATTGACATCTTGCTGGCGGGGTAATTCTTTGTTTTGGGGATGGGGGGCTGTCCTGTGCCATTGCAGGATGTTTTCGCCCTCTCCTTTACCCTCTAGATGCTGATAGTGCGTCCTCCCCACTTGTGACAAACAAAAGTGCCTCTGGACACTGCCAGATGTCCCCTGGGGTGGGGGGGCAAATCTCCCCCAGTGGGAAGCCACAGTTTTAGAGTCTGTTTACTTGGTTATTCCTTTTCTCTGCTGCTGGTGGCTTTTAGGATACGGATCAGCATCTTTCTCCAACCTAGAGAGGCAGCTCTAGAACCAAAGCTGGCCAGGTGAGAACACACCAGCTGTGTGACCTTGGGCAAGTTCTCAACCTCTCTGTGCCCGAGTTTCCCGCTCTATAACATGAGCCCCCCTCCAAAAAAAAAAAGGTTATCATGAAGTTTAAATGAGTTAGCATATGCAAATCATTTAGAGCAGTGTCTGGCACATACAGCCCAAGGACCTGTGAGACCAAGTCCCAGCCCGAGACTGCAGCCTCACTGGTACTGTTCCCCCCCTAAGAATGGGGAGAAGGACCCTAGCAGGAGCTGGGAAGAAATCATCTCTGACAACTCCTGTTGTTTCCACCCCCATCGCGCTGCACTCCCCCTCCCACCAGCCCTGGATGAGCTGGAGAAACAGCAACAAGGACAACCACGTAGTCCCACAGGACCACAAGGTACTAAGAACAGAAGTGGCCACTTCCTCTCCCCTGCAGTGCTGGCTGTGCACAGAGAGGAGTGTGGAGGGGCTGCACCCGATTTACAACAGCATCTGATTAAAATACAATTCCTTTTGTTATCCAGGAGGCCATAAAAATACACATAGACAAACGCGTTTTATCCCTGGAGTTGGTCATTGCATTTTACTGGTCGATGGTGTGTGTGTTTTTGTTATGCTGACGTCTGTTAGAAACAAGCTTCTAGAAGGCTGTCCTCATTTGGGTGCTTGGGACAAATAGTATCCAGGAAGGCACCGCAGGGCATCCTTGCAGAAAGAGCCCCCAGTGTAGGAACGCATATGTTTGCCGCATAAATCCTCCCGTTTTTCCCCAGAAGGAAGGGTCCCTAGAGGTTACCTGGTCCAGCCTCCTCCTAGTGGAGAAATCTGAGGCCCCGGACACACAGTGCTTTGTCCAGGAGCACAGAACAACTCGGTTTAGCAACTGTTTTCTGAGCGTATTAGTGAACCCCAGGTGCTGTAATAGATAGGCTCCCGATCTCAGGGGCACAATGGAGTTGTCTTTTTCACTCACATGGCAGGTGTTCTGGATGGTGGAGAAGCCCTCCCCATGGTGACTCATGGACCCAGGCTCCTTTCTTATGGCTGCACCCTTCCCTAGGGCCTCAGAATCATCTGCTTTCAGCTGGATGGGGAAAGAATTCAGAGGATTGCAAGTTTTTATGGATTTTTACAGAGGTTTTTTTTTTTTAGGTCAGGCTGGGGAGTGGCCCATGTTGCTTCTGTGCACGTTCCATTGGCCCATTCCTAAGTCACATTCCATACGGAACTGCAAGGGGGGTTGGGAGATGTAGCCTGGCTGTGTGCTCAGGAGAAAGAAGAGACAGGGTGGTGAACAGCTAGCTGACCAGGTCTCAGGGTCTGGCTCGGCACTGGAAGCTGCCTGGCAGAGATGACTGAGAAGGCCCACCTGCTCTCTCTCGAAGCTCATAACTAGTGGGGGAGGGGAAGCAGCAGCAGGTGTAGGTGGCTGATGTTCCCAGCTTGAAGTTCAGAACGAGGACTTGTCTTTTTGAGCCCCCCTCCCATTGATCACTGGAAGTCCTTCTCTCTAGAGAGACCCCATCCCATGATAAGTCCAAGACTCCTTGGGGTCCCTGTCAATTCAGTCCAAAAGGAGTCAGCAATCCTGTTTCTACAAGGTTGCGGATGGGGTCCCTGGGTGGCTCAGTCAGTTGAGCATCCAAGTCTTGATCTCAGGATCATGAGTTCAAGCCCTGTATTGGGCTCCATGTGGGTGTGGAGCCTATTAAAAATTAAAAAGGAAGGAAGGAAGGAAGAAAGAAAAGGTTGCAGAGAAGACACTGGAAGGCCTGGTTCACTTCCTGAAAGGCCCTATTCTCTGTAGCATTTCCTTTTTGGGGGAGGAAGAGGGAGCCTCTCTCCCCAGGGTTACCTGTCACTTCACACGGCCACTGGCCTGGGCTCGCAACAGAACAGTTCTGGAGAGATGGCGCGGCTCCTCACTTTCCCAGCACATGGGTGCACGCGCGCGTACGCACACACCCCTCAGAACCAGCCATAGCAGACATTCGCCACTTGGGCTAGCTAGTATCTGTTTGGGGGATCCCAAGATGGTGAGAGGACCTCCACTGGGGCAGATATTCTGCATCCCCAGCAGCTAGAATTAGGAGCTGCGGCCCACGGTGTGGCCCATGGGACACATCCTCCCAGGACTTGGAATCTTTAGAGTGACCCAGGCACGGGGTCGGTCGGACCTTAAAGGCCACTGTAGCAGGATGGCAGCTAGTGCTGTGTGGTGCATCATCTCTGTGGCCCCACGGGGCCAGCAGGAGCCACGGTGACCACTGGCAGGTGACCCCTTGGCGGGGCCTGAGCTCTGGGTGCCTGGTAAGCCTGTTTCTTCAGTCCTCCTGTCAATTGCATGCGCCACTTGACACTTCTCCAGACAACTGCTCTAGGTTAACCAGAGCCAGTCTTTACTAACGACAGCCAAGAACCCTCCTTCTGTAGCCTGGGCAACAGCCGGGCCACCACCCCACTCCCTCCAGGATTTCCTTTGCTGCCAGCTCCACCCAGGGCCATCCCAGACCCCTCTACACCCGGCACCCCCCAGCCCTGCAGGTCTAACAGCTTCCACCCTCAAGGGAGAGGCCAAGGCTCCCATCTCTTTTCCTCCAGGAGATTCTGAGCAAATCTCTAATTAACCTGTCTGTTCACACTCCTTCCACATTCAAAGTCCTCAAGAGGGCTGTGGGCAGAACCAACCTAATTGGTTTTCTTTGTGATCCTATGCCTTTTATGCATTTAAAGCCGTTAATCTGAGAAGAGGTCCATTGTCTTCACTTGATTTCAGGGGGGTCCGGGGCACCAAAAAGGTGAGGGTTCCTCTGGACTGCAGCCTCAGGACTGCTGGTAACAGGATTCCCTCCTCCATGACACAGGAGGCCCCTTTGCCTTATGAGACCCTTACTGGTTGGAGGAGCACCCCATCCTCCCTGCCCCATTCCTTCTGGAAAGAGATCCCTACTTCCTCCTGGGACCAGCTCCTCTCCCCTGCTCTAGATAGAAGTAGGTGGTCCCAGCAGAGGTTGCCATGTTGTCACATGACCTCAGTCTCCAGAGTCAGCTGACTGGTTAGGGAGGAGCAGGCTCCTACCCCAAGCCAGGCCAGACAGGTCCTTCTCAGCAGTTGCTTTTCTAAATGGGAACTAGGGGGTACCAGTCCTACTTTTCCCCAGTGGAGACTCAGAGCTAAGAGCAGTCAAGTTTCCTTCCCCTACAAAGTAGGGGAAGCCAATTTAAGTAGGACAGGGAAGCTGAAGGGAGAGCGATTGAGACGAGGTAGAGATGGAGAGAGGAGAAAAGAGGAAGAAGGAGAAGGGGGGTGAGGGCGGGGGAGGCAGAGGGAAGGGGGAGGGGAGGGAGCTGGCTTCATCCTGGCCCACGGTCTGGCCATGACCCTGTTGGTTTGCTGTTCATTTTGCTTTGGTTATTCATTGCTTCCTTCAGTACCCCACTTTTGGCCTCAGCTGTTGGAAATGGAGTTTGTCACTGTCTGTCTGATTCCCGCCGAATCCCCGGGGTCTGCACAGAGCCCAGCACATGGTAGGTGTGCAGCCAACATCTGTGAATGAACGAACGAAAGAATGAACAAGGTGCAGACAGAGTGATTACATGGGGAGAGGTCGGGAACTGCCTGGGGTGCGGGGTGATATTCAAAGTGGGAATTAAAGGGAGAATAGGAGTTTTCTGGATAAGACTTGTGGCAGAAGAGGCTAAAAAAGACCAGGGGGGACTAGGCTGACAAAGGCTTAACTATCAGACTAAAAATTAGGATTTTTACAAGTAGTGGCTGATCCGGGTGTAAATCGGAAGTGTCCCCGAGGATGCCCGGGCTCCATCCATGTAAGTGAGTGTGTGGGTCCTCTTAGGCTCCTCTCTCGTCCCAGCTTCTGGACACCCTGCTAATAGGAAAAGCAGGTCCTCCTCCCACCCCACCCAACACCTCTCTCCAAACTGCCCCCACAGGGGTCCCCGCTAAGTCTTCCTGTGGCTCCATCCAGCAGGTCCTGATCCTCCCCGAGCTCTGGGCAGCCTTCCCCATTCTGACTTGGACCCACACTGCTTCTCCCCAGCAGCTCCCTCTCTGTCCTCTCAGGCTCTCCTCTTCCTGGGGCCCACAGCCATTCCTTAAATATCCGTGGCCTGCAGGGCCTGTGCGGGTCCCTCCCATCGCTCTGCACCCACCCTGCGCTGCCCCTTCCTCTCCCGTGGCTTTGCGGACCACTCCCCGCTATAGTTTCCAGCTATCCAGAGGCTGGACCTTCTCCTCCAGGCCCTTTGGACTCAAACGCATCCCAAATCAGACTCATCATCTGCGCCTCCTGCCCACTGTTTGCACCCTCCTTCTGATGTACGTCACGCCTTCTGTTCTCCCCGCCTGTGAGGAGAGGGAAGGAAGCAGGCTCAGAGGAGGGCAGGACGGAGCACACGGCGGGGGGGGGGGTCTGCCTGGCTCCAGTCACACTGCCTGATTAGGACTCGGGATGGGGCGGGGTTCCTCACCTCTGACCCCCAGGCCTCCCGGGGCCAGGCCAGTAAACGTTGACCAGATCGATTTCCACCGTGTTGGGAAGCCAGCGGTCAGCAGCTGACCACACTGTGAATTATTCAAGCTCCTTGGGATTCCACCAAGAGCAAGGGTTTAACGAAAGCATGGCCCCATTGTCCTCACACCCCCAACTTTCCCTCAGAGGCCTGGGCAGGGAGGGCCACCTCCCCACTCGGCCAAGCGGACGTCTGGCCCAGCCCCCGCTCCCACCCCCAACCTGTACATCCCAGGACCCATGAGCTTCTTGGTCCTCAAGTCTCTGGGAGGTGCTCCTGGGCTGATGGGGGGCTGAGGCCTTGACGGCAGAACTGGGACCAGGGGTCAGAAGTTACCTGAGGCGCTTTTTTGGTAGGTCTTGCGCCAGCAGGTACAAACCAGTCCGCAGCAGACCACCATCCGGAGGGACACCTATGGTGGGGAGAGACCGGGCTGTCAAGGAAGAGAGAACAATCATTTTCAGTGTGATCTAAATTTGCAAACTCTTCATGACGTTTGTACATCATCATGTGGCCTCAAGTCTTTTTTTTTTTGGAACCAGGTAATACATAAATAAAAACACGTTAATTCGCTAGTTGTTTATTGAACAAGCACTTTGCTAAGGTGCTAGGGGATGAGGGAAGAATATCAATTTGGCCCTGCCCTTGAGTAATACGAGTACTAACGCTAACAATAAGGGGAACTATGATGTGTCAGGGAAGGTTCTAAACACTCGACCAGCTTCAGGGGACACCACCCTCATCACAACCCAGGGAGGCGGCGGCTGGAACTGTCTCCGTTTTATAGACGAGGAAAGATATTACAGGCGAGGCACAGAGAGGTACAAGACGTGCCCCAGGTCACACAGCCTGTGTAAATGATGGAGCTGGAATTTGAGCCCAGGTGCCTGATTTCCGGCCCCTGCTCTCAGCCTCTCTGATCCAAGTTGTGTGAGGGGGTTCGGTTGAGGTGAGGTAGGTGATCACCTAAGTAATGATCTAACAACAGAGCGGTGGAGGAGAGATCAGAACTAATCCATCCAGGTTGGGGGGAGGGGATGACAAGTCAGAGAAGGCTTTCTAGAAGTGTCTTTTAGGCTGAGAACTTCTGGAAGAAGTGTCGGATGGGGTAAGAGTCCAGGGAAGGAGGAGCATTTGGGGCGGGTAGCACGACCAACTGGACGACCCTGCAGCCCAGGGCTCTCGGAGGACACCCCTCCCCTGGGGTCTGGGGAAAGAGGAGCAGGCAGGCAGGCCGGTGGCTGCACCTCAGCCTCCCCCTCGCTGTGCCCACTTCCTCTCTGTCTGCCGGCTGTATTTTTAGATCTCTTACTTTCCGATGACTGGTGGGCTGGCAGTATCTGGGCCTTCCTCAGGGCTTTTATAGTCTCCTACCACGGGTGTCTCCATCACAGCCCTCCCCTTGGAGACCTGAGCTGCAGAGCTGATTGGAAGCCCCCCACAAAGCCCTGGCTGCTTCACGGATGCCCTCGGGCCCAGGGGCCCACACTTGATGGCCAATTGATACCAGCCACCTCTCTCCCTTCTGTCTGCTTTCTCTCTTTCTTGCTCCCGGTTCAATCCACTCCACCCCACGGTCCTTATCTGTGCCAGACACAGGGCTGGGCACTGACAGACAAACCTACAACTGACCGGAGTGCCTTTAGCAGCGCACGTGCTAGAGGCAGAGTGGGCGTACACAATTCGTATCCCAAACTGGGACATGCGTGAAAGCCAAGGGGCACTGTTAACAATTCTGCTGGGAGCACAGTATCAACCCAAGCAAGCTGAGATACAAGTTCAAGTTCACCCCAGTTCAACAGAAGGATGGACAAGTGAGAGACTTGACACAGGGAGGACAAGTACAAGGGAGTCTTGGCTGGGGTAATGGCATGTGCCAGGATGTGGCAAGTTTGGGGTAACTGGAGAGTTTATGGTGGCAATAACCTGGTACCATGGAGAAGGGGCAGAACGAGAGCCCAGGGCGGACTCCAGGTGGGAAAAGATGGACAGTTTGGTACAAGTAGAACAGAGTGGCAAAACCTTGCTGCTCTGCCACCCCTGGGCCCATAGCAGGCATCACTAATCGATCACAGCACTCTCCTTCCCGCAGATTCCACCTGCCAGCCTTCAACACAATGGTGGGGCCAGTCACTTCCCATTGTCAAGCTATGCCCTAGAGGAAACCTATTTGCCACCAGGGGCTCAGCAATGGGTACAGTGTGTTCTTAGCTGGAGAGGAGGCTGGAGTTCAAACTGAGAGAGGCCCAGAATGCGGGACTAAGGAGCTAGAATCTTCTTCTGGTGTTAGGGAGCCATCGGAGGATGTTGGGGGGAGGGATGTACCGAAGACTAACATTTCAGGAAACCAGTGAGGGAGTGCCAATGTCCAGGTGAGAGAGGAAGCCCCCCGCCCCCCGACAACTGAACTGGGAGCACAGAAGGGAGCCTGATGACTGAGCAGATGCTGTGGTGCAGGAAGAGAAGAGGAAGGCTTTAAGGAGGACTCCCAGGCTTCTGGGTGCCTGACCTGGAGTCTGGGTGCACGCCGTCTGCCAGGCAGGTGTGCCAACGTGGTGGGAGGTCCTGATGGCAATCTTTGCTCCAGAGGCCAAACAATGCAAGACCACCAAGGAGAGGGCCACCCTGGGACCCCATGCCCCCCAGGGTGGGGGTGGAGCAAACTGGTTTGGCAGGTGTTAGCAGAGCATCAGAACCTGGAGAAATTCACCTTTTGAGGAAAATGAACAATCACCAAGATCTCATCCCTGCCCCTCAGGACCCGACAGAGGCAAAGAGGGGCCTGCGGTGATTCCTGCCCCATCTCTGAGGAATGGGAGCCCCAGGGAGCTGCTTGCAAAGTTTGGGGGTGACTGTCACAAGGGGAAACTGATATGTCATTCCCTGGCTGGATATCTGCTTAGTCATGGGCTGCTACCTGCCCCTGGGGCACGAGCGTGGGACATGGTGGCCCAGGGCCGGGGTAAGGCCCCTTGGGGTTTGGTTCCTGAGAGGCACGGGGATTGAGCCGAGTAGAGTCTGTGGAGGGCCAAAGGGAGTGGAGGCTATAGGCTTCCTGGCACCCTCTCAGCATGAGGGGCATGTGGCTGAGGTGCCGGCTGAAGCTGAGGTGCAGCTTTGTCTGGAGAGGGACCGCCAATGCCTGGAGGACCCCCCCAGGAATTCAGTCCCTGGTCAGTGGGATCTTTGGGGGCCTCCACCCATTATCACCAGAACCATAGGCTTTGAGCTAAGTCCGCCACAGCCATGACTCACAAGGGCACCACCGCCTGGCCACGTGTCATGAGAGGGGCAGCTGCTTCCCTCTTCCTTCTCCCCCAAACCCAACCCTAGGGGTGAGCGCAGAGAAGGGGTGTGTGTGTGTGTGTGTGTGACAGAGAGACCACCCTGCCAGACCCAGTACTCCCCAAAGCGCATTATGCACACGTGCACACACACATACTCACATGCACAGACACACTTCGAGCCCCTAGAGCTCCCAGCTTTGCTTGCCTTGTGGAGGAAGAAGTAAGTTTGGGGTCATATCTGAGCCTGAGGTTTTAAAATGACCAGGTCTTAAGCAGAATGGGACTGCTTTTATAACCAAAAGTGTCTACAAGTCAGAAACTGGACTAAAGTGCTGTGGAAGGCGTGTGTCTGCCAACTGCTAGGAGGGTTCACGGGGCCCAGCTGGTAGCCATTATTAGAAAAATAATTGTAACTGTAACCTAACGAGCTGAAAGTCCTTAATAAGCTGTTGACAAAGGGAACCCAAAGAGGGGACCAGATTTGAAAGCACAAAGAGGATTAGAAATAAGGACGGACTGAGGTGTTGTCGAATGAACTAGGCAGGGGGGCCACTCTGCACTCACCCCTCCCTACAAGGTCTGGGGGGAGCCGTATCTACAGGAAACATGGTTGGACTTCAGCCCTTCACCTGACTCCGAGCCCTCCCTAGGTTGGCTTCCTCCAAGGCCAGACCCAAATCTCAGGATCCCTTCACACTAAGTGGGCCCAAGTGGGATCGGTCGGAGGCAGCGGGGGTCATGCGAGTGACCTTCCAGCTGGGAGTGAGAAGAGGTGTGTCTCTGGCCCTCATTTAGCCCACCACTTCTACAGCGTGGCTGGGAAGGTGGTGGTGGCAGAGGCAGAGCAGCGGGCGATGCAGAAGGAAGGGGAGAACCCAGTACAAGGCATGGAGACATTGGGTTCCCTCTGGCACCCACCTGCTGGCTCACGCGGCTCGGTCAGGGGACCTGACTCCTGGGGTCTAGCTCTCTCCCTGGGGGTGGGCGTAGGGTAAGGGAAGCAATGAGGTGAAGGAAGGAGCTCTTGCCTCCCCCCTGCTCCCCATTGCTTAGGGCTGCAGAGAGGGGTTCAGCCTGGGCCTCCGAATTTGAGGGGCCCGTGGCTTATCCAGGGGTGAAGGATAAGAGGTCCGGGGCTCTCAGGGGAGAGCTGGGGTAGAAGACAGGAATCTGGGAGTCATCAGGGGAGAGGGGATGCCACAAGCCTCGGTGTAAAAACGAGAGCGGAAGAGGCATCCAGGAGAAGGGAGCCTTGGGGAAGCCAACTTTGGAAAATGGGAGGAAGAGCTCCAGGAACTTGGGTATGAGCCGGCGGCTGCCAGATCCTGGCCACCCTCCGGGCCAGACCCTCTCTGGCAGCAGCCAAGATGGGCCTCTGCTGCTCTGGGAAACCTAATGGCCTGCGTCTGCCCAGGTGGGCAGTGGGACAAGTTCACCTGCCCACTTCCTGCCCACCCCCTCCTCCAGCCTGGGCTCTTGTTCTGGCCGGGGTGGCCGCTGAGGCAGCTCCCCCTGGGCCAGCCGGCGCTGCCCTCCCCCTCGGGCCCAGCGTTCCAGACTTTCTCCTCATCAGTTTACCAGCCTGGTCTCATTCCCGCTGCGGAGCCTCTCGCCAAGTTCTGCCTGGCTCCCTGCCCCTGTCTTCTCCTCTCCTTAGAGCGGGAGCCAGTTGGGGCCCTGTCTGCAGATGCGGCCGCGTGCCAGGCCCGGGGACCCCTCCCGCCTCAGGCAGCAAGAACTAGTGTCCCCCCCCCCTGCCCCGCCCTTACAAGCTCGTCTGTGTCTGTCCTCACACCCAGTTCTGACAACGGGGTTTATGTTCCACATCTGAGACTGAGCCCCAAGGACTGGCAGGTCGCATACGCCCACCCCAGGCCACACAAACTGGCCTTGGCATCTTCAAACCCCAGCCCTGCCTGCAGACACGGGGACGCAGACGGGAGCTGATACTCTCAGGGTCTGGGGTCTCTCTAAGCCTCCATCGATGGCCATCTCTATGCAGCCCATTTGTCAGCTGAGGCCTCCAGTCCCGGACGATTTCAAAAATACCGGTTCAGATCCATATTCCACAGCCTGTGGAAATGCAAAAATATCCTTAATATCCTTTGGAGAGTTCTGGAATGGTTTGCTTTTTCACACTCCCCTCTGCATCAGAGCTGTGGCTTCTGCTGAATTCGTTTCGCGTCTGGATTTGGGCCGCTGCCCCAGGCCTGCTGTTCGGTTTTTACAGAGCTCTGGGTGAGACGGGGAATGCAGTGGGCACCTTCCGCTCCGTCCACCAGACGCCCACTGTGGAAGGTATTTGTGTGTGTGTAACGCGAGCAGGCGGATGGCGACTTAGGGAAGTTGGGGGGATGGTTTCAAGGCTTACAATTAAGTCAACTTCAAACAGAACATCGGACATCCCCGTTCTTAAAAGTTCTGGGGTCACCCCACCGCTGGGAACTTCTATGGGCCCTTTGACCTCACTCAGTTCCCTAGCCGGTCCTGGCTCTTTATCTTCCTTATTTGCATCTCTCTTCCCTGTAAAGCAAAATAGTGCAGTGGTTCAATGCAAGGGCCTGCCTCTGTGAGCTTGGCTCTGCATCTTATCAGCTGTGCGATCAAAGGAGATTTACCTAACCTCTCTGAACCTCAAGCTTATCTTTTATGAGGATTATACAAGTGGAAGATAATACGATTTGTGGTGAGGATTTCATAAAGCAATCCATGGGAAGCACTTAGTGTAGGGTTGGCTCAATGATGTTAGTTATTACTATTATTACTATTAACCCCTCCAAATTCTCTTCTTACTCTCCTAGGCAGAACAATCCAACCTTCTTGGCATTATCCCAGACACTGCACATCTTTACGTATGTAAGCACAGAAAGGCTTGTTCTTTGAACAGGATTGACCCTCCTTTGCAAGGGGTCCGTTGAGGTTGAGTGGGCCTACCAGTGACTTCACATTGGTAAATACTAAACAAATGCATCCCCTTCCTTCCTCTTTCTCTCTCCCTGTGCCCAGCTCCCCATCAGGCTGAAAGTGTACAGCGGAGACCAGCAGTGGCAGATCTTGGGCCTCACGGGAATCAGCTCGACTTTACTGAATTATTGGGAAGGAGGTGCCCTTTTTCAGGGATTCGTTCTTAGGTTTTCATGGAACCTAAGAATGAAGCCAACATAAACAAAAAGACAGCTTCTTGGGCATGTCATTTGAGCTCCTATATCCTACCACACGTGGATTCAGTCTGAGTTTTCCAATCATGTGAGCCCAGAAATCCCCCTTTTCTTGTTTAAGCTAGTTTGATTTGAGCTTCTGTCATGTAAAATTGAATGAATCTTGACTAAAGATTCTTGAATCTTGAATTTCAACTACAAATATACAATTGGGGTATATTACAAAACAAGGGGGAATATCACGGAAGTATAACCAGAAATCACAGGAATGAAAAGGCTGCTTCTGACTCCATGTCTCTCTCTCTCTCAGGCCACGCAATCTCCCATTTCTGCTTTTTGTTCGCATATCTGCCTCTTGTTTTTTAGCTTTGCTAACCGGTGTTTTTGCTGGCTCATCTAGGGAAAGGTCCCAGGGCTGACGTTCAGTGGCCCCGCCTGGGTCATGTGACCACCCTGACCCATTCACTGTTGATGGGTCAACCAGTGAGCCCATTACCTCTGGATCTGAGGATTAGGGTCAGGCCCACCTCAACCAAATAGACTGAGAAGATGACGAATGGTTTAAAAAAAAAAAAATCAAAGTACCCTTTTCAGACCAATGGGGAGTGAATGCCAAATATGCACACACAGGTCCATGCACACACACAATGCATCTCGGACACGGAGTTAAGTGAATTTCTGTTTTACAAACCAGCCGAACCCCGAATAAGCTCAGGGCCAGCCCCTTGTCCCAGAGGAGCACCTCTAATGGAAACTTCCGAACTTCCACTAGTGACAGCAACTTCTGGAGATCTGGTTTCGCTTGGGCTTTCCTTAATCTCTTTTCAGGTCATACCACATGCCAGAGGGGAGCTGGTTCTGGCTGTGCCCCCACCCCCATGAGTCCCTTCTATGGCATCATTTGAGTTATAAATGCCGCATTCCATGGAATCATGATGCGGAGGTGGGGAGCTCCAAGGAGAGAAGCCAGGGAGTAAGGAAGGGATCACTGAAAAGGGAGCCTCTGAGCACGGCCTTCAAGGATGGTCAGTAAGAACTCAGGGCTTTAATCAAGGAGACAAATGATCACAAGTGTAAGTGAAGGTGTAGAGAACTTGGAGCCCTCATACACTACTGATGGGAATGCAAAATGGCAGGGCTGCTTTGGAAAACAATCTGGCAGGTCCTCAAAAAGTTGAACACAGAGCTACTATACGACCTAGCAATACCACTCTTGGCTATATACCCAGGAGAAATGAAGACACATGTCCACACAAGAACTTGTATCTTCATAGCAACGTTAGTCATAATTGCCCCAAAGTAGGAACAACGCAAATGTCCATCAACTGATGAATGGATAAATAAAATGTACTACATCCATACAACAGAATATGATTCCACCATGAGAGAAAATAAAGTCCTGGCACCTGCTATCACAGGGCTGAACCTCGAAAATCTTTTTTCTTCTTTTTTCCTTTTCTTTCTTTCTTTCTTTCTTTCTTTCTTTCTTTCTTTCTTTCTTTCTTTCTTTCTTTCTTTCTTTCTTTCTTTCTTTCTTTCTTTCTTTCTTCCTTCCTTCCTTCCTTCCTTCCTTCCTTCCTTCCTTCCTTCCTTCCTTCCTTCCTTCCTTCCTTTTTTCTTTCTTCTTTTTTTTTTTTTGCAGATCATCAAAACTTTTATATTTTATTTTATTTTTTTTAAAGATTTTATTTATTTATTTGAGAGAGAGAATGAGATAGAGAGACAGCACGAGAGGGGAGAGGGTCAGAGGGAGAAGCAGACTCCCTGCCGAGCAGGGAGCCCGATGCGGGACCCGATCCCGGGACTCCAGGATCATGACCTGAGCCGAAGGCAGTCGCTTAACCAACTGAGCCACCCAGGCGCCCAAACCTTTTATATTTTAAAGCCAGAGGGACTCTTAGCAGTTGGCAAACTATGTCCCACAGGCCAAATTGGCCCGCTTCCTATTTTAATAAATTTAGTTTTTAAAAAAATTGATTTATTTTTGAAAGTCCAGTACAATTAATGTACAGTGTTACATTTGTTTCAGGTGTACAATACGGTGATTCAACCATGCTATACGTTATTCAGTGCTCATCACAGTAAGTGTGCTCTTAATCCATGTCACCTAGTTCACCCATCTCCCCACCCACCTCCCCTCTGGTGACCATCAGTTTGTTCTCTATAGTTAAGAATCTGTGGTTTCTTGTTTTTTGTCATTTTTTTCCTTTGTTTCTTAAATTCCACATATGAGTGAAATTATATGGTATTTGTCTTTCTCTGACTTATTTCACTTATATATATCCATTATAGCTTCTAGATCCATCCATGTTGCTGCAAATGGCAAGATTTCATTTTTTATGGCTGAGTAGTAGTCCAGTGTGTGTGTGTGTGTGTGTGTGTGTGTGTGTGTGTGTGTGTGTGTGTGTTTACACATATATACATATATATACACACCACATCTTTATCCATTCATCTATCAATGGGCATTTGGGTTGTTTCCATAGTCTGGCTATTGTAAATAATGCTGTGATAAACATAGGGGGGCATATATGTTTTCAAATTAGTGCTTTCATATTCTTTGGGTAAATTTCCCTCTAGTGGAGTTACTAGTAATTCTATTTTTAGTTTTTTGAGGGAATCTCCGTATGAGGGACCTTCCATGATGGCTGCACCAGTCTGCATTCCCACCAACAGTGCACGAGTGTTCTTTTTTCTCCACATCCTTGCCAACATTGTTGTTTCTTGTGTTTTTTATTTTAGCCATTCTGACAGGTGTGAGATGATAACCTATTGTGGTTTTGATTTGCATTTACCTGATGATTAGTGATGTTGAACATCTCTTCATGTGTCTGTTGGCCAGAACTTTGAAAATCTTAAGTGAAAGAAGCCAATCATAAAACACCACGTATTGTGTGATTCCACTTGCGTGAAAGGTCCGGCAGAGGCAAATATACAGAGACCGAGTGTAGAGAGGAGGGTTGCCTACAGCTGGGGGGAGGTATTAAGGGGAAAAAGGAGTGACACTAATGGGGATGGGGGGGATGTTGAAAATTGATTGTTGGGAATACACACACAAAAAACATTGAATTGTACATTTTAACTGAGTGAATTGTATGGTATGTGAATTATATCTTAGTAAAGCTATTACCAGAAAAGGGAGGTAGGAGAAGAGGGGCCTAAGCTGCATATCAGCCTGGGACCTCAGAGATACTAGGGCCAATTGTCTGATAAGCTACCCCCTCCCCATCCTTCATTCCTCGGATTCCACAGTAAGTGAAAGGTATTTTGGGCCTGAGAGTCCAGCCCTGCCACATAAAGGAAAAATGCTCAAGTTAAAAAGGGGAGAGAGGAGTGGCGCCTGGGTGGCTCAGTCGGTTAAGGGTCTGCCTTCAGCTCAGGACACCATCCCAGTGTTGTGAGATCAAGCCCTGCGTGGGGCTCCCTGCTCAGGGGGGAGCCTGCTTCTCCCTCTCCTCTGCCCCTCCCCCGACTGGTGCTCTCTCTTTCAAATAAATCAAATCTTTTTTTTTTTTTTAAGATTTTGTTTGTTTATTTGACAGAGAGAGACAGCGAGAGAGGGAACACAAGCAGGGTGAGTGGGAGACGAGAGAGGGAACACAAGCAGGGCGAGTGGGAGAGGGAGAAGCAGGCTTCCCGCGGAGCAGGGAGCTGGATGCGGGGCTCGATCCCAGTCGAAGGCAGACGCTTAATGACTGAGCCACTCAGGCGCCCCTCAAATAAATCAAATCTTTAAAAAAGATAAAATATAAATAAAATGAATGAATAAATAAATAGAAAGGGGAGAAAGAGGAAAGGCTGTCTCTGAGGACCTGAGGTGGGCAGGAAGCTCCACAGGGAAGCAGGGTGTCCGGTGAATGGACGCCAGCATGGGTCACTGGTTCAAATGCTGGAGGGTGATCTGAGGGCACAGCACAGCCTCTGATGCGCGCCGGTTTCCTTGGTGTGCAGGACCTGTGGTTGGTACCATCAGTGGTGTCTGCTTGGCTCTCAAGAAGCCCCTCCACTGTTGCCTGTTCTCCAGCTACGGAGGTGTGTTTGTACCACATGGCCCTTGGCTCTAGCAGATGGTCCTGGTATGGACCTCTGACCCAAGCTAAATCAGTCCAGGTCCCTTCTCTAGAATTTGGGGTCTTGACAGAGGTGGAGGCTTCCTCTCCAAGGCCTAGAATACGTGAACTAGGGGGCTTTAAGACAGCCACAGCTCCTCCCCCCAAGTCCCTGTGGGCAGGGCTGGAAAGACTAGGAAGCTGATTCCCCAGGCCGTTGGAATGTTCCAAGTCCTCCATGGAAGTAGCTCTAAAGTGAAAACACCTGGGAAAACTTTGGGAGCCTGAAGGAGATCTGTGAGCCCTGAGCGGCCAGAGCCACAGCAGGGAAGCAGGAAAGGGGGATTCTAGAAGAAGCAGCACTAATGGGAGAGGGGCTGGGTGTTCCAGAGAGGGTTTGGGAATCAAAGACCATGGCCATCGGTAACCATGGCCCTTGGCCAACAAGTTCCAGGGAAGCAAAACTTCCACAGATAGCGACCTAATGGCCTTGTTAATGTCATCAATAATTCATATTTTGGGCCAGTACAATCCATTCTACTTTTCAAAAGCATATCCACCTCCACAATCTCATTTGCTCCTTCTCCATGTATACTGGAGAGAGATGTATTATGCTCGGAGAGTTGCCATGCCCACCGCCCCTTCTAGAAGAAAGCCACCTGTGTGACCCACCCCTTGCGCACTGGATGAAGGTTTGCACCTGACAGAAAGGTAGAGACAGACACACACACACACACACACACACACACACACACACACACACACACACACACACACACACACACACACACACACACACACACACACACACACACACACACACACACACACACACACACACACACACACACACACACACACACACACACACACACACACACACACACACACACACACACACCCCGCCACCTGCGGCAGGCCAGCGGCTTTGGAGGCGGCACGGCAGGAGACGAATCCCCAGCACAGAGAACAGTGACCAATGGAGCCAGCACCGTCTCTCTCTCTTTCTCTCTCTATCTCTCTCTCTCTCTCAGGGCTTGAGAGTGGGCCTCTGGAGAGAAGCAGGGCTCTGTGCAAGGGCAGAAGCCAAGAGACACAGAGAAGGCAGTGAGCAGGAGCCAAGATTCAGGAAGACGCGGCGGTGGTGAACCAGAAGATGAGATGAAGGTATGGAGAGACGTTTGTGGGCAGGGGAAGGCACGGGATGGCTGATGTGGAGGAACCAATGGAGGGACCCTAGGACGGAGAACAGCTTTGGCAGATGGCACCCCAAAGCCTGGTCACCGGAACAACACAGGACCCTGAAGCACGTTCCCGCCTCCACAAAAATGTAGTCAGGTGGCTTAGATTCCTGTCTTCCTTATCGTCACAGGTATCCTCAATGGGAGCCCTGAACAGGAACCAGTTAGCTCTATTCCTTAATGCAGCCACATACCCCCTTTAATCCCCGGCCCCCCAGGAGGAGGTGATTTCTGGCCAGTGTCAGCCCATCTCAGCAGGGGCCTTCCTCTTGTCTGCTTTTGAACCCTCTCTTCCCCAGAGGGGTTCCTGTCAGGCGCAGAGTACAGGAGGGACCCTGCTGTGACTTGGTGACATCAGTCAAGATGTCACCTGCCTTCAGCCTGGCCAGTTCAGGGATATATCTCATCAGAGGTGACCGCGTCCTTGATTAGCAGCTGGCCAGATTAAATCAAGGCATGATAAAGGAACCCCTTCCTTCTTTCCTCCCTCCCTCCCATTCTCCCTCATTCTCTCCCTCCCTCTGTTTCCTCAAGCAAACTTGACTCTCAGATGCATCACTTGCTGTCTCAAGCACCCAGCAGAGTCTGACTGGTGTCTGCCCCAATTCTAAATTCAGTCTGGCCCAGTTTGGGTCAGGTGACCATCTCTGGTCCAATCAACTGTGGCTGAGGGAACAGGGTTATGTAGTGTTAATCTGGCTGCTGCAGCTTCCCCAGGGAGAGAAGGGGGCACCATGCGGACTAAGACCTAAAATGTGTGCACTAAACAAAACTAAAACCAGGGGACAGGAATGAACATTTTTTAAAACTGACATATTGAGGGCTTCAGAAACAGTGCATATATTTTTAAAATTGACTTCAGTTCTCACAACTCTGTGAGATAAGCATGTTAAGGCACTTGCACAAGACATGGGGGTCTAGGAAGGGGTGCAGCTGGATGAGAATCCAGGACTGTCTAACTCCAGGGATTATGTTCTTTCCTCTAGCACCCTACCTGGCATCGACTTGAAATGGTGTTTCTGCCCTTGCTTTGCTAAAGGCTCAAACTCCGCCGAACTCAGCCTCGTGGAAGGGCCTTTGAAGCTTTCCAGGTCACATTCATCAACATATAGATGAGGAAGTAGAGCACAGAGAGGGTTAGTGACTAGCCCACAGTCACACAGGAACTCAAAGAAAGGGGACAAACACCCAGGTCTCCTAAGTCCCAGGCTGCGGCTCTCCCCTGAAAGGCATGCTCCCCTGTAGGTGTCCCGAGAGCCTGTTCCGTGGCTGCTTTTCTCCCTGCTGAGTTAGGGGGTGAGGGTATCCCATGCTGCTTCCTGTTCTATCTCTCTGACTCTGCTTCCTTCTCTGGTTCCTCTGTTCTTCTCTTAAATGTAACATTGGTCCCTCTCCTCTGAAGTCTCCTAGCAGCAGAGTAATTTGGCTCCATTACTGACCCCTTTGCTCTGCCCTTGGGACTTTCTCTTCAAATAGACTGCAATCTCCCCGAGGGGAATGTCTTCTCTGACATTCTCCAAATTCCTAGTATGACCCAACAAGTGCTCCATAAGGACTGAGATAAGTATTGGATAAGATCATTGGATTATGTGTCCCTGTGTGGCCACTGCATCCATCCACCCACTGTCCATCTATCTGTCCATCCATCTATCCATTCACCTATCTACTACAGTCATCTATCAAGCCTCGGATCCAGGCAGACTGGCCTTAGCAGGACAGCTCTGGGGATGCCGTGCTTATTCACCCCACCATGTCTTTATCCATGCTGTTCCCTCTGTGTGGAATGCCCTTCCCATCTTCGGTCACCTGACACTCCTCTTCCAGCTATGGCCATAGCATCATCTCTGCTGAAGAGCCTTTCTCAAAGCCCCCTTGACTAAGAGGCCTTTCCTGTGTCCCCAAATGCCTTTTATACTTATCACATTTTTAAAAGTAACAGCTTAAGTAAGATATAATTCATACAGCACAAAATTCACTCTTTTGAAGCATACAATTCAGTGGTATATTCAGAGCTGCGCAACCATCACCGCTATCCAATTTCAGAATATTTTCCAACCCCCCCCCCACAAAGAAACCCATTAGCAGTCCCTCACCATTTTCCCTCAGCTCCTCCAGCCCCTGCAATCATGAATCTACTTCCTGTCTCTACAGATTCGCTTATTCTGGAGGTTTCATTGAAATGGAATCATAAATACGTGGCCTTTTGTGACGGACTTCTTTCTCTTGGCATGTTTTAAGGTTCACCCATGTTGTTGCATGTATCGGGACACTTACTGCATTTGTAAAGGGTTGTGGAGCCTGTGAACCTGGAGCCCCATCCAGTAGCTTTGGCCCTTTTTGGTCCCAGGGTGAACAAAATGAAAAAGAGACCCATAGTCTGAGAGTCCTAGCTCTTCACTGGTTCAGATCCAAAGTGGTCATCCTAGAAAGGTTGTTAAAAACAAAAGACAAAGAACAGAACCTCTCCATTCCAACTGTTCATCATCCCTCCTCCCCAAAACTTAGCTCCCCCTCCAAATTGTAACAATATCTAATGACAGGTGGTATCTGTCAGCTTTCTACTGTATCTTTGCCCCCAACTCAGAGTTGTTTATCCTGACATGGGTCTATACTTCCTACTCACGAATATGAAAGAATCCAGATTTCATAGACACCTCTGTCTGGTACGGGGGCTGCCCCCAGAGTCCCTCCCTCATGTCCATCACCAACAGATGAGGCGATCACCAAAATCTCTTATATGTTGGATATCAACCAGTGGGGGAGAGGAGGCAAAACACTAAGACACAGGGATTGTAGGTTGTCTTTGGCAAGACTGTTTAATGAATAAGGTGGTGTAAGAGTCCTGGAGAAAAACAGGGGAAATTATTAGCTAGAATAGCTTTGATGGCAGGCGCATGGGAACTCAGCACATTCTTCTTCTACCAAGAGGCCCCTCAGCTGAAAGGATTTATATCTATGCCTGTCACCCTACCCACACTCTGAGCTCCCTGTGGTAGGCAGAATAATGGCCTCCAAAGATGTTAATGTCCTAATTCTGGAACCAAAGAATATATTAGGTTACATGGCAGAGTAGTAGATGGTTACATTAAGGTAGTAGATGGAATTAAGTTTGCTAATCAACTGACTTTAAGAGAGAGAGACTATCCCGGATTATCTGGGTGCACCCAATGGAACCACAAGGATCGTTATAACTGAACAAAAGAGGCACAAGAGAAGGTCAAAGTGAAACATGGGAGAAAGACTCAAGCAGTCATTGTTGGCTTTAAGGATGGAGGAAGGAGCCACCGGCAGAGGAATACTCTGGAGGTTGGAGAAGGTGGGAAAATGGATTTCCCCCCAGAGCCTCCAAGAAAAAATGCGGCCCTGCTGACATCTTTTATTTTAGCCTACTAAGGCCCAGGGAAGACTCTGACCTCCAGAACTATAAGATACTAAATCTGTGTTGTTTGCAGCCACTAAGTTCATGTTAACTTGTTACAGTGGCAATAGGAGACTAATGCAGATTATGGTATCTGGAAGTGGGGTGCAGGACTGTACCTACTCCATCTCAGAAGCAGAAGGAGGCCCTGCATGCCAATTAAGCATTTGGCTTCTGCCTCAGATAATCCAGGATTTATATTCCAATGTTTGCATGCCGTGTGCCTTGAGCAAGTGACTTGTCCTTTCTATAGAATTTCCTCATCGGTAAAATGGGAATAACTATACCCCCCCCCATGAGATTGTTATAAAGGTTAACAAAGAGCATATGTGTTAGTGCTTAGCACAGTGCCAGGCCCATGGTAAGTACTGAATAAATAAATGTTGCCCAATATTATCATCATCACCATGCATCATTAACTGTTGTTTGAAATGACCCAAATCAGAGCTAATTCCTCCTTCCTTTATGGTGCCTAAAAGGACAGTACCCAAAGGGTACTTGGGCTTGATGTGGGCTGGACTCTGTAGCCAAGAACATTCCTAACAGCTGAGGCTCCAGAGAGCAGCCATGTTTTTCATGCAGGTGGCCTTACATGGTTCTAGATGTTTGTCTAGTTTGGAGTGGGACAATCACAACGGCTCAAAGACACAAAGGTGTCTCGATGCATAAGAAGGTGAGGGATGGAACCAGGGGAAGGACATGGGATGCTAGGTGGAAGCAAAGTACGAGGTCTAGGGACTACGATGAGCCAGGATGGTGAAGGATGGGCCACAGGGAAGCTGGGCCAGAATTTATACCAGACCCGACAGTTAATATTAAGTGCTCCCCCGGGCGCCTGGGTGGCTCAGTTGGTTGGGTGACTGCCTTCACCTCAGGTCATGATCCTGGAGTCCCGGGATGGAGTCCTGCATCGGGCTCCCTGCTCGGCGGGGAGTCTGCTTCTCCCTCTGGCCCTCCCCCCTCTCATGCTCTCTCTCTCTCTCTCATTCTCTCTCTCAAATAAATAAATAAATAAATAAAATCTTTAAAAAACAAAAAAGTGCTCCCCCAACTAGGATGGCTAAAACAAAGAAGGCAGAAAATGCCAAGGGTTGAGAATGTGAAGAAATTAGAACCCTCCCACATTGCTGGTGGGAATGTAAAATGCTACAACCACTTTTGAAGTTTGGCATTTCCTGGGTTAGTTAAATACACAGTTGCCATATGACTCAGCAATTCCGTTACTAGTATACACCCATGTCCGCATGTGTGTGCACTCAAAAGCTTGTACATGAATATTCACAGAAGCATTTTTCATAATAGCCCCAAAGCAGAAACAACCCAAACGTCCATCAAATGAGGAATGGACACACAAAATGTGACATATGGAATGGAATGGAATATCATTTGGCAATATAAAGGAACGAATTGCTGGTAACACGCTAGAACACAGACAAACCTTGAAAACATGACGTTAAAGAATCAGACATGAAAGACCACATGTTGTATGATTCTCTTTTATTTTTTTAAAAGATTTTATTGATTTATTTTACAGAGAGAGAGAGAGAGCACAAGCAAGGGGAGTGGCATGCAGAGGGAGAGGTAGAAGCAGGCTCCCTGATGTGGGGCTTGATCCCAGGACCCTGGGATCGTGACCTGAGCTGAAGGCAGACGCTTAACCAACTGAGCCACACAGGCGCCCCATATGTTTCTCTTTATATGAAATGTCCAGAATAGGCAAATCCTTAGAGATGGAAAACCGATCCATGGTCACCAGGGATTGTGGGGGGCGGGGGGCAAGGGAGGGACTACTGATGGGTACAGGGTTTTTGGGGAGTGATGAAAATGTTTTGAAAATAGGTAATATTGATGGTTGCACAACTCTGAAGAGATCACCAAATTGTACACTTTAAAAGGGTGAACTTTACGGTATGAGAATTACAATCTCACCAAAGCTGTAATTAAGAAAATTAAGTACTACCAGTCTTTGAATGCCTGCAGTGTGCCAGCAGGCGAGCTGAGTGCATGCCTGAGCTTGTTACCCAGGCTGTGGGGACAGGGCTGATCTGCTGGTGGTGAGCCTGAGCCCGAGTGTGAGCTGGTAGGAATTCTTGGAGGAAGGCGAGGAGGAAAGAGGACAGGTAGCCCAGCTCGGCTGCCAGGTGCTCCAAGATGACTACCAGGATCTCTCACCCAAGGGGGTGATGCCGAAATTAGGGGAGTGAACAGGAGGTGACCTGGACACAAGTGAGATCACCTAAGTCAGAGAGGGGGTCTGAAAGTGTCTCCATCTGTGGCTGCCTGCTGTCAGGTGCTCAAGAACAGGGAGCCCGGACATCTCTCACTATACAACCTTCTCTACCCCACAGGAATCCTTTCAGACTTTAAGCAGGAGAATGGCATGCCCCGTTTGTGGGAAATGGTACGGGAAGAGGCGAAAGGAGAACCAGACAGACGACGTAGGAGGCTGGAGGCATCATCAGGAAGCGAGGTGAGTGGGAGAGCTTGCACTCCAGTAGGGAGACGGGCAATGTGTCAGAGTTCTCCAGGGAAACAGAACCAACAGGATCTATCTATACCGATATTTATATCTGTATTTGTTGTATCTGTGTATCTATATCAAGAGATTTATTCTGAGGAATTAGCGCATGCAGTTATGGAGGCTAAGAAGTCCCAGGATCTGCGTTTGGCAAGCTGGGAACCCAGGAAAGCCAGTGATATAATCCTAGCTTGAGCCCAGAGACCTGAAGAGCAGAGAGCTCATCCTGCCAGTTCCAGTTTGAGGGCAGGAAGAATTCAGTGTCCAGCTCAAGAGCCAGGAAGGTAAAGTTCCCTCTTCCTCAGTCCTTTTGTTGGACTCAGCTCTTTTAATGATTGGATGAGGGCCACCTGCATTAGGGAGAGCAATCTGCTTTACTCTGTCTATCGATTCAAATGTTAATATCATCCAAAACCACTCTCACAGACACACCCAGAAGAATATTTGACCAAATGTCTAGATCCGTACAGCCCGGCCAGTTGGACACATGAAATTGACCATCGCAGGCAGTAAGCAAGGAATCGATCTGCTTATATATGTTCAGGTAGCAGTAAGAAAGTAAGAAGGAGAAAAAAAAAAAAAAAAAGGAAGCAGGGTAAGGGACTAGAGAACAGTAGGAACAGAATGACAGGCAGAGTGTCGAAAATAAATATTTGTTGCCTGAATGGCTGAATCTTGCACTTCTGTAAATGCAACTTTTTTTCTTTCTGTCCCAAATTACTTTACCTTCCATCAGATTTCAACTGTAGTGAATGCTGTTGTTGCCTGGGACAAGGCATTTTCTATTTTTGAAAAGAGAAGCAGCAGTTTGAAAGATACCATGTTCACACGTTCTTCAGCAATGTCATATTTGATATGACCACTGGACACGCTTGACTTCTTCTTTATTTATGATTGCTGGCGCTTTTCCTTTGAGGCCGCCCAGAATAGCTTCTGATCCTGCTCACTCACAGACATGGTGAAATCAAATCTTCCCGCACGAACCCCATCGTCAGTGTCTTTGCTTACGAAGACTTCCCCTGCCCTCAGGGGGGAACTGGATGGTTAGAGCAGGTTTCAAATGTGGCTCTCTACGCATAAACATCCTTGACTTTTGTACTATGCTTCTGGTAAAGTGCATTTGTTTCCAGAAATCTCATCGTAATCAATAGAAGTTGTGTGCACACTTCTGAAGGCCAAGTTTAGGCCATTTGCTATTCACCAATCTCTTTATACCCTCTTAAATATTTTTTGGTCTATCCCTTGGTGATATTCAAATCAATGTCCTCCCTTATTTATTCTTTGGAAGTCTCATTTATCTCCCTCGGCACCATGCCACGTCTGTTTGATTGCTTTTGCTGAACTTCTGCACGCTGGTCAAAGCAGTAGGCTCAAACAAATATGCCTTGTACAGTACGATGCATTTATGTAGGAACGTCTTTGCATGAATGTGAGTGTGTACAGCCTAGTATAGTTGAAAGAGCCCTGATTTGGACTCAAACACATCTAGGTTAGAGGAGCAGCTCTTCCATGTTCTAGCTAGTAACTTTGGGCAAGTCACCTCATGAGGCCTGCTTCCATACCTGTAAAACAGAAATATAGGTATACAACCAAGAGAAATGAAAATTGATGTCCACACAAAAACTTGTACATGAATGGTCACAGCAGCATTTTTTCCATAATAGGAAACGAAACCCAAAAGTCCCTCAAGAGATGAATGGACAAGTAAAATGTGGTATAGTCCTACAACAGAATCCATACAGTGGAGTATTCTTTGGTCGTCAAAAGGGAATGAAGAACTACCTACTACAACATGGGTGAGCCTCGAAAGCCCACTAGGTGAAAGAAGCCAGTCACAAGAGGCCACATGTTTTTGTTTGCCCTAACACAGTACTGCAGTCTGGGTGGCTTTGATAACAGAAATGTACTGTCTCATGGTTCTGGAGGCTGGAAGTCCAAGATCAAGGTGTCAGCAGGGTTGATTTCTTCTGGGGGCCATGAGGGAGAACCTGTTGGCTGCCCCTCACCTAGCTTCTGGTGGCTTGCTGGCAATCTTTGGCATTCCCTGGCTGGTAGAAGCATCACCCTGATCCCTACCCTCATCTTCACATGGCGTGCCCCCTGTGTCCAAATCTCCCCTTTTTATAAGGTCATCAGTCATGTTGGATTAAGGCCTACACTAATGACCTCAGCTGAACTAATTGCACCTGCAAGGACCCTATTTCCAAATAAGGTCACATTCTGAGGTGTTGGGGGTTCAGACTTCAACATCTAAATTTTGACGGGACACAGTTCAACCCACAGCATCACACATTATAGTATTCCGTTTATATGAAATATCTAGAATACATAAATGCATAGAGACAGAAAGTAGATTAATGGTTGTCAGAGACTGGGGAAAAGAGGGAATTTGGATTGACTCATAATGGGCGCAGGGTTTATTTTCAAAAATGCTCTCGAATTAGATAGTGGTAATGTTTGCACAACTCTGTGAATGTACTGAAAACCAATGGATCACACACTTTAAATGGGTGAGCTGTATGGTATGTGAATCATATCTCAAAAAAGCTACTTTTTTAAAAATAAAAAGTGTAATGCAGGCTATTCTTCTGCCATATTAGGTTATGCAGATCATGTGATATGATAGAAAGTGAGTGGGTTTGGAAAATTCTGTAAAGACAGAACAATCGCGACTTTTGGTATTTAATTTTTAAACACCTTTGGTTTTTGTTATGTGCATCGCATCCTAACTACACAGTGGATTCCCTATTGATCCCAAACCTTCCTAATGTAATAAAGAGAATTCTAGCATTTCTTAAAAGCTAACTTTGTTGCTCAAAGCTCACTCGTATTACTTAGGAAAATGTCTTCTCTAAACCTGCCCTGTGATTCTCATGAAATGTTCATCCTTTCTAGACGGATGTCTCTTTTACCATTGACTTTACCTCAGTGCAATCTCCAGAAAGCACCGTCCAGCCTTTGCATTTTAAGAGCTGAGTTTTTTCCCCACATGTGTGCTTTTGCCCTTGTTAGATTACAGCGAGTTCTTTCCCCAGAGGCCAAATAAAATTTCACAAAACAGTCAGGATTTCGGTAGCTAACGAAATCATTTCTTGTCCTCTGAGATGCCTTTGTGCGCCTCTGCCCATCCCTCACCCCCAGGGGAACGTGCACAGAGCCTTAGGGACCCCTGAGTTCGTGGCCCGTCTGTGCAGCTACCTCTGGCCGCGGGACCAATGGGTGTAATCATCTCAGACGTGACCTTGGCTGGGCGTCTCGTGCCTGCTGTAGGGGGATCTATGTGAGTTGCAAGTCTCCTGTTCACTGGTGTGAGAGATCTCTGGGTATGACTGCATATGGATCAGTTACAGGGAAATGGTGCAGTGTCAAATCCAACTTGGCAAAACCCAGTCTACAATCCCTTCAATGCCCTCTTCTATCTACCTGCTAGACTTTGTGCCTTGGGGCCTAATCATATTGGATCCCCCTCTTCGCTCTCTAATTGCTTGCTCTGTGTCTTTGGCTGAGTTGTTTGACCTCTCTGGGCCTCAGTTTCTTCAATGGTGAAAGGGGAGCAGTGATCCTTTTTTCCTAAGGCTGTGATGAGAAAGGACTGAGATTTCTCTGGTATGGACTGAGAGCCCGACTTACTGTGGCTACTCTGTCTCCCTTCCCCTCCCCCCAGCCACCAGGGACAGTCTGATCTCCCAGGTCCATCTCGACAGAACTAAGAGGCAGTGGAAAGAGCGCAGCCTTCAGGGTCAGACACACCTCATTTGAAGCAGCAGCTCTGGCTGTGACCTTGGGCAGACTCGTCTAACCCAGCCTGTCCCATGTCAAAGGGCTTGGTGTGAGGTGAGGAGCACGTGGGAAGGAAAGATAATGGAAGCCTGGAGGGGGCTGTGTGGCTGTGAGCCGCTCTTGTCGCCGCCACCCTCTGACCTGACTCCCTCACAGCCCGACTCCGGCTGCACCTCATGGGACCCACACTCCGCTCCTCTGCAGTTCACTCACCCAAGGCATGGTCAGGTTTCCCGGCTCCAGGCCCCTCTCTGCAGTTCTGTGTGTTTTCCTCACTCACCATCCTCCCAGCAGACCTTTTCTTAGCCTGAGGCAACTTCCAGGAGCCCTGGGCCAGCTGCCAGCCTCCATCCTGGCCTGGCTCCTGGTGGGTGTTGAGCAGCCGACGGACGGACCGGGGAGGGGCCCCTCAGTCATCCCTCGCTCGGCGCCCAGAGCTGTGGGGCCTTGGGCAAGTTCCTCAAGTCCTTCCTCTGTGCTTTAGGTGTCTCCTTTGTAAGATGGTGAGGGTAACAGCACCTCCCTCTAAGGTAGGTGGCTGTGTAGACTAAATAAGCCATCCTGAGGGAAGAATTTAGATCAGAGTCTGGCACATAGTAAGCACTCGGCCGTAACTGTTTGATATTATTGTTGCTTCTTCCCTCAATTGTTCCCTCCCTGCTGGGGGTACTAGGGACACAGATGAGACCCTGGCCTCGCGGAGTTCCCAGTCCAGAGGGGAGGGCCGGCAGGACCACAGGCCGTCCCTGTACATGGTGATATCAGAGGGTCGGTGCCATGGGAGCCAGGAGAGGGGAGGCTCTGACTGCTCCAGGATGGCTCGGAAGAAGCCTCCTGGAGAGAGACCATCTGCCTGGGCCCTGAAGGAGGTGTAGGAGTGCACCCGCGGGGCAAGAAGAGGCCCAGAAGAGGGCAGTCCAGGGATGGGAACAGCACAAGCAAAGGCACAGAACCTGGGAGAGATGGGCCCACCTTTGAGAGGAAGACTGACAAGGCTAGCAGCCCCTGTGGCTGCCCCCTCCATCCCCTCCCACGCATCTGGAGCCTGTCTGTGGTGCCCTGCTGCAGGCAGCCATGACTCCAGAAGCAGCCCATGGGAGCCCAGGAGTAAACACCCCAGGAAGTGTCCTCACCCCAGACAAATGGAAGACGGTAGGTAAATACCCCAGCGTCCTTGGCCCTTGGGGTGGAACAATGCTAAGCCGTGTTTTACCCCATTTCCCAGAAGTCCCCAGGGAGATGGAGCCCTAGGTGATTGGAATGATGCCTGCTCATAAAAGCACCCTGTACTGTTGCTCACCTCCCAAGTGCCCCATTTGGACCCCAATCGTTTTCTCAGGGTCTTCTTGCTGGGGAACCCAACCTAATGCATCAAGCTACGTTAAGAGCCAACCAGACAGGTTAATTGTCCAGAATCCTGTTATCCACCCTTCTGTTCTGGTGACTTCGTTTGTTCTTGCAGCAATTATTGAGCTTTCGGTCCATAAGGGAGATGCAGAGAAGAAGAGAAAAGAGTCCCTCCAGGAACGATTTGAGGAGACAAGACATATCTGAAAAAGAGAAAATACAAAAAAGTGGGAAAGGCCGAGAGTTCATTTAAGGAAGAGCAAGAAGTTTGGTGCACTAGATCGTGGGGTGGTACCACAGAGCGAGGTGGGAATGGAAGCAGAAAAGACATGGAACACTGGGCCAGCATGTGGACACACAAGCCTGGAAGGCCTTGTATGGATGGGGAGTCATGGAAGGGTGTTGAGCAGTGGAGGGATGGGGCAATCTTTGTGTTAGAAGAACGCCTTGGGCTCAAATGCGGGTTGACGGGGAGGGGGTGAGGCAGCAGTCAGGGAGGCCCAGGTAGAGGCTGTAGGAGTAGTCTCAGCTGGACCTGGCTATGGTTTGGACTCCAGCTCAGCAGGCCCAGGCTCCTAGGGGCCTCCCCCCAAAACTCAGAAGGGCAATCTTTTCATAAAAATGCAGAAAACTTCCTGCCTTCCCACCCTTCCTTTCAGACCTGCTTCCTGCTTGGCCTCCAAACCTGTTCCCATTCCTCCTACCTTCTCCCATTATCTCTGACTTCAGAATGTTTGCTTTGGCTCCCACTGTCTCCCGTCTGCTCTCTCCTGCAGTTAGCGGTAGAAGCTCAGCAAAACCCCTCCTTCCTGCAAGCCGGCCCAGACTCCTGGGGCAGGGATTGTCTTCTTTGTACTTTAAGTAAACGGAGTTGGAGCAACCTTGGTCTTGGAAGACAGACTGTGTCTTCTAAAGACTTTCTTCCAAAACCACAAATGCATTTTGTCTTGATTTGAGGTGGTTCTTGCCTCTGTCTCAGCAACCTCAGGGTGAATGTGAAGCGGCATTTGGCAGCCTTAAGATTTCACAGCGGATGCTTTGGTGAAAAGTCACTTTCTCTCCAAACCAGCCAAGAGGGCAGAGAAGGCACCCTGTTCTGTCCATTCAGTAAATGTCTGTGAGCCTGGCCTTGAGCTGGGAGTCAGCGGAGAAGACATCTGCTCCCCAGGCCCCCATGGGACAGTGAGACTGGTCACGGGAAGAGGTACAAAGTGCCACGTGTGGGCTCCCGGGGGTGGCGCATGCGGCCACACTGAGCTTGCTGTGCGGAGCACCATAGCTGTGCAGATTTTGGCAAGTTACCGACCTCCCTCTGCTTCATTTCCTCGTCCACAGGATAGAGAGAAGAGGATTCTTCCCTTACAGTCATGGTGTGAGGATTAAATCAAGTAAAACAGGAAGACCTTGGCACAGAGCTTGGAGGAATAAGCACTGAGTAAATGTGAGCTATTCTTTTGTTTTTGTTTTGTAATCCTCATACCATACAGTTCTCCCTTTTACAGGGTACAATCCAGTGGGTTTTAGTATATTCACAAGGTTGTGCACCCATCACCACAACTTCCAGAACATTTTTATCACCCCAAAGAAACTCAGTGCCCGTTAGCCGTCACTTTCCCCAACTTCCCCTGCCCCAGGCAATCCCGAATCTACTTTCCGTCTCTATGGATTTGCCTACTGTGGACATTTCACAGACACGTAATCACGTATATAGGTGTGACCTTTTGTGCCCCGCTTCTTTCACTTCGCATAATGTTTTCCACATTGGAGCACGGAAGCAGTACTTGATTTCTTTTTTAAGGCTGAATCGTATTCTTCTCTGGCAAAGAGAGTTTGTTCATTCATTCGTCAGCTGATGGACATTTGGGTTATTTCCACTTTGGTACCGTTATGAGTATACCGTCATGAACATTCGGGTACATGTTTTTGTGTGAACATATGTGTTCATTTCTTTTTTCTTAAGATTTTATTTATTTATTTGACAGACAGAGAGAGAACACAAGCAGGGGGGGAGGGGCAGAGGGAGAGGGAGAAGCAGGCTTCCCCCTGAGCAGGGAATCTGATGCAGGACTCGATCCCAGGACCCTGAGATCATGACCTGAGCCAAAGGCAGATGCTTCACCGACTGGGCCACCCAGGCGCCCCATGCGTCCATTTCTTTGGGTATCCACTTAGGAGTGTCATTGCTGGGTCATATGGGAACTCTGTGTTTCACTTTTTGAGGAGCCGCCAGACTGTTCTCCAAAGCGGCTGCACTAGCTATTCTTGACTCGAGTTCTCAAAACACTTTCCCACACACATCAGTGCCTAGGCCCAGGGGGAGCTATCAGCACCGGGAGGGAAAGTGATATGCCAAAGTCCCAGGGACAGTTAGTGGCAGAACCAGGACCTGAGCCAAGAACTTTGGGGCCCAGATTCATCTTGTCACCTGAGGCAATCACCCGGGTTTTATATTGTGCCCCTGACGGATGAGATGTGGTCTGAGGCATTGCCTCTGCTCATGGCAGCTCACTTTCTAGCAGGTGTCCAGCGAGAGCCCTAGCTTATTCGACCCCCCACCCTAGACACGAGAAGGCCCTGAGCCCCCCACCTCCACCCTTCTCAGCAGACACACAGCCCCACCTGGTTCCTGAGCCCAAGGCCCAGAGGAACAGTGGCAGGTATGATCTAGGAATGGCTGTGCTGTGCCAGACAGGTGGGTGGTGTTTCTGGGTGGGAGGGAGCCCCAGGAAGCTTCTGTTCCCAGCTTTCACTTCTCCTGCCTTGATTGGAGCTCAGTGCTAGATCTCTGCTTTCCTGGTGAGGACCCTAGCCCCTTTCCTCAACCACACCAGACTCTTCCCTTTTGTGATGCTCTCGTTCATCCCGTGTCTCACCCAGACCAGCATCTGCTCATGGCCGAGTTCCCAGGCCTCTCTGATACACTGCTGAAATGACCTTGAACTATGACTTACCCGTGCCCAAACTCGGTTTTCTCAGCTGTCACACCTATTCCATAGGGTGGTGTAGGAGCAGCATAGGGTACTGGTTAAGGGGATGAAGTTGGCACTCAGACGAGGGCTTTTAGGCACCCAGTTACCTGCTATGTAAGCAGCCAGATCTATTTAAAGGACCAGGGATGGAGCAGTTGCTTTGGAGATGCTTTAAGCTTCCTAGGCTGATGAGCCACGTCCCAGCATGCTTTGTCCCATGACACTTGTATCCCCTGCAAGTGGGACAGAAAGCTGAGTGTGAGCTTGGGAGCCCAGAAGCCCGCAGGAATCATGGCAGGCTTCCTGGAGGACCAGGATGGGCAGGGTTTGCAGGGCATAGAGAGGACAGGGATCTGGGAGGGAGAGGGGCAGGACCACAAACGTTGCTTCAGGAGAAAGAGCAAGGAGACGAATCTCCTTTTTTAAAATGTAATACAATTTTGTCTTATTCAAAGGGATGCACTTTGGTTTTAAGACGTTTAGCAAGGGGAGGATTGTAAAAATACAATTAAGAAAAGGAGGTAATCTTGGGTATTTTCTCTCCCCAGAGGTAACTAGTACGAACATTTTGGTGCGCTCCCTTCCCCCTTTTCTTCTATGCAAATATATCATATATGTTCTCTTTTCTTTTCTACAAAAGCAGAAATGGACTCACGTACTATATACCGTTTGTGACCTACTTTTAAAAATGCATCATGAACTGTATTCCCTGCCATTAAATATTCTTCTTCACCACTCTTTAATGACTTTACAATATTCTCTCATATGAATGGAACATAATTTATTTAAGTAATTTTCTATTCTTGGATATTTAAGTGGTTTCCAATTTTTCAATATCATAAGCATCTTCTAAATGAACATCCTCGCGGCCGACTCTGTGCACATCCTTAATTATGGCCTTGGGATAAGTTTCTAGTAAAGGAAGTGCCAGGATAAAGGGATGCAGCTTTTAAAGAAAGCTAATACATATTGTCAAATTGCTCCCCAGATGATTTGCGCCTATCTACATCCCTACTAGCGGAATATAGGTTGCCCATTTTCTAGTGTTTCCCCTAACATGGTGTATGATTTTCTTCTTTGTGAATTTTACAAATTCAAAACCACAAGTCATGAATCCAAGTTTCGTGAGAAGGAAACGAAGGCAGTAATAATGGTATCTGTCATGGATTGGTGGCCACGGTCAAAACACATAGTGGGTATGGTATGCTTTAAAACACACACCCAGGGTGCCTGATGGTGTAGTGGGTTGAGCAACCAACTCTCAGTTTCGTCTCGGGTCCTGACCTCAGCGTTGTGAGATCGAGCCCCACGTCAGGCTCGGTGCTTAGCGGGGAGTCTGCTTGAGTTTCTCTCTTCCTCTCCCTCTGCTCCTCCCCCTATTCACGTGCTCTCTCATTTTCTCGCTCTCTAAAATAAATAAATAAATCTTAAAAAAAATAAAAGAATAAAAACACACACAATTTGGGGCACCTGGCTGGCTCAGTCAGTGGAGCATGCAACTCTTGATCTTGGGACCATGGGTTCAAGCCCCATGTTGGGTATAGAGATTGCTTCGAAACAAATATCTTACACACACACACACACACACACACACACACACACACACACACACTTTACAGTTACTAGTGATTATTCTAACTTTGTGAATTGATCATCCCTGGAATGAGGAAGCCCTGTGAGTCGAGGTTGAAAAGATAGTTGGAAGCCAGCTTTGTAAAGGGCTTTGTTTATCTTCCTTTTACCTACAAAATTAATATATGCTTGTAAAAATTGAAACAACCCACGGCTTTGACGGTGAAAAGTGAAAGCACTCCTTCACCTCCCCGCAGTTCTCCCCCAAGAGATTAGATGGGTATCCTGCTAGATCTTCTTTCCTACCTTTACAAATCGTGTGTGTGTGTGTGTGTGTGTGTGTACACCCTTGTATGTAATTTAGTGTTGCTATTGTTTTGTAGAATGGAATCCTATATAGGATTTTGCTGCCATCTCATAACAAAAGACCTACCTTATTCTTTTGAACATCTGCTTGGATGCTAGGACTGGATAAGGCATAATTTGCTTATTCTTTCCCTAAACAACACAGTAACAACTCATCCTCAGATGCAGATCCTGGTGGCACGTCTATAGTTTGGTTTCCTCGCAGTGGCGTGGGAGATCAGAGTGGTTAGACATTGTCACACTGTCAAAGTGCTCTCTGAAGAGATTGTATCAATTAATTTCTTCTCCCGCCAACCCTCCAGGAGTGTGTGGAGGGCGGGGGATGTCAGACTCAGGGGAATTAGGGCAGCTCTTCTGTAGCTTGGTCTGGGTTAGAAGCAGCACCAGGCTCCCCGTAACTCTTTTAACTCTAAAAGTTCTGAGAGCAACCAGAAGTGGGCCAAGATCAGTCTACAGCAGGAGCTTCTTGCTGTCCTCCGCTGTGAAGCAAACCACAAAGGAATCTTTTTCTTGTTAATTAACTAGGGTTTTATTAAACACCTTAGCTGCTAGCCAACTGCTCTGACCCAGCTGTTCCTAGGAGACATTTTGATGAGAAGTTTTGTGTTTTAATTTATACATCTTCAATGACGGTTTTTGTGTCACAGTGTGTGCTCTATAATCAAATATTAAATAGCTAAGAGACGTAGTATGAAGCCCTTACCCTCTGCCTGGCACTAGTCTGGGCCCCAGGGAGCTAGACAGGAGCACAAAGGTGCAGAGTGTAGTCAGGAGCTAGGAGCAACAAGGTATGAACATTGCATTATGGGAGCACAGTCGGGGGGATCAACACTCTCTCTTTGGGGAATCGGGAATGTGGACATTCTCTGTATCTCAAAGGCCCAGGAGATCTTTGTCGGTTGAAGAAGGGAGAAGGGATTCCAAGCAAGGGGAACAGTATGGGCAATATATCTAAATGGGAAATAGCGAGCTGGAGTCTGGTGTGGCTAATAGATTAGTTGCAGGGTCAAGGAGGTACGGTCTGGGAGATAAACATAGGAGATGAGGCCGGAAAGGAAGGTTGAGGCAAAACCATGAAGGCCTTCTAGTGTCTAGGGACTTGGTCTTTATCCTCTAGGTGATAGTGAGCCATTAAAGGTTTTGGACAGAGGTATGACACAATCAGATATGTGTTTTAGAAAGTTCACTCATGATACGTGGAGAGTGACTTGCAAGAGGGCAAAACTGGAGGCAGAAAAGACTAGTAGGTTTTTAAATAAAACTATTAATATTACTAAAAGTATTTTAAAATTCTAATTAAATAAGAAACATGGCTTAAAAACATTGTGCCTAGCTTTATGGCAAGTGGCAGAGGAAGAGACTGAGCATAGAGAAAGCACTTCCTCCACCCCATCCCCACCAGCTGGGTTGGAGAAGTAAGACACGTGATCAGTTCGTTTCTCAGGCTCATTTTTTTTTTATTATTATTTTTTTATGAGGGGTGTACTGTTTAATCCGCAGCCCCTATTTCACTCATCCCCCACCCCCCCCAACCCTCTGGTAACTACCAGTTTGTTCTCTATAATTAAGAGTCTGTTTCTTGGGCTGCCTGTGTGGCTCAGTCATTGAGTGTCTGTCTTTGGCTCAGGTGGTGATCCCAGGGTGCTGGGATCGAGCCCCGCATCGGGCTCCCCGCTTGGCGGAGAGCTTGCTTCTCCCTCTCCCCCCCCCCCCGCTTGTGTCCCCTCTCTTGCTGTGTCTCTCTCTGTCAAATAAATAAATAAAATCTTTATAAAAAGAGTCTGTTTCTTGTTTTGTCTCTCTCTTGCTCTTTTTTTTCCTTTGCTCATTTGTGTTTCTTTTTTTTTTAAGATTTTATTTATTTGTTTGACAGAGAGAGACACAGTGAGAGAAGGAACAAAAGCAGGGGGAGTGCGAGAGGGAGAAACAGGCTTCCCACAGAGCAGGGAGCCCGATGCGGGGCTCGATCCCAGGACCCTGGGATCATGACCTGAGCTGAAGGCAGACGCTTAACAACTGAGCCACCCAGGCGCCCTTCATTTGTGTTTCTTAAATTCCACATATGAGTGAGATCATATGGTATTTGTCTTTCTCTGACTGACTTATTTCGCTTAGCATTACACTCTCCAGCTCTATCCATGTTGTTGCAAATGGCAAGATTTCATTCTTTTTTATGGCTGAATAATATCCCATTGTATATATACCACAACTTTATCCATTCATCAATCGATGGACACTTGGGCTGCTGCCATAGTTTGGCTGTTGTAAACAATGCTGCAGTAAACATAGGGGTGCATGTATCCCTTTGAATTAGTGTTTTTGTATTTTTGGGTAAATACCCAGTATTGGAATTACTGGATCATATGGTAATTCTATTTCTAAGTTTTTTAAGAACCCTCCATACTGTTTTCCACAGTGGCTGCATGAGTTTGCATTCCCACTAACAGTGCATGAGGGTTCCTTTTTCTCCACATCCTCACCAACACTTGTTGTTTCTTGTGTTTTTGATTTTAGCTATTCCGTCAAGCGTGAGGTGATATCTCATTGTAGTTTTGATTTGTGTTTCCCTGATGGTTGGTGTTGTTGAACATCTTTTCATGTGTCTGTTGGCCATTGTATGTCTTCTTTGGAGAAATGTCTGTTCATGTCTTTTGCCCATTTTTTAATTGGACTATTTGTTTTTTTGGTGTTGAGTTGTATAAATTCTTTATATATTTTGAATACTAACCCTTTATCACATATACCATTTGGAACTATCTTCTCCCATTCCATAGGTTGCCTTTTAGTTTTGTTGATTGTTTCCTTCATGCTATAGAAGCTTTTTATTTTGATGTAGGCCCAATCGTTTGTTTTTGCTTTTATTTCCTTTACCTCAGGAGACATATCTTGAAAAATGTTGCTATGACCAATGTCAGAGAAATTACTGCCTATGCTCTCTTCAAGGATTTTTATGGTTTCAGATCTCACATTTAGGTCTTTAATCTCTTTTGAGTTTATTTTTGTGTATGGTATAAGAAAGTGGCCCAGTTTCATTCTTTTGCATGTTGCTGTCCAATTTTCCCAACACCATTTGTTGAAGAGACTTCTTTTTCCTATTGTATATTCATTCCTCATTTGTCAAAGATTAATTGACCATATAATTGTGGGTATATTTCTGGGTTTTCTATCCTATTCCATTGATCTATGTTTCTATTTTTATGCCAGCACCACACTGTTTTGATTACTACTGCTTTGTAACATAATTTAAAATCTGGGATTGTGATACCTTCACTTTTGTTTTTCTTTTTCAAGATTGCTTTTGCTATTTCAGGTCTTTTATAGTTGCCTACAAATTTTAGGATTGTTTGTTCTAGTTCTGTGAAGAATGCTATTGGTATTTTGACAGGGACTGCATTAAATCTGTAGATTGCTTTGGGTAGTATAGACATTTTAACAATATTTGTCCTCCCAACCCATGAGCATGAAATGTCTTTCCATTTCTTTGTGTTGCCTTGAATTTTTTCTTCTTCTTTTTTAAAGATTTTATTTATTTATTTGACAGAAGAGAGAGAGAGAGAGAGCACAAGCAGGTGGAGTGGCAGGCAGAGGGAAAGGGAGAAGCAGGCTTCCCGACATGGGGCTCCATCCCAGACACTGGGATCATGACCTGAGCTGAAGGCAGACGCTTAATGACTGAGCCACCCGGGCACCCCGCCTTGAATTTCTTTCATCAATGTTTTATAGTTTTCAGAGTACAGGTCTTTCATCTCTTTGGCTAAGTATATTTGCTAAAATATTTTATTGTTTTTGGTGCAACTGTAAATGGGATTGTTTTCTTGATCTCACTTTCTGCTGCTTCATTATTAGTGTATAGAAATGCAACAGATTTCTGCGTATTGATTTTGTATCCTACAACTTTACTGAATTCATTTATCAGTTCTAGTATTTTTATGGTAGAGTCTTTAGGGTTTTCTATATATAATATCATGTCATCTGCAAATAGTGAAAGTGTTACTTCTTCCTTACCAATCTGGATGCCTTTTATTTCTTTATGTTGTCTCATTACTGTGGCTAGGACTTCCAGTACTATCTTGAATAGAAGTGTCTTGTTTCTCTCAGTCTCATTTCTAATTAAAGAACGAGACTGAAGTTAACAATGAGACACCTTATTTCACCTAATATTTCGATATTCAGTTTGGCAAGAGTATCTGTAAACAGGTACAATTTTAAAAAGTAATGGCAGTGTGCTTTGGAACAGAGCTTGACAATATGTGTTGGAAAACCTTTAAACAATTCTTTGTGTCTTTTTATCCAAAAATTTTTTTATCTAAAAATTTATGCTAAAGACAATGAAAATGAGAAAAACTTGAGGATAAAGATGTTTATTATTCTGTTATTTATGAAAGTAAAAAAGTGGAAGGAACTAAATGTCTAAATTAGAGCAGTTAATAACTTAATTATAGTATAACTACAGTTTTGCACATACTAAATCATGTTTTTATTTTATTTTATTTTATTTCTTTAGAGAAAGAGAGGGAAGAGGGACAGAGGGAGAGGAAGAGAGAGTCTTAAGCAGGCTCCATGCCCAGTGTGGAGCCTGACACAGGGCTCCATCTCAAAATCAAGAGTTAGACACTTAACTGACTGAGCCACCCAGGCACCCCTAAATAATGTTTTTATTTTTATTTTTAAAAGATTTTATTTATTCATTTGACACAGAGAAAGAGAGAGAGAGAGAGAGAGAGCTCAAGCAGGAGGAGTGGCAGGCAGAGGGAGAGGGAGAAGCAAGCTCCACACTGAGCAGGAAACCCAATTTGGAGCTCAATCCTAGGACCCTAGGATCATGACCTGAGCCAAAGGCAGACACTTAACCAACTGAGCCACGTAGGCACTCTTTGTTTTTATTTTTAGGTATTATTTATTTACTTGAGAGAGAGAGCAAAAGAGAGAGAGTGTGAGAGAGAGCAGGAGCTGGGGGAGGGAGGGACAGAAGCAGACTCCCCGCCGAGCAGGGAGACTGATGAGGGGCTGGATCCCAGGACCCTGGGATCATGACCTGAGCAGAAGGCAGAAGTTTAACTGACTGAGCCACACAGGCCCCCCTAAATCATGTTTTTAAAATAATATTCAATAACATAGGAAAATCACTGTTCTGCAATAACATTCAAAAGCAGTATATGATGCTATATAGAACATGATCCTATTTTGGTTTTCTAAATATGAGATCTGTTTCTAACCCTCTCTATCTGGAAAAAAATCCACAATATGGTTAACTGTGGCTGACTAAATTTTATTTTCTTCTTGATATTTATTATTCTCTAAATTGTCTACAGTGAGGATGTAGTGCTTTAATAATTAGAAAAAGCAATGAAATTACTTTTTGTGTTAAAAAAAGGCAAAGGAAATCCATGAAAATGGAAACAACTAATAAACATGAAAAATGCTCAACCTTGCTAATTATTAAAAATGCAAATTAAAACAGCATTGTAATCCTGTTTTAATGGACCAACTTTAGAAGAAAAACCTGCTAGTACACAGGATGTATGTATTGGCAACAGTGTGAAGAGAAGCACTTGTATACTGCAGATCCTGGTATAATTTGGTTCGGGCTTTCAAAGAGCAATTTGGCAATTTATCTCAAAATCCTTCAAAATGTATAATTTCTCTATAAGGATGGTTTTAAAGATGTGTAATTGTATTCCTTGGATATTTTAAAGAAATAATTAAGGAATTGTATGTAGGGGTGCCTGGGTGCCTCAGTCAGTTAAGCATCTGGCTATTGGTTTTTGCTCAGGTGGTGATCTTGGGGTTGTGAAATCGAGCCCTCCCCACGCCCCCCATAGGGCTCCATGCTCAGTGGGAAGTCTGCTTTCCCTCTCCCTTTCCCTGTGCCCCTCCCCCCTCAAATGAATAAATAAATGTTTAAGAAGAAAAGGAATTGTGTACAGGTGTATGAGCAAGAAAGCCTATCACAACATTTTTTTCTGAAACAGGAGTAAAGAGTTATTTGAAATAACTAGAGACTATTAATAACTAATTAGAGACTATATTTATGGGATATGGAAATGTGATTATATATTTTTAAATTTTAAGATATAGATGAAAACCTGCCCTTGGTGTGATCCCTTTAAAAACCAAAAAAATATATATATAACATATATTTATATATATATGTAAAATGTATTTATATATAACGTATTCATATATAAAGGATCCGGAAGAGGAAGAATATACACCTAAATGCTAATATCGGTTGTATCTGGGGAGGTGGGTGGGATTATGGTTCTTTTAAAATATCTTCAAAATAATTTTTTCCAAAGCCAATTTAAAAAATCTTGACAGATTTTGAAATACAGATTAACGTGTATTAAAGCCCAGCTGTGAACAGGTGGGCTGAGGGCTCAAAGCCAAGAGCTAGCCCTACCATGGCTTCTGCAGGTTAGTCTCCAGAAATCAGCTACAGGAGCAAAAACCTGCTCACTTGATCCATGGAAGAAATGCTTCTGGTTTGCCTTCATCCTGGGGACCAGCCTGACCTGTAGGTAGCAGGTCGGGGAGGCTGGAGAAGACTAGACTGCAAGGGTGGGACCCAGGACAGGCATGAGGTCATCTGACCCCTGGAACTGCTCCTGCCCCCTTTCGTCTGACTCCCTCACCTCCCCTCCCCCCTGCACTCCAGCAATTTAGATTTTCTTTTATTCTCTCAGCTGAAACTTGCTTTTTCTTTCCATAGGACCTTAGCAGGAGGGGTCCCTTCTCCCTGAAATATTTTTCCTTTCCCACTTCTCTGTCACCTGGGCAACTTCTGCTTCATGGGGTTTTTTTTTGGTGGTGTGTGTGTGTGTGTGTGTGTGTGTGTGTGTGTGTGTGTGTGTGTGTGTGTGTGTTTGACAGAGAGGGAAAGAGAGAGAGCGCACAAGCTGTGGGAGGAGCAGGCAGAGTGAGAGGCAGGGTCCCCGTCCAGCAGGCAGCCCAATGTGGGACTGGATCCCAGGACCCTGGGATCATGACCTGAGCTGAAAGCAGTTGCTTAACTGACTGAGCCACCCAGGCTCCCTCTGCTTCATGTTTTATCTTAAAAGTCACTTTCTAGGGGGCGCCTGGGTGGCTCAGTTGGTTGGGCAACTGCCTTCAGCTCAGGTCATGATCCTGGAGTCTCGGGATCCAGTCCCGCATTGGGCTCCCTGCTCGGCAGGGAGTCTGCTTCTCCCTCTGACTCTCCCCCCTCTCCCGCTCTCATTCTCTCTCTCAAATAAATAAATAAAATCTTAAAAAAAAAAGTCACTTTCTCCTTTTGGAGATGATGGGTAGGTTTATTAGTTTGATTGTGGTGATGGTTTATTGGTATAATATATACCAAAATGCACCAAATAGTATATATATATATATTTTACAAAAAGATTTTATTTATTTGAGAGAGTATATGAGTGGAGGGGGGGCAGAGGGGCAAGCAGACTCCTCACTGATCTCTCCAAAAATCATGACCTGAGCAGAAGTCAGACACTTAACTGACAGAGCCACCCAAATTGTATATTTTCAATATATGTGCAGTTTGTTGCATATTTTTTTTTTTAAATTAAGAGTGGTTTTTTTTTTTAAGATTTTGTTTATTTATTTGACAGAGAGAGACAGCGAGAGCAGGAACACAAGCAGGGGGAGTGGGAGAGGGAGAAGCAGGCCTCCCGCCGAGCAGGGAGCCCGATGTGGGACTCGATCCCAGGACCCTGGGATCATGACCTGAGCCGAAGGCAGACGCTTAACGACTGAGCCACCCAGGCGCCCAGTTTGTTGCATATTAATTATGCTTCAACAAAGTTATAAAAAAAAAACTCACTTCCTCAATGAGACAGGCCCTAAACAGCACCCCCTCCCCACCTCCAACTCCCCAAACTGTATTAGCCTTCTTTGGTATATACAATGAGTATGAGTGAATGATTCATGATCTGCATGGTGATGGATGAATGGGCAAGGACACATGTTCAGCCTGTGTTCAGAGGGCAATGGAGTGGCAAGGACTCCAGGAGTGAGGAGAGGGTCATGCAGCAGGGAATATGGAGATGGCATCTGAACAAGTCCAGAGAGATACTCAGAAGTTGGAGGTCAAGCCAGAAGCTGGGTGGGGTAGGTACTCTGTCTCAGTTTCCCCAGGCTACAAATTGAAGAGAATAATAATAATATTAATAACTATCCTATTATTGCTGCAGACTATTTTTGTCGAGGATTAAATGAGTTAATCTACATGCAGGATTTAGAACAATGCCTGACTCATTGGAGGCACTAAGTGTTCATATCAAGCCTTATTTGGTTGTGAACAGCCATCAATAAGCCTGGGAGCCCCTGATATAAACCTTTGATTGATTTGGATTCAGGTTAATCTTGGGTGACTTCAGGGGTTGTCTCCTGTCCCTAAGAGACCTGTCTTATCCTCTGTCCCCTCTCACCCAGCTGCCGGGCAACCCCCATCCTTTCAACCTTCCTTGCAGTACTTGGAAACCCTGTCAGTTTCTCTACCTTATTTTTGCAAAGCTGTGTTTCTGAAGCCTCCTCTTTCCAAATGACAGGAAGGCACACATATGTTGCAGCTTATGCTTCTATTTAGAGTGGGGATTTGAAAAGAGAGTGTACACACACCTGGACAAGCATTTGTGTGCATGCTTGTGTGGGCTTGTAGGTGTGAACATGCGTGTGCCTGTGAATGTGCTTGCATGTGTATTTACCCATGTTCATAGGCATGTGAGCTTCTGAATGACTGCCTGAGCACGTAGATGGATATGTGTTTGGAGTATGTGTGCATGCATGTGGGCCCATGACTGTGTGTGTGTGTGTGTGTGTGTGTGTGTATGTGTGTGTGGTGTGGTAGGATATATTTCATGTGCGTCTCAGGTTGTGTGCATGTTTGCACATGTGTGCTTTTGTGTATCTGTGTGCATACGGTGTAAGCTTGCCTCTCTTCATGCCCAAGGAGGCACGAAGGCAAGTGCAAACCACAAGGAACAAAGGAATAATCTGCATAATTTAGCCTTTGATCTTGGGCCCCCCCCAATCCTCCCTTGTTCTCACTCCAGCTGCCCAGCTATTTCCCCAGCCCTGTGGAGCCCATCTTTGAGTTTGTCTTATAGAAGCCTCAGCCTCTCCTTGCCACCACACCAGAGGAACAGGGCTAGACAAGGGTATTGATCATTTATTGAGTACCTATGGTGCACCAGGCACCTGTACCAGACGCTTCACATACATTCTCAAATCTGCCCAGCAATCCCACAAAGTATAACAATTGTTCCCATTTGATGTTTGAGGAAGCTGAGGATCGGGGGATTAAACCATTTGCCTAAGTGGTGGAGATAGAATTCGAACTCAAGACTGTCTAGGCAAGGAGCCTACATTCCTTCCCCTCCACAAAGTTGTCTTCTGGGAGCATGCCCATCCACCCCAGAGCTCCTGGGGAGGGAGTTGTCCTGGGAGACACAGATGTGTGGGGAAAGGGAGTGCAAGTGGGAATCAGTAGGGGGTGCAAAAGGCTGCACTTCCTTAGTCTTCATAAGGAGGGCAGGATAGAGAAATCCCAGGTGTGCAAATGGTCCACAGATGGAGCGGGGAGAGCAAGGGATGGACCAAGAGCTGAAACAGCCAAGATGAAAAAAACATCATTTTTGCCACGCCTAGCTTCAGGATCCTAACTAGACTACATCACATCCCTCCATTTTCTCAACTGGGAAATATGTCTGGGACATGGGTTTTAGAGGGTTTTTATAAGCTCTTGCTAAAACTAGTATTTGTTGGGGCACCTGCGTGGCTCAGTCGTTAAGTGTCTGCCTTCGGCTCGGGTCATGATCCCGGGATCCTGGGATCGAGCCCCGCATCGGGCTCCCTGCTCCGCGGGAAGCCTGCTTCTCCCTCTCCCACTCCCCCTGCTTGTGTTCCCTCTCTCACTGTGTCTCTCTCTGTCAAATAAATAAATAAAATCTTTAAAAAAATAAATAAAACTAGCATTTGTTGATCCACTGTGCTAAGTCATACAACCCCACAATCAATTTGTAAAATAGTTACTACTGTTGTTCCCATTTTACAGATGAGGATAGCAAGGCTTTGAGAGGATACATTCCTTGCCCAAGTGGCAGAGCAGGACACAAACCTAGGGGCTGTCTGACCCCCAAAACTCTACCAGGCTTCCATGTTTTAAAGTTTAAAACAGGATGCCTGGGTGGCTCAGTCGTTAAGTGTCTGCTTTCGGCTCGGGTCGTGATCCCAGGGTCTTGGGATCGAGCCCCGCATCGGGCTCCCTGCTCGGCGGGAGGCCTGCTTCTCCCTCTCCCACTCCCCCTGCTTGTGTTCCCTCTCTCGCTGTGTCTCTCTCTGTCAAATAAATAGATAAAATCTTTTTAAAAAATTAAAAAAATAAAGTTTAAAACAAACAGTATATAAAATACCAGAGACATAGTAGGCACTCAACAAAGGGTAGCTAATAATAATGATGATGATGAAGATGGAGGAGGAGGAGGAGAAGGGGGAGGAGGAAGAAGAAAGGGTGTTTTGCTGAGAGTTGAGGTGGCATTCAATTCCTCAGGTGTCAAAATTTCTGGAAAAATCCCCCACCATTAGTGATCATTTTTAGAACAAAAAGCTGCTTTCCTTAGAGAGGGCAGTGATAACTGCTCCTGTGGCAGCCAGGCCAGACTCAAAGCCCAGCCACCCACTTTGCAGCTCTGTGGCCCTGAGTACCCTAACCTCCCTGGCCATTATTTCCTTATCTATAATGTGAGCCATTTATTATGGTTATGGTTATTATGGTTAATTAACATTAACCGTTAACCCAAACGGTTAAACGTAAAGATAGTAAGTAATTGACCCAGTAATCCCACTCCTTGATGCTTACCCAAGAGAAAGGAAAACAGATGTCCACACAAACACTTGTACCCAAATGTTTACAGTGGCATTATTCACTAACAGCTAAAAAGTGGAAACAGCCCAAATCTCCATCAGCCGGTGAAAGGATAAGCAAAGTGTGGTTTACCCATATAATGACTAGTATTCAGCAGTAAAAGGGAGTGAAGTACCCATATGAACTATGATATGAGTACAACGTGAATGATCCTTGGAAACATAATACTAAGTGGAAGAAGCAAGTCACAAAAGACCACACAGTGTTTGATTCCCCTTATGTGAGATGTCCAGAATAGGTAGACCCGTCGGGAAGATGGAGAATGGCTGCTAATGAGTAGTGGGATGTCTTTTTGGGGGTGACAAAAATGTTCTGGAATTAGAGTCGTGATGAGTACACAACTTTGTGACTATACCAAAAAACCACTGAATCATATACTTTAAAAGAACGAATTTTGTGGCATATGAATTCCATCTCAATAAAAAACATAATTTGTTTTTTTGTGATGCTTAAATGAGATCATTTAGGTAAATCCTCTGGCACAGAGCCTGCCTTGCAGTAAGCACTCATTTGATGCTACATAATTCAAATAAATGCAAGATACTGTGACCAATATTTTCATTACGAGACTAGCTGGTGATTTTAGTTCCTTAGCCTCCCAGAGCTTCAGACTTCTCACCTGCAAACGGGAGTAATAACACTTTACTTAGTTAAGGTTTCTTGGTCTAGGCAACAGAAACCTACTCGGGCTCGTGAGTAAAAAAGGAATTTATTGGAAGGCTGCAGTGCTTAGAGGAAAGGACAAAGAACCAGGTTCAGAAAGAAAAGGTCCAAGGGGCAGAATCCAAAGAAGAATAAGTGAGGGCGCCTGGGTGGCTCAGTCGTTGGGCGTCTGCCTTCGGCTCGGGTCGCGGTCCCGGGGTCCTGGGATCGAGCCCCGCATCTGGCTCCCTGCTCGGCGGGAAGCCTGCTCTCCCTCTTCCGCTCCCCCTGCTTGTGTTCCTGCTCTCAATATCTCTGTCTCTGTCAAATAAATAAATAAATAAAATCTTTAAAAAAAAAAAAAAAAGAAGAAGAAGAAGAAGAAGAAGTGAGAGGCTCTGGGCTTCCTGGTGAAGGATGTGCTCCAGATTCAGGCTATTGGGGTTCAAACCTAGCTCTGCCCAGAAAGCTTTGTGTGGCTTTGCTTTGTTGCCTCAATCTGTTCATCTGCTAGACAGGGAAGATAGGGCGTATATTGAGGATTAAATGAATTCATGTCTGTACACCTATCATAGTGTCTTGCAGTGAAAACTCTCACTATTACTATTCTTGAGAGGGCCTTGTTGCTGGGATGATTCAACTTAACACAGTTTCTCTGACCCTGCATGGCTCTGTCCAAGGTTCAGAGCCCTAGGGAGTATGCTGGGTCTAGCTAGGGTCACTTACCTACTCCCTTACTTCAGGGGAGGCTGGAGCATCTTGACTGACAACCCCACGGAGACTACCAAACTATGGGGCAGAGTTGATGCCCAGCGGAGAATCCAGCAGAAAGGGGAGGGGGCGCTTAGCAGCAAAACTAACCCAGGCCTCCTGCAAATACCCTCATGTGAGGTCCTTAGGAGGATCAGAGATAAGAAGTGCAAAGTACATGGCACACAGTGGGCCCTTAACTACTGCGATTCTTCCCAGCTGCTGGCTATTCTCTACCTGGGTGCTCTGGCTTTCTCATTACCGTTGCAATATGGATTTGTGATTGCAAAAGGCCCTAAATATCGTGTTTAAGTCATCTGTACTTTATTCTAAGAAACAAGCAGGATGCACCATCTCCTGAAAACCCCATGGCATTTTCAGAGTCCCTGCAGACAATACTCCACATTCCCCAAGCCTCCCAGCTGTGTGACCATGACCCTCAGCTTCCTGTGCATAAAAGGTGGTCACATTTTAGGTTCTGCAGGGCTTAAATGAAATAGTATTTGCAAAGTGCTTAGAACAGTGTCTGGCCCAAGGTAAAAGCTCAATAAATTGTAGCAATTACAATAAATAAAATGAAGTTCAAGAGCCCCATCTCATGATGTTGATAGGAGAAGCAGTTGGAATCAAAGAGGCTGGGACACAAGGCGGTGTCCCAGAAAGAGGTGTCCTTGATTGTAATCACTGCGGGCAATAAGACACTCCTTCAGTCTAAGTCTTACAGTTTTCTGTGAAATAAAGTAACACGAAGGGTACACATTTAATAATAAGATGGAGCCTGATCTCAGAAACATTAAAATATGAAAAGGCGTGTCTTCGAATTTGAGGAAATAAAGTATTGATAATTTAATGTTTCACATAATTAAAGAATGTTCTCCTAGAGTCTATTACCAGTTTCCCAAAACTTAGAACACTATATTGCTTACTTAATGCTAAAAGGGCACTAAGCATAATTTAATCTTTCCTTGAAGCTTTTGAATTTCCTTGAAGGCAAGATCAGCAATTTCAAAATACACTTTTAGATCCTCCAGCTCAATGGTTCTCAACCCTGACTACACATTAGCATCCCCCTGAGAGCTTTTAAAAAATACTGTTGCCTGGGTCCCATTTCAGACCAATTAAATCTGAGTCCCTGGGGGAGGAGCCTGAGCACTAGAATTTTTGAAGTTCCCCCAAGTAATTCTGATGTCCAGAGTGTCTGAGAACGGTTCCTCCTGGCAGCTGCTGAGCCCCCGGAGGGTGCCATCTGTATGTGCAGATGAGGCTGGAGAGGTCTGTAGAGGCTGGGTCATGGAGGGTTTCATACACGTGTAATGAAACAGCTCGCAAATCTAGGGGCTTAAAGCAATGATTTCTTATTTCTCCGGATTCTGTGGGTTGGCTGGGCATTTCTTCTGCAAGTCCCACCTGTGCTCCCTCATGCAGCTGCATTCATTGGGTGGATTGGCTGGAGGCTGGCCTAGCTGGAACAGCTGGACCTCTTTCAACGTGGTATTTCATTCTTGATGTCTTCTCGGCACAGTGCTCTCAGGTTGGTATTCAAAGGTGGGGGGAGCTGGTAGAAGCTGCCAGGTTTTTTAAGGTCTAGCCTTGGGAGTCATGTAATGTTACTTCTGCCTCCTTTCATTGGCCAGAGCAATTCACAAGGCCAGCACAGATTTGAGCACTAGGAAACATAGACTCTGTCTCTTCATAGGAGGCATGGCAAAATCACATTACAAAGGAGTTTGCATTCGACGGGATGAATTTGTGGTCCTATTTTGCAGTCTACCACACAGATGGAAGAGGCTGAAGCCTGGCCTAAAGCAGGGACAGTAGATAGCAGTGAATTCATTCATTCACTCAGTCAGGTAGTCATGCATTCAGTCAACATTTATTGAACACTGCCTGTCTACCAGGCACTTTTCTAGGCATTAGGGAGACAGCTGTAACTGACAATGGTAGAGTACTGCTCTTGTGGAGCTTACAATCTATGTAGAGAGGCATACAATCAAACACAAATCAGTGTACCATATAATGTGAAATTCAAAAGTGCTAAGAAGAAACGTAAAGCAGGATAAGGGATTAGAGAGGGCTATTCTAGATGGACTGGTTAAGGAAGCCCTCTTTGGGTAAGTAAAAGCAGCGGAAACCTGAATGAAGTGAACCATACAGATGTTTAGAGATTGGGAGGAAAACAACAAGTGCAAAGGTCCTGAGGCAGTAACATGCTTCATGTTTGAGAAACAGCAAAGAGTTCAATGTGGCTGGGGCACAGTGGGTGAGGGAGAGAGGGAAAAATGATGAGGTCGGAGAGGCAGGCAGGGCCCAGACTGTGTGGGACTTTGCAGAGCATGATAAGGACTTGGGATTTTTACTTCAGCTGTAGGGGAAGAAGCCATTGGGAGATTGTATGCAAGATTGAGCTTTGTTTCCAAAGGCTCATTCTGGCTACTGGGTTGGAAGATACTGAAAGCAGGGGGAGCCGACTGAAAGGTTACTGCTTGGACAGTAGTTGGAGTGGGGAAAGTGGTACGTTTTGAAGGCACAGCCAATAGAATTTCCTGAAATATTGGATATGGGTCTGGGAGAAGGAGAGATTAAGGAAAAGCCCAAAGCCATTGGCTTGAGCAACTGGGTGAATTGTGGTGCTCTTTACTGAGATAAGGAACTGATGGGTTCAGATGGATCGAAAGTTTGATTTTAGATATGTTAAGTTTGAGATGCCTTTTAGACCTGAGTAAGCAGTTAGCCATTGAGTCTGAAGTCCCGGTTGGAGTTCTAGATATTCAGAAACCCGGGTATTATCAAGGGCTACATCAAATCTTGAGACTGGATGGATCACTTAGGGAAAGAGTTTAACAGTGAGGAGATCTGAAGACTGAGTTCTGAGGCACTGCAACATTCAGAGGTTGGACTAAGGGGGGAGGATCCAGCCCTGGGAGACCAGAGACCAAGAAGGAGGGGCCAGTGAGGTGGAAGATAAGGAGAGGGTGTGGAATCCTGGAAGTCTAGGAAGAGAATGCTTCTAGAGAGAGTGGGATCAAGTGTTGAGTGCTGCTGAGGAGACAGGTAAGCTGAGGTAGAGAAAGAACAAACCATTTGGATTTGGCAACGTGGAAGCCGCTGGTGATCTTAAGATTAAATGGAGCAGAGTGGAGGGGTTTGATCAGGGAATTAGGATAATTGCAGAGAAATGAGGCTCTGGGTGTGTGCATTTAGCTGAAAGTACAGAGTATTTCTCTGTTGTGGAAATAATTTACTAGAAAGGGAAAATTATCAGTGATTTGGGAGAAAGGGGGACAACTGCAGGATCAAAGGGCATGTGATCCAGGGGACCCGGGGAGGAGTTGGCCTCAGGGAGCAGGGGGGACGGTTCTGCCATTGTGTCCGGAGTGGAGGCTGAGCACACGGGCTCCGATGCAGGTAGATGGGAAGTCTTGGCAAGAGGGTGTGGAGAGAGTCAGGAGGCGTTTGGAAAGCAGAGGAGGAATGAAAGCACTCCCTTCAGGATTTAATGCGTCTCCCAGTGAGACCGTCTCTTACCAACAACCTCTCCCAACACCCTATCTGTGCCAGGCCTGGCGCCAGGTGGAGGGGCTTGGGGATGACTCACCCAGTTGCCCCTGCTGATGAGAAGTTCACAGTCTAAGAAGGGAGACAGACCTGTAAATGGACAACTTCAATACAATGTGCTAATAATAAAGACGTGTACAAAGTGTTTTGAGAACAAAGAGGGAATGAGTAACTCTGCCTGGAGGGGTCAGAAAAGACTTCACAGAGGTGAAATTTAAATTAGGCTTCCAGGAGGAGGAGAACATTGTCAGACTGGCTGGAAGAGGAAGGTCTTTCAAGGTGGAAAGAATGGCACACGAGAAAGCCTCAGAGATGAGAAAGATCTATTCCCACATTTCTCGCTTTCCACCTGTCTCTGCTCCCCTCCCCTTTCCCGAGCTGTTGTCTCTCAGGCTTGCTTAGTTCAAGAGGAAATTTTTCTTTTTGGAAAGTTTAATAAACTTCCGTTCAGCCTGTACTGAGTCATGACAAAGGTGTGTTTCACACTTAAACAAACGTCTCAGATGTTATTTTTTGCACTTGAAGAACAAGCTATTTTTAAAGAAATCCAAACTCTCTGGGTCTCAGCAAGGACGAGTTCTGTGACCTGGTTTTAAGAAGTGAGCTTTGGAAAGGGATATAGTGCCCAGCAGGGGCAGACGCGGAAGACCTGGCAATTCTTTCCTTTAAATGTTTCAGTGAGCCAGTAAGTAGTTTCACCTTACTAAGTTTCTCATTTTATCTTGGCTCTCTGGTCTTCTGGAAAGCTCTTGGAGAGCATGCAACAATTACCCAATAACAGAATGAGGGAAGATGAGGCCAGCACTCTCCCAGAGGTGGACTGAGATAGTGGCAGAGAGGACAGAGAGAAGGGGGTGGGTTTGAAAGGGGTTTAAACTGTGCAATGAACGAGGGGAAAAGGCATTTCCCCGTGTTCCAAAAGCGTCGCTGTACCCATCTGTGTAGCTTGCCTGCTCCCTGGATGGCCCATCAGTTGCTTCCCTCCCAGAACATGCATTGCATTCCCCCATGGAGTCTAGTCCCCACTCCCTTGAATCAGGTCTGGCCTGTGACTACTTTGACTGACTGAACACAGGGGAAGGGACACTAGGCCAGTCCCAGGACTAATCTTTAATAGTTTAGAAGAGCTATTGCTGTGAGAAGCCCAAGATATATGAAGAGGCTACATAGGGGTAGTCCAGCTAACGTTTTAGCTGAGCTCCCCAGCCAATAACCGTGTCAGGTGCTGAGTACATGAGTGTGCCATCTTGAATGTTCAGCCCACTGAGCCTTCAGATGAATCCAGCCCCAGCTGACATCTGAGTACAAACGCGTGAGTGACCCCAAGTGAGAACGGCCCAGCTGAGCCCAGTCAAGCCACAGGACCATGAGAGACAATGATAAATTGTTGTTTTAAGCCAGTAAATTTTAGGGTGGCTTGTTACACAGGAAGAGCTAACCAGAGTGTCATATATTTTCATCAGTCTTTGCTAACACTAGGCACCGTGCTAGATGCTTTTCATTTTAATGCTCATGACAACCTGGAGATAAGTATTATTGTTCTCCTTTTGGAACATGAAATGATGCTCAGAGATGTTTCAGAACCAGCTACATACCACTCCAGCAGGTGTCCCTTAAGTGCTACAGCAGGACACTTTCCTGTTAATGTACATCATTTCATTTCTTCCAACCCTGCCCCTCTTGAGCATGCTAGCTCAGACAGGGCTGCTAGACCACCCAGGCTTTCAGCCCGAAACACCTGGCACTGCCTTTGTATACTTGGTGGAAATGGAAACAGCTCGGATCTTTGAGTCAGGAGACCTGGAGCTCAGTCCCAGTTCTGCTGCTCACTTGCTGTTTTACTTCAGGCAAATCACTTCCCCTCTCTGGGCTTTCAATTCCTTTTCTGAGATAAGGGGACCAGGCTAGAATTGGGCTGTCTCTGAAACCTGAGTAATATATTAATTTCTCCATTTAAAAAGCTTTTTTTTTAAAGATATTTTATTTTTCATTTGACAGAGAGAGAGAGAGTACAAGCAGGGGGAGTGGCAGGCAGAGGGAGAGGGAGAAGCAGGCTCCCTGCTCGGCAGGGAGCCCAATGTGGGGCTCGATCCCAGGACCCCGGGATCATGACCTGAGCCGAAGGCAGACGCTTAACGACTGAGCCACCCAGGCACCCCTAAAAAGCTTTTCTTATAAAAATTTCCAAACATAACCAGATGTAGAGAGCACAGTAAACCTTCATCTAGTTTCAACAATCATTTCTATTTTGTCATACTGTATTTAATCCATGGCTCCACCTTTTTTTTCCCCTTACTGGAGCATGATGTCATAACATCTCACCCCTAAATTAGGGTTGCCAACTTAGTAAATGACAATACAGGACACTCAGTTAAATTGGATAACAATAAGTAATTTTTTAGTACGTTTTGTGCAACCTTGTATTTTATCTTGCAACCCTATCCTTTTTTTTTTTTAAGATTTTATTTATTTATTTGACAGAGAGAGACACAGTGAGAGAGGGAACACAAGCAGGGGGAGTGGGAGAGGGAGAAGCAGGCTTCCCGCCGAGCAGGGAGCCCGATGCGGGGCTCGATCCCAGGACCCTGGGATCATGACCTGAGCCAAAGGCAGACGCTTAACAACTGAGCCACCCGGGTGCCCCGCAACCCTATCTTAAATGCTTCAGTTTGCAGTTTTATTTATTTTTTTTTTAAAGATTTTTATTTATTTATTTGAGAGAGAGAGAGAGCACAGAGGGAGAATGAGAGGGAGAAGCAGACTCTCCGCCTGGGAGGGAGCCCATGTGGGGCTAAATCCCAGGACCCTGAGACCATGACCTGAGCCAAAGGCAGACGCTCAACAAACTGAGCCATCCAGGTGCACCCAGTTTGCAGTTTTAAAAAGGAAGATTTTATTACACAACTACAAGGCCATGATAACACCTGAAAAAGTCAACAATAATTCCTTACTGGCATTTAATATATAGTATTTATCCAAATTTCCATGTTTGTCTAGAAAATGTCTTTTCACTGGTAGTCTATCCAAATGAGATATAAAGGACGTCCATCATTGTATTTGGTTCTTAAAGCTCTTTTTTTTTTTTTTTTAAGTAATCTCTACACCCAATGTGGGGCTCGAATTTATAACCCTGAGATCAACAGTCCTACACTCCAATACTGAGCCAGCCAGGTGCTCCTGTTTGTTAAAACTCTTAAAGTCACTTGTAATCTAGAACAATCCCTTCTTCCTCCCCTTCCTAAGCCCCAGATTTTCTTTTTTCATGTTACTAACTTATTGAAGTAACTGGGCAGGTTGTTCTGTAGAAGATCACCCGTTCTGAATTTTGCCGATTGTTTCTTTATGGTGTGTCATTTACTTGTTCCTTTTGCCCCTTATTTCCTGCAGATAGGTTTTATTTAAAAGTTTCATTGGATTCAGACTAAACGTTTTTGGCCCAAATAGAGATGCTATGTACTTTAGAATGCACCTTACCAGGAGGCACAGAATATATGTTCATGTAACTTTTAGTGATGCTAACATTTATCAGTGGATTCAGGGAGTGATACCCTTATTTCTTCATTGTAATTGTAATGTTCCCTATCAATCCTTGGCTCAAAAATTTTACCATCTATTGATGACCATTGCCTAAATCAGGTATATTATTAGGGTTTGCAAAATAGTGATGATCTAATTTTAGCATTCCTTCTGATTTATTAGCTGAAGTTCTTTTGTATAGGACTTTTTCTTATCCTCTGGGGGTATTTGGTTACCTGAAATTTAGTCCATAATAAAAGGCAAAATAAATGCTCAAATTTTATTTTTAAACAGAACCCTCCAGTTTTTACGACATCTCCAAAAGGGAGTTGAATAGCAATGCTGAGATTTCCAACTGAAATTTAAGATTATAAGTTTTTTTACTTAACTCCTTTGATACTATATTTGTATCACTTTTGTCCCAAAAAGTTTGAATCTTAACAGCATTAAGATTGCTGTTATCTATCTATCTAGTAATGACGAATAAAATTATTATTCGTCATTACTAATATATTTTAACCCATGATAGACATATTTTTTAAAGTAGCAATACTAATATCATTACTAAGACTATTGAGAGTTCAAGATTTCTTTGTTTTTTTTTTTTCCCTTTATCCTTAGCATATATCTCATTAACAATAGATAGTCAAAAATACTTTGTTTTAAGGTCAATTGGAGTGATTCTTTTTCCTATGTGGTCTTGTTATCAACCTGATATAAAGTTATGTTCATATTTTGGCTTGTTTTTCATTTTAGAGATTATTAAAAAATTTATATGATTTCATGATTTAAATATTTACATGAATCATTTATGAGATTTCAAAGTCAAAGGTATCTAACAAGTCTCATTCAGAGAAGCCTCACCTCCAATCTCTTCCCTTCCACTCTGTTCACTTTCTCCCCTATAGAAACCCTGTCTCCATCTCCTCTTGCTGTGAGACAGTTTTGGTGGGAGAGTTTCAGCAGCAGCTCTGGGCTGTTGTGCATTTTTGGCTGATGAAAGTATCGGTGATATTAGAAGAAATCCTGTAAGAAGTGGGAACTTCCTGACCAGGAATCCCTGCTACCTTCTTGTCTTCTTTGGGGTTTGTTCCCTGAGGAAGGGGAATGGGAAAATATTCATTCAGTAAATATTTATTAAGTGACTACTATATGCCTGGCAGGATTCAAAGGCATACAAGTAGAACAAATCAAACAGTCTGCCTACATGAAACCTTCAGCTTACTGATCATTCAAAATCAGTAGCTACCAGCTATCAGTAGCCTCGATAAAGGAACTGAAATGGGGGACAGTAGGGGCAATGTGTTTGAGGTTTAGGGGAAAGATCTGGAAGTTACGGACAGTCCAGTAGCATGTGAGACATCCAGATAGAAATCCTGAGTAGGCCGTTGCATGAGAGTCTAGAGCCATAATTCTCACATGGGCCTTTTAGACATTTGTGCTGGAGTTTGGGTAGTCATAATGGCATTTCCTGGGGGGAAGCCAGGAATGCCAGATGTCCCTCCCTGCATGGATAGTACTGCACGACCTTTGAATGTCGCACTGGACATTTATGTAGGGGAAAGTCTTCTGTGCAATGATCTGAGCCTAACAACTAACTCCAATTTTCATACAGAGACAAAATATATTCTAGTGTGATTTTCTATTCCAGGGAGGCAAATACTATGCAAGGTGAATGAAGATTATACCTTATTGTGCTCAAGACTCTACCAAGAGTTATTCACCATTTCCGAAAATCAGGTCACCAATAGTGATTCTGTTGTGGTATTCTAATCTTCAATTGGTATCTGTAGCTATTGATCTTGGGTCAATGCTTCTCAACTGTAAGGTGCATGGGATCACCTTTGAATCTGTTTCTTCCCTCCCTCCCTTAGAATCGAAAAGATTATTTGGGCAATAGGATCTAAAGAATCTAGTAGGGAAAGGAGAGGCTGACATAACAGAGAGTGGTGGATTAAAGAGTAAACTTCCTTAGAGGGTAGGAAAGGGCATCCAGGTCCAGGAAAAGGACCTGGTCTTTGGTGAGAGGGCTGATTTTTTGTAAAAGGAGGGAAGGAGGGAATGGCTGGAGATGCATAGGTAGATTTAGAAACATGGTGGCAAGTTGAAGGATGTTACATCCCCTGTGTCCTACCCTTCACCCACAGCATGACTAGCCACCCTTCTGTCTTCAGCTTCTTTCTGTAGAGCTGGCCTATGGTAGGGAGAGGGGTAGGGAAATGAAGGATAGGGAGACCAGATTGACCTCTCTATTCCCAGGGCAACTGCTTTGAAAATAATATACAAGTAAGGTATTATTGCTGTTACTACTACGATAATATGGTTATCATTCCTCTAGATCAGCGCTAACTAATAGGACTTTCTGCAATGACAGAAATGTTTTATTTGTTTGTATTTTCAATTTAATTCAATTTTTTAAAGATGTTTTTAAAAGATTTTATTTATTTATTTGACAGAGAGAGACACAGAGAGAGAGGGAACCAAGCAGGGGGAATGGGAGAGGGAGAAGCAGGCTTCCCATGAAGCAGGGAGCCCGATGCAGGGCTTGATCCCAGGACCCTGGGATCGTGACCTGAGCCGAAGGCAGAAAGCTTAATGACTGAGCCACGCAGGCGCCCCAAGATTTTGTTTTTAAGTAATCTCTCCACCCAATGTGGGGCTCGAACTTACAACACTGAGATCAAGAGTCACATGCTTGGGGTGCCTGGGTGGCTCAGTTGGTTGAACATCTGACTTCAGCTCAGGAGCCCCACTCTGGCTCCGTGCTCAGCGGGGAGTCTGCTTGTCACTTTCCTTCTGCCCTCCCTCCGCCTGCACCCCCCCATGCTCTCTCTCTCAAATAAGTAAATAAAATCTTAAAAAAAAAAAAAGAGTTGCATGCTCTACTGACTGAGTCATCCAGGTACCCCTATTTAATTTTAATTTATTTAAATTTAAATAGCCACATGTGGCTAGTATCTCTTGTATCAGAGAGTATAGTGTTGCATGTTTTCTGCCTCTATCTCAATGTGGTTCTTCAAAGATGATCACCCTCTATAGAGGGCAGTAGCTCTGGGGACCAAGAGCACTGGGCTAGAAGTCAGACCAGAGTTCAATTTCAGCTGTGCCCTTTCCTGGCTTGGTGACTCTGGGCAATTCACTTCCTTATCTAGGCTTCAATTTCCTCTGTTTTCTTCTCTTCAGTGGGGAGATGTGAGGGTCCAAAGAGCTAAGGGAGGTCGGGCACCAGGAACTGGGAAGGGCTGCCCACTGCTCTCACAAATTACCAATCCAACTCCCTTTACCAAGCACCTTTTATTTAAAAAAAAAAAAGAAGAAAGAAAGATTTTTAAAGTTTATTTGACAGAGAGAGAGAGCACAAACAGGCGGAGCTGTAGGCAGAGGGAGAAGCAGACTCCCCACTGAGTGGAGAGCCTGACACGGGACTCTCAATCCCAGGACTCTGAGATCATGACCTAAGCCGAAGGCAGACACTTAACCAACTGAGCCACCCAGGCATCCCTACCAAGCACCTTTTGTAAAAATGGCAGAGTGACGTGCCAAGTGTATGTTCCAAAGATGCCTCTTCAGAGAACCTTAGAGAACCCCATCTATCCCCCTCTGTTGGCTGTTCCCTTCTCTGTGGGCCATTCAGTGTTATTTGAGCAATGTACACTGGCGTCTAGGCCACGGCGATAGGGCAGTGTAGCTGTTTTCTTGCTTTTGTATCTACTAGCAGGTAGTAGGTTCTCGGTAAATATTTGTATAATGAATGGATGAAACAACAAGTGCTAGTATTTGAATTTAGGTGTGATTTTAAAGCTCATCGAGTTCTATAACTTTACAATATCTAGTACCTTACCATATTTATAACTGGAAATACTGGAAAAAGACCCAAATACCCAACATAGGGTCTTGGTTTAATTAAAGGATTCTTTTTTTTTTTTTTTAAAGATTTTATTTATTTGACAGGGAGAGACACAGCGAGAGAGGGAACACAAGCAGGGGGAGTGGGAGAGGGAAAAGCAGGCTTCCTGATGTGGGGCTCGATCCCAGGACCCTGGATCATGACCTGAGCCGAAGGCAGATGCCCAATGACTGAGCCACCCAGGCGCCCCTAATTAAAGGATTCTTAAGATACATTATGCAAGAGAGTGTTCAGTAACATAAAAAGAGGTGTATTTATATTGTTAAGTTAAAAAAAAATCAAAACTGAAGGTATACTATAATCTCACTTTGTAAAAATTATGTATATTTATATGCACAGGACAAATTTGGAGCAATAAATGTAATATTAATATATATAATTAATATGAATATGATTACTATCACTAGGTGGGATTACGAGGTAAAAACACTTTTTTTCTAAAACATCTATTTGATTTAAAAAAATGTATCTAATATATCCAGAAAAAGCAAAAATATAGAGACAGAATAGATTAGTGGTTGCCTGTGGCTGGGAGTGGGAATGGGATTAACAGTAAATGGGTCTGAGGGGTTTTATGGGGCATCCATAAATGTTCTAAAACCGACATACTGATGTTGCATCGCTTGGTAACATTACTAAAAATCCTTGATCTGTGCTCTTGAAATGCTTGAGTTTTAGGATATGTAAACATACCTCAATAATATTTAAAAATGTGTTATTTATATATTTATTTTGGTTATATACATGATTCTTAAATAATTAAACCAATGCAGAAGTATTCAAAGTGCCCATCCCCACCCCTAGCTCTACTTTCGAGGCATAACAGTAGTAGTTGGTGTTTAACACTTTCTAGCCTTTTTCTACGCAAAATCCAAGTATAACATACACATCATAGACATGTAATTTTTTGCAATTTTCTTCTCTCTCTGGACATATACTGTAGGACATGAAAAAGTTAATGGTAACTGCCCTGGGACGTGGGATTAGGGGTAGAGGGAGTAGAGTGAGAGGCACACTTGAAATTTTTAGTTTCTTTACTTTTATATCATTTGCATGTTTTTTGGTCAGGAATGTTGGAGTTATAAACCCAATAAAGATATTGGAATAAGTGACAGCAATGAATGTTTAATGCTGTGCAGTCTACCTACTTAAAACAATTTAGAAATTGACCTAATGCCAGGCACTATACTGAGTGCCTGAGATATACTGCCTCATTGAATCCTTATAACGAGGTATGCAATATTATGGTCCCACTTGACAGATGAGTTAACTAAGACCTAGAGAGACTGATTTTCCAAGGTCACACAGCTAGTGTGCACAGAACCCAGACCTTTATACAGCAGCGTCTCTTTTCCTCCAGATTCATGTTCCTCTTGGAAAGCCCAGCTTTAATGACCTCATTGCATGGGTATGTGCAGTCCTCCCTAACCCAATCAAGTCCTCAAGGTGCTTACAGTCCAGGGAGGTGACAATTACAATCTAGTGCTCTAAGAGTGCCTGGTTTAATGAGCTATATCCAAAGCGCAGGAATTTGGACAATGTGTCTGAAGCAGCCAAAGAAGTTTTGAGAGAATACATTCTGAGTTGACTAAGAACCCCGAGGAGTCTTCCAGGAGGGTAAAGAAAGGTGAGGGTGATTGGAAGTGGGGACAGGGTGTAGAAAGGGATTTGGGGCCTAGCCCCTGGCTCAGGCGGCTCAGAAGTGTTACAGACTCTGGCAACTACAATGCTGAAGTTCAGTGTAGCTGGAGAGTCAAGTTGGCCTGAAGGAGGGGCAAAGGGAAGGGCATGTACCTTGAAACTTAAGGCCAGATCACCAAAACTTTTTAAGTTGAGTTAGAGTATTCAAACTTCATCTTACAAATGAAGCAGAGCTGTTAAAACATTTGAATCTGGCATGTTACAAAACTGGGAAGAGGCCCAGAAGGGGTTGTTATGGGAGATCCCTCCTGGACCCCCAGCTCTCCAAATCCTATGGCTGGGCGGTCGGGTTGTTTCCCACCCCAGGCTGGGATTTCCTTTAGGGCAAGGACCTTGTCTCGTTCACTTGTGCAGCCTAACACCCAGCACAGCACCTGGCATGCAGCAGGTACTCAGTAAGGGGCCGAACTGGCTGGCAGAATGCTGTACCAAAAAAGTAAAACTTAATTTCTTCCTTAGCACTGCCCAGACAGGTGTTCAGCCAAAATCTGACACAACAATAAGGAGGTCAGAGTGGTCCTGGCCTCAAACTCAATCCCAGGTAGGTCCATTGGGTGGGAAAAGGAGAGGTAGGTGGTTGCTGACTAAGCTGCAACTTCTGTTCCATGCCTGCTATGTGCTGAAAGAATTCACACCTATTGTCTTTTTCCATCTCTCCAACAGCTTCTAAATCGGAATTATTGTCCTAGTTTCCCTATCATAAAACTGACGATCAGAATGGTTCTCTAATTTGGTCAAGGTCACACAGCTGGTAAGTGTAGCAGGGGCGGAGGCGGGGAGAGAACCTCTTACCAAGTCAAAGCCCACTGGCCTCCCCGTCCTCCACCTGGGGAGGCGTTGAACAGCCTACTCCGCTGCTTAACCTCTGGGGTTGGGGGGGGTCACTCTCCACAGGGGCGCGGGGCGGGAGAGGCCGGCTAGCAGTGGCATCCGGGAGCCGCTCCCAGATTCGGAAGTTACGAAGTTTCCGTGCATTTCTCTTGCCTCTCTGAGCAGCTCGTCCCCGCTCCGCAGCAGTTACGCTGTTAGCGCAGCGGGGCTCAGGTGCTGCAGCGGGCGGGGGCCTGGCGCCGGGAGAAAGGCGGGGACGCAGCTTACGTAAGCGTCCGCTCGCAGGTGCATGCGGCCTCCACCAGCGTGTGGTTCCTGCGCGCTCCCAGGTGCGCAGTTGGCGCAGGCGGCGGCGCGGCACGGCGCCGGCGGGCGCTGGCCGGCGCTCTCAGGTACGGCAGAGTGCGCGTGGAGGGGGCGCGCGGCGAGCGAGGGGGCGGGCTTTCCGTTCCCCAGCAGCCGCGGGCCCGCCCCCCGTATCGGCCAATGGGCGCGCTGGGCGGTGTCACGTGCTCGCCGCCGCCGCCGCCGCCGCCGCCGAAGCGGAGACCGGAGCCGCGAGCGCCACCAGTGCAGCAGCCGCCGCAGCCGCCGCCGCTGGGCTGAGGAGCCGGAGACGCGGGCGGACGAGGTGGCGGCGGCGGCGGAGCGGGAGCGGGGACCGGGCGCGGGCAGAGCGCGGCGGCGCGGGTAGGCTGCGGCGGCGGGGTAGGCGCCTGCGCGGCGGGCCGTCCCGGGCGGGCGGCGGTTAAGGCGGCGGTTGAGGCGGTTGGCGGAGCCGGCCAGGGCCCCGCATTGTTTGTTGTGCGTCCTTAGCAGCGGCGGCAGCGGCCGCGGCGGCCCCGGCGGAGAACAGGGAGCAATCCCGGCCCCCGTGGCTCCGGCATTGTGGCCGCCGCTGCGGTGCCCCGGCCGCTTCGGGCAAGGGCAGCGGGCAGCCTTCCTCACCTTCGCGGGGACGGGGTCCCGGCCCCGAGTGAGGGGAGGGCGTGGGCAGCGTGGGGGGACCCGGCGCCCTGGGTCTCGGTAGGATGGAGGGCGAGGGGCTCCGGGCAGGTGTTGGAGGACATTGGGGGCAGGGGCCGGGAGCGAGGCTTGGGGGGCTGGCGGAGGGTGTGGGCAGACTTGGGGGAGAATGAAGGGTGGAGGGATCCGGCCCAACGGAGCGGGAGGGCCTTCAGGCAGGTTCGGGGGCCCAATGGGGCCAGGGCGAGTGCGAGAGGGATGGAGGACATTCAGGCGGGTGGGGGGCAGTCTGTAGGGGTTCGGGAGGGTGTGAGGGAGGCTTTGGGGAGGGTAGAGGCGAGCGTGATGGGAATGGAAGGAGGAAATTAGGGACTCGAGGGAGGAGTGGAAGAAGCGGATGTCCCGGTCGGGGCTGCGTGTGAGGGGCAGGGAGTGGGGGCAGATTTAAGGAAGGCCACCGGACAAATGTGAAGGGAAATGTGGAGGAAGATGTGCAGGTAGGGGGAAGTGTGGTGGGGAGAGAGGGACGGAGGTGTTTAGGGGTCTCTGGAGTGATGGTGAGGGAAATGGAGGTTTGCAGGGAGGAGGTGTGTGTGAGGGTAGGCCCAGAGGCTTCAGGAGACCTGTGAAGGATGTGAGGACTGTATCTCGCCAAGAGGTGTGTAGGGAAGACAAGAGGGAAGCAGGAGGGTGTTGAGGCTGGACACGTGGGACATGCGGAGGGAGGGCGTGTTGTGGGGGGGGAGAAGACAGGTGTCTCACTGGTGAGTGGTGCTCAGGGGAGAACCGTATGGGGGCGGGGGAGGTGATTGGAGCAGGGCCGGAGTTTGAGAGAAGTGAGGACAGTGGAGTGGGGTGATGGGGATGGACAGGAGCTGTGCAGGGTGTTTAGTAGGTAGCAGATGTGAGTGAAATGGACAGTGTTCTTATGGGAAGTGTAGATGTAGGTAGGGGAAGTAAAAATGTAGGTGGGGGAGCAGCAAGATAGGAAACTCTGGGGTTGGGGAGACATTGCAGAGGACAGGTGGAGTGTAGTATGTGTGAGGTAGAGGGCCAAAGGGGTAGGGGGTGAGGGAAGTGTTCTTGGAGGGGCAGGTGAAGTATGAAAACAGACGGAAGGAAATGATTTGGGGGCAGAAGTGTGGAGGGAAGTTAGGGAGAAGAAGGGGTGGGGGGGTGGTACGTGTGTGAAGGGAAATCAGTAGAGGGAGGTAGTAGGGGATAGGTTGGAAGGGGAAGGATGCAGGTCTAGAGTACATACAGTGTGTAGAGGGAGGGAAGCATAGCTTGGGGGTGCTAGATTTTGTCTGGTAGAGAAGTGGACAGGCAGGAAAGAGGAAGAAGGGGGGGAAACAGGATTTTTTGGGTAGAGGACGTAGAAGAATGCATAGTAGTACATAATGGGGTAAAAGACAGGCAAGGTAGGGAGGTGTGTGAATGTGTCTGTGACTAGAAAGGGATAGGTTGTGTATTGGATTGGGGTGGTGGTAGGGGAAGCAGGTTGTCCAGGTTTAGGGGCAGGAAATGACTGTTCAGGTTTGAGAGAGTTAGGAAAACAGGTTGCTTAAAAGAGAATGGAAGGAGCAGGAGCAGGGTGCCAAAGAGTGGGGAGAGACTGGCAAACTTTGAGTCTTGAGAGATTAAGGGGGTTCAGAAATTTTAGGTCACTGGAAATAAAAGAAAAGGCAGAGTGCAGAAGTTGAAAAAACAAAAACCAAAACAAAACTAAAGAGAGGGGATTACATTCTGTATGTAGAGCTGAAGAGTGTGTGTGGTGTGTGTATGTGGATCCTGGAATGATATTAATGAAAAATGGAGGACATTAAACCCTGTACATATTTGGAAGTTCATGCCTCTAGGATCAGAAAAATCAAGGAGCCCGATTTTAGTTCCAGAACTCTGTGAATGGGGAAGGGATAAGGGAGAGCTGAGTAGTACACACTCCCAAGTTTGGAGGAGGTATGCGGTGGGATATTGTCCTAGTGCATTGCACTGACAAATGTGCAGATGGAAGAGCCATACAGGGTTGTGTGGAGTGCACCACAACTGAATAGAAATAGGATTGCAGCAGGTGCAGGGCAGATGCCTTTGTGAAGATATTGCGAGAGAGCAGGGCCCAGTGTCTGTAGCATTTGAAGGCTGTATCAGGGAGGAAAGGATACCTTGGTGCAGTGTCTCAGCTACCCTGGTGCTTTCTGGGTAATGGGGTAGTTTTCAGGCTTTGAGTGATGTAATATCTGAGTCCCATGCTAGAGGCAGACAGAGGTAATGTACATCCAGCTCCTAAATGTAGCAGGAATGGAGATCTGCGATTCTTTAACTCTCTTTCAAGGTTGCAAATAACTGATCCTAGCTTGTCGGCTTTTTCTCCCAAATAGTTCAAGTAAAATTTGGTTGGAGGCTTTTGGATTTTCTGGTATTGTGATTTGAGTTATGGAGTGTAGTGTTAGCTTTATTGAGGCAAGACTTTTGGGGTTGTGTGGACATACAGCCAATCAGCTTGCCAGACACATAGGAAATAACCTTCAGGGGTTTGAGCACAGATATTTCAGTGCAGGTCTCATTCAGTGTTCTGTGGCTTGTGTTAGATTCTTTGGGATTTGGAAGGATTAAGGAAACTGCTTTGAGACTGCCTTAGTAAGCAGGGTTTTCTAGAATCTTAGAAAATGATTTCCCTTTTGACAGTTGAAAATTCAGTCTTGTCAGATTTTGCAAAAAAATTATTATTCGTCGTGTTGCAGAAATAACTTCAATTATCGCTTTGTGGGCTTCATGTAGTGTGTAATGTAGTACCTAGTATGATTTCAAGTAAAAGGTCTGCTTTGATACCTTGGGAAGCTTTCTGGTTTGATTAGTTTTCTCCTTTTGTCAGTTTAGGAAGTATCTTAATGCGGCCATTGTAAGTTCAAATAATAAGTTTGAGTGGAAGTGGGAATCTTGCCTAAACATAATGAGGGCTTAGCAGAACAACACATTTTAAGTAATCTGAATCTGTAAATATAAATATTTAAAAAATAACCTGGGAGCTCATCATTTTTAAAATCCAAATTTAGGGGCATCCGGGTGGCTCAGATGGTTAAGCATCTGCCTTCAGCTTGGGTCATGATCCCAGGGTCCTGGGATCGAGCCCCACGTCAGGCTCCCTGCTCAGTGGGGAGCCTGCTTGTCCCTCTCCCTCTGCCATTCCCTCCCCTTATGCTCTCTGGCTCTGTCTGTCAAATAAATACATAGAATCTTTAAAAATAAAATAAAATAAAATCCACATTTAAAGTGCATCATGAAGGCAACAAAATAATGTTCTGAAGGCATTGCTGTAAGATTTTATTTTGGAGGGAAAGGTTTTGAAGCATAATAATACATTTCATTGAAATTCTTTGCAGTATTTTGAGATTTGATATATGTGTAGGATATGGTTATAAGGAGCATGTTTGGCCTCTTTGGCTCCCTGGCAGAGAATTTGAGCAGTAGGATATAAGATGAATAGAGTGACCTTTGAAAATTCTCTCCCATATGGCTATTGTTTCCTCCTTGCATTTTTTAAGTCCATTGTGTTAGTTCATTTTATTGATTTGGGGCAAGCAGTATTTTCTTGCTCAGAATACTCAATTCTGGCACAGTGTTCTGATTATATGTATTGTTCTGTGAAGTTCCATGGTTTGGGATAGTTAGTAGGCACTTGAAAATACTGTCCTAAGTTCATGAACCAAGGAAAGCAGGTTATTTAGACTTTGTAGGCTAAATAATTGGGTCTGGTTTTATTTTCACTGCTGACTTGCTGGACAAGATACTTAATCCCTTTGTGCTTGTTTTCCTCCAGAAACCTGACTCTGTCTACCTCCCATGAGAATTGAGATGGTTTATATAAAACAAGTATAAGTCTTTCAGGAAGATTAGAACTATGTAAATATGGGGATAGATGTTATTTCCTTAGCTCCTTTTTTCTTTTTATTTTGGTCAAATAATAATTGGTGCAGAATTTGGCAGTAGGTGGGTTAATTTGTAGTGAGAAACTTGGATAGAGATGAAACTTTTCTGAATGTCAGAGATGTCTGCAAATTGAAGTTTGTTCATTCTTTGCTCTACTGTCTCCTTATCTTTTCTGGCTCATTTCTTGTAGTTGAGTGTTGGTGCCGATTTGAATTCTTGAGTATGAGCAGAAGATCGTGAGAGACATTCTGCATTGTGGCTATAGCCTGAGATGGCTTCTAAGCATGAATTTCCAGAGATGAGCACTTCTCTCATTCAGTGAATTCACTTCCTAAATCAGGAATAGTAAATACATTTTCCTGTGTCTTTTGGAGAAAATCAACTAATTCTAAGTGACTTGAACAGAAAAATAGAGCTATCCCTCTTCTAGTGGCATTAAACTTCCTCCTTTAGATTTATTGAATACTTTTTCCTTTTTAAAATTTTAGTTCTCAAAGACCCATCCTTTTGACATTTCCAAGCCTATTGACAGGTTATGCGCTATTTGAGGAGGAATGATATTTAAATGCTTTAAAAATGTTTGTTAGTTGTAAAAAGCCTCTAGATGCTGGTTATGATTGACATTGCAAAAACGTAAATAGTAAGACATTTTAGACATTAATTTGCTTGAGCTTGGTAATACCCAGCCCTGATAGTAGTCTTTTGTGCTAGCTGATCTTTTTTTTTTCTTTTGAAGATTTTATTTTATTTTAAAGATTTATTTATTTTGGGGGGGGAGGGGCGGAAGGAAAGGGAGAGAGAATCTCAGACTCCCCAGTGAGTGAGAAGCCCAACGTGGGGCTCAGTCTTAGGACCCTGAGATCATGACCTGAGCTGAAACCGAGAGTTGGATGCCCAACTCACCGAGCCAGTCAGGCTCCCCTTTAAAGATTTGATTTTTGGGGGCACCTGGGTGGCTCAGTTGGTTAGGCGGCTGCTTTCGGCTCGGGTCATGATCCCAGGGTCCTGGGATCGAGCCCCACGTCGGGCTCCCTGCTCGGCGGGGAGCCTGCTTCTCCCTCTCCCTCTGCCTGCCTCTCTGCCTACTTGTTCTCTCTCTGTATTTCTCTGTCAAATAAATAGGTAGAGTCTTTAAAAAAAAATAAAGATTTGATTTTTGGGGCGCCTGGGTAGCTCAGTTGTTAGGCGTCTGGCGTTGGGCCCCGCATCGGGCTCCTTGCTCAGTGGGAAGCCTGCTTATCCCTCTCCCACTCCCCCTGCTGTTTTCCCTCTCTTGCTGTGTCTCTCTCTGTCAAATAAATAAATAAAATCTTAAAAAAAAAAGATTTGATTTTTAAGTGATCTCCATACCCAACGTGGGGCTCAAACCCACAACCCCAAGACCAAGAGCCACTTGCTCCACCAGCTGAGCCGGCCAGGTGCCCAGCTGATCTATTCTTAATAGTTTACTCTCTTATATAACAAGTTTGGACCTCCATTACCCATCTTACTGCTCTTACTGTTTTCATTTGTTTTGCATAGCTCTTCTTATTGGAAAATTGGTTGTTTTTTAAAATTTGTTCAGCTGTAGAAAAAGTGTTTCTGACAGGTAATTATGAGAGGCTTCATAATCCAGTCTAATTTTAGAAAACTTTATGGGGAAATGTAAGTTAAATTTATATGTCAGTTAAAACAGGTAAGAATGAAGTGATGAGGCCAGATTAGTGGTGATATAAATATTTAAATGGTTTAAGCCTGAAAGATCTGCAAGTCTGTAACTTTTAGGTCTTGCATTGAATAATGAGGTAACCACATGACCTGATTTGTCACTTTCATGCCTAATTTGATGTATTTCTTGTTTTAAGCGTCCTTGAAATACATCATTTTTGAGAAGTATGGTGTCTGTCTCAAAAAAGACATTCCATATATTTGTGTTGCTGAGTAAATGAATGCCATCCTAAGTTTTAGTTATTTGATATTAAAATTCTCTTAACTTCTGACATAACTAACACTGTGTCGAACATCTGCTTTCTTGAGTTAACTTTAGCACAACTCGAAAGGGTATAGTTGATTATATCAATAATAAAATCACAGCCTTGCATTGTGTGACTTCATGGTTCATTTCCATTTGAAGAGTGAGAATTCTGCCGCGGGTTGTGTAATAAATTCTGAGGCGTTTCTAGGTCATGGATAAGATGTAGTTTCTTACTGCACCTGCAGAATTTCCTGTTCTTTGCAGTTTTCCAGGTACCAGGACTTTTCACGATACCCTATTAGGCAGATCAGCATTTTGTTAAAAATTGAATTTAACCATATTAATACTATTGACATAAGGCAAATAGTAATTGTCCTGAAAGACCCTGTTTAGATTTTTTTTTTTAATTATGCCTACCTGTCCTACCAGTTTAATTCAACAAACATGCATTGACTTTTGGCTCAAAGGCACATTTTGTGCCAGACCTAAGATTTCTTAGTAGGGCTCTATAATACTGTTTTCAGTAAAGAATAGATCCTTCCCTAGATAGATTGGCCCTTAATGTGCAAATGGAGTCTATAACTTTGGTTACCTAGGTAGTGACCTGGTAAAGAGGTGGTTTGTTTCTAACAGTTAAGATGGAGGCAGTTTATTCTTATGATGTTTATAATTCCAAGTAAATATAAAACTCAGGGGCACCTGGGTGGCTCAGTCTTTAAGCGTCTGCCTTCGGCTCAGGTCATGATCCCAGGGTCCTGGGATTGAGCCCTGCATTGGTCTCCCTGCTCGGTGGGAAGCCTGCTTCTCCCTCTCCCACTCCCCCTGCTTGTGTTTCCTCTCTCGCTGTCTGTCTCTCTGTCAAATAAATAAAATCTTAAAAAAAAAAACAACCTCAAACATTGCATCTAATCATAGGCTTTTGTACAACTTAGACAAACTACATTTTTACATAATGAAGTATAGGGTACTGGGTTAGCTCTTATCTTAACTCTGGACAATTGAGTTTTAGTTAGCAAAGCTAGTGAACTAGAGGCGAAAGGTGTTACAGTTTTGATAATATAGGTTAGCAGCTGGAGAGAATAACATTTGGAACCCTTGGTATGTATATTTTCAGTTATTTTTGAAGCAAGCTGTAAATAAACTTTTAATGTCAAGGTTAGTATGGAAGAACAGATATCAAGTATATTAGTGATGAGGCTTTTGAAAAGATGGTATCTTAAAGATAATTATTAACTGTGATGCTCTTTGATATGCCAGCTTTGTGGTAAATGTGGAGTTACACAAAATTGGCTTTTGAGGGGCACCTGGCTGGCCTAGTGGATAGAGCATGTGACTCTTGATCACAGGGTTGTTAAGTTCCAGCCCCATGTTGGGTGTAGAGATTACTTAAAAAATAAAATCTCCAAAACTGACTTTGGTCAGTATTATTGTTTGGTAGTGTTCTTTATTTCTAGCGCTCAGGGTTCACATACCTGGACTTTGGTCCCTGTGGGAGTATAAAGTAGGTGAACAGGAGAGTGTTACATTTAGAGAAATGGAGGCACAGAGTTGACTCTAGAGCAGAGATAGGCAGACTTTCAGAACACCCTTTCAGAGATTCCTGTTGGTTCCCAAATTTGGCCAGGAAGGTTGATGGCTGGGCAAATTTGAAATCTGCTTCTTTTAGTCAAGTCTTTTCAAGAACTGCCTGCAGTAATATGTGGCCTTCCTAGGAAATTTGGGGCTCCAGGGTTATGCAGTAGTAATGAATTTGAAGAAAAGGGCTAGTACTTGGGTGGACTCTCCTTTTAGGTTATTTCTAGAGATGATCCTGTGTGCAACCTTGACTGCTATAATGGGTAGTACAATGTTGTTGACACCAGAAGACTTGGCTTTGAGGTCTGATCCTGTTATTTACTAGTTGTAGTTCTCTCTCCTTATGTATAAAATTGGAATAAAACCCCTAAATTACAGTTACAGTGAGGATTAAAGAAGAAAACTGTAAGCTCTGAAGCACATAACATTTTTTTTTGAAGGGAGGACTGAAGAAGAAATTAGGGGCACACTTTGTAGTAATGAGAAAAATTTGACCCAGAAGCACCTGGATTTTTATTTTTTTTTTTACCATGGCATGTTCAGATGTACATGAAAGAGAACAGTACAATGAACTTTCATGTACCCGTCAACTAGCTTCAATAATTACCAGCATTTTGCTGCTTTTGTTTCATCTACCCCTCACTCACAATTACTTTCTGTTGTTTTTGTTGGAATATTTACAGTAAATCTTAGACATCATATGCTTTCATCCATAAATACTTCAGTATGTATTTCTAATAGGAACCTAAAAAAAGGTATAACCACAAAACTTTTAACTGTCTACGGTAACTATAATTCCTTATCTAATGCTCAGGAGGAGCTGGATTTGAAACATAGCTCTACCACTCACCAGCTTTGTGTGTTAATCAAATTACTTGCTCTCTCTGAGCTTCTGGTTCCTTATCTGTAACATAAAGATAATACCTCATGAAGTTATTTTGAGCTTAAATGAAATAACATATAAAAGGCCTAACATGAATGTTCTCAGTAAATGGCCCAGCCTCCCTTCTGAGCTTCCTATGGCATGTGAATTAGGATTATGGGCTGCCCTCCTTCCTTCTTTAGTATCACAAAGAACAATAGTACTCTGGAATTACTGCCCACTAAGCTAGTGAAATTTCTCTTCATTGGGCTGTTTGACTCTTTTGGTGAAATTCTATAGCAGTTGAAATCATGTCTGTTCTCCCCCTCTCTCCTGCAACATTATTATTCTCCTGTCTTGTGGCTCGTTCTAGTCAGCATACACATGCTGTTATTTCATCTATTTTTTTTTTTTAAACAACCCTTTCTTGACCATGCTTTTTCTTGTAGGTGCAACCCAATTTCTCAGCTTCCTGAAAAAGTTTTTCTACTCATCTTCAGTTCTGTTCTCTCCTGAACCTACAGTAATGAGACTTTCAACCTAATTACGCTACTGAAACTGCTCTTGTCGAAACCACCAAGTTTCTTACTTGACCCATTAGCAGCATTTGGTGCAGTGGATGTCTCCTTCCTTGAAATACTTTCTGCTCTGGTTTCTGGGATACCATATTCTGTTGGTTTTCCTCCTATCTGCTTGGCTTCTCCCTTGTTGGGTCTTCCTCATAACTACTACCTCTTAATATTGGACCACCTGGGATCTCTGCTCTTTATTCTCATTCCCCTGGTGATCTCATCCAATCTCATGGCTTTAATACTGTGTATATGCTGATGATTCTCAGATTCTTATCTCTGAAACTCCAGACTTGTATGTCCTACTGCCTATATTGACACCTCCACTTATATATCTTATTGGCATCTCAAACTAAACTTGTCCCAAACCAAACTCCTGATCTTTACCCTGCCCCCTCTTTCATTCGCCCCTCTTGTGGTATTCCATGTTTTAGTAAATAGCAACTTTCTCCATCTTTCTAGTTGCTCAGGCCAAAAGAGTTGTCCTTGACTCTCTCTCACACGCTACATCTGACCCATCAGGAAATCTTGCCAGTTCTGCCTTCAAAATATAGCCAGACTCTGACCGTTTTTCATCACCTCTACTGATTTAAGTTTACATCAGTTTTTTGAATTATTGCAGTAGCCCCTTTTTGCTCTTGCCCCTTCATATTCTGTTCTCAATACCATAGCAAGGATGATCCTTTTAAAAAGGTAAGTCAGATTTTGTCTCTTTCTGGTCAGAACCCTTTGGTGACTCCCTGTCTTGCTCAGAATAAAAAGCTAAGTCCTGTCAAGGTCTTATGTGCTCAGATATCCTTTTCTTTCCTCTGACCTCATCTCTTACTTTTTGCTTTTCCATTCTGGCCACAGTGGCCTTCTTGCTGTTTCTTTGATGTGCCAGGCATATATTCCTGTCTTAGGCCCTTTGCACTTGCTATTTGCCCTGCCTAGAATGCTCTTACTCAGCATTGCTGAGTAGATAGATTGCTCTGTCTTTGTCAGTTCTTTGTGCATATCTGCCCTTTCTGGTGAAGGCTTCCCTTTCTACCCTGTTAAAATGGCAGCTCCTCCATTTCTGGCCCTCCCCAGACTTCCTTTTCCACCTTTTTCTCATTTCCACTTAAACCATTTAACTTACATTTTACTTATTTTGTGTATTGCCCTTTTACCTTTACTAGAGTAAAAGCTCCATAAGGTAAGGATTAATATTGGTTTTGTATTCTGCAGATTCTAAGCACCTAGAACAGTGCCTGGCACTAAGTAGGTCGTTGACTATTTGTTGACTGAATTATTCTTTTATTGGTTGTAGTCTGTTATTTGGTAAAGATGCTATAGTTGGAATTTCAGTTTTTCCTGTGGAATACTATGTACCTTGAAGTCTTTACGATGTGTTTTTCTTCTTAATGAGTATCCTTTCATAGGACTGCTGTTGGTTTTATTATTAATTCATCATAATTTTGAATGTTATGCACTGTGCTGGTTGGATGGGGAGGATACAAGAATAAAGTACACATAGACCCTGACCTTTAAGAGCTTACAGTCTGTTAGGATAGATGATGGGGTGTGTGTGTGTGTGTGTGTATGTGTGTGTATATACGTGTGTATGTATGTGTAAATATGTGTGTATATATGTATGTATATATGTGTGTGTGTGTGTATTTTTTAAAGGTAAGACCTTAGATAAAATGGTCCAGGAATTCAGAAGAGCAAGAAATTATTTCTAGCTAAGGGAGATAAGGGAGAGACTTCAGAGAGGATGTGATATGTACATCTGTACTGAGCCATGGAAAACAAGTAGGATTCGATAATGAGAAAATAGAGAAGAGAATTACATATGGAGGAAACTGCATTAGCAAAATAAGAATGCTCAAGATTTTTTTTTTTTGAGAAAGAATAAGTGGTTCAGTAGTTAAAGGTGAGGGAATATCAAAGGAATTGGTAAGAGCGTAAGTTTGGAGAGGAATGTTGGAGCCATGGGTGGAAGGCCTTGAATGCAAGAGTGAGGAACTCAGACTTTACTTTGTTGACAGTGAGGCTTCAGTGAAAGGTTTTTGAGCAAGAGTGGAGGGTTGGTATTATTAGGGCTATATTTATGAATTTGATAACTATGTGAAAAGAGAGGCTGAAATGCATTCATTGATTATGATGCTGTTGTACTAGTTTGAAGGAAAAAAGGGCTAAAAGTAGTGGAAAGGGTATAGAAGGGATGCCTTGAAACTGGTGAAACTTGGTAACTGGATGTGAGGGCTGAGTGACAAGTCTACAGGTTTTAAGCCCGGTTGATTGGGCCGGCTAGGGTGCCCTGAAGAGAGGTACGGAATCCAACAGAAGTGGCATCAGGAGGCAAGTTTAGTTTAGTTTCAGTATTGAGTTTGCCAGTGTGGTGGTGACAGTCAGGTGATGATTGTTTTGATAAAAAGAAAATTAGGGATGTTTAGAAAGGATGTGCATCTGTGGCTTTATGCTTTCATTTTGATACTAACTGCCAGAAAGAGAAGACTTGATTTTGAATCTGTTACTGAGGTCTGAATCTAGATAATTGATTTGGAAAACTTCTGATAAGGCATCCAGACTTCTTTTGATTTGTAAGTGCCTCCACTTGTTTCACTAGGTTTGTTAGATAAGTTGCTCTAGGTTGTAAAGCACTTCATGTATTCTCAGCAGTTTGTTACAACTTAGATGTCATCCTTTGAGCTTTCCTTTACTGCTTCATGGGCTATGGGTATCTAAACTGTGTCTGTCCCACCCTTTTGCAAACCACAGATGAGGGGCACCTGGGTGGCTCAGTTGGTTAAGCATGTGCTTTTGGCTCGGGTCATGATCCCAGGGTCCTGGGATCCAGCCCGCATCTGGCTCCCTGCTCAGTGGGGAGCCTGCTTCTCCCTCTCCTTTTGCCCCCTCCCCCTTCCCCCGCTGGTGTGCTCTCTCTCGCTCTGCTCTCTCTCAAATAAATAAAATATTAAAAAACAAAACAACAGATCGGAGTTCCCAACTAGTCACCTCCATCACTTTGTGTAGATCCTGTTAACAGGTTTGCATGATCATGCCAAGCCCCGCTTCCTTCCCCTAAGGATTTAGAAGCACACTGGAGGAAGACAAGCCTTCCACCCTAATTAATGGTAGTTAAGGTGTTAGTTGCCAAAACATGTCTTTAACAACCTACACTTGACAAAATACCAGAAGATACTAGAGGATTTAGCTTCTCTTCTAGGCATAGTCAAGAACAGAATAAGATTCCTTTAGATTATAACCTTTTCAGAGGCTTGTAGCAGGAGTTTAGTCTGAAGGTCATTTATGGGAAAAAAGACGTATTTGCAAAATAATTTTGATTAATGTATATAATTTTTATTTATAGGCTATCTAATGATGCATTATATTTATATTTTTGTACTTAATGCATTTTTATTAGTTGGATAAAAAGACATCCTTGAATTTATTAGTTAAAAACTTGAAGTTCACCAGCTTGTTTTATTATGGTGACCTTGAGCTTACCACATTAGTCATCTCTGAATTAAGTCTTTTCCTTTGTGCTTAGATCATAATGTTAGTGAATATGATTTTGGCACTGTCATTATAGGATCTGTTTTTGTTTCCAGTAAATAGGAGTCAGTAGGACCCAATTACCCTGAAATGAGAAGATTTTCCTATATAGGATAACACATTTTCAGCTCAGCGGACGTGTGGTGGCTTTTAGTTTGTCAGGTTTAGCATATATTGTAGTTAAACTTTTTTAGATCTAGGTAATTTTATTTCACATAATCGGTTTGCCAAGAATATAAGGTATAGCATCTTGTGAGAAAGTTTTGAGGTTCTTTTAGCCCTGCTTTGTTCTTTGATAGATGAAGAATTCAGGATATATCCTGAGCGGTTAAGGGACTTGTCCAGAATCACACATATAGCTGGTGGCATAGTTGGGGTGAGAGGTGGATTTCTCGACCTCCAGGCTTGGGCTCCTTCCACTATGTCAGGCTGCTTCTTTAGAAATGTGGACCAGAAAACCTCAAATAAACTCAGTTTATCTGGTCACCTTACTGGCATCTAATGATGTTCAGTAGGAATAATTATGGTACTTTTTTCCTCTTTCCCTCTGAAAATTAATTTTTTTTAAATTAACCATTTCAAACTGAAGAGTTCAGTGGCATTTAGTACATTCACATTGTCTAGGAACCACGACCCTCTCTAGTTCCAAAACATTCCCATCACTCCAAAGTGAAACCCCTGACCCATTGAGCAGTTTCAAAAATTTTTAAGCAATTAAAATAAAAATCTTTAAACAATTAAAATAAAAGTCTTTACTATGACGAGGTTGACAATAGCAGGTTTCATATTAGTGGTCACTCCTAGGGCTTTGCTACCTGTCTCTGGTTTGCCAGTGAGAAATAAAGTGAATTCTCTTTATGTTAATTAGTAGTGGATGTATTACACTTACAAACAATGGCAACATTAAAAAAGAAACTGTCAGACACATAATGATTAACAATACTAATAATAGGTATGCATTATGCATATTATCTCTAATCTTCACACTAGCCTTTTAAAGTGGTTGCTCTTGTTCAGAAAAGGAAACGGAGGCTTGGGGCACCTGGGTGGCTCAGTCAGTTGAGCGTCTGAGGTCGTGATCCCAGGGCCCTGAGATTGAGCCCCATGTTGGGCTCCCAGCTCAGTGGAGATCCTGCTTCTCCCTCTACCCCTCCGCCTGCTTGTGCACGCGCTCGCTCTCTCTCTCTCTCAAATAAAATCTTAGAAAAGAAAAAAGAAAAGAAAACGGAGCCTTGTTGAGTAAGTTCAGAATCACTTAATTGGTAAGTTGTGGACCTGCGATTCAAATCCATGTCTATTTGGTTCCAAGAGTTGAGTGTTCACTAAATTTGGGAGTAGACAGGCAAAAAGCAACAGATGGAAGAGATCATCTTGTATGGGGGACCTGGTACTCTTTTAGCAGGACAGTGTGTAAGGGAAGGGGGGTTGAGTTTGCTGGTTGCAGTATAACCACTTTCTCCTGACCACTTGTGATCTGTATTCCATATGAGAAAAGCAAAATATGAAATAACCTTTGGAACTCTCTAGTGGACATTATAAGTAATTAGAAGAAATTGTAGCTTCTGAGATTTTGTGTTTTGAAATTCTTTCTTTCCCTGCTCATTATTTTAAAATCATAAGTTGATTTGCTGAGAAGTTAATAGTAGTCTTAACGGTATCAGAACTTGATTGATTTCCCATTTTAAGATACTTTTAAAAAGTATCTTAGATTAAGATACTTCACTTTCAATGAAGAATAACTCAAATTGTGTGTGTTGAAGGGTTTTGTAATTATACTTTTGCCCCAATTAAGAAAACTCTTCCTTTTAGCTTTTTTAAAGTTTGAAAGAACTTTAAATAGGCCAGTTTTCAGTCATTCTTCTTAAAGTGGCTAGTAAGTCACCTAGTAAACCTTGTCATTTTTCTTTTTTTCTCCTTCCTTTTTTTTTTTTTAATTTTATTTTTTAAGTAATCTGTACACCCAGTCTGGGGCACGAACCCACAACCCCGAGATTAAGAGTCACATGCTCTACCCACTGAGCCAGTCAGACTCATATTTGTGTTTTGAATGACATAACTTCTCTTCTCCTGGAGTAATTTGCTTCACTATGCTAGGTTAGGCTAAAAGGGATGGTAATGTAAAAGATAGCTTCCTGGCTCCTTAGACAAAAGAGATTGATTTTTAAAGATTTTTTTATTTCTTTATTTGACAGAGCACAAGCGGGGGGGGGGGGGCAGGCAGCAGAGGGAGAGGGAGAAGCAGGCTCCCTGCTGAGCAAGAAGCCCATGTGGGGCTTGATCCCAGGACCCTGAAATCCTGACCTGAGCCGAAGGCAGTTGCTTAACCAACTGAGCCACCCAGGCACCCCGAGAAAAGAGATTTTTTTTTTTAGATTCTGTGAGAATACCAGGAATGTAAGCTATAGCAACAGCAGCCATTTGAAATGTCCTGAGTTTAAGCGTATTGATAGTTATCCAAAGAAGTATGGATTTTTGACAGTGACCTTGTGACTTTTGCTAATATCTAAATAGTAGGTACTTCCATAAATGGATTTCAGGCTTTTAAAAACTTTATTTAAAAATTTTAAAATGCCCTTGTAACTTGACTCAAACATTACACATTATTTTTCTGTTTTGACCTAGGGATGAGGTTTTATTAACGCTGGAACCAGCCAAAATATGTTGTAAAGAACACAGGCCTTGGAGTTGGCCAGATTTATTTTCAAATCCTTCCTCTCCCACTTACTATCTGTAAGACCTTCTTTCACCTTTTAAAAATGAATATAATATCTGACAGTTGTGTAGAATAGGATTAGAGGGTGATTTCTCACAGGGGCTCAGCACAGTGTCTGGCACATACTAATAAATCGTGTTCGGTTTGTAGCTGTTGCAGGAAGAAATCTTAAACTTTGGTAGCCTAGACAAATATCAGTGTATGCAAATAGGGTAAAACCTCGTCTCCTAATGTACACTGTCCTGCAATCAATACATTTCTTCTTGGATTTTTTGTTTCTTTGTGTGTGTTGAAGTGCCATGTGTCAGTTTTCAGTAGTTCCTGTAGCTTGCTCTCCTTTTCTCAGAAATGCTTGGCAAAGATCTCCATTGATTATTGTATAATTTGCCTCAAAGACTAGATGGTGCTTCCTATAGAGGTTAATGATGAGGCATTTGCTTCCCATAGCAATCCTTCAGTTAGGTATTCCTGTGCTGCATGCTAACAGGTTCTTACCACCTTCAGAGATGTCTGCTGGCAGAATGCCCAAGCTTTTGTCAAAGAAGGAAGCTCTGGTTGCCTGGAATGAAAGGAGTACAGAGTGCCCGCTTAGTGTTTATAGTATATTTTATGATAATTATTAATATTAAAGCATGAAGAGCTATATCCTGGTCTATAAATTTTACTCATTACTTCCCCATTATTTGTATCGCTTCTCTTATTCTGTTCAGAAAAGGATACAGAGGACCTTTTTACTCTAAAACTGTAGGGTTGAAGTTGTGATGAATCATGATCCAAGAATATTAGCTATGGAGGGGACTTTGGAGATCAGTTAGACTAACCCTCTTGTAGATGCGAAAACTGGCTGAGAGAAGTTGTAACTTGCTCAAGGACACAGAATAAGCGACAGGTCTGATTTCCAGTCTAGGGTTATGAAGCTAACCTGGTAGAGTGCAGAGAGCACTGGACTTTGGAGTTACACAGTGCTGGTTCTGAGTCCTGATTCCACCATTTATTAACTGTGTGACCTTTGACAAGTACATCTGAGTCTCTTTGCTGCTCTGTTATATGTTGTTTGCAGGGTTGTGAGGATTTGAGATAATGTAAGTAAAGTATAGTGCCTGGCATATGTTATGGGCTCAATAAATGCTGTCTGTTATGTTGTACTGTTTTTCTTGATTACTTAAAACAGGTCATATGGCTAAGTGATTATTGTTTATGAAATGGGAATCAATGAGAACGGTTGATGTTTTTGCCAAATCCTTTCGCTGAAAATCTAAGTAGTTGTTCATTGTAGGAGGACTGCTTACTGCAAAACGAGTGCAAAACATTCATCAAGAGCTTAGTGAATACTGCTCCAAGTTGTACAGTGTTGACATGGTTCTTTTCTGGGAAATTTTTGCATTTCTGAAGTGAAACGGAGCTAGTGTGAGGAACACCCAAATCAGCGTAAATTTAGTTAGGCCAGCCTAACTCAGTAGTTTTAAACTCAGTAGTACTTTATACTCTTCAAAAATTATTGAGGACCCCAAAGATCCCTTGTTTATGTGTTCTATCTGTTGATATTTGGATTTTTAGAAATTATATCAGATGAAATTTACATATTTGTTCATTTAAAAATAGTAACCATTTTATGTTAATACAAATTATATACAAATATGTGTATAAATATATATTTTAAGATTTTAGGTTTCTAATTTTTTGTTTCAAATTATAAAAGTGTACCTGTAAATTAAAGTGATATAGAATCAAAGTAAAAATGAAATTATTTCATTCCTGTCAAATACACATTCCACCCCTGCAGTCAACAATTCAGCGTGTATTCTTTCATAACTATTTTTATGCAATTATAAATTCTCTCTCTCTTTCATACTGCAGATGTTGTTTGGTGACCTACTTTAAGAAAAAAAATAAAAGTTATATATATTTTGGATGTACAACATGATGTTTTGATATACACACACCTAGTGAATGGTCACAACAGTCAACCTAATTAACATCTCCATTTCTCATATAGTTATGTGTGTGTGTGTTGAGGGGAGGTGAGAGCACCTAAAATCTACTCTGATCAAATTTCCAGTATCCAATACAGTATTATTAACTATAGCTATCATGGTTTACATTAGATGTCTAGACTTACTCATCCTACATAAGTACAACTTTGTACCCATTGACCAGTATCTACCCATTTCACCCACTTCCTACAAATGATAGGTTTTTAATGTAAAATAACTTTTCTTTTTCTTTTTTTTTAAGATTTTATTTATTTATTAGAGAGAGAGAGAGCAAAAGCAGGGGGAGTGGCAGGGAGAGGGAGAAGCAGACTCCCCGCAGAGCAGGGGGAGCCCGATGTGGGACTCGACCCCAGGACCCCGGGATCATGACCTGAGCCGAAGGCCGTTGCTCAACCAACTGAGCCACCCAGGCGCCCGTAAAATAACTTTTTAACAACAAAAAAATTTAGTGAGATGACTGGCATTGCTTTACATTTTTGCACATCTCAATGTGTAGCTTAATAGAAGACAGCTGGGTTCTGATAGCTGCTGCTGCATTTAGCCTGTTGGGTTATGTTGTTCTGGTTGAAGTGTATAAAGAAGAAAATTAGGCTTCACAAGATTTGCAGTCGGAAAAGGGGAGGAGTATTTTAATAGCCTTTTCAGATAATTGTGGATATTCTTCTTTGATACTATATGAAAACTTGACAAATGGTAGTTTCTTGAAGGAATCTGAAGCCAGATCAGTGAACTTTTCTTATTCTGTTACATTAAAATCCAATAGTCTGTTGCATTTTGAATGGATCTTTTATCCATACATGATTTCATAATATCATGTGTTGGTCATTTGGAAAGTGTTGGTTCACTGAATTATGTTGAGCTTCCAAATGTGACACATTTCATTATATATCTCTACACATTATGTAGTTTCTGGAAAGCTACATTCATGAGAGGGAGTTAAAAAGGCACATAATGCCTTACTACTACTTTGAAAATACTTTTGGCTTTGTATGCCCCTGAAGGGGTCCTGAATACCCCTAGAGGGCCTGGGTCACAATTTGAGAACCATGGAGTTAGATTAACTAAAGGTTAACTGACTAAAGGTAGTGAGCAGGCTTGCAGATTGCAGCTTTAATAATGGATAATCTGGAAATTTTATTTATTTATTTTTAAAGATTTTATTTATTTGACAGAGAGACACTGAGAGAGGGAACACAAGCAGGGGGAGTGGGAGAGGGAGAAGCAGGCTTGCCATGGAGCAGGGAGCCCGAGCCCGATGCGGGGCTCGATCCCAGGACCCCCGAGATCAGACCTGAGCTGAAGACAGATGCTTAACAACTGAGCCACCCAGGTGCCCCAATCTGGAAATTTTAATGGATTTAATGGATTGTTGTACAAACCCTAGTCTTAGAAACCATCCTATTCTTTATTTTGAAATGCAGTGAATTGGCCTTTGAACACTTGAGTGCTTTTTTATAGACAAGGCATTATGTTGTTGTGCTACCAAAGATACACGTTATGAAAAAGGATTCCTTTTCAGTAGTTTACAGTCTAGCTAGAGAGGTAAGACATACTTTCATGAAAAAGATAACAGTACAGTGTTCTCTGGTAACAAATGTGACATACAGTGCTGGGTAGAATGAGTTTTAAATAGGTGGAGAGAGGAAGCCATTGTTTTTATGGAAGAAAACTGCAGTGCTTGTTCAGATAGTCATTACGTCAGTTAGGCTAGACTGGAAAATGCATATAGAATAATTAAGCTAGGCTTGTAAAATTAAATTGCAGTTTATATTTCTGTTCTTACATTGTTGTCCTGTTTTTGTAGGATTGTATGGTTTCCAGTGTTTTTTAGAGATTATTTGCTTTCTTTTTTTAGGCGAATTCCCTGTGTTGTGGGTAGGATAGATCTATCAAACATCTATCAAAATGTTATCACTATTTGGTAGATAAGAAAACAAGATTAAAATCTGCCAAGAACACATACATATGAGTAATACATTATTTGTACATATTAGAATATGTGTATATATGCTCAAAATAGAATAAAAAATTGATCCTTTTCTTTAGGGAAAAATATATACGAATATGTATACAGAGTGTAAATATCTCCACTCAAGACTTTGTAGAAATATTTTAATGCTCCCTGAAGTACCTGTGTATACTTTGTGCTTGGTTGTTCCCTTATTGGCTTGTTAATAGATATTTTTTTTTTAAGATTTTATTATTTATTAGAGAGAGAGTACAAGCAGAGGGAATGGCAGAGGGAGAGGAAGAAGCCGGCTCCCTGCACAGCAGGGACCCTGATGTGGGGCTCAATTCCAGGACCCTGGGATCATGACCTGAGCTGAAGGCAGACGCCCAATGAACTAAGCCACCCAGGTGCCCCTGTTATAAAGATTTTTTTAAAAAAATTTTAAAGTGCCTAGTGCTAGAAGGCACTCATGGTAGCTCTTGTTATTGTTGTTGCTGTTGTTACAGCCTGTTCAACTCTGAATTATCTCTAATGTACCAGTTTGATAAGACATTTAACTTCTTAGTCCATTTCTGACATCCATTTGTTAAATGGTAGTAATTCAACTGTTCTGGTCTCCACGTGTGGAGTGCTTCTTAGTTGTGTTTTAGGCACTGTGCTAGGTGCTTTACATGCATTGCCTCTTTAGATCTTTGCAACAGTTTCACTATGAGGTGAGTAATGATGTTTCCATTTTATAATGGGAAAAGTGAGTCTGGCAATGGTTAGTTGCTCAAGGTTCTTACTAGTTAAATTGTATAGCTGGGATTTGAACCCTCATCTGTCTCCAAGGTGTTATTTTTTACCTTTCCATTTGGGCAGTAAGTTAATATTTTTGGAATATTTAGCTGCTTTTCAAAGGACAGGGGTGTGTGTGTGTGTGTGTGTGTGTGTGTGTGTGTGTGTGTGTGGCTGAGGGGAGTTGGATGGTGGTTATTCTCCCTTTTTACATGTATTGGTTTGTGTTTGAATTCCAGAGTTTTTTTTTTTTTTAATGATTTAGTCATTTGATTACCTAATTGCTTGATGAAATCATGGTAAAATAGAAATGAATTAAAGTTTTCAAGATCTCTTTTTCAAGGTGACATTTTACTATATTGGTGAAGAACAGTTTGTGGGCTTTTACAGCTTGTTTTAGGCCAAGAATTGACTTACCTTTACTTTCTAATACATTACTCTTTGATTGAATAATATGGTTATAGTCACTTTTGAAAGAGTATTGTGGCTTACAAAGCTTGTGTGAGGAAAAAAATTCATTTGTACTGGCAGTCAGCCAGTATTTTATAAGCTACAATTTTCTTTTGAATAGCTGGTGGTTTGTAGCTCCATAATTTGTGGTTCTTCTGAACTTGTAAAAAGATTACACATATTTAAAAATGACCTTATCACTAATGTTTTAAGCAACTCAAAACTGTCGAATTCTCTTATGTTATAGTGTTCTTGTTTTCTTGCTTAGTTTTTCTGGGCTGAGAGTGTGATGCATTAATTATTTATATCGTATATATACTTCCCCCCTCTAAGTAAATCTCCAAACAAACCTAAAACCAAAAACTACTTTGGTAATGTAACAGGCATGGTTGAAGGCAAAGAAAATATTAATCTCTCCACACTGGTCTGCCAAGTCCTTGCAGTATCCATGCTATTCTATTCCTTAGCCACTGCTGCCAGATATGTTGAATTATGTGGTATGTGAGTTTGTTTGGGTGTGTTTCGTGTTCCTGCATGACATTTAGTTTTAAACCAGTTTTGATGTTTCCACTGCTGCTTTTTCACATCCAGGTGGAAAAGAGCACTTCATTTGAAATGCTTCATGTTTTATACCTTGTTCTCATGGTTTATGTGTAGGTAGTTACATTTGTGAAAGTCATGAGGTTATTTTATATCCTTCCTGTTGATTTAGGTTAAATCCTAAATGGATGGAATATGCTATGATAAACTTCTGGTTTGGAAGATTTTAGAAAGCCAAGTTAATAAGTTCTATTTTCATATTTATAGAAATTTCACAGATATAAATGAACCTAGTATTCAGCTTCTGACTTAAACTCCATTGTCAAGTAGGGACATTATTTAAAAATAAACTGTTGTGAACTGTTGTCTTTCTTGAGCTAATTTTTTGAGTCTTTTATTTCTGGAAGGTGGGTGAGATTTGGGTTTAAGTTTCCATTTATCAGTGAAATGATTTTCGTAGCTAAGATTTTAGCAAATTGTTAATGGCCAAATCCTTAACACTTCTTAATAATCTTGGCATGCTAATAACAGGTTGCTTTTAAAAAGACTCTTGCTCTGGAGGATACTGATTCTCAGTCTTGACTGCACATTTTCATTAGTTGAGAGCCTAAAAAATACAGATGCCTGGGTTTCACCTTGAAGGTCTCTAGTTGAGTTGGTTTAGGATGCTTCCTAAGCATGAGGGTTTTTAGAGGTGATTCTTATGTGTATTTGAAGCTGAGACCCACTGCTTTGCAAAATTTGTCAGCCCACCCAAGGGGAAATATTTGACTTTGAAGAGCAATTGTATCTTTACCTCTGGAGCTTAAAAAACTTATTTTGAGATAATTATAGGATGACTTGCTGTTGGTAAGAAATATCCAATAATAATTTCTCTATAATTTTGTTATTTCAAGAATGTTATAAACTTTTAAGATTGGCTTTTTCCACTTAGCATAATTCCATTGAGATATCCAAGTTGTTGCATGTATCAATAGTTTTTCTTTTTATAAACTGAATAGTATTCCATGATAGGTAGGTATGTCACAGTTTGTTTAATCATCATCTGTTGAAGGATATTTGGATTGTTTTCAGTTTTTGGCTATTACCAGTAAAGCTGATGTGAACATTAGCATACAGGCTTTTGTGTGGTCATAAATTTTCATATTTCTGGGATTAATGCCTAAGAGTGCAATTGCTCTATTGAATGGTAAATGCCTTTTTAGTTTTCTAAGTCACTGCTGTATTTTTTCAGAGAGGCTGTAGCATTTTACATCCCACACCAGCAATGTGTGAGTGGTTCAGTTTCTCCCCACCTTTACCAGCATTTGATGTTATCACTGTTTTTTAAGAAAAAATAATAGACTTTATTATTTAGAGCAGTTTTAGATTTATAGAAAATCAAAGAGATAATACAGAGTTCCCATAAAGACCTTCCTCTTTTACTGGTTTCCCCTTTTATTAACATCTTGTGTTAGTATGGTAAATTTGTTAAAATTGATGGATCAATATTGATACATTATTTTTTGCTAAAGTCCATAGTTTAGGTTTCAGTCTTTGTGTTGTACATTCCGTGGGTTTTGACAAGTGTGTATGTATCATATAGTTTCATTGCACTAAAAAAATCTCCTGTACTCTACCTATTCAGCCCACCCCAGCCCCTGGCAACCACTAATCTTTTCCTGTCTGTAGTTTTACCTTTTCCTGCATGTCGTATAATTGGAATTATATGTATGTAGCCTTTTCAGGTTGGCTTCTTTTGCTTAGCAATATGCATTTAAAGTTCTTCCATGTCTTTTGGTGGTTTGATGGCTTTTTTTTTTTCCCTTTGATGGCTCATTTTAAAAATTGCTGAATAATATTTCACTGTATGGATGGATGTATTGCAGTTTATTCACTTATTGAAAGCCATCTTGGTTGCTTCCAGTTTTGAGAAATTATGAATAAAGCTGTGATAAACATTTGTTTGCAGGTATTTGTGTGGACATAAGTTTTCAACTCATTTGGGTAAATACCTAGGACTGTGATTCTTGGATTGTATGGTAAGACTGTGCTTAGCTTTGTAAGAAACTGCCAGATGGTTTTCTTAAGTAGCTGTACTATTTTGCATTCTCTCCAGAAATGAATTATTTTTTATTTTAGCCATTTAGATCAATATGTAGTGATATCTCATTGTGGTTTTAATTTGTATTTCTCTGATGGCCAGTGATATTGAATATCTTTTAATGTGCTTGTCATCTAATGTGTCCTTTTCAGTGAAATGTTTGTTCACATCTTTTGCCCACTTTCTAATTGGATTGCTTCTTTTTTCACTGTTGATTTTTGAGAATTCTTTATATATTCTAGATATAAGTCTTACTGGATATTTGATTTGCAGATATTTTCTCCTAGCCTTTAGCTTCTCCCTTTTTTCTTCTTCTTCTTTTTTTTAAGATTTGTTTATTTTAGAGAGAGGGAGAGAGTGTGCGAGCAGGGGGAGGGGCAGGGGAAGAAGGTGAAAGAGAATCTCAAGCAGACTCCCTGCTGAGCACGAAGCCCAACACAGGGCTTGATTTCACAACTCTGATCTCATGACCTGAGCTGAAATTAAGAGTTGGACACTTAACTGAATGAGCCACCCAGGCACCCCTAGCTTGTCCTTTTATCTTCTTAACTGGATGTTTCATAGATCGAAAGTTTTTAATTTTCATGAGGCCCAGTTGATCAGGTTTTCCTTTTATGGATGTTGCTTTTCATGTCAACTCCAAGACATTTTGACCTAGCTCTATGTCCTGAAGATTTTCTCCTATGATTTTTTTCCTGAAAGTTTTTATAGTTGTAAGTCTGTGATCCATTTTGACTCAGGTTTTTTTTTTTTTTTCTTTTTTAAGATTTTTTTTTTATTTATTTGACAGAGAGAGACACAGCGAGAGAGGGAACACAAGCAGGGGGAGTGGGGGAGGGAGAAGCAGGCTTCCCACAGAGCGGGGAGCCCAATGTGGGGCTAGATCCCAGAATCCTGGGATCATGACCTGAGCCGAAGGCAGACGCTTAACGACTGAGCCACCCAGGCGCCCCCCCCTTTTTTAGATATATATATAACATGTGAGGTTTAGATCAAAGTTCTTTTTTTTTTCTATCTTTCTTTTTTTCTTCTGGCCTTTTGATGTCTAATTCCTGCAGCGTCATTTGTTGTAAAGGCTATCCTTCCTCCATTGAATTGCTTCCTCCATTGAATTGCTTTTGCACCTTTGTCAAAACCCAATTGGGCATGTTTGTGTGGATCTGTTTCTGGGTTTTCTACTCTGTTCCATTGATCTATGTGTATTACTGTAGCTTATAATAAGTCTTTAAATGGGGTGGAGTGACTCCTCCCCTTTTATTCTTTTTCAAAACTGTTTTAGCAATTCTAGGTCTTGTGCCTTTCCATATTTTAGAATATTCCAAATTTTAGAGTAAGTTTGTGCCTAAAAATAACCTTGATAGGAATTTCATTAAATCTGTGGATCAGTTTGGGGGGAATTGACAGCTTTACTATGGGTATCTTTACCATGGATTTTAATAGATTGGAATGAGATTAGAAAGAAGTAGTTCTGTAGAGAAAGTACTGAAACTTCTTAAATTGGACAGAGAGATTTGTTTAACTACCAAAGTGTTAATTTTTTAAGTCCCACTCCCCCTTTGGTGCTATAACAACACCATTAACAGAGCAAAGGAAGTGGAAGCAGTTGTTCATTTATTCACAGTTATATTCACTCAGCATTCTATGAGTTATCTCTTGTAGGCTGGGTAGTTCAAGGCATTGGAATACAGTAGTAAATGAGACAGACAGGGTCCCTACTCTCATTGACTTTATGCTCCTGTGGGGAAGTGGTAAGCAAATAATCAAGAAATACATCAGTTAAATGCTATGTGGAGAATTAAAATGGATTGATATAAAGTAGAGTGATAGGGTGGCTACTTGACTGGATGATCAGGGAAAGCCTCTGAAGAGATGTCGTTTATGGTTAGATCTGAATGTTAAGAAAGAGTCAGCCTTCGGGAGAAAAGGGAGAAGACTGTTCCAGTCAGAGGGAACAGCTAGTGTGGTGCAGGGACACGATTGGTACGTGGGAGGAACTAAAAAGAGGGATTGGAGTATAATGAGCAAGAGGGAGAGCCAAGAGGGTGGGTGGGGAGAGAGGGAGAGGTACAGATACAGATGGCTTTGGTGAGGTAGGCAGGGGCCAGATCAGCTAGTATTTTGTAAGTCAGGGTGAGGAGGTGATTTTTATTCTGAGAATGACAAGATGTTGGAAGACTTTGAATGAGGGAGTGAGAAGGTTTGATGTTTTAAATGATGACTGAGTTGTATGGAGAAAGGATTGTATATAGGGGCCAGAATAAAAGCGGGAAGATGAATTAGGAGGTTATTTCAGTTTAGGTGAAAGATGATGCTGGGAAGGGATTCAGGATGTATTTTAGAGATACAGTTGATAGGATATTTGACAGTCTGTATGGGAGGACTATATATATATACACTTATTTATTTTAGAGTTTGGGTGGAAGGTTATTGGTGTTCAGTGAGATAGGTGAGACTTGGGAGAGGAGTAGGTTTTGGGGAAATTTTTTCATAGTCCAGGTTTTTGATCACTTTGTTTTCAGTGATGTCCGTCATCAATTGGTAGAGGCCAGGATTATAAGTATAGTATGGTGATCTGTATATTGGCATTATTTAGAGTCATGGAACTGGGATAGGCCAAAAGAGAGTATGATGATAGATGAAGGGGCCTAGGACAGAACCTTGGAACACTGGAACATTTTAAGGTCTGGAAGAGGTAGAGACAGAGCCAGCAAAGCATAGGAAGGTTTAGCCTTTGGTGCCTGGCTCTTTTTAGTTTGCCCCCTTGAATCCATTAACTCAATAACATTAAAGAAAATGCAATATCCTTAGATTTCAGTGTGGTGGACGGACAATACTTAGAATTTTTATATGGAGGAAGAGAATGGCTTCATCAGGAAAGCATATACATGCATGTGTTGTGATGAGCACTGGGTGTTATATGCAGTGTCGTTGAACACTACATCAAAGACGAATGATGTACTATATGTTGGCCAACTGAACATAATTAAAAAAAAGCATATACATAGGAAGCAATTGAGTATCTACTTGGGTCTAGCATAATGCTAAAATTGGGGTACACAACAAAAGAGGTGTGAAATATAGACCTTGTTTTCGTTGAACTTTGATGGAAAGAGAGGCAAAAAAGAAAATGGGTAAGCAATGGTAGCCGAAGAGGATTTCTTAGAGGAGTTGGGGCTTGAAGAATAAATAGGACTTAAGTAGGCAGGGAAGAAGAGCAAATCCAGGTAACAGAATAAGGTGTGATAGAAAGGCAGTGAGCTTTTTAGTCAGAAGACCTAGTTTGAATGTGGGCTCTGTGACTTAATAGCCTTGTGAACTTGGTTGAGTCCCTTTGAACCTGTGTCCCCCCTGCTTGCCTCATAGGGCTGCTATAAAGATGAAGACTAGGGTTGCTTCAACTCTAATGACAATATACTCGTCCTCATATTGGATTGTGATACTCATTTATTGCAGATACTCATTTTATTAACAAGCTTCATAAATTCAAATGTCTCATTTAATAATTTGTATTTATCATATATTCTGTAAGTTTCCATTAAAAATTATTTATGCATGGGCGCCTGGGTGGCTCAGTTGGTTAAGTGACTGCCTTCGGCTCAGGTCATGATCCTGGAGTCCCGGGATTGAGTCGCACATCGGGCTCCCTGCTCAGCGGGGAGTCAGCTTCTCCCTCTGACCCTCCCCCCTCTCATGCTCTCTCTCTCTCTCTCTCTCATTCTCACTCTCAAATAAATAAATAAATAAAATTTAAAAAAATTATGCATAGTGCCTAGGCCAGTGTGAAGCATTCAGTAAATTGTAGGTGATAGTCATTATTATTACTCTGCTCTGGCTCTAAGATTAGCATAGCAAAAGGAGATGACAATCTCTTCCTTTCAGGAGTTTTGCTCTGGGTGGTTGGTAAGTCATACTCATGTGAATGCAAGGCAGAGACCAAAAGTCTCTGCCCCTGGTGCCTAAATTTGTTGTACACACACAGGAAAACAGGCAAGGCATCTTCATTGGGCCTCATTGTGGCAGTGAGACTAAATGTGGCCCAGAAAAAAAAGGTCAGGGAGGGCACGGTATGCATTCCATACTAAGAGGGCTTTTATGTGTTTTGTTTTATTTATTTTATTTTATGTACAGTTTATTTGTAGGGGTACCAAAGCATAAATGTTACTGCCACTGCTGAGGAAATCATTAGTAACACTTAAAAGATTCTCATTCTGGAACTGCTGTAATGTTAAAATGAAATTTATTTTTTTTTCCCTGTACAGTTTATTGAACTTGTGCCTGCTCTCCAGATGGCATTATAGGGTAGAATTTATTTTTGGGATGTCTTTTTTTAAAATATGGAATTGCTTTTATGATATACCTAGGTCTAATGTCTGTTAGGGGCTTTCTTTTTTATGTGTATAAATAACAAAGCCCTCTATTTTATGCTGTAAGATTTATTGTTAGAAAGGCAGGGCAAATTTCTGAAATTTCCTTGGGTAATCTCTGTTCATGTCTTTAAATTATTTGGATCTAAACTATTTATAAATTCATGTGCATATGTGGGATGCTAGGATGACTCTTTTTGTTTTGGAAAACAGTGCTATCAGAGTCCCTGTACAGCCTGTGCTGAAATTGGGTTGACTTAATACAATGCACTGTTCTCTCTCGGTCACTGTAATGGTTTGTAAATAGCCAGACCCTAGGTCATGCTTCTTTTATGCAGCTTCCTTTCTTGGTTACTGGAAGTTAGATGCTCTTAATTTGTCTTTAAGGGAATCTAGGTTTAATTGCATATCTACTTGAATGCTTTGTACCACCAACTAGGCTACAGAGAATTTTTGATAGCATTCCAATAGCTTTTCTTACTGATACATGATCGGCTCAATGAAATTGTGCAACAGCTTGATGAATTTTAGAATTTTAATAATAAAAGCTGACATTTACTTAGGGCACTTATGCCATGCACTCTGCCAAGCAGATTTAAAATAGCTTATAGAATATTTTTCATTTAAACATCACAACAACTCAGGTGAGTATTGCTTTTATTCCCACTTTAAGTGTGAGACAGAGGTTAATTTTCTATCCCAAGGTTACACACTTAGTAAGTGGTAGAGCAGGGATTTGAACCCAGGCAGACTGATTTCAGGGCCTATTTTCTTATCCACTATGCTTTACAGTCTTCTCAGATAATGTCTTTCTGGGAAACTGTCATACTGGGAATTTAATTTTATCTTTTATGTGTTACTTTGTGTGAGGGCATTGTAAGCTTGTTAATAAGTTCCTGTTAGGGACTTTATAGTTGTACCCATCACCTTATGGGTGAGGGGTTAGTCATTGTATTAGTTAAGTAACCCTAGCTGCTGATTTAGAGCCCTGAAATACATTGCCTAAAACCTCAAAATACAGTGCATAATAGTCCAGAGCAGGAGTCTACATCAACATGTGGCTCTCCTTTATATAGCATTTAGGGACCTCAGGCATTAGGACTGGTAGGGATTCTGCCATCTTCAATGCATGGCTTCCAAGGTGGTTCTTAGAAGTATAGGGCAAGAGATTTTCTCTTGAGCAGGTGAGGTGAAAGGTGCAAATACAGTTTTGCTCACTTCCATTGCTAAGGGCTTAGTCCCATTGTGTTGTCTAGCTGCAGGGGGATTTGGAAATGTGATGTCCTTTCTCTTTGCTGCCCCTAGGAGGTAAGGTGCCATTCTTTAGTATTTTGAGTATTTCATCAGTGTTGAAGTAGTCTTGGTGAAGTACATTTTCATTGGCAGAGTTTGTGTAATTTGATTTAGGGATTAAAAACTATGGACTGTGGCAAAATGTTAATGTATTTGTACAGATGGGTTATTAATCAGAAAGTAAGAGGTATCTACACATTCCCATTTTTATATAACAAAGGCAGCAAGCTCATTCTGGTTGACTTATTTTCTTGAACTCTGTCTTGTTAAGCGCCTTTATTCCTAAGTTATCTCAGAAGAGGTGACTTTAGTACAGATGAATTTAAATAGTTGAAAGTGGCATCATCTAAATTTATTTCCCATATCACAAACTACCCTTTTGACATTCCTTACAGCTTTAATTTTGCCATGATTGGGACAAAGATCAGACAAAGAAATACCATTCTGTTTGCGTTTGGTTGGTGACCTGTACCTCTCTGGGATGACAGTGTATTTTGCTGAGGTTTTACCTTAAATGATTCAGTCTTTTCTTAGATTTTCAGTTGTGTGACAGGATATCAATAAAAATAGAGTGGTTGCATCATAAATTCACTGAAGCGTAATTGAGATCCTCATACAATAAGACTAGCATTCTTTGAATGCTTTTGTAATAAAAACACACTTATGCAGATCTTCTGTAATCCTTTATTTTAGCATATACACTCTGAATAAAAAGCCTAAAAAATAGTTTTAAAACTATTTTAGTTTTAAAACTATTAAATTTAAAAAAAAGTTTATCCTCCAGCTTTTATAGCTTTGAGTTATGCACTTTTTGGAAAAGTACATGTAAACTTTTGGCCCTCTACCACAGACAAAGAATGCAGGCATGTGTACTGCTAACATTCTTTCAGGGCCTCTTTATTTGCCTAAAATGGGACAGGACTTTCAGGACGTTTGAATGAAGTTCAGTTACAGTGAACTGTAAGGTATGTCATTTGAATCCTGGTTATAATGTGATTCTTGTCTTCACTTACATTTATAACCTGAATGCCTAGTCCAAAAAAGATTAAACCAGTTGGACAAATACAGAATATTTAAGCTGAGATTAGGCATTTCATATGATATTACTCTTTAAAAAAGAAAAGGCTCTAAAACTAGAAAGGAGGATGGAAGGAGCACTGGACTTTCAGTCATGAGTCCAGGGTTTGATTGAGTCTGAGCCTTGCTAAAAAGTTGTTTGGTGACTTTGGGCAAGGTACTTAACCTCCTTGGATCTTAGTGTTCTCTTTGAGAAGTAAGGGTCTTGTATTGTTAGTCTTTTTGACCAGTTTTAGCAGTCTGTGATTCTGATTATCTCCTAATTCTAGTGTGGTTTTTTTTGTTTGTTTGTTTTTTTCGTCTTAATAAAGAGAAAGTTAACAATATAAAGCCGCCAGTTCTTTTGTCTTGGTGGAAGGTGTTCATAATTGATAACATGATTTGAGTTATCCTAACTTTAATATGTTTTCTAAAATTTGTTTTAAAGAAGGCATAAAATTAGAAGTATTTTGTTATATATTTTAGAAGTCTGCTGTGTTGTCCATTGCACCAGAGAGCCAGGTTGGTTACACATTTTAATTGTGCCTCCCTGCTGTCACTGTAAAACAAGCATATGAACTGGAAAGACAGACCAAACACTTTGAAAACCTTCTAAAGTCTTTTGAATTTCTATTTTTTAGGTATAGGCAATAAAATCAGTTAATGTGAGTATGGGTATGGAGCTTTGCCATATAAGTTAGTGCAAATGTATTGCTGTTTTTCTGTAAGCATTTTATTAAAAAAGTTTAAACATGCAAAAAAGTTGAAAGAATTGTACAGTGAACATCTATATATTCTATAATTAGCTCAACTTCAACAATTAACATTTTCTTTTATTTGCTTTATCACTTATTATTTATTCCACTACCCATATATCAATCCATCTTTTTTTTTTTTTAAGATTTTACTTTTTATTTTTTTTTAAAGATTTACTTATTAGGGTGCCTGGGCAGCTCAGTCATTTAAGTGTTTGACTTTGGCTCAGGTTATGGTCTCAGGGTCCTGGGATCAACCCCTGTGTTGGGCTCTGTGTTCAGCAGGGAATCGGCTTCTCCCTCCCTCTCTGCCCTTAACCACCCTGCCCCTCCATTATGTGCTTGTGCTTTCTCTCCCTCTCTCTCAAATAAGTAAATAAAATCTTAAAAAAAAATTATTTGGAGGGGCACGGTAGTGGGGGGAGGGGCAGAGGGAGAGACTCTTCAAGCAGACTCCCTGCTGAGTACGGAGCCCAACAGGGGGCTTGATCCCATGACCCATGAGATAATGATCTGAGCTGCAGCCAAGAGTCCGATGTTTAATCAGCTGAGCCACCCAGGTGCCCCTTAAGATTTTATTTTTAAGTAATCTCTACACCCAGCATAGGGCTTGAACCCACAATCCTGAGATCAAGAGTCACATGCTCTACCTACCAAGCCAGCCTGGTGCCCCAAGTCCGTCTTATTTTTGTTGTATTTCAAAATGAGTTGCAGACATCCTTACAGTTTACCACTAAACTCTTGGATATGCATATAATTAGCTAGCATTCAATAGTTGTTTACACTTTATTGAAGTTAAAATTTACATATGTAAGAACATACAACTCTTAAGTGTGCCATGGATGTCAGTCATTAATTGAGCACCTGACATTTTCTAGGGTCTGCTAGTCTGGGAAATAGATGAAGAAGACACAGCTTCTGCCTTCATGGTGCTAGTAGGATAAGTAGGGGAAAGCTGTGTAAAAATAAACTCTGTATTATACTGAATTGAAAGATACAGGTCTTGCTTTCAGAAGCCAAGAGCAAGAATTCAGAGGGACGTTTGGAGGGACTGAAACCAAGCAAGACCTGGCCGACCCACACAACTGTCTTGTCTTAACCTCTGTTTCACTTTGCCCATTTGTTCATTCTTTTCTCTTTGAAGATCTGCTTTATCCTCTTTTTAGTACATATGGTAGAATTATGACTGCCCCCACAGCCTTTCTTTTAAAACTAACAGTTCTCAGCCACACAGACACCAATTTTCTATTTTAATTTCAATTCCCAATTCCTGGGAGGTAGAATCTGATTGGCTCAGTCCTGCTTTGGCTCTGGCTGAGGGCAGGGTTTTGAAGTACTTATCTCCTATTGGAATTCTCCCTTTATGGATGGAGTGAAATAGGGGAAAGAGAAGAGACCCTTCTCAGCAAGTAGGGAGCTATTGTAAGTGAGGACACTGACACTGAAAACTGCTTCTAACTACAAATGTGATAAATAATTCTATAGACAAGAACAGCATACAGAAATAGCATAGAGAGCAAATGAATCACTATTTAGGGATGGAGTGGGGGTCAGGGAGAGCTTCCTGGAGAAATTGGTGGCTGAGTTGGGTTTTGAAAGATAATCAAGTACAGCAGTGGGAAGGAAGGATATGCCCTACAGAAGAGCAGCAATAGAAAGATAACAAATGGCATAGTGTGTTTGGGTGGTTGTAAGCACGTTAGTGGTATAATTTTTGAAGTAGGGCAGGTTTGTTAGTGGCTAGAGAGAGAGGGAGATCAGGCCCAGTTCATGGAGAAATCTTATCTTGCTAAGATGAGGGAAGCCAGAAAGAATAGGTGACAATCAGATTTGTTTCCTTATGAGATAATTTCATTGGATGAACTGGGGGCAGGTTTATCCTCTTGACAACCTGGGCTAAGAGAGTGGCAGTGAAAAAGAAGAGGGGAGATACTGGGGCATCTGGGTGGCTCAGTTGGTTAAGCTTCTGACACTTTCGGTTTAGGTCATGATCTCAGGGTTTTGGGATCAAGCCTCACATCTGGCTCTGCGCGCGCTCTGCAAGGAATCTGCTTGAGATTCTCCCCCTCCTTCTGCCCCTCCCTGTGCTCACACACGCCCTCTCACTCTCTAAATAAATAAATAGAATCTTTATTTTTTATTTTTACTTTTTTAGATTATTTATTTGTTTATTTATTTGTCAGAGAGAGAGAGAGAGAGAGCGCACGAGCACAAGAAGGAGAAGCAGGCTCTCCGCTGATCAGGGAGCCTGATGCGGGACTCAATTCCAGGACGCTGGGATCATGACCTGAGCTGAAGGCAGGTGCTTAACCGACTGAGCCACCCAGGCGTCCCAATAAATAGAATCTTTATTATTTTTTTAAAAGATTTTTTATTTATTTAATTGACAGAGACATAGAGAGCACAGATAGAGCGGCAGGCAGAGGGAGAGGGAGCAGCAAGCTCTCTGAGGAGCAGGGAGCCTGACGCAGGGCTCTATCCCAGGACCCTGGGATCATGACCTGAGCCGAAGGCAGACGCTTAACTGACTGCACCACCCAGGTGCCCCTAAATAGAATCTTTTTTTTTTTAAAGACTTTATTTATTTATTTATTTGAGAGAGAATAAGAGAGAGAGCACATGAGAGGGGGGAGAGTCAGAGAGAGAAGCAGACTTCCTGCCGAGCGGGGAGCCCGATGCGGGACTCGATCCAGGGACTCCAGGATCATGACCTGAGCCGAAGGCAGTCGCTTAACCAACTGAGCCACCCAGGCGCCCGCCCCTAAAAAGAATCTTAAAAAAAAGGGGGGGGGAGATTTTTTAGGCAGTAAAATCTTCAGTACTTGGGATTTATTAGATGTAGGGGGAAAAAGATAATTTCTTTATAAGATTTTATTTATTTGAGAGAGAGGGAGTGCATGCATGAGCAGGGGGAGGGGCAGAGGGAGAGGGAGAAGCAGACTCCCTGCTGAGCAGGGAGCCCAATGTGGGGCTTGATCCCAGGATCCTGAAATCATGACCTGAGCTGAAGGCAGAGGCTTAGCCAACTGAGCCAGCCAGGTGCCCCGAGAAGGATCATTCTTAAGAGGATGCCCCCTGATCTTCTGACCTGGGTGACTAGATGAATTGGGCTACCATCTAAGATAAGAGATAGGAGACTGAGGTGCTGTTGGTGGTATAATTCTTGATCTGACTGATAATTAAAGGGCATTTTAAATTGTGCTTGTATGTTTTATGCATTTTTCTGCATTTAAGTTATATTTCATAATCTAAAATGTTGAACAACAACAACAACAACAAAACAGGAGAAGACACGTTTGGAGAAAAAGATGCTGACTTTAGGGTTGCAGTTTGCATTTGGGCTGTCCATGCGACCCTCCCAATGGAGGTGTTTAGAAGGCAGTTGAATATGAAGTCTGAAGTACAGAAGTATGGACTGCCGGTACAGATGAAAGGATTAGATCAGATTAGGTATGTAGTTCTCAAGCCTGGCTGTATATTAAAATCTTCTGGAGAGTTGAAAAAAGTACTGATAACCTAGATCCCACTCCAGGCCGATTAAATTGGTTTCTGGGGGTATGAGGGCACAACATCTAGCTTAAATAGCTTCTTGTGCTTCTGATGCACAGAGATGAGAACCACTGGGTTACAGGAAGATCACTTAAACTCCCTACATTCTGTGACACAGGGAGAGTTGTGCAAAGAGGGTTTTGTAATTGCTTTAGAGCTCATTACAGGTTTATTCTTTTTTTGGGACATAATTCATATGCCTTGTGCTTTCCCCCCACTAATACTGGAGATTTAAAAAGTATGCCCTTTGTTAAAACAGTGATGCACATGTGTTCTTAAAAATACGTGGAAGATACAGCTATTTTAGATAAAACAGTTTTAAAACAGAAGCTTTCCTTTATTGAAATGGCTGTGTCTTCTCTAATTTCAATTACTAATAGTGTATAGTTTTTGCAGCCAAACATAGAAAATTTCCTCATCAGCTGCAGTGTCTTTGAATAGTAAATATGAAGGACAATGATTGGTAAATGAATTGTGTGTATAATATAGTCTGAAAGGCAGACAGCTGTAAATGGTGAGATTGTCTCTGATATGTGATATGGAAAGGACAGTTGCTCACTCACCGTTCTTTCATTCCCTCCCTGCATGGCTTTATAACTCAGCAGGGTCCTGTATCCATCAATATGTATTAATAGTACCTGGAATATGCCCAGGAGTATATTAGGAAATTTATGTAAGATACTAAACAAATAGATAAAAATGCATGGGACTTGCACTAGGCATGCCAGTGTTTGAGTTGAGGAGGGCATGTAAATGACAGTTGAATGCAAAATTATTTGGTAACTATAAGAATCCAGAAACTAGAATGGTTTATTGGGCTTAAGCATTTAAGGATGACTTACACATAGATGATTCTTCTAACACACTGGCCTCTGGTTCCTTGATCTCTTCTTCTCTAGTGATCTTGTTTTCCATGGACGTCAGTCAGATCGTGGACCTCAGATCCATTGATCCTACCATTTTTTCATTGTCTTTTATCTTCTTGATGTTCAGCCTTCCTTCCTCAGCCAACTTAAATTCCATGGTCATACAAACTTCTTCTTATATGTCCTCAACTCCCATGCCCTTCTTGCTTTATCACTCACTTGGCAAAACCTACAACCCTGGCTAAACTGACTCTCCTACTCAGTATGTGCACCCGTGCATCTGAATGTAATGGAAAACAGGCACTGCACGCATGTGCACTCACACACTCCCACACCCATGCCAACTGATCTTATTTTTAAAATCATGACCTTGGACCTTGAGTGGGTCCTTAGGCAATCATATGTCCCTAGTCCATTCATTTTGTCACTCCTGGACAGCTTTTTTACACCATCCATTTTCCTCTTTAAACCCATAACACCTCTCCCATTCAAGCAAGGTGACCTTGCCTTCTGCTTCACTAAGAAAGCTGAAGGACTCTGTATTTATGTATTCTGCCCTCATTCCTATTACCACTGTCTGTGGATCTATCAGATAGTCTCTTTACTTGTCTACTAGATAGCATCCCCTTTCAACTACTCAAAGATATTGCTCCAAGAATCCCCCCTGCCTCCAGTTTTCCCACATCACTATTTTCATTTCTATTGGATCATTCATAGCATATAAACATGTTATTTTTCTGACTTTAGAAATACTTTTCTCTTACTCCCACTTCACTGCCAGGTACTGTCCCATTTATTTGCCCTCCTTTGTAGCAAAACTTCTAGAAAGGGTTCTCTCCTCAACTGTTTTGAATTTCTTTTCTTCCTATTCTCTCTCTCTCTTTCTATTATTTTTTATTGAGATATAATTCACATACCATAAAATTCATCATTTTGAGTGTATAATTCAGTCGTTTTTAGTACATTTACAAAGTTGTATGTCCATCACCACTAATTCCAGAACATTTTCATCATCCCACAAGAAACATCATTCTTAGTAGTCTCTCACTGTTTCTTTCTTGCCACCAGTCTTTGGCAACTTCTAATCTACTTTTTGTCTCTGTGGACATGCCTATTCTGGATATTTCATGTAAATGGAATCATACACTATTTCACAATTTGTGTCTGGCTTCTTTTTTTTTTTAAAAGATTTTATTTATTTATTTGAGAGAGAGAGAGTGAGAAAGAGAGAGAGCCCAAGAGGGGGTAGGGTCAGAGGGAGAAGCAGACTCCCCGCTGAGCAGGGAGCCGGACGCGGGACTCGATCCCGGGATTCCGGGATCATGACCTGAGCTGAAGGCAGTCTCTTAACCAACTGAGCCACCCAGGCGCCCCTGTGTCTGGCTTCTTAGTAATGTTTTCAAGGTTCACCCATGTTGTGACATATACCCATGCTTCATTCCTTTTCTTGGCTGAGTAATACTCCATTGTACGGATGTGTACCTACCACATTTTGTTTATCCATCTGCTGATGGACGTTTGGGTTGTTTCCACTTATTGGCTGTTTTGAAATACACCACTATGAACTTTCATATTCAGGTTCTTGTGTGAATGTGTGTTTTCTAGTCCTTTTGGGTGCGTATCTTGGAGTTGATTGCTGGGCCATGTTGGTAACCTTATGTTTAACACTTTGAGGAACTATTAAACTTTTATAAAAGAACTGCATTTTACATTACCATCAGCAGTGTACATGAATTCCAGTTTCTCCATCCATTCTTTCATACGCCAACTTTAATCAGGCTTTTTTCTTGCTTCTCAGTTGAAACTGCTCTTGACAGGTCATTAGTAACATCAGAGTACCTAAATTCACAGTCAATTCTCAGTTCTCATTGTGTTTGACCTATAAACAGCATTTGACATAGTAGATTACTCATTCCTCCTTTTTTCACTTTTGGCTTCCAGGACACCACACATTTTTGCCCCCCCACCCCCAATTTTATTGACTAGTTTTTGTCAGTTTCCTTTGTTGTTTTTTCCTTTCTCCGCTTTAAAATTGGAGTTCTCATAGGGGAGCTTATGTATCCTTACACATCTTTTAATACTATTTGTGTGCTGGCTCCGAGATCTCTTTTTTTGTAGTTCAGAGCCATATATCCAGCTGCCTGCCTACTTACAGCCTCACCAGGATGTCTAATAGACATCTTGAATGGAAAATATCTAAAACCAAACCCCTTTTCTTCTTTTCATAATATGTTACAGGTCTCCCCATCCCTAATGAAGAGAATTCTGTCCTCTAGTTGTTCAGGCCAAAAACCTTGACGTTAACTTTCACTCCTCCTTTCTTACATCCCATATCCAATCTTCTAGGAAGTCCTGCTGGCTTTACCTTCAAAGTATACAGTCAAATCACTTCTCGCCACCTCTAAACTTTGCTGTCATCTTGGTCTGGTCATCATCTTTCACCTGAATCTTTGTAAAAAATTCCCAGTCAGATCCCTTGCTAAGGTACCTTGCCTCTAGCAGTCTAGCTCAATACAATAACTGGAATAATCCTTGAGGAGTATGTCGTATCCTATTCATTTTCTGCTCAAACCCTGCATTGGCTTTCCATTTCACTCAGTAATAGCCAAACAAGGCCCTGTTTCATCTGTATTTTCTGACCTCATCTACCGTTACTCTGGATGGTTTACTCCATTGACCTCCTTGCTATTTTTCTTTTCTTTTTTTTTTTTTTAAAGATTTATTTATTTTAGAGAGTGTGGGCGCGTGTATGCATGCGTGAAATGGGGGAGGGGCAGAGGGCGAAATCTTTAAGTAGACTCCCCGCTGAGTGCAGAGCCCCACACAGGGCTCCATCCCACGATCCATGAGATGACCACCTGAGCCCAAACCAAGAGTTGGATGCCTAACTGACTGAACCACCCAGGCACCCCACCCCTTGCTATTTTTCAAACAGCTCAGGCATGCTTTAGACACAGGGCCTTTGCATTTGCTGTATCTTTTGCTTGAAATTTTCTTCACTTCTTTAAAATCTACTCTAAACTTGTGAATGAAGCTTACTCTAATTTTTAATTCTACAGCTTGCTTTTTCCATACTTGGTTCCTCTTACTCTGCTCTCATTTTTACATAACACTTGAGTTATTGATTGGCTGCATTATTGACTTATTTATGATGTTTATGATGTATTGCTCTCCCTCCAAACCCCTCTGCTCGGCTGAAGCTCCATGAGGGCAGGGATATTTGTTTTGTTTACTGGCGTGTCCTAAATGTTTAGGGACAGTGATGGTACATATTATCCATTCAACAAATATTTGTGGAATGAGCAAATAAATGGATAGCTAAAAGGGGGAGGTGGGGTCTGAGGCAGATCTTGCAATATTTTGATAAGCAAAAGCTTTGGGGAAAAAAGAACAGCTTGGAATCTATTTTCTTTCCTACTCCTCTCTTCTCTGTGCCTTTCACAAAATCACCTATCCTTCAAGGGCATATGAATTAGGACGGAGTTTGAATCTGCTTCTTACTGTGTATATGATCCTGAGCAAGATTTGTGGCCACTCTTGAGTCTTTTTTTTTTTTAATTTTATTTATTTATTTGACAGAGAGAGACACAGCGAGAGAGGGAACACAAGCAGGGGGAATGGGAGAGGAAGAAGCAGGCTTCCCGTGGATCAGGGAGCCCGATGTAGGGCTCCATCCCAGGACCCTGGGATCCTGACCTGAGCGAAAGGCAGATGCTTAACAACTGAGCCAACCAGGCGCCCCTTGATTCTTTTTTAAAAAGTTTTTTTTTTAAAGACTCAGGAAGCTTGCTTTTTTTTGAGAGAGAGAGAGTGAGAGCACGTGAGAGTGAGCAGGGGGAGAGGGAGTGGGAGAGAGAGAGAGAATCTTTTTTTTTTTTTTTAAGATTTTGTTTATTTATTTGACAGAGACACAGCAAGAGAGGGAACACAAGCAGAGGGAGTGGGAGAGGGAGAAGCAGGCTTCCCGCTGAGCGGGGAGCCCAGTGCAGGGGCTTGATCCCATGACCCTGGGATCGTCCTGGGATCATGACCTGAGCCAAGGCAGACGCTTAATGACTGAGCCACCCAGGCATCCTGAGAGAGAGAATCTTAGGCTCCCTGCCCAGTGCGGAGCCCGATGTAGGGCTCGGTCTCACAACCCTGAGATTGTGACCTGAGCCGAAATCAAGACTTGGATGCTTAACCGACTGAGCAACCCGACTGAGCAACTCCAAAAAAGTAATTTTTGTTAAGTGTATACTTCACATTTAGTAAAGTTCACTCTTCTCGGGTATACAGTTGTTTGAAGTTTGATAGATTTTCTCAATCATGTAACTGCCACAATCAAGATGTAAAATGTTTTCATTTCATTTCAAGAAGTTCCTTTGGGTCCCTTTGTAGTCAGTCACCTCCCTTTATCTTCCATCCCTGGCAACCACTGATCTAATTCCTTTCCCTATAGTTTTGCTTTTCCCAGAATGTCATACACATGTAGTCACTAGGTATGACTCCTTTTGAGTCAGGCCTCTTTCATTTAGCCTAATGCTTTTGAGATTTATACATGTTATTACATGTATCAGGAGTTGATATCTTTTTATTGCTGTGTATAGATATACTAACAATTTGTTGTTTTATTTACCATTTGATGTATTTTTGGGTTTCTAGTTTTTAACATATATGAGTAAAGGTGTTATACGTTTTTATGTGTCATATATACATTAAAATACTTTTTGGAGGGTGGACATATGTTTTCATTTCTTGCGGGTAAATACCTAGGAGCGAGATTGTATGGTAAGTGAATTTCACTTTATAACAAACTGCCAAACTGTTCTTCAGAGTGATGAGTCTTTTTTCACGTTTATCAAATGGGCTGTTAGTGAGGACTCTTAGTTGCAAGGAACAAAAATGTACTCTGGCAAGGGATCTTAGGAGTAAGATATTATTTGGTGGCTCACAGAATCCGTTGGAGGGCTGGAGAGAGAGGCTCAGTTCTGTATCGAGGAACATTATCCTGGGCACAGACACCAGAGTTTGAACTGCCAAAACCATGAAGGGACACGGACACTGTAACTAGAACTGCTATCTCTGGAAACCTGATGAGGCTTCAGTGCTGCTAGCACTTGCCAGAATGGATTCTCTGAAGACCTCGCTCTTTTGAGTCATTACTTTTGAATCACTTTCTGGAGGTGAGCTCTGCTTCATAAGGTAGGGGGTTCCCCAAATGTAGAAAAGGAGGTTCAGATGGAGGGCTACTAAAAGGAAATGACCTATATGTACCGCAGCTATCTACCTCCAGGGGTGGTTGTGATTAGATAAAATAATTTCCATGTAATGCCTAGAACTTATTAGGTGCCTTCTACTTGGTAGGTTATAAATGCTTGTTTACTTACCTGTCTACTTCTTTCTCGTCTGTCTTTTTAAAGTAAATTTCACTGAAGTATAATGAAACAGTGCATAAATCCCAAGTATATACAGCTTGATGGATTTTCATGAAGTGAATTCATCCTTTTAACCAGTACCCAGAAGAAGAAATAGAATATTACTAACATCACAGAAGCCTTTCTCATGTCCCCTCCTAGAAACCCCGCACTTTCTCCTCCCCTAGGTAACAGCTATCTTGACAGGAATAGTTTTGCCTCTTCCCAACTTTATATAATCAAAGCTGTATGTTATGTTTGGTGTGTATGATTTTTTTCAACACTCAGGCTCATTTGTGAGCTTCATCCATGTTCTTGTGTGTGACAAGAGTTGATTTTATATTCTGTTGTATGAATATAACACCATCCGTTCTATTGATGGAAGTATGGGTTATTTCCAGTTTTGACTAATACAAGTAAGTGCTGTTATGCTTGCATGTCTTTTGGTTTACATATATATATATATATGTTTCTGTGGGTATGTAGCATGGAGTGGTATTATTGGGTCATGGATTCTGTGTATGTGTAGCTTTAGGAGAGAATGCCAAAAAGTTTTCTAAAGTAGTTTTTCCACTTTATACTCCTGTCAGTAGTACGTGTGAGTTCCAGTGTGTTACATCTTTTTTAACATCTTTGTTCTTTCAGTAAGACTTTGTACCCAGGATAATACTTGCTTGATTCTACCTAATCAGTTCCATGTGTCTATTATATTATTAAGTCTTTGATGTGAGATTTCATTTTTTTTTTAAATCTCCTTTTAGTATTAAGTACAGAATATAGGATGTATATAGTAAATGCTCAGTGGAAGTTGCATGAAAAAAATAAAGACTGTGTAGGCTGGGATAATCTTGGCATTTTTGGGGGGAGAGAACTTTGTGATCTGACTGAATTAGAAGGAAATGGTATGTTGGAAATGGTGATAGGGTTGAATTAAGTCAGATGGAATCTGATTGGATTCTGTAGGTAATAGCCCTTTTTTGTTTTCGGAACTGGGAGAGAGTTAATGAATGAAAGCTATTTTGTTCTGTGAATGAAGAATTGCATTTTTATTTAAAAGTGTGCCCAGCTCTTAGGAAATAGTTACAAAAAAAGATTTGGGCCGGTGATTGGACACAGATTAGACAAGGCATGGGCAGGTGTCTATTTGGTCAGCTTTATCTCTTCTTAGTTTCTTCATAAATGGAGCTCACATCTCTCTTGTCAGTATGAGAACTAATATAAAAATGTGAGTCGGTGTTTCTTCTTTTTCTCGGCAGATTTTATTCTGTGGCAGTCCAAGATTCAGAACTTTAAAATGTATGTTGCAGAGTGTAATTTATTAAAGGAAGTTCAGCTTTTTCCAGTGCCATCCATGTGGAATTCTGACTGACTAGCTAACTGTAGTATTTCCAGAGTGGCTTGCCTACCTTCTCTTCTGCCTTGTTGTTTTTCTACTCTAGCTCCTTTGTTCTGTTTGTGTCAGTAATCAAAAAGTGGCATGAAGCTTCTTGCCTCTGAGGGCTTATATCACTAATAGACGTCGAACTTCATTTCATGATTTTTGTTAATTAAAAAGCACATAAATATAGGGGCATGGGTGGCTCAGTTGGTTAAGTGTCTGTCTTTGGCCCAGATCATGATCTCAGGGTCCTGGGGCCTAGCCCCGCATCTGGCTCCCTGCTTAGCGGGGAGCCTGCTTCTCTCTCTCCCTCTGCCTGCCGCTCCCCACTGCTTGTGTGCTCTCTCTCTCTCTCTCTGTCAAATAAATAAAATCTTAAAAACCACCAACAACACATAAATACAATGTTTTTTAGAATCAGATTTTTAGTGGAAGAAAATAAAACCCAAGAAGAAAAAACCTCGTAATGTTAAATCTGAATTGGAAATATCAATATGAACTTATGATTTAAAAAACGAATATATTTACTTGCCCTATCTACTGAAAGGACCTAGCAGCAATGACATCCAGTGGAGAAGAGCCTACTTGGTGCCCAGATAATTTAAATTTCAGTACCATTTCCCACTGAAAGGAACCTTGGAGAAATGTTCCTTGGAGCTGGTTCCAGGTGTGGAGCAGGAAAAGTGCTAGCTGAGTCTGGGACATCTTGTGTCAAAAAGCAGGGGAGCTGGGGTGCCTGGGTAGTTTAGTTGGTTAACTATCCAACTCTTGGTTTTGATTCAGATCATGATCTCATGGGTCATGGGCTCGAGCCTAGCATCAGACTCCGTGGGGAGTCTGCTTGAAGAGTCTCTTCCTCTGCCCCTCCCCCCACTCACTCTCTCACACTCAAATAAATACATCTTAAAAAAAAAAGCAAGGGAGCTGTCAAAGAGTAGCAGTTCATGTCCAAAGGACACAGGAACTCACTTGTAAAGCCTCCACTCAAATTGGCCAAATTTGAGACAACTTGGGTATGCATGACAAAGAATGATCGATGGCAATGGACACTGGATTTTAAGAATATTCTTAGTTCATAATGAGTTGGGAGTGGGGGAGAGGGAAGGACTGGGGTGTGGAGAGAAAGGTAGAGCTCTTCTTTGCATAAGATCACCAGAAAATAAATGTAAAAGGAATGATATAATTAGAAAATCACCTTTTTGTAATAATTTAGTTCAGGCAAGGATCATTGGTGGATGCTGAAACTGCTAAGTTGTTAGGAAAAAGGATATTCACACAGTATTAAAGTATCACATCACAGATTACTTACTGCTTACAAAAGGGAAAATAATTTTGTAATGTGGAGATCTGGCATTTACCACCTTAACCAAGTGATTAGACTTAGGATCACCAAGCTGACATCAAGTACTCCCTGACTTGATGTAGTAAGAACTACGTAACATTACCTCTGGTTGTTTTATTGCCAGAAATGAGGAAATAATCAGAGAAGTCATAATGTGGGGCATTCCATATGACAGTTGCCCTGGACTCCTAAAAAAGACACTGACATGAAAAATAAAAACAGGGTGCCTGGGTGGCTCATTCATTAAGTGTCTGCCTTTGGCTCAGGTCATGATCCCAGGGTCCTGGGATCAGGTCCCACATTGGGCTCCCTGCCCTGCGGGAAGCCTGCTTCTCCCTCTTCCACTCCCCCTGCTTGTGTTCCTGCTCTCTCTCTCTGTCTGTCACATAAATAAATCTTAAAAAAAAAAAAGAAAGAAAAAGGTAAGGAGACTGAGGTATTTTTTTAATAAACTTTTTCAAATCCTTGATTACTTTGGAAGCTATATAGTCTTTTTCAGTTCTTTTGATGGTCTTTTTTTTTTTTAAGAAAATTTGTCATGCATCTTTGACTTACTAGAGTCTATTTTTACTTGATACTATTACCCTTATCTTGACAACGTATGCATCATAGAGCACTAACTTCCTTTACTCTCATCTCATACATTGTTATAGTTGTATAGTTGTGTACTTTGTATATTTAAACCCCACAAGTCAATATTGTTATTTTTTGTAAAATTTGAACTGTTAATATTAATTTGGATTTATCTGTTTACAGTTGACTCTTGAGCAACACAGGTTTGAACTGCGTTGGTCCACTTGTACGTGGATTTTTTTTCCATATAGTATAGTACTGTAAATGTATTTTTCTTATTTTTTTTTTAAAGATTTTATTTGAGAGAGAGAGAGAGCGAGCACACACAGAGGGAGAGGGAGAGAGAGAAGCGGACTCCTCACTGAGCCTGGAGCCGGATGTGGCGCTCTATCCCAGGACCCTGGGATCATGACCTGAGCTGAAGGCAGACCCTTAACCGACTGAGCCGCCAAGGCACCCCTTATGGTTTTCTTAATAACATTTTCTCTAGTATACATTATTTTTTTTTTAAGATTTTATTTATTTATTTGACAGAGTGAGAGACAGGGAGAGAGTGAACACAAGCAGGGGGAGTGGGAGAGGGAGAAGCAGGCTTCCCGCCGAGCAGGGAGCCCGATGCGGGGCCCGATCCCAGGACCCTGAGATCATGACCTGAGCCGAAGGCAGACGCTTAACGACTGAGCCACCCAGGCGCCCCTCTAGTATACATTATTGTAAGAGTACAGTATATAATACCTATAACATACAAAATACGTGTTGAGTGTTTATGTTATCAGTGAGGTTTCAGGGCAACAGTAGGCTAATAGTAGTAGTTAAGTTTTGGTGGAGTCAAAAGTTTTATGCAGTTTTCCTGCATGGGGAGGGGTCAGCACCCCTAACCCTTTGTGTTGTTCAAGGGTCAACTGTATTTATCACTTTCTTTGTTCTTCTTCTGTCTGAACTCTGATCTTTTATTTGTGATAATTTTCTTTCTGTTGGAAGAACAGCCTTTAGAATTTCTTTTAGTATAGGTCTTCTGGTGGTGAACTCTCTCTCTCTTTTCTTCCCCCCTCCACCCAAAAGTGCATTCATTCCTGAAGGATATATTCCCTGGATATAGAATTCTGTATGGCAAGTTACTTTCTTTAAAAAGCACATTGAAGATAACCATTCCTCCATTTTCTGGCTTCCATTGTAAATACTGAGAGCTGTCAGTCTGCCTCTCCTTTAGGTAATTTGTCTTTTTGCTCTCACATTTTATAACAAGCCTGTGGAGTATAGGTTTTTATTTTTGTTTGTGCAGGTGTGAATAGAAACTCAGGACAACTTGCCAGTCAAACAGTTAGCAGATGATGTCTGTTGGACGTCAACACCTGTACTTTCCCCACTTTGCCTTACTGCCTCTCACTAAAGAAAAGTATATATTCATTTCTTTAACAGTATTTATCCAGCTCCCATTATGTGTATAACACTGCTACAGAGTGAGGTGGATACCAGATTTTGAGACATAATTCTGACCCTCAATTTTATAGTTTAGAGAAAAGCATGCCAAAAACATTAACGTTGCACTGAGGTGGTATATGGCTAACAGCTAAAATGGGGATAGCTTGCCGTAATTACAGGAAGAGTTTATGCAAACGGAATTTCACATTTGGCTGCAAGTGTCAGAGATTGTCCTGGAATGTTGTCTGAACCCCAGGCAGATTTGTTGAGGGTGGAGATTGTAGAAACTGTTTTAGGCAGGGGCAGACCACGTGAAGAAAGGCATGGAGGGCTAAATGATGGATTTAGGGAATGGCAGCACCCTTGATTTGGCTCTAGCTGAAGGTGATAAATGTTGGAGATAAGATTGTATGTGAGGTGGCACCTCATTACAGGGAGCCATAAATTCCTATTCTCTGTCTTTTAGATGGTAGGGAGTCCTTGAAGAGTTGTTTGGGGTGGGGTGATACAATGAAAGCAGAAAGTATTACTTGGAGGGTAAGAGCTTGACCTGATTCCATAGCCCAACCTTAATTTCAATTATGGCTGTATCATTTCCTCACTAATACTGTAAGTTAGTTAACTTTTCAAAGCCTCAGTTTCCTCATTTGTGAATTTGAAGTAATTATATAGTACTTACCTCATAGTTGTTATGAGGATTAAGTCAGTTAATATATGCAATATACTTAGAACAATGGCTGGAACAGAGTAGGCACAATTTAAGTATTTGGCATCATTTTATTATTACAAAATGGGATGTTGCTTATTAGTAGCCAGTGTCTGGTACATGGTTAATCACAATTCTGATTACCAATAGAATGTGTAGAGGATAAATATTATTAACCAAATTATCTTTTCATACCTCTGCACCTGGGTATAGAGAATGTAAAACCTTTAAAGTTGTATTAATGAATGGATAAGCTATATGATTGACTTAGGTCATTTCCCCATTGCATCATTTTTGTGATTACATATATCATATCATTCCTAATCTCCTCAGTTAATTCATTTTATCAATAACAATAATAGTGAAGAAAACATTCCATGTTAAGAATCTGTCGTCAGGGGGTGCCTAGATGGAGCAGTCAGTTAAGCGTCCTGACTTGGTTTCAGCTCGGGTCTGTTGGGCTCCACACTCAGTGCAGAATCTGCTGGTTTCTCTCTCCCTCTCCCTTTGCTCCCTACCTCTCCCCCTACCCTCCCCAGCATGCTCGCTCACGTTCTCCCTCTCTCAAATAAATGAATAAATAAATAAATTTAACTCTTTAATTAAAAAAAAAAGAATCTGTAGTCAGAAGAGTGGGAAGGAGGTAGTAAATCTGTGATGAAACTGTGTGTCATAGGAGGAAGCTGTAAATATACCATAGGAAAGATGTAGGAATTGTGCTGGTTGCTGAATTTAGAAACATTATTTGTGGGTTCTGCTTAATATGGTCTCTTCAGGAAATGGTGTGTAACCTGAGGATGCTAACTAAGCTTCCTCCATAGGTATGAAGAATAAAAAACCACTTTCTCTGTTAACATTTTTTTCCAAGGGAAATTGTATAAAGCCATTGAAGCATCAGGACTGATGGACTCGGAATGCGTTTAAGTGAGGGCTCATTAATCTTTTAAGAAGTAGAAAAGCAAACATGTCAGAAGCAGTGTGGATTTACAGTATTAAAATGCCAGTATCTTCAAATATTGTGACAAAGGAGAATGGGAAATGATTCAAGAATGGACAACACTTGGGGCGCCTGGGTGGCTCAGTTGTTAAGCATCTGCCTTCGGCTCAGGTCATGATCCCAGGGTCCTGGGATCGAGCCCCGCATCGGGCTCCCTGCCTGGCAGGAAGTCTGCTTCTCTCTCTCCCACTTCCCCTGCTTGTGTTCCCTCTCTTACTGTGTCTTTCTCTGTCAAACAAATAAAATCTTGAAAAAAAAAAAAGAATGGACACCACTTATGTATTTCTTTTAAGGTTGAATAGTTCAGCATAAAACCAGATGCCTTTAATAACAATACCCAAGAAGCAGCTAATTGTAATTTTAAGTGAGGTTTAACTTATTATTGGAATGATTTTTTCTAGAGAAATTGCCTTTCCGTGAATGTAAACTAAGACTAGAGGAACTAAACACATGGTGCTGTTTTTTAGATGGTATGTCAGATATTCTCTGGTCTCTAATTACTAATGATTTGAAAATTTTTGTTTTAATTGGCAACTTTTTAAAAAAACTTCCTATAAATACTTTCACATTTTTCCTATTTTCCATATTTGTGTTTTCTGTAAATTGGCAGGGGAAGAACTTTGCATATGGTCTGTTTTTCTTGGAATAAGAGATTTTTTTTCCCTGTCTTCTCTCTTTCTGGTCTGCTTTCCTAACCTTTAACCACGCTGTTAACAGATGATCAATTTATCCTTGTATTCATCATTTTAACTGTTTTGAAAAAGGTCAATTTCTAACAGTGACTTAAGTTTTCTCATGACAGCATCATTTAGGATTGTATAACTCATTTCAGTATGACAGTTTTGATTCTTGAAGCTCCTTTTATATTTTGAGTTGGGTTTGTATCTATATAATGCTGAATGGAAAGCCTAACCTTACATTTTAAGTTACTGAATGATTGTTTTTTTCTGCCCCTTAGCTGAATTTTCAGTTGATTGGCCATACCTTATGAAGCAGACAAGTAGGTATCTTTTACTTGAAGGCACTTTAGTGTAGAGACCCACAGGTTTTGGCACCTAACAGATTTGGGTTCAAATTGTACATTTGCCCTTGTGGTGAGTCTCAGTTCCTCAAATGAGGAGCCTTAAAGTGGAGACTGATCATGGGCTGATGTAAACATTAAGTTAGATGATTAATGTAAAGTGTCTTGTACACACTGTGGAACATGGGGGATCAAAAATGAAGTAACTTCCAAGGTGATCATTTTACGAGATCGGTCATGTAATTGTGTATGTTGTGGTAGTAGTGTTTGCTGTTTATATGAGCAGTTTCCTCAAATGAATTATCTGGGAATAAAGCATGTTTAGAATGAATTGCAGTCAGTATCTCAGTTGAAGCACACTCTTATAAACTTGAATTTGCTTCCCAGCAAGCAAAGGGTGCACAATAACTGTGCTCATAGCACCTACTTGCCTACAGCCTAGTTGAGATATAGCCCTAGGGCAAGATTGTCTAAGTTATGAGTCTAGCTGTGTTACAGCTATGGAGAATGATGAGGAGGTGCTCATATGCCCCCCACAAAAATACCAAGACAGTGGCACCTGGGTAGCTCAGTCAGTTAAGTGTCAGGTCATGTCAGAGTTGTGAGATCAAGCCCTGCATTGGGCTCAGCGCTGGGCATGGAGCCTTCTTGAGATTCTCTCTCTCCCTCTCCCCATCCCCCCTGCTCACATGCATGCTTGCTCGCTTACTCTCAAAGAAAAAGTACCAAGACAGAGTCATAATTGGGTCATCAGTCATTTATTCACTTGTTTATTCATTTGACAAATATTTGAGGGCTTACTATCCAGGTACTGTGATATATACAAGGAATACAGCAGAGAACAAAACGTAGTATCTGCCTTTAAGGAACATGTAGTTATAGAACTGATAAGTGGTGCAACATAAGGCAAAGCTAGTGCAGTGGGAGCATATGGGAGGGCTAATTTATTCAGTCCTGGCTGGGAAGGGGCTTAGAGTAGAGGTCAAGATCAGGGAAATCTGCATGGGGAAGGTGCTGTCTAAGCTGAGGGCATAATGAGGGTAAAAGGTTTAGAAGTTAAGGGTGGTATTTTGAAATTTTTATTCTAAGAGTAGAGCATCTTATTTCTGAGACTAGATTACTGAGTAAGCATGCTTGAGTCTAATTTCCAGCAGAAGTGGGAAATCAGGTTTTAGAAATCCTTTTTCTCATTGTTATTGGGGATAGGGAGGGAGTAGGCCTCATTTTGTGCTCTGGAAAAACTAGAGTCTAGAATCTCACTTGGAAGCTGGAGTTTTAAACATTACCAACAAGGTGTTTATTTAGTTTCTGTAATTTTGTTACAATAAATATTTGTTGACTCAGTAGCAAAAGGGATTGGCATGGTTCTGGTCCCTACCCCACCTCCATCCTTAAGAATTAAGATCTGAGAGGCTAAATGATTGGGTGAGCAGTGTAGATCGTACTGAGAACACTGGGCTTTGGAATCAGGTGGCTGATTTAGTACATGAATCATAAATAAACATAAATAACGTGAATACATAAATAAACATGAATTCATATCTTGGCTCTGTCACTCACCTTACGGTACTGGGCAAATAACTTAATGTCTCTGTTAAGAGTGTTTAGAGACATTCTTGTTTAGTTTCAAAACGGGTTTTGATGTAGATGGTTCTTCAGGGACGAGGAGCCCAAGACTCAGGTAAGTTACATGCTTGCTTTTCTATACACATATGTGTGTGTGTGTATGTATATATGTATATGTATGTCAAGATTCATAATTTAATAGATTTTTATGTTCTTTCGTAACTGTATAAGATAGGTAGATAGAGGTATTGCCACAGAGGAAATGAAATGGTGCTTTGAAGGGAGAATTGGTTTTAGACTTGGGATGAAGGAAGGCTTCCTGGAGAGATAGACTTTGAGAGATGAGTGGGCTTTTTTGGCGGATGCTTTATAGTAGAGTGAGTCATGAGGAGCTCCAGTTCTCTAGACAGGTTATCTGGTTTGAATCCTGGCTTTGCCATTGACTAGCTGCTTGATCTCAGATAAGTTACTCTTCTAGACTATTGTTTCCTCTGTAAAATTGGTACAATCACATCTCCCACAGAGGGTTTTTGAGGATTAAATGAAGTAATGCATGTAAAATGCTTACACAAGTGCTTGGCATACAGCAAACATTGCTATTATTACTGTGGTATCATCATTATTACTGGTAGGGATTGGGGAAGCCTTTTTAGACAAGAGAGAATTTATTCTGTTCTGTCTTGATAAACTATCAAGTTTTTTTTTTTTTTTAAGATTTTATTTGACAGAGAGAGAGAGAAAACACAAAAGCAGGGGGAGCGGGAGAGGGAGAAGCAGGCTCCCTGCTGAGCAGAGAGCCCGATGTGGGGCTTCCCAGGACTCTGGGATCGTGACCTGGGCCCAAGGCAGATGCCCAAATGAGTGAGCCACCCAGGGGCACCTAAACTATCAAGTTTTGATAAATAATCTAGTGGTAGTATTTTTCCGTTTATGAGTCACACACTGAATAATTGAGATTTACTCTGGATTCTTCTTGAACTGCAGAATTTGTTGCAGACTGAAAAAAACACCAGTCACAAGCTCATGGTATTGTGTTGCTGTTCCCTTGAGTTCAGGACTCACTATTATTGGTTAGGTTGGAAGGGTCATCTTCCCTGTTTATGTAACACTGTACTTTCTCAAATACTTGCCCAACTGTTACTCCATGATCCTCACAGTAACCTTGTGAAGCACATAGGGTGGGAAGTCTTACTTTTCTGGAAGCAGAATCCGCAGGACCAGGGGAAAGGTCTCTGTGACTGTTAGTGGCCATTCCAACATTATATAGCCCTGGTCTCCTGACTTCCATTCCACTTTTTTCCTTTAGTTTTTTGTGAATAGAAGTATGTCAGTAGACCTGAGTTTGCATTCAATTGCTGCTATTTACTAGTTGAGTGATCTTGTAAGAGTTCTTTAATTTATGAGTCTGGGGGCGCCTGGGTGGCTCAGTCAGTTAAGCGACTGCCTTCAGCTCAGGTCATGATCCTGGAGTCCCCGGATCGAGTCCCACATCGGGCTCCCTGCTCAGCAGGGAGTCTGCTTCTCCCTCTGACCCTTACCCCTCTCATGTGCTCGCTCTCTCTCTCATTGTCACTCTCTCAAATAAATAAATAAATAAAATTTTAATTTATGAGTCTGTTTTTCCATCTGTCAGATGATGAGACTTTGAATCATACAGGATTGTTTGTGATGCTGAATTTACTTTGTGTAATGCTTTGTAAGAATTGCTTTGTATAATGTTGTAGGGTGGTGTGTCTTAAGACACAAGTTTATTCACTAATTGGTGTCTTATCTGCCTAATGATAATTCAGGTAGAATTACCTATTTCGGGTAGAATTTCCTATTTCAATATTGCCTCTAATGTTTTTATCCTGCTTATTTGAGGGTAAGATCTTTGATAGTGATGTGAAGGCTCTGTCTTGGGAAAACCTAGGCGATCTGGGAGTGTTTGACAGGTGAATAATAACACTTCACAAAATAACAATCTATTTTTCACATCATTACTTGCATTTTTTGGCCTTACCCCTTTGTCTTTCTCTTGCTCTCTCTCTTTTTTGGTTTAGTATTACCCAGATGGTTAAACAATTTAAAGCTTTCCAGCTAATAAATACATTATTTTAGAAGTTTGCAGTTTCTTTCCCATGGGAAATTCAGACAAGGGGATTTCTTTTACATATGAAGATCATTTTTCATGTGTTATCAGTTATTTATATACTGTTATCCTCATGAACCTCTGTCAGAGGTAGGTGAATATATAGTTCTGTAAACACTATATTAATTGGAAATTACAAAATGTACAAATTGAGTAGAACAAATTATATTAATATATATAAATTATATATAAATATATATAAATTATATATAATATATAAATATATACTATTTTATATATTTAATATATTTATATATTATTTATATATATTTATATTTATATATTTATAATATATATATTATATAATATATATTATATAATATAATAAAATATATTTATATATATTTATATATAATCTATATAAATATATATTATTATATATAAAAATATATAAATTATATTAATTGAGGAGAACATATTATAATCTTATTTTTTCTTGAATGTTTAAAAATATATATGTGGGCACTTATTAAGTGGTTGAGTTAGTTGTTATGAAAACCCTAATTTTAAGTTTTCTAATAGCTGAGAAAATCTGCATTAAGGAAGAATTTTTGCATTTTACTTGTTCTTTTTCTGAACAGAGGTTGTGAAAAAGTACTGAGGTTGACTTGGAAGTGTCATTTGTGAGTTATGAGACTCGAGTTGGCATCTATATTTTAAGGGTTGGGCGAGAAACAAGTTGTCTTGTAAAATACAAGGATATTTTCTGTGGACATGGAAGTTTTTGTTGCCTTTCCAATATGTAGCAAACTATGAGTACTTATTAAATCGCTGTTTCATAAATACTGTTGTATTGAGTATGCCAGGAGTCCAATCATAATATGTGACTTAGACATGATAAATGGCCTTATAACTTAGGATACCATTTTGGCAATTCATATTTTTAAAGTTATCCACATTAGGAAAAATAGTATAATAGCTGTTTACAGTTGAGTAGATTTGACTTTAATTAAAAAAGTTATACTCCTGGGCGCCTGGGTGGCTCAGTTGGTTAAGCGACTACCTTCGGCTCAGGTCATGATCCTGGAGTCCCGGGATCGAGTCCCACATCGGGCTCCCTCCTCGGCAGGGAGTCTGTTTCTCCCTCTGACCCTCTTCCCTCTTGTGCTCTCTGTCTCTCATTCTCTCTCTCTCAAATAAATAAATAAAATCTTTAAAAAAAAAAAAAGTTATACTCCAGTCAAGAAGACCAAAACTCAGTTTAGTCAACATAGGCTTTAGTTAACATGGGCTTGGAAGCTTTTTAAAAAATTGGATATAGGGATGCCTGGGTGGCTCAGTCCCTTTGTTACTGAAAGGGATCGAGTCCTGTGTTGGGCTCCCTGCTCAGTGGGGAGTCTTCTTCTCCCTCTCCCTCTGTCTGCTGTTCCCCCTGCTTGTGCTCTCGCTCGCTCTCTGACAAATAAGTCAATAAAATCTTTTTAAAAAATTGGATATAATGTGGATGGAATTAGATAATGGATTAGCTGTAATCCTTGTTTAGGGCATGCTCTCATTGGTTCACACATAGCCTTGTTTTTGTTTATTTTTAAAGATTATTTATTTTAGAGTGAGCATGCACGTGGCTGGGGTGTGTGCAGAGGGAAAGAATCTCAAACAGACTCCCCACTGAGCGCAGAGCCCAATGTGGGGCTCCATCCCTGGACTCTGAAATCATGACAAGCTAAAATCAAGAGTTGGACACTCAACTGACTGAGCCATCCAGGCTTATTCTCTTTTTAAGAATTTAAGAAGCCACTGTGAACCCACCACTAGAACAAAAGGATAGGTCCTTAATAATCTACATCTGACTTTTTCTAGGTTCTTCCACCCTCATGCCTCTCCCCTCGCCCCAGAACTTACAACCTGAATTCTGTGTTCCTCATTCTCTAGTTTTCCGGTTTTATATAGCTTCATCACATCTTTATGGATTCTTAGAAGGTATCTTTTTGTTTTGGCTTTAGCTTTACAAAAAAGACATTCTATATGTAATCATTTGGGACTTAGTATTTTTATTTAATATTGTATTGCTAAGATTTATCCATATTATTTCATGTCATTGTAGTTCCTTCACTTTGCTGAGTAATAATCCATTATATCAAAGTAACATAGTTTATTCATTCATTCTCCTGTGAATGGGCATTTTCCATGTTGTCTAGGTTTTTGCTACCATGAACAATTTTGCTGTGATCATTTTAATATGTCTTTTGTACATGTAAGTTTCTCTTCATACATACCTAGGAGTAAAACCCCTGGGTAATAAAGAATGGGATTATTCAATTTGTGGAAATTATGCCAGACATTTTTTCCCCACTATCAATTTATTAAAGACCCTATGGACATACCCTTTCTAACACTTGGAATTGTCAGACTAAATTTTTGTTGCTTAAATGGGTATAAATGGTATTATCTTTTTATTGGTCTTGTGTTTTTTGTTTTTTTCCTGTGAAATGTTTGTTCGTGACCTCTGTTTTTGTTTTTGTTTTTCTTTACCTGGGTTGTTTGTGCTTTTCTTTTGGATTTTAAGTTGTCTTTGTATAGTTTTGATACTTTTGTTGGATGTATATATTCCAAAAGCCTTTTCAGTTTGTTACTTTTCATGTTCTTTAGGGTGTTTTTGATGACCGAAAGTTCTTGATTTTAATATACTTGAATATAATTTATAGTCAACACTCGGTGTCTTTAAGGAATTGTTATAGTGTTATAAAACACATTTTATATGCCAATATCTGTTAACATTACAGATGACATTTATTTTAAATAAAGCCCTTTACATCATTACAGATGACATTTATTTTAAATAAAGCCCTACACAAATACATGTTATTTTTGTGGTGGCAACAATGAATAAAGCACAAGAAGTTCTCTGTGTACACTTTCCCAACAGCAGAAAAGGATAGCTTTGAAAGAGCAGGGTATGTGTGTGTGCACATGCACGCACACACATGCTCTGGAGGAGAGATTTCAGAATTCAAATCTGCCAGAGAACAAAGTACATAATATATAGAAGGGACAGGAGATATGGGTACTTGCCATACAAATGCTTGTGACAAGCTACATGAATAGCAGAACTGCATTTAAGTGAAGTCTTTTTTAGAAATTTTAAAACCAAAGTATAGAAAAAATAATTAAGGCCCGAGATTGCAGTCGTAGGACAACAGAGAAGGCGGAATGTAGCTTAAAATGTGAATAACACTCATTGCCCATCCCCGACCCCCACTAGAAAATAAACCCTTGCCAAAAGCTGGATTCACATTTGTGCTTTAAACCTGAGTGGAGGTCACTAGCCTGCTATCCTGATTTTTCCCTAACCTCTTACCAGCCTATATGTCTGGACCTTAGTCTGGATGTATGGTTCAAAAAAAATTTTTTTAATAATGACTCTTGGTAAGAAAATGATTATGACCTTCCTGATCCATTTAGACAAACATTAAAAGAATGTTACATGAATATATTATTTATATTAGAAGTTATTTTTATTGTTGAATTTTAAAATAGTTGGAATAAAGCTTAACTTGAAGAAATTTGTATTAAAGCATTCTGCAATAGAACATTTTCAGAAATTATTTTTTCTATACTTTGGTTTTAAAATTTCTAAAAAAGACTTCACTTAAATGCAGTTCTGCTATTCATGTAGCTTGTCACAAGCATTTGTATGGCAAGTACCCATATCTCCTGTCCCTTCTATATATTATGTACTTTGTGCTCTGGCAGATTTGAATTCTGAAATCTCTCCTCCAGAGCATGTGTGTGCGTGCATGTGCACACACACATACCCTGCTCTTTCAAAGCTATCCTTTTCTGCTGTTGGGAAAGTGTACACAGAGAACTTCTTGTGCTTTATTCATTGTTGCCACCACAAAAATAACATGTATTTGTGTAGGGCTTTATTAAGTGCTTTTATATGCATTTCCTCACTTTTAATCCTTACCTAAAACCTGGGTGATTGGCAGGGCAGATTATAGTCCTACTTTAGTCCTGTACTAATACTGAGGTTTGAAGACATAAAGTCAGCATGTTCTTGGTACATTACGATACTTCGTATTTGTTGGATGGATGAATGAATGAATAAATGGTTAGTTAGTCTCACCCTGATGCCCTTTGCATTATACCATTGCTTCAGATTTAGCTATGCCCCAGAAGAGATCTTGATATATAGTAGAAACTAGAATGTTTGTTGACTACAACTTCTGCTTCTGACTATGATGGAGTAACTGGTTCTGGACTAGCCTTTCTGCCATTAAAAAACATGAAACTGGACAAAATATATGAGGCAACTCTTTCAGGCTTTGGATAACAGGCCTGTGATCTTGAAATTCATGAAATGAATCCCATGATTGCCCCTGCTTTCTGCCTAAGAATAATTTCCTGAGCTGGAATCTAAGCAGAGCATGGTGGCCTAACTGTATTGAGTCAGAATTTAGAGCAGCTAAAATGGGTAGAATCTTTAGGGCAGGACACTGGAGAAGAGGAAGCGCTATAGGAGGGGTTCCCAAATGTTCCTGTGTGGATTCCTCATGAATTATTGGTGAAGAGTAGGGCTGTCCATAGGGGAGAAAGGCCGGAAGGTTTATCAGAGTGGCTGCCCCAGAGTTGGGAATGGAACAGAGATGCTCGAGGTTGTACAGCTGTGGGATATTGGAGCTCTGGCCCAGGCAGAATTGCGAGAGAGACCTGATTGACGCCCTGGGCATGTGGGTGAAACACTAGAAATAGAAAGACCATGAGGTAAAGGAGGGATTGGCAAACTCTGTCAATAAAGTTTTATTAAAACACAACCATACCCACTTATTTTCATTCTCCAGTGGCAAAGTTCAGTATTGCCACTGAGACTGTAGGCCTGGCAAGCCTACAGTGTTCACTACATTGTCCCTGTAAGAAAAGATTTTCTGACTTCTGCCCTAGAGTAGAGCCTACTCTGAACCTTCCCGTAACAAAGCCTATAATCAAATCCTGACAAAAATCTTCAGAGGAGACCGAACTTGGTAGTTGACTTCTGCCAGGTTATAGAGACTTGGGAAACATCTTAGACTTTCCATAGTTGTGCCCTAACAAAAGTACTACTTGATCTTTATTTAGAATTAGAATGTTTCTGAGCATACCTCCTGTAATGTTTTGGGACCTTCACACAGTGACAGTGACTCTAGCCTATACTCTCTAATACTTTGAAAGTCTTTGGTTATTCACCTGGATAAATCTATGTAGGAATATGTCTCATTCCATTAAATACACACACACACACACACACACACACACACACAACTTTTTTGTCTTCTTTGATGGGGGAACTTTCTTGTATCTTCTATCCAACATCAGTATTTAGTTTAAATTGAAAAATTTGGTAATCCCCAAAGGCTAGGAGCTAAAATAATTTTCTGCTTAAGAGGACAAAGGTTCGGGGCACCTTGGGTGACTCAGTCATTGTCTGCCTTTGGCTCAGGTCATGATCCCCGCGTCCTGGGATTGAGCCCGGAGTTAGGCTCCCTGCACAGTGGGGAGCCTGCTTCTCCCTCTCCAGCCTCCCACTGCTTGTGTTACCTCTGTTGCTGTCTCTCTCTGTCAAATAAATAAATAAAATCTTAAAAAAAAGAGGACCAAGTTTCCTTTTTCTTTCTGAATATTTTATCCATGTGGGCGTAATTTTAAAAACATTTTGAAATTATAAATTGTTTCAGGCATATAGACAAAATAGAATATAATAAATAATGTGCACTCAACCACACACACAACCTTTTCACAAGCTAGCATTTTGCCAAATTTGCTTTGTTTTCTTAAGTACTGCTCAGATACATACCATGTGTATATCCCTCCTTGATGCTGTTCTATTCCTTCTTTTCCCAGTGATAACCTCTCCTGAATTTTGTTTGTCATTTCCTCGAATGATTTTTACACTAAAAATAATTTATCCGTAAATTATATATAACATTATTTTATGCCTTTTCAAGCTCTTTATAAAAGGAATCACTTTGTACGTATTATTCTACAACTAGCTTTTCTACCCAGCATTGTTCTGGGTTTAGAAATGATGAAATGTATTACTGTAATTCATTAACTACACAGTTTATATCTTCATGCTCTTGTTGATGGACATTTAGGTTTCCAGTGTTTTGTGATTATAAAAAATGCTGCAGTGAACATTGATTTTTAACCTATCTAACTGTGTTTGTGTTGGAGTGTCTGTACATAATGTAACCAGAAATAGTATTGTTGCTGTAGGATATCCACATCTTTGACTATTAGTTATTACTAAATTGCTCCCTAAGATGGTTTTATAGTTTTGGTTTTGTGCAGTTAATATAATGGATTCTCTAAAGCAGACATGTTGTGCCTGAAGAAAATACAACATGAAAATCTCATTTGTACTACAGGTAAATTGAAAATTGGCTGTTTAAAAGATTCTTGATAAATTTGTTGCTGTTTAAAAACCTTCTTAAGGAAATTTAAACATTTAAACATATACAAGTAGAGAGAGTGCCTGTGACTCGTGGAGAATCCCTATCAGTGTGCAATAATTATCAAGATCAGTCCATTCTTATTTCACTATCCTGTAACCCCCAACTACATTATTTTAAAGAAAATCTCAGATTTTCAGATAATTTCATCTGTAAATAGTATCTCTCAAATTAGATATTAGCACCCAAGAGAAACCCACACAATACCGTTATCACCCTCTAGAGATAATTCCATAATGTTATCAAATTATTCCATATTCAGATTTCCCCAACTATCTAGTTTTTAGTTTTATCTACGATATTTAAAGTACGATTACATTTAAAAACATACTTTTAAGGATTAAATTTAATATGTCTCATATAAAATGTACTTGTAGATTTCTGGTTTATCACAGAACCATGTTTAAACACAGTACCTAAAAAGTAATCTGGGTGTAGTCTTACCCTTTTACTTTATAAATGAAGGAATTGAGGCTCAGGTTGAGATTTGTTTAAAATTGGCTAGTTCATTAGTAGCAGAGCTGGAATTAGAAGGCAGATCTTCTGACCCTAAACAGTAATTACATTGTATTGGCTACCTTGTATTTTTCTTTAGTCCATTACCTCTATCAATTTTTTTAAAAATTTACTTATTTATTTTTTATTAATCTGTATCCCCAAGGTGGAGCTCAAACTCATGACCTGTATCAGTTTTGTAAATCTAGCATGTAAGTGTTTTTTTCCAGTGGCTTTTCTTAAATATTAGACTACTCTACTGTCTGTGAAGTACTAATCTTGTGATTTACATCATAGTGTATTTTAAAAGGAATTTGTGAAAGGATTGAATTAAAATATCAACACTTGTGCCAAAGATATTGAGCTGTTCTGAAAAGCTACTTGTCTGTTCTGACCTAGATACACAGTTTCCAACTGTGGCAAAGGATGCCAGAAACAGGAGAATGAGTGTTGGCAAGAGTCTGGAAATTAAATTATTATATTACGGAAGGATCTAATCTGTCTCTTAATATTTAGTACTGTTATATATAAAAATTTTTCTGTATTGACATAATACTTAGTGAATTTATGCATATTTTGAGTCAAAACCAATTGTTTATTTTGCCAAGGTGAAGAGTGACTTCTATTTGTTTTAAAATTGGTGACTTTTAACATTATTACTTGTTTATAACTAGATTGCAGGTTCTGAGGTTGTTTTGCAAACAACTAATTAAGAAAAATTATCATGTCCATTTTCTCTAGATACAGTTTCTTTTCCATGCTCTGTTCTGTAGAATGGCAACAAAAAGTCTTTTGAGAACCAAAGACACCCTTTGAAGCTCATTTACCAAGGTGCTGGTTTACCCTTCAGTGTTAAGTGTGCTGCAGTGGGCACAGGAAGACAGAGAATACTTGAATACTTAACTATTTCTTGGCACATTCATTACTGCTTTTTCCTTTTGACCATAATTGTCACAAGATGTGTAAATATCAAAGATAATCTGATGTCCTCTATCAGAACCTTTTAGTGAAAAGAAACAGCTACTGAGGCAGGTACAGTTCAGATGCTACTTCATGTTTGTGATATAAAGGACTAGATTTCAGGTTGAGCTTTTAAAGATCACTGTGCAAAATTAAATACACACCTGCTCTTTGGTTTACTTATAGGCACATTGATATGAATTGGAAAAGATGCTAGAGACCTAACCCCAGTTCTAAGGATGGCTCTGCTGATGTGTGATCATTGACAAATCATTTAACATTTTTGTATATTTATACTTTCAATATTTTAAAAGATTATAAAATGTGTACCATTTATTCCATTTTTCACTACTTTTCAGGGGATTGTGAACATTGAATGTGATGCTTTATGAGAAAATATTTTGAGAAATTCATTTGAATTTCTCTTTTGTGCCAAGCATTGTTCTAGGCGTGCAAAACAAAGAGTAGGCAAAGATATCATATGCCAGTGTGGTAAATCTATGGAGAGATATGAACAAGTCAGAGATGTCCTGGAGGAGGGGTTGCTATTTTATATAGGATGATCAAAGATAGGCTCATGATAAGGACATTTGAGAAGACATCTGAAAAAGTAAGGTGGTATGTGCATACCTGTGGCAATATATAGCAAATGTAAATGCTCCACGGAGGGGAAGGTGTAAATTGTTTGAGAAATAGCAAGGATACCACTGTGGATGGAACACAGCCAGTGAAGAGGGGAGCAGTGAGGGTGAGGTCAAGAGGTTAAGGGGAATCAGATTGATTTATAGGTCATTATATGAGTGTTTACTCAGAGACCAGAAACCATTGGAAGGTTTTGAGCAAAGAATGACACGACCTCTCAACAATAGCCAAATTATGGAAAGAGCTCATCATCAAACGTCCATCCACTGATGAATGGATAAGAAGATGTGGTGTGTGTATATCTACAATGGAATATCACTCAGCCATCAAAAAGAATGAACTCTTGCTATTTGCAATGATGTGGATGGAACTAGAGTGTATTATGCTAAGCGAAATAAGTCAGTCAGAGGAAGACAAATACCATATGATTTCATTCCTGTGTGGAATTTAAGAAACAAAAGAGATGAACATAGGGGAAGGGGGAAAAAAAAAGAGGGAGGCAAACCACAAGAGACTTAAAACTATCGAGAACAAACTGAGGGTTGCTGGAGGGGAGGTGGTGGGGGATGGGCTAAATGGGTGATGGGCATTAAGGAGGGCATTTGTGATGAGCACTGGGTGTTATATGTAAGTGATGAATTACTAAATTCTCCTATATTACACTATATGTTAACTAGAATTTAAATAAAAACTTTTTAAAAAAAGAATGACATGACCTAATTTAAATTTCAAAGGGAGCACTCTGGATGCTATTGTTCTAGGTAAAGTGAACAGGGTAAAGGTGAAAGATTTGCTGATGGATTAGATATGGGGTGTGATAGGAAGAGAGCTGTCAAGATTGACTTTTTATCATAAGCTATTGAGAAAAGGGGTAGTTGCCTTTTCTTGAGCGAGGGAACACTGGAAGGAGCAAAGTTTTTGTTTTTTTGGGGGCGAAGGTCAGGAATTGGTTCGGTGCACATTTTAAGATGTTTATTAGACATCCAGGTGGATATGTTGATTATGTATTTGAGTGTGAATCTGGAACTCGGGTTGATACAAATTTGATGGTCCTTGGTGTGTAGATGGTATTTAAAGCTTCAAGCCTGAGAGATTGTCAAGTGAGTACATGTACAGTGGTGAAGGGATTCAGTGTGAGGGCTGAGTCCTGAGGCATTCCAGCATTTAGAGGCTCTGAAGATAAGAAAGAAAGGGGCCGGCAAAGTAATTTATGAAGTGAGCAATCAGCTGTGTCACCTGTTGCTGAGAGAGGTCAACTAAGGTGAGGACTGAGACTCGTTCACAGTATTTAAACACCATGGGAGCCCTAAGGGACCTTGGCAAGAGCTGTTTCAATAGAGCATTGGGGTGAGAGGCTGATTGGGGTGAATTTAAGAGAATGGGAGGAGAGGAAATTGAAACCAAAAATGTAAATTCAAAGAATTATAGGTGTTTGAAAAAAGAAGAGAAAATGTGAAATAATCATTAAAGTGAATGATTTTTTCTTTTTTTTTAAGACTTTATTTGAGAGAGGTAGAGAGTGCATGCGTGTGAGCACAGGAGGGGCAGAGGGAAAGGGACAAGCAGACTCCCCACTGAGTGGGGAGCCTCACACGGGGCTTGATCCAAGGACCCTGAGATCATGACCTGAGCTGAAGTAAGATGCTTAACCGACTGAGCCACCCACATGCCCCTGAAAAAAAATTTTTTTTAAAGATTTTATTTATTTGACAGAGCTCAAGCAAAGGGAGAGAGAGGGAGAAGCAGGCTCCCTGCTGAGCAAGGAGCCTGATGTGGGACTCGATCCCAGGACCCTGGAATCATGACCCGAGCCGAAGGCAGCCGCTTAACCTTCACTGAGCCACCCAGGCGCCCCAACCCCTGAATTTTTTTTTTTTTTTTCCAGTGGGGCTTAGCATCTTGGGATTCCAAATGCTAGGATTACTCACCTAGTCATCATGACAACCAAGAAACTCTACCTCACATTTTCAAATCCCCCAGGGTTGCAATACTGTTTGAGAACTATTGATTATTGGGCCTTTTGAGGATAGATCATGAATTTAGAAAAAAGACCAATAAGCACAATTGTGTGATTTTTTTTTTTTTCTCTCCCTAGTCCCATCCAGGGTTATTGGTGTGGCATAGCCGAGAAGGTTGGATTTAAGCAGGTTTGGAGTTTTGCCAGGAGGGGATAACAAAGGGAGTTGTTGGCATAAATGAGTGACAAATGATGGATTGTGTAATTTCAGTCAGATAAGGACAGAAGTGAGGGTGTGAAAAGGGTGAGGGATTGTGAAAGGTGGTCGGATCGGGATTAGGACAGGAGCCTTGGTGGGGAGTGGGTGTCTAAAATAGGAAAGAAGATGAAAACATTGGAGAAAAGGAATGGAGAGCCCAGAATTTTAGAAGGATCATCTCTGTTGTTACTGAAATTGCTGAGAATTATGCCAGGAGTAGAAACTGAATGTGTTTCAGTGAGCTAAGTAGTAAAGTTCTGAAGGAGTGGGAGAGGGTTTGAGGGGTTAATATCCAAGATAGGTGAAATAAGTCAAATAAATAATGGAATTTGTGTTTATGGAGGAAGAGTCAGAAATTCCCTGTAAGTCACTGTGATGATGACTGCCATGGAGATTTATGGGAAGAGATGGTGACCTTTCAAGATGGAACCTTCTTGGATTCTGCAGTTAGATGCTCTCTTAAGGGTTGAATTCAGATTTTTATTGAGCCTCCCTGAGTGCAGGTCATTGTATGAGGTACTGTGGAGATTAAGTTATTTCATTAAGGAGCTTATGATAAAAACAACTGGAGCCGGGTATTATTAGGAAGTTGAAAAAATGCTTGATGGCTCAAAGAAGGAAGAACTTATATTGATCTCAGGCACTAGGTAAAGCTTCATGGAGAGGTGGATTTGAGATGGACAGTTAATGAATAGAATAATGACAGATCATGGTGGAGTAGAGGTTGCAGTCCAAGTAAGGGAAAGGTTTAATTTAAAGCTTAGCAGTGGGGCACCTGGGTGGCTCAGTCAGTCAAGCGTCTGCCTTCAGCTCAGGTCATGATCCTGGGGTCCTGGGATCAAGCCCCACATCGGGCTCCCTGCTCAGTGGGAGCCTGCTTCTCCCTCTCCCTCTGCCCCTCCCCCTGCTTGTACACACACACTCTCTCTCTCTCTCTCTCTCTCTCTCTCTCTCTCTCATAAATACTAAAAAAATAAGAAAAAACTTAGTAGCATATTGCAAGGTGTTCTGGGGAAGAGTCATTATTCTCGATTTGGCTGGAACTACAGAGATGAGAGAAAGGACAGGGAAACAATTACATTAGCGTTGTATTGTGGAGGACCTTGGTGCCACACAGAGTGGATGAATGGAATGCTGGTTGCTTTATGTAATGATTAGTCATTGAAGGTTTTGAAGGGGAACTTGATATTCTCAAGGTTAAGTTTCCCCCCAGAGAAGGGCTGGAGTGGGGAGAGAATAGTGTAGGAGAGGGTAAGTTCCTCTAAATGGTAAAACATGGCAATACTAGACATTGTAGTATATAAGATTTTGAAATATAGGTATCTTTGATTTAGAAACATCCTTTGTAGTAAAGCAAGGAGCAAAACTCAGGATTTCCATTCTCATGCTATATCCCTTTTCTTGTTTTTAATTCAAGGAGCTTGCCTTATGAGTTTTCTGTACTTGACTTTCAGAACAGCACAGTCTTGTTTTATTTTCCCCCTACCTCTTAGGCCACCCCTTCTCTGACTGTAGTTGTGCCTCTTCTGTTTTCTCCCATTCATTGGTATACCTGCCTACTCCCTTAGTGATCTTGTGGCTTTATATAAAGTACCAAGTGTATATCCTAATCCAGACCTCTCTTCTAAATTATAGGTTCATATCCAGTTGCTTACTTAAGATATCTAGTCAATATCTGGAATTCAGCATGTACAGAGCTGAATTCCTAATCTTAATCCCCCAAACCTGCTCTCCATTCACCTTTCCTGACTCATCTGCTCAGGCCAAAAACCTTGAAGTTAATCCTGATGCTTCCAGTTCACTCATACGCACACGTCCATTTTGCTGGGAAGTCCTAAATCATCTTTCCTTTCAGAATATATACATAATCTGATCACTAAACCTCCCAGTGGCCTCCTTCCTTCCAGTCTTGCCTTCTCTATTATGTCTTTCAACGTGGCAATCATAGTGACCTTTTAAAAATATGAGTCCGATATTATCACTTCTCTGCTTAAAACCCTGTAAGCGCTCTCCATCTCACTCAGAGTGAAAGCCACAGTCTTTAAAATGACTAGAAGGACCTCCATTATTAGGAGATGACAAACTTTGTTCCCTGGACCAAATTTGGCCCACTGCCTGTTTTTGTATGACCTGCAGAATGATTTTTACATTTTAAAATGGTTAAAAAATAAAAAATTGGTATTTTGTGATGTGAACATTATATGAAATCAAGATTTCTGTGCCTGGGGCACCTGGGCGGCTCAGTTGGTTAAGTGACTGCCTTCAGCTCAGGTCATGATCCTGGAGTCCCGGGATCGAGTGTCACATCGGGCTCCCTGCTTGGCGGGGAATCTGCTTCTCCCTCTGACCCTTCCCCCTCTCATGCTCGCTCTCTCTCTCATTCTCTCTCTCTCAAATAAATAATATCTTTAAAAAAATAAAAAAAAATTTCTGTGCCTGTAAATAAAGTTTTATTGGGACACAGCCACTCTCATTTGTTCATCTTTTGTCTATGGCTACATTTGTACAATAAAGGCAGAGTTGAGTAGTAAAGACCTCATGGCTCGGAAAGCCTAAGCTATTTAATATCTAGTCCTTTAAAGAAAAAATTTGCTAACCTCTGCCCTTAGTGATCTGGTCCTTCACTATCACCCCTTCGTCCTTACTGCTCTTTTCTCCCTCTACTCACCCTTCTTTAGCCATCCAGCCACATTGGCCCCCTTGTTCCTCCACCTCACCAAGCACATTCTTCCTTCCCCTGCCAGGAATGCTCATTCCACAAATATCTGCGTGGCTAACTCCCTTACCTCATCAGTTCTTTGCTTGGGTGTCACCTTCTCAGTAAGGGCTGTCCATTTGTGTAAAATTGCATTCCCCTCTGGATACTGCCTTACTTGCACTTTGACCCTCTTCTCTTTCTTTTCCCTCCACTTCACACCTTCTAACATACTGTTTAATTTACTTATTTTTGCATTTATGGCTTTGTTGTTTTTCCCTCTCTGCTCTTAAACAACAAAGGCAGGGATTTTTGTCTGTCTTGTTCACTAATGGATCCTAAGTGCCTAGAATAATGGCTGGCATATTATAGGTGCTCAACAAAGACTTGCTGAGATGAGTTGAATTATTGATTCTTTCACCAGATGGGCCATCTAATGGGGTGGTATAGTTCTGTCACATAACTATTCTGTCAAGGATTGGGAAGGACCGGTGTCCGTTTATTTCAATGAGGAAGTATATTTTCCTATTACCATTTCCTTCAATTGGTTACTTGCTAACATCTTTTCCATCTTGCTCAGGGACAATCAGTAAGTATTCAGAAAGTGTTCTGGTTCAACTTAGCTGGCTCCTACAGCCCGTTCTATGTTAGGATTGTAGCCATGGGTATACCACTCTTGCTTAACTGTTAATTGATGAAGGACCTTTTGACCTGATCCCAGTATCACAAGGCTTCAAATGATATGGTGGGATTGAGCTTTTCCATCATTCTGGGTGTTTGGGGTAGAGATGATGAATAGCTAGATTTTTGAAGTTAGGTGTATGTGATTTATAGGTTTTTCAGTTTAGCCTTCCCCTATGTGCCTTTTTAATGTAGAAAATGAAAGGAAATTTCCAGAGGAATATACTGAAAATCAGTGTTCTTTTGTGAATATCATACACAAACTCAGTGACACCATGTACAGAAAGTTTATTTGAAGGGATTTGGGGGAGGAGTATTTGCTCTTTGTGTGTCTGAGTTGATTCATCCCCTGTTGTATTCCCTGTACTACCAAGCATAGCACCAGGTACACAATAGACAATTAATTAGTATGTATTTGCTCGTAAATCTCATATAATTTATCTTAAAGTGATATTCTTGGAGTATCAGTGAGGTCTTTTTCGAATTTTATCTTGCCCATCTTTTTTTTTTATGATGTTAATCACCATACATTACATCATTAGTTTTGATGTAGTGTCCCATGATTCATTGTTTGCGATCTTGCCCATCTTTAATATAGTGGACATGTGATTGTTTCATAATGGGGAAGTAGAACCCAGATATTTTATTTATACATAGCTTCTTTGGAGAGGTTTCATGTATTAGTATTAACAAAAAACAAGAAGTTTTCTATTCAGCTACTATTTTAGAGTAATAAGTAATTTGCTGGATTTCTATGTCATTACTTGGAATTTCTTAAGAAGGTAAGTATAGTGTAATAATTATTTACCTTAATATTTAGTATTTTCTCTTAATTGCTTTTCAGAAAATGCTTAAATATTTGACTAAGTTTTATGTTACAAAGACAGGGAGCATAGTCATTCTTCAGTTTTGAGGTTTGCTTGTAGGACAAGGGTCTAATATTCTTACATATAAAAACCTAGCATTGTGGGCTGGGTAGCCTGACATATAAAGTCTTTCACCTTTAAAGGTTAGTTAAAAAAAAAAAGATAACATCACCAAGAGGATAACCCATGAAATAGAAAGTTGATGAGCTGGAATTCATACAATTAAAAACTTCTGCTCAATGAAAGACATGGAAGAGGATGGAAAGACAAGTCACAGGGAGAAAATCTTTGCAAAACACATATCTGACAAAGGATTGCTATCCAGAATATATAAGAGCTGGCTCAGATGGTTGAGCGTCTGCCTTCGGCTCGGGTCATGATCCCAGGGTCCTGGGATCGAGTCCCGCATCAGGCTCCCTGCTCCTTGGGAACCTGCTTCTCCCTCTGCCTCTCTCTCTCTGTCTCTCTCTGTCTCTCATGAATAAATAAATAAAATCTTTAAAAAAAAAACAAAAACTAAACATCAAGAAAACAGACAACCCCATTAAAAAATGGGTAGAAGATCTGAACGGACACCTCACCAAAGATGATGTACAGATGGCAAATAAGCATATGAAAAGATACACAACATCATAGGTCATCAGGGAATTCCAAATTAAGCAAAAGTGAGATACTACTACACACCTATTAGAATGGCTCAAGTCCAAAATCTTGACAACACCAAATACTGATGAGGATGCGGAACAACAGGGACTCTCATTTATTGCTGGTGGGAATGTAAAATGGTACAGCCATGCTGATGAAGGAGTCTGGAAGTTAGTTAGTTTCCTTCCTTCCTTCCTTCCTTCCTTCCTTCCTTCCTTCCTTCCTTCCTTCCTTCCTTCCCTCCCTCCCTCCCTCCCTCCCTCCCTCCCTCCCTCCCTCCCTCCTTCCCTCCTTCCCTCCTTCCCTCCCTCCCTCCCTGCCTCCCTTCCTTCCTTCACTTTTCTTTCTCTCTCTCTTCTTCCTTCTTTCCTTTCAGATTTTATTTATTAGAGAGAGAGAAAGGAGCGAGCATGAGTGGGGGGAAGGGGCAGAGAGGGAGGAGCAGACTCCCCACTGAGCAGGGATCCTGACTTGGGGCCCAATCCCAGGACCCTTAAGACCACGACCTGAGCCAAAGGCAGATGCCCAACTGACTGAGCCACCCAGGTGTCCCTGGAAGTTTCTTACAAAGCTAAATTAAACATTGTCTTACCATATGATCCCATTATCATGCCTCTTGGTATTTACCCAAATAGGTTGAAAACCTATATCCACACAAAAATCTGCACATGAATATTTATAGCAGCTTTATTCATAATTGCTAAAACTAGGAAGCAACCAAGATGTCTTAGATTAGATGAATGAATAAACTGTGGTGCGTCCAGACATTGGAATACTATTCAGCTATAAAAAGAATTGTCAGGGAGGAATCTTAAATGCATATTGCTAAATGAAAAAGTCCAATCTGAAAAGACCTTTTACTGTATGAATTTAACTATATGACATTTGGAAGAGGGAGGGTTGAATAGGTAGAGCGTGGGATTTTTAGGGCAGTGAAACTGTCCTGCATGATTCTGTAATGGTGGATGCATGTCATTATATATTTGTCAAAACTCATAGAATGTACAACACAGAGAGAACCCTAATGTAACTATGGACTTTAGTTAATAATATTGTATAAACATTGGTTCTTCATCAGTTGTAACAATGTACCACACTGATGTAAGATGTAAATAGTAGGGGAAACTGTGTGGTAGGGAGAAGGGGTATATGGGATTTTCTCTACTTTCCACTCAGTTTTTTTCTATAAACATAAAACTGTTTAAGAAAATCTATTAATTGAAAAAGCAGTGCTTGACTGAAAAAGTGATACACATTCACATATATACCTACATTCTACCTGTTGTATAAAGCTACTCTTATTTATTAATAAGTAGAATACACCTAATATTTTTTAGGCTCTGCTTTTTAATGGTATACATATCTGATGTATAAACACATTTTGTTTGATATTTGAGGGTTTTTTTCCCCTTCTGAAACCATTTATTGAGTGTATACTTTCTGGCAGAAACTTTTAGGTATTTTTCATTTAGTTTGAAGTAGATACTATTTACTCCATTGCACAGTTGAAAAAGCTCTGACCCAGAGAAGTGAAGTGGCAAGGCTGGTGCTTGAATCTAGGCCTGTTTGGCTCTAAAACCTGTATGCTATATAGCCTTTGTAATTCACAAAGACTTGTTTTTTGAAATTGCTCAAATTTATCCCCTAATGTAAGTGCCTTTAGAGCAAAAATATCATTGAAAGAGATTGTCTAGGTTTGAATCTTGGCTTTACTGTCTGCTTTTGCCTTGTGTTTTTAACTAGGTTATATTACCTCTTTTTATGCTCTAGTTTCCTTATGTGTTGAATGGAGATAGTAATTGAAATTGTGAGGATTAAATGAGTAAATGTATGAAAAGCTTTTAGAACAGTGCCTGGTATAGAATATGAGTTACATAAATGTTAGCTATTAATTAGTAGTGGAATATTTCCTCATTTCATAGATAAAAGAACCTGAGAACCAAAGAAATTAAATGGTTTTCTGAGTCTTACAACTTTCTAAAGTCACATAGCTATTAAATGGCAAAGTTGAGGTTTTTTATTTCAAGGTCAGAATTTTATCCACTGTTAATGTTTTTTTTGTTTGTTTTTTAATATAATTTTTCTTAGCTTCTTCCCTGCTTTCTTGCTTCTTCTTTTCTTTTAAATATTTTATTTATTCTATTTGAGGGAGACAGAGATAGGGAGAGAGAGCACAAGGCGGGGCGGGGGCAGAGAGGAAGAAGCCGACTCCCCGCCAAAGCAGGGAGCCTGATGCGGGGCTGGATCCCAGGACCCTGGGATCATGACCTGAGCTGAAGGCAGACAGTTAACTGACTGAGCTAGCCGGGTGCCCCTCTTCCCTGCTTTCAAATTACTTTCTTAATATGGTTGAATTTTTGGCTTTACCTTTTTACAGAGTGAAGCACATGACCTTTGCTGTCAGTTCTCAAATGAACACATAGCAGTCTTTTTTTGGCTGCTGTATTCACAGCTAAACACTGAGTGGCTGAATCCCCTAGAATGGTGAAGTGGGTTTGGGAATGGGAATTGCTGAAAACTTCTTTGTGTAGTACGATCTTTATACAAGAGGATCTTTGACATGTGTCTTAAACCATGGGATCATGTTTTGGATTGTTTCTTAATTTTGTTGTATGAAAAGACCCTATGAATTGCAGCATGTGTGTGTTCCCACCCTACCATTGTGTGATATGTGTAACAAAGTAAGTCTGATTGATTGGTTCAATTACATGATTTTTTTAAAAAAAAAATCAAGTTTCACTAGCTTATTTCAGGTGGATTTTGTAGAGTCAGGGAAGTTGGTGACAGGATATGAATAGTTTTGCATGTAGGTCACAGCTGAGTATCATTTGTGGGTCTGTTTTTTCATGTGCAGTATTGGGGAGCATTAAATGTAACTTTTCTGGTTTCAGAAACTCAAAAAGGATTTAAAAAAATTTTTTTAGATTTATTTATTAGAGAGAGCATGTGAGTGGGGAGGGGGGAGGGGCTCAGGGAGAGGGAGAGAGAGTCTTAAGCAGACTCTGCACTGAGCACAGAGCCTGATGTGGGGCTCTTGATCTCACAACCCTGAGATCATGACCTTGGTGGAAACCAAGAGTCAGATGCTCAACTGACTGTGCCACCCAGGCGCCCCAAGGATTTTTTTCTTTAAGAGAGCAACTGATAGTATTAGGAGACTTACAGACAAAAGTATAGGACGGTTCTTTATTTAAAGGAAATTTAAATGAAAGATACTGAGATGAAGAGGAAGCTATTTTTTTGTGAGTTTACATATTCTGTGGTATGTAAATAACTTCTGATATCCGCACAGCTAAGCATGTATTCTTATTTGATGGTTGCTCTCTAGTTTTTTTCTTTTTAAACATCTTGGCTTATAATTTTATAAGGATTTCATCAGTGCTCAGAAGAGTTTACTTTTACCCTACCTTGAATGAAATCTCATAAAGATGGAGCAAAGGGGTAATAGAATAGTGATTAGGCCTCTGGGCAGAAATACACAGTGGGATTTTGGTGAGAGTCATCCATGGGTAATGAAGTCAGGATCTAGTGAATATTCAGGAGTTTGTCATAACAGCACATATAGGTTGAAGTCAGGAGGCAGGGTCTCTTGGGAGTTAGGCGAACAGAACCAAATCAGCCTTCTGAATTTTAGGCCTAAAAATGATTAAAGAAGAAACACTGTGGCAACATATACTGGCAATATCAAATGGAAAAGCTTTATGGTCTCAATCAGCGGTGGTGTATTTTCAGGTGTATTATCTACTTTTTGGATAGATCTGGCTAATGCCAATTTCTAATTGAAAATCTTAGGGTTAATTGCAGTGTTGTTGCCACAGATAGTAGTATTACTTTTTCAGGTAGTACTTCTTTACTGAATGTCTCTCTCTATTTATCTCATTGAGTGCAAGTCAACCAGCTGCCACATTGTGACTACCAGGAGTGTTCCTTTTTTGGCTATATTACTTAGGCTCTTGGCCCCAGGCCCTCAAAAGATACACTAACTTTTTGTTTGAAATGAGGTAATTTTCCTTTATAAAGATTACTTCTTTTTATATCTTTTTTAATTTTTTAAATTTATTTGACAGAGAGACAGAGAGGGAACACAAGCGGGGGTGGGGTGGAGTGGGAGAGGGAGAATCAGGTTTCCTACTGAGCAGGGAGCCCGATGCGGGGCTCGATCCCAGGACCCTGAGATCGTGACCTGAGCTCAAGGCTGACGCTTAACGACTGAGCCACCCAGGCGCCCCAAGATTATTTCTTTTTAGTCAATAACATGTTGATGGGCTCCACACTCAGATATGAAACTAATTGTAAATAATCATTTTTGAAAAGTTTTTCTTTTTCTCTTGCAGGTGTATTCTAGAGAATAAGTCTTCAAACATCTTTGCCATATTGACTCTGAGTTGTCAGGGGACTCAGGCTTATGAGGAGGTACTGTCACACAAAACAGTGTCTAGTGAAGACGACAAGAAAGTGGGGAAAGGATTGGAAAAAGAAGCTAAAACACTATAGAAAACCATGGTGGGTATTATTTGTGTTTTCTTAATTTAGTTATAAAAGACTGCAGTAGTTTAAAATTGGAAATGTTAATAGTGAAGGCAAGTGAAAGACAGTGGTGTTAATTTTTGGCCCTAGTGTATCAGATAAATATGGTACTCTCCTTTTTAAGCAAAGCCAATGAGTTCAGATTTATTATGAGCCCTTTAAACCACAAGATGGAGCCCCATGAGCCCTCAGGCCATAAATTATTAAATACAAAGAAGAGAAGGCTCATAAATAATATTTTCTAATAAAACTGGCATTAGCAAACTGATATAAGGATGGCTTAGGTGACCTTGAACTTGAAATTATGTAATTTTTCTCTAGTCTTCTACCTGACGTTCAGTTTTTTTCCAGTGGAAATTAAAAATCTTGAACTAATCCTTTAATGAGTGATGCGAATGGTGTAGAAGTTTATGAAATGTTTGAGTATTGAACTCAAAAAGTTACCTTTTTCCATATGCTTTCAAAATAACACGGTCAAGTGTTGACTGTATTGGGGGCACTGAATCTAACCTCAAGTAAAAATCTTGCTTTTTTTGTGGAAAGTTCATACTCAAATTGGATGAGATGTTATATGAGATCATAATATCTGGTGCCTAGTGTTTCAGTTGGTAAAATGTGTTGATTTTTTTTCTTCTAGTATTTTGGTTCTGGAGGATGTTGTGTGAATTTTTTCCCTAAGTATAAGTGAGAAAAGGCTTAAAAAAGATGTTATAAGTGGGAGAAAAAGCACAAAAATATTAATCATCAGTATGTTTGAAATATGTTGTTTAGCAAGTCTGATGGTATTTCTTTAAGTGTTAGTTGATTTTTAAAAAAATTTGTTCTAGGGATTATAACTTACTTGACTTGCTTTTAGAGAAGAAATTCTCCAAATATTTTAGTTCTGGATGGTGGGGAAAAATGTTAGTTAACTTGGGATTTTCTCTGTCATTTAGTTTTAGGTGAAGTGTAAGGAAGGACACTCTGACTTGTGTTTCCTTGAATATGAATTATGTGCCTCTTCAATTTATTTATTATAGTCTTGATTTTCTTACAATTTAAATGCTTTTTAATATTATTTGTCATAGTTGATAAAAATTCCTTTCCTAGTTTATTCATTTTAAATTTAGATTTTCTGGTGTTTACATAATTTTGTGTCTACATAATTTAATTGGTTGGTAGGTGTTTTCCAATTTCTCTTATTGCCTTACTTCTTAGATCTTAGAGTTGAATGATTAACTTTCTGTTTCTGCATATTTATTTCTAATTTTAATTTTTTAAATCCTTAAATAAATCCTTTTGGATCTTGTTGGGGTAAATAAAATTGCCCTCCCCAATTTTTTTCCTTTTTTTTTTTTTTTGTAATACTGCTTATTCTTCCTTTCATCATTGTTTCATGATGCTTGTCCTATCACAAACAGTAGAGTCTTGGATTTATTATTCTTGAATTTAACATTGGCAGTCTGTTATTTAACACCAAAGGTTTATGGTATGTAGCAATATGTCATTTTGTTAAGATAAGGCCAGTGTGCAGGACTGAGTAATTTAGCTAAGTAACTTAGTAACTCACCATAAAACTAAATGACAGAGAAGATCCCAAGTTAACATTTTTTCCTCCACCATCCAGAACTAAAAAATTAGTAAATTTCTTCTTCTCTAAAGAGCAAGTCAAATAATTTAATAATTTATCTCTAGAACAACCTGGCCATCTCCAATTTGTTACATGGCTTTTTTGTTTTCTTGTTACTTATTTTGGGATATGTGAGTAAATCTCAAGAAGTGATTAAAAATTGTTTTCTTTGTGGCAGAAGACTCCAGTTAGAAAACTGGTTGTGGACTGTGAGCAAGGAAGAAATCTAAACAGAAATGGCTTTTATCTAGAAAAAAGGAAAGCTTTGTGATTGATTTTAGTCCTTATAATTGAAGGTTCCAAAGGTTTACTTATGTTTTTAGTTATAGTTTGCTTCATTTTATAGGGGACAGTAATACTGTAGTATTAATTTACTAGTGTCCAAATTAGTATGATTTTTAAACATTAATATTCAAACAAAAAACAAAAAAAGAGATAGGACTGATAAGGAATTGAGAATATTTTAGTTTGTGGTAGACTTCAGAACAAAATATTTACCATCTACTAACATATAAGTTCATATAAGTAAAGACACTGTAGCCACCCTTTAAATGGAATACTTGAGCTTTATGGAAACTCACCAACTTATCCCCATTCATTTTGCAGTGTACTGGTACAAGTGTCTTCATGGTATTTGTAAATTTGGAAATATTCAAAAGTTTTTGGAAGTGTGACTCATGAGTGTGAAGGATCTACTCTATTAAATTTTCATGAAATTCACTATTTCTAGGCTCTAATCTCCACTGATTTCTGGGCCAGCGTGTCATTTTAATTATTGCTTTTTAAATTTTTGATATTTTGTTTCAGTGTAATGGTACCACTCATCCATCTTTGTAGAATATTTCTTGATACTTTCATTGATTTTTTTTTTCTCCAAATGAGCTTTAAAATGATTTTTGTTGAGTATTAAGTAAAGCTGTCTTGAGGGGATTTTGATTGAGAATGTAATACATTTGTAATTTACTTTGGGAAGTTGATTCTTTTGTAGTATGTATTTTCCCCATTTTGGAGTTTGGAATGTTTCCTGCTAATCTAAAAAATTAAGGTCTTGCTCCAAGAGTTTGAATGCCAAATAGTAAATAGAGTTCTGATGTGATCCATAGTTTCTCTATAGTGTTGACACATACCTTTGTATTTTATATTATTACTGTATTATGAAATCTCAATATTTCAAGGTGCAAAAGTCTTCAATAGTTTGGACAGGAGTGACTGGGTATCATGAGTCACTGTCATGCATTCCTAGATACTTTGTCAAAGCTAGGAAGTATCTGTTTCTCGCAGATGGTGTGTGATACAGATGATCTTTTTTGAAGTGGTATTCAAAATACTAGATTCAGCTAAAAGGTAGCATGTACATGATATCTAGAGTGACCTGTATGAATCTTACCAAAACATGAATGAAAGATCTCTAATTTTCTATTGTGGAGTTCAGTAGAATGAGGTTTTACTTTCTATTGTGTGTATTTTTTTTTTTTATTGTCTCAACATTAATTATTTCACAGTAGTTTGACAGTTAATGCTATGACTTGACAAATATATTTGTTTCTTTTTTTAATATATTTGTGTATCATACTTTTCAGGTAACATTACTTGTATTGAAGTAATTGTTTTCTGTCTTCTGACAGAGATCTATTAGATCTTTTGCCAATGATGATCGCCATGTTATGGTGAAACATTCAACAATCTATCCATCTCCAGAGGAACTTGAAGCTGTTCAGAATATGGTGTCTACTGTTGAATGTGCTCTTAAACATGTCTCAGATTGGCTCGATGAAACAAATAAAGGCACAAAAACAGAGGGCGAGACAGAAGTGAAGAAGGATGAGGCCATGGACACCTATTCCAAGTAAGTGTGGCCTGACCTTTGTGGTGCTTTATTGCAGTGCTCAGAAAATCTCAGAGTCCTATCCCATTGGGGTTCATTTGGTATAGGGTGTTCTTTAGGTTTTCTCATTTATTTGACTGTAAACGGGGAAGTAAATGTTTGTGGAATTTTTCCGAGTTACATTTGAAAGGAAGGCAAGAAAGGAATACCAATGAGACCAGGAAAAGAAGATGGACTTGTTCAGGATGCCTTTTGAGAGTGCACCAAGCCCTTTAAAATTGTTATTTTTGGAGATTATGAAATGTCACCTTTTTCATGTGTTGGTTCAGCCTTCTAAATTCAGAAATAAATAGTGTTTTTGGTCTCTGGGGAAATCATAAAATGTCATTTTTTTTTTTTAGGTATTTAAAAATCCTGGTGGAGAAGAAAGAGTGCAGGAAAATGTGTTCTAAATGTATTTTTGACCATATCTACCTTGTTGATTCCCAGGATTCAACACAGTGGCTGGCATGTAGTAAATGCTCATTGGATATTTGTGGAATGAATGAAGGACTAATAGGAGCCAGACCCTTCAGCAGTTATAGCAGAGTATTCTCAGTGCTGTAACAATAATAAGAGATGAGTGAGATGAAGCTTCATGATAACTGGAGTTAGATCATGAAACTCTGTATGCCCTACTAAGCTTACTGTTTTGGCCAATGTCACTATAATTGGAATAAGTGTGATTTACTTTGAAAGAAGAAGCTCATTTGATTGTACTATATTTATAGGATTAAGAGCATTGCTTTGGCTACAACTTACAAATTAAAGATAGAGGTTATAGAATTTTTTTTCCAACTTTCAATTCTAAATGTGATAAATAGATAAAGAATAGTGGGGAACTTTTGATAAATTGAATTTCTTAACTGAAAGATAGTGTAACATTTTCATCTTTAGATGCAAGATAATCAGGATCAGTTTTCAGCTTAAGAGCATAATTCCTTGAATTTGTTAACTGTTTACAGGTGATATCTACATTGTATATAGTCCCAGCCTTGTCAGCTTGGAGACTCTTGGCAGTAATTCAATTTTTCTTGCATATGATGGCTTTAAAATAGATACTGTCAAATTTTGAGGTTTATGTTAATTAGTAGTATCCACTAATCTGGCTCTGTGTATCCCAGTCCCTGTGCAAGTTAAATAGTTGTGCAGTCCATATTTAAATTGTACTTTGGAATGTGTTTATGCCCCTTCAAAAACTTTTTAAAAAATTTTGATAAAATATGCATAACATAAAATTTACCATTTTTAAGTGGAGTTTCATTTATCTTTGGAATTCAGGCCTTCTTAATTTCTGTTGTTTGTTTTTAAGGCTGTGCAGACTTTTGAAAAGTGCTCCAGCAGACTTTTGCTTAACTGGATCAGGTCACTGTATTTTAAAGGTTTTTAAAAGATAATGTGTTCCACGCTTCCATTTGGACTTGTAAATATAGCTCTGTGTGTGGGTGCTCTAGACTGTCTTTGTCCCAGGTTGAGGACTTGTCTTAATTCCTCCCATGTGTCGGAGCTCAAGGAGGGCAGAATGTTTGGGTCCTTATTTTGTATAAAACAGAGGCAGGCACATCTTCTAAGAACAGAGCTGTCTTCCAGTAATGGACACGAGTTGATCTCCTGATGTATGCTAAGTACTACAGAAGGCACCAAGATGGGTGAGGGCTAGCTTCTATTTATTTATTTATTTATTTATTTATTTTTTTAAAGATTTTATTTATTTATTTGAGAGAGAGAGAGAATGAGAGACAGAGAGCATGAGAGGGAGGAGAGTCAGAGGGAGAAGCAGACTCCCCGCCGAGCAGGGAGCCCGATGTGGGACTCGATCCCGGGACTCCAGGATCATGACCCGAGCCGAAGGCAGTCGCTTAACCAACTGAGCCACCCAGGCGCCCCTAGCTTCTATTTATTAAGCAGCTTTTATTGCCAGGCACTGTTAGGCAGCTTTTATCCGTGTGCTCTTATTTTACCTTTTAACAAACTGACTCAAAAGTCAAAGAAAGTTCCCACTATTTGTATTATTAGGAATATTAGGGTTCTGTTCTCAGTTTTAAGTAATTCCCTATATTTGAGGTGTTTGCTTTACAGTATCCTATATTCAAATTCATTATTCAAATTCAGGACTGAAGTAGGAGTTCCTTTCTCTGCTCAGTCATGCTGTCATCTGCATAAGACCAAGTATATCCTAAAAAATAAAAAAAAAGACCAAGTATATCCTAATTATGACATAGAATTTAATAAGTAATAATGGCTAGTTAATAGCTGCCATTTATTGAATGCCAGTTACTGTAGCAGACTATTTTTCACATTACCTTACAGCAAACCTGCTAGTCTCGGTCATTATCATTCCTCTCCTCTGCTCCTTTTTCCCTATGAAATTTCTGCTTCACATCTGTATATGAAAAGAGTGACTCAGAATTATTAACAAACTTTAACTTGCTTGAGGTCAGTGAATGAGTATGTGTGGTGGGTCAGGATTCATATTCATCTGTTGGACTCCAGATCCAATTTTCTTAGCATCTTTGTCTCAAATTCCTGTGACTAAAATGTGAAAGTATGGAGCAGGGAGAGATTATATGCTGGTTCTGGGGATTAAAAGAACTTTATGAAGGAAGTAGCATTTGCGGTAGGCTCAGAGTATGGGAATGCTTTTGGCAGGCAGTTGAAAGTGGAAGAAAAAAATAAATCTCAGCAAAGTTCTAGGTGTGAGAAAGCTTAGGGACCATTTAGGGATTAATAGCTATTGTTCATTGAGCTATTAATGTATGCCAGTATCTGCACTAAGTTCATTACTTACGTGATGTTCTTAGGACCACTTGTAAGAAAGGTATTTTTCTTTTTTTTTTTTTTTACAAATGAGAAAGTAAGCTCAAAAGAGTCAGGTAATTTGTCATTTACCCAGTGTCATAGTAGTGAGTGGCAGAGCCAGAATTTGAACGATGAAGTCATGTTGTCTTCTCACTTGCCTCCCAGTATGCTAAGTGCCTAAGTGTTCAGTGGGACACTAGGAAAGTAATAGGCAGAGTGCCATCCATGCAGTGCTCTTGGAAGATTATTCTGGTAGTGGTGGTATACAGGGGATTGGAATGGCAGAAGTTACTCATCAAAGCCAGTGAAGAGATGGTTATTGAAGTAGTCTAGGTGATACGTAGTAAGAGCCTGAACAGAAACTAGTTTGAAGGCATTTGTTCGAGGGTGATCGTGGAGGGAGAATTTATTAACTATTACTAGATTTGGGAGAATGAGAAGAAGAGAGGACAGGGACACAGAAGAAGAAAGAATCAAAGGCGATGGACTCTCTTCTTAATATCAAATAATTTCCTATTTGGGTCACTTGCTTTAAAACTCTTTTTCTTTCTGTCTATACTTCTACCTCCTTTTATAGTTTTTCATTGATTTAATGTTTATTGAATGTCTAAGGTATGCCAGCCACTTAACCAGTGTCTGGATTATTTATTACTTCTGTCTTGTTTCTCCTGCCACAGTGTTTCTCTCCCTTATCCTTTCTCTGGTTCATTCTCCACTCCACTGATTCTTTGCCCCAGCTAGAATGACCTTTTTTTTCTCTCTAACCATATTGAGACTGCTGAAGTCAGACTTTGAGGTTGCCTTGCTTGGCCTCTTTAATTTTGACCTCTCCTTCTGAACTTGGGAAGCAACCATAATAATTTAAAGAACCTGAGCATTGTGATCACACCAACTTGAGTTTGGAATCCAGGCTTTGCGTTTTACTCTCTCTGTGAACTTGAACAATTAATTAGCTTTTCTGAGATTGACATCCCTTGTCTTTTTTAAAAAAAATTTTTATTGTTATGTTAATCACCATACATTATATCATTAGTTTTTGATGTAGTGTTCCATGATTCATTGTTTGTGCATAACACCCAGTGCTCCATGCAGAACGTGCCCTCTTTAATACCCATCACCAGGCTAACCCATCCTCCCACCCCCCTCCCCTCCGGAACCCTCAGTTTGTTTTTCGGAGTCCATTGTCTCTCATGGTTCGTCTCCTGCTCCGATTTCCCCCCCTTCATTCTTCCCCTCCTGCATCTTCTTTTTTTTTTTTTTTAACATAATTGCATTATTTGTTTCAGAGGTACAGATCTGTGATTCAGTAGTCTTGCACAATTCACAGCGCTCACCATAGCACATACCCTCCCCAATGTCTATCACCCAGCCACCCCATCTCTCCCACCACCCCCACTCCAGCAACCTTCAGTTTGTTTCCTGAGATTAAGAATTCCTCATATCAGTGAGGTCATATGATACATGTCTTTCTCTGATTGACTTATTTCGCTCAGCATAACACCCTCCAGTTCCATCCACGTCGTTGCAAATGGCAAGATCTCATTCCTTTTCATGGCTGCATAATATTCCATTGTATATATATACCACATCTTCTTTATCCATTCATCTGTTGATGGACATCTTGGCTCTTTCCACACTTTGGCTGTTGTGGACATTGCTGCTATAAACAACGGGGTGCACGTACCCCTTCGGATCCCTACATTTGTATCTTTGGGGTAAATACCAAGTAGTGCAATTGCTGGATTGTATGGTAGCTCTGTTTTCAACTTTTTGAGGATCCTCATACTGTTTTCCAGAGTGGTTGCACCAGCTTGCATTCCCACCAACAGTGTAGGAGGGTTCCCCTTTCTCCGCATCCCCGCCAACATCTGTCGTTTCCTGACTTGTTAATTTTATCCATTCTGACTGGTGTGAGGTGGTATCTCATTGAGGTTTTGATTTGGATTTCCCCGATGCCGAGTGATGTGGAGCACTTTTTCATGTGTCTGTTGGCCATTTGGGACATCCCTTGTCTTTTAAATGCAAGCTTCTTGTGAGGCTTATTTTTTTATTTTTTAAAGATTTTATTTATTTTTGAGAGAGAGTGTGTACACATGGTGGGGAGGGGCAGAGGGAGAAGCTGACTCCCCGCTGAGCAGCGATTCTGATGCTGGACTCCATCCCAGGACCCCAGGATCATGACCTGAGCCAAAGGCAGACGCTTAACGGACTGAGCCACCCAGGTGCCCTTGTTGTGAGGTTTAAATGAGAGTTTGTGACATTCAGTTTGTTCTCAGATGTTACTTTCTCTTCCCCTTTTAAGCAGGTTACTTTTTGTACTTTACTACAGTGTGAGCCTCAGGAGCAGGAGAGATTGGATCTCCTTTAGTATACTTTCTGTACTCAGACACTTGCTTACTTGTTGAATGACTGCTAAGGTTAGTTACATTTTCACTTGTGATAAGGGAAATGAACCGGTAAGAAATTTTTAGTATTAAAATCAAGGGTAGATATTAACATTATTTTTATGCACCATTCATGATGTGATATTCTTTGAATGTTTGTTCTTTTAGCCACGACTGGATTTAGAATGCATATACTGGCAGATTATCTTTGGTCTGTTCCTTCTTTCCTCAGCTCTTTAGTTTTATCACATTGTTCTGCTTTCCCCATAAGCTTTTGTGGATTCCTGGAATGATACAGCTAGAAGGGATGAGCTAAGGCTCATGCAGCTGATGGCTGTTTTGCAGTTATGGGTACTGAGCCAGCAGGCACCAGTAAGAATAGAGTTCAGGTCTTTTAGATTTCCACCCTGGTGCTCTTTTTCAGTATACTTTGGTGTTCAGGTTTCTCACAAATTTCTTTAATTACTAATAAAAAGATAGGAGGAAGTTTAAAAATATTTTAAAAAATGTTTAAGAGGATGTAGTACATATAGACTTTCCTAACAAGCACTGTAACTGTAATAAAGAATTAAAAGATCTGTAGTATGAAATAGGCTCCCTGTTGATTCCCTGGGGAAGATAGATACTTTATTAGTCTTAAATCTGAGACTTAATTTTTGATGTCTGGATTTATATACTCATCAGTTCATATGGATATCCAGGAAGCCAAATGATGATTAAGTTATAGTTTGGGAAATAGGTTGTAAAAGTAATCATTTAGACTTTTATTTTTAGGGATCAAGGTGGTCGGACATTGTGTGGTGTAATGAGGATTGGCCTGGTTGCAAAAGGCTTGCTGATTAAAGATGATATGGACTTGGAGCTGGTTTTAATGTGCAAAGACAAACCCACAGAGACCCTGTTAAATACAGTCAAAGATAATCTTCCTGTTCAGATTCAGGTGAGTACAGTTTAATTGCACCTCTAGGAGAATTTGTAAAAAGGTGAAAATAGGTAGCAACCTTGATGAAATTAATAATAAGAAATTGGTAATAGTAAAGGGTAGATGCAGACAAAGGAAATACTGCTACTCTGGGTCAGTGACTCATCCATCACATTTAAAACAAACTTCTGATGATTAGTACTCAGGATATATTTACTAGATTAAGAAGGCTTTTAAGGTACAGTCTTCAATTTTTAGGTATATCTTGCTGAGAGGCTTCATGTTTTTCAGACTAGGTCTCTCAGTTTTATAAACTTCCTAGAAGGGTTGGTATAATGCAGAAAAGATCAAAAAGAGCGTAGACAACTAGAAACTTTCATAGGTGATAATAAAATTGAAAACTCAGTTAATTTAACAGTCACCCTTTCATTCTGTTAATAGAAAGTCACTATTAATTCCTTGTTCCAGACCTTTTTTCCAATTGGATGCTTTTAGAAAATTTTGATGTTGGCATGCTTTTTGGAGAATGCTGTGAAGGCGGAAGGCTCCTCAGGGCTGAAGACAGTGGGTTGGTCTGGGGCAGTGGCCGCCCTAGGACTTGCTCTGCCCGTCTGCTCCGAGGGCCCGCTGCATCACTAACTGGAAGGCTGTGATCATCTTTCAGTTTCACTTGTGTTGTCTGTGGTATAATCAGATTGTAGCTTTTTGATGATCTCGTATCAGTTAGTCCTTACATCCGTGTCATATAGATACCAGCCCTCAGGGTCCCACAGTCCTTTGAGTTGAATGCTCTCTTGTGTTTAGTTCTTTTATTTGTATTTCTTCTAAAAAGGTTCTTTCTCCCCCCAAGTTACATGAATTCTAAATTTGTTTTTATTAGCTTTGTTACTGGATACTTTTCTTTCACACTTACAAGTTGATCTTTAAGACCATCTTCCTGACTTTTTTATCTACTATTCTTGACACTCAAATTTGTGTTTAAGTGTCACATTTCCCTATTTTAATTTTTGGAGCATTATATTTTCATTTTGCCTTAGATCTCAAGATATGGTTTTCTAAGTGACTGAACATATATTTGGCTTTTCCATTTTCAGTTCTCATGAAGAAATTTTTTGCTCTTTCATAAGGTTAAATTTATTCTAAAAATTATTTTAAGTCCTTTTGTCATCATTTGGGAAGGGAGAGTGGTGAGCAATATGGAGTACAATAATAGAGCCTTTTTTTTTTTAGAGACTGGGGGGGGTGGGGAGTGGGGGTTGGGGGGGCAAAGGGAGAGTGAGGGAGAGAATCTTAAGCACAGGGCTTGATGTGGGGCTCAATACCATGACCCTGAGATCATGATCTGAGCCGAAATCAAGAGTCGGATGCTTAACCGACTGAGCCACCCAGGCCCCCCAGTAGAGCTTTTAAAAAACAGTGAGCTCAATAACAGGAGTTTCTGGCTAGCTATACTTTTTGTTATTAGAATGTTAATAAAATTTCTCATTTCTATTTTTTATATTGTTTTAAAATGTAATCTGTATTCCTGCTTTCATTGCAGTGAACACTGTTACTTTTATTTTTTATTTATTTATTTTTAAAAAGATATTTATTTATTTGAGAGAGAGAGAATGAGAGAGAGAGAGAGCACAAGAGGGAAGAGGGTCAGAGGGAGAAGCAGACTCCCCACCAAGCCGGGAGCCCGATGCAGGACTCGATCCCGGGACTCCAGGATCATGACCTGAACCAAAGGCAGTCGCTTAACCAACTGAGCCACTCAGGCGCCCAGCACTGTTACTTTTAAATCTAGGATAAAGTAATAATTCATGGAAGCTTTTCAACCATCTCACCCCTGTTTCTGCTCCCTGTAGCGAGTCCTGTTTCTTATGAGAGTGGTCCTATTCCTTAGTTCTGTCAGGTTGGAAAAGGAGTTGAGAACCAGGGCTATAAATAAGTGAAGTTCTTATTCTGAAAATCTGTCAAATTTCTCTAGTATTGATATGAGAGATTGGGCCAAATTTCAGTCTGCATTAATAGAGCTTTCTCTGTGCAGATCACAACTGTGTAAACTCTACATTTTTTGTGTCCTTGGTGTGAGTCTTTATTTCTGGGCACCACAGTTTTAAAATGTTCTTGTTGAGCTAGCAAGTAAGTGTTCAAGGGAAGAACCCAGAAGAAAGTGCAATCTGTATAAACCATTTTAAATTTGAAGAGACTGGGGCTTTTTAGGCAAGAGAAGACCAAAAAGAGACACATATCTTTTGGTCTTTGAAGGGCTTCTTAGAGAAGATAAAAGAGGCTGAATTCTTAAGACCAGTGGTAGACATTAAGAGAAAAGTATTTCACTTTATCATAGCCAATAGAGTTATCCAACCCTGAAACCAGCTGCTTTGTGTGATGGTTAGGTCCATTACTATAGGTTTTTTGGTAGAGGTATCCAGGTAAAATGGGGACATAATTGTATACCCATCTCAGATTAGCCATTGGGTAATTGGCTCAGAAAGCCAACGTATATGCTCACATACATACACACGTTATTATTATTACTATTAGTATTTCAGAAAATCATTTTAAGCATGATTTCTACCTTTACTCCCTGCCTCCTTGTTTTTTTGATGTTTGTATGGAAAACCAATTTCTGGTATGATACAATCTTGTTTTCTTGTGAATTAAAAATCTTTTTCCTGAGCACTTACCATAGCAAAACTTTCAGTAGTTTAACTACCTTAATTAAATTTCGGTTGTACCGTACCTTTTCTCTACATACTCTTTTCTAGGTCAATTTTAGAACTTCCTTGAGCAAGGGATAAGGGTGACCAAAACCAGGAATCACTTTTGATTAGCCTGAAACTTACACCATGGTGATCTGCATGCATAGTTGAAGATTTATTTTGACTCATTCTCTGCTGGCATCTTTATTGTTATTATAGTGTTGATGTAAACAGGCTTCTCCTTTTTCTCTGTATTCTAGTTCTGGTTTTTCCAGTGACTGTGTGACCTTTCCCTTCCTTGGTTTCCTTTATTCAAAATTAGGATAATGAATTTTCTATTTTGCTATCTTTTTTGCTATAAATATTTAATGGTAAAATGCTATTTTTATGAAAAAGGCTTTGAGTTCTTTTAATGCACACTGATACGCAAAGATCTAGTAGTGTTTCCATTCAGCTGTTTATGTCAGGTAATAGATACAAATTTCACCACCAAGTAAGACCCTGTGTAACTTATTAAGCTGTATGTTTAATGTATAATAATAAATATAGCTTAATATGTGATTCTAATTGGTGATTATTTTGTGGAAGGCCCTTAAATTATACGTGTATAATTATATGCTAAAAGAAGCACTGTATGTTTCCCTGTGGATGTCAGGTGACTTGTCCTATAATGTTAGGTCTCACTGGAGTGATCTCTGAGACCTAGCTGTCCTTTGGGAAAGGAAGTGACTTGTTTATACTAATCTTTTTGCTGGTAAGGGACAGTGCAGAGATCCTTTCTCGTTCTTTCTTACTTGATTCTCTTTAACAATCTATATAATCCTATATAAAAATCAATTTATCTTATATTTGTAAGTCCTTAACAAGTAGGAGTTCCTTTTGAGACAGTCCTGTCAAAAAGGGATTTGGCTTAGAGAACATTCTCAGCAATTTATTATTCTACAGTAGTTCTCTGTAAGAATTTTAAGAACAACACTTTACCCATTATCACATAATGATGCTGTTGGTATTTTACTTTCATATTAGAAAGAATTGTTTTAAAGATTGTTTAGTAATTGTATAGATAGTTGACAGTGTGGTTGCATTTTTAGTGTGGAGAATGAAGATTTGTTGTGGTAAGTTGGGAGGAGAGAGAAATGTTATCCTTAAACTAAAGAACTAGTTAAAGACTTTCAGCCCACTATTACTAATAGTTAATAACATTTGAAAACTAAGGGGCAGTCATTCATTTATTGAGATTTTAATCTAATTAATTAGGTGTTTTTGAAATCTTGGTAACTTTCAGAAACTCACAGAAGAGAAATACCAAGTGGAACAATGCGTAGATGAGGCTTCTATTATAATACGGAATACAAAAGAGCCCACGCTGACTTTGAAGGTGATACTTACTTCCCCTCTGATTAGGGACGAATTGGAGAAGAAGGATGGAGGTACACGTGTATAGATTTTGTTTTGCATAAGACCTCTCTTGAATGCTATGTTAAGTGTGCTTAATGGATTTAAGGAATAACTGTCTTCATTTGTTTTATGCCACTCGTAGTATTTTAAAAAGCTTTATTTCTACACGATTGCCGTATTTTGCAAATATGTATACATTTGAAATATGTGTTAATTCAGAAACCTGTTGATTATCATGTTGGTCTTAACTCTGCTTTAGTTTTTATACTGTTACGGTGTTCTGTTTTCCTTTGTCTATTATTACATTGTTATTGGTATCAGCCAACCTAGTCTATGTAGTTGGGCTTTTAGGTCTGATTTTAGGATTAAATGTGGTCCAGAACAATATTGTTTTCAAAGTTTACTCACTCATTGTTTCAAGTTACTTATTTGTACATTGCTCTTGACTTCTAATAACTGTTACAGCCTTGTAAGATTTATGCTTTACCTAATTGTCCATGTGTAAATATGTTTTATAATGTAAGAGATATAAACTGGGGGATTGTTTTCTTAAAAATTAATCTTTAGTAAATTTTTTTCTAGGAGGTTTGTGATCCTGTTAACATTTTGTATGTGATATATGTGGGAATTAATGCTTTAAACTAACTTTCTTCTGAAGTTAAAAATTCTTGTATGGCAGTGTCATCATAAAAGTAGAGTAAGAAATCTGTATTCAGCTTTGAGAAGGAATAATGGAGCTGGACTTCTTTATCTGATGTTTTTATCCTGTCAAGTTAGCTTGTTTCTGCCTCTCATTCCTATCCCTAGAAACACTTGCCATGTGATATTTGTCCTCTTGTCAGACCTTTGACCAACTGGCCCTTCTCTGTCATGACAATTTAGAGGCAGTGTGGCTTATCTGGGCCAGTGGGGACTCCCTTAGGATTGCTGTTTTTTCATCACTAGACATTCAACAAGTCCCATTACTTACTCCCTTATCTGAAATACCAGTGCAGTAAGAAATACTGGTCAGTTTCTTAATTTATGTCAAATTGACAATAAAGGTGTATTAAAAGACACATTAGTGATGTTAGGATTGAGAAATTTCGAGTTTTGGCAGACATGTCTCATAGAATCTCTTAAAGTAAAAATGATATACTCCTTTAAAAAAATTTTTTTTTTGGAATAACTAAAATCAGTTATCCCATACCCAACAGATATAAAGTAGACACATTATGACTCAAGTTTTAAAATTAAAGTGCATCCAATCTGTAATTGGGTTTATGCCAGTACTTTTTTTTTTTTTGCTGTATATAGTATCTCTAATACCTCTGAAGAACCAATCCTAAGCAGCTTTTTTAACAGCTTTACAGTTCACCATTAACTGTAGAATTATAAAATGATTTCTGAAGTGTCAAGATAATTCTGTTAACTCTGGTAAGCTGTGTTCTACTTGACCCTCTAGTGTAAAACCAACCACTTCTAAGGATAGTTATAATTATAGGTATTATTAATTATTTGAGTATAGAGAGAGGAAAAAAAGACTGAAATCACCAAAGACCAGATTAATTCTGCATCTGCTTGTAGCTGTAGGCATCTCTTCTGTTATTTCTTTGAAAATATTAAGAGAACATCAGGCTTCTTTTTTCCCCGTGGTTTTGTATACTTACGTGGGATTAGGTAATAGTTTTCTGTGATACCCTTAAGCTTGGTCTCTTGCTTCTGTAACTTTAATTTCTGTTCACAGAAGCTGGAAACAGAGTTTTACTGTACTGCACCCTTATTAGAAGACTAGTTACTGTAGAATAGTCTCTGTTCAAGGCGTTTGGGTTACTAAAGGATCCCAAGACCTCTTTTTGAGCTGAGTCTCATCAGCTGATATTAACACTATTGTGTGGGATCAGAGAAGGTGAAAGAATCTGCCTGGAGCTAATGTGTAAAACATATTACTTCCTCTCCTTTTGAATGGTGGAAAGATTTGTTTTGCACGTATCGTCCTTAAACTCTCAGCCCTGTTGAGTCACTGTTACCTCTTAGAATTTGTGCATTTTGTCCAACCTGGGCTTTTTCAAAATGCTTCTTGATTTGCACTGCAGTTTTGTGTATTCCTGAGCGCAACTTTTAGGATCCGGCATGACTGAGCATTTGAGACCTGGGCTTATGATTCTATAGGACTTGTTTCCTCCTACCAGACAACTCCTCCCACTTTGATGCAGTTATTTTCAGCTGCATGGGGTGAAAGTACAGGATTCATTTGGGTTCCAGGAATTTCTAAGAGTGGGAGATATCCCCCTTTTCAAAATCTCCGCTCCTTTTCTTTCTCAGTCTTTAAAAAAATATGCATTGTAACTCTCTTTGAGGAGACATTTTCCTATAGAATCTCAACAGCTTCCCTCCCCACAAAACAAACCAACTTTTCACAGTACGTATACACTCACATCTTTCTCTTCCCTCTCTTCACTTGCTGCATATTTGGGTAAAATCTAAAAAAGGGAAAAAAGCGTGATTGCAAGCAGGGAGAACCAGAGGACTGGGGCAGGTGAGAACATCACGCTTAACTCCTTAGGGTTGTCTCTGCAGAAGTAGGTCTAATTATTCATTCAGATTGCTACTTAAATTTTTCAGTGGCCGGAGTATATAGTGAATCTCTTTGGTATTGCTTACTCTTTCACAGGTAAGATTCCTCCCGTGCTGTCAGTCTTCTTGCCATATTCTAACCCTTTACTTGAAGGCCCTGTAGAATAACCACTCCCCATCACCATATACTTCCTGCTAAAGAAGGCGCAGGAGAAGCAGCACTTAGTGCCTGGCAGTTAGGTGTTTGATTCTTAACTCCATTAGGTACTCTTGCTGTGTGATCTTGGACAGGTTTCTTCATTTTAAGCTGTAGATAAGAAACACTTGAGAAAGTTGTTTGAGGTCAAATGACAGAGTTTATGTAGTGTGACCTCTACGATACCTACACAAAGTATTGGCTCAATAGTGGTAGTTACACTTACTCAGCTTATACTAAAAGGACTCCCAGTGCAAACTCACATATGCAAACTGCCTTCAGTTCACAGTGAGAATAACATGTACTTGATAGATCTGAGGAACTGAACCTAAACACAGGTAAACTCTTAAAGATCCACTGAAGTGTAGTATTAGAACCAGTATACTGTTTTTGCTGCAGTGCTTATAATGAGCTGATTTGTTATATAGCTTTTGATTCATCAAGGGGTGGGTGTATTTTTCCCTACCCGTGTCCTTTATCCCTGGTGCCGAGAATGGTACCTAATACACTATAGGTGTGTTGTGCCCCCCACCCCCCGCCAAAAAAAATCTGTTAAATGAATTTTGGAGCCAGCACATTACCTGATTAAATAGGACTGTGTGGTGTGTAAGAAGCATTAACAATGGGCATCTTGATATTCAAGCAATGCATATTGATGATTCAGCTGTGTTAAAGTGTTTTATAACTTACTGTGTTAGAAGCATTTTCTCATATATGATTTAAGCTTCACAACAGCCCTATGAGGTAGATAACTGCCTTGTTTGATAAATGGGGGTTTTACCCTGCTCCTCCCACTCTAAGTCCAGTGTGCTGTCGGCTCCCATTACTCTCTAGGATGAGTGTAGGAGCCTCTTGGCTGATGTAGTTATTCTCAGCCTTACAGGGTCTCAGCTTCTTTTGGTGCTTGTGATTTTAAGAAGTGTATTTGCTGTGAGGGTGGTGAGTTAGCTATTTATTATATTTACAGTGCAGTTCGAAACCAAGTGGATAGGGAACCCACAGCAACTCTTCTGGCTTAGGCTAAGATGAACCTCTGTCCTCAGTTTTGGGGTAGACTTTTAGGGGTTCACAACAGAGAAGCTGCCCAAAAGCCCCTTTTCACGTATTGGTGCCAGTATGAACTTCTGATGCGTCTTGGCAGTTTACCAGCGTGAGGCCTGCTAAACAGAAGGCATTGGTCCGGAGACCACAGCTGGGATTGTAACGATGCAGTGGGCTTTATCTTCCTGCCTTCCCCAGCTGCTGGACCCACACTATCCAGTGCAAATCTTCAGCCATTACCTTTCCAGTGGCCGGCCGCCTACTGAAGCATTGAAGAAAAGTCATATCCAGTGATGTGTCTACCATAAATTAGGAAAACAGTGCTCTCTCTGTTCTACCTTAGTGCTACATTTACCTGTCCACATTTTTGTGGCCTGATGTTTTGCATGGGCAGTGGCTTGGTGCCTAGTATCTGCTCTTCCAAAGCCTCGAGGAATTGAGAGAAGGGGCTGCCAGGATATCTTCAGGCTAACTAGAAAATCCTGTCAGCATGAATTCAGTAGCTCAGCTACATCCAGATTGTCAAGGAGGCCTTTCTGATAACCCAGCTCAGTTACTTTACCTTTGAAGAGCCCAGGTTCCTCACAAATAACTTTGATTCAACAGTCATGTTCTGGCTTTTCCCTACCCCATCTCCAGGCTAGTGTTTTGTTAACAGAGAGCTAGCTTACGTGTGAAGGGATTGAGAGAAACTGACCAACATTTCCTGCAGTACGGTGTGTTTCTGGTCACTGATCTGACCTCTAACCAAATAAGCAAAGTTAGGCATAGTAGACTTGTCTTCTAGTGCTTCCATTGTTCGGAACGTTTTATGTGCCTTCATGCCCTGATGCCAGGTTACTGAGCAATAAATTTTTAAAAGCTGTTTTTCTTTGCTTTTAGCATTTTTGTCACTCCCCAAGCCCATCCCCTCTGCTGTTTCTCATCTGTTTTACTGGTCACTGTAGGAAAATGAAATGGCTCACAGTTCCATTGTTTCTAATTTAAAGACTCCAAATGTCTTTTTATCAGAAAAGTTTTGCTTCTCCAACAAAATTGAAACCCCTGTGTTAAAGTTCATACAGAAATGTTAAGGTTGAGGTTTTACTCTGAGAAGTAGCATTGTTTTTCCACCAGGTACCCATAAAACTAATATTTTTATATAAAGCAAATAGGCAAGCAGGGCTTATAAGTAGCACTGCAGTGCCGTATGAATTTATATTGTTTTAAAATAAGAAACTTTGAAGAAGATAAAATGAGATGAGTTATTACATTTCCTCTGCTGTTTCCCACCTCACAAATATTGAAACATTCTGAATCTTTGGACTTTTTTGACTATGAGAGCATGAAGAAACATGGCCATTCTGGTGGTGATGTAAAGGGAGACCAGTGCAAGCCTTCTTTCTGTTCACTGCCTGTGCCTTTCATCTCTTTTTAGCAGAATCTACTGCCTCCAAATGTTGACTGTCTGTAACAAGATGATGTCTATTTTTTTTTTTTTAATAAGAGTTTGTGATTAAAATCTGACCTTGGGGATGAAAGAATTTATCTAAATATTTTTGCCATTGTCCCCCTTTAAAAACATCTGTGTTGCACTGAGCATAAGATGTTACTTACAAACTGCGACCACTGGGCAAAAGTACCAAAAAGTTCAAAAAGAGCTTTGGTTTGCCTTGTCTTTTCCTATGCAAACTTCCTCTGACTCAACGCCTGTCTTCCGTTGCCCCCTTTTCCAACACTCCAGTTAAGATGATCGGATAAAACTTAGCTTGCCTTACTTTTAACTTGAAGATTAAAAGTCTTAAAAAATAAGTACATTCCATGTTTTTTTCTTGAGCTTACATTACTTAGCAGTCAGTCAACCTTTGTCATGTCTAACTTTTAAGAGATTCTAATCATTCATTTATAGTAGTTTGTTTTATCTGGTACGTGAGCTTTACACAGATGCTTGTATTGACCACAGTAGAGCATTTTGATATAAAAACATTAAAATGAGTTCATTTATGTTTTATGTTATTAGAAAGAGACAGAATTAAGCAAATCTAGGAACTAGATCATCTGTGAAGTAAATACCCATAGGCTATGGCTACATATTCATAGTATATCTATGTTTATAAATTACGTTAATAGTTTTTTTTTTTTTTTTGAGGCTTCCCATTTTATGAGTAAAAAGGGGCAATGAAATGAGACCCTGTGTTTTGAATTTGTGGGCAGAGGTTAATGTGAACCAATGCAAATATCTGCTGTAGAGCTCACCTGGTCAGAAAATAAGTGTGTAGCACTTCAGCCTTTAGAGCGTTAACAGCCAATAGAGAGAGCCACAGTTTGTTCTTTCATAGATTTGTTTTCTGTTGGGCATTATGCCCAATTAACTAAACCCATTGGTTTTAGTTAATGGCATTCTGTCAATTAGAATATTACAGTGTAGTTGCCTTAATAGAATCTTATAACTGAAGAATCTCAAAGGTCAGTGATCTTGTCTCCCATTTAAAAATGTTTACAACGTATCACTTGGCCCACACAGACATACTGCTTTCTGTGACTGTTAGGGTTACACTAGGAAGAAGTGTTGGGTGGACTCTCCCACATACAAGAGAATGGTGAATCTGACTTAAATGGATTAGACAAAGAATTATTCCTCAGGAAATATTTGTATGTTATGCATTATAAATATTGCACCAAATATTGCTTAAAAACCTACTTCCTGGGAGTTTAGAGATGATCTAAATTTGGCGATCCGAACGTGGATTTAGAATCCTGTGACATCTTCTCAGATATGGGTATTTATCATTAATCTCGTGTTTGAATTCTTTTGCTGCTCTGGGCCATCTAATCCAACTTTAAAATGTAAAGGCAAGTCAGAAAACTGTAATTAGATAGTATTCTTTGCTGCCCCCCCCCCTTTTTAAAGGTAGATAAAACTTGAAATGTTCCAATGTACTTCATTTTTGTAGTTCTAATAATTTTGTTTTAGAAAAGAAATAATGAGAGAATTTAAGGTGACGTTTGAAGAGTTCTCATCAGTGGAGCAGAGTTTCTGTTAAGGGTTATCTTGCTGGATGAGTTTATTTAGTTGTAAAAAAAATTATATTCAGTGTAATCTTAGTAAATCTCAAATTATTTACATAAAAGAGCCCCAGTTTCCCTCAAGAACTGATCAGCAATTCTTCTGTAAAGGAAAATCATTGTTGCTCCTGGTCCCAGATTTGTGCTCTCTGTGCCCTGCCAAAGGCAAAAGTGCTATGTACCTATTTTGTGCCCCTGTAATGTTACACACATGCTTAATAAGATCCCAGATTGTATGTAGCATCGGTCATGTATTTGTTAATGAATGCTTTTGTACTCCTGTTGTACCTGTGCACACAACGGCTCTGATGACTGTTTACTTAAGTAATCATTGTGCACGTAATTTAAGGAGAAAGCAACAAAAACAAAGCCAAATCGTGAAATCTTCTGGGAGTCTTATTAGTTCACTCAGATGCTGCTCTTTTTATTTTTATTGTTTGGTAATTTGACAGGAAACCCTTGGTCAAATTGTATCTGTCTTTCTTTATCCCATTTTCCTATTAGAAAAGGTTGCGATGAAAGATCCTCCGGACTTATTGGACAGGCAGAAATGCCTGAACGCCTTGGCGTCTCTTCGACATGCCAAATGGTTTCAGGTTGGCTTTTTATTATTTTATTGTTACTGTAACCATGTGCAGGCTTCATTTGGAACACCTGCCACCTGCCACTTAATGGTTTTTGTGCACGTAATGTATAAAATGGGAGTGCTTTCTACCTTATAGGGTTATTGTAGGAGTAAATGAGTTAATTTAGGTAAGGTACAGAGTATAGCTTCTGCTGCAGTTAATGATGTTTAATTATCATATAATCTTTTTTGGCTTAGTACCCTGAATTTCAAATGATGGCTTATAAAATACAAACAGGGATGAGAAAAGCTGGAAGATAAGATAGATGGTTGCCCAGAATGGGACTGCCATGAGGCTGTGAAAGCTATTTTAGTAATATGCTTCCTTTACTTTAAAATCTGTCTTTCTAAACTACATTTTTACTGCTTTTAATAACTTAATTTTTTGGTTTGCTTGACAACTAATGAATGAGTGACTAATTAGCATTCACTTTAAAGAACCTATCCATGATCCGTGTGCTTAAAATGAAGACTGGATTTCAACAGGGATATTGGAATCATTTTGTTTGTTTTAGGCAAGGGCAAACGGATTAAAATCATGTGTAATTGTCCTCCGCATTCTGCGTGATTTGTGCAACAGAGTTCCCACATGGGCACCATTAAAAGGATGGGTAAGTACTTATGGTTAAAAGCAAATTCTGTAGCCATAGTCAGAGGAAATCCTGTAGAAATCACATGTTACTGTAAAATGGCTACATTCTGAGTTAGGTGTGCATTATCTGTTCTCTAGAAAAAAATTATATATCTTTTTATATACTTTTTTTACACATATAACCTGTCTCTTCTACCTCATCATATTCATATTACAGAGCCTGAGATATTTTTCTGACAAAAAGGTTCTATACCTGTCAGAAGTGACTGTCTTCTTGCACTTTACTCTGTACTGATGGTTGATGACTGTTCACCTACTGCCCGTGAAAGCCTCCTCAACTGGCACATTCCTCTTTCAGGGCTGCTTCCATTTAAAATAAAAATTACCTGATATGCCTGTATATGGCTCCCATATCCTCTTTTTCTTTATCTTTGAGTGTAGACACTTCAATATAAGTTTGTTTTAGTAAGTAAAGTCGGGCAAATAGTACACTTGACACAATTTTGGACCTAGTTTATAATGTATATTGCAAAACTTATTTCATTTGGAAATTATTATGCTTGGCCCAGTCAAGACCACAGTGAAGAACGTTATAAAACAAATAAAGCTGTAAGGGTCATTTTAGATTAATCTAACAATTATTACTTTGATATATAGTACATGAGGTTTTAGTTTATTTAGTTTATTAACTATGGAGATTTGGTCTTTCCTTTATTTTAATTGTAGTACTTGGGACAGGCTGTCTGAAGTGAAGTTGTAGGTGGTTTGAGTACTTCCTAGGTTAAGTAGGAGATAGGTGGGCTGGGTTTGAACATTGATTAGTTAATTAGCTATTACTAACGTAGACAAAAGCTTGTTAAATCTTTGTTAAATCAACTAGGTGACCACAGTTTCTTAAGTGATCCTTTCAGGGTAACCAAAAACAAAGTTTTTGTAACAAAATGTCTTCTGAATATGTTGCCTCAAAAATGATTGATTTAAAAACTCTGGCTGGGATGAAAGTTGATAATCAAGCAGGAAAAGTTTAATTGGGCCCTAAATATTAAATTGACTTTCACCTTTTTGGCCTCCATTGTAGTTAGAAATGTCAGCTCACATTTAACTGGAATCCTTTTAACACTTGGTGCATGTACTAATTTGTAATTTAATATCTTCTAGCCACTAGAGCTTATATGTGAAAAGTCTATAGGTACTTGTAATAGACCTTTGGGCGCTGGGGAGGCCTTGAGACGAGTAATGGAGTGTTTGGCATCTGGAATACTACTTCCTGGTAAGGGTTTCAAACTCTGGAGGCAGAAGAATCAGAAACATTTCATTTTAGTTTAGTTTTCTGAATATGTGCTAAATTTGTCCTCTGCACAGGAAAATGATGTGTAGGTGTTGTTTTGCTTGGAATGTTAGCAACTAGAATGTTTGAATGTTGGAAAAGTGCTATAAAACTCTCTCTTTCAATAACTGTAATTTATGTTTTATATGTACTAACATAAAAGGTACTAATAAGATATTGTGTCTGCTATGAATTTGCTTTACCTAGAGCTCTGAATTTGAAAATATAGATGTTTGGTTAAAATGTATGAAGTTCATTCTGTTTGCAGTCTGGTGTTTAATTTGGAAAAATTAAATTTGGTCTTATTTTACATACGTAATCCCTTTAAAGATCTGGGATGGTTCATCATGCTGTTTCTAAATTCTCAGAGCAAGACCCAATTTTGTCCTTAGATAACGCAAGTGACTTCCAGTAAAATAAGGACATTTAAGTGTTAACATATTGAAAATGAGAGAGTCCTTTTTATTCCATTTAATTGAGCAGACTTTTAACCTAGTTCCTCATTTTGTTTTTCTTTTTCTCTCCATTCTTTTCTCTCTTTTGTGTTAGTTCATGGAATTCTAAACTCAGTTCTAAGTGGTGCTTGTGGTTTTCTTTTGCTTTTGCCAAAGGGGGTCCTGGTCTCCATGATCCTTGTGAGCGAGACCCAACAGATGCTCTCAGCTATATGACCATCCAGCAAAAGGAAGATATTACCCACAGTGCACAGGTAAAAGATGGGACATGTCACAATGATCTGTTTAGAGAAAGATCATAACTTCATTTTCTGAATCATTCCATTTAAACACTTCTTTTCTTGTTTGTTATTAGGGACTTTTGCCATCATAAGCATAACATTTAATGAATGTCTTTTTAGTTACATGTACTAAAGGCTTTATGAATGGCCACTGAAATTTGAATAAATAAATCTTTTGTTCTTTAGCATGCACTCAGACTATCAGCCTTTGGCCAGATTTATAAAGTGCTGGAGATGGACCCCCTTCCATCTAGTAAGCCTTTTCAGAAATATTCCTGGTCAGTTACTGATAAAGAAGGTGAGTGTTTTATTGGGGGTGGACGTGGGCAGTGGTGAAAATGGTCATGGACTGCATCTCTTGTTAGAGTGGAGGGAACTTTATTGTTAATCCAAGTTGTGTATTGCTTTTCTTCCTGACTTTCTTCTCTTCTCTCCCATCGGTAACATCAGCTTACTACCATTTATTCTTAGTAGTGACAAACTCACTTAGCTACATTAGCCAGATTCCAGTCTATCCAGTTTACTGCACAGATTTAGAGACCACACTTTGAGAACTGGTGGTCGAAGGGGAAAAGATGAGCCATAAGCTGAGAATAGATGTTATCATAGTCACTGACCAGTTAGATCTTCGTCATGCTTGGAAGTGTTATTATGTAACGAAGAAAGAGATCTAGAGGAGGAGAAAAGTACACTGGAAAATTCAGAACTATTGCATTTGATTAGTCTGTCTGAACTCAGTTTCAACAGGCAGAGCACAGGCTTTGGGGTCAGTATGACCTTGGTTGGTTCCAGTCAAAGCTCCACTACTTACTAGCTTTAGGCCTTGAGCAATGGGTTCATCTCTCTCGGTGGGGATGTTACCCGATGTCAGATTAAAATGCCTAACTCAGTGCCTGGATTACAGCAGATACTCTGACGTGAATCACTTAATTACCTCATTGTGCACAGTACGTGTTTCCCCCCCTTCCCTTATCTCCTCTTAGGCTAGGAAGTGGAATGTTTAACATAAGTTATTCTTCACCTGGGACTGAGCCCATCTCCTGCAATGGATATTATTCTAATAATTTTTATATGACAAAAATAGTGCGATGGCTCAATCTGTTTATTTAGACAACAGAATTCCAGTGGGTTAACAGACTTTTCAGGGAGTCCACAAAACCAAAACTATTTCATAATAATACTAAGGCTTTTTTTTTTGTCTTTTCCATTCTTTGTCTCATGAGTGTACAGTTTTCCAGAGGCTGCCTGTGACATGTGATAGCATCATCACTCTGGCTAATGGAATGTTTTTTTTTGTGTAATCCTATATTAAAATTGTTTTAATTTCTAATAAGCTAAATATTGATATTACCCAAAAAACAAAGCTCTTTGAGTGTTCAGTAATTTTTTGAGAGAATAAAGTGGTCCTGAGATTAAAAATTTGAGGGGCCCCTGGGTGGCTCAGTCGGTTGAGCATCTGCCTTCAGCTCAGGTCAGGATTCCAGGACCCTGGGATCGAGCCTCGTGTCAGGCTCCCTGTTCAGTGGGGAGCCTGCTTCTCCTTCTCCCTCTGCCATTCTCCCGCTCATATTCTCTCTTTCTCTCTCTCTCCCAAATAAATAAGTAAAATCTTTAAAAAAAATAAAATAGGGGCACCTGGATGGCTCAGTTGTTGGGCGTCTGCCTTTGGCTCGGGTCGTGATCCCAGGGTCCTGGGATTGAGCCCCGTGTCAGGCTCCCTGCTCAGCGGGAAGCCTGCTTCTCCCTCTCCCACTCCTCCTGCTTGTGTTCCTTCTCTCACTGTCTCTCTCTCTGTCAAATAAATAAATAAAATCTTTAAAATAAAATAAAAATTTGAGAATCACTGCCTAATTTTTCAGGGGTAAGGAATTCTCCAGATCCTACTATATAGCTTAAAAACTGATGCTCAATAAGTATTTGTGGAATGAAAGCCACCTTATTCCAGAGGATGCTCACATAGCAGCAAAGATTTTGGGGGTGGGGGGCAAAGATTTTTTGAAAAGGATTCACATAGCCGTGTGACATTAAGCACTGTGTGTGGATTGAATAAAATTTTCAAATATTTATAGAGATTCTTGTGATTAGTATAGAAAAATTTGTTTGAATCATTGAATTCATAGCTTTTTTTTTTTATATTTTCTTTCACTAGAAGAAAAAGTATATCTCCTGTAGTGTGGCTTAGGTTTTTGTTGTTGTTGTTGTTTTTTAACTTTAAGTTAGGGAACTGTTGATCTGTCAATTTATAGCTTAAAAAAGAACCAGACTGTCAGTGTTTCCATTCAAGCACTATCAGTTACTGGCTGCGTGAGCTGGGCAAGTCACTTACCCATCTGTGCCTTAGCTATAGGAGGAGGGGACCATGGCCATTGCCTCCAGACCCTTTGGCATTCTTCCTCATATCTTCATGTTTTTAGCACCTAGCTTCCTGACATTGGCATTTAAACTTTATTCTTCTAATTCTTGGTGATTTCACTATGCACTCGGATGATTTTTTTTCCCCCAAATTTTGACTTCTTAATTCCTTGATTTCTTCTTCCACAAATACTGTTTTCTATCCAACCCCAGTTACCCATACTGTGAACGTACCCTAGACCTGCCTTGAGTAACTCTACCCTGTCCGTAATCTTATTTTTAAGAATCCCACTTCTAACTGCCTCTTGTCATCATTGTCTATTACCCTTAGTCCAGTTCTTGAGCCTCACCACTGATTCTGTTACCTTTTCATAGTCTCACCTTCTTCATGTTCTCTCTTCTGTCCCTTCTCTGATTGTATGCCATGGTCCATCATCATGATCACTCCCTAGCACATACATGCCTTCCCTTTCTCGATCCTCTGTTCCTGGCACAATTCTAACTCTGGGAAAATCCAATTCTGCACCTAGACCAGGCTGTTGAACATAGTTGGAGGAAAAATACAATCATCTTGACTTTTCCCTTTAGGTCTCAGGTGTAAATAACCTTAAGTAGACCCTTTGTGTTGTCTAGCAATCCTTCTGTAAGTTCTAGAGTCCTCCAGTTTTCGTAGATAACTGTTTTACACCTTTTCCCATTTCATACTTCCTCTTCCAACACTTCACTCTCATCTGATGATCTTGTTTGCTCAAAGGACTCATGTATTTGGATAAACTCCCTTGACTGTGATAGACTATCCAGGCTCTTAAGACCAGTCTTTCTACTTGTCTACAAGTGGACATTATTCCAGCAGTTCTCTCTTTTCTCACCAGCATCAACTCCTCCCTTCCTACTGGATCATTCTCATCACCATAAAAACCTGCTGTAATGCCTCCCATTCCAACGATGAAACCAGGGGCGCCTGGGTGGCTCAGTTGGTTAAGCATCTGCTTTCAGCTCAGGTTTATGATCTCAGGGTCCTGGGATTGAGCCTTGCATTGGGCTCTCTGCTCAGCAGCAGTCTGCTTCTCCCTCTCCCTCCCCTGGCTTGTGCTCTCTCCCCCTGCCTCAAATAAATAAATAAAATCTTAAAAAAAAAAATTGAAAGATGAAACCAAACTCCCCCCCCCCAATTCTGCAGTTCCCTCCTCTGCTCCCCTTTATAAGCAGTACTTTTGAAAAGAGTGGCCTATTCTTTCTCCTTTTCTTCACTTTTAAAAGAACTTACTCTAATGAGGCTTTCTTCCTCACCACTCTACCAAAGTCTTTGCTGTGACTTCCATGTTACTGCTCTCAGCAGGTAGTTTTCAGTCCTCATCTTACTGGACTAGCCGCGTTTGATGCAGAGGAACACTTTTTTTGCTCCCAAATTTTGTTATAGTATGTATACAGAAAAGTATAAAATGTATCATTTAGAAAATAATGATTAAAAAATTACATGCAGTCACCATCCTTAAGAAACATTGTTAGCTTCTCAGAAAGTATCTGTTTATTTCTCCACATCACCTCCCTGCCCCATGAACTACTAACCATTCCTGACTTTCTGATAATCATTTCCTTGATTTTCTTTATAGCTTTTCCACCTGAGTATGCTTTCCTAAACAATGTGATATTGCCTAGAATTTTACAGAAAGGGAATCAAACTAAATTTAATCTTTTGTGAGTGGCTTCTTTCTCTCCAGCATTGTTTGGAATACATTCATGTTGCTGCATATAGCTAAAGTTTGTTCATTTTAGTAGCTACATAGTACCCATTATGAATGTACTACAGCTTATCCATCTACTTTTGCAGGACACTTGGAGTCTTCATTTTTTGGCATCCACCTGCAGTATTGTTATGAGCATTTTTATATGTGGCTCCTGGGGTGTATATCCAGGATTTAGTGTAGGCTAGCATATGATCTAGTAAATAGTTATATATATCAGTTTATACTTTGACCAGCAGTGTGTAAAAGTTCTTGGTACCCTGTATCCTCAGCAGCATTTGTCATTGTCACACACTTTTTCTGAAATACTACTCATTTGACTTCTAGGTCATTACTTTCTCTTGTTTCTTCTAGCCACACAGCCCTCTCCTCAGCTTCTCCATCTTCCTGATTCCTGAATATTTGAGTGTCCCAGGGTGCAGTCCTCAGACTATTTATCTTTATTTACACCCACTCTTTAGGTGACCTCATTTAGTCCCTTGTCATGAAATGTACATATCTCTACTACCAGTCCTAGCCACCAGCCTCTGGCTGCAGACCCAGATATCCAGAGGCCTCTTCAGTGCCTCCACATGGATGTCTAAGAGACATCTGAAACCTCAGATGTCTAAATCCAAATTCCTGTCCTTAACCCTGCCTCTGGTCTGCTCTTTTCCATAGTTATCCCTGTCCCAGTCATTGGAAACTCTGTCTATGTGCTCAGGTCAGACACCTTCACCCTTTGAATCCTCTCTTTCACTCTGATCCAGACCAATGGCACATCCTGTCTATTTTACTTTCCAAAATATGTCCACAATTCAGCTATTTCTTTAGCTCCTTCACTGCTGTCATCCTGGCCTACAGTGTCTTCGTCTCTCACCGGATTATTGCGGTTGTCTTTCCTATCTGGTCTTCCTACTTCTGCCCTTGCCCCTGTTGTCTGTTCTCAGCAAAGCTGAAGTCCTTTTTTTTCCTTTCTTCTTTTTATCTGGAAATAATTACAGATTCAAAGGAAGTTGCAGAGATAGTACAGAGAGGTCCCATGTTCCCTTCACCCAGTTTCTCCCAGGTTACATCTTATGTAACTATAGTACACTATCAAAACCAAGAAATTGACACTGATACATTTTATGCCATTTTTATCACATGTGTAGATTTGTATAACCAGCATCATAATCAAGTTGCAGAACTATTTCACTACCACCAAGATCTCTCTCATTTTGCCCCTTTGTAGCCACACCCACTCCTCTCCCTTCCGCTATCCCCAAGACCTGGAGACCATGCATTTTTCTCAGTCTCTTTGATTTTGTTCTTTCAAGGATTTTATATAAATGGAGTTATACCACATGTGATCTTTTGAGAGTGCCTCCCTCCCCCAGCATAATTCCCTTGTGGTCCGTCCAGGTTGTTGTGTGTGTCTGTAGTTCCTTCCTTTTTACTCTTGAGTAGTATTCTATGGCATGGATTAGCCAGAATTTGTTTAACCACACACCTGTTGTAGGACATCTTGTTTGCTTTCAGTTTCGGGCTATTACAAATAAAACTGCTACAAATGATCCTTGTGTAGGTTTTTGTGAACAGTTCACAAAAACACAAATTTTTGTTAGATTGGCCAGCAGTTTTCCTTTGTTGTAATGTTTTGTCAAGTTTTGGCTCTAAGGTTATGCTGGCCTTACAAAATGAGCTGGGAAGTGTCCCTTCTTTTTCTTTTCCTTGGAAGAATTTGTATAAAATTGATGTTATTTCTTCCTTAAATGTTTGGAAGAATTTATCAGCAAAGCCTTTTGGGCATGTGGTTTTCTTTGTGGGAAGGTTTTAAATTATGGATCTAATTTCCTTAATAGGGAAAGGACTGTTATCTTCTTACCAGAGTTTTGGTAAATTGTGTTTTTCTAGGAATTTGTTCATTTTAACCAAATTTAAAAATAGTTTATAAGATCTTATTTTTTTATTGTCTGCAGTATCTTTAGTGATGTGCTCTTATGTACATTTTATACCTCCTTTTTTCCCTGATCACTCTCATTAGAGGTCTATCAGTTTTATGAGTCTTTTAAAAAAAAATCAGCTTTGGGGGCACCTGGGTGGCTCAGTCGGTTGAGCATCTGACTCTTGGTTTGGGCTCAGGTCATGATCTCCAGGTTGTGAGGTCAAGCCCCAGTCGGGCTCTGTGCTCAGTAGGGTGTCTGCTTGAGATTCTCTCCCTCTCCCTCTGCCCCTCCCTCCGCTTGCACCTGTATACTCTCTCTAAAATAAGTAAATCAGTCTTTAAAAACAATCAACTTTGGCTTTGTTGATCATCTTCTGGTATATGCTTATATTCTATTTCATTGATCTGTGCTCTTTGTTTTTCCTCACTACTATCTTTGGGTTTTATTTGCTGGGGTTTTTTTTGTTTTTTGTTTTTTATAACTTTTTGAGATAGCTGGGTACGTTATTAATTTCTTTTGATCTCTTATATATACACTACCAAGGCTATAAATTTTCCATTTTAAGCCCAGATTTATGTGCATTACACTTTTTTTTAGATTTATTTATTACAGAGCTTGGGGCGAGTGTAGGGGGAGGGGCAAAGGGAGAGGGAGAGAGAGAATCTCGAGCAGACTCCCCACTGAACCTAGAGTGGATGCAGGGCTTGATCTCAAGATCCTGAGATCTTGACCTGAGCTGAAATCAAGAGTTGAATGCATAACCGATTGAACTACCCAGGTGCCCTGTGTTATGCTCTCTCTCTCTTTTTTTTTTAAGATTATTTACTTCAGAGAGTGAGAGCGAGAGAGAGCACAGAGGGAGAGGGAGAAGCAGACTCCCCACTAAGCATGGAGCCCAATGTGGGGCTCAACGTGGGGCTCCATCCCAGGACCCTGAGATCATGACCTGAGCCGAAGGCAGACGCCCAACCGACTGAGCCATCCAGGCGCCCCTACACTCTTTTGACATGAATATTTTCATTCTTGCTTAGTTAAAACTGTTTTTTGTTTTCCCTTGTTATCAGCTCTTTGAGCCATTTAGATGTCATTGCTTTATTTCCAGACAAATGAGGATTTTCTAGTTATCTCTTTATTTTATATGAGTTCTTGCTTATTCTGCGATCTGAGAACATACTTCTTATGATTTCTGTCCTTTGATATTTCTTGAGACTTATTTTATGGCCCCGTACGTGGTTTTTGTAAATGATTCATACTCTGAAAAAAAAGAGAAAGTTTATAAAGTTTCAGATTTTCTGCCAGAAATTCTTCTTCTTGTCTTTTTTTTTTTTTTAACATTCTGATCATTCTTTTTAATAAAGTATGTTTTTGAAAGCTCAATCATTTAGATCCTTTTGGGTCTGTTTCTGTTGTCTGCTCCGGCCCTTGATTTTTGATCACATTATCTTGTCTTCTCATGTCTTTAGTTATTATGAGTGCTGGGCACTTTAAATGAACAGTTGTAGAGAATTAAAAACCTAGGATAATGATATCTTGGAGGATTTACATTTGTTTCTGGGCGATGGTTAGTGGAATTGGTGACACTGGATTGTTTGAATGCAATCAAGGATTAAGATGGGCTCGAGTCCATGTGAGATCCAGACTATTTCTACTTTATTTACTTCTAGTGTATGACATTGCAGAGGCCCAGCCCCCAGTGTGGGGGATTCAACAGGCCTTCTTTGCTTGGTGAACTTCAGTTTTTTTTTTTTTTGAACTTCAGTTTTTGACCCTTGAGTCCTGAGTGTCTGCTAAAAGTTACTCTGTCCAGTTCTTAGTGGCTTCTCTTGGATTTGGAAGATGCACCTAGGGGAAATATGGCCTGTAGTGTAGGGTTTCCATTATCTCCCATATCTTGACTCCACAGTTCTTTAGTGTCTGGGAATAGATTTTTTTTCTACCTTTTCTCCAGCTTTTCTAGTTGCTTTTCTGAAGAAGGCCTTTTGAATTTACTTACTTCTCATACTGGACAGTGGAACTTAAGTATTTTGTAAAAGTTCCTCTGGTGAATTGGTGGCAGCTAGGGTTGACAGTTACTGTCCCTCCTCATCTTCTGTAATCATCCCCTTCTTGTTTAGGCTACTCCAACCACTCAGGCCTTTGTGGTGTTTCTTAGCGTGTTCCTATCTTAACACCTTTGTATTTGCTGTTTTCTCTGCCTGGGGTTCTTCCCCAAATCGCTGAATGGCTCACTCTGTTATTTTCATCAGGTCTTCATCAGAGGGTCACCTTATCTGTGATACCTCTCTGACCCTACTGATGAGCACCACATACAAAATAGCAACACCTCCACCCCCTCAAGCCTCTTATTTTTCTCCCATTTTGCTGACCATCTTATGATATATAATTAGCTTCCACCACTATGCATAAACTCTTTGAGACATTGTTTTGTTCTGTTACATGTCCAGCCCCTAAAATTGTCCTGCTCAATTAGGGGCATCTGGGTGGCTCAGTCCGTTGAGTGTCTCTTTGATTTCGGCTCAGGTCATGATCTCAGAGTCATGAGATCAAGCCCCTCATCGGCTCCACACTGGGAGTGGAGTCTGCTTAAGATTCTCTCTCTCTCTCTCTTTCCCTCTCCTCCTCCCTCCCTGCTCTCTCTCTCTCTCTTTCTCTTTAAAGATTTTATTTATTTATTTGACAGAGAGAGAGATAGCGAGAGCAGGAACACAAGCAGGGGGAGTGGGAGAGGGAGACGCAGGCTTCCCGCTGAACAGGGAACTCGATGCAGGGCTCAATCCCAGGACACTGGGATCATGACCTGAGCTGAAGGCCGATGCTTAACGACTGAGCCACCCAGGTGCCCCTCGCTCTCTCTCTTTAAAAAAAAAAGAAAGAAAGAAAAAATGCTCAATATTGTTGAATGAATATAAGAATGAAATTATGATAAAAGTAATCAAAAACTAATGTAATGAATGGTGACTAACATAACAATAAAATTTAAAAAATTATGATAAAAGTATAGGCTTCATAGGTGCTTGTGAGGATTAAATAAGTTAATACATTTAAGTGAAGATTTTTACAGTGAAGGTATTAAGCACAGTGCCAAGCATATGGTAAACTCATATTATTCTTCAAAATTGTTGCCTTTCAAATGATCACTTCTCATTTCTAGATATTATAGAGATTGAAAACTACTTGCTTTTTGTAAAGCAAGCCTTTTTTTTTTTTGCTCACATTACTGTTATGATTAACACCAGATTTTACAACCCTGCAGCTGGGATGGTAGAATGAAGCTTAATCCATGGAACTCTCTATGTAGCTGCAGGATTAGAGAATAGATCTGTGTGTTTAAGCCAGCTTGTGATTTCCAGGCAATCACGAAGCAGCTTTTAATGTAACTTAACGAGTGGGAGAGTGATTGAATAGACATCATTCCTTTTTAACTTTTATCTTGTAAGGACTCCATTCTGGGAGACTGGCACACTCACAGTTTTATGTAATGTAAGTGAAATATGATACTAGGCAGATAAAAGCAAATACTGTTTTTGTTGAAGAGAGCATCAAGATTGATTGACCTGAGTGGTAAGTATTGACTCAAGCAAATGCTGAAGGCATTGTTTACCACAAGGGACAGTAAATCTTGATGATCAGAGAATATATAGTTAATCTCAGTATTATTATGGAGTTTCACTAGAAGTATCTAGAAATCTTGTGGAATGAATCTCTTGCGTATAACTTTCCTTTTGGAAAAACCCAACAACGAACTTTTAAGTTGAAGACACAGAGTTCTTTAGAGTCCTTGCACATATTGATGAGCTTTTCCCTGGTTGTTTTTAACTTGGACAGCCACGTTCCTCCCTTATACCTGACAGTGTTATTAGCTAGCTGCTTTATTCAAGAAATTGATTGATAATCAGTTCAGTTAGTTTTTGTTCCATAACCATTATATATCCTTTATAAGTCTTATGCTAGATAGTTTGTAAGATACAAGACAAGGAGAAAGTATCTTTGATGTTTATCAAGTTTAGTGGAAATACAAGATCTCTATATTTGAAGTAGGCAGCGGCACAATTCTACATGTGACACTTGGTTTCTGATAACATAGAAATTATTTTAGAAAGTTGAGATGAGAGGAAAGTTGAAGAAGAAGAACTGTAAATAAGATCTTTTTTTTAAAGTTTTTATTTTAATTCCAGTTAGTTAACGTACAGTGTTATATTAGTTTTAGGTATAAAATATAATGATTCAACAGTTCCATACATTACCTGGTGCTCGTCATGACAAGTGCACTCCTTAGTCCCCATCATATATTTACTCAACCCCTCACCCCACCTCCCTTCTGGTAACCATCAGTTTGTTCTTTTTCTTTCTTTGTTTCTTTCTTTTCTTTCTTTTTTCTTTCTTTTCTTTATTTTATTTATTTGATACAGAGAGAGCACAAGTTGGGGGGGAGTGGCAGGGAGAGGGAGAAGCAGGCTCCCTGCCGAGCAGGGAGCCCAATGTGGGACTCGATCCCAGGACCCTGGGATCATGACCTGAGCCGAAGGCAGTCGCTTAACCATCTGAGCCACCCAGGCACCCAGTCTGTTCTCTTTTTAATCTCTCTTTTTTCCCTTTGCTCATTTGTTTTGCTTCTTAAATTCCACATATGAGTGATGTTTAGCATCTTTTCATGTGTCTGTTGGCCATCTGTATGTCTTCTTTGGAGAAATGTCTTCTGTTCTTTTTTTTTTTTTTTTTTTTTTTTTAAGTAATCTCTACACCCAACATGGGGCTTGGACTCACAACCCTGAGATCGAGTCTCATGCTCCACCAACTGAGCTAATCAGGCAGCCCTGCCCATTTTTAAATTGGATTATTTGGTTTGGGGGTGTTGAGTTGTGTTAGTTCTTTATATATTTTGGATACTAACCCATTATCAAATATGTCATTTGCAAATATCTTCTCCCATTCCATAGGTTGCCTTTTAGTTTTGTTATTTCTTTTGCTGTGCAGAAGCTTTTTATTTTAATATAGTCCCAATAGTTTGTTTTTATTTCCCTTGCCTCAGGAGACATATTTAGGAAAAAGTTGCTATGGCTGATGTCAAAGAGGTTATTGCCTGTGTTCTCTTCCAGGATTTTTATGGTTTAAGGTCTCACATTTAGTTCTTTAATCCATTTTGAATTTATTTTTATGTATGGTATAAGAAAGTGGTCTAGTTTCTTTCTTTTGCATGTGGCTGTTCAGTTTTCCCAACACCATTTGTTGAAGAGACTCTTCTTTTCCCATTGTATATTCTTTCCTGCTTTGTTGAAGATTAATTGACCATATAGGTGTGGGTTTATTTCTGGGTTTTCTGTTCTGTTCCATTGATCTGTGTGTGTATTTTTGTGCCAGTACCAGATTATTTTGATTATGTAAATAAAATCTTGAATAGGATTTGAGTAGGCAGACAAAAGAATGGTTTGTAGTGTGAGAAATAGAATTCCAAAAGCATAAGATTTTAATATGTGTGCTTAAAAAATTTATACAAATAATAAATGTTAAATTATAGACATATCTGAAAAGACATAAATAAAAATAAATCCTTCCCCCAGAGATAATACCTTTAACATTTTGATATATATCTTTCTAGACTTTTTCCTGTTCATGTATATACAGGTGTGAAAAATGCAAAGATGGGGCGCCTGGGTGGCTCAGTCATTAAGCGTCTGCCTTTGGCTCAGGTCATGATCCCAGGGTCCTGGGATTGAGTCCCATATTGGGCTCCCTGCTCAGTGGGAAGCCTGCTTCTCCCTCTCCCACTCCCGCAGCTTGTGTTCCCTCTCTCGCTGTGTCTCTCTCTCTGTCAAATAAATAAATAAAATCTTAAAAAAAAAAGAAAAATGCAAAGATATTTGTGCAAATGTTTATCAGTACATAGAAATAAATAGGAAAATAAATATTGATATAAAGGGGTAGTATTAAATTGTTTCATAAAGATTCATTTAAACATTTTTGCTATTATAAGATTATATATATGGCAATTTAATTGATCAGTGAAAGTACTATATGGTCTTTGTGATTCCTAAGATTTTCCTTCCTGAACATATTAGATACATATGGTGGAGTATATTATTAGCTACATTTGGTGGAGTAAGTAGACACATTGTTTTGACTGATAACGAATCTCTTACAATTTTTTTAGGTGCTGGGTCTTCAGCTCTGAAGAGGCCATTTGAAGATGGATTAGGGGATGATAAAGATCCCAATAAGAAGATGAAACGAAACTTAAGGAAAAGTATATAAAATCTTTCTTCTTAGAGATGTGAACTAGAAAAGATTTGTAGTCTCAGACAGGAAAATAAAAATTACAAAGTGAAGAATTTGATTGATTTGAATTGGAGTTTTAAGAATATAGCTTAACTGAGAAATTGATGATTGGATAGCTTTCTTTTGTTTTCAGTCTTCATTGCTTCAGGTATATTAGTATTGACAAACTAAAATTGATGTTATAGATATAATAATTCATATCACTTGTACAGTAGTGTTAGTATAATTAAAGTGATTTTACAGTTATGAAGTGAAATTAATTTGTATATGTGTTTTCAAATTCTTGTTTTTTAAAGCCTTGTGAATTTATAGTAGTCACTTAGAACCTACAGATGCATAGATTAAAAGCAAAATAGTTTAATTTCTGATCTCATTCTTTTTGTTTTATTTTTGTTTTTGTTTTAAACAGTTCTGGATAGTAAAGCAATAGACCTTATGAATGCACTAATGAGGCTAAATCAGATCAGACCTGGGCTTCAGTATAAGCTTTTGTCTCAGTCTGGCCCTGTCCACGCCCCAGTCTTCACAATGTCTGTAGATGTGGACGGTACAACATATGAAGCCTCAGGGCCATCCAAGAAAACAGCAAAACTTCATGTAGCAGTGAAGGTACAGTATTGCTTTTATTTAGCAGGGCTTTGTTATTTTATGTTGTAAATAAGGTGCTTATTTTTCTAAAATAAGTTAACAGACTTTTTAAAGATTTTAATGATAATGATGTAAAGATTTTTGTCACCTCTGGATTACAAAATTTTTCTTTTTTCATTATAAAATAGTATGTATATTCCAAATAAAATTTGGAAAATGCAGAGAAAAGTAAAGACATAAAAAATATGGGGCAGATCATTAATATTTATATAGAGTATGTTTGTTTAGGTTGAGCTCACACAGTGTATGTAATTTATCCTCTGATTTTTTTTCATTTACTGTGTCATCAATGTTTTCTCCGGTTTTTAAAATCTTCACAAATAATTTTTAAGGCCCAAGTGATTAACATGATATGGATATACTGTTATTTGTTTAGACATTGAATATTTTGCTGTTTGCAGACTTTGCTGGTCATAAATAAATTTAATTATTATCTTCCTGTATACGGTGCCTTTTCTGCATTTCAGATTATTTCCGTAGGGAATAAAGTCCAGGATCGAACCAACCAAACATGCATGTAGGTTTGTAGAAAGTCCCTAAATCCTGGAATTTTTCCATGAGTACATTTGCCCTCTTGTAGACAAATGTGAAAATGTCAAAGATCATGTAGACTAAAGATCAATTTTAATTTAAGAAAAGTTCTATTATGTAACAGTATGGCATAAGACAGAATTGGTCTGTTTTCATGATCATTCCATTTTGCAAGTATTATTGATAAAGATGTGAACATTGTCCTAGATTCTAAGGATATAGCAGTGAACAAAACAAAGCCCTTGGCCTCCTGGAGCCTGCATTCTAGTGTGGAAAGGATTGGAGACTGACAACAAATACACAAATGAATAAATTCTAAGGCAGGTAGTAATAAGCACAATGTAGGAAAATAATAACTGTAAACATATAAAACAACATTTATGTTGTGTCTTGTTTACAAAAGGGGTACTTCCAAGTATGATGAAATAGTGTGGGTTTAAAATGAGGCAGAAAAAATGAAGAATGAGGGAAAAAATGAATCCAGGAATAAAGCTAAAATTACAGTTCAGTAACTTAGTCCCATAATGTACGCTGAGGATGAGTCACAAATTAAGATCTCAGTTCTCTAGAATCTGACTCAAAAAGCTTATGAAATATTCCTTCATAGTGACATAAGAACAGACAGTTGATTATAAGAGTCATAGTTGTTTTGGTATACAGATCGAATGGACATTCTCCTTGAGGGGGTCTTCATAAAAAAGGATTGCAGTGACATCCTTAAACATCATGTGTGATGCAGTGAAAAATTTGTGTGTTGTTTGTTATGACTGCCTTTAATGTAAGCTAGTGGCCTCATACCAACTTGTAATTGAGTAAAATTTGGGGAGTAAGAACAGTGGGAGATTTTGTAATATGACAGGATTTAGATGCTATTTGTTCTCATAATTACGATTAACATTTTGGTATGTATTTTTCCAAGCCTTTTTTTTTTTAACCTGCAATTCCAAAATCCAGAAAACACTGAAAATGAAAAATAATTCCTGAAGTTTGATGAAAACTCACTTGATGGGAAAACCTGACCTGAATTGTTGTAGAACTACTTTTAGTCTTTATTATTCCATTTCATGTGAATATTTTATATGTTTCTTTGCACAAACATGGGGTAGCACCTGAAATCAACTGGGGATTTGAAAAATATACATTAATATTTTGTATTAGCTTTCTAAACTCTGAGAAACTATGAATTCTCAAAACAGTCTGGCCCCAAGAGTTTTAGATTAGGAGTGGTGGGACCTACATAGTGGGAATACAAAATATATAATTAAAACAAGTATTATTTTTGTTTAAGAATATGGGTTTTTTTTTATTAGTTTTCACAAAGATTGTTCTCCTATTTAGTGATGGCCTAATATTTTTTTATTATCGATCTACCGTAATGTAACTGATCTCTTAGATTTAGATGCTGCCAGTTGGTTGCTTTACATCTTTTTAAACTAGTCTAATTATCCCTTAAGATATATGTTAGGGGCACCTGGCTGGCTCTGGTTGGTAGAACATGCGACTCTTAATCCTCAGGGTCATGAGTTCAAGCCCCATGTTGGGTGTAGAGCTTACATTAAAAAAACAAAAGTAACAAGTAAAGACAAATTCTAGAAATGAAATTAGATCAAGAAGAGGGCACATTTGAATGATCCATTAATTCACTAAATAGGTATTGGGCTTCCTATTATATGTCAGGCGTATATATATTGCCAAATTGCCATCTATATACAAGTTTCAGTTCTGTTTTACAAATGAATTTGAGAGTGTTTTATATCTAACATGAAAGTAGATCCCACTAGATAAAAATCCTTAGATTTCTTACTCAGTAGTTTGGTAGGAGTCTGTACCTGTTAAGACAAATCACACCAGAGAATCAAATCAAAACAAAATACGAAAAAGCGGTTCCTGCCACAGGAGCCTGGCCTCCAGCAGTAGGCAACCTGAAGTGATGGAGATCAGTTGCCAATCTTTTCTTTGCTCTTCCAGCCCTTTTTTCTGATAGTCCCTCACAAAGAATATAATCAGCGATATTCCATGAAAAGAAATCTTAGTCATTGTGGGGAAAAGGTCAGGACAAGGAGTGAAGGCTCTTTGGGAGAGGTTCTTGAAGCCATCAGCTCTCCACCATCCAGAAGCCATGGATAGGACTTTCTTTTGAGTGGAGGGCTAGAGTAGAGTATGTTTTCATGTGTTTTCTTTTCACCTTTGTCCTATAGTCTTTTTTTTTTTTTTTTAAAGATTTTATTTATTTATTTGACAGAGACACAGCGAGAGAGGGAACACAAGTAGGGGGAGTGCGAGAGGGAGAAGCAGGCTTCCCGCTGAGCAGGGAGCCTGATGCGGGGCCCGATCCCAGGACCCTGGGATCATGACCTGAGCTGAAGGCAGACGCTAAATGACTGAGCCACCCGGTGCCTCTGTCCTGTAGTCTTTGAGGTTATCAGCTTTCCCAGCCTCAACCCCCTTCTGGGTGGAGGGGGGTGGGCATGGTTATAGTGAATTTCCCAGTCACCTTGTTTCCAGGAATAATCTTGTGATTTTTCAACCCAATTAATGTATTTATTAGATTTGATTTGTTTGCCAGACACTTTAAACCACTTTTTTGGTGTATCAATTTTTTGGCTTCAGTATTGATTACAAGCAAACTTTGGTTCTAGAGGTCTGAGAACTCATTACTTTTTTTTTCTTTAACTTTTAGAGCATATACTAGTTAATAATCTCATGTGTTCATAGAGAAAATGACATAATTAGACATTTTTTTGTTAGCTGGTCTGTATTGCAAATATACTGTATCCCTTGAGATTATCCATCAGTTATATAAACTAAAGTGTATGAAATATGTTGCTACAATAACAAATAAATGAATATGATATGTGAGAAAAGCACAGAGAGAAATGGTGTTAAATAATTCACATTAGACTTACTTTAACTGTCCATGTGAAATTGGGAAAAGCTGCATTTCTTTAGTTTTTATTGGAATAAACAAATCAAATTTATTTGTGACTCTTGACTTTTGACTTGCAGCCCGTATTAGCCTAGTGTTCATTCCAGACTGATAACTGTTCTTTCAGAGATGAGATTTTTCAGGAAGAGCATATTTACAGGACTCATACAGTGGAGAAGGTGTTTTCTTTGTAAAATGTTGACGGGGATAAACTAAATGATGCTAACATACTTAGTCTTACAGTACTACCTGAGAACTTCTAAAACTTAAGATATTGAAAAGAGGTTCTTGGCTTTCTTCTAGTGATTGCAAAGAATTAATTTATGATTTGAAATGTTCAACAGAGTGCCAGTGTTTCCATATGAATTGGGTGAATTAATTTCAAATTCTCTTGGTACAGAGTTCTACTTATGTCCATTTTTTACAGATTTTATTTATATTGGCAGAATCCATTATAGAAGATGCCATTGTTTATAAAATTTAGGCTGCCTGGTCTCTCACTCGTGGGACTATCACAACTGTTTTTTGAGACACCTATTACGTATAGTTGGGATCGTAAAGAAATATGACATTGCTTTTACACTCCAGCAACTTAAAACATTAGTCAAAAGCTGAAACAAATACAGAGATGTTTACGAACCTATCTCCATATATTTTGATATAAACCTTTAAATTAGTAACTGACAGTGCAACATTAGCCTGTTTGAAAGAGGTTTATAAAAATGCCGGCTCACATGGTTAGGCATCTGCCTTCGGCTCGGGTCATGATCCCAGAGTCCTGGGATTGGGTCCCGCATCGGGGGAGCCTGCTTCTCCCTCTGCCTCTCTCTCTCTCTCTCTTTCTCTGTCTGTCATGAATAAATGAATAAAATCTTAAAAAAAAAAATGCTAGTGAATGTATTTTCTTGTAAACATCTAAAAAGCAGTATAACCTGGCAGGGATATTAAAAGCCATGCTTGTATGTGTGTATGCTCATGGGCACATGCATGCCCCCCCCCCCCAACACACAGTTCAGAAGACTTTATTTTAAAAAAGATAAGAAATTGCAGGCTTTGAATGGTAATATAAGAAGAATGGACATTGGAGGAAGCCAGAATGTAACTAGGCCTTGAGGGGATGGAAATACAAACCTAATATTGTTCCTGGTTCACTTAGTATAGCAAATAAATCTTGAGACTGAATCCTTTCTTTCAAGTATTGATTTTGGTTTAAGTTGAAGGCAAAGAGGTCAGTAGTAGAAAGTTTCAGATATTATATAATTAACAGGCAAAATGGTTCCAACACGAAGACTTCTTGATTCCCTTTCTGTGCTAATTCCCCTAATGGATTGAGTCATAGAATTTAGAGGTCAACTAATCAGTCTTCCTGTTTTGCAGATTGGAAAATTGAGGACCAGAGGAGAAATACAGGATTAGACCGCCATGTCTTGTCTTTTGTAGTCCATTGTACTTTTTTCATTATGTTATTTTACTTTTCCCCTCACCTCCTTGGTTGAACTTGGCTATGCTGTTTCTCTACCTCTGGCCTTCAAATTAAATGAACCAGAAGCAACCTCAGGTTTACATTTCTGTCATCCTTTATTTAAGCCTAATTACTCTGAGGATGTTTTTCCCATTCTCCATGGTGAAACTCTAGTAGGTAAACTTAGTTTAACCAAGGATTTGTAGATTTAGCACCCTCTTGCTCTTCCTGCAAGGTGTTTCATGGATTCAGATGTTATGGATTTGAAACTTGTTTTCAGTATTTCATCTCTTCTCTGTGGTCTCTGATGTTTGAATAAAACTGAATCTTAATGTAATTTGTACAGGTATTACAAGCAATGGGATACCCAACAGGCTTTGATGCAGATATTGAATGTATGAGTTCCGATGAAAAATCAGATAATGAAGGCAAAAATGAAACAGTCTCTTCAAACTCAAGCAATAATACTGGAAATTCTACAACTGAAACCTCCAGTACCTTAGAGGTATATTTATATATTTTTTTCCTTAGAAAAAAAGGAGTATATGTAGACTGTAGAAAATTTGAGAGATGTGGAAAAGTATAAATAAGAAAATCAAAAGCATATACAAATGTATATATTCCAGAGATAGCCATTATTAATATTTTGGTTTATTTCCATCCAGCCTTTTTTTCTGGCAGTCATATTTTCATGCAGTTTTACATCTTGTTTTTTTCACTTAACTTTAAAAAAAAAACCTGTAAACATAGCTGTATAGTACACAACACATGAATGTATCCTAATTTAACTAGAATTTTCCTTTTGCTGGCCATGGAAGTTCCTTCCAGTATTTCACAGTTAAAATATATCAGCAATATCAGCAATAACTAAAGAGTGAAAAACCAGGCCTAGCAGAGGAAATTTAGGATTATTTGAAGTTTGTGCTGAGCTGTGGGAGGCAGTGGGTCATTATGGAGCTGATCTAGCCTTTAGGAAGGCATAGCCTGATCTAGTATATTCCTCAGACTCTGAGTAAGTCCTAACGTATGAGCTTATTGCCACAGATAATAGAATGGGACAGAAATCTAAGTACTGATTATACACAGCATTTTTGGGAATTCATGGGGTACTTATTCATTACATTCTGCATAAGAAAAATTGGCTCTGAAGTAACAGCAAGAGGTTACATTAAGTTTTTTAAAAAATTTTTTTTCATTTCTGGGAATGAGATCTATCAAAGACTCGGTGGACCATAATATTTTCAGTCTACAAACCTTTTGTAGTGCCTGTTTACTGCCAGATGCTGCAGAAATAGTGTGCAGAGCCTCAAAATGTTCTCAGGCTAGAAGCACAAAAGACATATCCATAACTAATTATAATGTAATGTGATAAGTACCATGATGGCAAAGTGAACATAATAATGTACAATCTCAAAAGAAGAAGTGATTAGGGAACTTAGACACCTGTAAAATCAAAGGGAGTAAAATGTGAGTGAGGTTTTAGGTGATAAGTAAGATTTTGCTATGTGGAGAAGAGGTGGAGAGAAGGCATTTTGGATCAAAGGAATAGGAGGTATAATGACCTGAAGTTGTGAAAGTACATGTTTGAGAGGTGCCAGGTAGGCCAGTATGGGGGGGAGATGGAGGCTGAAGCCTGTGGAAGCCTCGCCTGACTTTCCGTGTGATCTCGTGGAGGAGCCTTGGCACCTGGCTTTTCAGAGGACCAATCATTCACAGGTGATCACAGACACGACAAGGTGTTTTGCTGGCAGTGTTATAAATACTTAGAGAAGAAAGATCTCATTAGCTATGAGACTTAGACTGTTCAGGGGAATTAGGGGGAGAGAGAGAGAGCAGTGTGGGCTGCACTAATAGCAGCCACATGCATGTATGGTGCTTTCGGTAGGAGTACATCTGTGCTTTGTTTTATGCAATGTGGTAATGGCATGGGAATCGGGGGGAGAGAGCCCTTAGTCTTCATTTAAAATTAAAATATTAAAATGCAAATATTTATATGTCTTGACTCATTTTTATAAAAGTGATTTCAGATTTGAAAGTAGAGAGTGATTACCATAGACCTAGGTTCACAAATTATTCATTACCTTTTAAAGATGGAGACTGGAGGGGTGCCTGGGTGGCTCAGTCGTTAAGCGGCTGCCTTCAGCTCAGGTCATGATCCCAGGGTCCTGGGATCGAGCCCCGCATCAGGCTCCCTGCTCCGTGGGAAGCCTGCTTCTCCCCCTCCCACTCCACCTGCTTGTGTTCCTGCTCGTGCGCTCTCTCTCTCTCTCTCTCTCTCAAATAAATAAAATCTTTAAAAAAAAAAAAGACTGGAAATTTGCTTTGCAATGAAAAAAATATAGATTACAAAAACTCTTCAAGAAGTGAGGGTTTTTTTTTTTGTTTGTTTTTTATTGCAGAAGACCCAGGCATGTTTATTAAACTTGTCTTGAAAAGTTGTCCAGTGTTTCATTTTTTTTTCCCTACAGCCTTGACCACTTAGTAAATGAGCATAGAATAGTAACTATTAAGAGACTCTTGTCCATTGGCTTTATATGTATACATAATAATTGTTTCTTTTTTTAAGATTTTATTTATTTAGGTGGGGGGGAGAGAGAGCGTGCACACTCGAGAGCATGAGTCGGGGGAGGGGCAGAGGGAGAGGGAGAAGCAACTTCCAGCTGAACAGGGAGTTTCATCTCAGGACCCTAGGATCACGACCAGAGCTGAAGGCAGTCGCTTAACCATCTGAGCCACCCAGGCGCCCCTGGGGCATTCATTTCTTTGTTCAGTATTTCTTGAGCAATTACTATGGTAGAATTACAGACATGATCTCTAACCTCAAAAAGTACTCAATCTTTGGGTCTCTCTCCTTTCTCAAAATTATAGGTGCGGTATTTTGTGGTTTATCTTTGGTGCTGCACTCTCTCTTCATTTGAGGCTTCACACTTACATGAATTACTTGTTTTCCTTACTCTAGTCTTAATCCTTCCTCGAGTCAGTTCTTTCTGCTACTCCTGGCCTGATTTTTCTACAATACATATCTAATCCTGAATTTTCTAGATTAAAGTCTCTCCGTGGCTTATCATAGTTCATGATAAAGTCAAAGCTCATTTGCATGGCATGCAAAGTCCTTTATGAATTGGCACCATCAAGGGCGTTCTTAGTCAGGTCCTGTCTTCCTATGCTCACTCCCTTATACAGCCAAACTGCGCTTCTTGCCATTTCCCTAACAGATGTTCTTTTCTTCTCTTGGGCCTTTCCACGGCTGTTTCTTCTGTCTAGAATGCCCTTCTCCTTTGTTTCCACCTTATCATGGTCTGGTGCTTACCTCTTTAAGGTTTAAGGTCAGGCTCGCATGTCACTTCCAGGAAAACTATCCTGATTGCCCTAGAAAATGGCTGCTTCTGTATTTCCATAACATACATCTGTTGTATAATATACACTGTTTTACAGTGATTATGTCTGTCCCTCCCACTATACTCTAGCTCCTTTGAGCGGAGAGTGACTGCTTTTATTCTTATTTTTAAATTTCAGAATCCATAGTCTGTAGCCTACTGTTTTTACCTTAGGTGCCCTTAAGTCTCTTTTGAGAGAACTGAGAGCTGTGTAGGAACATTTTCTTCCCATCTCCCAAGTTGAGAGTTATTTCTTCCTAACCCTAAAGATGAAAAACAGTGAATATTCAGGTGTCATGTGAATCTCAACTGTTCTGTCCACATTGTTAGTCATTTAAAGTATTATTCTTAGATCATGAACACCACAGAGCAGACCCTAGAGTGCCATGTAATGGCAACGCCACATTGCTCTTGAACAGTGTTGAGACAGCCCTACTTTAGGGGCAGGCTGGCTAGATGACTGACTGCCATGTTTATTGCCTGTAGAGTTTCCATACCTTTAAAGGTATTTTGTCATTTGCATGTAGAGGTGATCACACCCTAGTCCCTAAATGCTTTAAAGTATAATTTTTGAGCCTCTTTTCAACAGAAACATAGTATAATTGTATTAATAAGAAATTTAATACTCTAAAATCTTACTTGGTTGAACCTCCTTTTAGGTAAGAACTCAGGGCCCTATCCTCACAGCAAGTGGCAAAAATCCCGTAATGGAGCTCAATGAAAAAAGAAGAGGTCTTAAGTATGAACTCATCTCGGAGACTGGTGGAAGCCATGACAAACGCTTTGTAATGGAGGTGTGTACCTAGATTCAAGCCAACCTTAGTTTTCGCCTCAAGGACATAGGCTATCCTGAGCTTATGTGTAAAAAAGTTTTAGACTGAGTTAATTCTTGTGGCACTATTTGACTTTTGGTGTTTTCTGTGTTGTGATACATTTAAATTAAAACTACATAGAGGAATTGCATGGGATAATTGCAGAGTGTTGTTCTTGATTTTAGGTAGAAGTAGATGGACAGAAATTCAGAGGTGCAGGTCCAAATAAGAAAGTGGCAAAGGCAAGTGCAGCTTTAGCTGCCCTGGAGAAGCTGTTTTCTGGACCCAATGCAGCAAATAATAAGAAAAAGAAGATTATCCCTCAGGTATGAGTTAAGCATTAAACCTTTGCAATACTTTTGAAAAATATTACCAAAATTAAATTTCCTTTACTGCCTTGGTGCCACTTTAGCTTTTTCTGAAGTTGTTTCTTTTTCTTGCATTTGGCATCCTTTTCTTTGGGTTGGATCATAAATACTGTAATACTCACTTTTCTGTGGTCTTCATAGGCAAATTATATATTTTAAAAAAGCTATTAGCATTATTTGGGGGCTTTCAGTCACTCTTGATGAAGTAGAGCATTGAGGGATCTGTACTTTTAGTGAGATGTTAGCATTTGTTTAGGGAAACTGCCAAGAGTATAGGGGCTTACTTTCATCAGAGTCTGCAGATGCACTTCCATTTCCTTTCCAGTTTTGTCCTTTTGCATTATTTATTTTGTGTTTTCCTTTGGGGTGCCACAGTAGAACTTGACCCTGTATTCTCTTCATTCGTGACAATGGGCATGTGGGTCCTGCTGAAGGCCGAGGACTGTAGAAAGGTCTTTAGAAAAGATGGCCTCCTAATTACATGTTTTTGGATAACAGATCCTTCTATCCATTCATTTATGAATTCGCAAATATTTTCTAGTCATATACTATGTGCATGATTGTGAGGGCAAAAGAGGTACATTATTAAATATAAGACAGTTCTCTCCCTGGTGGAGAATGCTGGTACAGTAATGTCTGAATAGATTATGTGATAGAAACAAGTCAATTAAAAATGTTTAGACTAATAGAAGGAAGATTACTTAAGGTTCTGAATGAAACAGTTTGTTTAGTTTCTTTTACATACCCTGAGTGCACTGGCTAAGGGTAGAGTTGGTCTTGTTTTATAGACGAGGAGATGAGGCCTGAAGAGATACAGACACTGCCCTTACTACCGCAGGTAACTGATGGTAGGGTCTCTTTCAGCTAGGTTCTTCTCCTTCCAAAGACCGTGGGCATTCTGTTGCATATTATAGCCATCTTAGAAATTTGTCTTGTCTTGTACTTACTGTAATAAACATTGCTTACATTCTAGGATTCAAAATACAACCAAGGGTAACTTTTACTGAGATGAAATACAAATAAAGCATTTAAGTTGCACTGGTACACATGCAAAGAGAGAAGGGGTTTTATTTCCCTAAAACCTTCCAGGAAATGTGCTAAATTAGTAGAAAGGTAATTGTTACCTTGTTTGTTTTGGTGTGTTCTTACCATGAGTTACATCTTGTATTGGGTCAGTTAATTTTAGTATTTAAAAAGTGAGTGCAGATACGTATTAGGTAGTTAAGTTTGGTTCTAGTAGACAAGGGCTCGCTTTGTGTGGAGTCACTCTACTGCCACCAGATTGTTACTTCCTGACTACTTGGACTAAACTGTGTTTAAAAAAAAAAGATATCTACATGAGGTTCACACACTTTTAGAAATTTTCCATACTAGAAGCTCTAAAACTCATGTGTTCAATATGCTTGACGGCCAGGAGGCAGTCTATTTTGGATGTGTGGGTTGCCTTTTTTTTCAGCCAGATAGAAAAATGGCTGTTCCCTGTGCATGATACATTTGACCTTGAAACTGTCTTCTGCCCAGCTATGGTAGTGGTAGAGGTGTTCCGATGAGGAATAAAAGATGATGGCTTTTCAGTGTGAGATAAATGTGTGTATACTCTGAATGTTTAAGCTGTTTGAAATATTGTTGACTTTATTCCACCCTGAGCTCTGAGGCTCTGCACCTTGGTTATAGGAGGGAATTCTGGTAGTTTTTAGTTTGAGTTTTTGTTGTGTCTTTATATTTAAAAAATAAATATACTGTTTCATTTAAAACTATATATTCTTGATTTTCCTAAAATTTCAGTTTTAGAAAGGGATGTTTTAGCAGCCCTCTGTTCTGTTTGTCCTTATCTAGTCTACGTTTCAGAGTTTGCTGTTTTCTCAATTGCTCTTTCTCCTCTGAAGTAAAAGAAAGTGGGTATCATTATCCTCATTGTATAATTAGTGGGAGACTCCGATAGACATAGAGATTTGTGATTTTTACCAGAGTCCCATGGCATTTTAGAGCAAGAGGGGACTTTAGAGGTGGTATTTCTTTAATGATTGGTACATGTACATACACATGTACACATACACACATACATGTATAGCAGAAAATACAGACTCAGAGAAATCACATGACCTTCCTGGAGTTGTCATTTTTGGTCTTTCTTCATAGTTCTGTTTTTTTGTTGTTGTTGTACTGTTTTTTTCTTAACTCTGCTCAGGTTCACAGCTAATTCTTGGTGGTTTATTGGGTAGTTTTTGTTTGTGCGCGGAGAATTCAGTGGATTTCAAACCTAGGTATCAAGTGTCTATAATTACTTTAGTCAGGTCTAAAATGTAATGGATGTAATTTGACTATGAAATTTGTGTGTAGAAAATGAACTCTTTCTGAGTAACCCTCAAGTAAAAAGAAGTTATTTGCATACTTTTATGTGCCCAAATATTCTTCCGAACAGCTCTGTAAGGTAGGTGTCATTTTTATTTTACAGATGATAAAGGTTCAAGGTCATAGACACTCATTGACTCATCTGTGGGCTCAAGTATTCTCATAGAGGTTGTGCATTAGAAAGATGATGGGATGTTAGTTCTTATTTCTCTCAGTAATGAAAATGTGTTATTTTTAACAGGCAAAGGGTGTTGTGAATACAGCTGTGTCTGCAGCAGTCCAAGCTGTTCGGGGCAGAGGAAGAGGAGCTCTAACAAGGGGAGCTTTTGTTGGGGCTACAGCTGCTCCTGGCTACATAGCTCCAGGTAGGGTATAGCTTGTAAGAGGTTTGCCTCCTCTTCTGGGCTTTGAAGAACAGTATCTCCTTTATTTTCCAGGGTAATACACGGTCCCTGGAAACGTAATACAGGTGTAAGATGGGTGTGCACGGAAATTCAGAAGAAGAAAATCTACAGAATGTCATAGGTTTTCTTGTGGAATCTGCTGAGTGACTAGAGGCGTTCTGGAGGGAGGTGACAGATGAGGAATATTGCACTTGGTTGAGAGGACATATTTTGATTCATTATCAAAATGAATACTCCAGCTAACAAATACTCCACAGATTGAGGAGTGTGGACATGTGAGCAGGGTGCATTCAGCGGGGACATGTAGAGGATGGTTGGGTGTAACAGGAGAGGAAAACTGCTGATAAGAGACTCCCTCATTGGGGTGAAGCCTAGCATTAATAGCTTTCTTTAACTCAGTGTTTGGGATCCAGCAAAGGTCTACAGAAGTACAAAAGGAGAAAAATGAAAAAAAAAAAAAAGGAAACTTATTTATCCAGAGCTTACTATATACAACAGGTACTTTGGCATAAATGATTTCACTTAATTGTTTTTTTAATCCTCACAGTGTTTCCTCAGGTAGAAATTATTTCCATTTTCTAGGTGAGGGAACTAAGGTTTAATGGGAGAAGGCAGCTAGCTCAGTCTGAGACATGTAGCGAACAACAGAGTCGAGATTTGAATGTAGGTGTTTGCAGTTCTAGAGTTTATATTCTTTCCATTTCACCACATGGCTTGAGGGAGATGGGGGAAAAGATGCCCTCCTTCTGCCTTCTGTTCTAATACGTCATTTCAGCAGTAGATGTAGAGCTGTCTCATTAAAGTCAGGTCGTCTGCCATATTGAACCTATGGAACTTTTGACTTAACAAGTAGACTGCTTGTAATTGATCAGGGTGAAATTTTCATAAGGATTGGATCTTATACCATCATTATTTTTTTATGTAATATTGCTAAGAAGTCCACTTAGATTGTGTGTGTGTCCGCTTTCTTCTTTCTTTTCTTTTCCTTTCTTTTTTTCTTCCTTTCTTTCTCTCTCTCTCTCTTTCTTTCTTTCTTTCAGAGTTAGAATAGGCTATTTGGGAAGTTCTGTGGATTCAGTGGTTTTGGACTTATACTTGTAGGAATTGTCCCAGTAGGGGCAGAGCTCAAAGATGTGTCATGGAATGAATATATTCACTCATTGAAATACCATGTGCCTGCTTTGGGAGTTTACTGTGTGCAGCTTATGATCTAAAGGTGAGACAGGCCAATCAGATAAGTCACTCACTTATCAACTGAGAAGGTTGTGATGAAGGACAAGGGTATGTTCTGTGAGAGAATGTAACAGAGAAGCTGGGTCTAGGATTTGGGGCCTAAAGGCCTTCCCGCAAAGAAGTGACACTTGACCTGAGCTTTAGAGAGTGAGGAGGCGTTAACTTGGAGAAGACTAGGGTGGACGAGTGTTGTACACAGAGGGAACAGCATGTGCAGAGACCCTGTGCTGCTGGGCCAGGGAACTCGGCTGGTGAGGATTAGAGGATGGCCAAATGTCTGTAGTGTGGAGAGCACTCTGTGTTTTGGGTGGGGGCTGGTGGGGAGAGACCCAACAGGGACAGGGAATGATTTGAGCTAAAGCTAGACACTCAATCCCAGTCCTGGAGGCCAAGGTGTGGATTTTGGCCTTAGAATGCTAAGTGTAGTGGGAAGTCGTGAAGGGCTCTAAGGAGAGAAGTGACAACATCAGACTTTTCTGTAAAGATCATTGTCTATAGTGTGAAGAATAGACTGTAGGTACAGAAGTGGGTGTGAAAAGACAAGTTAGAAGGTTCTGGTAAACTCATAGCTCAGGCCAGAGACAGTGCAGGTATCTCCAGCGGGTGCAGGGAAGCAGATGGGTGGCAAGAAGCAACCGGATTGAAGACGTGCTGCAGAAGCACAGTTAATGGATTTAATGTGGAGAATGAAAAAGAGGGAGGTTTCAAGGATTTCTCCCAGCATTTTTAGCAAGAGGAACTGGGTCACTGAGTGTGCCGTTGAAGGAGACGAAGAATGCTGAAGGATGAGAAGGAGGAAGGGAGATGGGAGAGGAGAAGGCTCATCGGGGTTTGGTTCCATTGATGGGTCCCGGATTAAGACACTCTTCTTTGCATCCCACTGTTTGTACTGATATTTCATATTCTTTTGCCTCATCTGATCATTATTTAAAGAAAGCAGCTTTTATTAATAATAGGCAAATTATTGAGATGAACTTTCTAGCCTTTGATTGCATGTTCAGTGGGGGCTTTGTCCATTTGGGAGTGTCTGCGGTCATGTGGTCAGGGACGCTTACCTCCCACCCATCACCTAGTGGCAGTGGTCGTGAAAGGCTTTGTGTGTGTCTGCTTGTTGCCAGGCTCGTTGGCTCAATAGTAGCTTTTCTCTTATGTCATCACATTGACCTCTGTGAAGGGCCTGTCTCGTGAAGCTTTTAAAAATGAAGTTCTTTTATAGCCCAGAGAAGATTCAGATTAGGTCAATTAGATTATGAATAGGTTATATGCCATTTGCAGAGTGTATTCTTGCAGCAGGGACTATAGTAAGTGTTTTTACATACATTATTTAATTACATTCCCCTGCCAACTCAATTACTGTGGAAGACTGTAAGGCTCAGAGCGGTGAAATAACAGGCACAAAGTCACCTTGCTAGTGAAAGTGAAGTTGGGGTTCAAACCCCACAACCTGATCGGTGGCTAGCTTAGTAGTTTTAGTTTCATCTCTCTTTAAGTAGGTTTTGGTAAAACCCTTGAAACTGTAGCCTTAGTCATCCAGCTAGGTACCTTTTCCTGGAATAGATTTGATATGCAAACTTTTTAAAGTATTAATTTCTCTTTTGACCTCAGTTCCTACAGCATATCTCCTGCTGCCTCTTTTAGCTGCATTGTATCCTCTTGAAGTCTAGGATTTAGGGAAGCACTAAAGACTACAAGTAAGACTAAAGACTAAGGCTACATTGTATCCCCAGTTTTATGTGACTTAAGTATAGACTGAAAAGTGAAAATTTCCATCTCTCAGGAAATGTTTCCATTAGTCCCTAAAAGCAGTTTTTACTTATTCAGCATATATTTGAGTGTTTTGTTTCAAGCAAGAGATTTGGAGCTGGGCATTAGAAGATGACTAGCATCTGCCCCAGTGAATGCTTGAAGGTCATCTGGGGTAGGAACAGATGCTTGCATCAACAATGTACAACATGATGCAAGGTGTAACATTGGTTGGGGGTGGGGTACAAAAAACATTAAACCCAGGAAACTTCACAGAGGAGGTGATATTTGATCCTGATCTACAGGATGCATTGCAGCTGGGCAGCTAGAGAAGGAGGGGGGGAAAAAATCCTTGCAAGCAGCAGAAATGATTATAGAAAAAGGGCTTGTAATGTTAAAAAGGCTTGATTTGTTTTTAGGTACAGTGTGAAGGGCCCATGTAGATTTTGTTCTATTTTAGAACCCAATTTTCCCTGAAGATTTACCCAAGCAATTTAGTATTTATATTTTTAAAGTTGTTTTATTGAAAGATTAAAGATTGTGGCTTCTATTAGCACAGTATTTCTAATCCCTGCAGCACTATAGAGTAGCTTGGAAGATTTCTCATTTTACAGGCATGAAAAGGCAACTCAGAAGTTAAATGTTTAAGGACATATAAGAAACCAATGCCAGAACAAATTGGCTCAAAAACTTCTCTGTTCTTCAGACTTGTTTTTATTGACAGTATGAGCCTTTTTCATAGGCACCAGAGGCTAATGTCAGTTTTGCCAACATTTACTGAGAGACCCTGTGCTGGGGCCAGGAATTCAGATACCAGGAGACGTGGACCTTGTCCCCGAGCCCACAACCCGATCTGCACTTGAGACTTCAGCCTGTCCTGTCACTGCTTTCTCAAGAGACCTGGAAAGTTGTGCTTTCCAGCTTTAAAGAAATTGGTAACTTGAGTGATTTTAAGTTTAGGGAGAGGAGACAAATTTGTTCAATAAATTATATTTAGTGTGTGGTTACTATGTGCCAGACCTTCTTCCAAGTTGCGGTGATACAGAAATGTCTAAGACTTGGTGTCTGTCACTCTAGTAGGGGACACAGACATGGAGTCGATAATTATAATACAGTGTCATAAGTGCAAGGAGAAAGAATACTCTGGTAGGTCAGGAGAACGCTATAGGTCATGCTAAGCGGGAATGGAGGGTTTGGCCATTCGGGGTATAGTTCTCATTCATCCAGCATCTGGAAGAAGTCCTCAGGGCCCAAGGTGCTGGGCCAGGCAGTACTTGTGAATTGGGCTGGTACCGGTTGGTTGCCCTTTGTTCTGGACTGATTGCTTTCTTCTTCTTTGCACTAGGCTATGGAGCGCCGTATGGTTACAGCACAGCCGCCCCTGCCTATGGTACGTACACCAGCTTTCTGATCTCTCCTCTTAGCAGTGCTGTCACAGCAGTCTAAAGCGCAGTGTGTATCCAGGGTTTCTTTAAGTGAATTGGAGGATCTCAGACCTGTTCATTCTAGTGACCCAACTTAAATTCCCTTTGAAAACGCCACAACCTTGTGGTTCTCGGTTTGGTTGGAGTTGCTCTTCTCTCTGCTTTGCCTGATTGAAGGACTGCTTGTTCTAATTGCCTGTTTCTGACCATATTGAAATTAAATATTTTAAGTAGTTCTTCTTACAGCCAACTTATACTCCATTCAAAGGCTACTGAAGGGCCATACCCGGTTTCCAGCTGAACTGCTCGCCGGTTACATGGCTGCATTGAAGTCTCTGGCTTGAAACCATCTGGGTGACTTGAGTTAGGGTTAGGAAATGTTCACTTCAAATTTGTAGCCATCATCCTTTCCCGTGAATTTTGCTTTAGAGGTGGCGTCAGTGGGCCCCAGCGTGGTGACAGGGTGTCACTGGCAGTGTCTTTGAAGTGGTTCCCGCACAGAGTCTGTGCAGCATGTTACAAAATCGTAGGAGTGTCTCCTCTCCTGCCAAAAATAAAAAATAAAAGCATATGCAGAAGTGAACCTCAGTGGCCCTTTGGATAACTTTTGAATGAGGTTTATGTGGCAATGGAGGCAGTAGGTTTGGAGTCAGTGATATGCCCTCGTAGACATTTTCCCTAACTCAGGCGCTACATGTTACAGGTCAGCCATCTGCAGGATGTTTGCCATTGAGAGAAGAAGAGAGCGTGTGTGCGCATGAGTGTGAGTGTGTGCGTGTGCACGTGTGAGTGTGTATCGGTGCGACCCTGGGCTGGGTGTGCACGTGTACAGTGGGGAAGGACCTTGAATGTCCTGCCACTTGTGGTGTTAGTCCTCCACACGAGCCTCGGGGCCCTTCATTATGCTTTCTTTCTTCATGCATCAGCTTTTCCATTTTTGTTCAGATGAAAATGATGGGTCCTTAAGACACCACTAAGTGGAGGCTCCATTTGATTTCATAACTCTAAAAAATAAGTAGAAAATGAACATGAACAGTTTGACCACTTTCCCCATTAAGATAGACTGGAAAGATGTGGAGAAGCTGCAAGGGTCAAACATTTGGGTGAGTCTTCTCTCTGGCAAAGTACCAAGTCTGGGGTCTCATCCTTGACCTGAGTGTCTCCTCTGGAATGCTCAGGTTTGGTCAGGACTTCCCCAGAGTCCCCAGATCCCCGGATGTGGGGTGATAAGGAATTGAGAATTCATTCGAGGAAACGTTTTCACCCAGAATTTGTTCTAAATTCACATTCTCCAGCTCCTTTGGTTTTGGCCACTTGTTTTACCATGCAGCCGCCTTCCTGGGTATCCTGACCACCTCATGCCTCCTGTGAATTAGGTCTGGGCAGTTGATCCAGATACATTTTGACTCACTAGTCCCATTGTGGTGTGTCTTGTGTGAGCGCCAGAGCATCTGCCTGCTGGGGCAGGCTGTTAATTCTTCGTCTCTCTTTCAGACATCGTAAGTCCCACGTTCTTTAGTACAGGTTTACTTAGAGCTGAATTTTTCTCTTTAAAACACGGGTGTGTCTAGGCTTTAAGCTGCATTCATGTTTTTCCTCAGTCTTTTTAATTTTTCTCTCTTGTGCCTCCCTTTCCTCTAACATTATACTTTCACCCTGCGGCCTCTGAGCCCCCACTTCAGAAGGCTCCTCTCTTCCATGTGCCATATAACTGACTTCCAAAGCTGGTGAAATTTGATGCCCCCATTTTTCACATAAAAGATTTGGTTTTTAAATGTTACTGTGATGCCAACCTACTAAAACAATGCTTTATTTTGGCTGTAAGGTAAATATGTCTTTTGGCCTTTGTAAAGCTGTTGCATGTGGGGGTAATTTCCCTCTGATCATCTGGTGCTCTTGAACACCTGCTGTTGCTGCTTTGTGATTTCTCCATAGGTTAAATACTAGAATAGAGATAGGAGCAGATTTCAAATCATGCTTGAGTATGCAGAAGTCTGTGAGGCCACAAGAACTTGTTTATTACAAAATTAAGAAAGTAGTTAATCTTTCCAGATTTGCCATGCCAATGCCGGCAGTAGCCGTTAAGAAGATAAACCCCTGGTCACGACTCCAGTTAGAGCTGTGTTTCTGGGGAGCTGAGGCCTGCACAGAAAGCTGTGCTTTGAGTCTTGACAGTCATCCCTGTTTCTCCTACAATATTGTGATGTGCCAAATTGAGAACGATTATGGATTTCTAGAGTCCCTTGAGAATATTCATCAATGGCATTGCTTTTGATCTTTAGAATTCATGGCCACTCACACAAATGAAATTGCTTTCTGAATATCATTCTTCCTGTGATATAGCCATCTTAATTTTGAGTGGAAAATACCAATTATCAAAATATTAGCAATTTCAAAATAGGAGATCTGTGAGAGGTTTGTGGGTCTCCTCCAGAATGCTTCATGTTGACTGACTAATCTGGAAAAGGTTAATGATCATTACTGTAAGATATTTTTTTACCTGAAATTTTTATTGGATTATTAAACTTATTTGGAGTCCTCTCCGTTTCTTTTCTCTGTAGGTTTACCCAAGAGAATGGTTCTGTTGCCCGTTATGAAATTCCCAACATATCCTGTTCCCCACTACTCATTCTTTTAGCAAATGACAGAAGCTAATTCCTATTGAACAACAAATACAGTACAATACAGAATGTTAGAGCAAAAGCCTTTTTATCCTGCTTTCTTTGAACACATACTTGATCAAAATTATTTGTAAAGAACATCTTTCCTACTTTTTGATTTTAACAAATGCAAATTTAGTTCTCTACAACTTGAAAACAAACAACAAGGAACTAGTTCTGTGAAACGGTACCTCACTTCCGGAAAATACCTTATACCAGCCCTTCTGTCCTAGGGAAATAAGTCTAGCAGTGCAGAGGTTGAGTCTTAGGAGGAGTATCAGATTATGTAAAATTAAATTTGTGAAGGATGTATAGAGTCTCAAACACTGATCACAAATAAACTGCTTTGTTGTAACACAGAGTACTGCCTGGTTCCTGATGCAGTCACCGAGTCTTAGCTCTGATTGATATGTATTTGCCCAGGGCACTGGAATTCGGGCTGTAGTTATTTTTTTTAATACAATAGAGACTTTTCATTTAACTTTAACTTTGTAAATACTGAAGTGTGTAATTAAAGCCAATAAAATATGGGTTTGAATATTGTTTTAGCTTATTATTTTTGATATGTTTTGGTATCAAATTACAAGGAATTGAAAACTAATAAGTTAGCCCTAGAAACCCATTCATTTGTAAGGAAACTGCTAAAACAAAGCAAAGGCAATTGTTAGTTTGAGCCAGTCTACTTACTTTGTAAGCCCTTTGTACTGCTGGACAAGGGCATCCCCATGAGAAAGGTATATTCTGTGATCCGAGCATTGCTTCTTAAAATGATGGCACTACCCAGAGATGGGGAAGGAGGAATGTGATTTAGTTTCCTAATTTCCAAGTTTTAAAAGAGAATAAATTAATCGATCAATCACCCTCTCTTGTTCTTGTGGCCTTCTTCACTCTGTAAGATACTGTGTTCACTTCCCTGGCTTTTTTCATGCAGATAGAAGATTAGCGATTTTTCTGGGATTCATGGAAAGGTCTCTTTTCCTCTTCAATTACATCAGAATCTAAAGCAGCAACAGGGTCCCCATAAAAACTTGCTCTTCGATTGTCCCAGTTCTTGTTGAGTGATGCTGTGAAAAGTGACAGGTTTCAGCCATGGGTCAGCATTTATTTTTAAGTTTTTCTTAAAATTTATCTGATTAAGCTGGTGAAAAATGATCAGTTGGTAACATTGTGCTGTCCTATAAAGGGTGCAGACCTGAGCCTTCCCCTGCATTCTCGCCTTGTTTGGAGAGCCTATGATGTTACTAGAAGGTAATGGTTTCATTAAGGTACTCACCCCCATGAAGGCACCAGTGTGGTCCCGTGTCGAGATTTCTAAGTTGCTATGTCTTAAAAATGTCTGTTTTTAGTACGAATTAGCTTCCCTCTTCCCTCTTAAATTCTGTTTCTCAGAGCCCAGTAGTGCCCATCAGTGAGAATGGGCTTCGCAAAATATAGCAAATTTATGTACCAGATTTCTTTGGAACTGCTAAATGGGAATGAGATGGGCAATTTAAAACAAATGTTAGTGTCACTTCTCAGATGTGGATTTATTATCACAGTGGCTTGTTACTTCTGCTCCTTGACCTTTAGTCTTTATTAGTGGTGGGTGATACTTTAATAAAACCTCATCACTTGCTAGAAATAGCTGTGAACTTACCATTCTCATCCTGTGCATTAAGTGGCTAGACATAAACCTGAGGGCCCATTGCAGCTGGGAGTTTTCATGTTTCACTGATTCATTTTGCTGACCTATGGATGAAACAGAGCCATCACTGAGAAGAAAAAGCATGGCTGGTAGTCTCCAGTTTTTATTAATTCAATATTTACAATAGTCCTCTCTGTGTTTGGAATACTATTAATTGGCAGCTGCAGCCAGATTGTTATTTGAAATTGATTGTCAAATTTGCATTCCAAGTTGGAATCTCTCTGGAGATTTCTCTTTAGAAAATTATTTTGAAGTAGCTGACTCAGCTTCATGATTTAACCCCTCTATGATGGTGAAAAAGGGAGCTGTGCTGTTTTCCAACATGATGGCAGTCATTTCAAATGGTTTCTACCAAGTCTTTTTTTTTTTTTTTAATTTTGTTGTTTGTTGGAAGTTACTAACCATGTTGTAAACCTGCCCAGTTGCTGCAAACTTTTACATTTCTCTGCTTTACTTAAAATAATTGAGCTGTCAGTCCTTTGTTAGAAGTGGTAACCATGCAAGTTCAACTGTTGAAATTTTGTAATGAATTAAGTGTCCCCTCCCCTCCTTCTGCCCTTCCCACCCCTCCATTTTGTAATGAAAATTCCACTTACAGCTGAAAGAGCAGAGAAATATAAATGAAGCTCTTGGCTTCACCAAATTCTGTGACATTAACACCAAGTGTTGCTTCTCTGCTCTTTTCTCCACTGTAGGCGGTTTTTTCATTGACAGCCCCTATTGCCAGCCTCTGAGCGTCGCGCCACTTATTATTCACTTGGGCCCTCAAGATTTCTTCTCTGACTTCTAGAACCATCAGGTTGTCTGGCTTGAAATGGCAATTTCTGTCTTGGTCTTAAGAGCATTGTGACCCTCTGAGGCTTTCCAGCTTTCAGATACACCACTCTGACACCTTCTTTTGGAAAGCAATGACTGAGCATTTTAAAGAAGAGCAATACTTTATTCAAAGCCACGGTGTCTGTTTTAAAACCTTTCCTTTGGAAACCTAGCAATATCTGTACTTAACCCCTCCTAGCATAGTCTCTTGTCAGGGAGTTTACAGACCAATGTAGAACTTAGACTCAGTGTGTGAGCTGTGCTATCTCCTGACAGTTTTTAAACTTTTGTAGCACATAAATTGGGTAGTTGCATTCCTGACTGCGTCAGTTAGCGCTATTATAATTTCTCAGAGATAGGGGTCCTCCTTGAAGCCATATTCTTTGCATGGGGGCTGGCACCCAGCCAGGGATGTGGCCTGCAGCCCTGGTCTCTTCTGGCTGCAGGAGCACCCCCTCTCTTGTGCAAGGTAATTGGTCCAATAGATTCCCAACATACCTCATGCTGACTAGATGCAGTGCATGGTGCGTGCAGCAAGGAGTCCCGAGTCATTTGTAGTCTTTCTGAAATCGTTAACCTGGGAACAAACCACTTATAGATTTTTCTGCTATTTAGCCTTTCCTTCTTTTTTTAAAATTCGGGTGAATGTTTGAAAATCATGAATCAGTCAGTCACCGTTATTAATTGAAGAGCTGGGAATACCTCGTTAATGTATTTTTAAAACTAGTGTTGGACCCTCTGTGTATTTCAGGTTAATACTTTTAAGCAGTTTTCAGCACGTTTATCTCACTTTATTCTCGTTCTCCTCGGACCTTCGTAGCCATATCACTTGTATAAAATAGGCTGAGATCTAGTGACTGTAAGCTGTGGTCTCAGTAAACAAAGGTAAGCTCTTTTATTTTCTGATTAAAGAGAAAAATAACTAAAAGTCAATGAACACAACGTGCATATATGACAATCATACAGGATGTGTTTGATCTCCTAGGTCTTATGTCATGATATTACCTTTAAAATTTTTATGATCTAAATGTAAAATAGTTATTTTCAGCATTTGTTTTAATACCCTTGTAATTACTTTTTATTCAAGAGAGACATTTCACTTTTACGAGTTAAATGTGTGTATGTGTGTAGAAACTTATGATATTACATATATGTGAATTACACACACAGCCATGTTTAAATAAAAGAATTTGGTGGTGGGAAGAGTTCACCTAAGAAGACTTTAATATCAGGGCACCCTTTTGGCCAAAGTGCTAGAATTTCATAAGCAGCAAGACTGGTAACAATGCTGGTAGGATCCATTTATATGTAGCTGTTACACAAGCAGAGGATCAAAGTGCCAATTTCTCAAGGAGAGAAACTTCTCTGAGAAATGAAATCTCTGATCTGTGTTGTATGCCCTAATACAACAGCAGCAAGAAGCCATAAAAAGAAAAAGCAATAGAAAATGAAAAAAAAAAACCACAACCAAAATATTAAGGTAACTATGGAAAAATATGTAATTGACTGAGTTAAGCTAACTATTTGCAGAACCAACTTTGCAAGACTCAGAATGGTAAATACCCAGTCTGCAGAGACTAAACAGACAATTCATCTGTCTTTTCCAGTTTAGGAAGCTAGATGATTGATTTCCCACCTTACTCAACCATCATGGAGTTCATTTAAAAGATGTGAGGGTTAGGCCAAATATTTTAGTAAGGGTTTGCTTCATTTAGTGTGTCCCATAAATACATTTCATATGTGTTAGATGTTCTTTGCTGAGGCCGTATTTGATATATAGAGATTAAAATGAATTTTGTGTTTTATATGTCTCTAAGTAGCAATTTTCTTGTTATTACTAACTTTGAAGGTTGCTGGAACAACGTTTTTTCCCCATACAGTATCTGTATGTACGTCGAATGTGGCTTTGGCATCTATAGAAGGTTGTATGAGATCTAGCTGACTAGTACTACGTACATTCCCGTCCTCATCAAGCAGCTGAGTGCCCTTAACGTGCCATGTCCTTCTCTGGGTACTAGTGAAACAGAGGCTCTGCCCGGTGAAAACATGCAAGTCTGAGAGTCTCCTTGTTGGTGGAATTGGGCTGATTATAAATCTCCTAGGTTGGGAGACAAATGATGCAGTAGCAGTGTCAAAAGATAATTAACTTGGTTAGTAGTTTATTTATAGATTATTTAATATTATAGGCCCTCTGACATCACTGAACTGGCCATCATTTGGAAATTCACTCATTTTAAATATTTCCCTGGCAGTTTTGAGAGCCTGAAACCAGCTCTGTTTATGTTCATGGACCTCTCTCCAAGTAAGTGAACGGAATGAAATGAACAAATATCCCAGTCCTTTTTAAGCAGTTTTTATAGTATAGCAGAGACCAAAGTGGTTGCTTTAAACACCACATTTTTTTGATGACGAGGGGAATTTTGTGCTTATAATCAATCATTCATTATAACTTACCTGTTTATCTAGATTTCTTTAATAACTGCGGTGGATGCAAGTCTTCAGTAGTGAGTTAGGGGAACGAACTAAGATTTGCAGATGTGTCCCCGCCCTTGCCCTCAGCAGTTAGATTCCTAGGAATCCAGAGCCCTAGGAACTAGGGACATTAGGAGCAGTTAAAGCTGAAAACCTGCTCTGTGAATGGTCCTCCTGTACCTCCTACTCAGCACAGGCCAGTGCGTCCTGGGCCGGGGCGGGGTGGGGGGGTGGGGGGGTGCGGGGGGGGGTCTCTCTGAAGTCCTCAGAGCAAAAAAGGTTCTGCTGTATTTGTACTTGCAAGCTATAAGGATCTGATGCCACACAGTGACCGTAGGTTTCTCAGTGTTACTAGGAGGCCTGGAAGGGAGATAAGTGGTAAATGAATAACCACCACAGCGTCAGGAAACTACCTACTGCTGAGATGAGTTTCAGTATTGATGTTTCTCTAGCAGCAACTTACAGAGCACAAGCTAGGACTTCTTATGTAAGAATGAGTCTCTTTCCCTTCCTCATCCCATCTTCCAGAAAGACCGTTTTAAGTCAAGAATTCAAGTTGAGTTAGTTGTAAGAATAGATATCCTTTCCCACATTATCATTTTAGGTAGGAGCTAACAGCTTCCATTGATACTTGATGCAGTGATCTTTGGAGATTTTAAAAAATAGCTCCATAGTGCAAATTAGGTTATGTAAGCTTTACAGCACAGCTAGAAATAGGGAATAGAAATCATGTGGGAATCTGGGCCAAAGTATTTTTCTCCCTCCAGCAAATTCCTGTGGGGCTTGGGGATTATATGAGTTAATACACATAGAGTGCTCGGAATAGTACCTGGTGCACAGTAGGTACTCAGTCAGTGTTGACGGTCCCTACCATGGTTGGCCGAAGGGACAGAAGGTATGTGAGGGAGGCAGCAAAACTGTACTGGAGAAGCAAGCACATGGCCTGCTCGGGGCGGGGGGCGGGGGGAGCTGCATTGTTGGTTCCTTGGTATTTGCAGGCTGGGGGTGCTCCCACACTTTGAGAGAGGACCCCTAAACAGGAAACATAAAGCAAACACTTAGAGAGGTAGTGTGGGGAGGTAGCTGCAGATCCCTGCTGACTGAAAATGCCCGTGTTTCTGCTGTGGTGGTGAGCTCACTGGCCGGTCTGCTGCCAGGGATCCGTATGTACTCGCTTGGGCATTTAAGTGTGCTTGGAACTTCAAAAGGGCTGAGCTTAGAGTATCAGCCTGCTGATTCCAATTTTCCTCCCAGTGCATTAATGAGAAGAAAAGAGGTGTGTGATTACAGCTAGCCCTGGAATCCAACATCCAGAGCTCACCAGTTTTTGGCAGGTAGAAATCAAGTTATTATAAACCACGGGAGGAGGAGCCTGGGTGGCGTGCTTAGAGGGCCGCTGACTCCCGTGCGTCTCTTTGTAGCATTCTTGCAGCTTCTCTGCCTGGTGTGCTTCAGCGCCTTGGGACACATCGGCACTCATCCCCACAGGAGGCCTCCCCTGCATGTTAATCTTAGAAAAAACACATCTGCCTGTCCATCCATCTCTTTCTCTTTTCAGTAAAAGGAAGAATGGGTAGATGGTGAGCCGGCTGAACAGCTTTGCTGTCTCTTTCTGCACAGGCTTCAGCCGCACTGAGGGTGGGCAGGTGCAGGCATCCCTGTCTGTTGGCAGGTGGTATGCTAGGTGGGGGTTCCAGATTCAGTTCTCTCTCTCTCTCTTTTTTTTTAGGTTGAATTCTGCGACGCTCTAAGTTTATAAAAACTGTGTAGACAGGGACTGAGCATTACCTTTAAAGACAAATAAGATGGATTGGCATGATAGTCGAGAGGCTTTTTTTTTCTTCTTTTAATGGTACCAACGGTCTGTCTGTATTGTTTGCAATGGGAAGTGAATGAAGAGGGGACACAACAGCCCCAGTTCCAGGGGAAACTCCAAAGACCTTACTCTCTTGCTGTAGCCCCAAAGCAAGAGGCTTTTCTTAAATCCAAGAGATATTTGTATAACTAATGTCCTGGCAGAAGTCACCCCATTCTACAGCTGTGGCTGTTTGGTGGAATCATTGCCTCATTGAGCCAAGGTTGAGGGAGGGCCTTTCTTTTCTTTTTCCTTTCCTCCCTCCCCCGCCACCACCCGCCCAGCTTTGACCAGTCAGTTTTAACATCTTAATTCCTTGGTCCTTCTAAGGAGGGTCTTTGTCTTTCTTGGCAGAACTTTGCCATTCTGCAAACTGTGCTCCCTTTGCTGGGGGGCTTCGTGGAGATTGCCGCCATCTGCCTGGGCAGCTTAAGGGAGACTGGTTAGCGTGTCCCAGCCGGAGATGTATGGTCATACCTCTCCTGCTGCTTCTGGTCCACAGGACGTAACGTTAGCCTGGCTGCCATGCAGACCTTCTTTTAGCACTGCCTCGGGACCCAGTCTCTCAGCCTTGGTCTGGCTTCACCTACCTGGATCCTCTGTAAGGTTGGGATGAGAGGTCTCTGCATTTACCTGTCAGCTAAATGTTTTCAGGTAATGAAGTCAATAGTAGCCTTCAATTTAAGTTATTTTGGGCTGTGGGCAGCAGTAGATTGAAGGAACAGAAGAAAGAAAAGGAAGAAATTCTCAAATTGCTGTCTTGTGTGGGCCAGGCACTTGGACATTCTTCTCCAACAACCTTCTCAGAGGTGGTATTCTTATTTTACAAGAGAAGAGACTGAGGCTCAGAGTTAAGCACTAGAGCTAGGGATGAAACCCCACTCTGTTCGATGCCAAAGCCTCTTTCCACCACACCATGCACGCTTGTGCGTGCTGTGTGGCCAAAGGGGAGGGGAGCGCCGCGTGGCAGGAGGGACACGCAGGCAGTGGGCTGGGCCAGATGGGCTGATGGGCTCCTGTGCCGGATCCTGGCCTTTTACAAATAGGGCTGTTTTTTACTGGACCAACTGGGGAAGTTGTTGAACAAACCGGAAGGATAGGCTAGAAGAGTAAGGTGTGGCTGCATAAACGAAGGGAAGCGCTTATATTTCAAGCTTGTTTTTCTGTTTGAATATCAATGAGAACTTGAGGTCTGTGTCCGCGTTCAGCTAATGCTTTCTGAGGTGACGCTCTGCCTGGCCTGAGACTGGTGATGGGGATGCCTTAGAAGATTTGAGCCAGACTCAAGCCTGGCGAGCTTTTGACTCATGGGGTAAAAAGAAGAGAGGGGCCTGGAAGGCCGGCAGCCCAGGTTTGGGGGGTGCTGGGGGGCTGTCCCCCTGCTAAGCACAGCTGGCGGAGTGGCAGGTGGCGGGGGCCTGTTCTGATCAGCAGGACTTTCCCCAGACGAGGCTTCAGGACAGGCTGCCAGCCTGGAGGCAGCAGGCAGCCCCTTAGACTTGGTGGTGCTTGGTGAGCCCCTCTGGGGTGGCTTGGAGGTCTCCTGAGCCGCTCTGCTGCCCCTGTCCGCGGCTCCCGCTGCCGCACACCAGGCCGCAGGCTCCTTGGCCGATGATGGCCTCCTGGGTCTCTGCCTGAGGGATGGAGGCCGAATCCTCTCCAGGGCAGAACGGTCCTCCCTCACCGCAGGGCATGGTCCCTGGCAGTTGGCTGTTTCTCGGCACCACCTGCCACAATGCTGGTGGGGAGCAGGAAGAAGGAACTGTTTTACACCCAGGTTGCCCGAGTTCCAGAACAGTGACTTGTGTGTGAGGAGAGTGAGTACCTGGCACAGCACTGCCTTAGCAGCCGATCTTTCCCAGCGGCCACCCCACGTCCGGTGCTGCCCCTACGGTTTGGACAAGCCGCAGTATGTGCACTGCTGTTCCCACTGCGCAGGCAAGGACGTGGAAGCCCAGAGACCTCGCCAAACCACCCAGCTTGTTTGTGGCAAAACACTGTGGCTCCTAATAAGTGAGTTTTTAACCACACAGAAGAAATAACATGCCTGCCACTGTTTTTGGAGCTAACAGAAGCCCGTTCTTAGGGACGAGATTTGAATTACACCACAACTGTGGGACCTAGAAATGATCTCCTTTTACAGATGAGGAAATGGAGGCTTAGCCACAGTGACTTGCCACAAATTATACAGCCTGTCACCAGCTGGGCCCCCCAACCTGATAGCGCTCGCTGTGCGCAGTGCTGGTGGTTGGGGTCCCTGCGGAGCACTGCCACCGCCCCGTTTCCCAAACCGCCTGGCTCCCCGGTCCCCTGCTCGCTGTGATGCATTCCACGGACCTCTCGTCCACGCTTCTGGACTAGATCCTTTGTGGTTTGAAACAAAATAAGCAAAAACCTATGCTCCCCCTCCCTCCCTTCCCCCCCCGCCACATGGGGAAAAAAAGAATCCAGACTTCAGGCTTAACTCTTTCTCTGGTTCCTTTGAAGAACTATTTGTGAGCTTGCCCCCAGGCCAGGGGACTGACTGGTTAGCCTCAGCTCCCTCTGTTTCCACACCATCTTTTTGCACTGTAACTGAACTCCATAACGAAGTGCAAACCGGTGATTGCTATTGGAGAGACCCCCAAGTGTTGGTGGGGGGTGCGGTGTGCTGTTAGAAGTGTATTTTCTATATTCAGCTTCATCCATGTTTTGGCTGTCGTCTGTCGACTCTCCCTGCCTAGGCCTTCAGTGTGTGCTCCAACCAGAGGGGTCACCCTCACAGTGACACACTGCTCGAGGGCTCTGATGTTGGGATCTCGTTGGACCCTTCATAATGGAGATGGTCTCAGAAGTTGCTCAGCTTCTTAGCACCCCTCATGTCCTTAGAGGCTACATAAGGGAAATATGGACATCTAGGAGGTGAGAAACCTCTGGAAGGTGGCACCTGGGGAACTCTGGAAAGCTGAATGCCCCTCAAAATGAGATTCATTGAGGCTGGGGAAGGAGAGGACTTATCCATCAGTGATTTTAAAGGGTTATATTTACTTGTATCTGGCTCCAGAAGGGTAAGGACGGTTATAGGAAGCCAGTTGGGCAATTTGGGCTAATGTGTGCCTCCCAGGATGACAGAACTGCCCTGGGAGATAAGGTGTGGTGAGAAATGAGGCCCATGGTACCAGGAATGTTTAAGCAAGCTAACTGTTAGCATAGTGTAGAGGAATTTCTTCCATGGGGTATCAAGTTTGGATGGAACACTGATGTGTTCTGGGGACACTGCCAAGACCACTTCTCCCCTCTTGGGCATATGGATTCATTGAGAAACCTTCACTGTCACCTGCTGCTGTTTACCAGGCTCTGTGGTGACCCGGCAGAAGGAATAGCTGGAGAAAATGTCAGGATTTTCAGCTTAAACAATGGAGTAGAAGGTGAAACCGCTGACCAAGATGGAGCGCACAGGAAGAGGGAGGGGTTGCCCAGGGGCTTGAACAGATCAGAGCTGTCTTCTGTGGTTGGGAAAAACTCTGGCAGGCCTTCCCCTCAGTGCGGGAGCCAGGCCTGTGAGGAGGCTGAGGACCTGGGCGGCTCTGACCGGGTTGGCAGAGTCTTCCCCCTAAGATGGGCATCCGAGCTGGACGGCAGTCTGCCAGGAGGGTCGTGAGGAGAGCTCTCAAAGCAGGGGGCGGGAGGGGGGGCGGCAGCGCATGGTGTGCACAGAAAGGGCATGGCCTTCTGGAGCGGCATGGTTACTTGCTGACGGGAACTGGGATGGTCAGAAGGGTGAAGTGGCAGATGGGATGTGTAATTTGGAGTCACTTGGGGTAAGGCCCTGGGTCCTGTGCCCTTCGGTGCTTATCCTGTTCCAAAATGGTGAGCGAATTCTGGAGGGTTGATCTGGACAGTTGGATGGGGAAAGACTGGAGGCGGGAGGCAGGGGCTGCCACAGATACAAGAATGGGGTCTCTTCATAAGCCAGGCTCCTCGCCTGGACCGAGTGGGAGGGTGGATGGGATGGCTCCCGGCAGGGGGCCAGGGTACCACAGCATCCATTAAGGGTAGCGGGGGATCTGCCCAAGCACTTCTTCTGGGCCTCTGTTCAGTAGGTCACTGAGAGGACAGTGGTACTTGGGGCCAAGATGGGGAAGGTGGGGCCGGGAGAAGGTGCTGGCAGGGCAGGAGGGGGTGACGGGAGAGGGGTAGCAGTGTGGCAAGGACCATGTCCTTTGGGCTGGGAATTGGGAGTTTGGTGGGCCCAAGTCCTCACTGGTGTGAGGTGTGAGCCCTCTTGTGCTCTCTGGGAAGCACCTCTTTGGCAGTGGATAGAGAGGTTTGCAGGCTGGTCAGTCGGCAGCATCTTACCCTTTCCCTGAGTTTCTGCACGTCTGTTCTGCTGGGTTCGCCAAAGGGAGTGACGAGTACTGGGTGTTCCTTCGTACAGTGGCCTTCTGTTTTAAAAAAAGTAACGCTTTGGTTTCTTTACCTGGGCAAGGTCCAGAGCTCACTGGATTCAACATCTGTAGAACATGGTTTTTAGCTAGTGGGAAGTTGCAGACTGACTTTACGGAGGACTTTAAAAGGGGGAAAACACCATGTAAGATTTTGGTGTCTAGCTCAGGACAGGTGGCTCGCAAAACTGAGAGGAGTCAGGGTGGGTTTCTGCACCTCTGTTGTTTCTATAGCTCTGCTGGGGATTAAGGCTAAAGAGGCAGCTACAGTTTTGAACCTTTGGGTCAGAGCTATGAAAGGTTCCAGGTGCCCTGAGACACTGATCCCTTCAGCCTTTGGGGTGGCCAGGACCCCAGGGCCAAGTGTGTGTAACTACAAACGGCTTTGTCTTTTTACCCTAGCGGCCACCTTATTATCACCTGTGTGTGTCATGAGGAGGAAATATGCGGGAGCACTGCCTTAGCCCTGGTGTTGGCAAACTTTCTGGAAAGGGCCAACCTTTCAGGCTCCATGGACCATTCACTCTCATGGCTACTTTGCTCGGCTGTGGGAGCAACAAGAGTGCCCAGAGACAGTGGTTGTGGTCCATATAAACACAGCATGGCTGTGGTCCAGCAAACTTAAAAAACAAACAAAAAAAACAACACAAGAAACCCAACAGATAGTGGGCCATATTTTGCCAACCCGTCTTGGGCTGTAGAGACTGCTCACCCCTTGGCTTATTCATGATTGGAAACTTCCATTTGCTGCCTGGCCCATCCATCTTCCCACAGGGCTTCCTGAGAGCATCTGTCCTGTGTGAGCACTGAGAAGTAAGGGGTGGTCCTGGCCCGTAAGGACCACAGGTTTTGTGTGGGGGGGGGGGGGTGGTTAATGCATTGACAGGTGAGAGCAAAATATAGAGCAGAATGAAGCTTGGGGAAGTCCAGGGTGACAGGGGCTCAGGGTGAATCAGGAGAGCCGTAAGAAGGAAGCTGCTCTAGAGGGAGGGAGAGTGTGTGTGGAACACTGGGGACCATGCAGTCCCACAGGCACATTGCGCCTGGCCTGGGAAGGGCCCTGAGTGCCAGGCCAAAGAGCGTGGTCCTCATTCTCTGGGTGCTGGGAGCCAGTGAGGGGTTGTGTTCAGAATGGTAAACTGATCACAGATGCACTTTAGAAACATCACTCTAGTTGTGGAAGACTTTGGAAAACCACATATCTGGTCTTTTTAGGCAAGACTTTGGTTAGAGTTGGTATTCAAGTGGGAAGGAGAAGTCCCAGAGAGTTGGTGTTTCTGGCCTTTGGCTTTAGGGGACAGGGAGCACACTCTTGGACTTGGCAGGGCTTGATAAGATCCTCCACGTCTAGGCCTTTTCTCTCTTGCTGTCCTAAAGACCATTTAAAAGGGCAAGACAAACATACCGTCTCAAGCCAGATTTAGATATTGGCCTGGGGCCTCGGTGTGTGAGGGTGAAAATGCGCTCCCCTCACTTCAGCATTGAGTTCATGGCAGGAGAGCTTCACGCAGTGGACTCCCTTCCTGTCCGCGTGCAGCCAGCCCATAGGAACAGGCCTTCGGAGAAGCACAGACCATGGTCGGGACTCTCAGGAAGCCTACAAACTACTGAGGCAAGATGTGTGTCACAGGCTAAAGCCAACCCTGCTCAGGGGCGTCACAAACTGCTTGGGGCCGGGCCTTCCACTGGGTACAGGGAAGACTGAGGTGAGTCACTCACGGTGCCTGCCCCAAGGTGCTCAATGTAGTTGGGGCGATGAAAACAACTGGAAATGTACATAGTGCTTTCTGCTTTCCAGATCGGAGGTCCGTGTCCCCACCCCCCCCCACCCCCCGCGGTTTGTGGGCGGGTGAGGGGAGCCTCTGTACCCGGAGCACTGGTGAGGCGCTAGGGCTGGGAGCTGCCCTCGTCGTCCTCCAGTGAGGAGGGGGCTGCGTGCCTCGTGTGCAGTGACAGGAGCTGCCATCTCCCTAAGCCCCCGGCAAGGCTGGGGCAGCAGGTGCAGCTCCCACGCAGCTGAGAGGGGAAGGCACCTGCCTGAGGCCCCGCAGCTGGGAGGCGTGGCGCCAGCACTGGCAGCACTGGAGTTACTGGGAGGAGCTTTGCGTGTGTTCTGCCCGCACCCTGGTCCTCCGGAGACCCAGTCAGGAGGTGAGGGGTTGGGTGCTGCCCTGGGCAGGTGGGCCTGGCCCCCGGGGGAGGACTTGGGAGGGTGGTAGGAAATGGTGAAAAACCTAGGGAACACGTGCACGCTGCATGCGGAGCGAAGCTGTGTCCTGTCATTGCTGGGAACTGGGTGAGGGTTACGGAAGGAAGGCGTGGTCAAAGCTGTGAGCCTCCAAGGCCCGTCGGATGCCAGCCGGGGCTCGTCAGGCTCCCTTTCGTGGAGGGTGTGCCTCTCGGACTTGGGTCCCTGATCTTCTCTTTTGGGGCTTGGGGAGAGGGGGCTCTCATGTTCTGACAGTAGGTGGGTAACTTTTCTGAGGAGCACTTGTTTCCCAGAGGCATTTCTGGGCTCACGGAAGGGAAAGGACGAAGGTGGGCCTGGGTGTGATGTGAGCTGTGGCCTTTCCTCAGCTCAGGCCTCAGAGGGAAGCTCCTGTCAGTCGGGCACCACAGTCCCTCTGGAGCTGGAGCCTGGCCCAGGCCCTTGCCCTCTCCTAGCCCACGAGCATAGGCTTGATGCCATTTTCCTGCTTAGGGACACAGATGGTCAGAAGGCTTTTCTTTTTTTGGACTCTAACCTAAATACTTCTCCTGCTCTGTAAAGTCAGATTTTTGTTGTTGTTGCTCATGGAAATTCAGAGTAGAGACAGGAGTTTTCGATCGCTCAGAAGACCCTTCAAGAGGTCCCTTCTCCACCTGTGATTTATTAAGTTGCATTCTAAGTGTCCAGCCTCTTTTCCCCTCTTCTCTGGGCTGAGGGCTTAGGCGTTTTGGTTTGGTGTGTTGGTGGCAAGACACGTTGCTCCAGGCGGCGCTCCTTCCTTGATACGTGTCACTGTGTTGGCCTCGGCCCTGAGCCCTGGGGTCGTGAGGACACCCACACGAGCTGTGGCTGGAATTCCACCGGGCCAGCAAGCCCTGATTCCCCAAACACCTCTTCTTTCCCGTCGAGTCAGAAGCGCCGCCGTTAGATGCATCCCCTTCCCTGACCAGGAGGGCGTCTCGCGCTCAGGCGGGGTTCGCACTGCACCCCTTCTTCGTCCAGGGAACACCTCGGGCTGCCTGCTCCCTCTCTCGCTTCCCGCAGTGGCTTCTCAGCGGTGGGGGCCTACCGGGTCTTGCTCCCTTGTGTCTAGAAACTCAGCCGGGGAGACAAATTACGGGCAACGTCAAGGCCCTGCACTCCGGGGCCTTATTTTCGGCACCTCCCAGGAATCCCAGGCGGCTCTGGCTGTCTTGTGTGCCGTCTCCCACCCTCAGGTGCATTTCCTTCCCAGGAGCTTAAGGAAGCAGAGTGAATACTTATTGTGGGAGTCCTCTTGTCTTCTGGTGAGCTTCTAAGTGAGGCATGAGCCGCCTTCCCTGGGCAGAGTTCATCTATTTCAGCCCTGAGCAGTGCTTACCTTGCTTACCCCGAAGTGTCTCAGAGCTCAGGCCTTTTACCAGGGAGCAGTCTGCCGGCCTAAGTGGCCGGTGGGGGCCCAGCCACACCTTCCAGGAGGACAGGAGAGGACAGTCTCCTGAGGTAGCCCTAATTAGGGTGAGGGTACTTCTAGGAGCAGTGAGGCTGATGGGCCCGGCTCAGCCTGTTTGCTCCACAGCCCCCAGACCCTGGTCTGCTTGCCATGTCGCACTGGAAGCGAGGGGCCTGTTGGGGACTCGTTACCCGCTCGAAGCAGAGTGGGTAGGGTGGCATGGTGTGGGGAGGAGGCCGCTAGTTCCGAACTGAAGCCCGGGGCTGTTCAAGAAGGGTCTTCTCTCATAAAGGAGTAAGGTGGCCCTGCTCAGCCTCAGCCCCGGGGTGGGGAGTTCAGGAGGCATGGAGAAGGCCAAGTGTAGTTGTGGGTAGAAAACCTTTCTTTCCCCACTGCACGGTTACACACATGACATTGGACTCCTGGCTGTAGCTTACTCTCACTCTGGTCTGGTGATGGCCCAGGTAGTTTTTAGATATCAATTTAAAATACCTATCTACTGTTTTTTCTGAATACGCAAGTGTAAATAGTATAATTTGCAGTGCAAAGTCCTTGGCAATAACTTTATGTTGTGTATGATGTTGAAAAACGATGGCAAACTCGACCACCAAGGATTGTCCTTCCCCTCTGGGGCAATGACGACACATAGGACTCTGAACTTTAAACCTTCGACATGGTTGAAGCAGCAGCCTGCATGTGTGGACTGTCACCAGTGCCTCGCCCAGAGATGCCTGGCCTTCGTCCAAAGGGACTCTCTGCCACCCCAGCGCCCACACTGTGGCTCCTTCGCACCGACTGTCGGACTCTGCCGTACACTCACCCTCTCGTCTGGCTGCTGCCATTTGTCTGTAATGCCCTGACATGTTGCATTCTCCCCATTTGGATGAATACAAAATAAAAGCTTCTGTCTGGACCCACTCTGGTTAAATGAAGGCTGTCACTTGGATGAAATGGTCAAGTGCAGGACCATTTTCCTGCCCTTACAACTCTCTGCTAATGGTGCAAAGAGTTCACTGGACCTGAAACTTTAACCTGGCACCCCGACCTAGCGAGTGGGGAGTTGTGGGTGCCAAGCGAGGGCCGAATTCTAAACTGTAGAATTTACTGGGTGCTTTGCACGCATCTCACACCTGTTTCCCAGGGCTGGCAGTACCCACACATGGCAGATCAGGACACTAAGGCTCACAGATAAAAGTACAGAACTTCTGAATGGCAGCAACCACCTGTATCCAAAGCTGAAGCTCTTCCCCCTTGTGAGGGTCCTGCCGTGGAGCTGCCCCAGTAACGCAGAGCCCGGGGACAGAGAAGGCAGAGAGCCAGGCCAGGGCCTGCTCCTGCCCTCCAGGTAAGTGCAACCACTGACTGGACAAGGCACTGGGCGTCCCTGCTTCCCTTTGTCACTCAGGGCCCAACTTCTCCCTGCCTGCCACCGACCGGGATTCACCAGGCCTGCTGCCGCTCCCCATGCGATTCAGAGCGGACGGGATGGCAGGTCTCTTGGGAGCCTGAGGAAGATGCCTCCTCCCTGCTGGGACTTATTAGCAAGGCTCTGGCGATCAGAGGCTCTTGGGTTCAGAGGCTCTTGGCTTCAATGGGGGGGCCTGCTGGCAAGTCCACCCAGCCCGTCAGGTACTTCCACTGACCTTTTCTGTGGCCCCGACAGAACAGAGCCTGGGAGGAAATGTGGAGGTGGTCAGAACGAGGATCAGAGTTTTCCAGCACCAAAGCCTCATGCTCTTTGCTCTTTCTGCCGTGGTTCCTGCCAACTACCCACCTTTCTCTCCCTCCCTCCTCAGCCAGGCTTCCTAAACATCTACACTGGCCTGTCTCTGCTTCCTCCCCTCCCTCCCCGCAGCTGGCTGCACCCCACCCACCTCGCAGTCTGCCCCCACCCTGGGCACCAGCAACCCCACCGTCACCAAACCCAACGAGCCTTTCCTGGTCCTGCCCTTACTGCTGCCTGATGAGCTCCCTTTCCTCTCGGTGACCACAGCCTTACTCTGCGGCTGCCCTTTCTCCTCGCCCAGCACTTCGCAGGCCTGCCCCCTCGCTCGCTCTGTGCGCTCTCCTGGCTTCGCCTCCCCTGCCAGGGCAGGCCTTCTCAACTAGGGCTGACCGCCCCACCCCACCCAGGGACGGGAGACCTTTTTGGTTGTGAAAACGGGTGGCGGTGGGGCGGGGAGGGAGGAGTGCTGCCAACCAGCTGGAAGGGCAGGGCAGCGCCCCGCACCAGAGCACGAGCCGTACTGCTGAGGTTCAGAAACACTGCGGCCGCCTCCCAGTGGTGTTTCCTGGGCTCCCCCTGGGTGTCTCCCCCGCTTTCTCTCACCAAGTTTCGGTGACTCCCCAGGAACTGTCTCCGATCTGGCCTATCTTGTCACCTCTCTTTAGACTCTAAATCTCTCCTCCCTCCTCCAACTTTTCTTTCTAAAGGACTGACTGGATACTTACTTAAGTTTTTTAAGGAAGTTGGCTTAAAACTCTCCGGTCAAGGTTCCCTTGACCTTCAGACCGCTTGGCCTGGGTGGCCTCAACCTCATTATCCAGTCTCTCTCCCCCGGCCCATCAGACCACGGTGCTAACTACTGACTGTTCGTTCCAGCTAAGTGTTGCCCCACTCTCCAGCAAATCCCCTAGTCAGCAGTGCAGAAGAACAGTCCCCGCCGGTTCATCTCTCTTGCCATTACACACCCCTCCCTGTCCCCACAGGGCGCCGTACACCTGCCCCAGCACTCAAGTGTTATCAGTCTGGGTCTCAACACCACTAGGGGACTTCCCCGCAGCAGGGCCCATCGGAGTCCCCTGAGGCCTGCTGTGCACAGGCTGACCGGCATATGGACTCCCTTTCTCCTTTCCCAGCTGCGACGTGAGGATTTCTGCTGCATCCCTGCACTCCCTGAACACTAGGACCCTTGGGATTGGAAAACCTAGGGCAAGCTGGCCTTTCTGGATTCCCGCCCCAGCTAGCCAGGAACGTGGACCCCACAAATTGGTTCTTCAGCCTGTGAATGACAAAGGGATCCCAGATGCACTCTGGAGCCGCTGTCCGGGCTGCTGTCACGCACCTGCCATGGCCCAGGCCCCTCCAGACACTTGCCCGGCTTCGGTGCAGTGGACAGCAGACCGAGCAGGGGCTTCACTCACCGCCTTCCCTCCTTTGCAGCCTGCATCTCAGCCCGTTTCCATCCGAGGCCGGGTGTAGAAGGGGTCCCGGAGGGCAGGTCACATGGGGAGAACCGCAGGGTTGGGGAGACTGCTCTTCTTCCTGCCGCAGAGAAGGGGCGAGGTGGTAAAGAGGGCTGTACGGGGCAGGGTGCAGGAGGACCCCCCGGGGAGTAGGAAGGAGCTTCTGGGAGAGGTGTCGTCCCTGCCGCCTCTCTCCCTGAAAGTTTCAGCAGAGCAGACTCGGACCCTGGCTGCTTCTCCCGCACTTTCACGTTTTAGGCCTGGAATTCCACTTCCTGTCTCTGCCTGGTGAGGTGCTTTCATCTTGCAAGGTTCTACTACACCCTTACCTCCTGTAGAACTTCCCTAACCCCCCACTTCACAAACAGCGCCTCACCCTGTCACTGCGGCACTTGATTTCGCAGCGGGGCATCCATGCTGGCCGTGGCGGGGCAGGGCATCAGCCTCACAGAGGTGCAGCTGCTCCCGCTGCACCCCGCAAAGCCGGCAGCCTGGAGCCGCTGGGCGCAGGCGGGCGGGGGGTGCCCGAGCGCACACGTGTCTGCCAGCACGCAGGCTGCCCTTCTCGGAGTGTGCGTGCGAGCGGGGAGACAGGGCAGGAGCGCGTAATGATGAAACCGGTTTCTACAAAGTGATGCTCTTTGTACCAAAATATTTAATGAATATGCTGTTAAAATAAAACCAACAAAAGGAATAGTAATACAATTTTACTGGTTTATATTTCAATTCATAAAGTTGACACACTGGAACTACCCTAGCACAATGTCCACGCACCTAGTTTTAGATGGGCTTACAGCTGTTTCGGTAACTGAACAAGAAAGACACAAAGCGGTGGAGGGTGTGGTGGGGGGGGGGTTGCCGCTTGTCACCTCCCTTATCACAGATGACCTCAGCAAGCGCTAGGCCAGCCACCGGGAAAAGAGATACAAAACAAGGCAAGTATCTTTATACACAGACCAGTGCCTCTCAGAACAGCTACCTGCGCCCTGCGTGCAGACACGAGGCCCCCGGCGCCAGCCTGTCAGCATACCGCTATATAAATTAAAAGACTAGGTTATTTATTTATTTATTTTTTTAAAGGTGCTAAAACCTCCATTCCATAGTTTTGAAGGGAGAACCTGCAGTCCATCTGAACAGCAAGGTCTGCACCCAGCCACACTGGGGAGGGACACGGGCCAGCAGGACGGGGCCTCGGCACGCGCATCCCGCACATGCGTTTACACAAACACACACACACAGTGCAGTGTCTTTCTCGCTTGTATGACCTGTTGTGCAAAAACACTAGGAACCTTTTAGTCAAGGAACATTTCCCAGCTCTTGTGAGGGCAGGGAGGAAGGGAAACCTGACAAACCCGGAGTGAGATCAAGTGCCCAGATATCCACATAATTACCTTGTGCAGATCAGTCTTGGTCTGGGATTTAAACACTGTCAGTTGAGTGCACTGGGAAAAGATATTTATATATATACACACACACACACACACACACACACACGACACATGAAGCAAAATAAGATTTGTCCATGTTATGATTAATCCTGCCTCACGTCGGTCAAGCCACCCAGCCCAGCCCCGTGAAGTTTTGGCAGCTAACACTAAAGAACAACAGGAACTACGAGAGTTGCATAGAATTGATCAGAAACGTGAATAATGCCAAGCCCCAAACCTGTGCATCGTGTAGTTTAACAAAACTAGGTGGCTGCAACTACAACCAGGAAACCCTCCTACTGAAAACAAAGTGCTTCTCCATGTCTACCTGGAGGACCCTATGCTGGCACTGAAGTAGAGAACTGAGTTACTGATCCCTGCACCCCCCCCCGCCCCGCAATACATATAATACGTATATTTAAAAAAAAAAAGATTAAAGGTTTAGAAAAAAACCAAAAGCCTGAAGGATCCCCAAACTCTGACAATGTCAACTCAGCCCTTGGGCTGGGTGAGGTCGTGACCCCCGCCAGGGAGAGAGGCCTGGGAGCTCACACCGAGGATGGCTTCCCAGAGCGCGTCCAGAGCGTCATTCAGCCAGCAGGCCTGTTAGCGTCAGTAGTCAGGGGTGCCTTACCCCAGAGGCTGCCTGCATCACGAGCTCTGGTCCAATGACCTACCAACATGCTTCTATGGATCTGACTTAGATACATCCTGGTCCTGGGACACGTCACAGAATCACACATCTGGCCAAAGAAGGCAACAAAAGGTGTTGTGTTTTCTGAAGGTGTCTGGAGGCAGCCGCTTCACTCAGCAAGTCTCTTTCCCTTGAACCCCCGTTGCCGTCTTTATGGAGCTCAGTGTTCGGTTAAACCATGTCTTCTTGGCAGCCTGTACCTCATTTAGGGCAAGGCCTAAATGGTGCTCCAGGTCCTGCAAGAGGAACAATGCACATGAGCGTGCTGGGCTCCAGTGTGAATGGCATTGCCTCCCCAGAGCTGAGTCAACACAAGACTTCAGCCTATTTACTCTTGAGAGGCCTCCGGCAATTCCCCAGTTTCCAACTGGCATGGAAGTGTCTGGGATCCCTAGGGTTCTGGAATCTTTCCTAGTGAAGACCTCTCCATTTCTTGCCTAGTGTATTTATTAAAACAACCTCCTAACTGAGTGCCTCCCTCTCCTGTCCACCTATTACACACCAGACAGACAGGGCTAACACTCCGGTTAAGACCACGTCATTAATTTCCAGCAAAGACCTTTAAAGTCTAGACTCCCAGGCAAGGCATTTGAGGGGTTCCATGATCTGGACCCAGAGACTGTCTGCCAGCTCAGTACCCACCTCCACCCCTAGCTTCCTGACACTCCTTCTAGGGCAGGCCCACTCCTCCCTCTGCTGCTCAGCATGCCGCTCCCTCCACCAGCAATGCTCACTGTTCTTTCGCTTCTGCAGCTGCAACCCTTGTTCATTCTTTGACCACAGCTCACATACTGCTGCCTTGGTGGTGCTTTTCCTGATTGTCCTGGACAGTCACACAAGCCATGTCTTAGCTTTGCAACCCCAGCACCTAGAACAGGGCCTGGCAAAGAGCAGATGCCCAGTGAATGTGTGCGATGTGGGAGACCAGGCCCTAAACTTCAGTCCTTAACTCGGTCCCTTCCACAAACGGTGCTTAGGACCCCCTTGCGCTCCGTAAGGGTGCTTGTGGAACTCGCCACGCAGGATAAAGATGACCAAAGTCAGCCCCGATTTCTTCATCAGGAATGGAGGCTCAGATCCATCAGGTAACACGTCCAAAGTCACAAAGCTAGTTAAGTGATAGGAGCTGGGACTAAGAGGTGGCATTTAGGAAGTCCTCAGACACTGTGCTGCGAGCCCTTTCTGTGCTTTATCTTATTAGTCTTCAAAGCAAACTATCAGATAGGGGCCCTTATCACCTCCATTTGCAGATGAGGAACCTGAAGTGTAAGGAGGTCATGTACAAACCCAAGGTCACAGGTTTTGGTGGTGCAGCGGTGATTTCCAAGCATGTCTCCGCTCCACCAAAAAGATTCCAAGCTTGATGGACAATTCTCATTATGAGAAAGTCTAATTCATGAAGGCCAAATACTAATTAAACATCCACTGGTAAATAACAAGCAATGGGCTTCTTCCTATAAGGATTATGGTCAAAGTTTAAAAGGGAAAAAACCCCCAAACCACAGAGACCATTTCTGGGGTCCGCAGCCCACACAGGGGGCCGGGCGTGGGGCCGGGCAGTTACCTGGATCTTACACTCGGCCTCCACCAACTGCAGCTTGGTCTGCGCCAGCTCCAGTTCCATCTCTCTCAGCTGGTTCTTGAGTGTCTCCTTCTCTTCATCTGTGTCCTCATCTAAAACTTCCTTAGCTGAGCTCATGCCCTTTATGCGACCTTCTTTGTTGAAAAATCCCCGGCAGCGCTCACAGTCATCCACTTTTTGCTGAAAGTGAATGTCAGATGTGAACAGGCGAAGAAGAGAAGTGGCCCCGTAGGAAGGTGTGGGCACCTCCTTTTTGGGGAGCCAAGAGGTGGCTTCTGGGTCGAGCACTATAGCTCCCAAAAAACTCTGTTCTCTTTGCAAACTGGCAGATACCCTAGTGGAAAAGCCACGTAGTATCCTACACTAAAATCAGTAAGAACATTCTTATATCTTTGGTCATCTCACTTCCAAGGAACCTTCGTTAAAAAAATGAAGATGGAGTGACTAAAGATTTATATACAAAGATTTTCACTGCAGAATCAGAGACAGAAAAATAATGGGGGGATAAATTATCCAACCACCGCGAGAAGTTAAATATATACTGGGCTGTATCTATACAAGGAAGTATGTAGGCAGCCTCTACAAAGTGAGGAATTTTTCATAACGTGGTAAAATGGTTAAATGCTGCGGGAACAAGGGCACAGGAATGTCTGTAAAGCATGGTGACAAATATATACCATGTTTCATTAAAATAAGATGTCCCTGACTGGGAGAAACCTCATTTCACATTCCTCTAAGAAAATATTCTGCCAATTAAACCACTTTATTTATTTTAATTTTGAGAGAGAGAGAGAGGAAGAGACAGAATCCCAAGGAGGCTTCACCCCCAGCGTGGAGCCCGACATGTCGCTCACCACGGGGCTCGATCTCACGACCCTGAGATCTAGACCTGAGCCAAAATCAAGAGTTGGATGCCTGACCAACTGAGCCATCCAGGTGCCCCCAGTTAAACCACTTTAGAAGGCCATCAGTTATAAAACATGTCCCAATTTCAGAGAGGTAAATGTGGAAAAAAACGCGTATCTTAGAATGAATAGCATTTTAGATGTTGAAATAAACACAGAATGAGCACTGAAAGAACATACACCAACGTGTTAATGATGGTGATACTATCTAGGGTAATATAAGGGTTTGTTTTCTTACTCTTATTTTCCAAGTTTTCTCCAATAAGCATTGCTAGTTTTATAATCAGGTAATAAATTACATTTAAAAAACCAACACTGCTAGTTAAACACCACTTAGGATGGAGGCCAGGTGCCATCTTCCTCCAGGTAAAACGGTGATGTGTGTGATTAGGGCCATGAGCACAGAATTCGCTCATCTTCCTGTCCACTGAGCTATTAAATATGTTAGCAAAGCATCTTTCAGTAAGTCACTCATCTTGGAAAAATTGGATGAGTGCTCTAATACAGGTAACAGCTTAAAGCAAGCAGGCACCAGGCGCCTGGGTGGCTTAGACAGTGAAGCGTCTGCCTTTGGCTCAGGATGTGACCTCAGGGTGCTGGGATCCAGCCCCACATCGGGGAGCCTGCTTCTCCCTCTGCCCCTCCCCCACTGCTCATGTGCATGCTCTCTCGCTCTCTCAAATAAAATCTTTTAAAAAAATTAAAAAAAGAAAGCACCAAGTTACAAAAACCCCTGAATTGGCAACAAAAACATTAAAAAATTAAAGCCCTCATTGGATTTGGATCCATTATACCAGAAGGAATTGAGCTCAGAGGGGGAGTTGAGTGTCCTCATTTTACAGAACGTGAGGAGTGACAAATGACACCACAGGGTCCTGACCTCTGCACTGGACCTGGAGCCAAACTCCTGCTGGCAGGCTTCCTTCACCTGTGGCACTGCAGTGACCACCTGCTCCACTGACATCTGCAAATCTCGGGTCACTTTTTGTTTCAGTCACATCATCCAGAGGATGTTATGTGAGGAAAAGGGCATTCGTATTTTGAGATCTAAAACCAGAGTTCTTGGGTTGCGTCTGCCCTCCCGTCCAGAGGAAACCGGCATGGAGCCAGGCCATGACGGGCCCCTCATCAGGTACTCACAAGCTTCTCTCACTTTTGAAATCGAAGTAAACCACGCCCTCCTGAAATCTGTGGTGCTGAGCAAAGCACAGTGACCTAGGTGGTACAGAACGGAATCTCTTTGGTAAAGGAAAACTTACCCGAATTTTCTCAATTTCCACTTTATTAGCTGTCTGCTGCTTTTCCAATCTTTCACTCAACTGAGAACAAATCTAAAGAAACAGACATAAAGTGACAATCTCTTGAGCAATGTCATCACGTGCAGAATCTGGGCTTGGGAGGAATTCTACAGCGGAAGCCGGACAGGCCGAGGGGAAGGAAGAGCGGGCGCCAAGGGGCTCGTGGAGGTGGGGGGGACAGGAGTTCGGGGCAGGAGATCGGGCAGGAGGACGGGCAGGAGGTCGGGCTGTGCCACCTCCACATCCACTGGCCTAGGATGTGAGGAACCTGTCAGCGCCACACTCAATGGCCGACGGTTTACAGACACTTGACAGACTCTCAAGTCAGCACGAGATCCGAGTTTAGGAAAGAACAGGACCAGCTTCGTTATGGTCTTAAAACTCAACCCGCCAGGGAGAGAAGTGGTTCCACAGCATTTGACCACACGTGAACATGAGGCCGCAAGGGCAGGGTGGCTTTCATTTCTTAAATGCCTGTTTATAAATGCTGGGCAATATGCCTGGCTCTCTACAGACCTGATCTTGTAGAATCCTCATGACAGTTCTCTGGGACAGTGGCCATTTCTCTTGTGTCAGCGCTGAGGAACAGTGAGGTCACTTGCCCAGTGAAGTCACCAGTCAGTGCAGGCAGCAGGCGGGTGTGGAGGGGACGCATTCAGCCAGACAAGCAGGGCTTCCAGAATACATGGCCCACTCACAGGGTGCTCAGACTCACCTGCTTGTAGTCACCAATGATAGAACTGTTTTTTCTAATCTCAGATTCTGCTTTGTCAAGTTCCCGACGACACATTTCTTTTAACTATAAACATTAAAAAAAAAAAAAAAAAGGAAAAGTGAATGTTTTAAGGAAAATATAAAGCTCTGGCACCAACTGCCTCGTTCTGGGCTTTCCAAAAAGTACCTGACTACTCTGGAAGGGCTGTACTTCACCTACCTGGTCTCGATGCCAGGAGAGGGAGAGAAAAGTCAAAATTCCCCAAAAGCTCAAACCCCATTTTGGAGTGGGGCTTTGGCTAAAGTTCCTCCCTGCCTGTGAACCTGAGCTGAGGAGGTAGCACAGACCCAAGGATTAAAGCTCATCAGAGGACTGCTGTGTCTTCCGTACAGACAGTGCCTCGTCGCCTCTCACCTCAGGCAGTCCTGCCAGAGACCAGAGAGTGTCACCATTACGGAGAACCACGGGGGCAAGAGGAACTTCCTGCAGGCTGTGCAGCAAAGTGATTGTGGAGAGCTGGCTCAAGAGAGGCCTTCCAGGGTCTGCTCTTTGGAGGGGGGGGGGGGTGCCAGTGGACAGGTAGCGGAAGAGCCAGACATTATAAGATGGCTGCTTTTCTTCTGCAGAAATGCTAACTCTCTTTGTCACATTCAGTTGCTGACACAGGAATTTCTCTTGTCCCAAGGAAGGACGGGCTCTGCCCCAGTGTCTCCTCCCGTGCTCTAATTATTAGTAACTATTATGCTTTACACAGTAAGTAGAAAAAGCCTTCGGAGAGGAACTGAAGCCAGCTGTCTGTGGTCCCCCAACGCCAACAGGGAGCTGCCAGCTGGACTGTGATTTTGGGCACTGACCGGACACGGAGGCGCGTGGGCAGGGCGCCCCCCCCGCCCCCCCCCCCCGCCCCTTTACCTGCGCAGACTCGTCTTCCAGCCGTCTCTTCTCTTCTTCAGCATCGATCAACTTCTGTTTGGTCATCAGCAGCTCCTTATTGAGGGCATCTGCCTTCTCTTCAGCCTGAAACATGTAAGAGATGCCATCACAGAACAAGAATTGAGAACCGGATGGGATGTGAATTGCTCAGGACAATCCTCTTTTACCGTGACAGGGAAAGTGAGCCAGAGAGGGGAAGACATGCCAGAGGTCAGACACTGGACTGACGCAGAAGTGCCTGGCCCGGTCTTCTGCACAGACATTGTGCGGGGCAGGGGTTAGGAGCTCAGCCTTTGGCATCAGACAGCCTGGGCTCAACCCCCGTTGTTCTCTGACCATGTGCCACTGGGACAAGTCACTGAGAACCTTTCTGAGCTTCGGGCTTGTCATCTGAGGGATAAGGCACATGAAGGACTCAGCACAGCACCTAGCAGATAGTAAACACTCAATAAAAGGTAGCAGTCATGATCACTAATAGTAGTAATAAATCCTGGTTTTCTTCCCCGAGACTCTCAGTATTTCCTCTGCTTCCTCAAACAAGGTCTACATTTCATTCTCGTCACTTGATAAAGGACGCTGCCTTTCCTGGCACTTGCTGACCCGTGATCTGAAATGGCCCCCTCCACTCCAGTTCTTTTTGAAAACATTCAAAGGTCTGGTGGGAAGATCTGTGGGTCCAAGTGAAAATGATACACCTGTGCCTGACGCAGGAATCCCTGACACTGGACATTCCAAGGATAACCAAAGAGGAGCGTGTCAGAGGGCAGCCACAGAAATGGGGCAGAAGCTCCTAGTCCCACAGCATTAGATATAGAGGGTCTTTGCTGGCTCCTTACACACAGCCCCCTTTTTAACAATGAATGGAGGTGGATTCCCTGAAATTAAACGGCGTTTCTGATGTCACATAGCTGAAGAGGTGTCACAGAGCCCCCGCACTTTCTACCACACCACACTTTCTCTCAAGTATCTTCTTTGGGAGGAACAGGAGCCGCAGGGCTGGGGACTTACATGGAGAACTGAGAATGGCTTGATAACACAACCTCAAAAGGCCATTAATTATGGCAAGCTGCACATGTGTGCAGTTAAGTGGGGTCTTAGAGTTAAGGCCTGTCCTGTCTGGGCCGTGGCCTGTCAGCTCCTTCTCTAGCTCAAACCCAAGAATCAGTGAAAGGAAATGAGAACCAAACAACAGAGAAAATGACTAGTGAGGAGAACTAAGTCCTGTTACAGATTGGTTTTACTTCAATCTGTGGAGCAACCTGTTACCTTTCTCCTTTCTCCCCTGGACTCCGTTACCATTTTCTGAGCAGTGCTCTAGAGCCTGGAGCACACACGAATGTTCTCTCACTCAGCACTACTACCATGGTAGTGATTCTGAGAAGTGTGAAACAGCAAGGTTATGAACTGGGTCTTTGAAGTCAAGTCTTCCCTGCCCACCCTGGTTCCCCTCAAGTTCTCACAACGCACATAGCAGAGCTATAATCTGCAACCAGGTGGCATGACATGAAGCCCAGTGTTTGTGCCACCTCTCAAAGAGTTGATGACTCTCAGTGCTGTGTGAAAGGGAGGTGCACAGAAGCTACTGGACTGGCCTAACCAGCGCCCCCTCAGGGTACCACACTCCCTGCACTCTGTCTGCATGAGCATATGAAGAGGGAGCATCTGGAGATAATAAAGACAAATCCAGACTTCCACTTCTTGTCAGGAAGGACTAACAGGGACCAGATTTACCCCCCCACTGTAAACAAAAAACTGGACAAAGTTGATGAAACTACTGTTTTCAGACAATACATGCAGAACTGTGGTTCCTGGGAGAAAGAAGACAAATAAGATGAGTCCCACTATCACCCTGGGTTTCTACCTAGAGGCACATTCTGGACCAAGAAGGAGGGTGAAGGATTCCAAACAGAGCATGTCTCAAAAGGTCAAGGAGGCAGAGTTAAGGGACCAGGGATGCTGAGGTGGTTGGGAGCTGGGGGACAGAGGCCTGGAGATAAGAGAGCTCTGGAATAGCTAATATGGCAATAGAGGAGATAAACCGAAAACATGAAAATACCCAGTTAAACCAAAGAAGACAGAGGGGTGCCTGCCTGGCTCAGTCAGAAGAGTGTGCAACTCTTGATCTCAGGGCTGTGATTTCAAGCCCCATGTTGGGTGTAGAGATTACTTAAAAAAAAAAAAAAAAAAAGAAAAAAAATCTTTAGGGATGCATGGGTGGCTCAGTCGGTTAAGCGGCTGCCTTCGGCTCAGGTCATGAACCCAGGGTCCTGGGATCGAGTTCCGCATCGGGCTCCTTGCTCAGCGGGGAGCCTGCTTCTCCCTCTGCCTGCTGTACCCCCTGCTTATGCTGACAAAATCTTAAAAAAAAAAAAAATCTTTAAACCAAAGGAGGCAGAAAAGAAGAAAGAAAAAGCAAATGCAACAGAGAACAATAAACAAGGTGGCAGACTTAAATCTACTATATAAGTAATTACATTAAGTGTAACTGGTCTAAACGTTTCAATTAAAAGGAGGAGATTATCAGACTGAGTAAAATAAGCAAGACCCAACTATATGCTGGCTACAAAAAACAGTTTTAAATATAAAGACACAGATATATTAAAGGTCAAAGGATGGAAAAGGATGTATACCAGGCAATACCATGAAAGTTGGAGTGACTATTAATATCAAAATAGATTTCAGAGCAGAGTATTACTAGGGACAAAGAGGGACATTTCATAACAATAAAAGACTTGCTCCATTGAGGAGGAGTAATAATCTGAAATGTGTAAGTTCAAATTATAGGAAACAAAAACTAACATAATTGAAAGGTGAAATAAATACACAGTTAGAGACTTCCTCACTGTCCTCTCAGTTAGTGAAAGAACAAGTAGAGAGGGAAAACCAGTATGTTCATGGAAGATTTCAATAATCAATAATACTCGGTCGCCTGGGTGGCTCAGTCAGTTAAGCATCTGCCTTCGGCTCAGGTCATGATCCCAGGGTCCTGGGACATAGTCCCACATCGGGCTCCCTGCTCAGCGGGGAGTCTGCTTCTCCCTCTGACCCTCCCCCATCTTGTGCTCTCTCTCTGAAATAAATGAAATCTTTAAAAAAAAAAAACTCAACCAACTTGACCAAACTGACATTTATAGAATGTTGCACCCACAACAATAGAACACACACGTTTTCCACTTGTAAATGGACATGTGGGGCATGCACCCAAATAGATAAGGTAGGCCCTAAAACAAGCATAAATTGTTTTAAAAGGATTAAAATCAGAAAGGATATGTACTCTGATCACAACTGAATTAAATTAGAAATTAAAAATGGAAAAATTTCTGGATGGCTCAGTCAGGCTTCGGCTCAGGTTGTGATCAGAGGTCCTGGGACTGGGCCTCGCGGCCTGCTCCCCGACCCTCCCCTCTGCTTGTCCCTGCTTTCTCAAATAGATAATGAAATCTAAAAAAAAGAAAGAAAAAGGGAGGGAGGGAGGAAGATCGATTTCTGGGAAAAATCCCTAATAGTTGAAAATTAAACAATACACTAGTGACTAATCAATTCACAGGTCAAAGAAAAAACAGTAAGAACTGAATGAAAATAAAAACATATCAGAATGTGTGGAATGCAGCTGAAAGAGTGCTTCAGGGAGATTTATAACTTTAAATGCTTATTTTAGAAAAACAGGGTCTAGAACTAAAAAGACTAGCTAGAAAAAGAGCAGGGGTGTCTGGGTGGCTCAGTCGATTAAGTGTCGAACTCTTAATTTCAGTTCAGGTCATGATCTTGGGGTCATGGGATCGAGCCCTGAGTCTAGTCCAGGCTCTGCGCTCAGTGGAGAGTCGGCCTGAGATTCTCTCTCTCTCCTTCTGCCCCTCCCCCTGCGTGTGCACCCACTCTTTCTCTTCTCTCTAAAATACATAATCTTAAAAAAAAGATCAGCTAGGAAAAGGAGCAAATTAAACCAAAAATGAAGTTAGGAAAAAAATAACAAAAAGCAGAAATCAATGAAACAAAGAAAAAAATCAAACCCAAAACTGGGTTTTGAAGAAACCAACACACCTGATAAATTCCTAGTCAGATTAAGGAAAAAGGAGAAAAGACACAAATTACTCTTAATCAGGAATGAAAGAACATCTCAACAGATCCTATAAACATCAAAAGAGTAAGGAAATAACAATGATTTTATATCAACACCTTTGACAATAAAATGATTAAGTTATCAGAAAGACAATTATAAAAATAGACACAAGAATTAGAAAATTTTCATTATCTGGAAATAAACTGAATTCATAATTAAATAATTTCCTAAGAAAATTCCAGGCCCACATGGCATCACTAGGGAATCAAAGATTTAATTAAGGAATAATCCTACACAAATTCCTTAAGAAAACAGGAGGGGACACTTCCCAGTTCATTTTAGAAGGCCATCATTACCCTGATACCAAAACAAGACAAAACATTATGGAAACTCCAGACAAATACTCCTCATGAACACAAAAAGTTTAATTAAAAATCTTAAGAAAAAAAGGAAACCCCAAGTTTCCTAGGGATGCAAAGGTTGGTTTACACTGAAAATTCAAATTACATCACCATAGTCACAGAATTAGGAGAAATAGCAAATAATCATCTCAACAGATGCAGGAAGAGCATCTGACAAAATTCAACACCCATTCATGACAAAAACTCAACAAACAGGAAGAAAGGAGAACTTCTTCAACCTGATCTATGAAAACCCTCCAGGTGATGCCTGGAACAAAGCAGTGATGCCCACTCTTTCCATTCAACATTGTCCTGAAGATCCTGGTGGGTGCAAGGAGGCTGAGAAAAGAAAAAGGCATAAAGACTTGAAAAGAAGTAAACTGTCTTTATTCAGAGATGAAATGACTGTGTACGTGGAAAATCCTAAATAGTAAACAAAAAAGCTACTAGAATTGTAAGTGAATTCAGTGGGGTCATAGGACAGAAGGTCATGTAATCAATTTTATTTCTAGAGACCAGCAATAAACAACTGGAAAACACCCTTAGGAAAACAATATCCTTTACAATAAATTAAAAAATGTGCAAGCTTTGTTAACTGAAAACTAAAAAACAATGCTGAAATTGAAAAAGACACAAATAAATGAAAATTATAACCTATTCATGGGTTGGAAAGTCCAATTATTATTCAGATGATAACTCTCCCCAAGCTGATTTACAGGTTCAATGCCACCCCACTCAAAATCCCAGTCTTTTATTTCTAGAAGCTGACAAACTGATCCTAGTGCTTATGTGGAAATGTAAATGACAGAATAGCCAAACTGTTTTTTAAAAAGAACAATAAAGTTAGAGGACTCCATGACCTGATTTTCAGATTGTAAAGCTATAGTAATTAAGACTATGGTGTTAGCATGAGGATACACATATAGATCAATGGAGCAGGTATGGAATTGAGGAGACCATCCATACAATTGATTTTTGATAAAGAAGCCAAAGTAATTCATTCAGTAAAGGTTTGCAAGCTGCTCAAGGTGACAGATCTAGTGTGCGGTGTAGCCAGACTGTAAATCTCGGCAGGTGGGCTCCTGAGTGTTTCCCTCACTTTGATTACACTCAGTGTAGACGATGTGCCAGAGGGGCTCAGGTATGGTCCGGCTGGCCCTGTGCCAGGGACCCTGTGCAATGTTAGGTCTGGGCAGGACTCCCGTTTCATAGAGGAGACAGCATGGCTGGGCTCACCCGGGGACTCCATGGCTAACTAGCAATCTCGCCTGTAACAAAAGTGACAATAAAACAACAACCGAAAATTCAGAGAGTGTTCTGGAAACCTGGTAAGGCACACACCAGAGTTTTACTCTGGGATGCAAAAAGGGAAAAGCTGAAAATAATGAATTTCTTTCAAAAATCTGACTGAGGGGGCAGCGTGGTGGCTCAGGTCATCATCTCCAGGTCCTGGGATCAAGCCCTGCAGCAGGGACTCTCCTTGTCCCTCTCCCTCTACTCGTGCACTCTCTCAAAAAACCCCCCCCAAAACCTAAGTCCCTGAAGGCTGAAAACAAACCAAAAAAAGGGGTGAGAGGACCCCATGCCCCTCACTTCAGAACCTAGCTGATTTTCAGTGATGATTCTAAAGGAACAAGAGAAGACAGACTTGGCAAGGGACTCCATGTCTAGCGTGGAGAAGGTCTGTCTTCTCAGCACTGTAGTAGCCGGCTGGAGGAGGGGACCCCAGTTTGAAGTTCCTGAGCCCTAAGGGCAGTAGGGGGCCCTGCTCCTTTGAGCCAAGTTAGGAGTGTAAGCTCTGGTGTCAGGCCATTTGGGTTTCAATCTGAAATGTCACGCTATGCCTCAGTTTCCTCATGAGTAAAACAGGGATCATACTGTATCCCTGACACAACATGGGCTGTTTTGAGGACCAAAGCACTTAGAGCAATGCCTAGAACTTGGTAAGTGCTTAGGAAACATTTGCTTGTTATGTGTCACTATATATGTTTTTGATGTAGTTATGACACCAAATCGTAGCTTCTTGTTCCATATTTATTTTGGAGACAGCATGGCATCGTAGACAAGTCTGGGGCATTCCAATCAGATGGGCCTGGGTTAGATTCCTGGCTCTGTTTCCTCCACGGTGCCTCCATCTCTCTCTGAATCTCAAGTTTCGTGATTGTTACAAGAATCCTTGTCTGTTGGGGGGGCTCATGTAACTCTCCTCACAAGGCTGAGGCAAGGGTAAGAGACGCCAGATGTCAGCAAAGTGCTCGTCACAGTGCTGGCCACACAGGCCACCAGCAAATGGGAGTTCACATCATTCTGACTATTCCTCACTCCTGGTATGGGGAATGGTAAAGAACCTAGCTCTTTACTGTCTCAGGATATGACAACTTGAGAAAAGGTTTACACCACTTAGGAGCAGACTCCAACAGGGGAACATCAGTGTGATGGCTGGGCCTGGCAGGTGACTATGCAGCAGCTCAAACTAAACAATCCACCCGGGATCTTAGCTCAAGTGGCCTCTTCATACAATTTTTTTGAACACAAAGCTCCTATCCGGGACCCATTTTCTTTTCTTCGTCTTTTTCACCTCCTTGCTGCATGATGCCCAGCTGCCATGGGGCCGGCCACCTGAGGTGCGCGCTGTGGCCTGGCTTCAGTAGTGGCTGCTCAGCGCCAGCTGCCTCCCTCCACGCGCTGGGCAGAAAGGCCCCAACAAGGAGGGGGCCATTCCTCCAGCGCTCCTACAAAGAACAGAAGGCAGGCTGGGAATCTGCACTAGAAGGTGGGGACTCAAACCTGAGGGCCAGACTGTGGTAAATCATGAAGCAGTCACGGCTCCAGGTTCCGGTTACTGAGGGCTAATGACCTCGAAACTGCCCCCCAAAACTGGAAAAAGCAACCTTCCCAGTCACCTGCAGCCATGTGTAGCTGACAAGCAAGGGGAAGGAACACTGCCTGAGCTGGCTGTGTTTGGCGGTGCTTTTCACATTCACCAAGTCATGGCAGTCTCCCCGTACCCTGGGACAGAGCTGATACTCCACCTTCCCACTTTTTGCTCTACTTGAAAGGAGAGTGGTATTAGAATACAGGTCTATTCGGAGTGCCTGGGTGGTGCAGTCAGTTAAGCGTCCAACTCTTGGTTTTGGCTCAGGTGGTGATCTCAGGGTCGCTCTCCTTCCCTCTCCCTCTACCCTTCCTCCCACCCCCACCAACCCCCGCACTATCTCAAATAAGATCTTTTTTTTTAATAAATAAATCTTAAAAAAAAAAAACAAAACAGGTCTGCTCAAAACTGTTTACTCTACAACTCTATTTCTAAAGAAAATAAAAACTGGTAGATACTGCCATCTTGCTCTCTTCATCTGACGTGTGAACCACTTTGAGAATCTAACTGAAGTACACTTTCAAAGATATACAGAACACAGTATTTTCATACACATTTGGTGGATGTCAAGGACCTTATGAAGTTCATAGATCTTATGGGGTTCAACATATCATGTAAGTCCCCTGTAAACCCTCAACAGCCTGAGTCTCTCTCTAGAACCTTAGGAAACCAATGAACAGAACAGTAATCTTAGGAGCCTGACAGGGAAATATGAGTCAGATGTTGGCAAACTACAGTCCAACGTGCCAAATCCAGCCTCTACCTATTCTTGTAAATAAAGTTTTATTGGAACATAGCCACGCTCATTCCTTTACTTATTGTCTACGGCTACTTCTGTGCCAATGGCAGAGTTTGATGTTGCAACAGAGACCATATGGCCCACAAAGCCTAAAATATTTACTATCCATCCCTTCAGAGAAAAAGTTTGCCAACTTCTGACCCAAACAATGAATGAAAGACCACACTGTTTCAAAGGGAGGCTTGTAGTATAGAAAATGGACAAATACCCTGCCAGGAAAGCCATCATCTTGAACTTTTTAAGATTAGGGGAAGCAAAGAAAGAACATCTGCCAACTGAAATTACTGGTGAAATCACAAGCTGCTGAGGCACTGACAATTAGCAATGCTTATTCAACAAGCACCTAATATGCAGGATAACAAAATCTCTTCTTAGGGAAGATAAGTAAAGGATAATGATTAAATGCTACTGTCAATTGTCGGAACATAAGAATTAGTCAAAAAAGCCTGTCATCAAACACTGGTGGAAAAGGAGTTCAGGGATGGCCTGCGTAACAAGAGAAGAGTGTGGGAGGCAGGGCTTACCGGAAAACCCCTGAAGGAAAGGAGGGAAGCTAGAGTGACACGAGCAAGTGGTTCTGCAAGAGGGACACTTCACAGGTGACACACTGGGACAAGAGACACTACAATTCAAGGACTGGATTTGATAAAGGGAGAAGCTGAGAGTTTCAAAATAATCCATCCCTTTGGCCACGTCAGACTCACGTTATCCAGGTCCTTCCGCAGCGCAATCTTGCTGGTCACCAGCTCATGGGCTAAGTCATCATTTTCCTGTTCCAACCTCATGTTGGCTTCTTGTAGACGCCGGTTCTCCCGCTGAAGGGTAGAAAGAAACCAGTTACAGACATGAAAAAATCAGATGGCGATGACAATTTCTCAGGGTTAACCCTCAAAACTCATTTCTGAGTCCTATGGAAATCATGGGAGGAGTGGCTGGTCCTAAAATGCGAGCAAGCAACAATTTCTTCTTTTCTATCTCTGATGAGAAATACTTAACTGGTCCCAGTGACCTTGTCAAGCAGCTACTTCTGATTAACCGTGACAAAAGGCCACTGAAGTGTGACAATCTAGGCAGCTGGTTTAAAGCACAACAGATCTTATGTTCTCTTTGCAAATTCAAACTGAAACTTGAACCTAGAAACAGTGGATCTGAATTTAAATTTAAAAGAACTCAGCAAAGCCAGTTACAGGCGTGATTATAGGAAATGAAAGCGCTTCCCATCGACCCAGGCCATAAGCAAACGAACCTCAAATCGCTCGATAGGGTCTTCTTGTTGGGCCTGCTGTTCCCTCATGGTGTGATACTCTTTCTCATATTTTTTCAACTTCTTCTGACTAATCTGTAGGACAAATCACAGCACAAATTAAAAAGCATCAGCAAGTGGTAGCCGTCTTGGGGCCTGTGCTGGCCTGGGCATCTTCAGCCACCATGGACGTGATGGAGCCCCTCCAGCCTGAGCTCTGAGTCCTGCTGTCTCTAATCATTCCCCCGCTTCCTCCACCATTTTATTTTGCACACACCAGCGCTGCTGCAAGATGCTTTCAGTCTGTGACCTCAGGATACCTCGACAAGATATGGTATTATCATCCTCATTTTATAGGCAACTTACTGGAGGCTTAAGGAGGTTATGTAATTTGACCAAGCTCACTCAGTTACGGACCGGCAGACCTGGGAGTGGAGCCCAGGCAGCTAAACTCCATGCAAAGTCCAAGCTGTACTCACCACACTACCCTACACTGACCACTTTCCCTCTCTACTAGCTCCTTCTGTGCTATCAAATAGACACAATTCTCTCTGCCCTTAAAAACACCATTCTACTGACCGTTCTACTTAGCTGCTCTTCTGCCCCATCCAACTACTGTCCTCTTGCTCTCAAGCTGCTTCTTGTCAGCCATGGCAAACCACAGGTGTATCCATTTCACTTCCGGTGCTTCATGGCCTCTTTAACCTCTCTAAATCAAGCTTCTGCTCCGACTACTCTACAGAAAGTACTCTCTTGAAAGTCACTACTAGTTTCTTTTTCACTCCATCCAGTGGGTCCGAACTCTCCCCAGCTAGACTTCAAAATTCCTGCCTTTCATTAACATGACCAAAGGACTCTTCTCCCCTCCAGGAAATCATCTCCCTTTATTCTCTCGTCTCTCCTTCTACCGAAATGCCGAAATGCCGCGCCTGCAGGCTAGCCTCTTTTTTCCTTCCATCTAAACATAACCAAAGGCATCCCTTCAAGATGCAACTCTTACTCTTTTGATTCCTTCCTCTAAACCACTAACCCATTCCCTTTGGTATTTTTTAAATTACACTTTTAAATACTTTGAAATATAAGAAATAGAGAAGTGCTAAAATCAGTATGTGCAACATAACGACCGATTATAAAGCCAACACTCATTCCCTCCCAAGACTTTAACATAATCAGCAGGGCACAGCTGGCTCACAAATCTGACTTCCAGCCCCCCAGCTCTGGGTAATTAGGAATCTCAGAGCTGTGCCAGTCTGACTTCCTTATTTTATAGGCCAAGAAATGGAGACCTCGAAAGGGGATGGGACAGCCAGCCCCAAGTGTACAGCATCTCCAGTCTCTTGTTCCAGGATTCCCTTTCCATCTCACTGGAGCTGCCTGTTTCTTCCCACTGACTCTCTGGACACTGCCCTTGTCAGATGTTTACAGGTCTGCCTCAATCAGAGCTTATTCCTGGAGTCTGACTACTGCCTGTGGGCAGGCAGCCAGGAACATAACCCTATGCCCTGGCTGCCGTCTTTAGAGAGATGCCCATAAACACTTGGGGTGAGGCCACAAGCTGGACAGTGACATCCCTAAAGCCAGATCTTCTGCAGTTGAAGGACAATGCTGGGGTAAATGTTTATGTACATAAGTGATTCACAAAGAAAGCACCTAAGTAAAACAGTGGTGTGATCAGTAAATTTATAAACAATCCTAACAGATCAATAGTAGAGGAACAGACAATAAATGAGGCCTGTGGGCAGCAAACACTCCCCCCCAGAGTTCTCTGCGCCCAGTCTGGGTAACTGACAAGGGAGCACAGTGGTTAGGAGGCCCCCCTAGTGCCTGATTTAAAAAAAAAAAAAAAAGAGTTGACACCAAATCCTACAAAATATTCTCATAAGTCTGCAAGATTCTTTAACTTCTCATTCTCATGCTGGAGTAAGGAAGAGCTAACATTTTTTTCCCCATAAACATACACTACAAAAAGCTCATTACAAAATAATTTCTTCTACATTTCCTTATCCCTTAAGATAAATGCCTTATTCTCCGAGCCAAAGGGTTGACTCTGCCTCAGCATTTTAACAGCATTATTATACACATTATTATACCTGAGAGATGCCAGACCCTTTACGCATGCTATCTCATTTTGGTTCTGACATTTTCATGATGAGATACAGGCACTTCTTCATGTACTTCCCACATTTTCCAAATTTTCTCCCTTGAGTACGATTTATTTTTATAATTAATTGAACAAAATAGGGGCGCCTGGGTGGCTCAGTTGGTTAAAGCGGCTGCCTTCAGTTGCTCAGTAGGGAGTCTGCTTCTCCCTCTCCCTCTGCCCCTCCCCCTGCTCATGTTCTCTCTTTTGCTTGTTTTCTCTCTCTCAATTAAAAAAATCTTTTAAAGAAGAAACAAAATAAATGCTTGTTTAAAAATAATTCTCATAATTATTCTAGACTTCTCTAAGACAGAGCTCTTCTTGCTCACTTCTCTCAATAGCACAGGTCCCCACCTGTGCTTCTGAGTCAGTCCTCAGGGGTCACCCCTTAGGACTAATACAAACAGACCTCCACCACCTTCCTCACTGGTCCAGAGTTCTGACTTCACCAGCTCTGGCTTGCTTTCCCATTTCTCCTCCTCATTTGTTCCTGGTCTCCCCCTCTCTTTACCCCCTTACCCCTTACCCCTCACCCCACCCCCACCACAGACAACAGATAAATAAAACCAACACAGCTTATAATGGGTTCACACCTGATCCTCACTTTTGGAGCATGGGCGGCTGTATACCAGAGCCAACTAGTCCAGGCTTCCTCTGAGGAATGGACCCCATGAAAAGGCAGATACCTGATACCCAAATAGGGAACCAACAGGTACCAGCTGCAGAAGCCACAATTCCAGCCTCCTTATTAGGCTGCACCCCGGAGAAACCAGCACCTCTCAGCCTGTCTGTCCCATTATCAGTGCCTTCCCCAGGTCAGAACTCTCATTCATCATCGGCCCCTGCCCATGCACAAAGAGAGTGCCCACAAATGCTTGTTAAATTAATGAGAAAGGACCCCCTCTTCTCTGCATCAACCTATCTTCTGAACAGAAATGGCAACCACAGTGAACATACAGTGCAAGCCTGGTCCCCTGCCTGGACAACCCCACACTTGCTTCACTCCTATTCACCTTACAGATCTGAGCTCTAACGTCAGTTTAGTGTACCCTTCCCTGGCAACTTCTTCCCTCTATCAGGCCAGGTCTTCATTATATATTCTCATAACATCAGGTCAATTCCTTCAGGGCACCTGTCCAAGTTCACAATTATTTCTTTATGTGCTTACTTGATTGTCTGTCTTCCCACTGGGAAACAGGCCACATCTTGTTTTGCTTACCACATATCTCCAGTACCTAGCTCAATGCCTGGAACATAACTGGGACTCAATAATCAGATGCTGAACAAATCAAAGCCAGTGGCCTTCCTTTTAACCTAATAAGGATGCAGCAGGACATTTATCCAACAGTTGAGCAGTGTTCCTTGTGAGGCATTAGTGATACAAAGATGTATATAGAACACAATATGCAAGCTCCATAAAGGTAGGGACTTTTATTTACTATAAAATTCCTAATGCCTCGTAGACCGCAAGCATGAAAACGCTCAATGAATAGACAAAGTCCCCACTCTTAAAAGTCTAAGGTTCATTTGATCTCTTACTTATGCCAATAACATTTTAATTGAATTCAGGAAGCAGGGCGGCTATGGACTCAGCCCCAGAGTTCTGAAGCATACCCACTATTAGTGGACTCCTATAAGAAAGCTGGTAAAGCCACAGCTTCACACACACAGGTATTACTGCCCTCAAAGAAGCTTAGTTTTGAAATTTGTTCTGCTTAAATGTACTTTCAGGGGAAAAAAACTCTAATATAATTTCCTGGGATGAGACTATGTTTGTAATTTAGGTAAAACCAATTTTATGTCCCACTGCAATTAGTACATTGTTTCTTAACACTGTTAGAGTACTATTTTGAAAGTCTCCTAAAAGCCGTGGTTCCCATAAAAGCACTGTCCCTGTAAAAGAGCACAGAAGCCAGGGCGCCTGGGTGGCTCAGTCAGTTGAGCGTCTGTCTTCGGCTCAGGTCCTGATCCCAGGGTCCTGGGATCGAGCCCCGTGTCGGGCTTCCTGCTTCAGTGGGGAGTCTGCTTCTCCCTCTGCCTCTGCTCCTCCCCCTGCTTTGTGCACCTGCACACTCTTGCACTGTCTCAAATAAATAAAATCTTAAAAAAAAAAACAAAAAGAGCACAGAAGCCAACCTGCCTCAACCCTACACCAGAGTAAAGCATTCTGCACACCATTTCAGAGGACTCATGAGCTCCCAGAGGCCACCCATAGTCCCAAGTTAAGAAACCCTGAATCAGAGAGAAGGTGGAGACTTGGACCATGCCAGTTTGATATTTTGGTAGAAGTATGTATTTAATCCCACCTCTTTCTCCGTCACTTGTCATTTATCTGTCACAGGAATTGGATAATGCTCTCTCTTAAAACATGTGCTACCTGCCCCAGGAGAGCTGGTACCTGATCTGATAGTGAGAGTGGCCACTGACATGGGTTGGGGGGAAGTGGGACAGTCTGTCATGGAGAGCTTGGGCTTTGTAGGTGGACAAACCCAGGCCTGAGCTCTGGTTCTGCCACTGACTCATTCCGTCACTGAGGGTGAGCTGCCTTACCTCAGCCTCAGGTTCTTCGTCTAAGAAAATTCCAACAGTCCTATGAGGACTACTGTTAGGAGGATCACATGATATAAAACATATCAAGAGCTCAGAAGAGAGCCTAGTACATGAGGTCTTTTTAATTAAAAGGGTAGTTATTATGTGTTATTATTAACATCTACATTCTTGTCCTGACTCAGAGACAGAGTTATCTTCTGAACATGTGCTGCAAGTAATGAGCCATTTAAATAAGTCTATTTAACACAGGAGAGCAGGAAATAGGCTGTGGATAGGAAATGGGAGCTGATTTCCAAGCCTGGCTTAAGAACCTGTTGCAAGTGGGAATCCCCACTGGGCTAGAGTCACAGGTAGTCCAGGAAAGGCGGGAGGCTGAATGTTATTAGTAGCTCTACATGGCAGGGGTGAAGTATACTGTGCAGGTGAGTGGGTGGGTATGAAGATGTCTGGTACACTGAGGAAATCTTGAACCCAAAGTCCTCACTGCTAAATAAAGAAATCTGACACAAATCCATCTTCCTTTTCTAGAATGCTTATGGCAGGGACTTCACTTTTTAGTTACTGATTTAAAAACCTGAGAGTTACATTGGACTTTCAAGATAACAAGATACCTCTACACCTACTATTTTATTTAATCCCCCAAACAACTGAGATCACCTCATTTTATTGATGGGGAATTGAGACCTAGATAGGTAAAGTGACATGTCGAAAGCCAAGGACCCAGTCCATTAGGTGGCAAGAGCAGCACAAGAACACAAATCTGGGGTAACTGTTTCTCATCCATCCCTGTAGTATTTTCAACACTGAGCACAGTTCTTGGCACGTAAGAAAATCTACAAATGTTTGTTGCTGTGAATGGACTTAAGGAAAGTAGATGTCTGGGCAGAGGAGGTCAAACACGGTAGGCCAAATGAGCATGGATGATGATGATAATAATGGTCATCAATAGAACATCGGCTATTTTAAAGGCATCATCTGACTTCTCTCTCTACAACCCTGCCTTGTTAACCTACCTTGGGTCATGAGCAGAGGCAGAGCCAGGATGAGAGCCAAGGTCTGTGGGACTCCAAGGCCTGCACTCATAACCACTTGAAACAAATCAACATCCTATTTAATTTCTGAGCCCTTTTATTTAATTTGTACAAAGAGTTCAGGCTCAAACTCCCTCAAAGATCACTAAATAGAATTAGGCATTCTGGTTCTACCATCTGAGTATTTTTCTAAAATGCAAGTAGCAAATTAGTAGCAGAGAACCCAAACACAGATAAGAACCAAGAGAGACCAGCTTATTAAAATAAAATAAGAAGGTAGTGGGCACTGCTACCCTTGTGACAAGCAGCAAAATTTACAGTTCACTGCAGAGAAAATGAGCTCTCACTCCGAAGTTTCCTCATGAAATTCAATCTAAAAGGTAGAAAATAAGCACAGAGGTAAAACTAGAGCCTGGTCCAGTCATAAGGAAAACTGAACTTAGCTAAACTTAGCTACAACTGAGCTAAACTGACAGAGACTGAGCTTACCTGCCATTACAAGACAAACATCACCAAAAATACAAGGAGCCCCTGTCCCATTGATTCAATCCCTCCTTTCCAGGATGGCACACTGATGGTAAGCACTGACTTTAGGAGTCTGAAATTCCTGGGATCTAACCCTAGCTCCATCACTTCCTAACTTTACACCTTTTGAGAGTTTTCTTCAATTCTCTAAGCTTCAGTATACGCATCTGTAAAATGACCTCATATGATCACTGTAAGGATTGAGTCACTATGTGCAGACACTAAGCAAGATTCTGTGAACACATTAAGAAGCAACACTGCAATCACAGAACTTAAAATCCTAACATACACTAATATACAAATGATCTGAGCAGAGAATGAAGTTCAAACTAATACTACTTTTAGCTCCTGAATAAAAATATCCCCCATAGGCAAATATTCCCAAATGCCAGGGTTTTCTGTTTCTCCAAATAGCAAATGGTTAGGATTACATTAGTTTGGAGAAACTGCTATTTGGTTTCTGTAATATCTTTTTCTATAGGTAGTTTGAAGTCTTGCACATTCACTTTAAGTCTGAAAATAACACATCCCAAAGAAGCAATCAATGGTTCAGAAGATCCATTTCACCTCAGATAGGATTCCAGAGTGAAACGGTCAAGTTTTCACTCAGGTTTGTTCTAAGAAACCCACCGGCCATCTCTGTTATGGCTCCTACTTCTTCTGAACTAGCCTTACATATCTGATTTGCTCTCAAACATCTCAAAAAACCAGCTGCTCTCATATTTCTTGAATCAAAAAAATTTAAGACCTATGAATTAATTTTTTGCCCATTTTCTCCCTTTAAACACAATCCATAGCCCAGTTATGAGTATGAAAGAGTTATGGAGCTCCTAGGACCATTGATGATCTCCTGGAACAATCTATTTAAAGTGAAATTCCTGGGGCGCCTGGCTGGTTCAGTTGGCAGAGCATGGGACTTTTGATCGTGGGGTTGTGGATTTGAGCCCCACACTGGCTGTAGAGATTACTTAAAAAGAAAATCTTTTAAAAAAAAAGTGAAATTCCTTTTAGATCTTCTATCAGAAGTGGAAATGATCTTTCTATCTCAAGACAATGACCCATAAAGGAAGAGCAACTCAATGGACGGCTCAATGAATTCTGATGTATGCTGTTAAATTTGAGATTAAGAGCAGAGGATCTAAGACTCTTTAAAAAGTAAACAAAATATTTCAGTTCCATAATAAAAGTAAGGAGCAAGAGCGAGAAGGGGAGAAGTAAAAGGACTGAAGAGAGAGAAATTAAGAAAGAGGCAAATAAAGATTGACAGAGAAAGATTTATAGAGAAAAGGAAGACACAGGCAGAGATGGGAATACAGACCTTTTTGAGCAACATCCCCATCTGGTGGCCATTTCAGATATTGCCACACCTGACTTAATTCCTACTGCAATTGGGCAGTTAAGAGGCCACACAATGGCGTGGAAGGCTTTGGGAATGTGGAGTCAGAAGGCCTGAGTTCCACAAGGGCCCCCATCGCTGCCCAGCGAGGTCCAGTGGGTAAGTCACTTGACTTCTATAAGCCTCAGCTGCCACACTTGACTTGCCCTGCATACCTCACAGGGTACTGAAGGGAAGAAAGGAGATATCCATAAAAACTACACAAATACCGGAAATTACAACATCAAAACTGTTAAAACACAACAGCAACAAAAGTAGGTAACTGTTTCCTCAACTGGCATGTGAGGCAAAGTATTCCTAATTCCCACCCTAGTCAGGAAGTACAACTGAGAAAACCAAGCCACAATATTTAAGAAATTAAAAAATAATGGAACGGGATTTCATTGAGTTACAAAGCCAATGTTTCCTTTCTAAGTTCTACACCAGAAAGTTCAAAAGCTAGTTTCCAAGCCATTCATAAAGCAAGAATCCCCTTTTCCATGTCTAGAGGGGGCTCCAAACCCACAGATGATCATTTGTCCTTTCCTGCCAACGGAGGCCCTCCCACATGATGCAGTCCACATAATGCAGGGCTCATGACTGAGCCTGCTGATGAGTTTCCTTATTTTTGGGATAGCAAATTATCACTGTGCCTGAGGTTCTTTGCCAATAATTGGCTCAACTACTGCCTATGTTTCTCTTAATAATTTTTGGCATTAATATACCTACCAGAGTACAAGTAACCATCCCTAACTACACTACATCCCACCTTTTAGCAGAACAATTTCATTCTCATGTCCTGTTCAATATGCAGGCTTTTCACACCGTGAATCAATTTTAAGAAAAATTACTAACTTTCTCACCCGAAACCATATGCAAGTAGGGGGAATCATCCAAAGTGTACCCCAGCCATGCAGAGTTCTCCAGGGTCAGAAGGAATTATGTATCTAAGCACAAAATATGTGTGCTGTGCAGCCTTGTCTACCTTAACTCCTTGAAAGCACAGGCATAAAAAAAAAAAGATATTAGACACCTCCAACCTGGACTATGGAAATAAAGGATCCATATATTATTAAAGTGTTTCAAGCTCCTGAAAACCCAAAAGGTAAAACCTTCAGCTGGAAGCTATTTTAAGCCTTCCCCAAAGCCACATTAACTCTCCAACTCTTCATAAGACAACACTTGGTAGAAACTCAGCAGCATATTCATTTAATTCACTCATTCAACTAATTTTTATATGTCGTCCTGTTCTTATGCTGGGGATCTGGCAATAAATGAGATCAAGTTTTCTCTGCTGCAGGCTTAGTTTGGGGAGGGGGCAGGCAGACAGTAATCAAATAAACATATAAGATAATGTTAAGTAACAATAAGTGATAGGAGGAAAGTAAGACAGGATAAAGAGATCAGGGTGTAAAGTGTTGAGGGAGCTACTATGGTAATTAGAGAAGTCCTCTCTGATGGCATGATATCTGAGCTTAAGACTCAATGAGGTGACTGTGACACCACGTGGACACCGAGAAGAACATGATGGGTGGAGAGACCAGCCAGTGAAGAGGCCTGAGGAGTGAACATGCTCAGCATGTTTGAGAACAGCAAGAAGGCCCGGTTGTCTGAAGTGGAAGGTGTAAGGGGGAAAAGGAGGAGGAGGTGAAATCAGAGAGATGGTCAGAGGTCAGACGGCATGGCACCTTGTAGGCCTAGGCAAAAACTCTTGAGTTTCATTCTGAGATAAGAAGCCATTAGAGTTTTAAGTAAGGGACAGATGGGATTAAAAAAGAAAACCATTGGGGCACCTGGGTGACAGTCCGTTGAGCATCTGACTCTTGGTTTCAGCTTAGGTCATGATCTCAGGGTCCTGGGATCAAGCCCAGCACGGTCACTGGGCTCCATGCTCAGTGGGGAGTCTGCTTCTCTCCCTCTGCCTCTCCCCACCGCTCTCTCTCAAGTGAATAAATCTTAAAAAAAAAAAAAAAAAAGAAAAAAAAGAGAAAGAAAACCACTGTGGAAATGGGAAGACATGGAGTCCACTGGAACACTCCAGAAGACAAGTGACAGTGATGGTTACACTAGGGTGTTAGTGAGAAGGGGCAAAAGCAATCAGATTCAGGGTGTACTGTGAAAACAGGGCTGGGATGGAGGACCAAGATGTGGTGTGAGAGAGAAAGAGGTATGGAGAATAAGTAAGGGTTTTGGCCTGAGCGGCCAAGTTCCAGGAACTTAAAATGGGACACTGAAAAAGGAGATTTTGGAAGGGAAGAAATCAGCAACTAAGAGGCCTCCTCTTGTGTGAACCAGGCTGAAGTGGAAAGAATGACTCAGAGAACCGCAGAGTTCACCTGGTTCTGTGCTCTGTGCACAAACCCACCATCTGAAAATGTTTCTAAAAAGTGTGGATTTGATATCTGCTTGAAAAACCAGGGGGCACCTGCATGGCTCAGTTGGTTAAGCATTGGCTTTTGGCTCAGGTCATGATCCCAGGGTCCTGGGATCAAGTTCCACGCTGGGCTCCCCGCTTGGTGGGGAGCCTGCCTCTCCCTCTCCCACTCCCCCTGCTTGTGCTCTTTCTCAAATAAATAAAATCTTTAAAAAAAAAAAGAAAGAAAAAAGAAAAACCAGAGAGGGAATAACCACAGTAAGAGCCATCATTTCTTGAATGCTTACTAATTACCAGGCATTATAGTAAGCACTGTACACAGTGTAGTTAATTCTCACACATGACGGCACTTAACCACAGTACCTGGCACATGGGAAAATATCATTAAATCTTATCCAGAGTACTTGTGAAGTATGTAACATTTTAAGCTGAACAATAACTTTAATAATTATTTCACTAACTAGAGGCTCTATTTCTTTTTCAAATCCTTGGTTCAATTTACATTAGGATTTCTATTGTTTCTCAAGCTTAATAGGTAGGTAGTTTTAGTACTTCCTTCCCCCTTTCACAAAGAGGGCAGGCATTCCAAGGTCCTAACTTTATGCAGAGATACCAGGTTCAGCTACCTCCTGAGGGCCCATTTTCATATTATATGGCTTCGTGAGCATTAAAACTCTCATACCTACACCTATAGTTCCTACCATATTCCCCTGGGATGTTGTTTTACCACTTCATACACACTAGCTTTGAGCTACTGTGATTTAGGTACCTGGGATTTCTCTTTTTTCTTTCAAGTTCATCCAGATATTTGCTACCTCCAAGTGTTTAAAGAAGGGCAGCCTGAGTTAGCTTAGTCTGACATATAACCAGAACCGGAGGTCCACTATTATTTTACATATGAGGAAACTGTGCCTTAAATGGGTAAAGTAATTCTGAATTCAGATCTCTCTGATTCCAAGTCCATGCTCTGGTTAGCAGATACCGAAGTTTCTCCCACTCACATTACAAAGTGAATACAAGGAGATGCTACCTTTTTTTTACCTTAAAAAATTATACAAATCATAAATACCATTGAAAGTGATAAAAATGAGTTTCCTTCATTAATTATTAGTTTCATTTGACGGAATTTCTGACCAAAACCACAAGTATGGAAAATTAAACAACATAGTGGAAATCGTGAAACCTGAGTCCTGCCACTGCTTAGCTGTATGACGCTAGGAGCTACAGCCTCTTTTTGTTTCCTGGGTCTTCAAAATGAGAAGAATACCTTCCCTAGAGTCCAAAGGCTGGGATTTGAACAATGAGATTTAATGCATAGGGCATATAATATGTAAGAAAATATCTGGAAAAATATTATACAATACAAACATCATTATTATTAATGTATTGTAAATGTTCATAGTTTGATCAGGAATGATGAGACATGAACTAAACAAAAGAATCTAAATTAATGCAAATATTATTTTACCTTCATGCTGCAAGCTAATTCCATTAGTTTTTTTGCATTTTCTTCTGAGCGGTATCTCTTAGGAAGCTGAACCCTGAAGAACTTCAAGGCACCTTCAAAGTCTGTCAACAGCAAGTCATCCTTAGAAGTCTTGAAGAAAGAAAGAAAACACAACCATGTATAGGAAAAGTTCTTTGCTATGAAGATGCTTCCAAGAAGCATTTTAAAACACCAGCACCTTTACAATCCCCAGAAGATGCTTCTTAGCCAGTGCCTGAGTCACTGTCAAGGCCACGACTACCGCACGGTGGCTGCTTAGAAGGAGATCAAGACCAACATACTTCGAGTGCTGGACTGGGGATGTCACTCAATTTACAAATAAATGTGTACCTTTAATAATCCAAGGGCGACATTAAAAATCACACTTATTCCCTAAAAGAGAAAACACAAAAAGAAGATTTTCAGTGATTGTATCTGGACTAGTCAGCTGTCTGTCCCCAGAATGCCCCACAATTTTAAAGAAAGTATAAAAACTAAGAAATGGAATATCTTGAAAATATCTTGGAAAATAATAATTACAGATCTGCTACTGAAAAACAGCTTAAAATAGACCCAGTCTCCCATTCTTCCGGACTTTTTTAGCCCTAGTCTCACAATCAACAAGAAAGAACACTTTTCCAAAGTATTCTATGCTTCCCAACCAAAGCATCTGACCCATAAAATTGTGATCTTTCAGGAAATAACCGCAGGTGGCCTTTTCCTTTATCTTCTGCTACCCCACTCCAAATATAGCAGCAGTCACTCTGTCTGTGAACCCTCTATCCCAGAACAGAACCTGCTCAGGGCTCCCTCAAATCTGCCTTTCTTCAGCTAACCATTCTGAGAGTGCTAGGGGCAAAGGAAAGATAAGGGGAGGCATGAAGACCTGCTAAATTCTTTAAGTTCCTGGACACTGGTTTCTATAACTAATACTCTCCCCCAAGGGTTTTCTGAGCTAATTAGTTGAAAAGTTCATTTAAGTTACTTAGCATGACCAGGCCGGTGGTAACTACTTAAAACAAATGGTTGTTTATAATGCTGAGAAACTATAAAACTTAAAGGTCTGAGACTAGGAATTGGTTACATAAACTATGATATCCCCAAAGAATGAGATACTTGGCAGCAGGTAAGAATAATAGCGTATTTGGTATCAGTGTTTCTGACAGTGTTTTAAGCTGGGTAGAAGGTACAAATGCTTTAACGGATTTTTGTACGCCTTGAAAATGGCATAATTAAACATGAAGAAGGATGGTATAGATGTGTGTCTATAAGTGTTCAAATATATGAAATGAAAAGAGGTTATCGAACAGCATAGGCAGAATCATTTTAAAATGCATACTTACAGAGCCATAATTACATCATTACATAATATTCCATATGAAAAAAGTTATTCTGTATAGAAGTTAACACATGTACGTAAATAAACACAATAAAAGGCTGAAAGAATATACACCAAAATGTTAAGAGTTACTCTCTAGAGAGTGAGATTAAAGTATTTTGAAATCCTTTTGCTTGTGTTTTCCGGTTTCTATAATAAATACGTATTATTTTGGAAATTATTTTTTTCTTAAACACATACACCCCAAAACTATGCCGCGGCAAAGACTGTTATGTATTCTGATATCTTATTTTTGTTTTAGTAACAGACCCTCCAATTGTTAGCAAATTCCCACCCAGCTTTTAAAAAACTCTCCTTTGTGGCTAGATGTGGTCAGGCCAATAAGAGATAAGTGAAAATTTGGGTAGAACCTCCAGGAAGTCTCTTTTAAAGAGGGGACACATCCTCCCCTGTCCCCTGGCCCTCTAGGGAAGGCAGGTAACTGCCAACGTTCTGGCTTCTTTCACATGAGAGAGAAATGAACCTCTACTTTATTTAGTCATTATTTTGGGTTTCTTCAATAAATGCAGCCAGACCTAACAGTAATACAAATGTGTAAACAGTAGTTTGTTTGATTGTTTTTTTAGCAGAGAACACCTTTAACAAAACTTGTTAGTTTTAGCCCAAGGAAGAGTTACTTAAATCTGGATTTTTGAGCACAAAAATAAAATTAACTAAGAAGAAATTCTATTTTAATGGAGCTGACACAGGAAGATAATGAAAACAAAAGCCAAAAGCCAAAGTGCTGTGGCCTCTGATACATACCTCACATAAAAGCAGGTCAATGATATGGAAGACCATGTAGAGAGGGAATTTTGCAGTGAAAAGTGTAAGAAACCACTGGGAGGCATACATGTGCGCTTCAAGGCTTATATCCAGGAAGTGGTTGTACAGGTCAGGGATGTATTCCTGAAATAGCAAACTAATTAGTTTTGGGCACATACGCAGATGTTCAACCCCCACTTGGAAGGCTCATAAATCTGCCAGGAATAGGCCAAAAAAGTCACATATTTGTGCTTTCCTACAAATCTCCAATGTGCTCAGAACAACACTTATTATCTGACACTTGGCTCCCCTTTCCAGCCCACAAACTAGCTCAGAAGAGGAATCCCCAAGATGGTGACAAATATTTGGAATGATAGTTTTTCTTTCCAAGTTATGAAATGTTTGGAAAAGTTTGTTTCACTTTTATTATGATATTCCTAACCAGTTAGCTTCAGAGCCTTGGCAGATATTTCTTGACTTAGTTTGCTGTGTTAAAGGCCCCTACAAAGTCATCTGATCTTTTGGGTGAAAACCTAGCTCACACCCATCAGGTTCACACCTTATTAATCTTGGCATCGTCATCACATAGTGAGAAATGAAAAACATCAAACCAGTCCTTAACCCTGGATGGCTAAAGCAATCACCACTGCTCCTTAGCACCAGTTCATCAACCTGGTTCTCCCAAGTCCTGCACTCTTAGTGGCAAATGCAAGCTGGTTTCTCTTTTTACCTGCATGAGGCGCTCCAACTGGTAAAATTTGCAATGTAAATCTTCAAAGTTTTGCTTGAAAAGTTCCCTGAGACCATAGTCAAACATGATCTTGACTAGAACACTGAATGCCTGTTCTTCAGGCATCTGTAAAGATAGAGAAAGGGGTGGGGATCACAAAACATACAGAAGTTTTCTCAGTATGTTAAATTCATCCTTCCACTCCTATCTAAAAACTAGGAAATTTCAGTGATATGTAGTAACTCAGGTAGTTGTGTTTTACGACATTTGTTCACTCAACCAAGGGATATTAATGATGCCTATTCTTTGTCAATACTGTTGCTATCCTCGAGAAGCTTCCCATACAATCAATCAGTACACAGTAAGTATGAATTAGGTAGAATTCATATTCACAACTACCTATGAATTAGGTAGAAAGATCAGTGGGGATACAAGAACAAGAAAGCCTCAGTCTGCCTGAGGGAGCCAAGAATAGGCTTTGTAGGACCATATCTGAACTGAGAAGCAATAGGCTGATACACAAGTATAGGTTTCATCTTTCTCAAATCATGACACCTTTATTTTTTTTTTAAGATTTTATTTATTTATTTGAGAGAGAGAGAATGAGAGATAGAAAGCACGAGAGGGAAGAGGGTCAGAGGGAGAAGCAGACTCCCCGCTGAGCAGGAAGCCCGATGTGGGGACTCGATCCCGGGACTCCAGGATCATGACCTGAGCCGAAGGCAGTCGCTTAACCAACTGAGCCACCCAGGCGCCCCATGACACCTTTATTAAATCATTTTACCTCCTTAGCTATTTTCTTCTTCCTCGTTGTTACAAACACGGCCAGTTACAGCAGAACCTTAAATATTCTAAGGTTTAACAGTAATGTTCAAAGTACTTTGTAATGTTTATGGTAATACTTAAAATACTACAAAACCCTCACTTCATTTCTATTTACAGATGTTACCCATTTATAATAATACCTACATCTTTCACAGCTTTGTGGAAAAAATATTTCCCTGAGAACCTGGCAAAATGTCTAGTTTTCAAAATAGAAAAAAGTACTGGAAATGTTATTTAAGGCTTGGTATGACTGTAGCAAACCTTCAAAATGTCAAGAAGGTGGGCGGGCTTCTGTGGAACAGGGGATGAGGTGGGCTGAACATAGATATCACTGAGAATAAAGCAGAGCTAAAGAACAAATCAGATTAAGTAATAAAGGAGAAAAGCACAGCAAATTATTATTGGACAAGTAAGGGCATTTGGAGTAAAGGACCAGATCTCAGAGGTCTCTATCATGGAAGGCAATTTCATAATTTCTTCCACATGCTGTGGGACACTTGGTCTGCCCCAGAGAAGCATTTCTGATGTCAGGTAGCACAACTGCTTTTCCTCTGAAACAAGCATTTATCTTAACACAACGGCAAGCAGCGCAGAGTTCAAACCAAGACACTGGATTTATCTGGGAAACCTATTTTATTTATTTTTTTTTCCAAAGATTTTATTTATTTATTTGACAGAGAGAGAGAGCAAGAGAGAGTGCACAAGCAGGGGGAGCGGCAGGCAGGGGCAGAAGGAGAAGCAGGCTCCTGCCAAGCAGGGAGCCAGATGTGGGATTCGATCCCAGGACCCTGGGATCATGACCTGAGCTGAAGGCAACCGCTTAACCGACTGAGCCACCCAGGCGTCCTGGGAAACCCATTTTAAAGGGGTTGTGATACTTAAATGGGGACAAATGTTCTTGGACTGAAGTTGAGAACAAAGACAAACCACACAAGCTTGAGAGACTCTGAGATATAAAGTCTTATTAGAACAAAATTTTAAAACTTGACCTTTTGATGGATGTTAATTAGCTTGACTGTGGATCATTTCACAATGTATAGCATATCAACTCATCAAATTATACACCATACACACAAACACACACACACATTTTTATTTGTCAATTATATCTCAATAAAGCTGGGGAAAAAACTTGACCCTTTTATTAATGTCATAGCTTTATCATATTTTTACATGGTTACTAATATCAATAAGCTAGGTTCTCACAGAAAGAAGATACAAAGTGGTTTTGGTTTTACTTGTATTACAACCTACACAAAACGGCTTAAAACTCTTCAAAAGCTTCCCCTTGTTTAGGGAAACAAAATCCGAACTCCTTGAGCTGGCCTCTCCAGCTCCCTTCCCATCCCCCATCACAGGTAATGCTCCAGTCACATTGCCCAGCTTCCAGTTCCTTTCATAGGCCAAGTCTTGCCCATTTCAGTGCTTCTATAAGGTTGTACTATTCTCTCTGGTGGGAGTGCTCTACTCTCCACTCTTTCTTTTAAAATAGTTTTCTTATTTTCATAATAATGTTAGCTTAAAAAAGTTAAATGATACAGATAAGTACAAAAGAAAATGGATACCTCTTATTTTTCAGCATTCACCTTAAAGGTTACCTCCCCAGAGAAGCCTGTGATATAAATAAGGCTCCTTTGTTATAATCTTGCATCAAACTTTTTACTATACCTTCATGTCGCCACTGAGGTAATAAAGACATACTTCTGTGACTTTCTGCTTATAGCTAGTCAGCTTCACTAGCTCTGTATCCACGAAGATTGGGACCATGTCTACTTTATTCACTCCTGATCTCTCGCATCTACTGTGCCAAAGATGGAGGTGCCCACAAACTCTCTGCTAAATCACCTGTGTGGTGTTTTCACCCAGCATTTTAATTTTAATCATGAGGAAATGATAAGACAAATCAAGAATGTGGAATACTTTACAAGACAATTTGCTTGAATTTTCCAAGACTGTCAATGGCATAAAGCACAAGAAAAGCAGGGGAGGGGAGTAGTTTAGATTAAAAAAGTAAAGAAAAATGACACTAAATGCATTGTTTGAATCTTCACTCATCTTGGTTAGGGGGAAAAAAAAGCTATAAAGGACTTTATTGTGTAAACAATTGGGGAAAATCAAATGCGGACTCTGTGTAAGACATTACTGAATCAGTGTGGAATTTCTTGGATGTGACCGCAGTACTATGGTTATGTCCTTAGGAGATACATGCTCAAGTATATAGGAGTAAAGTACCCTGATATTTGCTACTGATTTTCCAAAAATAATTTCAAAAAATGTTTTTTAGTAAAAAATAAAATTTGTGTAAAAAAAGAGGAAAAGAGAGATGCAGACAGAGAAAGTGTGGTAAAATATTAATTGGTAAAATAAAAGAAGAGTTTATGGGTATTCCACCTTAATGATTTTTCAGTTCAGCTGTGGATTTGAAAGAATATCAGTAAGTCAGAGGGTAAAGGTCTTTGCTGAATAAATAAATGAATAAAATGGCACTAAAAGAAAGCCAGCTTCTCTGCTTCCTTCCCACCACTAATACACAGATCCCCAAACAAATACTAATGACAGTGGCTACTTTATAGAATATAAAATGTCCCTAAGGGTTCAATCAGCCAAGACTATCCAATCATTCTAGCAATAAAAATGAACTCCACTCCTGTACTAGTGTTCAACACTGTCATTTATTCTTACCGTGTTTCTCTTCCATGAGAATGTCAAATTACGGAAAAGGTTTCCAGATACAGGAGTAAAACTCATGCACTAGAGTCTGGCCAAAGGCCCTATAAAACCATGCTCAAGTCTAAGGCTAGTATAAGCTGAGGCAGGTCATGTGTAAGTCAAAACAGAGACCTAATACTCACATGGAGAAGCAGAACAGCAGCGAGAAATGACTGGCCCTGGCAATAGCCAATCTCTTCATCATACACAGAATATGCCTGAAAAAAGAAAAACACAGGAGGTATAAATAAATAAATATAGTCACTCATGGGCCATACCTGCCTATAGGACCTTGAACATAGGAACCGGGAAGACACCCATACTCCACTATGGCATTTTGATGGTCAGTCAATGATGCAAATATTTCTGATTTTTTTTTTTTAATTTTTAAAAAAGATTTTTTTTTTTAATTTGAGAGAGAGAGAGCACAAGTAGGGGAGGGAGAGGGAGAAGCAGGCTCCCCACTAAGCAGGGAGCCTAATGCAGGGCTCCATCCCAGGACCCTGGGATCATGACCTGAGCTGAAGGCAGATGCTTAACTGACTGAGCCACCCAGGCGCCCCTCTTCAATTTTTTCTCTACAATAAACACAGCTGTCGCCACACCACTTCGCAGGAGTAGAAAAAGTTAAGCAAAAACCACTTCAGCACTAAAAAAAGGTTGCCATGACTCTGTCTTGGCCCTTGCTTTCTCCTGTTCTGTCTGAAAAATGTGCTCTTCCTTCAGGTTCCAAACACTCCATTCCCCCAGGGTGCCCTCTCTTCTCTGTACTCTGACGCACTTGCTACACAAGTATAGTTATTACAGCACTCACCACACTGCATTTTAAATGTCCATCCTCTCTACTGGACTGTGAGCTTCTTAGGGGCTTGGGTGATGCCCTATCCAACCTAGCCAGCAACTCACACCTTCAACCTAGCCAGTCACACAGCAGGCTCTCACTAAACACTGTTAACGTTACTCATTTTTCTTTCTGGGAAAATATCTTTTGGCAAAGACACCAAAATACAATTTTTTCCACAATGCCAGTAATAACTTTTCTGATAAGAGGGATTACTCTGAAACCATTTGTGGGTTCCTTTGGAATTCTTATTTTGTATTTTTCTTGGCAGCAGATGATTATTGCCCATCTCTTCTGAACATTATCTTTAACAGAATACTGACATCTAACATTCCTTGTGGTTTACTCTTTTTGGTTCTTTAGTTGTTTTCCAGTCTTGTTTTTATGATTAGTATTTCCAGTTCTCATGTAAGCTGTGGTGGAAAGGGAAATTCCTACAGGTTCAAGATGTTATTCCCTGTTTAACAAGTTTATTTCTGATGAAATTCCCTTTATTCTCCACTTATTTTTTGTGCCATGCTTCCTCTGCATCCCAAGAAAGCAATTTAGAATGAGTATGTTCAGAATAAAGATCATTTAGCAAAATGTGATGCCAATGCTTTTTAGATGACAATTAAGTTAACATATACATGGATTTTATCATCAGCATTTGGCGAAACACTATAGCTTTTAATACACACACACACACACACACACATAAAATAATCATGCTTTCAAAAATGAGGGTAGAATTTAACATAATCTCATTAAATCCCCCATTTCATCGAAGCTTATCTAATGAGAGGGCACAAAGAAAACACATATACTTTTCCAAAGACAAGATGTGCAGAGGGTTTTTGAAACAATCTGTTTATATAATACAATAAGGCATCACTCTGCACCTGTCAAATTAGTAAACACTAAGAAGTGTTAATAATGTTCTTAAGACTGTTATAAACAGGGGCGCCTAGGTGGCTCAGTCAGTTAAGCGTCTGCCTTCGGCTCCAGTCGTGGTCCTGGGGTCCTGGGATCGAGCCCCACATGGGCTCCCTGCTCAGCGGGGAGCCTGCTTCTCCCTCTCCCTCTGATGCTCCCCCTGCTTTTGCTCTCTCTCCCTTTCAAATAAATAAAATCTTAAGAAAAAACTGTGTTAAAAACAGTAGTAATATATGCCAGTAGAGCTCTGTGGAAAGCAGTTTGACAATGTCTGTGAAGTTATCAATTAATAGTTGATTGGTCAAGAAGGAACAGAGCTTTCAGAGTTAGTCAGAGCTGGGCTGATATCCCACAACTGCTAATGTCTCTCTCTGGATCTTAGGCCCATTACTTATATTTCTTATCTGTAAGATGCAAATAATCAGAGTATTTATATGACAGACGACGTATTATTCTCAGCTCTCTCACTGTAAATTGCTCAGCACAGGACTTAATTATGTACCACGATGAAATGTACTGAATTTCTACAGGTAGAAAACTGAGGGGAGCTTATTTTTCAGGCTCATGGAAAAGCTTGAAGGAATACATACAGATGTGAAAGAATATGACACATTTGAGACATGTTTAGGATATAAAATTCATGGGAGCTGTAATGAAATATGGGGAATAAAAGGCATTTCATTAATTCATTAACATTTAATGAGCACCAACTATAGGCCAAGCACTGTGCCGAGTGGTACAGATACTAAAACACAGAAGTGATTTCTGCCCTTGAGAACTTCACAGTTTAGTTGGGAAGTCTGATGTGTAAATCAACCAGAGTACAGTGAGAAGTTCAATGTAGTTGAAGCATAAGATATTTAGGAATTAAACCAGGATACATTGCAAAATGCCTTTAATGCTAAGCTAAGGAATCTGGGACCAGGAAATGAACTAAGAAATTTTGATTTCATTCTGTGGGTTAGGAGGAAGCACCAAAGACTTTTGTGGAGGCCCTGCAAAAGATCCAATTCTGGGGTCATCGTGGGGAAAATAATAAATTGCTAGAACCCAAAGGGAGGGAGACTAATGCAAGGCAGCTTTTGTAAATGTGCTAGCACTTATGACAGAGGTCTGTAGCAGGCAGTGATTAGAAAGGGAAGTATGGCTATAAGAGACATCAATCCTATCAAATTCAATGTGGCTAAAGGAAGGAACTGAAAACTAACAGAGAAATGACTCTATCTTCAGCAAGACAATGGCATGGAGGGAAAAAGGAAGACTGTTTCTAATTAAAAGAGCCATAACAACTAAACATATTATGGATACTGCTGGATCCTAATTCCAACCAAATGTATAAAGACATATAGGGAAATCTGAATATGGAGTTTACTGGATGGCACTGATGGATAATGATGGATACTACCAATGAATAATGATCTAATTTTTTAGAGATGAATAGTGAAGAATTTAGATTCATGATATCTGAGATTTGCTTTGAAGTACTTTTTTTGTTTTTGAGAGAGAACAAGCGAGTGAGCCTGGGAGTGTGAGTGGCGGAGGGACAGAGAGAGAGAATCCTCAAGCAGTCTCCCTGCTGAACGTGGAGCCCGCCACGGGTCTGGATGTCATGACCCATGAGATCATGACCTGAGCCACAACCAAAAGTAAGACACTAAACCGACTGAGCCACCAGGTGCCCCACTTCAGGAAAATTTTTAAAAGGAATAGAGAAAACAACTGTGGCAATATGTTCATAAATATTAAATCTGGTGGGGGATATATACGAATTCATTATTCTATTAAACTTTTGTTATCTTTGAAAATTCTCATAATAAAACATGTTTTTAAATGAACTCTATCTTTAGACCTTTTTGTTTGATGTACTTAACAGACTTCTACATGAAGACCAACTGACAGGTAGAAATTTAGGCCTCGAACTAAACACAGATTTGAGAACATCTGTGCAGAGGTTGTAGCTGAAGCTGTGGGGGTGGAAGGAGTCAACCAGGGAGACAGTGTAGAGAGAAAGGAACTACTGACTGAGCACCCAGGGGAATGCCTCGGTTTTAGGAGCAGGCAGAGAGAGAGATAAAGAGGGAGTCAGCAATGTTGAGAGAGAAGGTGAGAGCAAAACCGGGAGGGTGAGAGAGGTCAAGAGCAGAGAGCGCTGCAAGGAAGACCACTGTGAGACAGACACTAAAGTGCAGTGGGATCAGGAGTAAGGGCTCAGAGGCAGTGAGCACAGGGGTTCCTTTATGGGAAATTTTGCAGTGAGGCATAGCTGGATGGCTGCATGAGTGGGAAGCACAACTGAGAAGAGCCTAAAAAAGGATGATCAGAGAAGAGGATCACAACAGAAATGACAACTTTGTGGAAATTAAAGAAACATTTTTCTAAATCTAACTGCCCTTATAGTTGAAGCATCTAGTTTATCCCTGGAGAACCTGTCCTTTATTATTAGCCTGCCCTAAAACTTGTTAATTCTACCTTTTCAATCAATAATAATGTAAATTTCTTAAGGGCATGTCTCATGCCTAGTCTGTACTTCCTAATAGGTACTTGATTAATTTTGGGGGGAAAAGACTAAAGACTAGTTCTGAGGACAGAGGAAGTTGGAGAACTTTGGTCCCAAGTCCTATTTTAGCCTTACAGCTCTGAAGTACCAGAATCTACTGGAAAATGGACTGCTGAAATTGAACATTTCCTTTACAGGTTTCAGGTACAGATCTTTTGACAGATATCACTATGTCCCACCATTTATTATGCTGCAGTGCTAGAAGTCCACCTAGATAGGCATCAGCACTTCCCAATGTTGGACGTGTCCTAGCTGCCAAGTTCATAACTTATAATGGGAATATCAAAAGGGAGTTTGCAGTGTTATAGGACTCAGAGGCTCTTAACGTAAAACCAATTTCTGAAAATTTAAATGTAGAGTTGGGTTGGGGAGGGGTCACCTGGGTGGCTCAGTCGATTAAACATCTGACTCTCGACTTCAGCTCAGGTCATGATCTCAGGGTTGTGAGACTGAACTCTGAACCCTGTGTCAAGGCTCTGTGCTGGGTGTGGAGACTGCTGAAGATTCTTTCTCTACCTCTGCCCCTCCCCCATAAAAAAATAATAAATGTGGAGCCAAGGGACTATCATCTGCAAGTCCCGATTAAAAGGGTAAACAGAAACCTTACCATTTTATGTCTCGTTGATTTCCTGTTCATTATCAGCACAAAATTAAAGGTAACATCACAATTTCAGAAAGTCTGCGCTCTCTTTGTCTTTTTTTTTTTTCAAAGATTTTTTATTTTTTCATTTGAGAGAGTGAGCAAGAGAGAGCACGAACACGGGGGAGTGTCAGATGGAAAGGGAGAAGCAGACTCTGAGCTGAGCAGGGATCCTGACTCGGGGGCTTGATCCCAGGATCCTGGGATCATGACCTGAGTCGAAGGCAGACATTCAACCGCCTGAGCCACCCAGGTGCCCCCTTTTTTGCCTTCTTATACATCAGATACAAATTACACTTTGTAGTTACCTTTCGTGTAATTTCAAAGAACCAAAATCACCTTTCAAAACTAAGATTTTTTTTGATGCGAAATACCTTGCATATTTTATATAAGGAATCTTGTCCATCTCCTCCTGTGTCCTTAAAATAGTCATGAGCTGGGAATGTCCGGTTAATATCCCGAGTGATAGCACTGTCCTGGGGAGACTCCTGTAGAAACATTAGGAAAGAGGTTTAGTAGTTAATCACAAACGTATTTGTGTAACTTTATACAACAAGGTCTTCTCATTTACATGCTTTAAAATGCTGCAGGGACATACATCTACATGTGCATGCCCAGAGTTACTGCATCTTCAGGGACCAACTGTTCAAGCAAAAGCAAAATCAAATATTAAGGGAAAAAATATGGAAGAAAAGGAACCTGCTTACTGTATATACCTCATGTGTATTCATCTCTGTCAAGAAGTGCAGCTGGTGACCTTTCTATTGCAAGAGGGAAAATGTAATCAAAATGGATTTCCCACAGGAAAATATTCAAATTAATCTCAAAAGGAGGTAAAATGCTCCCATTAGAAAAACTGTGTATAAAAATCGCTGCTTTAAATGATCCTTTGGCATGATGCCCATATGCCAGGTTCTCAAAAGGAAAAGAGAAGTCCCTTAATTGGGGTTTATCCTAAGGGCAAATGGCATAAAAATGCACACAGCAGTCTACTCAATATGAAACTGACCACCAAATGTCAAGGGACTCAAATAGGCTATGGGAAAAATATCCCTTCCTTTTGCCAATGGCGAAAACTAAACAAATGTCAATAATATCACAGCAATCCTTTATACAACAAAGCAAGCATCCAGGTATTTCTAATAAATTCCTTGTTAAATTTTATTTGCTCACATGCTAAAGAACTGGAGCACAGAAACATGACCTTCTACTTTAACAGTGCATTGGTTTTTTTTTTTTAAAGATTTTATTTATTTATTTGACAGAGAGAGACACAGCGAGAGCAGGAACACGAGCAGGGGGAGTGGGAGAGGGAGAAGGAGCCGGGGCTCGATCCCAGGACGCTGGGATCATGACCTGAGTTGAAGGCAGACGCTTAACCACTGAGCCACCCAGGTGCCCCTCAAAAGCATTTTCTAAGTGACTGGAGAAGCCAGACACAAAAGATTATTTTCCATTAATATCATGGGTATGAAATTCTTATAAAGACAAAATTTTAAGTTTTAGAAAGTAGATCAGTGTTTGGAAGAGGCTGGAGTTAAATGGAGAAAACTGATTCTTAAGAGACATGAAGAGAACTTTTTGACGTCTGAATATGGAAACATTATCCAACACAACTATGGTGGTAGTTAAAATGTACTGAATCATTCACTTAAAATTCGTGTATTTTACTGTATATAAATTACAACTGAATAAAGATGATTTTAAAATGGAAAAATAAAAGAGGATGCTCATACAAATGAAAGAGAGACCCAAGATGATTCCAGCCCTTTAAAGTAATAAGAGTTCCCGGTCCTACTTTAGGTATATATAGCTAAGTGATGAAAATGAAGTATCCATATTTACCTCAAGGCCTTAAAACCTGGGGCACAGCTTAGAGGCACACATATGTGGGTCTGAAAGTTGGCTCAGTTTCTTAAGCTGAACAACTTTAGGTAAGTTTCATACCTTCTGTGACTAATATCACCTACCTTATAAAGTTGTAGTAAAAGTTACATTAAATGTATATATAAAATATAAATCTATAAAGAGCTTCTACCAGTGTCTGACATGCATATAGAAAAGACTTGATAAAAGAGAAAGGAAGTAATCTCCTCTGAACACACATATGTACACACTCACTAGTGATATGCAGAATACACACATCAGGTTCCCAGAATATTTTTATTTTTATTTTAACTTTCCTATAAAACTATTCACATAGGGATAGAAATTGTGATTGTTTTGTAATTTCCACAGAGCCTAGCATAATGTAGGGCATAAAGTCAGTCAATGCTTGATAAATATACCTAATGAAGTCCAAACACTTCTTCAGGACTAAGCAATGGCAACACTATGTGGTCAACAGCCCTATCCAAACCAGAATCATTCTAATGTTAATGTTTAATTCAAGACCCATGTGAATGAGGCACCAAACTAAATCAGGAAAGAACCTTATTAACTGGAAAAATGAACAGACATTTTTCCAAAGATGACATACAGACGGCCAACAGACACATGACAAGATGCTCAACATCATTCATTACCAGGGAAATGCAAATCAAAACTACAATGAGAGTGGCACCTGGCTGGCTCAGTCGGAGGAGTGTGCACCTTTTGATCTTGGTGTTGTGAGTTCAAGCTCCATGTTGAATGTAAAGATTACTTAAACAAATAAATAAACTTAAAAAAAAAAGGCCCAAACAAAACTACAATGAGCTATCACCTCACACCTGTCAGAATGACTAAAATCAAAAACACAAGAAACAAGTGTTGGTGAGAATGTGGAGAAAAAGGAAAACCCCTGTGCACTATTGGTGGGAATGCAAACTGGTGCAGCCACTGTAGAAAACAGTGTGGAGTTGCCTCAGAAAGTTAAAAAAATAGAACTGCCCTACCATCCAGGAATCGAACTACTGGGTATTTACCCCTCAAATACAAAAACATTAATTCAAATGGATACATGCACCTCTATGTCTATTGTAGCATTATTTACAATAGTCAAATTATGGAAGCAGCCCTTAAGTGTCCACTGATAGATGAATGGATCAAGAAGATGTGCCACATATATATCTGTATATATGTGTACGTATGTATGTGTATAATATATATATGGTATACACACACAAATGGAATATTAGCCATAATAAAGAACAAAACCTTGCTATTTGCAACAACATAGATGGAGCTAGAGTAAAATGCTAAGTGAAATAAGTCAGAGAAAGACACATACCATATGATTTCACTCATGTGTGGAATTTAAGAAACAAAACAAACAAGCCAAGGAAAAACACAAAGAGAGACAAACCAAGACACAGACTCTTAACTACAGAGAACAAACTGATGGTTACCAGAGGGGGGGTGGGAGAGGGGATGGGTATTAAAGAATACACTCTCCATGATGAGCACTGCGCAATGGACAGAATCACTGTATAGTATACTTGAAACTAATATAACACTGTATGTTAACAATAGTGAAATTAAAATAAACAAAAAAATAAAACACAACATGCCATTTAAAAAACAAATAGGCAAGTAGTACAGATATGTGGGAAAAAAACTGTATCTAGAATATATCTAGAACTTAAAGAAAAAGACAATCTAATAAAATGGATAAAAATTTGAGCAGACACTTCATAAAAGAAAATACATAAATAGCAAATAAGCAAATGAAAAGGTTAATTAAAACCACAATGAAACAGCCAGCCAAAATGTCTGCCAAAAGAGGATGGTCTCTTGTGCACTGGTAAGAAGGGCCATTACCTGGAATACTCTGAAGGGAGTTATTTAATCAAATGACGGTTTGGAAAATCAGAATTATAATTTCAAAGCAGCATTAATGCAGTTTCTGAAAGATTTTGGAGCTTGAAAGAAAAAGAGAAGGGAGACTGAAAACATTAAAACGACTAAGATGAATTTCACATTGACAAAGCTTTCCTGAAACGATGAACAGACATGTCACTGACCTACATTTGGAACAGCTACAAAAAATTATTCTGAAAAAATTGTTAATTCTATTATTGAATTGTATCTCCATCTCTAAAGAGAATTCTTTTTAAGAAAATGCCAGATGAATTTACTCCAGAAATTCTATGAAACAACAATGGAAGTTCTGAAACATTCTAAGAGATTGTGGCTTAATACAAGTGTGAAGGTTAAATAAATTATATTAAGAATTGAGAGGGATATGGAAAACTTCAAAATATACTATGCCAGTTACATCAGTCATATCAGATTGGTGATGAAGATAACTTGAGGACACAGTTATTAGAGATATATGGTTCGGAAATTCAAATGCACGTAGGGTAGGAAAATAACACAACTAAAAATATTCTGTAACTGGTCAGTCCTCATCACTCTGCCAACCCTCATCCATTGATCATGGGAGTCATCAGAGAATTAAGGGGTAAAATGCCCTTGAGAAAAGGTGAATTTGAAAATTCACATGCTGAAATTCAAAGCCTCAACAGTGATAATATACTGGGGAGTTCTATGTCAACCACTTAAAATATCTAGTCTTAGGAAATATGCTGAAAAACTTGGGATTAAATCCACTTGACTTGCCAGAAGTTAAGCTGTACAAAAATGATCAGGGAATTCTAACAACAATGAATTTAGTAAGTTTGTAACAGAATAGTGACATCACTAACTTTGAAAAGATTCTGAAAACAAATCACAGCAACATTATGGAAAATTTCTTCCTAAGAGAACACAGCAAAGAGCTGTGAAATATCCAAACCCAAGTGCTTATAACATTAAGGTTTATATAATACACAGTGCTTTTATTTCCAAGGAGTTAAGCATAGGTGTAGCGGGTACAAGAAACTTGCTGGTGCAATGCATTTTGCAGAACACTATTCATGGCCAAACTGATGAAGTCAACCAAATACATCCTCTCAACCAGACTATAGTTAGTAAAATGATTTCACAGAGAATAAGCTGTTACAAAGGTACTTAAGACAATCGTGGAGAGATGTAAACCCTAACAGGGAATGACAAAACTGTCAGTTGATATGTGTCCTGAAAATTATCAAAGTTATGGCAGAAGTGGATTTTTTTCCATCAACTGGTTTGATGTTTCTGCCATTTCATCCCATGAAAAAGAGCTTTAATCTCCAGAAGAAACTAAAATGCCATGATTATGCAGTATTAACATCTTGCAAACTTTTTCTGTTAAGAGGCAGACAGCAAATAGTTTTGGCTTTGCGAGTCATTTAGCATTAAAATTACTCAATTCTCCCTTTGCAGAGTAAAAGTAGCCATAGACAATATGTAAATAAACAAGCAGTTCTGTATTCTAATAAAACTTTATTTACAAAAACAAGAAGCATGCTGGATTTGGCCCTTAGGCCACAGTTTGCCAAGTCCTGCTCTAAATATATACCACAGTAATTTTTCATGGGCAATATGAACAGAGATTTGTAATGATTTTAAATATACTGACATGCTACTGTTGATTAATTTCATATATGTTTTACAAGCATAAATTCTGTCACAAATAAGCTGCAATAACTTGAAATGTATATCCCTTTGAACATATGCACTTTTTCATGTAATAATGAATGTTAATGAGGGGGGAAAATCGGAGGGGGAGATGAACCATGAGAGACTATGGACTCTGAGAAACAAACTGAGGGTTCTAGAGGGGAGGGGAGTGTGAGGATGGGTTAGCCTGGTGATGGGTATTAAAGAGGGCACGTACTGAATGGAGCACTGGGTGTTACAATACACAAACAATGAATCATGGAACACTACTACATCAAAAACTAATGATGTAATGTATGGTGATTAACATAATAAAATAAAATAAAAAGAATAAATGTCAAGCTACAAAAAAAATGTTAAAAATGCTACATTTTACAGAAGTCAGTTCTCCAAAAGTTTGTAAATTTCTGTATCCCCCAATGCAGAAGTTTAAATTAAATCCTATAAGGATATTGTCCCTTACATTTCAATTAGCAATGCTCAGAAATCATATGTACTGTATGTACAGCTCAGAAATCATAAATATATGCACTGAAACATACTAGACTGTCTAAAATAAAAAGACAATACCAAATGTTGGTAAGGATATGAAACAACTGGAACTCTCAATTGTTGTTAATGGAGGTATAAAATGATACAACCACTTTGGTGAATTACATAGCAGTTTCTTATAAAGGTAAACACATATATACCCAGACCCAGCAATTCTCCTCCTTAATATTACATAGGAGAACCAAAAACATACAATCAAGAGGGAAAAAAAATTAAGAATATTCATAATAACCTTATTTGTAATAACCCCAAATGTCCATCAACAGAAAAAGAGATAAATTATGGTATAATCATATAATGGAATACACATGTACATTGTTGGAAATAACTTCATTAAAAATTGTACTCTAAAATCTCAGCACTTCTAAAATTTATTCACTAAACAAATACTGAGAATTAACACCTCATACTAACACCTAAATCTCTTTTATTGCCCCTTCCATACTCCTGCCAAATGGGACTACTCACTGTTGTCCAAACATAACTCAAAATTAACGATACACTTTACTGCGTTTTATTATTTATCACGTGAGTGTGAATGGGGGTGGGGGAGGGTGGTGGTGGTGGGTGGGAAGGAAATAAGGAGGGGTGAAGGGAAAGGGAGTATCTTAAACAGGCTCCATACCCAGCACAGAGCCCAATGTGGAGCTTCATCTCATGACCCTGAGATCTCAACCTGAGCTGAAATTAAGAGTTGGATGCTCAACCAACTGAGCCATCGAGCTGACGACCCACCTTACTGAATTAAAAAAAAAAAAAAAATCTAACTTTTTGTTTTCTTCATATAGTAACAAAACCTTTTTGTTTTAATAAAAATTTTTTTGCTTCCTTCTTACGATAATACTGGGAGGAAATAAGAAAAAAGAAAGATAATTTCACAACTCAGAAATAACTATAGCTGATGTCTGGTGGGTATATGCCTAACTTTTTATGTAATTATTTTTATAAAAGTTCATATTGTTTTGAAAATTAATTTTACTAACTGCAAAATGTTGTGAGCATCTTTTCATATCACTTGACAATTATCTACCCTACCATTTTTAATGCAGTTACCTGTAACATGGCTATATCATAATTTACTATGCTAAATTTCTGACTCTGGAATATTCAGGCTGTTCTACTTCTTCTGTATAAACAAGGCTGTAAAGTAGAGCCATGATTCCTAAGGGAAAGACAGTTTCCACAATTACATCATTCCTCCAAGATCCAACTTAACCCTTGTGTTTTGGACTGTGAATTATACCATCAATTTGTCTTCCAGAAAAGTGTACCAATCAGTGTACACACCGTATTAGTAGCACCCTTATAGCAATTACCCTGCTGTTTTGGAATAGTCTTTTATGTACTTGTCTTACCCTCCTTCTAGTCTATGTATGACTGATAATTGTATCTAAAGTTGCAAAGAACTATACAGAAGGTTTACCATCCCATACTAATTCCAGTGCACTGTTTGCTGGACCCACATGTTGACTGATCAAACGGCATTATTGCACAGGTATTTCCTTGCTCTGTCAGTCGATGAGAGGGCCTAGAAGCAATAAAATCCAGTAGCAGTGAGCACACCTAGTGCCAGGATCTTGGTTTCTAATACCAGTTACCAACAAAAGGAACCAGGACTCCTTACAGAAATAGTTGTTTCTAAGACTGGGGCAGGAAATATACAAGATGAACCTGGACTATCTATAAGTGCCAGAGAGTAAGGAAGTGCTTCCCCTGTATCCTGACTATGAAGAAAACAAACCCGTAACAACAGGAGTATGCCAAAGGGAAAGTGGAGCCAAATGAAAGAATTCCCAATGGCCAAAGCTGGAACAATTTAAACAAAATAAATGAAGTAGTACTGGGATTAAAACCTAAGTATAAAATAAAAATCCATGAGTCTATACTTATATAATTAAATGACTAAATAAATTCGGCGGGGGGGAATGAGACAAATACCCTATGCAGAAGAATTCCCAGTAACTTTCATGCTGCCCTCTTGGAGGAAGCCCATTCCTGGTATGGGCAGTGCAGAGTGACTTCCTTTGGAAGAACAAAGTATGGAAAGGGGTAAAAACAGTGACTTAACAGTGAAGAAATAGGACAAATATGCCCTCAGCCAGATGATCAAGGTCAAAATCAACAGTGGTGAGTCACACTGATAGTCCCTACCCTTGATAAGAGATGATGAAAATGGTGTTTTACCTATGTGTTCATCCCCAAAACTCATAATCTCATGAGAAAAACAGATAAATTCCAGCTGAGGGGCATTCTATAAAATACCTGACCAATATTCCCTAATATCATCAAAGTCATCAAAAACAAGTTAAAGTATAAAGCATTGTTACAGTCAAGAGGAGCCTAAGGAGACATGAGGCCAAAATGTAATATAGTATCCTGGATGGGATCCACTACAGAGAAAGGACATTAGGTAAAAATTAAGCAAAACTAAATAAAGTATAGGGGCACCTGGGTGGCTCAGTTGGTTAAGCGTCTGCCTTTGGCTCAGGTCATGATCCCAGGGTCCTGGGATGGAGCCCCATGTCAGCCTCCCTGCTCAGTGGGGAGCCTGCCTCTCCCTCTCCCACTCCCCCTGCTCGTGCTCTTTCTCTTAAATAAATAAATAAAATCTTAAAAAAAAAAACTAAAGTATAGATTTTGGTTAATATTAATACATCAATATTGGTTACTAATGTAAGATGTTAATAACAGGGGAAAGAATGCAGGGTATATGGGAACACCCTATACTATTTTCACAATTTCTGTAAATCTAAAACCACTCTTGAATATAGCTTATTAAAAGAAAAAAATTGCATTATCTCCTTATACAATATGGAAGTTTGGGCTTAGCAAGGTTAAGCCACCCAAGTTCACATACCAGTAATGATCTGCACTTACTAGGCACTCAATAAAATGCTGAACAGAATATGTGGAATAAAACTGGTGAAATGAATGCTGTGGGTATAAGCTCAATAGTAATCAAAAGTAGGCTCTGTTCATGTGAAAGATTTATAGATGATTTCTCTCTTGGCCTCAACTCTTACACCCTTTTAGTGTATATGATATAAAGCAACGGTGAGGCTTTGTTACTTAATTTTTAAGGTTCTTCCAAAAAAAATTTCTGTAGAGAAAAATCTACAGAAATGATAATACTTACATGCTTTTTTCTTCTCTCCATCTAAGTTTTGAAAGTCATCCATTAGTTCAAATCACAGTGGTACCACATTCTGTAATTTTTCTGGATGACTATTTTTATACCTTACTGTGAGAATTGGCCCACTGGGTAACTTCTCAGGATTAACAAGGTACTGGGAACTGGCGGAAACCCTTTGAATACACACCCTTTGTAAACTCAAGTTGAAAAATAGAAAGCTAAGAATGGCAGGAAGAAAAAGAAAGTACCCAAACAAAGAAAATGCAGTGGAAGGCTGCCATGAGAAATAACCAACACGGGGAAGATTATTATTTCCAAAGTAGCTTGCTGCCTAAAGAAAAAGATCTTGGGACTAGTCTGTAATGTTAATAAATGACTTGTTAGGGGCGCCCGGGTGGCTCAGTCGCTAAGCGTCTGCCTTTGGCTCAGGTCATGATCCCAGGGTCTTGGGATCGAGCCCTGCATCGGGCTCCCTGCTCAGTGGGAAGCCTGCTTCTCCCTTTCCCACTCTCCCTGCTGTGTTCCCTCTCTCGCTGTGTCTCTTTCTGTCAAATAAATAAATAAAATCTTTTAAAAAAAAATGATTTGTTAAAAGCCATCATGTAACACTTAAGAAAACAGAATAAAACAGATAACAGCAAAACCCCACTCAAATCGATTACACCATATTCTCTTTTCAATATTTCACAGAAATTTAAAAAAAAAAGGTTATATTTTGCTCTTAAAAAGTCAGCTATAGCTTGTAAGAAATGATTTTAAAGACTTAATTTTTACAATCCCCTAGGATAAAAACCCAAAAGAAGAAAACAGAAATTGAAGGGGTGCTAAATGTTTATAAGTGAATAAATGAGGACTGAACACATCCTTGAGGTATAATCATTCTCTCTTAATTACATATAACTCTCACCATTTGTAATTTAATTTTGTATGTTTTGGAAACAGCAGAATTGCTTAAATGAAAAAATAAAGAATAAGACTTTTATGCTAATGAAAACAGATGTTCCTGTGTTTGGACAAGACCAAGATGGCCCTACAAAAATCTGCAAAATCTGGAAATTTTATTTCAGTTGATCATGTTAAATCTAAGCATTTCTAATTTGACAGAGCCAAAAAAGATGATTAAGGAAAACAGTAACAATTATTTTGTCTCTTGAACAATAGCTCTGTCTTTAAAAATCAAATACTGTACCCCTCTTAAGGAATGCCTCACATAGGAATTCTGACAAAATAAAAGGAAGGTATGCAGGATATTCTTAGAGATTTCTGAAATTTTGGAGATTTCTGAGATGTGTTCGAAGATTTAATAAACAGACTTACAGGTTACCATAAATTCTCTGACACTGCGTGCAATGCTTTGCGTGTATTTTTCTAAGAAGAACGTTCAGGAATTTTAAGACTCACTAGAATGTGACGTGCTTCCCGAGTGCAGAGATTTGTTTTGTTCACATGCCATCTACAGCTCCTAGAAGAGTGTCTGACAAATGGTAGACATTCAGTAAGTATTTGCTGAATAAATGAATTCTCAAGGGGATATATGAGATACTTAAGGTTCAGGGCTACTTATTTCCTACCGACAAATTTGCTTTTACAGACTTAAAAATAATTAACCAACAAAACAAGAACTAAGACGGATCTGCTGCCATTGTTTTAACTGCCTTATATACAGACAGATCTATCTTAACCCTCTGACAAAGGGGGAAAGAAGTTAAATCATCTGGCTAGAAAGGGGAGAAGCTGGGCCTGGAACCCAACTGTTTTGGCTTTTTAACTCACATTCTTAACCCAGATAAACATACAGTAAAAGTGAGCAAATTCCCTTATCAGCAGTGAGTGGCATTTTTAGTTCTTAACATATGAAAAAAAAGCTTTTGTCTTCTAGCTCTTATAACTAAAACCAACATGACAGAGACTTTGGGAAAATACACTTTTTCTTTTGACTCATATGGAAGTGCTTCCTTGGATAAAGGCTGTTCACTGGGTTTAAAACAGAAGCAATTAAGGCCCTAACAACATGTAGACACAGAAATATATAATGCTCTTAAACATAAAAACAAGTGAAGAAAACCTCAACATGTGGCCCTTCTACAAGTTATTCAAAGAAAAGGCATTTTCCCTTATTGCTAGGTGGATTCCAACATGTATCTTAATCATAAGACCTTGTACATCAGTGGTGGTTCTTTCCCATCAGACTTGAGATTTATGACGTTGACATATTTCCAACTTTGGGAGAGAGGCCAAGGGACAAAATGTGTATTTGGCAGGTTTTCATGTTTGGAACCTAGTGCCCTGTGGGGGATCTGCAATTTTAGTACATAATTCAGAGATCCACTGTATATTACCAACATCATAAATTTATCTCAACCAAATGAAATTTTAAAGAAGATAAATCAGGTAGCAGGAAAAACTGACACATAATATAAATGATGCAATAAGTGTTTTTCTTTTTTTACCTATGAACAATGCTAACCAGAACACTGTAGAGCTCAGTATGAAATACCTTTGCTAATCATCTTTAAAAAAAAAAAAAAAATCATTTCTCAGAGGCAAAACCCATTTGGGTTTCTCTATTTTTGTCTCATTTAGGGAAGTGCTCTTCCATTTCCAGACAATCAGATAACTATACCAACGCCCAATGCTACTAATTTTCCTTTACTCTTTTTCCCATCCAATAAAGAAAACAACTTACTCTGAACATGCACAACAAAAAGACAACTATGTACTATGGCAATGAACTGCCAGAGAATATTATACAGAGCAGACTCAGAAAACAGGCTCCAGTAATGTCTGCCAGACAAGCAAGTGCCTCTAACTTTAATACATACTTTAGCACTTGTCAGCTAAATAGTTACATACTTCTTACGTTAACTCTATGGCATACAATGTGACAGAAAATTAGATGACTTCTTCAGAAAAGATACCTTTTTAATAAAATAATGTACTGCTATCACATTGTTTCAATCCAAATATGGCATTATAGTGCCATTCTAAAAATAAACCTAAGTCCCATGTGATATGCAGTCTTTTAGCTATGTTCATTTCCTTTTAGGGCTCAAGTTTCCCACAGGAAAATTATTCAATGTTTGGCAAAACGGTCCCAAATCATATATAGATAAGGCATAAATGCTAACTGCACTGTCAACCTTTTCCTGCTTTGTTATTGTTTCTTCTTCTTCATAGTAATCCATCATGGAGAGGCCCAAGAAGCAGGAAATACTCATGAACTGTTACCTGACAAAAGTGAACACAAAAAGTGTCATTTTGATTAAAAAGCTGGTAGGGGAGGTAATCTATGAGTCAGCTAAATTTGAAGTCACAAAACTATTATATACAAAGTCATATTTCAAACACATGTTTCTGATAACTCTGATAATTTCCAAATACTTATTTCAATTATATTACTGAGTAAGACCATGTATCAAATGCCTTCTTAGTATAGCTTAATACTCTATTGTTTGACTTACATTATTTCCTTATTTTATAAAGCATTATATGCCCAGAACCAAATCTCAAAATCACCCATTCATAATACACCACACAAACGTGATCAAGACACATTCCTCATGCTTTATTTTTATATAATCAAATAATCAAATTACGATTTCTAAGAAAATATTCATATTTCATAATGCTTATTAACAAATACTGTTTTAAAGTTAGTTTCTTCTGAAAATAACTCTTAAGCTAGAGAACTAAGTTTAGCAAAAATATACAGCAACTACAAAATGGCTAGATATATTAAAATGACTTTACAACTCTAGAGAGTTCCTAGCTCTTTTAACAGTTAACACAATTAAATGAGAATCTGTGTTTGAATGACATTAATCACAAACATCTCCATGTGTGAACTGCTGAACTGCATTTAGAATTCTATAAGAGGTTTGCATTCATATACATATTCACAGACTCTATGTTCTGGGTTTCGACATTTTTTTTTTTAAAGATTTTATTTATTTGACAGAGAGAGCACAAGCAGAGGGAGAGAGAGGGAGAAGCAGGCTCCCTGATGAGCGAGGAGCCCAATGCAGGACTTGATCCCAGGGCCCTGGGACCATGACCCGGGCCGAAGACAGCCGCTTAACCGACTGAGCCACCCAGGCATCCCTCAACATCTATTTTAGTTATATATTTTTATATAGCTTTCAGGTAAAAATAATGTTTCAATAAGAACAAGTTTGAGACTTTAGTATTTCCCTAAAGAACTAATCTTAAGAAACAATGATCAAGAAACAAATATTTAAAAGCTATCTTATTTCATCATTAATGTATAAAGCTCTAGCTATTTAGATATTTTTCTATTAACCTAAAAACTTAAAACTTACCAGCACAAAGTATAATACCAACCAAACTCTATTAGTACCTTTGTAGTAATGCCTTTCTACATAGGTATTAAGAGCCCTCCTGGAATTAAATTTTTTAAATGTTTTTCTATTAAAAGTTCTTGGGAAACAGCACTTTTAAAAGATACTGGACAAGCAGTGATCTTCAATTTTATTTAAGCAAAACTTCACCCTCTAATCTCACCAGAAATACAAATACTATAAATAGCCATAAAAGCTTTCTAGAACCAACCATGCCATGTATTTTCACTTGCCCTAACAACATTTCTGAGGTGGCTGCCAGTGATCAACGGAACTAAATAAGATTTTTCAAATCTTAATTGGTTTGGTTGAAAGTACCAATGGAAAGACTATTTTTATTTAATAACACACCAAAATCTGAATAGTTTCCTTTTTTCCCCCAACCCTGCTAGCAACACCCATTTTCTAAGCACTTGACAAATGCTGAACAATCCTTTGGACTTATTTTGGTGGTATGATTGAGTCTAAGGGAGGTATAAGACCTGGCTGGATTTGAGTCCCAATTCTGCAACTAATTAAGTCACCCTCTCCCCATCTGTGAAAGGAAGGCTCTAGATTGCGACCTCTAAGGGGTCTTCTAGCCCTGTCACTTTAGGATTCTATATTATGTTATTTACCTACTCAAAAATCTTAAGTGCATCTCCAATTCCTAATTAAAATCAAATCCCTTAGCCATTTATTCCAAACTAGGGTAGTCCCAATTTATCCTTCTGACCTTACTCTGCATTACACCTCAACTTGAAACCTCTGGTTCATCCATGCTGCTCTGTTCACACAAGGAAGACAGCAGCACCTGTTAACATATACCGAATGCTTACTGTGGGTCAAGAGCTTCACATGCATTAGTTTCTTTAATCCTAATACTTGCATAAAATAGTGCTATTAGGCAACAAAGACTAAGAGGGATTACGTACCTTGTCGTAGTAGGTCACAGCTATTAAGTGGCAGGGCTAGAATTCAAACCCAAGTCTGTTTGCCTCTCAAGCACATACTTTTAATCACTACATATTACACGGTCCATTTCTTAGTGTATAAATGAGCCCTCTTTATTCAGAGCTTTGAAGCTTAAAACTCCCCTTGCCATGACTTTTTTTCCTAATATAACTCATTTTTGAATTTCAACGAAAGGGATACCTCTTCACCATTGCAGTCCCAAATTTCCTTTCTACCTCTAACCTATTAAAGCTCTTACTCTAAGCCTCAATGACTTGTTCCCTGATGAAGTACATCTAAATATATGTACCTTAATGTCTAAGAATTGTATAGGAGTAATCCTCCTGCAGAACATACTATAAAAGCAGGACAAAATACATAAAACATCAGTGTATTGATGGAGCAAATCATTATGGCAATACTTGAGGGGTTTATGATCCCTGCAAAAAAGGGTGGGCCACTCCACATTCACCCAGGAGTTTCCTCTGAGTATATGCCAATTGGTGGCAGGCCCTGGAGGTTATTGGGAGATTCTGACCTCTGTATGACAAAGAAATAATAGCAGCAATCTTTTACTGAGTTTCTTTGATGCCATCATGTAATTCTACATACTTAAAATGTACAGTATCTGAATTTCACAATAATTCTAATGAAGAAGCATAAGCGCATTTTACAGAGTAGAGAACCAAGGGCCAGAGATTCCAAAATCCATGCTCTTTTCACTACTTTCCTCTTTATCTTAGGAGAAAAGTGATCCAAGAGTACAAAGTAATCACAGTCATAACGTAAAGAGCTTTACATTAATGTAATATGTAGCTGAACTTAAACCAACTCCTTTAATGTTGGCATCATCATTACTCAAACTTGAGTATCCTTCTGAAGTTCAGACAGATTCAGATTACCTAATAAATTGCCAGAACTAGTATCTAAATTGTTTTAACTTCATTTCCAGTGCTCTGTAGGCTACAACACACATCTTCAGTACAATGATGTTAACGATTCATGATGCTAACATAATCTAAGTAGGAAGGGTTTCAATTACTACAAATATCATGTCATGAAGAAAAAGAACTTTTAAAAATGAAAAAGCCTTTTGACTCAGATTCTGCTCCCCAGGGGCCAATGAAGACAGAGACCCACAAATGGCCTCAATTTTTTTCTTTTGATCTAGCTATAAATAAATGGTTTTGGCAGCGGGGATTTCCCCAGGCTTTCTGGAAGAAAATTCAGAAATAAATCACGCTGTTTAATGCTGTAACTTCTGCTTTCTCCCCAAAATATTATCTTACTAATTCAACAAGTATTTATTAAAAGCTGATAGACACAGAATTTAAAGTTTTACTTTGAAAAGACTCTTACTTTTGTATTTTGTTCAAAGCCAATACAATCATTTTGTAACAAACCAATAAATCTTTCATTAAGTGATTTCAATCATGGTAATTTAACATAAAGATGTGCTTCTACTCTGCAAAGGGCACTCTTGTGTCATATGTTGCTTTGATAATTATAGGTCACTTTATTAGTCTTTTGTCTATAGATCTTTTGGGTTCCTCAAACTCTGCCCAGCCGGATACTTACGGCAATCTTATTCAAGGGGTGGGCAGAGATAACACTTTAGAAATCTTACTTTTCCCAGAACCTAGCCCAGAACTTTTCCCATATACTGCCTTCTAAGGAAATTCACCTAACACACATCTCCTTACCTATGAATACCGCATGGTACTTTGCATTCCACTCATCATCTCAAATTGCCAGGTCTTGTACTACAGACACCTGTATACCAGTATACATATACTCATCACACACACACACACACACACACACACCTGTATACCAGTATACATATACTCATCACACACACACACACACACACACACACACACACACACACACACACACACGCTTGTTTGTTTTCATGATATCCTTCCCAGGATGTCAAAGAAGATGCTTTCCAGTCTGCTGTCTTCCCTTGGTAAAAACCAAAATTAAAAAACCTAAAAAGACCCAAACAGATACTTATGCGGCATCATGATGTAGCAGACTGGAATCAAAAAGGTTTTATAGTCCCCAAACCAGGCTTCCACAATTGTAAAAGAGGGAAAATATCCCTTTTGGCTGTCTTCCTAGGAGGATGAGAGGAGATGATGAATAGGAAGTTGCTCTATATAGGACCAGAGATAACAGAGTGCTATTAGGTTCTCATTTTCTACTTTAGTAGTTTGTTCTAAACCTATGCTTTCTGGTTTCCCTCTGCTTCTGCTGAAATTTATTTGCCTTTTCCTAAACGTGGTTTATGCTTTTTGTAAAAATAATACACCTGCCTAGTTGGAAAGGTCACAGTACAAAGCTTACAAAGAAAAACAGCAGACCCTAGACCCCTCACTCCTCCCACTTTGCTCCCTGCTCCCCAGAGGCAACCATTTCTTTCTTTCCTTCTTCTTTTTTTGGCTGTTTTTTCCTATTTCTAAATATAATACTTAAATTGCTATTTTCTGTTTTTTTTTGTTTTTTTTTTCAGACTATCTAGTATGGGAGATGATACTGTACTTCTGTTATAGTCCCTAACCTCACCCACCTGCCACACACACTTACTTTCCTTCCCTGGACTCTCAATGTAATTTTGCTACAATTGTTAGTTAAATCAATATTGTTCATAAATGAATCACAGAGTATATCATAACTAGACTTCTTTTCATTAACTTTCCATTTTTGTCTGCAGTTACTAATTGCTCCATTTTTCTCCTCAGTATTCTATGTATATCTATCACCAATTCTTCCCCAACAAATCTGACAGAATTGTAAATTCCTGGCGTGTCTGCGCAGTTCAGTCAGCTAAGCATCTGACTCTTGATTTCAGCTCAGGTCATGATCTCAGGGTTGAGATCAAGCCCCTCATTGGGCTCTGCATTGGGCATGGAACCAGTTTAGGATTCTCTGTCTCCCCCTCTCCAAACACACCTCTCTCTCTCAATAAATAAAAAAATAAATAAATAAATAAAATAAAAATTGTAAATTCCTCTCAGTTATTTTTTCCTAAAGACATACTTCCTAGTGCCCTCCTTCCTTCTGCTCCAATTTGGATGAGCTGATTCCAGGTCTGCTGCACAGCTGATACCCCATGGCTTTCCTTCTCCATCACCAAGGGAATTCCCTCCCCCTCTGTCCCGTGCTGGGAGTCCCCACTTCCTCGGTTCTCTATCTTCCACTTTTTTTATTTCAACCATCATTCTGGGGAAGCATATCCTTCAGTAACTCACTGAGAAAGGATGTAAGGCAGGTAAATATTTTTGAGACCCTGCATATCTCAAAATGGGTTTATTTTACTCTCACATTTGAATGAAAGTTTGGGCATAAAATTCTAGGTTAAAAATCACTTCTTAAAAATTTGAAGTTATTTCCTGTTATCTCCTTGCTTCAATGTGGCAGAAAGTCCAGTGCTATTCAGATCTCTGTACTTAGTATGTTCCCACTCTCCCATCCCTACTCCAGACCAAGAAGCTTTTAAGATTTTCCTTTATCCCCAGTGTTCTGAAATTTTATGATTTGCCATCATAAAATCTTTTTAATACACCAATCTGGTCCTTTTCATTATGGAAATTCATATCCTTCAGTTCTGGACATCTTTCTTCTGATATTTCTCTGAGAATTTCCTCATTTTCCCCCTCTATTCTGTTTCTGAAAATCATGTTAGCCAGATATTGGGTCTCCTTTATTGAGTCTCTGTCTTGTTGTTACCTACGTTATCGTCTTTTGTTTCACTATCTGGCCTACTTCAGAAGTAATTTTATCTTCCAACTTTTCTGATTTAAAAAATATCTGATTATACTTTCAAGAACTCTTTCTTATTCTCTTTCTGTTCATTTTTTTATGGCATCCTATTCTCTTTTAATGGATGCAAAAGCTTCTCTGAAAATGTATTTTAGAAAATATATTGGATTTACTTTTAAAAGTTTTGTGACTTGCACTGTTTCTATTTCCTCTGATTTTTGTTTGTTTTGGGCCTGTGTATTATGTGAGATGCCTTTCTCGAAAGACCAGTGATCTTTGGCTAACTGTAAAAGAGGAGTAAACACACTAACTGAAAGCTCTGTATGCATAGGTGGGATTTGTTGACTGACAGGCATCAACTTAAAATGACTTGGGCAGGTAATATGACAGTTTGGGAGCCCTCAAATAATCAGTCCCCAGACTGGACTCCTCTTATCTCCTGCTTAGAAGATTTAAGGCTGACTGAGAGCATTTTGGGAGCACAGAGGGACAAGAAAACTGATTATTTAAAATACGCAGGCATTTCTACAAGAAAGGAATCATGTCATCCTTCTTTATAACCCTGCCAGTTAGCTGCAATGACTGGGATATAGCAGAGACTGCTGCATAAGGGCTTCTTGACTGTGTCTTAAACTTTCCCTAAAGCCACTGTTATTGTGTAATAGAATTATCCACACCTTCCAAGCAGTATCATCTGAAGCACATCCCTCTGAATACATGACTGATAGCATGTTAAGGAAAGAAGACAAACCTAGAAAACTGGTTAAGACTGAAAGACAAAGCAAAACCACAGAATTAGTCACCAAGCTAGGGATACCTCCTCTTTCCTTGTGACTGATTTTTACGGGCTACCTTATCTGGATTCAGAGCCAAGAAGGTGATGTGATCCAAATACATATTCCTTATCCAGGCTGGGAGAAACTGACAGTTTGACAGCACTGCCTGAAGTTCCCTTGGCCCAGGCTACTGGGTTTCCAGGAGTCAAGTTACCTGGCATACAAAGAACGCACATTCCCACACTAGTCTCCTGGTACTACAAAGATACCTTTTATCATTTAGAGTCAAGAATAGCCTTGAGCAAAGAGAAGACTGCTTACAGGCTCTGGCCCACCTTTTGAACATCACTGTTCTATAATCACCAGAAGTAATAATAATAGTGACTAGATGTAAATAAGAAATAAGAAAGAATAAATAATAATAAATTAAATAAAAAATAAGAAAGAATCATTCATTAATTCCGTAAAGTTGACCAGAACTCCTGCTCTGAGCCAGGTCCCATGTTAGATTTTAGGGACAAAGATATGAAGAGACACTACACTGTTCCTGCCTTTAGAGACTTTACAGACAAGTAAAGGAGGTAAACGAAAACAGTTTTATGTTGAATTTAATGCTACTGTCATTTTAGAAAGGTGAGGGTTTATCATGCCTCTCTTCCCAAATTTGGGGTTGCTAAAAAGCATGGAATTGCTAACCCCACATTGAGCTTCTAAGACTTTATTGTTGGGGGGGACACCAAATCATTATGTAGGGCTTCCTTAGATGTGAAACCATGGTAGATACAAATAATAGTACTTGTTTTTATTGCAAAGCACTTCATGTATTACAAAGTATTTTTACACCCATATCTAATTCAGTTGTCAAAGTAACCCTATGAGGGATGAGATTATCTCCTTTTATAGAAGAAATTAAGTGCTTAGAGAAGTGATTTGCCCTTACAAGACTAGTTAATTTGAAACAGAAACCTAGATTTTTTTATTCTCAGTTCAAAGTTCATTTTAATCATATCATGGTGCCCTCGTCACCCAAATTTTGAAGAAAAGCCTAACGACTCATTTGCAGCTATAAGAAATGTCTAGAATAATGCCAAGATGTGCAAAATATGTTAATAATATGTACATTTAATATAAAATAATTAGGTTTCCTTCCACCTGAAATGGAAAAATTATACAAAAACACAGAGAATGATTTGTGAAGACTTTAAAAAATCATAAATGCCACAATTCTCCCATCCTTAATCTTCCCACAATCTGCTCATATAACAATAAATTCTGGTTTGCCAATAATTTATTTCACAAGTCTTCTATGATACAAAAACACAAAGCAAAATTAAAACATTTCCTACAAAGCCACTGTGCAGATTTTTGAATCAAACCTGAAAGGCTGAGGAAACACTCCCAGAAACCACTCTACCATCTGGGAACTTGTAACCCTGTTGCTTCAATTTCAAGTTCAAAGAGTGGACAATGCATTTATAGTATAAAAATTCAAGTTTTCCCAATCCTTAAAATACTGAGACCATTATTCAAGTAAAAAGGAAAAGCCCTTAAAAAGGCTCAAAAAGAAATTCATCAAGCAATATCGCTTAAAGAAAACCCTTTCCAAAATGGAATTTGGGAGTCGGCAGATCCATGAACAATTTAAATATCCTTTCTGGTGTAAGACAGTTCTTTCATTAAAGTAGACCACTTGTCCTTTTGTAACTGCTTTTCTGTTCTAAGAGGAAAAAAAACACATTTTCTCTGAAATCACTGTATAAAAACGTACAATTTACAAATATAATAATTAGTATTGTCTTATTTGAACATTTACTATGAAATAATTTCAACACAATCACCAAAAGCTTATGCTTCCTCTGATATCAGTCATATACCATATATAGTTAAATGCACTGTCTTGCCAAAGCCCAAGGTAACTGAATCTAAAAATATATTTATTTTTTCATTCTGAACTAGCCAGATTGGTATTTAAACCAAACGTCATCAAATTGTTGCACTAAACATGCCAGGATGAAAAGGTTATTTAAATACAAACTGTCCATATGTATCACAGAGAAAATGCTCCTAGCCACTGAAGACTGAATGATTATACCCAGGCTCATCCCCTCTCCCCCAACATGCACAAATGTAAGAAAATAAAAATTAAAAAACGGTAAAGACAATGAATGTGAGAAAAGAACTGATAAGTGGATGAAACACAGACTTTCTATAGTCCAATGAAGACAAAATAAACTGGAAAGACATCTGATATTAAACAAGTATCAGCTGGGGGAGTGGGGGAATTTTTCTTTAAAATTACTATACATAGCTTCTACTTTAGTTTCAGGCTGAGACATTGACAGAGATTTTAATGTGGAAAAAAATATTTCTAATAACATCTAAATTTGGTACTAGGACAAAAAAATGTAAAAATCTGTTAACAAAAGCTCTTATTAAAAGAGTTATCTTTTGAGTCATTAAAAGATCAGCTTGATTAGCCCACTTCCAGAAAATCAAACAGATATTTTCTCTTTTCCATAAAATTTCCATAAGATCTTTCCCAAAGAGTTTTCTCTTTTCTCACAAGATGGAACTCCACTGGAGGAAAAAATTAAAAGGGCTCAGCACCCCCAAAAGTAAAAATCCACTGATTTAACATCAGTTTTCTATAAAAAATCATCTTTAAGATTCTCATCTTTGCTAAACTAAAAACTCACAAGCAAACTGCAAATCTGAACAGGTTACATTCTCCAACATGTATGAAAAGGAAATTTTGGTTCTTTTAGATCTGTGCCATGTAAATGAAGAAATGTACAGAACCATTTTTCAGAATCCAAGGGAAAAGGTTTTCCAATTCAAATGGCAATTTAACAGAGCCATTCATTGTTAAAATAACTTGCAATTTCAATGAGTTCTAAATATTGAAACAGCTTGGAATCAAGTTTTCTAATAGTAAATATAAAGAGCAAGCAAGTTTTTGGGAAGAATTCAGAATCTGAAATTTCAATGTTTACATAATACTGTAGAACACACATTTGAGGTTAAAAATCAAACTGATACCTAAAACCTAAAATCATAAGAATGCTGCCCTTTATTTTAAAAGGAGGCAGGTTTTCTAATATATGACAAAAAAACCAAAGCCTATCTCCCTGTTTTATAAATATCCATGTCCTTTCTTGGATTCAAAACTTCACTTTAACCCATTTCCCTTGGGTTTCTTCCATCTCACTGAATACCATTGTTGTATTACGATTATAACATCCAGCCAAAGGCAGAGATCACAGAAGTCCCCTGAAGACTTCCAAAACATTAAAACCAGTAGAAAAGCAGAGGAAATACTCTCATGCTTGGAGCTGCTGGGAAATCCTTCTCTCCTTTTAGAAAAATATACTTCTTGTTCTAAAGATAATCACTTGAAGAAAACATCACTAGTACATAGAAATACACAGCACTATCGATAATTCTACAGAGTAACAGTAATAACATCCTACAAATTTTGCTAGTACTTTGGCTTAAAAAAAAAGAAAGTAAAGAATTGTTATATCCAAGGATTTTTTTTTTCCAGAAAGAGAAGCGCAATAAAGGAGAAGTCCTTTATTCTCCTTCTCTCATTCAAATGTGCATTCCTTTAACACTAAAAAAGATTGCTTTTAAAAAGAATTAGATGCTACTTTGTTGATTCCATTTAACCACAAAGAGAACATCTCAATCCCCTTCTATTTTATAAATGTATTAGTTAAATATACAGTATATTTTCTCACTCAGTTGCTTAGGACACCTTTCTCCCAGATAGTCTTATATTTTGAAAGTCTCTGGATTAAAAAAAAGAGAAGACTAAAGATTTACTTTTATATGTTTTCACCGTTATAAAAAAAATGGCAGCAATTAACCTATCATTTGTTTTTCAGCTTATTAAAACACACTTTGCTGTAAAGAGCAATCTAAATTCAAATATTGTCAATACACACATACCAAAGGCATGGGCAAAAATACCACCACACAATCACTTTCTATGCACACAGTTCTTTAGATCTCCATGAAGCATGGCACAGAGGGCAGCTCAAATTTTCATAAAAATTATATGATTTGACTGCACTTTTGCTTCATTTATGGTGCACTGCAAAATTTTAAAATTAGTGTTTGGGTGTTCACATTATTCACTGTACTGAGAATTCTCTCATGAGAATAAGACATAAAATATAAAACATTTGGCTTTCTAAATGACAGTGCTGAAACTTGCAGCACAGTTCTACTTTGGCATACATATATAAAGAAAAATTTTATATCCTGTTAATTCATCACTGGTTTTTAATATTCCCCATTAAAATAATTCAATTGCATATGCAGCCTAAACAGCTGGAAAGAACCCAGAAAAGCGACAAAAAATGACTTTTTTAAAAATGCTGACGCTTTTCACACCCAGGTTCAGTCATGCCCGCTGAAGAGAGGTGTTAGATATGGGCTTTATTTTAAATCCTAAAAATGTAGTCATTTCCATGACATTACAAAAACTGGAACCAAGAGCAATTTATCTTCACGGTCCTGATTCTCCTGATGCCAAAACACTTTTTAGAAAATAATTTCTGCAAACTTAGAAGGTATTTTCGATGGATCATTTGTTTGCTATTGCTTAGAGTCTAATTATTTTGTCCCAGATTTTCTAGTGAACTAGGAATACAGAGATAAAAAGGAAACACACACACACACACACACACCCCACAGTGACTCAGTGTCTGAACCACTTCAGATATGGCATCCATTAAGGGGGTCTTTGCTCCTAACCGTGTAAGGGTCCTTAGCTATGGTCTGACTTGCACAAGAAGTACACATGGCTCCTGAGAGGTGCTTTAGTCCCCTTTGGAAGACACTGTTGGAGAGACTATAAATGACACAGTTGCAGAAACTGTTACTAATAGCAAGCCAGGTGGTCAAGAAGGAGGCGAAGCGGTTGCTGTGGCCAGTGGAGCTCTCCAACAAGAAGTAGATGATGTATGGCAACCAGAGGATGTAAAATACACTAGTAATTCGGAACAGGACCATGGCATAGCGCTTATCAGGACAGGTCTGTACCTCCCCAGTCTCCCCACTCTGGCTGCTGAAGCGGGCTTGCCTTTCGCTGATCTCCTTTGTGTGCTGTTGGCAGATGCGGAAGATGTTGAAATAGGTGAAGCACACAATGAGGGCTGCCGGGGCATACAACATCACCACAATGAAGAGGGTGAAGTAGGGGTCAGTGTGCCAGGACTCTGCACACCACTGAAACACATCTCCATGATATCCAGGTTTGCCCCAGTGGAAAAAGGAAGGCAGGAAGACCAGGGTGGAATATAGCCAAATCAGGAAAATACACACACGTAGTCTCCAAGGTGTAACCAGGGTATTATAGGTTAAAGGTTTAGTGATGGCAATATATCTATCGATGCTGATACAGGCCAGAGAGGCCATGGAGACACTCTTCAGAACGGATACTACAAAACCGAATACCTGGCAAGTCAAAGACTCCTCCACTGGAAGGGGGTAGTGGAGGAGTGATAAAGAAGGGACCAGGCAGCTGACCCCAACCAACAGGTCAGCATATGCCATAGTCTGAATAAAATAACTTGTAGTATGATGGTTCAACAAAGGTGCACAGTGAAATACAAAAATCACAATGATGTTGCCAGAAATAATCAATACAGTGAGAAAGACAATAATCAATACTTCCAAAAGGCAAAAATCGACAGTTTCCAAATTGCCAAATGTCAAGAGGCAAAAAGGGTGGCTGCTCTGATTACCATCCAAGGTAGAGTTCATCTTGAGCTCGGGAGTGATCTCTCACTTCATGCTGCCGCTTGGCTGCTGCCAACAGTTCAGAGGAGCAGCTGCAGTCATTGCGGTCAGCTCTGTGGGTCTGTAATAATGCCAGACGAACCTTAGTCCCCAAGCTCCTGATGCTGCTCTGGTGCACTGCCTGCAGTACAATTCCCCTTTAAATCCTTCTTGGAATAGGGAGAACCAGCAGCAGTTGTCTGGCCAGTCCCAGATGCGGCCATAGTACCAGGTTTACCATACACATAGCACCAGGGGAGTAAGGCAAACTCTGGGTACAATGTCTTCAGGCCAATGAGGGTAGGGGGTAGGGGCAGAAGAGAAGGGAGGAAGATTAGGAGCTTCAGCAGGAGTTGTAATGAGGCTCCTCTGAATAGCTGACAGAAGAAAAGGAGAGAGCATTTTACATTTTGCATCCAATGCCCTGATCAAAGAACCTGGCTAGCTCAGGCTGGTATCAACCCTCCCACTCCATCCCACTCCACCCGGTACAACCATTCATGGCTACTCTCAGCGGCACCCCACATAACTGGTCCTGACTCTACAGAGGAGGAGCAACAACAGCAAGCTTTCATGATCAACATAAAACAAAATCAATCGCAAGCCAGATCAATCTAACCCCATTTCCTTTCATTTGAGCCTTTTGGGGGAAGAAAAGGAATCTGCTTACAGCATTTCCGAAAATATTTTACCATAACTACCACTAATAAAATTACTTAAGATAATTTATTTTCTTCACTGATTCCAATGTAGTATTTCGCCTCTTTGAAAACATTTCAACAGAATTTATCTGTCTAGCTCGATTTCAGAGTGTTACCTGTAATTCTGCATGCTGCAATCCAAACAAAAGCCACAAAACATCCTTAACAGAAAGCCTTGCAGTGCAGGAATGTGCCTCAGCCCCGTTGACTGCAGAACTGAGACAGAGGGAGGGGATAGAGGAGGAGGAGGGGAAAGAGAAGAGGGGGCTTGGGAAAGGAAGAAAGGGGGGAGGGGAAAGAAAACGCCTATGCGCACACACCCTTCGGCATCTTTAGCAGCTCATTAGAATTCATGGCCAGAGAAGCGGTCCCTGATTTCCCGACTGCACAGTGGGGGAATAACTTAATATGCCTGCAGTGCAGTGTTTGAAAGCTGTTTCCTCGTCTGTCTGGAATCCCCCTTTTAGTCGATGAGCACAATTCAGACTGCTAGTAAGGAGAAGGGGTTGTAACTGGGACAAAATGCCAGCCAGGAATTAGACTGAAACAAAAGCCAAGGGGGTAATGGTGAGAGGAAATTCCAATTTTCTTATAGCATTTTCCTCAGGGACAAAGAGCAATGCTAAAGTGTGTTAACAGTGCATGACAACTGAGGAATCCTAATTCAGTGGCACAAGAAGTTCTAGCTAGAAGGCTAAATGTTCAGCATTAATTTTCTCTCACGATTCCCTGGATATTGGCTAATTTTAAGAAAGATGACAAAAATAACAAGCAAACTTAAAAATCAGTTTTTCAAGAGAAAAAATAAAGAAAACCTCACCCATTCTGAACACTGAGGAAACAGCATACAAGCACACTGTTCCTGTATTCAGTGCTACCCTAGAGTTTTGAGATGCCATTTCTTGCTTTTAGTTTACTGAGAAGCAGTGCACAAAAATATACACAAAAGGTGGACAAGTAAATAAACCCATTTCACTCAGGATTCAAAACTATAAGAAGTTTCCTGTTACAAATCAGCTTACGTATCTTAGAATACACAATCTCATTTGTGCCTATTTAAAACAATGCAAGTTGGAATTATATTGTGGGATATATTATACTGTGTTGGGATTATATTCTGGCATTCTAGAAAGATGGCACACCTGGGCAGGGATACGTGTTATGTGATCCAATTTTCATTTTTTTGTTTCACACACATGCCTCCTCACTGCAAGCAAATGGTCCCCCATAATCAGAATTCAATTAATTATATCTTAAGAGCTAAAACACTCCACTTATTATAGGAAGGCAACACTAAAAAACCTATTGAGCATAAGCTTGATAGCTATATTTGACAGATCTTACTGGAAAACATGGCTAAGTGTGACATATAGAAAACCCATGGCACTGACCACCCAACTCATTCAAATCCTTGGTCTTACATTACTAAGCCTCTTACCCTGTTTCATCATCTGTAAGATGAGGATCATACTCCCTATTTCACAGAGTTATTGCAAAATAAAGGAGACAGTGTACACATACAAAAGGCTTACCAATATTTAGCACATAGTGGGTATATAACTTTATTCCCTTTCTTCTCCTAGAACTAAAATACCCTTCCTAGGTAGTCTGTGTTTTTCTGCCAACCACGTTTGCACTGCTTGAGGATGGGGTCCTCTGATTCCTAAAGTGCCTCTCTTATTGTGACTGCCCAGTTCTGAGGCACAACAGAATATCCAACAGTTATTTGGATATTTTGCTGTCACACATTCCTCAAATACACTGAAGCTATACATACGTAAGGCAGTAAAAGTATCTATAAAGAATGAATGATGATATGGCATCAATTATTCCCTCTACACTAATAATTTCTCTGCCTATGTCTCCAGCCCTGACTTCACTCCTGAGCATTCTTTCCCATTTACAATTTGCCTGCTAGCCAATACATCTTCCACCTGGATGTCCTGCAGACTTCACCCACAGCATGTCCAAAATAAAATACATTTTTCTCAACAAATTGGCCTCTTTTATCTTTTTCCAACACTTTTATTTTTTCCAGGCACTCAGGTAAGAAACTCTGGAATCATCTTGACCACTCTCTCCCCACTCAATGTACTACTCTTACTCACCAGGTTCCTGGCAATCTATATCTACAGTGGCTTTCAATTCATTTTAATACTTTAAGGCCATCATTAAATATTGTCTGGGCTTTTAATCTTCTTCATTTTTCGATCTATTCATTTCTGCCTAAACATCTAATAGTATATGCTTTATTATGGTATCCACAGCTCAATAAAAGTCAATGGCTCCCTAGTGCCTCTCCAATCTAATCTCCCTATTCCACACCACCCCCCACACATCCTGCCCTCCAGACAAACCAGGTTACTCACTATTCTATACATCTGCCACACACTTTGTTTTTGAACTCTCACTGTTTGAGTGCTTAATACTGAATGAAAAAAGAAATGATTTCTGAGAGTTCTATTTCAATAAACAGAAAAAACATTTACCAAAGTCAATAGTACAAGCTCTTCTAACTACTTGTGAAGTTTGTCATGTAACTTATTCTCCATTTCGGGTGTCTCATGTATAAAACTAGACAGTTATGCTGATTAAAAAAAAGACATTACATTGGTTAATAACTTGAAAGAATTAAAAATGTAATAAAAACACAAGCTGTTACATTACTACCACTAGTATAGTAATAGTTCTTCCAACTTCATTTCCATTTTAGTAAAATCACTTGGAGCTATAATCAAAATATTCATATAGGAAACCTAAAACAACAAAAAGCTTGTGAGCGACACTTTACCAAATCAGTCAAGAGTTAAGTGTTTTGTTTCAGATTAAAGAAAAACGTTTTCTTCAAAAGAAAAACATTATTAAGGACATAAAGTGGCAATAAATCTACATCCTCAACAAAAATCTATACAGGGGCGCCTGGGTGGCACAGTTAAGCCTCTGACTCTTGATTTCTCGCTCAGGTGGTGATCTGGGATATTGAGATTGAGCCTGGGGGGTTAGGCTCCCCTCTCAGCATGGAGTCCGCTTCGGACTCTCTACCTCCCCCTCTGCTCTTCCCCCCCTGCATTCTCTCTCTAAAATAAACACATAAATTTTTTTTAAAGATTTTTAAAATTTATTTATTCAACAGAAAGATAAGAGAGCACAAGTAGGCAGAGCGGCAGGTAGAGGGAAAGGGAGAAGCAGGCTCCCCGCTGAGCAGGGAGCCCGACATGGGGCTCAATCCCAGGACCCTGGGATCATGACCTGAGCCGAAGGCAGCCACTTAACAACTGAGCCACCCAGGAGCCCCAAATACATAAATCTTAAAAAAAAATCTATAGGGGTCCCTGGGTGGCTCAGGTCATGATCCCGGGGTCCCGGGATCGAGCCCCGCATCGGGCTCCCTGCTCAGCGGGAAGCCTGCTTCTCCCTCTCCCACTCCCCCTGCTTGTGTTCCCACTCTCGCTCTCTGTCAAATAAATAAATAAAATCTTAAAGAAAAATCTATATATACTTCCCTTTTCATTTTTTTAAGTTTTTATTTAAATTCTAGTTAGTTTACAGTATAATATTAGTTTTAGGTGTACAATATAATGATTCAACATTTCCATGTAAGATTTGGTGCTCATCACCTATTTAACCTATCCCCCTTCTTCCCCACCTCTAGTAACCATCAGTTTGTTCTCTATAGTTAAGAGTCTGTTTCCTGGGGCACCTGGGTGGCTCAGTCATTAAGTGTCTGCCTTCAGGTCAGGTCATGATCCCCAGGTCCTGGGACTGAGCCCTGCATCAGACTTCCTGCTCAACAGAGAGCCTGCTTCTCCCTCTCCTGCTCCTCCTCTTTGTATGCTCTGTCATATAAATAAATAAAATCTTAAAAAAAAATAATGCAATCTCATGATATATTTGTGGCTTTTGGGTAAAAAAAATAGTATTTCTGTATGTGTATATATCTATCTATATATATATATGATTGGAAGGAAACACACTGGAAATCAACTCTACTTTTTAGTGGATCGTGGGTGGGATTACAAGAGATTTTTTATGTTTTTCTATATTTTATGAATTTCCCAATTTCTTTGTACAGTTGACCCTTGAACAACATGGGTTTAAACTGCACAGGTCCACTTATAAGTGAAACTTTTCGACAAATACTGCAGTACTGTATTTTCTCTTCTCCTTATGATTTAAATAACATTCTTTTCTCTAGCTTACCTTACTGTAAGAATACAGTATTTAATACGTATAACATACAACATATGTGCTAACCAACTGTTTATGTTATTGGTAAGGCCTCTAGTCAACAGTAGGCTATTAGTAGTAGAGTTCTGGGGGAGTCAAAAGTTATATGTGGATTTTCAAATGTGGGGCGGGGTCATTGCCCCTAAGTTGCATGCTGGTCAAGGGTCAAATGTACATTTTTATAATCAGGTTTAAAAAAACATCGAGGGGCGCCTGTGTGGCTCAGTCGTTAAGCGTCTGCCTTCGGCTCAGGTCATGATCCCAGGGTCCTGGGATCGAGCCCCGCATCGGGCTCCCTGCTCAGCAGGAAGTCTGCTTCTCCCTCTCCCACTCCCCCTGCTTGTGTTCCCTCGCTTGCTCTATCTCTGTCAAATAAATAAAATATTAAAAAAAAAACATTGAAAATAATATATAACATGTCTCTTTCGGTAAAGCTAACAAAAACTCTGGCCACGAGATGTCCTCCCAGAGCCGCACTGAATGGATGATACCAGGTTTAAGTCACCTACTTCATGGGACTTCGTTTCACTGGTCCTTATGTCATCACAGCAACATTCTTTCAGACAGGCTTCGATGCTCAATTTAACTCAAAATGGACCCTCAGAGCCCTGGTTAAAAATTCTTACAGAATGAGAATATAACTGGATGAACCATGTAAAATGGCCAATACGTAACCATTTCTGGTTAAATAGTTTCTGATCTACAAAACTGGAAACTTTTTTTTTTAAGATTTTATTTATTTGAGAGAGAGAATGAGAGAGAGAGAGAGAGAGAGCATGAGAGGGGGGAGGGTCAGAGGGAGAAGCAGACTCCCTGCTGAGCAGGGAGCCCGATGTGATGCGGGACTCAATCCTGGGACTCCAGGATCATGACCTGAGCCGAAGGCAGTCGCTTAACCAACTGAGCCACCCAGGCGCCCAAAACTGGAAACTTCTATATGGTTCAATCTAATACTAAAAAATGAAAGTGACAGAACTAAAAAGGAAATAAGGCAAAAAGAGGAAACATGAAACAGAAAAGGGAAATGACTGCTCAAGTTGTATTTATTTTTTTCTCAACCTATTCAAGTGGCTTAAATATTACAGAGGAGAAAGGATCAATCTCAGTTCTTCAAATTCCTAAGATTCACTTCTGGGCATTATCTACTACTTATTATTCTGTAAAAATAAGTTTTAAGTGTTGATTTATTTAATTAACATATTACTTAAATGCAGCTGATAGGGGTGTATTTGTACCAATGTCATTCCAAAACCAATCTGAGGTCCTTGACTTATTATCTTTTAACTCTTCCCTCTCCCACATTCACTCAATCACCCAAATGTCAAGTATTTTCGAAACTTCTCTCAAATAGTATCTTTCTCTATCTGTTATGCCACTACTCCAAGTCACAATCATCTTTTGCCTCAATTACTAACAGGTTTTGCTTCAATTAATCTTACTCCATTCAAACTCAAGTAACTGGAATGACCATTCTAAAACTAATAATGATAATACAAATAACAACAATAACTAAGGAATAATTTATACTTACTATGGGCTAAAATTGTACCTAGTGTTTTCACACATTATCTAAGTTCATTTAACAGCTCTACAAATAAGGTACTATTGTCATATCACTTTACAGATAAAGAAACAAAAGTCTAATGTAATTTATTGCCCAATGTTAATGGCTTAAATACAATAGGAAGAAGGATTTGAATCAAGACAATCTGCCTTTAGACAATACTCTAACCCACTTTGCATACTGCCTTCTAATGTTTCAATGACTTTCTATTGCTAAAAATCTCAAATATGCCTTATTTAAGCTTTCAAAGATCCAGCCCCTATCTATCTTTTCTGGCCTCATTTCATTCTACATTCTATGAAATTGCCAAGCTCTCTCTCACCCTTGAGCATGCATTTTTCCCACTGACTTCTAACATCACACATGCCATGCAGCACCTTATCGCACCACAACAATCCCCTTCCCTCAATAATTTCTGAAAAAGAGACTTTTTTGAATCCTTAGACTGAAAAGTTCTTGTCACGTGCCACATGGCAATATCTATTTTCTCTTCTATAACTCTTATATAATTTTATTAAATGGTTAGTTAATTATTTCCCTCATTAGACTATAGTCGCTCTCAAACCAGGGAGCAGATACATTTTATTCATGGGCATATCCATGAAACCTAGCACAGGGCTGACATAAAGTAGGCTTTCAAAGGTATTTATGGCTGACTAAACAACAAATGCCTAATAAAACAACAGGCAATTCTGCTTTTAGATGGGAAGATGTTTCAAATAAAACCCTACTATAATAACTGTTTAATTCACCTATTAGGTTGATGTATATGAAATTACCTAACTGTAGATTAAAAATTATCAAATATCAGATATTTTAATATGATCAAGCCTATTATGTTTCCAGTCTTATAATTCAGGAAACCTTTAGAACTCCCTGGACAGATACAACTTACAGCAACTCACTAGAGGGGACATGACATTACAGAGATGGGATATGGAGACTTGAAATGATTTTCACAAATAACAATTTGAGAAAAACTTGTCTTAGTCCATTCAGGTTGTTGTAACAAAAATACCACACTGACTTATAAAAAACAGAAATTTAGCACAGTTCTAGAGGTTAGGAAGTCCAAAATCTAGGTGTTGGCAGATTTGGTGTACCATGAGGACCCATGGCCAGGTACTGCTATGTCCTCATAAGGCAGAAGGGGTAAGGTAGCGATCTGGAGTCTTTTTTATAAAGATACTAATTGCATTCTTGAGGATTGCTCTCTTTCAACCTACTAACCTCCTAAAGACCCACTTCCAAATACTATTAGGTTCTAGGGGTTAGGATTTCAACATATAAATTTTGGGGGGACATAAACATTCAGTCTATAGCAGACCAACTACAGCAACTGCTATATGGGAGCACACAATATAGTTCCTAAAAGTGTACTCAAAACCCATTTTCCTAAAGAAACAGATAGCAAGAGTACTCAGCTGTGAAATCATGGGCTATTTTGGGGGGCAGGACTCAAACATGTCACATATTTTCAAGCTTAAAGGACGATCATCCAATTACTTTAGCAACCTAATGTCAGAGAAGAGGAGGTGAATGGCCACAAGTGCAGAACTCATTTGAGTTCATAAGCTAATGGCAGAGCTGAAACCAGTACTCAGGCTTCCTAACTCTATGGTCAGAGCTCTTTTTGCTAAATTGACCCCCTTTTTGCTTGGTACCTACAGGCAGGTTCTATGATTATATATTATTGAATCTTTTACTATTAACAAATCTATTAAAGAGATAATTTTAATTAAAACCAAAAATCTGAATAATGACAATATAACTAGATATTTAAATTATTTTTCCAGACTGGTAAAATGTGGCTGGGCCTCTAGGGCTTCCCTCGGACAGACAATTAAAAAATGTAAATATTGGTTACATGGACTTGTCACTAGTTTAGATTTTGCATAAAAACTTGAAATTCATAACAAAAGATTCTTATCACTGAACTTTATCAATGAAATCACTACAAAAACAAAAGCAAACAGGTTTCAGAAAACACAAGGCTGACTGGATGAAAGGAATGAGAACCATCAGAATATGTTGTTATTTCATTATTCTTTCATTAAAAGGATCCATTAAGGAAGCAATTTTGACATAAATCTTTGCTACTAAGCAAAAAAGCAAACAAAAAAACTAGAATCACTGACACACAAGGTGAGAAATAACCAAAAGGAAGGGCCAAAGGCTGATTCTGGAAGTTGGAAACCAGAAAGTGTCTCTATTTTCCTTCATTTATTTGCTTCACCAGACCCAAACAGCTATAGGTCTTACAACTGGGGGTCAGAGGGGCCATGGGAGTCCCTGCAGCTTGCTTATTAGGGTTCCTTCCCAATGAATCTGACAAGTTCTCTCTAGACACCAGGGCTGAGGAACCTTTGGTTAAAGGCCAGAAAGAACAGAAAACAAAGAATTTAGGAATATTTGGTCTGCAGAAATTTATTCCATGAAGCCAAGGGTAGTTCAATATCAAGTCTATCATAATGCTGATAATTTGTAAAAATCATATTAAGGGCTAAAAAAACCTCTTGATAAAATTTAGTACACATTCTTAATAAAATCTTCAAAGCCAAAGATGGAAGAAAATCACTTAAAATAAAAACTATTTACAAAAAAACAAAAATGAACAGCATGCCTTCCAAAAGACTGAAAAACTAAAACCACCTTAATTTAAGAACTCAATAAGGATGCTAGTTATCACCATCATCACTTAGCATTGTCTTAATGTTTCTTTTTTCTTTTTAAGATTTTATTTGACAGAGAGTGAGTGAGCATGCGTGCATGCATGCGCGCGCGCGCACACACACACACACACACACTCATGCACACATGGGGGGCACGGGCAGAGGGAGAAGCAGGCTCCCCACTGAGCAGAGAGCCCAATGCAGGGCTCCATCCCAGGACCCTGGGATCATGACCTGAGCTGAATGAAGGCAGATGCTTAACCGACTGAACCACCCAGGTGCCCCTGTCTTAATATTTCCAACATATAAACAAAACAAAGAAAATGTAATAGCCTGCAGAAACAGTGAAAAAAGAAGTGCAACTGTTTTTGCTGCTGACATAATTACATACCTGAAAATCTCAAAAGATGCTAGCATAAAATTAGGAGAACTAATCAAAATATCAAAAGGCAGAAGGATAGGGAATAAAAAAAAAGAACCAATGTCTATTCTCTTTTGTAGCAATTAGCACCCTGAAATAGAAAGGAAAAAAATACTCCATTTGCAATAGCAAGAACACTCTAGGATAATTATTAGGAATAAATTTAACAAAAAAGGCACAAGATGTAAAGGAAAGCAACTCTAAAGTCTTTAACAGACATAAAAGTGGCAAGACATACCATACTCTTAAAGACACTATAACAATGTAATTTATAGCCTAAATTAATATGTAAGTTAAATAAAATTCAAATTAGAATCCTCACACAACCTTATAGGGAGGTAGTGGTGGTAAGATTGAAGAAAATGATTTTAAGGTTTGTATGAAAGATTAAATATGTAAGAATATATAAGAAAAATATGAGATAAGAAAAAGTGAAAAAAGATTTGCTTTACCAGATATCAGAACATAACTTGAAGCCTGTTTAACCAAGACAGTATTGGCAGAGGAGTACACAAACAGATCAATAAACAGAAAAATCCAGAACTCAATTTCAGTATATGTAAGAATTTCAGATCTAACAAAGATGGTATTCTATTCAGTAGGAACACAGGAGTAGCACAACTAGTTCTCCACCAGGGAAAAATTAAAATTGGGCCGCTATCATATGCCATGTACAAAAATAAATTCCAGATGGATTAAAGATATAAATATGTAACACATACAATAAAAATCTTGCAAGAAAATCTTAGAAACTGCACTTAACAAAACTTAAAGGTAGGAGACCTTAACCGAGACACAATTTTCTACATAAAAATTGAAAACGTTTTGTGTGGCATGAAACCATCAATAAAGTCAATAAAGAATGAAGATAAAGGATTAATATACATAATAGAGAATACTTAGAGAGTTATTTTTTTTGGTAAATAATTTTTATTTTATTTAAGTGATTTTCTTCCACCTCTGGCTTTGAGATTTTATGTTTAATAAAGATAAAGAGGTAACTCACAGAAGAGCAAATCGCTCAAATTTACTGGTAGGCAGAGAACTGCAAACTGAAGATATGCTGGTATCACTTACATCCATTGACAGCAAAAAATTAAATACAATTACTGGTAACTAATACTGTTTGGGATGTGGGGCTACAGATACTTTGCTACACTGCTGGTGAACTATGAACAGTAACAGCCTTTCAGAGAACCAAACTGGATATAAGTAAATTAAATATAAAAATTAAATAATCAGTTTAAAAAACATGTAACCCTTTGATCCAGCAATCATACTCCTGAGATTCTATTCCATAAAAGATTTAGAACACATATAAGGATGTTTGGAGAGGCTAGAATCTGGAAACAAAGTAAATGCCTACCAAGAGAAGAGTAACTGAATAAAAATCTACACATAAAAACAAGCATGTTTATGTGTCCACATGAAATTCTGTATGAGTACACACATGGCTATATAAAAAAATTTTTATTTAAGTTCAAGGATAGACAAGTAGGGAGAATAATGGAAAAGAACCAGCTTTGGAGTTGTTCCTGAGTTCAAATTCTGCCTCTATCATTTATTTACCTGCTGAATGACTGTAAGCAAATTCCTAAGCTTCACTGAACCTCTGCTTCCTCATTTCTAAAATGGAAATAGTAATTACCACTTCATGGGGATTTTCTTAGAATGACATAATGACTATAAAGTGCTCAATTCGGCAGGTGACACATGTGCTCAAAAGGGGCAGCTATTATTATACTTTTTCCTTCTTGAGATGAAAAAGCAAAAAACAAAAACCCCAAACAAACATAAAAAAAAAGAGTGCCTCCAAACTCCATTGCTTTCAGAAATAAGAAGCACCTTGGGGTGCCTGGGTGGCACAGCTGGTTAAGCATCCAACTTTTGATTTCAACTCAGGTCATGATCTCAGGGTCACTGGATGGAGCACCACGTCAGGCTCCTTGTTCAGCAGGAAGTCTGCTGGAGATTCTCTCTCCCTCTGCCCCTCCCCCTCCACATGCTCTTGCTCTAACACAAAAATAAATCTAAAAAAAAACCCTTAAAAATATATATACCTATGTATTTTCTATTACTGAAAGGCCTTTGTCCTTGGATTACAAAATTCACATGGGAAAAATCCTATATATATCCCATTATAAGTCAAGCTTGACAAAGCAAGATGATGATGAAGACATTCATCAGTTTTGTTTTCACGTTTATTTTTTTTGGGGGGGCTTCACTCTATAAATCAAGTCACTTTTTGTCCTGTCTTAAATTTAGTCTTTGAAGAAGCTAAGCAAAATAAACCTCTAGGGGGGCCTGGGTGGCTCAGTCAGTTAAGCATCTGCCTTCAGCTCAGGTCCTCATCTCAAGGGCCTAGGACCAAGCCCCATATGGGGCTCTCTGCTCAGCAGGGAGCCTGCTTCTCCCTCTCCCTCTGTGCTCTTTCAAATAAATAAATAAATAAATAACCCTCTAAAGTAATATTACAGGTGAAATTTCAGAATATAAAGCATGTATCTGGCAAAGAACCCATGTCCAAAATAAAAATGTAATACATATATATATAAGTAAATATTATTGTCAATACATGTATACTAATATGTACAAATCCTGCTATTTTAGTCCATCTGGATTGCTATAACAAATACCACAGACTGGATGGCTTGAAAACAGCGGAAATTTATTGCACATAGTTCTGGAGGCAGGAAATCCACGATCAGGGTGTGAATATGGTTGGGATCTGATGATAGACCCTCTCCTTCATTGCAGGCTACTGACTTCTTGCTGTGCCCTCAAACGATGGAAGGTGGCGAGGGAGCTTCTGGACCCTCTTTTATAAGGGTGCTAATCACTATTATGAGACCTCTGTAATCATGACCTAATCACCTCCCAAAGTCCCCATCTCCTAATACTAACATCATCACTTTGGAGATTAAATTTCACCACATGAATTTTGAGGGAGACAAACATTCAGACCATAACATTTGCTAAATGCAAGAATGCTCATAGCAGCGGGCGCCTGGGTGGCTCAGTCGGTTAAGCGACTGCCTTTGGCTCAGGTCATGATCCTGGAGTCCCGGGATCGAGTCCCACATCGGGCTCCCTGCTCAGCAGGGAGTCTGCTTCTCCCTCTGACCCTCCTCCCTCTCGTGCTCTCTAGCTCTCATTCTCTCTCTCTCAAATAAATAAATAAAATCTTTAAAAAAAAAAAAGAATGCTCATAGCAGCTTTGTTCATAATGGCTAAAACTGGAAAAGAACAAAGCAAAACCAAACATCTGTAACAGCAGAATAGATTTTTTTCAAGTGTGGCTTATTCATACAGTGAAATACTCTCAGCAATTAAAAAAATGAAAACAAAAAAAAAAAATGAAGACGCCTTCTGATACACTCCCAAAATAGAATGATCAAAAGAAGTCACATACAAACAAGGACATGCTGCACAACTGTATGATTGCATTTAAATGAAGTTCAGGAACAACTGAAACTAATGGTAGGGAAAGAAGAGTCAGAATAATGGTTATTCAAGGGCAGAGAAGGGGTGGTTATGACTGGAATGCGACAGAAATAACTTTTTGGGGTGCTGGGTATATTCCTCTTAGTAGTAGTCACAGCGGTGTATTTATATGTAAAATATCACTGAGTTGTATACCTCAAAGTTGTATATTTTAGCCTATATAAATTACACCTTGCTGTGAAAATAAACTTTAAAAATTTTAAAGTAATTTTTCCCCTAAAAAAATTTCAGAACAAAATTTAAAATGTCAAGTACCATTCCTATACAACAGTCACTGTTATTTTCAGTAAGGCTGAAAAGAAAAGCAATATAAACTTACATTAATAATACTGCAGTGTAAAACAAAAAGAAGCATTCACCAATATTATATGGTTTAATAATTTGTATTTTCTGATCATCTACCAGCAATTAATTAATTAATTAAATCTTTTTTTTTATTTGACAGAGAGACACAGCGAGAGAGGGAACACAAGCAGGGGGAGTGGGAGAGGGAGAGGCAGGCTTCCCTCAAAGCAGGGAGCCCGATGCGGGGCTCGATCCCAGGACCCCAGGATCATGACCTGAGTCGAAGGCAGATGCTTAACGACTGAGCCACCCAGGTGCCCCTAAATAATTAAACATCCATGAGAAATCTTTTTAGGTTCTAGCCACCCACAGAGTAGAAGTTTAATGTGAAATAAAAAGCACATGACACCAGCATATATAAGACATTCATCAAATACATCAGATTTTGTTAATAAAGTGATCTTTTACACATCATATAACTACCAGGTTCCTATTCAAGAACCACCATTTTCATGGAACCAGAAAAACTGGATAGTTCATATCTTTAAAAATTATCTGTCTGAAAAGCCACACCAAAAACATTTAAGAAACGATTTTTGACAAAGTGTTTCAAAGGACTTCAAAAGAAGATCTGGAAAGACAGAGATATAACTGAGAATTATTTATCCAAAATATAATTTGCCAGCAATAGGAAAAAAAAACAAAAAAACAACCAAGTAGGTGTACCTTCACTAGCTATACCTGTTACGTATCTTCATTCTTCGATGCCTCCATTCATACTACAAGTACAATGCTCTTCCATCCGTCCACGGCTGGGGAGCTCTTTTCTGGAACTGGTCTTAAATGTTACATTACTTATTACATTACTCTCCTGTTCTCCCAAGCTGAATTAATCACTCCTTCAATGGCTCCCACTGCTATTTCAGGCCATCCTATGACTTGTGTCTATTGTAATGACAAATGATTGCTTTGTGTTTCACCTCCTAGCTCCTGCACTGAGGTTGTAATGAGCACTCAATAAATGCTGTTTGAACAATGACAGCAACATAATGTAGGGAATCAGAATTTAGTTCTTCAAAGAAAAAAAAAAAATCTGTCTAGAAATAAAATGATGACAACAGCAATATTTTGATCAAGTAAAAGTCATTTTCTGGTGAGAAAAGGTCCAATTTTGTGTTCAAATGCTGTTCTTCCCCTACAAGTGTTTTTTAAAGTAATAGTTTTATGGAGATATTATTCATTTAAGGTTCTAATATATCTTTAAAAGAAGGCCACCTTTTGTCACACTGAAAAATACTGATGTTTTATTGAGGGTTCTGAGCAATTCATTCAAAACCCAGGTCTGGGACTGGAGAAACTGCTTTCCAAAGATAAATACTTCAAGAATGTGAGAAAACAACAAAAATTAAAACCACTGAGATGGGTGCAAAGGCACAAAGCATCATTGAATCTTGAAGAAAATTAATTTCAATTCTTGTATGCTGTACAGAGAACAGTTTTTATTGCTTTGCTTATAAAACCTTGAGGAATGTATGCACTTGAGAAAGGGATACTATAAAAAATGAGAATTCTTCATTTTAGAGGAATGAGCTAAAAGGGAATACAATCGAAGAGAATAAAATCATGTTCTTCCAATTGTAGAAACTAGAACTAAGCCTTACCTACAAAGAACACATTTCTGTGAAGTGTGAAAACAATTAAAATAAACAAAAGGAAGTTTTTCATACTGCAAAGCACGAATGATCTAAAAATACAGTTATGTTCAAGAAGGATTTAGCTATCCAATGAGTAGAGGACATCTTTTGCCTCTGAGGTGAAGCCAATCAAGAAAGAAAACCTTTTTCCTTCTTTTCTGTGCCAACACTAGAAACAACTTTGGGCTAGAAGTGTATTTAAAAGTTCTATTCTTATATTAGATAAAGGAATTATAAAAAGTTCCCTGAAATCAAATAGCCACAACAATCTTTTCCTAACAAATTTTTAAAAGGATTAATGCTGAATTATCAGCCCCTTACCTTTGTAATGAGAATTCGGTATTTTTCTACCAGGTGGTCGTTGTTGTGACAACCTGCTAGCAGCTGCCAGACTTCTCCTCGCAGAGCTTCAGGAACACCGCTCCTTACTAAGGATGACAACTGCTTTGGTCTCACACTCAAATTGAGATGCCTAAAAATAAAGCCATAATCTGTAAGTGTATTATTTTTTAAAAATCTTATTTTGGGGGCTCCTGGGTGGCTCAGTCGGTTAAGCATCTACCTTCAGCTCAGGTCAGGATCTCAGGATTCTGGGACTGAGCCTACACAGGGCTCTCCGCTCAGCAACAAGTCTGCTTCTCCCTTGCCCTCTGTGCTCTCTCGCTCTCTCTCAAATAAATAAAATCTTTAAAAAAAAAAATCTTATTTTTAAGTAATCTCTACACCCAATGTGGGGCTCAAACTCACAACCCCAAGATCAAGAGTCACACCCTCCACCGACTGAGCTGGCCAGGCACCGCTAAACAGTGTTATTTTTATGAAAACTAAATGATTTTTACAGACTTAATAAAGGTAACATATTAATAAAGAAAAAAAAATAAAGCTGTTGAAATAGATGTGGCCAAGATAACTAAAAGATTGGGTGGTGGAAAGAATTGTGCAGACCATTTCCTACCTATCTTTAAATTATTGCTCTATTTTTATTTTTTTAAATAAAAATCAAAACTAGAAATTATAGCTTCATGGTTGTGGCTTATTTAAGAAAAACACAGCAAAACTCCAATCAGCGGACAGAAAGCCAAAGATAAGAGCTTGGCCCTACATCAAAATTCACAAATGAATTGTGTATTTATATGTCCTAAGTTAAAATTAAGTTAAAATATTTAAAATAAATATAAAAATAAAGCTTTCAGCATTTTTTATGATACCTTGCTTCAAGTAACATTTTTGAATGACTATGATAAGAAAGTTTCTACTGTACTATTATAACATCAAAATAAGTTATTAAAGTCTTTGAGCTTCATTTATCTAATCTATAAAATAGGGAAAATAAAACTTATCTTGAATTGGTACCAATTTTTTTTAATTTTTCTTTTGGATTTTATTTATTTGAGAGAGAGACAAAGATAGTGAGAGAGAGCACAAGTGGGGAGGGGAGGGAGAAGCAGGCTCCCCGCAGAGCAAGGAGCCTGATGCGGAACTTGATCCCAGGACCCCAGGATCATGACCTGAGCCAAAGGCAGACACTTAACCAACTGAGCCACCCAGGTGCCCGAATTGGTACCAATTTGTAAAGTGATTTACATATAATCTTATTTGATCTTCACAATAACCATCTGAGGTAGGTGGTTAGTATTTCCAGTTTTACCGATGGAGAAAGAAGTTCAGGGAAGTCGATTAAATGACTCAGGCAGTCCTCAAACTCAGATCAATAAATATTCTGTTGGATTTCATGGCTGCTTTGTGTTTTGAAAGCCACCATTACTGAGTCAGTAATGCAGAATCCTGACCTGGAAAGGCTTCTGTGACTACCAGATTTAAACAGAAGTTACTGATACAAAATGACCACTCTAAAAATACAAAAAGGACTCAGACTTTTCTCAAAACATTCCCAGAATTCTAAAGAATAATGCACAGTACATTTAAAAATGGTTAATTCTGTGATGCTAGTACCCTAATGCAGTAGCTATAGACAATTCAATATGGTTTTGTCTTTGCTTGGAAAAATATATACATATAAAAGTTGAAGGGTTGGGAGCAGAAAGAACAAAAGCAATTGTTACTTAATTCAAGGATTGGTGCACTATGGCCTGTGGGCCAAATCTGCCCACCGCCTGTTTCTGTAAAGCAACTTTTACTGAAACACAGCCTTTTTAAATTGTTTACATATTGTCTATGACTGCCTTTGCACCACAACAGCAGAGTTGAGTAGTAGTGACAGAGACTACTGGGCCACAGAACCTAATATTTATGACCTATATATATTTATGGCCTAAGTATTTATGACCTGGCTCTTTACAGAAATAATAAACCTAACCCTAGGTTTATAATGCTAATCCTAGCTTAATTTATATTGGTAAAATTATTTTCAGAATAATTTTATGTCACTGATCGTATTAACTTCATTTACCCTCAACATACTATTTTATACCAACATTAGTTCTCTTATCCACTAAGAGTCACATTAAAATGTACTTGGAGTGGGGCGCCTGGGTGGCTCAGTTGGTTAAGCGACTGCCTTCGGCTCAGGTCATGATCCTGGAGTCCCTGGATCGAGTCCCGCATCGGGCTCTCTGCTCAGCAGGGAGCCTGCTTCTCCCTCTGACCTTCCCCCCTCTCATGTGCTCTCTCTCTCTCACTCTCTCTCTCAAACAAATAAATAAAATCTTTAAAAAAAAATGTACTTGGAGAATTAGAGCTCAAAGGTACTATTACTAATACTGCCACTAAAATCTAATGTGGAGTTAAATAAACCAACTTTAGGCTTAGACTTGCCTGTGTTAAAAATTTTAGGTCTGCCATTTACTAACCAGAATTGCTGACTAAATCTCTGAGCCAGTTTCCTCATCTATATAAATAGATACTAGTTCATAAGGCTGTTATAATAGCTGAAATCAAGCACATAACTTAGCACAATGCCTGGCATATGGTAAATTCATTAATTCTCACTACTATTACTACTAGTACAACATCCATTATTTTTAACTCACAATAATTTGAATGGTAATTTTAAAGACTTGTATATTTTGTAAATGAAGAAACAGAAGAGTTAAGTGACTTGCCCAAGACCATACAGCTTGGACGTAGGAGAGGTAGGATTTGAAGCCAGGTTTACTAGGCTCTAAAATTCCATGATATTGCAATGTTTCCTACCTACAGAACATATATAATAATGATGGGAAAAAAGATGAAATGAATTAAAGAAGAGAAACAAACTATATTATTATTTCTGAAGACAGGACCCAAATCAGTGAAAACAGTTTTAAACACTGTAAAGAAACATGTAGACTCAGTTAATGTATTTGAGGAAGTGGAAGAAAGACATAATATAAATGAATGAATGAATCAATAAAATTTGGTAACAAATTCCAAGCAATTGTATAAAATGGTGGTGAGTTCATCTAATAAAATCTAGAGTCTAAATGCTGTATCTCAATGATTTTAAATATACTATTATGTAACCATGTCAAGATTCAATTACATTTCTATTTTAGAGCAGAAACCTTTTTACACAGATGAAATGCCTGCCAGCAGCAGTCCAAACACTCCAAATTCACTGAACTGAAAATATAATTGTGATGAGAGCATCAGCAGGTTTGTCTCACGACTGCTATAGGAGTACCAAAAGTAAATGAGGACTATATCCTGGGGGGGTGAAGGGGCTTTTGCAGAGTTCATTTACTAAAACCACTTGTATAAAGACAAACCATGCTTTGGTTTGCATTCTCCTCCTGTACACATTTGACATTTCCCGATGTGGAGCACGTTTCACCAAAAGTGTAAAGCACTGTGGGAGTGCTAGAAGCAGATGTATGCCCATTTGTAGTCCCATCCCTTAAGGACATGGAAGATTTTTAAATGCTGAAGCACAGTTTTCTAAGAATAGAGTGAAAGGCTTCAACTGTTAAATTTTCTGAGAAAAATTAGACCCCAAAGTAATAGGCCCATGGGGAGCTTACATGACAACCCTAACAACCAGCATGTCAGAAATAGAGAAGTGCTCAGATCACTTTCAAGCTTTTTTTCTCTGCAGCATATAATGGCATCCTACAGAGAGGAAAAAGGAAACTACATAAATGTCTCACCAACCCGACTTAGCAGAGTGTCTCTGGTTTCATTAAGAAATACACCAGAGTGTATCCTTTCTAGACAGTCTATAGGATAGTGCTTCTTAATATTGTTGTCAAGCTATCTCTAGAGCTGAGAATTTCTCTTGACAAGAAATTCCTGAATTTTACAAGTGTCAGTAGGAAAAGTAATTGTTAGAGCAGTCAATATACAGCATGTTCATAACACTCTGCTCTGTCACTCTAGGTACATAATACAGATAAGGAAAAAAATCCCACCTGAGGTCTCTACTGTGGCTCTACGCATTGTGTGAGCATCTTCCAAACTTCCCTGATTATTGTGTACTGTCTTAATTGCTGTGTATTATCTTAACCAGTCAGTGGTTCCTAACCACGTGAATAAAAAGGAGCTCTTTCCTGATTTATTCTCTCCATACATTCCATGTTTGAATTAATATTTTCTGCAGCAATGAGAATTTATTAGGTTTCTGATATTCTGAAAGGTGATTTCAGATCTTCACTACTTACCCTTATAAATCTCTAAAAATAGAGATTCTAGAACACAAACCCCATACTTTGCGGTTCCAAAATAGAACAATTCCAAAATTGAATATTGTAGTTAGGGGTAGATACCCTACCCATAAAATGAGAATTACAGAGGAAAAGGAGAACTATTCTAACTTACCATTTTGACAGCAGTTCTCCCCATGTTTCAAGAATTTTTCCTGCACATTCTTTGGATACATCACCAAATCCACTCAAGAGAGGTTCATCATTATCTTTAATAAATAAAACACATAAAAAAGGATAACAGAAGTGGCTATGCCAGCCAGAAGAATGAATGGAAACATAACAGTCAAATTTGAAAGATTTTACTGGGAGCATAAGGTCATAAGTTCTATTTCTCTCTTTTAGCATTCAGATATAAATACAAAGAAAATAAAAATGATCCTAGGTACAAGGATCTGGCTATGATCTCTTTATTTCTCTTTTGCTTTCCATAGAGTCCACATTATGTTAACTGTGGAAAAGAGCCATTTCTAAGACTCAAAATATGGTATGTTCTTTTTCCTTTTCCAAAGCAAACAACTTTATCCAGGAAAATATATAGCAGTCTTGTTTACCACAGTTAAAAAAAATTACAAACCACCTAAGTGTCCAACAATAGGAGAGCAGCAATAGGAGGCTGATTAAATTATGATATATGTTTATAATGTAATTATGTATTGATATGTGTTTACATTAATAATCTGGCAAAATGTCACATAAAATAAAAATCAGGAGCTAATAAATCTTCATTATGATCAAAACAGTCTGGAGCAAATTATGCTAAGACATTAACAATTACAATCTCTGAGTGATGGAGTTATGATTTCTTTCCCCCCTCCTTTATGTTTTTAGGACTCTAAATTTTCTACAATGACATATATTTATTACAGAATGCACAAAAATATTAAAAAAGACCAAAACGAGTCATTTCAAACTTCACTCTCGTAATTAAGTAAATTCAAATAAGAATTTAAAGATTTTAAGATAGTGAAAAAAGTGACAATGATAAAGGCCTGTGAGAGGAATTTAAAAGTGTAACGAAAGGAGGAAACATGGACTAAGATATTTACGTAATCAATCCTCTTTTACTGGACACTTGGGGAGTTTTCAATTTTCTGCTACAAATAGTATCAGGATGAACATAACTCTTGTTTTCACTGGACATATGCCCAGAAGTGGACTTCCTGGGATATTTTGAAGCTTACTGACAAACTGCCTTCCAGAATGGCTCTACAATTTATTTCCACTAATAGGGGACAACGGTACTTCTTTCCAAGTATCCTCACCAATGCTATTTCTAAGTCTTCTGGCTTAACCTGCCTAAACAAAGTTTGGATCTTTATACCTTTAATGATTACATCATGAACATCTCTACTAGCAACAGCTCAGAAATCCATGACACTTATTACTTCTTTACATTATAATGGCTTGGACATTAGCATCGGTTTTGATGGTGAGATAGGGAAGACACAGACTGAATGTAAGTGAGACTTCTTTTGGGACAAATGGGAGACAGAATAAATAAGGAAAAGAGAAAGGTTCGAGGGCATGAAGATAAACTTTCCCAACTCTGCTCTTTTGCCAGAATTGGCCCTACTTTCTAAGCTTCAAGCAATTCTCTACTCATTCAATTATCAATACAACACAACAACTCTTTGGGGAATAGCAGCTATAAAAAATGTACTAAAATATACCAGAGATGACAATTCCTTTAAAGAGAGATGACAATTCCTTTAAAGAGATTAGGAAGACCTGTCTTATCAAATTCTCTTTTACTCTTTTGGATGCTTTCAACATATCTTGGCAGTAGCAGTTTGAAATATGTGTTTAGAACTCCACCTACCTAAAGCAGGGGTATGGGTGGGGAGGGAGCAGGCAACCTGTTTCAGTCTGAACACCTCCCCTTTATACCTGCTGGCTTCCTGCCCTGGGAGCACAAATGTCCTATGGATAAGGAGCCTCTCCACTAGAGGACTATAGCCATTTCTTTCTAGGGAGCAAACACATAACAGAATGGGTCTCCCTGGTCCATATAGTAGGTTAGAGAATGAAAAGATGGGAAGACTACACAGCTCTCTTCAGCCCCATGGTCCTCTCATTAGCCTTTCACTATGGGAATGGATCGGGGGGGGGGGGGGGGGGGCGGGTAACCTATCGCACCAGTATCTCCTAAGCATCTACTACACACCAGGAATTGTGTTATACACTAGGGAAACAATGTGGGCAAAAAAAGACACTTTTGTCCTTTACAGAACTTGTGTTCTCGTGTTCCCTAACTCTCCCATGGTCTGCTATTGGTCCTTATCTCTCCTAGTTAACACCTGTTACTAGAGGCCCTCTGAACTCAATTCCACTGAAAACTGTATGCCTGCCATAGATTAGATTTAGACATTAGTCCGAATGTTACCCTTCAGTTGGGCCCAAATTTCTTTGTAACAGGTAGATATTCTTTAAAATCTGCAGCATTCAGATTCAGCATTTGACCATTCTCTGGTTTCATAAAAATAGTGTCTTTCTCAGTTTATGGGGGTTTTGTTTTTACTGCTGAGTTTAAGAGGAGAAGAGTTCTTTATTACTTGCTCTTCCATCTTAAGATGTTGACTTAGAAGGTAAACTACAAGTCTCAAAACTACTATAGAGCAGTCTCAAACAGTGAGAACAATTCCACTTTCCCAGCTTTAACACATGACTTAATTGGTTCTGCAGGAAGACTTTAAATTGTATCTCTAACTTCTCCCAAAACAATATATGTGCCTTCTTTGCACTTCAAAATGCTTTATATGAACTAAATGCACCAAGATGATTACAAAAGAGAGCTCAGACTAACTCTCAGAACTGGATAAAGATCCTCCTTGCTTATTTCTAGTTGTGTGGCCTTGGGCAAATTCATTTTTCTGAGATACCATTTCCTTATGTGCAAAATAAGGATAATAGAAATCTTGTTCTTCAAAATTTTTGTGAGGATTATATAAACAAAATATTATTTTACTTTAGAAACTTTAAAAGTCCCAGCTCAAAAACTACTTGTCATGATGTCCTACCACATCTCCCCACAATGAAAAATGGATTCTCCTCTATGAATTTTCAGAACACTTTCTGTGAACCTCACATAGACACATGCTTCACATGACCTTCTATCATAATCAGCTTTTTTCCTCTTTATAAAAATAAAAAGTCCTGGTACAAAATTATAGGTTAGAAAATGCTTCCCAAACTTTTGCTTTTCCTGTGCTGCTCCTCTCCACTTCTCACTTCTATATAGTAGCTTTTAACAGAGACTGACAGATTAGTTAATGGATATAACCATTAAATAAAAAAAAAAAAAGAGGAGAAAAAAGAGAACTGGATGATTCCTAATGTTTATCAGTGTGAAAATCCAATAATATATAAACATAAATTTGTATATTTAAATACTTATATTTTGTGAAAGAGTCATGTGTGGAAGCCACATTTTGGCAAGTGAAATTGTCCCTGTAAAATGAACCAGTTGAAATGAGAACATTTATTTAGGTGGAAGCTATGTCAAGTTTGCTCTAAAAATGTGCTAATACACTAAGCTAGCACATGCGGATTGTTAAAAAAAACACTAATTATAAATCTCATTTTTTTCCAACTTGATTACAATTATCTTAAAGAAGGTCCTGTGCTCATCATTTTTGAATCTCCCATGGTCCTTTGCATATAGTACATTCTCATAAGTATTTACTGAAAGAATTCCAAATGCTATGTCACAGTATCAATTCCCTCATAAAATTATAATGGTGTGCATGGTGTACCACCCCATGATAGAAATTAAGCTCTCCCTACAATTTACCTTCCTCTTCATCATCTTCTGGAGGAGAAGGTATCATTGAACTCTGAGATCCAGACTGTGGCAGGCGAATTGAGGGACTGGCTGTAGTTTTCCTCCTCTCTCTCTCTGATTCACTTTCCAAGCACACAACTTCATATAAAGTGTCAGTATTGTTCTTTCTCTCCTTCTGCTTTATCTTGAAGATGAAAAAATATTATTTACTAAGTGGTACAATTATTTTTCTAATTGAGCACCACACTTCTGATTTCATACAGGATGTGAGAATAAAAAGGTATTACTTTGAAATGTCTACACTAAATGTAACCTTTTCTTTTTTTTCTTTTTTAAAGATATCATTTATTTATTTGACAGAGACAATGAGAGAGGGAACACAAGCAGGGGCAGGGGAGAGGGAGAAGCGGGCTCCCCGCCGAGCAGGGAGCCCAACGCGGGGCTTGATCCCAGGACCCTGGAATTATGACCTGAGTCGAAGGTAGACGCTCAACAACTGAGGCACCCAGGCGCCCCTAAATGTAACCTTTTCTAAATAGAAAAATATACGTTTAGACTTAAAAAGCCACAGGAAAATAGGCTAGCAGGACTCTAATTCTGCAGTTTTATTTAAGTTTAGTTTAAGAAACTATCGATGAGGGGAGCCCCTAGGTGGCTCAGGTGGTTAAGTGTCTGCCTTCAGCTCAGGTCATGATCCCATGGTCCTGGGATCAAGCCCTGTCTTGGGCTCTCTGCTAGATGGGAGTCTGCTTCTCTCTGCCCCTCCCCCAGCTCATGCTCTCTCTCACGTGAGCTATCAAATAAATAAAATCTTAAAAAAAAACTATCCCTGTAAAAATGTTTTTGTTTTTTTTTTTTATTTTTTTAGAGAGGGAGAGAAGGTGGGGAAGGGCAGAGGGAGAGAGAGAGAGAGACTCTTAAGCAGGCTCCTCACCCAGTGCTGAGCCCGACGTAGGGCTCGTCATGACTCTGAGATCATGTCCTGAGCTGAAATCAAGAGTCAGATGCTTAACTCAATGAGCCACCCAAGCACCCTGAAAAAAATGTTTTAAAATATTCTAACACAGTTTAGGACTAAGAGAGTCCTTTTATTTCCATGCCTCTTCCCACTCCTTTAGCTTAATTAAAGCAGTATAGGGAACTTTTCTTTAACTGAAAGCTATGACTGGGGTTGGGGGGTAGAGGTGAGTGGCAAAAGAGATTAATGAAATTCATAAAAATTTTGTATCTCAAATTGGTTTGTATTTTGAGGCAAACACATAGCAGTTTGAATTCACCTAAATTAAAAATTAAGGACCAAGAATATAAAACTTTTCCAGTACCAAATTTAAATATATTAATATTCCACATCACAGCCAGTTTAAGAAGGGGGAAAAAGAGTGAAATACAGAGCAGGAAGAAAAAGCAGAATTATAGGAAAAGACAGAAAGACAACTAGAAATGTGGCTACACCAATGAGAAAGATGTACAAGCATAAAGTAAAAATACAGAAAGAGAAGGGGGGATTAAAATGCTCATTAGGTACAAAAATATCAGGCAGAGTGGATTTTATCATCTGAATGTTCATGTAGGTTCTTAAAAAAATTATCCCAATCCTGGAAGACCAAAGTTAGTGGCAACGTGTGCTTCCTTTCAATATCATCCTGAAACACTGCTTAATATAGGAGTCGGTAAACCTTTCTGTAAAGGGCCAAAGAGTAAATATTTTACGCTCTGTGGGCCACTAGTCTGTCACAACTACTCAACTCTGCCACGATGGTGCAAAAGCCCCCATAAACACTAAGTGAGTGAGTGTGGCTATATTCCAAAAAAACTTTATAAAAACAAAGGCCAGGCCAGATTTGACCCACATACTCTAGTTTGCCAACTTTGTTTTAACATGTCCACCTAAGGATTAATTTTCTAGATGAATAAACAATTTTGACTTAGCTACTTACTATTAAAGACCCAGACTCTATGAAGTTATATATTAACCTATAGATCTGTATCCAATAGATAGGCAAATGATTTGTCCAGTAGAAAAGATAACCCAAACTTACCTTTAAGACATTAGCCAGTTTTATTTCTGATCTAGCAATCTTGTTCTAACATTATTTTTTTTTTTAAAAAGGACTATATTGACTCAATTTCCTCAAATATATAGAGTCAGTTTTACCATCTTACTGGCTCCCTCAATATTTAATGAATTGAATTAAAAATCTATGACATATGTTCATTCTAAATTTTAATTATGTTTAACTTTTAAGTATTACACTTTGATAGGGAATAGGATTTCCTTTTTTCATGTTACAAATTACTGTCTGAAACAGTTAATTACTATCTAAAAGAGTTCAAAGATCAACAGCTCTTTATTTAAAAAAAAAAAAATTCTCAGAGACTATGTAAATGTGATAACCATTGCAGCTCACCTAGAAACTCTTCCCCGAGTTATACTGCCCATACGAAAACTGCCTTTTGAAGTCAGATAAACATAGTCATGAACTGAACCCTGCTTATAAGAATGCCAGCTATTAAAAATGATATACATTGTTGAAGCTGGGAAACAGTACATGGGGGTTGATTATACTATCATTTTTATTTCTGTGTGTTTGAATGTTCTGTAATAAAAAACTTTTGAAAAATCACTCTTGAAAAACATAGACTTGAATAAACGGAAAGATACCATGTTCTTAGATGACTAAACATAATAAAGATGTCAGTTCTCCTTAGTAAAAATACCAATTTTTTCCTAGAGCTACAGAAGTTGAATCTAAAGTTTACATGAAAAATAAGAATATCTGGCAAAATCCACAAAAGAACTGGGGAGGTAAGGTAGCCCTATCAGGTATTAAAACATATTATAAAGTCTACATAATTAAAAGTGTGATATTGGTGCATGAGTAATCTAAAAACCCATGAAAGAGAACATAAAAGCCCGAATAAAGTCCAAACATGCAAGAAAATGTGATATATGATAAAAAGTGGCATCTCAAATCACTGGGGGAAAAGTCAGACTATTCAATGAATGGCTTTGGGACAAGTAGATGGCCATTTGGAAAAAGATTAAAGCAGACCCATACTTTACACCATACACCAGAATAAAACACTAATGAGTAAGATCTAGAAGTAGAAAAACAAAACCATATAAGTAATAGAAGAAAATGTGTAAATTTCTTTATTATTGGGTATAGGGAAAGTATTCCTAATTATGACTCAAAATCCAGAAGCTTTAAAGGGAAAACCTTGATAAATTCAAGTACCTAAAAATATAACCATTATGGCAAAAAAAGCTGAAAAGATTCATCATAATTTAAGTCATAAGACAAGTGACAAACCAGGAGAAATATTTGCAATTTATATCTCAAAGGGTTAATCTCTCAAATACAGAAAAAGCTTCTAAAAACTAAAAGGAAAAAGGCCAAAACCAAAAAGCCAAAGATATGAAGGATAGTTCAGAGAAAAGGAAAGTCAAGTCACCCTTAAACATATGAAAAAAGGCTTGTTTTCATTCCCCAAAGGATAAATTAAGACTACCATCAGATCCTTAAGTTTCATAACATACTCTTGACAAGCCTGTGGAGAAACAGGTACTCTCATATCCTGTTCATCTCTATGATTACAACAGTGAGAAAGGGAAATCTGGCAAATATAACAAAATTACATATGCAAAATTATCTACTCTAAGATACACTTTCATTAAATCAAAACATATGCACAAAGTTATATACATTATTTGGAATAGCAAATCATTAAAAAAAATCCAAAAATCCATCAATAGAGGACACTTAAAAAATCACAAATCATGATTCATCCAAACAACAAAGTACTATGTAGCCATTAAGAATGAGGAAGATCTCTATGAAATGATGTGGAATGATCTGCAAGATGTAGTAAGTTAAAAAAGCAAGGTGCAGGACAGTACATAGGCTAGTTTGTATTTAAAAAAAGGGAGTTAAAGGGGTGCCTGGGTGGCTCAGTCGTTAAGCGTCTGCCTTCGGCTCAGGTCAAGATCTCAGGGTCCTGGGATCAAGCCCCACATCGGGCTCCATGCTCAGTGGGAAGCCTGCTTCTCCCTCTCCCACTCCCCCTGCTTGTGTTCCCTCTCTCACTGTGTCTCTCTCTGTCAAATAAATAAATCTTTTAAAAAAGGGGGGGGGAGTTAAAAATACATAGGAGTATTTTATTATTTTCCCAAAAAGAAACATTGGGACGATAACCCAGAAACCACTAATAATGGTTACCTATGGGTTTGGATGGAGAAACATGAATGAAAATTAAGACTTCTGAGTACATTTTTACATAATCTTGACTTTTGTACCACTGTATATATTTTAAATATTCAAAAAATTAAACCAAATAAAAGACCCAAAGTCCTCAAATTGAAAATATGGAAACAAATGAACCTCACTATATGTCAAATGGTAACGTAACTATAATGAAAAAAAATTTTTTTCCAATTAACTTTTGAACACAGTACTCATTTTATAATCATACTGGAACACGTTCAAAGGGGAAAAAAGTTCCATAAAATCTTAAACTTCACTCAACAGTTTATTAATTGCAATACTGACTTTTTTGGAATGAAGATCAACAAATGGGAATTTGAAACTGTACTGACTCAATTTCATATTATATACATCCATTTTTATGTTATACCTACATATTAGTTATATTGTTTTTCCCAAAATTTAAGCATCTGTAGAAAAGTTCAGAATATGCTAAACATTCTGAAAACCTTTTCATTTAGATGTTTACATACTGATTTTTATAAACTGATATTAAAATATGGGTCTTATTTCCAATTAAAAGAAGTTTGTACAATGTAAGTTGTACACAAATTGCAGTGTGGCATCATCCATATTTTAGAAATGGTACAAGTTTATTAATGAATGCTTAATTACCCCATGATTAATTGTATTAATATGTTTCTCCTCACTGAAATTTTAAGTAATTAAAATCTGTATTTCAAAAACAAATATAATAGTAACTTTTCTTAACATTTTACAAGTTTATAAAGATTTTGTTATAAATTTGCTAGGAGCAATAAAAGAAAGATCTGTATTAAGGGTGTTTCCTGCAATACTGTTATTTTTTAATTCTTTGATAAAGTAGGATAAAGCAAATAAATATATTGCAGTTATTATATTTAAGATATTCAATATTAGAAACATATATAAATGTAAAAGAAAACCCTGTAATGTGAAATTACTACTGAAAATATGTGAATGAACTCAACTGACTGAAGGATCATCAATGCTAAAGGATGCTAAAACCATTAGTTAGAAAATTGTTGAGGAACAGGGTATTTGGAAGTTGCCAAAGAGCCACCCCAAATATTACTTGCTAAATGCAAAAACTACTTTTACAGAGGAGAAATCCAGTGGTCACCACCTTAACCCAGTGATCACACTTCCCAGGAATAGCGGAATACCACATGATACCATGTGCCCTCTGATTTAGCAGCTGAAGATCTCCATTAGAGAAAGCATTTCCATATTTTTCACCTTGAGAGGTTCAGTGGTTTACTGCATATGTGTGCGTATGCCTGTGTATGCAGGCATGCACACACACACACCCCCCAAAGAGAAATAGGAGGCTCAGGTTTCTAATATGGTCATACTAGTAACTTGTCTATGTGATGTTGTCCGCATACTTCGTCTTGTAGACATCAGCTTCATTTATAAAATAATTTCATAAAAGATTCTAAGACACCTAGAGTCTCTTTGGCAATAAAATTCTGTAATTCTATAGTTTTAAGAATGCTTAGCTGGTCTTAAATTCACTTTATGTTACTGTTGGAAAACCTAGTCTTCAAACCAGTTTCTTCCTCTTTTAGTAAACAATATTCTAAATATTTAAATCCACGAAAACAATCGTTATTTCTCCATTATTTTTTTAAGTAGGCTCCACACCCAGTGCAGAGCCCAATGTGGGGCTTAAACTCACAACCCTGAGATCAAGACCTGAGCTGAGACCAAGAGTCAGACGTTTTAACCGACTAAGCCACCCAGGTGCCTCTTTCCCCACTAATTTTAAAAGTTTCTTCTCTAATATGATGTCATCTTAATATAATAATACTCACAGTTGGGAAGGCTTCCATGCTTAAGAGGAGTTACTGAGTCATCAGGTAATTTTAGTGATAGGAAGAAATCAATTTTCAAACACGTATTAAAAATTTTTCTATAATTATTTTCCCATACTGACAACAACAGAAACTATATGCTATATATTTTAAAAATTTGGTCTGCACCACTGTTCCCTTTTCAGTCTGATGAGAACTGCAAAAGGGTTAAAATTTTAAATTCTCCTTAATTTAAGTAAATCCTAAAAATACTCTTACAGAAAGACAGACAAAGGGAGGATGTTTCTATGGAAAGAATCCTGACTGAGAATGCTTAGAAAGCTCAGGTATGCATCTTGTTCACACAACATTCCATAAAATCGATTTTACATCTCTGGATCTATAAAAATGAAAATACTATCCTCATTGGATCACTATAAAAATTATGTAAGACAGAAAAAGTCAAGGTAGCTCTTACAGTAATGGCCACAGTAGGCTCTCAACCACTGTAGCTACTACTTTTTAATGCCATGAATGTAAGGAAGGGAATAAACTTAGTTTATGTTACAAGAAATGAGATTAATAGTGCTCTAAGTGCACTAAGACAGCGACAAGTTGCTCAAATTCTTCACACTCTCTCTCTTCTTTCCCATTCCCTACCCCTCACAAAACTCCTCCCCCCCAAAATAAGACTTACCCAAATAAGAAAAAAAATGAAAGATTATTCTCAGGAATTCCCTGCTCTCCTCCCTAGCTTCCACATATAAACTTCTGCTTTTTGCAAAGAAAATATTGACAACTTGGCCTATGTTTAGCTTGTAACCTTCACAGAGATTCTAGAGTAGTCTATTGGGCTAAGTCTCAGGTATATGTGTTTCTGGCTACTTTACTCTGCCTAAGTCATTTATTAGCCTACTTAGATACACTATATTAGACCAAACCACATAAGTAATATTCCTGTAAACTCATGCAGTCTTTGAATATAAGGTTGTATAAGACCTAAAAGGAAAAGCAAGATCAGAGGAATCTTATTTATGTTCACTAAGATTAAAGAGACAGAACTCTAAAGAGAATGTTTTCTTACATATAAATTTGTTCTAAAATTATTATAGAATTTCCATTTATCATCTCTTACTCTAGACACTCAAGAATCATCCCTACTCCTTAAATTTTTAAAATAATACCTGTAAATTGGTTTTCTTTCTGAAGTGTTCTTCTTCTGGGACTGATCCACTAATAATAATCGATGTTGTTTTGATTTCATAACTTAGTATTTTTTTTTTTACTTTAGGCTCCACGCCCAGCATGGAGACCCCAACTCACGACCCTAAGATCAAGACCCAAGCTGAGATCAAGAGTCGGATGCCCAAATGACTGAGCCACCCAGGCATCTCAATGACTTACTATTTTTTATTCTTTCTCTGCCCCACTAAGGTTCCACAGTCCGTCTCAATAATAGGTAAAATATATGAAGAACATACTATATGCCAAATGTGTTATATAGTTTCTCAGTAACAAATAATACTATGAGGAAGATTCAATCACTGCCATTTTACAGCTGAGTAAACAGGCTCACAGAGTTGGAAGGTACTTGCTAGTCAGTGGTAATATCCATATACTCTGATTCCAAAGCCAACTTCTAGTTGATAACCCTATGCTAATGCTTTTCTGCTGCCACAGTGAAGAGCTGGGAGAACAGTGCTGGGGCCCAGGTTTACTTTCTGTCTCCTAAGACAACACTGAAGAGAAATCTCTATTCCTGTTCTGTTTGCCACCTTTTTCTAACCATAACCAAAAGGCCTAACTTGGATACACTGGAACTAAAATATTTATTGCTATCAGAAAGTATACTCAAGTAAATCCACAAGCAACATCATAATTTTGTAAAACTCAAGACTGAAGTTACATGTCAATAAAATCAATTCAACAACTATTTATAAAGAACTACTATGTTTTAGATGCTTGGGATAAATCAGTGAACAAGGCAGATCAGGAACCTCTACTGCCCTAGTAGAGGTTTCTAACGGGGAAAATAGATAATAAGCAAAATAAAATTAAGTATATTATGCATATAGTATATAATATATATAAGTATATATGGTATCCTGGAAGTTAAGAGCAGACAAACTGCAGTGTTACGTGTGGCAGTCAGGCATTATGAAGATGTCAATCTGAGCACAGATTTGAAGAAGATGAGGACCTGAAAGAGATGAATAATAGCAAGTGGGAAATGGGAAGAGCATTTAAGGCAGAAGAAACTGTTAATAGCGAAGGCCCCGAGAGCACGGCTAGAGCAGAAGCAGCAAGGAAGAAGAGCGGTCAGAGAGAAATTCGTTCATGGTATAACAGGCAGTAGACCACCTTTCAGTGGTCTTAGGAGCCACTGAAAGGACTCTGGCTTTTACAGAGTAGAACAGGTTTAAAGAGTTATGAGCAGAAAAGTGATCTGATTTGATCTTAGGCTGCTGTGTTGAGAATATATGAAGGAAGGCAAAAAAAGAGGGAGATGTGAAGAGGCTACTACAGTAGCTCAGGTAAAGGTGACAATTCATATAAGGTTAGTGTAATCTAAGTTGTAAGAAGCAGCCAGAGTCTAGACAGATTTTGAAAGTAAATAGAATTTCCTGACTGACTGGATATGGGGTGTGAAAAATGAAAGTAAAATTCTTGGCCTCAGCAACAATTAGGAGAAGATGTCCATGAACTGAGACAGTAAAGACAGGCAAGGAGAGCATTCTAGGGATTGGTGGGGGTGAGGTAAATGTGAGATGTCCTGAAGGCTAAGTGAAAGAGGGATAAGGAAGAGGGGAGTGATCATCCGTATTATATACTGCTCAAAGGCCAAGGACTATGAAGACTCAGACTGACCACTAGATTTAGCAATTTAGGTCACTATGGACTTTTTTTTTCCAAGAAGTTTTAATACAAAGGAAAGCAAAAAAAAAAGGAAAGGTAGTGGGGCATCTGAGGCCAAAAAAGCAAAAAGGAAACAGATTTCCTCTGCTGCCCACCACAGGTAAAAGAGAGTATGGAATTTGACTTTGACCAAATTAACTGACAGTTTTTTTTTTTAAACTGATACTCAGAAGAGACCATAACATAATAGGCTATAATAATCTATTATTAAAAATGTCTAACATACAATCCAAAATTGCTAGACAAAGAAACAGGAAAATGTGACTCACCAGACATTAGAATTAGCAGTTAAGGATTTTTAAAGTAGCAATATTATAATTATGCTCAAGGACGTAAGAGAAAATCTTCTTGAAAGAACAAAGGAAGTCTCATAATAAACTATAAAAAAAGAATCAAATGGACATTCTAGAAATAAAAAGTACAAGATCTGAAATTAAAAAAAAATTCATTGAATGGACTTAACAGAAAATTGGGGATGATAAAACAGAGGGGCAAGCCAGCTTTAAGACATGTCAAAAGACAGTTAAATGATATCCCACCTGAAGAAAAAAACGGAAAAAAAATTATTTAATTAGAAACAGAGCCTTAGAGATCTGCAGGATAATATCAAAAGGACTAAAATATACATAACTGGAATCCTATGAGAGAAAAGAGAGATGGGGCAGGAAAAAAGGTTGAAAGGAATAATAAACCAGATTTTCCTCAAAATTGGTCAAAACAAAACAAATATTTTAACAAAACTTAAAAATTCCAGAAGCTCAGGGGCACCTGGGTGGCTCAGTAGGTTAAGCATCTGCCTTCGGCTCAGGTCATGATCCCAGGGTCCTGGGATCCAGCCCCGCATCAGGCTCCCTGCTCAGGGGGGGAGCCTGCTTCTCCCTCTCCGGTTTCTCCTGCTTGTATGCCCCCTCCCTCCCTCTCTCTCTGTGTCAAATAAATAAAAAAAAAAAATTCAAGAGGATCAGCAAATCACAAGGAAGACAAAAAATCACATGCCTAAGACACATCATATTTAAATGTCTGAAAACCAAAGATAAAAAATAATTTTAAAAGCAGCCAGGAAACAATGACTCATTCCATACAGAGAAACAGTATCAATAAATGCATGCTGACTTCACATGGGAAACAATGAGAGCCAGGCAACTGTGAGAGAACATCTCTAAGTGCTAGAAGAAAAAAAATGTCAACCCAGAATCCTACAGCCAGTGAAAATATCCCACTGGAATGACGGTGAAATAAAAACATTTTCAGATAAAGAAGTCTAAGAGTTAATGACTTTAGTAGATCGACACTAAAAGAAATGTTAAAGTAAGTTCTTCAGATTGAAGGCAAGTAAGATCAGACAGGTACCTGGTTCTTGAGGAAGAAATGAAGAGCAAGAAAAATGATAAATACGTGGGTAAAAATAAAAGACAATTTTTCCTCTTAATATGTTTAAAATACACATGACTGTTTAAAGATGTTAAGTGATAGCTTGACGATATATCAGCCTCAAAAATAGTTTCTCCTTTCTTATCTATACCTCCCTCCCATATTTATAGAAAAGCGTAGTACCTGTTTTAGTTTCAAAAAGAAATTTTCAGTAGTACTACGTTTGCTGAAGGGCCAGAATAATCTTTCATTAGGTGAGCAAACACGGACTTTTGTCTCTATGAGAAATCGAACAGGCTCCTGTACTTCTGTTATTACCAAATCAACAGCTGTGGTCATAAACAGCACTTTATCTAGAAAGAGAGGGGGGGAGAAGCAAATAAAAAAATGGAAATATCTTTGCTCATATAATTAATGTAAAATTACTTTTCTCACAAACTTTCAAGATAGCTTAAGGTAATCCATTAATTAAATCAAAATCTAGAATAATCAGATAAATTGCTGTTTTGAAAACCCTTTTTCTGTATTGAGAATTCTTTGCTTGGGTAGACTCCTTGGAATTAGTGACAGCATTACATAAAAGTTTATGAAATGTCTGTCAGACTGATCTGCAAAAGTGGCATATGGCCTCTTCATGCCACTCTCACCAACACTGGGAATTCTCAACTTTTAAAATCTTGGTTAACTTACCCATTTATCTATAGTGCTATGAGTAAAAATGAAGGGGAAAAAAATAAATGCTCAACAGGAGGCACTAGTTAAGCAAATAATGTTACATTTTCAGGATAGAATATTATACAGCCACTAAATGGCATTCAGGAAGAGTAGGAAATAACTTGAAAAAGGTGGTTTCTGCACAAAATATCTGAAAAGCTACATAAGAAACTGATCACAATGGTCCTCTTGGGATGGGGCCCTGAGGACTATGGTCAATTTTTACTTTCCCCTCTATATCCTTTTAATTTTTAACCATATGTACATATATTATCTCTCCATAAAAATAAAATTTAGAATTCTGTATATAAATAAGTACATGAATAGAAAAAGGAAGCAGGGAAGTGAAAAATTGAGAGGGAGGGAAAAATAAGTGGGGAAAAATGATACTTTGTTTATAGGTCAAATTTAATAATAAATTCAAAGACCTATACAAGTTCTTTGGTTTCACCAGAATTAAAAAACACTGATATTTGTCAAATAAGTGGTCCTAAGGTTTGGATATCTTTTTGGGACTAAAATTTCTGTTCATGATATCAATAATCTGCATCACCTTTAGGAGTTTCTTCATTTACAACTTGAAAAGGTAGAGATTTTGGATTCCAGCTCCCAGTGATAACATAGGACTTTCCATCTGAACTTTTGCCCATAGATTCCTAAAGAAAATAGTAAAAACAAACATTAATGCCAAATAAAGGAACAACAGCTAGTTCCCATTTTGCTGCCTTTAAAAAACAGGAGTCATAAAAATGTAAAAATATGAAAGAGGGTCAGATATTTTTTAAAAAGCAGAAATATATGTGAATGAGACGACTGCAGTTAAAATTAAAGATGTGCCAATTATTTTTGCAATTGCTCCTGAAAAATTATAAAGTAAATGCTTATAAATCATATCAAATTCTGCAAATTTAGAGAAATGTACCACCTGAATCTATGCTGAGTTCTTCTGTCAAGTGCATAATTATCACATAAATTTTAGTTTTGAAAATAAAGATTTTCAAATAGCAACAATACTAATACCACCTACTTTTAAAAAACTCATGATAGTTTGTAAACACTTCCCTCACGAACTTTCTCTTTGATTCCAACTTCAACTTTAAATTATAAATAAGGATTATTCACCATTATACAGTGAAGAAACCGAGGCTGAGACTAAATAGATCTAAGGTCAGACTAGTAAATATTAAGTCAGAAATAAGGAAATTCTTTATCTTTGTTTATTGCTATTACAGCTCACAAGAACACCTTCACAAAAGTGCTTTACCATCAGATTCAAGTGAGATAAAGTGAAACCTTTATCAAGGAAATAGTGTATAACCTTAAAAAGAAAAGCAATCCTTACCAAATCTAACAAGTGCATGTCACTATTTCGTACATCTTTTCCTGGGCTAAGGAGAAGACCAAAACACCTGCAAAGAAAGAACAGGCATAAATTTGGAAGAAAGATAACACAAAAAAGACATTTAAACTAGGTCATTTAAAATTCTTATTGATGGATAAAGGACACATTAAAATTATCAATAAATTAGCATTGCCCAAATAACCTTACTTCTTTTACTTACAGAAACCAATTCTCTTGTCTTTTATTATCACATAGCTGAAGTCAGCATATTAGCTGACGATTTATGGGAGCTAATTCAAAGTGAACGAAGTACTCACTTCAAAAACAAAAAGAATTCCCCAGAGAACAAAATTTTTGCAAATATATTTTTGAATATAGTATATGGTTACTCCACTGGATAAAAACCAGAATTTATATTTAAGCTGAATTTACTAAAAATGTTTACCTTTCAATGGCCAGTTCTTTATTAGTTGTTTGTTGCACATAGATGACAATCTTCTTATCCGTTCCTTGGCGAAGTTTAAAGCACTGTCTGTCCTTCTCTTTAGGAACTGCACTGTAGAACAACATGTTTCATTAATTTTGCAAAGTATTTTCTTGTGACATATACTAGAACAACCTCTCTTGAATCTAGGATTCTTTTGTATGCCTGGTTTTCAAGTCATCACAGAAATTTAAAAATCATCTACCTCTTGATGTGAAAATATTATCATTACTGTATGTAATCCACTAAACAATTGTAAGAGCTAGAAAAAACTCATGCTCCCTAAAATGTGGCTTTAATTTAATTTTCTGTTGTGAAATTAAGTTAGATATCTGACTTAGCATGGCATCTAGCACGTAGGCACTGAAAAAAACATTAGTTTTCTTTCCTTTCAATTTAGTCATTTTTTTTTACAAATATTTATTGCCTTATTTGTTTAAATATGTAATAAAGAAAAAATACTTAAACATCCTTTGAATTCCAAAACAAGGTACCTTCAAAAAATAATAGAGATAAGGAAAATTAAGGCCAACAGTAAGCTGTTGCTTAATGTTTCCCTTAAGCAGTGATAACCTTATTATTCACCTGTGCAATAACTATAAAAATAATACTAATGATATAGTTAAACATCACCTTAAGAAAAAAGTTGAAAATATTCTTAAAATTAGAGTTTACCAAAATAATCCCCTACTCTCCCACACACCACTTTCTCTGGTTCCTTTGTTCTCAAAAGCAAACATCTGCCAATGGCAATCAGCCAATATGCAGCAAATACAAATTATGTCTTCGTAGTGTACAACTATAAAATAATGGTAGCAGAACCATTAAAAGATACTATAAAAGGCTACGTGAGAGTTCTAGGTACCTACTCAAACGAAAAAGTGGCTCTGAAAAATTAAATTAGTTGTCTGTTTTTTGTTGTGTTTTTTTTAAATAAAATTAGTTTGAAGACCATCTGTATTTATAGAGTAACCAATTCAAAAACACTCTATTATCAAACTAAGATAAGAAAATCAAAGAATCGGGGTGCCTTGCTGGCTCAGTCAGTGGAGCATGTGACTCTTGACCTCACGGTTATAAGTTCAAGCCCCATGTTGGGTATAGAGATTACTTTAAAATAAAATCTTAAAAAAAAAAAGAAAAGAAAACCAAAGAATCTTAGCAAAGGAGTCTGGAAATGACAAACATGTACAAAGAAAAACTTCTGCATACCAAACTTCAATATTTATGACTGACAGAATTTTCACCTATAGGGATATAGACAGATCTCAATTTTCAACTGATAACAGATACACTAGTCTTTATGTTCAGCAGATGCTGACACAGAAATAAATATAATCCCATCTCTTAGCAGTATTTAAAACAACAACAGATATAAAGTTGTCTCTGGTGTCCTAATGCTGAAGTACAAGGAAAAGCCACATTAACAGGAAGCAGAGTGGAGACTGTAAAGAGTGAAGTTCACTTCACTGCTGTCAGGGAGTTTAGATTTTAGATTTTATTTCTAGTCTTGTCATCGTATCATTGAATAGATCCACCCCAATAATTCTACATTGACTTCCTACTATATAAATTACAATACTGAGATCCAGGCTTAACATCCCTGGGCTTCTTTACTTATAAAACAAGGAAAGTATGAAATACCCAGCATACCTAATAGGGTTATATGGTAGAATAAATAAAACAAAAAAGTGCTTTGAATGGTATAAATGAAAACGCTCCATCTTCCTAAGGGCTAAATTGAAAGTAGGTTTCTAACATTAATAATATAAGAATTATACTTTTCCAAGGATGAAAAGAAGAGCATTAATTCTTGTCACAATACTTTGTATTTATGTTAGAGTAAATCTATCTTGTGCTATGGTTACTTACATATACCTGTATTTTTTGGATAGGTGTTAAGTCATATGGTATATCACTGTATTATGTTCTTAGTGAAATATAATGAACATACATTATATTAATTTGAGGTGAATAACAATGCTTTGACATTTGTATATATTGTGAAATGCATATTTTAATTATTCTGGTGAACATTTAATTTCCACTTTTTAATTTTGTTATTATAAACAGTATTAAGGGGGAACATCCATCTTGATAATTCTTTAAGTACCTCGATGATGTTTCTGCAAATAAATTCCTGGACATATTACAGAATTACTGGAAAAAACAACTGCATTTGGCCAGTTCAAATCTGATAAAAAGAGGCTTACTTTTCAATAAGTTCATCACTATAATAAGGCCACAAAACACTATTTTCTACTATAAACTACAAATTCAATAAAACCATGTAACAAAAAAAGAACAAAGCCCTGACAAATGTGAAGAGCAAATGACAATCTAGGGATTTTCTGTATAGCATTTCCTTGGTATGAGGGTGAACAGAACAGGGATGATTGTGATTACGACCATTCTACCTTGAACATGCCTGAGTCCAAAAGCAAGAGAACTAGTTCTAGTGCTTCTGAGAGATCTTAGACATCGTTCCTATTTGTAATTGAAATTTATAAATGGGATCTACATAAATTTCTTTACTAAAGGGGAAAAATGCAGTTTAAAGAAACTTTTGTTCCTTAAAAAGGAAAAAAATTGTTACAAACTTTATAGATTATAATTTCCACTTCCTGGGGCAGGCATACATACTGTGGGAAGCAGCACATCCCAACAGTTGCTGTGAGAACAGAAATACAGCTGATGAGAGGGCACAGATACAGTGTCTAATACTTCAGTGCACAAATCAAAGTTGAAGCTGCATTGTAAATGAAATCGGCCACCAGATGGCATGAGAATTCCAAAAATTTTTGCAGGGAGACCAAGAGTTCTCAGTTGTTCAAATAAATAAACCAGTCATCATTGTGCTTTCTAATTTGAAAGCAAAATAGTAGAAATCACTCACATTTTAATGCTATTTTATTTTACCCATTTTATGAGGTAGTCATGAAGGAAAGAGACTTTGAATATGCAACTGTCAATTATGATCCAAGAAGCACCTAATGTGTGATATGGGTTAAAAACAAAACAAAACAAAACAATCATCTCGTGACCGTAGTATTTTAAAGTTAGAAAGCACTTTAGAGTCTAGCCAGCTTATTTTCTAAGTAAGGGAACTACTGCCAGGAGATAAAGAAACTTGGAAAAGTTCACAGTGTTAATAGCAGCAATAATTAACTAAATCTAAGTCTTTATTTCTATTCTAGGGTTCTTTCCACTACTCAAAAAAAGTACCATTTTACTTAAAAGCCCAAACCAATTATTTCTGACCATACATGCAAGGTTAAGACTTCAGACACACACCTCATTTCTCCTCATCCCCAATGTGTTCAGATAAACTATAATGGAAAACCTGATGTCAACAGCCTTAAGATCTTTAGATTATTAAAACAAATTAACCAGCTACAAATCCAGCAGGCTTAGCTTCTGTCATATTTCATAACAGCAGTCGGCCAGTTACTTTGAGTCTAGAAGAACAAAGTAACGTGACATATTTCCCCACCGAAAGAATTTTTTAATAGCTTTAAAATTCTTCAAATCTTGCCTCTTGAAGAGAGAAATTAAGAAAACAGTGCCATTTACAACTGCACCAAAAACAGTAAAATACCAAAACAGTGAAAGACCTATGCTCTGAAGATAACACAAACAGAAAGATATTTCATGCTCATGGATTGGGAGAACATGTCCATATTACCCAAAGCAATCTACAGATTTAATGCAATCTCTATCAAAATACCAACAGCATTTTTCACAGAACTACAACAAATAATCCTAAAATTTGTACGGCATCATAAAAAACTCTGAATTAGCCAAAGAAATCTTGAAAAAGGAGAACAAAAGTGAAGGTATCAAATCACAGATTTCAAAATGTATGACAAAGCTGTTGTAAGCAAAACAGTATGGTACTGGCACAAAAACAGACACATAGATCAATGGAAAAGAATAGAGAGCCCAGAAATAAACCCACAATTATATGGTCAATTAATCTTAGACAAGGAGTAATGAATATACAATGGGAAAAAGACCATCTCTTCAACAAATGGTGTTGGGAAAACCGGACAGGAATATTCAAAACAATGAAACTGGACCACCTTCTTACACCATACACAAAAATAAACTCAAAATGGATTAAAGACCTAAATGTGAGATCTGAAACCATAAAAATCCTAGAGGAGAGCACAGGTAGTAACTTCTCTGACACTGGTCACAGCAACATTTTTCTAGATATGTCCCCTAAGGCAAGGGAAGCAAAAGCAAAAATAAACTATTGTGACTACATCAAAATAAAAAGCTTCTGCACAGTAAAGGAAACAATCAACAAAACTAAAAGCCAACCTTCTGAACTGGAGAAGATATCTGCAAATGATACATCCAATAAAGGGTTTGTATCCAAAGTATATAAAGAAATTATACAGGACACCTGGGTGGCTCAGTCAGTTAAGCACCTGCCTTCGGCTGAGGTCATGATCCCAGGGTCCTGGGATCGAGTCCCGCATCGGGCTCCCTCCTCAGTGGGGGGCCTGCTTCTCCCTCTGCCTGTTGCTGCCCCTGCTTGTGTGCTTGCTCTGACAAATAAATAAATAAAATCTTAAAAAAAAAAAAGAACTTATACAATTCAACACCCAAAAAACAAATAATCCAATTTAAAAGAGGACAGAAAACATGAAAAGACATTTCTTCAAAGATGACATACAGATGGCCAACAGACACATGAAAAGATAGATGCTCAACATCACTCATCATTGGGGAAATGCAAATCAAAACCACAATAAGATACCACCTCACACCTGTCAGAATGGCTAGTATCAAAAAAGACAAGAAATAACAAGTGTTGGTGAGGATATGGAGAAAACGGAACCCCGGTGCACTACTGGGGTAAAGCAAACTGGTGCAGCCACTGTGGAAAACAGAACTATCTTATGATCCAGTAATTTCCCTACTGGGTATTTACCCAAAGAATATACAAACACTAATTCCAAAAGATATATGCACCCCTATGTCTACTGAAGCATTACTTAAATAGCCCAATCAGGAAAGCAGCCCAAAGTGCCCATCAGTAGATGAATGGATAAAGAAGATGTGGGGTGTGTGTGTATACACAAAAATGCATACCATGGAATATTACTCAGCCATAAAAAAGACAAAAAATGAAAAGAAATCAGCTTTTTTCTGATTTCACTTAGCATTATAACCTCATCCATGCTTTTGCAAATGGCAAGATTTCATTCTTTTTTTATGGCTGAACAATATTCCATTATATGTATCACATCTTCTTTATCCATTCATCTATTGATGGACACTTGGGCTGCTTCCATAATTAGAGAAACACAAATACCATATGATTTCAATTACACATGGAATTTAAGAAACAAAAGGAACAAAGGTAAAAAGAGACAACTCAAATATCAGACTCTTAACTATACAGAACAAACTGATAGTTACCAGAGGGAGGGAGGTGAGTGGGATGGGTAAACTGGTGATGGGTTTTAAGAAACCACTTATTGTGATGAGTGCTGACTATAGTTTTTAAATCTCTGTATTATGTACCTATTTTTAGTATATGTGCTGCCGAAGCGAGCACTGTATTACGTACCTGAAACTAATATAACACTGCATGTTAATCATACTGAAATTAAAATTTTTAAAAATTTAAATAAAAAAATCTTTCCTCTGCAAATTTGCCTATTTCCTTTTATCATTTACAATATAAAAAAACTCTACCTATAAAAGCAATCATTTTATACATGAAAGTTATATAATCTGACCCAGAGTTTCCCTTGAACCACAGATACAGCATGTTAATACAAACTTGAAAAAAAAAAGGCAGAATAAAATACCCTACCTAAAATAACCTTTACCATCATCTTCTTTTATTTCTAAAGACACAGAGAAGGTAAAGATGTCACTGTCAGGAGTTTGGGGTGCAGCAGTTGCTGAAAGTGGGGTCTGCTTGGCGGAACGGCGGAAGGCAGTGGCAAAACTGTAAAGTATCCGGCTTACCTACAACAGACAAGTTAGAAAATGGGCTGTTACCAGAAAAAACAAAATAACCTTTATTAAGGCTGAAGGTTACCTATTTTGTGTGTGTGTGTTGGGGGTGGGGGATAATTCATCTTTCCCCCATGGATTTCTTTTGGTAAATAATTTGTTAGGCCTAGAAAGCAAGCAACACTAAAAATGGCCAGAGAAGGGGTTTTAAAAAAGAAATGGTTATAAACACAAGAAATCCAACTGAAAAATAATTTCCAAAATTGTTAAAAACATTCTGAATATATTATAAATAAAAAAAAATCCTACAAGATTAGCTTTAAAAGAACAGTTTGGAAATGTGTCACTCTTAGTCTCTGACACTCTTAGCAACAAGGTTCTGGTTACCCAAACTTCTAGTTTCTTTATATTTCAGCCCATCAGGCTGGGATGAATAAAACAGCAACGAATTTCATTTGGCTTATTAAGTGACCATAATAAATACCGCAATTAACTTCAACACAGTGAGGGTACAGGTGAAGTTTCATTTGCAGACACTTTTCTGGTAAGGACTTACAGCTTCTTGTATTTCGCACCGGAAGACATGTATTCTGAAGAGCTCTGCATTGTAATGACTTTCAGTGAAAGCAAAACAGTCACTCTCAGGAGTTCCATCATGCCCTCTGACACAGAACAGGATTTTGTAGATAGGGTAGTTTGCTATTTCAGTGTTTGTCTGAGGATCTAAGAGTCTGTTCAGGAAAAAAAGTTACAGAGAGCTTAGAGAGATTATGGACTATTTTCACTATATCCATATTATGATTTGAGACTCATCATTCTAGCAAGATCATATAAACCATTTTTGGTATGCTAATCATATTCTTGTTTTTGTTTTTTTTTTTATTTATTTGACAGAGAGTGACAGCGAGAGTGGGAACACAAGCAGGGGGAGTGGGAGAGGGAGAAGCAGGCTTCCCGCCGAGCTGGGAACCTGATGAGGGGCTCGATCCCAGGACACTGGGAACATGACCTGAGCCGAAGGCAGACGCTTAATGACTGAGCCACCCAGGTGCCCCAATCTTAAGTCTTAATAAGTAAGTCATATGTGGGGGCGCCTGGGTGGCTCAGTCGTTAAGCGTCTGCCTTCGGCTCAGGTCGTGATCTCAGGGTCCTGGGATCGAGCCCCGCATCGGGCTCTCTGCTGGGCGAGAGGCCTGCTTCTCCCTCTCCCACTCCCCCTGCTTGTGTTCCCTCTCTGTGTCTCTACCTGTCAAATAAAATAAAATCTTTAAAAAAAAAAAAGTCATATGTAGATTCCTGAAGTTATTAATTACATAATTCCATGGTATTAAAACCTACATAATCTTATGCTTTAGGGAGGCAAGCAGAAAGACAAAGAATAAGTACACAGGTTTCTCCTATATAGTCTGTACCTAAATAAAGACTAGATCAATGGGTAAATTAGACTACCAAAATGAATCATTAAAGCTGTGTTTCTCATTACCTCCTAAAAAATGACCTAATCTGCTGTATTATTTAAAAAATAAAAAACTGATGTACTTTCTCAGAGTGAAACATATTCTTCTGATTCATGGCAAATAAGAGTGTACAAAATGTTAACACCTAAAAAAAGATAATTACTAAAATCAAAAGGATGCCATTTACTGAAAATCAAAGGTGTGTCATTCATTCAAATATGTATTGGTTCACAAATACTTCCATGATACCTACAATATTCCAGGTTCTGTTCTGGACGCTTAAGACACAAATATGAAAGTAATGAAAAGAAACTGCAATTTCAACACTAAATGGGCAGGGCCATTAATGAGGAAAGCCCAAGGGTCCCTGTGCATAATGGAAATACACAGGAAGGGGACCTAATTCACATTCAAAGGCACTTTCATGAAAACTCTGGAAACATGGGCAAGAGAAACTGGTTTTTGTATGTCTACAGAATTAAAATGTATCAGAACAAAGTATAACTTCAGCTGGGTAATAACTACTAAGAAGGACATAGAAATGAGCACTAAACAAATTTTATGAGAAGTTTCACATTAACGGGGCACCTGGGCTGCTCAGTCTATTAAGCATCCGACTCTTAATTTTGGCTCAGGTCATGATCTCAGGGTCCTGGGATCGAGCCCTGCATCAGGCTCCATGCTCAGTGGGGAGTCTACTTGAGGAATCTCTCTCCCTCTTCCTCTGCCCCTTCCCCTACTCGTGTGTGCATGCTCTAAAATAAATAAATCTTTTAAAAAATGCTGATTCTGATATGTCAATATTATTATTGATTCTAATATGTTCTGTTAGATTCAATATGAAACTTCATACTGAACTACTGTGTTAAGCTAGTATCTGTACTGGTGGAACAGAGGAAATATATATACTTTCAGATCAACATATTTCAATATGTTATCTCCAAAACATTTAAATTTTTAATGTACCACACACAACTAGGGTGGGGAAGAATATAAAAAACTGTTCAAATGAGTGACTAATTTTCATCTGGGTCACAATCCTTGGAAGACATAAGTGCCAGGTGAATTAAACATTACATGAATAAAATAATTATGTATTTTGTTCACTACCGCTTCTTTCTAAATCTGTAGGGCAGAAATCTGATCTGAACATTTCAAGAAACTGGTCTTACCTCACAGTTCCTTCAGATACATTCGGCACTGACAGGGTTACATCTAGGGAAATCTGACACTGGCTTCTTAAGATGGACATCATCCTTAAGGCTTCCACTTCACTCCTGGGAGCATTTACTGAGGCACAGCCTAAATAAGTTAGTTTGCTGAAAACTACACTGTCCTCATCAGCAGCTGGTGTGAAAGGACTTGACCCTTCAGAATCTGAAAGAAATGGTAATGGAAAGTTACTTTCATTTTAGTATTTTGTTGACATGAATACCAAGTAAAAACCTAAAAGTTACACTTAGGTCTAAAATTAAGAACTAATGAGATAATATGTCATTGCCCCAGAAGAACTGCCCATTAAAGCCAGAAATTTCACATTAAAACTGTCACTAACACCAAAATTTTTAGGGATTGCTTTACTGTCATTCCCAAATCTAAAATGTGATCTGCAGTTAGATCTGATTTACATTTTTGCTTCTTCTAATTTGTTTTGACTTTATAATTTACATTTAGGTCAAAAATATATTTAGCATTTTGCCACTGTGAAAAATCCTATCTCTGTCTTCTTCCTGATCTGTATTGCTTTATTTCTCTCATTCATCATCTTAGCCACTTAATGTTCTCCCAATACCCGTGGTTTCCCTTTCCCAATAAAGCTGCATAGTTTTAACACTCTATTTTTCCCAATGAGCCTTTATAATTCCCCTATTCCTCCTCTTCTGTGGTGCCTTTTGGCTCCCTTTTAAAAAAAACCTGGCAACTACTCCCAAAGAGCTATCTATACAGACCTGCAGCAAATATCTCTTCCCCTAGCATTACTCCTCCACATCTCCAACACTGTACTCAAATTCCTTCTTCCTTGGAAAAATCTTGAAACGTTCTGAAATAAGACTTCCTCAATGTCATTTAACTGCTGTTATCTCTTCCTTTGATATCAATGACATACATTTAAAGGGAAATGAGAATGGTACATATACCTACCCTTCTCACATCCTCCTAAATCTAGAATCTGAACATTCTAGAAAACACAGATAATGGTTTTTGCTTGCTCTGAATCAAACCTAGTATAGGGTAGGCACTCACATATTAAAAACAATAACCTTCAGTTAAGCAAGCAATGCAGCAGTCCTAACCTCCTTGTCCAGGTTTCACTGGCAAGCTCATCTCTGGTTTTTGGAGCCCTACTAATGGCACAGGGTTAATGGTGGATGAAGCTGAGAGTTGGTTAGAAAGAGGTCCATCTCCTTCACCATCCAGTTGCGACCTTTCCACAAGTTCCTTGTCCCCTGGCTGGTCGTCCATTGGAGGATCCATCAGCACATCTGCTAGCTCTTTTTGCAGCTGCTGCTCACTTCCATTCCCTATAATCTAAGGGTCACAAATACACACAATCAGCAAAGTGAGAAAGAAAGGCCAGTACTAATTCAAATGGGTCCGTATTCTAGAGAAAATCATCAGCATTTCTTTTGATACAAAGATATCTTCTGAATGTTTTTCAAAAACAGAATAAATCAGGATCTGCAATAAATAAGAGCTGCAGCTGCTCTCTTAATTCTTTTTTCATGGAAAAAGTGTATAGTGAATTTGAGATTATTGCCCAGAAATGTATGTGACAGTGTTCCTGAAACTTTTCTACAGTGGCGTCAACTAACAATTAAAATATCTGTAATCTTACTTGTCTGGTGAGAAATAATCTGTTAAGAGGCGTATCTTTAGGGGCTTCTTTAATCTTTAAGAAACAGGGAAAATGTGTTTGCTTGCAAAAGTTATCATAGAAACAGACTGATTAGGTAATAAATTTTCACATGTATTTTACCACTCCTACTATATAAAAGTCAGTCTCTTGTAATTCTAAGGGAGACTCCTTTGATATGAACAGTTTCTTAAAGTTCTGAGGCACCTGAATAAAGCTAGTATGTATAAAATGGCCTGAGGAGAAGCATTCCATTTCAGTGTCAAGTGTTTTTCTAGAGTCATGATGGTTTATTATTAGTTGCTCAATAAGGAAGTAAACAAGTGCAAAATCAAGTGAAGACTGACCGATGTTAAGGAAAACCACAAGTGACAAAACCCAGTATTGTCACTAAATGCTTATTCAAGAAACACTAAAAAAAATTTAACAAAACAAGTTAGAAAAAGTCATGATGAAGAAAGGGGGCTGATTTAGGAGGCTTTCTGAAGACTAAAACCTGAAAAAAAGGTAAAGTGGGTGGGGCTAGGAGACTGTTTTAAAAAGAATGAGGTCCTTCCAGTCAAATCAACACAAAAGTTAGAAGCAAAATTCCAATAATAACAGACATACCTCTGGACTACCAAAGAACTCAGTTCAAACATTTTTTTATAACTCTATAAGCTTCAAGTTCCTTTGGCTGTAAATTATAACTGAGAAACAGTCTTAAGTCTTTTTTGCTGACATTTTCCCAACGAAATCTAACATGTCAGCTACTCTTGCCTTGGAAATAAGGGCCACACAGGTGTTCAGCCTTGTGGCTTCAGTGACAATGTCTATTTCCCTGAACTTCATTTTATGTTTACAGTTACTGCTAATGGAACTACAAGTGGGTCAAGTAATTTTAATTGTTTGTTACGCCTGATCCTACACATCCATGAATGCAAATTTCTTCTTTCAGGAGTTCTACTTTCAGAAGTTTTTTAAGTCATCAAAAAAACAAACCACAGCTTAGTTCCAATTACCCTCTCATTCTTTCAGAACTGGAGAGCAATTACTCTATCACCTGCAGTAAACAAAAGATAGTCTAATTGAACCTAAACTGTTTTCTAAGGGGAAAAAGAACATAAGTAGGATAGTTACAGCTTCCTGAAGACAGATGGAAAAAAGATATTAGACTCCATGTTTGTGTAATTAGTAATAACTGGGGAGACTATCACCAAAAGAGTAAACTAAATCAAAGAGAAGACATTATATTTTACATGTTACAAAGTACTGTTTTGTTCTTTGGTTTATAGGGTAATTAAGCTCACGTTTCCTGTTGGATAGGGTGCCTACATTTTCATATATTCATCAATAAAAATACACCTAAGCCTGAAAGAAAACATGCTTATATGCTTATATTTTGTGTTTATACATGTTTATCTTGCATTCTTCTTTCGTTTATAAAGTCTATAAACATAAGAACTGCCTTCTACTTCCTCAACTCTTCCTTAAAGACTAGGAAAAAGAAATGTATACACACAAACATGCTGATTTTTAAAAGCTGTTTAAAGACAGCAATGCAACATATGCTTTGGATGATTAGGGTCAATACAGTACTCAACAATTATGTTAGATTTGTGAACCTTCAATTTAATTTCAAAATTACTGTCTGTGACATAATAATATACATACTTAAACCAGTTTTCTTCGTTGTTTTTGTTTTATTTAAAAATATTTTTTTTATTAAGTAATCTCTATGCCCAACATGGGGCTTGAACTCATGACCCTGATATCAAGAACTGCATGCTCGATTGACTTAGCTAGCGAGGAACCCTGTTTGTTTTTTAAAGATCTTATTTATTTATTTGAGAGAGAGAGAGAGAGAGAGTGAATGAGAGAGAGATCATGAGCAGGGGGGAAATGGAGAGGGAGAAGCAGACTCCCCACTGAGCAGGGAGCCTGATGTGGGACTCGATCCCAGGACCCTGGGATCATGACCTGAGCTGAAGGTAGACGTTTAACCAACTGAGCCACCCAGGCGCTCATCCGTTGTTCGCTTTTTTTAAAGACAGTTTTCCCTAGGCTTATCTAGGAAACATTCAGCAATGGCTTTCAGGGTTCTCAAACTTTGGCATGCATCAGAAGCACCTGGAGAACTTTTAAGACACAAACTGTTGGGCCCCAAATGAATTCCAATTCAGTGAGTCTGGGTGGACCTGATAATCTGCATTTTTAAAAAGTTTCCAGGAGATGGTGATACTGCTAGTCTGGGGACCATGCTCTAAGAACTAACTTTAGGTTAATGGGTTTTTTTTTTTTTTTGAATGTTCGTGGCAGCTTTATTCCAGATATTGATCTTGGGGAATGGATACACAGACTGTGGTACATTTAACAAATGGAGTGTTGCTCAACAACAAAAAGGAACAAATTCGTGACACAAGCAACACCATGGGTAAATCTCTAAAACATGCTGCATGAGAGAAGCCTTGCGTAACGCAGTATGCACTGTATGGTTCCAACTCTATGAAGTTCTAGAACAGGCAAAACTAATCCATGGTGGAAAAAATCAGAGTAGTAGCTGTCTCTGCATGTTGGGTAAGAGGGCAGATTGAGGAACATGAGACATTTTGGGATAATAGTAATGTAATTTTGATCGGAGTCTCCATTAAACAACTGTGCACATTTGTCAAAACTCGGAGAATGTTTGCCTAAAATGTGCATATATCATTGTGCATACCTAAAAAAAATAGCTGTAAATAAAATGAAACTATTTAATGAAGTGCATGTTGAAGTATTTAGGGGGAAGTGTTCTTAACCATGACTACACAGCATAATAACAAATATTACCAGGAAGCATGTTAAAATTCAAATATGTGCTCCTCCCTCCGTCCTCTCAGGTCCCAACCTAACAAGTAAATCAGTCTCAGAGGTAGAGCCTGGGCATATGCATTTTGAAGAACCGCCACAGGTGCTTTACAAAACAGTTGGCAGGCCAGATTAGGCCAGCAGACTGTAGTTTATTGACTCCTGGTATTGATGAATAGCTTAAACAAACCAACAACTACTTATCGCTATACTTCGTGTTGTAACAGAAAATAAACCCACTATTAATACGGTTTTCTGTTCCCTGATGCCAACAGCATTCTTTTTTTTTTTTTTTTTTAAGATTTTTATGTATTTACTTGACAGAGACAGAGAGAGACACAGTGAGAGAAGGAACACAAGCAGGGGGAGTGGGAGAGGGAGAAGCAGGCTTCCTGCCGAGCAGGGAGCCGGATACGGGGCTCGATCCCAGGACCCTGGGATCATGATCTGAGCCGAAGGCAGATGCCTAACGACTGAGCCACCCAGGTGCCCTGCCAACAGCATTCTTAACAGATAACACAATCATCTCTAAAATAACACACTGCAATATTAGTCAAAGGGTAGACAAACAGATCAATGGAACAAAACAGAATCCAGAAATAGACTGACACATATATGGTCAATTGGTTTCAATAAAGTTGAGAAGATAATTTAATGGAGAAAGAGAATAAAAGAAATGGGACTGGAACAATTAACTTGACATCCATACCTATGCAAAAACATGAAGCTCAGCCAATACTTCATATCACATACAAAAATTGATGCAAAATGGATCACAGGTCTAAATGTAAATCCTAAAGCCATAAAACTTACAGAAAAAAAGGAAAAAAACCTATGAAAATCCTGGAACACAGAGATTTTTAGTGACACAAAAAGTAGCATAAAAGAAAAAAAAATGATAGGGGTGCCTGGGTGGCACAGTCGGTTAAGCATCCGACTCCTGGTTCTGACTCAGGTCACATCTCAGGGTTGTGAGATTGAGCACCTGCTTCAGGCTCTGCACTCAGCATGGAGTCTGCTTGAGACTCTCTCTCTCCCTCTCCCCCGGCCCCTTTCCCCTATGCTCTTGCTCTCTAAAATAAAAATAAATCTTTAAAAAAATGATAAAATATGCTTTATCAAAACTAGAAACTTCTGCTCAAAAGACACTTCAGAGAATGAAAACATAAGCCACAAGACTTGGAGAATATGTATCTGATGAAGGATTTATATCCAGAATGTCTTATAACTCAATAAGGAAACAAGCAACCCAATTTAAAAAAATGGGCATTTCACCAAAGGTATACAGATGGTTAACTAATAAGCACGTGAGAGAAACTCAATTCATTAGCCATTAGAGAAACTGAAACCGCCCTAGGATGCCTTCATATACCTATAAGATTGGCTAAAATTACATTCAAAACAATGCTAACAATACCAAGGATTGGCAAAGAGACGTCATAACTGAAAAACTCTCATACACTGCTGGTGGGAATGCAAAATGGTAGACTCACTTCAGCTGTTTTTTGTAAATTTTATAGTTAAATATACACTTACCATATGACTCAGTCCTAGGTATTTACCCAAGAAAATTAAAACATGTCCTGACTGTGAATGTTTATAGCAGTATTATTCATAATCACCAAAAACTGAATATAAGTGTTTATCAACTGCTTAGTGGATAAACAAAACTTCCATATATCTATACAATGGAATACTACTCAGCAATAAAAAGGGATGAATTAATACATGCAATAGCATGGATTATTCCAAGTAAAATAAGCCAGACATAAAAGGCTACACCATACTATAAGATTACATTTATACAGCATCCTGGAAAAGCACAACTTCAGGGACAGAAATCAGATCATTGGTTGCCAGGAGCTGGGAAAGAGATAAGAGGATGGACGAAAAAGAAGCACAAAGGAACCTTCTGGAGTGATAAAAATATTCTGCATCTTAATTGTGGTGCTGGTGGTTATTATATAAGAGTTTGCACTCACTAAAGCTTATAGGACTGTACACCTAAAAGGGCTGCATGTTACTGTGTGTAAATTTTACCTCAATCAACTTAAAATAGAAAGGAGATATTCATGGTGGCGAAGGCTATGCATATGTGAAAGGAGAAGGGTTAAATGAGAAATCGGTATACCTTCTTCTCAATTTTGCTATGAACCTAAAACTGCTCTAAAAAACAGTCTATTTTTTAAAAAATAGAAAAAAACATGGTTTCTTTGAAAGATGCAATTTGAGAACACACTGTTCGTTTTTTCATCCATGGTTTTGTTTTTGATAATAACCTCATTTTACAGACTCTCCTGTGCCCACCTCATCTGCTGCCAAGATACACAAACAATCCCTAATATGTAACTACAACCCCTTCCTCAACTGTCTACAGTTGAGAAGAAGAGAGAAATCTTCAGCCAGATACCCCAAACTTGGTATGTCCAACTTAAATCACTGTCTGAGCCTCCTCCTGTATCCTTTTTATTTTTTTTAATGAAGCTCCATGCCCAGTGTGGGGCTCGAACACACAACCCCAAGATCATGCTGTACCGACTGAGCCAGCCTGGTGCCACCTCTGCTTTTTTTTTTTAATTAGTGAATTGCACTACTATCCACTTAGTGGGCCAATGAAAGAGCAAAATCACCCTTCACTCCTCTCATTCCCACATTACTCATAAATCCTACTGATCCTTGCTCAATTGTGCATTTTTTTCCTTCTTCTCTCTGCATAGGTAATACCACAGGACAGCTTATGTTCATTTTACATAAGCCTTCTATAAAGACAGGATTATATGTACGGATAATACAAGGGCCATATTTAGATTTGTGTCCATCTCCATGTAAACTAGAGTAAGAGAAGGAGGGGAGAGTACTTAAGAAACAGTCCCAAATTGAGAGAAAAAAACAGTAAATATAAAGTAGCCAATTTAGCAGCTATTGTAAACACAAACATAAATATTTGCAAGGACAGAGACTGCATGATGAATGATTTATTCATAATTCTGCTTACAAAGCAGGGTGGTAGTAAAAACTGGGGATAAGAGTTGGCTTGTGACACATCTCCAGGGGGCACCATTCACATACAGACCATGTGAACAGCAACCCCTTAAGGGTTGGCTGTACGGAGTATAGTCTGTGGAGCTGTACTTAGTAGTCCTACTTGAGCTCCACAGTAAGACAGAGCTGAGTTTGGGACATGGCTCTGACACTAACTCTGTTGGCTCTGGGCTAATTAACCTCTGGGAGCCACAATTGCCTCATCTCTAAAATGAAGGTGTTAATGTCTATCTCACAGGACTATCATGTCATGAGGGTTCAATGACACAATAATAACATGATTACAGGACATTTACTGTTTATAATTCAGGCACTGTATGTAATTTTTACAGGAATTATCTCATTTCTCACATCACAGTACCTGCCAATTAGTAAGCATACAATCAGTATCTCCTTACCCCACTTTCAGCTATTAAAAAAAAATTTTTATTTTTAAGTTAATTTCTACACCCAGCCCCTACACGTGGGGCTTGAACTTACAACCTTGAGATTGAGTCGCATGCTCTACCAACTGAGCCAGCAAGTTGCCCCCCACTTTCAGCTATTTCTAAATAAACTCTGACCCACCTACTGGAGTTGAAGTTTGAAAAAAACAAATAATAAGTTAAAAAAAAAAAGTATTTGTTCTACTTTCCATTATCCAGAGAAAACTAAGAACACACCTATTTATGTGAAAGACCCATTACTGGAATAACATCTGTCCTTTCTAAATATATCAAATAAAAGTAATAATTTATATGGTAGAAGTGGCTACAGGTCTATTTCCTTAAGAGCAAAACTGCATTTATAGAAGCAAGGGACAAAATGTTTCAAAGGCAACAGCCAGAGTCATTTCCTGGTGTTAATTTTCTACTCCTAACTTTATAGCCCCTGTTTCCTGTCACCGCAACAATACCAGCCAGGTCCCATTTGATTTGACAGTTATCCAAAGCTACCTTAGGCAGTTTGGGATCTTTTTACAGTAGAGATTTTGTCTTCAAGAAAGCATGCTTAGGAAATAACAGTGTGCACTTGAGAAAATCATAGACGATCAGAAAATTAAAGACAAATTTTGATGACCTACAGTTCCACTACTTGTGTCAGACTGTAATGAAAATATAAATGACAATGGTTCAGACAGTAATTTTACTCAGCTTCGGTGTAAAAACTAAGGCATTTTGAAACAAGTATATAAAGCTCAGTTTTATCAGAAAGCAAGGCACAAAATAACCAGAAGTCCCATTTGGATCCTGGAAAAGTATCCTTACTAATCTCAAATCCACTCACATACTTGTTCTGTGATCTTTGATAAATCACTAAATTACTTTGTGCCTCATTTATAAACTGCAGCTGTTTTGACTATCCATCTCTTTATCTTACTGTGTGAAGGAATGACCAGAAAAACAACCTAAATTACCATTAGGAATTATTAACATTAATTTAAAAAGGGAAAGGAGAAGGAAGAGTACCTTGTGAACTCATCCTAAAAAGTCAACTGAAGACAGACCCAAAGTATCTGTGACTGTGTTGCAAAGTAATGGGATTATGACTGGGTTTTACTTAACTTTTCTTATTGTCTGAATTTTCTGTATCAAGCACACATTATTTTTATAACTTCAGAAAACAAAACAAAAAAGGCTATTTGGGAGAAAAAGAAAAGTACATTTAATTCTACCATATGCAATGCTCCTGACCCTAGGCCCTTTATAATTCTCTTGATCTTTCTACACATTACAGACTCACTTGAGTAATTCTTAATCATTCTTTAAGGTTTTGCTAAATTGTTACCTATGCTTTGCTCTTCTAGGCAAAAGTCAGATTGTCATATAATTCTGTTCATACCTACATTCTAGCACTTGATGAATTTTATCACGATGACATGGTTACTTATGTGTCTCCCTGCCATCGCCCTCATCCCCTTAATTAAACTGTGTGTTCATGGTTCAGTTACTTTGCTGAATAAAAGATCTGCATTAGAGGACAAGATCACCTGATACTAAAAACAAGTAATATCAGAAACTGAGAAGATTAGTTTAGGCAATTCTAAGTGAGGAGTGACTTTTGTATCAGCTATTTTAGTACGGTTTGGCAACTTGTTTCCAACTAAAATAATGTCCATTGGATTTTTCAAGAAGAAAAAGATTAAAATAAAATTTTAAATCCTCTAACTGAACTTTCCACCAAAGAAGTATTAGCTCATCAATGTACCTCCAACCAATATTTATAGAGTATCTTTGGTTAAGAACTAAGGGTATAAGATTCCTACACCAGAGGAGTCAGGTAAAGAAAATACAACATGTTCTGAATTTATGAAAAGTTCTCCAATTTTGATGTGAGTTGTCAAACCATTTTATGAAGAAAAATACCTGTTTTTTTCCTTTATAACTACACCATCACATAAAGCCTTTCTATAAAGGGCTTAACTAAAGCATTGTCTTCTCCAAGAAGGCTTCTCAGACTCCTCCCCCAAGCTGAGATAGGTTTCCATCCTCTCTGTTCTATAGCACCCTTTGTTAATCTCTACCGTAGCATATATCTATTAAAGTTGAAAATTAAATACAGCCACAATATCTCTACAGCTCCTCCATCAAGAGGTATAGTCTATTTCCCTAAACCCAAGAATCTGGACTGGCCCTGTGACTTGCTTTAACCAATAAAATGTGGCAGAAGTGACACCCTGTAATCTCTAAGCCTTAGCCTTAAAAGATGCATTACGGCTTCCACGTCTGCCCTAGGACCACCATGCTGCTGTGAAGAAGTCCAAGATTAAAGACCACACTAAAAGATTCAACCATCCCAATCCAGCCCAGTCACCAGTCAATGTACCAGATCAGTGAAGTTACATGAACCAAAACAAGACCAGCAAAACTACCCATGCAATGGACAAAATCATGAGAATAAATTGTTTCAAGCCACTCAATTCTGAGGTAATTTGTTACAAAGAAAAGATTAGTGCACACTACTGCAACAAGGATCCTAACAACTATCACCTACCCTAAGCTATAAGCATCTTGAAGATAGGAACCATGTCCAATTCATCTCTTTTCATTCAGCCTTTTAAGAGCTTCTCTTTGTGATGTTTGCCAGTTTCACTGTTATCCTGATTGGGACTCACACTGTTCCCTGAAGTGGAGGATTTCTGTCTTATCACTTCTGGAAAATATTCAGCTATTATCTCAAGTAACTCCTCCTCTCCCATTCTAGTCTATTTTCCAAGTAACTTCTGCAGATTCATTTGGCAGGTATTTGATTTTCTCTTCAGCCATGTCTAATCTATTTAACACATCAGTTGCACCTTTAACTTCACTAGCTCTAATTTTCACTAAGTTTGCGTGGTCTTTTAAAATTTTTTGATAATTTTGTTCATTTCTAATATTTTCAAATTTTTCTTCAAATCTTCAGTTATTTAAATATTTATCTTAAAGTTATAGCTAATAATTCAAATGCCCGAGTTTTGGTGAGATTTGATCCTGCTGTGGTTTGCCTGTTCTTTGCTCTTTGTAAATTCTGGATTATCTGATATTCTTTATTAGGGTAATCTGTGGTAATACCACGCAGCCTAGGTGGCAGGCATGTCCCTCCAGAGTAGTTCTGCAACTGACTCTGTCAGGTACCCTAAAAGTATTACCAACCCAGGAATATTCAGGTAGTGTAAATTCAAACCCCAAATACCCGAAGGCAAGCCTACGGGTACAAATTCTCAACAAGACTTCCCTCTAAACCTATGTCCATGCTAAGAAGACTTAAGCTAAACCAACTGAGGGTTCTAGCGGGGAGGGGGTGGGGGGATGGGTTAGCCTGGTGATGGGTATTAGAGAGGGCATGTACTGAATGGAGCACTGGGTGTTATATGCAAACAATGAATCATGGAACACTATATCAAAAACTAATGATGTAGGGGCACCTGGGTGGCTCAGTCGTTAAGTGTCTGCCTTCAGCTCAGGTCATGATCCCAGGGTCCTGGGACTGGGCCCCGCACCGGGCTCCCTGCTCTGCGGGAAGCCTGCTTTTCCCTCTCCCACTCCCCCTGCTTGTGTTCCCTCTCTCACTGTGTCTCTGTCAAATAAATAAATAAAATCTTAAAAAAAACAAACTAATGATGTAATGTATGGTGATAACATAATAAAATTAAAAAAAAAAGAAGACTTAAGCTAAGTTTCCTTATTTTCTTCCTGTGATTGTAAGTTATCTTTTCCAAGTCTATCCTTTCAATTAGGATGCATCATCCCCTGAAGGTGCTATATAAGGAAATCTCAGTTTCCAACACCCCTCTCTGTAAAACCCAAAGCCTTATCTCTTACCCAATTTATCTATCAAAACCCATACCTATGGGTCATAAAGAATAGCAAATTCCCCCCAGTACAGCCCCAGTGTCGGCTTTTATGTTTAGTTTTGGCTTTCAGTGTCCCTCTTTGCTTTTGTTCCTTTGGGATTTCTTTATTTTCTTAAGAATAGAGTTATGAAAGGGTGTTTGTTATATTTCATCCAGCTCTCCTAAATATTTTGTATTGGGACATTTTTGGGTTTTCTAGGTCATCATATTTCCAAAAATGGGAGTTGTCAGCCTCAGTACCAAAAAACAGCATTTGGTAGATTACTAGCTGTCAACTGAATAGTCAACAAAACACTCAGGACTTCTGGCATGGAAGAATGACAGGCTTTTAAATGTATTTCCTAAATCCACTTCAATTTTAAAATCTAGTAGTAGCTGAAAAAACAAAGTTTCAAAAAGATGAGTGAGCATCACGGAGCAACATGCTGCAGTAATCCCATCATACTTTACTTTGATCTCATAGACTGAACAGTAATTGTATTACTTTCTTCGCTTACCAGTTCTACATACAATAAGCCAATATACTGTAGAGATGTACTGAAAATACATAGAGGAAACATTTTAAATTTGTAGAGCATATTGCTCAATTTCTTTTCAGTAAACAAGACAGATGACAGAGCAAGAATAAAAGTTCTCTGGAGGAGCCCTGAGGGTCCTTCCCATTTACCATAAATGATTCATCAAATTAGAAACAGGAAGAGCAAGTCAAACAATACTTCAAAAATTAACAAGAAAATTTTCAAGTGAAAGAAACCCAAAAAGAGAAAACTGACCTATTTGCATGTGTACTTGTTCATGCTATCTTCCTTCCTATTACAGAAACTGTTCCTAGGCTAACCCTTCCACTCACACAACAGAAAACCTTTCTCCCTAATCAAAGACTTGGCTCTTCCCTGGTACTAGTAATGTCCCCCTCTTTACTGAATAACTCCCATCGGTGCATTTGTTATCATAAAATCTCTCACTGCAATCCCTATTCCTCTTCACCTACCATGCCATATTTTTTTTTTTTAGCAAAAATCCTTAAAACAGTTGTTATACTATCACTTCTTCCTCATCTACCATTTACTACAAAACCCACACGAATGTTAATGATCTCATCTCTCTCCTGAAAACAAAAAAGCAAGCAAAAACAAAAACAAAAATACCCTTCTTAAGGATCACCCAGGTCTCTCCTGTCTTTTTTTAGTCACCATCGAAAGCAACCTCTCAGCAGAATCTAACATACCTGGTTATTCCCGCTCTCTTGAAATACTTTCTTCATCTCTCTTCCAAGGCATTCCAATCTCCTAGTTTTCTTTATATCTCACTACTTATATCTTCTCAGTCTTCTCTGCTGGTTTCTCTTCATCTCCATCTCTCAATGTTGAAGTACTCCAAGAATCAGTTCTTCACTCAACTCTTCAGTTTCTACGCTCACTCTGTAGGTGATCTCATCTAATCCCATAGCTTTAAATACCATCTATATACTGTTGATGCCAGCCACAGTCGCTCCGGAGGATCAATCTCACACAATCAACTACTTGACATCAAGAAATGGACATATAACAGTCATCTCAAATTTAATATGTTCAACTTCTGATCCCTCTAACCCAATCCTGGTCCTAGCTCTTTCCATTTTAATAAATGGCACTACCATATACCTAACGGCTCAGGCCAAAAACTAGGAATCATCATTTATTTCTTTGTCTCAAATCCCACATATAAATTGCCCACCCTATCAGTTCTACCTTGAAAATATATCCTGAATCAGACCACGTTCATCTTCTAATCTTAAGCCAATGTTATCTCTCCCTTTAATGACTAAAACAGCCTTCCATCTGCTCTTCTTGCTATCAGGCTTGTCTCTTTATTGCCCATTCTCCATGGAGTAGGCCAGATATAACTCATGGTTTTAAGCATATTCACAGATATGTGCAATCAACATCAAAGTCAATTTAAAATATTTTCATCATCTCAAAAAAACAAAACAAAACAAAACACCAACCACCACCATATCCTGTTAGGTATCAACTCTCCTTTCTCCTAATAATTCCAGACCTAAAAAGCAACAACTAATCAATCCTCTGCCTCTAAAGATTTGACTATTCTAAACATTTCATATTAATAGAGCCATGTAATTTGCGGACTTTTGTGACTTGCCTGTTATTTAACATGTCTTTGAGGATCATCTATGTTGTAGCATGTATCAGTACTTCACTCCTTTTTATGACCAAATAATATTCCATTGTATACCACATTTATCCATTTAGTAGTTGATAAACATTTAGGTTGTTTAGCCTTTATTCTGTGGGTTGTCTTTCTTCCTTTGTCGCTTATGCTTTTGGTGTGGTTATCAAAGAATCCACTGCGAAATCTGAAGTCATGAAAATTTACCCGTTTCTTCTAAGAGCTTTACATTTCTAGCTCTTACACTGAAGGCTGTAATCCATTTTAAGCTAATTTTTTGTATATGGTGTGAGGTAAGGGTACAACTTCATTCTTTTGAGTGTGGCTATCCAGTTGTCCCAGCACAATTTGTTGAAAAACAAAAAACCCATTCCCAATTGAATGCCATTAGTAAACCTTGTCTAAATCAGCTGACCACAGAAATATGGTTCTATTTCTCAATTCTCAAATGTATTCCAGTGATCTATATACCTATCTTTATGTCAGTACTACACTGTCTTGATTACCACTGCTTTATACTAAGTTTTGAAATTACAAAGTTTGAGTCCTCCAACTTTGTTCATTTTCAAGATTATTTTGGCCTACCCAAGGTCCCTTGCAATCCAAAATGAATTTTACAATTGGCATGTAAACGTCTACAAAGATGTTACCTAGGATTCTGATAGATTGCACTGAATGTGTAGATCAGTTTGAGTAATGCCACCTTAACAGTAAGTCTTCTGAGCCATGAACACTGGATGAATTTCCATTTATTGAGATCTTCTTTAATGTCTTTTAACAATGTTTTACAGATTTCAAAGTATAAGATTTGCACTTTTGTTTAACTTAGCATTATTTCTTCTTTTTTTTTTAAGTAGGCTCCACGCCCAGTGTGGAGCCCAATGTGGGGCTTCAATGCGTGACCCTGAGATCAAAATCTGAGCCAAGATCAAGAGTTGGACACCTACCCAACTGAGCCACCCAGGTGCCCCTATTTCATTCTTTTTCATGCTATCATAAATTGTTTTTTCATTGTTACTTTAAGATCGTTCATCGTGAGCATACAGAAAATTGATTTTTTTTGTATACTGACCTTGTATCCTGCAATCCTGAACTTATTTAATAATTTTTTACATTTCATAGGGTTTTCCAGATATAAATTCATGTCAACTGCAAACAGAGAGTTTTTACTTCCTTCTTTCCAACCTGGATATTCTATTTTTGCATGCCTAACTGCCCTTGTTGTACAATGCTGAACAGAGGTTGCAAGTGCAGACACCAGGTCTTGAATCTGAACTTAGGGGGAAAGAATCTACTCTTTCACCAGCAAAAATGATTTTCACTGTGAGTTTTTCATAGATGCTGTTAATCAGGTTGAGAAGTTCCATTCATAGTTGATTTGTTTTCTACTTCTTCATTTTCATAAAAAGGTGTTTTTCCTGTGCCTACTGAAAATGATCATGTGGTTTTGTTTTTGGTTCCACTGATATGTTATATTACATTCACACATTTTCAGTTGTTAAACCAAACTTACATTCTTGGGATAAATCCCACTTGATCATGGTATGTAATCTTTTTCATATACTGAATTAAGTATGCTGGTGTTTTGTTGAGGACTTCCGTGTCCATATTTAAGAGATACTGACATGTAGTTTTCTTGTGATGTCTCTAATTTTGGCATTGGCACAGCATCATCCTTATAGATTTAGTGATAAAATAGTCTCTCCTTTTCTATTTTTTGGGAGAGTTTGTGAGGAACTGGTATTCTGATTTAAGCACCTGGTAGAATTCAGGAATAAAGCCATCTAGGCCTGAGCTTTCTTTGTGGGTACATTTTTTATTACTAACTCAACTTCTTGTCATAGGTCTAGTCACACTAAGTCTCATTAGTATTTTTCTAGAAATGTATCCATTTCAATAAATTCTCTAATTTTTTGGCATATTACTATTCCTAATAGGTCTTTATAATCCTATTTAATGTAAATTTGGCAGTAATGTCCCCTCTTTCAGTTCTAATTCTAGCAATCTGTTTTTTTTCTTGGTCAATCTAAAGTGATGCCAATTTTGTTGATCTTTTCAAAGAGCCAGGTTCTTGTTTTATTAATTTTTGTCTATTACTTTTCTGTTTCACTGATTTCTGCTCTTTTATTTCCTACTTTGGCCTGTTTTACATTTAGTTTGCTCTTCTTTTTCCAATGTCTTAAGATGAAACATGAGGTTACTGATTTGAGATTTTCCTTCTTTCATAATATAGGAATTTATAAGTAGAAATTTTCCTATATGCATTTAAGCTCTATCCCATACCGTCTGCATGATAGATCTTTTCCCAACTTTTTATTTTAAATGTTTGTATCTGAATTTAATGTGTGTCTCCTGCCAAGGGCATACAGTTAGATATTTTTTTTATCAACTGACAGTTTTCTTTTTTATTATATTGCTTAATCCATTTTGTTATTGATATAGTTCAATTTAGGTGTGCCATTTTGCTTTTTATTTTTTATGCAACGATCTTACGTATTTTCCATTCCTTTATTCCTTTACTGCTTTTTTAGTATTTCGTGATTATTTTCTAATATAGCATTAACATTTCTTTAATGATATAGATACACACAAACACACACACACCACCTTAGTGGTTGCTGCAGAACTTGCCATACATATCTTAATTTATTAGAATCACTTTCTAATTTATACTACCTTAATTCTAGTAAGATACAAAAAATTATTCAAATACAGCAGTATTCCCCCCATGGTATTATTATACATACTGTATCTATATTACAAAGCAACACATTTTTATAATTGTTACTTAATTCTGTGTTTTTAAAAAAGATGAGAAAACAAACATTTAGTTATATTAATTTTATCAATCCTGGTTCTCTTCATTGGCTCTTGTAGTTTTGAATTACCATATTAAGTCATTTACTAAGCTGTAATACAGCTCTGCTCTGACCTACCTTGTTTTTCTATGATTGGCAAACAGATCATATTTCTGTATGTTATAGGTACAATATATACATATTGTATATATAATGCAAAAGAGAAAAAATGTATTCATACTGTCTTTATTATTACACAGTTACCCTTACTGGTGCTATGGATTAAAATTACTGTTTGGGGTCACTTGCTTTTGGCCAGAACAACTTCTTTTAGTATTTCTTGTAAGGTGGTTCTGATAGTAGTAAATTCTGTTTTTGTTTATTTCAGAAAGTTTTTATTTCATCTTCAGTTTTGACTAACAGTTTTGCTAGGATTCTTGGTTGACAGTTTTTTCTTCGAGCACTTAGAATGTCATCCTATTGGCTTCAAGCTTCCACTATTTCTGCTGAGAAGTCAGCTGTAAATCTTACTGAGTTCCCCTTGTAGGAAATGAATCATTTTTCTTTTGTTTCAAGATTTCCCTCATCTTTGGTTTTCAACATTTTACTAAGATATGCCTTTTTTTTGGATCTTTCTGAGTTTATCTTAGAGTATGGTGAGCTTCTTAGATGTGTATTGTTTTTCAATAAATAAATGTGGGACTTTTCAGACATTATTTCTTCAAATATTTTTTCTGCTCATTTTTCTCCTCTCCTCTGAAATATATATATATATATGAGTATGTTATTACAGCTAATAACATCTCATCTTTCTCTGAGGTTTTGTTGTTTTTTCTTTCTGTTCTTTGGATATTTTACTGATCTTTATTAATTCCTTCTTTTAGGAGTGTCTGGCTGGCTCAGCCCATAGAGCATGTGACTCTTGATCATAGGGTGGTGATTTCAAGCCCCATGTTAGGTGTGGAGCCTACTTAATAAAGAAGTAAAAATAATAAACATTGTTTAATTCTTTCTTTAAAAAAACATTTGTTATGGTATACTTGATGTACACTATATGTCATCTTTGCACAGGGGCCATGCTAATCTTCTTTGTATTGTTCCAATTTTACTATGTGTACTGCCAAAGCAAGCACATGTACATTCAAATGCACATAATGTAAGTGTGCACTTTAGTGAATTTTGGCATATGTATACACCACAACCACATACGTATACACCACATATCCACAATGCCCCAAACTCCTTGTGCCCCTCTGTACTCCCATTCTTTTTCCCCATCCCATCAACACACCCAAGCAACCACTGAACTGCTTTCTGTGATGACAGGTTTTGCGTCTTCTAGAATTATATATAAATAGAATGTGCAATATGAGAATTTTGGGGGGGCTGGTCTGTCTTCTTCCACTAAGCTTATTTTGATATTTCCTCATGATTGTGGTAATAGTTCATTTTTAAAAAGATTTTAAACACTTCTCGCATTTTATTTATGAAAAAATCTGTGGGTCTTTTATTTTTTACATATTTTTCCAACTTTATTGAGACTTAATTGAAATAAAACATTAAGGTATACGTGATTTGGTATGTGTATATATTGTGAAATGATTGCCACAATAAGGTTATTACATCCACCAACTCACATGATTACCATTTCTGTGTATGTGGTGAGAACAGTATTCTCTTAGGTACTTTCAATCAATTATATAATATAGTATTGTTAACCATAATCCCAATGCTGTACATTAGATCCCCAAAACCTAATAATTGCACAACTGGAAATTTGTACTTTGACCAACATCTCCTCGTTTCACCTACCATCACCTCCTGCCCCTGGCAACCACCATTTTACTTGAGTTTAGCTCAGATTCCACATATGCATTGTGGAATGTGAAATATGTTGTGTTTTTGGTTGTTTCAAGATATTTTTTGATTTCCCTTTTGTTTTCTTCTTTGATTCACTGGTTGTTCATGAGTATGTTATTTAATTTCCAAATATTTGTGATTTTCACATTTTCCTCCTGTTATCAATTTCTAACTTCATACCTCTATGGTTAGAAAAGATATTTGGCATAATTTCAGTCTTCAATTTGATAAGATTTGTTTTGTGACCTAACATATGATCCATCCTGGAGAATGTTCTGTGTATGCTTGAGAAGAGTAAGTATTCTGTTGCTGTTGGATAGAATGTTCTATTTATGCCTGTTAGGTCCATTTGGTCTAAGGTATAGTTCAAGTCCAATGTTTCCTTATTAATGTTGTGCCTAAATGATCGATCCATTGTTTAAAATAGAGTACTAAAGTTCCCTATCATTGTATTGTCTATTTCTCCCTTCAGATCTGTTTCTTTTGCTTAATATATTTAGGTACTCTGATGCTCAATACATAGATATTTACAATTGTTACATCTTCTTGATGAATTGACCCATTTTTCATTATATCCTTTTCTTCTTATAGTTTTTTTATTAACATTCTTAGTTTATTGATCCTCTCATGAAAAATCTGCACAACCACCACAGATAAAGCCACTGCAGCATCTTTACTCCTTCTGTTGTCCAATCTCCAGCTCACTTTTCGCCAGCACCAACATTGGCTTTTGCAGTCCCCCTGACTTTCTTCATTCTGTTCTTGCATTCCTTTCGCTGTTTCCTTGATGTCTTTTTCTTCTCATACAGGCCATGTCTTGCAAGTCCGCGTTTGGGTTCATTTTTCTTTGCATAATCCAAGGAATCATAAATCATGCCAAAGCCAGTTGTCTTGCCACCACCAAAATGGGTTCTGAATCCAAATACAAATATGACATCTGGTGTGGTCTTGTACATTTTGGCTAGTTTTTCCCGAATTTCTGTCTTAGGTACTGTTGCCTTTCCAGGGTGAAGAACATCAATGACCATCTGTTTCTGCTGAAGTAGTCGGTTAGTCATGAACTTCCTGGTCTGGATAGTTACTGTGTCGTTCATGATGGCGGCGAGGCTTCAAGCAGCCAGGGAGGAAAAGATCTTCTTACAGTTTTTAACTTAAAGTCTATTTTGTCTGGTATCAGTGTAGCTACCTTTGCTCTCTTTTGGTTTCCATTTGCATGGAATTGCTTTTCCATCTCTTCACATTGAGTCTGTGTGTGTCCTTAAGGCTGAAATGAGTCTCTAACAGGCATAGTGGGGGTCATATTTTTTATCCACTTAGCACTATGTTATTTGGAGAATAGAATTCTTTTGCATTTAAAGTAATTATTGATAGGTAAGAACTTATGATGCTATTTTATTGTTTTCTCATTGTTTTAAAGTTCCCTTGTTGCTTTCTTCCTGTCTTCCTTTGTGAAATGAAATTTTCCAGTGGTATACCTTGATTCCCTTCTTTTTATCTTTCATGTTATCTACTGTAGGTTTTGCTTTGTGGTTACCATGAGGCTTACATAAAATCTTACTGATATAACAGTACATTTTACGTTTGTAACAACTTTAATCATATACAAATACTCCACCCTCCCCCCCCAACATTTTAGGGTTTTGATATAAAAATTTAACTTTTTATATTGTATATTCATTATCACTATAGTTATTTTTAATACTTTTATCTTTTAACCTTTATACTAGAATTAATCAACACACCATATTACAGTATCAGAGTATCATGATTTTGACTACATACTTACCTTCTTCAGTGTTTTATATCTTCATGTTTTTCATTTTACTAGCTAGTATTCTGTCATCTCAGGTTGAAGAACACCTTTCAGCATTTTTAGTAAGGTTTGATGATGAGTAATTCCCTTAGTTCAATTTGGGAATATCTTTCTCTCTCCTTCATTTCTGAAGGACAACTTTACTGAATAAAATATTCTTGGTTGGTTTCTTCAGCACTTTGAGTGTATCATCCCACTCTCTTCTGGCCTGAAAGGTTTCCGCTGAGAAATCTGCTAACAGACTTACCAGGATTCCCTTGTCATGTGATTTTTTTTTTTCTCTTGCTGCTTTAAAAACGGTCTTTTATTTTAGACAGTTTTATTATAATGTGTCTTGGAAAGAATTGCTTTGGGTTGAAATCTTGGGGAAAACTATAAATTTTATGAACTTAGGTGTCCAAATCTCTCTCCAAATTTGGGAAATTCTCATTCATTAGGTCTCTAATCTTTCAACCCATTTCCCCCTCTCTTCGTCTTCTGGTATACTATAAATGCATAGATTATTTTTATGGTATACCATGGTTCATGTAGGCTTTCTTCACTCTTTTTCATTTTTTTGTTTTCAGACTAGATAACGTTAAATAATCTGTCTTCTACTTCATAATAATTTTTTCTGCTTGATCCAGTCTGCTGTTGATTTCAATTGCATTTGCTTTCCCTAAGGTGGTGATGACTGCTCAAGCATGTGGTTTCTCCCAATCCCACGGAATCCAGTTTCTACGCATACTCACTGGCCATCTGCAAAGGCTCATTATGACCATTCTTGCCCTCAGAGGCATGCACAAGAAGGCAGTCACTGGGTATGGGTGTGTCTGAGTGAGCTGCACAGAGCTTGGTGGTACCCATAGGCCAGCTGAAGTGATCAGTACGGGAGACAACCTCAGTGGCTCCGGAGTAATTTCCTGACAGAGTTCCCAAAGCAGTTAATAAAATGTGTGTTCCTTTGATATGTTCCATTCCCAGCCTTAGCTGTTGTTCTCCCAGCATGACTGTCCACCCCCAAGTTGTGTAGTTCACAACCCGATATTCTGGATAGAGTGAGAAAGAAATGGGTTTTGGGAGTATCCCACATAGCTGGGGAATCCAGCACCTGCTCTCAATTTCCCACATGGAGAAAATCATGGGCAGAGAAAGTCTCTATTGGCATTGAGTTGTGCTGTCTTGGGGGAAAGGTGACACAGGTAAAGTAAAACAGCTCCATTTATTGTCTTCAATGGATCCAATCTTGGATGGTTTTTCCTCCAAGTATGCTGAAACCTCTCTGATGGACCCCTGGACTCCCACAAAGGCACTCTCGTCCATGAGTGATTGTCTAAATCACTGTTCTTTGAGGGTTGGATAGTAAACTTCATCCTGAAACTTCTGAAAACACCTCTCATTAATTCTTTCCTTTGCCAGCTGAAATTTACTGTTGAGCCCCTCTAGTGAATTTTCTGTTTCAGCTACTGTGTTTTTCTACTTTGGAATTTTCATTTGGTTCCTTTTTTTATAATTTCTATCTTCTTAATGATACTCTCTATTTGATATGACTTTGTCATCATACTTTATTTTTTTAAGCATGATTTCTTTTAGTTCATTGAACTTAATGGCTACTTTGAAGAATCTATTAAATCCAACATGTCACTCTCATAACCAGTATCTGCTGCCTGCTTTTTTTTTTTAAATGACATATGGGTTATTTTTTCGTGTTTCTTTGCATGTTTCACAATTTTGTGTTGGAAACTTGATATTTTAGATAATATGTTGTCCTAATTCACAGTACTGGTCTCCCCACTCTGGGACTTGTTATTTTTTATGCTTGCTTGTTCATTTAGTAGCTAGATAGCTTATTTTCTTAAATTCTATGCCCCTAATTTCCATAGCATTAAGCCTCCGACTTGCTCCCCTGAGGAGATTTGGCTTTGCCTACAGTCATCCTGAGATGACAGCAATTTTGGAAGAGTGCTTGGTCTCTTTCTCTGACCACACCTAGATGTTAAACTCCACTAAATATGGCCAATTGCCTTATAGTTTTCACCAATGAACGTGGGTATAAACTACTCTACAGAATAAACTAACCAAATTGACATTACTTTGAAGGGAGAGTTTCAGAGGTCCATGTCTGAGATTTGTTCTGACACTAAGAGTCAGTCTCCTAGTAAGCCTATACTTAAATCTGTATGTTCAATCAATCTACCAATCTCCTCTCGAATTACCTTTCACCACAAGCTCTACTGTTTCTGAGAGTACCCTTAGGCTTGAACTTCTCTACATTCTGCTGTAAATAGCGTCAGCTTCTCTGGGAAGGGATTAGGAGCTGTTTTATGACCCCCTTCTCACTACAGGGAAAATCTGTGAGCCATAGCTGTGACGTTGGGAGATGGACAATAGCATGCTTTACTTTGAGTGACATCCCATCTTTAGAAGCTGAGTACTTAGTGGTGATGTAGTAGTCTCAGGTCTTCCTGGTTTGTCTGTAGTGGTGTGGAACCACTACTTTAAGAGGCTAGGGCAATTGGACTCTCAGTATTCTAAGCAGCACTGTGCCCAAAGTAGAGCCTCCATCCCAAGAATGAGGACAGGGCAAAAAAAGGGAGCCCCCATCTCTGAGTCACACTTGGCTAGCAAAACGTAGCTGGAGACAGGATGAGAAATGCAATTGCCCTATTTCCTGGAAGATGGCCCTCCAAGTGGGGGTGGGGGTGGGGTAAGAAATTCTGTCTTCTTGATTGCACTGATATGGAGTTACCATCTTGCTCAGCTGGGATAGGTCCGGGAAGCAATGGGTCTTGGTGCAAATACCACATATTCTTTACCAAATTTTAGTAAATTTCCTTGAATAAATGTTTCTTTACTTGCTATATATCCTTCAGAACATTTCCAAAGACTGTAAATCGTTGTTTTTGTTTTTTAATAATTGTCACCAATTTTGCTAAGGAGTAGGTCCACAGAGCTCCTTATGCTGCCATGCTGGAAGTCTCTTTCAGCCATTGAGCTTTTTAAAATGTAAATCAGATCATGTCCCCATTGAAAACTCTCCAAAAATTTCCTTCACATTTATAACACAGTTCAAGTTTCTCCTAAGCTCTACAAAGTTCTACACGATGCAGCCTCTGCCAACCACTGGCTATCATTCTTTACCACTTTTTATGTACTTTATTTACTCTGCTCTAATTTCTGTCCTAACAAGGGTGGTCCTCTTCAGGGTCTATCTTCGATTCCCTTTAAAAAGCTGTCTTCCTAGATTTCTCCATGGCCTCCTTCCCCATTTCATTCAGGTCTCTGCACAAATGTCATTTCAAGATATTTTCAAAAATAGTACCTGCCCTCCATTCTTTACCCATGTATCCCACTGTGATTTTCTTTACAGCACCTAAATTTACTTAACCTATTCATTTTCTTACGTGCTTAAAGTCTGTTTCCCCCATTGGAATAACAACTCTAAGAGAGTAGGGGGCTCTGCAATCTTATTCACCACTGTATCCCCAGTATTTAGTACTTGGCACACAGTCAATACTCAATAAATACTTGTTGAATGAATAAACATAAACAAGAACTGAAATATTTTTAAAGCTATTTACATCTTAAATGACATTAACAGAGAATATTTTTATTTATACCCATAAAGAGAATGATTAAGAGTATGGGAAAAATAGTTGTTCATTTGGCTTAGAGAATATAAACAAAGTGGCCAATATCCAAGTATTTAATATTCAGTTTCAGTAATCCTAAAACTTATTTTTATAAATAGCACTGCTGACCTGCCCTTGCCTTTTACACTACATACACCAGACCCAAGAGAAATAATCAGCTCTAATTTAAAGGGAAAATAAAAACAATACTAAAATGATAAATATACTACGACCACTAGTTTTGACAATTGGGGTATTAGAAGATTTAGAAGCTAATCAAATTGGAAATCCTTAATCAAATACAAATTTGTCACTGTCACTAATTATAAATAAAAGTCTTTAGCATTAAAAAAGTTAGGATATTACTTCCATTTTTTCAGTTTCACTCCATATACCTTCCTATTACAGGCCAAGTTTTGCAATGCGCTTAGCAAGGCTAAGCAAAAGAATCTTAGGTTATGGAGTTTTACCTTGAGTCCTGTTTTCTCGTCATCACTTCCATTATTTGTAGATGGTGTCTCATCTCCTTGCCTGGAAACCAAGACAAAATCTTCACTATTAAGAGTAGATACTGAGTCTGAGGAGACACTGATTTTTCCAACAGAAGCCTTGTCATCCATGACTCAAGAATGAAGCTCAACTCATGAATGATTAAATATTTTAAAAATGCCTGAAAAACAAAAACCATAAAGATACTCATATAGAATGTCTGCCAGATATTCAGTTATGCTCTAATTCTTACAAAATACATATGGAAAAACTTAAAAAAATACTTTCAAAATCTTTTCCCAAGACTTTCACTACATACAACTTAGGCTTTTTACTCCAGATAATGAAGGAATCTGATGCTATTCAGGGCCAGGATATTTCAGATTAAAAAAACAAAACGAAACAATAAAACAGATTCCCTTGAGAATAACTGCCTACCTACAGTGATTTCTTTGGCATATGTTACAACTCTATTCTTGGACTTCAAAAACTATTAAGTACTAAACTTCTGTTTTCTACCCTTTAATTTGTAAAGCTGTACACATAAATGAAATTGAAAGCACACAAGACAATAAGGTTTTTCTAATGTTACTGATATTTAAATTTAAAATATTAACAAGATGCTTTTAAGAAATAAAATTTTATAGTCACACTCAAGAGAAATAAATTCAAGGCAGAGCAAGCAGAAATTCTAGAGCTGGGAAATACCTTACATAGCAAGAAATCAGAAATCCGTTAAAAACTCAATCTTCCCATCCCACAGTTTCTCAAGAGTTCAACTCAACATGAACATTACCAGTAAGTTTCATGCCAAAAATTCCCAGCAAGAAGTATAAAAATACGTCACTTATGAAAAGCCACTCAAATATTTATTGACTCCCGGAATAAAACTTAAACTCATCTACCATTTAAAAACCTGGTTCTGAATACTTTATGGCAATGTTCCCATTTGGTTGCCAAAACAGCAAGAGAATACAATATACTCAGAAAGCTTTAACCAATAAACAGTAGTAGTTCTAGCTCTATGCTCATCTTGTACCTCAAAGAGGTAAAGGTGCTGAAGAGTCTATTTAATCTCTCCAATTAACAAGTCCTGATTTATGCTTCGTGTTTTCAATTGAACATATATTTATCGAGCATCCACCATGTGCCAAGCACTATTTTCCCTTCAAAGGCTCACAACTAGATAAACACCTGACAGCAGGAATTACACAATCCTTCAGCATTACAGTTCAAAAGAAACTGTTAAACAGATAAGAAAATGGCAACCCCAAAAGAAGGTAATTTACCTAGGCATAACTAAGGATGGAACCCTTACTAATGCTACTTACTTCTTTCTATTTAAACTAATTTCCTTGCTTACATGGCTATCACAGCTTTACATTTCATAGGACTAAATTTAAATGTATAGTGTAGCGTTCAAAGACACTTCAAAATGTACTTTTTGAAAACTTTTTTTAATGTAGTTTTGCTTCATCCATTCAATGAATACTCACCAAGTGTCTAGTGTATAAAGGATAATACATGGTAAGCAAGAGAAATTAAGATTCTTGCCCCAAAGGAATGTATACTGTAGCAGAGAACAGAGGCGCATTGAACAGATTAATAGGTACAGATTTAGGGTGAAGAAAACTATGGGAACATGTTGGGAGAGGGATTTAGACATGGAGAGTTAAGGAATATATTCACCTGAAACTAGTAGGATATTGTATGACAATTATACATCAATAAAAAAAGAGAAATATATTAGAAGAGGTAATGTCCTTACTAAAGATATACACTTTAATACATCCATGTATTTGCCCTCATTGGATCCTCCTTCTAAAGTGGTTTTCTTGGTTTTGTACTCCATTAACTCCAACTCAACATTCATGATCTGACTCCCCTTTTCCTAGTAGCTTGCCAATCTTCATCCCAGAACCAAATAAACTGCTTGCCTTATTTCTGCTCCTATAGCATCTTACATTTTTATAGTACTATTGTGATGTATTACAATTTGATGGCGACTGCCTCTTAATTTACTCTTCATATTATTTATTACACAGATAAGGAAATTGAGACCTAGACAGATGGTGTAACTTGTTCGAGGCAATGGCTGTAATGTAACTGGTTAGAGGCAAAAGCAAAAACCGGGCCCGTTATCTCGTATTCCAGAAGCTATGCTCTTTCCGTCAGATTATGATACCTTTCCAACGCCACAAATTTGGGCCTTGTCCCAAAACCCTCAGTATTGGGTAAAGGAATCTTTATCTGTTGTAGAATGTGCTAGTACTTTAGGCAAGGTTTTGGAGAACTAGTATTTTAGGCAAGGTTTTTCATGCTTAATTAGATTTCCATTCTTTTAAATTGTGATTAATAAGAGCAAAGTGCCTCGGAAAGTTCTCTAAAGCTATGATCTGAGACACTGCTTTCTATGATACTCTGGACTCAAAAAATAATATACTTTGATATTTAAACACTATGAAACTGAGAAGACTTGTCCGACTCAAAGTTCAACCTATTTCCTTTGAGGAGAAGACAGGAAAATACACTTTATAAAATACTTTACTATTTGTTTTGGCACCTGTAAAAAACTGAATCACTCAGTGGGAATGAGGTTTATCAAAACATGAAGCAGTACAGGAAAAGTTATACAAGATTCCCCTTCTCTGGCCTCCACAATAAAGAGGTGTCCCAGAACCTAGTGTACTCCTGGCAAAATTGTATTCATAATCTCTCTCTTGAGACCACAAGGGGTAATTGTTTTGTTTTTAATCCCTACTTATATCATTTACCACAAGAAGCCTCCTACTGTAATCCTTCATCCTTCAGACTGCAATTCTAGATCTAAACCTCACGGATAATAGAGAACAAGCTTCTTCCCCCAAATATCCTGCACTACCATCTCTCTTCCTACTTTTCCCCATAATATCCATCACCATTTGACACACTACGTTTTAATCATTTGTTTTTAAATATCACGTAAGCTAGAATCTAAGTTCCACCAGGGCAGAAATTTGTGTGCTTCATTAACTGCTGTACCTTATCACCTGGAACAATGCCTGGCACATAGCAGGTGCTCAAATACTTGCTAAAAAAATTAGGATAAATGGCAAATAAAGATGGAAAAGAGCAAGAGCCACCCAATGAAAAGATCTTTTACTGACAGTAAGAACAGAAGTCATATTTGTAATGGTAAAGCACACAATTAAGAGGAAAAACCCAAGTTAGAATACTGGTTGCACTACCTAACGTGAGCTTTGTCATAATAAGCCTTAGTTTCCATAAGTGAAAATGATGTACTATCTACCTCACAAAACTATTATTAAAATTACTAAGGAACACATGTACATCTCATTTAATAACAATCACAAAACATTGTAAGCACCCAATAGTTACATCTTTTTAAGCTAACTTCCAATTTTAAAAGAATTAACAACTATCAGGGCACCTGGGTGGCTCAGTCAGTTAAGCATATGCCTTCAGCTCAGGTCATGATTTCAGGGTCCTGGGACTGAGCCCTGTTGTCAGGCTCCCTGCTCAGCAAGGAGTCTGCTTCTCCTTCTCTCTTTGCCCCTCTCCCCTCTCGTGCTGTCTCAAAAAGTTCAATAAAATCTTTAAAAAATAAAAATAATAAAAATTAACAAGTATCAACTGATTTAGGTAATTCAGTTTAGGAAACACAATACTAGGACAAAAATATATAGCTTTCCTATTTTCCATATTCTAATTTCTTTATATCTAAATAAATGTGAAGGAATACTCAAAAAATGTTTTATCTTTGTGTAATACTTTACAGATTACTAAAACATACACATTCTTTATCTCATTTTATCATCCTAACAATTCTATAAGGTAGACAGAGTAAGGATGTTTATCCCATTTTAATAAGATAATATACATATATGCACTCTGGTATTGGTAGGCACCAATTACTTCCTTCTTTTATACAAGTGACAACCTAGACCCTAGCATGTCTAGTTACCAACAGGGCCAGGTTGGTGAGTCAAGTTCAAGGATGTTTCCTTCTCTATCTCCTTTAATAAGTCAATAAGTCACTTTTGTTTAATTATGCAGCCTCCTGCATCAAACCCAAAAGTTCAATTGTTATATTTTTCATAACTTCATTACTTTTATCCTTATTGAGATATAAAAGATCCCTAGAGGTTTTCTGATTGAAGATTGTCTCATGGGGGAGCCTAGCTGGCTCAGTCAGTAGACATGGTCGGTAGACATGTAACTCAATCTCAGGGTTGTGAGTTTGAGCCCCATGTTAGGCACAGAGATTTAATAAAAAAATTTTTTTAAAGGGGTGCCTGGGGACACCTGGGTGGTTCAGTCGGTTAAGTGTCTGCCTTCAGCTCAGAACATGATCTCAGGGTCCTGGTACTGAGTCCCACATCGGGCTCCCTGCTCAGCGGGGAGCCTGCTTCTCCCTCCGCCTGCTGCGCTCCCTGCTTGAGTGCTGACAAATCTTTAAAAAAATAATAAATAAAAAATAAAAACAGGTGCCTGAGTGGCTCAGTCAGCTGAAAATCCAACTCTTGATTTTGGCTCAGGTCATGATCTCAGGGTTGTGGGATCAAGCCCCGTGTTGGGCTCCATGCTCAGTGTTGTTGAGTCAGCTTGGGATTCACTCTCTCCCTCTCCCTCTGCCTGCTGTTCCCCCAGCTCGTGCTCTCTCTCAATATTTTAAAAATTAAAAAAAATAATAAAATTAGTCTCATGATGTTTAAACTGTTTACAAAGTTTTTGCCTAAATTTACTGTTTTGTTCCCTAAGTGACAAATTTATGCTTAACTATGTACTTCTGCAAAGATCATGGCAAATAATGCACCTCAGTCTTGCCAAAAGAAGATTAATTTCCATTCTCAATCTCCTCTTTCTTAAACACTTCAGAGACCCAGCTAATGGAGAGTAAATGTGAACTGGGGCGCCTGGGTGGCTCAGTAGGTTAAGCATCTGCCTTCGGCTCACATCATGATCTCAGGGTCCTGGGATTAAGCCTCATATCTGGCTTCCTGCTCAGCAGGGAGTCTGCTTTTTTTTTTTTTCCTTTCTCCCCACCCCCGGCCCCTCCCCACTGCTTGTTCTTTCTCAAATAAATAAAATCTTTAAAAAAAAAAAAAAGAACTGCCCATGATAAAGGCTCTTTTGATAGTCCTTCAACAGCAGTGGGCTCTTGGATAATCAGTGTTTACTTTTAAAAAACTTGAACTCGTTTTTTGTACAGAGTACAATCAGATATTTGTATGTTTCTAGTTACTAACATTCAGAGTAACATAAACAGTTAACTTGCAGTGGCATGAATTTGCTGATGTACAATCAGTAGAGGCAAAAATCACCTCCCAATAAGTGACCTACCTAACTTGATAAAAGAGGTATGAGTGATACTTGTAATTGAACTTGACATGCTTGAGACAAAATGTGCTAGTTCCCAGCCACTATTCTAGGGCTCTAATTCATCTTTATTTCCCTAAACTCTTTCTTCCTAAAGTAGTATTAACTGCCTCCACCTCTACCACTTTCAATAGGACACTCCAAAGAGCAGTCCCTCTCAAAAATCTGGCTCCTCTCTCTCTCACCAACCCTTACTGAACCTCCTCTTTTAAAAACTTAATTAAAACCTCATCTGTGGGGGTGCCTGGACGGCTTAGTCGGTTGAGCGTTTGCCTTTGGCTCAGGTCATGATCTCGGAGTCCTAGGATCAAGCCCCATGTTGGGCTCCCTGCTCAGTGGGGAGTCGGCTTCTCCCTCTCCCTCTGCCCCTCCACCTGCTCCTTCTCTCTCTTGCACACTCTCTAATAAATAAAATCTTAAAAAAAAAAAAAAAAAACACCTCATCTGTGGCCCTGGGTATTTTGTTTACCCTCTGAGCATCATTTTTAAAAGGAAATAAATCAGTCAAGGTCAGTACAAACTTTCAAAACCCAAAGAATTTTTCTTCAGTTTTCATCATCTTCTACCACCGAAATAAATGAAAATGCTGACCATTTCTTTATTCTAAAACTTTTTTCTTGCTTCCACTTTCTACCTCTGACTACCTTTTCTCAGCTGTCACTTAAGTTTCCCTTTCTTCTGCCCATTTTTTTTTTAAAGATTTTATTTATTCATGAGAGACAGAAAGGCAGAAAGAGAAGCAGGCTCCCTGCGGAGTAGGGAGCCTGATACAGGACTCAATCCCAGGGCCCTGGGATCATGACCTGAGCTGAAGGCAGATGCCTAACCACTGAGCCACCCAGGCGCCCCTCTTCTGCCCATTCTTTAAGTTCTACCCTGTTCCTCTTCTTTTTCCACTTTTCCCTGGCTCTTATTAGCTCACACACTTATGACTTTTTTTTCTTTTGGTATGCTGATGATACTCATAGCTCTATCTCTCCTCTCTAAATCCATATGGGTATTTTTGTTACGTTTTTCTTTTTTTTTAAGACAGGGAGGAGGGTGAGGGGAGGGGCAGGTAGAGGGAGAAGAGAATCTCAAGCAGGCTCCATGCCCAGCATGAAGCCCAACGCGGGGCTTGATCTCACAATCCTGAGATCATGACCTGAGCTGAAATCAAGAGCGGAACACTCAATCGACTGAACCACCCAGGCACCCCTGTGTTTTCCTTTCTATTTAGTATTAAGTGTCTGACATGTGCCAGGCACTCTGTATAATGTTACGGTGAGGAGCAATAGGTAGTCTTTTACCTAGGATAGGCTTACAGTGGTACAGAAAATGGGACAGATGAACAGGTAATTATAATATAGTGCTTGGTATAACAGAGGTATGCAAAGGATGTATACACAGGATAGCTCTGCTACATGTGTTCATGACCATCTCAAAATCAATTCCATGTAAACCTCTTGTCAGTCACACAAGCATATTCCTTCTTCCTCATAGGTTCCCTATCCTGGTTAACAACCACTGATCCAAGACAGAGACGTCAAAAAAGTCCTTGACTCATTTTCTCTTTCTCCCTGGAACACTAATGGATTTTAGTTCCAAAACATACCCCAATCTTATTCCTTCTTTGCCATCCTTCATGTCACAGACTTGTGAGTACTTCATTCTCTTTCAACTTAGCTAAAACATAAGTCTCCTTTTCTAGACCCTCTCTAGTCATTATCAAAGTCCTGCGGCTAATATCTAAAATTTAGATGTGATCATATATCCCACCCCTTCCTCAAAACCTTTGACTGCTCCTGACTGAAAATAGAATAAAATTCAAACTCTCTGTATCATTACTCTTCAAAATATGGAGACAATCTATCATTCTAGTCTCATCTCCTTCTATCAAACCATACCAGAAATGCACCAAAATTGTCATGCATTTTTATGCTTTCAAGCCTTTGCTCACATTGTTTGCTAATCTAGGAATATGTCTTCATTTCCCCACATAGTCCTTCTCCCTCACCAGCAATCTTATGGTACAATCAAATCTCCAAACTCCCCCTTTCCCTTCTGCAATATTCATTATTTCTCTCTAGGGCTCCTAAGGCTTTTGTTTGCTTTTTAATTCTATCACAAAATTATAGCATTTATCACACAGTAAAATATCATACCTCTTCCCTGCTCCACTGTATTGGTTGATCATTCATTCCAGAAACAATTACTAAGTACAAATCACTATAGTAAATGCTGGGAAAACAACGAGCACAGATAGTTCCTGCGAACTATTTGTGGACTGGGATCTTGGATTTTATTCATATTATCTTTATATCCTTGTTTACTAGCAGCACTAAATAATTTTGGTTGAATAATACTCTTTAGACAGTGTTTAACTGGTAGGAGGACAAATGACAAATCGGCTATACTACATGCATGTGACTTGGGGATATGAATATGGATGGCAACTAGAATAAAGAGACTCAAAAAGAACTACCTTTGAGTGTGCCTCCCTGACTCTTCGTTAAGTTCACAACTATCAAGCTCAAAACTAGTTAGCATCGAGTCAGAAAATATACCTTGGATTCCCTTTGGACCAAAACACTCTCTTACCACTTCCTTCCTAATACCCATCATTTTTGTTGCTCAACCAGTGAGCAAATGAGTACAGCTTTAGGGAATCTTAAGGGGGATACTTAAGTCATCTTGCTAAATATAAAGAGATAATAATTATTAGTTCCTACTGCCAATTATATGGGCCAACATGGTACTAAAAAGCTTTATATGCATTATTTCTAATATTCACACAAACTTTGACAGATAGATATTGACTTCATATGACAAACAAACTGAGGCTTAGACCGGTTCAATAGCTTAAGTTCACAGATAAAACTGTAGGTGCCTCTGTCCTTTTCTGGAATGCTTCTCCTTGGTGTCCTTATCTCCATTCTCCCCCCATTCTAATCCACTTTTTGTTAGATACCAGTTGTATCCGTCTAAAACACAGACAAGATTACACTCTATTCAGAAAAAGACAAAACAGGAAGGAAGAGAATCAAGTCTCAAAGATGCTGTAACAGGCCAATTCCTCTCGGTTTGTAACCCTTTAAAATTAAACAGTGTACAAAGAAGTTTTTTTTTTTTAATAACACTATATTAATCTCAGCTTTTTCTTTTTTCCTTGGCTCAGATGTTTGTTTCCCTGCACTGGTTTTCACATGAATTTCTCACAGCCTAGCCCTGGGAAGGGTGGAACAAATCTAACAAAACTCAATGGAAAATCATCCCTTCTTTATAAAAATAAATTCCTTTCCACCACTACTAATTGCTAAACAATAGATGTGTCTTTGTTGAAGTCTAACACTGAATTTGGAGGCTGTTTCTTTGAATTATTCTAGTGAGCTAAGAGAACCATATTAATTTAAGCCTTCTGAATAATTTCAGCTTCGCTTAAAAAACCAGAAACAAAAGAAAACAAAACAATCGTCTTGGGCCTACAGCACTTAAAAGCAAGAAAAACCAGCTTCTCTAAAAGTCATCATCAGGCAAATTTTAACCTGCAATGCCTGTGACAATTTACTTCAACTATAAAGTGATTCTTTTAGTTCAATTCCAGATAAACTAAAAAGGATAACTTTTAGGAATATAAAAATTTGTAAGATAGAAGGATTTACTTTAATTTTTAAAAAAGATTTTAAAGTTTTAATCTTGTTAAATTGTGGTTAAATATACATTACTATTTTAGCCAATTTTAAGTGTAGTTTTGTGGCATTGAGTACATTCACACTACTGTGCAACTCTCACCACTATCGACCTCTAGAACTCATCTTCCCCAACTGAAATTTCGTATCCATTAAACACTAACTCCAATTCCTCCAGGCAACCAACACACTATTAATACTTTCTCTATGAATTTGACTATTCCAGGTACTTCATAAAAGTAGGGGAATCACACAATATTTGTCCTTTTGTGGCTGGCTTATTTCATTTGGTATAATGTCTTCAAAGTTCACCTGTGTTATAGCATGTGTCTGAATTTCCTCTTTAAGGCCGAGTAATATTCTATGGAATATATGTACTAAATTTTGTTTATCCATTCATTGGACAATACAAATTGTTTTTTCTTAAAGATTTATTGAGGGGGGGCATGTAGGGCTCCATCCCAAAACCCTGAGATCATGACTGAGTCGAAATCAAGAGTAAGATGCCCAACCGACTGAGCCACCCAGGTGACCTGGTTAATACAAGTTTTTAAAGCCCGACTGTAACATTATATGATCTTTAGGGTAAAACTCACAAAATTAGTAAAGGGCCCAAAGAAGACAACTAGTATTTCCAGAGTTACTTCTCACTTTGTCATAATAAAGCTTTATTAAAGTTAACAGTCTGGTACAATATTAAAAAAATGAGCTCCTTGGTCCTTCTGGATGTGACTTAACCAATGTCGTAGCTTCAGTTTTCTCATATGTGAAATGAATGAACATTTTCTATTCTTTTGTGATTGGGAGGAATCAGAAGGGGGGGGATGCGAGGTGCTGTCCAATTCTAATCCATGATGTAAGCATTAGTTCCATTTCCGCAAATGAAGAAACAGAGTCTCAAGAGAGAGTAGTAGCTTACCTTCAGTCATATAGTAAGTACAGGACTTAGGATATCTATGTATTTCTGATTCCAATGTTCACACTCACTCCCCTATATCTTGAAGAGTACAAGAGGTAAGAAGAGGGGAAGAAATGCACATAAAACAGTTCATTTAACTCTGAGCTGATTATTTGAATGCAGTACTGTTGACAGCTAAAAATAAATAAATAAGTAAACCATGTAGGTGATTTCTCCATGTTCTTGTGGATATTTCAGGAAACACTAATTTTTTTCCAGAACTCAAGGTATGATGACTTTATGCCACCTCAACACAGTATCTCCAAAACTAAATATTTAAATTATTTGGATGCCATTTCTACACTAGAAACCTACCTCTAGGAACAATGAAAGTTAGCTCATTCACAAAGTCAGATTATATGTCTGACCTCCCTAGTACAGATTTGAAAAAAATGTTTTTTCTTTTTCTGGAACAGATTCCTAAAGCATAATGATTTAGTGTTTTGTAAATCTAAAAATATGAATATTTTTTAAAATTTATTTGAGAGAGAGTGACAGAGATAGCGAGAGAGTGCATAAGCAGGGAGGAGAGGGAGAAGCAGGCTCCCACTGAGCAGGAAGCCCAAGCAGGGAGCCTGACATGGGGCTCGATCCCAGGACCCTGGGATCACACCCCAAGCCAAAGGCAGATGCCCAATCGTCTGAGCCACCAAGGCACCCCTAAAAATATGAATATTTTTAAGCAACACAGGATTGTCCAAAGACTCTCCCTCATTTTAGGAAATTAGTCAATATAGTTCCTTCTCATCCACAGTGAAGAAAATGAATCTATTCCACTTAGAATATCAACCTGTCTATACTTCAGTATGAAATGTTTACATTATTCATTTCTCCTTAAAATATGTGAATTTAATGCCAAACAAGCAAATTATCTGATAGATGACCAAAGCCTAAGATGAATACAGAAAATATGGCTTCTCTTTTGTATAACCCTCCCCCCCCCTTTTTTTAAAGATTTTATTTGAAAGAGAGAACACAAGTGGTGGGGAAGGGCAGGGCAGAGGGAGAAGCAGGCTCCCCGCTGAGCAGGAAGCCTGACTTGGGACTGGATCCCAGGACCCTGAGATCAGGACCAGAGTTGAAGGCAAATGCCCAACGAACTGAGTCACCCAGGCACCCCCTTTTCTATAACCTCTTTTTTATTTTCAGGGAAAAGTGTGTAGGCAAACCACAAATGTTTGGCAGATCCACACCTGTTTTCTGCACCTTCTGATATAAGGTGGTCAGAATTACACAAGGGTGGTGGGACATGGGACAAGTGTGTTGAATAGGGGACGGGCAAACAATAAACATTTCTTACACATCTTGGAATAGGCACTGTGTGAGAATATTAAAAAAAGTACAAATACTAAGTTCCACAGATGTTTTTAAACCTCTGAAAAGATTGTTTCTCACAACCAAAAGCAAAAAATTAAGGAGATTTGTTCCTGCTTAGGGAATAATTTTGTAAAGAAATATTAGCTTTTTAGGGGCGCCTGGGTGGTTCAGTCATTTAAGCGTCTGCCTTTGGCTCAGGTCATGATCCCAGGGTCCTGGGATTCAGCCCCACATCGGGCTCCCTGCTCCACGGGAAGCCTGATTCTCCCTCCCCCACTCCCCCTACTTGCTGTTTTTGCGTTCGACATCTCTCTCTGTCAAATAAAATCTTCAAAAAAAAAAAAAGAAAAAAAGAAATATTAGCTTTTGAGGTTAGAGAGATTTCAGATTTTTCTTCAATTCACAGAGAATTCAACAGGTTAACTATGATAAGGATATAACCATTTCTCTTCTATAGATGTATCAGAGGTCTATTCATAGAAAATCGTGTGTTACAGAAGAGATTTACATGACATGTTCCTACTCTTACATTGCCAGAATCCGTTTATCAGCATACTTCAAGGGTGTAAAAGAGTTTATTACCTCTACAATAAAAATATTAAAATGATTAACTCATGGCTCTCCCCAGTATTATACAAATGCCCATTTAATCCAGTTTAGCCTTGCATGCTGTCTCTTAATACCCATGATGATATTTAAGATATGCTCCCAAAGAAAGATTCTGCATATCAATTCCTTTTTCTGATACAAGGGGCATCTTCAAAAAAAGGAAAACAAGATTATAACCACAGGTTGTTGGTTTTAATTACCAAAATATATAAATAAGGGAACATATAATAAATTTTATATATCATATATAAAATAATTTAATGTATATTTATAATTTTGTATAATATAAATATTACATATGAAATATAAAATTTTATATATTTATACGTTTATGTAATATATTTTGTATACATATAATATATATAAAAATTTTTATATATGAATTTTACATATATAAAATAAATTTTTTAAATAGTCAAATTGTTAAGCTTTACAGTTAATAACATTTTGTTAAAGTTATCACAGGCACTAGTTTGCTAATGTACCTAAAGAAATAACAGATTTTAGCACGGAGAAAACTGTATTCCCACAAAGATTAATGGATTCCGAGGAGTGGTGATTTATAACATAAAAAGCTGATGCAACCTTAATTGGAGATATGTAACAACCATGCATGAACTCTATGAGAGATGTGGACCTCCCAATCTGGCAGCACAGCCATACAATTAAGAAGATACACCTAATGCTTTAGAGGCATGGTCATATATACTATTTAATACCAGGTATAAACTTAAAAATAAGAGCTTTAGTTTTACTATTTAGCGATCCACAAAAAAAGGAATTTGGGGGGAAAGTCAGGCCTGATAAAACTCTACTATGCTGGAAAGAACAATCTTCAAAAGAGTCTCTCTGATCTACCTCAGAGATACTGGTTGCTTTGAAAAGAGGGAAACTTCCAGGCTAAATTAGTGTTCGTCGTTACTTGCAGACTGCCATATTTGTTCACTTTTTGTATAGGAAGAGAAACAAGCCTGTTAGCGTCAACAAGAGTGGTTATAAGTTTAAATGTATATCCAGTGTTGTTTTCTAAAGAATCAAGATCTCTCAGAAACACAGAACAGGAGGTGGGGGGCGTGGGGGATGGACCAGGTAACCAATTTATGTAAAAAAGAAACAGCTTTTAAGTTGATACCCACTGACTTTGAGTCCTTGGCCTTGGATTTTCTTTGGGATCTAACTATGGAAAACCAATAGAACCAGGCAGTTGCATACAAAGCACCCAAATGTCAGCCAAACCCTTCTTTATGTATGTTGGTTAAATCAGCACTTCTTCGATATTTGAGTTCTAACTCCATGAAAGATTATTTATGAGTTCACTTATTCCACATGCTTGAGAAATCTAATCATACCTGAGTATACTGAAAACTACAAAGATATTATGGGTAGCCTATGTCAGAACCTCAGCACACCACTGTCTGTAGACACTCAACAGTAGCACTGATTTAAACTAATTATTTTCTGAAGCCTGTACTCAATGATCACTTGTTAAAACAATTACTGTGAAATGATGAGACCTTCAAAGTAGGTTACACATTAGCTGGAAACGTGCTCAATAACAATGACTTCTTAAAAAGAATGTGGGCTGTAAAGTTTAGCTGGAAATGTATGCAAAAAAGGAAAATGACTTCTAAAGAATCTGGGCTGTAAAGTTGAGATATATTTGGAGAAACTCATGTCTCTTCATGTAGATAATGTGCACAATACACTTCAATATGTAATGTAAAAGGTAGGAAACAGGTGTCTTCACTTTTATAGTGTCCCACTAAATTACCATTTAACCCAAATTAAGCATGTGTAAACTGCTAATAAAATACTATGCTAATAAGACCAAAATGCATAGTTGGTAGATTAACTATCCAAACATATACCTTAACACCAATGACATAAGTTAATCACTGTAAACTGAGTTATAAGATTGAAACAATGAAAAGAAGTGCACTACAACATAGCAGTAGTTCAATTTTAATTAGTAATTTGAGTTAATTTGTATTCAAGCTACATGTGAATTTTAAATGTTACTAGTAAATACAAATCAATCATGGATGCAAATATAATGCAATGTGAGGTCTATAAAGAACATAACGCTCTCCCATATTCATTTTCAGTTTCTGTAAGTAAACTCTACTTAAAAACCTTCAATATATATAAAATAGCACCCTATACATGTTGAATTGAGGCCAACAGGTCCTTCGTTTAAAAAAAGTTAAATGTGTACTTCCTTGGCATTTAAGCTTTTTTCCAACTTTTCTAACATCAGTTTAATGTGATAAACACAGTGCAATTCACCCTCCATTGTTTTCTTTTTAAATAAACAAAGCAGCTGGAAACACACTTACTACACTATTCCAGTCACATGTACGTGAACACAGGTGTTTATATGGCTGAAAAAATATCAAATGGTGAAAACCTGCCCCTGACAGTTTTCCCCCCAACTAATAAAAACCACAAAAGCCAAAAGATTTCAAATTCAAGTTGGAACACGATTTTAAACTAACGAAGCACTAGTAGCATGATCACTTAACACGGTCTTCTAGGACATTTGCTTCCAGGATAAAGTAATCCCCGAGAAAGCTTAAATACGGAGATGCCTGTAAAAACAGGTGCAGATGCTAACAGTCATTAGAAACATTAGGGACCAAAGTAGTACTAGGCAATGGACAGCGAACTATTGCAAGTCTGGGATTATCCTCTGGCTCAACACCAACCCTGAAGGTTGCTGAGACTCAAGACACAGCAATGAGGTATTGGGAGCAGAGACTTAAAAGACATGGGGAGAGCGAGACACTAACTGCAGGTGGGGAAAATGAGACAGAAAGATCACTACAAGCTGGCAGGCCAGCACTAAAAGAAAGCAAGTCTTTCAAATTTGGCGCAGCCCAGGAAGCTAGTTTGAGGCCCAAGCCAGCTGAAGTCACAAATACAGGCCCAGGTGGCAATGGGGAGAAACTGAGGCCAGATTCCCAAATAGGACCTGGCCCCAAACATGAAAGTCAAGAGACAATCCGGCTTTGCCTGGGGGTCAGAGGGACTGCCGCAAGCGCAGGACTCGGTAGACAGACACCCACCCAGACAGGGGGAACCGGTTTGGGCAGGGGCTGAGAGCGCGTTCCCGCCTGCGCATGCGCCCTCTCCCCTCCGCCACAGCTCCCCCTCCCCCCAATCACGGCTCCCCTCAGAACCCGGCTCGTCGAGGGAGGTGAGCGCAGTCTGGCCGGCCCAGCCCCGCGGGATAAAAACACAGCCTGGCCCCGAGCAAGGGCTGTCACAGGATCCCCCGGGCCTTGATGGATAGGAGGGTGGGAGGAGGAGGAGGGGAAACGCGGCCCTACCCGACCCGCCGTCTCCTCCTCCGCCGCCCGCCGTTCGCCGTCCGGGAGGCTCCGCCGCCTGGGCCTCCCCAGCCGCCCTGCCCCCGCCCTCCCCGCCCCCTACTCACGTGAGAGTAGCTTCTTCCGCCCTCCGCCCCGCCTCCCACCCTATTTTTATAGGCCTGCTGCTAAGCCGAGCAGCCCCATTGGCCCAACAACAGGCGGCGAGGGCGTACTTCCTTTCCTCGAAGCTCCACCTGGGCTTTTACCCCGCCACGGGAGTCGGCGCCTGCGCCGAGTCTGCACTCTTGAAGGTGGGGAGTAGCGCCGTGCTCTGTGTTTAGACTTGGACCGGCACTGGCTCTGGACTGCCTCAGAGACTGGAAGCAGGATGGCAGCGGAATCAGGCTAACCAGCACCTGTTACGCCTAAAAGGAGGTACACATGCAAAGACCACTGGTGCTACAGCAAGAAATCTCACCTTTCACGTTCAAGTACTATTTCAAAAGCAGCCCTTACCAGCGTTACTCAACTCACCTGGCCTTTATCGAAGGCGTGCATTATGATAGGTCTTTTTATGGGTATCTCCTTGGCTTTACCACAAACCTGTTAGAATGTTCGATTTTTCTCATTTTATAAAGGAGTCCAACCTAAGTAACAGTTCAATCCAAAAGTCGAACACTTTTGACGCAAGTCCAAGGACCATTGGCTGCGACACAGCTGCCTTGAGGTACTTGAGACACACAGAACAGATCAGAAATAGCTTGTTTCAGAGTGTTAGACCCAAAGATGGGGCTGGGATTTTATTTTAAAATCATTCAAAAGTGGGGCACCTGGCTGGCTCAGTCCTGGAGTATGCGACTCGATCTCGGGGTTGTGAGCTCAAGCCCCACGTTGCGGTATAGAGGTTACTTAAAAATAAAATCTTAAATCATTCAGAAGTGATATATAGAGCAAAAGCAATGAGATTTAAAGTCCTGAATGAATTTACAACGTGGTTGGTAACAGAAACAATGGCTACTAAAGGTGCTAATAAGTCATGATAATTTATAATTCTACAGCCTATCCCTTACTCTTCACCTTTCTTTATTCAAATAGCCGATGCTCTTTTCCTAGTGAATGAGCCATGTAATGTTTTCCTGTGCATAATGTATCCAAATCAACCAGAGAAAACACAAAAATGTGCTCTGTTGCAGTCCTTTATGTGACTTTTCTACTATTACAATAGACTTGGCTGCACTCCCACAGGAAAATAGCTTTGTTCCTTTTCTCCTTATACAGTTATATAATAATACACACCCATTTTAAAGTAGTAGTATCAAATAATAGATGCAATATTATGAAATCCCCTGATATCCTGATGCACTTTTAATGTTTTGGTGACTATACATTCATGTATTCTTTGATTCATATGTATACACCAAATATGTATGTAAATCTTAACATAAATTTTTTAAATAAAATTTTATTACAGATTCAATACAGTATGCCTTGGAGAACAGAAAACAGAGACAAGCTACAATAAAAAATAAAACATCACATTCCCACCACCAATGTTAATACCATGATGTATATCCCTCTTTGTGTGCCAACATATTGTTTTTTAAAATGAGATCACATGGTTTAGCAATCTGCTTTATTCAATTAACAATATCTACTTTACCATTTCAGTATATTTTCCTCACATCTAATTCCTAGATCACATCCAATTTTCCATCAACCTAAAAGTATTTTTACAGTTGGCTTTCCCAAATCAGTAATATTTCAATTAAGTTTTCCTCTCATCTATTATCTACTATAATCAAATATTCTGTTGATTGAAATATATATTTTTTAAAGCTAGTTTTCCTAAATCAGTATCCAATCCAGGACCACACACTACATCTGGTTGTTCTATCCGTTAAGTATTTTTTACTCTAGCACTTAAGAAAAATACTAAGATACTGGCTTACTGAAGAAATCAGGCCACTTGAAGTGCAAACTTTCCCACTCTCTGGATCTGAATGATTGCTTCCCCAAGCGGTTACTGAATTTGTTCCTTTAGACCTGGTATTTCCTGGAAACTGGAAGTTCTATTTCAAGGCTCAATAGATTAATGTGGTAAGTTGGAGCCAGAATGGGAAAATCCATGAATGCTAAAATTAAAAAAAGGAAATTCAATCTATACACCCATGGGTGCCCTCAGAGGTTTTTAAATACAGTGCCAATATTTTATTTGGATTTTCTAAAAGATCATTCTGGTAGCAGTAGAAAAGGCAAAATGGGGTAAATGGAACAGTTTAGAGGCTGACCAAGATCAGAAAGATTTGAACTAAGGCAGAAGAAAGGGGATGGGGTGGGAGGGAACAGGGTTCAAGAGACATATGAAAAAGAAATATCTTCAAGTTTGCTGATTTTCTTCTGCCTGCTCAAACCTAATTTTGAATCCCTCTAGTGAATTTTTCATTTCTGCTATTGTACTTTTTAACTTCAGAATTTCATTTTGGTTCCTTTCATAATTTCTGTATCTTTAATACTACTTCTATTTTTTTTTTCATAGTTTTTCTGACTTCATCCATGTTTTCTTTTAGCTCAGTGAGCAACTTCAAGATGGTTGGTTTAAAGTCTAGTAAGTCAGATGTCTCATCTTTCTCAGGGAAGGTTTCTGTTGATTTATTTCATTCTTTTGAACAGGCCATACTTTCCTATTTGTATGCCTTTTGATTCTTTGCTAAAAAATGGACATTTGAATCTTATAATGTGATAACTGTGGAAATCAAATTCTCCCCCTATCCCAGGTATTGCTGGTTTTTGTGTGTGTTTGTTTTGTTTTGTTTTTTAATTGTTGAAGGATATCTCTATGCCAGGGATCAGGATCAGCCTAAGGTGAAAGCTTAAGGTCTTCTCAGTTCTTTTCCAAGCCTGCATCTTTTCCTGGTTATACACAGTGGCTTTCTAATTTTCCCTATGTAAGTGGTTGCTTCTGAATGTCCTAATCCTTAAATTTCTGGCTCCCAAATAGGGTAAAAGGGAAAACAAACAAACAAAACAGAAGCTGTTCCTTCAAATCCCATAGAAGCCAGCTCAGCCTATGGGGGCTGAAACAATGGCAGTGACTCTGTGCCTGAATCTCAGAACCCAAAAGGCATAATCAGCAATCAAAACACAGAACTCTGGTATTTGGTGAACAAAATTCTTATTTCCCACCACAGCTCCAGCAAGCCACACCAGGAATGTGAACATGGCTGCCTGCCACAGGGCTGAAGGGTAGGAAGCAGGGAGATGCTATCATGCTAAAGGCTGACATTGACTGAAACTAACCTCAATTTACCAACCAAATTTTCTCCTGGAAGATGCAAGAATTCAAATAGACTCCAGAGTTACTTCAGACGGTTTCTGCCAGTACAACTGTTGTCTAGGTAGAGAGATGGATTCCTTGTGCTTCCTACTCCATCTGAGGAACAGAAAGAAAAGAAAAAAAGAAATGTGAACAGTGAATGGAGTCTAAGGGATCTGTGGGACACTATCAAGAGAAACAACATACTACTGTGGGAGTTCCAGAAGAAGAGAGAAAGGGGAGAAAGAATAATCAGAGGTGCCTGGGTGGCTCAGTCGGTTAAGTACCTGACTCTCAATTTCTGCTCAGGTCATGATTTCAGGATCCTGGGATTGAGCCTTGCATAGGGCTCCATGCTCAGCACATAATCTGCTTGAGATTCTCTCTCTCCCTCTTTCCATCCCTTCCTGCACCTCTTTCTCTAAGATAAGTGAATAAATCTCAAAAAAAAAAAATAAAAGAAGATTCAAACTGTAGAAAGCCAAAGAAAAGAGAGACTCTTGAAAGCAGCAAAAGAGAAGTGATTCTTCACATACAAGGGATCCTCAATAAGATTATCAGCCAATTTCTCATCTCAAACCTTGGAGGCCAGAAAGCAGTAGGTTAATATTATCAGTGTGCTGGAAGAAAAAAAAAAACTGTTGACAAAGAATTCTGTATCTGGCAAAACTGTCCTTCAAAAGTGAGGGAAAATTAAAATAATCTCTGATTTTAAAAAAGCTAAGGAGTTTACCACTAAACCTGGCAATCAGAAGTGCTATAGGCAATCCTTCAGGTTGAAATGAAAGGATGCTCAACAGTAATTTGAAGCCATATGAAGAAATAAAGATCTCTAGTAAAGATAAATATGTGGGGAATTTAAAAGTAAGTATTATTATACTTCCAGTTTGTAACTCCACTTTTTATTTCCTATATGATTTAAGAGAAAAGTGCATTAGAATATTAATCTATGTTATTGGGCACAGAGTGTATAAAAGATATAATCTGTAACATCAATAACAGAAAGAAAGGGAAGAGCTATACAGGAGAGGTTTTGTATGCTATTAAAGTTGGTATCAATTCAGTTAGATTGCTATAACTCTTTGGTATTAAATTCCCATGACAACCACAAAGAAAATACCTATAGAATATTCACAAAAGGAAATAAGAGGTGAATTAAAACTTTTCACTAAAAAAAAAAAAACACAGAAAAGGACAGTAATAAAAGAAATGAAAGGCACAAAGGCCTACAGAAAAGAAATAGCAAAATGGCAGAAATAATTCCATCCTTAGCAGTAATTACTTTAAATGTAAATGGTGTAAACTCTTCAGTCAAAGACAGAGATGAGCAGAATGGATTTCAAAAAAAAAAAGATCCAACCATCTATAGTCTAGGAAAGACTCACTTTAGATCCAAAGATATAAATAGGTTAAAAGTGAAAGAATTTTTAAAAAGATATTCCAGGGACTCCCTGGCTGGCTTTAGTCGGTAGAGCATGCAACTCTTTATCTCAGGGTCATAAGTTTGAGTCCCATGTTGGGCCTAGAGCTTACTTTAAAAAAAAAAAAAAAATTCCGTGCAAATAGTAACCAAAGAGAGCTGGGGTGGTTATAAAAACGCCATACAAAATAGACTTTAAATCCAAAAAAAAGGTTACAAGAGACAAAGAAGGACACTTTATTAATAAAAGTTTCAATAAAGCAAGATTATATAAAAATTATAAACATTAACATACCTAGTAAGAGACCCTCAAAATATATGAAGCAAAAATGACCAGAATTAAAGGGAAGAATAAACAGTTCTACAATAATTGGAAACTTCAATACTCCACTTTCAATAATGAATAGAACAACCAGATAGGAGATAAGTTAGGAAACGGAGGACTTGAACATTCTGAGAAAACAACTAAACCTAACAGATATGTACAGAACAGTCCACCCAACAACAGCAGAATACACATTATTCTTACATTCACATGGGACATTCTCCACGACAGGCCATATAATTAGGCCACAAAACAAGCCTCAATAGATTTTAAAAGACAGGTATCATACAAAGTATCTACTCCAACCACAATGGAATGAAGTTAGAAATCAGTAACACAAATACATGTAAATTACATAACATGCTCTTTAACAACCAATGGGTCAAAGAAGAAATCAAAAGGGAAATTAGAATATATGTTAGAAATGAATGAAAATGATGACACAACATACCAAAACTGATAGAATGCAATGAAGGCACTGATCAGAGGAAAATTTATAGTTGAAAATGGCTACGTTAAAAAAGAAGAAAGATCTCAAAATAATACCCTAACTTTACACCTTACAAAACAAGAAAAACTAGAAAATAAACCCAAAACTAGCAGAGGGAAAGAAAGAAAACAGATGAGAGTGGAGATAAATTAGAGAACAGAAAAAGAGAGAAATCAATGAAACCAAAAATTGTTTCTTTGAAAAGAACAACAAAATCAACAGATCTTTATGCAAATAACTAAAATCAGAAATGAAAGTGGGTATTACTTCTGACATTCCAGAAATAAAAGGATTATAAAAGAATGCTATGAACAACTGTATGCCAACAAATTAAGTAACTTAGAAAAGAAACAAATTCCTTGAAACATAAATTAAACTGATTCAGAAGAAAATCTCAACACAAATATAACAAGTAAAGAGATTGAATAATCAAAAAACTCCCAACAAAGAATAGTCCTGTTCCAGATGACCACTAGAGAAATGTACAAAACATTTAATGAATAACACCAATCCTCCTCAAATTCTTCCAAAAAAATTAAAGAGGAAATATTTCCTAACTCATTCTATGAGACCTTCATCATCCTGATACCAAAGCCAGATAAAGTCATCATAAGTAAGTTACAGGCTGATATCTCCTATGAATATAGATGCTAAAATCCTCAACAACATTTAAGACAATCAAATCCAACAACATATTAAAAGGATTATTTGCCATGTCCAAGTGGGATTTATTGCAGGAATGCAGTGTGGTTCAACATAAAATCAATCAATGTAATATATCACATTAATAAAACAAGGAGAAAAAAAACACGATCGTCTCAATGGATGCAGAAAAGACATGTGACAGACCATAATGCTTTTCATAATAAAATCTCTCAGAAAACTAGTTAAAGAGGGAAAATTTCTCAACACGATAAAGGTATTTGTTAAAAACCCACACTGAACACCATACTCAATAATTCAGCTACCCCTCTAAGATCAGGAACAAGTCAAAGATGTCTCCTTTCACTGCTGCTATTAAACACTGTACCCGAAATTCTAGCCAGAACTATTAGATAAGAAAGAGAAATAAAGGCAAATTGTGGAGAGGAAGAGGTAAAACTATCTCTATTCACAGACAGCATGAATTATATGGAGAGAAAACCTCAAAGAACCCACAAGAAAGCTACTAAAGCAAAAACAAAACAAAAATTCAGCGATGTTACTGGGTATAACACCAACACACAAAAATCAGCTGTTTCTACACACCAGCAATGAATATGAAAAGGAAGAAAGCAATTCCATTTACAATATTATCAAAAAGAATACCCCGAAAGCTTGAAAACATTGCTGAAATTAATGAACACCTAAGTACATGGAAAGACATTCTGTATTCACAAGTAGGAAAACTTAAACTTGTTAAAATAGCAATGCCACCCAAAGTGGTCTACAGATTCAACACAATATCAAAATTACAACATCCTTTTTTCTCAGAAATGTAAAAGGTCATCCTCAAATTTATATGGAGTTTCAAAGGGCCAAAACAACCTTGAAAAAGCATAAAGTTGGGGCACCTGGGTGGCTCAGTTGGTTAAGCGACTGCCTTCGGCTCGGGTCATGATCCTGGAGTTCCGGGATCGAGTCCCGCATCGGGCTCCCTGCTCAGCAGAGAGTCTGCTTCTCCCTCTGACCCTCCTCCCTCTCATGCTCTCTCTCTACCATTCTCTCTCTCCAATAAATAAATAAAATCTTAAAAAAAAAAAGCATAAAGTTGGAGTACTCACACTTCCTCAAATGTGATAAGACAGAGAGCCCAGAAATAAACCGTCACATATATGGTCGAAAGTGTCAAGACCATTCAAAGGGTAAAGGACAGTTTTTTCTAGAACCGGTGCTGGAAAAACGATATCCAAATAAAAAGAATATGAAGTTGGGTACAGCTGTGGTGACTATCACACAACACTGTGAACGTACTTAATGCCACCGAACTTTACACTTACAAATGATTAAAATTATACTGTGTTTGACCACAATAATACCCCTTTCCCCCAAGAAAAAAAGGAGAGCCCAGCGAGCAACTGAATTGGCAAGGAGAAGGAAAAGGATTCTAGAACGATGATAAGTTTTCTGGTCGGCAGGACTGCGTGGATGATGCCGTTTACCAACACAAGGACTACAGACCATAAGAAACAGGTCTGCATATGAACTTGAGATAATTAAAAGGTACATTAAGATTGGGACAACCAATTGGAGATGTCTTCTGTGCAGCTGGCCCTGGAGCTCAAGAAACCTGTCTCGGCTGGCAAGAGTGATTTCTGAATGGTCAGCACGCTGTAGGTAACGGAAGCCACGGGAATGAAAGAGATCTCTGGGAAACACCAACATCCAAAAGCGAGGGGAGTAAACCACCTTCTGCTTTCAGGGCCCCAGCTCCGCGAGTCCACATCCCTGGGCGGGAGAGTCTTACCAAGGCTCAAGTGCGGAGGCACCCTTCAAGCCCACGCGGCAGCAGGCGGCGGAGGCCCAGCTCCAGAGGAGCCGCTGCAAACGGGCGAAGCGCGCAGAGCCTGAGCCCGGGACGCGAAGGAACCACCACACCTTCGAGTCGCCGGCGACGAGTTCGCCGCAGGCCTCTCGGATACTCTGCACCCTTTCCTCCGCGCGCAATGTCCCTCTCCGAGCCCCGTCACCCTCCGACTCCTCCGATTGGTGGAGAGGACCAAGGAACCTGGAAGTTGTTTTGTCCGGCGAGGGCTGCCCTTCCGGTTCCGTTGGGTCCCCCTTTGGCTCGGGTTCCCTGCCCCTCCCCCTTCCCGGAGCCCCGAGGGGCCGGAGCTCCTGGCGGTGCCGGATCCTGACGGTGGCCTTCCCCCGGGTCTGTAAGTGCGGAGGCGGCCGGAGCGCCGGGCAGGGGTACGGGGTCTCTCAAGAGGGAGCCCCCTTGGGGCCCTGGATTGGCCGGGACCTGCTCTGGGATGGGGGCGAGGAGCTGGCCTAGGCCCGGTGGGACTTAAGGAACCCTTGGTCCGGCCCACGCTGTGCCCCGCCCCTTTCCCTTCCCTGCGTCTGGAGTGGGGAGCCTAACTATGCCCCAGGGACCTCCTCCCGGGACCCCAGCCGAGGGCCTGGCAGTTGGCTTGGACGCCTGACTCTGGCATCTTGTAGGAAGTGCCAGAGCTGAGGCCCTGGCAAGGCCTCAGTGCCGGCCCCAGTGCCGGCCCGCTAGGCTCACTATGCGTGCTGACCGAGGTTACCCTTTTGCCGGGGTTTCCCCTAAATCGGCCAGTGGCTGCAGCACCTTTTCTATTACTGGCGCTATGCCAGGTACTGGGGCTTCTTAAGATACCCTTCCAGTTTTCCAGGGTCAAGTTTGGGAGCCAGATATAAACAAATAATTGCTCCTGCGATTTGTATATCAGTCATATATGTGTGAACTGCCCAACGGGCAGTTGCTAGGAAGGCTGAAGAAAGAAAGTGAGGTCTGAATTATACTTCTTGGAGAGGATGAAGTGGAGAGGAGCTTTTCAGGCAGAAGGAAGAGTTTGCAAGGCTCTGAAGGAATGACTGAGCGTAACTTGTGTGTGAAGAGGAGGAAATAGGGGGCTCTTGTGCGTAGGATGAGATACAAGGCTGGGAAAGTAGGCTGAGGTCCAGATAGTGGAAGGTTTAATCCTAAAGGAGATGGGTAGTTTTAAAAGAGTTTTAAGCGGGAGACTTATACAGTCAGATTTGCACAGCCATGTTGTTCTAGAAGTCAGCCTATAGAAAAGAAATGTCTATAAGCTGATTATGGACTCTTCAACTAATGTCTGCGTACTCTTACTGGAAATTCTTTTGAAGGAGTAATGGAATCAGCCTAGTGAAAGTTAATGAAGGCCTAAAATGGAATTATGACAGTGTTACTGGAAAGAAGGGAAGTATGCTGGAGTGAATGGTGTGAAAACTCTAATAAATTGGATGTTGAGAGAGAAAGATAGCAAAGCTGATTCCGAGGTTTTAGGCCTTTGGCATTTGGAGAATGTTGATGCTATTATCAGCTATAAAACCGTAACCTTGTAGATTACAAATTTATTTTTTTGGACATGTGTAATTAAAGGTATAATGGAACAGCCACATAAGACTGTCCAGTATAGAGTTGGAAATGCAAATCTGCAGCTTAACCTCAGTGCTGTGGCTAGAGGTAAAAGTTCGAGTCACTGGCATAGAAGTAGAAGCTGTAGTAATATTTGGCATCAGGAAGGAAGTATTGAGAAAGATGGGAATATTTGGGGGGAATGGTTGCATTTATGAAGCAGAAAGGGGAATGAATTCGTGGGATAGCAAAAACAGAGGTAGGGGATATGTATAAAAGTACAGGGTTCCAGCAACCAAGAAGACCCAGAATCAAGAGAAGGGAATTTTGAGGAGGGTCCACTGGGACAATTCATGCAGAGCATTTGGGGAATGAGAGGGGGGGAAAAAAGATTGCATTTCCTGTAGTAAGAGATAATTAGTGGGGCACCTGGCTGGCTCAGTCAGGAGAGCATGCAGCTCTTGATCTGGGGGTCATGAGTTCAAGCCCCATGTTGGGCATAGCGATGACTTTTAAAAAAAGAGAGAGATCATTAGAGACCTTTTCAAAAGCAATTTTGGTAGAGTGATGAGGTCACAATTTATGAAATAATGGAGACCTCAACTGGTTTGATGTTAAATGAGAATGAGAAAAGGCCACATGTGAAGTGTTTCATGAAGAAAATTGACAGGCTTTATTTGTTTTTTCACCTAACATGCTTATCAAGCACATTCCAGACACTGCTCTAAGCTCTTTTAAACATTAATTTAATTTTTAATTTCCCATAACAACGCTATGAAGTAATATTACTATTTGACAGAAGGGGTTAAGTAACTTGCCCAGGGTCACACAGCTAGTAAGTGGTTGAGCAGAGTTTTCATCCTAGGAAATATGGCTCCAGAATCCATAGTTTTATCCACTGCACTAAGCAGTGACTGAATATGGGAGTGAAAGGTGTGGGAAAATTTTAAGCAAAGATAGGTTCATTGATAGAAAATGGAGAGGCTTGGAAGGAGAACCTAATTGAGAAGGTAAGTAATGGATGTATGTTTATATTACATATTTGTTTTTTATTTCTCTCTGTCTTATATCCTCTTCCAATCAATGCCACTTTAGGTCAATTTCTTTCACAATTAGGTCAATTTATGCCATGCTTTCATCTATCACTTATTATCTATAATCAGGTCTCCTCTTCAGCTTCAGACTCATATCCAACTAGCTAATAAATCTTCCGCTTCACGTCATGTAAGAGTCTCTGACTAAACATTTTAAAACCAGACCCATGATCATCCCCTCCAATATTCCCTAGCTTACTGAGTGACACTGTGTCAAATTAATCCAGTCATTCAAATCAAAGGTCTTGGAGTCATCTCAAACTATCCTTTCTTGAACCCCACCTTGGTCACCAAGTCCATCAGTTCTTTGAAATATCTCTCAAATCTGTTTTCCTCTCTCTATCCATATAATTGTTGTCAGTATTCAGGCCCTCATTATTTCCATCTTGATCTGCTAGAGTAATAGCATACTACAGGTATCCTTGCCTTCATGTCCACTGTTCTTAGAGCCATTCACCATTAATTTTTATTTTTGACTTACTGAGTTTTAGACGGTGCAGGAGTTTAGACATCACACATTTCAAGCAATAGAATAGTAGCCTAGGGCAGGTATTGTTGAGTAACTTGAGGTAAAGTTAAGTTTGGCTAAGGTTGGCCATAAGGATGGAGATTTAGGGATTTAAAAAAAAAAAAATAGAGCATGTAAATAAAACATGGAGAAACGAGATGGGCTTTCTGAGAGGAAGTAAGCCTTGAAAAAACAGCAAAAAATCAAGGACTAAGCTTTGAAGGATATATTTACCTTTACACAATTTATTGGACCTTGAAGAGCAAACAAGCAAAAGAATGGTGGAAAGCTGAGGCCAGTAGTTAAGCAACTTGGCCATTTCTGTACAACAGTTTAAAAAGAATGGACTAGATCTCTATTCAACATATATAGCTGTCAAAAACAATACGTGAAAAAAGAAAGTTGCCAAACAATATGTACAGTTTATGTGTAAGAAACATAGTCTTATATCTTCTGGGGCTAGGCATATAGAAGTATTGTTTTTCAAATGGAGGGAAGGAGAGTCAAAAAGGACCAAAGTTAAACTCAGTAGTAAGTGGAAGATGGTTGGGAAAGGAGACTTTTACAGTATCTATAATGTTGAAAAACTTTCCAGGAAGGATATATTTCTGTGTATATTACTTATAGTTAAAAGTAAAAACAAAACAAAAGATTGATAACTTGGAGAATGTTGTGTCATGAAAGTTACCCAAATGAAGAAAAAGATTGAGGTTTATAGAGAGAAAGGTTGTGGTGTAATGCAACCTTTTTGAAAAATGGAGTATGATGTTAATGAGAAACAAAGAAAGATTTCCAGGTAGTTATGAGTGCTAAGTTGAAAGATAAGGGTACTTTTATGAGGTAGATGACAAAATAGACTGACGTATAGCTTGGGAGTTTATTATGTGGAATAGAAAGATTTTCCTTATAAGTAATTAGAGGTATTTGAAATAAGAAACTTGGGTATTTTCTCACTGCCTGTAGCATAGCAGTAAACATTGTCCGACTTAGAATATCCACTGATCCTTTTTGGTTACTCCTGTTTGAACAAGGGGAAATTTTCAGATCAGTTGGCACATTTGTTACAGAGATAATTATGAAAGAACTGTATAAATATAACAAAGAGAAAGTGATCTTCAGTGAGAATATTCCTATTACATTGATGTTTGAGAAATAGGTCATTCAAAGCTTGCTAATAGGGGTGCCTGGGTAGCTCAGGTCATGATCCCAGGTTCTTGGGATAGAGTCCTGCATCTGGCTCCCTGCTCAGCAGGGAGCCTGCTTCTCCCTCTCCCTCCCCCTGCATGCTCGCTCTTGCTCTCTCGAGCTCACTCTCTCTCAAATAAATAAATAAAATCTTTTTAAAAAAAACTTGCTAATAGAAACTTGGCAGTATGCAGATTTAATTGCAGTCGCCTAGGTAATAGATAAGGGCCTGAACCATGGCAATGATAGAATAAAGAGAGAGAATTTGGAAGTCATTCTGAGGAAAGAATCAACAGAATGTGGTGACCAAGTCTCTATTCTACCTGATAAGTTCTTTACTTTCTTTCAGTTACTCAAAGCTCTTCTATAATCTAGAATTATGTGTTATTTTTATGAAACTTACAAATAACTGCTGCTATATTTTTAAGTTAATTACAGTTACTTGCAATGGCATTCAGATTTAGTATACAAATATAAATACACAAAAGATGGAAAAAACATAAAGTTAAAATAGGTGTGGGAGACGAACCATGAGAGACAATGGACTCTGAAAAACAAACTGAGGGTTCTAGAGGGGAGGGGGATGGGGGGATGGGTTAGCCTGGTGATGGGTATTAAAGAGGGCACATTCTGCGTGGAGCACTGGGTGTTATGCACAAACAATGAATCATGGAACACTACATCAAAAACTAATGATGTAATGTGTGGTGATTAACGTAACAATAAAAAATTTAAAAAAATAGGTGAGAAAGGTAAAACAAGGATAAGGGAATAAAATGCAATCAAGAATATGACTAGTACAGGGGCGCCTGGGTGGCTCAGTCGTTAGGCGTCTGCCTTAGGCTCAGGTCATGATCCCAGGGTCCTGGGATCGAGCCCCGCATCGGGCTCCCTGCTCAGCGGGAAGCCTGCTTCTCCCTCTCCCACTCCCCCTGCTTGTGTTCCCTCTCTCGCTGTGTCTCTCTCTGTCAAATAAATAAAATCTTAAAAAAAAAAAAGAATAAGACTAGTACATAAAAGGCTTACTGTTAAAGTCCTCTAGACTGGACACAAATTTGGCTTTACATCGTACTCTTTGTTTTAAAAAACCTTTTATTGAAGCATAACTGAATACACAAAAGTATTAAAATATTAAATGTACAGCTGAATGGATATGAGGAAGGGAGTCTGAACAGTTACACAGTTAACATTATTATCAGGTAAAACTTCACCTAGTCTTACTGTTTCATACATGGACTTTGGCATCACGTAGCTTGGGCTCAAGTTGCACCTCTAACACTTAATACTTTCTACCTCTCATAAGTTGAGCAAGTTACTTATATCCGCCAAGATTGAGTTTCCTCATATGCAAAATGGAGATGCTAATAATACCTACCGCCTAAGGATTTTGAGGATTAGGTGGGTCAATTTAGGTAAAGCACTTAGCACTATACCTGGGACATAGCAAGGATTCAATAAAGATTAGCTATCCTTTCTCTTATCATTAAACCAATTTATAAGAAACACAATTATTCTTTTTCACTTTGACATTTTTAAAAGTAAAAAAAAAAATTGTTTAAAATTTGGTTTTACATTGTCAAAACTGTTTTGGTAACAAACGCTAGAAAGGGATTTTCCCCAGGACACTCAAACGAGGGCCTCTCTATCATAGAACAATAATAATTTCATAGGGGACATTGAAGAGTTAATTATTCTGCTAGTTTTTGTTGAATGAGCTGTGTATAAAGTAACACTTGGTCCTTGTCCTAGGATAACTAATATTGTATTGAAAAGAGAAACTGGTTGCAGGAATCAATTAAAGGGATAAACTGTGTGGTCCAGAAATAAGAGTTTATCAAAGACAGCCAATAGAGTACACTGACATATATTAGGTAAAACTTCTTAAAGTAAACAGAACAAATTTTCCTCACATTCTTGGACTATAGCAGAGAAATCAAAGCAGGCACTTTCCTGGGGTACCTACCTATTGGGCTGCTCTCACTGTTAAGTTTCTTGAGACTGATTGGTAGGAAGTACTCCAGCTCCTCATCTTTAGAGCTTCAGGGAACAATTATTCCTAAGGATAGTTTGTCTAAAGCACTCTGAGTATTATCGTCCTATAGATGAAAGGAATTAATGATCATTTTTGGGTGTGTATAGGAAAATACTAACCTGAGGGTAGACTGAGGACAAGCTGAACTCTAAAAAAGAATGCCCCTTTTGTTTGGCCACTTGAAACAACAGTCATTTTTATAACTTCTGGTTATAAATTGGGGTATTCACTTTCCAGAATGAATGTATGAGGCCACTGAAATTGCTGAAACTAACCAGTGATAATATAATTTTGCTGCTTTCTTTATTGATATGTTTCTTGTATCTCCTAGATTTTTCCTTTTTATTTGATATTCACCATCTTTTCTCTGATGCTGCATTTGCTTCTCTATATCCTTCCTTTCTCATTTTATTGTGATTATTCATTACCTATACATTCAGGATGCATACAAAGGAAAAGGAAAGGAAAAAGCTTATACAAAGGAAAGGGAAAGGAAAGGCTTATACAAAGGAAAAGGAAAAGGAAAAGCTTATAATTTCTGTATGTCTATTTTTGTTAATAAACCATGCCATTTCTCCCTCCTATGTTTCACCTTTCTTCCAATGACATTTCACTCTTAAGTTTGGGACCTTTACACATTCCTTTTTTTTTTTTTTTTTTGGTCATTCTCTGTATCTAGTCAATCACCAAGTTCTTAAAATATCTTTTGTTATTTTTTCTTGCTCCTTATTCCCATTTTCATTCCTTTCTAGACTCTCATGGCCTTACACCCATAATGCTTTTACAGACTCTGAGCTGATCTTCCTAACAGCAGGTCTTCCTTCCTTCCACTGTCAAACAAATTCTATAGGTTCAACAAACAAACTGAGCACCTGCTGTGTGTTTAGCACAATATTAGGTGATGGGAAGACAGACCAGTTTGAACAGAAGAGGGTCTGGCCAGTAATGTGGCTGTAGGAAGTAGAATTTGAAGGAAAAGGAAAAAGTGTTTTGCCCTAGAAGTTGCAGGTTCCCAGCATTAGCCTCATTGAGTGAGATGGAGATGTTTACCTCAAATGCCATGAAGCTTGCAGTTTGGAGGGGAAGGAACAAGTACTTAAAATATTTTGAATGTTATGTTGGAAGTGCTATGCTATGGGTCCAGTAGAGACAACTGTTCTAGTCTAAGAGGTTGATAGGGGCATCTCAATAAATAAAGGAGTGATGAATTTTGATAGCTCAGTTGATAAAGCATCCCACTCTTAGTCTTGGGGTCATGAGTTTGAGCCCCACATCCAGTGTAGAGATTACTTAGAAGGAAGGAAGGAAGAAAGAAAGAAAGAAAGAAAAAAGAAAGAGAATTAATTAACTGTACTAAGGCCTGGAGTCAATAGAGTGCTGTCATGCACCAGGCACTGAGCAGTATGAGTAAGACCTGAACTCTTCTTAAGGAACTGGTGTTCTATGAGCCTTGGTCAGTCACTGTTATAAAAGATAAATTATAAAGATTGGGCTTCAGGATCTACATGTCGCCAATTACAGCTGATTGTCTCTTGTGATTCTCAACTATGGAGTTGATAAATGCACAAAGTTCAAGTTGAATTTAATGATGCACTGAGATTGTAGAGCTGTTTTTCAAGGGTAGAGTTGATATACCTACTGATCTTCCAGAAGACTGGTATATAAACAGAGTGCCAGTTTATTATTTTTATAATGACTGGTGGACTGGAATTATGTTCACATAGGTAATTCATCCTTCCCTTTAGAGAGAAACATGGGAAGACAAATTATCAGAAAATCATTTACAGAGTATAGAATCAGAACATAGGAACTTTCTCCAAAGGAATTGCTATATAAAGGGACAGATAGGGAAAGAGTTTGGCATACACCTTCTCCATGGTTGAATGGGTTATGCCAATGTTTACCTTAATTATTATTTGGTTTATTTCATTAGTTTATCCTCAAAGGTTAGTCTTCATCCAGGAGACAGTGGGAAGTCACAGAAGGATTTTAGGCGGGGGTTGGATATAATCACATCAAGTTTTTTTGAAAGTTGACATTTGGTGTAGAAGTTGGACTAGAAGCTGGAACCCAAGAAACATTCATGATCCTGTTCTAGTGGTCCAGTTGATGAGTAATGATGGGTAAACAGGAATAAAAAGAAAGAACAGAATCTATAAGCTATTAATTTGATTGACTTTATTCCTACTCAGATTCCCACCAAGTGCCTCATCTGTTTTTTCTATATAAAATATTTACTTTCTATATCAAGAAATGTTGCTTGAGAGTTTAGATCTGTCCAAACTGCACAGGATAAAGACCTGTGCCTTTGACACTGTCTGAACATTGTGCCTTTAAGTCTATTACTTTCAGTTTATTGCAGAAATGCTTGTATGAATAAATGCACATCAGTTTAAATAGAAGAGGATTTACCCAGGAATGGGGCAAGCAAGGTCACTGCAGTTCTTTAAAATAGAAAGCAAAGGAAAACATTTTGTCTTTGAAGAAGCAGGTTCACAGTATCATGTTAAAGAAAATAGTTACTTTATTATTTGTTGGGATGTTTTTAGTTTGTTTTTGAAACCTGATAGAATTCTCATTTGAGAAGCGAAAAAATGTTTTTAAAGTAGCTCAAGCACTATTCTTGTATTAAGTATCTTAAAAAGTTGAATGGATGCCAAACTATTTACACTGATACAAGTCTACTCCTTAGGTGCAATTGACATTTGATGTGGAATAATTTTTCACAGCCTTTGAAAGCTGTTACACTAGCTTCCTCTTTCAAGGAAAATTTCATTTGGATACATACGAAGAGATATGACAACACAAATTGTTTTTGGAAGGAAAAATCCAGGTATCTTAATTGTTTGAATTTTCTTAAATTCATCCTTTTTACATTTCTGTTCTTTAGGTCTGCCAAAATGTCTGAAAGATCAGATCTCCTTCACTTCAAGTTTGAAAATTATGGAGATTCAATGTTACAAAAAATGAACAAATTAAGAGAAGAGAATAAATTTTGTGATGTTACAGTTCTCATAGATGATATTGAGGTACAGGGGCATAAAATTGTGTTTGCTGCAGGTTCCCCCTTCCTAAGAGACCAGTTTTTACTGAATGATTCCAGAGAGGTGAAAATCTCCATATTGCAGAGTTCCGAAGTGGGGAGACAATTGCTCTTATCCTGTTATAGTGGTGTGCTGGAATTCCCTGAGATGGAACTGGTCAATTATTTGACTGCTGCAAGTTTTCTTCAGATGAGCCACATTGTAGAACGGTGCACACAGGCCTTGTGGAAGTTTATAAAGCCAAAACAACCAATGGATAGTAAAGAGGGATGTGAACCGCAGAGTGCTTCTCCCCAGTCAAAAGAACAGCAGGGAGATGCCAGAGGCTCCCCAAAGCAGGATTCACCTTGTATTCATCCATCTGAAGACAGTATGGATATGGAGGACAGTGATATTCAGATTGTTAAGGTAGAATCTATTGGGGATGTATCCGAGGTTAGAAGTAAAAAAGATCAGAACCAGTTTATTTCTTCTGAACCCACTGCTTTACATTCATCAGAGCCCCAGCATTCCCTGATAAATTCAACTGTGGAAAACAGAGTAAGTGAAATAGAACAAAACCATCTCCACAATTATGCCCTCTCTTACGCAGGCAGTGATAATATCATCATGGCCTCAAAAGATGTCTTTGGGCCTAATATTCGAGGTGTAGACAAAGGCTTACAGTGGCATCACCAGTGCCCAAAGTGTACCAGGGTGTTTCGTCACCTGGAGAACTACGCCAACCATTTAAAAATGCACAAACTCTTTATGTGTCTACTCTGCGGCAAGACTTTTACTCAGAAAGGCAACCTTCATCGACACATGCGTGTGCATGCCGGCATTAAACCTTTCCAGTGTAAGATCTGTGGGAAAACCTTTTCTCAGAAGTGTTCCTTACAGGATCATCTTAACCTTCACAGTGGAGATAAGCCCCATAAGTGTAACTATTGTGACATGGTTTTTGCACATAAGCCAGTTTTGAGGAAACATCTTAAACAGCTGCATGGCAAAAACAGCTTTGATAATGCCAATGAAAGAAATGTGCAAGACCTCACAGTGGATTTTGATTCTTTTGCATGTACAACAGTCACAGACTCTAAAGGGTGTCAGCCACAGCCTGATGCAACACAGGTCCTGGATGCAGGTAAACTGGCCCAAGCTGTCTTGAACTTAAGAAATGATAGTACTTGTGTGAATTGAGTAGGGGCTTTATGCTCTCAACTTAGAATGGACTGAAAACGTGGCAATAGTCTCGAGTCTTTTTAGGAGTGATTTTGCTAGTTTGACTTCTCCAAAGCCTCTGTGCAGGTTGTAGGGGTGAGTCAAAGCACTAACAGACCAGGCAACTTACCACTTGGAGTGGTCTTGCCTTCCTTTTGCCCTCTTCCATTTTGTGTTTTGAATTATTTATCTCGTGATGTCTGTTTTCCTTTTCCAAGGAGTATTCCATTTGTCTACCTAACAATTGACTTTTTCTTAGACTGAAACTATTTTAGGCTTTTCACTGGGCACATTCTGAAGGTACCAATAAGTTAATAACATCACCTACAGTCCACTAATAGATGCTATGCTAAGGGAAGTGAATAGTATTTTTCTTTGGCAAAAAATAGGCTGAGATATAAGGTGATACTGCTCTTGGCCTGAATATGTGCTAGAACTTCTGGTTGCCTATTGTTAATTGCCTACTGATAATGAATCTGCCTCCTACCATTTGTACTTGTCTTGGAGCTGGTATGAAGTATTTTGGGTTCTGTACTCTTCAACAGTATTATGGCCCAACTTCATGTCACTGAGTAGTTCACATGGACCAGAGTACAATCTTTTCGGCAACATGGATCAGCATGAGGAACATAATTAACAAAGGATAGAAGTACAATTGTACAATAGCACTTACACAGGAGTTCTTCCCAAAAAGAAGCCAAATGCTTATAATTAATGTGTAACTTCTTGTGGATGTTTTTAAGTCAGGATTGCTCCAGGCACACTTAAAATGTGCTAAAGTATAATGGTCTCTCTAAAAAGGGGCTATCTGGGAGTCCGTCTCTGGACTTTGTTTTAGAGGCTAGCCATCAGAAAGGTGAGTTTGGCCTTCAGAGTTTTGTCTGGTGTAATGTAATCTCTGAATTCTCATTTCTTCCTGTACTCTAGTTTCTAAAATGGATGAAAAAAGGTGGATCACAGAGGAGCAATCAGGCTTTTGCATTCAGATATTCCTATAAAGGTACACAGTCCCATCTTGCCATGTTTGATAGATCACTAATACAAAATTGATCTTCCAATATGGAAAAAACACAATCGTTTTTTCTAAAGCACATGTTAGAGTTAAGTGATAAAATTTTGAGTCTTAGTAGCTTTTGACTCATGAGTTAAATTTAGGTAATAGGAGTCTTAGAGTCCTTAGAGAATCTTAAGAGATCATCTACTCCACCTCTTTTTTTTTTAAGTTGGGGTATCCAAAGCTCAAAGAGGTGGCCTTGGCCAAAGTAGAGAAGTGACTAAGAATGAGCTAATGTCTTCTTATTTCTCACTATCTCTTGGCTTAAAAAGATTTAGTACATGATCAAAAGTATATTAACAAAAAGCTCCCAGTTTGTGCTTCACTTTTGGGAATCCCTGTTGGCTTTTTGAGACAGCCGGATTTTGCAAACAAAACATCACAGGAAGGATGTGTTTTTGTCAATTAATTATTTTTTGGTTAGAATGAATATTACATTCTTCTCAAGCAAGTGACTGACTTGCTAGGTGGTGGTCAGGGAGGGAAAGGACGAGTAAGAATAGTGTGAGAAGGATCCAAATGTGAAACTGATTTTTGTCTGAAAGCAGTGTTTCCATCAGGATTTTGTTTTATTTTTGAGCTATGAGAATGCATGTACAGATAAACCAAAACTGAAGTTTAACTTGAGTAGTCACAGGGAATTCTTAGAGTTGTTATAATTTGATGCATTGACATGTGAATCTAATTGGAGTTATAATTTCTACCTTATGTTAAAACACTTACAATGAGAATAAAATTGAGTGATAAGACTAATAGGTATCTTATGCCTAAAGTCACTCATTTTTATGGTCTAATAATGCTACCTAGCATTCTGATTTTTATATTATCCAGCCAAAGAGTACCAGTTCTATGCAACAGTGAGACATTAATATGTTAACCAATGCTTCTCTGAACATCATTTCATCATAGGGAAATTTCAAGTTGGAGTGCTTCCTTTGCTTACATTCATGTCCTGTTTTTGTTACTGGTTTGAAGACTAAAAGGCGTGGGTTCAAATAAGATTGGCCTCTTTGGTTGGAGACTTTCTGGGTTCATTCAGTAGTTGAGAAGCTACTCAATTATTGGGCACCTTTGTTGCCAGGCACTATGCTAGATACTGAGGATACCAAGGTAAGATTGCTGAAGTCCCTGCCCTCACAGAGCTTATATGGTCTATTGTAGTCTTAGATAAGGTGATTTTAACTAGGAATAATAAAGAAAATGCCTTGCTTCCTTTAATCACTTAATCACTTAAAATCAGTATCTTGATGGTTTTTTATCAGTAAAACTTCCAGTTCCCACCTTTTCCAACTGCAAACCACTGAAGTGATTTACAGTCTCCTCCATTTCTTGGCTGGAGAGGTGTTCTGTTTCTGTGAGACATTTTCTTAATTTGGTGGGACTTGACTTTTCTCCTTTGTACATGTTTCTTAGGTTGTATTGCAAAGTGGTCAAGTTAACTCATATCAACTACATTTTATAAGGGAAGATGACTTTCAAAACTAGTCATATTCTTAAAGAGGAGTAAATTTTTTTAAAACCTTAGTCATTCTGCATTTGTATTTTATGGATCCCCAGGATAACTAAAAAGGACTCTCTTTACCATAGTTTGGTTTTTAAAAAATTACCATGTCACCATTATTTATTTATTATTTAATTTTAAAGACAAACTCCAAACTGAAGTGGCTCTGAGGTAAATCAGATGTGTTTTTGTTTTCGTTTATTAGAAGATCTATAAATGGAGGGTGACCAGTGTCACCACTTCTAAAATATTGTCCTAAACAAACCAGAATGTTTTATTTCAGCTGGTGAATAGCTGTTCTAAATCTGTTGTATGTTAGACATACTATGAACTACCTCTTCACTTATTATGGGGAAGTTTCCTTAATAAAAGTGTGACAATTAAATCTCTGGTGTCAGTGGTTTCTTTTCTCTCTCCCTCCTGCTTTCCTTTTCAATTGCCTAAATTTGAATAAGGAAAGCTTTCTTCACTGCTATTGTTTAAACACTTATTAATCAGGCATTCTGAGCATGGCTTCTGAAGCAAATAAGGTTAACTAGAAATTGTTAGTAGGGTCAGTTACTGAGGGGGTAGAGCTACTGCTTTTAAGACCTGGTTCAGACATTCCTTCATTTAGCAAAACTTGATGTCTACTCAGTGCTAGACTTCGGTAATGCAAAGATCATAAATCACTGTCCTAAATACCTCCGCCCAGATGGGTCACAGATTTCAATACAGGTATGATAATTGCAATAATAAAGGCAGCCAAAGGGCTTACAGGCTCCCAAGTGGGAGCCAACTAATTCAAGGGCAATTCAGAATGGCTTCAGGGATGACATGATTTATGAACGAGATTTTGAAGGATAAGTGGGAGGAGAGCTAGGGCACGTGGGAAGAGGCAGCCCCAAGAGTTTAGATAGGCCTGGGTTTGCCTAGAACTGGCGGGTGGGGGGAGGGGGGAGGTGGACGGTCACACGCGACAGATGGGTGAAATGAGATCCAGAGGTAGGGACCAGATCCTGATGGTCATTAGCTAGGCAATCTCGAATGCCGATCCTTATGGCAGTCTCCTTTCCTCTGCCACCTTTTAAATTGTAGATGGCCCAGTGAGGAGAGAACCCGGCCCGTAACAACCCATGAGGGCCTCCCAGTGGTCCCGTTGCAGGGTATTCCGATGGACGCGCTGTACCTCAGCCTCACAACCCGACTGCGATACGGACGCTGGGGAGAACTCACGAAGGGGAACGGCTTGCGCGCCGAAACTGGGGCAGGAGAGATGGGATTTGCCGGAATACGGGTGCCTCTCTGCCATCCCAGGAGCGGGGGTTGTGAGGAAGGGAGAATGTCTCAGGATGTCCTTCCGGGACGCCAAGCGCACCCCAGTGAGGAGTAAAGCTAGTTGACACCGGATGTGTTTCCTCCCAGGCTAAGTCCACCTTCCGGCCTGGGCCGCCGCTGCTGCGGAAAGCTGGGTTCTGGCTCTCTGAGTCGGTGAGTGAGCGCGTTGGAGACGGGCAGGTGGGGAAGCCGGAAGAGGAGGAGGAGGAGGTAGAGGGCCCCTAGGCGCGGACTGGGAGGCTACACTGGTGCTGCAACCACCTGGCCGACAGGGCCTATGGGAGGCTTACTCGGGAGGACCCATGTGTGGTTGAGTTGCAGGATCTTCCAGGCCACTTTGGGTCCCGCTCAGTTCAACAGATGTTCCCTCCGCTGTGCCTGCTCTTGTGCCTGCCCCTGTGCTCGCTGCAGAAACTCAGATGAACCAGGCACCTTTTCGTGGTGCTCTGGGAGCAACCCAACTCTTTGTTGGGGAGACAGGAGGAGGAGTCACAGCAGTCTTAAATTGATTTGGGTCTGAAAGGGGCCAAATCACTAGCTGGAAAGAGGAACTGCAGTTTTAATGTAACGTGCAAAAGTGTATTCCGGTCTTCTTGTCTGGGCAATGGTGAAAATCTCAATGTCGAAGGAGCTTTGATGAAAAAGAGAATAGAGGATACAAAGATAAAGCCTTAAAGATGGTTAGGACCAAATAATGAGGAATCTTGTATTTGCTAAGAAGGGTAGGCTGTCCTGGAGGTAGAGGAAAGCAATGGAGGATTTAAAGTAGAAGAGGGGGGCACCTGGGTGGCTCAGTTGCTTAAGCGTCTGCCTTCAGCTCAGGTCAAGATCCCAGGGTCCTGGGATCAAGTCCTACATTGGGCTCCCTGCTCAGCAGGAGGTCAGCTTCTCCCTCTTCCTGCGCCCCCTCTTCCCACTCGTGTTCACTCTTGCTAGCGCTCTTGCTCGCTCTCTCCCTCTCAAATAAATAAAAAGATTTTAAAAACTAAAGTAGACGAGAGAACTTTTTTAAAAAAGTTTTAAAAGATGTTAGTTCCGGTGGCACTTAGGAGGGTAGGTTGGAATATGGGAAACCTGTTGGAAGACCTTGCAATAGTCCAAGGGAACAGAATGAGGACCTGCAATAGTGATGGAGAATAGGAAACTTGGAGATTACATTAAGGTTTCTAATGTGAGAAACTATATTAAGTACCCTTAGTAGCGGGTACTAACAGTATCTTGAACCACAGAACAGATAAAATTTAGCCAAGGAGAAAAACAGAAACCATTAAGTACAACTCAGTATAATAAGTACTAAGTAATACTAAATAAGTACTAAGTAATAAGTGAAGAACGGGACATGAAGTAAAAAAGAAATGCATTTTCATTTTCTCGGTTTTGAGATGGTGGCATAGGAGTTCAGTCTTTGCACCTAGATTAGAATTTGAATTTTCTTTTACCCAATTATGGTTTGGGATTTTTTGTTTGTTTTTACCATGACAATGTAGGAAAGCATTCCCTATTACATCAACGTTTGTGTTTTATTTTGCGTAGATTGTGACCATGGCTGCTGAATCCGATGTCCTGCACTTCCAGTTTGAACAGCAAGGAGATGTAGTCTTGCAGAAAATGAATCTCTTGAGACAGCAGAATTTATTTTGTGATGTGTCAATTTATATTAATGACACCGAGTTCCAGGGGCACAAGGTGATTTTAGCTGCTTGCTCTACTTTCATGAGAGATCAGTTTTTACTCACACAGTCAAAACATGTCAGAATCACCATCTTGCAGAGTGCAGAAGTTGGCAGAAAACTGTTGCTCTCTTGCTATACTGGAGCACTTGAAGTTAAAAGGAAAGAGCTTTTGAAATACTTGACAGCTGCTAGTTACCTGCAGATGGTTCACATTGTGGAAAAGTGCACAGAAGCTTTGTCAAAGTATCTGGAAATTGATCTTTCTATGAAAAATAACAATCAACATACTGACCTGTGTCAATCCTCTGATCCAGATGTTAAGAATGAAGAAGAAAATTCAGATAAAGACTGTGAGATAATTGAAATTTCAGAAGATAGTCCTATAAATATAGATTTTCATGTAAAAGAAGAGGAAAGCAATGTTTTACAGTCTACAGTAGAGTTGACATCAGAGAGAAAGGAAATGAAGTCACCAGAGCTGTCTTCAGTAGATATTGGTTTTAAAGATAATGAAATTTGTATCCTCCATGTGGAATCTATTAGTACTGCTGGTGTAGAAAATGGGCAGTTTTCACAGCCTTGTACCTCTTCAAAAGCAAGCATGTATTTCTCTGAAACACAGCATTCACTGATCAATTCTACGGTTGAGAGCAGAGTGGCAGAAGTTCCTGGGAACCAAGATCAGAGCTTATTTTGTGAGAATACTGAAGGAAATCATGGTACAGTGAATGAGATTCAGAATCTGGAGGATGCTTATTCACTGAGGCACCAGTGCCCCAGGTGTCCTCGAGGATTTCTTCATGTTGAAAACTACCTGCGCCACCTTAAGATGCATAAGCTGTTCTTGTGCTTACAGTGCGGGAAAACATTTACGCAAAAGAAAAATCTCAACCGGCATATTCGAGGGCACATGGGCATACGGCCCTTTCAGTGTACTGTGTGCTTGAAGACATTTACTGCTAAAAGCACACTTCAGGACCACTTGAACATACACAGTGGAGATCGCCCATACAAATGCCATTGTTGTGACATGGATTTCAAGCACAAATCTGCCCTCAAAAAGCATTTAACCTCTGTCCATGGCAGAAGCAGTAGTGAAAAACTACCCAGGCATGATCTCAAAAGGCAAAATCTACTATAATTAGAACCACACCTTGCTACGTAAGCCTTATATAATTCTGTTAGGCAAGTTTTTCTACAGAAATGCAGCATCTGTTATATTGCATCCCCCCCCCCATCTTTGGGTCTTAATTTTGGTCTGCCTACACATGTTATTCTTTCTGAACTTCTACTAACAGTTCCAAAGTGTGGGAGACATGATAAAGCTAATGGGATGCTGCCTTATCTCATATAGTATATGTAAGTCCCAGTGGTATATCTAGAGAAATAATGTTCCTCTCTTAAATATTCTTGATTCTAGTGACAGAGGATCCAGCAGTATTTCTAGATTCTGATTTTGACTCTCTAGATAAATAATGTAAATGTAAAATCCCAACCACATAATAATTTTAATGAATTAGGATAACAGGAAGAGAAAATAGACTTAAAAACATGCTGTAATCCATTATGCTTTGTAGGACTAGTGATTTTTTTTTTTTAAACAAACTGCGGTTGACTTCTAAAGCTAAGCACCAAGGTACTTGTTTTAAACTATAAGGGAACACATTTCAAATTCACTTGGGAGTAGTAGAATTTCCTTGTACATGGGCTAATATTCCTTAAAATAATGGTTCCATGATTTTTTTAGTATACATATTTTAGAAATGATTAATCAAGCCCAAGTTTCTTGATTTTATTTCATGCAGTTGTATTTAATAATTTTTTGACCAGTGAAATTATACCACTGGCATGAAGCTCTGAAAATTTCTTTTAGAAATACCAACTTTACCAAAGATACTCTACTGTTTCCTTTTTAAAATTTACTTCATTTTTATTTTTTAATTAACATATACTAAAACTGACCTTTATTTTTGGTCTACATTTTCATGAATTTTAACACATGTAGATTTGTTCAACCACCACTGCAATCAGGATACAGAACATTCCATCATCCCTAAAAACACCCTTATGATGCCCCTTTATAATCAGCTCCTCCACCTATCTTTAAATCCTGGCAACAGTTGCTATTGCTATAATTTTGCCTTTTTTGGAATGACGTGAGTGGAATCTTGTAGTATGTTCCCTTGTGAGATGATTTTTTTCACCACACAGAATGCCATTGGATTCATCCACGTTGTTGTGTGTATCAGTAGTTCATTCCCTTTTTTACTTTGAATTGGCAATAAATACTATCTTGCTGCCACTAGATGAACAGTTTAAATATGGTTGGCTATTAGTGTTTTCTTAATTATTAACTTTTTTCATTTACATTAAGCAATTTTCATTTACCACATGTTGACAAAAACCCTAACCATCCCTAGAGTTTTATTCTGTATTTCCAGAAATGTGCCAAAAGCAAAACCATGACTGTATGGTTATTTTAGTGAGAGTAATTCTGTTTGTGTTATGAGCCCTTGCTCTCTGCTATCCCTGTGTACAAATAACACAAAACTTTTTGTTGTCAAAGCAAAGATTAAAATCTATTGCAGGGCAAATCATACTCTAAAATGCAGGAACTACTTTTAGTTAAAGAAGGCTGACTGGATGCATCTCACTTTCAAGTTCTATTCCTCCTCTACTCACCTCAGCTTTATGTAGAATTTCTGTTATACTTAGGTTCTGAAGCCCTTCGACATTTTAAAATGTAATATACTTTGTACCATTTGTAAGAATTTTGTGATTGATCACATGTTGATAGTTATAAATGTTAAATATCCTTTTTGTGATACTTTTGTGAAAAACATATTCTCCATAGAATTTTAACTCTGGGAGACACTTTAAGGAATCCACCTCTCATCTTTGATAAGAAAACCAACTTCATAACCCCCTCCCTCCCCATGTCACTTGTTAGTGACATTGGACAGGTCACCTCTCTATCAATTTTTCTTAAATTCATGTGTAAAACAGTAACTTTGAACTTGGTAATTTGTAAGATCATTTCCAGGTCCAAAATTCAATGATTTTATACTTAAATCTCCCTGAGTTTCCAAGAACAGAGAGGAAAGCAAGAGAGGAGAGTTTTGTGTCTCTATGAATGTTGCTATTTGAGTGCTACTTTGGAGACAGAATTTTTCTAAAGTAGTGTTTTTCTTCCACTGGAGAACATGATAGTGCAGCATTTAATTTTCTTTCCCATTTGACCTATGATTGGCCACTTCCAGGTATGAAAACATTTCCCTTTCAGAAATAGTTTGTGCTTGAAGTACTTTCCTTATTTTTGTTTCCTAGGATGAAATTTTGTGGGGAAGGGATGGTGAAGGGAGGGAAGGGTAAAAGAATAGTAATAAACTGTTTTTTTAGGAATTGGTATCTACTATCCTTGATGTTTGAAAAAAATTATGGTTGAACTTTGTTTAAGTTTTATGTGTGCCTTGTAAGATTCTTGTGACATTTTTTGTAAGCACTTTGAGATATTTGCTTGGGGGGAAGGGTTGTTCTGTGCAAGTGATGGTTGTTATTTATTTTTATTTATTCCTGTCCAGTAGCACAGAGTGATCTCAGAACATTCCTGGGACAGTTTCTGTTTGCATGATGTATATAAACAGTTCTGGGAAAATGGAATCTTTTTAAAAATGCAGGTATGGCAAAGTAAAGTGTTGAATTTATTCATTTAAAACATTCACTTTTAGTTGTTTGTGTTTCTGATATGATGGGGAAAAATGCAACATGTTTGAGTTCAGCCTCTTCATTTACTGCATTTATGTATAAAGGATCTTGGAAAGGTAGTTGTTACTTTGGTATAAGAGAAAACCCGTGCTGTTTTTCCTTGGATGTAACTATTCTATATCTTTACGTAAAAAAAAATAATAAACTGGAGATGGGAATGGAGAACTTTGTGTTTTGTCTACATCTCTGAATTTTAAAGAAGAAAACTATTTCTTCTGACCATTCATTCAAGAAGTATTTACTGAGTCTTTACGTAGTATTAGAAGTTAGATATGCAGACCAAAATCCCTGCTCTCATGAAACTTGTGTTCTAGTGGAAGGAGAAAAACAGCAAACAAGTAAAATCAGTGTATATGAGATTTTGAAAACAAAGTTGGAGAAAATAAAATGCAGATAGGGAGTGCCAGGGAATGGAAATTGGGATTGTAATTTTAACTGTGATGGTCAGGCCACCTTTGAAAAATCTTAGCAGACTGTCATATACACTGTCCAGTAGATACATATATATTTGTGTGTGTATATATATATATATACGTCTTTACAGTTTATAAACTACTTGTTCATATGGTTTTTAATTCATAGTGGATTTGCTTTCATACATGCCTTTGTTGGACATCTGGTTTCACATTGGAAAGTGCCTTGAGTTTAATTACAACTCATGGCCATTTTCTTAATCTGTGTTTTTCAGTTTCTCAGTAACAGAGTACGTAGTATCTGCCTTTTAGGATTATTTTGATGAATGAAATAAAACTAAAATCTATAGTAGAAATGAAATTTTTATTACCTAACACAGGACCTGGCACATGGTAAGCACTTCGTAAATGCTTATTCCCTTATTTCTTACCAGGCTGTTTCTTCATATATAAAAACATAGTAATTTCTGCTTTACAGTTTGCTGTGAAAAATCATTCAACAAAATTTTTTTAAAGACTTTATTTGACAGAGAGAGACACAGTGAGAGAGGGAACACAAGCAGGGGGTGTGGGGGAGAGAGAAGGCTTCCCGCTAAGCAGGGAGCCCGATGCCGGGCTCGATCCCAGGGCCCTGGGATCATGACCTGAGCCGAAGGCAGATGCTTAACGACTGAGCCACCCAGGTGCCCCTCATTCAACAAATATTTGAGATATTAATTGAATTTTGATCCTTGCCACCGTCTAAGGAGTTCAGTTTTCTTTTTAATAAAGAGATTTGTGTTAGTGCCTGCCAAGCAAATGCTTTTCTTTTTATTTTTTTAAATAGGGAGGTTGCTTGGCAAATATGTGGAGGGATTGAGGGAATGGGTCAGTGTTTATTACGGGACAGTGCATAGAATATAATACAGATGTATCAGATTATGCTCAATGGAGACCACTTTTTTCACAAGGAGAGTCAGACACTGCCTCACATCACTGTCTAGGAGGCTGGCTTAAGACGCCGATGAAGGTGCGGGGAGTTTCCCATCAACCCTTTCGGCTTGCCTAAGCCTCCTAACAGCAACCTCCCACAGTGCTCCGGGGCTCCCCAGTCACGTGACAGTGGTGGTTAGACTCGACCAGAGGGAAGCTGATGCGCAGTCCAGGTGGCGGGGGCTACTACTCTCCTTCCACCTCCTTTACTCCCAGTCCTGCGTGATCTCGCGTGAAAGGGGGAGTATCTTCTCGCGAGAGCTAGGTCGGGATCCCTCCAGGACCGCCTCCGTGGAGAGGAGGAGGAGGAGGCGGAGGCGGAGGGAGGAGGAGGAGGCCCCGTCGCGGCCTCCGCCGCCGCCAACGGGGCTGTCCCTGTAGCTCCCGATGGAGTTTGAGGTCGTGAAACCGCCGCCGAGCTCTGCCCCGGCGAGACGAGGCGCCTCCGTCGCCGAGCCGCGCCGTCGCGGGGCTCCCGGGAGCGGCCCTTAGCGACCCCGCCCGGGCCCCCACAGGTAGGGCGGGGGCGGGCACGATGCGGCTCGGGCCCTAGCTCGGGTCCCTAAGTCCTCGGCGGTCGGGCGGGAGACCGGCCTCAGCCCGGGGCCTGTGTGCTGTCGTCGCCGGTGCCCTGAGGGTTGGGAACTGAGGGCCGCACCTGACGCTCGGACCGGGCCCGGAGACCGGGGCCTGCGGAGGCCCCTCTCTGGTAGGGCTTTTTCAATACCGAGCGCCCGGCGCAAATGGCCACCTCCCTTCGACACCGGCGGAGGGGAAGCCTCTGACCCTTAAGGAACCCACCCAAGCAGAGGCCAGGGTTTTCTTTCTCTTTTCTACACCAGTTGGCAAGAGGGGTTTTGGAGGAGGTCCTCGAAACCAAGCCGTCTCCTAGCTTTTCGGCATTCTGTCCTGGAGCTTCCCGAGATCTCAGAGCAGGGATGGTGGAGGCGATCTGAGTGGTAAATAGGGACCGCGGCCAAACAATGCCCTGGGAGGGCTTAACCTCCTGGGAACGAGATGGCCGGACCAGAGTGGTTGCACAGTGGATGTGACGGAGCAATGGCATGAAACACGGCCAGGGAATTCTGCTGTGGCTTTCTTTCCCTCTTTCATTTTTCTTTCTTGGGGAAACCTCTTAAGGAGACTCTTCCACCATCTTAGAAGAATGGTAGAAAGCATCTTTGTTTCTCAGAAGCAGCTTTACTTTTCTCTGCGCTTAGCTTTCAGGAAGGGAGAACATGAGAGTAGCTGTCATTTCCATCCTTCTAATCACAGAGGAGTTTAAGATACCGGCAAGGTAGAACCTTGACACCAAAATAGTCTCAAGTAATCACTGACATGAAGTAGATCTAATCTCGTGATTCCCAGCCTGTTTTATTTTTAAATAACCACCTAGGTTCCCTTCTTTTAATTCCTACTCTCTCCTTACCTGGGCCCCTTTTTAATTCCAACACTCCCCCCAAACCGCTGTGAGTAGAACGACTTTTTATTACAAAGTGCTTAAGTAACCTTTTTTCCATTTTTGTATTATTCTAACTATTAAGTTCCAATAGGAACTTTTGATTAACCCGAGAATGCAAACGTTGCTACACTACACTGATATAATTTCACCCAAAAGCAAAGAAACATGTTTTAGTTACCCTCTGTGGCCTTTTTCTAGTTAAATACACAAATTTAGTTAAGGCTTTTCAAACATTAAGAAAAGTTCATGAATTTTGCCATTATTACCTTCTTTTACTATCTAAAAAGCAACACCACTGTTATAACATCCTTTTCCTGTGTTCATTCCACATTAGTTTTTGAAGGAATAGAGGCCATTAAATCCTGTCAGATTTTTTAGTACTGCTATTTTTGTTAATTTGGAGATTCATGTTTTCCAAATTTTAGAGTTTGGAAAATTGCTAGAAGGACAAAATGTTAAGCGTATATTCCAAACATGGTTAGAAAAAGCAGATGTTAAAATTCAAATTGCCTCCTATTCTTTGAAGATTTAGTTGCAGTTCTGTTCATTAGTGGATCCCTTGAGTTACTCCTGATCTGTTATTACTGTTGTGTTGACCTGACATATAAGACTTATGTCCTTTGTTCATATGTTTTCATTAATTGTTCGTATGTTTTCATTAATTCACTTTCTGCTTTTGTAATTTGCTATATCTTCCAGTCTGAAAAAGCTAACAAAAATTCTTTTGGGGGGGAAGCATCCTTTTAACACAAAATTTTGTGTTCAGAAATGAAACTTCGAAGCTATATGCAGTATCTAAGAATGCTAAATAAACTTATAACAAGGCCTTATTATAATAAGCACTTGTTGTTTTGGTTGGACTGCATTGAAGTTTCACTTTCTAGTTATGGAAAAAGGAAACGTGGTAAAATAAAGCGAGCTGAAAATCAGAAGTAATGTTTTGCATCCAGTCTCGTAACTTGTAAGTTACATCTTTATATTTCTCAGGTTTTCTAGTTTTATGAAAACTTAAGTGTGGTTGTGACTTTCACCTCAAATTCTTAATAAAAGTTAGTTTTGATTATTACTTCATAATTTTAAGTACTCTGGAGTTGCACTGTCCAATACAAGCCAATAGCCACATGTGGCAGTTGAGCACTTGAAATGTGGCTAGTGTGAATTGAGATGTAGTATCAATGTAAAATAAAATACACATCAGATTTCAGAGACTTAGTGCAAAAAAAAAATTTAAGCTACCTTAATTTTTTATATTGATTACATATTGAAGTGATATTTTGGATAAATTGGGTTAAATTCTATTATTAAAATTAATATCTGTTTTCCCTTTTTTAATATGAATACTAGAAAACTTTAAATTACTTGTGGCTCACATCATGTTTTTATTAGACAGCACTGTTTAAAACAGCACTGCTCTTCTGAGAAATAAATTACCTGAATAAAAGTAGGCACATGAAAACCAAAAATTTCCTGACAGTATCATCTTGCAATCAGAATAATCAAAAAGCTAAGGACTTTCGTAATATGAAGAATAAAGTTATCCAGTGGCCATTATTTGATAGGCAGAAGTGAGTAAGTTCTGTCTCAAAAATAAATATTGTTCATGTCTTGTCATCACCAAAGCAAAACTTTATTGGATATGCTAATTAAAATAGAAAATTATCCCATTAGTGTTACACTAGAAGACATGGGAAATTAAATCTTATACTGATTAAAAAACTGAGTTCAGGCTCAGGGTGGATTTAAGAAAAAACTTGAGTCCTGTATCTTTCCTAACTTATACTACAGTCACTTATAATAGCAGTCTTTTAAAACTGTACTTCAATTCTCTTTCCTCCAGTCCCTTCAGTATGTTTTAGTGCCGAGTTTTAGAGTTTGCAGATTATTTCCATTGGTTTTGTTTGCTGTTTTATAGGCTAAGGTCTCAGTTGTACCTGATGCTTTAAATATAACTTTCGAAGTCTAAAACTAATTATTTGTAAGGTTTCTGAACTGAGAAGTGCTTTTCAGTGCTTTTCATTTCGGGAGCTTAAATTCCTCACATGGGTGAGCTAAAATGAAAACAATGGATGTCTTGGGCGCCTGGGTGGCTCAGTCGTTAAGCGTCTGCCTTCGGCTCAGGTCATGATCCCAGGGTTCTGGGATCGAGTCCCACATCGGGCTCCCTGCTCAGCAGGAAGCCTGCTTCTCCCTCTCCCACTCCCCCTGCTTGTGTTCCTGCTCTCGCTGTCTCTCTCTGTCAAATAAATAAAATCTTAGAAAATAATAATAATTAAACAAACAATGAATGTCTTAATTAACAGACTTGAGCCCTAATGTCTAGATTTTTATGAAGAGAATTGTAAAATACTAGATATTTTTTATTATACAATAGTGAAAGAAGTATAAACTTTATTCTGGCACTTTAAAATCAGGTGGCATAGTACAGAACTGGCTGCATAATCTCATGGTGGACTAATAACAAAAACTGAGAGTACTTAGCTGGTATGCAGTTTGCTCCTAATAAAGCAATGCATAATTTGCATCATATCAGAGATGTCTACTAATTACTTTTTCTATTTTACAAGTTAGTATTCATAACAAGGGACTTATAGCCTGGAAAATTACTTGAGGAAAATCTTTAAGGTCGCACCTATAATGTAGTGTTTCTTCTCTGCTTTATCTTGTTATTCTTCAATTTTACTGACTAGTAATTGAAAGTTACTTAGTTAATACAAGTAATTTAATTAGAATGTTTTTCTTAAATAGTCTCTATGTATTTAGAGTTGTGGGCTTTTTGTTTGTTTTGAGTTTTGGCTTTTTAATCCATTTTATCTCAGTTTGAGATGTTTTGGGAGTATTTTCAGGTTTGATACTTGACTATTAATTCTAAGTGTTATTAGCAATTTAGAATTCCATAGAGTCAAGTAAGTTACTATGGAATTAATAAAGACAATAGGCTATGTATCATTTTTGGTTATAAAAATAATTCCTAGGTAAATATTTACGAAGTGCCTTTTTTAAAGAAATGAAAGTCAAAAAAAGGAAGAAATTAAAGTCACTTTTGCCATCCCGAATTAAAAATTTCGGTGGACTATATAAGCTGCTTCTGTGTTTTAGATAAAATTTTATTTTGTCTTTATCTTAATTGAGGAATCTAAAATTTATTGATAATGGTACTGAAGAAAAACATTTAAAAAAAACTTTTCCTATGACTTATTATATAAGGAGAATTTAGTACATACTTTTCCTGTCAGAAAGTTAGACTCTGACACATAGCAGGAGAATTTGGCAGAATTACTGACCAATTTTGGCAGAATTTTTCTTTTTTTTTTTTAAGGTATTGAGTTTCTATTAGAAATCAAAGTTCTCAGTATTAATTATATTACAGCATCTGGTGTTTGTAGACCTAGAAACACATGTGAGATATTATAACATAAAACTATTAAGTATATTCTGGAGTAGTTTGAAATACTTGAAAACTAACATGGGAAAGAAAATATGAAAGATAGCATTTTTATGTTTAGTTCAAACTTAAACAGCTTCTCCCACCCCCGACTCATTTACTAATGTAAAGCATTTCAGGGTGATCTTGGAAAACGAAATAAGGAAAAAGTGTTTCCTACTAGTTTCCTGTTACACAGTGTGATACCCTAACCCACAAAATTAGCATTTCCAAACAGGTGGCCATTATGAAAAAATAGATGCAGTGTCTTGTTTTGATAAATATTTTATTGGTTCAGGTTATTAAATAAATTAGGGCTCTGAGTAGATTTAATATAAAATGCCTTCTCCCTCAGAAGCCTTTTCCTTGTATAATTCTACAGCCTAGAAAACTGAACATTTCAAATGTAAAATAGCTTCAAGAAGTGATGTGTTCACCTGTTCAGTGCTCATCTCTAAAGTTGGAAGCAGACTAACTGGGTTTAAGATTGATGGCATTAATAGATGTGGCAATATAAGGGTAAAAGGTATAAAATAAGTATAACTTGCAAGATTTGGCTAGTTTAAAAATAAAGATATTAGATACTTTACATTAGAACTGTTTAAGGAGAAATTTGTACAGGGAGCTTTTTATATAACAAGCCCTGTGATTCATTTACCAAGATATTTTTTGAAACCTTAGCTTTTGTGAACATAAAAGCAAAATAAAGGCTAACAGAATTCTTCATTTGGATGTGGGGATATTGGAGAATCAGTTATATACTTTTCTGTCTTGAATCTGACTATAGTTTTAAACATCTGATTTCTGTGGAACTAAGATATTTGGGTTGGTAAACATTCTTATGAAATAAAGTAGTGGCTATTTAATTGCCCTAAATACCTAGATATCTGTTCACCAGAGAACCTTTGTCAGACTTATGTAAGTTTTGAATTGGAAAATAGGAAACATTTGTGAAATATAGAGTGTTCAAGTTAGGTATCTAAAGATTTTAGAATGCAGTATAGTTTTGATACCAAATATTTTATTACAAATCATGGAATAAACATTTTAATCTTAGGAAAAAGAATTCTGTCTTTTTTTTCCATGTGCCTTTTAATCATATGTAAAGATAAAAATTTATATTTTGGTTTTTTTTCTGTTTAGAATTATTAGGTGAGAATATTGCTTCTTCCATATCTTGCTCATTGGACCTGACAGTTTGGGGTTATGTATCTGTATACCTCTCTCACTAAAAGATATGTTTTGTCAAAAGTATTGTAGGGAACCACATTCTAGATTTGTAAGATAATTTTTTTTTAACTTTGGCACTGTATTTCTGTATTTTAAGGTTAGCATTTTTTTTTTAATTTTTGGACAAACTGCTCTGTCATCATCATCTCACATACTTTGATTTTCAGTACCTTTGTTAGGCTCTTAGTCAAATCTTGACCAGACATTTCCTCTTTTGTGAAGCTGCCAAGTTGAACATATCCTTATCTGACTTGGTCATTTCAGGTGGCTGTTTCTTCACACTTGACTCACTATGATATTCTTTGGATCAATAGTTTTCAAAGTCCAATAACTCTTAGACCATTTCTTAATATATTTGGGGGTAGTAGCTATCCAAAAAACCTAAGCAATCCAAAGTAATTTGTGTTCCTAAAAATGAAACATGGAAAGTTAATCTACTTATTTGATGTGGTCATCAAGAAAAATACATAAAAGCTTTGATAGTCAACTATTCTTTGAGCAACCAATATAAATATGTTTCGTTGAAAAGGACACTATACAGATATTGTTTCTGGACAAAATTTCAGAAATTTAACAAATTCAGCAAATTAAAGAAAAAGACATCCAAAGCATATAAAATTATTCAGAGTATTTTAGGTTTTGAATCTGTGATGGTTGACTTAAACAGTTAGCTCTTAAAAGGTGAATGATGAATATTATGTGGTTAATTCTTACTTTTGTCCATTTCCAGCTTACAAAACACTACACAGCAAAATAATGATCTGCTAGACTGCTAACCCGAGCATCCAGCTTCCACAATGCCTGTGCAGGCAGCTCAATGGACAGAATTTCTGTCCTGTCCAATCTGCTATAATGAATTTGATGAGAATGTGCACAAACCCATCAGTTTAGGTTGTTCACACACTGTTTGCAAGACCTGCTTGAATAAACTTCACCGAAAAGCTTGTCCTTTTGACCAGACTGCCATCAACACAGACATTGATGTGCTTCCTGTCAACTTTGCACTTCTCCAGTTAGTTGGAGCCCAGGTAAGCTTTCAAGATTTTACTAATTTGGTATATGTAATAATTATAGACCTTTGTTCATTAAGGGGTACAAAGTGTGTCTAGTGATACTTGAGACCTCAAAAATATTCAGTATATCTGATGTCATGATTGTATTCTGCAAAAATTTTCTTTAGATAATATCATAAATTCTTATGCAAAACCACAAATTCCATTATAGTTATGTGTTTGTGTTCAGTGCTGTGGTCAAAATTTATGTTTATAATTTATTTTGGTGGATAAGGGACATTTTTAAATAAGCGTGTTCATTAGGTGATATGAAAAGAAATATAATTAAAGCTTTGGGTAGATACCAATCAACTGGGACCCTCAAATGGAGGTTTTGGAGTTTTTTTTTAACTTCACTTGACTTTTAGGATGATATTACAAATGAGAAAATAAGGTCTATTTAGGAATGAACCAATTTCCAGAGTATCAGTACCAAATTCTTCACAGTTTTTTATGCTCATGTGTTATAAAATTAATATTTCTTGTTTATAATCATTTTACTGAAATCAGACCAAGACCCTAGACTTATAATAATTTCCATTTAATAAAGGCTTACTTTGTTAGGTATGATAGTAAGTATTCAACAACTATTATTACTAATTCTTTCCATAGCTCTTCAGATAGTTATTATCCCCATTTTACAGGTAAGGAAGAAGATGAAATTCTGTACATCATGCACTATATATTAAAGCAAGAGAGGAATTTTCTGTTTAATCACTTCTTAGAAAATTCAGTGAATTAAAAATATTCCATTCTTTTAGTACCTTGATATTTGAAGTTTTTCTTTTAAAACATATTTTCAATGTTCATAATCCAGTTAGACACTGTGAAATCGAGATGTATCTATAATCAATAGTATGTCATAATTGGCAGCAGTTTTTCTTAATGGCACATAAAATAATAGTGCCTTTTGCAAACAGTGGCATCTTAGATCCATAAATACTATAGACTGTAATAATACTAGCTACCTGCCATTTATTTAGCGTCTGCTATATAGGTCAGGTATTATGTTTTGTCATTTATAAATGTCCTCTCAGTCAGGCTTAATAGCCTACAGGCTTATACAGTGTGATTTCTGTTACCTTTAAAGCCCCACCTGCTACTACTGACGTCATTCTTTCTGCTTAAGCTATATTGCTTCCTAGCCAATTGTTAAATATGCCAAACATGTTCCCACCTGAGGGATTTGGTAGCGACTGTTATCTTTGCCTAGAATGTTTATTACCTCTCCTCTTTCAAGTCTTTATTCAAATGTCATGATTCCCAAGGAAACCTATCCTGACCACACCTGTTAAAATTGCAGCCCCTCTCCAGCACTCCCAATCCCCCTTATCCTTGCTGTGTAGTTTTTACTGATCACTTTCTATCATACTACCTATTTATTTATTATGTTTTTTGATTTATTGGCTCCATCCTCTCTCTTCACGAGCATGTAAGCTCTCCAGGGGCAAAAAATTTTGTCTGTTTTGCTCACTGATAATTGCCTAATGCCCAAAACGGTGTTTGGAACATGTTAAGTACTCCATAAATACAAATATATTTTTTAAAAGATTTTATTTATTTATTTGAGGGAGAGCAGAGCGAGAGAGTGAGCACACGAGTGGGGGGGGAAGGGCAGAGAGAGGGAGAAGCAGGCTCCCCACTTGAGCAGGGAGCCAGACGCAGGGCTCAATCCCAGGACCCTGGAATCATGAGCTGAGCCAAAGACAGACAACTGACTGAACACCCTAATATACTTAATAAATACAAATATTTGTTGGATTAAATTGAATTTTCATGGTGGCAGTATGAAATAAGGATTTTCATCTCCATTTTTCAAATAGGAAAACCATGAGTTGGAGCAGTTAAGTGATTTACTCAAGATCACTCATGGAGGTGGCAGAGCTGCAGTTTATGCCCAAGTTTTGACCTTTCATTAAGGTCTTGGGGCTTCTGGGTGGCTCACTCAGTTGAGTGTCTGACTTTTGACCTCAGCTCATGTCTTGATCTCAGGGTCATGAGTTCAGGCTTCACATTGAGCTCCATGCTGGGCATGGAGCCTACTTAAAAAAAAAAAAAAATACTGTGTCTTGTGGTGTTTCTATTCTACAAAAAGGGGACAGACCATTATCAATAAATATAATAAGTGAATTATATAGTGAGAAGGTGTTAAGTACTTTTTTTCTAGTTATCTTGAAATACCTTTTTTAAAGTTGCAAAAAAATAATGTACAGAGAACCTGTATAACTTCCTGCAACTTCCCCTAATGTTAATATCTGTCAAAATTATAGCATAGTTATCAAGCTTAAGAAATTTAACATTGACAGTATTATTAACTACCTGCTGCTTTCTCCATTTATTAATACACCGAGCCCCTGCTATTAAGTATAGTAACCTTGGTTCTTGGAAAGCAGTTTGACTAGGTGTTCGGCTTTAATTTTACTTAAACTACTTTGATGTATTGTCTCTGTATTATAATTTTTATACTCACTAAGATTATTATCAAATATATAAATAACAGTTCCATGAGCTGGATGAATGTCTTTCCTCGATTTTTCTTTGTTTTTAGGTACCAGATCATCAGTCAATAAAGTTAAGTAATTTAGGTGAGAACAAACACTATGAGGTTGCAAAGAAATGTGTTGAGGATTTGGCACTCTACTTGAAACCACTAAGTGGAGGTAAAGGTAAGTTCATAAAAAGTCTTTTTACTGGTGAGCAGGATTTGGTAATATACCCTGTTAAATTTTGAGATTTATTTTTTTAATTTTTTAAAGATATTTATTTATTTGACAGAGAGAGAGAGAGCACAAATAAGTAGAGCAGCAGGGAGAGGGAGAAGCAGGCTCCCTGCTGAACAGAGAGCTTGATGTGGGGCTCAATCCCAGGACTGTGGGATCATGACCTGAGCCGAAGGCAGATGCTTAACTGACTGAGCCACCCAGGCGCCCCTAATTTAAGTTTTAAAAGTTTGGACAATTCTTGGAAACTGAAAATAACCAATATTGTTACTATTTTAAGAATTCATCAGACACTACATATTGAGATTTCTACAGTTCGTATTCATTAAAATAATAGTGCTGTAGCAGAATATTAATTTTAATAAGTCCTACAAAGACAATTTCATGTATTCATCCAATCATTCAATTTTATTGAGCATTTAATAGTGGTTAGGGTCCCTGCCTTCACAGATCTCAGTCTATTGGGGGAGATAGGCATATAAGTGCAATAAATTATTTTAAGTGTTGTGACAGAAACGGAATTCTATTTTGTTCATCACCGCATACCCAGTGACCCATGCATCATAGATGAATCAATCAAATATTTATTTTATATCTGCTCTGTGCTTTGCACTGTTGAATATTAAGGACATAGTGATTTCCTTGAGAAACTTAGTTTATATACCTCATTCATTCAGTTGTTCATTTACTGAACAGATATCTAACAAGCATGTAGTCAGTGCTGGGCACTATTTTGGTATTTGGCATACATGAGTAAAATGCTTGCCCTTATAGCACTTAAGTTTTAGAAAAGGGAGAAAGTATAGTAAACAAGTGTAATAAAAAATTATATAGTATGTTACAATTGATTGTTATGAAAGTATAATAATACATTTAGAGGGATCAGAGATGTCAGGGTGAGGGGACAAGGGCAGGTTGCAATTTTACAGAAGTTGGTTAGTGTAGGACTCATTAAGAAGGTAGCTTCTGAACTTGAGATGAAAGAGGTGAGATAGTTAGCCATGTAGGTTCCTGGGAAAAGAGTGTGCCAGAGAGGCAATAAGGACCGAGCCACCTGGGTAGCACAGTCAGTTAAGTGTCTGACTCTTGGTTTCGGTTCAGTTCATGATCTCAGGGTCCTGAGATCGAGCCCCGTGTCAGGCTCTGTGCTCAGCAAAGAGTCCGCTTGGGATTCTCTCTCCCTCATAGTCTTTCTCTCTCAAATAAATAAATAACTCTTAAAAAAAAAAGTTCCAGAGAGGCAATAGCAAAATCCCCAAGGCATGCCTAGTATCTTCAAAGAAAATAATAGGAGTGTGTCTGAAGCAGTGTGAGTTAGGGGGGGAGCAGAAGGACATAGATGAAGGAAGTGGTAAGACCAGATAATGTGCAGACTTGCAAGCCATTTTAAAGATTTGAGCTTTTACTCCAAGTGAAATTGGGGAGTCACTCTAGGGTTTTAAGCAGAGGAGTGACACAATATGACTATTGTTTAAAGGATCTCTCTAGTTGCTCTGTTGAGAATGCAGTGTGGAAGGGAAGGGTAGGAGCAGGGTATTGGCTTATAGGCTAATGGGCCAAGAGTAGCAGTAGAGGTAGTAAGAAGTGAATGGTGTGGGTATATTTTGAAGGTAGAGTCAAGAGGATTTCCTAAATTATTGCACATAGGGTATGAGAGAAAGAGCAGAATCAAAGATGACTCCTGGGTTTTGGGGTCTGAGCATCTGGAAAAAGAGATTGCCATCAACCTAGACAAGAAATACTGAAGGTAGATCAAGTTTAGATGGGAAGATCAGGAGTTCAGTTTTAGTCATATTATGTTTGAGGAGTCAAATCTTCATTTGGATGCTATTGTGTAACCAATGGATATATGTTAAGGAATGAGGTATAGAAATTGTACTTTTGGGAGTCATTAACATATGGGTAGTATTTACAGCAATTAATAAGGTTGGCTAAGATCAGGTACGTGATAAATGTAGATAGAGAAGGAAAACTGGGTCCTGAGGCCCTTTAACATTAAGAAGTCAGGAAGAAGAAATGAAATCAGAAAAGAAGACCTGGAATAAAAGGAAAGAAGAAAAGCAGGAGGGTGGAGTGTAAAGAAAGTGTTGAAAGGAATTAGGAGTGGTCATCTGTGTTCAGGGCTGTTGAAAGGTGAAGTAAGTTAAGGACCGAGAATTGACCATTGACTTAGCAGAGTAGAGGTAATTGTCGTGATGGGCAGTTTTGATGAAGTGATAGTAGCAACAACTTGATTGGAGTAGGTTTTAAAGATTATGAAGCAAGAAATTTGGAGATAGCCGATATAGACAATATTAGAGAATTTGCCACACAAGAGAAGAAAGAAATGGGGCAGAGCCGGTAGGCAAAGAGGGATGAATAAAAAGATATATTTATTTTTAAGATGGATGAAATAACAGCATGCTTGTTTTTATTGTACGCTGATGGAAGCAGTCAAATAGAAGGGGAAGAAGTAATGATGTGGGAGAGAGGAAAGAATTGCTGGAGCATATCCGTGAGTCAAGGAAAGGGATTATGATCTAAGAGCTTGCCATTAAGTTGTATTTCTAAATATCATGTATACAATAAAATTAGAGCTGTTATTAATCATTTTGATTAAACATTTCATTAATTAACTGGATGAAAAATACTAAATAAACCCGAAGTACTCTCTTGAGAGACACATGCAACCCAGAGAACAGGATACCTAAATAAAATTTGAAATAACTGCAAATTAGACTCCTGTTACCATAGAATAGTAATAAACAGATTCAGAATACTCTTGTTGTTAAAACAGTGGAAGGACTCATTACAAATTATGGCTTCATAGTTAAGTATGGGTAATGAAAAGTAGCTTGTCTTATTTAATAGAAAATACTTTGTTTCCTTTCTCTTAAAGGTGTAGCTAGTTTGAACCAGAGTGCACTGAGCCGTCCAATGCAAAGGAAACTGGTGACACTTGTAAACTGTCAACTGGTGGAGGAAGAAGGTCGTGTGAGAGCCATGCGAGCAGCCCGTTCACTTGGAGAAAGAACTGTAACAGAACTAATACTACAGCACCAGAATCCCCAGCAATTGTCTGCCAACCTGTGGGCTGCTGTCAGGGCTCGAGGATGCCAGTTTCTAGGGCCAGGTAGGATAGATCACTATCTTGTCTCTCTTACTGGCTATCAGGGCAAGAGGATGCCAATTTCTAGAGTTAGCTGAGAATCCCCAGACTCAACCCATCTTTAGTTATACACACAAATCTTGACATAATTAAAGATAAACCAGTTTTTGTAATCATAATCTATGTGATAGTACTGTAACATTTTAGAATAAATTTCTCATTTAATCTTTAGCAGCCTTCAAAAGAAGTGACACAGATCCGCTTTCACAATTTAAAGAACCAAATTAGAGGCCTGAGATTATACAGGTAGTAAGTAAAGGAAAAGTATTTTTTTAATAAAAAAAATTTAAAAATTGTCTTTAAGACTTGGAAAACAGAAATTGCACACAAAAAAATAATCACTGGGGTTGAGGCCTTCATAGTTATTACCATCCAAATTCTATTTAAAAAATCTTTACCTATAACAAGGTTATGAATGAAGTACACTTCTCTGTTACCTTTTAGAGCTTTATTATTTTACCTTTCTGATTTAGAACTATAGTCAGGTAGAATTTTGTGTGTGAATGTGTGTGAAGGAAACTTTTTAAATAAGTGACATTGGGACAACTGAAGAGACGTGGAAAAAGATAAAATTGGATATATTTCTTATACACCATAGCTACTTAAATTCCAAGTAGGTCATAAATATTTGTTATTAAAAAATAGATCATACAACTCATAAAGAATACAAGAGTGAATTCCTCTATAACTTAGTATAGGAAACACTTTTTTTTACTCCAAATGCAGAAGCAGTAATAGAAAAGACTGATATATGACTAAATATTTTTTTAATTGCATCACAGAAAATATCAGCACAGTAAAAAAATTACAAACTTAGAAAAATGTATTCTATCACAAAGGACTAATATAACTAATATGTAAGGTACTTCTAAAAACTCAGAGAAAGATACCAACCACCCAATTGAAAAATTGGCAAAAGATATGAACAGAAAATGCACGAGAAAAAGTAATGTAAATGGCCCTCAAACATATAAAACATACTTAGTGTTTCTCATATCAAGAGAAATATTCACGAAAATTATATTGACCATTTCTCATGTATCAGATTGGCAAAAATCAAAAGTTTGACAGTATATTTTGTTGTCAGGGCTGTGGGAAAACAGGTACTTTCATCCAATAACAATGGGAGTACTAAGTGGTACACATTTTAAAGAGGGATATTCCGCAATATCTACCAAAATCACCTATGCACTTGTTCTTTGGCCTAACAGTTCCATTTCTACAAATCTATCCCAAAGATACAGCAAAAAATACAGAATGCATAGTTTTGTTTTGTTTTTTTTTAAGTTTTTATTTAAGTAATTTCTGCACCCAGCATGGGGCTCAGATTCACAGCCCTGAGATCAAGAGTTGCATGCTTTTCTGACTAAGCCAGCCAGGTGCCCCCAGAATGCATAGTTACAAAGCACTATTTGTAACAGCAAACATCTGGAAGCAACCTGAATGTCTATGAAGAAGAGACTTGTTTAATAAACAGGTATCTGTCGAAAGGAATGAGGAAGATGTATATGTTCTGCTAGGGTGTGATCTCTATACATTTAAAAAAAACAAAAAAAACAAAAGGGGCACCTGACTGGCTCCGTTAGTAGAGCATGGGACTCCTGGTCTCAGGGTCATGAGTTCAAGCCCCATGTTGTGTGTAGAGCTTACTTAAAAAAAAAAAGGAAGGAAAAGAAACAAAGAAAGAAAAGAAAAGAAAACACAGGTGCACCTGGGTGGCTAAGTCGGTTAAGCATCTGCCTTTGGCTAAGGTCATGATCCCACACTCCTGGGATCGAGCCCCGCATCAGACTCCCTGCTCAGCGGGGAGCCTGTTTCTCTCTCTCCCTTTGCTGCTCCCCCTGCTTGTGCTCTCTCACTCTCTCTGTCAAATACGTAAAATCTTTAAAAACAAGAACAACAAAGTGCAGAATAGTGTGCTTATTATAATATTTTTTATCTAAGAAAGGGAGAGAGATAAAACCATTGTCTACTTTTGTTTATATTTTCCAAAAGAAACAACAGTAGGAGATATTTAAAAGTAATAAACTTATATAGAGGAAGGAAGCACCAAGAGAAAGCAGACAGGACAGAACTAGACCTTGTTGAATGTACCTTGTTTTATACTTGGGACCCATGTAAAAGTTCTATGTAATTATAAAACAATTTTTAGTAAAAATAAATTTTAAAAGTTTAATTAAAAAGAATAAGACACAAGGGCGCCTGGGTGGCTCGGTTAAGCGACTGCCTTCGGCTCAGGTCATGATCCTGGAGTCCCAGGATCGAGTCCCACATCGGGCTCCCTGCTCAGCAGGGAGTCTGCTTCTCCCTCCGACCCTCTTCCCCCTCGTGCTGTCTATCTCTCATTCTCTCTCTCACAAATACATAAATAAAATCTTTAAAAAAAAAAAAAAAGAATAAGACACAACAATACCTGAAAATAAAAAAGCTAAAACTACATTAAGTTGGTAGCATATTCATCAGGAATGAATTATTACAGGTGACTTTGGAACACAGTGTTTTGATTTTTATATCCCCAGTGGGATATATAATCCTAGGGTATGTTCAGGCACACGGTAGGATAAAGCAAGTAAGTAATTAAAGTAAGTAATTATGTTAATGCCATCAGGAACCAAGATTTTCAGCATTTAAAGGAAAAGATACAAGTATGAAATCAGGGTGCCTGGGTGGCTCAGTCAGTTGGGCATCTGCCTTCGGCTCAGGTCATGATCCCAGTGTCCTGGGATCGAGCCCTGTGTCAGGCTCCCTGCTCCTTAGGGAGCCTGCTTCTCCTCCCTCTGGTCCTCCACCCCCTCTCTTGTGCTGTCTCTCTCACTCTTGCTCTGTTCTCTCTCAAATAAATAAAATCTTTTTTAAAAAATATGAAATCAAAGAATTTATGTAAAAACCCTTTAGTTTTAAATTTGAATTGTCAATGTAAGTACAGGCTCGTTTACTTTTCTGTCTCTAAAAATGTGTATTCCCTCGATCTGTCCATTCGAAAGGGCTTAGAAACAATGACTAGCCATAGCAACCAGATTATGACTCTTAATAAATATCATTGCCCATTAAAAAGAAGCAGGGCTCTTTAGTCTTTAGATAATGCCATATTCCAGTTCTAGGATACCAAGTACAAGTTAAACCTGGGAATTCTTGGGCTAGAAAGCAAAAAAGCTATCAGAGATCATTGGCATCTTGTCATAATTAGAAGTAAATTTGAAAGGGCTTCCACTGGAAATGAGTGGCACAGTTCAAACACCAAAATGAATAATGACGGTAATGGATTGAAACATAAAATATATGAAAATCCATGATTTTGTAATGATGGTATAGGAAAAATTAATTGGTTATCTTTGGCAGTTCCTATTAATGCCAACACATTATTCTAGAAATTGCAAAAGAGTAGAATAAAAATCAAGCATGTTTTTTCTGCCTTTCCTTTACAAACTTTTCAAGGACAGTTTCTCAGGGTGTTGAGAGTAACTTCCTCTTTTAGCAAAATTCCAGCTAATAAATTTAGAAAAAAAGTGTCAAAAGTAGAAAAATCACACATTTGCAACCACAAATGAATTAGTGGGTCTACACAAGAATTATTAGTAGCTGTTAAAACCATTAGATGTAAGGTTGCTGAGAAAATTAACTATAGATGCCTGAGGCCTGAACCCATTGATCATTACCAAACCCACTAACATTACTAAAAGTGAGACATCTAGACCTTAAGTATCACCTTACGTAATATACGGAATAACAAGTTTGCTTGGCAGAAAAAAACAAAACCTCAAAAAATAAAAACTCATTCTGATTATAATCAAGCCTATAGTTTACATGAAATAAGGAGGATAAATGAACATATTTAGAAATACTCTTAAGTACAAAATTAGCCAAATCAAGAATGTTTAGAATTGTTTAGAAATTGGGAATTGTTTAGAAAAATGATTGTTTCTTCAAAGAAATCAGAGAAAACCTGAATTTTCTCCTAAATGGGTGAGTGAAGGGTAGTGGGTAGCTAGTATAGATTTTTTTTTTTTTTTAAGTTGAAAGGCATATTAACCAAAAGCAATATGGACTTTATTTGGGTACTTACTAAAGCCAACTCTAAGAAGAAATTGAGACCATGGGAAAAAATTCAACGCGAACTGGATATTAGATGATAGTAAGGGTATATATTACTTTTTTTAAAATGTGATAATGGTATACAATTTTTTTGGAAGTCCTTACATGTTAGAAATACATAATGAATTATTTAAGGGTGAAATGCTATGTTGTGTGGGATTTACATCAAAACACTCCAGCCAAAGCAAACTAGAAAAGTAGGTAAGAACTGGCAACAGCTATCTTATGGGTTCATATGATCTCTACTTTTATGTATGTTGAAAATTTACCATAATACAAAGTTAAGTTGAAAAATAATTTTAAAAATCCACATCTATATGTATTTTTAAAAAATGCTGTTTTTGGATATTTCCTCATATTTATTTACTTGACCCAAGAAGCACTAGACTAAGTATCAAATATCCTTTGTTCTACCACTCAACAACAAAAAGACAACACAATGTAAAAAAATGAACCAAGGGCATGAATATACATTTCTCCAAAGAAGGTACACAGATGGCCAAAAAGCTTGGAAAGATTCTCAGCGTCATTAGTCACTAAGGAACTGCAAATCAAAATCACAATGAGATACCCCTTCACACCAGCTAGGTTTGCCGTAATCTAAAAAATGGAAAGTTGTTAAGGATGTGGGTGAAACTTGGGAAGCAGAATGGTGCAGCCTCTGTAAAACGATTTGTCAGTTCCTCATAAAGTCAAAGTTACCGTATGACCCAGCAGTCCCACTCCTTGTGTATATATCCCAAAGAACTGAACAGGGATTTCAAGCTAATGCTTGTACGCCAGAGTTCACAGCAGCATTCATCACAATGGTCCAAAGGTGGAAGCAATCCACAAGTGCATCAGCTGATGAATGGATAACCAGATGTGCTTTGTCCATAAATAGAATATTATTCAGCCACATAAAGGTTGAAATATATAAAATATTTTCATTTCTATATAAAGTCAGCATAGAAATTAAAAAAGGATTGAAATTGATATATGCTACAGTGTAGGTGAACTTTAATAATATTATGTTAAGTGAAAGAAGCCAGAAAAAAGGTCACATATTCTATGATTCCATGTATTTGAAGTATCCACAAAGGTGAATCCATAGAATCAGACTGCAAGCTAGTGGTTGCCAGAGGCTGGGGGTAGAGGCTATGGGAGCTGACTGCGTAATGGCTGTAGGTTTCCTAGATAGACCTGGTGGTGGCTCATGTGAATTGTATTCTCTAAAAGGGTAAATTTTATATAAAGTCTACCTCAATTTTTTAAAAAAGTCCTTGGTGCAAGTACAGTTTTGTTGCTATCTAGTTGTGAACCTTGACCTCAGTGCCTCACTTGTAAAAGGGTTTTATTTTTATTTTTATTTTTTATTTTTTTTTTAGGGTTTGATTTTTAATCCACATTCTAGATGTGCTCTCAGTTTTGAAGTCCCACTGTTTTAATTGAGAACCAATGCACTTTTACCTTTTAATTTTAAAATAATTTCTGATTTACCCAAAAGTTGCAAGAACGATGTAGAGAATTCCTGTATACCCTTTATCCGCAATTACTAGTTTTTAATATTTTGTTACATTTGTTATGTTATTTGCCCTTTTCCTCTTTTCTGAACCATTTGAGAACAGGTTGCATATTTCAGTGCCCCGTTATCCCTTTATACTTCAATGTATTTCCAAAAAACAAGGATACCATCTTATGTAACAACAGTACGTTCATCAAACTCAAGAAAATTTAACCTACATACCATACTAAAATCTAGTTCATATTCCGATTTTGTCAATTATTCCAAAAATGTCTTTAATGGAATTTATTTTCTTTCAGAATACAGTCCAGTCCAAGATCATTTATTCTATTTATTTGTCATTTCTTTTTAGTCTTCTTTTATCTGGAACCGTTCTTCAGCCCTTCTTTGATGTTATTCTTCCAAGAATACAGGCAGTTATTTTTTTTTAAAGATTTTATTTATTAGAGAGAGCATGCATGCATAAGCATGGGGGAGAGGGAGAAGCAGGCTCCCCACTGAGCCAGGAGCCCAATGTGGGGCTCGATCCGAGGACCTGGGATCATGACCTGAGCCAAAGGCAGATGCTTAACCAGCTGAGCCACCCAGGTGCCCCTACAGGCAGTTATTTTATAAAAAGTTCCTTAATTTGAGTTTGTCTGATACTCGCTCATAATTAGATTCAGATTATACTATATACATCCCTGGCTGGAAAAACAACATAAATTAATACCTTCTTTAGGTATTGTATCCACAGGCTAATATCACTTTAAAATCATGTACAAAATTGTTGTCAGGCAAAGTAACAGTCTCAAGCATTAAAGAAAAATTACCATTTACCATAAGGCTACTATGTTCTTTATATGTATTTAATATATCAGAGTATCTCCATGTATTTTGTAAATGAGGATTTTTTTCTTTGCAATGTAACATTGTTATCTATTTGATTATTAAATACCTGCAGGAGATATGTTTTAAGTTCTCTTGACTTATGTTCTAAATAGTTGTTTAGTAGAAATTACATTTTGTTTGATTGCTTTTTAAGTAAACTGTATATTTGTATGTGTGGTGTCCTCTTTTTGTGCTGATGAAATACAGACTGTGGATAATGGACCACCATGAACCTAATACCCAAAGAAGTCTGACAGACATGATCTGCAGGGTTTCTCATTTATTGTGAATTCATGTTTCTCACTTCTAGCTATGCAAGAAGAGGCCTTGAAGCTGGTGTTGCTAGCATTAGAAGATGGCTCTGCTCTCTCAAGGAAAGTACTGGTACTTTTTGTTGTGCAAAGACTAGAACCAAGATTTCCTCAGGCATCAAAAACAAGTATTGGTCATGTTGTGCAGCTACTGTATCGAGCTTCATGTTTTAAGGTAAGTAGCAAGCAGCCATCTAGACATTACATGCCTTTGTATGAGACAGAGGCTTTCTAGAATGGATGTTACCTTGTCTAGAGGCTCCAAGAATGCAGAATGCTTCTAAGAGTTGAAAGGAAACTTTGTTTTCCTTCTGCATTGTTTGCATCTGTGATACTACCTGTTAAGAATAAACATATGTGAAGGTGTCAGTAACACAAAATAGAGCATAAGGAAATAGTTTGATAAACTTGACTCTTAGGATAATGAATGTAGACTAAAGAAGTCTAATTCAAATGAATTTCCCATCTTAAAAGGGAAAATTATATAAAAGTACATAAAAAGTTGGTTTTTCAATTTCCCATTGTTATTTTTATTTTATTCCCTGTTGTGATTAGATTATGACCTTTAATCTGAAGATGGCCTATAATGTTGCCTTCAGGACAAGAGAGTGAAGAGTTGAGGTACTTGCCCCACTCTGCATTTAGGAGGTGTGATTTTTTTGTGTGTTTTGTTTTGGTGGAGAAGACAGAAAAACCCCAAGATACTTAGAAATGTGGTTACGGGCGCCTAGGTGGCTCAGATGGTTAAGCGTCTGCCTTCGGCTCAGGTCATGATCCCAGGGTCCTGGGATTGAGTCCTGCATCGGGCTCCCTGCTCCTTGGGAGCCTGCTTCTCCCTCTGCCCACCCCCCCCCCCCCGTCTCTCATGAATAAATAAAATCTTTAAAAAAAAAAATAGAAATGTGGTTGCATTGTCTTATAGACTTGTGCGTGGTTACAGGTACTGAGAGAGGTGGAAAGTAGGCTGAATCCTTAAAAGTTTCTGCATGTTACAGGAGTAGGGACTGCTGGCTTCATCTTGAGAAAAGCCCAAATACTTGGAACTAGAAAAGTGCATTGGCTTCTATAAAAGTAAAACATCAAAATTTGAAAGCCAAAGCTATTTTGCTGGTTTTATAGCCCAAGAGTGAAAACAGTACAGACAGAAAAAAATTTTTTTGGCAGACTGCTTAGTTTGAAATAACAGGTAATTGCTGATGGAAATATGTTCAAATGAACTCACTTATCTCCACCAATGAGGCTTGGACACTATCTCCTTGATAGTTATAGTGCTTGATTTTGTGCCCTTAAGGGCAACAATAGAAATGAAACCCTGGTTCCTCAAACATTATGTTTTTGGCTAAGCAACCAAATTACAGAGATCATTTATCATCCTCAAGTGACTGACTAGGTTCTCACACTGTGTATTCCTGATTTAATGTGTTTTTTCTCTCAGGAATCATACTGATTTGTGGTTTATGACAGTCATACATCTACAGTTGCTACTAACATCTGACATTTGAATAACACTAGTATAGAAAGTGATTTCAATTTTATGCTCTCATTTCATCCTTACTGCCCTCTAGTTTAAATGTTAAAGCAGTGTTTAGATTAATAAAAGGACAACATACTGACTTAACTGCTAAAAGGCCTCTCTTGGGTGTCATTTACTCTAGTAAAATCACAATTGTCAAAGGTCTTTCCTTGATTTTATAGGCTTAGAGATGTGAATTTTTGTGGGTGCATACAGTAGATTCTTTCCTCAGGAACAGAACGCCCTTACCAAGGTCACCCACAATGGATGATCTATTTTATTAATTTGTAATGAGAGGTGCGATTCTTTTATGACTTAAATCATCATATTGTAGATATTCTCCTGCCGAAGAGTATCAGACCTTTGCTTGAGTAGCCTGGCATCAGCGCAAGGGAGTTAATAATTCCAGCGTTTGATGCAGTGATTCCCAAGTGATGATCTGCATCAGAATTATTTATGGGGTTTTTAAAAGTATACAATCCTGGGTCCCATCCCCGGATATATTCTAATTTGGTGTATCTGGTGTGGGACTTGAGCATTCATACATACTTTTTAAATCGTGTGGTCTTCAAAGCCAGGAATTATGATTACCTGAAATTGTAGTTTTTAATGCTTCACGGGTGATTTTGATGCATGGTAGTGAGAACTTTAATATGACCATGCTCTTAGCCACCTGTGTATGTCTTTACTACTCAGGTGAATAGATGCTTACGCTGCCTATGAGGCACCCTTGTGTAGCCTACGTGGTAGTTGGGTGAGTGCTACCGTCACCTGGTTCTTGGGTTTCTTTCTTCTATTTTTTAAATTGATAATTCTTTCTTTTGTTTCCTCAGTGTTTCTTTAAATAGGTTAAGGTAGAATATAGATTTTTGGGACTTCTAAGTTACATACTCTGCTTCCAAATTATACCTAAGATTATGTTTAGAATTTTGGATGTCCCACACTTTTCTCTAATGTAATTACATATTTCCAAAGAGATTTTGAACTGATACTATTAATTCTCAGATGGTAACTTGATTTTCCCATCTTCATATTCTTGGGGTCATATTATTGTTGTCTCATGTGCCAACAATAGAAAGAACCAGTGAGGTGGTTTGGAGATATTTTCATTTTGCCAATGAGGAAATCATGATTTTGAACAGTTTGAATGATTTGTTCAGTCTGAATTACAGAATCTGTACTAGTCCTAGGTCTTCTGACTCCTAGCCAAGTTTCAAATTTCACTGTGCAAGTTTTAGATAAATGGTATCATCTGTTGTGGAAATTATCTAGTCATACACTTGCATGTTCAGAGAATTAGTTTCAAACTAATTTGTATGTTTACAAATTACGTATTGTATGTGAAACTGTAAGCTTTTGAATTTATGTTTTTTAAATGACTTAAGTCAGGTATAAATTAAAGCTGTATAATAAATACCCTAATGATCATTTTTGTGGTGATAGAAAATTTCTTAATTATCACGTGGCAATGCTAATATATGTCTACCCATTGGACTGATTTGTCATTCCTCGCTTAAAAGTCCTCAGTGGCTTCCCATTCCCTTCAGCATAATATAAAAATTTCTCACCGGAGTTTATAAGGCCCTCTATGATTCTTCTCTAGCCTCTTAGTCTTTAATTCTATGCGCTCTGCTCTTTTATTTTTCTGTTTCACCACTTGCTACTCTTGTTAGGATTCTGTTTCTTACCTGGAAACTCCTATTCATTCTTCAAGACTCAGTTCATGCAGCCTTCAAGTTGGGGAAGCCTTCTCTGTTACCCCTTCCTTCTCCCCCAAGTCAGATTTAATTGCCTTTCCTTTATGTTGCCACGGAGCAATAAGAGCACGTACACTATAATTTTCTGTTTACAAGTGTCTTCTCTATCAGCTGCTGAGTTCATTGAAAGAAGGCAAAACTATGTACTGGGTTATGTAAGTTCTGCTTGGTTCCAAAAAGAGTTTGTGATAAGGACATTCTCTTCTCTGCACCTCCTTTTGTCTGGTGTCTGGTATCTGTACTCTGCCCCCAAAAGAACTGACTGGAGAAGGAGGGAGAGCAGACCAATTCTTATGGGTTTTTTTTTTTCTCCTTTCTATTTCGTAGGTTACCAAAAGGGATGAAGACTCTTCTCTGATGCAGCTAAAGGAGGAATTTCGGAGTTATGAAGCATTACGCAGAGAACATGATGCCCAAATTGTTCATATTGCTATGGAAGCAGGACTCCGCATTTCACCTGAGCAGTGGTCCTCACTTCTGTATGGTGACTTGGCACATAAATCACACATGCAGTCTATCATTGATAAGGTTTGTGAAATTAGTGATGTTTGTTTTATATCATTGCTGTTACTTAGAAGAGCATTGCAATCTTCTAAAGGAACTAAAGAGACAACTAGTTGGAGATTCCTGTGTTTTTAAGTATCAGACTCTATATTATTTTATCTTTATTTCTTTTTATTATTTTTCTAACTTTCAAAATAAACAACGGGAGGCAACAGGGAAGCACATATAGGATAGTAGCATAAAAGCAGCCTGGCTTTCAGAGTCTGTTGTTTATCTGTGTTTTGACCCCAGAGAGCTAATACAGCTTATAATAGGTAAGTTTTCTAAGTGTCTAATGATGAATTTCATAGGGCAGATTCTGAGGTGAAAATTTCATTCATCATTGATACTCCTACTATGGAATCTGAAGGCACTTGAAAACCTGTTTAGTATGTTGACTAAATGAAGCGTTTGAATATAGATCTGTCATAAGCAGAGTAAAAGCCATTCTGTTGTCTCTTCGTTAGCTGCAGTCTCCAGAATCATTTGCAAAGAGTGTCCAGGAATTGACAATTGTTTTGCAACGAACGGGTGACCCAGCTAACTTAAATAGACTGAGGCCTCATTTAGAGCTTCTTGCAAACATAGACCCTAATCCAGGTATGTGGAAAAATATTCAGTTGCTTATACTTTTTCTGCCCTTGAGGTAAATAACACAAGAGAATTACTGCTAACAAATTCTTCCCCCCCATCTCCTTGACGGCTTATTGTAGATGCTGTTTCGCCAACTTGGGAGCAGCTAGAAAATGCAATGGTAGCTGTTAAAACAGTGGTTCATGGCCTTGTGGACTTCATACAAAATTATAGTAGGAAAGGCCATGAGACACCTCAGGTAAGCACATTCATTGCACTTCTGACTGCTGTTACCTCTAACAGAGCTTCATCCTGAACATCTTGAACAAGCTTTTCGGTTAATGGACTTCTTACATGACTCTGCTCTTTTCGGTTTCTATTATCTCTGTTCTTTTGAGAGAAGCTCAAGTTTTAGTACACCTGATAAATAATTCATAGCACAGCAACCACTGGGAGAGTATTTTTTTTTTTAAGATTTTATTTATTTATTTGACAGAGAGAGACACAGCGAGAGAGGGAACACAAGCCAGGGGGAGTGGGAGAGGGAGAAGCAGGCTTCTGCTGAGCAGGGAGCCTGATGCAGGGCTCGATCCCAGGACCCTGCGATCATGACCTGAGCTGAAAGCAGACGCTTAACGACTGAGCCACCCAGGCGCCCCCATTGGGAGAGTATTTTGAATATGGGTTCATTGTCAATGTTTTGACCAAGTATAGCTCAATGATTCCTTCCAGACATTTTGTCTAATTCTTTTCTAATGTAGGGAAATTGTCACTTTTTTCTCCATTGCTCTTGTACAAATGAATATCTGTTTGTAAATGTGTGGAGTTAGAATTTTTAAAATATTTGCAATGTACTTTAGAAGGAGTTGCTTAAGGTATAATCTTTTATTCTAATAATGATGCCCATTTATTACTTCACTGTGAGCCAAATTCCTATGTTCAGTATTTTATTTATATGATTTCTAATCCTCACAGCCACCTGCAAGATAATTGCTGTTCCCAAGCTGAAGTTTAAAGAGGTTAAATAACAAATCTAAGGTCCTGGTGACAGTAAGTGCCAGAGCTGGGATCAAATCTACTCCAAAGTGATCTTTCCACTCTTTTACCCTTATTCTATTAGAAAACATTATAATATTCAAACATTAACTGACAGATAAATAGGTAAATGTTTCATCTTTATTAAGGTCACAGAAATAACAATGCCATCTTAAATTTTGATGCAGTTATAGCTGTTATGATGAGGCTTTTATATTTTGCCTCATTGTTTTTATGAACTTAAACAGCTCGAAGCCTAAGAAGAGAGTTGTACCCTCAAGCTGACAAATAAGTTAGTTTCATAAATTTTCACTTTCAGGGGAAATTATATTCTACCTCTCCTGGGAAAGTTTAAGTGGACAAGGCTTATGGCTTTTTAAGTGCTTTTTAAATCATTTGTTTTGGTATCATTTTAAGACAGCAATGAATTGAGGAGAAAATCTTGTATTTTTGTGGACATTATGTTGCCTGACAAATAAATAGATGTAACATTTGAACCAGTTTCAGATAATCCTCAGAAGGAATATTTAAAATGGCAGTTCAGAGTTACCCTGTGTGTAATGCCTAATGGGAAATGGTGGAATGGCAGTTGCTTCAGCATAAGCATTACTTCTCTAACATGAAAAAGAATTAAAGCGGTAAATCATAAAATTCTGAAATCCCAAGAGTTCTCACTTTTCCACACACTGATTTTTTTTGTAGCCTCAGCCAAACAGCAAATACAAGACTAGCATGTGCCGAGATCTGCGTCAGCAAGGAGGGTGTCCCCGAGGAACAAACTGTACTTTTGCCCATTCTCAGGAAGAGCTTGAAAAGTAAGTTATGAAAATTCTTTTTCATATGGGTTTAATTTGGGGTCATTATGAAAGTGTCCTGTGTAGTCGCAAAGTTTGTGGTGGGTTTCGCAGATGTGATTAAGTTCACATTGTAGAGTTCCTTAGATTGCAAGATAATTTTTTCTTTTGAAACTATACCTTCTCGCTTCTGGGAGCAAGATTAACATGATAAGTGCTTTAGAACCTTATTCAAGTGTCATACTTTAAAGCATTGTATAGCTGGAATCCATGTTTTTGCTAAGCACCTGTGCAGAATAAAACACCCCTCCATGCGATCTTATTTGCTCAGGTTCAGTTGAAGATAACGGCAAAGTCCCAGGTAAAACAGTACAGCAGATACTTTTTCTTCTTATGGCTTTTGGTCTTTTTGCCATATGTATTGTCCAAGTTTCTGTTTTTTGTTTTTTGGGGTTTATTTCTTTATTTGAGCGCGAGCGAGAGAGAGAGCATGAGCGGGGGAGAGGGGCAAAGGAGAAGGAGAGGAAGAAGCAGTGGTTGTCCCGTTCCCCTCCCTCCAAGCAGGGAGCCCAACTCGGGCCAGGTCCCAGAACCCTAAGATCATGGTCTGAGCCGAAGGCAGACACTTAACCAGCTGAGCCACTCAGGTACCCCTGTTGCCAAAAAATTGATTCCAGCCTTTCTGTTGAAGCAGCCTGTGTATCAGCTCTTAGTAGACATCTCCCTTTTGTTTTTAGACACTTGAAGCTCAAGTTGAGCTAATTTTCTCCTCCCATACATCCTCTCCCACCTTTCATTCTGCTCTCCCCCAGTGAACCCTGTCTAGTCAGTTATAGATACCATGTTAAAGGTACCATTTTTGTCACCTTTCTCTCACCTGCTTGTCTTATTCAACAAGTCAGTTCAGCTTCCTGCCTGTATGTTTCTCAATTCTTCTTTCCATCCTTATAGTCTAAATTATCATCCCCTTTTCTCGATCTGCCATTGCCTTCTAACTAGTCGTCTTACAGCTATTGTTGCCTACCCCCAACCCCATCATTCCCCACAAAACAGGGAGAACTTTATACATTAAGCTCATTGCAGATAATGAGAAGCAGGTGGTTTCTCCTTACCCTGTGGATAAAGTTAAAAAATCTAGATTGTGGACCCTGCATCATCTATATACCTACCTTTCTGATCTCATCAGTGCTCCTGAATTACATTCTGTAGTCAGGCCACGCTTACCTTCTGACAGTGCCTGGAATGCATCATGTTCCTTCCCACCTCAGGTCTTCTACATCATGCTGTTCCTTGGGGCCTTGCCTTTGGAGCTTTTCTTTTGCCTAGCTTATCCTTCACTTTTTTGGGGGGGTCTTCCCAATATTACATACTAAACCAGGTTCCTCTTTATCATGCTTATCAAAATTATGGTTAACTTAATGGTAAATTTTAGTGGTTGGCAAACTTTTATGTCAAGGTCCAGATAGTAAATATTTTCATTTTGGCAGATCATGCAGTGAACTGTCACAACCACTCAATTCTGCCGTTGTAGCAAAAAAGCCGCCATAGTGCATAAAACGGGCATAGCTATATACTTCATTTACAACAGACAGGCAATTTTGGCCCACAAGAGGTAGCTTGCTGACCCCTGATCTGTTGACTGTTTGCCTTGTTGCTGTGTAAGTTCAATGGACGGTATCCATCTTGTTGATTACGGTCTCCTCTCCTCAGTTGCTAGCACTGGGCCCTGTATATAATGAGCTCCACAGCAGCAGCAATATGATAGATGATATGTGTGTGTGCATTAAAAAGAAGAGTAGAAACATGCTTCTCTTCTCTGTTTTTCCCCCTACTGGAAGAGCTTAGAGAGGTTGTAGGAGTCCTAAGACAAAAAGATGCTGTTTGCACCCAGTCTGAGCATCTCTGTAATACAGAGTTTTACATTGGGCTGGTTTTTGAGACTCTAGGAGATCTATTGAGCTTGCCCATACCTGAAATAGAGCTTCTTAGTGAAAGTAGAACTTTTTAGGGGACCTTGCTTGGGTGTACTTAGACTTAACAAAGAGGAGAAACTGATTTCATTGCCATTCCACCCATAACTGGTACCCCAGCTGAAAATCCATTTTATCTCTTATATCTTCAAGCTTGCTTTCTACTCTCCATCTCCATTACCTACTTCAGAATTTTATTATCTCTTGTCTGAAATTATAACAGTAGTAGTATAAAAATAATAATCATAGCCAAATTAATTGGTCCCTCTTGGTGTCAGGTACCATTTTTAGTGTTTCACATGTGTTTACCCAATTTATCCATTTAGTACTATAATGGCCTTTAACCTGGCATCTCCTTATATTCAACCTGGCTATTTCATTGCTACCGAGATTTTCTTTGGCAAATAAGCATCTAATCATGTCCATCTTCTGTTTTACATTCTAAATTGGTTCCTCAGGAGATCACAGGATCTGGTCCTAATCTAGCTTTCCAGCCTTACTCTACCTTTTGCAGTCTTTATTTTTTTAAGGTACATCTTGTTAATCACTGTTTACTACTACACAAATTCTTTCATTCTTTCCCTTGCACATGTTGTTCCTCTATATCATATGCTTTTCTCTTCTCTATTTGGAGAGCTCCTGTTCCTAGTCATACTCAGATGTCAACTTCCTTCTGAGGATCCTGACTTCCCAGGCAGTGTTAGTTGCTTCCTTCACTGTGCCGGTGTAGTGCTTTATACTTTATAACATCCAGTTCTCTTGTCATACTGCAATTATTTATTTGCATGTGTGTATTTTCACTGGACTTCATTTATCCTATGGGTAATTAATCTTGATATTTTTTTCACTTAGCAAGTATCCGATACGTAAATTCAGTACATTTATGTTGAAAGAGCAAATAATCTACAATTCCTATTTCCAACCAGCTTCACAGTCCTTGTTGCTGTGTGAAAAAAGAAGAAAAAACGGGATGATACAAAGGATTAAGGAAGTGGAAGATGTCACTACCCTATTGGCTAAAAAAATACATGTTGCTACCTATCTCTGAGTTTTTGAGGGTAGAACCTTTGTCTTATTTCACATAATACACCAGGAGCAAACATTTGTTTTACTTAAATAAATTTTACTCCAGCCTGCTTTCACTACTATGCATCTCTCTAACCAAACTAAATGTAAATTCCCAACAGTCTCCTGAGTATTAGAATCGTGTTTCCAAGAGTTGCTGCATTCTGGAGAGTGTCAAAAGCCTGGGATCAACCAGTTCAACAAATATTTATAAAAATGATTGTTAAGTGCCAGGTACTATTTGAGATGCTTATAGTGGAGGAAGAAGAACAGTAAACATGTAAACACAATTTCAGTTACTGATAAAATACTTTAAGAACGTCTGAGGTGGAAACAAACTTGGCATGCGTGAGAACTAGAAACAAGACCAGTGTGTCTGGAAGATGGAGAATGAGAAGAACAACAAAAGATAAGATTGGAGAGGTAGGCAAGGGCCAGATCATACTGGCTTTATGGACCACGGTGAGGAATTTGGAAGCCATTGTAGGGTTTTATTCAAATGCAACGATGAGGGTTTTTTTTTTTTTTAATCTTATTTATTTATTTTTAAAGATTTTATTTATTTGACAGACACAGCTAGAGAGGGAACACAAGCAGGGGGAGTGGGAGAGGGAGAAGCAGACTTCCCGTGGATCAGGGAGCCCGATGTAGGGCTCCATCCCAGGACCCTGGGATCCTGACCTGAGCTGAAGGCAGACGCTTAACAACTGAGCCACCCAGGCACCCCAAATCTTATTTATTTTTTAAGTAAGCTCTATGCCCAACATGGGGCTTGAACTCAGGAGCCTGGTAAGATCAAGAGTCGCATGCTCTACCAACTGAGCCAGCCAGCCAACCCACAACAATGAGATTTTAATTTTGTCATAGAAATGTCACTAAGTGTCTGCATGGCTGGAGACCAATTAAATTACTACAGTGGTTCAGGCACAAGATTGGTATCTTGGTCCTAGGACCATAGTAATGAAAATGATGAAAAGTGATCAGATTGGGGATGTATTTCAGAAGTAAGGTTGATAGAACTGATAGATTGAATGTGGACTTAAAAGAGAAAAATCAAGAATGACTCCAAGGTTTGGGACCTGCATAACCAAGTAGTGTATTTTACTGAGATGGGAAATGCTTTTGGGGTAGAGAATCAGTAGTTCGTTCTCTTGGCCATATGAAGTTAGAGGCTTACTCCACATTCATGCAGCAAATATTTATTGAACACGTAGTATGCACAGGCACTGTATGATGTGCTGAAGGTAGAGTGGTGGGTAAGAAAGGCAAAAATCCTTGCTCTCATGGGGCTTACATTGTAGTAGAGAATATTGACACAAAGCAAATAATTAGAAAGCATAATATCTGGTACTGATCTGTGCCATGAAGAAAAATAACACAAGGTATGGAGAAAGAGAACGATTGGGAAAGGGGAGATATTTTAGATAAGATGGTCTCGGAAGGTATCACAGAGGATATGACACGTAAGGAGACACCTGAATGAAGTGATGGTGCCCTAGAACAACAGATCATTACAGGAGTGGAGTCTTTGCAAAGGCAGATGGGCTTGGGACCTGGGGCTCAAGTGGAGATGGGCCCTTGGTAGAACCCAAGTGGCAAGATTGGCCTGAGTTAGGAGCAGGAGCTCTTCATCCCTTTTTCAGAGGAGCATGTAGTTACAGATGCAGGAGGGTTACTGGACTTGGTGGTGAAAGAAGTCATTCTCTTCTGGTTTCAACTATTTTCTCTGAAGTGGGAGGCAGTATCATCAGTGGTGGAGGAGCTGTGGAGAGTGGAGGTGGAAAGGATGTGAGAGATGGGAAAGTGAATTTAGTAGAGAAGTGTATTAATGTATTGCTTGGCCATTTTAAAAAATTGATCATAATTTTGAAGGGAGTCTAGAGAGCATGATGGCATAGTTTTTCTCCACCAACATTCAGCTGCCAGGGAGCAGGCCCAGCATAAGAGAATAAGTGAAGAATCAGATTATAGGGTTTTACCAGGTGAGTTCCAACAGGGGGAGTTGAAGGTACTTACGAGGGAGGAATTAATGGTAGATAGTGGATTCAAAGCTGGGTAAGTCAGGGAGTAAGTACTTCAGGGAGCTCAAAGATGATTTTAAAAGAATAGGAAATAAGTGGCTGTTTCAAGTGTGAGGTCCAGATCCTAAGCCCAAGTCTTTAGCTGCCTAGTTGCTAGAAGTCCAGTATGTATCCTGAACTTGTCACTTACTTTACCTCCCTTAGTTAAGGTTTTACTTCTTACAACTCTTCTCTTTTAAGGTACTCACAATTAAACCTTTGTTTTTTGCCTGCCAGAGTAATCTTAAGGATAGCTGAGATTTGTCCTTTGAGGATGGAAAGCAAGGAGCAGCTGGGTATTTTGTGCAAGAACCTTTGAGATGAAGAATGAAGAGCAGGTTTCAGAGAGCATGTTGAGGAAAGTGCAGGCCCCTCCACATCACCAAACTGCCTTTCTAAAATATAGGTCTGCTTGTACCCTACTCATAATCGGTGGTTCCCCAGAATCTCTGAGATGACATATATAGATTGGCTATAACTATTGTCTTCTTTTTTTTTTAACTTTGTGTTCTGTCACTGCATCCTCAGCCAGTCTCGTCCGGGGACACTTGTCTTTTATTGAGCTCCACATGCCTCTGTTCAGTGTGTGGGGGGGAGTGGGAGGGAGGGAAAAGAGCAGGATTGAATAATGAGGCTGTTTGTAGATACTGATGGGCTGAGAGGGAGGGGATTGTGAAGGCATTGCTCATCACGAACGCTATTTATATTTAATTACCATATGTTTGCTTATGTATAACATTAATATCAGATTAATTTAGGCATATGTAATTATGACTTCAAATGTGTGTAGTCGTTTTTCTATTCGTGTAATAGTTCATCACTTTAAAGTATTAGACGAAACATTGACTAGGACTACATTATAATGAAGTTTTTGAATTGTACAAGTGGAAACAAATTTTCTTAAATGGACTCCAAGATCAAATTGCTTTATATATTAAGAGTGTTATATAAATAACACCTGTTATATAAATAAAACCCTGAAATTAATATCGGAAAAGTCTTTAATCAAAATCCTTTTTACTTAAGGCATAAACTTAATCTGAAAAATATACTAAATTTTCATATTTTGGTATAGTGTTTAAGAATGAGTTTTGGTTTCATAATTTTTTTAAATTTATATAATGCTCTCATCATTTGGTAATAACAGAATTTTGCCAACTTTTTCATACCTTTTCTCTTCATTTTGCATTGCTAAATAAATTTGGTATGGTTCCTTTCATTTTTATATAATGTACTTTATATTCCAATTATATAAAATTTTCAAAAGAATCTCTTATTCCCTCAAAAGGCTTCTTTGAATACATGTGTATTTTGCTTGCTGTATTAATTACGTGCCTACATATATGTTTGTGGGGGGGCATATGTATTTTAATGTGGCATCTATCACAGCAGAGTTTGATGTAGACTGTATTTGATATTTAGCTGAAGAAACTTTTCTTTAAAGCTGTTCCTCCTATTTAAATCTTTTCCCATTGTCTTCTTTTTTTCTCCTTTCAGGGTAAGATTTAGTGAAATATTCACTGATATGTTGATTGTTTTTGAAACAGGTATCGATTAAGGAACAAAAAGATCAATGCAACTGTAAGAACATTTCCTCTTCTAAATAAAGTTGGTGTAAACAACACTGTCACAACCACAGCCGGAAATGTCATTTCTGTCATAGGAAGTACTGAAACAACGGGGAAAATTGTTCCAAGTACAAACGGAATTTCAAATGCAGAAAACAGTGTTTCCCAGCTAATCCCACGTAGTACTGACAGTACGTTAAGAGCTCTGGAGACTGTGAAGAAGGTGGGGAAGGTTGGCACTAATGGTCAGAATGCTACTGGGCCTTCTGCAGAATCTGTCACTGAAAAGTAAGTATTAGGTAAAAATGGTTACTGTGAGTTTTTTAGAAATGCTTGAATATTTTTATTTATCCTATGGAAAAGAAGTTAATCAGAATTTTTATGCAGAATGTTTCACATAGTAGAAAAAGCACTAAATGCCAAAAAATTTGAGTGCTAGTCCTCGTTCTGCAGTTGAATAGCTCTGTGACCTTAGAAAGTCACTTCAGCTCTGGGTTTTGTTTTCCTCGACTATAAAGAGGCTGGGCCAGAATTGTTTTTTTTTTTTTTTTTTCCCCACACTTCTTTGAACTTTAGAATTGAGTCCATAGAAGTGCCAGAAAGGAACTAAATAGAAACCTAAGCAAGGTGAGTCTCCAGCCTTTGCTGCAGTCAGAACAATTCCTCTTTGTACTCTATAATGATGTGTGGTAGTTAAGAGGGGCCTCTTGGGAGCCGAACTCTCTGGGTTCAAATTCTGGCTCACTGTTTTCTAGCTGTTTGATCTTAGGCCAATTAATCTGTCTTCCTCAGTTTACTCATCCATAAAATTTGTACAATAATAGCAACTACTACATATGTTGGTTGTGCAGATTTGTGAATTAAGTGCGATGCTTTGAACGATGCCTGCCAAATAGCACTCAATAAATATCTGTTGTTATTATTACCAATATTGTTGGGTTTCAGCATAAGAAAAGGTTTTGGTGCTTTAAGAAAAAAGTTTTACAACTTTCTAACAATCTGAAAAGTTACTTCCACCTCTAAAATCTCATGCTTTGCTATTGTTTTAGGGTCTTAAAATCTGAGTTTTAACATGTTCAGATTTTGTTGCTCCTATCAGTGTTTATTATATGCTTTCTAGGAAATTATATGTAATATGATAATGTAATACTAGGTAATTATATGGAATATTGAAGAGACCAGCCCTTTAGAACTGAAAGTTTTGTTAGGGACTGGTTAAAATAAGTTTAGATAGATAGGTTGGCGCCAGATTATGGAGACCTTGTGTTACATATATGTTTAGAAAACGAGCTTTTGAAGGGTTTTGGCAAGGTAATGTAGAACTGTTTTATAACCATACAGTGGAATGTATTCAGCCATAAAAAAGGAGTGAAGTACTAGTACATACTACAATATGGATGAACCTTGAAAACTATGTTAAGTGAAAGAAGTTAGATATAAAAGGCCATATGTTACAGAATTCCATTTATGTCATTATCCAGAAGAGGCAAATCCATAGAGACAAAGTAAATGAGTTGTTGTCAGGGGCTGGGGAGTGAATGCTAACAAGGAGAGATTTCTCTCAGGGCTGATGGAAGTGTCTCAGGATTAGTGGTGATGGTCCTTGTACAACCTTGTGAATATACAGAACATCACTGAATTGTATACTTTCAAAAGGTAAATTATATCTCAATTTTTTTAAATGATAATAAGAGTAGGGAAAACTTTTAAAAAATCTGAATCATTCATTCAAAAATTATGGATCTTCCATGTGCCCAAAACCAGCCACTTGGTGGAAATGTAATGAAAATGAACTAGATAATACTACTCCCTGCTTCTAAGATGGGTCTTACAGTGTGGTTTGGGATGCAGATGTAAACAGACCATATAATATATTCTGAGAGGTACTATAATGCAGTTGTGTTCCAAGTATTACTAGAACACAAAAAAAGAATACCATTCTGCAGGAAGTTATTGTGGAAGGCTCCTTAGAGAATACCTGAGCTAGTTCCAGAAACATGGATAGTTGGGAAGGAAGGACTCCTCAGTACAGCAAGCATCACAGGCAAAATCGTGTATGCAGGAGAGGCATGCTGCAGAAGAGCATAGAATCCTGAAAGTCCTATAGGCTACAGCTGTAGGAATCTAGCTGCCTGACTGGAATGTGACCGAAGGCTAGCGTTTTCCTTAAGTCTGATTTTTACAGATAGTTTACACAATCTCATGAGGCTGTGAATCTGTGAATCTTGTCATGGATTTTGATACCTTTTTGCTGACAAGTCTAAAACTTTGCCATTTCAAAGTACTTACCAAATTTTATAGTATATAACATTTTCATATAGAAGGACCAGAAAACCTGTGTAAGGCACGTTGCATAGTGCCTGGAATGTGCTCAATAATTGCTCAATAAAAGTTAGTATATTACTGTTAAAAGGAAATCCTAAGTATTTTCCTTGTTGCCTTTAACTGCAAAGAATAAACATAGCCCTAAAATATCTTCAAACTGTAAGTCAGTAAATTTGTATCTACTATTATTACCCACAGTTCCTTAGTTATTTTCATTTTACACATAGAAGTAAACATCTGCTAGACTAATCTGCTGTGTTAGACTTAAAAGCAGCCCATACTCCTTGTTTATATTCTAGCTTTAAAAGGGCTTCTCTAGTTTGAGAAAAACCCTCTACTCTACTCGGGATGCAGCATACTGAATTCCTGCATCATTAACAAGTGCATTTTCTGGAGCCACCACATATCTAAGCTCTTAAAGTTGGACTTTTTTTTTAGATTTTATTTGAGAGAGGGAGAGCATAAGCAGGGGGGAGGGGCAGAGGGAGAGGGTAGAAGCAGACTCCCCACTGAGCAGGGAGCCCAATGTTGGCTCGATCCCAGGACCCTGGGATCAAGACCTGAGCCAAAGGCAGATGCCTAACTGACTGAGCCACCCAGGTGCCCTAAAGTTGGACTTCTTAATAGGACATAAGAAAGCCATGATGAGATCCCCTGGAGCTGATTGCTTGGTGACTCAACAAAGAAAATCCTTTGTTTAAAAAAATAATAAAAAGTTTATGTATTCAGTTTAATGAGTAACATATATTGGCATTTTGATCATCCACTAGTTATTTACTGACTACCTACTATGTGGCAGGAACTGTTTCATTTATTCAACAGATATTTACTGAGTAACTACTGTGTGCCAGGAATTCTTGTAGATATAACACTTAACAAAAATCTGGAGAGACCGCAATTAACAAACTGGACGAAAATGAGGCCCCTGGGCGGCTCAGTGGGTTAGGCGTCCAACTCTTGATTTTGACTCAGGTCTCGATCTCAGGGTTGTGAGATTTAGCCTCACAGCAGGCTCTCTGCTGGGTTTGGAGCCTGCTTAAGATTCTCTCGTTTGAAGCCTGCTTAAGATTCTCTCTCTCTCCCTCTGCCCCTTCCTCCCCAAAAGGACAAAAATGGCCTTTTCTCAAGGAGTTTACATTTCAGAATGTCTGTCTAGCTCTTAATAGAACAACCTTTCTTTTACATGTCTGTCTTCTTTGTCCCAAAGAATTTTGGTGGACTGCAGTGGGCCCTTGAACAACACAACCCCTGTGCAGTCCGAAGTTCGAGTGCAAGTTTTGACTTCCCAAAAACGTAACTACTAATAGCCTACTCTTGACCAGAGGCCTTACCGATAACATATTGTTGATTAACACAGATTTTTTAGTTATATATACTATGTACTGTATTCTTGCCGTAAAGTTAGCTAGAGAAAAGAAAATGTCATTAAGAAAACATAAGGAGGGGTGCCTGGCTCAGTAAAACATGTAACTCTTGATCTTGGGGTCATGAATTTGAGCCTCACATTGAGGGTAGAGTTTACTTAAAAAAAAAAAGGTATTTAAAAAAAAGAAAATGTGAAGAAAATACATTTATAGTACTGTATTCATTGAAAAAAATCTGCATGTAAGTGGACCTGTGCATTTCAAACCTGTGTTGTTCAAGGGTTAACTGTATATTGTTTCTGTTGAGAACTTCTTGAACAGTAATTTTTTTTATTTTCTCTAGGAAAAATGTGTTGTTTAAGAATGAGTAAAAAGGGATTGATGGGTCACATTAGTGCCTGGGATTTGTTTGCATTTCTTTTTGCCTTTGCCAGAATATGAGATCTGTTACTATGATTCTATGAATGAGCAGTGGAAGGTGGCAATGGAATTCATTGCCTAATTTTTCGCTATGGAAGTACCTAAAGTTTTTCCTGTTAATGGTTTCACTATATAATTTTGTGAAAAATTCCTTCTGAGGAAGACAACAGTTACAGACAGTGATTTATTCTTTGTTCTTGATAAATTATCTCTCCAGTAAAATTGGCTCTCCACCCAAGACTCCTGTAAGTAATGTAGCGGCTACCTCAGCTGGGCCTTCTAATGTTGGAACAGAGCTGAATTCTGTGCCTCCAAAATCCAGCCCATTTATAACTAGAGTACCAGTATATCCTCAGCATTCTGAAAACATTCAGTATTTTCAAGATCCAAGGACTCAGATACCCTTTGAAGTCCCACAGTACCCACAGACAGGTAAGTAATTTTAGATAGTTCTAAGAAAAAAAAACTGATATAACATTTGTTGTCCTTAGGTAAGTAAGTGAATCACTTACCTAGAATATCTACATTAAGAAATTAACTGGGGTGCCTGGGTGGCTCGGTTAAGCATACAGCTTTCAATCTCAGGTCAGGTCTTGATCTCAGGGTCATGAGTTCAAGCCCTGTGTTGGGCTCCTTGCTGGGTATGGAGCCTACTAAAAAAAAAATTAATGCTTTGGACTAAGTTTTCTTTCTGCCCTAAGAATCGATGATTCTACGTGCCCGTAGTTTTAAGATTCTCCTTCCCATGCATCAAATTTAGGGTCCATGGATGAACTTCAGGGAGTTTTGTGAATCTCTTGAAACAGTTTGCAGAATGTTTGGCTTATATATACTTATCTATACTTTTGGAAAGATGATGCACAACTTACAGATTTTGAAAGCTCTTTAATCTCTGCTCCCCAAAAGTTAGGAGTCAATAATGTAACTAATTACTTAATCCAAAACCTGTGGCAATAGATGCCCTAGAAGGAAACTTACCAGCCATCTGTTAATAGCTCTGTCTTGCGTTTTTGAGGAGCAGTTTAACAAAATAGTGAACTTTAATGATTTTCATATAGTAGTTACATCTTGAAAGTATGTAGTTTCTTTCTAAAGCAGGGGTAATTAAGTAAGGTTCAAAGCTTACTTTATTTTCCCACATTAAAGGCTGCCTTAGACTTAAACCTTTGTAAAATGTTGGATTTTACTAAGATTACATTAAGTATTCCTCTTTCTGATTTTCAAGGCTACTACGCACCCCCTCCAACGGTGCCGGCCGGTGTGGCTCCCTGTGTTCCTCGCTTTGTGAGGTCCAGTCATGTTCCAGAGTCCTCCCTCCCGCCTGCTTCTATGCCATATGCTGATCAATACAGCACATTTTCCCCTCGAGATCGAATGAGTTCTTCTCCTTACCAGCCCCCTCCTCCGCAGCCATATGGACCAGTTCCTCCAGTACCTTCTGGAATGTACGCGCCCGTGTACGACAGCAGGCGCATCTGGCGCCCACCGGTTTACCCGCGAGACGACATTATTCGGAGCAGTTCCTTACCTCCAATGGATGTGATGCCCTCGTCTGTTTACCAGGCATCCTTGCGAGACAGATACAACTCACTAGATGCGTATTACTCCGTGGCTTGTCAGCCACCAAGCGAGCCAAGGACAAGTGTGCCTTTACCAAGGGTAAGTGATGACGGAAATAGGAGCGCGCTACTGTCGTGTGGTGGGTAAGAGCCTGCTGTCACACTCAGTGTCCTACCACCCTGGTACAGTTTCTGGCTCCTCCACTTATGAATTGTGTGATGGACAGAAGTTACATGACTTCTCTGTCAGGTTCTTCATGTCTGATGGCAGTGATAGTAGTACCTACCTCATAAGGCTGTTGTGAGGATTAAATCAGAAAAGCAAAGCCCTTAGAATGGGACCTGGTACATATTAATGCTCAATAAATGTTATGCTTGGATAGGAAACTGAGGGGAAAGTAAAAAGAAATCTCCAAAATAGGACAGGGCCTATTTTCATTATCCCCATGTAGGGAGAAATGACTTCCCTAAACCAGAAAAACTGAGTGCTCGGATACTACTTTTAACATCACTGGACTCAATATTAACCCTTTCATTTAAATGCATGGAGAACAGGCTAAGGTGACTTCCCTACTGTATTCTTTCTTTTTTTTTTTTTTTTGGTCCCAACGATATAATAAACTGTTAACATTATTTCCACAGAGCATAGTTAAATTTATTTACTGCTCCCTAGATGATTAAGATTGTTTCTTTTATCCCCCCTTAGGAACCTTGTGGTCATTTGAAGACCAGTTGCGAGGAGCAGATAAGAAGAAAGCCAGAGCAGTGGGCACAGTACCACACTCAGAAAGCACCTCTTGTCTCTTCAACTCTTCCTGTGGCAACACAGTCACCAACACCACCTTCTCCTCTATTCAGTGTAGACTTTCGCACTGATGTAAGAAAGGTCTTAATCACTTGATGTTGCAAGGACAGGTCAGACACCTGACCTCAGAGCACTCCTTCAAACCAGGCTTAGCTGTGTTGGCCATTTTGCAGTGGTTTGTTGTGCAGTCGAGTCTGCTTAGTTCTGTGAACACTGAGCATGTAATGAGCACTACAGTTAGGCGTTGTCAGACTCAGAAGACCATGAAGTCAACAGTCCTCTTCCCACCAAGAATTGAGTCTTTCCAGCAGTGTAGTTCTCATTGTTTTTCTGGTTTTAATAGGATTTGTATCTACCATTTATTGAGCACCTACTTGAGCTAGGCACTGTACTAATGCTATTTTATTTAATTCTCACAAAAATCTTAGGGGGCAGGTATTAAATCTCTATTTTTTTTAGGAATCTTACTCAGAGAAATTAAGTAATTTGCCCAGGTAGTAAATCTGGCAGAGGCATTTCTTCCCTACTTCACAAAAGGTGCAGAAATGCTTACTGTTTTATTTGTGCAGTTTTCCGTCACTGTTAACTGTTGTTCTTGTTACAGAACAAGTTTTTGTACTAGGATCATTTCAGTGTGCCCTGTTGTTTTCAGTACTTTTTTATGTAGAACAAACCATTTTTTTTTTAATTCCTCTAGTTTGGTTTATTTCCCATTCCTACAGCCTCTAAAATAAAAAACTTCTTAAAATCTTATATGAAAAATTTCAAACACATAAAAAGTAGAGAGAATAGTATATAATAAACCTCATCTACCCATCACCCCTAATTATCTACTTAGCCAGTCTTGTTTCATTTGTACCCCCTCTTCCCTCTGTATTATTTTGAAGTAATCTTAGACATATTTTTTCATCTATAAATACTTCAATAAACCATTGAATTTTTAAACTAGATCCAAATTTCTCATCAAACAGACTCCTTTAGGGCACCTGGGTAGCTTGGTTGGTTAAGCATCTGCCTTCAGCTCAGGTCATGATCTCAAGGTTCTGGGGTCGAGCCCCTTGTTGGGCTCCCTGCTCAGTGGGGAATATGTTTCTCCCTCTGTCCTTTCCCCAACTCGTTCTCTCTCTCAAGTAAATAAATTTTTAAAAAATCTTTAAAAAAAAAAAGACTTCTTCAAAGCAGCTAAACATCTTGACAGCAGTGTAATATGAGTTGCCACTTGCTTGATACAAAAATGTATTTACATTTTTTTTATACTATACTTCAAGAAATAAGTATTTCCCTGGGGAGCCTGGCTGGCTCAGCTGGTAGAGCATATGACTCTTGATCTTAGGGTCGTGAGTTCAAGCCCCGCGTTGGGTGTAGAGATTACTTTAAAAAAAAAAAAAATTATCTCCCTGACACTCAGCTCAGCTGTTTGCTAGCAGTGTGACTTCGTATAAGTAATTTAACCTTTTTGGCCTTGGCTTTCTGTATCTGTACAATCAGTAAACTTAGATTTAATGATTATTACAACTTTAATATTCTGATCCTATAATAATTCTGACAGTCCCTTTAAAATTTGTACACTTTTTCTTCTAGTTCCAGAAAGCTGCCTTTGAGTGTTTTTTTTTTTTTTAATCCTGCATGGTTTATCCGTTATATTCCCATAGTTTTGTGTTTTTTTTTTAAATTTAATCCTGCATGGTTTATCCACTATATTCCCGTAGTTTTTTTTTTTTAAGATTTTTTAATTTATTTATTTGACAGAGAGACAGCGAGAGAGGGAACACAAGCAGGGGGAGTGGGAGAGGGAGAAGCCGACTTCCCACCAAGCAGGGAGCCCGATGCGGGGCTTGATCCCAAGACCCCGGGATCACGACCTGAGCCGAAGGCAGATGCTTAACAACTGAGCCACCCAGGCACCCCTGTTCCCATAGTCTCATATTGGTCTTTTCTCAAGAGAATGATAAACTACCACTATGGACTGTGGTGTGTGTATGTGTTTTCTTTTGCTTTTTTCATTCTTTGGAGTACCTTGTCCATATTCGAGGCATGCTGTAAATATTTGTTGATTGGTTTTGATAGTATCGGTCAGGGGTTTCTTATGTGTACTGAAAGAACAAAGTAAAAACAGAAGTCATTCTATTTTCTATTCATGAATAATGTAAACACAAAGAATATAGATACTACTTGTTACTATTGACAGTTTTTTATATTAATTATTGAAGGTTTAATTGATATGAAGTCCTGTATATTCTATAATTGTTACTTTGTATTAGTTACAAGTTTGTAAGTTTGATTTGTACTAATTGACTATGCTTTTTTTTTTTTTCAATCAGTTCTCTGAGAGCGTGAGTGGTACAAAATTTGAAGAAGATCATCTTTCTCATTATTCTCCCTGGTCTTGTGGCACCATAGGCTCCTGTATAAATGCCATCGATTCAGAACCCAGAGATGTAATTGCTAATTCAAATGCTGTATTAATGGTATGATTTGGGGGGGGCGGGGGGATATCATGCATGTTGACTGAAGTTTTAGAGTGATTGAATGCTTTCATCTTCATATTGTTGCTATATACTTCCTCTGTAAGCAACAGAGTTATATTTAGGTAAGTCTGAAATAAATTGCATTTGATGTTTAAATTATTTGAGCATAGTTCGGTGGTTTAAAATAGATGTTGGATTACCATAGAGATCTATAGCTAGTGTTAAATTTACCAGAAAACTTAATTACATGTCTTTTGAAAGCATGTATCTGTATTACTAGCTGAAGTAATTGCCAGCAATCCCTTTATTAATTTTCTTTGGTTTATGCAGGACCTGGACAGTGGAGATGTTAAGAGAAGAGTGCATTTATTTGAAACCCAGAGAAGGACAAAAGAAGAAGACCCAATAATTCCATTTAGTGATGGACCTATCATCTCAAAATGGGGTGCAATTTCCAGATCTTCACGTACAGGTTACCATACCACGGATCCTGTCCAGGCCACTGCTTCCCAAGGAAGTGCCACTAAGCCTATCAGTGTATCAGGTAATCCACCTTACTAATACTGATATGTTCTAACACTGTGCTTTTTAATCCTCATTTTGTGAGGTACAGAACATTTCCATCCATTAATAATCCCAGGCAGCTCAGAATTAAATGGTTTAGCCAGAAGAACATGGCTGGTTGGATAAAATAGAGATCTTTTCTTAAAAATATATGTTCACAGGGCACCTGGGTGGCTCAGTTGGTTAAGCAACTGCCTTCAGCTCAGATCATCCTGGAGTCCCAGGATCAAGTCCCGCATCAGGCTCCCTGCTCAGCGGGGAGCCTGCTTCTCCCTCTCTCTCTGCCCCTTGCCCTGCTCATGCTCTCTCTCCCATTCTGTCTCTCAAATAAATAAATAAAATCTTTAAAAATATATGTATATGTTCACATTTATATACTGATTTTTCACTTTTGTGATCATTGTTTTTTCCTGCATTTCTGTAGATTATGTTCCTTATGTCAATGCTGTTGATTCAAGGTGGAGTTCATATGGTAACGAGGCCACATCATCAGCACACTATATTGAACGGTAATGTTACTCTGAATTCTCTTGGATTCTCTATTCTCAGACTGTACGTTATCCTCAGAGTATAGATCCTACCCCCAATTATTCATGAAGTATGCTTTTAGCTATATAACAAATTTCTGAAAAAATTTACATTTGGAATGACAACTGAAACTTTCATTGTTGATGCGTTACTGAAAACATGTATGGCATATGGCCATTACTGCTTTAGGTGCTTCCTGATTCCATTTTTATAACTGTAAACATGTTTCTCTTTAAAGGGACCGATTCATTGTTACCGATTTATCTGGTCATCGAAAGCATTCCAGTACTGGAGACCTTTTGAGCATTGAACTTCAGCAGGTAGGCTCTGTGTTGCTCAGCTTTGAATTCTTAAAAAATGGCAGTTAGAAGCTAACTTTACTTTTTTTTTCCTTTCCTGTAGGCCAAGAGTAACTCATTGCTTCTTCAGAGGGAGGCCAATGCTCTGGCCATGCAACAGAAGTGGAATTCCCTGGATGAAGGCCGTCACCTTAGCTTAAATCTTCTAAGCAAGGAAATTGAACTGAGAAATGGAGAGGTAAAGCTTCTCCCAGCTTCGTGCTTAATGTATTTGCTGTTTGCTGTTTTGTTGGTTTCTGCCATTACTTAGTGCATGTTAGTGTGCCTTTTTCTGGTGGATGATTGCTTTTAAAACTCAGAATAGAAATAAAATTGTAGTACCAGATTTCTTACATAATTCTTTATTTCAATCATTGGGATTCCCATTTTAATCTAAGGGAAAGCTGGGGTTTCCCACAGGTATAAAATGAGCATTTTTCTTAATTACAGAGTGATTATACAGAAGATGCAAGCGATACTAAGCCTGATAGGGATATTGAGTTAGAGCTTTCGGCACTTGATACTGATGAACCTGATGGACAAGGTGAACAAATTGAAGTAAGTACTACAATTAGATATTTAGGAGGCTTTATTCCATTGGAAATGAAAGTATAAAGTGCTTTCATAGTGAAGGATTAACATTTTATTTTCTTAGGAGATCCTGGACATACAGCTTGGTATCAGTCCTCAAAATGATCAGTTGCTGAATGGAACAGCAGTGGAAAATGGGCATCCGGTCCAGCAGCACCAAAAGGAGCCGCTGGAGCAGAAGAGACAGAGTTTAGGTGAAGACCATGTGATTCTGTGAGTGTTAGACAGATAATTCCTAACCAGTGGATATAGGCTGTGAATATTTAAAGAGAAATAGATGCAGTGTTAAATGCATTTTTGGCTTTATCCTGTAAGGGGAAGACCCTATGTAATAGGAAAATGATTGGGTCAGTCTGGATTTTTAGGAAAGAAGAGGTAAATTTGAACAAAGTAGCCCACTTAAGTCGCCTGAAACTTGCTTTTTGTTGGGATAAAAGTTTTTCCTCATGCTCCAGCATCAGGTTATACTTTCTCAGTCTGGTAGGCAGACTTCTAAATGACAAAATGGAGAATTAAAACCTAGATGTAGGGTTTCCCTTTTTAATAAATTCATGTTAAGATATTCTTAGATTTAATATTGCCATTTTATGTAATTACTGCCAAAAATATGGGTTAGTCTTGAACTTAATAGTTTGTTGGCCTTAAATTAACCAGTACTTTAATTTTTTTAATACAATTTTTGGAAAATGGGACTTTTTTTAGTGAGTGCTGATACTTTTTAGTGATAAAGACATGCCTTTGCTAGGGGCTCTTAAGGTTGTTACAACTTGTATTAAGCATGTATACTTATTCTTTAAAGTTTTCACTTAAAGCTAATTTGTTTTCAATGTCATTTATTTTCTCCCAGGGAGGAGCAAAAAACAATTCTGCCGGTAACTTCTTGCTTTAGCCAGCCACTCCCAGTGTCCATTAGCAATGCAAGTTGCCTCCCCATCACCACGTCTGTCAGTGTTGGCAACCTCATTCTGAAAACTCATGTTATGTCTGAAGATAAAAACGACTTTTTAAAACCTGTTGCAAATGGGAAGATGGTTAACAGCTGAAAGGAGGTTCATCTTTCAAATTTGTGACCATACCATGGAAGCATTTACACTAGCTTTTTATATATATAATATATATTATATAATGTATATTTTTTTTAAAAAAAGATATTACTGGGGGCATCCATTTCCTGTGGACTCTTTGATACTTCAAGCCCTCTTGCATTAGCATTATGAAAAAAAAAAAAGAAAATTTACTTTACTAGGGTAACACGTTCACTTTCCAGAGGTGATTGGAATTTGGACATTTAACTTAAGCTTCAAGCAGCTTTTTATGAGTTTGTAGCAATCCGGTGCAGTAACTGAGCCATTTCCTATTTTAAATGGCTTCTATAGAAAATTAACAACTCAGTTATTAAACTAGCAGGATCCTACAATGATACATCTAGTGAAAGTAGACTTAATTAACTTATTTATTTCTATTTTATGTTTTGCTGAGAGAAATTTCCATCTCATTCCAGCTGCTTTATTTATCTTTTTCATGGGACTTTGCATGGATTTTTTTTCTTTTTCTTTCTTTTCCTTCTTTATTTCTTCCTTCCTTTCTTTCTTTTACTTTGAAGAGTGGAGTTAGATGTTCTTACCATAGAATTTTACAGGGTTATATACTAGCTTTCTTTACTGCATTATATGTAGGAGTGTGGTGCAGTGCTTTTATCTGTAGCATTGAAATTTTTTTTAATTTTCCATTTTTCAAGAATAGTTTCTGCTTTGTTAATATTTATACACAGGCTACTTGTTGAAGTAAGTAATTAAATATATAACCAAGTGCCTAAGTCTTTCAGCTGATGTACTAGATATTAAATTCTCCTAAGTTATGCAGAATCGTTTTTACAATTTTGATAAATTATGCACTAATGTAATGGCAGTTTTTTAAAATGCAGATTTAAGCCTGTACATTATTGAATCTGATGACTTGGCAAAAGAATCAGGTGCTTTCAGCTTTCTTAAGAAAACCCTGTATGTAGCGTTTGCACTGACTAACAAGATGGTATTGCTGGTTTTTTTTTTTTTTTAATTTAAACTAATTAATTTGGATGTTCATTGCAATATCTCGGTTAAATATTGTTTATTGTTACTTCACGTTGGGGTTTAATTTTCCTTGTTTTCTGACTGTTAGGTTGATAAGACTATGAACCATGTAATAATAGAACATTGGCTAACCTTTATTCATACTTAAAAACACGAATAATTTCTGCCCTGCTAAATGTGACTGAAAAGTGTTTGGACCTGGCATCTGGAAGTATGCAGTATGTTCAACCAGCCATGCCCCAGATTTGTGGGAGGTATTTTACTGAAACCTAAATTTCAGTCAACATTTGGAAACAAAAGCTGGGCATTCCTTTCTGGTGATCTTACCTATAGTTTGTCTCTTTGTTTTCCCCCCGGTTTCTTTGAGATTAGTTTGACTTTTATTATTATTTTTTTAATTAACTTCTGTGAAGTTGTTTACTCTGAAAACTGTACTGGAATATTTTAAGCCAAGCTGATCTTTCACCAGGTGTACTGTATGTAAGGGCTTTTCCTGCTAGCAAGATGCTTAAACAGGATCATGTTATTGGTCGTCTGAGCTATTTAGTTGTTTTACAAAACCACAGCATTGTATCAGATAAGATTTTGATAAAAAGTTTTGTGCACATTTCCAGGGGCGGGAGGGTTGACATTTCCCTGAAATTTCTTGATCAGAATGAGTAAATACTGGTGTTTGATACCTGTCTTAATGAACATGCTCATAAGGTGACTGATAAGTTGTAAATATACCTGAGAAACAAAGGGGTAGTTTTGATATTCTGGTGTCAGTATGGAAGATCTTACACATTTATTTAATATTCAAATGTATGAAGATGTTTGTTTGTAGCCTAACAGCACAGTAGCCTTGACTTCGTTTCCTTCGGTTAGTACTGTACCTTTTTGCCATGGCCAGTGCTCCCTCTCCCTACAAAACATTTTATTTATTTCACTCTGTAACCTGAAATGAATAGGAACAAGAGTTTTAAACCATGTTACATTAACTTATTTCTGACATTATAAATTAGCCTAGGATATTACAGGAACATGATTATTATATAATTTATATCAGAACCCTTCTATAAATATGCGCTTATTACATTTAAAATGCTTCCAATGTACTTTATTTGCTGTTTGTATTTCCAAAAAGGATATGCAAACCAGTATGTCTATTTCATGGATATTTAAATAGTGAGATCTTCCATGTTGAAGGTAATGTATTTTTTTTTAAGATTTTAAAATTGCTATTTTGTTACAAAATAGAGACCTATTAACAGTTTGAGAGCTCCTTATGTGCCCTCAGGGAAAGAACCCTCTGTGCAACAGAACTACGCAAAACATCTTCAGCACGTTCTGAGGGTGAATATATACTACATAAATTGATCTTGTGTATTTAACCTTATCTTTTTAATTTTAAAATTGAAATTTTGAAACTTGGTTGTGCTCTGCTGGAGGGGTTTGGGATAAACTGCTTAGGTGTTTGCCTACTTGTCCAGTGAAATTACATTTGCATCAGTGTATGTATATACCTGCCAATCTTATTGGTATGTCTCAGAACATTTATATTAAAATAATGCTTGTCTTGCAGCAGGTGATCCCATAAAACAGTAACTCCCTGTTCTTAAAAGCTTACTCTCGTTCTCACTAACAACATAGGAATTGTTTCTGTGTTGGGATTATTCTGTATTGCATCGTTTATCTGTGTAGTGACCATCTTCTGTTTCTCATGGTGGGTTTCACGTAAGGAAAGACATTGGTTCTCTGCCCCTTTAGAAGAAAGAGCAATTTTTCTGATCCTTCTTCAAAAAGTTACTCCCTGATGTCATGGAGGAAAAAATACATATATAAATCAGACCGAGAATGTGACTTTTTAAAATTGGGTGCATTCCCTGTCATTTGACCCTTTTACCAACATGTTGTGATGTACAAATGTTTGAAATCAGTATATAAGGCAATAGGAGAGGAAAGGTGGTAATGCTGGTAATTAAACTGCATATGGTGCCTGTGGTCTAATTAGGAAAAAGTAGTCTGAGGTCTGGAAAGTGGGAAAATGGTGGGGCGTTTGTTTTACTTTTTGTGTTTGTTTTTCCATTTCTAAGTCCCACTCTGAAGGCTGTGTGCCTCATTCAGGTTCTGTGAATGTAGCCTCAGTAGGTCTCTTTTGTAGTGTCCAGGTCATTTTCTAAAACCTGAGAAAGTGATGTATGTATTTTGTTTAGTTGGTACCTGAGCAGAGCAGATTCCCTTGCCTTTCCTGCCATGACTTCCTTTCGGTACCATCTGATAAGCCAGCGTCATGCATGGAGTTTGTGTGTGAGAATTTTCAAGAGAAGGTAGTACTTCACAGGGTCAGTGGCACTGATTTTTTTCCTAACAGTTATTTACTCTCACAAGAGAATAAAAGAAACCTCACCTCCTATACGAGAACTGAAATACCCTATTCGTATGGATCTAGTCACTTTCACTCAAATTTCGAGTTGATTCAAAGTATATAAAGCACATCCCAGTTTTACATGCTGCCTTGAGAAAATCACAGGATGCACAGCAATTTCTAGGAATTTAAAATGGGATCATTTAAACATTTGAAAACATTGTTCTAAAAACCATCTAGCTTGCTCTTGCATTTTAGATGTTAAAGCCCATGTTGTTTGGTTGACAGGGGTGGAATTGTAATGATCAGGTTCAGCATGTGATTTTAACTTTGAATCTGAATATTTCTTCCCTAGCTTCTCTGTGTCGTTTTCTGAGCAGACTGTCACCAGTATTGGTAACTGAGCAGTTAAAGGGAAAAGTTGCATTGCAACTATGTATTAGTTTCCTGGGAGAACTTTCCTTGTGTTTTAGTGATTGAAGAGTATTGATGGGATCACTTACTGTAACTCCTTCATAAGAACCCCTTCTGCAAGCAGAACACAAATGAACATGCTCAAGGAGTATCCCATTTTCTGGATAAATTGAATACATTTGCTAGTTATTCCTTCATACTAGCAGTTTCTTTGTATCCCTTTGCTGGCAAGGGAATACAAGGAGTCAAGGCCACTGATGAGAACACCCCACATTTGAGTGGAGTCTTATTTCTACTCCAAGAGCAGTTATCTCCCCAAATCCGAAATTGGCAACTTTTTTCTTTTTTTAAATAAAATTTTAAAAATATCCTCAAACCAGTGGAACATAGACACTGGCTGCACTTAGTACTGCCAAAAGCCAAGGTCATTTGCATATATTCCATCAATCTGTCGAGAATTAGGCCTCACTTTATAACCCAAGGCATGGAAGTGCATGCATTCTCTTAGCTGGGCAAACAATTATACTGTAGTTGTGATACAACACATGTGGCTTCTCTTTGTACCGCACATCCCCACTGTACAGCCACTGGGAGTATCGTGGTTCGCTTGCAGCAACTGCTGTCTGCATTTATACTGTTTATTGCATATTCTTTTCCCTGGAAGTGAAAGAGAAATGTTTTTCTTGTTGCATTGATTACATTTTATAAATTTGCTTAGCTGGAAAGTTTGGGAAAAGAGGCCTGTTTGTCAATTGTACAACCGATTGTGAAGCTCTAGTGTGAATATTTTTACGTCTGTATTAGACATTTTCTTTGCAAATCTATTGTTCGATTGAAATGTAAATGAAATTAAAGATGGTGTACACCCATCATGTAAAAAGCAGGCACCATCTCTAAGATGGATTTAATGCTCATTTTTAAGGCATATACTCAGCTTCTATTTAAAACTATAATTTAAAATAATTCTGTACAATGAAATGGGGAATATATATGGGAATAAATTCTATTCCACTTACTTCAATTTGAATTTCCAAATTGTAATGTTTCCCTTTGTGCTGTAGGAATAGGATTAAATGGGGGACGGCTAGGGTTTATAAGGCCTGTGTATGGGGGGAGGGCAGAGATGGAACAATGAGGGTTGTGATGGTAGTGAATAGCAAAGGGTGAATTCTGTGTGTTTTTGCTGTAGCACTGAAGTGAAGCGATATTAGCTTTGGCTGTTCACAGAATAGAGCATCATGATTTTCAGTGTTTGAGAGAAAATTGATGGAAAAAGTTTGCAGTACTTGACATGTATTTGCATGCACAAAATAAAATTATTTGTCCACCTTAAAAGTTGTTTTAGTGTCAATATTAAGTTCATGGTGCATTTTAGTTATATTGATACCCTTGGTATACCTTTTGGCTTAAATAAGCTACCAGGATACTCCTTGAGATTTAAATAATCACCTGCCTTGGGGCGCCTGGCTGGCTTAGTCAGTAGAGCATGGGACTCTTGATCTTGGGGTTGTGAGTTCGAGTCCCACATTGGGGGGGGTTGTACTTAAAAACCTTTTTTTTAAAGATTTATTTATTATTTGAGAGGGAGGGGCAGAGGGAGAGAATCTCAGACTCCGCACTGAGAGTGGAGCCCCATGCAGGGCTCAGTCTCACAACCCATGAGATCATGACCTGAGTCGAAACCAAGAGTCAGGTACTTAACCGACTAAGCCACCCAGGCACCCCTAAAATTAAAAATCTTTAAAATAAACAAATAATCACCTACGTCATGCATACATGCCTGGGAAGGATCTGAAAGAATGAATAGACCAGGGAGGTTGAAATAGTTTGTAATCCAATCAGTCAACTCAATTATTCAAATACAGATAGAGTACTTTCTATATGGCAGATGAGGACATAGATAATACTAGCAGTTCACAATCTAGGGGAGGAATGAAATAGGACAAGCTCATAACTAATGTGTCATAGAAGTACAAAGACACTTCTGTGGAACCTCAGAATACGAACAGATAATGAATGGTCTGAGTGGATCGAAACACCATTTTCCCTGGGCCCTGACTAGTTGTACTCATTCACTCAGCTAATACATTTTAAGCCCCAGTGTGTGCTGGTCATTAAGGTTAAACGTCAATAAAACACGAACTCTTCCTCTGGAAGTTCATAGTGTGGAAACCGGGAAAGACAAATCTGAATCAGCAGCTCAGGGAGCTGTTTTAATGTAGGCTGTGTGGAGACTTGAGAAAGGAAACTATGGGGTAGTGGTGGTGAGCCAGGGGAGATGCTTTGAGAAATGATCCCAGGCTAGACTTTGTAGGCTGGATAATATGTCACCAGGTAGAGAGAGGGGAACACCTACTCTACCTTCACAACAACCCACTCTGTATCTTAGTCCTTCACTGTAGATCTTATGATCCCTATTTTGTATCTGAGATGTTAAGTAACTTACCCAAGACCACCTAGCTAGAAAGTAGCGGAGTTCGAATTCAGGACTCAAGTCTGTTCTACCTCCCGAAGGTAGTGATTGATGGTGGGGGTTGGGACTGTTTTAGCCGTATTACAGTGGGAGGAGTGTTTAAGGAATAGCTTAACTAACTCTTAGAGCACTTACCATATTCCAGACACAGTTCCAAGTGCTATAGATAGGTATATTAAAATCTAGGACCATTACTGTCACCGTTTTACAGATGAGAAAACCAAGGCAGACACCTTAGCAAATTTGCCTGAATTCACATGGCTGGATGAGGTAGATAGGGATCTCTATGAAGGACATTGAATATCATAATAAAAAAACTTAGGGAGTCTTGGAAGTTAGAGGATCTGAACAATCTGGGGTTTAAGACATCATTTTGGTAGTAGAGTGAGGTGAAGCTGGAGATAGACCAGCAGGGAAGCCAGGTCAGCAATCTAGGTAAGAAGTGTTCAGAGCGTGGCCCAGCAGGGATGGAGAGAGGGAGAGACAGGTGGATTTGAGAAGCAGGAGAGAGCAATTGACCGGATTTGTTGTAGAGAGACAATACTAGGCATCTACACATGACAGTGGATCAGATTTGGCTTAGAGTCCCAGACCTCATTGCTGAGAAGAGAGCCATATTTGTGAGACGTGTAATATTGTGTAAGCCCTGGAGTGACGACATAGATCAGGAAGAAGAGGAAAAACCAGGGATAGTGGATCCAAGCAAGAGAGGAAACTTAAGGAAATGAAAGTCCAGGAAGATTTTATCTCCTTTAATGTACCTATTGGAGTAATGAGCATGCACCGTGACAAAGAGGACGGTAAAAACCTTAATTGAAAGTTCCACAGTGCGGTGGTTCCAAACTTACTTGCATGGTGCAATCACCTAGGCATCTTTTATAAAAATTCCAAAGCCCAGAACATCCCCCAGACGGATTAAATCACAATCTCTGGGGGTGGGACCAAGGCATCTGTACTTGTAAAGCTCCCCGAGTGCTTCCAATGTGCAAAAAATTGGGGAACCACTGCTGTAATGAATGAAAATGGATTTGGGACCTGTCTTAGCCGAGGTATTGAATAACATCCGTTAGCAAATGTTCAGGCCCGTATGGTTCTCGGAGACATTCAGCAGATATCTTTATGAGAATCTACTACGTACCAGGCCTAAAGGATACAGGAGTGAGCTAGTCCCTAACTTCATGAAACTTACATTACAGTTGGAGGCACAGACAAAAAACAAATGAAAGGTGAATTTAGATCATGAGGAGTAATACAACCAGAATGAATATAATACAACCAGCTGATGAGATACTGTAAGGTGGGAGTGGTAATTCTCAGGACTGTGGACAGTTTTAGGCAGGGCAGGCTGCCCAACCTCCCTGTCTGGATCCCTGATAAACATCTCAAACTTAACATGTCAAAGACGGACTGTCTGGGATTCCTCCACTCCCCAAACTACACCCCCAGTCTCTCCCCCCCTCCCCCGTTTCAGTTACTTCTCCCTAGATCACTGTCCCTCCCACTTAGTCCAGCAACAAATCCTGCCAGTTCTACCTTCAAAATATATTCAGAATTTGACCCCTTCTCACCACCTAGGTCTGAGCCACAATTATCTGTCACCTGAATTAGCCTGAATGGCCTCCTGTTCTCTTTGCTTCTGCCCTTGCCTCCCTTCAAGCAGCTAGAGTGATCCCTTTAAAGTGTGAAGTCTGATCATTTCACTCCTGTGCTCAAAACCCTTCAAATGCATCACCATCAGAGTGAAAGCCAAAGCCTCTTCTCTGGTTTTTTGCTATGGCCGCACTGGCCACTTAGGTGCTTACCACGCCAGGCATGCTTCCATCATAGGGCTTTTCTGCTTGTTAAGGATAAAGGCTTCCCCCACCCTCACTGGATATCTTCATGATGAGATATTCCTTTTCTTAAGGTTTTTACTCAGAAGTCAACCTCAGTGAAAACTGGATGGAGAGCCATGGCAGGGGATGGGGTACCATCCCCCTTAACCCAAGGAACTGGATGAGTTCAACTGGGGTTTTTTTTCTTTTAAACTTTATATTCTGAAGTAATTATAGATTCACAGGAAGTTACAAAAATACTAGAGGACCCATGCACCCTTCACACAGTTTCCCCAATGATAGCATCTTTCATAACTATAGTACAATAGCAAAACCAGGGAATTGACATTTGTAACAATCCACATACCTTAATCAGATGTCATCAGCTTCACATGTACTCATTTGTGTGTGTGTGTGTGTGTGTGTGTGTGTGTGTAGCTCTTAGCACACAGATTTGCAGAACCACCACTACTCCCAAGATAACAGAACTGAAAAAAAAAAGGTAACAATGTTCACTCAATGATCCCTTATGCTACTCCTTTACATTCATATCCATTCCCCTCCCTTATCTTCATTCATCCCTAAGCCCTGGCAACCACTGATCTATCTCTATCTCTATAACTGTCCTTTTGAGCATGTTGTATAAATGAAATTATACAGGATGTAACCTTTTGAGATTGGCTTTTTTCACTCAGCCTAATTCCCTTGAGATCCAACCAAACTGTCACTGTCACATGTATTAATAGTTTGTTCCTCATTGCTGAGTAGCAAATGTACCATTTTGTTTAAACATTCACCCATTGAAGAACATTTGGGTTGTTTCAAATTTTTGGCTATTATAAATAAAGTTGCTATGAACATTTGTATACATATTTTTGTGTGGACTAACGTTTTTTTGTTTCTTGTATTTTTTTGAGCAAATAAATTGGTGTATTTGGGCTACCTCTGAAAGAAATGGATAAATTGGACTTATGTAGTCTTAAAAATGGACAAATTCCTTCAAAGTACAATTTACCAAAACAGATACAAAATCAAAAGGAAAATTGGAATAACTCTTGTATTAGTTATCTATTGTCACCTGACAAATTACCCCAAAACCTAGCGGCTTAACGTAACGGCGTCTGTTATCTCACAGTTTCTGTGGGTCAGGAATCTGCGTGTGACTTCACTGGGTCCTGTGCTTCGGGTCTCAGAGGTGTTGGCTGGGGCCTCAGTCATCTCCCTACTCACCTGGGGAAGTGTCTGCTCCCAAGCCTACTTCCTGGATTGTTGGCAGGATTCAGTTCCTCTCCAGCAGTTGGAATGAAGGCCTTCAGTTCCTCGTTGAAGGCTGCCCTCAGTTCCTTGCCACTTGAGCCCCTCACAATCAATATGGTAGTTTGGCTCATCCAAGCAGCAAACAGGAGGAGCCTGAGACGGGGTAGGGGAGGGGGAGAGGGGATGGGTAGAGAGGTGGGGGGCAGGGCGCTATAAAGAACTCACAATCTTTTGTAACCTGATCTTGGAAGTATGATCCCATCTCTTTTGTCATTATTACTTAGAAGCATCATTTGATCCAGACCACAGTCAGGAACTAATATAGCTCCCCAAGATCCCCACCTCCTGTTATTCATGCTCTGTGTAATCCCCTTCCCCTATGCGTGGACTAGACCTAGTGACCTCCTTATCTGTAGACAGGAGACAGAAACCATACAGGGGAAGTTTAAAACAAAGAATTATTAAGACTTAATAAATGAATGAATATAAGATAAAAGGAAATTCCATATGGGACCCTATGGCTTAGAGGAATCCATATGGGACCCTATCTAAGGAAGGACATACTTGGAAAGAAGCCCTCTTACCAAGACTGTGGTATAGACCTCAGTGCAGAAGGTGAAGTTCAGCCCACCACACAGCAGGGAAGTTTGCTGATGTGCCCAGGCTGGAGCTGGTTGCTGGCCAGCAGGAAGCAAGTCTCTGGACCGCAGGTGAGCTACACAGGAACCCATGGAGGTAATGGGCACCAGTGCAGACAGGAAGCCTTCGGGTGACAGTGGTGACAGGAGGTCTTGAGGGCACCAATTTTCATGTTGAGAAGCCCACGGGAAAATTATTGCTAGACCAACCAAAGTTACATACGTATAAAAAGTACAATACATCACATCCAAATTGGGTTTATCTCAGGAATGTAAAGTTAGTTTAGCAGCTGAAAATCAATCCGTGTCATCCACCATATTAACAGAATAAAGGTTACATCTGTTATAAGGTCTCAAAAATTTGCAGAGCTCCATTCTGATTGGCTTACAGAGATGAAAAATATATATGAAATAAGAAAAACTCAAATAGTTCTAAAAAAGAGGAAATTTGGCTCCGTACACTTAAGTGTAAGAAAAGAAAAATGTTACTAAAGCTACGAACACGAAGTTTTCTGATTTTTCTCAAATGCCTTAATCAAAACTCTAAAAAGAAATGTAATTGCTCCTTAAAGACAACCCAACGTCTAAAGAAAATTTCAGTTAACAAAATTAAAGCCCTCAGTAAAGATAACACTTTTAAAACTTAAAGAGAAATGCATCTAAAGTATTACTGATTTTATATTTATTAATACAAGAAGAAAAGGCTGTTTAATTTCTAAATAAGAAAGACATTGAATTGCCACAGACTGGCTCCATACCCCCAAGAAAGAGGGAAGGAAGGGAAGGGGGGGAGGAGAGTGGAGAGAGAAAGGAAAGAAAAAGACTAGTTGTTCCAAACAGTGCTCATACTGCTTAATGTCACCCCAAACTGTCTCTAGACCTTTAATACTTCTATAAGAAAAATTCCAGTCATTTAAGCATCTGACTTTGGCTCAGGTCATGATCTCAGGGTCCTGGGATGGAGCCCCAGCTCTAGCGCCCCGCTGTGGGGCTCTGCACTCACCAGGGAGTCTGCTTGCCCCTCCTCCCTCTTCCTCTACACCCCCCCATGCGTGCTCGCGCTCTCATGAATGAATGAATGAATGAATGAATGAATGAATGAATAAATAAATAAATAAATAAATAAAATCCAAGTGAAATGCCTCGGTGGCAGAGCTGATTAAGCCTCCAACTCTTGATTTCCTCTCAGGTCTTGATCTCAAGTTCTTGATCTGAAGGTCACGAGATTGAGCCCCGCCCCTGAGTTGGATTCTGCAATGAGTGTTGAATCTGTTTAAGTTTCTCTCTCCCTCTCCCTCTGCCCCTCCCCACCCCTGTGCTTGCTCGCTCCCGCACTCTCTTTTTCCCTCCCTCCCTCTAAAGTAAATAAATAAATCTTAAAAAAAAAAATCAAAAAACCCAAGCGACAGGGACAAATTTGTTTTAAATTTACAAAAATATTGGTGGGAAACACAGTGGAAGACCAAATCCTGTTTTATGTCTAATTATCATCATCTGGAAAAAGTCTAAGGGTAGAGGAAGTCTTGAAACCCATGCCTCAGGGCATTTAAGAATTTTTATATGAATTTCATTCAGGTAGTTCAAAACTTCAAATATGTTTAATAACAGTTTGCAAATCTTTTGGTTGGATCAAGATTTTCCCTTGATAAAAGGCGAATGCTTTATGTCCACAATAGCCAAACTGTGGAAAGAGCCAAGATGTCCATCGACAGATGAATGGATAAAGAAGAGGTGGTATATATACACAATGGAATATTATGCAGCCATCAAAAGGAATGAGATCTTGCCATTTGCAACGACGTGGATGGAACTGGAGGGTGTTATGCTGAGTGAAATAAGTTAATCAGAGAAAGACATGTATCATATGACTTCACTGATATGAGGAATTCTTAATCTCAGAAAACAAACTGAGGGTTGCTGGAGTGGTGGGGGGTGGGAGGGATGGGGTGGCTGGGTGATAGACATTGGGGAGGGTATGTGCTATGGTGAGCGCTGTGAATTGTACAAGACTGATGAATCACGGATCTGTACTTCTGAAACAAATAATGCAATATATGTTAAGAAAAAAAAAAGAAGAAGATAGCAGGAGGGGAAGAATGAAGGGGAGTAAGTCGGAGGGGGAGACGAACCATGAGAGACGATGGACTCTGAAAAACAAACTGAGGGTTCTAGAGGGTAGGGGGGTGGGGGGATGGGTTAGCCTGGTGATGGATATTAAAGAGGGCACATTCTGCGTGGAGCACCGGGTGTTATGCACAAACAATGAATCATGGAACACTACATCAAAAACTAATGATGTAATGTATGGTGATTAACATAACAATAAAAAATTATTAAAAAAAGGCGAATGCTTTAATAGTCACAAAACAGCTATGGATTTTGGTCCTCCCGCTAAGAAATACTTTCAGTATGCTCTATGGATAAACAAACAAAAAGCTTACAAGTAAAATACTTTAAGAACTATAAATTACACATGGTACTCCCATTAGACAGAAATGTCATTATCCACACCAGCCCCAAATTCTGCTACGCTGAGCAGTCCTGGAGAATATTGTTAGGTAACTAACTCATATATACAGTCACTCCTAACAGATGCAAACTATATTCCCAACAAGGATACCACTAGATATATCCCTCCATCATATACAACCAGGAGAGTGAATATATTAAAAGAATGAAATGAAAATCAGCCTTAAAACTGTACCAGAAGGGACAATTTCAGGTAGTATTAACTACAAAAAAAATTATTATTATTATTATTTTTTTTTTTTTTTGAGAGAGAGAGAAAGCACAAGCAGGGTAGGGAGGGGCAGAGGGAGAGGGAGAGAGACTCCCAAGCAGGCTCTATGCCTAGCCCAGAGCCGGACATGGGGTTGATCCCACGACACTGAGATTATGACCCAAGCCATAATCAAGAGTCAGATGCTTAACTGACTGAGCCACCCAGGTGCCCCCCCCAAAATTACTCTTAAACTCTAGAATATACACAAAGTTATATATAAAAAGTCTCTCTTCCAGGCCTGACTTGCCTCTATCCCTTGAAGATAACTATTCTATTTCTTACAATTTTTTTAATGCTTTTCTTTATGCAAATATAAGCAAGTAACATTTTTTGGGTTTTTTAAAAAATATTTTATTTATTTAATTGACAGGGAGAGAGCGAGAGACAGCGAGAGAGGGAACACAAGCAGGGGGAGTGGGAGAGGGAGAAGCAGGCTTCCTGCCGAGCAGGGAGTCCGATGTGGGACTCGATCCCAGGACCCTGGGACCATGACCTGAGCCGAAGGCAGTCGCCCAACAAACTGAGCCACCCAGGCGCCCCTAGGGGTTTTTTTTTTTATGCAAAAGGCAGGAAATTAATACATAATGTTCTCCACCACCTTGCTTTTTTTTTTTTTTAAACTAAATACTATGTTCATGCAAGTGTATTGATAAGATGAACTTCCAGGAGTGGAATTTCTGGGCTAAAAAAAAATATTAAATTTTTAAAAGTATTTTTTTATAATTTATTGATACTCTTCTACCATTCAAACAGCAAATATCTAATTAACAAGGTATTTATATATTTTTTATACTACTGAATATATTGAGTCAGATTCTTCTGAGAACTTTAGCCAGTCATTCGCTGTTCCGTAAGTTCTTTTTTTTTAATTAATGTATAGTGTATTATTAGTTTCAGATGTAGAGAGTTCAGTGATTCATCAGTCTTATGTAATACCCAGTGCTCATTATATCACGTGCCTTCCTTAATGTCCATCACCCAGTGACCCCATCCCCACACCCACCTCCCCTCCAGCCACCCTCAGTTTTTTCCTATGATTAAGAGTAAAGGTATATATTTTTGCTTTATTGACCAGTATTTCTCATCTATGAAAGTTGTATCAATTTACACCTCACCAGCAATGCATTCCCCACAGTCTTGCTGTGATCAAACTTTCTGATTTTTAACAATCTGAATGGTGGAAAATGGTATCTGAGAGGATTTTTTCTTTTGGAGATGAGAACCAGGAAAGCATAAAAGCAAGCTGTAGAAAGCAAGCTTGAATATACAGGGGAGACAGGAGGTAATTGCAGGAAGAGTCCTTTACCAGGCTGGAGGAGTGGGATCCACTGCATCAGTGATTCATTTAATAGGTACAGATGCAGGAGGTTGTTGGTGCGTTTTGAAGGTGGACATGAGTGTAAGTCTCTTTTGATTGCTTCTGCTTGTTCTGTTTTGTTTGTTTTAAGGAGTCCTCAGCTCCTGACTGCTTCTGTTTTTCAGGTGAAATAAGAACCAAGGTCATAAACTGAGCCAGGAGAGCGGAGAGAGCGTTGAGTATTTGAGAAAAGAGATGTGAATTGCTCCTCTTAGTGAATGGGAGGGTAACCTGCCCAGGGAAACAAGGATCTTTGGGTAGCACTGAGGATTACAGCCTTAGAGTGAATTTTTTTTATTAAAGATTTTATTTATTTGAGAGAGCAAGAGAGCGCAAGCAGGGGGAGCTGCAGAGGGAGAGGGAGAAGCAAACAGAGGGAGAAGGAGAAGCAGGCTCCCTGCTACACAGGGGCTGGATCCCAGGACGCTGGGATCATGACCTGAGCCAAAGGTAATTGTTTAATCAAAGGAGCCACCCAGGCGCCCCCAAAGTGAATTTTGAAGGACAAAGCACCACCAGGGATGAAGAAGATCCTTGCTTCAGGGAGGTGTCAGAAAAACAGAATTAAAAGCAAATGCATTCACCTAGCATTCATTTAACAGATATTTATGGGGAATCTGCCTTGCAGAGGCTTTGTTGCTGGGTGCTGGCTTGTCACTTAAGGCAGATCACAAGCATCCTCCAGTTGGCTGGCTGTTCAACACACAAATCTGATTAAGGTAAGATTATTCACTCTGCGAACAAAAATACAAAAGTCACCACCGGATCTCCATAGGATGAGTTGTTCTTAAATTTGGGGAGGGGAGTTCTCATTTTTAAAAAAATATTTAAATATTTTATTTTATTTATTTATTTGACAGAGAGAGGGAACACAGGCAGGGGGAGTGGGAGAGGGAGAAGCAGGCTTTCCGCTGAGCAGGGAGCCCGATGCGGGGTCCTGACCCCAGTACCTGACCTGAGCAAAGGCCGACGCTTAACCACTGAGCCACCCAGGCGCCCCAGAGGAGTTCTCACTCTTGAGAGCCTGAACCAACAGCTTCTTAGGAAAATGCGCACGTATACCAATTTGCAGACAATTTCAGGTGGTCGTAGTGGTTGTAGGACCACAAGTTGAGGATCTCTCCCTCAAATTAGGAGCCCTATTTTAGAGTGTATTGTTTTAGGGTATTTTGGATGATTTAATTTGCACAAAGCTTTCTATGAATTACTTCATGGTTGTGTATTGGACACCTTAATAAGGACTCAATTTGAAATTTAGGTTTAAAAAAATGTTGCAAAAGTAACATGGAATTCTCCTATATTCTTCACCCAGAGTAGTCAAAGGTTAACATCTTATATAACCATAGTACAATTATCAAAACTGCTGATACACTATTATTGTTAGTAGACCTTATTTCATCAGTTATGCTGTTCATGTCCTTTTTCTGTTCCAGGACCCAATTCAGAAATTCACACAGCGTTATCGGGGACCTGGCTTCTTCTTCTTTTTTTTAATGCAAGTCTGTGTGTTTTTGGGCAAAACAGTTAATGTCTCTGAGTCTGTCTTATGCGCCGCGATGTGATTAAGAACCAATAAGAAACACAGGTGGAACGGTTTCAGAAACTTCAAAGATAACCAAACTTTTATTATTAAAAACTAGGTACGTACAGGATAACTTTTCGTTTAAATTAAAACAAAGCCAACTGAAGAGTACTACTGCCGTCGAGGTGTTTTGTCCCAAAGAAGGACCCGTAGCATTCCCCTCAGCCGCCGGGGGAGGCTGCCCCTAATTGGGCAGCGTGCGTCTGCCCGACCGCAGGAAGGCCGCCTCATTGGTCCGCGCAGTCGGGACTCCGGCGGCTTTTCTCTTAGTGCTCAAGGCGCCGACCCACTTCTCTTCCTCCTACCGAGCGCACCCTTCCTTCCGAAGTGTCCGGAGCTGCCAGCCGGAAAGGATCCGGACTGAGCTAGACGGGGTAACTGCACTGAGGTCAGTCGGGAAGAAGCGGCGGGCATGGAATACAGGTGGGAGGTGATGTCTGCGCGCCCCCTCGACCCCTACGGCCGCCGCGATTTCCCTGCCCCGCCTCCTCCTCTGGTCCCACCTCCCTCGGGTTCCCCCCAACGGTTCCGCGCGCCCCTCCGCCACCCTTCCGCTGGCCCCGCCCTCACCGCCCCTCCGCCACCCCGCCTCCTCCACCAGCCCTTCCGCTTTTCCCAGCCCCCCCCTCCCCTTCAGAGGCCCCGCCCTCTCCGCCGGCCCCGCCTCCTTCAGGCCGCTCCACTGGCCCCGCCCTAGCCGCGTCCTCCTCAGAGGCCCCGCCCTCACCGAGTACACCCCTGCCCAGTCTCTGCCCTCCCTGCACCGCCCGGGCCGCTCCATGCCTCTTTAGGTTTGGTTCTGGCCCCCCGCGGCCCTCACCCCCCGGTATCTGCATGTTTCTTTCGATCAGCCCTGCCTTCTGTGCAGCTTCTCTGTCTGACTACTAGGGTCTCGCATTCCCGCACCGACCCTGCCTGTCTCCGTATGTGCTTAGTGAATGGTGCGAAGGCCTTGTGCTGGACCTTGGAGGTCCCTGCTTTCAGGAACCCCTTGCCCCTTGGGAGAGCCACTTTGTAACGGAGTTTCACAGGCCCGGTGATAAGTGTTTAATGAAGGAAGCATAGTATTACGATGCTTAGGGGAGGGACTAGAGTTGGCACCCTTCCTCCTGGAAGGGCAAGCTAGCCTCTGAGGAGCTAAGCTGTACCTTTCTCCCCAAGTGCCCTTGGTTTCTTCTGATGCAGTCTTGGCTCTAACCATTGCCCTTTAAACTCTTGGGAATCAGTAAGATCTTGTCAGGGGCCCTTCTTCTAACCAAAGTTGGTAGGGCTTTCAGAGCCCATCCATCCTCACCGTCAAGCGGTAGGGCTTTCAGAGCCCATCCATCCTCACCGCACAGTGTGCGTTAGGGGCAGTTGGAGGCAAGGGACACATGAGTGATTGATTTAAACAAAGAGTGACTCAGCATAATACTCTTGATGCTGCTTTTTGGAGTTTTTTCTGAGGATTATTACCCAATTTTCAATTACCCAGCAGTCGTAGTTGATAGGAAAACCTAAAAGTATGTGTAGGTAAAACCTCCAGTCAGTAAGTAGATTGCTCCAAGCCAACAGGCTAGTGCGGGGTATGGTATACGAAAGACAGTGACTCACGCCTTCGGTGTCTTGGAGTCAGGCACCCTGGGGCCTGGTCCCAGCTCCGCCATTCGCTGTAAAGCTTGGCAAAGAAACTTCCCTTATCTGAGCTTCAATTTTACCTTTGACAAAAAGAGCGTGATTGACCCTGTCACCCAGGATGATGGTATGGATTTGTTGAGATCCTGCTTATGCAAAAAATCACTTTTCGGGTCTTGTAAATAGTAGGATCTCAGCATAAGTGAGCCCCTAGTCCATGTCTGTCTGGTTCACACCAACAAAGAGCCTGATCCGTTGCCTCTCTTAGGCACCATGACGACCCTGGATGATAAGTTGCTGGGGGAGAAGCTGCAGTACTACTACAGCAGCAGTGAGGGCGAGGACAGCGACCGTGAGGGCAAGGACGGCGGCGGGGCTGCACTGGCCCGTAGTTCGACGCCTGCAGATGCTGAGTTGGCAGGCGAAGGCATCTCAATTAACACAGGTACTGGGAATCCCTGAGCTCTGGGATCAGGTTTAACAAATGTCCGTTAAATATGTATCAGTCAGAAGTCTCCTGATCACTTCTAATTCCAGTCTCACTTCCAGAGATAGCCTCGTGTCATCATGTCCCTCTGCGTGCTTCTAGCCATTTCAGTGCACAAAGCCAGCAGGCATGCACAGCATACGTAGACTGTGAACACACACGCAGTTAACACAGACGGACTTGCTTTTGAATCCGGCTTCTCAAATTAATAGTGGTTTGATATCACAGAAGTCATAGGTATGCATTTAGTACATGGTAGTATACTCTGTGGTAGTATAAACTCCTAGAAATGGCATGTTTGTACTTTTACATTTTCATATTTCCAAATTGTGGCAATTGAGGTGGTGCTGTTTTATATGTAACCCGTGGTATTTTCCCCATACACTTGCCCTCCTGCTGTGTTATCAGAGATCCCTGGGATCTCTGCTTCCTGGTGGATGACAAGTGGTAACTCATTGTAGTTTTATTTTCTATCTTTTTCAAGAGGGATGTTGAGCCTCTTTAACTTTAAGAGATATTTTCATATCCTTTACTCATTTTTAAAATTTGGTGGTTGGTCTTTTTCTTTTTAGGCAGCTATATAGTAAGGAAACTCATCTGTGTTATGAGCTGTAACTATTTCTACCAATTTGTTGTTTGTCTTTTGACTTTATGTTCTTTTCCTGGCGTAAAACTTTTATTTTTCTGTGTCTGAAAGCATTATTTAATACTTTCTTACTTTTTTTTCTTATTGAAAGGGTCTTCACTCAGGATTATAAAAAGGTTCTCCCATACTTTTTCTTGGTATGTTCATGATTTTTTTCTGTCTTTTTTTTTTTTTACACTTAAATATTGATTCATCTGGAATTCATTTTGGTGCAAGATATGTGGTAGGGCTCCCTTTTTGTCTTCATATTGCTACCCAGTGGTTTCAACACCATTTAGTGAATAAACTTTCTTTTTTCTATTGCTTTGAAATGTCAGTTTTATCATGTACTGAATTCCTGCCTATATTTGTGTCTTTTATTGTGCTATATCACACTGTTTTTAATTACTGTATTACAGGTTTCAGTATCTGGTGGGGCTGGTTTCCCCTCAATACTCTTCTGTGTCACCATTTTCCCAACTTTTTTTTTAAAGTAGGCTCTGTGCCCAGTGTGGGGCTTGAACTCACAACCCCAAGGTCAAGAGTCACATGCTCTACTGACTGAGCCAGCCAGGTGCCCCTTAACTTTTGCTTTCTTCTTTTTCCAAAACAAATTTAGGAGCATGCATACAGGGGAATGCATTAAATACAGAGATTAATTTAGGGTTAATTGGCACCCTTGTGATATTGGGCCTTCCTGGTCAGGAATATGGTATTGCTTTTCCATTTAATCAGATCCTTCTTTGTGTTTCTTGGTAGAATTTTAAAGGTTTTTTTTTTTTTTTTTTAAGATTTTTATTTATTTGACAGAGAGACACAGCAAGAGAGGGAACACCAGCAGGGGGAGTGGGAGAGGGAGAAGCAGGCTTCCCGCGGAGCAGGGAGCCCGCTGCGGGGCTCGATCCCAGGACCCTGGGATCATGACCTGACCCAAAGGCAGATGCCTAATGACTGAGCCACCCAGGTGCCCCATCTTCATGTAGATTTTTATATTTTTTTCCTGCGGTAACAGATGACCTCCAAACCTCAGTGGCTTATGATAGTGAAGGTGTATTCCTCAAAGCTGCTTGTGTGGGTCAGCAGCAGCCCTGCCTCTTCTTCATATATCCTGTCATTCTAGCGACAGGGTTGAAGGAGCAACCCCTGATTGGGACATGCCTTTTCATGACCAAGTCTAGCGAGCAAGAGAGGACTGTTGGAAACAATGGCTCGTAAATCTTTTGCTCAGAATTCATTGGCCAAAGCAAGTCACGTGGCCAAGCCCAGCATCAGTGAGCCAGGGATGCATATACCCATCCCATAAAAGGTCCTACAAAACACATGGCAGGGATATATAGCATGGAGCAGCGAGGCTTGGGGGTAACTTGAATAACAGAACAACCTGCCACAATCTTATAAAAATCCATATAATACAGGGGCACCTGGGTGGCTCAGTTGTTAAGCCTCTGCCTTTGGCTCAGGTCATGATCCCAGAGTCCTGGGATCGAGCCCCGTATCGGGCTCCCTGCTCCACAGGAAGCCTGCTTCTCCCTCTCCCACTCCCCCTGCTGGTGTTCCCTCTCTCGCTGTGTCTCTCTCTGTCAAATAAATAAATAAAATCTAAAAAAAAAATCCAGATAATACGGAATGTATGAATGTAGAATGGAAAAAGTAGCGGTTCTGTCTCATTAGTTCCCTTGGATCCCCCTACCTAGAGACAGCCTCTGTTAACTGTTGGCATTTCCTTCTAGTCCTTTTTCTGTGAACATACAAAGGTACATGTGCATAAGCAGATATCCATACATATATATACATACACATAACAATTTCTTTTCTAAAGAATGGATGATCGTCCCACGATACTGTTTTTCATTTTGCTCTTTTTTTTTTTTTGACCTAATATATTTGAACATCTTTCATGGCAAGAAACATATAGCTACCTCATTCTTTGTATGAGTTGCTTTATTTTCTTTTGAGTAGATGAATCACGATTTATTTAGTGCCCCTCCTGATGTTGGGCCTTAGCTTGTCCATTTAATTATGGAGAGCCACGCCGCAGCGGACGTCACTGTGTGGGGGCCACGTGAGCCTGTGTGCTCTGTGTCCCTGTGCAGCCGATGGAGCAGGCTCTAGCCGGTTGTGAGCTGGCCCGTAATCCTCTCCCCACTCTCCTCGGTCACCTCCACGTTCACCCCCCGCTCAGGTCCAAAAGGGGTGATAAATGACTGGCGCCGCTTCAAACAGCTGGAGACAGAGCAGAGGGAAGAGCAGTGCCGGGAGATGGAAAGGCTAGTCAAGAAGCTGTCAATGACCTGCAGGTCCCATCTGGATGAAGAGGAGGAGCAACACAAGCAGAAGGACCTCCAGGAGAAGATCAGTGGGAAGGTAATTGGCAGCCCCCGGGCTTTTCTCAGTGTGGCCACCGGCTTCCCATGGGGCTGTGTCTTCTGTTCCGAGTCCGGTTTGTCACGAGTTAGGTGAGGTCAGCATCTCTACCTCACAGTGCTCTCTGGGTGCAAAGCCCAGTGCAGTGCCTGGCCCATTGACAGTGCTCAGTAAATGGGAGTTTTCTGTCCTTTATTGAGGCCTTACCTTGGGCCAGGAATAACCCTCTGAGGTTGGTGGCGTTATCCCTGTTTTACCAACAATGAAACAGATGCTTCGAGAGGAGAGGGGCCTTGGTTCAGGGCATGCCACCAGTAAATGCTAATAGGAAGTAGGCGTCTCAGCCAGATTTTTTTGCTCTTTCTGTGATTCTGCTCTGTTTCACCTGAAGCCTGTTCACGAGAATTTAGCAGAACAAGGCAACACAGTAGAAGCAAATGGGCACTCTGGAAGATATTTGGGACCAGGTCCCTGACTCTCTTATTTCCCCCATATCAAAGGACCATCGAATCCTCCCACGTGCCCTCTGAACATGGATGAATGTCTAGGAGTGCCTGAGATCATTTGGCCATGGCCCAAAGCAGCTCTTGGCTGGAAATACCAGCCAGGATCAGGGAGCACATAAGAGGATTGAGTGAGGAGTCATTTGTCTGGAGCCTGAGGAGGATTTAGGGGCATGAGACTTTCTGACCATAACGGCTCAGAAAGAGCCACTCTGGCAGACCAAGATAGATGGGAGAGTTGGGAGCTGCAGGGAAGGATGGTGCTGGCCGTGATGCAGAAATGTCCATTCTGATCTACTGTTGTTCCCTGGCCCACGCTCTAATCAGTGCCATAGGAGGCAGTGCTAGGCTCTGTTCCAGGCCAGGAGAAGGAAGATACTTTTGTAACATAAGCTGGCTGCAGGGCAATGTGCCCACTGCTCACAGGGCTTCCTTCTACGGAGATTAGAGCAGCATAATAACAACATATCACATGACCACATGGGGCAGTTGAGAGAAGCTGTCCGTGTCCTGCTGGGTTGTGTGCTTGTGAAACAGGGCTGGAAACTGGCTCAATGCCAGAAACTGGGAAGTTAAGCAAAATATGGCACATTATGTGTAATTCTAAAAAAAAATATTTAGAAACGCGAGGAAATATTTATGATGTAATGATGCCAAGTGGCAAAAGCAGGTTATGGCTTAATTGGTACACCCGACAGCTGCTGTTAAAAAAGCAGAAATGATTTCAGCTTGCGACTGGTAATAAAAAGCAACATCCAGTTTTAGAGAGTGTATGTGACTGTGTGTGTGGGGAGCGTGCAAAGCAAGAATTGCAAGTGTTCTTTTTAAAATTCCTTAATATCCTGTTGTCTTTTTACCAGAATTGACATAGTGGATAAAATAATTAATCCACTGTCAAGACTGACCAAAAGAAACACGCTCATGAAGTGATACTAACCGCCTTTTTGGATGGAGAGGCATCATAATGCGGTAGTTAAAAGATTGGGTTTTAAAAAAATCTAGTTTGAGTCCTGGGCTCGTACCTACGTGAACTGGCGCCAATAATCTCAAGTCCTCGGATCTCATTTGTAAGATGAGGGCAATGAAAGTTCCCTCCCGGTGGGGTTATCCTAAGATTTCTGTGGGCTTTAATGCATACAGAGCACTTGGCAGGGTTCCTCACATCTCATAAGCGTGGGGTGCATACTAACTATAACCGCAGAGTTGTGTTCGTGTTGCGTCTGCTCACTTTGTGGTCGTCCTGCAGATGACTCTGAAGGAGTTTGCCATGATGAATGAGGACCAAGATGACGAAGAGTTCCTCCAGCGGTACCGGAAGCAGAGAATGGAAGAGATGCGGCAGCAGCTTCACAAAGGGCCCCAGTTCAAGCAGGTTTTTGAGATCCCCAGCGGAGAAGGGTTTTTAGACATGATTGATAAAGAGCAGAAAAGCACCCTCATCATGGTCCATATTTATGAGGATGGCATTCCGGGGACCGAAGCCATGAATGGCTGCATGATTTGCCTTGCTGCCGAGTACCCAGCCGTCAAATTCTGCCGGGTGAAGAGCTCGGTTATTGGGGCCAGCAGTCGCTTCACCAGGAACGCCCTCCCTGCCCTGCTGATCTACAAGGGGGGTGAATTGATTGGCAATTTTGTTCGTGTCACTGACCAGCTGGGGGAAGATTTCTTTGCTGTGGACCTTGAAGCTTTTCTACAGGAATTTGGATTGCTCCCTGAAAAGGAAGTCTTGGTGCTGACGTCTGTGTGTAACTCTGCCACCTGTCACAGTGAGGATAGTGATTTGGAAATAGATTGAACTGCTAGGCTAATTGCATAGATTTCTCATTGTTTGGGCTGGAAGACACATGTCTGTGTATTTATTTTTGTTCCTTCCTGTGTTGTGTGGGTTTTCAGCTGTTCTTTGTAGTCCCTTTTAGTATATGTAAAGTCAAGAAATTCTTAGATTCAGTTGGAATGCTGAATCACCTTGTGGCTAGCAGTAAAGTGACTTAAAATTGTATAAACAGGAAGCCAGGCTTTTGAAATGTTTACTTAAGATTCTCCAGCATGACATCTCTGTTATTGTTTCTAGTCAGTATTTACATAACATCCTAAAGACAGTGTCCTGGAAATTGTCTCCAGATGATCTCAGAGGTCTCTGCCAGGCCTGGGAGTATAACTCTATAGATAGTGTGTTCTTTGCAACATAAATTGTGTGTCTCCTTCATCAATGATCATAAATTATACTTACTTGTAATCAGATCCATAGTCCTGGAAGGCAGTTACGTTTTTACCCTAGACCCTGTTCTCTACCAGGGTCTTGTTTAAAAGTTCCAGACAATGTGTGTTTGCCCCATCAAGGGGGGTGACCTCTGCTGTTGGAGCCAGTGTCCTGCTCAAGCATTATTAAGTCTTGAATAGGAGGAAAGATTGATGCTGACTACCCTCTTGATGCTGGAAGGCCAGCTTGATTTAGAAATCGGAGCTGATTTGGAGCTGGGAGGCCTTTTTAAAGGAGGATCTTTCAATAAGATACTCCTCATTTCTTTGTCTGTCTTTCTCTTATTTAACAATGTAACTTTTTGTTTTAATGTAGCTTTTTAAAAAGCTTTTTTATTTTTTTTTTGCATACTGGAAAAGTAATATTTAACAGAGGAACATTTGCCAAAATACAGAAGTGAAAATAAGAAAGTTGGAATAACATCTAATCCTATTGTCTATGGTAAAACACTATTAATATTTTGGCATATATCCTTCCATTGTATTTTCTTTGTATATGTAGACATTTGCTTGTGTTTAAACAAAACAATGGGATCATTCTGAACATACTGTTTTATAGTATGGTCAGCTAATATAGATCAAACTTTTTTCATGTTATTATATAATCTACAACATTTTAAAAAATGGTCATTAGTATTTCACTGTGTAGATGGTGCTGTAATTTGCTTGGTGGTTGTCTCTTAAAAGGAAAAACAGCAAAGACTTTTTACTACAGAAGTAATAGGTGTCCATTGTAGAAAATGCAATAAAAATTGTTAAGCTAAAAAAGAGATTTTAAAAGTCTTATTATTCCGCCAACCAAAAATTATCTGCATTATCATCTTTATAGGTATCCTTCTAGTCTTTTCTATTTGTATTCTTATTTATAATAATGATTGTCATTTGAATGTATTTCGCTTGTTTTTTTTACTTAAAACGGTATAATTCTAAGGTCAGGGAAAATGTAATCTGGAATTAAAAGATTAAAATTCATTTTTGCTTTTTCTGGTTATTCAGGAGTGGACTAACTGTAGAAGGGTCTTGAAAATATCTATTGTGATTTGTCAGTAGGAAGAAAGTGCATGGTTTATCTGCTTACAAAGCTCACTGTAGAAAGTGTAGAAGAAGCAGAGACAACTGTTGTCAATGTTCCTGTTTATTTCCCTCAGTCTTTTTTCAGTATTTTTAATAACATTGAGAGCTTACTGGATTTAGTTTTGTGTTCTATTTTATTTAATATTATATCATAAATACTTTGACGTGTTATAAGAATTCTAAATAAATAATTTTTAATGGCTTCATAATACTTCATCATATGGATATACCATGATTTATTTAACCAGTTCCTTAATATTGGGTTTTTTTGTTTTTTTTTTTTGAGAGAGCGCACATGCATGAGTGGTGGGGTAGGGGGAGAGGGAGAGAGAGAATCTTAAGCAGGCTCCACGCCCAGCACAGAGCCTGATGTGAGCCCGATCTCATGACCCTGAGATCATGATCTGAGCTGAAACCAAGGGTTGAACGCTTAACTGACTGAGCTACCCAGGTGCCCCCATATTGGGTATTTAGATTCCAGTTTTTCATTAAAACACTTAGCATCTTTGCATTTGGGGCTGTATTTTGGATTGTTCTCTTAGTATAGATTTCTAGAAGAGGATTTCTTGGGAGGATGGGCAAGAACATTTACAGAATAATTTTTTTTTTAAGGTTTACTTATTTATTTGAGAGAGAGACTGCCTGCCATAGCAGGGGGAGGGGTAGAGGGAGTGAGAGAATCCCAAGCAGACTCTGCACAGAACGCAGGGCCTGATCTCAAGACCCTGAGATCACAACCCAAGCCGAAACCAAGAGCCGGATGCCCAACCGACTGAGCTACCTAGGCACCCTGCAAAATAGTTTTTAGAAAACGTCTTCTGTTCCTATTGGAAATGAAAATAGCCACTTGCAGAACCTTCACTTTGCCTTTCAAGAACAGAGATTCTAGAATAAAATGAACAGAGCGCCTCAGTGGCTCAGTCATTGGGTGTCTGCCTTCAGCTTGGGTCGTGATCCCAGGGCTCTGGGATCGGGTCCTGCATCGGGCTCCCTGCTCGGCGGGAGGCCTGCTCCCTCTCCCACTCCTGCTGCTTGTGTTCCTGCTCTCGCTGTCTCTCTCTCTGTCAAATCTTTAGAATAAAATGAACAGAAATGGAATGGGGAAATCCTTGAGTATTAAATCTCTTACTCAGGTATAGCAGAAATAGCACGGGCTTGGGAGTCAAGAAAGATCCGCGTTCGAATCCTGTCACTGGTGTAGCTCCTAGTGAGGTACCTAGGCTTCTTGAAGCTCAGTTTCCTCACCTCTGCAATGGGAACAATATGCTTCACCTCTTCTGTCATAGCGGTTCTCAACGTGTGGTCCGACAGCAGAGGCATCAGCCTCACTGGGAAACTTGTTCAAAATGCAGATTCTCAGGCTCCACCCCGGGCCCACCACATCAGAAATTCTGGGAGTGGCCCAGCACACTCTTTAGAAGTCCTCCAGGTGACTCTGAGGCTTGTTCAGGTGTGAGAATCACTGATGTATAGATTAAGATAATGACAGCAATGATCACAAAACAGCTTATTTGAGTTAGGGAGGGAAGGAGTTGAAACCAAACGCTCAGAGCTCTTCTCTTCCTCTTTATGTGATTCTCCTTTTTAGCCAAGGCATTGAGGAAAGGAAAGAAACTGCTACTTGTCTATCACAAACTATGTCCCTGTAGTATTCCAGATTTCACTTTCCTTCAGAACGAGATTCCCACGCACAGGCTCTGTTTTCTTCCCAGTGCCTGGCATGATCATTGGAATGATGGGAATAATAGGCTAACATTTACTAGCTTTGTGAACCCCTCTGTGCCTCAGTGTCCTCGTCTGTGAAATGGGGGTGAGTAACATGAGTCCTTTCATATAAAATATTCAGAACACTGCCTTCAAATACGTTTTTATCATCCCCAGTGCCCACTACTGTGCCTGACTCTTGCTAAGGATCAATAAACATTTAATAATGAACATTGTTCGCTAACTGAACATAATAAATTAAATTAAAATAAAATAAACCACTGAATACCAGGAGCCTTTCAAGGTAGGAAATAAATAGTAACTTTTCAGACATGAAGAAACCAAGACTTAGCAGAGTTAAGTGACTACTCCAGCTTGTGGACAGGGCAGGGTATAAAATCTGGTCCGTATATTTCCAAAATTTATACCATTTCCACAATGTCGTGTTAGTTCTGCGTGGAGAAAGCAGATGATCAAGTGACAGTAAAACATCAATTTAAAAAACAAAAAGTGGGGGCAGCTGGGTGGCTCAGTTGGTTAAGCGTCTGTTGATTTTGGCTCAGGTCATGATTTTGGGGTCCTGGGGTCCAGCCTAGCATTCAGCTCCCTGCTCAGTGAGGAGTGTGCTTGAGGATTCTCTCTCTCTCTCTCTCTCTCTCTCTCTCTCTCTCTCTCTCTCTCTCCCTCTGCCCCACCCCCTGTACCCCCATGCGAGCTCTCTCTCTCTCTAAGTAAATACATAAATCTTAAAAAAGATAAAAAAGAAAAAGTGGAGAGAATAGATTGGAGAAAGAAAATTAGGGAGCGAATTTAAAGAGAAAAAGGAGTTAAGCTGGGTGGAGCCCGGGTCCCCTGGTCCTGCCTGCGTTTCACATCAGAACCTCCACCCATCCGGGCTGTGGCTGTGACCCTCTGAGGGGTCCTCCTCTCCCTGCCAGGACTCCACAAAGTCCTTCCCCGCAAAGCCTGTCTGGTCTGTCCCCCCAGAACCATACTGCCCACCCATGTCCACTGCAGGTGGCAATGATCCAGAGAACAGTGAATGTGAACCCCAGCTTTCCCAGCAGCCAGCTGTGTTCCGTCAGACAAACTTCTTCCTCTCCCCAGGCGTTAGTTTTCCCATTTGTAAAATAAGAGGTAAATTATATGCTCTTTTAAGACCTGTCAGGCTCTCGGGAGCCTGGGTGGCTCAGTTGGTTAAGCGACTGCTTTCGGCCCAGGTCATGATCCTGGTAGTCCTGGGATCGAGTCCCGCATCGGGCTCTCTGCTCGGCGGGGAGTCTGCTTCTCCCTCTGACCCTCTTCCCTCTCGCGCTCTCTATCTCTCATTCTCTCTCTCTCAAATAAATAAATAAAATCTTTAAAAAAAAAAAAAGACCCGTCAGGCTCTCAACTTTGATGAATTCATGCATTTTTAAAAATCACCTTTTATTTTGAAAACTACAGGAAAATTAAAAGAATATTACAGTTAATACCTGTATACCCTTCACTTAGTTTTACCAATAACATTTTGCGGCTAACTTGCTATATCTGTTTTTTTGTGGAACCTTGATAAGTCTTTCCTGTCTCTTCAGGAAGAAGCAGTCACACCATTCCCGGTGCTTCTATGGGTTATGACAACATTGGTTAAGAAAAGTTTTGAGGGGGGTGCCTGGGTGGTTTAGTCGGTTAAGCATCCAACTCATGGGTTATGACAACATTGGTTAAGAAAAGTTTTGAGGGGGGTGCCTGGGTGGTTTAGTCGGTTAAGCATCCGACTCGTGATTTCGGCTCAGGTCATGATCTCAGGGTTGTGAGACTGAGCCCCATGTAGGGCTCCATGCTCAGCAGGGAGTCGGCTCGGGATTCTCTCCCTCTCCCTCTACCCCTCCCCCAGCTCACGCACTTTTTTTCTCTCTAAAATAAATAAATAAATCTTAAAAAAAAAAAGTTTTGAGGGCTCAGTGCTGTGGCTTTGCTTTCCCACCTACCTAGTGGGATAAAAGTAGTTTGCGTGACAGGCCCATGAATTAATACCAGTAAAGTACTTGGCACTTTGTTTAACACATAGGAACATCTCAGTAAGTTATCTACTGTTGTTTTCATGCTATCATTTTGTATTTAGTTTAATGAGAAACATAAGGTTTTCCCTGTATGAGATGTGGAAATCCTGGGGGCTTGAATGAACTTGTCTCCCTTTCCTGTAGGGTAACCCCAACTTAAGCATGTGTGGTTGCCCCAGTTGAATTGTAAGTATTTGTTTACACAAAATACTATGAAGTATTTGGGGACAGGGACTGTATCCTGTCATTTCTGGTTTCTGATCTGCGTTGACGGAAGCGCATGTTGGCTGCGTAAGTGGGGAAAATCGCCAAGGCTGAAGTAGGCTGGAATTCACACTAAGGTAGAAGGTTCTCTGTTATATTGCTTTTCCAGAAATGTTACATATTTTTGGTCAGAGGTGTACTACTTATGCTCTCTGAGAACCAGATTACAAATTCAAATTAAACCCTCAGCCGGGCCAAAGCCAAGAGGAAATGCCAGGTCTAACTTGGTTTTGGCCACATGGTGGCAGCAGAGGAGAGGGAAAGAATAATTTTGTTGCTGCTGGTAAACCCAGCCACAGACTTCGGATTTAGGGGCTGGAGGTGATGTCTACCACCATGTACTAGCCGTTTTAGAGAATTTGTTTTTAGGAAAGAGAACCAGAAAGTATTACATGCACACCTTTTATTAATGAGTAACAGGGCAAACACAGTATTATTTGATGAATGCAACATGTATGCATTTAACTTTCATATTATGGTCAGTTAAGGCTGAAAAGAGGAAGGCAGGGGGCACCCACACTGGTGAAGAGTCCCAAGCTCCCTAGTTCAGAGCACAAGCTTTGTGTTCAAATCCCAATCCTGCCGCTTATCCTCAATGACTTCTTGTCCCCTCCCTGTGATGGTGCAAGTGACCAAATATATTGAGATTTACTAGGTGCCAGGTCATTATTCTAAGCACTTAATTATTTACTTATTCATTTTTTAGTTTTAATTTAATTTAATTTTTTAAGAGTAAACTCTACTGCCAACGTGGGGCTCGAACTCATGACCCCAAGATCAAGAGTCACGTGCTCCACCAACTGAGCCAGCTAGGCACCCCTATTCTGAGCACTTTTTTTAAAAAAGATTTTATTTATTTATTTGACAGAGAGAGACACAGCGAGAGAGGGAACACAAGCAGGGGGAGTGGGAGAGGGAGAAGCAGGCCTCCCGCGGAGCAGGGAGCCCGGTGCGGGGCTCGATTCCAGGACCCTGGGATCATGACCTGAGCTGAAGGCAGACGCTTAATGACTGAGCCACTTAGGCGCCCCTATTCTGAGCACTTGATATGTATTTTCTTGGATAATTCTCATAACAACCCCAGAGAGATATTATTATCCTCATTTATAGTTAAGCAATTTGCCTGAGGTCAACCAGCCAGTGAAGAAAAATGTCAGGACTTAATGCCCAGGAACTCAGAGCTCAGAAGTCAGGGTCTTAGTACTGTTTGGCAGCCTTGCCTCTGTAACAGGCTATGATGATGTCCACCCAAAAAGGCTACTGGGAAGAGATGAGGGGTGCCTGCCCCGTGGTTGGTGTTATGGACTGAGCTAACTAAGACCCTGATTCCTAGTAATTTCTATAAATTCAAGAGAGTAGGGAGAAGTGGGACACCTCAAACTTACCTGGAAGGAGAGTTGGCAAGAATCACAGAATCCTCTGCCCTCTGAGGTTCATGGTAGACCTTGCTGTCCATCTTTTCCAGAATTGTGTATTTCCTACAGCCTTTGTGTTACCTCTGAACACTTCCCACTAAGTACAGCCTTTCTAAAGGCAAGGATGCTCTCTCCCTTTTAGCAATCTCAAGTTTTATAGGATTTAGGGCCAGGATTCTGTGAGTGTGCCTTGGAGTCCACCTGCATCAAAATCACCTAAGGTGCTTATTTAAAATGTGGTCCCAGCCCTCACTCCTGACCCACTGATGCAGGACGTCTGGGGGTGGAGGGTAGAATATGCATTTTACATAAATAGGCCAGGTGATTCTGATGCATGGCAAATAGACGGAGTAAGAATGGGGTGAGGGGAGGGCTTTTACTATTCCTCATGTCAGCTCAGAGCCAGATCTCCATTCAAATACCGATTCTACGACTTTGTGGCTTGGAGCCTTGGGCAAGTTACCTCCCTGGGCTGCAATTTCCTCATCTGTAAAATGGGGATAATAATGTGTGCTGCACAGTATTTTTATGAGGATTAAATGGTATGATGAATGCAAAGCTACCAGCACCAAATCTGGCCTATCATTAAGTAGCTTCCTACCTTGTCATTGTGGTTTCTGAGGTCTGTGGTTACCAGATTTTGTGATGTGTGTGGTGATGGTCTTGATCATGGTTTCACCAAATGTCAGTCGTTCTGTGGTCCTTGGAGAGGAAGGGGTGGAAATGGTGTCTTTGTGTGTGTGTGGGGGGGGTAGGGGGTGGGGGTGTCTGGCTACTTGCCCAACAAGGGGTTATTTGTTTTTTTTTTTAAAGATTTTATTTATTTATTTGAGAGAGAGAGAATGAGAGATAGAGAGTGCGAGAGGGAAGAGGGTCAGAGGGAGAAGCAGACTCCCTGCTGAGCAGGGAGCCCGATGTGGGACTCGATCCCGGGACTCCAGGATCATGACCTGAGCCGAAGGCAGTCGCTTAACCAACTGAGCCACCCAGGCGCCCCCCAACAAGGGGTTATTTGATTAGTTTTGCTCATCTTATTTTTCCAGCCTTTGTCAATTTCACTTTCCCTTCCCATAAGGGAGGAGCTGACAGTGTTCCAGTGTGGTTTGAATTTGAGTGTGGGAATGAGCATAAAGTCTCCAAAGAAAGCAACCAAGAGATGAACCTAACTCTGTACAAAGAGAAAGTGGATTTGGTTGTGAGATCTGAAAGGGGGAGCCCTGACTCCTACTTCCAGGCACTCCTAGTCCAGTGGAAAAGCGTTAACTCATACTCTCAAAGGATCCTCAGTAGATTCATGCTCAGGACAAGAGCAAACAGAGAAAGCAAGTATGCCTTGGTAGATCAATCCTTGGGACATTTTAGGGGCTGGGACATGCTGTGTTGGAGAAAAAGGCAAATATCAGAAATAACTCTGAGCTTTATCAGCTTGCTATTACTATGTAACGCATCATCCAAAAACTCAGTTGCTTAAATCATGCGTCATTTATTTTCACTCCTGTGTCTTTGGGACAGCTGGATCCTGCTGATCATGGCTGGGCTGCTCTTGCATCTACAGGTTGGATAGGGATTCAAGTTAGATGACTGTGCCCCATGTGTCCTTCATCCTCCTCTTGTGGCCAGTGGGCTAATTGGACATGTTCTTCTCATGGCAATGAAAGAAACAAGAGAACAAGCCCAATATTGTAGCTTCTTTTCTTTTTTAATTTTAATTTTTTATTTGACAGAGAGAGACACAGTGAGAGAGGGAACACAAGCAGGGGGAGTGGGAGAGGGAGAAGCAGGCTTCCTGCAGAGCAGAGAGCCCAATGCGGGGCTCGATCCCAGGACCCCGGGACCATGACCTGAGCCGAAGGCAGACGCTTAATGACTGAGCCACCCAGACGCCCCTCGTAGCTTCTTTTCATTCCTGTGTCTTGCCTCCTAATATTCTATTGACAAAGCAAGTTGCGTGGTTGAACCCGGAGTCATGAAGGGCAAAGTTATGTGGCCGAGGGCATGTGTTCAGGGATGGGTGAACTGGGGCCATTGATATAACTGACCAGATTCCTCCCTGAATTTCCTCAACTCTCCTTTACTCTGATCTCAAGTCCTTGCTTCCTCTTTGATGCTGCTATAGCACTTTGTACCTGTCTTCTGGCTTGGATCATAATCCGTGCTACCGTTATGTACATGAGTGCAAGAACTGTGTGCATAGTCCTGGTGCCTGGTAAGTAATAGTAAGAGAGAGAGAGAAGACAGCAAACAAGGGAAGAAAGTAGGAACCAGTGACAGAAATGAGAAAACAGGAGAGGCACATAAAAGTAAAGGGAGTGGAAGAAGGAAACTGAAAGAGATGTGAATAGGGTGAGTTAAGGGATCATCTGAACTTGAAAAGGAAAATTACCCAGAGCAGGCCCAGGTCAGGAGGCCCCAGAAGACGGAAAGTTACCAACAATAAGCTAGAGATAACCAGAAGCTCTACTGGGAGCAAGAGATAACCAGCTGTTTCTGCTTCTCTAAACAGGCTTCCCACCACAGGCTCCCGGCACTACAGTCCTCACCTAAAGCAGCCCTGCCCCCCAGTTTAAACCTACCAGCCAGCAGTCAGCACAGCCCTTGGAACCTGACTGCCTGCAGTCCCCTATAAAAGCCCTATAACCCCATTGCCTGGGGCCCAGAACTTCAAGCATGGGCTCATCTGGGTCCGCCGGTGTAAAATAAATCTGAGTTCTCCTACTTTTCCCAAGTGTCACTTCGTCTCTGGCCGGTTGGATTATTTTTCCCCAACAAACTAAGCTGCTGGCTCTCTCAGTTTCTTGGAATATTGATCTATCCCAAGTATTTTAAAGCAGCCATATCCGCATTGAGAAAGAGTCTTGTGTTCTTATTTTTCGTGTGTAGTGGTTGCATTTTCCCGGTGGCAGCCCTTTCATGAAAGATTATATAGGCTTATAGAAATTTCCTTTGTACCTGTAGAAGGAGTAATCAATTTCCCATTTATGATTGGAGCCTCTTTCACCACTGAGATCTCTCCAATTGCTGCACATTTGAAATGAAGGCTGCCTTGCTTTATAATGTGTGGAGGTTACATTAGAAGCAAGGGTGTAGAGCAGACTCAAATTCTTTTCTTGAAATGCAATTGTTTGTTTTTTTCTGGGTGAGGTGGGTCATAGTGCTCCATGTTAGTTTGAATAAACTGAAAAGTTGAAAATATTGATGCTGGGAGGGTGGGCTAGATTGATTTTGAAACGGCCGGAAGTTGTTTCAGGACAAACTCAAGACTATGGTGGGTAAGAAGCAGGTTTCCATGTGTAGCATGGAAGACTTCCTGAAGGGGGACTGCAAACCCCCATGAGCTACAACAGCCTCACTGAGATAAGCATAAGCTCTTCCTGGGCAACAGCCTGGGAGCAGAAAATATAAGCATTTCCATATGCTTATTTTGCTTCAGGTGTTCAAAATTGGTCTCTTTATATTTAATGTGAAAAAGATCCAGGGAAATATTCTTCAGTGGATTTAAGAATTCCTCTGCAGTCTTTCTGGAGATGGGGGAAAGATTTATCCTCTTGTCCTCAGGTCAATGTCAGCTGCTAGGTCTACCCAAAATAAAGCAAGAGGCCAGCTCTAGGTAGGAGTGGGTTGGGGATGGGGCCCAGGGTCCCACATGCCTGGTGACTGAGGCTTTTTACATGCCCACCATTCCCTTCTCTTGCCTGTCCTACTGGGGGTCTGGAAGTGGAAGACCCTTCCAGGGTGCGACCAGCTCTTTGGGATGACCAGGGCGGGCCTGGTGGCCCAGAAGAAGGAAGTATTGGTAATCTCCCAAACCCCACTGCGTCCCTCTCTCCTTATGCAGCAACATCACCTGGAAGAAGATCAGAAGACAGACAAAGCAAAACATATCACATACATATTCTCTGTGCCAGGTTCTGGAGACACCGAGAGAACTCAGACAAGGTCCCTCATGATCAGCTCATAGGGTGTGTCAAGGTCCCTCAGGACACACCCTATTCCCTAGGTTAGGGCTGATGGTGCAGGTGTGGAATGGTTGACGAGCATCATGACCAGTACCTTTGTGCAACTTTAGAGAAGGCAGAGGGAGGAAGCGGGTCGTGAAGCGAGGGACAGGCTGTCGGTAGAGTAGCGAAGATCTGACATCACAGCACGAACAGATAATCTGGGGAGCGGGTGGGAGGAAGAGGGACCAGGAAAGAGTGCCCTTCAGTGTCATTGTAGGGCCGAGCTATGGGGTCTGGTGGGCTGAGCAAGGAAGCCTGAAGTGTGTGAACTTGGGCAGGTCCCTTTAAGCACTCTGGGCCTCATTTCCCCAGTTTATCAAATGAAGGGATGAGATTAGATCAAGAGCCCCTCGGGGAGGTGGAGGAGAAGCATCGAGGAGGTAGAGAAGGTGCCTTGGACTCTCACCTCACCTAGACTGTGCTGCTTTTTCCCCCCTTCAGTTTTATATATGTTTCTGTGTACATTTATTAGAAAAAAAGTGTTTTTTAAAAATTTTGTTTTTGTTTTGTTTTGCTAAAACTGCTAAAGATCTTTAAGCTCCCTTTTATTTTATTTATTTATTTATTTTATTTATTTAGATCTAAACAGCAAAGTGTAGCAGTTCCAGGACCAGGTGGTGGCAGGCTTGTGAGTGGGAGCTGGAAAAGCCCGTGGGTAAGCCAGGATTGCTGCAGCCTTCCCCCTCCCTGGAAGGGGAAGAGCCTGAAGGGAGAAGTGGAGGGGGGTGGGATGGGTGTGGATTTCTTGGAGAGATGTGGACATAAAAAAAAATAAACCTATTAAAAAATTGGGCATATCATGAAGCCTTTCAGACCCCAAATGTGTCCTCACCTGAGCCAGTGCACCTGCCCCGGTCTGGGATTTCTTCTAGCAAGTTCTTCCACTGAGACCCCCAAACCTGGGGTCTAGATTCTGTGGGGCCCTGTTAAAATGCACCTGAGCAACTCCAGTAGCAGAAGGGCTTGTTTTGGTTCTGCAAGCAACTAGCCTGCCATGTTGGAGACTCAGAGTCCACATTCGTAAACTGGCAGTAAGAATACCCTAGCTTTGTGCAGGTAAAAGCAAATGAAGTGCTGGCACAAGTGCTCTTCCTCCTGTCCCTAGTGCCTGTAGACCATCCCTTCTTTCCTGCTTTGCTTCATTTCATGAACTTATGGTGCATGCCCACTGCATGCACCTTCTACAGAATTCCTGGTGTAGCCAAACAGGTGGCGTCCTAGTAAACAAGTACAAGAACAAAGATTTAAAATATGGACAGCTTCTAAATGCTTATTAGCATAAAAATACAATCATTTATTCATCTCAGATGTCCAGAGTGCCTCCTGCCTGCCAAACTGGGTGCACTGGGAAAGGTCAACCCCTTGATGCATGGGTATGTGAACTTTTATCCGTGTCCCGGACAGTTGAGAAGTCAACTATTTGGGAATACATGGGATGTGATGGAAAATAAGGTGCCAGTCCCCCCAAAGCAAGACCTGGGGATTTGCCCCCTCCCTTACAGCTTTAGGTGGTAAGTAAATGGTAGCATGCTCCCTAAGTGCCTGGGAGTGAGTGTTGGAAGAAGGAATGATGAGGCAGAAAGGGCCCAAGGTTTGCCACCTAAAAATTATGTAAACTTGGACAAGTCAATTCTTGTTTCTGAACCCAGTTTCCTCGTCTATGAAACTGGATCATAATATCCGCTTCCCTGGTTTTTGTGGGAATAACGTAAGATCAGGCAAGGCTCTGCTTCATAGTGGGTGCTTGGAAAGTGATAGATAGCTATTATTATGATTTTGGACAAAGCACAGAACAGATGATCACGTACATTCATGAATTGATGAACTGTCCCTGTGGGTGATGCAGACTGTCCTCGTTGGGGTCCAGGGCTTAGGAGTCAACAACTGAGATCCTTCGTCCAGTGAAAAGGTCTCGGAGTGCGCCCTGCGCATCGCGGTTCTGGAGGCTGTAGATGACAGGGTTTAGCAGGGGGGTGCCTACGGTGTACATGACAGTGGCCACACGGCCCTGCTCTGCCTCATACCGGGATGTGGGCTGGAAGTAGACTGCGATGACTGTCCCGTAGAAAAGGCCGACCACTGCCAGGTGGGAGCCACAGGTGGATGCAGCCCGGAGCCTCCCAGATGCTGAGGGCAGCCGGAGCACCACAGCTGCAATGGCCCCATAGGAGGCCAGAATGAGCAGGAAGGGAGTGACCACCACTGCGGCGCCCTCAGTGAAGATGAGCAGCTGGATGTGGCGGGTGTCAGAGCAGGAGAGCCTTAAGAGAGGCTGGTGGTCACAGAAGAAGTGGGGCACTCGGTGGGAGGCACAGGAGGACAGGCGGGCCATAAGCAGGATATGCAGGAGGGAGTGGAGGTGGGACACCAGCCATGCGGTCCCCAGCAGGGCTGTGCACACGGCCCGGGACATCCCTGTGGCATAGCGGAGAGGGCGTCGGATGGCCACGTAGCGGTCATAGGCCATGGCGGCCAGGAGACAGCTATCAGTTACACCCAGGGCAAAGAAGAAGTACATCTGGGTCAGGCAGCCAGCTAGGGAGATGGAGCGGTCGTGGGCCAACAAGTTGGCCAACATCTTGGGTACAGTGACGGAGATAAAGCAGAGGTCAGCAAAGGACAGATGGGCCAGCAGGAAGTACATGGGTGCGTGCAGGGCTGGACTGGCCCGGATGGCGGCCACAATGAGTCCATTGCCCAGGATGCTTGCCACACACAGGCCCAAGAATAGCATGAAGAGAGGGCGCCGCGGTCCAGGACTTGTTGTCAGTCCCAAAAGGATCAATGGGCCTCCCTCTGAAGACTCATTGGCAGCATCCAGGCCTGGGCTGGTTTTCCCCTAGAACGGCAGGGGTTCTTTCTACTCCTGGGTCATTTCCCCAGTGTCTAAGGAGAAGGGTGAAGGGCGACTACATTTCTCAAGGCTTCCTAGCAATGGAGAAAATCATGGGTTTGGAGTCAGACAGCCCTGGTAATACACACAGGTGTGACTGTGGGCAAGTCATGTTACCACCCCGAACCTTCTTCCTTTCTGGCTTTAGGTTTCCCATCTGTAAATGAGGGAGCTGACCTAGGTGATCTTCTAGGCCACTTCCAACTTGGATACTTTGTGATTTTAAACAAGGGCAGAACAAAAGATGTTGCCCAGGATAGAGACTGGAGCAGGAAGAAAGTATGGAAGAAAAGACGGAGAGAGGGTCAATACAGCAGGTAAAAGTTCTGACCCCCAGGCACTTATTTCAGCAAAGTAAGAATGGGGGGAAACAGAACAAAACAAGATGGGAGGGAGGAACACATGAAAAATAAAAATCCCAAATCTGAATGCCACATATTCATATAGAAATATAACTCCCAACACCTAGACCCAGAACCCCAAGGATAAACAGAAAAACCCCATACCTCAGGAGGACATGGAGCACAGGGATCTAATGATATTCTGGTAACCGGACTTCCTTCAAGTGCTTCATTGGCAGCAGATGATAGAACACGGTCGAGCACTATCTTCAGATTCTGAAGGAAAAAAAATATTTTGAACTTTGAATTCAGTATTAAACCAAAATAATAATCAAGTGTGAGAGAAGAATAAAGGTATTTTCAGACTTGCCAAAATAAAAAAAAAAAAGAACGAAAGGATCTGGATGATTCCCCACATACCTGGAGAGCTTTCCGCCCGAAATCAAGCACTTTTTGAGAATCAAGCTAATGCCCAACCCTTTGGGAGAAACTTGCACAGACAGATGCAGCTGCCAGATGGCAACTTGTTTTAACGTCTCCCATTTTCGACCCCGTCTGAATCTCACGGCAGGAATCTCGAACAGTTCTGTACGAGAGAGTCTTAACAGGAGAGGGGTTTTAGGACACAGGTTTACTGGCGGCCTCGCTGAGACCATCCCTGCAGGGTAATGATCTCCTAATTTCTTCCTGTGTCCTTCTCTATGAAAAATAAATAAAAAATAAAAGAAAATAAAGGCCCTCCCTACCTTAGCGTCTTCCTTTTTTTTCCTCCGTTGGGTAAGAAGAATGCTCTAGCTTTGGCTCCCTGTAGAGCATTTTCTCAAAGTCCCGATCATGTGCCACCTTCCAGGAGGATGAGTGGTTGGACAGTCGGATGGGGAAGGGGCAAGCTCTTTATAAAGTGGCTTTTAAAAACTAGACCTGTTCTGACCTGTGTCTACATTGGTCCCAGTGAACATTAAAATGCGCTGAAATGTTTGTAGAACCTCCATTTGTGATCATAGACGCACCCGTGCAGGCTTGCAGACATGCGCAGCCACAGGCTGGTCTCTGCAAACACACAGGCACGATCCGTCATATACAGAGATGTGGACCCAGCACATGCGTCACACATAAGCGAACAAGTAAAACCACAAGACCCATGGACTCAGATCATGATACACATAAATAGATGGTCAAATACAATCACGAAATAGCCCTGAAGCCTGAGAGTGATGATCATTTCATGGATACTCACAGCACCACGTACAGCTCCTGGGACCCGCCGTGCACATTTATACCTACTCTGTGTAAGCACTCTCGCAGTGCGCGCTCATGCCCATGCTAGTCACACCTGACCCCCTTGCTGATCACATTCTCATCACGCACAGCCGCGGGGGCTCACAGCCTCACATTTGCACGCACATGGCGACACTCATATAGGCTCGTGATGGGTCACCGCAGAGATGCGCCACCCTGGAGGGGCACATCGGTATGCACACTGCCCCCCCATGACATGGCTGTACAATGACGGGGAAGCACAATCATAGCCTCCCACAAGCAGCATCACTCTCACACTCACACGTGTCTCATGCTCACAGTCGCACGTGGGAAGACAGATCCGCACACTTTGCGCCAGTGTGCCCTCTGGCCTCTCCGCATTGCAGGAGGGAACCGCAGTGGGGACCCTGTGTGCTCTGTCACTGGAGTGTCTGAGGAGGGAGTTATTGGCCACAACTTACGGCCCCCCAGAGGCAACCCCGTGCCTTCCCCAGGCCCTCAACCCTCGGGAAGGAGGCAGCTCACTTCTGGGGCTTGTTATTCTTCCTCTCTAGGGCCCAGTTTGATGGGAGAAGGGATGGTTGGGGCCACCCCCCACTCAAGGGACATTCAGGAGCTCATGCATATTGAGGGTGCTGCCCCTCAGTCCCTGTCTTGCGAAGGCCAGAAAGAAGACTCCTGAGCCCCAAGCAGAGTGCTGGGGTCGGGGGCAGGGGAGCCCAGGGCTTACAGCCTCAGCTCCCCGGGGGTCAACCCTCCGGTCCCCTCAGCTGTTGCCGGTGGCTTCTTGTAGGAAGTGGGGGAGTGTGGGAGGGATTGGTGATGGGCGATAGGTATGCCTGTGTGACCGTGTGTGTGAGTGTGTAGGATCGTATGCCTGGGTGTGGAGACAGTCACTGTGTCTCTCTGCGCAAGCCAGTGCGTCACAGCTTCGGTGCGTGTCTGAGTGTGCAGCTCCATCTGTGTCTGTGCGGGAGGCCATGCCTGTGAGTGTGTTTCTTTGTGCAAGGACGTTTCTGGATGGCGGCTGGGTCTGTGTCGGGGAGGGGTCTGTGTTGCTGGGTGTGTATTGTCACAGAAGGGTGCTGTGCGTAGCATTCCAGGAGGGACTGGCTTTGCAAGACTCGGTGTCAGAACAACCCTAAAGTGTGGTTTGGAACATGAGAACTTTCCGGGATTCCCCATTGCCTACTGAAGAAAGTCCACATTCCCCTACCTGAGACCTCACCCACGATATTCTCAGACCCTCAATCTTCATACTTCCCTCTACTTCTTTTCTAATACGTCCCTCTCAAGCCAATTAAATCAGTGTCCTTAAAGTCTCCTGCACGCGCTGGGCTCATTTCATGGCCATGTCTTTGTGTCCGTTTGTACCTTCCCCCATGGAATGTTCCTTTTCCAGTTCCCACCCATGCTGTAAGGCCCACCTCACTTTGTGCAATAAGTGCCCTAAATCAGACCCCCAATTTTCCCCATTTCAAGCCTGCTCTTGTCCTGACTGCTTATCTTGGTAAACGGTGTTTTAGGAGGTTTAAAAGGGAAATATTTGACTGGAATTGGGGAGATTTAATTTACTGGACATTTCACTTTGGGGTCGAGGATCTGCTTCTCTTCCCTTATCCTCCAGATTGAGCTGTTACTGCCTTCCAATCCTTCCCATTCTCTTTTGTTTGTTCTATCTCTCAAATAGGCCCAGCATTGTGGCCTGCAACCTCATGTTAATGTGTAGGATTTCTGTAATTATTGCATTATTATTATTATCTCTGTAATTATTATTGTAATTATTACTGCCCCACTGATGCTAAGCATGTGGGAGGACCCATGGATGTCCTGTAGGGCCAAGATAGTGGAAGGGGCCAGATGCCTCTAGAAACTTCCCTGATGGCGGTGGGACCTGTACACGTCATGAGAGCCCAAGAATATGAACAAAGAAGAAAAGACCACAGAGGAGAGCTTTAAGTATAAATATTATTGAATTGGGGGCAAACTTCATATTCTCAGTCTGGAGGTTGCCAACTTTTCTGATAATGCCTCTAACCATTGTGATGGCATGTGAGTTTTTACAGTGATAAGGAGGCATGAACTGGGAAAGGATTATAAAAGTCTGTGATGGGAGAAGGGATTTTAATTTAGGTGAACTTTTGTTGTAATGTGCTGACCTAGGATACTCTACCCTCTACCATCGAGATGTGGGCTCATCAGGGAACAAGGTGACCAATGATTCTGGTTTTCTCAGCACTGCACAGGTTCTTAGGACATGGGACTTGGTGTTTTATTTATTTATTTATTTATTTATTTAAAGATTTTATTTATTTATTTGAGAGAAAGAATGAGATAGAGAGAGAGAGCATGAGACAGGGGAGGGTCAGAGGGAGAAGCAGACTCCCCGCTGAGCAGGGAGCCCGATGCGGGACTCGATCCTGGGACTCCATCCTGGGACTCCAGGATCATGACTTGAGCCAAAGGCAGTCGCTTAACCAACTGAGCCACCCAGGCGCCCGGGGCTTGGTGTTTTAAAACTAGGACAGCTCTGGGCAAACCAGGACAAGTTGGTGACCCTTTCAGGAAACCTATAGACTCCTCTAAGATATGAAGAGACAGTTTTGTGCATATCCCTCCCTCCATGACACTGGGACCCCCCAGAAGGCCACAGTTACTGAGAAGGAGGGTCCTGGTCCTGGTAACAAGGAGCATCACCTTCCCAGGGAGCCAGGCTGAACCTTCAGTCTTCCTGCAGCCTTGGTGCCTGGTGGCTGATTTCCCTTTGAAGGGAAGTTGAAGGGGTGAGGTGGAGAGAAAGGAAGAGACTCTGTGGGGAGCCTATTGGAGTTTGAACCCCATTCCTCTCCACCTCTGGCCTCATCACAGCCAAATCAGGGGAACTGGAGGGGGGGATCAGGTGGGAGCTGACATTGGCTCTGGCCATGCTCCATCTCTTCTTAGTTCCTGCTTTAACTCCTGGGGTCCATTCTTGTCCTGCTCCTCTGCATGGAGGGGCTTTCCAGGCAGAATTCAGGGCCTTGGCCTTGCCCATGTGTAACTGAGTCAGGGAGACAAAGAAAATTCTGTCAAAATTGTGAACTCTGGGTAGATGAAAATCCCAAGAGCATTGGGTCAGAAGGTTCCAGAGCGACCCCAGGCTGTGAGCACTGTGGTTACCCAAGAGGTCAGGGCTATGGCATTCCCTCTCCTAACCCTGATTCTGCCTCTGGATGTTGTAATCTAAACACAAAGCAGTCTATTGTACTGGACCAAGTGCTAATCTGAGTATGTTCATAACTGCAAATGAAATATAAATGTACCAATAACCATCTTGTACCCCTAAGCTTTAGGACACATGAATCATTATCTATAACCCAAAATGAATCTTAAATTAAGACCCAAGACATGCCAATTTGATACTTAAAATACTCTTCTTATGTCTCTCATCTGTTCTGAACCTAGATTAACTGCAATAATAACTTTAGACCGTGACTTAAACTTATCACGGACCTTATCCACACATCAATTTAACTTATCTAACAGATCTCTGATATGGACTACACTCTAACCTGAATGTACTCTAAGCAATAAAAGTGAAACCTGAACTTTAGCCTTAATTTGTCCCGTACTCTAAAACTAACCCTCAATTATTTCTAATAAGAGTTCAAGTTAATCCAAACTGACTCCTAAATTTATCCCAAACCTACTACTAATTAAAATCAACCCAAATCCTATAATGCATATAATTTCAATTCAATCCTAAATTTATCTGATTGCTTTTAAATTCCAAACCCAGCCCTGGCTCTATCCTTACTCTAACTGTAGTCTTAGGCATAACCAGAACCCTAATCCTAACCCTATTCTGACCACATCCATAATTCTGACCCTTTCCTAACCTCACCATATGCCTGACCTAATGGGGCAGGGGCCAGATTCTAACCTAACTATTGGCATTTTAGGAAGGAGCCTGTGTATGTTCCCGTGCTGTTCAGCCATTTCCCCAAGAGATGGAATTATATAGGCTAATAGGTTGGGGTATTTGCTTTATCAGATTCAGTCCCATTCTTTGGCATGAGTGGGTTCTGAAGATGCTCTCTGGGGGTCAAAGAGAGTAGGAGCAGCCTCACTGGTCATGGAGAACCTTAAAAGGGGAAGAAATCTAGGAACACTTGGAGCCAACCCAATTTTTACCTGGTGTTTCTGGGAATCAGCCTTCTAAAGGTACAAGTGGCAAATACATCCAGTAAGTTCACCTGGTAACATCTAGGGACTCAGTTTTGAACACTGAGGAACCTAAGGCAGCTCACCAGCCACATTAACCTGATCTTGGTTCTGGCTCTAGGTCTAGCCCCAGATTAACCCTCTTGGGAGATTCTTGTCTCCCTTCTAGAAGCAAGCTTCTCCCCCTTTCCAGTCCCTTCAACAATTGCAAGAGACACCCAAGCCAGAGGTTCATCTATCTTTACCTACAGTGAGAGGGGCCAGAAAGCGACCTCTTCTCTTGTCATAGTTCTAACCAAGCTCCTTGGACCTCTTATTGGTGCCCTGGACCAGGGCAGCAGAATCGGCTCCAAGTCCTTCTGACTGCCTCCTTGACCTCCTTGTTGCGGAGGCTGTAGATGCGTGGGTTGAGAGCTGGGATGACAAAAGTATAGAACACAGATGCCATCTTGTCAGTGTCCAGGGCATAGCTGGAGCTGGGACGCAGGTACATGAAAATGAGTGTCCCATACAGCATGGCTACAGCCGTGAGGTGAGAGCCACAGGTAGAGGCTGCTCACCGGCGGCCCTCCGCCGAGCGCATGCGAATCACAGCCCCAGCAATGAAACCATATGACACGGTAATGACCAACAGAGTTGCTGTCTGGATGAAGCCACGGACAGCAAAGAGGAGGAGCTCTTTGAGACTGGTGTCATTGCACGAGATGGCCAGTGGGCGGGGGGTGGGAGGATGTCACAGATGACAGTTGACCTCCCGGGAGCCGCAGAAGTTCAAGCGGAAGGTGAAGGTCGTGTGGACAAAGGCACTCACGGCCCCGCCCAGGCCTGATGCTCCCAGCAAGGCCAGGCACACGCGCCGCGACATGGCTATTGTGTAGAGAAGAGGGTTTCTGATGGCCACGTAGCGGTCATAGGCCATGGCTGCCAACAGGCAACACTCAGCATCAGCCAGCCCTGCAAACACAAACATCTGGAGGGCACAGGCTGGGTAAGGGATGGTGGCGTGGGGCAGCAGCAAGTCCACTAGCATCTTGGGGCCGTTGGCTGAGGAATAGCAGGCATCCAGCAGGGAGAGACTGGCCAAGAAGAAGTACATGGCCGTTTGGAGCCGGGCATCCACGCGGATCAGCAGCAGCATGCCCACATTTCCCAGCAGGCTCACCAGGTAGACTGGCAGGAAAACCAGGAAGAGGGTCACACGTAGGTCCCAGCGATCCGTGATGCCCAGGAGGATGAAGTCAACAGGGGTAACTCTGGTCCGGGTGAAGTTCTCTGTAGTCATCCTGCTGGACAGAGACTAAGGAGAGGCAAAGCAAGAGTGATGTAAGAGATAGGTTATGTCCATCATGGAGGAGGGAGGAAAAAGCACTGGGAGGCAGGCAGACTCAGGCTTCCATTCTACCCATGTAATAAGATTGCTATGTGTCCTCGGACAAACCACATAACCTCTCCAAACCTTCCTAACTCTAAGGAGTCACTGCAATTTAACCTTCCTGAGGGCAGAAATCTTGTCTGTCTTACTCAGTTTTGTATCCACAGTACTGAGAACATTGCTTGGCACATAGTAGGTGCTCAACAAATGTTTGTTAAATGAATGAATGATCGGTGGGGGGATAGTTAGCATCTGGCCAAGGATGGAACACTCCATGACTCCAGATGGATTCTGCTCTCCAGTTTCCCAAGGAGGAAAAGAGACAAAGAAATGGACCCAAAGGGTAACTAGTGTTGGGTCTTGAGGTTCTAGGAGGACATCTTTCCATTGGAGTAGGACCTGGGTGAAGAGAGTGCAGAAGTGGTCTAGTATCTTGGGGAGACATCAAGGAGTGGACAGAACAGAAGGTTTGAATGTATTCCAGGGCCAGACTCTCCACTTCTTCGAGCCTCAACTTTCTCATCTGTGTAATGGGGAACAAGGGTGCAAGGACAAAATGAGATCATGCATGTAAAGGATCTCTGTCACACAGGGCCTGGTGCACAGAAGGCGTTTTCATGAAGGATCAGTGAACTGAACGGAGCTAATGCCTTGCCTCACTACTGGAAGGAAGCAACTTTCAGGCAATCAAAAGCATGTAATTTCCAGAAAGTCTAACATCGCTTCACATTCCTGTGCCTTTGCACTTGCTCCTTCTTCCTAGAATCCATTTCCTCTTTATGTTTGGCAAAACCGATCTCCAGTGTAAAGGCTTACCTAATGCATTCAAAAGGAAATGAAACTACTCCCTTGTTTGTGCCCTGCTGCACTGCAGCTTACATCTGTCACGACACATCAGGCTTCCATTCGTGTATTTTGTGTCCGTCTCTCCTGTGGGCTTGGAGCTCCTTGATCTCAATATTCACTCAACCAACACTTACTGAATACTACTTCACACTAAGAATGGCCCTGCAATTCATTTGGTGTATAATCATCTGGTGTATAATCAGCGCTCAATAAGTATTAGTTGCATGTAGAAAAGTGAAGAGTATGAACATAAGCAGCGTGCAGACTTGGTTTAGAGTCCAGGTTCCACCACTTTCTGGTGTGTAAATTTGGGCAAGTTACTTCACTTCTCTCAGCCTGTTTTCTCCTTGTATATTTAAGAATCAGACTATTTCGGTTGGGGGTTTCTAGGAGGCTTTAGGTGTGCAGCACAGGGCCTGGAGCTGAGTAAATGCTCTTTCCCCTTCTTTAGAGAGAAGTTTAGGTGTTTGGCACCTATTTGTGCCTGGTAAGGATGATGGTCTTCCTACAAGGCACAGCTTGGATGAAAAAATTTCATGATGTCACATGTTCGTGAGGTTGTGTTGGTGGAGATGTAAATTGGGACATTTGAAAGAGAATATGGCAGTTAAAGACCCACAAGTGTGCCTACCCTAGTGTTTTAGTCTGCTGGGGCTGCCTATCAAAGCACTGTAGACTGGGTGGCTCAAACAATGGCCATTTATTTCTCATGGTTCTGGAGGCTGGGAAGTCTGGGTTGAGGGTGTCAGCATGGTTGGCTTCTGGTGAGGGTCCTCTTTTTGACTTGAAGGTTGCTTCCTTGCAGTGTAAACCTGATTACCATCCAAAAGGCTCCACTTCCAATTACCATCACATTGACCTTAATATATGAACTGGGGAGGACACAATCAGTCCATAATGCTTAGTAATTCTGCTTCTTGGTGTTTAGTTTTGAAATCTCTCACACACTTATACAAGGAGATATGCACAAGGGAGCATGCATTCCTGGACTGTTGGTTATGACCAAACAATAACCAAGCCTAAATGTTTATCAGTAGGCTCTGGGAGTTAAACAGGAATGGATTCAACTTCTATGTATCAATGTGGAGAAATCTCAAAAACACGCTGACATGAAAACATGATTTTCGGAAAAATATACAAACTGATGAAAAGGCACAAAATGATTTTTATGGGTATGTATGTACATTTTTATGTATATTTATATGAACCATATGCTGTGCTCCAACCAAAGATGGGATCCCAGTTAAAGAACCACAGGGAATTTCATAAAGTTGCATCACTTTTGCCCCATCCCCTCATCCAGAACTAAAACTAATACTTCTTATCTTTTATGATTCAGGGTCACTTTTTGCCAGGAAGCTTTATCTCAACACCCAACTGCCCAACCTCTCATGCTGGAACCCCGGTCACTGGACTCTGTCTTATAACCCAATTACCTAAATATTTGTCTCTCTCACCTAATCAAGCATTTGGGACTATGCCTAATTCTTCCCTCTAGTCTTAGGGATACAGAATTTTAGGGATCTTCCCCTCCTTCTTAGTGGGGTCGCTGGTGGAGGTCAGAAAGCCTCTATGGGTAGAGAAACTACATGTCCTCCATGAACAAATCAGCTGGATGACTGACGTTCTGCATTCAGAATCCAGTTGGTAGTCAACCCCTTGTGTGTTTCTGCACTCTATCTGGAAAACAAACACTACTCACCTTCACAAAGTGAGGAGCAGAGCTGCTTCATGTGACTCTCTATTTCTCCATCTATAAAATGGGGACAATGAAGCTTCAGAGCCTTTAAGTTGCTTTGAAATTTTTGAGTGCAAGAATCTTCAAACTTCAGTTATGTAGCTATTATGGAGTGTGTGTGTGTGTGTGTGTGTGTGCGCGCGCGTACACGCACGCACACATGTACAAAACAGAGTTAATTCTCCATTAGTTTCTCTCTGTTGCCTAACTGCCCGCGAGAACATTCTAGGGTAGCTTTCCTTGAAGGTAAGAAAACTGAGTTCCAAAGAATGGGGACTTGTTCCAAGATGCACAACCATGAAGGAATAAAGTTGGGGCTTAAACTTACATTGGGTTCCAAATCCAATTTCTTTGTCTCCAGGCAGAGACTCTAACTAGATTCCTTAATAGATCACCCAAGCCTGTGGTTGCCACTGTCTTGTCTCTGTCCTCTCATCTTTAGATTGAGCAGATTGGGCCAGATCAGTGGTTTCCAGTCCACTCTATGGACTTCTGTCATTAGAATTACTGGTGAAGCTTTGGGTAAAAATATATGGCTGTGCACAGTGTCCGGAAATTCTGATTCAGTTGATCTAGAGCAGGCCTCAGAAATCTGTGCTTGAAAAAAATGTTCCAGGTGATCCTGGTGTGCTGCATGATTTGGGATTCCTGAGCAGCAGAGCTTCTTAATCTTGAGTATGCATAGGAATCACCTGGGGATCTTGTGAAATGCAGATTCTGCCTCAGAAGGACTGGGTGGGGGCTGAGATTCTGCATTTCTAACCAACTCCCAGATGCTGCTGCTGCTGCTAATTTGAGCACCGTGCTCTAAGTAGTAAGACCCTAGGTCATATTGGAGAGCATTTTCAGCTCTGATGTCTTAAGATTTTAGCTTTCTGGAGGCTTCTTTTCCTGCTAGCTCCTTTCTCTCTGCTGAACTCTGTTTTGAGTCATCCTCTCTCCAGGCCCCACTACACTCATGAACACATTTAAGTTTGGTGAGGATGGCCTCCTGGCATTTCTCAACATGTGGCTTCGCTATTTCCCAGCAAGCCCGAGTTCTTAGCCCATTCCTCCTCAGCACACAGGCATTCAACCCATCTTAGTCCAGATACCAGCCACTCTTCCCATGATGGTGTGTGGTTACTGGGTTGTTAGGACATACTTAGGGGGTGGAGGTGGGTGGGGAGATCTTCTGGCAGAGCAGCTCCAATCCAGCCTTTGGGATGAGAACGGCAGGGGCAGGTAGCAGGGACATCCCCACTCCAACATAGGAATGGGGGGACTTATACTCTTCTTGGGCCCTGGGAGAATGGCCTCTTTCTGTTTTCATCCTGGCTCCTTCCCTCTCTACTGTCCTAGACTCCATGGAGACTCCCTCTCCACATCCTTTGGGGACTCCATGATAGCTGGTGGCAGGGGAATGTCAGGGATGACTCACTCTTCAGTGCCTAGGGAGGATGGAAAAGTTTGGTTAAGTGGGTCTCCAGGTTCCGTATGGGGCAGACAATCATGCTGCTTGGGGAGAGGGGTTCCCTTGGCTCGCTTTCCCCATCCATTCTTTCTTTCTTTTTTAAAAGATTCCATTTATTTATTTGAGAGAGAGAGAGAGAGAGAGAGAAACAGTATGAGAGGGGAGAGGGTCAGAGGGAGAGGCAGGCTCCCCGCTGAGCCAGGAGCCCGACACAGGACTCCATCCCAGGACTCCGGGATCATGACCTGAACCGAAGGCAGACGCTTAACCAACTGAACCACCAGGCGCCCTCCCCATCCATTCTTTGGGCTCAACATTTTTTTTTATGCTTTATGATCTCCACCCAACACAAATTCTTCTTGTGGTTCCCCTAACACTTCACATTGTTCCTCTTGCCTGAAATGTCCAGCCTCTTCCTTGTATACCTGAAAAACTCTTTTTGTTGCAGAATGAGCTCAATATCACCTTCTTCAGGAAGCCTTCCTGCATCCGCTGCAGAGACGCTGTTGCCCTCTGTGTGTCTTAGAGATGCATATACAAGAACATGATTCTGAGACTGACGAGGAGATGTGATTGTGTGTGATGCAGCAGCAGACTGGAAGCAACCAGAGGCCAGGGCCAGCCATGGAGTCAGCACTCAGGAAATGAGATCCACGTTCTTACGGTGGGCCCAAGGCATAGGGGTGTGTGTGTGTGTGTGTGTGTGTGTGTGTGTGTGTGTGTGTGTGTGTGTGTGTTTTAAGATTTTATTTATTTATTTGACAAAGAGAGAGAGAGAGAGAGAGCACGAGCAGGGGGAGTGGGAGAGGGAGAAGTAGGCTCCCCGCCAAGCAGGGAGCCCAATGCGGGGCTTGATCCTAGGACCCTGAATCTGGAGTCATCCACCAGAAATCCCAAGTGGTGAGGATTGGTACACATACATTGGCCCCCACCATCTGAGTGACTGTTCTAAATATGCCTTGGTTTGTGTGGACACTGGTCTAACCTCACCTGTCCCCTGTCACTGGGGAAGGCAGGCTGCCATCCTTAGGGCAGGGCTGCCTTTCATAGGCAACATATGTGGTCTGCGCCACGAGGACAATTCCGTAAACCTGCAGCCACGTTAACATCTAAGGATCAGGCCACAAGTGTAATCCTTATACAAGGGGAAAACCTTATACATGTTCCTACTACAGATCTGTCTTTTTGGCTTTAGAAGTCTGCTGCTTCTGGGGTGTCCAATCATGAGATGAGCACTTGATAGAAGGACCTGTCTGCGGTGGGCTCACTTGTATGCCTGGCAAAAAGCATGAATCCTACTGTTGGGTATGTGGGCAGTGGCCCCTCTCTGGCTTGTCAGGATTGCCATGCCACTGTCACCACTCCAGGGAGGGGATTGGAAGGCACGAAAGCAGCACATTCGGGAAGAGCAAACTAGGACTAGTACTCTTAATTCATCTGGTATTATCCATGCTGATCCAGAAACCTGGCCCGTGGCACATTCTATCAATAACACTGGGCATGGATATTCTTTTCCTGTCAGTCAAACTATACAGGCAGCCCATCAAACTGCTGACTGGAAAGGTGCTAAAAATATCACTGGCAGAGCCATGGGTGACGGCACTCAGATTTGGGACGGGTTCATGTAGCTCCCTCTAAGTTATGGGTATTTGAGCACCTAGCACAGAACAGGAAAACCACTCGGAACAGAACCAACCCAGTTGCACCAGGAGAATGGGATGACTATCACTGGACCTATGTAGTCATTTTGTCACATTAAAGGATAGTACTGACTGGCTGTCCTGGCTGGGTGTTTATTGGGTAGCCCCAAATGGGACCCAGTGGTTGTATGGCAAAAAATTTTGGCTATGGCTTCCACCTGGATGGTTGTTGGGTCAATGCATCCGGGTTTTCCCTGGGCACAGGGGAGAACCCACCCCTTAGTAACAAAAATTGCCAATTTCCCTCTCCTCAAGGCCAGAAGGACATGCATTTGTTTTTTCTACTGGTATGATCATTTTGCCTGGAGGACATTAGAACACAGGTAGAAGCCCTTACTAAATTTACAAGTTTTATTTATTTTTTATTTTTTTATTTTTTCTTCAAAGATTTTATTTATTTATCTGACACAGAGAGACACAGCGAGAGAGGGAACACAAGCAGGAGGAGTGGGGGAGGGAAAAGCAGACCTCCCTTGGAGCAGGGAGCCCAATGTGGGGCTTGATCCCAGGATCCTGGGATCCTGACCTGAGCCGAAGGCAGATACTTAACAACTGAGCCACCCAGGTGCCCCTAAATTTACAAGTTTTAATGATGGTTGGTAAACAAGCCTTAAATGACAGCCAGTAAAGCCTGCCTTTACCGATCCCCAAAATGTCTCTAAGGAGAAAAGCTGTCCTCCAAAACAGAATGGACTTGGATGTTATTACTGCCTTGCAAGGAGGCATCTGGGCTATTATGTAAACAGTATGTTATGTGTTCACACCTGATGAGTCTGCTAATGGATCTTTTTTTCTCTCTCCCCTCCCCCTTTTGTTAAATTTGGGTACAGTTGACACACAATGTTATATTAGTTTCAGGAGTACATCAGAGTGATACAACGTCTCTATATATTATGCAATGCTCACAAGTGTGGCCACCCTCTGTCACCATACAACACTGTTACAATATCCTTATGTATCATCTTTATTAAATCACAGGAGGGCACAAGTGAACGCCCGGAGTGAACTGACCCCCAGCCTGGGGGACTTAATAAATCAGTGGTGCGGATCATGGGGTTCTTGGTGGAAAAGCACGTTGCTTATTTCGGGAATCATTACCTTAATCCGTGTTTTCTTTTGTATGTGCCTATATGTTGCTATGGTAGCTGCTTCCGATGCAGCCAGAGAGCCACCAAACAGCCACTTCCATGCTGGCGAACCCCCTTGCAGACCGCTCAGGGCACACTGCGGAAGCGGAGGGCGTGTGAGACGGGGAGAGCGGGTCCCAGGGCTGGAGTGTGGGAGGACCACACGGAGAGGACGTGACCTCCGGTTGACCCTAGCCTCGGCACGTAGCTCCGCCCACTGTTCCCACAGTGGGAGCCATTTTCAAGGACACAGGCTTGAGAGAGCAAGGTGCTGTTGAGACGCTCTGGACGGCAAAGTGAGCGGACCCCTATGAGGCCTCTCTCTATACGAGCTTCCACGATTCTGGCCGGTGGGTGCGGGTGTCAACTCATCTTGTGGCGTCCAAGACAAGACGTGCCCCGTGTGCAGGGTCTCTTGCTTATTAACCCTGCCGCCTACCAATCCGCGTGGCCTGCCCCCTTGCGTGGTCTCTTCGTGTCCTCCGTGTAGGCAGGCCAGTGCGCAAGCCAGCAGGCGGGGGAGCCTGTCCCTCTCCGCCGCCGCAGCTGAGCCGTGCTTCCTGTAAGTGGACGGTCTGTTGTGGGGGTGACTTTCCTAGTCCTCTTGATCTTTCACGAGGCTTTTTTTTTTTTTTTAAGATTTTATTTATTTGCGAGAGAGAAAGAGAGAACAATCAGGGGGAAAGGCAAGCAGAGGGAGAGGGAGAAGCAGGCTCCCGATATGGGGCTCGATCTCAGGATGCGGGGATCATGACCTGAGCCCAAGGCAGACGCTTAACCGACTGAGCCACCCAAGTGCCCCTTACTTTGATTTTTAAAAGTAAAATAGACTTTTCATTAAACAATAAAACATTATTTAAAAATTTTTTGCTTTCTAATTCTACTTGTGCCGTCAGCACTTTGCAATTTAAACGTTTGCTCCTGGGTAAGTACTATGAACTGAATTGTGTACCCCCACCCACGCAAATTCACGTATTGAAGCCCTAACCTCCAATGTGACTGTATCTGGAGATAGGGTCTTTAGGAGGTAATTAAGGTTATATAAGGTTTTAAGAGCGGGGCTCTAATCCTATAGGAACAAAATCTTATTCTCTCTCTGCCATGTGAAGACGCAGAAGGTGGCCGTCTGCAGGCCAGGAAAAGGGCTCTCACCGGAAACCTACCTCACTGGCACCCTGATTTCAGATGTCCAGCCTGCAGAATTGTGAGAAAACAAATTTAGCAAAAATACCCCTAAGGTATTTTGTTATGGCAGCCTGAGCTGGCTAAGGCAATAAGGAAAGCATGTTTGATCCTCAGACAGTTGAGCACCATAGGTTCTGTTGACGTGTGTGTATGTATGTATGTGTGTTTATATAGCCTTCTAAAAACTTTCAGTCTCATAGAATGAACCTCTAAAGTTGGCCTTGCCACATGCCACATGTGGATTTTGGTGCTTTCTCAACCTTCTTGATACAAAGGCAAGTCTGTTACAAGGGGTTGGGGACAGTCTAGCTTTGTTAGAGGCTCTGCTGTAGGATAATCTAGGACAGTACCTCAGATGCAGAAACCATTCTGAATGAATGCCTCTAGACATAATCTCTGGAAGAGGAAAAGTCATTGATTAAATTTTGAAGTGAAACCAACCTTGAGTTATGGAGAAAATCCAATGTGGTCATGAAAAATGATCTTTTCTTGTGCATTGCTTGATTTGTTTGGTTAATATTTTGTTTGGAATGTGAGTCTGTATGTGTTAATGAGACCCGACTGCGATTGTCCTTTTGTATGAAGACTGTCAGCTTTTGATTATTAAGATTTGCTCACCTTATAAAGGGGTCTTGTGAATGTCTCTTATTTTTTACTATCTGGAAGAGTTTTTGTAAGGCAGAAATTAATTCTTTCTTGGAAACATTTTTGCACACCAACTCTCTGTTTTTGCCATTTGGGCCAGGAATTTTCTTTGAGGAAAGGTTTTAATGGTTACAGATTTATTCAGATTTTAAATTTCTTCTCACCTCAGGTTTTAGTAAGTTATATTTTTATAGGAGTTTGTCTATTTAATCTAAAATTTCAAATGTATTAGCATAATGTTAATTATAACATCCTCTTATTTTATTGTCATATCTGAAGAGATGTGACTGTATTTTTCCTATTATTGGTAATTGGTGGGATATTTTCTCAGTTTCATTAGAGGGATATGAGTTTTATTGATATTTTCAAAGAATAATCTTTTAGCTTTTTTGAACTCTTTATTGTATTTTCTATTTCAGTATTTTTTTGCTCTTTCTTTTACTCTTCTTGCATTGATTTTGCTGTTGTTTTTCTAACTTTTCATAATGGGGGCTTAGCTAATATTTTGCAGCTTTTTCTGCTTCTTAACATCCGCATGTATGGCTGTGAATTTTCCCTAAATATTTCAGTTGCTTCCCACGTGCTCCCAAAAGCAACATAGTGGTTTTTGTTCACACTAAATATTTTTTAATATCCACCAATTTTTATACTTTACTACTAGATTATTTCTAAATGTGCTCCTCAATTCCTAATAATATGTGGAGTTTTCAAGTTATCTTTTTGATACTGGTGTTTAGTTGAGTTGCATTTGTGGTCTGTATGATTTCAGTCCCTGAAAATTTGTTGAGATTTGCTTTATGGTTCAGTATATGGTCGAGTTTTTAAGATATTCCTTGTATGCTTGAAAAGAATGTGTTCTCCACAAGGATTGGATGTAGTATTTTACATAATGTGCATTAGGTTAATATTGTTAATTGTGTTTTCCAAATCTTTCATATATCTACTGATTTCTTTTTGCCTACTTGTTCTATCAGTTACTGAGAGAAGTATATTAAAATCTTCTACTAAGTGGGTTTTATCTAGTTCTCTTTGTTGCTCTATCAATTTAAAATGCCTATTTACAGCAATTGTTTTACTAAAAAAATTTAGAACAGTTATATCTTCCTGGCGAATGAAAGATCTCATGCTTATAACATGAACCTTTGAATCTGTAATAGTGCTCTTTGTCTTAAAGTCTAGTTGTTCAATAATGATATAGCTACATATATTTTTATAGTCTATGTTTTTTCAACTTTGTATTTTCTTTTTATTGTTATTATTATTGTTATTTTAATTTAAAGTAAACTCTATGCCACACATGGGGCTTGAGTTCATAGGGCTTGAGCTCACCACCCCAAGATCAAGAGTTGCATGCTCTATCAGCTGAGCCAGCCAGGCACCTCTCAACTTTGTATTTTCAATCTTTATGCATTTTTAACTTTTCAAGTACATATTTCATTGAAGGATTATTGACGTATACAGAAAAGTATACAACCTTTTAAATGTATGCATTGATTAATTTTTCCAAAACACACACACTGACTGAGCCAGTACTTAGGTCATGAAAGAGAACCTGAAGAGTAGTCCAGAAACCTCTTTGGGTGTCCTTTAAATTGCCAGTCCTCTCGTTCCTCCAAAAACAACCCAACTTTTAACTATATTGATTAGTTTTACCTGTTTTTGAACTTTACACATATGGAAACTTCCAGTACGTACTTTTTAATCTAAGATTCATTTTACCCAATAATATGAGATGCATCCATATATTTACATTTAACAGTAGTTGATTTGGGCTGCCTGTGTGGCTCAGTCAGTTAAGTGACCAACTCTTGATTTCGGCTCAGGTCATGATCTCAGGGTCAAGAGATCAAAGGCCTCACATGTCAGGCTGTGTGCCAGGCATAGAGCCTGCTTAAGATTCTCTCCCTCTCTCTCTCTCTCTGCCCCTCCCCCCTCTAAAAAAAAACCAAAACAGTAGTTGATTCATTTTCATTTCTATGTAGGATTGCACTGATGAATGTCCTGGGATTTATTTGTTGATGTTACTGTTGATGGATCTTTGAGTTGTTTCCAGCTTCTTGGTATGACAGATAGCACTGCTAAGGACATTTTTATACCTGCCTTTTGGATTCCTCTTGGATATATTGATTCAATGAATCTGGCTCATGGGATAAGGCATATGTCAGCGTTAGTAGATACTGTGAGATAATTCTACTCTTGTACAAATTTACACTTCCACTAGCAGTGTCCGAAAGATACTACTGCTTCATATCCTGCCATTACTTGTCATTTTGTCCGTCTTTTCAGTTGTAATCATTCTGGTAGGAGTTTGCTGGTATTGTGCAGTGGCTTTCATGGGCATTTCCCTGATGATTGAGCATATTGAGAGCTTTTTTATGTTTATTGACCCTTCATCTCTACATCTTTCTGATGGCACATCTAGTCTAGCCTCTTGTCCATTTCATTATGAGCTGCCTTTTTGTGTATGTAGTTTTGGGGAGTTGGGAGACAGCACAAGATAGGAAAAGAAGGGTGAGCTTTGAGTTAGAAAGACCTACTTGCAACACTCTGTGTTCAGCTGAGGTGTCTCATGCTTGGAGTTGTCTGTGAAGTTGGCACCGAGCCGTGGTGGGCTGTGTAGGCACCATCCAAGGAGTCATTGCAGTGTTCTGGTGGTCCCAGTTGAAATTAGAGGACTACTCAAGGTGGAGTTCTGAATATATTCCGTGTTGGATTCTGCATTTCCTTCCTTGCTTTTATATTTGCTGTCTTTGGTGACCAGGAACAAAATACTCACCGCCGACCTAGCTTTGCCACAGTATCTGAGATATCCGTTTGTTTCAAACTCTTACCATTCTATTCAGGAAGGACAGGGCATTGGTTAATCTATTAAAGAGAATTTCAAAATGTTCCTGCCTGCATAGTTAAACTCCTTTTGAATGTCTCAACAGCTTTAACACACGTTAATAAGAAGATGCAAATTACCGGACTGATCCCTCCCTCTTGGCCCCCGTGGCAGCCGGACCAGATACGGGTTGTAGAGGAGGGGTCTCAGTCGGGCTGGAGAAAGAGAAGGCACCACGGAGAGGAAAAACCAGGCAGAGGAATGTACCAGGTGTATGTGACGGAACCAAGCTGAGAGACACTTAGCATTTCTATGTGTTAATAAGTGCATGGAACAAAAAACAAACACCAAAAGCAAAACAAAAAAAGGAGAGAAGACTCTTGCAGGAAGCGAGGGGAACATGTTCAGAAGGAAGCCCTTGAACCATTTGATTTCCTTCTAAAATAATTTGTAAAAAATCATGCACCGCGAGAAAATGAGAAGTTTGCCTATTCATGTGAACTCTGCACAGAGGAGATTTTTCTATTCTGTGACCAGCAGAAGAGCCACAAAGAGGGAAAACTGTCTGACATAATATACAGATTCAAAACTTATTTACATAAAAAAGATCATGAGCTTTTTTTTTTTTTTAAAGATTTTATTTATTTATTTGACAGAGGTAGAGAGCACAAGCAGGCAGAGCGGCAGGCAGAGGGAGAGGGAGAAGCAGGCTCTCCACTGAGCAGGGAGCCTGATGCAGGGCCCAATCCCAGGACCCTGGGATCATGACCCAAGCTGAGGGCAGCCACTTAACCGACTGAGCCACCCAGGCACCCCAAGATCATGAACTTCTAAAAGATGAAGAATTAACTGGGAATATCAGAGCATCAGAGTAGACAAAGATAAAATTTTTAATGGACAAGAAGATGCTCTACGGATACTGATTGATTCTCATAAGGGGCACTTGTTGCTGCCTGTCCCCTGCTCCAGCTGTCACAAGTACCATTGTCCCGTGAGCAGCACCTTCTCTCCCAAGGAAACACATCTACGTGTGCTCCCTTCTTCTAGGGCTGCCGGGACTCTCATGGAGGAAGACCAGATCCTGTTCTGCTCTGCCCGGCTTTCCCCTCAATTTCTCTCCCACTTACACCACGTCTGTTTTTTATGATGCTTTACTTTCCTGCCAAAATAAGATTCCCATCCTCAGAGTTTTTCTCAGGAAAAGAGCAATCGTATTGCACAATGTCCCCTCCAATATTACTACACAAAAAAGAAAGATATACAGAAGTCAAAGGGAGGCAACTCCTGTTACAGACAAAGTAAAAAGAATATGTAATTGTGTCTAGAGCATTTCCTCATGAAAGCAGAAATGAGGGCATTTTGCAAAAGACAGAAAGTAATGATGTACAATATTAACATTGATTGTCTTTATTTATTTTTTTTAAAGATTTATTCATTTGAGAGAGAGAGTGCGGGGCGGGGGGAGGGCAAAGGGAGAGAATCTTCAAGTAGACTCCCTGCTGAGTGTGGGACCTAATCCCATGACTCAGAGATCATGACCTGAGCCAAAGCCAAGAGTCAGTCACTCAACTGACTGAGCCCCAACTTTGACTGTCTTTAAATGGAGGGAGGGTGGGTGATGTCATCCTTTTTCCTACTTCTTAAGTTTTATATTCTTATTATAATGATTACTGCAAAAAATATTATTTTGCTTGGAGGCAAACAAAATAAACTCGAGATTAAAACCCAAAGAATCAAGGACTTGTCCCATTAACTAATAACCACTCACTGACAGAGTCTTAGATCCAATCCCTGTTGTGTGATTTCGGGCCAGTCCTGTGATCTATATGTACATAGCTTCTTCCAGAAATACTCTTGTTCCCTTAGTTCCGGCAAATAGCATGTCTTCTTGGTTCAGCTTTCTCTGTGGGTACGTTAGTCCCTATCAATGAATTGCTGCAAAGATGGGCTTGGAAATGGTCCCTGAAACTCAGAGCATTTGACCCTTCCAACTCTTGTGAGCATTTTTTATAGTTGAGTGGGGATGTGTTTGTTATAGACCTACTAACTGGGCTTCCTCCTAGAACCTGAATTCTATCTAATGTCATTCTTTTGTTGATTCCCACTCTCCTGTTTGAATCGGCTTGCACACCCTATACCTACTAATTAAGTCACAACCATGATGGCCTTTACCTTTTCTTCAGGTTGATGAAATTTTTGACAAGCTTCTTCCTGACTTTAGGCTTTTGACCTCATTTTCTTAGAATATTTACTTTAGAAAACTTTCAATTATAAATTCTTTCTCTGCTTCTTTGAGATGTAAATCTTTTAAAAAGCCTCTTGCCGGTTTCACAACGCAGGAACATCCCAACTCAACAGATGGGAGTATTGCCTATGAAATGCAATGAACAAGGAAGGAAGACCCCCATCTCCCTTTCTTTCTTTGACTGTGGAAGTCTCACTCCTGTGGACGATGCTTGTTTCAAGTTACAAAACTACCTCCTATCATAGGTGAGAAGTTTATTTTTCCTTTGGGTAAATACAATTAAGGAACACAGATGGCCTGTGTTTTTTCACTCACCACTCACCCCAGCACTTAAGAATCCTCTTACCGGGGGCACCTAAATGGCTCAGTTGTTTAAGTGTCTGACTCTTGGTTTTGGCTTAGGTCATGATCTCAGGGTTCTGAGATCCAGCCCTGTGCTTTGGCTCCATGCTCAGCGGGGAGTCTGCTTGAGATTCTCGGTCCTGTGCCCTTCCTTCACTTGTTTGCACACGCTCTCTCTCTCTCTCTCTCAAATAAACAAGTAAATAATAATAATAAAAAAAGAGTCCTCTTAGCATTTATCTCAGCAGACTTGAGCTCAGATCTCCTATTTCAGGAGTCTTGAATAAAGTCTTTTTTGCCTGTTGAACTTTGGTGCCATTTTTGCTGTGAAATCCTGTAGGGATTTTTGGCCACTCCTTCTTTCCACGCTGCAGTGCTGTCCTTGGCCAGTTGGTTTTATTCCAGGCCTGCCAGGTCAGGCACCCTTTATTTCTTAAACCTGCTTGTGATGCTAAGCATTAATCCTGCGGTAACCTTGAGCTTTTCAAAATTGTAATAGGGAATTCCAACGAGGAAGGTATTTCAAAAAGCCTTGTCTTCTACTCTGGGGAAGGACTCTTCATGGGGGGGGGGGATCATCTTCTCCAGCCTGAGAGCCTCCACAGAGCCCCCTTTATGTCCCTGTTCCTCAGGCTGTAGATGAAGGGGTTCAGCATGGGGGTGACCATCGTGTATACCACAGATGCCACCATTCCAATGTCTGCTGAGTAGGAGTATGAGGGCTGGAAATACACCAGAAAAAGTGTCCCATAGAAGAGAGTGACCACTGTCAGGTGAGAGCCACAGGTCGAGAAGACTTTGTGCTTCCCCCCAGCCGAGGGGACCTTGAGGATGGTGTGCATGATGTGGGCATAAGAGACCAGGACACAGGCGAGAGGGACCACACCCGAGAGGGCTGCTTCAGCAAACACCGTGACCTGAAAGATCTGGGTGTCTGAGCAGGCAAGTTTGAGGAGAGGGAGAAGGTCACAGAAAAAGTGTGGGATGGAATGGGAGGCACAGAAGGAGAACTGAGACATGAGGAGGGTGAGGGAGAAGGCCAGGAGGTGGGCACAGAGCCAGGATGCGGCGACCAGCAGCAGGCAGCGCTGGGGACACATGATCGTGGTGTAGTGGAGAGGAAGACAGATGGCCACGTAGCGGTCGTATGCCATCACGGCCAGCAGGAAGTCGTCCAGCAGGGCCAGTGCCATGAAGAAGTACATCTGCACGAGGCACCCAGTGTGAGAGATGGTGTGGTGTTGTGTGAGGATGTTCACCAGCACCTTGGGGACAATGGTGCAGGAGAAGCAGGTATCGATGAGGGACAGGTTGGCCAGGAAGAAGTACATGGGGGTGTGGAGGTGCTGGTCAGCAACTATGGCCAGGATGATGAGCAGGTTCCCCAACACGGTCACCAGGTACATGCCCAGGAAGAGCCCAAACAGGAGGGGCGGCTGCTCTGGGTGTTCAGAGAAGCCCAGGAGCAGGAAGTCAGCGCTGCTGGTGTGGTTTCTGATTGTCTTAAAGTAGAGAAATTGGAGGAGAATTTTGCTTAAGTAAAGGTAGGCTCTGAATAGTAGAGACTGCAAGGGCTTTGGTCTGTTTTTCTCTATTCCTTGAAAAAGTCACTGAGATTCACTAGCAGTTGAAAATGTGGGTTTGTAAACAGGAGGGCTGTGGACTGTGATAATGAGGCGTCAGGGTGAGCTGTAGTTTGGGTTCTAGACTCCTGTCATGGAGCAAGGTTTTGGCATGGATTGTCTGAGTGACACTGAACTGGGATTCACCTGAAAGGACTTCTTCAAATTTAGTTCTCTTCTAAAGACTGAGCCTCCAAGCATTCCCACTCTTAATCTTGATGTGAATTTGGAAAGTTGCTGAACATTTTTTGGCTTTAGCGTCAACGTCTTTTCAAATGGAATACTATCTGAGTTTACTGAATCCAGTGGTTATGAAGATTACATTGGGTTAAAAAATGACTGTATAATATTTAGACCAAGGCTGGCACCCAGGAAGTGCTCAATAAATCCGGTCTAGTATTGTTATTGCCATTTTTTTTTCATTTTATTTATTTCACAGAGAGAGACCGTGAGAGAGGGAACACAAGCAGGGGGAGTGGGAGAGGGAGAAGCAGGCCTCCCGCGGAGCAGGGAGCCCGATGCAGGACTCGATCCCAGGACCCTGGGATCATGACCTGAGCCGGAGGCAGACACTTAACGACTGAGCCCCCCAGGCTCCCCATGTTCTTGCTGTTTTTAATCAAGTGATGGTGCTTGGTGGTTGTGGTATTCCAGTCTGTGCCTGCAGGTTGGGCTTGTCAGTTGTGAGGTGTGAACAACAGAAGCCACCACCACCATCTTCACTGTCAGCAGCACTGTCTCTGCAGGGTTATGTCTCTACTCAGAGCTGTCAATGTCAGAGCCTTTGGTGTTTTGGCATAAACTTGGTCAAATCACAGAATCATCAGGGCCCCCCAGCCCCCGGTTATTAATGGAAGAATGGGAATCCGTGAGACTATCTGGAATAGTTATTTGCTGGCTCAAGTTTTTAGAAGAAGGGAGGGTATGGACAAGTTTGGTAAACTCTAACTGGATGTAGAGGAGTACTGTCAGTACTAGTACTGACTTGGTGTGGTCGCTGAGAGAGATTCTGGAACCACACCTGCCTGAGTGAACTGAGAGGGAGGTGTGCTTAGTCAGGACACAGGTGGGGCTGGGGGAAGGGGGGTCTGAAGCCCATTCTCTTCAACGCCTTCAGCTTAGACTGTCAGGCACATGAAGAACCCCAGAGGTAGGTGGCCCTCCTAGTGATCTGAAGAGCCAAAAATTGATTAGCAGATGGGGATGTAGGATAGAAAGGGAAAAAGCAAAAGGAAAAGGTCAGTTGCTCTGTGTGTGTGTGTGTGTGTGTGTGTGTGTGTGTGTGCGCGCACGCGCGTGCACGTGCATGCAAGTATTCTTATAAGGGGTTAAGGTAGACTGCTCTCTCCCCATCCATATGCCTCAGTTCTTACCTGGACAAGTTGGCCAGCCTCAGTCTCTGACACTTCCAGGAAGGAGATTGGGTTTGCTAGAGAAGACATGGCTAGAGTCACAGAGCCCTTCCCTGTCTGTCTGTAGGAGCAGCACAGACTAAAGACTCAGGTCTTTGGTGATATCTCAGGCACAGGCGCTGCTGACTTTTCACAGGCAGTGTCTCCTGGGACCTGTTCCCAAATCTCCTAGTTAGAGCCCAGATGGGGCAATTGTCCAACCTCCCAGCTGGCCCCTCTGCATCAGGGCCCCTGAGTCCCAGAAGTGTCAGTGATAATACCATTCAGATGACCAGGGCTGGGTCCATGCGGGGACTCCTGGTTTTCCCCAGGGTGAGGTGCTGCTTGGATGCGTCTTCCTGGCCTGATCCTGAACAGGGCCTGTCTCTATCATAGAGTCACCCTTTCTAATTAGAACCCAATCCCCATGGATGAAATACAGTCAATCCTAGAATAAAGGGAAAAAAAATCAAAGATAAAACAGGTCAGGAGCAGGGGTGCCCGGGTGGCTCAGGTGGCCGAGTGAGTGTCTGACTCTTGATTTTGGCCCAGGTCATGATCTTGGGGTTCTGAGATCGGCCCGTTATTGGGGTCTGTGCTTGGCACAGAGTTTGCTTGACCCTCTTCCTCTGCTCATCCACCCACTCGTGGTCTCTCTCAAATAAATGAATAAATAAAATCTTCAAAAAATTATAGATCAAGAATATGACCAACAATTCAAATGTCATGTAATAGAGGGAATAGTCCTATTTTCTATGACCCCAGTGACCAGAGATATGAACCAAATGTAGACTCTGTATAGCGCTCGGGGTGTAATCTCTGAATTTCTTTTTAAAGATTTATTTATTCATTTTTAGTGGGAGAGAGCATGCGTGGGAGGGACAGAGGGAGAGGGAGAAAGAATCCCAAGCTAACTCTATGCTAAGCACTGAGTCCCATTCTGGATCTCATAACCCTGAGATCAGGACCAGAACCAAATCCAACAGTTGGACCCCCCACTGCAGATGCCACCCAGGCGCCCCAATCTCTGAATTTATTTTTTGTTGTAATTGTGTCTTACATACAAAAAAGTTTATAAAACATACATTTGCTGTTGAAGGAATGATAATACAATGAATGCCCCTTCTCCCAGCGCTCAGCTTAAATAGTTGAATCCTGTAGAAGCCCTGTGTGGACCTGTCTTCAATCATATCCTTTCCTCCCCCTTTTTGAGGAAATCACTGTTATGAACATTGTGTATCATTTCTTGCTGTTCTTTGTAGTTTTGCCACATATGCACGGTTGGGGAGGTCCTGGAGAAGATGTGACCACCCGTTGATTCATGAATTGGCCCCAGGCAATGGGAGGCTCCCCACCCCGTCCCCTGTCCTCAGAATGTAGCTCTGCCCACTGTTCCCACAGTGGGAGCCATTTTCAAGCACGCAGCCCTGATTGAGCAATGTGCCTTTGAGACCCTCTGGAAGACAAAGTGACTGAACCCCTATGAGGCCTCTCTGTATCTAAACTTCTATGATTCTGATGGGCGGGTGTGCCTTTCTACTTGTCCTGGGGTGCCCAAGACAAGACATGCCCTGTGGGTGAGTTCCCTTGCTTATTAACACTGCTGCCTACCAATGGGAGTGGCCTGCCTCTTTCCTTGCTCGCTCCCTGCCCTCCGTATCAGTGTTCAGTTTGATAACCCACATGCATAGATGATACACTGTATGGTTTACTCTGAATGTGCCTGTTTTTGTCCTTTATGTGAACGGAATTATGCTTTTTCTATTCTTCTGTGAATTGCTTGTATTGTTCAGCATTTTTCTTTCACACTTAGTCATGTGGGTGGATGCATGTAACTGAAGGGTGTTCATGTTTAGTATTGTCTCATACAGGTCACAACCCCTCCTTATGTACCCCTATAGCCTCCCAAAGTTCTGATTTCAGACATTTTGGGTTTGGTATTACTGTGTATATATGTTGTCTGTGATTCTCTCGGAAGGTCCTGAGGACACAAACACACACTATTTCTACAACAGAAGGAATGTGTATTCACACTGAGTACCTACAAAGGCACATTGCTCAATACCCTTGTGCAAATTCAGATCATGGTTTGCTGTTCAATGAGTTCACTGATAACGTACAGAAAATCCTTCTCTCATGAGAGATTTTTGTATGATAGAGATGTAGATAGATATCCTGGTGCCTATGTAGTAGTAATCACGGTGTGTATTTTTAAAAATTAATCCTTGCAGGGTAAGACATACAGAAAACTGTGCAAAACACAACACTCCCCCTCAAGGAAATATTAGAAACCAATCACCTCTGTATGACTTCCCAGATTTAGAAGTCAAACATGGCCAGCACGTCTGAAGCTTGTTTTGCGTGTCCTGCTAATCATGACTTTTCTCTCCTTCTGGAAGTAAAATAATCCCTATCTTCTTTTAACAGTTTCTTTTAGCTTTGCCTGTTTCTGAACTTTAAGTGAATGCGCTCATCCACTGTGTATTCTTTTCTCTGGCTCCTTTTGTTTGCTATTTTTACTTATGCGAGCTTCATCTAGATAGGTGTGTATGGTGGCAGTGTGTCCATTACCATTGCTGTGAGTTGCTTCGTTGTAGGACAACACCACATATTACTCATGCAGTCTAGTGTGGAAGGCATTGCTGGCTCTTTGGCTATTAGGAATAATACTGGGGTGATCATTCTGGCACCTGAGTCTTGGTGCACACGTGCATTCCTTTCTCTTGTGTACATACCCATACGCTGGGTTCAGAGATGTCCATGTCCTTCAGTTTAGTACACATTGTGAAACTGACCTCCAAGGAGATTGTCCCAAATTGCACTTGTACCAGCAATGTGTGAGAGTACTCGTTGCACATCCTGGATGACTCGTGGTGGTTTCAGCCTTTTCTACTGGGGTCATGTTGCTGTGTGTGTGGTTTGGGGGTCCTCTCCTGATGGCTTGATTTTTATATTTCAGTGATTAATTATGAGACTGAGTTCCTTATAAATACTCCTTAGCACTTAAGAAAAGATTTATTTATTTAGAGAGAGAGAGAAAGAGAGAGAGAGTGAAAGAGCAAGAGAGAAGGGAGCAGAGGGAGGACTGGGGGAGAGGGAGGAGAGAAGCTGACTCAGGCTTGTGGATGGAGCCTGACCCAGGGCTTGCTCTCACCAGCCGGGGATCCTGACTTGAGGGGAAATCAAGAGTGGGAGGCTTGAGCGAGCCACCCCGGTGCCGCTCATTAGTATTTTTATTTCCTTATTTTGAAACTGCTTGTTTCAATTTTTTTTTTCATTTTTCCATTTGGTTATCTGTATCAGTTAAATATTCTGATTTATTTATAGAACTCTGTAGAACTATTCATTCTAGATCCTAGTTCTTTGTGGATTTATGTACATGATAAACATTTCCTCTCTCTCCAGTTTGTCATTTCACTGTTTATAGAGCTGTTTGCGACATCAGTATTTTTATTTTAACCGATTGAATACATCAGTTTTTTTTTTCCGAGTGCTTTATTTGTGTCTGGTTGAAGAGGTCCTTTCTTTCGTGAGTTCAGGAAGATATTTTCCAGCATTCTTCTGTAAAAACTTTATAATTTTGCTTGTCCCAATCAGTTCTTCAGTGCACCTGGAATTATTTTTCTTTTATGTAAGGAAGTGGGTGTGTGTGTGTTTATTTTGTATTTGTTTTTGCAGGATGATGACTAATTATTCCAATGGTTCCTACATAGACTCTTTTGAATTGCAGTTGTATGGAAATGTTATCTGTAAACAAAATGCAGCCTTTCTTCCTGTAGAGAATTTACATCCTTCCTTTCTTTTCTCTCCTCTGACTGCCCTGAAGACACCTCAGGGAGAGTGTGGGAGAGCTGTGGTGAGAGCTGGTATTCTGTCTTGTTCCCTGTTTAGATAGCAGAGATTTAAATGTATAACCCTATGTATTATATATGCTGTCTGTTTAAAAGAAAAGGCAACTTTTTCAGATTAAGAAAGTTTTCTTCCATCCCCATTTTGCCAAGAGGACTTTCCAGTGAGTGGATGTTGAAGTTTATGACCTGTTTTTTCTTCCATCTGTTGAGATGTTTTTCTTGCATCAGATGATTTTTGTCCTTTGCTGTATAAATATGGTGACTTACTTTGGTTGAGTTTTGAATTTGAAATCCACCTTTCCTTCCTGGGAAAACTCAACTGGGAAATGATGCGTCTTATTTTCTTCTGCATTGTTGTGATTGTATTGCTAATATTTTACTTTGAATTGGTGCATTTATTTTATAAATTTCTTTGATGTATTAATCTTCATGGAGATCAACTTCTTATTGTAATTGTTTGCAATGTTCTTGTCAGCTTTTGGTATGAAGTTTGTGTTAATCTCATAAAGGGAATTGGGTGAGTGTTCCTTCATTCTCTATTTTTTTTTGAAAGGGTTTGCAAGCCTGAAAAGTTTTCCTTCTTGAATTGTGTATAGAAAGTCACTCTTGCAGCCATTTGGGCCTGAATATTTCTTTAAGGAAGGGCTGCTAATGAAGCTTTCCCAATGGTTATAGATTTATTTAGGTTTTCTTTTTCTTACTATATTAGCTTTGATGAATTATGTTTTCCTAGAAGTTTGTCTATTTAATCTAAATTTTAAAATGTATATAACATTGTTCATAATAACCTCTTTATTTGAATATCAGAGGTAATGTCACTCTTTTCTTTCTTCTTATTGATGATTGGTCTTTTCCCCATATAACCATTTTCATCAGAGGAATGTAAGTTATCTTTTCAAAATATCTTTTAGCTTTGTAGGTCTTCTCTGTTGTATGTTTTATTCTATTTTATCATATTTTGTTCTCATCTGTTTTCTTGCTTGGATTGATATTCTTTTTCGGATGGATTCTAGGCTTAGTATTTTATAGCCTTTGCTTTTCTAACATTTGCTTATAACTAATTTTTCTGTGAAGAATTTCTTGTAAATAATTTTTCATAATTGGTTTTCATTCAGATAACAGTATTTTCTAATAGCCATTATGATTTCTTTTCCTCCTAAGATTATTTCTAGCTGAGTTTCCCAACTCTCAAATATAAATTTATTGTGGGGAGCATTTTGTGGTGTATATGGTTGTCCAATTACTATGCCATACATCTGAAACTAATATTATTATACTACATACTATTTGTCAACCACACTTCAATTTAAAAATGATATAGCACTGTATGTTAATTACACTGGAATTATAATAACAAAAAAAGAAAAAACTTAAAAAAGAATGAAATGAAAAAAAATGGTTAACAGACTCAGGTAAACAGTTCCTTCACCAAGAATCAAAGAAATTAAAACTAAGTCAAAGAGATACCATTTTGGCTATCATATCAGTTATAATTAAGGGGAAAATGTGAACATCAAAATATGGAGAGGATGTAGTCTAATGGGCACTCTAAATCATTTGAGCATCTTGGCAGAATGGTTAAAGGGCCCTAAAAAGGTACTACTTCGATATTCTACTTTTGAAAATATTAAATGTAACAGACTATGAATATATGAAAATCATTTCTTTTTTTGCATTTGCATTTGCAAATTTATTTGCATCATTGTTTTTTTTATTTTACTTTATTATGTTAGTCACCATACAATACATCATTAGTTTTTGATGTAGTGATCCACGGTTCACTGTTTTCGTATAACACCCAGTGCGCCATGCAGTACGTGACGTGCCCGTCTTAATACCCATCACTGGGCTAACCCATCCCCCCACCCCCCTCCCCTCTGAAACCCTCAGTTTGTTTCTCGGAGTCCATCGTCTCTCATGGTTCATCTCCCCCTCTGATTTCCCCCCCTTCACTTTCCCCTTCCTTCTCCTGATGTCCTCCCTGCTATTCCTTACGTTCCACAAATAAGTGAAAGCATATGATCATTGACTTTCTCTGCTTGACTTCTTTCACTGAGCATAATCTCCTCCAGTCCCATCCATGCTGATGTAAAAGGTGGGTGTTCATCCTTTCTGACTGCATCATTATTTGTAACAGTGAAAGCTTCAGAACCCCCTAATCATCCAACCATGGTGAAACGCCATATACATCATGGAAGTTTTTTGTGACGTAATCTCAGAGAGCCAAATGTTCAGGAAGAGGTAATAATATGGAGACAACTCATGTTATAAGATTAAGCAAAAAAAGTATATATAATTGTACCAGCAGTATTTTCTTGACATAATAAGACAAAAAGTCATTAGAAAAAGCTAAGTGGGAAATACTGTAAAGTATTATCAATAATTTTCTTTATAAGGAGGGATAGTACGTGTTTTCCTTTTTACTATTTGTCTAGGTTTTACAAATTTACTATAATGAGCATGTATTATTCTGCAGTTGAGACAAATGAAATAACCCAGAGTTTAAAAACCAAAGAATCAAGGACTTGTCCATAACTAATAATCACTCTTTGTCACAATCTAAGATCTGATCCCTGTAGTGTATTTTGGGGCCAGTCCTCTGAACTCTCTGTGCCCAGTTTTTCCCCTAGAATTCTTCTTGTTCTCTCAGTCCCAGCAAAGAATGTGTTTTCTTGGTTCAGCCTTCTCTGTGTGTAGGTTAGCCCCTCTCAGTGAATTGCTTCCAAAGCTGGGCTTGGAAATGGTCCCTGAAACTCGGAGCACTTGACCCTTCCATCTCTTGTGAGCATTGCTTATAGGTGAGGGGGACCTGTTAGTCATAGACTGAGCTGATACCTGCCTTCATCCCAGAACCCGAGTTCTGTCTGATGTTCTTTTGGAGATTCCCACTTTGTGGTTTGAATCTGCTTGGACGCTTATACCCACTAATCAAGTCACCCTGTAGGGATTGCTGGCCATTGCTGGTCACTCCTTCTTCCATGTTGAGCTGTATCCTTGGCCAATTGATCTTACTCTACTTCTGTGCTGCCAGGCATTCTCTGTTTATTGAACCTGCTCGTGACGCCGAGCATCCATCCTACCTTGAGCTTGAGTTTTCAAAATTGCAGTGGAGAGTGCAGGGAGAAGGCATTTCAGAGAGCCTGAGCTTCCAGTCTGGGGCAGGACCCTTTACAGAATAGAGCATCTTCTCCAGCCTGAGAGCCTCCACAGAGCCCCCTTTATGTCCCTGTTCCTCAGGCTGTAGATGAAGGGGTTCAGCATGGGGGTGACCATCGTGTATACCACAGATGCCACCATTCCAGTGTCTGCTGAGTAGGAGGATGAGGGCTGGAAATACACCAGAAAGACAGTTCCATAGAAGAGAGTGACCACTGTCAGGTGAGAGCCACAGGTCGAGAAGACTTTGTGTTTCCCCCCAGCCGAGGGGACCTTGAGGATGGTGTGCATGATGTGGGCATAAGAGACCAGGACACAGGCGAGAGGGACCACACCCGAGAGGGCTGCTTCAGCAAACATCGTGACCTGAAAGATCTGGGTGTCTGAGCAGGCAAGTTTGAGGAGAGGGAGAAGGTCACAGAAAAAGTGTGGGATGGAATGGGAGGCACAGAAGGAGAACTGAGACATGAGGAGGGTGAGGGAGAAGGCCAGGAGGTGGGCGCAGAGCCAGGACACGGCGACCAGCAGCAGGCAGCGCTGGGGACACATGATCGTGGTGTAGTGGAGAGGAAGACAGATGGCCACGTAGCGGTCGTATGCCATCACGGCCAGCAGGAAGTCGTCCAGCAGGGCCAGTGCCATGAAGAAGTACATCTGCACGAGGCACCCAGTGTGAGAGATGGTGTGGTGTTGTGTGAGGATGTTCACCAGCACCTTGGGGACAATGGTGCAGGAGAAGCAGGTATCGATGAGGGACAGGTTGGCCAGGAAGAAGTACATGGGGGTGTGGAGGTGCTGGTCAGCAACTACGGCCAGGGTGATGAGCAGGTTCCCCAACACAGTCACCAGGTACATGCCCAGGAAGAGCCCAAACAGGAGGGGCGGCTGCTCTGGGTGTTCAGAGAAGCCCAGGAGCACGAAGTCAGCGATGCTGGTGTGGTTTCTGATTGCCATTTATAGTAGCCAAATTGCAGGAAAATCTTGCTTACATGTACATAGACTCCAACAAGTTATACCATTCAAAGCTTTTCCTCTGTTTTCTATGTTCTTTTTAAATGTCACTAAAATGCACTCTTGTCTCTCATTGGTGAGCACATAAGCATGTACAGAACTGAGAACTATGGACAGTAGCAACAGGAGATCTTTTGGGGGGTGAAGTTTGCATTTTAGGTGTCTCATAAATTGTCCTGTAGACCTCCTGGGTGAGGCTGAACTGGAGCTTAGCTAGGAAGAAACTTCCCAGGTCTTAGTCCACTCTCCACTTTTTTAAAAACGAAAATCTCAATTTCATAGGCTTAGAGGTGTGAATAAGATATCTCGGGGAGGGGCATTTACTAGACAACTATTAAGGGGAATCCTCTCTGTCTAAACCCTCAATACTTTTTATATTTTGGGTAAATTATTTACATCCTTTGAGCCTCATTTTCTTTACCTGTAAGATGTAGACATAAACCTACCATATGGGACTGTTGAATGCATCAAAATACCAGAATCAAAGTTTTTTTCAGGACCTGTGATGTAAAATCCAAATTGAGAGATTTTATCTCATGCATTTGGATGTATGGAAGGATGAAGTCACAAACACGCAATGGCAGCCATGCTCTTTGATGTGGCGATAAGATACATTCTCTCTGGGTGTGACGAGCCTTCACTGGGCCCCAGCCTCCTTGTGGACTGTAATGTTGAACAAGTCTGCTCAGTGTTTCTGGCCTCAGTTTCTGCATCTGCTTTAAGAGGATAATAATGCCAAAATCAGAAGGTCGTTGAGTATTAAACTAGATAAGGATTGTACAGAACTAGAACAGTGACTGGCTTATATCAAGTGCTCATCAAATAGTAGCTTTCCCTGATATTATTGTTTTCTCTTGACAGAGGTAACAAAAGGAGGTTGCCTTCTGGAGTGACCAACTAGTCCTTCATGTTTGCCCAGGACTTTTCTGCTTTAAAACTAAACATTTCACTTCCGGGAAACACCCTCAGTCCTGAGCAAATTGGACTTTTTCTTGGTCCCTGTCTGTGGGAAGCTGAGTTTTGAAAACTGTAAAAGTTTCATATATAGAGTTGTAAGTGCCATCGTCACCAATTTCGTCATCATGCTCTTGGGTGGCAATGGCTCTGACCTAGTACAATGACAAAGCTTGCACTCAGACATGTGACATGTGCAGGCCCGGGTGTCAGTTCCAGGTGTACCATCATGGCCAAATCATTTACCTTCTCAGAACCTCGATTGGAAAATGAGCCTAAATAAATCTATTGCAAATACTTCTGATACTTAAAAAAAAAAAAAAATGAGCTAGGGCGTGCTGACCTATTCATTGTTGTGGAGATTGTTTCGCTCCTCGGATGGTGGTATAGACTGATTCTGGAAGCCACTCCCGTGATCCTGTGGGCTGAGAGGGAGTGGTCCATGCATAGTTCAGGGGTCTTGAGCACTGTTATTGCACAGCTCCAATGTCTTGGCCATTGCCAGGGACTTGGGGACCCCTGATCTGGACTGACTTCAGGCTGGACTCTCAGGGAATTCATGGATATCAAGTCAAGGCTCTCCTTGTGGTGGTTAAGCGAGCCAAGTTGTATTTGCCTGAGACTGAGGAAGGGACAGAAAAGGAGGAAGGAATAGGGGAGGAGGAGAAGGAAGGGTATGTGTGTGTGTGACCAGTGCCTCCCATCTCTACCTACCTCAGATCTTACCTGGAAATTCTGACCATCCTCAGATTTTGTCACCATCACTAGGTGTTGGGTCTGTCTTGCCTATTTGGTTTGCCTTCCCTTCTTCTTAAGAGGACTTGCTATGGGGCACCTGGGTGATGCAGTTGGTTAAGTATCTGACTCGGCTCAGGTCGGGATCTCAGGGTCGTGGGTTTGAGCCCCACGTCGTGCTCTGTGCTCAAGGTGGAGTCTGCCTGGGACTCTCTCTCTCTCTCCCCGCCTCTGCCCCTCCCCCCAACCTCTAAAACAAACAAATAAATCTTAAAAATAAAAAGAGGTCCTGCTACAACCTCAGTGTTCTGCCTCCCCTGTAACAGCAGCATGGACTGAAGAGTTGGAGCTGGAGCCAACCCATCCTCAGGAATAGGAGCCAGGAGGAGTATCTCCTGGCTCCTGTTTTCACATGGAGTATCTCCTGGGACCTAATCCCCAATCTCCTAGTTAGAGACAAGATGGGACAAATGTCCAACCTCCCAGCTGGCCCTTTGAGCCCTGGATTTGTGAATCCCAGCAGTGTCAGGAGCACCTTTGTCTCAGAGTGACCAAGTCTGTGACTCCTGAGAGTACAAAAATAGTGATTTGAAGGGGCACCTGCACCCCAGCGTTCATAGCAGCAATGTCCACAATAGCCAAACTGTGGAAAGAACCAAGATGTCCATCAACAGATGAATGGATAAAGAAGAGGTGGTGTGTACACACACACACCCCCACACACACACCGGAATATTACTCAGCCATCAGAAAGGATGGATTCTTGCCATTTGCAATGGTGTGGGTGGAACTAGAGGGTATTAAGCTAAGTGCAATAAGTCAGTCAGAGAAAGACAAATATCGTATGATTTCACTCATATGTGGAATTTAAGAAACAAAACAGATGAATGTAGGGGAAGGGAAGGAAAAATAAAATAAGACGAAATCAGAGAGGGAGGCAAACCATAAGAGACAAGTCTTAACTCTAGGGAACAAACTGAGGGTTGCTGGAGGGGAGGTGTGTGTGGGGGTATGGGGTAACTGGGTGATGGGCATTAAGGAGGGCACTTGATGTAGTGAGCACTGGGTGTCATACACAACTGATAAATAACTAAATTCTACCTCTGAAACTAATAATGCACTATATGTTAATTAAATTGAATTTAAATAAAAAATTAAAAAATTTATTTGAGTACAGTTGACACACAATGTTACATTAGTTTCAGGTGTACAAGCATAGTGATTCCACTAGTCTGTAGGTCAGGCTGTGCTCACCGCAAGTGATGGCCACCATCTCTCACCATACAACACTGTTACAGTAACATTGCCTACATTCCCTATGCTATACCTTTTGTTCCTGGGACTTTTTCATTTCATAACTGCAAGTCTGTACCTCCCACTCCCCTTCACCCATTTTGTCTGCTCCCCACTTCCCTCCCCTCTGGCAACCATTAGTTTGTTCTGTATTTATAGTCTGATTCTGCTTTTTGTTTGTTTATTCATTTGTTTCATTTTTTTAGATTCCACATATAAGTGAAATCATATGGTATTTGTCTTTGGCTTATTTCACTTAGTGTGATACCCTCTAGCTCCATCCATGTTCAAGCTTATGTTTTTGACATTCATTCATATTGATACTTGTATCTACAGGTCATTCTTTTTTTTTTAAGATTTTATTTGTTTATTTGACAGAGAGAGAGACACAGCGAGAGCAGGAACACAAGCAGGGGGAGTGGGAGAGGGAGAAGCAGGCTTCCTGCGGAGCAGGGAGCCCGACGCGGGGCTCGATCCCACGACCCCAGGATCACGACCTGAGCCAAAGGCAGATGCTTAATGACTGAGCCACCCAGGCGCCCCCCTTTTTTTTATTATGTTAGGTTAATCACCATACATTACATCATTAGTTTTTGATGTAGTGTTCCATGACTCATTGTTTGCATATAACACCCAGTGCTCCACGCAGAACGTGCCCTCTTTAATACCCATCTACAGGTCATTCTTTTTCACCGATGCATAAGAGAGGTTCACATTGTCCTACCTAATATCTTCAGGGCTTTTCATTTTGGAATTCAGAATCTTTCTAATTTTAGATATATAAGAGTGTACATATTTATGATGATTTGATATGCATATGCTTTGTGCAATGATGACTTCACAGAGTTACCATTTTTGTTTTTGTTTTTTTTTTTAATATTTTATTTATTTATTTGACATAGAGAGAGAGAGAGAGAGAGACAGAGTGAGCACAAGCAGGGGGAGTGGCAGGCAGAGGCAGAGGGAGAAGCAGGCTCCCCACAGAGAAGGGGGAGCCCGATGCGGGACTCGATCCCGGGACTCCGGGATCATGACCTGAGCCGAAGGCAGTGGCTTAACCAACTGAGCCACCCAGGCGCCCACCATTTTTGTTTTGTGGTGAGAATGCTCAAGATTATTTACTCTCCCAGCAAACTGCAAGTGTATAATACAGTATTGTTAACTATTGTCACCATGCTGTGCATTAATTCATCTTATAGATGAAAGCTTGTTCTCTTTGAAGGTCCATTTAATCATCCGCCATACCTTTTCTTTTCCTGTCCAGGAAGGTGATTACATTTTTTCCCTCCCTCTTTTATATCCGGTCCCCTTATTTCCTCCTGGGTAAAGTTATATTTTCCCCCCAACTTTTCTTCACTCGTCTCCACATCCCACAGCTTTAGATTGTATTTCAGAAGTTTGAAGTGCTGAACAGCATTCCTTTTTTTTTTTTTTTAAGATTTTATTTATTTATTTGACAGAGAGACACAGCGAGAGAGGGAACACAGGCAGGGGGAGCGGGAGAGGGAGAAGCAGACTCCCCGCGGAGCAGGGAGCCCGACGCGGGGCTCGATCCCAGGACCCCGGGATCATGACCTGAGTCGAAGGCAGACGCTTAACGAGTGAGCCACCCAGGCGCCCCTGAACAGCATTTCTCATGAAGATTCTCGTTGATAGTGAAATTCTGGGATGTAGGGAGGAGGGATGGAGAAAAGAGGCTGGGGGGCATTTTGTTATTATGGATATTGGGGAGGCCTTCTCTGTACTCACTGGAATTCCTAAGAAAGTTGACAACATAGTGGTAAGGTCCTAAAGACCAGATCATTTATAGTGAAACACTTGGAAATACTGAAATAATTTCAGGAGACACTTGGACTGAACTCACTTAGAGGATGTATGACATTATGACTATTTCCCACCTCGTTACAGATCTTCAAATGTTATTTGGGAAGAGTCCATAGACACACTTTCATATAATTTTGATATAGTGGCTGAAATTTTCTGGAGCTTGATATATGCAAGACACTGCTCCAATTACTTAAAACATAAATATGTCTTAGGATACTTGTTACATCATTTAATCCCCAAAACAATCCACTTTTCATATGAAAATTGAGGCACAGAGAGGTTAATGTACTTGCCCAAGATCATGGGGTTGGTAATGGTGGATTGGGCTTCCAGGCCAAGTGGTATAATTTCAGAACTAGGAAACAGAAGCTCAGAGGGGTTAAGTAAATGATTCAAAGTCATCAAAATCAGAATTTTTCCTTTCACACCCACAACCATGTAGTGGGATTATTTATTGTATCCATTATGTAGATGAGGAAAATAAGAGTTCAGGACACTTAGTGGCTTGACTATGGTCACATAATTTGCGAGATCAACTTGTAACTTAAGTTTTCACTCAGAATCTTAGGACCTTATTACTATGCTGGTGAAGCTGCCTTCTCTGACAAATATGTGAACAGCTATGGAGATGTTATGAGCTGATCTAAAGGTAATAAGAAGATCCACTAGCCAGACCGAAGGAGTTTGTGCATAAGATGAATAACTCATATGATGAGAACATTGACTTACTGAGGCTTCATATGAGCTGACCCATATCCGAACAGGTTAAAAAAAAATTACTACAGAAGTTTTTCTGACTTTTCATCATACTTTTTACACAACACTGGTTATGTCTGTGACGAGCCAGAGATTGCAAGCGAAAAAAAAGGAAACCATGTGTCTGATACAGTAAGACATCAATATCTGTGTCTCATTTTATTTATTTTTACCAAAAAGTATAATAACCTATTGCAATTGTCTCATCTCCACTTATTGAACTGTAATTAATTTTGAAGACAGAGCTATGATTGATGTATCTTTGCAGTATTTTCATAGTTCAGTATAGTTCCTGGCACATAGCAGGTGTTTCATGGGTTCTTGTTGAATGAATGAATGGGTTTTGCTATTCTACCCTTCTGATCAGCTTTTTCAAGGCCTGTTTCATGTCCTTATTCCTAAGACTGTAGATAAAAGGGTTCAGCATGGGGATAACTACTGAATAGATGACAGTGACCACACGGTCCTTTGTCACTGAATAGGTGGATGAGGGGCGAATGTACACAAATACTATGGTTCCATAAAATAGCACCACAACTGTGAGGTGCGATCCACAGGTGGAGAAGACCTTGTACCTGCCTCCCCCAGAAAGGACCCTCAGGACGGCACGGGTGATAAAAACATAAGAGACAATGATCAAGATGAAGGGACTCATGATCACAACGGAGCCCTCTGTGAAGGCCAAAAGTTCATTGACGGAGGTGTCAGAGCAGGAGAGCATCAGCAGTGGCTGGACGTCACAGAAGAAGTGGTGGATGATGTTGGGCCCGCAGAAGGAGAGGCGGGCCGTGAGAATCATGTGGGTGAGTGAGTGGAGGTGAGACAGCACCCAGGACGCCATCACGAGCAGGAGACAGCGCCGGGGGCTCATGGTCGTGGTGTAATGCAGTGGGTTACAGATGGCCATGTAGCGGTCAATAGCCATGGCCGCCAGGAGGAAGCTGTCAGTGATCCCAAAGGCCACAAAAAAATACATCTGTGTGAGGCACTGGGCAAGGGGAACCTTCTTGCTCTTGCTCAGCATGTTTGCCAGCATCCTTGGCACAATGACACTTGTAAAGCAGATGTCCACCAGGGACAGGTTGGAGAGGAAGAAGTACATGGGGGTATGGAGGCGGGCGTCCCCCCAGATGGCTGCAATGATGACTGAGTTGCCAGCCACATTGACCAGATACATGGCGAGGAAACTGGCAAAGAGCCAGCCCTGCTCTTTGGGGTCGCTGGTCAGTCCCAGGAGGAGGAATTCAGTCATATGGCTCTGGTTTCTCCTCAGCATTGATTTCCTGTAAGTAAAAAATATGAAGGAATGTTAGGTGTGTGTCCTGGCTTGGGGTCTTCACTGTGGTAGAGGAGATAGCTTATAACTTGTTCCAGCTTGTGCCCTGCAGGAGGGGGATTCATCCATGTAGCCCATCATATATTTTATGATATGACTTCATAGAATTGGTGTTGGCTACCTTGATTTCAATTCCAACTTCGCATCTGACTAATTTTGTGAACTCGAACAAGGTACTTCATCTCTAGTTTTATCTAAAAGACAGAACTTGTAATACCCATGTTCTTAGGCTATTCTGACGATACGTGCTAAAGATCTTTGGAAAAATGTTCAGAAAGTAATCATTTTGCTTCATTTCCCAAGTTGTATCTAAGACACATATTTTGCTTTGGCCTCAGGTGTTTTGTTTTTTGAGAGGCAAAGAAAGAAGGTGGGGAGGGGCAGCAGGAGAAGGAGAGAGAGAATCTTAAGCAGACTCCACCCCCAGCATGGAGCCCAGCACGGGGCTTGATCTCACAACCCTGAGATCATAACCTGAGCCAAAATCAAGAGTTGGACACTTAACCAACTGAGCCACCCAGGCACCCTGGCCTGTTTCTGATCAGCCTGCTAACCTCTAGTTGCTCCTACCTGGTGCTACTGGCCAGGATTTCTACCTTTTGCTCCCCCTGTGTAAGGAAGGTAGGGTATCCTAAGTTCTCCCTATAGAGATCACATAAATACTGTAGAGTCTGTATTCTTTGATCCAACCTTTCTTGGAAAAAAGTGGTTTTGGAATGCATTTGAGAATTTAATTATGGGGAAGAAGGTCTAACTAGGAGTGGTGGGGACCTAGAAATTTGACATGTCCATCGGGGTGTGGAACTGTCAAGTGTGAGTGAGAAGTTGGAGAACTGTCTGTGGTAGAGGAAGGATAGTTACCTAACATTGAGCTTGGTGGTTTAGGGAGGTGGGTGGCATCAAGGAAGACACAGAGGAATTAAATGAGTGCTCTTACAGGCTGGAAGAGTCCAGGGGGGTGATATGGGCAATAGAAATGTGGGAAGATGCAGTATTCTGGCAAAAACACACTGAGAGGTATGCACAGAAAGGTGCTGAGGTTCAGGAATGGGTTCTTTGTCCTCCCAAAAGGCAAGAGCCAAGGAGAATAAGCCAAAGGTCCAGCCTGACAGGAACTAAGGCACTAATCATCTATCTACCAAAGTAGGGACCCAGTTGAAGTGGGGCAAGACAAGAAACCATTTGGGACATAGAATTAGAACCAGCCAGCAGCCACCTGGGTTGATAGCGAGATGCTGAGTCACAGAACATACACTCAGTATGTCCACGCTGCCTAAGGACAGGATTAGCTTCAGAGAAAAGAGCAGAAAAAAGAGACTCTAAGCAGAGGTCAAGTAATCCTAGGTAAGGGAGGGTAGAGTTGGGGATGCAGTCTGAATTGGAGAAGTCCATGTTCTGTACTCCTTTGTGTCCTCATCATCTTTCTGGTACTTTTGACAATGAGTCAGAAACAAACTAAGTACTCCTGATATGTTTTTAATGCTTAGTAATCTTGAATGAAATTGGTGGCCCTACCCTTAGGAGAACTCAGGCTTTTTGTTTCCCTTTTAACATCTGCACATGGGCATGCATAGAGCAGCATTGTTTTAAGTGTTTCCTTCCTCTCTGAGATACTTGGTGCTCAGAAGGTCTGAATTGGATCCTTCCACTAGGCAAGGGGCCACTAAGGCCATCCAGACAGCATCTGGATAGGTCCATGGTGAAAGCACTACCAAGGCAGGGTCCAAGTCTATTTTGCTCCCCACTGTTTTCCACCTGCCTCATAGTAGTTGTGTAATAAATACTGGCCAACAGATTGAACCAGAAATGTCATCCCTGACCACTCCTTGTAAGACTGTGGGTTTTAGATTAGTAACTGGGAGACTAGACTCCTAAAATCGGGAGAGTTGATGGAAGAAAATTCATGATTTGGAAATTAGTTCTGGTTCAGATATTGGAACCAGAGTGGTTCAGATAGTTCCTCTTAGAAATGGGGAAAATAAAATGTCATCTCTTGAAGTTTATTGTTAAGTTCAAATAAGACAACATATCTGAAAAAGTGTTTGAGATCTATAATATTCTATGTAAATGTTGCTTATACTATCAGTGATATTTCTTGTTAGTGTTCTGTACCTAATTGTGTACAGCTGAAAAATAGTAGATGTAATCTAGAGGAAGCCAGGCAGAGGGTAAGGGGGAGGGTAAGCCAGGGTAGTGTGCTTTGGGGAGGGGACTGGTCACTGGGAGGAGTGTAAGTGCTAAGCTGGAGGGGACAGCAGAGTGACAGGGTGCAGACTCAGAACAAATTGGCCTTTCCTGGGAAGAGAGAGAAAATTATTATCTTTAGGATAAAGTAAATTATTATCTTTAGGATAAAGATAAACTATTATCTTTAGGATAATTCTTTTTTTTTTAAGATTTTACTTATTTATTTGAGAGAGAGAGAGAGAGAGAGCATGAGAGGGGGGAGGGTCAGAGGGAGAAGCAGACTCCCTGCTGAGCAGGGAGGCTGATGTAGGACTCGATCCCGGGACTCGATCCTGGGACTTGATCCCAGGACTCCAGGATCATGATCTGAGCTGAAGGCAATTGCTTAACCAACTGAGCCACCCAGGTGCCCCTCTTTAGGATAATTCTTATTGGAGTGTGTAGTTTTCTATGTAGCTACTGTAACAAATTACTCTTAACTTAGCTTAAAACAACACAAAATTTTATTTCACTGTTCTGTATGTTAGAAAGCTGAAAAATCAAGATGTTGACAAGGCTGTGTTCCATCCTGGAGACTCCACAGAAGAATCCAGTTCCTTACCTTTTCCAGCTTCTAGAAACTGTGCACATTCCTTAGTGAGTGGCTCCCTCCCTCTTGTCTTCAGTGCCAACAAGGACGGGTGAGTGCTTCTTATGTTGCCATCTCTCTGGTTCTCTTTTGCTTCATTGTTCTATATTAAGGACCCCGTGATTACACTGGGCTCATTTGGATAATTGAGGATAATCTCTTTATTTTAAGGTTTTGGACTTCTGGCTTCCAGAACTGTGAAAGAATAAATTTCTGTTGTTTTAAGCCACCAAGTTTGTGGTAATTTGTTATAGCAGCCCTAGGAAACTAATATAGAAGTCCTATGAAATATCAATGAAATAGACCCCTTGGCAAGACTAATCACACAAAAAAAGAATGCATGAAAAAAATCATTAAGAAAGGAGAAATTATTTCAGGCATTAGAGATAAAATAATAAGTCTTATGCAATTGAAAATTTTATGAAAAATTTAAATGAAATAAGTACATTCTTCTAGAAACATACAAAATGTACAAGAATTAATTGACTAGACTCATCAATTATTGAGAAATTATAAGTGGTAGACAAAAACCTTCCCTTTCAAAAAATACCTGGCCCAAATGACTTTACGTTGAGTTCTACCAGACTTTCAAAATAGCTAATTCTCTTTTATGCAGATTGTTCCAGAAACCAGTAAACAAAAGGAAGAGGGTGACCTTCCAGCTCATTTTATAAGATTAGTGTAATACTGAGTGCAAAACCAGAATAAAAATAAGAAAACTATAAGTCCATTTTGTTTATGTACATAATCTTAAATATGTAAAATCTTAAGTAATGCAATTTTTAAATGAATCCAAGATAGCACTAAAAATAATACATCATGAGCAAGTGGGATTTGTCCCAGTAATGCAGATGTCACAAAACTTCATCAATATACTTCTTCACATTAATAAAAGAAAGGAGAATAATATTACATGGTAATTTTCATTGAAACAGAACAATCATTTTATAAAGTTTAATATCTGTCTACAGTGACCTCTGTTAGAGAACTAGGAACAGGGGATATTCTTAATTTGGTAAAAGCTATCTATACCCGAACCCTACACTAAATGAATAAACCTTAGATGTATTCCTTTTAAGATGAGAAGCAAGATTAGGATATCCATTGTCACCACAAATGTTAAACAGAGTATTGGAAATTCTGTCTAACACTATAAGAAAAGAAAAAGGTGGTAAAGGGATAGAAGGAAAAAAATATAAAACTTTCATTATTTAAAGAAGATAGGATCAGGGATGCCTGGGTGGCTCAGATGGTTAAGCGTCTGCCTTCGGCTCAGGTCATAATCCCAGGGTCTTGGGATCGAGCCCTGTATCGGGCTCCCTGCTTGGTGGGGAACCTGCTTCTCCCTCTCCCTCTACTGTTCCCCCTGCTTGTGCTCTCTTGCTCTCTCTATCAAATAAATAAATAAAATCTTTAAAAAAAAAGATAGGATCGTCTTGGAAAAAAGAATAGAATCAATTGACAAACTATTGGAACCAATCAGTGAGTTCAGCAGAGTGACTGGATACATGATCCACTTAAAAAATCAACAGCGTCTCTCTGGAATAGAATATAAATAACCAATAGAATAGACTAGAAATAACCAATCAGAATATGTAGTAATAAGATGTTATTCACTGTTGCAGCATGAACTCTAAAGCTCTAGGAATTAATTTATCTAAGAATACACAAAACTACCATGTGGAAGCCAAGTCTAATAAAGGGCATATAGATAATTAAAACAAGGGGAAAGAAATCCATCTTCTTGGATGGAATGAATAATGTTACAAAGATGTTATTTCCCACATTAATCTATAAATTTAATTCACTCTCAATTAAAATATATGTTGGATTTTTTGGAGTCACTGATAAATTTAGTCTCAAATTTGCATATAACGATAAAGATCAGGAAATAGGTAAGTCATATTTGAAAATAGAAAGTAAAAAGAGGGCATTTGTCTTATTAGAGATTAAGAATAACATCCATAGTAATAAAAACTGTGGTTTTGGTGCAAGAACAGGTAAAAGACCAATGGGAAAAACTAGATAGCTCAGAGGGAGACCTGTGTTTATGTAAGACCTTAATACAGGAAAATGGTGGTACTGAAAACTAATGGGAGAAAGGATAGAATGTTGGGAAGTATTGGGAACACTGGCTCGTTATTTTGAAGATTATAAAAAAATTGCTATCTAATATCATGTATAAAGGTGGATTATGGGCTTATCTGTGGTAACACATGAATCTATAAAGTTAAAAAAAACTGTAGGAGAATATCTATGAGCTAGAGAGGAAAGAACTTCTTAAATAAGACACTTCACCTTAAAAAAGGCAAAAATAAATTGCAGCATAATTATGAATTAAGCTAACAGGCATATGAAAGGCTGGGGGGTGATATTTGCAATGTGTAGCAGGTGAGGTACTAATAGGGGGAACCAGCAATGATCACTTTCACATCAGAAAGAGAAATCTATGAATCCCAATAGAAAAATGGGCAAGAAAGCCAAAAGGCTGATAAGCCCATGAGGAAATGCTCAAATCCATTGGTTATCAGAGAAATGGCAAAACAGACAATGAGATTTCACTTTACATTTGTTAGCCCAGCAAACATTAGAAAGAATAAAGACAACTCTTGCAAAGGGATGTGGCAACCTAGGGATCCTTGGGCACTGCTGGTTGGAATGTAAAACTGGTACGTGTAAAATAATAAACTCGTAAAACAGTTCTCAAAGAACAAACTGGCATGATTTAGTCAAGTGAATGACTATCCCATGGCCCTGCAATCCTGCTCCTAGATGGATATCCCAGAGAGATTGGTACCCAGGCAAATAAAAGCTTATGGAGGAGGATGTGTCTGCAGTGTCAATTGCAGTGATGGGGAGTTTGCAGCAACCTGCATGTACATCACTAGGCTGGTAAACGTGATAGGAGAACACCATGGGTATAGCGCAGCTGTCTAGAAATGACTTACTAGAATTACTTATAGCCACGCTGGTAGATTTTAAAAACATAATCTGAGTGAAAAAGTGAGAAAACGAATGAGATCTGTAACACAAGATGTTTTATATAAATTAAAAATGCAACAGAAATGGTGATCACTTCATGACATGTACATAGATCAATACGTCACATTGTACACCTCAAAAATAATTTAAAAATGCAATGAAATAAGGATATCCATACACAAAGTTGAACACTAAGTATATTAGAATGGAGGAGGGCAGCAGTGGGGAGTGGGTATAAATATTCACGAGTGAGTGAGGAAGCAAACAAATAAAAGAAGAAGGGGCCCAGTGTTGGCAATATGCCACGAACTGGGGTATGTGGTTAATTCAATGCTTTGCATCTGAAGTCTATGAATAAGAAAAAGAATATCAAGTCTTAAATAAAACTCAGAGATTTCTCTTCCTTTCTACTCGTCAGAGCGTGAACCCATCAGGAGCACAGATGCTAGGTCATCCGCTAAAATAGTGCCAGTAAATGGAGTCCGCTGTCTCCCAAATTGTGCCCCTTGTCCGTTTGCAATCCAAATTGGGTAAGTCCATACCTCTTGGATTGAAATGCAAGAGCCAAGCATTCTATTAAGCCTGGCAGTACTAGCATCCTGTCAGCTGGCTTTTCTCTTTGTTAATGATATTAGGTATGCTTTTCTTTCATGGATTGATGGATTGATTTATAATTCACTTAATAAAATTTCACCAAGTGCCAGGAGACAACCTAAACATTGCTAACACAGAAGAATCGGATACCGTGATAGCCCTTCTGATGTTTGAAAACAATGACCATGTCCCCAGGTTTCTTCTCTGGCTGTAATTCCTCCAGTTCCTTCCAACCCTTCCTTACCCAACAGGACTTGGTATTAAGTCATCCCACCATCTACAGTCACCTTTTTAAGCTTCTGGCTGGCATGGCTAAAGCTCCCTGTTCCTTTTAGAATGTAAGATCCTGGGGGTCGTTTATAAAATTCTAGGCCATTGGAGATGGAAGTGATCTTAGAACTTACCCATTTTGTAAGTTTCCAAACTGCTTCTCTGGGGACTCAGAGGCCACCCCAAGAGGGATTGGGAAGCTGAGGGGAAGGCCGAATGGGAGGTTCTCTGGGTCTCTTTCTCTAATCAGAGCAATTCGGCTATTAATGTGGTTTTACAGATTGAAATACTGCATAAGAAATATTATGAAGATGTAGTTGAAAACAGTGTACTCATTTATGTAGGGAAAACTTGAGGCCCAGAGAACAAGTGATTTATCCAATACCACAGTCTCCCTTACCACTCTCCTGTGTTAGCTCATGGCCCGTGCTCTTCTGAAGGTGTTCAGAGGTCAGGGTGAGGCCATAGAATCTGGAGCCTTCTCAGCAGGCCTGGCTTTGGGGAAAACCAGGGGCCAGGCTGGGTCTCCCTGACAGCATCAGATTAGCTACATCTGTTTCGTTCCAAGTGCAGAACTTCTTTCCTTGGGGTCTTACCTGCCAGTAACAAATCTTTCCTGTGTTAAATAAACGGAGAAGGAGAAACAGAGGAGTGTGGAGACCATGGCATTGGAAGCTTAGGTGGTATATGACCTGATTTGTGGTTTCAGCTGTGCTGAGCCTCCGATTTTGTCCTTGTAAAAAGAGATGTAGGATGTCATACAACATAATTTCTTAGTTTCTAATGCTCCAGGGTTTGTAGGACTTGGGCATAGCCATGGGGTGGAATATAACAGCTACTTACTCAGGAAAGGGCTGGTGACCTCCAGGGTGGCCATTCAAGAGTCCAGGCATCTTCTCCTCAGCCTCACTGGCCTTGGTGATTAGTGGGGACATGCGGACTGGGGAGATAGAGCTCTCATATCAAGCGAGGAAGGACAAGATCTGGGCTTGGTGTGGGAGCTGACAGGACTCACTACACCCTGAATGTTGTGTGTGTGATTGTCGTCTCAGACACTTCTCTTCCTTTAGAGAAGTAATCTTACAGTGTAGCCTCAGGCATCTGGAACCCAAGGCCTTCTCCCATCCCCAGCTACCATCACTGGCCTTGCCGACTTACTCAAATGATGAGGAAGGATGAAGAACTGGAAGGAGGTGATTGCCTTTCACATAAATCATCCCAAGGAGGCAGACAGTTTTTCCATCCACTGCTCCTGGGGGAGCTCATTAAGAAGAAAGCCTTGGGGAGAACAGTAGAGACTAAGGAATCTCTGCCTTACCGGGTGACAAGTTTCTTTGAATCTCACATAATTAGTGGCTGTTACCATTGTGATTTTGAGGAGATTGAGGTATGTAAATAGAGAAGGCTTGGACCTGGGGTCATCCCTGGGATGCTGGGGAGTGATGTGTGGTGCTGTGGAAAGGATCCTAAGAGTGAAGATCCTTGGGTTCTAGTCAGCCAGTGAGTAGTTGTGATTTGGAGCAAACTCTCAGCCTCTCTGAATTTTAGGTTTGTCATCTAGATTTTAGTACCTGTATGGCAGAGCGGGTTGCCTAGAGAATTAAATAAACTCAAGAATATATTCATATAATAATAATATAATAATAAATTTATCAAACGCTTATGTAACATTTTATGTGTCTTCTTTTTTTTAACTTTATTTTATTATGTTATGTTAGTCACCATACAGTACATCATTAGTTTTTGATGTGGTGATCCACGATTCATTGTTTTCATATAACATCCAGTGCTCCATGCAGTACCCTCCTTAATACCCATCACTGGGCTAACCCATCCCCCCACCCCCCTCCCCTCTAACACCCCCAGTTTGTTTCTCAGCGTCCATCGTCTCTCATGGTTTGTCTCCCCCTCTGATTCCCCCCCGCCTTCATTTTTCCCTTCCTTCTCCTGATGTCCTCCCTGCTATTCCTTGTGTTCCACAAATAAGTGAAACCACATGATAATTGACTTTCTCTGCTTGACTTCTTTCACTTAGCATAATCTCCTCCAGTCCCATCCATGTTGACGTAAAAGTTGGGTATTCATCCTTTCTGGTGACCGAGTAATAGTCCATTGTATATATGGACCACATCTTCTTTATCCAGTCATCTATTGAAGGGCATCTCGGGGGGTGTCTGGGTGGCTTATTCGTTAAACGTCTGCCTTCGGCTCAGGTCATGGTCTCAGGGTCCTGGGATCGAGCCCCGCATCGGGCTCCCTGCTCCGCGGGAAGCCTGCTTCTCCCTCTCCCACTCACCCTGCTTGTGTTCCCTCTCTCGCTGTCTCTCTCTGTCAAATAAATAAATAAAATCTTAAAAAAAAAAAAAAAGAAAAGGGGATCTCGGCTCTCTCTCCACAGTTTGGCTATTGCAGACATTGCTGCTATGAACATTGGGGGTGCATATGGCCCTTCTTTTCACTACATCTGTGTCTTTGGGGTAAATACCCAGGAGTGAAATTGCTGGGTCCTGGGGTAGCTCTATTTTTAATTTTTTGAGGCACCTCCACGCTGTTTTCCAAAGTGGCAGTACCAACTTGCATTCCCACCAACAGTTTAAGAGGGTTCCCCTTTCTCCACAACCTCTCCAACATTTATTGCTTCTTGCCTTGTCAATTTTTGCCGTTCTAACTGGTGTAAGGAGGTATCTCAATGTGGTTTTGATTTGACTTTCCCTGATGGCTAATGATGATGAACATTTTTTCATGTGTCTGTTAGCCATTTGTATGTCTTCAGAGAAGTGTCTGTTCATGTCTTCTGCCCACTTTTTGCCTTGATTGTTTGTTTTTTGGGTGTTGAGTTTGGGAAATTCTTTATAGATCTTGGATACCAGCCCTTTATCTGTAGTGTCATTTGCAAATATCTTCTCCCATTCTGTGGGTTGCTTCTTTGTTTTGTTGACTGTTGCCTTTGCTGTGCAGAAGCTTTTTATCTTGATGAAGTCCCAAAAGTTCATTTTTGCTTTTGTTTCGCTAACCTTTGGAGATGTATTTTGAAAGAAGTTGTTGTGGCCAATGTCAAAGAGGTTACTGCCTATGTTCTCCTCTAGGATTTTGATGGATTCCTGTGTCGCATTGAGGTCTTTCATCCATTGAGAGTTTATCTTTGTGTATGGTGTAAGAGAATGGTCGAGTTTCATTCTTCTGCATGTGGCTGTCCAATTTTCCCAGCACCATTTATTGAAGAGACTGTCTTTTTTCCATTGCATGTTTTTTCCTGCTTTGTCAAAGATTATTTGACCATAGAGTTGAGGGTCCATATCTGGGCTCTCTATTCTGTTCCATTGGTCTATATGTCTGTTTTTGTGCCAGTACCATGCTGTCTTGGTGATCACTGCTTTGTAATATAGCTTGAAATCGGGCAGCGTGATGCCCCCAGCTTTGTTTTTCTCTTACAACATTTCCTTGGCAGTTCGGGGTCTTTTCTGATTCCATACAAATTTTAGGATTGTTTGTTCTAGCACTTTGAAAAATGTCATTGGAATTTTGATCGGTATGGCATTGAAGGTGGAGATTGCTCTGGGTAGCATAGACATTTTAACCATGTTTTAAAAAAATTTTTTTATTGTTATGTTAATCACCATACATTACATCATTAGTTTTTGATGTAGTGTTCCATGATTCATTGTTTGTGTATAACACCAGTGCTCCATGCAGAATGTGCCCTCTTTAATACCCATCACCGGGCTAACCCATCCTCCCACACCCCCCTAGAACCCTCAATTTGTTTTTCAGAGTCCATCGTTTCTCATGGTTCATCTCCCCCTCCCGATTTCCCACCCTTCATTCTTCCCCTCCTGCTATCTTCTTTTTTTTTTTTAACATATAATGTATTATTTGTTTCATAGGTACAGATCTGTGATTCAACAGTTTCGCACAATTCACAGCACTCATCATAGCACATACCCTCCCCAATGTCTCTCACCCGGCCACCCCATCCCTCCCACCCCCCACCAGTCCAGCAACCCTCAGTTTGTTTCCTGAGATTAAGAATTCCTCATATCAGTGAGGTTATATGATACATGTCTTTCTCTGATTGACTTATTTCGCTCAGCATAACACCCTCCAGTTCCATCCATGTCATTGCAAATGGCAAGATCTCATTCCTTTTGATGGCTGCATAATATTCCATGTGTGTGTATGTGTGTGTGTGTGTGTGTGTGTGTGTGTGTATACACATATACCACATCTTCTTTATCCATTCATCTGTCGATAGACATCTTGGCTCTTTCCACAGTTTGGCTGTTGTGGACATTGCTGCTGTAAACATCGGGGTGCACATACCCCTTCGGATCCTGACATTTGTACCTTTGGGGTAAATACCCAGTAGTGCAATTGCTGGGTCATATGGTAGCTCTATTTTCAACTTTTTGAGGAACCTCCATACTGTTTTCCAGAGGGGTTGCACGAGCTTGCATTCCCACCAACAGTGTAGGAGGGTTCCCCTTTCTCCACATCCCCGCCAACATCTGTCGTTCCCTGACTTGTTAATTTTAGCCATTCTGACGGGTGTGAGGTGGTATCTCATTGAGGTTTTGATTTGGATTTCCCTGATGCTGAGCGATGTTGAGCACTTTTTCATGTGCCTGTTGGCCATTTGGATGTCTTCTTTGGAAAAATGTCTGTTCATGTCTTCTGCCCATTTCTTGATTGGATTATTTGTTCTTTGGGTGTTGAGTTTGATAAGTTCTTTATAGATTTTGGATACTAGCCCTTTATCTGATATGTCATTTGCAAATATCCTCTCCCATTCTGTCGGTTGTCTTTTGGTTTTGTTGACTGTTTCTTTTACTCTGCAAAAGCTTTTTATCTTGATGAAGTCCCAATAGTTCATTTTTGCCCTTGCTTCCCTTGCCTTTGGCGATGTTTCTCGGAAGAAGTTGCTGTGGCTGAGGTCGAAGAGGTTGCTGCCTGTGTTCTCCTTTAGGATTTTGATGGACTCCTGTCTCACGTTTAGGTCTTTCAACCATTTGGAGTCTATTTTTGTGTGTGGTGTAAGGAAATGGTCCAGTTTCATTCTTCTGCATGTGGCTGTCCAATTTTCCCAACACCATTTGTTGAAGAGACTGTCTTTTTTCCACTGGACATTCTTTCCTGCTTTGTCGAAGATGAGTTGACCATAGAGTTGAGGGTCCATTTCTGGGCTCTCTATTCTGTTCCATTGATCTATGGGTCTGTTTTTGTGCCAGTACCATACTGTCTTGATGATGACAGCTTTGTAATAGAGCTGGAAGTCCGGAATTGTGATGCCGCCAGCTTTGCTTTTCTTTTTCAAGATTCCTCTGGCTATTCGGGGTCTCTTCTGGTTCCATACAAATTTTAGGATTATTTGTTCCATTTCTTTGAAAAAAGTGGATGGTATTTGGATAGGGATTGCATTGAATGTGTAGATTGCTCTAGGTAGCATTGACATCTTCGCAATGTTTGTTCTTCCAATCCATGAGCATGGAATGTTCTTCCATTTCTTTGTGTCTTCCTCAATTTCTTTCATGAGTACTTTATAGTTTTCTGAGAGCAGATCCTTTGCCCCTTTGGTTAGATTTATTCCTAGGTATCTTATGGTTTTGGGTGCAATTGTAAATGGGATCGACTCCTTAATTTCTCTTTCTTCTGTCTTGTTGTTGGTGTATAGGAATGCCACTGATTTCTGTGCATTGATTTTATATCCTGCCACTTGGCTGAATTCCTGTATGAGTTCTAGCAGTTTTGGGGTAGAGTCTTTTGGGTTTTCCACATACAGTATCATATCATCTGCGAAGAGTGAGAGTTTGACTTCTTCTTTGCCGATTTGGATGCCTTTGATTTCTTTCTTTTTTTTAAATTATTTATTTATTTATTTTTTTAAAGATTTTATTTGTTTATTTGAGAGAGAGAGAGAATGAGAGATAGAGAGCACGAGAGGGAAGAGGGTCAGAGGGAGGAGCAGACTCCCTGCTGAGCAGGGAGCCCGATGTGGGACTTGATCCCGGGACTCCAGGATCATGACCTGAGCCGAAGGCACTCACTTAACCAACTGAGCCACCCAGGCGCCCCGCCTTTGATTTCTTTTTGTTGTTTGATTGCTGTGGCTAGGACTTCTAATACTATGTTGAATAGCAGTGGTGATAGTGGACATCCCTGCCACGTTCCTGACCTTAGGGGGAATGCTCTCACTTTTTCCCCCATTGAGAATGATATTTGCTGTAGGTTTTTCATAGATGGCTTTTATGATATTGAGGTATGTACCCGCTATCCCTATACTCTGAAGAGTTTTGATCAAGAAAGGATGCTGTACTTTGTCAAATGCTTTTTCTGCATCTGTTGAGAGGATGATATGATTCTTGTTCTTTCTTTTATTAATGTATCACGTTGATTGACATTTTAACAATGTTTATTCTTCGAATCCATGAGCATGGAATGTTTTTCCATCTTTTTGTGTCTTCTTCAGTTTCTTTCATGAGTGTTCTGTAGTTCCTAGAGTATAGATCCCTTACCTCTTTGGTTAGGTTTATTCCGAGGTATCTTATGATTTTGGTGCTATTGTAAATGGAATCGTTTCTCTAATTTCTCTTTCTACATTTGCATTGTAGTGTATAAGAAAGCAACTGATTTCTGTGCATTGATTTTGTATCCTGCCACATTACTGAATTGCTATATGAGTTCTAGTAATTTGGGGGTGGAGTCTTTTGGGGTTTCCACATAAAGTATCATGTCATCCGTGAAAAGAAAGAATTTGACTTCTTTTTTGCCAATTTGAATACCTTTTATGTCTTTTTGTTGTCTGATTGCTGTTGCTAGGACTTCTAGTACTATGTTGAACAATAGTGGCAAGAGTGGGCATCCTTGATGTGTTCCTGGTCTTAAGGGAAAGGCTCTCAGCTTTTCGCTATTGAGGATGATATTCGCTGTGGGTTTTTCATAGATGGATTTTATGAACTTGAGGAATGTTCCCTCTATCCCTATACTCTGAAGAGTTTTAGTCAGGAAAGGATGCTGTATTTTGTCAAATGCTTTTTCTGCATCAATTGAGAGGACCATATGGTTCTTCTCCCTCCTCTTATTAATGTGTTCTCACACTGATTGATTTGCGAATGTTGAACCACTCTTGCATCCCGGGGATAAATCCCACTTGGTCGTGGTGGATGATCCTTTTAATGTATTGTTGGATCCTATTAGCTAGGATTTTGTTGAGGATTTTGGAATCTATATTCATCAGGGATATCGGTCTGAAATTCTCCTTTTTGATGGGGTCTTTGCCTGGTTTGGGGGTTAAGGTAATGCTGGCCTCAAAGAATGAGTCTGGAAGCTTTACTTCTGTTTCTATTTTTTGAAACAGCTTCAGGAGAATAGGTATTATTTCTTCTTTGAATGTTTGGTAGAATTCCCCAGGGAATCCATCAGGCCCTGGACTCTTGTTTTTTGGGAGGTTTTTGATCACTGCTTCAATCTCGTTACTGGTTATTGGCCTATTCAGGTTGTCAATTTCTTCCTGTTTCGGTCTTGGCAGTTTATAGGTTTCCAGGAAGGCATCCGTTTCATCCAGATTGTTCAGTTTATTGGCATATAGTTGTTGATAATAATTTCTAATAATTATTTCTATTTCCTTAGTGTTAGTTGTGATCTCTCCCCTTTCATTCATAATTTTATTAATTTGGGTCCTTTCTCTTTTCTTTTGGATAAGTCAGTTTATTCGTCTTATTAAGCTGGTTCTTTTGAAGAACCAGCTTCTAGTTTCGTTGATCCGATCTACTGAGTTTCTGGTTTCTGATTCATTGATCTCTGCTCTAATCTTAATTTTTTCTCTTCTAATGCGTGTCTTTGGCATCGTCTGTTGCTTTTTCTCTACTTCTTAAGGTGTGAAGTTAGTTGGTGAATTCGGGATTTTTCTATTTTTTTGAGTGACGCTTGGATGACTATGTATTTCCCCTTTAGGACTGCCTTTGCAGTATCCCATAGGTTTTGGATTCATGTGTATGTAGCTCTTCAAGTGCAGTGTTCTTTCTTTTGCAGATGAGGGAAATGAGGCTCAGTCTTATTAAATAACTTGCCCAAAGTCCCATAACTAGGAAGTACTGCAGCTAAGTTCAGATTCAAGGTTGTCTCACTCCTATATTCCACACATATTCTACTTTGTTATGTGAAGACTACAGCTAGGAATGTCTTTGATGGCTTCCTCTCATTTTCTCCTCCAAGGTGCCAGGCCATCTTCAAATGTTCTACAGATTTATCTACTTCCACCCCCTCCCCTTTCTGGTAATCCTGAGCAAGCTCTTTCTCCACTTTTGAAATGGCTCATTGAGGGGTAGGGCCGTGTTTTCTTTTTAGTTCACCGATGCATCCCCTCAGCATCTAGCACAGTCTGGCCCATAGTAGGCATTCAAAACCGTTTGTTAAAATAATAAATAATATACCAGGCACAGTATTTCTTTTTAAAATTTTTGGGAAGAATTTAAAAAGTAATTCCAAACCAGAATAAATTCTTGTTGCTGTGCTACCAAAACAATAATTATATTTATAAAGTGTTTTAAGACTTCAGATAAAGGAATTTATTATGTCCAGAAACAGCAAACAGAGGGACTTAAAGAGGGACGCCTACCATATCTGATGTAATGCAGCCATTGTATCAATCAGCTTCTCATGATGAGAAAGTCAGAAAATACTCTGAAAGTGGTTTTGTCTTTTTTAATTTTTATTTTATTTTAATTTTTTTATTATGTTCAATTAGCCAACATATAGTATATCATTAGATTTTGATGTAGTGTATAACGATTCATTAATTGGCTTTGTCTTTAGTTATGTTTCCCCTTTGATTAAAACCTTCAGTTCATTTACTAATTCAATACTATATTAGATGCTAGAAATAAAGAAATCAGTCACACCAAGTGAGTCCTTATTCGTACATTCTAGTGGAGAGAGAGACATGTCATTACAACATGGAGTGGTCAGGCTTATACAATAGGAGTATGTAGGAGTCTTAAGAGTAGGGAAGAATGAGCATTGAATTCATAGTCGGGTGAGGCTGGGGGTTGAGAAAAGCATTTCGAGTAGAAATGACACTTGAGCTGATTCTTGAAAGTGTAAGTGAAAGATGGCCAAAGAGTCAATGGTGGAAGAACATTGAAGGCAGAGGGACCCAGGCAGACATACTATGTCTGGGGATCTGAAAATAGCTATGTGACTCAAATTTAGAGTGAATGTGTTGGAGTGACCAGAGATGAGGCTGGAATGTTAGGCTTGCTACACTTACTGAAAATAATTCAAACTCTTTAGCTTGCCATTCGTAGCTTTCCATGAGCTAGTCCTATTCCTGTTTTTTGTCACCTATCAGTACTTCCTGAGGCCATAGCCATTCTTGGCTTCTTGCCGTTCTTAGCACCCGATTGCCATGTGGATTTGCATGTGCCATTCGCTTGGCACTTATCTACCTAGCCTCTCCATCTTTGCTTGCCTGGAAAATTTTGTCTTCCAAGTCTAGCCTTCCTCTGCTGTGAAAGCTTACTATATTTACTCAAAGATATGACTCATTTGGTACTTCCTTTGATTCATATAGTGCTGGCTTTTCCACAGTCATATGGAGACTCCCTTTCTATCTGGTATGCTTTTATTTGTGTTCTTGCTGCATTTTCCTTGATAGATTACCAACTCTTTGAGAGCAGGACACATCAGAATGGTGTGAAGCAGACACCATAGTTTCATTTACCCAGTACCCGATCCAGTCTCCCTTCTCCTTGCCTACCTTTAGAATATTGGCTGTAAAAATTATACATTAGATTTTCAGCCACTATTTCAGCTGGAGGAGTCAGTCTCAGGCAGTGAGAAGATGTAACGTAAGTCATACATTGCTATCCTTTCCCTGTATTTCTCTTTTTTACTACCTTTAACTATTTTAGTTGGAGCTGAAGTAGCCATCATAAGAAGAGTCAAGAGATTGAGTCATGTATCATCTCTGATATCGCTGAGGCATGGACCTAATGCTAGCAACCATCTCCTCTGATCTCTTGGGGGGGTAGGATATAAACACCCCCCTCCCAATTGATTAAGTCACTGTGGTCATGTTTTCCATTACTTTCAGCCAAATGTGAATCCCAATTATACAGAGCACCTTGTGAGAAACTCAGAGAGTCGTAGAGAGATGGCTCTAGAGAGGAGACAAATACTTGAGCAGAGTCCATGCTTGGATGGACAAGCAGGGTGTGATAATGGGAGGCTATCAGGGCAGATAAAGTATTTGGAGGTGACAGGTAATGGGTCACAATTCAGGCAAGTGGTATTCTTAGGAAGGTCTAATAACAGGGAGACTATGAATAGGCTACACGTTTTGGCTCCTTTTTTCCCCTTAGTGAATCCTGGCATATTCAGCCTTTGTTCTAGTCCAGAGTAGTAAAGCGTTCATATTGGGTGAGATCTTAAATGTCACTGGTCACTCTTTCAACAATTAATCTTCTCTCATATCATCCATCATTTGCTGGTAGACCCCTGTGTGAAAAGCTCACTTCTGCCCAGACCACCCTGTCCATCTTAAGGCAGCACCGAGACTTGTTCAGGTGCCTGAGATTGTTCTAGCCTTATTCTCTTCCTTGTACCCTGTGATGATGGGTACTGGGCTCCTCACCCTTTGTAAACATTCTTCTTCTCCTAGTTTTGCAGGACCAGCTGCTCTAGTCTCCCTTTGACCTCTCACTCATCTGGTTTACAGCTTACTTGCCAAGCAGAATGATAGAGACGTCTAGAGTCTAATGAATACTTCAGCATTTATGAACTAAAGTTTTTAATCATTTGTCAGGTATTCTAATTTACCTCAACTCAGAAAAATAATTTCAAACAATACTTATTTCTCAGTTTTATTGAGGTATAATTGACAAATACAATTCATATATATTTGAGGTATACTACTTGATGTTTTGATATATGTATGCATTGTGAAATGATTGCCACAATCAAGCTAATTGACATACACATCACCTCACATAGTTACCATTTTTGTGTGTGTGGTGAGAACACTTAAGATCTACCCTCTTAGCAAATTTCAGATGTACAATACAGTATTGTTAACTGTAGTCAGTGTGCTCTATGTTAGATTTCAAGAATTTATTCATGTTGCATAACTGAAACTTTATACCTTTTGACCTGCTTTGCACAATTCTTACAGTTGCGACATTACCAGTCAAGGCGCATCTAATGATTATCAAGCACATGTTATTTACTCAGTGTCAGTAATGGGCCAGGCCGAAAAGTGATGCACATTTTTCCCACCCACATTCCTTTGGCGGGAACTCAGTTCCTTGGCCATATTTAACTCTAAGAAAGCCTGGGAAATGTGGGATAGCTCTGTTCACAGGGGGAAATGGCCAAGGATTTTGACTGTCATTTGAGTAATATCTGAATTTAGAAAGAGAGCAGAAGTGTTGATATGTGTGAATATCTGAGGGAAAAGCATTTCAGACAGCAGAAATGGTGAATTCAAAGGGCCTGAGATGGAAGCCATCCATGTTTATTTAAGGAACACCAGAGATCAGTATTTCTGGAGGGAAATAGGTAAAGAAGGGGCCAAAAGAAGTATCCAGAATCTATAAAGAATGTATCAAACTCAACACCCCAAAAATAAAAAATCCAGTCAAGAAATGGGCAGAGAGGACATGAACGGACATTTCTCGAAAGAAGACATACAGATGGCTAACAGACACATGAAAAAATGCTCAGTGTCACTCATCATCAGGGAAATATAAGTCTAAACTCAATGAGATACCACTTCACACCAGTCAGAATGGCTGAAATTAACAACTCAGTAAACAACAGGTGTTGGCAAGGATGCAGAGAAAGGGTAACCCTCTTACATTCCTGATGGGAATGCAAACTGGTGCAGCCACTCTGGAAAACAGTATGGAGCTACCATACTGTTAGAGCTACCCTATGATCCAACAATTACACTACTAGGTATTTATCCAAAGGATACAAACATACTGATTTGAAGGGGCACATGCATCCCAATGTTTATAGCAGCAGTGTTCATAATAGCCAAAATATGGAAAGGGCCCAGATGGCCATCGACTGATTAATGGATAAAGAAGATGTGGTATATATACACAGTGGAATATTACTCAGACATCAAAAAGAATGAAATCTTGCTATTTGCAACAATATGGATGGAAGTAGAGTGTATTATGCTAAGTGAAATATGTCAGTCAGAGAAAGACAAACACCATATGATTTCGCTCATGTGGAATTTAAGAAACAAAACAGCTGAACGTGGGGGAAGGGAAGGAAAAATAAAATAAGATAAAAACAGAGAGGGAGGCAAACCATAAGAGACTCTTAACTATAGGAAATAAACAGGGTAGCTGGATGGGAGGTGGGTGGGAGTATGGGGTAATTGTGTGATGGGCATTAAGGAGGGCATTTGATGTAATGAGCACTGGGTGTTATATGCAGCTGATGAATCACTAAACTCTACCCCTGAAACTAATAATACACTGTATGTTAACTAACTTGAATTTAAATATAATTTAAAAAAATAATGAAGGGGCCAGCAGGGTGAGAAGGCAGAGAGATATGGGGGGGGTGCGGATCATGTAGAGTCTGGTAGGCTGTTACAAGGACTTGGTTCTTTCTCTGAGTGCATTGCGAAGCCATTGGGTCATTGCAGAGTTTTGAGCAGAGGAGGGATATGATCTAACTTATGTTTTTGTTTCCAAAGTTTTATGTGGAAAAATTTCAAATTCACATAAAAATGGAACACTTGTATATCTTTCACACAGATCCACCAGTTGTTAACCTTTTGGCACATTTCATTCCTTTCTATTGCCAATTTATTTTTTGCCAAGCTATTGAGAGTAAGTTTCCCCTTTAGGTACGTCAGCAGGCATCTCCCATGAACCAAAAAACAATTGTAACCAAGAAAGTGAACACAAATTCTACATGTCATCCAATATGCAGGGGTCCAGGTTTTCCAATCTGGACTCTGGTCAAGGTGAATGCATTGCATTGGAGTGTTTCTTTTGTCTCTTCTTTTTTTTTTTTTTTTTCAAAGATTTTATTTATTTATTTGACAGAGAGAGACACAGCGAGAGAGGGAACACAAGCAGGGGGAGTGGGAGAGGGAGAAGCAGGCTTCCCATGGAACAGGGAACCCGATGTGGGGCTCGATCCCAGGACCCTGGGATCATGACCTGAGCCGAAGGCAGATGCTTAACGACTGAGCCACCCAGGCGCCCCTCTTTTGTCTCTTCTAATAAGGGGAAAACATCCCTACTTATGTTTGTTTGTTTTTCCCCCGCCATTGTCTCTTCTTAAAGAGTCTAGGCCAGTTGCCTTGCAGAATGTTGTACATTCTCTAATTGTCTGATTCTTTGCACATGATTCAACTTAGGTTAAACATTTTTTAAAAGATTTTATTTATTTGAGAGAGAGAGAGAGAGAGAGAGAGAGAGAGCATGAGCAGGGGGAGAGGGAGAAGCAGACTCCCTGATGAGCAGGGAGCCTGATGTGGGGCTTGATCCCAGGACCCTGAGCTCATGACCTGAGCTGAACGTAGATGCTTAAGCGACTAGCCACCCAGGTGCCCCTAGGTTAAACATTTTTTGACCAGAATACTACACAGGAGATCTTGTGTGGCTCTTTGCTCCATCACATCAGTAGGAACCCAATGTTGGGCCCTCCTAGTGCTCATGTGAGTTTGCTTACTTTGTTAAGATGGTGACCAGCAGATCTGTCATTGTAAATGCAAAATTTCTCCTTTGTAAATTAGTAGGTAATCAGTGGGGTGAGATGTGAGACATTTTGATTACCCCCTTGTTCCCCCAGCAACCTTCTACTTCATGGTTTTAGCTTAGCTTTAGGTTAATGACTCTTGCCTGAATCAGTCATTTTGGGTATTTCACCCATATTACTTGTGAAGAAGCTAAAGTTCAGAGTGAAGTGACTTTCCTTAGATCAAACTGTTGGTAGCTGGTAGAGTTAGGATTTAAACTCAGAGCTGTTTAATCAGAGTCCATGCTCTTGAGTGCTGTATTAATTTCCTATTGCTGCTGTAACAAAATACCACAAACTTAGTGGCTTAAAAGAACTCAGATATAGTCCCTTGTAGTTTGAGAAGTCAGAAGTCTAAATTTATAGTGTTTGCAGGGCTGTGTTCCTTCTGGAGGCTTCTGTGGAGAGTCTGTTTCCTTGCCTTTTTCAGTTTCTAGAGATCACCTGTGTTCCTTGGATTGTGGCCCTTTCTCAGATCACCCCAATCGCTTGCTTCCATCCTCACATCTACTTCTCTCCCTGATCCTCCTGTATCCTTCTTATAAGGACTTTTGTGTTTACAGTGGGCCCACCTGCATAATCCACAATAATTGTCCCATCTCAAAATCCTTAACTTGATCACACCTGCAAAATCCCTTATGCCATATAAGTTAACATATTCATAGGTTCTGGGAATTAGGACTTAGATATCCTCAGAAGCCATTTTTCAGCCATTTTTCAGCCAACATTCATCAATGTTGGTGAATCCTCTTTTCACTTTCAGTTGGGTTTACTGTGAGATGGATTTGAGCTAAAACTTAATTGCATCTAAAATGCAATGATCACCTGAGCTTCAAAAGCCCCACTCTGGTCAACCACAGTGGTATTTTGGGTTTGCAGGAATTAGTGTCAGTTTAGAGACAGTGTCTAGTAATTTCCTACAATCTGGGTATTTCCTTTTACAATGCACAGTAAACCTGGCATATGGCTGTAGGTCCTGTGGGGAAACTTGGAAGATTTATAGTATAATTTTTTTTGGGGGGGGCCCTAGGACCATGAACTGGTTTAAGACTTGGAATTGGTGAGGAGCTATGATTTAAATTATGTTGTATGGTTTAAGTTAATCCTTGGTTTACCAGACCTTGAGGTTATTTGTTATACAAAACAAGTAAGACTTTGGTGGGCTGCTTATCGGTTTTAGTACTAGGGACACCATAATTAATTAGCTGCTGCCAATGACTCTATAGATTAATGCATTCTGATTTTTGATATCTCTTATCAGTGCTACCACCTGTTGACTCCTGTTCTGGAATCCCATCATTTCCATTGACTTCTGGGAGTCCATTTCAGCAGTGACACCCATCAATGCCATCTAGAGAACCTCTATGCCATTTCTCACTGTCTATAGAGAATATGCATTACAGAGACTTTCAAGGATATATGGTTTCCTTACCAGTGTGTTTCTCAAGGCTTTGGTAAAGGAAGTGTCCTCTAGACCCTGCAGTGTGATGTGTCTTTAAGAGGAGGTGATGCATATAAATACACTTAAGCATTCCTATGCCTCCATGCTTCCTCTACAGTACACCAAGGGGAGTCTCAGCTTAATGTATGCCACCATTGAGTCTGGGTTTCAGTTAACCATCTGAGAAAACTGTTAGAACCATTTTCAGCTATTTGAGCTAATGTAAGGAATCCATAATTTCTGGTTTGTGCAATGACATCAATAAATGTAGCCCAATGCAAAATCATTTCCTTTCTTCCCTTGTCTAATACCCTCAGAACCCATTCCTATAAATATTCCCTATTTTTCTGCTCAAGTAATAGGCATCTTGCTCTTTCATTGTGTATGGCGTCTCTCAGGGCAGACTTGGTAATTCTCCTGTTGGTTCTGCCATGATTTGAGTTTGATTATGGGTCTGGAGATAAGGAGTGGTGGTCAAAGTTGATCTTGAGAAGACTCAGCATTCCCCTGCAAGAGGACTTCCTCAGGAGGAATTATTCCAGCCTGTTATGGCAAGGGGCAGATAACTTCTCCAGAGAGAGGAGAAAGGACTGTGTATATGTGGCAAAGGAGGCTCAGACACATGGGGTTTCCAAGTACTCCGATTCATCACCGTCTACCAAAATTTTCTCAGTCCAATTTTCAGGAAATCATTCTCTCCCAAGAAATGCCCTGACTTTAACATAAATGACAAGGTTGTAAATATGATTTGCATTGTTTTATTTGTTTGTATGTGTGGATTTTCTTCTCATTTAAATTTCGTTAGTCACCATACGGACAATATTGGTTTCTGGAGTAGACTTCAGTGATTCATCACTTACACACAACACCCAGTGCTCATCACAAGTGCCCTCCTTAATCCCCATCACCCATCTAGTCCGTTGATTTGCATTGTAATTCAGTCACCTACAGGGTAAGATTCTTATTTTGCTTTTTATTAATCTCAATCCTGTGACAGAAAAAAGAAGGGATTTTTTTTTTCAGGGAAATCATCAAAGCTTTTAGCTTTCTACTCATGTCTTGAGCTTGAAATATAAAATGTTGAGCTTGTCATATTTCTCAAAGGTTTCTGCTATATTCTGAAGCAGCTAGTCCACTCCACTCTTTTTATGCTCTTTCTTTCTATTATTCTATTGCTAAGGCTGCTTGGTCTACCAAGTGATTGTAACAATGTCGATAATGATTCCATGGGTTAACTGTGTCCCATTTTCCACTAGCAAGGAGGCCATTACTACCTTCAGATCTAAGTAGATTGGATAACCAATTCCAGATTCTCATATTTAAGTTTCTGTTTCTTTGGAGCCATCTTTGGTACTGAAAATCATATCAACCCATTAGAAAAACATGCGACTCAGTGTTCCTGATATAATAAATAATGTAGAATTTGGGGCTTACGGAATTATTGAAAAAATGAGAGGAACATAGGGCAGAGAAGCTTTTGCTAGAGGTGAAAGAAACTGACACTGAAGACCTTGGCCAGAAGCACCTGTTAAAAATAAACTGAGTCATAGGAGTGAAATCATATGGTATTTGTCTTTCTCTGACTGACTTATTTTACTTAGCATTATACTGTCTAGCTCCATCCATGTCATTGCAAATGGCAAGATTTCATTCTTTTGGTGGCTGAGTAATATGCCCTTGGTAATTTATACACACCTTCTTTATCCATTCGTCTGTTGATGGACACTTGAGCTGTTTCCATAATTTCGCTATTATAGATAATGCTGCTATAAATACCAAGGTGCATGTATCCCTTTGAATCTGTATTTTTGTATTATTTGGATAAATACCTAGTAGTGCAATTGCTGGATCATAGGATAGTTATATTTTTAACTTTTTGAGGAATCTACATACTGATTTCCAGAGTGGCTGCACCTGTGTTATTAACTGGAATTTAAATAAAAACCTAAAAAAAATACATAAACTGAGACATTAAATTTTTGAATTTATTTGAGCAAAAATAAATTCAAATCAGGCAGCATCCAACCAGCAGATAGAAAGAAGCTCTGAGGAGCTGTACAAGATGAAAGACTTTTTACAGGCAGAAGGGAATGGGAACCAGGAAGTTATACTAGACAAAAAGGTGAAACTAATGTTACGTTGTATGTCAACTGTATTTCAAAAAAAGAAAGGAAAGAAAAAAGTGGGTCTGGGGGCAGCTGGGTGGCTCAGTCGTTGAGCGTCTGGCCTTTGGCTCAGGTCATGATCCCAGGGTCCTGGGATCGAGTCCTGCATTGGGTTCCCTGCTTGGCGGGAAGCCTGCTTCTCCCTCTCCCATTCCCCCTGCTTGTGTTCTCTCTCTTGCTGTGTCTCTCTCTGTCAAATAAATAAATAAAGTCTTTAAAAAAAAAAAAAGAAAAAAATGGGTCGGTTATTGCAAAGGCTTTCCTTTCGGGGATGGTAGGGGTCTATCCTGGTGTATTACCTAACTAGTGCTGATCAGGTGATTCCTGGTTGACTGGTGTAAGATTCCGTTTCTGGGGAGCCAAAATTGTAATTAAGTTAAACCCCAATTTGGTGACACAGGGCTTAGAATAGATGACTCCATTTTGGGCCTGTTGTCTTGCTTTTGACATTCCAAAGCAGATGGTTCTCAAAGGCTTGTCTGGAAGATTCCTTAACTCTTGAGAATCTCTGATAAGTTCCCACCAAGTGTCTCAGTCTGCAGTTGCAAAGCAGGTGGTTTTATGAGTTTTTTCAGGAGCTATTATAAATTCTTAGTATGTCCACACATTTAGCTGCATCTGTCTCCAGGGAATAGTCTTCCATTTCACTGCGGTGTCCCAAATATCATACAAGCTCCTTTATTTGTAAACTTTATCCCAGAACCATAGAGAGAAAGGAATTCTGGGAAATGTAATTCTAGAGTGGTGGTAAAGTTGATAACAGTCAATCCAACACACTATGTAAATGAATAAAATGATTGAACTTAAAATAACAGGAAGTTTTATTACTCCACAAAGTTGGGAGGATACAATAATTTGCTGTGAAATATTTACCACATCTTTATTTCATAGAAATAAATTTTTATGACAGTGATAATATGTATTTCAAGATTTCATTTTCTTCAGAAATGGTCACATGCCATGGTGAGGACTGGGTGTTATACGCAGCTAATAAATCATTGAACACTACATCAAAAGCTAATTATGTACTATACAGTGGCTGACTGAACATAATAAAAAAAAGGAAATGGTCACTAGGTTTGATGTTCTTGTGACATTGAAGGTCTTTTTTTTTTAAATTTTATTATGTTATGTTAGTCACCATACAGTACATATTAGTTTTTGATGTGGTGATCCACGATCCATTGTTTTCGTATAACACCCGGTGCTTCATGCAGTCCGTGCCCTCCTTAATACCCATCACCGGGCTAACCCATCCCCCCTCCCCCCTTCCCTCTAAAACCCTGTTTGTTTCTCAGAGTCCATAGTCTCTCCTGGTTCGTCTCCCCCTCCGCTTTCCCCCCTTTCATTTTTCCCTTCCTTCTCCTAATGTCCTCCCTGCTATTCCTTACGTTCCACAAATAAGTGAAACCATATGGTAATTGACTTTCTCTGCTTGACTTATTTCACTTTGCACAATCTCCTCCAGTCCCATCCGCGTTGCTGTAGAAGTTGGGTATTCATCCTTTCTGATGGCTGAGTAATAGTCCATTGTATATATGGACCACATCTTCTTTATCCAGTCATCTGTCGAAGGGCATCTCGGCTCTTTCCACAGTTTGGCTATTGCGGACATTGCTGCTATGAACGGTGGGGTGCATATGGCCCTTCTTTTCACTACATCTGTATCTTTGGGGTAAATACCCAGTAGTGCAATTGCTGGGTCATAGGGTAGCTCTATTTTTAAATTTTTGAGGAACCTCCACACTGTTTTCCAAAGTGGCTCTACCAACTTGCATTCCCACCAACAGTGTAAGAGGGTTCCCCTTTCTCCACAACCTCTCCAACATTTGTTGTTTCTTGCCCTGTCCATTTTTGCCATTCTAACTGGTGTAAGGTGGTATCTCAATGTGGTTTTGATTTGAATTTCCCTGATGGCTAATGATGATGAATGTTTTTTCATGTGTCTGTTAGCCATTTGTATGTCTTCTTCAGAGAAGTGTCTTTTCATATCTTCTGCCCACTTTTTGACGTGAGTATTTGTTTTTTGGGTGTTGAGTTTGGGAAATTCTTTATAGATCTTGGATACCAGCCCTTTATCTGTAGTGTCATTTGCAAATATCCTCTCCCATTCTGTGGGTTGCCTCTTTGTTTTGTTGACTGTTGCCTTTGCTGTGCAGAGCTTTTTATCTTGATGAAGTCCCAAAAGTTCATTTTTGCTTTTGTTTCACTAGCTTTTGGAGATGTATCTTGAAAGAAGTTGCTGTGGGCGATGTCAGAGAGGTTACTGCCTATGTTCTCCTCTAGGATTTTGATGGATTCCTGTCTCACATTGAGGTCTTTCATCCACTTTGAGTTTATCTTTGTGAATGGTATTAGAGAATGGTCGAGTTTCATTCTTCTGCATGTGGCTGTCCAGTTTTCCCAGCACCATTTATTGAAGAGACTGTCTTTTTTCCATTGCATGTTTTTTCCTGCTTTGTCAAAGATTATTTGACCATAGAGTTGAGGGTCCATATCTGGGCTCTCTATTCTGTTCCATTGGTCTATATGTCTGTTTTTGTGCCAGTACCATGCTGTCTTGGTGATCACTGCTTTGTAATATAGCTTGAAATCGGGCAACGTGATGCCCCCAGGTTTGTTTTTTTCTTTTTCAACATTTCCTTGGCGATTCGGGGTCTTTTCTGATTCCATACAAATTTTAGGATTGTTTGTTCTAGCACTTTGAAAAATGTCATTGGAATTTTGATCGGTATGGCATTGAAGATATAGATTGCTCTGGGTAGCATAGACATTTTAACAATGTTTATTCTTCCAATCCATGAGCATGGAATATTTTTCCGTCTTTTTGTGTCTCCGTCAGTTTCTTTCATGAGTGTTCTGTAGTTCCTAGAGTATAGATCCCTTACCTCTTTGGTTAGGTTTATTCAGAGGTATCTTATGGTTTTTGGTGCTATTGTAAGTGGAATCGATTCCCTAATTTCTCTTTCTACAGTTGCGTTGTTAGTGTATAAGAAAGCAACTGATTTCTGTGCATTGATTTTGTATCCTGCCACATTACTGAATTGCTATATGAGTTCTAGTAATTTGGGGGTGGAGTCTTTTGGGGTTTCCACATAAAGTATCATGTCATCCGCGAAAAGAGAGAATTTGACTTCTTCTTTGCCAATTTGAATACGTTTTATTTCTTTTTGTTGTCTGATTGCTGTTGCTAGGACTTCTAGTACTATGTTGAACAATAGTGGCGAGAGTGGGCATCCTTGACGTGTTCCTGATCTTAAGGGAAAGGCTCTCAGCTTTTCCCTATTGAGGATGATATTTGCTGTGGGTTTTTCATAGATGGATTTTATGAACTTGAGGAATGTTCCCTCTATCCCTATACTCTGAAGAGTTTTAATCAGGAAAGGATGTTGTATTTTGCCAAATGCTTTTTCTGCATCAATTGAGAGGACCATATGGTTCTTCTCCCTCCTCTTATTAATGTGTTCTCACACTGATTGATTTGCGAATATTGACCCACTCTTGCATCCAGGGATAAATCCCACTTGGTCGTGGTGGATGATCCTTTTAATGTATTGTTGGATCCTATTAGCTAGGATTTTGTTGAGGATTTTGGAATCCATATTCATCAGGGATATCGGTCTGAAATTCTCCTTTTTGATGGGGTCTTTGCCTGGTTTGGTGATTAAGGTAATGCTGGCCTCAAAGAATGAGTTTGGAAGTTTTCCTTCAGTTTCTATTTTTTGAAACAGCTTCAGGAGAATAGGTATTATTTCTTCTTTGAATGTTTGGTAGAATTCCCCTGGGAATCCATCAGGCCCTGGACTCTTGTTTTATGGGAGGTTTTTGATCACTGCTTCAATCTCGTTACTGGTTATTGGCCTATTCAGGTTGTCAATTTCTTCCTGTTTTGGTCTTGGCAGCTTATAGGTTTCCAGGAAGGCATCCGTTTCATCCAGATTGCTCAGTTTATTGGCATATAGTTGCTGATAATAATTTCTAATAATTGTTTCTATTTCCTTGGTGTTAGTCGTGATCTCTCCCCTTTCATTCATAATTTCATTAATTTGGGTCCTTTCCCTTTCCTTTGGATAAGTCTGGCCAGTGGTTTATCGATCTTATTAATTCTTTCAAAGAACCAACTTCTGGTTTCGTTGATCTGATCTACTGTGTTTCTGGTTTCTAATTCGTTGATTTCTGCTCTAATTTTAATTATTTCTCTTCTAATGCGTGTCTTAGGCATCGTTTGTTGCTTTTTCTCTAGTTCTTTAAGGTGTAGAGTTAGTTGGTGAATTTGGGATTTTTCTATTTCTTTGAGTGACGCTTGGATGGCTATGTATTTCCCCCTTAGGACTGCCTTTGCAGTATCCCATAGGTTTTGGACCAATGTGTTTTCGTTTTCATTGATTTCCATGAATTGTTTAAGTTCTTCTTTGATTTCCTGGTTGATCCAAGCATTCTTGAGCAAAGTGGTCTTTAGCTTCCAAGTGTTTGAATTTCTGCCAAATTTTTTCTTGTGATTGAGTTCCAGTTTTAAAGCATTGTGGTCTGAGAATATACAGGGAATAGTCTCAGTCTTTTGGTATTGGTTGAGACCTGATTTATGACCCAGTATGTGGTCTATTCTGGAGAAAGTTCCATGTGCGCTTGAGAAGAATGAGTATTCTGTTGTTTGAGGGTGGAATGTTCTGTAAATATCTATGAGGTCCATCTGGTCCAGTGTATCATTGAAAACTCTTGTTTCCTTGTTGATTTTCTGCTTAGATGATCTGTCCATTGCTGAGAGTGGAGTATTGAGGTCTCCTACAATTAATGTATTGTTATCAATATGACTCTTTATTTTGGTTAATAGTTGGCTTATGTAGATGGCTGCTCCCATGTTGGAGGCATAGATATTTACAATTGTTAGATCTTCTTGTTGGATAGACCCTTTAAGAATGATATAGTGTCCTTCTGTGTCTCTAATTACAGACTTTAGTTTGAAATCTAATTTGTCTGATGTAAGAATTGCTACCCCAGCTTTCTTTTGAGGTCCGCTGGCATGGAAGATGGATCTCCATCCCTGCACTTTCAGTCTGGATGTATCTTTAGGTTCCAAATGAGTCTCTTGTAGGCAGCATATGGATGGGTCCTGTCTTTTTATCCAATCTGCAACCCTGTGCCATTTTATGGGAGCATTTAGGCCATTCATGTTGAGAATGATTATTGAAAGATATGAATTAATTGTCATCATGTTGCCTGTGAAGACGTTGTTTTTACAGATTGTCCCTGTAAATTTCTGTTGTATATCACTCTTGGGGTCTTTCTCCTTTTATAGAACCCCCCTTAATATTTCTTGCAGGGCTGGCTTAGTGGTCACATATTCTTTCAGTTTCTGCTGGTCGTGGAAGCTTTGCGTCTCTCCATCCATTCTAAACGACAGCCTTGCCGGATAAAGTATTCTTGGCTGCATGCTCTTCTCATTTAGTACCCTGAATATGTCTTGCCAGGTCTCTGTGGGTAGGTCTGATGTTATTCTGATGTTCCTCCCTCTGTACGTAAGGAATCTCTTCCCCCTAACTGCCCTTAAGATGGTTTCCTTGGTTCTAAGATTTGCAAGTTTTACTGTTACATGCCAGGGTGTTGGCCTGTTTTCCTTGATTTTGGGAGGGGTCCTCTCTGCCTCTAGGATGCGAATGTTTGTTTCATTCCGCATATTAGGGAAGTTCTCCACTATAATTTGCTCAAATACATCTTCTAGTCCTCTCTCTCTCTCTCTCGGCTCCCTCCAGGATTCCAATTATTCTGACATTGGAACGCTTCATGATGTCACTTATTTCTCTGACTCTATTTTCATGGATTCTGAGTTGTTTTTCCCTGGCCTCCTCTTTTCCCTTTTTATCTATTATATTGTCTTCCAGGTCGCTTATTCGTTCTTCTGCCTCACTTACCCTAGCTGTTAGATTATCTAGATTGGATTGGATCTCATTTATAGCATTTTTAAGTTCTGCCAATTCAGCTTTCATTTCTGCCCTTAGAAACTCTATGTTGCCATTAATTGATTTCTCCATTCTAACCATTGTCTTCACAGTTGCTAGCCTGAATTCCATCTCCAACATCTTGGTTATATCTGCATCCATTTGTAAATCTGCAGCATAAGTCATAATCTCTGAGTCTTTTCTATTTTGGGGGTTCCTCCTCCAGTCATTCTGTTGATGGGTGTTTGAGGGAATGTATAGAGTCCAAATTATTGACCAGAACCCAAGCAAGATGCACCTGTTTTCTTGGGACCTTAGGGTTGCTGGCCTCTTGTTTTCCCAGCCTGTCTTCGGGGGGAGGAGCCTGCCGCACTGTTACTCAGGCAACCCTGTTTGGGCGGAGTTGCCCTGCCCCCCTGTGGTGGGGGATGGGCTCAGCGGGAATCAGTGTTTGGCGCTTTTGTTCTCTGGCAACTTTCCCTGGTGGCTTTCCGTGTCTCTTCTGCAAGTCAGAGCAGGAGAGACCGTTTCCCACCCTCTGCCTCAGAGCAGAGAGACCGCAGTCTGTTCTTCAGTGAGCTCTCCAGGCCACACCGTCTCCGTTTCTATCCGTGCTGCTATAAACTGCAGCGTCCTGGGTTGTGCGCCCCTCCGCAGTGCCCCCAGTCCTGCCTCCAGGTCGGCATGTCTCTGCCCTTTGTGCTTCTAAAACCGCCAGCTGCTCCCAGTTCGCATGCACGACCCCACCGCTCTGGGTTTCCGCCCCAGGGCTGCCCTAAAGTCCTTTCCCCACTGCTCCCTATCTGCAAGTCTGTGCCCTGTCCCCAGCACGCGAGGCTGTTGCTCACAGGCGGTATAGGATCCCCACGGCCAGGCACCCTCCTGTTGCCGTTTATCCTCCGATATCTGCCCAGGGAATCACGGCTCCCTGCTTCCTCCCTCAAAACCAACCGCCTGCGATATTCTGTTTGTAGAGATCCAGATCTTCTTACATCTCAGGCTGGTTTTGTGGGTGCTCAGAGTGGTCTGGTAGATATCCAGCTCAATTCCGGGGACCAGTTGAAATAGGGTCCCCTACTCCTCCGACATCTTTCCTTCCTCTCGACATTGAAGGTCTTTAGTGGATTTAAGTATTGTTTAAAATTTTGAAACAGTCGCAGAATTACAGAAAAATGCAATTATGGCACAAAACATTTAAGATTAAATTAGCAGCCTGATGACCTGTCTTCCTCTCTTAGTATGTGTTTCCTACAAAGACGTTCTCCTCCATAACCACAATAAAACCATTGAAATCAAGAAATCGGGAAATTAACATTAATACATTACCATATCTACCACATCAAGTTTCACTGCTTGATAATGTCTTCATAGCAGAAGGAATAATAAAAATATCCAGTTCAGAACCCTGTATTACATTTAACTTGTTTCCCTCAGTCTGGAATAATCCCGCAAACTTTCCTTGATTTTCATATGCTTGACATCTTTGAATATTATGGGGTACTTGTTTTCTAGAATGTCCCTCAATCTGGTTTATTTTTTGCTTCTTCATGACTAGATTCAGGCTATCCATTTTTTGGCAGGAATATCCTAGAAGTGACATTTTATTCTCTTCATTGCATCCTATCAGGTGGCACACGATTTTGAATTGTCCCATTACTGTTGATGTTCATTTTGATTACTTGATTAAAGTGGCATCTGACAGACTTCTCTGTGAAGTTACTTTTCCTCTTTGTTAGCAACAAATATTTTATGAAATGATGTAACTATCCCATTCTTCATCAAAATTCTTCTCATCTGTTCATTTACCTATATTGCTATGGAGTCATGTTTCTTATTCAGTGAGTTATATATAATTTAATACTTCTATGTCCTTTTGATATATTCCCACCATTCTCCAGGCACTTTCTTGCTTTCTATCACAAGATGTTCCAGGATCATCTTATTCTTTCTCTGCTTCAGTCCTGGAATCAGCTGTGTCTCCAAAAGCCAGGCTCCCAACAGGTTTGCCCTCTTCACTCTACTTGGACACACCAAATCACCCCTCCTTGAGGATACTCTCATCATCGGTTTTTGGATCTGACTCCCCTTTCTAGAATGTATTCCACACAGATGCCTGTTTTGTCACTAAAGGAAATGAGACTTAGAGAGAGTGATAGCCTTCTCCACAAACCTGGGAAGGCCAAGTTGTGACCTAATTTAAAGTTTCTTGACTTAGAATTCTAGAGCCTTTTTACCACTCCAGGTTAGTGCATTACCTCCTTAGACCATGAAGTAAACAGCTATAGAGCAGTTAGAACTTTATTATATTTATATTTATATTATATTTTACTAAGCAAATCTGTGCAGGTCCAAGGGAAGCATGTGTAGAATTGATAACTTATTTGGTAGGAGCATTAAACTGTATGACTAAACTGTTGAAAATACACATTGAGAAGCGTTTTTTCCTTAATTTTTTATGGTTAAACATATTGGTTTATGCTGGTAATTTACATAAGATGAATGAACTAGAGATTATAAAAAGGAAGGGATAAAGGAAGAAGGGAGAAGTTGGGAATTATTTTATAAACTATTAAGATATTTATAATTATTATATTTAATTTTATGAAAAAGAAAGTCAAACTCTGATTACAGTAAACTGTTGGCAATCTTTTCCTTTCTGATAACTAGACTATAAGTACTTTTGAGGACAGAAGTGATGATTTATTTTGCCTTTCTCACAGAATTAAACTTCATACCTGTAGGTAGTAGGTGCTTAGCCTTTAATTGTTGAATCAATGAGTAAACTCCTAGAGGAAGCAGAATATGAGTATTCTATTCTTTTCTCCTAGTCAGCTTTCTCAAGGCTCATTTCATGTCCTTGTTCCTAAGACTGTAGATAAAAAGGGTTGAGCATGGGGATTACCACCATATAAATAACAGTGACCACATGGTCCTTTGTCACTGAGTAGGTGGATAAAGGGCAAATGTACACAGAAATGGCAGTTCCATAGAATAGCGCCACAACCGTGAGGTGGGCTCCACAGGTGGAGAAGACCTTGTACCTGCCTCCCCCAGAAGGGACCCTCAGAATGGCACGGGTGATAAAAACATAAGAGACAATGATCAAAATGAAGGGACTCATGATCACAACGGAGCCCTCTGTGAAGGCTGAAAACTTACTGACGGAGGTGTCAGAGCAGGAGAGCGTCAGCAGTGGCTGGACGTCACAGAAGTGGTGGATGACGTTGGGCCTGCAGACGGAGAGGCGGGTCATGAGAATCGTGTGTGTGAGTGAGTGGAATTGGGACAGCACCCAGGACGCCATCACCAGCAGGAGACAGCACCGGGGGCTCATGGTCGTGGTGTAATGCACAGGTTACAGATGGCCATGTAGCGGTCAATAGCCATGGCCGCCAGGAGGAAGCTGTCAGTGATCCCAAAGGCCACAAAGAAATACATCTGTGTGAGGCACTGGGCAAGGGGAACCTTCTTGCTCTTGCTCAGCATGTTTGCCAGCATCCTTGGCACAATGACACTTGTAAAGCAGATGTCCACCAGGGACAGGTTGGAGAGGAAGAAGTACATGGGGGTATGGAGGCGGGCGTCCCCCTGGATGGCTGCAGTGATGACTGAGTTGCCAGCCACATTGACCAGATACATGGCAGGGAAGCTGGCAAAGAGCCAGCCCTGCTCTTTGGGGTCACCGGTCAGTCCCAGGAGGAGGAATCCAGTGATGTGACTCTGGTTTCCCCTTGACATTGTTATCCTGCAAGTAGAAAATATAAAGGAATGTTAGGCATGTGTCCTGGCTTGGAGTCTCTAGTTATAACTTCTTCTGAGTGACTGGTATAGTTGATGGGAGTATGGATTTTGGTGTCACAGCTTTCTGGCTTTCCATTTTGGCTCTGTCACTGATTTACACGGAGCACGAAGTCACCTCTTGAACTTTCATTGCCTTCATCATTGAAGGCAGAAATTATGAAATTTACCTCCTCAGACTATTCTGTTTTGGCCGGGATTTCTCTCTGTTTGGCTTTCTAAAACTGGATATCAGAAGATCTTAACTTCTCCCTGAAGAAAAAGGATATATATCCTAGAGGGCATGTTCTTAGCTCCAACCTCTTTGGGAAAAGCTTGCAGAATGGGTTTGGGTGTTGGAATAATGTATCAGGAGTGTCATGGAACTGAACAGGCTACAGTCCCCCAGGAGATGAAACTATATGGTATGAGGCAGGCCACTTTCTGGCAGTGGGAGGGCTTCTGTCTGGTTTGGTTAAACTTTTTATTTCATGCAGGTGGGTGGCATTAAGAAAGTCATAACAGGAGTAACAGGTGCATATCGTGACAGTAGATTAGAGTGGAGTAGAGCTGTAGGTGCTTGTCTGAGCATGAAAATTATATAAAAGGTGCAGATAATACTGAGAGGATTAGATAGCAAAGTTCCGGGCTTCAGGAATTGGGTTCTTACCCGTGAAATGGGTGCAGAGAAGCAAGATCCAGAAGGAACAGAACAGGACCCAGTTTGGAAGGAACTGTGGCTCCGCTCAGCAGTTATAAAGGCAGAGACTCGGCTGCCATGGGACACAATCAGAAATCCATTACCTGCCCTTTGTGCCCAGGATCAAACTCTGGCTACTGGCCAGAATGACTTGATCCTGAGTCAGTCACTATGTTCCTGGTCTCGGGCTCCTAATGTCCACCTTGCCTAGGGTCAGGATTAGTTCCAGAGCAGAACTCAGGGAGAGATTTGCAGATGTGTGTCCGTGACTCCAGGTAAAGGGAGAAACTGGTAAGGGAAGATGCGTGAGAGCAAGTCTACACTCAAGGACACTGAGTACCAATGATTTTTTCTCCTGATGATTAAAGCACTGAAATAAAATCCTTTGTAATGTTGGAAAAGACCCATACTGCCTGCATCTCTCTGGGCATTTTTCTAAGGTACAGAAGCATGAGCTTCTAAAGTGTCTTTTTTTCTCCCAAGTGCTTGGAACTTTGGACCGAAGTGATTTCTCCTACTAGGAAGGACACAATGACACACCATTGACACGGGGAGGCCCAGGATATCATTTCAGAGGGGGTAGGGACCTGTTTGGCTGTTGGACACTGTGTCCCCAGTTCACCACCATATCCTCGTAGCAGGTGCCCAATGCAAATACTGAACACTTCGAGAGTATTTACATGTGCTAGGCACTGTATGATGATTTAATCCATATAAGAACTCTGGCAGTATACAGATGAGGAAACTGAACTGTAGATTTATTAGAGATTTACCCTTGAAATGGGTGCAGAGAAGCAAGATCCAGAAGGAACAAAGCAGGACCCAGTTACTGCTCAGTAACTTGCTCAAGATCATAGTGTTAGTAAGTGGCTCTATTTCCAACCCAAGCAGTTTGGTCCTTAGGGTCTTGTTCTTTGCTCTTATGCTATATTACTCCTCTGCCTGTTATATATTTGCTCACAGTATAAACTCAGAAGGGACAACTTTGACAGCAACTTGAATGATGGGGGCGTGTTGCATATGTGGCCAGAATTAGCTTCTTTGGATCAGGAGAATTAATGGAAACAGTCCAGGATTTGGTTTTAGTCCTGGTGTAGTTACTTACCACCTGTTTCCCTTGGAAGATCTTTGTGCCTTGTTTATTTTTCTCATGGAAAAATGAGAGAAGTACAACACCATTTCCATCAGAATGTTGTGGGCATCAAATGAAAGAACATATCTGAAAAGTGGTTTGTAAATGAGCAGGTGCTATATCAGTGGACATTGTATAAATAATATATAATTAAAGTAATATATGATAATGGAAAATAATAATCTTCATATTTAATATATAGTACCTGGTTTAGCTAGTTAAGACAAAAGAAAGTAAGGAAGTAAGTGTGTGTGAAATGGTCGGGGTGATCACTGAAAGGAGAGCAAGGTCATAGCTTCTGGAGAGGTGCAGGACAGGCAGTATTAGAATTTCCTGGTCAGAGAAGGGGAAGGGACAGAGATTCCAGTGGGTTTCCTGCTTTGTGGGTCTTTTCTGCAGTAGTGATGGATAAGTTAAGGGGCCAATGCTGACAGTCTTCCCACAACCAGGTCACTGAGAGTTTTTATTTTTTTAAGGTGAATATTCTTTTTTTAAAAATTTTATTTAAATTCAATTAATTAACATACAGTGTATGATTAGTTTCAGAGGTAGAATTCAGTGATTCATCAGTTGCATACAACACCCAGGGCTCATCACATCAAGTGCCCTCCTTAATGCCCATCACCCAGTTACCCTATTCCCCCCACCTCCCCTACAGGAACCCTCAGTTTGTTTCCTAGAGTTGAGTCTCTTATGGTTTGTCTCCCTCTCTGATTTTGTCTTATTTTATTTTTCCCTCCCTTCCCCTATGATCCTCTGCTTTGCTTCTTAAATTCCACATATGAGTGAGATCATCTGACATTTGTCTTTCTCTGATTGACTTATTTCACTTATGGTTTCAAATAGCTCAGCAAAGCCAGATGACCTTTCTTCATCCAGTATTTTGTATTTACTCAAGTCTTTTGATGTGGGACAAGAGACTGGTTTGCTACAGCACCCTCATTCCTATGATTATCTCTGCATCCTCCTTGGTTCCAAGGCAGGATGCTTCTGAGCTGAGACAGTGGGAGAAATGAAGAGGACAGCAAGAGGCAAGGGAGCATGATGATGGGGTAGGTTCATGTGTGAGGTAGTGTCAAGGGCCTTGTCCAAGAAGTTTCCAGTTAAGAAGCAAATGATTGAACTCCTACAACTCAATAGTAAGAAACCAATTAAAATAGTAATAACCCAATTAAAAAATGGGTTAAGGACTTGAATGGACATTTCTCCAAAGAAGACACGCAAATGGCCAACAAGTATATGAAAAGATGCTCAACATCACTCATCATCAGGGAAACCAGAACCAGAATGAGGTATTGCCTCACACCTGTTATGATGCCTATCATCAAAGAAACAAAAGACAATGAGTATTGGCAGTGATGTGGAGAAAAGCAATCCTTCTACATTTTTGGTGGAAATATAAATTAGTACAGCCATTATGGAAAACCTGTATGGAGGTTGTTCAAGAAATAAAATATAGAATTACCATATGCTACAACAATTCCACTTCTGGGTATATATCCAAAGCAAATAACTATTTTTGAAGAGATATTAGCACTGTTATGTTCATTACAGCATTATTCATAATGGCCAAGGTGTGGAAACAACTTGACTGTCTATTGACAGATGAGTGGAATGTGTTATATATCTACAAAGATAAAATCGAAGGAAAATTCTGCCAGATGTGACAATGTGGATGAATTTTAAGGACCTTATGCAAAGCAAAATAAGGCAGCCACAGGAAAAAAATACTTCATAATTACCCCTGTATGATATATCTAAAATAGTCAAATCCATAGAATCAGAAAGTGGAATGGTGGTTTCCAGAGGCAGGGGGAGGGGGCAGTGAGGAGTCACTAATCAATGGGCATAAAGTTTCAGTTAAGCAGGATGAATAAGCTCTAGAGATCTGTTATACAACATGGGATTTATAGTCAATAATAATGTATTGTACACTTAAATATTTGTTGAGGGTAAATCTCATTTAAGTGTTCTTACCAAAATAAAATAAAAATTTTTAAATAAGGAAGCAAAATAATGACAGCAGAGAGGGGTTGAGGAGAGTATTACAGGACGTCTCAATCTCAGGACCATGTCGGGTGTGGACTGGATTGGGTTGAACTGCAAACTCCACTTAGTAGCCTCCTGGCTAGGATTGAGGGCTCTGAGATCAGACAGTCCTGGGCTCAAGTCCTAGCCTCACCAGATTTTGGCAGAGTGACTTGGGCAAGCTGCTTAACCTTAAGCCTTAGTTTTCTGGTTTAGAAAACAAGAATTATATAATAGGATTTGCCTCTAGGCAGTTATGAGGATTCTCATAATATGCATTACAAATCAGTTAGTAATTTAAGTGGGACAGAATAAACTCCTGATAAGTCCCAGCTGTAATTATTTCTAATTTATTTATTTATTTATTTATTTATTTATTTATTTATTTAAAGATTCCATTTATTTATTTGACAGAGAGCGAGCGAGAGCAGGAACATAAGCAGGGGGAGTGGGAGAGGGAGAAGCAGTCTTCCTGCAGAGCAGGGAGCCCAATGCGGGGCTCGATCCCAGGACCCTGGGATCATGACCTGAGCTGAAGGCAGACGCCTAATGACTGAGCCACCCAGGCGCCCCCCAGCAGTAATTATTTCTGTTCAACCTTATTGAATGGATTTGTATATGTAAACCTTAGGAAACTGGCACATAGTCGATGTTTAATAAGTACCTGAAGAAATATACAGAGATTTAAATAATCTGAGTCAGAATAACACTCAGAAATCATCCCTTCCAAACCACCACCCAGAGCAGGAAACTTGCAGAAGCCCTGAGGGTGGTCATCCAGCTTGAATATATCTGGTGACAGGGAACTAGTGAGTTTCCTTCCAATTTTTTGAATTGCCTTCCAATTTTTTATCTGTGGATATTTTTGATATTAAATCCAAGAGTCAAGAATTCTAAACCTCACACTTCCAATATCCTTTCTTAACTGATTTCAGTTACAAGTGATGACAATTTTGTTCTTCTTTTACTTGTGGAGTTACTGATTTGTTCAGCATTCAGTAAGCACTTTCTGAGTGCCGACAGTCACGGTAGGTCCTGGGGACACAGAGGTGAACAGACAGTAAGTCACCCGACAGGTGTTTGAAGACAGTGGCCATTTCTGCCTACGTCTTCACTTTTCCACGTCCACTGTCTCCTGCCTGCTCTGGCCTGACCCCTTCAGGACACAGCTTCTAGGTCTCCCCTATCTCCAGTCACCCTCTTCCTCCATCCCATGACTGACACTGCCATGTGACAGACCCACCATCAGCGAGGTAGAGTGTGAATAGGGACTCAGGAGTCCCAGGATCTTCCTCTTTACCCAGAAAAAATCTGCTTTCATGTGTTTTACAGATTTTTTTTTAAAAAAGGATAATTTTGAAGACAAGCTCTCACTGCTAAAGAAAGATATCAAAACTGAAATTCTAATCTACACGATCAATTTGCAGAGGGACAATTGAAACCCAAAGAAGGAAGTTGGTTATTTTTGTGTTTATTATATTGAAGTATAGTTGACGCACAATGTTACAGTAATTTCAGGTGCACAACATAGTGATTCGAAAACCCTGTACACCACACTATGCTCACAGTGAGTGTAGCTGCCATCTGTCACCAGTTACGCTGCTATTACAGTACCACTGACTGTGTTCCCTGTGCTGTAGTTTTCATCCTCATGACTTGTTTATTCCATAACTGGAAACCTGTATCTCCCACTCCCTTTCACCCATTTGGTTCTTCCCCCACTCCCCTCCCCTCTGGTAGTCATCACTTTGTTCTCTGCATTTGTAAGTCTTTTTCTGCTTTTTTTTGTTTTGCTTTTTAGATTCCACATGTAAGTGAAATCATATGGCATTTGTCTTTGTCTGATTTATTTCACTTAGCATTACTACCCTGTAGGTCCATCCATGTCACAAATGGCAAGATCTCATTCTTTTTTATGGCTGAGTAATATTTCATTGTGTGTGTGTATGTATGTGTGTGTGTATATGTATATATATAGCACATGGAAATGGTCATTTAATACTGCACTGTGAGTCTTCGGAATTTTCTCCTCCCTTACCCTTCTCTTGTTTCAGCCTTTCCCACAGCCCGTGTCCCATGCTGTTCTGAAGTTGGGCTAAGGCCACCGATGTGGATTCTCTTTAGTGCAGGACTGGCTTTGGGGACACTGTGAAGCCAGGCTGGGATGACAGAGGCTGGACTTTTACCCTTCAGCATCCAAGCAGCTACACTAGTCCTCCGAAAGTGTTGATCTCTTTGCTTGGAGTCTCACACATTCATCGCAAATCCTTCCATTTTTTTTGTGGATGGAGAAGGGAAACAGAGGCACATGGAGGAGTCTGAGACAAAAAAATATTGGCGTCAGGGTGGTAAGGGTCACATGACCCTGGCATTAACATGTTGCATGCAAAAAAAGATTTTCTTCTCTAAAAATGAATGTATTCGTAAGTTTCTGACACTCTAGGTTAGAAACATCTAGGTTGGGTATGGTTGGGGATACCAGTTAATTACTCAGGTAAGGGATGGTGACCTCACATGGCCTTTGGAGGACCCAAGCCCTTCTCCTTAGCCTTGTTGATCTTGATGTCTAGAGGAGGAATAGAGGGTTTGGAACATAGAAAGAATGTTCATATCAAGTCAAGAAAAGGAAAAAGCCCCAGCTTCTGGTGAGAGGTGTCAAGACCTGCAATGTTGGGTGTGTGGGGCATGTGTAATTGTTGCTTCAGTCTAGAGATAAGGTTATCAGCAACTGATGTGGCCACTTTTCTGCTTCCTCCAGAGGGGTGACCTCTCAGTGTAGCCCCAGGAACTGGAATCATGAGCCTTTCTTTCCTCCCCAGCCATCCACCACCTTACTGCTTCAGGTTAAATCAGATGTTGAGGAATAGGGTGTGCGCTTAGAACTATCTGACTGTCCTGTACGTGACCTCACCCCAAGGAGGTAGGCAGCCTCCCCAGGCACCAACCCCAGGGAACTCATTAAACACTGTGTCTGGGAGAGAAGTAGAGACCTCTCAGTAGAGACCAAGGAAACTCAGGCTGCCGTAGCAGTGTTTTTCTTGGATCTCCAGATAATTAGTCACTTGTTATTCTAGTGATTTCTAAGGAGACAGAGGCAAATGCATAGAGAAAGCCTGGGGCTTCTTCCACGATGTGGGAGAATGCATAGAGTCAAGGGAAGAGTCCAGGTCTTCACATAAAAACTCCTCTTTGCTGATGAGCTGGTGCTGATACAGCCACACCTATCAATCCATTGATTAACCGCCCCCCCCCTTTTTAGTTGTAAACTATACATAACATAAAACTTATCATTTTAACCATTTTAAAATGTATAGTTCAGTGGCATTAAGTTAACGATCTTGAGCATCTTTTCATATACTTGTTGGCCATTTGTATGTCTTCTTTGGAGAAATGCTATTCAAATCCATAGCCCATTTTAAAATTAGGTTATTATTATTTTTTTCTTCTAATGAATTGTAGGAAAATACAATTTCCCCACAATATATCTTATAATGGGCTTATCTTTTAACCTAATAGATTATCAGATATGTTTTGCAAATATTTTCTGCTATTTCCTAGGTTGCTTTTTTTTTCACTCTGTTTGTTTTGTTTGCTTTGTAGAAGCTTTTTAGTTTGACATATTCCAACTTCTCTAGTTTTTGTTGTCGTTGCCTGTGCTTTTGGTGTCATATCCAAGAAATCACTGCCAACACCAACGTCAAAGAGCTTTTTCCGTAAGTTTTATATAAGAGTTTTATGGTTTCAGGACCTACAGTTAAGTCTTTAACCAATTTCAAGTTGGTTTCAGTGAATAGTATAAGGGTCCAATTTCATTCTTTTGCATGTGGATATCTAGTTTTTGTAACATTGCTTGTTGAAGAGACTACCCTTTCCTCATTGTATATTCTTGATACCTTTGTTTAAAATTAGTTGATTGTATGGACTTGAGTTTATATCTGGGCTTTCTGTTCTGTTTCATTAGTCTTTATGCCAGGACCATACTGTTTTGATATTGTTGCTTTGTAATATATTTCAAAATCATGACATGTGAGCATTCTATTTTGTTTTATATTCTCAAGATTGTTTTGCCATTTGGGATTCTTTGTACCTTTTTTTTTAAGATTTTATTTATTTATTTATTTAAGAGAGAGAGACAGAGAGAGCATGCATGTGCAAGAGATAGAGAGCATAAGCGGGGGGAGGGGCAGAGGGAGAGGAAGAAGCAGACTCCCCACTGAGCAGGAAGCAGAATGTGGGGCTGGATCCCAGGACCCTGGGATCATGACCTGAGCTGAAGGCAGATGTTTAACCGCCTGAGCCAGCCAGGCACCCCTGTACTTTCTTTTTTTAAAATTTTATTTTATTTAAATTCAATTAATTAGCATATAGTGTATCATTAGTTTCAGAGGTAGAGTTCAGTTATTCATCGGTTGCACATAACACCCTGTGCTCATTACATCATGTGCCCTTTTTTTTTTTAAGATTTTTTATTTATTTATTTGAGAGAGAGAGAATGAGAGATAGAGAGCACGAGAGGGAAGAGGGTCAGAGGGAGAAGCAGACTCCCTGCCAAGCAGGGAGCCCAATGTGGGACTCGATCCTGGGACTCCAGGATCATGACCTGAGCCGAAGGCAGTCGCCCAACCAACTGAGCCACCCAGGCGCCCACATCATGTGCCCTTCTTAATGCCCATCACCCAGTTACCCCATCCCCCCACCCACCTCCCCTCCAGCAATCCTCAGTTTTTTTCCTTATAGTTAAGAGTCTTTTGTGGTTTGTCTCCCTCTCTGATTTCATCTTGTTTTATTTTCCTCCCCTTTGTACTTTCATATGAATTTTAGGATTCCTTTATTTATTGTTGTATATGCCATTGGGATTTTAGGATTTTAATAGGGATTGAATTGAACCTGTAGATCACTTTGGTTAGAATGGTATTTTAATGGGGCACCTGAATGGCTCAGTCAGTTAAATATCTGCCTTTAGCTTGGGTCATGATCTCAGGGTCCTAGGATCAAGCCCCTCATTAGGCTCCCTGCCCGATGGGGAGTCTGCTTCTCTGTGTCTCGCCCCCTTGCTCATGCATGCACGCTCTCTCTCTCCCTCTCAAATAAATAAATAAAAATTAAAAAAAAGAATGGTATTTTAACAATACTTATCCTTCCAATCCATAAACAGGTGATATTTTGCCATATATTTGGGACCTTCTTTAACTTCATCAAATGTTTTTGTTTCCATTATTTAAGTCTTTCACCTTCTTAATTGAATTTATTCGTAAGTAATTTATTCTTTCTGATGCTACTGGTGAGGTAGTTTACTTATTTCCTTTCACACTGTTCATCGTGAATGTACCTATTCACAACTGAATCCTTAACCCACACCAGTCTTCTTTCCATTCCTCCAGTGCAGCTTCATTAACAGTGTCACCAAAGGCCTTCATGTCATTAAAGTCAATGGACAGTCTTCCAGGCTTATTTCGCTTAAACTGTTCATATTTTAATGTTGGTTAATAGTCACAGCCTCTTGAAACTTCGATTCTTGGACGATACAAGTACTCCTTTTCTGTCCTCGTTGCTAATACCTTCTCTGTTGGACTCCTCAGTATCAGAAATACTCAGCACTCTTCTCCTCAGCATTCATGTTTCACACCCCTCCTAGTGATTGTTACTTACTCTGATCAACAGGCAAAATATGTCCAAGAAGTAATTTTTCTTAGCTCAGGATTGTGTAAAATCTCCAGCATTTTCATATATGTAATGAGCTTGCAGTAGAAGGACCCAATACATTTCCCTTCACAGTTTCCTCATCACACGACATGCTTCTAGAATTATTCCACTGTTGTATCACCAGCCTCACAGGTTATCTGTCTATATGGTGGGAGGAGGAGCTGCCAAGGGGTTTCCTCGTCTGTTCCCAAGGGCCACGTAGAAGCTCTTCACCTGACTGGGCAGGGTGTACAGAAGGCCTGCTTAGACCTTTGCTCTGACTATATGTACTTTCAGAAGGGATTTATTTCATTCTCACTGTTGTTCATTAGTAAATTTCCAAGTTCATGCTAGGCTCCTTTGTTTGGATAGCAAAACTTTGATTAGTTTTTCAATACTACCTGCCAACATCAGTTCACCCTTCTGAAGGGTGGCAGGCTATCTTGTGGAAAGTGCTTCCTATTCTGACAGAGACAGCACTCGAGCTGTGGCTGAGAAGGTTAGGACTAACCTGGGGGACAGATATGTAACACTTTCACTACAACGTATATCTCATGGTCCCTCTTTTTTCTTTTTTAAAAGATTTTGTTTATTTATTTGAGAAATAGAGAGCACAAGCAGGTGGAGGGGCAGAGGGAGAGGGAGAAGAAGACTCCCCGCTGAGCAGGGAGCCCAATGTGGGTCTTGATCCCTGGACTCGGAGATCATGACCTGAGCTGAAGGCAGACACTTAACCGACTGAGCCACCCAAGTGCCCCTCATTGTCTCTTGTTCTCTAGAATTCCCTTTAGTGTGAACTTTAGGGAGGTTACTTGTCGACAATAAGTTGGGGTCACAAGTGCTGTGAGTCACATCTAGACCACTGTATTAAATGCCAGTGCAAAATCTTCAAGAGGTTCCATCAGCTTCTGAGAGAGTGATGATTAATGTTTACAGTGGTGTCTGCTCCATCAGCTTTGGTCCCTGAGTGTTTAAAATGAGTAGCACTCTATGCTTTTCTTTTTTTTCTTTTTTTTCATAATTTTTTATTGTTATGTTAATCACCATATATTACATCATTAGTTTTTGATGGAGTGTTCCATGATTCATTGTTTGTGCATAACACCCAGTGCTCCATGCAGAATGTGCCCTCTTTAATACCCATCACCAGGATAACCCATCCCCCACCCCCCTACCCTCAAGAACCCTCAGTTTGTTTTTCAGAGTCCATCATCTCTCATGGTTCATCTCCCCCTCAGATTTCCCCCCCTTCATTCTTCCCCTCCTGCTATCTTCTTCTTCTTTTTTTTTTCTTAACATATATTGCATTATTTCTTTCAGAAGTACAGATCCGTGATTCATCAGTCTTGTACAATTCTCAGTGCTCACCATAGCACATTCCCTCCCCAATGTCTATCACACAGCCACCCAATCCCTCTCACCCCCACCACTCCAGCCACCCTCAGTTTGTTTCCTGAGATTAAGATTTCCTCATATCAGTGAGGTCATATGATACATGTCTTTCTCTGATTGACTTATTTCACTCAGCATAACACCCACCAGTTCCATCCACGTCGTTGCAAATGGCAAGATCTCATTCCTTTTGATGGCTGCATAATGTTCCATTGTGTATATATACCACTTCTTCTTTATCCATTCATCTGTCGATGGACATCTTGGCTCTTTCCACAGTTTGGCTATTGTGGACATTGCTGCTATAAACATTGGGGTGCATGTACCCCTTCGGATCCCTACATTTGTATCTTTGTGGTAAATACCCAGTAGTACAATTCTTGGATCGTATGGTAGCTCTATTTTCAACTGTTTGAGGAACCTCCATACTGTTTTCCAGAGGGGTTGCACCAGCTTGCATTCCCACCAAGAGTGTAGGAGGGTTCCCCTTTCTCCACATCCCCGCCAACATCTGTCGTTTCCTGACTTGTTAATTTTAGCCATTCTGACGGGTGTGAGGTGGTATCTCATTGAGGTTTTGATTTGGATTTCCCTGATGCCGAGTGATGTTGAGCACTTTTTCATGTGTCTGTTGGCCATTTGGATGTCTTCTTTGGAAAAATGTCTGTTCATGTCTTCTGCCCATTTCTTGATTGGATTATTTGTTCTTTGGGTGTTGAGTTTGACAAGTTCTTTATAGATTTTGGATACTAGCCCTTTATCTGATATGTCATTTGCAAATATTTTCTCCCATTCTGTTGGTTGTCTTTTGGTTTTGTGGACTGTTTCTTCTGCTGTGCAAAAACTTTTTATCTTGATGAAATCCCAATAGTTCATTTTTGCCTTGGCTTCCCTTGCCTTTGGCGATGTTTCTAGGAAGAAGTTGCTGTGGCTGAGGTCGAAGAGGTTGCTGCCTGTGTTCTCCTTTAGGATTTTGATGGACTCCTGTCTCACGTTTAGGTCTTTCAACCATTTGGAGTCTATTTTTGTGTGTGGTATAAGGAAATGGTCCAGTTTCATTCTTCTGCATGTGGCTGTCCAATTTTCCCAACACCATTTGTTGAAGAGACTGTCTTTTTGCCATTGGACATTCTTTCCTGCTTTGTCGAAGATGAGCTGACCATAGAGTTGAGGGTCCATTTCTGGGCTCTCTATTCTGTTCCATTGATCGATGTGTCTGTTTTTGTGCTAGTACCATACTGTCTTGATGATGACAGCTTTGTAATAGAGCTGGAAGTCCGGAATTGTGATGCCGCCAGCTTTGCTTTTCTTTTTCAATATTCCTCTGGCTATTCGGGGTCTCTTCTGGTTCCATACAAATTTTAGGATTATTTGTTCCATTTCTTTGAAAAAGGTGGATGGTATTTTGATGGAGATTGCATTGAATGTGTAGATTGTTCTAGGTAGCACTGACATCTTCACAATGTTTGTTCTTCCAATCCGTGAGCATGGAACGTTTTTCCATTTCTTTGTGTCTTCTTCAATTTCTTTCCTGAGTATTTTATAGTTGTCTGAGTACAGATCCTTTGCCTCTTTGGTTAAATTTATTCCTAGGTATTTTATGGTTTTGGGTGCAATTGTAAATGGGATCGACTCCTTGATTTGTCTCTCTTCTGTCTTGTTGTTGGTGTATAGGAATGCCACTGATTTCTGTGCTTTGATTTTATATCCTGCTACTTTACTGAATTCCTGTATGAGTTCTAGCAGTTTTGGGGTGGAGTCTTTGGGTTTTCCACATACAGTATCATATCATATGCAAAGAGTGAGAGTTTGACTTCCTCTTGGCCAATTTGGATGCCTTTGATTTCTTTTTGTCGTCTGATTGCTGTGGCTAGGACTTCTAATACTAGGTTGAATAGCAGTGGTGAGAGTGGACATCCCTGCCGTGTTCCTGACCTTAGGGGAAAAGCTCTCAGCTTTTCCCCATTGAGAATGATATTCGCTGTAGGTTCTTCACAGATGGCTTTTATGACATTGAGGTATGTACCCTCTATCCCTGTACTCTGAACAGTTTTGATCAAGAAAGGATGCTGTACTTTGTCAAATGCTTTCTCTGCATCTGTTGAGAGAATTATATGATTCTTGTTCTTTCTTTTGTTAATGTATTGTATCACGTTGATTGATTTGCCGATGTTGAACCAGCCTTGCAGCCCAGGGATAAATCCCATTTGGTCATGGTGAATAATCCCTTTAATGTACTGTTGGATCCTATTGGCTACTATTTTGGTGAGAATTTTTGCATCCATGTTCATCAAGGATATTGGTCTATAATTCTCCTTTTTGATGGGGTCTTTGTCTGGTTTTGGGATCAAGGTAATGGTGGCCTCATAAAATGAGTTTGGAAGTTTTCCTTCCGTTTCTATTTTTTGGAACAGTTTCAGGAGAATAGGTATTAATTCCTCTTTAAATGTCTGATAGAATTCCCCTGGGAAGCCATCTGGCCCTGGGCTTTTGTTTCTTGGGAGATTTTTGATGACTGCTTCAATTTCCTTGGTGGTTAGAGGTCTGTTCAGGTTTTCTATTTCTTCCCGGTTCAATTTTGGTAGTTGATACATCTCTAGGAATGCACCCATTTCTTCCAGGTTATCTAATTTGCTGGCATAGAGTTGCTCATAATATGTTCTTAGAATTGTTTGTATTTCTTTGGTTTGGTTGTGATCTCTCCTCTTTCATTCATGATTTTGTTGATTTGGGTCATTTCTCTTTTCTTTTTGATCAGTCTGGCCAGGGGTTTATCAATCTTGTTAATTCTTTCAAAGAACCAGCTCCTACTTTCGTTGATCTCTTCTACTGTTCTTTTGGTTTCTAGTTCATTAATTTCTGCTCTGAACTTTATTATTTCTCTTCTCCTGCTGGGTTTAGGCTTTATTTGCTGTTCTTTCTCTAGCTCCTTTAGGTGTAGGGTTAGGTTGTGTATTTGAGACCTTTCTTGTTTCTTGAGAAAGGCTTGTATTGCTATATACTTTCCTCTTAGGACTGCCTTTGCTGTATCCCAAAGATTTTGAACAGTTGTGTTTTCATTTTCATTGGTTTCCTTGAATTTTTTTAATTTTTTTTTAATTTCCTGGTTGACCCATTCATTCTTTAGTAGGATGCTCTTTAGCCTCCATGTATTTGAGTTCTTTCTGACTTTCCTCTTGTGATTGAGTTCTAGTTTCAAAGCACTGTGGTCTGAAAATATGCAGGGAATGATCCCAATCTTTTAGTACCGGTTGAGACCTGATTTGTGACCTAGGATCTGATCAATTCTGGAGAATGTTTCATGGGCACTAGAGAAGAATGTGTATTCCGTTGCTTTGGGATGGGATGTTCTGAATATGTCTATAAAGTCCTTTTGGTCCAGTGTTTCATTTAAAGTCTTTATTTCCTTGTTGATCTTTTGCTTAGATGATCTGTCCATTTCAGTTAGGGGGGTGTTAAAGTCCCCCACTATTATTGTATTGTTGTCAATGTGTTTCTTTCCTTTTGTTATTAATTGCCTTATATGATTGGCTGCTCCCAGGTTAGGGGCATAGATATTTACAATTGTTAGATCTTCTTGTTCGATAGACCCTTTAAGTAGGATATAGTGTCCTTCTTCATCTCTTATTACAGTCTTGTTTTAAAATTTAATTTGTCTGATAGAAGGATTGCCACCCCAGCTTTCTTTTGGTGTCCATTAGCATGGTAAATGGTTTTCCACCCCCTCACTTTCAATCTGGGGGTGTCTTTGGGTCTAAAATGAGTCTCTTGCAGACAGCATATGGATGGGTCTTGTTTTTTAATCCAGTCTGATAGCCTGTGTCTTTTGATTGGGGCATTGAGCCCATTTACATTCAGGGTAACTATTGAAAGGTATGAATTTAGTGCCATTGTATTGCCTGTAAGGTGACTGTTACTGTATATTGTCTGTGTTCCTTTCTGATCGATGCTGCTTTTAGGCCCTCTTTTTGCTTAGAGGACCCCTTTCAATATTTCTTGGAGGGCTGGTTTCGTGTTTGCAAATTCCTTTAGTTTTTGTTTGTCCTGGAAGCTTTTTATCTCGCCTTCTATTTTCAGTGACAGCCTAGCTGGATATAGTATTCTTGGCTACGTATTTTTCTCGTTTAGTGCTCTGAAGATATCTTGCCAGTCCTTTCTGGCCTGCCAGGTCTGTGTGGATAGGTCTGTTGCCAATCTAATGTTTCTACCATTGTAGCTTACATATCTCTTCTCCCGAGCTGCTTTCAGCATTTTCTCTTTGTCTCTGAGACTCGTACGTTTTACTCTTAGATGTTGGAATGTTGACTTATTTTTATTGATTTTGAGAGGGGTTCTCTGTGCCTCCTGGATTTTGATGCCTGTTTCCTTCCCCACATTAGGGAAGTTCTCTGCTATAATTTGCTCCAATATACCTTCTGCCCCTCTCTCTCTTTCTTCTTCTTCTGGGATCCCAATTATTCTAATGTTGTTTCGTCTTATCGTATCGCTTATCTCTCGAATTCTGCCCTCGTGATCCTGTAGCTGTTTCTCTCTCTTTTTCTCAGCGTCTTTATTTTCCATCATTTGGTCTTCTATATCGCTGATCCTCTCTTCTGCCTCATTTATCCCAGCAGTTAGTGCCCCCATTTTTGATTGCACCTCATCAATAGCCTTTTTGATTTCGACTTGGTTAGATTTTAGTTCTTTTATTTCTCCAGAAAGGGTTTCTCTAATAACTTCCACGCTTTTTTCAAGCCCAGCCAGGATCTTTAGAGTCATGATTCTGAACTCTAGGTCCAACATCGTACTAATGTCCCTATTGAGTAGGTCCCTGGCAGACGGTACTACCTCTTGTTCTTTTTGCTGAGGTGATTTTTTTCGTCTTGTCATTTTGTCCAGAGGAGAACAGATGAATGAGAGAACGGAATGTTAACAGGTTAACAACGTCTCCAGCAAATATACTCTATACCAATCAGAAAAGACCTGAAACCAGGGGACAAGAAAGGGAAAGAAAGAAGAGAAAAAAAAAAAAAAAAGAGAAAGAAAAAGATAAAAACAAACAAAAACAGAACAAAACAAAACAGAATATGATCAAATATGATCAGGCTAGTGCATAGATCAGTGCCACACACTAGCTTTAGGGCATATCTTGGTCTGTTAGAAGAAAGTGCCTGCTAAAATTTTAAAGGAAGAAAGACTTATGTATGTACAAAATAAGGGTTGATACAATGAAGGGATGGCAGATGACTGTAAAGATGAAAATTATAAAAGATTTTATAAAAGGAATTGATAAGATAAGTTGTTTTTAAAAAGAAAGAAGAAGATTTAAATAAAAGAAAAAAGAAAAAAAAATGGGAAAGAATGTGATCAGGCAGGAGAATAGAACAACGCTGTACACTAGTGATTTAGGGTATATTTTGATCTGTTAGAAGAAATTGTATCTCAAAATTTTAAAGAGAGAACAACTTATATATATTAGCCAAAAATAAGGGTAACTAGTATGAAGGGACAAAAATATGACTCTAAAAATGAAAAATAAAAATTTTTTTTTAAAAAAGGGATTGATAAGATCTTGTTTGAAAAAGGGAAAAAGAAAAATTCAAAAAAAAGTTAAAAAAATTAACTTTGAAAAACTAATGAATTATGGTAAAAAAGCCATGAATTCTATGTGCAGTACTCCCGTAGCGCTGGAGTTCTCCCGTTCTCCTTGATCAGTAAACTTGGTCTTGGCTTGCTGGTTGTTCGAGTTGATCTTCTGGGGGAGGAGCCCGTTGCCGTGGTTCCCAAATGTCTTTGCCGGAGGTGGAATTGCCCCGCCCTTGTGAGTCGGGCTAAGCAAGCTGCTCGGGTTTGCTCTCAGGAGCTTTTGTTCCCTGCAAGCTCTGGTACAGCTTTGGAGGACCAGGGCGAAAATGGCGGCCTCCCAATCTCCACCCGGAGGAGTTGAGAACTCGGGGCCCCGCTCCTCCGTGCGCCCCCAGAGAAAAGCAGTCACTCCCGTCTCCCCGGTCTCCGGCCGTACTCCGCGCTCACCCGGCCTGTGACCGAGCGTTTCTATCTCTGGCACCCGACCCCGTGTGGAGTCTCCAAACCCAGCAGATCCCTGCGGTGCGCTCCCGCGCCGCTCCTCCCAGGGGAGGAAGGGGAGTCTCCCCGGCTCTGCCGCTTGTTGGGTCCCTGCTGGAGGAGCAGTGGCCCGAGTGGGCCGCGGATCACAGTTTATGGCAACCCTGAGCTGAGAGCCCGCGCCTCGGCTCCGTCTCTGCAGCCGGCTTCCCCGCTTCGATATGTGGGAGCTGTGCCGCACTCAGGCACCCCCGGTCTTTCTGTGACCCCGAGGGTCCTGAGACCACACTGTCCTGCGAGGGTCCCACCCCCCGCTTAGCGACTGGAGCGAGCGACGTCCCTCAGCGGAGCCGACTTCTAAAAGTTCCGATTTTGTGCTCCGCGGCTCTAGCACTTGCCAGAAGCAGCCAACGGAGGCCCCTCCCCCACCGTCTATCCTCCCAAATATCGCCTCAGATTCACTTCTCTGCACGTCCTACCTTCCAGAAAGTGGTCGGTTTTCTGTTCAGAGTGTTGTTACTCTTCTTATCTTCGATCTCCTGTTGAGTTCGGAGGTGTTCAGAATGGTTTGATCCCTATTCAGCTGAATTCCTGAGACCAGACGACATCCAGGTCTCCTATTCCTCCGCCATCTTGCTCCTGCCCCCCCCCCCCCGCACTCTATGCTTTTCAATGGTGAACATGCAGTGTCAATATGAAATAAATCTTTGGTTTCAAGGTCCAATGATTTTAACATTTTTTGTTTCCTCAGCATAACCTAGCTTATCTTGACTGACATGCATTGCTTTTTTCCAGGATATAAAGGGCATTTCAGTGAGGATCATGGCCATGTGGACAAAGGCAGAAGGAAGGGGGAAGGGAAAAGAAGTCAAGTGCTGAGAATTCACTGTGATGACACCTTTTTGTTGGGGCGGACACTGCATCTGCTTTGTAGTTTCTTCCATCTTTCCAGCCTTATTGTCTCTGTTCTCAAACTGAACAAGCCTCACAGGGCTCTCCACTGTCCCTCAAACACATTCCAGTGTTTCTTGCTTCTTCCTCTTTGTGTGGGTCCCACTATTTGGAATGTTCTGCCTATTTCCTGCTGTACTGAACTTTGATCTGTCAAAATCAATCCATCCTTTAGGATAACCTTAGGTCATTATTCCAAGAAGTCTTTCCCAATTCCCTACTGAAGTCATGTAACTTCTTACACTCAAAACCAAGAAAGGACTTTGTACTTTCTTGAGTATTACCCAAAGTCAAACCCATGGAGGAGGTATTTGGAGATAGCTTTATTCCACTTCAAGAAAACTTTATTTATATAGGTGGCAGAAAGAGTTTTCCTGAAATGTGGATTCCTAGCAGCACTTGGCCTGGGATTGTACATGTAATCCGTCAAGGTCTGATAGAAACCAAGTGTTCTAGCTTCTAGGTTAGGGCTCTTATTGCTTTCCATCACTACCTTCTTCAACCTGTTTGGGTGCCATGTGAAAAGTGGGTAGGAGGGAAAGATAATGTGATCACCTCTTAGGTCATCTCCCAATTAAGGTGTTCCATCTATATGTTCTTTCTATGAGTGAATTCCATCCCTTAATTTTCTCAAACCCCTCTTCATATCTTTGTTCCTCAGGCTATAGATAAAGGGGTTCAGCATGGGTGTCACTACTGTGTACATGACTGTGGCTACCCGGTCCTTCACCACTGAATACATGGACAGGGGCCTAAAATAGACATAGATGACACTCCCATAGAACAAGGCCACTACAGTGAGGTGGGAGCCACAGGTAGAGAAGGCCTTCCACTTGCCAGCTGCAGAGGGAATTCTGAGCACAGTGATGATGATTCGCAGGTAGGAGAAGAGGATGCACAGGAAGGGGGTCACGATGACAGCCAGGGTCTCGGTCATGACTACTATCTGGCTGGAGGATGTGTCAGAGCAAGATAGCTTTAGCACAGGCTGGGTATCACAAAAGAAGTGCTTAATGACATGGGAGGCACAGAAGGGTAGGCGGGACATGAGTAGCACCCGGAGCAGGGAGTGCAGGTGGGAGATGGTGCAGGAACCCAGCAGCATGAGGAGGCAACGCCGTGGATTCATGACCATATCATAGTGGAAAGGGTTGCAGATGGCTACCAGCCGGTCTATGGCCATAGAAGCCAGCAGGTAACTGTCAGTATTTGCAAAGGCCATGAAGAAGTACATCTGGACCAGGCATCCCACAAAGGAGATAGCCTTGGTCTCTGATAGTAAATTTGCCAGCATCTTGGGCGCAATGACTGTTGTGAAGCAGATATCCATGAAGGACAGGTTGCTGAGGAAAAAGTACATAGGGGTATGGAGTCGGGAGTCAGAGTGGATGGCCAGGGTGATGAGTACATTGCCCGTGACAGTGACCATGTACATGATGAGGAAGATGGCAAAGAGTGGTTTCTGTAGCTGAGGGTTGGAAGAGATGCCCAGGAGGATAAAGCCTGAGTTGCTGCTGTAGTTCTTTGTCTCCATGTCTGTGCCTTTGTGGGCAGGGTGTGGAGAAGCAGTTGGAGAGATGTGAAGGGCAATTTCATCAAGTCAGCTTCTTCCCTAATCTCCAGGTTATAAAAAAGCCCATTGATATTTCTTCTCATTTTAAAGAGTATTTACTTCAAGGCATTCTAGAGAAAGAGGGAGTAAGATCTAGTAAGAGAAAAATAAGAAAATTCCAAGATGCTTTCTACATGAGAAACTAATATTTTCCCATGTGTCCTTAGGTAATTCTTTTTTTTTTTTTTTTTTTTTTTTTTGGAAATTCTGTTAGTGTGATTTGTTTGAGTTTTCTCAGTTCTCTTTCTAAATATTCTTTTTAGGTCATTCCTTGAGCAACTCCTTAGATTTTTTTTTTTCTTCTTCGTCCAGGGGATGGCTTTATATACATGAGCTATTTTGACTAAAAATCTATGAAGCTCTCATTCTAAACATTTATACTTACCAGAATAGAAAACTTTGAATGTAAACATCCCATTCCACCAGTTAGGGAAAAGACAAGGCAAGGATGTCTTCTGTTACCACTATTAAACTATAGTGCTCAGATGGTAGTGTAAGCCAGTGAAAAAACAAAATTAATGAAATAGGCATAACATTTACTTTGTCATTATTTTTAGTTGGCTTGTTTGGCTATCTAAAAAAAATCCAAGGTACTCATCTGAGAATTTTTAAACCTATAAAGATTTATCACAGTGGCCAGATATAAGATACCATGCAAATATAAATATTATCCTATAGTAGAAAAATGTAACGGAGTAAAAGGTTTCAATTGGCAATGACAAGAAGGTCTAACCCTCCAGTTACTGCAGTGCCTGCCCTGATCCAGACCCTCTGTCCCTACATCTACTGGTAGTGCAGCCCCCCTGCCTCACACTGGTGTAGGATGTGAGAGTTTATGCTCCAGTAAGAAATCAGGCCTCAGTGGAGACATTCAAGCAAAGGTTGGAGAGCTAATTTTCCAGAACAACAAGGAAAGTCATGCATCAGGAAAGGTATAAACATATCAAAAGCATACAGCAGCACAAATACCAGAATCTGATCAGACCGAACAGTTTAAGGAATTTCTTGGAACCTACAGTCAACTTACAGAAACCTGCTATTTGAACTCTGTTTAAGACTTCACAACAAGAGAAGTAAAACCTGAGGAGACCACCTGTTCAGAACATGGCTAACAGAAATATTTAAAAATGACACAAAGTATATCCATGAGATTTCAGGAATATCATATTTAGCTGAAGGAGGCCCTGGCAACCAAAGCAGGACCCCTTGGCCAATCAGGATAGCGAAATCCTGATGGGTGGACTTTTGATGAAAGAATGCCAGCAGTTGTTGTGATGAAAAACAGGATTCATCTGCTAGATTCTTCCTCCTTCCCCCTCTGCCCCTCCCCACTCTCACATTCTCTCTCTCTCTCAAATAAATAAAAATCTTAAACAATCAAACCATTGTTTCTTCCAAAAAAGGTGTAAAAACTATTTAGCAATAAATCTGATAGAAAAAAGTAAAAAGAGATGAGAACGATCTCTCTGAAGAAAGTGTAACAGAACACAAAAGGATGTCTGAATAAATGGAGATACTGTACTTCTATAAAATAGGGAAGATTCAATTTAAAGTGCCAATTCTCAGATTGCACATGTAAGTGATATTAGACAGTAGCTGTCTTTCTCTGTTTAGCTTGATGCCCACAAGTTCCATCCAAGTTGCAATTGGCAGGATTTCCTTCTTTTTATTGCTGAATCTAAAAAAGATGAATTCATAGAAACAGAGAGTAGTACAGTGGTGGTTGCCAGAGGCTAGGATGGGAGAAATGGGGACATGTCGAACAGAAGGTACAAATTTCCATTTGTGAGGTCAGTAAGTTCTGGAAATCTAATGTAAAGTGTGGTGACAAAAGTTAGTAATATTGTTTTATATACTTGATATTTGCTGAGACAGTAGATATTTATTATTTATTTTAATTGAGATATAATTGATATATGACATTGTGTAAACTTAAGCTGTAAAATGTGTTCATTTGATGCATTTAAGTTGCAGTATGATTACCAGCATAGCATTAGCCATCACCTCTATCACACCACGTAATTGTCATTTCTTTTTTGTGACGGGAACAATTAAAATCTACCACTCTTAGAAACTGAGAGGTTTATATATAATTCATTATTGTTGTCTGTAATCATTATGCTGCATGTTAAATCTCCAGGATTTATTCATTTACTGGTTGCGAGTTTGTACCTTTAAGCATCTCCCCGATTCCCCCACTCTCCCAGCCCCTCCTGACCCACATTCAGTTTGAGAGAGTCGTTCTTAAATGTTCTTGTAAAAGAACCAGACATGGTAATTATGTGAGGTGAAGGAGATATTAACTAACCATACTGTGGGAATCATTGCACAACATGTATCAAATCATCATGTTGTAGACCTTTAACTAACACAGTGTTATATATGTCAATTATATCTCAATAAGGCTGTAAGAAAATTCTTCTAGAATTAATAAAATTTAGTGCACCTATGGTAATACCCCAAGAGCATTTCTTTACTCAAGGGCATTTTTTAAAAAGATTTTATTTATTTATTTGAGAGAGGGAGGCAGAGATAGTGACAGAGATAGCAAGAGCACGAGCCAGGGAGGAAAGGGAGAAACAGGCTACCTGCTGAGGAGGGAGCCCGATGCGGGGCTCAATCCCAGGACTCTGGGATCATGACCCGAGCCAAAGGCAGACGCTTAACCGACTGAGCCACCCAGGTGCCCTCCCAAGGACATTTTTAATAGGACTTGAGAAGGTCATTCTAAAATTCATCTAGAGGAGTAAATAGCCTGGGAAAGACAATTTTGAAAAAAAAATTAGAATGACAGCGTTTTTCTTTTCTTTAGAGAGTGAGAGAGAGTGGGGGAGGGGCAGAGGGAGAGGGAGAAAGAGAATCTTAAGCAGGCTCCATGCCCAGCACTAAGCCTGATGTAGGGCTCAATCTCACGACCCTGAGATCATGACATGAGCCTAAATCAAGAGTTGAATGCTCAACTGACTGAGCCACCCAGGCGCCCCAACAGAGTTTTTCTAACCCAAAAGCAAAGTATGTAATAATGAAAAAAAATACGATAATCGTACACAGAGAGAAAAACCAATTAATGAACCAACATAAAGAATGCTATATGCCTATATTTATACATGTATATGGATCTTAATAGACATGCAAAACCTTTGTAAAAAATAAGGCTAGATTTTTTTCTAACCCACACAGAAACAAAATCCATATGAACAAACTAGAAGTAAAAAATCCAAATCATAAAGTATTAGCCAAAAATAAAGGGCATATTTATATGGTCTCAAGATGTGGATGCCATTCCGATTGAGAAAAAAATGTAGAGGCAAGAATGACAAAACACTGTACTCAAAAATGTGAAAATGACACCAAAAGAGATCATAAGTAAAACTAAAATATTAACTATTGACTCAAAATATCTACAGTACATATACCAAAGAAAACGTACCAAACTAGTTGGTAATCAAAAAATGTAAATTAGACTGAAACACAATTTTTACTCATTGGATTGTCAAATTTTTTTGGCAATATTCAAAAGGAAAAAAACCCTCATATACACTGGTGATGAGAGGATAATCAGTATAGGCTTTTTGGCAGTCTCTGTCAGAATAAAAAATCTGCATCTCTTTGTCCAGTAATTCCACTCATAAAAATCCATCCTTTAAAAATATTTATGTGTAGCACAAAGATACATACACACATATTTGTAGCATTGCTTGTAACCAGATTAAAAGAAAAGAACAAACAAAACCAACAGAGGAAACAACCTAAATATCCACAAATTATTAAAACAAGTAATAGTGCTTTCTCATTACTCAATAGCACCCATCCTCTAACGAAATAAGATGGCTAATGATAGTCAATGTTTATTAGTACTCAGTATATTCCACCCTGAGGTAGGTGCTTTTCATGTGTTTTATGATTTTATTTTCCCCAAATCCTAGATAGGTACCATTATTATCCTTCTTTTCTTTTCATTTTTTATTAGTTTCAGAGGTAGAATTTAGTGATTCATCAGTTGCATATTAACACCCAGCACTCGTTACATCAAGTGTCCTCCTTACTGCCCATCACTCAGTTACCCCATACCCTATCTACCTCCCCTCCAGCAACCCTCAGTTTGTTTCCTAGAGTTCAGCATCTCTTATGGTTTGCCTTCCTCTCAATTTTAGTCTTATTTTCTTTTTCCTTCCCTTCCCCTATGTTCAGCTGTTTTGTTTCTTAAATTCCACATATGAGTGAAATCATATTGTATTTGTCTTTCTCTCACTGAGTTATTTTGCTTAGCATAATACCCTTATTTTCAATAAAAAAAATAGAATTTAGCAAAGTAATTTACCAGATCCCACAGTTAGTAAGTGGTAGAGTTGGGATTTTAATTCAAGCAGTCTGATGGCAGAGCAGAAGGCACTGATTGCTAAGCTGTATTTTCAAGGTGATACTCTGTCCATGACATTTTGTTAAGTGATAAAAGCAAGTTGCAGAGCAGTGCATATAGAATAATTCCATTTTCTGCAAAGAAGTATATCTCCTTTATATTTGTGTTTGTTGTGGTGTGTGTGTGTTTATGTGTATGTAGTTGCCTTCTGAAGCGAGATTATAGGGATGGAGTGAGGAATTCCTTCCATATTTAACTTTGTATACAGATATGTCTGCTTAGGGATCCCACAGGGCTCTTTCCAGGCATGGGTCTTCTCTTTTCAGTTCTCCAAAATCTCTCCTTCATGCCTAGTGTTCACTCCTATGTCAGATTAGAATTTTACCCAGCCATTTCCAGCTGTTAAATTCTAGATTCCAAGGCAAATGGACATTGGAAATATGCCCCCTGGAATTCCTTTTTTGTAAATAATTGTCTTCTGTCCATTTCATTCCTATTTTGTAAATAATTGTCTTTGGTATCCATATGATGGACCAGAAATGCTTAGAGTGGGACTTTTGCAGAAACCCAGTCTCTTGTGTCCCTTTGCTGAGCTGGTAGTGCCTCACCCAGATGTCTCCTATGGGAGACACCTACTTCATTGCAGCCCTTCCCGGGGATATCCTCAGTCAGGGTAATACAATAGCAATGACACAGTGCTTATGTGTACCAGATACTGCTCTAGGAATTCTACATACATTAAGTCAGTTAGTTCTTCACAACACCCCATTTTACAGATAATGAAAGCAAGGCACAAGGAACTGAAGTGACTTGCCTAAGTCCACACAGCTAGAAGGTAGAGTCCAGCTTGAGAATATGTGCTCTTATCCCCTGCATTATGCTAGCTTTCTCGTTCCTTTGTCTCCTATCTTTGAGATAGAGAGAAGATAGGATAAGGGAAAGGGAAGAAGATCATATGAAGAGGTTGATCCCCAGTCTCTGTTCCCAAAGAGCCCTCAGCCTGCCTACCTGTGGGCCTGACAGAGGAGATTCAGGATCCTGACCAGGCTAGGGGGCCTGCCAGGGAGTTGAGATCAGGCTCTGAATCTGTGAGGGAGCAGGCCAGGGCAAGTGCAGATCTACTTTCAGAAAAGTGCTATCTCTTCTCTTTACCTACAATGGGTGTTGGTGATGGAAAGGGAGACCCAGGGGCCTGTCCTCTGTGAATGCCAGAGCCCTGGGGGCATTGGCCCTGTGGTCTTTCCAGGAGAGAACATCATTACTGATGTCCTCACTGAGCTCTATGCTCTGAGCCTTGGGGAAACTGGGCTCTAGAGGTGTAGCCTCATATCCCCAGGAAGGGAATTAGGGCCATGCAGCAACAGGGGTGGAGGTTTTCATGCACATGTATGTGAAGTATGTACATGAACATGTGAGTTCACACACACATGCATGTTCTCTGTTTTTGCATGTGCTCCTTGTGCATGTCTGTGTGTCGGCTTATGTGTGCCTACCCGGAAGGAGAGGTGATGGCGTCTGTCATGTCTGAAGTTCTGTGTCTGCAGGCATGACTCCATCTAGGTGCAGGTGTAGTGTTCCAGGGAAGGGATTAAGATACAGGTTCTGGAGCCAGTTGGAATAGATTCAGTTGCTGGCTCTGCCTCCTACAGGCTGTGTGAGCTTTTGCAATACTTAACTTTTTTGAGCTTCATTTTGTGTGTGTGTGTGTGTGTGTGTGTGTGTGTGTGTGTGTGGTTTTTGTTTGCCTTTCTTAAACATTTTATTGCTTCAGTTTCTTAAAGCAGACATCCCAGTTTCACTAATTACTAAATGGGGGAACTTGGGCAAGTTGTTTAGCTTCACTAAAGCACATTGTCCTCATCTATAAATGCTTAGCAATCACAACTTTATTTTCTTTATTTTCTATTTTTTCCCTTTAATAGTCTTGATTTTTTTTAGAGCAGTTATAAGTTCACAGCAAAAGTGATCACATGGTCCAGAGAGTTCCCACATAGCCACAGCCCCCACACATGCACCAAACCCCCCGATTATCAACATCCCCACTAGAATGCTACACTTGTCATAATTGATGAACCCCACTGACACATCATCATCACTCAAATCCATAGTTTACATTAGGGTTCACTCTTGGTGTTGTACATTTTGACAAATGTCTATTGACAACATTATAGTATCATAGAGAATAATTTCACTGGCCCTAAAGTCCTTGGTGTTCCACCTGTTCATCCCTCCCTCCCATCTACGCCCTGGCATCCACCGATCTTTTACTGTCTCCATAGTTTTTCCTTTTCCAGAATGCCATATATTGGAATCCTATAGCATGTAGCTTTTTCAGATTGGCTTCTTTTTTTTTCTTTAAATTTTTAAAATTATGTTAATCACCATACATTACATCAGTAGTTTTTGATGTAGTGTTCCTTGAGTCATTGTTTGTGCATAACACCCAGTGCTCCACGCAGAACGCGCCGTCTTTAATACCCATCACCAGGCTAACCCATCCTCCCACCCCCTCCCCTCTAGAACCCTCAGTTTGTTTTTCAGAGTCCATCATCTCTAATGGTTCATCTCCCCCTCCGATTTACTCCCCTTCATTCTTCCCGTCCTGCTATCTTCTTCTTTTTTTTCTTAACATATATTGCATTATTTGTTTCAGAGGTACAGATCTGTGATTCAACAGTCTTGCACAATTCACAGCGCTCACCATAGCACATACCCTCCCCAATGTCTATCACCCAGCCGCCCCATCCCTCCCACCCCCCACCACTCCAGCAACCCTCAGTTTGTTTCCTGAGATTAAGAATTCCTCATATCTGTGAGGTCATATGATACATATCTTTCTCTGATTGACTTATTTCACTCAGCATAACACCCTCCACTTCCATCCACATCATTGCAAATGGCAAGATCTCATTCCTTTTGAGGGCTGCATAATATTTCATTGTGTATATATACCATATCAGATTGGCTTCTTTCATTTAGTAATATGCATTTAAGTTTTCTCCATGTGTTTTCCAGTCTTAATAGCTCTTTTTTTTGTATTGAGTAATATTTAAATGTCTGGATATATCACTGTTTATTTATCCACTCACTTACTGAAAGAAGAACAGTAGCAACATCATACTTGGTGCTTCCAAGTTTGGCAGTTGTGAATAAAGGTACTACCAACATCCATATGTAGGGTTTTGTGTGGATATAAGTGTTCAACTCCTTTAGGTTAATACCAAGGAGTGTGTTTGCTGGATCATATAGTAAGAGTATGTTTAGTTCTGTAAGAAACTGCCAGACTGTACATTTTGAACTTCCACCAGTAATGAATGAGAATTCTTGTTGGTCTACATTTTTGTCACCATTTGGTATTATCAGTGTTTTGAATTTTGGCCATTCTAATGGATGTGTTGTGGTATCATACTGTGGTTTTATTTTGCATTTCCCTGATGACATGTTTCCTTTGCTTATTTTCTATCTGTATCTTCTTTGGTGAGGTGCCTTTAAAGTCCTTGTCTAACTTTATTAGGGTTGTTTATTTTCTTACTGCTAAGTTTTTGAAAAAGAATCTTTTGATACATATCTCAGCCTCAGGGAGCACAGAGCAGGGTGGCCAATGGTGGAGAGACGGGTAAATGGACAAATGGAAGCTTTCCATCACAACCCCATCTGGCGACCAGAATGATCTATATAAATCAGGAACAACTTTGTAATTATTTGGTTACTTCTCTGATCTATATCCTTCAAAGTGTCCCCTTGGTGACAGCCCGTGTTTTCTAAGTGGTTTGTCATGATATGTAATTATACAGAATTAACATGGAGTAATGTCAATTTTACTCATTTTTTAAGAGGGAGAAGAACAGCATTGTTCTATATTTGTGGCATGGAATGAGAGCTTTGCTTGAATCTTAGGGATAGAACATATATAACCTGAATGTGTACAAGTTCTTCTTCATCCTTCAGGAGAGTTGCTTCTCCTTTGAAAACTTGGCTTTCACAGGGTGATATATGGAAGTGTTGAATTAGTCTATTGTACACCTGAAGCTAATATAACACTGTATGTTAACTAACTGGAATCAAGATAAAAACTTAAAAGGAAAAGTCAGCTGTCCTGGGCCATGCCCCCGTGCTCAAGACGGACTATCCTTGCTTGTCCTCCTGTGAGCTTATCTCTGCTACTGCTGTTCCCTCTGATTGTTTCACTGCAAAATTTGATTAGATTCTCTCTCATTATTTCTCAAAACACACAATGCTCAAGGCTGTGTCTGCCAAGGCTTGAAGCTAACACAAAGAGATAACAGTGGAGGGAACTATAAAATTAGATGGCTGATTTTACTGTCCCTAGATGCTGTTGGCTGTGTACTCTTTTTTAAGGGGCTCCCCTTCTGATCTTTTCTTTCCTTATCCTGGCAGCATAATCTTATGGCAAATTTATCTCTCCCAGAAGAAAGTCCCCCTTTCTATGTTCTCATTTTCCCAAGTTCAAGTCCCTAACAACATACTTCTGGACACACCAGAGGACTGTAGGGCTGCCAGACTTAGCAACTCTATGAGGAACTAATATCAGTAATCTCCCCAGAGATGATACCATCCAATGAAGACAGTCATTTACCCTTGTAACAAAATGCATGCTATACCAATCTGAAACTCTGCAATGATAATATCCTGGCTTAGGGCCTCCTCCAGAACAGTGAAAAGGTATTCTGTTTACAATTTTGTGATACAAAAAAATCTCACTAGGAATGATCTCTCCCCAAAGAAAACTGACAGCAAAAAACCTTAAGGAGTAGGTAGTAGAGGGTGACCAGTCATGTAATCCATATTCCTGGGTGGTAAAATAATGTAGGAAAAATGTCAGTTTCCCCAAATTAATACATATATTCAGTAGACTCACAAAATTCTAAAACGGTTCTTTATAGAATATGTCGTCTACTCTAAAACTTGTTAATGAAAGAAAATGTGTAAAAGTAACAATATAATTTTGAAAACAAAGCAAAATAATGATGATGGGTTTGTCTTCCCAGTTAGAAAAACATACAACAAAGCTTTGCTAGTTACAACAGCATAGTATTGGTGTAAGAATGTAAAATCCAGCTGATGGAGCAGAGTAGATTCCAGAAATAGACCTAACTAAAAAGGCCACGTAGCCTTTCTGGATGTGGCAGGAAAGCAAATTGTGGGACAAATGTGTATTCAATTAAAAGATAAATTTAATAAGTTTAGATCTTGACATTATACCACATGTGAAAATAAATTCCAAACAAAGAGGCAACCCACAGAATGGGAGAAGATATTTGCAAATGACACTACAGATAAAGGGCTGGTATCCAAGATCTATAAAGAACTTCTCAAACTCAACACCCAAAAACAAATAATCAAGTCAAAAAATGGGCAGAAGACATGAACAGACACTTCTCCAAAGAAGACATACAAATGGCTAACAGACACATGAAAAAATATTCATTATCATTAACCATCAGGGAAAGTCAAATCAAAACCACATTGAGATACCACCTTACACCAGTCGGAATGGCAAAAATTGACAAGGCAAGAAATAACAAATGTTGGAGAGGTTGTGGAGAAAGGGGAACCCTCTTACACTGTTGGTGGGAATGCAAGTTGGTACAGCCCCTTTGGAAAACAGCGTGGAGGTGCCTCAAAAATTAAAAGTAGAGCTACCCTATGACCCAGCAATTGCATTCCTAGGTATTTACCCCAAAGACACAGATGTAGTGAAAAGAAGGGCCATATGCACCCATTCTTCGTAGCAGCAATGTCCGCAATAGCCAAACTGTGGAAAGAGCTGAGATGCCCTTCAACAGATGACGGGATAAAGAAGGTGTGGCCCATATATACAATGGACTATTACTCAGCCATCAGAAAGGATGAACACCCAGCTTTTACATCAACATGGATGGGCCTGGAGGAGATTATGCTAAGTGAAATAAGTCAAGCAGAGAAAGTCAATTATCATATGGTTTCACTTATTTGTGGAACATAAGGAATAGCAGGGAGGACGTTAGGAGAAGGAAGGGGAAAAGTGAAGGGGGGGAAATCGGAGGGAGAGATGAACCATGAGAGACTATGGACTCTGAGAAACAAACTGAGGGTGTTAGAGGGGAGGGGGGTGGGGGCATCGGTTAGCCTGGTGATAGGTATAAGGAGGGCACCGTACTGCATGGTGAACTGGGTGTTATATGAAAACAATGAATCATGGATCACTACATCAAAAACTAGTGATGTATGGTGACTAACATGACATATAAAATAAAATTAAAAAAAGAAGAAAATAAATTCCAGATGTATTTGAAGATTTAAAAGTAAAAATCCCTAAAACTATAACATGGAAATACAGGAGAATATTTTTATAATTTTGTGGATAGAATAATCCTTCTCAGCAAAATGTAAACCCTGAAGTTGTAAAGGAAAAGATGGGCAGATTTGACTATATAAAAGTGAAAACGTGTGTGTGACCAGTGATGTCATGAATGAAGTTAAAAGAGAGTCAAAGGGGGACGGAGCAAGATGGCAGAGGAGTAGGAGACCTGGATTTCGTCTGGTCTCAGGAATTCAGCTGAATAGGGATCAGACCATTCTGAACACCTACGAACTCAACAGGAGATCGAAGAGAGTAGCAACAACTCTCTGAACAGAAAAGTGACCACTTACTGGAAGGTAGGACGTGCGGAGAAGTGAATCCGAGGCGATAGTCGGGAGGATAGACGGCGGGGGAGGGGGCCTCCGTTGGCCGCTTCTGGCAAGTGATAGAGCCGCGGAGCACAAAATCAGAACTTTTAGAAGTCGGCTCCGCTGAGGGACGTCGCTCCAGGGGCTAAGCGCGGGGTGGAACCCTCGCGGGACAGTGTGGTCTCAGAACCCTCGGGGTCACAGAAAGACCGGGGGTGCCTGAGTGTGGCAGAGCTCCCGGGTATCGGAACTGGAAGGCCGGCTGCAGAGACGGAGCCGAGGAGCGGGCTCTCAGCTCGGGGTTGCCATAAACTGTGACCCGCGGCCCACTCGGGCTACTCCTCCTCCAGCAGGGACCCAACAAGCGGCAGAGCCGGGGAGACTCCCCTTCCTCCCCCGGGAGGAGTGGCGTAGGAGCGCCCCGCAGGGATCTGCTGGGTTTGGAGACTCCACGCAGGGTTGGGTGCCAAAGATAGAAACGCTCGGTCACAGGCCGGGTGAGCACGGAGTGCGGCTGGAGACCGGGGACACGGGAGTAACTGCTTTTCTCTGGGGGCGCACTGAGGGGCGGGGCCCCGAGTTCTCAGCTCCTCCGGGCGGAGATTGGGAGGCCACCAATTTCACCCTGGTCCTCCAAAGCTGTACCGGAGCTTGCAGGGAACAAAAGCTCCTGAGAGCAAACCCGAGCAGCTTGCTTAGCCCGGACTCACAAGGGCGGGGCAATTCCGCCTCCGGCAAAGACATTTGGGAACCACGGCAATGGGCCCCTCCCCCAGAAGATCAACTCGAACAGCCAGCAAGCCAAGACCAAGTTTACCGATCAAGGAGAACGGGAGAACTCCAGCGCTACGGGAATACTGCACATAGAATTCATGGCTTTTTTTTACCATAATTCATTAGTTTTTCAAAGTTAATTTTTTTAACTGTTTTTTTTGAATTTTTCTTTTTCTCTTTTTCAACCAACATCTTATCAATCCCTTTTTAAAAAAAACATTTTTTATTTTTAATTTTTAAGAGTCATATTTTTATCCCTTCATAGTAGTTACCCTTATTTTTGGCATATTAATATAAGTTGTTCTCTCTTTAAAATTTTGAGATACAGTTTCTTCTAAGAGATCAAAATATACCCTAAATCACTAGTGTACGGCTTTGTTCTAGTCTCCTGCCTGATCACATTCTCTCCTTTTTTTTCCCTTTTTTTTCTTTTCTCTTTTGATTTTTTAAAATCTTCTTCATTCTTTTTTAAAAACAACTTCTTCTCTTACCAATTCCTTTTATAAAATCTTTTATACTTTTCACCTTTACAGTCATTTGCCATCCCTTCATTTTATCAACCCTTATTTTGTACATATATAAGTCTTTCTTCCTTTAAAATTTTAGCAAGCACTTTCTTCTAACAGACCAAAATATGCCCAAAAGCTAGTGTGTGGCACTGATCTATGCACTAGCCTGATCATATTTGATCATATTCTGTTTTTTTTGTTGTTGTTTGGTTTTTGTTTGTTTTTATCTTTTTCTTTTTCCGTTTTTTTTCCTCTTTCTTCTTTCTTTCCCTTTCTTGTCCCCTGGTTTCAAGTTTTTTCTGATTTGTATAGAATATATTTGTTGGAGACGTTGTTAACCTGTTAGCATTCTGTTCTCTCATTCATCTATTCTCCTCTGGACAAAATGACAAGACGAAAAAAATCACCTCAGCAAAAAGAACAAGAGGTAGTACCGTCTGCCGGGGACCTACTCAATACTGACATTAGTACGATGTCGGACCTAGAGTTCAGAATCATGACTCTAAAGATACTAGCTGGACTTGAAAAAAGCGTGGAAGTTATTAGAGAAACCCTTTCTGGAGAAATAAAAGAACTAAAATCTAACCAAGTCGAAATCAAAAAGGCTATTAATGAGGTGCAATCAAATATGGGGGCACTAACTGCTAGGATAAATGAGGCAGAAGAGAGGATCAGCGATATAGAAGACCAAATGATGGAAAATAAAGAGGCTGAGAAAAAGAGAGAGAAACAACTACAGGATCACGAGGGCAGAATTCGAGAGATAAGCGATACGATAAGATGAAACAACATTAGAATAATTGGGATCCCAGAAGAAGAAGAAAGAGAGAGAGGGGGGCAGAAGGTATATTGGAGCAAATTATAGCAGAGAACTTCCCTAATGTGGGGAAGGAGATAGGCATCAAAATCCAGGAGGCACAGAGAACCCCTCTCAAAATCAATAAAAATAGGTCAACACCCCGACATCTAAGAGTAAAACTTACGAGTCTCAGAGACAAAGAGAAAATGCTGAAAGCAGCTCGGGAGAAGAGATATGTAAGCTATAATGGTAGAAACATTAGATTGGCAACAGACCTATCCACAGAGACCTGGCAGGCCAGAAAGGACTGGCATGATATCTTCAGAGCACTAAACGAGAAAAATATGCAGCCAAGAATACTATATCCAGCTAGGCTGTCACTGAAAATAGAAGGCGAGATAAAAAGCTTCCAGGACAAACAAAAACGAAAGGAATTTGCAAACACGAAACTAGCCCTCCAAGAAATATTGAAAGGGGTCCTCTAAGCAAATAGAGAGCCTAAAAGCAGCATAGATCAGAAAGGAACACAGACAATATACAGTAACAGTCACCTTACAGGCAATACAATGGCACTAAATTCATACCTTTCAATAGTTACCCTGAATGTAAATGGGCTCAATGCCCCAAAAAAAGACACAGGCTAGCAGATTGGATTAAAAAACAAGACCCATCCATATGCTGTCTGCAAGAGACTCATTTTAGAGCCAAAGACACCCCCAGATTGAAAGTGAGGGGGTGGAAAACCAATTACCATGCTAATGGACACCAAAAGAAAGCTGGGGTGGCAATCCTTCTATCAGACAAATTAAATTTTAAAACAAAGACTGTAATAAGAGATGAAGAAGGACACTATATCCTACTTAAAGGGTCTATCCAACAAGAAGATCTAACAATTGTAAATATCTATGCCCCTAACCTGGGAGCAGCCAATCATATAAGGCAATTAATAACAAAAGGAAAGAAACACATTGACAACAATACAATAATAGTGGGGGACTTTAACACCCCCCTAACTGAAATGGACAGATCATCTAAGCAAAATTTCAACAAGGAAATCAAGACAGTATGGTACTGGCACAAAAACAGACACATCGATCAATGGAACAGAATCGAGAGCCCAGAAATGGACCCTCAACTCTATGGTCAACTCATCTTTGACAAAGTAGGAAAGAATGTCCAATGGAAAAAAGACAGTCTCTTCCACAAATGGTGTTGGGAAAATTGGACAGCCACATGCAGAGGAATGAAACTGGACCATTTCCTTACACCACACACAATAATAGACTCCAAATGATTGAAAGACCTAAACGTGAGACAGGAGTCCATCAAAATCCTAAAGGAGAACCAAGTTGGAACCTCTTTGATCTCAGCCGCAAGAACTTCTTCCTAGAAACATAGCCAAAGGCAAGGGAAGAAAGGGCAAAAATGAACTATTGAGATTTCATCAAGATAAAAAGCTTTTGCACAGCAAATGAAACAGTCCACAAAACCAAAAGACAACTGACAGAATGGGAGAAAATATTTGCAAATGACATATCAGATAAAGGGCTAGTATCCAAAATCTATAAAGAACTTATCAAACTCAACACCCAAAGAACAAATGATCCAATCAAGAAATGGGCAGAAGACATGAACAGACATTTTTCCAAAGAAGACATCCAAATGGCCAACAGACACATGAAGAAGTGCTCAACATCGCTCGGCATCAGGGAAATCCAAATCAAAACCTCCATGAGTTACCCCCTCCCACCAGTCAGAATGGCTAAAATTAACAAGTCAGGAAACGACAGATGTTGGCGGGGATGCGGAGAAAGGGGAACCGTCCTACACTGTTGGTGGGAATGCAAGCTGGTGCAACCACTCTGGAAAACAGTATGGAGGTTCCTCAAAAAGTTGAAAATAGAGCTACCAAACGATCCAGGAATTACACTACTGGGTATTTACCATAAAGATACAAATGTAGGGATCCGAAGAGGTACGTGCACCCCAGTGTTTATAGCAGCAATGTCCACAACAGCCAAACTGTGGAAAGAGCCAAGATGTGTATCGACAGATGAATGGTTAAAGAAGAAGTGGTGTATGTACACAATGGAATCTTATGCAGCCATCAAAAGGAATGAGATCTTGCCAGTTGCAACGATGTGGATGGAACTGTAGGGTGTTATGCTGAGTGAAATAAGTCAATCAGAGAAAGACATGTATCATATGACCTCACTGATATGAGGAATTCTTAATCTCAGGAAACAAACTGAGTGTTGCTGGAGTGGTGGGGGGTGGGAGGGATTGGGTGGCTGGGTGATAGACATTGGGGAGGGTATGTGCTATGGTGAGTGCTGTGAATTTACACAGACTGATGAATCACAGATCTGTACTTCTGAAAAAAAATAATGCAATATATGTTAAGAAAAAAAAAAGAAGAAAATAGCAGGAGAGGAAGAATGAAGGAGAGTAAGTCGGAGGGTAGATGAACCATGAGAGATGATGGACTCTGAAAAACAAATGAGGGTTCTAGAGGGGAGCGGGGCAGGGGGATGGGTTAGCCTGGTGATGGGTATTAAAGAGGGCACGTTCTGTGTGGAGCACTGGGTGTTATGCACAAACGATGAATCATGGAACACTACATCAAAAACTAATGATGTAATGTATGGTGATTAACATCACAATAAAAAATCATTAAAAAAATAAAAGAGTCAAAGGATTTGGAGAAAATACTGATGATGTGTATATATATATATATATAGATAGATAGACATACATATATACACACACATATATATATGTATTCATATAATAGAAAGGATTAATGTTCATATAGTAGAAAGGATTCCAAAAAATCAATAAGAAAATGACACATTTTCTAATTTTGATAGGAACAGTGATATTTACCAAATATTCTATACAAAAACTTAGATGTCTCACCCCTTGCAGTTTCTTATGAACACATGACAACTTCTTTCCAAAGAAATATGAGTTTAAGTGATGTGTGTTATTTCTGGATTAAGGCAATGGAAAACCACATGAAATTCTCCAATCTGTCTTTCCCTGCCAAGGAAGCCATAGGTTTCTAATAAGTTATGGTGGACCTCTATCAGTGCGGTTTTCTCTGAATCACTATCCATCGAACAGCCCTGGTGACCTGTAATGGATATATTGTGTGAGCAAGAAATAAAGTTCTGCTGTGTGAAGCTTTTGGGATTTGGGGATTAATTTACTGTTGCAATGTAGAAATCCTTTCTGGCTAATACTTCAATAGAAAAATGAGAAAAGGATATAAACAGGTAATTCACAGTGGAAGAAATAGAAAGGACCAATAAACATATAAAAGACATAAAGTATTATTTATTTTGACCAGTAGAAGTATCACCATAGATGATGGTGATACTACATGGTATTGAATGTGTGAGGAGAAGGGTGCTTCATGTACTACAGATTGGCACAGAAATGCACTTTCTGTGCATTTGGCACAGCCATTTTGGAGAACAACTTGTCAGTATCTCTCAAATTCCACTTTTATGTATATAAGGTATTTGAACGATGTATGTGTACACGTTTGAACAATGTATGTATACAAGGTATTTATAGAAGTATTGTTTATAGTAGATACAAGAGAAAATAGAAACAGTTTAAATGCTCAGGAATGAAGACATGGTTAAATTATGGTAGCTTCATATTATGAATTATTATTAATATTATTAAAATAATATGAACAAGTTAAAAACAATAGTATATTGTAGATAGTAGTGACTTGGAACCATCCTTAAGACATCTTTTTAGATGAAAAGTCAAGTTCAAAGGTAATATATCTATGTAGTGTGAATTCAGTCCTCTTAACTTTTTTTTCTATTTAAAGAGCCTTTATTTTTTTTTCTGCTTCAAATAATTTATTTTAGGAAAATTGATACACCAAGAGATTTTGCAATCTTTTCCAATCACAATTCAAGGAAGAATTGCAATACATTTAGACATTAGAATAAACATGTCTTCCACTATAAAACACAAATTTCCTTAAAGAATTTTAGCAACCAAAACCAACATGGTTAATATTTTCCTATTTTACTTCATCCTTAATGTCCAAAGTTCTTCATCTTTCCGTTTTTTTTGAAGACTTTTATAGGCCAATCTTTTAGACTTTCTACACATAATTATATTCGAATGAAATTGTCAGGGTTGTGGATTGGTCTATAAAAGTCTTAAAGAGCCTTTAAAAAATTTTTAAAATAAGTTTTAGTTTAAATTCGAGTTAGTTATACGCAACTAATGAATCGTTGAACACTACATCAAAAACTAATGATGTACTATTTGTTGGCTAACTGAACATAATAATAATAAAAAGACTTAAATAAAATAAAAAAATAAATTTGAGTTAGTTAATGTTAGTGTAATTTTAGGTTCGAGTGTACAATACAGTGATTCAGTAGTTCCATACAACACCCGGTGCTCGTCACAACAAGTGCTCTTAATCTTAGTATTTGCATGTGTAAAGATATCTTTCTCTATGTAACAGGTTTGTGGGTGAAACTCAGGAGGGATTTTCAGTTTGTACATTATAACTAATGTTTAAATTTCGCAACTAGACTGTATTCATGTGTTATCTATATCCTCAGAAAGTAAAAAAAGGAAAGAAATGTGGAAGGTGAGAAAAATAGAATTAAAACATTTTTTAAAGATTTTATTTATTTATCTGACAGAGAGAGAGACAGCAAGAGAGGGACCACAAAGCAGGGGGAGTGGGAGAGGGAGAAACAGGCTTCCTGCCAAGCAGGGAGCCTGATGTGGGGCTCGATCCCAGGACTCTGGGACCATGACCTGAGCCAAAGGCAGACACCTAGCGACTGAGCCACCCAGGCGCCTTGAAGTAAAATATTTTTTAACACAGTGACTTCTTTGTGTCCTCTCTTAGCATCAAATATTGACATATAAAAACCTTAAATAAATACTTCATGATACATAAAAACGTACCTAGGAGACAGGGGAAGAAGGCTATTAATTTGCTAAACCTTAAAATCACAATGGCACTACCAAATTTCACAAGCCAACTGCGGTCCCCCAAAGAGATCAGTGGTTCACAACCTTGGCTATTCATTGGAATTACCTGGGAGCTTTAAAACTACTGATACCTGGGTTACATGTTAGAGACTGATTTAATTGGTCTGGGGTGTGGTCCTGGGCATCAGGATCTTTTTGTAAGCTCCCCAGGTGATGCTACATGTGCAGAGGAGGCTGAGAACCACTGCTTTAGATAAAATAGACGCTATTGCAAAGGTCTTTAATTAGGAGACCAAAAGGAATGGGGGAGTTGATTTCTATTCCTCAAGGATAATGTTCTTCAAAGCATATAAGGGAAAAGGTTCTGGCTAGAATTGGTTTAAACATTGTTTTCCTCTAAAATTGGTTACTCAGTAGCTCCCTCCAATGCTGCCCTTGCATAAATGGGCTCAGGTGGGAGGAAGCAAAGCCTTAGAATTATGGCATCCTCAATTACCTTTCTAGAATCAGAGCAGAATGTGGCCCCTTGATGGGAGCCCAGGGGAAAGCAGGAGAACTCACTAATGACATTGTGCCAGAAAAGTTTCTGAACAACTCTCATGGTAGAAGCTCCCTCAGAGGGATGAGATACAATCTCAGCTTTCTTAATGAGGCTCTGGGGAGATCTTGCTGGTGAGCCTCTAGGATCCTTTACTTTGATGCTAATTAACCACTGAGGGTAGCTCCTTTTATAGCCCAATTAAATCGAGTTCTGGGGTAAAGGTTTGTCTTCTTTTGAATGGTTACTTGGGAATTAAGCCTGGAGCCTCTCAGTACATCAAATCATTCTCAATGTAACCATGTCCACAACTGATCACAACACTGTCCCTAGTCAAAGAAACAGACTACCCAGGGACACCCATTTCATTGTGTAGTCAGAGAAGCATGCTGTACATGGAGAATAAAAAGTGTTGATGTCCTGGTCAGAACATTAGTCATCGGGTTCAGAACTCTTCTGGAATAAGAGCCAAGAAAGGATTCTGGGGAAAGTTGTGGCTGTTCTTGAGGATATCCTCACACAAGTTAAGGTGGGGTCACAGATAGCTCCCATTTCTACCCATGGTGTTTGGGTAGGCACTTGGGATGCAGAGTTAGTCAATTCTGAGTTTGAATTCTGTTTACCACTTAGTTGCTGGTGACTTTGGGCAAGTCACTTCACCTCTTTGAACTTCAGTTTCCTCTTCTTTAAAATGAGGTCATTAATTTCCATCAGTCAGAATTATAGGTGATTGATTTATGCTAGTTATCTTCAGATTACCATGGTAACTTGGTGTACATTGGCTGACATTTTTCAGTTTATTAAAAATGTATGATAAAAGGTCAATGTTAGCTCACAAGATGATGGAAATTATGAAGGCATTATGGCCAGGGAACTCAAGAAAATTTGTGTCCCCCTCTAAGACTCAGCTGCCTCTTTCTGTGAGGTTATTAATGAAAATGCTGCCCAAGGAAAAATGGTAAAATGGGAGTAGGAGGCTTGAGTGGTAGTTGGTGGTAGTAGAGCTTGTGCTAGTTGCTTCCCAAAAGCTCTGATGGGTGGGGGTTAGACTACCAGTGCCAGAACATTCTTTAGAATGTAGGAATTAGAGCCTTCATCCTTGGCTTTGGACCTTAGTTGCTATTCTGGCACAACAGATTAACTTCCCAGTGGAAGTCCTGTTTCTAGGTGCACTTTGGCCAGCCTAGTATGGAAGAATTCCAATGGGCACTTCAGCTTCACAGTCCTCAGCCTCATCTCATCTCATGACTTCTCCTTCCTTTCAAACTCATCAAGAATGTATTGGGGAAACCTTGGGGCCCCTGAAACACCTACAGTTTTTCCTTTGAGCAAAATGATCTTGTCTGAAATCTCCTATAGAGAAAGGAACCCTAAGCAGATACTCATACATAGCACTTATATTCCCTTTGTATGACATCAAGATACCAGTACAGTAGTTAAACTGTTTGAAGAATGATTTGCTATTTCTTTATCTTTTTCAGTCTTGGTTGTACTGGGCTCCTTTTTTTGTGGACCTAGCAGTGCATCTAAGTCCTTATCTTTCTTTGTTTTTCTTATAAATTAAGGTGGTGGACTAATTTTTTTCTTTTTTGAGAGTTTTTATTGAAATTCCAGTTAGTTAACATACAGTGTAATATTAGTTTCAGGTATACAATATAGTGATTCAACACTTCCATACAACACCTGGTCCTCATCACAAGTGCACTCTTTAATCCCTATCACCTGTTGAAACCATGACCCCACCCACCTCTCCTCTGGTAACCATCAGTTCTCTAGAGTTGAGAGTTGGCTTCTAGTTATTTATGATAGAAATAAATGGAAAACTAATGGTGTAATGTATGGTGATTAACACAATAAAATAAAATAAAATAATAAGAAAAAAACAAATGGAAAAACAGTTTAGTAAAATTCAAACCAGGTCAAGTAAAATTGTACTAGAGAGAAACTGGCTGTTCAGCTTCGACCTCACCTGTGTTAGAAGAAGGCAGGGTAAGGAGCTGTCACAGGTTCTTCCCTTTCAGAGCTTAACAGGAAGGTAAGACCGCCTCAGATTTCCCACATAACTCATGAGACCAGTGGCAGGGACATCTTCAAAGGTCCCGTGGTCATAGTAATTCTTTACCTACTTGAGACTTTGGTTTAATCAGTGTTCCCTTGTCTTTTTGTTGTAATGTTGACTTCATCACCCCCATCTCTCACTAGTTGAGATCTGGGTCTTAATTTCTAGGTGAGCTAGAGGTTATGGTAAGTTCCCAGTTTTATATTAGATATATAAAAGATAAGATATAGGAGATAATTGATGAATCAGAGACATTCAGGTTTTAAAAACAGATTTCATTGCCAAAATGGAAGATTTATGGCAAGCAGATATTGTGAATTAAAAATTTGGGGATTAAGCCCTGCTTACTTTTCACTTCTTTTTTTTTTTTTTTAAAGAATTTATTTCTTTCAGAGAGAGAGAGTGCAAGCAGGGGGATGGGCAGAGGGAAAAGAAGAGAATCGTAAGCAGACCCCATGCTGAGCAAGGAGCCTGATATGGGGCTAAATCCCACAATCCTGAGATCATGACCTGAGCTGAAACCAAGAGTTGGATGCTTAACCAACTGAGTCGCCCAGATGCCCCAGTACTTTTCAGTTCTTTGCAGCAGAATTATCAAATATACTGTATTAGTTTTCTGGGGCTGCCATAATAAAGTGCCATTGATTGGGTGACTTAAGCAATGGAAATTTATTTTCTCACAATTCTGGAAGCTGGAAGTCTGAGGGCAAGGTACTTGTAGGGTTGGTTTCTTCTGAGGACATTCTTTTTGGCTTTGCAGTATCTTCACAAGATCTCACGTCTGTGTATGTTTGTGTTTTAATCTTCTCTTCCTATAAGGACACCAGTCATCTCGGATTGGGGACCACCTGAAAGACATTTTAACTTAATTACCTCTTTAAAGACCTTATCCCCAAATAAGTCACATTCTGAGATGAGGGGGTTAGGATGTCAACTTATGAAATCATGGGGAAACACAATTCCATCTAAAACCCCAACGTGTTAAACACCAGATTCTTAGCTCTTAAGAGTCATCACTTGGAATCCACATATATCCCAGGGAAGAAATGAAGGAGAAATCAAAGCAATGGGACACATTTAGATAAGAGTAGAGAGTCTCTTGCAGGGTCCTTTAAGTCTGTGAATCTGACAGTAGATTGGACATGTGCCCTGCGCAATATGAGGACTATACTGGTGCTCCTTTTGCTCTTGAGATTAAAAAGAGCAATAGAAAATGGTGGCATTGTATTTGTAGACATCAGAGGACCGGATATTGCCCTAAGTATTTTCCTGGAGGTTATTTAAATGTTTTTTAAGGGCCTAGAGTGGCTCATTCAAATAGATGAGTGATGGTCATTAAGGAGGGCACATGATGTAATGAGCACTGGTTTTATATACAACTGATGAATCACTGAATTCTACCTCTGAAACTAAAAATACACTATATGTTAATTAATTGAATGTAAATTAAAAAATCAAATAGATGAGTGAGAGAAACAGAAGCCAGGTTGGTGGCGAGACTAGACCAACATTAAAGGGCTGTGGCAAGAACCCTTCATGTTGGCCAAGGTTGATATCACCATTGGATCATCATTACAGAGCATAAGAAGACATGTGGGCCAGTCATCAGTCTCATAAGCGTGGCCTAGTCATCACCCATGGTGACAAATGAATGGGAAAAGGTCAGATGTCAGCAACTGAATCAGCATAGTACCAAAGTACAGACTAATCTAAACAAAACAAAACAAAAAACAAACAAGAAAAATCCTGTTGGGTCTTTGAAGACATCAGGGGGAAGTTGTGTAAGTCCTGAGAGTTTAGAAATGGGACTTGGAAGGAGCAATGATATCCATGAAAGGTGGGAAATGAATGGAGCTCAATTATAAATAAAAATACACAACTAATGAATTGTTGAACACTACATCAAAAACCACATGTATTTATATTTATTTATTATGTTCAGTTAGTCAACATATAGTACATCATTATTTTTTAAAAAAAAGAACCTCTTTTTTATGAGGCTTTGTAAACCAAAAGCTTCTTACTAATAGTTTATATCCATTGATTTTTCTTTTCTTTTTTTTTATTATGTTCCGTTAACCAACATATAATACATACATCCATTGATTTTTGACTCTGTCTTCAGTGGCCATAGGAAGCATTTCTGATTACATAGAACAAATTTTCCTTCACTCTGAAAAAAGTAACAAATAGAAAACACATGGAAATATAGGCATCTTTAGAGAGAGGAGCACATAGGCAAGGAGTTTCAGGAAGCATTGTTTGATGAATGCAACCTGAGCTTATGAAAGGCAGGAAGAGTAGAGAACAGAACACTACAGAGGCATAGAGCTGGCTTACTAATAGTCAGTTATGTGATTGATGTTAGGTTTTGTGAATCTAATGACTCCAGAGCCCAGGATATCCAGCTGTTGGCAGAATTAATAAAAGAGACCCTAGTTATGTCATGGCATGATCAGAAAACACAGACTCTGGAGTTGGGAAGCTCCTAGTCCAATAAGGAGGTAACACACACACACACATTCACCCAACCACTTGCAAAAAAATCTTCTATTTCAGCTAGAACAGAGTGGTTATAAATGCAAAACATTTTTTTATTAAAGATTTTGTTTATGTGACAGAGAGATAGGGAGAGCAGGAACACAAGCAGGGGGAGTGGGAGAGGGATGAGCAGGCTCCCTGCTGAGCAGGGAGCCCAATGTGGGGCTTGATCCCAGGACCCTGGGATCATGACCTGAGCTGAAGGCAAATGCTTAATGACTGAGCCACCCAGGCACCCCAATGCAAAACATTTTTGCACATATATAGATTTCTACATAAATGTACAAAAATTCTTTTGTAATCAAGTGACCAAACTTGGATGAATTTATAAATGAAGGAAATATGGGAGGCTCCATATAAATATGGAAGGAATAAAGGGAATGTGATTTTCTGGAATAGAGAGATATTGAGGTGATCTACATTGTAGCATAGGTACCAAGACATGGAAGGTACTGTCAACCATGGTATGACAGAGACCACAGGTTGGAAAACTACGGGGTGCAGCTACAATTGAGCAAAGAGTATATTTTTCCAAGAAAATGTTTCTCACATGCTGATGTGTGTGTGTGCATGTGTGTGCACCTGTGAGTTTGTGCAGGTGAGTGTACATGAGTACCCACGCCCACACTTGATATCAGGATCCACGGATTTTGTTGGCTTGTGTAGTAGAAAGCATATCCATTTGAGCCTTAATCCTGCTTACCAGTTTCTCTAAGCCCTGTTTCATGTCTTTGTTTCTCAAACTGTAGATAAATGGATTCAACATAGATGTCAGTACAGTGTAGATGATTGTTGCTACTCGGTCTCTGACGGTATAGCTGGACAAAGGGTGGAAATAGACATAGCCAATACTCCCGTAAAACAGAGTCACCACTGTGAGATGGGAGCTGCAGGTGGAGAAGGCTTTGCATTTTCCAGCCACTGAGTGAATATTGAAGACAGCAATGAGGATTCTTAGGTAAGAGATGACAATGCAGATACACGGGGCCATCACAGAAGCCATCCCTTCTGTCCTGGCCACGATTTCGTTGACAGAAGTGGAAGAACAGGCCAGTTTTAGAACAGGGTTGACATCACAGAAAAAATGTTGGATAACGTTTGATGCACAGAAGGTGAGTCGGTTCACCAGGAGGGCGTGTAGGAGGGAGTGGAGGCAGGAGAAGGCTATGGAGAAGGCCACTAGCAGCATACAGCATCTGTGGTTCATCACAGTGACATAATGGAAAGGGTTACAAATGGCTACATAGCGGTCAATGGCCATAGCTGCCAGGAGATAACTGTCTATGTTTCCAGAGACCAGGAAGAAATACATCTGTGCCAGACATTCAGCATAGGAGATGGTCTTTGCCTCTGATAAGAAGTTCACTAACATCTTGGGGACTACGACTGTTGTGTAGCAGATATCAGCAAAGGACAAGATGCTCAGGAAGAAATACATGGGGTTTTGGAGTTTAGGATCAGAGTGGATAGCCAAGATGATGAGCAGATTCCCCACCAAGATGACCAGGTACATGATAAGAAAGAGGACAAAGAGTGGCTTCTGGTCCTCAGGGTGAGAGGACAGTCCTTTGAGGATGAATTCAGAGAGTCTTGTCAGGTTGGACATGCCCATGGACTTGTATGCACCTACAGGTCCTGTCAGTTAATGTTCTTATGTCATCTAGGACATGCATCTTTCCATCTGGTTCTTACAATGAGAACGAGCAGTTGTAAAAGGGCTTTTACTCTAATGTTTTTCTTCCTGTATATGAACAAATCAGAGCCAAAGGTGTATTTGCACTTGTTCTTTTAGAATCTTTGTGATAGAAATCTATAGAAAACAGATTGAAGGTGGGGGGCACCTGGATTACACAGTTGGTTGAGTCTCACTCTTAGTTTTGGCTCAGGTCATGATCTTGGGGTCATGACATCCAGCTCCACATTGGGCTCCACACTCAGCCTGGAGTTGCTAAAGACTCTCTCTTCTTCTCCCTCTGCCTCTCTGCACCGTGTGCTCTCTCTCTCTCAAATAAATAAATAAATAAATAAATAAATAAATAAATAAATCTTAAAAAAAAAGAAAACAGTTTGAAGGTGAGAGGGAGAAGGAGGAGGAGGCCTATAGAAGGCTTGATTCCCTTTTCCTTCTCCTTGGTCTGTGGCTGATAATCACAGGAACCACAGATGCAGTCTATGAATCAGGTTCAGGTTAGCTTCTCATAAAGATTATCCTTGGCAAATGCACATCTAGATAATCATGAAATAGCTATTTCACCTAGTTTGGGGTTGATGAAGAACCATCCTTTTAAAAATAAGATGAGGGCGCCTGGGTGGCTCAGTTGCTTAAGCGACTGCCTTCGGCTCAGGTCATGATCCTGGAGTCCCGGGATCGAGTCCCGCATTGGGCTCCCTGCTCAGCGGGGAGTCTGCTTCTCCCTCTGACCCTCTTCCCTCTCGTGCTCTCTATCTCTCATTCTCTCTCTCCCAAATAAATAAATAAAATCTTTAAAAAAAATAAAAATAAGATGAAAATAGAGAGGGAGGCAAACCATAAGAGATGCTGAACTCTAGGAAGCAAACAGGGTTGCTGGAGAGGAAGTGGGTGGGGGAAGGGATAATTGGGAGATGGGTATTAAGGAGGGCACTTGATGTAATGAGCACTGGGTATGGTATGCACCTGATGAATCACTAAATTCTACCCTTGAATCTAATAATACAGTGTATGTTAACTAAATTGAATTTAAATAAAGAATTTAAAAAAGAACCATTCTTTTATAAATGGGCAGAAGACATGAACAGACATTTTTCCAAAGAAGACATCCAAATGGCCAACAGACACATGAAAGGGTGCTCAGCATCACTCAGCATCAGGGAAATCCAAATCAAAACCTCAATAATATACCACCTCACACCCGTCAGAATGGCTAAAATTAACAAGTCAGGAAACGACAGATGTTGACGGGGATGCGGAGAAAGGGGAACCCTCCTACACTGTTGGTGGGAATGCAAGCTGATGCAACCCCTCTGGAAAACAGTATGGGGGTTCCTCAAACAGTTGAAAATAGAGCTACCATTCGATCCAGCAATTGCACTACTGGGTATTTACCACAAAGATACAAATGTAGGGATCCGAAGGGGTACGTGCACCCCAATGTTTATAGCAGCAATGTCCACAATAGCCAAACTGTGGAAAGAGCCAAGATGTCCATCGACAGATGAATGGATAAAGAAGAAGTGGTATATATACACAATGGAATATTATGCAGCCATCAAGAGGAGTGAGATCTTGCCATTTGCAATGACGTGGATGGAACTGGAGGGTGTTGTGCTGAGTGAAATAAGTCAATCAGAGAAAGACATGTATCATATGAGCTCACTGATATGAGGAATTCTTAATCTCAGGAAACAAACTGAGGGTTGCTGGAGTGGTGGTGGGGGGTGAGAGGGATGGGGTGGCTGGGTGATAGACATTGGGGAGGGTATGTGCTATGGCGAGTGCTGTGAATTGTGCAAGACTGTTGAATCACAGATCCGTACCTCTGAAACAAATAATGCAATATATATTAAGAAAAAAAAAAGAAGAAGAAGATAGCAGGAGGGGAAGAATGAAGGGGAGGGAATTGGAGGGGGAGACGAACCATGAGAAACGATGGACTCTGAAAAACAAACTGAGGGTTCTAGAGGGGAGGGGCGTGGGGGGATGGGTTAGCCTGGTGATGGGTATTAAAGAGGGCACGTTCTGCGTGGAGCACTGGGTGTTATGCACAAACGTTGAATCATGGAACACTACATCCAAAACTAATCATGTAATGTATGGTGATTAACATAACAATAAAAAATAAAAAGAACCATTCTTTTAAATCAAGGTGCTTCTTTCCACATCATTTGCAGTGGAAGTACGGAAGGCATACAAAACCGTTGAATTGAATGTAAATAGTTCTAGGGCAAAGAAAGATTGAGAAGCTAAAGTGAGAGAGAGAGTGAATTTTCTTGTTCTTTGGCTGATATTTCATATCCTGAGGTCAGGGGAATGTGACTCAGAAGTAGACTGGGTAAAGAAAGATTCAACTGTAGAATGAATATGTATATGTATATATATATATATATACATATAGTCTCAATATTTAGCTCAAAGATAAGTTAGCTCTCTTAGTGTCCAGTGATGACTAATTATCTGTCTGAGGTCAGATATTCACACCTTCTGATCAGGCATTCTCAAAGTTCACTTCTTACCTGGGAAGGACATCAAAGTCTTGCCTCATCTATTCAGCTCCCTGGAATGATTAATGAAAAAGAAGACAAACTGTGCCAAGAGACCACATACAGAAAATGTGTCTGATTGTAGAAAATCTAATGCTTCTTAAATCTGAATGCTCCTTTGCATGGATTCTTACCATTCTTCCCAAGATATAGATACTTACAGCCCTTGCTTCCCTCATGGGAGTATCCACTGATGCTGTGTCACTAAATCTCTGGTGTTTGGTGGGGGAGAGAATAAGAAGAAAAACACACATTAACTTTGTGCAGGATTGTCTCCAAGGATCCAGAGGAATTACATAGGTTCTCCCTCCCCAAGTGCCCCCACATACCTGTCTTCAACAGTCTGGGTATAGTGTAACATGTGCTTAGCCTGGTGTAGGTGTCCATAATAGATAATAATTTTTTGTCCTTGGCTCTTGCAACCTCTCTGAGGGCTTACCTTGGTATGTCCCATGTAGCACTGAGGATAGAGTACCAGGCAGGGACATCTGGGTCTAGTTTCTTTCTTAAACCTATGAAACTTTGATTTGGACTTCCCCTTAGTGCTTCCATTTGTCTTAAGGACAACTATCTCAGAGCACCCCAACATCATGAATATCTTCTGCTCTCTCCTCCTCAAGTTTATTTTGATTTATTTGTTATCAAAATATTGACATACAATAATATATTAATTTCAGTGCTAATATAGTGAACTGTTTATATAATGGACATGGTTTTTGAACATTTATATGCATTCCAAAGTGATCACCAGGATAAATCTAGCTACCATCTGTCACCATACAAAGTTGTTACAATATTGTTAACTATATTCCCTATTCTGTAACTTTCATCCCCTTTAATTATTTATTTTATAACTGGAAGTTTGAGCCTTTTAATCTTTTTCTCCTGTTTCAGCCTTTCCCCCTCCCTGCCCACCCTAATCCCCTCTGGGAACTACCTGATTGTTCTCTGTATCTATGATCCTGTTTGTGTTTTGTTTGTTTTGTTTTTTAGATTCCATGTGTAAGTGAAATGATACAGTATTTGTGTGTCTGTGTCTGACTTATTTCACTTAGCACCATCCTCGAGGTTTATCCATGTTGTTGCAAATGGCAAGATTTCAGTCTTTTTACTGGGTGAATAATATTTCATTGTGTATCTATCTTCTTTATTCATCTATTGATGGAGAGTTAGGTTGCTTCTGTATCTTGACTATTATAAATAATGCTGCAAAGGTGCTTATATCTTTTTCAAATTAGTGTTTTTATTGTCTTCTAATAAATACTCAGACATAGAAATGCTGGATCTTATGGTAGTTTTATTTTTAATTTTGGGAGGAATCTCTAAGCTGTGTTTCATAGTGGTTTTACCTTTTTGCATTTCCCCCAACAGTGCATGAGCATATTCTCTTTTCTGCATTCGTATTATTATGGGGATTATTTTGTACATAACTAGGTTTTTTTTTTCTCTTTCTGTTTCATCTTTAACTATTGACAGTTTGAGTATAATCAGTTTTGGTGCTGGTCTCTTTGGGTTCATCTTATTTGTGATTCTCTGTGCTCCCTGGACTCGTATGTCTTCACGAGGTTAGGAATGTTTTTAGCCATTATTTCTTCAAGTGGTTTTCTGTCCCTTTCTTTCTTTTTTCTCCTTCTGGGACCCCTATAATATGAATGTCAGTATGCTTCATATTGTCTCAGAGGTCCCTTAAACTATTATTTTTAATATTGTTTTTCTTTTTGTTGTTCCAACTATGATTTCCACTGCTCTGTCTTCCAGATTGCTGATCCATTCTTCTCCATCATCTAATCTGCTATGATTTTTTCCTAGTGTATTTTTCATTTCAATTATTGTGTTCTTCAGCTTTTATTTGTTATTTTTTATGTTTTCTTTCTCTCTGTTGAATTTCTCACAGTGTTCATCCATTTTCCTCCTGAGTTTGATAAGCATCATTATTACCATTACTTTGAACTCTTTATCTAGTAGATTTCTTATCTCTTTTGTTCAGTTCTTTTTCTGTGGGTTTTTTGTTCTTCTATTTGGAACAGATTCCTCTATGTCATCATTGTGCCTAACTCTGTGTTTGTTTCTATGCGTTAGATATGTCAGTTATGTCTCCTGGTCCTAATGGAGTCGGTCCTTATGTAGAAGGTGTCTTGTGGGGCCCAGTAGCACAAACACTCTTGGTCACCTGAGCCAGGTCCCTTCAGGGTATCCCCTATGAAGGATGCATGCATCCTCCTGTTGTGGTTGGGTCATGATTGGTGTGTATTTGCTGGTGTTTTGCTGGTGTGGGGGGCTATCCCCTGGCACAGCAGTCTGTAAGGCTTGGCTGCAATGTTTACAGGCATGCTGGTGAGTGGTGCTGGCTCCTGGTTTGTGTGGCTAAGAGGACTGGCCATGATTACTGTGGTACATGGTAGGTGGGGCAGGCCTTTGCTGCAGCTGACTGCAAGGTCTGGCTGTGACTGTTGTAGGAACTCTAGTGTGTGAGCCTGGCCCTCTGGGCTCTGTTGCCTGCCAAGGCTGCCCACGATGTGTGGTTGGGTCAGGGGATTCTTTGCTTCTCTCAAGTTTAAGTACAACTGCTAGTTTAGTAGCTGTGTCCTGTAAATAATGGGAATGTCATAGATATCTTTTAACCCAACTTTAGGTCACCCTTCCCTTGTTAGCCAGTTCTCAAGTCTGCTGCTCAGATATTTGATTATGATCCTTTGCAACCACCACTCAGGAAAGCCACCAGTTTTAGATCTTTTACTGTTCTTAATTCATGAAGCACACAGAATTTATACATCAGAGTCCCAACATGCCAGACACATATTGCCCATTTCCTGTCACTTAACTGGTTTATTATCACCTCTTACAATTCAACTACCTCAATCTTTGATCTCCCTTCTCCTGGGTCTCTAGGTCCAAATGCAGCCCCCCTACAGGGAGCATTTCTTGATTATCTGATTGAAATGAAATATCTGACTTCTCTATTCCCTTAGTATCCAAATTTCCATTAAACACAAATCATACTCATTTTCATATAATTATCCAGTTAAAGGAAGGTAACTTATATTTATGTACTTAGTAATTTATAGGCTTTTCTCATGTAAACCACAAAACAACCTCATAACATGTATACTTATTACCTTCATTTTATAGTGAATTAGAAAAATAAGGTAACTGGTAAAATATAACTTGAACCAAGGGCTGTTTGAAGCCAAACCATGCAGTCAATCCACTGCACAAAAAAGCCTCTCTGTTTTGCTTTGACAAAATTAAAAACATTTTTAAAATTGGTTTCAGAAGTAGAGTTCAGTGATTCATCAGTTGCATATAACACCCAGCGCTCATTACATCAAGTGCCTTCCTTAATGCCCATCACCCAGTTATCCCTTCCCCTACCCCCTTCCCCTCCAGGAACCCTTACTTTGTTTCCTAGAGTTCAGCGGCTCTTATGGTTTGCCTCCCTCTCAATATTCATCTTATTTTATTTTTCCTTCCCTTCCCCTATGTTCATCTCTTTTGCTTCTTAAATTCCATATATGAATGAAACCATATGATACCTATCTTTCTCTGACTGACTTATTTCGCTTAGCATAATACCCTCTGGTTCCATCTATATCATTGCAAATGGCAAGATTTCATTCTTTTTGATGGCTGAGTAATATTCCATTGTATATATTTTATGTTAAGAAACAGCTGTCAGATGACTAATGGATTCAAAATTTTGCCCTATTTTATTCTTTGCCAGATTAAACTTGAAAGCAGAGACTTTCAGCATAAAGTCTACTATTCCTTGATGCCCTGATTCAAATCTAGGCCTGTTTCTAGACGCTGTGAGCTAAATTGTTCATGATCCAGCTACCATATTTTATGGATTATATGACCCATTTCCTTTTTTTTTCTTTTTTTTTTTTACATTTTAACATCTCATATTGGGATGCATCTAAATCTATGGCATCTCGCAAATAATTGGTGACATTTCTTTTTCTCAACGGTACATTAAAATAATGTATCTTACAAGTGGTATTTTAGATTCAGTTAAATACAATAATTCGGAATCAAGGAAGTCAAGAATAATGTTCCCTTCATCTATGTTTGTCCCAGTTTATAAATGTTTATTATGCATTTTCCATGAGCTGCACTTTGTTATTCACTGGAGATATATAGCACTGAGGAAAAGAAGTATTATTTTTCCCTTTGTATCTTACAGACTAGGTTCCCACAGCACTTAACACCCAGCCTTTACTGCAGAGGGTACTCAGGAAATATTTATGAAATTGACCTAACCATGGACAAAGCTAACTACCTAAGCAATATATTTTCAAATGTTAGAAGACGGTAATTATTATTCCTACAGTTATTTCATCTATTTCTTACTCAGTTCTTTCCCATCATGAAATGTCAGTACTTATTCTTATGATATTAGAATATAAAAACATAAAATATTCATTTTAATTATGCTATTTGTATCAAAGAGGAGACCTACTGAATGACAACCACCAGGTTATTGTAATTCACACTCATTCTGCTAGTCACTCTATCTCCTGAAACTCTATTATAATTAGAAGGAATAATTAGTAGGTTTTAATTCTAAAGAAAATATTTTGCTATTCTAGAGAAGAAGAAACCAACTACCATGGAGGAAGTAGGTTTAACTTTCATCAAAATAATGTGCCTTTTAACTAATTACTGTTGCCATTAAAGACAACATTCTAAATACATTGCTATTTTTTAAATTTGATTTAATTTTATTATGTTATGTTAGTCACCATACAATACATGATTAGTTTTTGATGTAGTGGTGCACGATTCACTGTTTTCTTATAACACCCAGTGCTCCATGCAGTACGTGCCTTCTTTTTTTATTGTTATGTTAATCACCATATATTACATCATTAGTTTTTGATGTACTGTTCCATGATTCATTGTTTATTCATAACACCCAGTGCTCCATGCAGAATGTGCCCTCCTTAATACCCATCACCAGGCTAACCCAGCCCCCTACCCTCCTCCCCTCTAGAACCCTCAGTGTGTTTTTCAGAGTCCATCATCTCTCATGGTTCGTCTCCCCCTCTGACTTACTCCCCTTCATTCTTCCTCTCCTGTTATCTTCTTCTTTTTCTTTTTTCTTAAAATATGTTGCGTTATTTGTTTCAGAAGTACAGATCCGTGATTCCTCAGTCTTGCACAATTCACAGCGCTCACCATAGCACATACCCTCCCCAATGTCTATCACCCAGCCACCCCATCCCTCCCACCCCCAACCACTCCAGTAACACTCAGGTTGTTTCCTGAGATTAAGAATTCCTCATATCAGTGAGGTCATATGATACATGTCTTTCTCTGATTGACTTATTTCACTCAGCATAAGACCCTCCAGTTCCATCCACGTCGTTGCAAATGGCAAGATCTCATTCCTTTTGATGGCTGCATAATATTCCATTGTGTATACATACCACTTCTTCTTTATCCATTCATCTGACGATGGACATCTTGGCTCTTTCCACAGTTTGGCTATTGTGGACATTGCTGCTATAAACATTGGGGTGCACGTACCCCTTCGGGTCCCTACATTTGTATCTTTGTGGTAAATACCCAGTAGTGCAATTGCTGGATCGAATGGTAGCTCTATTTTCAACTGTTTGAGGAACCTCCATACTGTTTTCCAGAGGGGTTGCACCAGCTTGCATTCCCACCAACAGTGTAGGAGGGTTCCCCTTTCTCCACATCGCCGCCAACATCTGTCATTCCCTGACTTGTTAATTTTAGGCATTCTGATGGGTGTGAGGTGGTATCTCATTGAGGTTTTGATTTGGATTTCCCTGATGCCGAGCGACGTTGAGCACTTTTTCATGTGCCTGTTGGCCATTTGGATGTCTTCTTTGGAAAAATGTCTGTTCATGTCTTCTGCCCATTTCTTGATTGGATTATTTGTTCTTTGGGTGTTGAGTTAGATAAGTTCTTTATAGATTTTGGATACTAGCCCTTTATCTGATCTGTCATTTGCAAATATTTTCTCCCATTCTGTCGGTTGTCTTTTGGTTTTGTGGACTGTTTCTTTTGCTGTGCAAAAGTTTTTTATCTTGATGAAATCCCAATAGTTCATTTTTGCCGTGGCTTCCCGTGCCTTTGGCGATGTTTCTAGGAAGAAGTTGCTGCGGCTGAGGTCGAAGAGGTTGCTACCTGTGTTCTCCTTTAGGATTTTGATGGACTCCTGTCTCACGTTTAGGTCTTTCAACCATTTGGAGTCTATTTTTGTGTGTGGTGTAAGGAAATGGTCCAGTTTCATTCTTCTGCATGTGGCTGTCTAATTTTCCCAACACCATTTGTTGAAGAGACTATCTTTTTGCCATTGGACATTCTTTCCTGCTTTGTCAAAGATGAGTTGACCATAGAGTTGAGGGTCCATTTCTGGGCTCTCGATTCTGTTCCATTGATCGATGTGTCTGTTTTTGTGCCAGTACTATACTGTCTTGATGATGACAGCTTTGTAATAGAGCTGGAAGTCCGGAATTGTGATGCCGCCAGCTTTGCTTTTCTTTTTCAATATTCCTCTGGCTATTCGGGGTCTCTTCTGGTTCCATACAAATTTTAGGATTATTTGTTCCATTTCTTTGAAAAAAGCGGATGGTATTTTGATGGGGATTGCATTGAATGTGTAGATTGCTCTAGGTAGCATTGACATCTTCACAATGTTGATTCTCCCAATCCATGAGCATGGAACGTTTTTCCATTTCTTTGTGTCTTCTTCAATTTCTTTCCTGAGTATTTTATAGTTTTCTGAGTACAGATCCTTTGCCTCTTTGGTTAAATTTATTCCTAGGTATCTAATGGTTTGGGGCGCAATTGTAAATGGGATCGACTCCTTGATTTGTCTCTCTTTTGTCTTGTTGTCGGTGTATAGGAATGCCACTGATTTCTGTGCATTGATTTTATATCCTGCCACTTTACTGAATTCCTGTATGAGTTCTAGCAGTTTTGGGGTGGAGTCTTTTGGGTTTTCCACATAAAGTATCATGTCATCTGCAAAGAGTGAGAGTTTGACTTCCTCTTTGCCGATTTGGATGCCTTTGATTTCTTTTTGTTGTCTGATTGCCATGGCTAGGACTTCTAATACTATGTTGAATAGCAGTGGTGAGAGTGGACATCCCTGCCGCGTTCCTGACCTTAGGGGAAAATCTCTCAGCCTTTCCCCATTGAGAATGATATTCGCTGTGGGTTTTTCATAGATGGCTTTTATGATACTGAGGTATGTACCCTCTAACCCTATACTCTGAAGAGTTTTGATCAAGAAAGGATGCTGTACTTTGTCAAATGCTTTCTCTGCATCTATTGAGAGGATCATATGATTCTTGTTCTTTCTTTTGTTAATGTATTGTATCACGTTGATTGATTTGCGGATGTTGAACCAGCCTTGCAGCCCAGGGATAAGTCCCACTTGGTCTTGGTGAATAATCCTTTTAATGTACTGTTGGATCCTATTGGCTAGGATTTTGGTGAGAATTTTTGCATCCATGTTCATCAAGGATATTGGTCTGTAATTCTGCTTTTTGATGCGGTCTTTCTCTGGTTTTGGGATCAAGGTAATGCTGGCCTCATAAAATGAGTTCGGAAGTTTTCCTTCCATTTCTATTTTTTGGAACAGTTTCAGGAGAATAGGTATTAATTCTTCTTTAAATGTCTGATAGAATTCCCCTGGGAAGCCATCTGGCCCTGGGCTTTTGTTTCTTGGGAGATTTTTGATGACTGCTTCAATTTCCTTGGTGGTTAGAGGTCTGTTCAGGTTTTCTGTTTCTTCCTGGTTCAATTTTGGTAGTTGATACATCTCTAGGAATGCACCCCTTTCTTCCAGGTTATCTAATTTGCTGGCATAGAGTTGCTCATAATATGTTCTTAGAATTGTTTGTCTTTCTTTGGTGTTGGTTGTGATCTCTCCTCTTTCATTCATGATTTTGTGGATTTGGGTCATTTCTCTTTTCTTTTTGATCAGTCTGGCCAGGGGTTTATCAATCTTGTTAATTCTTTCAAAGAACCAGCTCCTAGTTTCGTTGATCTGTTCTACTGTTCTTTTGGTTTCTAGTTCATTGATTTCTGCTCTGATCTTTATTATTTGTCTTCTCCTGCTGGGTTTAGGCTTTATTTGCTGTTCTTTCTCCAGCTCCTTTAGGTGTAGGGTTAGGTTGTGTATTTGAGACCTTTCTTGTTTCTTGAGAAAGGCTTGTATTGCTATATACTTTCCTCTCAGGACTGCCTTTGCTGTATGCCAAAGATTTTGAACAGCTGTGTTTTCATTTTCATTGGTTTCCATGAATTTTTTTAATTCTTCTTTAATTTCCTGGTTGACCCATTCATTCCTTAGTAGGATGCTCTTCAGCCTCCATGTATTTGAGTTCTTTCTGACTTTCCTCTTGTGATTGAGTTCTAGTTTCAAAGCATCGTGGTTGGAAAATATGCAGGGAATGATCCCAATCTTTTGTTACCGGTTGAGACCTGATTTGTGACCTAGGATGTGATCAATTCTGGAGAATGTTCCATGGGCACTAGAGAAGAATGTGTATTCCGTTGCTTTGGGATGGAATCTTCTGAATATGTCTGTGAAGGCCATTTGGTCCAGTGTGTCATTTAAAGTCTTATTTCCTTGTTGATCTTTTGCTTAGATGATCTGTCCATTTCAGTCAGGGGGGTGTTAAAGTCCCCCACTATTATTGTATTGTTGTCAATGTGTTTCTTTGCTTTTGTTATTAATTGCCTTATATATGGCAGCATATACATGCTGCTCCCATGTTCGGGGCATAGATATTTACAATTGTTAGATCTTCTTGTTGGATAGACCCTTTAAGTAGGATATAGTGTCCTTCCTCATCTCTTATTACAGTCTTTGGTTTAAAATCTAGTTTGTCTGATAAAAAGATTGCCACCCCAGCTTTCTTTTGGTGTCCATTAGCATGGTAATTGGTTTTCCACCCCCTCACTTTCAATCTGGGGGTGTCTTTGCGTCTAAAATGAGTCTCTTGCAGACAGCATATTGATGGTTCTTGTTTTTTAATCCAATCTGCTAGCCTGTGTCTTTTGATTGGGGCATTGAGCCCATTTACATTCAGGGTAACTATTGAAAGGTATGAATTTAGTGCCATTGTATTGCCTGTAAGGTGACTGTTAACTGTATGTTGTCTGTGTTCCTTTCTGATCTATGCTGCTTTTAGGCTCTCTCTTTGCTTAGAGGACCCCTTTCAATATTTCTTGGAGGGCTGGTTTCGTGTTTGCAAATTCCTTTAGTTTTTGTTTGTTCTGGAAGCTTTTTATCTCTCCTTCTATTTTCAATGACAGCCTAGCTGGAATAGTATTCTTGGCTGCATATTTTTCTCGTTTAGTGCTCTGAAGATATCTTGCCAGTCCTTTCTGGCCTGCCAGGTCTCTGTGGATAGGTCTGTTGCCAGTCTCATGTTTCTACCATTGTAGGTTACATATCTCTTCTCCCGAGCTGCTTTCAGGATTTTCTCTTTGTCTCTGAGATTCATAACTTTTATTATTAGATGTCGGGGTGTCGACCTGTTATTATTGATTTTGAGAGGGGTTCTCTGTGCCTCCTGGATTTTGATACCTGTTTCCTTCCCCACATTAGGGAAGTTCTCTGCTATTCTTTGCTCCAATATACCTTCTGCCCCTCTCTCTCTCTCTCTTCTTCTTCTGGGATCCCAATTATTCTAATGTTGTTTCATCTTATCGTATCACTTATCTCTCGAATTCTGCCCTCGTGATCCTGTAGTTGTTTCTCTCTCTTTTTCTCAGCCTCTTTATTTTCCATCATTTGGTCTTGTATATCGCTGATTCTCTCTTCTGCCTCATTTATCCTAGCATTTAGTGCCCCCATTTTTTATTGCATCTCATCAATAGCCTTTTTGATTTCGACTTGGTTAGATTTTAGTTCTTTTATTTCTCCAGAAAGGGTTTCTCTAATAACTTCCACGCTTTTTTCAAGCCCAGCTAGTAGTCATGATTCTGAACTCTAGGTACGACATCGTACTAATGTCCGTATTGAGTAGGTCCCTGGCTGACGGTACTACTTGTTCTTTTTGCTGAGGTGATTTTTTTCATCTTGTCATTTTATCCAGAGGAGAATAGATGAATGAGAGCAAAATGCTAACAGGTTTAGAATATCCCCAGCAAATATATTGTATACAAATTAGAAAAGACCTGAAACCAGGGGAAAAGAAAGGGAAAGAAAGAAAAAACAAAGAGAAAAAAAAAGAGAGAAAAAAAAAGAAAAAAGATAACAACAAAAACAGAACAATACAAAAAAAGCAGAATATGATCAAATATGATCAGGCTAGTGCATAGATTAGTGCCACACACTAGATTTTGGGAGTATTTTGGTCTGTTAGAAAAAAGTGCCTCCTAAAATTTTAAAGGAAGAAAGACATATATGTACAAAATAAGGGTTGATACAATGAAGGGATGGAAGATGACTGTAAAGATGAAAATTATAAAAGATTTTATAAAAGGACTTGAAAGATAAGAAGTTGTTTGAAAAAAGAAAGAAGATTTAAGAAAAAAAAAAGGAAAAAGGGAGAGAATGTGATTAGGCAGGAGACTAGAACAAAGCCATACACTAGTGATTTAGGGTATATTTTGATCTGTTAGAAGAAACTGTATCTCAAAATTTTAAAGAGAGAACACTTATATATATATGCCAAAAATAAGGGTAACTACTATGAAGGGATAAAATATGACTCTAAAAATGAAAAATAAAAAAAAAATTTTTTTAAAAAAGGGATTGATAAGATGTTGGTTGAAAAAGGGAAAAAGAAAAATAAAAAAAAACCGGTTAACAAAAATTAACTTTGATGAACTAATGAATCATGGTAAAAAAAAGCTATGAATTTTATGTGCAGTATTCCCCTAGCGCTGGAGTTCTCCCGTTCTCCTTGATCGGTATACTTGGTCTTGGTTTGCTGGCTGTTCGTGCTGATCTTCTGGGGGAGGGGCCTGTTGCTGTGGTTTCCAAATGTCTTTGCCGGAGGCTGAATTGCCCGCCCTTGTCTGTCCGGGCTAAGGAAGCTGCTCGGGTTTGCTCTCAGGAGCTTTTGTTCCCTGCAAGCTCTCGGTACAGCTTTGGAGGACCAGGGCAAAAATGGTGGCCTCCCAATCTCCACCCGGAGGAGCCGAGAACTCGGGGCCCCGCTCCTCAGTGTGCCCCCAGAGAAAAGCAGTCACTCCCGTCTCCCTGGTCTCCGGCCGCACTCCGCGCTCACCCGGCCTGTGACTGAATGTTGCTATCTCTGGCACCCGACCCCGTGTGGAGTCTCCAAACCCAGCAGATCCCTGCGGTGCGTTCCCGTGCCGCTCCTCCCGGGGGAGGAAGGGGAGTCTCCCCGGCTCTGCCGCTTGTTGGGTCCCTGCTGGAGGAGCAGTGGCCCGCCTGGGCAGCGGATCACAGTTTATGGCAACCCCGAGCTGAGAGCCCGCGCCTCCGCTCCGTCTCTGCAGCCGGCTTCCCCGCTCCGATACCTAGGAGCTCTGCCGCACTCAGGCACCCCCGGTCTTTCTGTGACCCCAAGGGTCCTGAGACCACACTGTCCCGGGAGGATTCCACCCCCTGCTTAGCCACTGCAGCGACGTCCCTCAGCGGAACCGACTTCTCAAAGTTCCGATTTTGTGCTCCGCGGCTCTAGCACTTGCCAGAAGCGGCTGATGGAGTCCCCCTCCCCCGCCGTCTATCCTCCCGAATATCGCCTTGGATTCACTTCTCCGCACGTCCTACCTTCCAGAAAGTGGTCGCTTCTCTGTTCAGAGAGTTGTTGCTACTCTCGTCTTCGATCTCCTGTTGAGTTCGTAGGTGTTCAGAATGGTTTGATCCCTATTCAGCTGAATTCCTGAGACCAGACGAAATCTAGGTCTCCTACTCCTCCGTCATCTTGCTCCGCCTCCTACGTGCCCTTCTTAATACCCATCACTGGGCTACCGCATCCTCCCACCCCCCCCTTCCTTCTAAAACCGTCTGTTTGTTACTCGGAGTCCATAGTCTCATGGTTCGTCTCACCCTCTGATTTCCCCCCCTTCATTTTTCCCTTCCTTCTCCTGATGTCCTCCCTGCTATTCCTTATGTTCCACAAATAAGTGAAACCATATGATAATTGACTTTCTCTGCTTGACTTATTTCACTTAGCATAATCTCCTCCAGTCCCATTCATGTTGATGTAAAAGTTGGGTATTCATCCTTTCTGATGGTGGAGTAATAATCCATTGTATATATGGGCCACATCTTCTTCATCCAGTCATCTGTCGAAGGGCATCTCGGCTCTTTCCACAGTTTGGATATTGCGGACATTGCTGCTATGAACATTGGGGTGCATATGGCCCTTCTTTTCACTGCATCTGTATCTTTGGGGTGAATACCCGGGAGTGCAATTGCTGGGTCATAGGGTAGCTCTATTTTTAATTTTTTGAGGCACCTCCACACTGTTTTCCAAAGTGGCTGTACCAACTTGCATTCCCACCGACAGTGTAAGAGGGTTCCCCTTTCTCCACAACCTCTCCAACATTTGTTATTTCTTGCCTTGTCAATTTTTGCCATTCTGACTGGTGTAAGGTGGTATCTCAATGTGGTTTTGATTTGACTTTCCCTGATGGCTAATGATGATGAACATTTTTTCATGTGTCTGTTAGCTATTTGTATGTCTTCTTCGGAGAAGTGTCTGTTCATGTCTTCTGCCCATTTTTTGACTTGATTATTTGTTTTTTGGGTATTGAGTTTGAGAAGTTCTTTATCGATCTTGGATACCAGCCCTTTATCTGTAGTGTCATTTGCAAATATCCTCTCCCATTCTGTGAGTTGCCTCTTTATTTTGTTGACTGTTGCCTTTGCTGTGCAGAAGCTTTTTATCTTGATGAAGTCCCAAAAGTTCATTTTTGCTTTTGTTTCACTAGTCTTTGGAGATGTATCTGGAAAGAAGTTTTTGTGGCCGATGTCAGAGAGGTTACTGCCTATGTTCTCCTCTAGGATTTTGATGGATTCCTGTGTTGCATTGAGGTCTTTCATCCACTTTGAGTTTATCTTTGTGAATGGTGTTAGAGAATGGTCGAGTTTCATTCTTCTGCATGTGGCTGTCCAATTTTCACAGCACCATTTATTGAAGAGACTGTCTTTTTTCCATTGCATATTTTTTCTTACTTTGTCAAAGATTATTTGACCGTAGAGTTGAGGGTCCGTATCTGGGCTCTCTGTTCTGTTCCATTGGTCTGTATGTTTGTTTTTGTTCCAGTACCATGCTGTCTTGGTGATCACTGCTTTGTAATATAGCTTGAAATCAGGCAACGTGATGCCCCCAGCTTTGTTTTTCTTTTTCAACATTTCCTTGGTGATTCAGGGTCTTTTCTGATTCCATACAAATTTTAGGATTGTTTGTTTCAGCACTTTGAAAAACATCATTGGAATTTTGATTGGTATGGCGTTGAAGATATAGATTCCTCTGGGTAGTACAGACATTTTAACAATGTTTATTCTTCCGATCCATGAACATGGAATGTTTTTCCATCGTTTTGTTTCTTCTTCAGTTTCTTTTATGAGTGTTTTGTAGTTCCTAGAGTATAGATCCTTTACTTCTTTGGTTAGGTTTATTCTGAGGTAACTTACGGTTTTTGGTGCTATTGTAAATGGAATCATTTCTCTAATTTCTCTTTCTACAGTTGCGTTGTTAGTGTATAAGAAAGAACTAATTTCTGTGCATTGATTTTGTATCTTGCCACATTACTGAATTTCTGTACGAGTTCTAGTAATTTGTCAGTGGAATCTTTTGGATTTTCCACACAAAGTATCATGTCATCTGTGAAGAGAGAGAGTTTGACTTCTTCTTTGCCAATTTGAATACCTTTTCTTTCTTTTTGTTGTCTGATTGCTGTTGCTAGGACTTCTAGTACTATGTTGAACAGTAGTGGCGAGAGTGAGCGTATTACTCAGCCATCAGAAAGGTTGAATACCCAACTTTTACATCAACATGGATGAGACTGGAGATTATGCTAAGTGAATAAAGTCAAGCAGAGAAAGTCAATTATCATATGGTTTCACTTATTTGTGGAACATAAGGAATAGCAGGGAGGACATTAGGAGAAGGAAGGGAAAAATGAAGGGGGGGAAATCGGACTGAGAGATGAACCATGAGAGACTATGGACTCTGAGAAACAAACTGAGGGTTTTAGAGGGGAGGGAGTGGGGGCCTGGGTTGGCCCAGTGATGCATGTTAAGGAGGGTACTGCATGGAGCACTGGGTGTTATATGCAAACCATGAATCGTGGATCACTACATCAAAAACTAATGCTGGAAGTGAGAACTAGAAAACCTGTGCTGAAACCTCTTCTAAGAGAAAAAGCGCCGCAATGGAGAAAAAAAAAAAAAACCTAATGATGTATTGTATGGTGACTAACATAACATAATAAAATAAAATTAAAAAAAACAAAGACACAAACAAAAGTAAAAGAATGGAAAAGATATTCTGTGAAAGTAGTAATCAAGAGAGAGCTGTGTTAATATCAGACAAAACAGACTAAGTAAAAAAGTTGTTACAAGAGTTAAAGAAGGACATTATATAATGATAAAAGAGTCAATACCTCAAGAAGATATAAATGCTGGGACAATACTCTTATCTATTGGATTTTTTAAAAAGATTTTATTTATTTCTTTGATAGAGTGAGTGAGCAAGAGAGCACAAGCACGGGGAGTAGCAGAGGGAGAGGGAGAAGCAGGCTCCCTGCTCTCTGGGCTTGATCCCAGGACCCTGTGTTCATGACCTGAGCCGAAGGCAGATGCTTAAAACCGACTGAGTAACCCAGGTGCACCCTTAAAGAGAAGGTGGAAAAAGTGCACAAAAATTCTTAATGATTGCAAGTCATATTAAGACAAAATAAAATATCAAAGGTAAAATGTGGAATCATACTTATCTAAGGCTCCTCTTTGAGAATGAAAAAATAAAATCAGAAGAATTTTTCTGTAAAGAGATAATCAACTCTAATCAAAGGGAGGGAGAAAATAAAACTTATCATTGCAATCTAAAAGAACCTTTTTTCAGGTGTTAGACTGCAAAATATCTTAGTCTACAATAAGAAAAAATAAAAACCAAAGATCTTTTGCTAACCACCTAACCATATTGAAAACAAGGTCTTAATGTAAATTAAACTTAAATATGCTTGTAAATTCAGGTTTGTTTTGTTTCATTTTCATTCCAGTTAATGTTAAAAATAACATTATTTTTGCTTTTAAATAATAACATTATTTATCTTAAAAAATAACATTATTCTTTTTGCTCTTAAATTGTTTTCTATCGTGGGGCGCCTGGGCGGCTCATTTGTTAGGCGTCTGCCTTCGGCTTGGGTCATGATCCCAGAGTCCTGGGTTCAAGTCCTGCATCAGGCTCCCTGCTCAGCGGGAAGCCTGCCTCTCCCTCTCCCACTCCTCCTGCTTGTGTTCGCTCTCTCATTGTGTCTCTCTTTGTCAAATAAATAAATAAAATCTTTAAAAAATAGTTTTCTGTCAGACACCTAAAGTAAAAATTGGTTTTAGATAACCATAGAAAGCTGTAAAACATGACTAGGAAAGAAGATAATGATTGTTCATAAAGTGCATTTTTTGGGTTCATTGATGACTGTGTATCTAAATCCAAGAGGAAGTCTTTGGCTTAAAATGTTTTTCTACTTTTCTGGATATTTCTTTCTCCAAAAATTATGAATGAGCAGAGCAGCTTTCAGTTTTGCAAAAGTACTGCAATAGTATTTCTTCTGATGATGTTAAAAAGGACACTTTGAATTAAATTACTCCGTTTCTAAACCTGAACATGCCTTGGAGCTTTAAGTATGGTCCAGCAACTTGTATTTTCCTTTCCCTGGTCTCTTGGAGAGGTCGTGAGTTTGGAGGTAGCACATCTGTCTTTGACTCCCTGGTCTATACATCACAAGCTCAGTGACATCAGCCCAGTCACTTTTTCATATTTGAGTCTCAATATATTCTTCTTGGGGAGCTTGAACTCATGACCCTGAGATCAAGACCTGAGCTGAGGTCAAGAGTCAGATGCTTAACTGACTGAGCCACCCAGGTGCCCCTCAATATATTCATCTTTTAAATAGGACTAATGAAGTCTACCTAATTGGGTTCTGAGCATTAGAGATCACATGGTAAAAGCAAAACCTTGCTGATTTAGACATCCCCCCCCAGAGAATTCCTTAATTCTTTTTAAAACATTCCTTACACTTATAATTACTTCTGTATCAGCTGGTCTAGGAGACACATGAGGGAAGAAATATATATTATCTTCTCTATTGTTGGGTCACCAGTGTCTAGGACAAGGACTGGTATTCAGTAGATGCTCAATGATTTTTCTTAATATGTACCTGTTATGACCTAACTGATTGAAATACACATGACAGCAGCACGATAGACCTAATATTGAAGATGGAAATCGATATATATGATTTTGTCATATGAGAAATGCAATCCTCAGTGTCTTGAGGGAACAAAGAAAAGAGCCTAAGGATAATGATATTGGTGATGATGATGGTGACCATGATGATGATGGAAACAATAGTAACTAACATTTATTAGCAGTTACTAATTGCTAATTAGTAATGTATCAATTACTAGCAATTATTAACGTTAGGTACATGTGTTAGATATTGTCATGCTCTTTCCACATCCCCCTTTACGAATGAAGGGCTTATTGTTCCAGTTGTGGGGAGGCTGCTGACAGTCTTTTCCTGTAAGCCACTTTTGGAGGTTGCCTCAGCTGGAGAAACCTGTCTAGTCCTGGATCATGCATTTATCTAGGGTAAGCTACATGCAATGACTGACTGAAGCAGAGGTATAGAGATCTGGCCCTCTTACCTCAACTTGGGACAGCTCTGAAGGTCATCCCAACTTCAGAATGTTTCTGGGTCAGTGGAGACTTCCTTTGAGACTGCATCATAATTCAACCAGTCCCTCCACCCAGTCCTGCAGTCCTTTCTCTTCCCAGCGTTAATCAAAGAGTAATCCCAAAGAAACCTCCTGAACTCAAATCTCCAACTCAGAGTTTGCGTCCTGGAGTGTATGACCTGCAACAGTACCTGTTAATTTATTTCCCACCCCCAGCTTTATTGAGGTGTACATTCTTGTGGTAATTTGATATATGTATATATTGCAAGATGGTTACCACAATAAGATTAGTTAACACATCCATTACAGAGTTGTCATTTTTATTTTGTGATGAGAACACTTAAGATCTGTTTTCTTAGCAAATTTCAAGTATACAATACAGTATTGTTAAGGATAATCACATAGCATTAGATCCTCAGAACTTACTCATCATATAAATGGAAGTTTGTACTCTTTGTCCAACATTTTATTTCCCCCATTACCCCAGACTCTGGAAATACCAATCTACTCTCTGTCTCTGTGAGTTTGATTTTTTTAGCTTCTACGTATAACTGAGATCATACAGTATTTATCTTTCTCTGTCTGACTTATTTCACTTCGAATAATACCCTCAAGTTTCATCCATGTTTTGCTAAAGGCAGGATTTCCTTGTTTTATATGGCTGAATAATATTCCATTGTATATATACATATACCATGTACCTGTATTCTCTGTATCCATTCATCCACTGATAGACATTTAGGTTGTTTCCATATCTTGGCAATTGTGAATAATGCTGCAATGAACCTGGAGTTTTAATATATCACTGTACCCAGCACACAAATAACTAGCTCACTTTCTGTTCTTCCATAACAGTGGCCTGATCACTGAGGTGAGTAGATATGTTCCTCTATTCTAACCAACCTATGAACACTGACCAGCAATGATCCAAGGCAAAATTGTTAAGGTGGAAAAACTAAACAAAGTTTACAAATTAAATATAAGCAAAACTATAACATGCAGTAAAATTCAAATTAACAACATTAATTTCAACAAATGGTGTTGGGATAATTGGGCAGCCACATGCAGAAGAAGGAAACTGGACCATTCTCTTACACCATACACAAAAATAAATTCAAAATGGATGAAAGATCTAAATGTGAGACGGGAATCCATCAAAATTCTAGAGGAGAAAACAGACAGCAACATCTTTGACCTCGGCCGAAGCAACTTCTTGCTAAACACGTCTCCAGAGGCAAGGGAAACAAAAGCAAAAATGAACTATTGGCACTTCATTAGGATAAAAAGCTCTTGTACAGCAAAGGAAACAATCAACAAAACTAAAAGGCAACCCATGGAGTGGGAGAAGATATTTGCAAATGACATATCAGATAATAGGCTAGTATCCAAAATCTATAAAGAACTTAATCAAACTCAACACCCAAGAAACAAATAAGCCAGTCAATAAATGGGCAGAAGACATGAACAGACATTTCTCCAAAGAAGATATACAGATGGCTAACAGATACATGAAAAAATGCTCAACATCACTCATCATCAGGGAAATACAAATTGAAACCACAATGAGATACCACCTCACACCAGTTAGAATAGCCCCAAAGATACAGATGTAGTGAAAAGAAGGGGCACATGCACCCAGTGTTCACAGCAGCAATGTCCACAACAGCCAAACTGTGGAAGGAGCCGAGATGTCCTTCAACAGATGAATGGATAAAGAAGTTGTGGTTCATATGTAAATGGAATATTACTCAGTCATCAGAAAGGATGAATACCTACCATTTGCATTGACATGAAGAGAACTGGAGGCTACTGTGCTAAGTAAAATAAGTCAAGCAGAGAAAGGCAATTATCATATGGTTTCACTCATATGTGGAACATAAGAAATAGTGCAGAAGACAATAGGGGAAGGGAGGGAAAACTGAACAGGAAGAAATCAGAGAGGGAGAAAAACCATGAGAGACTCTTGACTCCCGTAAACAAACTGAGGGTTGCGGATAGGGAGATGGATGGGGGCATGGGGTAACTGGGTGATGGGGATTAAGGAGGGCACATGATATGATGAGTACTGGGTCTTATACGCAACTAATAAATCATTGAACATTATATCAAAAACTAATGATGTACTATATGTTGGCTAATTGAATTAGAATAAAGAAGAGCTAAAATTAACAATTCAGAAAACAGATGTTGGCAAGGATGCAGAGAAAGGGGATCCCTCTTATGCTTTTCTTGGGAATGCAAACTTGTGTGACCACTTTGGAAAACAGTATGGAGCTTCCTCAGAAAATTAAAAATAGAACTACTCAATGACCCAGCAATTGCACTACTAGGTATTTATCTAATGGATACAAACATAGTGATTTGAAGGGGCACCTGCACCCCGATGTTTATAGCAGCAATGTCCACAATAGCCAAACTATGGAAAGACCCCAATGTCCATCAAAAGATGAATGGATAAAGAAGAGGTGGTACACACACACACACACACACTGGAATATGACTCAGCCATCAAAAAAATGAAATATTGCCATTTGCAACAACATGGATGGAACTAGAGGGTATTATGCTAAGTGAAATAAGTCAGTGAGAGAAAGACAAATAGCATGGTTTCACTCATATGTGGAATTTAAGAAACAAAACAGATGAACATAGGGAAAGGGAAGGAAAAAATAAAATGAAAACAGACAGGGAGACAAACCATAAGAGACTCTTAACTATAGGAAACAAACTGAGGGTGGCTAGAGGGGAGGTGGGTGGAGGGATAGGGTAACTGGGTGATGGGCATTAAGGAGGGCACTGGATATAATGAGAGCTGGGTATTATATGCAACTGATGAATCACTAAATTCTATCCCTGAAACTAATAATATACTATATGTTAATTTAATTTAAATAAAAGAGTAGGAAGTCATACTCCTTTTTAAGGGTGGGGCTGGTTTATTTTAAATCGAGTTTTTCACTTGTTTCTCAATGGTTTTCTGATACATAATTTAAAAAAATCAGTTTAATTAAAATTTTTGAGTATAGTTGACATGCAATTTTACATTAGTTTCAGGTGTACAACATAGTGATTGAATAACTCTATATGTATCCTGTGCTCACCACAAGCATAGATACCATCTGTCACCACACAACACTATTAAAATATCACAGACTATATTCCTTATGCTCTGCCTTTTATTTCCATGGCCAGAAGCCTGGATCTCCCACTGCCCTTTACCCATTTTTCCCCATACCCCAATCCATCCCCTCTGGCAACCACCAGTTTGTTCTCTGTATTTATAGTTCTCTTTTTTTAAAGGAATTTTTTTTTATAATTCAAATTCAATTAGCCAATATAATTAGTTTCAGATGTAGTGTTCAATGTGTATTTATAGTTCTGATTCTGCATTTTCTAATACATAATTTAAAAAAATGGCTTTATGTGGCTATCTGATTGGAGAGTGGGTGGGTGTCCCGAGGAGGAGGCTCTGCTGAGCCCTGAGGGCTCTGTGTTGTCTGTCACAATGGCTGAGGTCCCAGAGTGACTGGGGCTGGAAGCATTTGGGCACAGGTCCACTCAACACTCTTTCAGGAGGAGACACATATTTGCTCATGGAATTCATGTCACTGGCATTCAAGGGACTACCCCAAGTGGTTAATTAGTCCCTGAAGGAGAGAATTGAAAAGTTTGCAGTCACAGCCTCTCCGGAGGGTTGGCGGTCTGGGCTGCATGGCAACATCTCCTACCAAGAGGAGAGCACTGAAAATTTCCTGGTCCACTTAACATCTGGGGATTCACGACCCCTCTGAGGCTGATTTGGCTTCCCTGGGTCAAAGATAAGAAGATAGGGCTTTTGTAAGGATGAATTTGATAACAAACTGCTGCTGCAAATGTCATGGGAAGGCTTACACTGTCCTCCCGCCCCTGGATTTATTGTCTAGTTCTGTATTATCTGGTCTCTGCAAGCAGAATAACCATATAATTCCTTTGATACTTAAGAGTAACAATTAATAGACTTAAATGTTGGATATATGCTCTCCAATTGAGGAAGACATTAATAAGGTAGAAAGAAAAACAACAAAATCTCAACAGCCTAGATTAGCTACCAAAAGAAGGAAAACAATGAGAACAAAGTATAAAAGTGGAGTATTTTCAACAATTCTCAGGAAAGGAACTCAACCATTCGCACTGCAGTGTAAAGCAGGTCATGTTTCCACAGCAAATAACTTTCATTACACTTTGGAATAAAATGCAAGTTCTTTACCAGGACTTTAAAAGGCAACTCCATTCTAACGCTCTTATTACAATCCAGTCACGCTGGCTATTTTTCAGTTCCTCGAACATTTCAAGGTTTTCCGTGTCAGGATATTTGCACATGACATTCCTTCCCTCCAAGTTCTCTGCAGCTGGCTCTGTCTCCTCGTTCAACCCTCAGGTTAACTGTCACCTTTTCTGAGGAGGACTGAATCAAGAGAGCATTAGGTTTGCAGACAGCATTGACTGTGTTGGGTGTAATGGGTATAGCCTAGTTTAGTTAAGAGAATGTGGCTTTTGAGTTGGGCCAACTTAAAATGGTGGCTCTGGCCATTAAGTAGCTGCATGTTCTTAGGCAAGTCAGTTCACCTCTCTGCTCTCCCATTTTCTCTTCTGTACATCGTGGGTAATAAGATCTTCCTCAAAGCTTTTCCTTGCCCTCAGGTGGAAAGAATTGACATGCATAAAGTGCCTACAATAGTTCTTGGTGTTTATTTGGCATTCAAATATTAAAAACTTCCTCTCATTTATAAAAACCCAGTTTTATTGTGGTATCATTGATATCCCCAAACTGCACAGATTTAATGTACACAATCTGATGAGTTTGGACATGTTTATATACCCATGAAACCATCACTACCAACCATCATTTCCTCTTCTTTACTCCTCAGCAGTGCTCAGAAGCATGGCATTTCCTAACTACCTTCTGTAATTCCATACAAGCCCTCTCTTCTTAGTATGGATCCTTTTTTGAAAGTACTTAAGACAAAATTACTATGTTTGAGAAAGTTTTCCTCACAGTCATATTGGACCCTTAGAGTAAGGGATAAGGTCATGGTTAAAGGCACGGATCTGAAGGACTCCCTTCCTCCTGAGGTTTAAGTTAGTGTGGCTAAATTCCACAATCTGGAGAAGTTTAAGTTATCCTGGAGATTTCTGCACATTTTTAAGAGGTATACATCCTCTTGGTCATCTCTGTCTCTGGGTTCCTGTTTCCAAGAATGCCAAACAGGGGCTCCAGCTCATTGACCTAGAATTGATTTTTTTTCAGAAATTGCAGAAGGCAGAATTAATAAGTCAGAGAAATTTATGTACTCTTTGGGAGGCAAGATAGGGGTTAAGAGTAAAAACCATGTTCAAAATCTTTGGGATGCAGCAAAGACAGTCCTAAGAGGAAAGTATATAGCAATACAAGCCTTTCTCAAGAAACAAGAAAGGTCTCAAATACACAACCTAACCCTACACCTAAAGGAGCTAGAGAAAGAACAGCAAATAAAGCGTAAACCCAGCAGGAGAGGAGAAATAATAAAGATCAGAGCAGAAATCAATGAACTAGAAACCAAAAGAACAGTACAACAGACCAACGAAACTAGGAGCTGGTTCTTTGAAAGAATTAACAAGAGTGATAAACCCCTGGCCAGAATGATCAAAAAGAAAAGAGAACTGACCCAAATCAACAAAATCATGAATGAAAGAGGAGAGATCACAACCAACACCAAAGAAATACAAACAATTCTAAGAACATATTATGAGCAACTCTATGCCAGCAAATTAGATAACCTGGAAGAAAGGGGTGCATTCCTAGAGATGTATCAACTACCAAAACTGAACCAGGAAGAAATAGAAAACCTGAACAGACCTATAACCACTAAGGAAATTGAAGCAGTCATCAAAAATCTCCCAAGAAACAAAAGCCCAGGGCCAGATGGCTTCCCAGGGGAATTCTATCAGACATTTAAAGAGGAATTAATACCTATTCTCCTGAAACTGTTCCAAAAAATAGAAATGGAAGGAAAACTTCCAAATTCATTTTATGAGGCCACCATTACCTTGATCCCAAAACCAGACAAAGATCCCATCAAAAAGGAGAATTACAGACCAATATCCTTGATGAACATGGATGCAAAAATTCTCACCAAAATAGTAGCCAATAGGATCCAACAGTACATTAAAAGGATTATTCACCAAGACCAAGTGGGATTTATCCCTGGGCTGCAAGCCTGGTTCAACATCCGCAAATCAATCAACGTGATACAATACATTAACAAAAGAAAGAACAAGAATCATATGATCCTCTCAATAGATGCAGAAAAAGCATTTGACAAAGTACAGCATCCTTTCTTGATCAAAACTCTTCAGAGTATAGGGATAGAGGGTACATACCTCAATATCATAAAAGCCATCTACGAAAAACCTACAGCGAATATCATTCTAATGGGGAAAAGCTGAGAGCTTTTCCCCTAAGGTCAGGAACGCGGCAGGGATGTCCACTCTCACCACTGCTATTCAACATAGTATTAGAAGTCCTAGCCACGGCAATCAGACAACAAAAAGAAATCAAAGGCATCCAAATCGGCAAAGAGGAAGTCAAACTCTCACTCTTTGCAGATGATATGATACTTTATGTGGAAAACCCAAAAGACTCCACCCCAAAACTGCTAGAACTCATACAGGAATTCAGTCAAGTAGCAGGCTATAAAATCAATGCACAGAAATCAGTGGCACTCCTATACACCAACAACAAGACAGAAGAGAGACAAATCAAGGAGTCGATCCCATTCACAATTGCACCCGAAACCATAAGATACCTAGGAATAAATTTAACCAAAGAGGCAAAGGATCTGTACTCAGAAAACTATAAAATACTCAGGAAAGAAATTGAAGAAGACACAAAGAAATGGAAAAACATTCCATGCTCATGGATTGGAAGAACCAACATTGTGAAGATGTCAATGCTACCTAGAGCAATCTACACATTCAATGCAATCCCCATCAAAATACCATCCACTTTTTTCAGCGAAATGGAACAAATCCTAAAATTTGTATGGAACCAGAAAAGACCCCAAATAGATAGAGGAATATTGAAAAAGAAAAGCAAAGCTGGCGGCATCACAATTCCGGACTTCCAGCTCTATTACAAAGCTGTCATCATCAAGACAGTATGGTACTGGCACAAAAACAGATACATAGATCAATGGAACAGAATCGAGAGCCCAGAAATGGACCCTCAACTCTATGGTCAACTTATCTTTGACAAAGCAGGAAAGAATGTCCAATGGAAAAAAGACAGTCTCTTCAACAAATGGTGTTGGGAAAATTGGACAGCCACATGCAGAAGAATGAAACTGGACCATTTCCTTACACCACACACAAAAATAGACTCGAAATGGTTGAAAGACCTCAATGTGAGACGGGAGTCCACCAGAATCTTAGAGGAGATCACAGGCAGCAACCTCTTCGACCTCAACCGCGGCAACTTCTTCCTAGAAACATCGCCAAAGGCAAGGGAAGCAAGGGCAAAAATGAACTATTGGGATTTCATCAAGATAAAAAGCTTTTTTGCAGAGTAAAAGAAACAGTCAACAAAACCAAAAGACAGCCGACAGGATGGGAGAGATATTTGCAAATGACATATCAGATAAAGGACTAGTATCCAAAATCTATAAAGAACTTATCAAACTCACCACCCAAAGAACAAATGATCCAATCAAGAAATGGGCAGAAGACATGAACAGACATTTTTCTGAAGAAGACATCCAAATGGCCAACAGGCACATGAAAAAGTGCTCAACATCGCTCGGCATCAGGGAAATCCAAATCAAAACCTCAGTGAAATACCACCTCACACCCGTCAGAATGGCTAAAATTAACAAGTCAGGAAACGACAGATGTTGGCGGGGATGCGGAGAAAGGGGAACCGTCCTACACTGTTGGTGGGAGTGCAAGCTAGTGCAATCACTCTGGAAAACAGTATGGAGGTTCCTCAAACAGTTGAAAATAGAGCTACCATTCGATCCAGCAATTGCACTACTGGGTATTTACCACAAAGATACAAATGTAGGGATCCAAAGGGGTACGTGCACCCCAATGTTTATAACAGCAATGTCCACAATAGCCAAACTGTGGAAAGAGCCAAGATGTCCATCGACAGATGAATGGATAAAGAAGAAGTGATATATATATACAATGGACTATTATGCAGCCATCAAAAGGAATGGGATGTTGCCATTTGCAACAACGTGGGTAGAACTGGAGGGTGTTGTGCTGAGTGAAATAAGTCAATCAGAGAAAGACATGTATCATATGACCTCACTGATATGAGGAATTCTTAATCTCAGGAAACAAACTGAGGGTTGCTGGAGTGTGGGGGGGTGGGAGGGATGGGGTGGCTGGGTGATAGACATTGGGGAGGGTATGTGGTATGGTGAGCGCTGTGAATTGTGCAAGAATGTTGAATCACAGATCTGTACCTCTGAAACAAATAATGCAATATATGTTAAGAAAAAAAAAGAAGGAGAAGATAGCAGGAGGGGAAGAATGAAGGGGAGTAAATCAGAGGGGGAGACGAACCATGAGAGACGATGGACTCTGAGAAACAAACTGAGGATTCTAGAGGGGAGGGGGGTGGGGGGATGGGTTAGCCTGGTGATGGGTATTAAAGAGGGCACGTTCTGCGTGGAGCCCTGGGTGTTATGCACAAACGATGAATCATGGAACACTACATCAAAAACTAATGATGTAATGTATGGTGATTAACATAACAATAAAAAATTTAAAGAAAAAAAGAGTAAAAACCGTAATCGTCAGACAGGACAGATTTCAGTCTCCAGAACGATGTTAAGAAACGTTTGATTTTCAACAACTTATTTACACTTTTTGATCCTCATGTATCCCATCTGAGATATGGAAACAATGAATTTGTGTTTCTATCAGAGTTGATAGAGAATCAGTATCATCACATATGTAAAGTGCCTAGTCTGGTCCCTTTCACAGTTAAGCACTCTATGGTTACCGTTATTATATAGTCTAAGCATAAGGAGGGTCTCTTGACTGAAAATCCAGGTAAGATCAGATAGAATCCCTCAATTCCACAGTCAGTGGAGAGTTAAACCTATGTCAAGATATCTATAATTCCAAGAGGCTTGTGATTTTATTGTGATCTCTTTCTATAAGTTTCTGCTTCTGTTACTCTCCATACTGACCAGATAGATATGCAACTAAGCCCTTTCCTAATGACTCATATAAAGTAGTTCTGTGTGGAATGGCGTTTGCTAAAGATGTTTGGAGTATATGTGTTTGTGTGTGTTTTAGACGAAGTAGATACTTTCATAAAAGGAACAGTTTTTAATGGATTTTTCACCCACCTGCTATAAATATCCTTTGACCTATTTGTCTTGGCAAAATTTTCATGTCTGGTTAATTCCTGCATAGTCTCCAACTCACCCCAGCTGGTTTATTTCTCTCTCCTATATATCTTTATATGTGAGTAATGGAGAATAGCCTCTTATCTTTTGTGTGCTTCCCATGACCATTGCCCTTTTCTATGAACTGACTGTGGAAGGTCAGCAAAATAACATATTCTTGAATTTTGCATTTTCCCCTGAATAACTGTCAAGTGCCTGAACCATGTGCCAGCTCTGTAGGCCATGACCATGCTTTGGTTCTTATTTGGGTCTTATTCTTTTATGAGATTTGTTTGTGCAGCTGAGATTTATGTCTTCTCTTTTTTCCTTGTGAATCCTTATAATAAATCCCTGTGAAAATGTTGAATCCTACCTGAGCCCTGTGCTTCTGGAAAACAGTAACAGAGAAGAAATCCTCCCACCCTTTTGTGTTCTGAAAAATGGGTGAACTTTGAGCCTCTGCCAGAGTCCGAGTACCTCCCCTTCTTCATGTCTCCTCTGAAGTGTCCACTAATGTCAGGGGAAAACTTTCCCTAATCAACTATCCAATCTCACCATTGTCACCAGCTCATCCCACTTCGTGACATATGGTTCTTTCTAGCCTCATTCAGTTCCTTCTATAAAAGAAAAGCCCTTTTCTGCCTGACCTTTGAGACCCTTGCAGATCTCATGGTTGGGGTATTCTTCCTGTTACAGTAGGCCCCTCCTCTTTATTGCTATAGACCCTTTCCCTCCTCTTGCAATAATCCTTTCAAATAAAGTCTCTCCTTGATCAAGCCCAGAGTTGTTTTTTTTTTTTAATTTGACACCTGTTACTTAAAAGTATACATATTTTTGTGCCTTATAACAGAAAACAACACAAATAACACAAAATTTCACTCCAAAATCTTGTATTGCTTATGTTATTTTGTTTCCTCAGGCTCCTGCAGATTTTTGGCTATCAGATTGTTGACTTATCATCTAGCACATAATCTTTGTTTTTAAGTCCCAGAGACTGGCACGTGGTGAGAAAGAAATAGAAATTTGTTGAATGAACAAGTGAATTCACAAACCTGTGAGTTGCCAAAGAAATTTACGGACAAGCAAAAACTTTAATATTTTTCAGAACTCACAAATGAACAAAAGCATTTTTTCCTGCCCAGTTCTGTTTTTCTGGTAGGTAGGTTGGGTCACATCTGTTAAGGAAGAAGAATCCCTAGCAATTGGTGGCATCTATTGCTAGGGTTATTGGGACCTAATATTTGCTCCCTGAGAGAGTGGTGCACTTGAATTTGGGTCATTTGAAATTAATAAGAAGAGACAATGCACAGTCGGCTGTGCCAGGTGGGAAACAGAGAAGAAGGCTGAGATGCTGTGCTCTTGAGGAATTGACCTGGGACTGATTCACCAAAAGTCATCTACTGGGCTGATTTCATTTGTTTACTATATAATAACTGTAGAAATCAGGACCTTAATCTTTGAAGTGATACAAAGGAAGGACTCATGACCATTACAAGGGGAAAAAGAGAGCTCTTGATGTTGAAGAGCACTTGGGCTAATAAGTTACACACACACACACACACACACACACACACACACACACTTAAAGTCATTCAGACAGCTTTAAATGACTACATAAGAACATTCAGCCTTATGAATAAGGATATCTATGAATAAGGAGTTTCTAGTGATCAAACTCAAGGATGGGAGGGAATTCAGCAGGACTGAGATTAAGCGAAAGGCATGTGATTTTCTGGAAAGGAGATGTGGGTGACCAAAATTTAGACTGGGCCACAGAGAACAAGATTCAGGTAGACCTTGTCCCAGCCAGAAATATTAGAGACCACTGGGAAGTAGGCATCATATTTAGGAGTAGCTTCAACACATTAATTTCATCACAAGAAATAAATGTTCTTCTATCAGGGATGAAACACATCATTGAAGTTACCATCCTTCAGAATCGAATGACAGACATATTAAAAACCTGCAGTCAGGGGCAAGAGATTAATGGGATCTCTTTAAGACCTCAGATCCTCTTAATGGCATTTTACCCGGTGCATCAGCTTTGTCAAGCCCTGCTTCATGTCTTTGTTCCTCAGACTATAGATAAATGGGTTTAGCATGGGAGTCAGTATGGTGTAGATGATTGTTGCTATTCGATCTTTGACAGTGTAGTTGGACAGGGGCTGGAAATAGACATAGCTAATGCTTCCATAAAACAGGGTCACCACTGTGAGATGAGAGCCACAGGTGGAAAATGCTTTGTGTTTCCAGGCAGCTGAAGGAATCTTCAGAACAGTGGTAAGGATTCTCAAATAAGAGATGATGATGCATGAAAAGGGTGTCATTATGACAGCCAACCCTTCTGTCATTACCGTGATTTCTTTGACAAAATGGGAGGAACAGGACAATTTTAGCACTGACTGGTCATCACAGAAAAAATGGTGGATGACATTGGAGGCACAGAAGATGAGTCGATTGGTTAGGATAATGTGCAGGAGGGAGTGGAGGTATGGAATGCAGAAGGAGAGGATCAGAAGCAGGACACAGCATCTGTGGTTCATGATGGTGCTATAGTGAAGGGGATTACATATGGCTACATAGCGGTCAATGGCCATGGCTGCCAGGAGGAAGCTGTCTATGTTTCCAAAGGCTAGGAAGAAGTACATCTGGGTCAGACATTCACCATAAGAGATGGCCTTTGTCTCTGATAAGAAGTTCACCAGCATCTTGGGAATAATGACTGTCACATAGCAAATGTCAACAAAGGACAGGATGCCCAAGAAAAAGTACATGGGTGTCTGGAGGTGAGTGTCTGAGTGGATGGCTAGGATGATGAGCAGGTTTCCTACCACTGTGATGAGGTAGATGGGGAGAAACACAGCAAAGAGTGGCTTCTGATGTTCAGATCGAGAAGAAAGTCCCAGGAGGATGAATTCAGAGGGTCTTGTTAGATTATTTCTTCCCATAGCCTTCAGTTCAGCTAAAGATAAACTACCATTACAACAGACTCTTCCAACATTGATACAATCTATCCAGTATTCCTATCAGCAATTAAAACAACTAAAATATTACAGTTACCTGTATTATGACTTCTTTCCATTAATGTTCAGAATTCAGAAATTAATGTATGTTTTAACCTCCTTTCAGTGTTCTGCTGCAAAGAGAGACTAATAGAGGGAAAACAGAAATGGGAAAGAGAAAAAGGAAGAGAGACAGGGAGAGAGAGTGAGAGAGAAAGAGAATTCTCTGAAAGGGGAGGAGAAAATCTTGGAGAAAAAATTATCTTCTGATTGAGGATTTTCAGTCATCAGTTCATGGCAGGATGATCAGCAGTTTGCTTCCCATTTAATTGCCGGCTGATGGAATGATGATTTCTGTGAACTCTGATGTTTCTCTCTGCATCAATTATTCTGGAGGCTGAAAATTATCTGAAAAAGACATTAAAATATGAAGTCACCCAACAGTTACTCTATGCCTCTCACTTTTTAGTGAAAATTAGTTGGAGTGAAAGAAGAAGCATGAAAAGAAAAAAGATAGGCAGACAGAGATAATAGGGTAGTGAAAACATTTCTTTTAATGCTACTATCAATTCCATCCTTGTACCCAATCCCTGGATTTAAAATTGTTGGTGGTGGTGTTATGTGCTTGTTTGTGTTGTAATTCTTTTCCAGATTCCTGTTTTAGCTGTAGATAGGCTGCCCAGAAAAACCACAGAGGGAAGGCACCTGCTCCTAGACAAGATTTCAACCTTCATGATTCTGAAGGTTTTCTCCCCTGCCTCCTCTGGACTTTCCACATGCTGAGGGGACTGTAGTCGCTCATAGACTCCACCCTCTGTCAAGGGAATGTCCTTTGAGACTGTGAAGAAGTCCCTGAAGTTTAGGTAGAGGAGACATTAGAAAACAAGCTAACAATTATTGAAGTTTTAGAGTTTCCTCCCCAAGGATCCTGGGGAGTATCAGTGCTTTCTTTCGCTCTTGGCAATCCCATCTTGACCTGGCTCCTTTAGGTCAAAAAGAACACCCAAATGAGGTTGGCTCTGATGACAGATGCACAGTGCTGGCTCTCCCAGACTTCAAGCATTTATCTCATAGCTGTATTATTTATGCTGAAAGACAGTCCATAGTCAGATAACCTTTTTTCAGAGTCCACATAGCTTTGGACTCAAAAGACTAGAACACCAGATGCTACCACTTTCCCGTCTCTCAAGCTTAGAAGCAGCTCCTGGTCAGTCAATGTTCTTAGAACTTCAGAATATAAAAATTAATAGAGTTAAGATTTTAGACACCAGACTTTACTCTTCACTCTTCTCTCTGAAGCATCCCTGTGTCTGCTTGTAAAACACTGATGTTTGATCCTTGTTTTTCCACTCAGGGAAACCACCAGGTGAATATATTTTATGTTTTATGAAATCCCGAGTTCCTGGTTATTTGGAGCATTTCGCTTTGTGTGTATTGCAGAATTCCCAAATTAGGACTCAAACCCCCCTGTCTCCCAGGATAACCATCACCCAAGAATATCCCATTTTTCATGATTTATTGCCCCTTTATCCATTTATACTATCACACCTTTGTTTATACTCTCCCTCATCTGCTATACCTAACCTGCAAGGCTTGAATTCAGCCTCTTCCAGGACACTTTGCTTGATGACTACCAGTTGGAATGGGTCTGTCTTTTCATGTCCTCTTTTTTAAAAATTTTATTTTATTATGTTACGTTAGTCACCATATAATACATCATTAGTTTTTGATGTAGTGATCCACGATTCATTGTTTTTGTATAACACCCAGTGCACCATGCAGTATGTGCCCTCCTTAATACCCATCACCGGGCTAACCCATCCCCCCACCCCCTCCCCTCTAAAACCCTCAGTTTGTTTCTCAGCGTCCACAGTCTCTCATGGTTCATCTCTCCTTCTGATTTCCCCCCCTTCACTTTCCCCTTCCTTCTCCTAATGTCCTCCCTGCTAGTCCTTACGTTCCACAAATAAGTGAAACCCTATGATAATTGACTTTGTCTGCTTGACTTATTTCACTTAGCATAATCTCCTCCAGTCCCATCCATGTTGATGTAAAAGTTGGGTATTCATCCTTTCTGATGGCTGAGTAATAGTCCATTGTATATATGGGCCACATCTTCTTCATCCAGTCATCTGTCGAAGGGCATCTCGGCTCTTTCCACAGTTTGGATATTGCGGACATTGCTGCTATGAACATTGGGGTGCATATGGCCCTTCTTTTCACTACATCTGTATCTTTGGGGTGAATACCCAGGAGTGCAATTGCTGGGTCATAGGGTAGCTCTATTTTTAATTTTTTGAGGCACCTCCACACTGTTTTCCAAAGTGGCTGTACCAACTTGCATTCCCACCAACAGTGTAAGAGGGTTCCCCTTTCTCCACAACCTCTCCAACATTTGTTATTTCTTGCCTTGTCAATTTTTGCCATTCTAACTGGTGTAAGGTGGTATCTCAGTGTGGTTTTGATTTGAATTTCCCTGTTGGTTAATGATGATGAACATTTTTTCATGTGTCTGTTAGCCATTTGTATGTCTTATTCAGAGAAGTGTCTGTTCATGTCTTCTGCCCATTTTTTGACTTGATTATTTGTTTTTTGGGTGTTGAGTTTGAGAAGTTCTTTATAGATCTTGGATACCAGCCCTTTATCTGTAGTGTCATTTGCAAATATCCTCTCCCGTTCTGTGGGTTGCCTCTTTGTTTTGTTGACTGTTGCCTTTGCTGTGCAGAAGCTTTTAATCTTGAGGAAGTCACAAAAGTTCATTTTTGCTTTTGTTTCACTCGTCTTTGGAGATGTATCTTGAAAGAAGTTTTTGTGGCCGATGTCAGAGAGGTTACTGCCTATGTTCTCTTCTAGGATTTTGATGGATTCCTGTGTCACATTGAGGTCTTTCATCCATTTAGAGTTTATCTTTGTGTATGGTGTTAGAGAATGGTCGAGTTTCATTCTTCTGCATGTGGCTGTCCAATTTTCCCAGCACCATTTATTGAAGAGACTGTCTTTTTTCCATTGCATGTTTTTTCTTGCTCTGTCAAAGATTATTTGACCATAGAGTTGAGGGTCCATATCTGGGCGCTCTGTTCTGTTCCATTGGTCTATGTGTCTGTTTTTGTGCCAGTACCATGCTGTCTTGGTGATCACTGCTTTGTAATATAGCTTGAAATTGATGCCCCCAGGTTTGTTTTTCTCTTTCAACATTTCCTTGGCAATTCGGAGTCTTTTCCAATTCCATACAAATTTTAGGATTGTTTGTTCTAGCACTTTGAAAAATGTCTTGTCCTCTTTTAATGCTTTCACTCTAGTCAGTGTCTCAATCTCTTTGTCTTATTGCTTATACATTAATTTAAAGAGCCACAAATTAATAATTTAGTGAGTGCTTCCTCCATACTAGGCACTTGGCTAAATGAAGCAAATGTAGTATCTCACTTAATTATTGGGTCACCTTTATGAAATAAGTGGTCTTATTTTCTTTAATTCAGAGATGAGGAGTCTGAGATCAGAAAGGTGAAGTGGGCTGCCCAATTGAACACAGCTAGTTAGTGACAGAATCAGTTTGAAACATCTCATGAGGTTATTTAATATCTGCTTGACTCCATGCTCTTAACCTGACACTCTCTTGCTTTTTCATGATGCTAGTGAAAAAGCTTTGGGAATCATGTGCTGAATCACAATTCTCAAATAAATCATGCTTCCCAAAATAGGAACTGTTTCTTATTACATTGAAATTTTAAAAGCACATTATTAGGTTAAGCTGCCTCCCATAGGACTATATAATCCTTGAGATCAGCACTTATGCCTATTAATATCTGCTTGCTCCAATCAGTCAGTTAGTTCATAAATATTTCCTGAAGGCCTGCTATATGCCAGGAATTGTGCTAGATGCTGAAGATACAATGGAATATAAAAGAGGCAGTTTCTACCACATATGGCTCCCCCCAGTACCTTGTCCAAGATAGTAGTTTCTCAATAAGCAATCATCGTATTTCTTCATTTTTTATTTTTGGTCATTAAAAATAAAAAAGTAGAAAAGCCTAAAGAGAAAAAGTAGTAATAATCCAGGTTCCCATCACTCAGAATGGTTGACTACAGTAACATTTTGCCCTGTTTTCCTTCAGTCTTTTATTTGTTTCATTTATTCACAAACCTTTATATACTTTTTAAAAAAGATTTTATTTATGTATTTGAAAGAGAGAGAGAGCGAGCGTGCACATGAGTTGTGGGGGAAGGGCAGAGAGGAAGGAGAGAGAATCTCAAGCAGACTCCCCACTGAACAGGGAGCCTGATGCAGGGCTCAATCCCAGGACCCTGAGATCACAACCTGAGCCAAAGGCAGACGCCTAACTGACTGAACCACCCAGGCGCCCCTATAAACTTAAAAAAAAAAAAAGATTTATTTGAGAGAGAGAGAGCGCACGCGCACGTGCACCAGTGGGGGGAGGGGCAAAGGGAGAGAGAGAAGCAGACTCCCCGCTCGCTGATCACGGAGCTCAATGTGGGGCTTGATCTCATAACCCTGGGATCATGACCTGAGCCCAAATTAGACACTTAACTGACTGAGCCACCCAGGCACCCCTTAAACTTTTATAAAGATATGGTACATATGTACAATGGAATATTACTCAGCCATCAGAAAGGCTGAATACCCACCATTTGCATCGACATGGATGGGACTGGAGGGGATTATGCTAAGTGAAATAAGTCAAGCAGAGAAAGACAATTATTGTATGGTTTCACTCATATGTGGAACCTAAGGAATAGCAGGGAGGACCATAGGGGAAGGGGAGGGAAAACCAAATAGGAAGAAATCAGAGAAGGAGACACCCATAAGAGACTCTGGACTCTGGGAAACAAACTGAGGGTTACAGAAGGGAGGTGGGTGGGGGGATGGGGTAACTCGGTGATGGGTATTGAGGGCACGTGTTGTGATGAGCACTGGGTGTTATAATACACAATTAATGAATCATTGAATATTACATCAAAAATTAATGATGTACTATATGTTGGCTAACTGAACATAATAAAACAAAAGTACTTAGTGTGGGAACTGCCCTATGTGCTTTTTTAAAAAAAAGATTTTATTTATTTGTTAGAGAGAGAGAGAGAGGGAGAGTGCACGCACTAGTGACAAACAGACTCCTCACTGAGTGGGAGGCCAAACTGGGACTCGATCCCAGGACTCTGAGATCATGACCTAAGCCAAAGTCAGATGTTCAACCAACTGAACCAACCAGGTGCCCCAGTGCCCTATGTATTTCTTAAGTATTGACTCATTTTTATTTTCCTAATAACCCTATTAGGTAGATACCACTTTTATATTTTTTTATTGAGTATTTTTGAGGTATCATTGACATATAAAAGCTTTACATATTTAACATATACAGTTCAGTGATAAATCTACACCTGTGAAACCATCACCACCATCAGAGCCATAAACATATCTATTACCTCCCAAAGTTTCCTCTAACCCCATCCACTACTACTACTATTATTATTTGTGATAAGGGCACTTAACATAAGAACTACCTTCTTAGTAAATTTTTTTAAAGATTTTATTTATTTTTTGAGAGAGAGAGAGAATGAGAGACAGAGAGCACGAGAGGGAAGAGGGTCAGAGGGAGAAGCAGACCCCCCGCTGAGCAGAGAGCCCGATGTGGGACTCAATCCCGGGACTCCAGGATCATGACCTGAGCCGAAGGCAGTTGCTTAACCAACTGAGCCACCCAGGCGCCCCCTTCTTAGTAAATTTTAAGTATACATTATAGTATTGTTAGTTATAGGCATTATGCTATGTAGTGGATCTTTAGAACTTTATCTTGCACAACTGAAACTTTGTATTCTTTGACGATCACTGCCCCCCATCTCCCTCCCTTCAACCCCTGGGAGCCACCATTCTACTCTCTGCTTCTCTGAGTTTTGACTACTTTAGAGTCCACATATATGGGAGATCATGCAAAATTTTTTTCTGTGTCTGGCTTATTTCACTTAGCATGTCCTCCTCAATCCATGTTGTCACAAGTGATAGGATTCTTTCTATTTTAAGGCTCAATAATATTCCACTGTACATATATACCACATTTTCTTTATCCATCAATGGACATTTAGGTTGTTTCCTTATCTTGGTTATTGTGAGTAATGCTGCAGTGAACATGGGAGTGCGAGTATCTCTTTGGGATCCTGATTTCAATTCCTTTGAGTAAACCAAGAATGGGATTGCTGGATATGGTAGTTCTAGTTTTAATTTTTTTTAATTTTTTAATTTTTTAAATTAACATATAATGTATTATTTGTTTCAGGGGTACAGGTCTGTGATCCATCAGTCTTACACAACACCCAGCACTCACCACAACATATACCCTCCCCAGTGTCCATCACCCAGCCACCTCATCCCCCCACCTCCTTCCCTCCAGCAACCCTCAGTTTGTTTCCTAAGATTAAGAGTGTCTTATGGTTTGTCTCCCTCTCTGGTTTCGTCTTGTTTCATTTTTTCCTCTCTTCCGCTGTGATCCTCTGCCTTGTTTCTTAAATTCCGTGTATCAGTGAGATGGTATGATAATTAGGAACTTCCATACTGTTTTTCATAATGGCTATACCAGTTGACATTCCTACCCGCAGGTGCCAGGTTTCCTTTAATCCACATCCTTGTCAGCAATTGTTCCCTCTTGCTGAAAATTTAATAATAGCCATCCTAATAGTTGATAACTGTTTGTGGTGATAACATTTCCCTGATGACTAGTGATGTTGAGCACCTTTTTATGCACTTTTTGGCCATTTGAATGCCTTTTTTTGGAAAAGTATTCAGGTCCTTTGCTCATTTATCCTATTTTATTTATTAAATGGAAGTATGGTTAACATATAATATATTAGTTTTAGGTGTACACCGTGGTGATTTGATGTTTATATACATTACAAAGTGCTCACTACAATAAGGCTAGTTACCATCTGCCACCATACAAAGTTGTTACAATATTACTGACTGTCTCCCCTATCCTGTACTGTACATCACCATGACTCATTTTTTAAATTTTTTTTAAAGATTTTTATTTATTTGAGAGAGAGAGAATGAGAGACAGAGAGCACAAGAGGGAAGAGGTTCAGAGGGAGAAGCAGACTCCCTGCTGAGCAGGGAGCCCGATGCGGGACTCGATCCCAGGACTCCAGGATCATGACCTGAGCCGAAGGCAGTCGCCCAACCAACTGAGCCACCCAGGTGCCCCACCGTGACTCATTTATTTTATGACTGAAAGTTTGTCCTCTTAATCCCCTTCGTCCATCTCCCCACCTCACTCCCTTCTGGCAACCAAGTTTGTTCCCTGTATTTATGAGTTTGTTTGCTTTGTTTTGTTTGTGTATTTGTTTTTTATTTAAATTCCAGTTAGTTAACATACAGTGTGGTGTTAGTTTCAGGTGTACAATATAGCGATTCAATACTCCTGTACCATTTGCTCATTTTTTTTTAAAAGATTTTATTTATTTGACAGAAAGAGACACAGCGAGAGAGGGAACACAGGTAGTGGGAATGGGAGAGGGAGAAGCAGGCTTCCCACAGAGCAGGGAGCCCGATGTGGGACTTGACCCCTGGACCCTGGGATCAGTGACCTGAGCCGAAGGCAGACGCTTAACGACTGAGCCACCCAGGCGCCCCCATTTTCTCATTTTTAATTGAGTTATTTGTGGGTTTTTTTGTTTTGTTTTGTTTTTTGCTATTGAGTTGTTTGAGTTCCTTGTATGTCTTGGATATTGACCCCTCATCAGATATATGATTTGTAAATATGTCATTTCCCATTACATAGGTTGCAATTTCATTTTGTTGATGGTTTCCTTTGCTGTGAAGAAATGTTTTAATTTGATATAATCCCGCTTATTTTTGCTTTTGTTATCCTTGCTTTTGGTGTCTTACTAAAAAAGTCATTGCCAAGACCAATGTCAAGGAGTTTTCTCTATGTTCCTTCTAGGAGTTTTATGGTTTCAGGTCTTAACAGTTAAGTCTTTAATCCAGTTTGAGTTGAGTTTTGTGTATGGCATAAGATTTGCGTAAAATCTCATTTTTTTTTTCATGTGAATATACATGAGGAGCCCAACATGAAGGATTGGTTAAATTCCAGCTCTGTCCAAACTGAGGAATGTTTCCACTCATGTGTTCATTCTTTCATTCAATAAATATTTCCTATTATAGATAATGCTGCTATAAATAGACAAATTATAGAAGCAGTTCAAGTATCCATTGACTAATTATTGGATAAAGAAGAGGTGGTATAAAATGGAATATTACTCAGCCATAAAAAAAGAATGTCATCTTGTCATTTTCAATGATGTGGATAGAGCTAGAAAGTATTTTTTTTGGCGTCCCATATTTTATTTTTTTTAAGGATTTTATTTATTTATTTGACAGAGACACAGCGAGAGAGGGAACACAAGCAGGGGGAGTGGGAGAGGGAGAAGCAGGCTCCTGGCTGAGCAAGGAGCCCGATGCGGGGTTCGCTCCCAAGAGTCTGGGATCATGACCTGAGCTGAAGGCAGATGTTTAAGGACTGAGCCACCCAGGCACCCCCCATACTTTTATTATTATTATTTTTTAAAGGCTTAAAACATATTTTAATAAGCTGATGCTGTATTACTGCTCCATTTCTCAGAAAAACTCCAAAGATATCAGGGACAAATCAAACATGGTACACCAATAAAAAAATGCACAGCATAACTACATAAGAGAGGCAAGGCTCAGAGCTACTCTCCGACCTTCAGCACACCGCAACCTTGTCCCCAAGATTGTACGAGGCCTGTCAAGAAAAGCTGTGAACAGCAACATCATAGACACAAAAGGGCTGTTCCTGGGTTGTCCTAACCCAAGAAAAAAAGATGGAGGCAACTTAACACGAGATTTTTTTTTAAAGATACACTAAAATGAAAATCTCTAAGAGAAAATGTCTTCCTTAGGACATGAAGGGGTAATATATGGGATGTAACAGAACCGTATTTATGTTGTCTGTGACCTCTGTGGACATTTGCCTGAATTCCCACCTGCGAGTGAATGGAACAATGGGATGCTTGTTTTTGTGGTGTATGTGGCCATGTCTCTGGGGTTTGGAGGGTATAATGAGAAACCAAATAGAACAGGATGGACAAAGAATGGAATGATCAAGATTAATGGGGGCTCTAACTGGATCCATTTTGCCCTGGTTTCCACCCCTGACAGGCCCTCAACAATCACATGAGACTTCAGGAATGCACCACACAAAATCAATTAGTTAAATGATATACCACACAGAACTGATTTGTTAAATATCACCCCTCCCTTGCCCTCAGCCTCCAGCAAATTCCCTCAGAGTAGTAAAGGCAAGGAAGACCTAACTATTGGGAGGAATCCCTAACACTTTTCCAGGGCAGAATTCTGGCTAGTCCAAAAAGGGTCCTTCTCTTAAGGGTTTTTGGGAAACTAGACATTGAAATTTTTATTAGTCTTGGCGATGTTTGTTTGGAGCATATTCAGCTCCAGGAGCTGCACGGTTGAATGCAGGAGGGGTTCCACCAATTGCCCCAATTCCTTCCATTGTAGAAGCTTGGCCAAAGCGTTCAGTTGTTGGTGGGGTCATTCCCAAGGTTCCATCTGGCATCATAGTGGCAGGTCCTGGAGGAGCTGGGGTACCAGCTGGTACTGGAGCAGGGGTCATGGCGCCTCTGTTGTTTATGCCCATAGCACCTCCCATAGCCATCTGGCCCATCCGTATCTCCTGTTCTCTCACATCAGGGAATGTTCCCTTGAATCCTTCCTGGTGTTGCTGCATCATTTCTTCCTGTTGCCGCCGCATCTCTTCCTCACAGCGCCTGCGTTCCTCCTCCTGCCTGAGCTCCAGTTGCTTTCGTTTTTGCACTTCTTAGTTGTGCAGCTCTTCCATCCTCCAAAGTTCTTCTTGACACCTCATCAAATCCTGTCTCATTAGCATGACCTGGTGCTCATGGCGAGCAGCCTCCATCTCCATCTCCAGCTTCTCGCCAGCTTCCTTGATGTTGTGGTCCACTTGGTCCTGCTGCTGCTTCTCCATCTCATTGAGTGCCTTCCAGTGCATGGCATACTCATACTCAAAGGAGCCAGGCTGTGCAAATCTGGGTGGCTGCTCTTGCTCCTTGTGAAATTGCTGGTTCTTTATAACCAACTTCTCTGGAAGTCCCTCTTCATCATCCAACTGGTCCATGGGCTCCACAGTCACAGGCCAAGGAAATGTGGTTAGCAGGAAGGAGCCTTCACTGCACCTGTCCAGAGCTTTCTGAGCAGCTGGCTTCCCTGAGAATTCAACAATGCCTTTTCCTGAGGGCCTTCCTCGATCATCCACGATGACTACAACCCTTTCCACCTGGCCAAACACCGAAAAGGCTTCCTCCAGCAGTTCATTGGAAACATACTGAAGAAGGTTTTGGACTGTAAGGGATACACTATGGCAGGCAAAGTGCACACGCAGCTGCTTTCCACAGAGTGGCATGTTGTCCAGTTCTTCTTTGGCAGTCTCTGCTAGAGTTCATGTTTCCAAGTGGATAAAGCCAAAGCCCTTATCCTTATGAATGAAGACTTCGTCTGCCTTCCCGTATTTCTCATATAGTTTCCTCATCTCCTCCTCAGTGATGTCAGGAGGAAGATTGCCCACAAAGAGCCAGCTATGTTGGGTGAAGGTCTTCTCTCCTGGTTTCCTAAAATTCTTCAAGTCAATAGGCCTTCATTTTGACTGCTGGCTTGTTGCCCATTTGTAGGTATTGGTGGCGGTGGTGGCTGCTGCTATTGTTGCTGGTGGTGCTGCTGGGGGTGATGCTGATGATGCTTCCTTGGAGTATGGTTTTACTTCTCCAAGTGAAAGGTTTTATTGCTCTGCATTTTTGCACCCCTCTACTGACTGTTCTCTCCTCAGAGTAACGGCAATGCTACACGGCCTCTACCGTCCCGAGAAAAGAGTGCACAGCCGCCAGAAATGAGCTAAAGGCAGTTTAGATTTACAAAAAAAATTGCACAGAAAGTACAGAGAATTCCCACATACTCCCTTCCCACCTCATAGTTTTCTCATTTATTAACATATTGTATTAGTGTGATATATTTCTTACAATTGATGAGTCAACATTGATACATTATTATTTTATTTTTTTCATAATGTTAAAAGTTTTAATTGCCCAGGAAATCATAGTAATTCTAAATTCATGTCCCCAAATATATGGCCTTAATGTATAGAAACAAAATTTGACACAACTAAACAATAATAGACTAACCCACAAACATAGTGGGAGATTTTAACATGCCTTTTCAGTACCTTATAGAACAAACAAAGAAAAAAGTACAGATATAGGAGATTTGAACATGATTGATACTTAAACTAAGTGACATATATATATAAAACAATGTATGAAGGGGGGGAAATCGGAGGGGGAGATGAACCATGAGAGACGATGGACTCTGAAGAACAAACTGAGGGTTCTAGAGGGGAGGGGGGGTGGGGGGATGAATTAGCCTGGTGATAGGTATTAGGGAGGGCACATTCTGCGTGGAGCACTGCGTGTTATGCACAAATAATGACTCATGGAACACTACATCAAAAACTAATGATGTAATGTATGGTGATTAACATAACAATAAAAAAAACAATGTACCTAACAACTGCAGCAAAAAAACAATTTGTTTTAGAGCTAGAAAGTATTATGCTGAGTGAAATAAGTCAGAGAAAGACAAATACCTTATAATTTCACTCATATATGGGATTTAAGAAACAAAACAAATGAGCAAAGGGAAAAAAAAAAAGAGAGGCAAATCAAGAAACAGACTCTTAACTATAGAGAACAAACTGATGGTTACCAAAGGGGAGGTGGGTGGGGGGATGAGTTAAATAGATGATGGGGATTAAGGAGTGCACTTATGATGAGCACCAGGTATTGTACATAAGTGCTGAATCACTAAAAGTTACACTTGAAACTAATATTACATAGTATGCTAATTAATAGAATTTAAATAACTAAACTAAAAAACAAAAAACTAAACTACAAAATTACAAAACAAAAAACAACAAAAAAGAGGGATATAGTTAGACGATATGATGGGGAATTTGGCATACTAAGGAATAATTGGAATTTCAAAACAAAAACATTGTCAGAAATCCAAGAAACTGACCCTATATGGTTAAAGCAGAAAGAAGGGGAATATTCTTGAAGCAGCAGGACACTGAGTTTTCATGTGGAAGGCAGTGTGGTCTAGTGCAGAAATTGAAATCAGATAGACATTGTGAGTTAGTCTCAACACACTTTTTCCAAATTGTGGGGCTGCAGGGAAGAACTTATTCTTTCTTATAGTTTCAGCCAGCCACATGTAAATTACTGTGAATAAAACTCGCATTTCAACTGTACTTCTCTTTTGCTTACATGACACTTGATCCATTAGGGACATAATCAGATATTTTTCATTGTTGTATCCTTAATGCCCACCAGAGTTTTTTATAAATAGTTGATGATCAATTAAAAAAATACATGGATGAATGAATTATCTAGTCCAGAGTCTTGAATTAAGTAAGCCCTCAGGTAAATGAGAGCTTCCTATCCCCTAATTTCTAAGAGTATCTTGAGCTTGAGTGGGTTGAATAATATCCTCATGACAAACTCTCTATCCTTAACAAGAATATATTCCTTCACAAATTAGTAAGAGAAAGATTGTAAAGGTTGAGAATGTGTTTTTACAACCTCAGTTAGCCTTGCTATAGGAAAATGCTACAGGAGGAGGTTATGAACATAAGTTTGGTTTCAGACAGACTGGGAACTGAATCTTGTTCAAATACTTTAAGACTGTAGAGAACCTCAATTATCTATTTTTGAAATATTTCAACAGGAATAATAATTTTTATGTAATGTTTCCTATGTATGAGGGTTGTTTAAATATTTTACATAATCTCATTTTTTACCAATTAACAACCTTATGAGGTGTGGGCTATTATTAATTCTCATTACTGTTTAGAAAACTGAGGTGTGTATAGGTTAAGATATTTGCCCAAGATCTCACGGCTGGTAAGTGATAGAGCTAGGATTGCAACTTTACAGTCTGTTAGCCCAAACACTAAACTATACTGCCTTTCTTAGTGCTAATAAAAAAGTGCTATTTGAGTATGAAATGAACAAACGCATGTAATAGAATAGTGTGTGTCATATAGTCATCACTCAATACAAATTAACTAGTACTTTATCATCATTACGCTCTCATAATCCTCAGAGACTTTCTGTCCCTGGAGAAAGTTTCCTCTTTCCTTTTGATAATTTACATGTCCTCAATGAACTGTTCTTCTTCAGCCTAACCTTTGTAACAATAGGCTTAACTTCCGTCAGTAAGGGCCAGACCCCATCACACCATGAATATCTGAAGTAAATATATAGTGGTGGCTTTAACAGGTGGATTTAAAATTAAATTCCAGTTATGACTTAATCTCTGTTTTTAACTTTACCAGTGCAGATTATATATGTATATATATTTATACCTATATGAGTGTAAATATATATAAAGATCATATAAATTTTTTTGAAAAACTCTTTAATTCAGCATGGTTTGCTGGCTGACTCTTCAGTGACTCTTCAGTGGAATAAATAGATAATGGAAGTGATAATTTCAAAAATGAATTCATAACAAATCAAATTTCTTTTTTTAAATTTAAATTCAATTAGCCAACATATAGTACATCATTAGTTTTTGATATAATGTTCAGTGATTCATTAACAAATCAAATTTCTTACAATCATTTTCATTTTCTTTCAAATTGGAGTGTACGAACTAGGAAACACCTTTCTTTGAGAATAAGCTAATAAATTCAGAAAAGTGATAGTAGCGAGTTAATTTCTCTTTTACACCAATTATTGGCTTATTGTTTTTTCAGTGTCTTAAAGAATTCAAGAAACTAAAGACTACTTTAAAAAAAATGCTTCAATTCTAAGAGTTTTATTTTTAAATTTAAGTAATTCAGCAGACATACAATGAAGGATGTTGAGTTGTTTTGCTGTTTACTTTAAAACAAGACATTTTAAGAGTAATTAAGTCTCCTTAACTATACATTAAAAATTAGATGCTATCATTTTTATGTTGTTCTTTGTTATAATTAACATGGTAAATAAAACACACAAATGCCAGCATTGAGTTTGAGGGGCAGTTCTCAAATATAATGTGCTAACCTAGTTAAGTCTGAATAATCTTTACATGAATTATTTTAGATTAATACTGGAATGAAATTGCATTTTTAAATTCTAGTAGAGATGATTCTGAACCCCTGAGGCTAAGTTCACAGTTCCCTAGAGATGTATGCATCTCAGTTTGTAAAATACTTCTTAATAACAAAGTTTTCAAACTAGTTTCCTTTTCTAAAGCTTTGGCTTCCTTCCTTCCTTCCTTCCTTCCTTCCTTCCTTCCTTCCTTCCTTCCTTCCTTCCTTCCTTCCTTCCTTCCTTCCTTCCTTCCTTCCTTCCTTCCTCCCTCCCTCCCTCCCTCCCTCCCTCCCTCCCTCCCTCCCTTCCTCCTCCTCCTCCTCCTCCTCCTCCTCCTCCTTCTTCAGTATAGTTGACACACAATGTTAGATTAGTTTCAGGTATACAACGTAATGATTTAACTTTCTATTTTTCTAAGCAATGCTGTCAGCTAACATGATTAAGGAATGTAGCCTCATAGTCATATTTTTATTATTAGCAAACCTAATCAAACCAAGAAACAGTAAATGAATTAAGTCCAACCAAATAACACCACAAACACATGTTAACTTAAATGAGAAAACTCTCAAAGTCTGTCAAAATAAGTGAGTAATATTCCATTGTGTGTGTGTGTATATATACACACACATCTTATTTATTCATTCATCTATCAATGGACAGTTGGGTTGCTTCCATATCTTAGCTATTGTAAATAATGCTACAATAATAGGGGTGCATATATATTTTTGAATTAGTGTTTTGGTTTTCTTTCAGTAAATACCCAGTAGTGGAATTCCTGGATCATTAAAAATTTTATTTTTAATTTTTGAAGAACCTCCATTCTGTTTTCCACAGTGGCTGCACCAATTTGCATTCCCACCAACAGTGTCTGAAGGTTTCTTTTTCTCACATCCTTGCCAACACTTGCTGACAACTTCTTGTCTTTTAGATTTCAGCCATTCTGACAGGTGTAAGGTGATATATCATTGTGGTTTTTTTAAACTTATTTTATTTAAATTCAATTAGTTAACATATAGTGTATCATTTAGTTTCAGATGTAGACTTCAGTAATTTCCTCAGTTGCACACAACACCCAGTACTCATTACATCACATGCCCTCCTCAATGTGCATCACCCAGTTACCCCATCCCCCCACCCACCTCCTCTCCAGCAACCCTCAGTTTGTTTTCTATAGTTAAGAGTCTCTTATGTTTTATGGCTTTGACTTGCATTTCCCTGATGGTAGGTGATTTTGAGTACTTTTTCATGTGTCTTTTCTCTTGGTTATTTGCAACAACATGGATAGACTTAGAGGATATAATGCTAAGTGAAGTAAGTCAGACAGAGAAAGACAAATACCTTATGATTTCACTTATATATGGAATTTAAGAAACAAAACACATGAGCAAACAAAAAACCAGACTCCTAAATGCAGAGAACAAACTGGTGGTTTCCAGAGGGGAGGTGAGTGGGGAGTTGGGTGAAATAAAGGGCATTAAGAGTACAGTTGCCGTGGGGCGCCTGGGTGGCTCAGTTGGTTAAGCGACTGCCTTCGACTCAGGTCATAATCCTGGAGTCCCGGGATCGAGTCCCACATCGGGCTCCCTGCTCAGCAGGGAGTCTGCTTCTCCCTCTGACCCTTTTCCCTCTCGTGCTCTCTATCTCTCATTCTCTCTCTCTCAAATAAATAAATAAAATCTTAAAAAAAAGAGTGCAGTTGCCATGATGAGCACTGAGTAATGTATAGAATTGTTGAATCATTACATTGTACACCTGAAACTAATAAAACACTGTATGTTAATTATACTTCAATTTAAAAAGAAGACAGGCTAGTAAATAGCATTTAAAAAAATGTTAAAGAATAAGAAATCAAGCAGTATTGAAGGATTTTATTTTTGCAATATGCATGAGGGAAAAGAAGAAAGTGCTGATGGTCCTCCTCTGTCTTAACAGAGCAATTTTTAATGTGTTTATATTGTTTAGAAACAGAAATCTTTTCATTTTAGTATTATTACCAAGGCAAGAAATTATTGGGACAACCAATCAGAGTTATAGGTTTCTCTTTAAAACTTACTTTCTCAGAATATGACAGCAATTTCTTAAGTCTTTGGAATTTAAAAAATCATTTTGTTCAAATTCTAATTCCAATAATGTAATTCATATAAATGAATTATAACAAGATAAATTAATTACAACAAAATAGAACAAGTTGGTAACAGTGATAAATATTCAGGCAAATCTTTAACTTTGATGTTTTTGTGAAAGTTTTCAATCTAACACTACCAAATCAGATTCTTTGAATGAGTTTTATAATAAAGAATGTTATTTCTCCCACTGATCATCAGGTTAAAGGCCATTTACATCACCTTTTTCTGAGATTCTCCTTGCTAATTATGAAAACTTAACTTTTAAGCCAGGCTTTGGAATTTCATTGACTAAGTTTATAAAAATAAATCAGTCTCTGGAATGTGATGCAATCCTTGTCAGAGATCACAGCATGGGGCTGAGTCCTTGCCACCCCCTAAATTCACTAATTGAGCACTGTGTCTATTCTGCCTCATGTGTATTGCTAAGATAAAGCACCATTTAAGTTTGTGAGAGTATGTTTTATTATTTAAAAAATTAATAATAAATTGATCCCCAAATTAGAATGTTTAATCAGCCTAGTTAAAGAGATGGGAGAATGGATTAACTAATTGATTGCAAAAACAAAGGAAATAAGGAGAAAATAATGCATTAATCCTCTCAGTACTGAGTCTTGTTATAAGGGTTCTGTGTTGGAGAATGATAGACAAGGTAGGGCATTTCAATGGGGTCAGGAAATTAGGGTAAATGGGAGAAGGATAGTTACTTACTGGCCATTCATCCAACCAGTCTTTATTGAGTGCTTGCTTTCTGCCGGGCATTGTGCTAAGGTACTAGATACAGAAGTGAATTCATCACAGCCCCTTCCCTCCAGGAGCACATAGTCAAATGGGGGAAATGAACAATGAACAGTGCATCTTAGCAACATCTGAAAAACCTGAACTTATTTTGGTTGTAATACCTACAGTGATCATAGCAGTAGCTGTAGAAGCAGCTACAGTTGCAAATATCATTTGAATCTTTTACTGCACACCAGACACATACTCAGCACCTTATATATAATATTCTAAACTTAAATCAATTATTTTTTATTAAAGATTTTTATTTATTTGACAGAGAGAGACAGTGAGAGAGGGAACACAAGTAGGGGGATTGGGAGAGGGAGAAGCAGGCTTCCCGCTGAGCAGGGAGCCTGATGCAGGGCTCGATCCCAGGACCCTGGGATCATGACCTGAGCCGAAGGCAGATGCTTAACGACTGAGCCACCCAGGTGCACCTAAATCAATTATTTTAAAAAAGAATTAGATATTATTATAATTTTATAGATAAGGAAGTAAAACCCGAGAGGCTTAATAATTTGCCAAATCCACAGAACTTGCAAGTGGTATGTCCCAGAATTATACTCAGTTGTTGTTTAGCTTCAGTGTTCTGGTCTTGGCCATTGCATAATACTTTAGTTATTATAGTGAAATAATAATATGATGATGGTGTAAATGACTGGGATAATGATACACACTGTCTGCCATTTGGGGTTGCCTGGGCATAGACTTAATGACCTTACCTCTCCCATTTGGAAGACTGGAGTGGAGTTGTTGGGAGGAGCTTACAGTGCTTTTAACTTTTGAGATCGTGTCCACACTTTCTTGCTTTATGGGAGGCAGATGTTGTACTTGACCTTCCTCCAGGAGACTCTAGGGGAAAGGTCTCTGGGGCCCCACAGCCTTTAAATCTCATCCAACCTCACCAGCCCTGACTTCAGGTCCCATTCACTGATCTGTCCTTCAGCACCATGGCCAGATCCCTGAGTCGGCCAGTAGGCTGGACCCACAAAGTCCAGAATCAGAGCAGTTCTTTCTTGACAGGTGAGTGTGCGGGTAGAACTAGCCTTCATTCTCCCTTTTGTCTCTCCTTGACCCATTCTTGTATTTCTCTGTCTTTTAGATATCTCTCACTTAGAACCCATTCTGTTTAACATCATCCTTTGTGCTTTATATCTTCACAGCCATACCCCTCTCTCTCCATCCTGATAATCTCTTTTACCAGCTCGCCCTTCTGTTCCTATTCTTTTTTTAAATAAATTTTTATTGTTATGTTAATCACCATACATTACATCATTAGTTTTTGATGTAGTGTTCCATGATTCATTGTTTATGCATAACACCCAGTGCTCCATGCAGAATGTGCCCTCTTTAATACCCATCACCAGGCTAACCATTCCCCCACCCCCCTCCCCTCTAGAACCCTCAGTTTGTTTTTCAGAGTCCATCGTCTCTAATGGTTCCTCTCCCCCTCCGACTTACTCCCCTTCATTCTTCCCCTCCTGCTATCTTTTTTTTTTTTCCTTACTCTTGATGTTCCATTTCTCATACTTGCCTTCACTTTCCCTTTATATCCACCATTTCATGACACTCTCCATTCTTCTCTCCTTCTACCCTGTCCACATTATCACCCTCCCCTCACTCATCATCCACATGCCTTTCTCCTTTCTTCTTAAAAAAAAAAAATCTTATTTCTGCTCATTATCTATGCCCCAGTCATTAAAAAAATTCCCACCCTTAATTCTGCTCTTCTCACATCAAAATTCTTCCTATTTTTTCCTTATGTTTCTTTCATTCATCCATTCACTCTACTCCTTTTCCCATTGTGCATTTCTCTTCTCTCTCTCCCTCCACCACTTTGCATTCTTTCTTCATTTTCTCTTTCCATTTGTCCTTTCCTCCACCGTCTCCATTTCCATGCTTTGACTCTCACTGTTCTTTGCAGTCATCTCTCTGTGACAGCACACAATTATTTTTAGAAGCCTGAAACTTTAGGAAGTAAAGCTTAGGAGAAACTCTCAACTGAGAGTAAATTTCTGCTTTTCAAGAATTATTTTCTGAATTTTTGTCAGATACTTAGAGCTTATACATAACACACACACACACACACACACACACACACACACAGTTATATAACATTCACAGTATTCATTCAGAATGCTAGCTGCTCTCTGAGTAAAATGGAGGGCACTTTTGGCATCGGTGAAGAGAATTTTTATGTGTTAACCCTCCTGTGATTTTGCTATCTCCCAGAAGTCTTTTCATGCCCTCACCCCATCCCTGATCTTACCTAAGGCTGAGATGGGACATTCTCCAAATAAGCTCCACAAACTCCTTTGCATATATTATCATATCACTTATCACACTGTTTTTCTTTTTTTTTAATTTTAATTTTTATTTATTTGACAGAGACACAGCGAGTGAGGGAACACAAGCAGGGGGAGTGGGAGAGGGAGAAGCAGGTTTCCCACTGAGCAGGGAGCCCGATGCGGGGCTCCATCCCAGGACCCTGAGATCATGACCTGAGCCAAAGGCAGATGCTTAACGACTGAGCCACCCAGGCACCCCCACACTGTTTTTCATCCAATGTTTATCTTCCACTCTTTCTCCACTGTGGCTTCCTTATGGCGGAACCACTGTGTGGTTTGTCTTAATATACCATCATAGGTAAGAAATCAATACTTGTAGAACAGATGAATTAATCAACAAATGGATGGATAAATAAATGAATGATCTTCTGGACTGTGTGATTACCTTCTGCAGTTGATCTAGCTAAAATTATTTTTGGGGAACCATAAGCAAACTCAGGTATTTAGATTAATTTTTAGAAACTTCATCCCTTCTGTTGTTTCCTGTCAGATACTTCCTGAGGCACAGATTTCAGGGTTGCTAATCCCTGCTTGGAGTAACAATTGTACTTTGAGAGCAAAATATTCTTTGCAAATTATTCTTATAAATTATTAAAAGTCCCCAGTGTGAATGATCCATAGTGATTAGATCTGTGTTTTTTTCCTGACTCCATACTCCGCCTCCTTTCCTGCTTCTCTTTTGAGTGTCCTTCCATCTCCTTTTCTCTTCCAGTCCTCATATTCTCTCTATATCCTTCACCTATATTATTAACCCTCCCTGATATACTCTGGTTCATTATGTGATTCATTTTTTACCAAAACTGTAGGATGAATCCTTCAGCCCTTTACTGCAGCAGTGAAGTTGGCCAGGTTTGAAGATGTTGATTTATGAATAATCAGCATTAAGTTGGTCAGTGAAGCTCTAGGACTGGATATGTTCTTCAGGTTTGCTCTTGAAGAGCTTGCACAGTGAAGGGAATGGGGAAAGAAGGGAGAAAAAAGTATAGAAAAGAGCTAACCACTGAAAGAAGGAGAATGAAATTCACAATTTTACAGTATTCGGGTGATTGGAAAAAACCAGATATCAAGAATATGGAGGATAATGATTAAGAATGCCATTGATAGAGAAGGAAAATGAAGGGTTGAGAGAAGCAGTGGCTGAGATGTTGACCATTCTCTGTGTTAAAATTCCAGTTCTGCCACTGACTTGCTGTGCAATATTAAGCAAGTTGCTTAATTTCTCTATGCCTCAGTTTCTCCATGTGTAAAATGAGAATAAGATAGTATTTACCTCATAGAGTACAGGTTTAATAAAATCATGCATGTAGAGTGTTTTGTACTATTTGTCATGTAGCAAGGGGTCCACAAATGTTACCAATTTTATTACTACTACTACTACTATTACTACCATTGTTACAGGTCAATGTATATGATGAGGACTGTCTAATGATAACCTTGGAAACAAAAATTTGAATAAATTACTTTATAAGCAAACTATATTTAATTAAACTAACTATACAAGATGGAGCAAATGGTTAATAGATTATGAAATATGAAATATATATATTTTTAATTTTGAATATTCATTATTTCTTTTCCTTGTCGTTACTTCATTGGCTAAGACTTACAAAGCAATGTTGAATGAGAGCTTTTGATAGTAGTCTTCCTTGGCTTGTTCCTAAACTTCAGTGAAATTATTTTAGTGATGCACCAAGTATGACTTTTTTAAAAATAATTCTTTATTGTTATGTTAATCACCATACATTACATCATTATTTTTGATGTGTTCCATGATTCATTGTTTGTGCATAACACCCAGTGCTCCACGCAGAATGTGCCCTCTTTAATACCCATCACCAAGCTAACCCATCTCCCCACCACCCTCCCCTCTAGAACCCTCAGTTTGTTTTTCAGAGTCCATCGTTTCTCATGGTTCGTCTCCCCCTCCGACTTACTCAACTTCATTCTTCCCCTCCTGCTATCTTCTTCTTCTTCTTTTTTTTCTTAACATATATTGCATTATTTGTTTCAGAAGTACAGATCCGTGATTCCTCAGTCTTGTAAAATTCACACTGCTCACCATAGCACATACCCTCCCCAATGTCTATCACCCAGCCACTCAATCCCTCCCACCCCCCACCACTCCAGCAACCCTCAGTTTGTTTCCTGAGATTAAGAATTCCTCATATCAGTGAGGTCATATGATACATGTCTTTCTCTGATTGACTTATTTCACTCAGCATAACATCCTCCAGTTCCATCCACGTCGTTGCAAATGGCAAGATCTCATTCCTTTTGATGGCTGCATAAGATTCCATTGTGTATATATACCACTTCTTCTTTATCCATTCATCTGTTGATGGACATCTTGGCTCTTTCCACAGTTTGGCTATTGTGGACATTGCTGCTATAAACATTGGGGTGCACGTACCCCTTCGGATCCCTACATTTGTATCTTTGTGGTAAATACCCAGTAGTGCAATTGCTGGATCGTATGGTAGCTCTATTTTCAACTGTTTGAGGAACCTCCATACTGTTTTCCAGAGGGGTTGCACCAGCTTGCATTCCCACCAACAATGTAGGAGGGTTCCCCTTTCTCCACATCCCCGCCAACATCTGTCATTTCCTGACTTGTTAATTTTAGCCATTCTGACTGGTGTGAGGTGGTATCTCATTGAGGTTTTGATTTGGATTTCCCTGATGCCGAGTGTTGTTGAGCACTTTTTCATGTGTCTGTTGGCCGTTTGGATGTCTTCTTTGGAAAAATGTCTGTTCATGTCTTCTGCCCATTTCTTGATTGGATCATTTGTTCTTTGGGTGTTGAGTTTGATAAGTTCTTTATAGATTTTGGATACTAGCCCTTTATCTGATATGTCATTTGCAAATATTTTCTCCCATTCTGTCGGTTGTCTTTTGGTTTTGTGGACTGTTTCTTCTGCTGTGCAAAAGCTTTTTATCTTGATGAAATCCCAATAGTTCATTTTTGCCTTGGCTTCCCTTGCCTTTGGCGATGTTTCTAGGAAGAAGTTGCTGTGGCTGAGGTCGAAGAGGTTGCTGCCTGTGTTCTCCTTTAGGATTTTGATGGACTTCTGTCTCACGTTTAGGTCTTTCAACCATTTGGAGTCTATTTTTGTGTGTGGTGTAAGGAAATGGTCCAGTTTCATTCTTCTGCATGTGGCTGTCCAATTTTCCCAACACCATTTGTTGAAGAGACTGTCTTTTTGCCATTGGACATTCTTTCCTGCTTTGTCAAAGATGAGTTGACCATAGAGTTGAGGGTCCATTTCTGGGCTCTCGATTCTGTTCCATTGATCGATGTGTCTGTTTTTGTGCCAGTACCATACTGTCTTGATGATGACAGCTTTGTAATAGAGCTGGAAGTCCGGAATTGTGATGCCGCCAGCTTTGCTTTTCTTTTTCAATATTCCTCTGGCTATTCGGGGTCTCTTCTGGTTCCATACAAATTTTAGGATTATTTGTTCCATTTCTTTGAAAAAAGCGGATGGTATTTTGATGGGGATTGCATTGAATGTGTAGATTGCTCTAGGTAGCATTGACATCTTCACAATGTTTGTTCTTCCAATCCATGAGCATGGAATGTTTTTCCATTTCTTTGTGTCTTCTTCAATTTCTTTCCTGAGATTAAGAATACAGATCCTTTGCCTCTTTGGTTAAATTTATTCCTAGGTATCTTATGGTTTTGGGTGCAATTGTGAATGGGATCGACTCCTTGATTTGTCTCTCTTCTGTCTTGTTGTTGGTGTATAGGAATGCCACTGATTTCTGTGCATTGATTTTATATCCTGCCACTTTACTGAATTCCTGTATGAGTTCTAGCGGTTTTGGGGTGGAGTCTTTTGGGTTTTCCACATACAGTATCATATCATCTGCAAAGAGTGAGAGTTTGACTTCCTCTTGGCCGATTTGGATGCCTTTGATTTCTTTTTGTCTTCTGATTGCTGTGGCGAGGACTTCTAATACTGTGTTGAATAGCAGGGGTGAGAGTGGACATCCCTGCCGCGTTCCTGACCTTAGGGGAAAAGCTCTCAGCTTTTCTCCATTGAGAATGATATTCGCTGTAGGTTTTTCACAGATGGCTTTTATGATATTGAGGTAGGTACCCTCTATCCCTATACTCTGAAGAGTTTTGATCAAGAAAGAATGCTGTACTTTGTCAAATGCTTTCTCTGCATCTATTGAGAGGATCATATGATTCTTGTTCTTTCTTTTGTTAATGTATTGTATCACGTTGATTGATTTGCCGATGTTGAACCAACCTTGCAGCCCAGGGATAAATCCCACTTGGTCTTGGTGAATAATCCTTTTAATGTACTGTTGGATCCTATTGGCTACTATTTTGGTGAGAATTTTTGCATCCATGTTCATCAAGGATATTGGTCTGTAATTCTCCTTTTTGATGGGATCTTTGTCTGGTTTTGGGATCAAGGTAATGGTGGCCTCATGAAATGAGTTCGGAAGTTTTCCTTCCATTTCTATTTTTTGGAACAGTTTCAGGAGAATAGGTATTAATTCTTCTTTAAATGTCTGATAGAATTCCCCTGGGAAGCCATCTGACCCTGGGCTTTTGTTTCTTGGGAGATTTTTGATGACTGCTTCAATTTCCTTAGTGGTTATAGGTCTGTTCAGGTTTTCTATTTCTTCCCGGTTCAATTTTGGTAGTTGATACATCTCTAGGAATGCACCCATTTCTTCCAGGTTATCTAATTTGCTGGCATAGAGTTGCTCATAATATGTTCTTAGAATTGTTTGTATTTCTTTGGTGTTGGTTGTGATCTCTCCTCTTTCATTCATGATTGTGTTGATTTGGGTCATTTCTCTTTTCTTTTTGATGAGTCTGGCCAGGGGTTTATCAATCTTGTTAATTCTTTCAAAGAACCAGCTCCTAGTTTCGTTGATCTGTTCTACTGTTCTTTTGGTTTCTAGTTCATTGATTTCTGCTCTGATCTTTATTATTTCTCTTCTCCTGCTGGGTTTAGGCTTTATTTGCTGTTCTTTCTCCAGCTCCTTTAGGTGTAGGGTTAGGTTGTGTATTTGAGACCTTTCTTGTTTCTTGAGAAAGGCTTGTTTTGCTATGTACTTTCCTCTCAGGACTGCCTTTGCTGTATCCCAAAGATTTTGGACAGTTCTGTTTTCATTTTCATTGGTTTCCATGAATTTTTTTAATTCTTCTTTAATTTCCTGTTTGACCCATTCATTCTTTAGTCGGATGCTCTTTAGCCTCCATGTATTTGAGTTCTTTCTGACTTTCCTCTTGTGATTGAGTTCTAGTTTCAAAGCAGTGTCGTCTGAAAATATGTAGGGAATAATCCCAATCTTTTGGTACTGGTTGAGACCTGATTTGTGACCTAGGATGTGATCAATTCTGGAGAATGTTCCATGGGCACTAGAGAAGAATGTGTATTCCGCTGCTTTGGGATGGGATGTTCTGAATATGTCTGTAAAGTCCATTTGGTGCAGTGTTTCATTTAAAGTCTTTATTTCCTTGTTGATCTTTTGCTTAGACGATCTCTCCATTTCAGTTAGGGGGGTGTTAAAGTCCCCCACTATTATTGTATTGTTGTCAATGTGTTTCTTTCCTTTTGTTATTAATTGCCTTATATGATTGGCTGCTCCCAGGTTAGGGGCATAGATATTTACAACTGTTAGATCTTCTTGTTGGATAGACCCTTTACGTAGCATATAGTGTCCTTCATCTCTTATTACAGTCTTTGTTTTAAAATCTAATTTGTCTGATAGAAGGATTGCCACCCCAGCTTTCTTTTGGTGTCCATTAGCATGGTAAATGGTTTTCCACCCCCTCACTTTCAATCTGGGGGTGTCTTTGGGTCTAAAATGAGTCTCCGGCAGACAGCATATGGATGGGTCTTATTTTTTAATCCAGTCTTATAGCCTGTGTCTTTTGATTGGGGCATTGAGCCTATTTACATTCAGGGTAACTGTTGAAAGGTATGAATTTAGTGCCATTGTATTGCCTGTAAGGTGACTGTTACTGTATATTGTCTGTGTTCCTTTCTGCTCTATGCTGCTTTTAGGCTCTCTTTTTGCTTAGAGGACCTCTTTCAATATTTCTTGTAGGGCTGGTTTCGTGTTTGCAAATTCCTTTAGTTTTTGTTTGTCCTGGAAGCTTCTTATCTCTCCTATTTTCAATGACAGCCTAGCTGGATATAGTATTCTTGGCTGCATATTTTTCTCCTTTAGTGCTCTGAAGATATTATGCCAGTCCTTTCTGGCCTGCCAGGTCTGTGTGGATAGGTCTGTTGCCAATCTAATGTTTCTGCCATTGTAGGTTGCATATCTCTTCTCCCAAGCTGCTTTCAGGATTTTCTCTTTGTCTCTGAGACTCGTAAGTTTTACTCTTAGATGTCGGGGTGTTGACCTATTTTTATTGATTTTGAGAGGGGTTCTCTGTGCCTCCTGGATTTTGATGCCTGTTTCCTTCCTCACATTAGGGAAGTTCTCTGCTATTATTTGCTCCAATATGCCTTCTGCCCCTCTCTCTCTTTCTTCTTCTTCTGGGATCCCAATTATTCTAATGTTGTTTCGTCTTATCGTATCGCTTATCTCTCGAATTCTGCCCTCGTGATCCTGTAGTTGTTTCTCTCTCTTTTTCTCAGCGTCTTTATTTTCCATCATTTGGTCTTCTATATCGCTGATCCTCTCTTCTGCCTCATTTATCCTAGCAGTTAGTGCCCCCATATTTGATTGCACCTCATTAATAGCCTTTTTGATTTCGACTTGGTTAGGTTTTAGTTCTTTTATTTCTCCAGAAAGGGTTTCTCTAATAACTTCCACACTTTTTTCAAGCCCAGCTAGTATCTTTAAAGTCATGATTCTGAACTCTAGGTCCGACATCATACTAATGTCCGTATTGAGTAGGTCCTTGGCTGACGGTACTACCTCTTGTTCTTTTTGCTGAGGTTCTTTTTTTCGTCTTGTCATTTTGTCCAGAGGAGAATAGATGAATGAGACAACAGAATGCTAACAGGTTAACAATGTCTCCAGCAAATATACTCTATACAAATCAGAAAAGAACTGAAACCAGGGGACAAGAAAGAGAAAGAAAGAAGAGGAATAAAAAAGGGAAAAGAAAAAGATAAAAACAAACAAAAACAGAACAAAACAAAACAAAACAATGTGATCAAATATGATCAGGCTAGTGCATAGATCAGTGCCACACACTAGCTTTTGGGCATATTTTGGTCTGTTAGAAGAAAGTGCCTGCTAAAATTTTAAAGGAAGAAAGACTTATATATGTACAAAATAAGGGTTGATACAATGAAGGGGTGGCAGATGACTGTAAAGATGAAAATTATAAAAGATTTTATAAAAGGAGTTGATAAGAAGTTGTTTTTTAAAAAGAAAGAAGAAGATTTAAAAAGAGAAAGGAAAAAGAAAAAAAAAGGGAGAGAATATGATCAGGCAGGAGAATAGAACAACGCCATACACTAGTGATTTAAGGTATATTTTGATCTGTTAGAAGAAATTGTATCTCAAAATTTTAAAGAGAGAACAACTTATATCTATATGGCAAAATTAAGGGTAACTACTATGAAGGGATAAAAATATGACTCAAAAAATGAAAAATAAAAAGTTTTTTTTTTTAAAAAGGGATTGATAAGATGTTGTTTGAAAAGGGGAAAAAGAAAAATTAAAAAAAAACATTTAAAAAAATCAACTTTGAAGAACTAATGAATTATGGTAAAAAAGCCATGAATTTCATGTGCAGTATTCCCCTAGCGCTGGAGTTCTCCCGTTCTCCTTGATCCGTAAACTTGGTCTTGGCTTGCTTGGTGTTCGTGCTGATCTTCTGGGGGAGGGGCCTGTTGGCGTGGTTCCCAAATGTCTTTGCCGGAGGCGGAATTGCCCCGCCCTTGTGAGTCCGGGCTAAGCAAGCTGCTCGGGTTTGCTCTCAGGAGCTTTTGTTCCCTGCAAGCTCTCGGTACAGCTTTGGAGGACCAGGGTGAAATTGGTGGCCTCCCAATCTCCGCCCGGAGGAGCTGAGAACTCGGGGCCCCGCTCCTCAGTGTGCCCCCAGAGAAAAGCAGTCACTCCCGTCTCCCCGGTCTCCGGCCGCACTCCGTGGTCACCCGGCCTGTGACCGAGCGTTTCTATGTCTGGCACCGGACCCCGTGTGGAGTCTCCAAACCCAGCAGATCCCTGCGGTGTGTTCCCGTGCCGCTCCTCCCGGGGGAGAAAGGGGAGTCTCCCTGGCTCTGCCGCTTGTTGGGTCCCTGCTGGAGGAGCAGTGGTCCGACTGGGCCGCGGATCACAGTTTATGGCAACCCCGAGCTGAGAGCCCGCGCCTCCGCTCCGTCTCTGCAGCCGGCTTCCCCGCTCCGATACCTGGGAGCTCTGCCGCACTCAGGCACCCCCGGTCTTTCTGTGACCCCGAGGGTTCTGAGACCACACTGTCCCGCGAGGGTTCCACCCCCCGCTTAGCCACTGGAGCGACGTCCCTCAGCGGAGCCGGCTTCTAAAAGTTCCGAATTTGTGCTCCGTGGCTCTAGCACTTGCCGGAAGCGGTCGACGGAGGCCCCTCCCCCGCCGTCTATCCTCCCGAATATCGCCTCGGTTTCACTTTTCCGCACATCCTACCTTCCAGAAAGTGGTCGCTTTTCTGTTCAGAGTGTTGTTACTCTTATCTTCGGTCTCCTGTTGAGTTCGTAGGTGTTCAGAATGGTTTGATCCCTATTCAGCTGAATTCCTGAGACCAGACGAAATCCAGGTCTCCTACTCCTCCACCATCTTGCTCTGCCCATTTGCACCAAGTAGGACTTTCACTGTAGGGTAATAGTAGATGAACTTTATGGGGTTATTCTTTTTATTTCCAGTATGCTAAGAGATTTGAAATTCTCTCAAATGCACTTTCTGCATCTTTTGAGGTGATCACATTTTTTAAAATTTTGTAAACAGTAATAGGCATTTTATTTAATTCTTCTAAAAACTTTGCAAAAATAGCTTCTATATCAATCTTAGAAATTCATGACACAGACAAGTCAAGAAACTTGCCCATATGAGAGAGTTAGTAACTTGGAGCACAAAAATATAAGCTATGTCTGCTTTGACCCATACCCTGTAGCGGGAATAACTAAGCAACACAAATACACATCACAGAGAATGGATAAATACATTGTGGTATATTCATACAAGGGACTATTATGTAGCAATGAAAAATAAATAAGCCGCAGATGTACCCATAATATCAGTGAATCTAAGTAGTATAATATTGAGACATAAAATTGAATAACCCCTAATTACTTAAATTTTGTTACCCTTTTATAAATTTCAAATCATTTCAAACTTAACAATATTCTTCTTGGAATATCTATAGTATATATATATAAAAGATAAACATGTACTGATGAAAGAAAGGGAATGATTAACCCAAGATTCAAGAGGCTGGTTACCTTAGGCAGGAAGGGACAGGGTGAGCTGATGTATACGTAGAAAACAATTATAATCAATGTTCTAGTTTCTGTGTTAAAATCAAGTTAATGGGTGTTTATAATAGTATTCAAAACGAAGGGAGCAAGCAAGCTGGTGATGCCTGGACCAATGAATAGGGTGTAGCATGAGTCAGGGATTATGATTAATCTAGTCCTGGGCTCCTGAGGCTGGAGAAATGTAGGCAGTTATGAGCCCTCCCCCTTTGTCTAATATAGTCTTGCTGAAAATTTCTCCCTTCTATTCCAGAGTCCTGTCTAAACTTTGTCCCTGGCTGTAGATTTCTAGAGTCAGTCCCAAATTAAAGAACTTCCATTAGAAACTTAATGTAGAATTTAATACAGCAAGACAGAGAAATAGGAATGGTAACTGGAAACAGGGAACATGCCTGTAGTTAGGGAAAGACAATTTAGAGAAATGTCTAGGCTCATTGGCTCATTATAGTTCTGATAGTTAACATTTCACATGTATTTTGACATCTTCCTTTCTTCCACAAGATTTTGGAAAATTGTTTTGGAGATAAACCTCTGGTTCTCCCAGTTGTAAGACAGATAATACCTAATTCTGGATTCTTCATGAGTGTCCCAGTGTTGTGTGTGTACAGTGATTGAATTAACTGAGGTGGATGTTATTTTGAGCTAGAATGGTATACTTAGTCTTATGAAGGAATAAATAATGAAAATATAAGAAAATTAAAGCTTTTATGTTTTTGTTTCTATTCTTACCTTTACTGTTTATTTTAGTAAGAAAAGTTTCACAATATAGAAAAATGTGTGGAAACAAAGACAATACATATAGTCAACATCCAACTTTAAAAAATACTTAAGATTCACCTTTTTTGGTTTCAATTTTTTTTCAATTCTTATTTAAAAAAACTGGATGACTACAGATACAGCTAAAACCCAAACTACTGGGTGCTTGGGTGGTTCAGTTGGTTAAATGTCTGCCTTCAGCTCAGGTCATGATCCCAGGGTCTTGGGATCAAGCCTGCATCGAGCTCCCTGCTTAGTGGGGAGTCTGCTTCTCCCTCTGCCCCTACCCCCACTCGTCTCTCTCTCTCTCTCAAATAAACAAATAAAATCTTAAAAAAAACCCAGACACTTCTCTATCCTATCCTCTATCCTTTCCTCCTTCCCCAAAGGTAACCACTATCTCGAATAAAGCATTCATTATCCTATGCATGGTTTTTGTGTATATATATATATATATATATATATACACACACATACACACACACACTATACAGTATAATAGTTATACATTATACTATACATATGTATGGGGTTATATGTATATATTATACATATACTGTATATATACTATACATATATATGTATATATACTACACAATATTTTTACATGTTTTAAATCTTCATATATGTCATATTTTCCTGTCATTCTGAACTGGCATTTTTAAAGTTAATATTATGTTTTGGAGTCTTATTGATGCATGTGGCTCTGCTTTCTACTGATGTATACTATGAGTAAACCACAAGTTACAATAGGTGTATGCAGTTGTGGTACTACATTTGACTGAATAACCTCTCCTTCAAACACTGAGAAGGTCATCTCTATCATATATCGCAGTTTCTAGACATTGTGAGTTTGCTTTGGGGCTGCCATTTTCTGTATGCCACAGGCTCACTTAACCACAAAGTGAGTCTCAAAAAACTTGGGAACTAATCTCATACAGATTTCATTGTCAGGACACGATGTTTTTAAATTGGAACTCGATAATGAAAAGATAGTTTAAGAAAACATGTATGGAAACAAAATCACAACTCTAAGTATTACGTCAAGAAAATTTGAGTAAGGGAGCATGTGCATGGAGGACAATTGGAGAAGGCTGCCTCTACAGAACCCATGGGGATAAAGATGTATGAGGCTTTCTAGAGTCCATTGTTGCTGAGAAGTCTTCTGTTAGAAAGTCTAATGATCTTTCCTTTATAGGTAATCTTTCCTTTCTCTCTGCTTGGTTTTAATATTTTATTTTTTGTAAGTGATGAAATATTTTATCTTTTATGTAAGTGATGAGTCACTAAATTCTACACTTTGATATTACACTGTAGGTTAACTAACTGGAATTTAAATAAAACTTGGAAAAAAGAAAATAAAATAATCAGTAAGGTAAAAAAATTTTATCTTTTTATTTGCTCTATAGCAATTTCTCTAATGGAGTGTCTGTGCAAGGATTTTTAAAAATTATCTTGTTTGGGAGTCATTGTGATTCTTCAATATGAGGCCTCATTTCTTTAATTAAGTCTGGAAAATTCTCAGTCTGTTTCTTCAATATTTCCTTTCCTCTATTTTCTCATTAATTTTTTTCTTGGACTTATTCAGTGTAGAGTGGATCTCCTTATTTTTTTTTTTCCCCAAAAGTCTTGACTCCTCTCCCCACATCTTGGTCACTATGTACTGTCTTCTGGGTATTTTTCTGAGAACTTGCCTCTCTCTTCAGTCATTGTCCAAGCCATCCGTTGAGTTTTTATTTTGAATGTGAATATTTGTATTTTCCAGTAATTCATTTTCGGTCTTTTCCAAATCTGTTGTATTTTACTTTTATAATATCTTATTTCTTACAGTCTTTATTCCTTCTTTTAGATAGAAAGTATTTTAAACATAAATTATAATTCCTAACAGATTAGTTAATTTTATGACATTTAGGGGGAGGTAATTGTATCACTTGTTGATTGCTGATTATCTTCATAATAAATAGGTTTTGTGTTTGTTTAGTAATTTTGAATTGTGAGCTCATCTTTTTGGTTGGTTTTTATTTGTGGGATTCCTGTACAGTCTGGAGTCTGCAATTCCTTGCAGAGAAGTTTTATATTTGCTTCTAAAAGGTACCCCAAGGCTTTTACCAGTCTGGGAATGATTTTTATGTTAGTTTTTCAGTTTGAGGGGTCTAAGATCATATGTATCTTGTAATTAAGCTTATCCATTCCATGGGCTGTACAGACCGATAACTGCATTCCCATGGGAGACATTTCCTCTCCAGGAAGTACAGGATGAGAGATATGAGTTTTCTTTGGGTGTCCTGTAGATACTGGTATATATACATTTTCCTGTTTGTGTAATATTCTTTCATTGAAGGCTTACCCTTTTGAATGTCCTGAATTAATGTGGTGGTGTCTACCTTTTGCCTCACACAGGCCTACACTCTCACCTCCTGTTCCACATGGGGGTTATTTGTCGTCTAGCTTCTGGACAATGAAGTCTAATGGTATACCCCTCCCACCTACCTGTTACCACCACCACGTATGCCATTGTGGACAGTTTATTGTATTTTATTTTTTATTATGTTCAGTTAGCCAGCATATAGTACATCATTAGTTTTTGATGTAGTGTTCAGTGATTCATTAGTTGTGTATAACACCCAGGGCTCATCACAACACATGCCCTCCTTGTGGACAGTTTAGAGATTAGTTTTTCATATCCCTCCTTGATTATCAACCCTTGTATTTCCTTTGCATTCTTAAACACTCAGTTATGAATTTAAAAGGATGATTGTTATATTTTCTCAAAATTTCTACCTATGTTAAGTGGGAAGGTGCTTAGTACCTCATATTTCAGCAAGCTGAAGCTTTCAAAATAACATGTGAAGATCTACAGAAATGCTCAGCTTACCATGTTCAGAAAACTAAAAAAGAAGTGTCTAGTTTTAAACATACTGAGTAGATGTCTCAGCATGAACTTGTTAAGATAGGTTAGTTATTGACAACAAAAGTTCTTCAAAAACCAGATGAAGCTATTTGGATTCTATTCTGAAGGCCCTGACTCGTTAAATAGGGAATCACATGTTGAAAGTTTTCTTCTGGCATCAGTATGGAAGATCTATCAGGGGAGATAAGTAGAGAAACTAGTCATGAGGCTATGAAGTTAGCACTGATCAGAAATGCTGAAGCTTAAACACTGTGAGTGGATTAAGGGCAAAGGATGAACATAAGGATAAATGTGGAAGTCAAGGAGTGATTGAATATGTGGAGATGAGGGAGAGATTCCTCTAGCTTTTGCTTTGGACAACCAGATGGATGATTATGGTGATGCCATTAACCAACAAAGTGGAATCAAGAGTAAAAACAAGTTACTTTATGACAACCTGAAGCAATTTCACTATAAACACGAACTATTTATAATAAACCATTTCTTTATATGTTACATATTAAATGATACATTATGTTCCTTACAGGTTCGGAGAGAAGAAATCATGAGGATTACAGTGGGATGAAGTGTGAATTGAAGACGAAGAGTTAGAGCCAGTGAGTATAGGAATTTTTTCCTGAAGTTTGCCATTGGAAGGAGATAAGCAACAGTAGGATGAAAAGACACTATTGAATGAAGGGTTTATAACTGGCTGAGGGAATTTGTCAAGGTTTATAGATTATGGAAAATGAGCCACTAGAGTGGATGAAAAGGAAGTAGGAAAAAAATGCTTTAATAAATTACAGGAGTGAAGTCATAGACCTAGCAGAAGGACCATGTGGTCAGTTGAATTTAAGTCATTAAGGAGCTTGAGTAACATAAATAAATCAACTAGAAATATTATCATCCCCAGCCTACTACCTATGACTTGCTCTTTGATTCAAACTCTCTTTCAGGCAGGCTCTTTGTCACTCATCATGGGCTGCACCCCTAATGCTTCACATTCTCCAGTCTTCTTGCTCCTTGGGTTCTCAAAAGCTAGAGTCTCCGCAAGTCTCCTTTTCTTCCTGTTCCTGGCTATTTACCTGGTCACCATAATAGGGAACGTGACTCTAGTGCTGCTTATCTCCAGGGACTCCAGGCTCCACTCACCTATGTATTATCTCCTCCGTGGTCTCTCCATGATAGACATGGGGCTGTCCACAGTCACCCTGCCCCAGTTGTTGATCCATCTGGTCTCTAATTACCCAGCCATTTCTGCTGCCCGCTGCTTGGCCCAGTTCTTTTTCTTCTATGCATTTGGAGTTACGGATACACTTGTTATTTCTATCATGGCCCTGGATCGTTACATGACCATCTGTAATCCCCTACGCTACCATTCAGTGATGAATCGCCAACTCTGTGCCTTCTTACTGGCCTTGAGCTGGGTGGTGTCCATAGTGCACACCATGCTGCATGTGGGACTTCTCTTGCCTCTTTACTGGGCTGGGGATGCTGAAGGCAACGTTAAACTTCCCCATTTCTTTTGTGACCACCGACCACTTCTGCGAGCCTCTTGCTCTGACATACATTCCAATGAGCTGGCCATATTCTTGGAGGGTGGCTTCCTCATGCTAGGCCCCTGTGCCCTCATTGTACTCTCCTATGCATGCATTGGGGCCACCATCCTACGTTTGCCTTCAGCTGCTGGTCGCCACCGTGCAGTCTCCACCTGTGGATCCCACCTCACCATAGTTGGCTTCCTCTATGGCACCATCATTTGGGTCTATTTCCAGCCTCCTTCCCAGGACTCTCAGGAACAGGACATGGCGGCTGCTGTGATGTACACCGCCATTACACCTTTGGCCAACCCTTTTGTGTACAGCCTCCGCAACAAGGATGTCAAGAATGCGCTTCACAGGCTGCTTGGACGGGGGAGGGAGGACTCCTGATTAGCCTGCCAAAGAGCCATTTTGGTTAGTTAAGTTGAAAGCAGTGGGAAAGTTTGAGCATGGCTGGTTTTGGAGAGACGAGGGAAGGATGGCCTGGCTACCTTATGGAACTCCAGATTCAGCTCTTGATGTGGTGTTCTGACAGGGCAGTGAACACATGCCCCACGTGCTCAGGGCTCCTCATCAGCCTGCCTTGAGAACCCCTTCCCCATACCATTTATCTTCAGTTATCAAAGTGGATGATAATGAGTCACTAGGCCACAGTTTTGAAGAAATATGAGAATATTACTGTGAAATCTGAACTGAAGCAAAGACAGTGAAGTTAATTATGGTCACGTCTAACTTGGTGTGCTTGCTTGTGGGAAGTGTACTGGTGTATATCAGAAAGTTAGGGGAAGGGAACAGTTTAGGTAAATAGGGATGGCAATTTTACATCTGTTCCATTCAGTGAGTGAATACTGGCCCAAAAGTGAACGTGAAAGGGACCATGATTCTGCTATTCCACATCTTAGCCTCAGTTTCTATGGGCTTGTCATAGTGTGAGCATCTTACTCTGATGTGTGTAAATTCTATTTCATATATTTAATTTTATTTACATTTTCAATAAGATATACAAAGAAAATGCAAAGCTAAGTACTCTGCTGCATAAGGAACTATAAAACAAGGAACAGTGAACTATTTCAACAATGAAGAAAACAAATTGGCTGTGCTTAGCTTCTTGGGAGCTGGACATTGACTTCTATTTTGCTAGCTCTTATGAGATTTACAGTGATAATTTTTTTTAAAGATTTTTATTTATTTATTCATGAGAGAGAGAGAGAGAGGCAGAGGGAGAAGCAGGCTCCCAAGGAGCAGGGAGCCTGACGCGGGACTCGATCCCAGGTCTCCGGGATCATGACCTGAGCCGAAGGCAGATGCTTAACCATCTGAGCCACCCAGGCGCCGGAGATTTACAGTGATAATTAAAAATACTTCTTGAGCTCCTTTTTTATTGAAGTATAATTGACACACAATGTTACATTAGTTTTACGTGTACAACATAGTGGTTTGGTAACTATATGTTATGCTGTGCTCACACAAGTGTAGCTACCATCTGTCACCATACAACACTGTCACAGTACCATTGACTTTTTTTTTTTTACTAAGATAGAATTGAAATATAACATTGCAGGTTTAAGGTGTACAATATGTTGATTTGATACATTTATGTGTTGCAATATTACAGTAGTTCCCCTTACCCTTGGGGATTATGTTCCAAAACCCCCAGTGGCTGCATGAAACAGCAGATAGTACTAAACCTTACACATACTATGTTTTTTCCTATACATACGTAACTATGATAAAGTTTAATTTATAAATTAGGCAGAGTAAGAGATTAACAGTAATAAACAATACAAAACAGAGAACAATTATAACAATATGCTGTAATAAAAGTTATGTGAATGGAGTCTGTCTCTCTGAAAATATCTTTTGTACGGTACTCACCCTTCTTCTTGTGATGATGTGAAGTGATGAAATGCTTCTGTGGTGAGATGAAGTGAGGTCAATGACGTAGGCATCGTGATACCGGGATTAGGCTGCTATTGACCTTCTGATAATACATCAGGAGGAGGATCATCTGCTTCTGGAATGCAGTTGACCGCAGGTAGCTGAAACTGCAGAAAAGGAAACCACAGATAAGAGGGGACTGCTGTACCACCAAAGTGTGAGCTAACACTTCTACCAAGTCATGTAATTTTCATCTTTTTTGTGGTGGGAAAAATGAAGATCTAGTCTCTTAGCAATTTCGAAGTTTATAATACAGTATTGTTGCCTATTATCACTACACTGTGCATTAGATCTCCAGGACTTATTTATCTACTAGTTGCAGGTTTATACCCTTAAATAACATCTCCCCAACTCCCCTATTTCTCAGTCTCTGGACTACCATTAAACTCTGTTTTTATGGGTTCATCTGTTTTAAGCTCCACATATAAGTGAGATTGTCATTGTCTCTGTCTGACTTATCTCACTGAGCATAACAACCTCAAGATCCATCCATGTAGTCACACATGGCAGGATTTCCTTTTTTCTCATGGCTGAATAATATTCAATTATATATATATAAATCTCACATCTTTTTAATCCATTTTTTCTGTTGACGGACACTTAGGTTGTTTCCATATCTTGGCTATTGTGAATAATGCTATAATAAAAATGGGAGTGAGATATCTTTATGACATCTTGCTTTCATTTCCTTTGGACATATATCCAGAAATGATATTGCTGGTTCATATAATAGTATTTTTTTAAAGATTTTATTTATTTATTTGAGAGCGAGAATGAGATAGAGAGAGAGCATGAGAGGGGAGAGGGTCAGAGGGAGAAGCAGACTCCCCGCTGAGCAGGGAGCCCGATGCGGGACTCGATCCTGGGATTCCAGGATCATGACCTGAGCCGAAGGCAGTCACTTAACCAACTGAGCCACCCAGGCGCCCAATAGTTGTATTTTTAATTTTTTTTTTTTTTTTTTTTTTAGAAAGAGCGTTGCTCTCAAGGGGGGGTGGGCAGAGGGAGAGGGAGAGAGAAAATCTTAAGCAGGCTCCACGCTCAGTGTGGAGCCTGACAAGGGCTCAGTCTCACAACCCTGACATCATGACCTGAGAGTCAGATGCTTAACCACCTGAGCCACCAAGACACCCTGTATTTTTTATTTTTTGAGGAACTTCCATACTGTTTTCCAGAGTGGCTGCACCAATTTACATTTTCACCATTAGTGCCCAAGGGTTCCCTTTTCTCCACATCTTGTCTTTTTGATAATAGCTATTCTAACAGATGTGAGGTGATATTTAATTATAGTGTTGATTTGCATTTCACTGCTGATTTAGTGAAGTGGAGTACTTTTTCATATACCTGTTGGCTGTTTGACTGTCTTTTTTGAAGAAATGTCTATTCAAATCCCTTGCCAATTTCTTCTTTTTTTTTTTTAAGATTTTATTTATTTATTCATGAGAGACAGAGAGAGAGGCAGAGGCAGAGGCAGAGGGAGAAGCAGGCTCCCTGCGGAACAGGGATACTGATATGAGACTCAATCCCAGGATCCCGGGATCACGACCTGAGCCGAAGGCAGACGCTTAATGGACCAAGCCACCCAGGCACCCTCCCTTGCCAGTTTCTTAATTGGGTTATTTGTGAGTTTTAATTTTGCTGTTGAGTTGTATGAGTTCCTTATATATTTTGGATATTAACCCCTTATCAGATATTTGGTTTGCAAATATTTTCTCCTATTCCCTAGGTTGCTTTTTCATTGTCTCTTTTGCTGTGCAGAAGCTTTTTAGTTTGATATAGTCTCACCTGATTATGCTTTTGTTGTTTGTGTTTTTGGTGTCATAGCCAGAAAATCATTGCCCAGGCCAATGTGAAAGAACTTCTTCCCCATTTTCTTCCAGAAGTTTTACATTATCAGGCCTTATGTTTCTGTCTTTAATCCATTTTGAACTAATTTTTATGTGTGGTATAAGATAGGGGTTCAGTTTCGTTTTTCTCTATGTGGCTGTCCAGTTTCACCAACACCATTTCTTGAGGAGATTCTTCTTTCCCCATTGAGCATTCTTCATTTCCTTGTCAAAAGTCAATTGACAAAGTTAAATGGGTTTATTTCTGGACTCTCAGTTATATTGCATTGATCTATATATCTCTCCTTGTGCAAGTACCACATTATTTTGACTCCTGTAGATTTTTTTAAACTTTTCTTTTTTAAAAATTTATTATTTTTTATTTTTTATTTTTTTATTATTTTGTTCAATTAGCCAGCATATAGTACATAATTAGTTTTTGATGTAGTGTTTGATTCATTAGTAGAATCATTTGATTCATTAGTTCCCTATAACACCCAGTGCTCATCACCACACGTGCCCTCCTTAATACCCATCACGTGGTTACCCCACCCTCCCACACCCCTTCTTTCTGTAACCCCCAGTTTGTTTCCTGGAGTCCAGAGTCTCTCATGTAAATGATTCTTTTAATTTCAGGTGTTGAACTTAGAGAGTCATCTTTTACAGCACCTAGTGCTTACCACAAGTGCCCTCCTTAATATTCATGAAAAAGAAAAAATAAATAAATTTAAGTTTCATACTAAAACAAATTATTTTAGGACACCTCGGTGGCTCAGATGGTTAAACATCTGCCTTTGGCTCAGGTCATGATCCCAGGGTCCTGGGATCAAGCCCTGCATCGGGTTCCCTGCTGAGCAGGGAGCCTGCTTCTCTCCCTCTCCCTCTACTGCTCCCTCTGCTTGTGCTCTCTTGCTCTGTCAAGTGAATAAATAAAATCTTTAAAAAGAAACAAATTATTTTAATACTATCAAATGGCCAGTGTTGAAATTTCCAGTTGTTTCATAAATATAATAAAATGTCTTTATAGTTTTTAAGAATTAGGACCCAAATAAGGTTTACATATTGTGACTGGTTATTTGGTCTTTTCAGTATCTTTCTTCTCTCTTTCTTTCCTCCCTTCCCTTTTTTCTTCCTCTTTCCCCTGCTGTCCTTTATCTCTAGCAATTTACTTGTAGATGATATCATATAATTTTCCTGTGGAATTCCCTATAGTCTGAATTTGTGTGAGTTCATCATTATATTGTAGTTTAATGTGTTCCTCTGTGTTCTGTATTTTCCATAAGTTGGAAGTTGGATGTAGAAGCTTTATCAGATTCATGTTTGACTTTTGGAAAAGAGAGATTACTCCATAGGTGGTGTGGGAGATGTAATGTCTGGTTAGGTCACCTTTTGGTGAAATTAGCAGCTGTTGCTATTCAATGTCTAGATCTACTCATTAGAGCAGTAATTAAAGCAGAGGTATATGTGTATGGAAGGGGTAAGAAATCAGGTGGAAGGAGGAAAGAACAGTCTAAAATCCAGACTGTCTGCTCAGAATGAGACTGATAGAAATGAATCACATCCATTTGACAATGCCATCAACCTGTGTCCACTGGGGAAATAAGTCACTTTCCCAAAGTAAGGAGGGCTTTTAGAAAGTCCAATAGATCCTCTGCAAACAAAAATAAATGTATTACATTTTTTGAGGAAATTAATATTATTTTTTTAAAGATTTTATTTATTTATTTGAGAGAGAGAGAATGAGAGATAGAGAGCTTGAGAGGGAAGAGGGTCAGAGGGAGAAGCAGACTCCCCGCTGAGAAGGGAGGCCGATGTGGGACTCGATCCCGGGACTCCAGGATCATGACCTGAGCCGAAGGCAGTCGCCTAACTAACTGAGCCACCCAGGTGCCCAGAAATTAATATTATTTTGATGGATTAAAATCTCTTTGTTTCCACTGAATTCTGATCATATTCGTCAGTTAATAATTTGGTTTTCTAGTTTGTGACTAACCTTCTTTGCAGGTTAATGGTGGACCGTACTGGTATGTATCCAATTTATAGTCATTTCCACAATATCTAATCTATATCAGTAAGCCACATGTCATTATTACTTTATAGTAGGACAAAGAATATCCAATTGGCATATAATGTCAGATTTTTCAGGGTGGTGCTCCACTTCCTGCTGCTGCTTTTATACTCAAAGGCTTGTTCAAATCAGGTATTCTGTGGATGATAGTTCTAAAATAGATAAGCAAAATGGGTAGATGAAATTCAGCAAAGGATGCAACTGGGTGAGGACAGGAAAGGCGGAAGTCGTGGGAGAGGAGAATAGAAACGTAGCATTGGTCAGAGTTGTCCCACTGGTATCTCATAAAGCCTCATGCCTTGCAGCTAATTCAGCTGGGTTAAGCTGTTTGGATTAGTAATAAACACTCAATAACAGGAAGGACAGGTTGGGAAAACTGGCTTCTTGAAATGATGAAATAGGAATCAATTTCCTCTTGGGGTTTTTTCTTGCTCAACTGTTGACATTATGCAAGGAAGGCCATGGTGTACGTCAAAGGGTAGTTCTTCCCTATAGACACAATTGTTTTCAGAAGCTCCATGGTGAGATCTAGGTATAAGGAAGGAGAGGGAGCAGATGCTGGAGCTACAGTCCCTGCTGATGAAGGAAGGTAGATGGGCTCAGTCCCTTGTAATTAATATTTTATCTGAACACAGTTGGAGGCTCCTGAGGTTGGTAGAATGAGTCTGTGTAAGTGATGCTGCTTCTTTGGGATGAGCTACCATATAGGAAGGCTTTTATGGAAAATGATGAAAAGGGAATCCTTAATTTTGTGAGAACGTGGTGAAGAAGGAGCGCAGGTCTATTCATACTTTCTGTCTTGAGTGTATGGTGTTAGATACAGAGAAAAGGTGAGAATAAGGTTATACTCTGCCCTCATAGTAAACAGAAAGGGCACAGAAAATAATCATAATCCTCTTTTAGAAAGTGGTGTGATATTGATGCCAAGAAGATCAAAGAATAGTTTGAGGTACAAATATTATAGTCAAGGGAAGCAGTGGGATAGAAGCATTGTCAGTTATAATACAGAAAAAAATAGGATCTTGAGTGAAAATATGAAGGCTTAGATGGAGAATATAGTCATGAAATCAGAGAGGGGATGGAAAGACATTTCACAGTTCTCAGGTGCAAGAAATGTGTGACAGAGGACCGAATTTATTTTGTGATAATTTGGAAGATACATTTTTGAGACAGAGAAAAGGAGGTTCTGATTTATACATCTCAGATTCAAGCTTTATGATTCATCAACACAGGAGAACAGACTAGAAGTAGAATTTAGACCAAGAAGCATTTAATAGAGCATATTCCTAATATTTAGATATTGATAAAGCAGTGAATGATCTCATGTCTTTTGGTTCTTCCATCAAAGAAGAAAAATGAGAATAAGCAGGATTAAGGCTTGACACCCTAGCTCTGTTCCTTCTCCATGATTTTAGATGTCCCCAAAGAACCAGGTGGGAATGGGGAAACCTGAGATCCTTTTCTGTTTCATTCCAGGGATTCTTACTTTTTTTTCTCTCTCTCCAATTTCAATTTAGTTTACTGTCTTAAGGTGTTCAAATCTGTATATGTGTGTATCTTCATACCTTTCCTAAATGGACTACTCCTTTCTCTATCTCCCCCTAGCATCAGCATCCTTGATCCCTCAAAGTTGTCTAAACAGGACCTCCCGAACTTGGACTCTGATGAGACTAATGTTGAGCTATTGGGAAATAGAAAGTATACAGAAATGAGTCTTTTTTCCCCCTTTTTTTCTGAAGATTTTATTTATTTATTTATTTATTTATTTATTTATTTATTTATATTATTGAAATGAGTCTTGAAGAAATCAGCCAACAAGAGCACTACCACTGCTTATTACTCTTTTTGCATAATTAGTTTACAAATGCAGTTTTGCTTTTTTTGGAAGAAAATGGACTCTATGTTATTGCATTCTTTCCATAATGGATAAATCTATACCCTTTGCTACTTTTTCCTTCTTGGAGATCTTTTTCTTTCACCCTTTCCCCGTGAAGGGACTTATCCCATCTCTCTTCCTTCCCACCCTTTCTGTTCACCTTCATTCATATCTCCCTGTGGAAGTCTTTGTATGGCTGCTGCCTTGAATGAGTAATAGGATTGCAAGAGGGTATAGCTTGATCTATATCCACAGACATAGAGAAGGATACAGGAAGAAATAAATACTAAAAGACACTGGAAAATAGAAGTTTTTGTTATCTTTTAAGCTCCTGTTTCATGATTTTTAGAGTAAAGAAAATCGCCAAGAGAGATGTCCTTAAAATAGTTTTGATTCTTTATCTGAATATTAGGAATACTCTCCTTTAGTGGGGTAGAACACTGGATTCATCAAAGAATAAATGCAACTGTAGCACGTCATTTGGCTCTGCGTGAAGAATATTTATGTAGTTAAACTAATGTAAATGTGGTCTACTAATTTTTAGCTTTTACCTGGAAAGTTAACTGTGGTTACAACTCAATTTATATGTCTTCAGTACAAGTCAAGATACAGCTTTCCCAAGGTTGGAAGGGTATAGGGATGGGGAAGAGAAGTGGAGTCTGAAGTTGATGGAATAAGAAATATAGATTTAAGTATACCATTTAAAAGCAGAAAAGCAACTAATTTAAGAACTAAAATAATCATCAAAAATTGGGGAAAGGATGAGAGAAGAATGGGGACAATGTAAACAAGATAAAACTTCATCTTTCATAGTAGAGAGCCAGAAGATAAATTGATAAAACTGGTACATAGATGCGTAAACAAGTGGTTTATGATTTAGAGGCATAGAGGTGTGAACCACTGGAAGAGATAAAACTAAACATGAAGCAAAGTTAGGGTTAGAGACTCTGCTTTTTATTGTATATTCTTTTTACTTTTTTTTTACTTTTACTTTACTATTTTAACAATTTTTCCCTCATTCATGAAAAAATATAGTATTTCACTGAAATATCCTTATCCATATAATGGCCTCAAAATGTTACCTCTTTGGTGTACCATGTACATCTGTCTACAGGGAAAACCTGAGCTGAAAGGAAACAAGACTCCCATCCGCTGGCAGATTACATTATTTATTGAAAATTAATCATTGCAATGAACACTGGGAATTATACACAAACAATGAATCATGGAACACTACATCAAAAACTAATGAAGTACTGTATGGTGACTAACATAACATAATAAAAAAAGAAAAAAAGACAATTAATCATTAATAAAATCAATGATGATGTTAATCATTTCTACCCTCATCCCAGGTAAGTTCAGTTGACTTAATGGAACAAGAATTCCCCTACCAAAAGAACAGTAGTTTCTGGACATACAAAGTTAGGACCAGATCTTCACTCCAGTGCTCCATCAAAGATATAGAGACTCGGACATCTGCCTGGAGCCTTGACATAGTTCCCTTTTCTTTACAACTCTGACAATCAGGAAAATGTGGTGCTTATGTCTAATAAAACTATACAGGGTTGAGTCCAGGTTTTGTCTCTCAGAGCCTATAAGACCTTCAACAAAGTAGTCTCTTTGCTTTAGCTCTCTCATCTGTAATATAAAAGTAGTTTGTACCATATGGTATTGTTGTGACAATTAAATGTATGATATTTGGTGTGCTCTTCAGCGCATAGCAAACAACAAAGAAATTCTGTATTTAATGATGCCTTCTTTGTTATACAGGGACCATGTGTGATTTATCCTACTGCCCTTAATATATATCACATCAAGAGATTGTAAGTGGTCAATAAATGAGCCTGGAATAAACTGAAGAGTGTGGGTGGGTACTTGAGTGGATGGAGAGAAAGATAATGACAAAGGAAAGAGATGAAAGGAAAAGCTCTTTTGGAAACTAGGGGCATCCGTGCGAGAAAAGATGTTTCCTAAAGCTATCCTAGAATAAACTTTAGCATTATTTGATCCTAACACTTGCTGTTTGTGGGTGATATTGATCATGTGTTATGGCCACTAGAAACAGGACAGAAGTAACTGAATTTGTCTTATTGGGCCTGTCCAGCTGGCCAGAGACGCAGCCAGTTATTTTCAGGATCGTCCTTGCCATGTACCTGGTGGCGCTTCTGGGCAATGCCCTATTAGTAATTGTTGCCCTCACAGACCCCAAGCTTCAGACACCAACGTATTTCCTGCTCAGTCAGCTTTCCTTTATTGATATGTTTCTGACAACCATCACTGTTCCCCAACACAGCACACACTGTCTGTGAATAGAACCATCTCTTTTGATTGCTGCATGATCCAGCTGTTCTTTTTTATGGCTGTGGGCAGCATGGAAGGCCACTTGCTGGCTGTCATGGCCTGTGACTGCTGTTGCCATCTGTGACCCCTTAAGATACTCTGCCATCATCAGCCATCATCTCTGTCTATGCATAACCTTGACCTCATGGGTGGTTGTCAGCCTCAACAACCTCCCTTATAGTGTGTTGGTCACCCACTTACCCTTTTGCGACAACCAGGTCACCCACTTCTTCTGTGACATCACACCCTTGCTGAAGCTCTCCTGCACCCAACCAGTGGTCAGTGAAATGCTAATATGTACTGAGGGTGTAGCTGTGGTGGTCAGCCCCTTCTTCTTGATTTTTGGCTCCTATGCCCGCATTGGCATTGCCACAGCCCACATGCACTCAGTTGCTGCCCTGTGCAAAGCCCTGTCCATATGTAGCTCCCACATTCTGGTTGTGCTGCTCCTGTATGGCTCTGTGATCCGCCTGTACCTCCGGCCATCTTCCAGCTATGACTTGGACCAGGATCGCCAAGTTGCCATCTTTTACATAGTAGTTACCCCTATACTAAACCCACTGATCTATAGCCTGAGGAACCAGGAAGTTAAGGGAGCTCTGCGAAGGCTTTTCAGGAAAGTCTGCATCTCAGGAAACTTCCAACATGGTTCCTAGGTAAACAGGGGATGGCAGCACATCTCCTGAGCCCAAGGAGTTAAGATCCAACTTGAAAATGTCTCATATAGATGGGTTACATTCCTAATAACTGGTATGGTTCATATTTCTGTGGAATAATTTTCCTTATTGGCTCCCTCTTTTTTGGATTCGGGAAGAAGTGAGTTCATGAATAAATAGTTCTGGTCCCCATTGACTGACCTAGAATCTCATCATATTGGAACTGAACAGATGTTTTTATTGATTTATTTTTTAAAAAGATTTTATTTATTTGAGAGAGAGAGAGAGAGAGAGAATGGGGGAGGGGCACAAGGAGTGGAAGAGAGAGAATCTTGAGCAGACTCCATGTTGAGCACAGAGTCTGACGTGGGGCTCCATCTCATGACCCTGAGATTATGACCTGAGCCGAAATCAAGAGTCAGATATTTAACCAACTGACCCACCTACGCACCCCCTGGACAGATGTTTTTAGACCACCAAACCTGAACCTCTCATCTTTCAAAACTAATATGGGGCATAGGGGATTACTAAGCCAAATTATTATACATCAGTAAGGCCTGCAGAACTTTGATCATCTTAGTGATATTGTGGCATTCTGACAGGTGTAAGATGATATCTCATTGTAGTTTTGATTTGCATTTCTCTGATGATAAGTGATGATGAGTATCTTTTCATGTGTCTGTTGGCCATCTGTAGGTCTTTTGAGAAATGTCTGTTCATGTCTTCTGCCCATTTTTAATTGGATTATTTGTGGGTTTTTGATGTTGAGTTGCATAAGTTATTTATATATTTGTGATACTAACCCCTTACCAGATATATCACTGGGAAATATCTTCTCCCATTTAGTAGGTTGTCTCTTTTGTTTCATTGCGTGTTTCCTTTGCTGTGCAGAAGCTTTTTATTTTGATGTAGTTTCAATAGTTTATTTTTGCTTTTCTTTCCTTTGTCTCAGGGGACATATCTAGAAAAATGTTGCTATGGCCAATGTCAGAGAAATTACTGCCTGTGCTCTCTTCTAGGATTTTTATGGTTTCCTGTCTTACACTTATGTCTTTAATCCTTTCTGAGTTTATTTTTGTGTATGGTACAAGAAAGTGGTCCAGTTTCATTGTTTTGCATGTAGCTGTCCAGCTGTTCCCAACACCATTTGTTGAAGAGACCTTTTCCCATTTCATATTCTTGCCTCTTTTGTCAAAGATTAATTGACCATATAATTGTGGGTTTATTTCTGGGCTCTTTATTCTGTTCCATTGATCTATGTGTCTATTTTTGTACCAGTACCATATATACTGTTGTGATTATTACAGCCTTGTAGTATATCTTGAAATCTGGGATTGTGACACCTCCACTTTTGTTCTTCTTTTTCAAGATTGCTTTGGTTATTCGGGGTCTTTAGTGGTTTCATACAAATTTTAGGATTATTTGTTCTAGCTTGGTGAAAAATGCTGTTGGTATTTTGAGAAGGATTGCATTAAATCCCGTAGTTTGCTTTTGGTAGTATGAACATTTTAACAACATTTGTTCTCCCAATCTATGAGCATGGAATATCTTCGCATTTATTTGTGTGATCTCCAGTTTCTTTCATCAACATTTTATAGTTTTCAGCATATAGGTGTTTCACGCAGGAGAGTGATTTTGGAGTAGACCATAGAATAGCCTAAAACTCTTTTAAAGTTGTAATAATTTTACAGTCTCCCATTATTTTCAACTCACCATAATAATAAGCAGTTCAGTACTTACAGTGACTGAATTGTTCCATCTGCACTTTCATGTCACTCCACAAAAGACACAGACAGGTCACTGATGATAGAGACTGGGAGAGAGAGTCTTCACAGTGGCTCTAACACCAGAAGTAGGTGGTACCATTTGGGACATATGGCAAGTAGAGCTGTTTAAACACACTGATAGACTTGATGTAATATGTAAGGGGAAAAGAAGAATCAAGGATGGACTATGGAAATGGGTGGAAACATTTATTTATATGCGATGGTCTCTGTATTGTTGGTGTAAAGAAACACATAGCTTTGAGAGATAAAGGGGGCAGTATTTATAATTACACTGAAACAATAGAAGTAAGTAGCTCTTTGGTACAAACATGATTTTCCAGAAATTATTCTCCTTGAAGAGGTCAGAATGAAATAGAGTTCAGAAACCCAAGGGAAAATGCCAAGGGGCTTTGTTGAAGGTGGTGTAGGGTCATGTTCAAGGGGATGGACTCTGGAGCCAGATAACACAAATTAGAAGCCCACTATTGTCATTACTTGCCATGTGGTTTTTTTCTCAGGCTGTTGGTAATCAGAGTTGTACCTGGACCTGCCCTTATAGTTATTATGATTTCAAGATGCCCTCAGTGATAATCAGGAAACTTTGAAAAAAACAAGTTTTATTACTCTCAGGTCCTGGAAAGCATATTGCACACCTGGGGCCACACAGTGAGGTCACAGGTAGAGAGAAAGCATGGGAGGGCATGGGCTTGGTGTTCTGCTTTTATTGAGGTTGAGGGAAGGGGCCTTGGGTTTCACAGTTTGATTCTATGGGTGGACTTAAAACATAAGAGCAGGAATTTAAAGCGTGGGAAGAGAAAAAGCAAATAGTCCGTTAATATAGATCAACCAAGATTTCTGAAACAAATGAGCAGGGGGACAGTGGCATAGGAGGTTGGAAGGTTCTGGCTCTTTACTAGTCAGTGTGGCTGGCAATGTATTTAGTGAGATAGCCTTTTGATGCGGAACCCAAAAGCAACCTCCCAAATCAAAGCTAAGTCAAGTACTTGGTCTACAAAAAGTAAAACCAACTGTAGGGCTTACACTATAGTGATCTTTGACAATGATCCAACTACTCTGCCTCAGTTATCCATCTGTAAAGAAGAGAGAAACAGTATCTATAATTTAGGATTGTCAAAAGGATTTTATGAATAAAACCTATGTAAAGCACTCATAATAATAGACCAGCTCATGAGTACTATATGTGTATGCTATTATTATTATTATTACTATCGATACCCTACAGATGAAGAAATAATGAGAGAAAAGAACAAAGAGTTGGTGGCTAAAGGTTTGGATATCTGTATGTACCTAAAGGCTATTGATGAAATGAGAGTAAGGCCAGTAATTAATCTGCCTCATTTTTTTTATTGACTGAACAGCAGTTCATAATATGTGTGTATTGTTTTGGTTCAGATTTCCTTCAAAGTACTGAATAAGAGACAACCCCAAATCTCAGTGGCTTATAACAACAGACGTTTATTTCTCAGTCAAAAGTCTGCAGGTTGAGGGGCGCCTGGGTGGCTCAGTCGTTAAGTGTCTGCCTTCAGCTCAGGTCATGATCCCAGGGTCCTGGGATCGGGCCCCACGTCGGGCTCCCTGCTCAGTAGGAAGCCTGCTTCTCCCTCTCCCACTCCCCCTGCTTGTGTTCCTGCTCTCGCTCTCTCTCTATCAAATAAATAAAATCTTATTAAAAATAAAATAAAATAAAGCATACCATTCAACATTTCTGGATGACAACTCAGCCTTATCTTTTTTTATTTTTTTATTTCATTATGTTATGTTAGTCACCATACAATACATCATTAGTTTTTGATGTGGTGATCCATGATCCATTGTTTTCGTATAACACCCAGTGCTCCATGCAGTACGTGCCCTCCTTAATACCCATCACTGGGCCAAACAATTCCCCCTCCCCCCTCCCCTCTAAAACCCTGTTTGTTTCTCAGAGTCCATAGTCTCTCATGGTTCGTCTCTCCCTCCGAATTCCCCCCCTTCATTTTTCCCTTCCTTCTCCTAATGTCCTCCCTGCTATTCCTTATGTTCCACAAATAAGTGAAACCATATGATAATTGACTTTCTCTGCTTGACTTCTTTCACTTAGCATAACCTCCTCTAGTCCCATGCATGTTGATGTAAAAGTTGGGTGTTCATCCTTTCTGATGGCTGAGTAATATTCCATTGTATATATGGACCACATCTTCTTCATCCAGTCATCTATCGAAGGGCATCTCAGCTCTTTCCACAGTTTGGCTATTGCAGACATTGCTGCTATGAACATTGGGGTGCATATGGCCCTTCTTTTCACTACATTTGTGTCTTTGGGGTAAATACCCAGTAGTGCAATTGCTGGGTCATAGGGTAGCTCTATTTTTAAATTTTTGAGGCACCTCCACACTGTTTTCCAAAGTGGCTGTACCAACTTGCATTCCCACCAACAGTATAAGAGGGTTCCCCTTTCTCCACAACCTCTCCAACATTTGTTGTTTCTTGCCCTGTCCATTTTTGCCATTCTAACTGGTGTAAGGTGGTATCTCAATGTGGTTTTGATTTGAATTTCCCTGTTGGCTAATGATGATGAACATTTTTTCATGTGTCTGTTAGCCATTTGTATGTCTTCTTCAGAGAAGTGTCTTTTCATATCTTCTGCCCACTTTTTGATTTGATTATTTGTTTTTTGGGTGTTGAGTTTGAGAAGTTCTTTATAGATCTTGGATACCAGCCCTTTATCTGTAGTGTCATTTGCAAATATCTTCTCCCATTCTGTAGGTTGCCTCTTTGTTTTGTTGACTGTTGCCTTTGCTGTGCAGAAGCTTTTTATCTTGATGAAGAAAAGAGAAAGGACCCAAATTAATATAAGTATGAATGAAAGGGGAAAGATCACGACTAACACCAAGGAAATAGAAATAATTATTAGAAATTATTATCAACATCTATATGGTAATAAACTGAGCACTCTGGATGAAATGGAGGCCTTCCTGGAAACCTATAAGCTGTCAAGACCGAAACAGGAAGAAATTGACAACCTGAATAGGCCAATAACCAGTAATGAGATTGAAGCAGTGATCAAAACCCTCCCAAAAAACAAAGAGTCCAGGGCCTGATGGATTCTCTGAGGAATTCTACCAACCATTCAAAGAAGAAATAATACCTATTCTCCTGAAGCTGTTTCAAAAAATAGAAACTGAAGGAAATCTTCCAAACTCATTCTTTGAGGCCAGCATTACCTTAATCCCCAAACCAGGCAAAGACCCCATCAAAAAGGAGAATTTCAGAGCAATATCCCTGATGAATATGGATTCCAAAATCCTCAACAAAATCCTAGCTAACAGGATCCAACAATACATTAAAAGGATCATCCACCACGACCAAGTGGGATTTATCCCCGGGATGCAAGCGTGGTTCAACATTCGCAAATCAATCAGTGTGATAGAACACATTAATAAGAGGAGAGAGAAGAACCATATGGTCCTCTCAATTAATGCAGAAAAAGCATTTGGCAAAATACAACATCCTTTCTTGATTAAAACTCTTCAGAGTATAGGGATAGAGGGAATATTCCTCAAGTTCATAAAATCCATGTATGAAAAACCCACAGCGAATATCATCCTCAGTGGGGAAAAGCTGAGAGCCTTTCCCTTAAGATCAGGAACACGTCAAGGATGCCCACTCTTGCCAATATTGTTCAACATAGTACTAGAAGTCCTAGCAACAGCAATCAGACAACAAAAAGAAATAAAACATATTCAAATTGGCAAAGAAGAAGTCAAACTCTCTCTTTTCGCAGACGACATGATACTTTATGTGGAAACCCCAAAAGACTCCACCCCCAAATTACTAGAACTCATACAGCAATTCAGTAATGTGGCAGGATACAAAATCAATGCACAGAAATCAGTTGCTTTCTTATACATTAACAATGCAACTGTAGAAAGAGAAATTAGAGAAACGATTCCATTTACAGTAGCACCAAAAACCATAAGATACCTCGGAATAAACCTAACCAAAGAGGTAAAGGATCTATACTCTAGGAACTACAGAACACTCATGAAAGAAATTGAAGAAGACACAAAAAGATGGAAAAATATTCCATGCTCATGGATAGGAAGAATAAACATTGTTAAAATGTCTATGCTACCCAGAGCAATCTATACCTTCAGTGCCATCCCGATCAAAATTCCAATGACATTTTTCAAAGTGCTGGAACAAACAATCCTAAAATTTGTATGGAATCAGAAAAGACCCTGAATCGCCAAGGAAATGTTGAAAAAGAAAACAAAGCTGGGGGCATCACGTTGCCTGATTTCAAGCTATGTTACAAAGCAGTGATCACCAAGACAGCATGGTACTGGCACAAAAACAGACACATAGACCAATGGAACAGAATAGAGAACCCAGATATGGACCCTCAACTCTATGGTCAAATAATTTTTGACAAAGCAGGAAAAACATGCAATGGAAAAAGACAGTCTTTTCAATAAATGGTGCTGGGAAAATTGGACAGCCACATGCAGAAGAATGAAACTCGACCATTCTCTAACACCATTCAGAAAGATAAACTCAAAGTGGATGAAAGACCTCAATGTGAGACAGGAATCCATCAAAATCCTAGAGGAGAACATGGACAGTAACCACTTTGACATCACCCACACCAACTTCTTTCAAGATACATCTCCAAAAGCTAGTGAAACAAAAGCAAAAATGAACTTTTGGGACTTCATCAGCCTTATCTTTAAAAAAAAAAAGTCTGCAGGTTGAAAGAGGGAACTGTGTTTCAGACCCTGGGTCAAGTTCAGGTCTGGTCTATGTGTTTCTCATTCTGAGATTCAAGCTAAGGGGCCTCAGCTACATGAGATGAGCTTTTCTTCTCATGATGAAGGCCAGAGCCCAAGAGGGTAAACCAGATGATCTGAACCCATTCAAATCTCTTTATTGGAAACAGCTTTTGTTATGCCTGTTCATAAATTGCTAGCTAAAGCCAGCCCAAAGTCAATGGGATGGAGATGTGTATTCTGCCCCAGCAAAGCCATGGCAAAGACAGGAAAGTAAGGAAGAACTGTGAACAGATAACAACATCTATCTAACTACAAAACAAAATGAACCACAATTCCATTAGCATGCATGAAGATGATTTCTAACTTTTCACTATCCTAGACAAAAGTGTATTGAACATAAAATATATGAGTGTATTTACGTATATATAATATATTCATTCCTTATATATATTAATTCTATGAGATAAACTCCGAGAAGTAGAAGTGTATCATCTAAATACAAAATTGTTTGATAGCATTTCCCAATTGCTCTTCAATTATTAATATATTAATTTACTCTCCTGTCAACTTCTTTACCTTAAGAAAGTTCTTTCAGTGGGGGCATTTGGGGCTAATTAGAAGAAGCTACAATGCTAACAGCTGAGGAAAATCATTTGGTAAAGTAGGTTCAGCCATGGAACTGACTCCTAAAGACACAGAAAGGAGGACGGTGGGCCAAGGAGGCAGGAAAGAAAATAAGGGGGAACAGTGGAATCCAGAAGAAAAATATTGGGTATGTAAGATACTTTCTGGAAGATGTGAAGAACCAGAGTTAAGTAACCAAAAGTTGGTTTCATTGCCTTGTTATTATCATATTATAAATGTCAGGCCCCCTTTATCTTGGAAGAGTTTATTATCCTGATGCAGCCAAAAACTTAAGGAGTGTAGCACCTCAAACCAGTTTTGATGGTGACCAAGGCTTCCAAATAGGTCCCAAGAAACCCTTCTTCTAGCTCATTACACAAATTTGCCACAGTTTTAGCTTCTTCTCAGTTCAGTGCCGTAACTGCTTATATCCTACAAAAGAAACTTTCTACTGTCAAATGGCCTGTAAATCGGCCTGCACTTGCAACTTCTGCCCCATGTCCAGGGAGGTCCTTCTCACCTTTTCCTTTTGAAAAGGAAACTGGAAACACCCATGAAACTAAAGAATTGACATTTTAGTAGACATTTTGGCTCTTGGACCTATTTCTCGTTTCCAGAACTGATTGATCAACAGGTAACTACCCAGTAAAATAGTCAGGTTCCACATATCAGCTACAGAGAAGATTAGGAGCATGCTGAGATAAAAGGAGTTAGGTTATTCTTGAATGGTGCAGCTAATGAAGGTTAAGAAAATGCAAGTTGGAGAGCCCTTTACATTATTTCACTGATACTGACTACTAAATTAACTCATACAAGTACAATAGATGCACAAGAATGACAGTGCTTAATTCTGCAACATCTGTAACTTCTGACCCTATACAGTAAACACTTGTCATCATGTCCCTCTTCCCATATTGGAGTAGTTCTGCCATTTCATTTGTCTTGGTGGGTGGCAGAACCTCTCTCCCACTTACAGAAAATAAAAGCAGCAGTATTGCTTGCCCAGTTTCCCTGGGAACTAGAGCATGGACTTCTGACCAAGTCTTGGCCAGCCGCATGGATCACCTTATTTTGAATCTAGATGTATTGGTATAAAGAACAAGAAGTGGGCATTTTTTTTCCTGGAGGTGGTCACATCTAGTTTTCAGGCCTCTGGGGGTTATGCCCAGTGACTATTGCTGATAGTACTGGTGGCGGTATGAGTGAAAAGAGTTTAGTGTCTACAGCAGTGACCTCATCACACAATTCTGGGATATGATTTTGACTGTGGTTCTGACTATATGACCTTTCTTAGTCTTGTCCATTTTATTGAGCCTGGTTGCTTAGCCTTTGTGGAAATTCAGGAGTTCCACATACACTTTCTTTTCTTTTTTTTTTTTTAAATATTTTATTTATTTGACAGAGAGAGACACAGCGAGAGAGGGAACACAAGCGGGGGGAGTAGAAGAGGGAGAAGCAGGCTTCCCGCCGAAGCAGGGAGCCTGATGTGGGGCTCGATCCCAGGACCCTGGGACCATGACCTGAGCCGAAGGCAGACGCTTAACAACTGAGCCCCCCAGGCACCCCCACATACACTTTCAATAAACTTATTTCCTCTACAAATCAACCAGAATTGTTTTCTGTTGCCTATATCTAAGTATGTTACAACCCTGTTGTTTAATGGCGGGCCCAGAGAACACTAAATTTTAATTAAAGTCATGCTAGTGGCTTACGCTAAATACATAGTCTCATGTACTTTGGTTTAAGGGATAGGTCAGGACAATATTCAATGGGAAAATCCATAATATGTACCTAATTTAGATATTTCTGGGAAGTTCTAAAGGAAACATATGTAAGGGACAAAACTGTTTTCCCAGAATCACTGGGAAAACTAGGAACTGTGTTTGGGGTTTTATCTAAAGAATGAAGTCCATATTCTGCTCACCCATTTTCTGAAGGCTCCCTTGACATCCCCATTCCTCAGGCTGTAAATGAAGGGGTTCAGCATGGGGGTTACCACCGTGTACATGACTGTCAGGATGCGACCCTCAGTCACTGAATAGCTGGTAAGGGGCCTGAAGTAGACCCATGTGAGTGTGCCATAGAAGATAGCCACCACAGTGAGGTGGGAGCCACAGGTAGAAAAGGCTCTCCACTTGCTCTTGGCTGAGGGGCTCTGGAGGACCACTGAGATGATGTGGGCATAGGAGGCAATGATGAAGGCCAGAGCACCATTGATGACAATAACACCCTCTGTGTGAATCATCAGGGTGTTGAGGTAGGGGCTGGAGCAGGAAATCTTCATCAGAGGGTAGAGGTCACAGAAGAAATGGGGGATCTTGTTATCTGCACAGAAGATCAATCGGCCCATGAGAAAGGTGTGCAGCAGGGCATGAAGATGGGAGAGGATATGGCACAGAGCCACCATCTGTGAACACAGCGTTCTGGTCAGGATCATAGGGTAGCGGAAAGGGTAGCAGATGGCGATGTATCTGTCATAGGCCATCACAGCCAGAAGGAAGTTTTCCATGGCTGCAAAACAAATGAAGAAATAAGTCTGGGTTAAGCATCCCATGTAGGAAATAGCCTTTGTAGGAGAGAAAATGTTCTGCAGCATCTTGGGGACTGTGGTAGAAGTGAAGCAGATGTCTGCCAAAGCCAAGTTACTGAGGAAGATGTACATGGGGGTGTGGAGGTGTGGAGTATAGATGATCAGTGTGATGATGGCAAAGTTCCCAGAAATGTTGATTGCATACATCAGTAGAAAAAGAAGGAAGAGTGGAATCTGCTCTTCTGGGTGGGTAGAAATGCCCAAGAGAACAAAATGGGATACACCGGTCCAGTTGGTATTGACCATCTGTTGCCATAAGAATAAACAGGATTATCACTTTTTATTGAGGTATATAATTGCCATATAACATTATATTTCAGGTGTACACAATAATGATTCGATATCCGTATATATTGCAAAATGATCACCACATTAACTCTAGTTAACATCCATCCCCATACATAATTACAAATTCTTTTCTTGTGATGAAGACTTTTAGGATATACTCTCTTAGCAACTTTTTAAATATGCGATGCAGTATTATTAAGTATATTCACCATGCTATACATTACATTCTCATGGTTTATTTTATAACTGGAAGTTTGTACCTTTGAACTCCCTTCACCCATTTCACCACTCCCTGCCCTCTGCCTCTGGCAACCATCAGTCTGTTCTCTGCATCTATGAGTTTGTTTCTTTTTGTTTTTGTTTTTTAAGAGAGAGAGAGAGAGCAGGCATGAGCAGCGGGGTAGTGGCAAAGGGAGAGGGAGAGAGAAAGAATCTTAAGCAGGCTTCACACCCAGCACAGAGCCCAATGTGGGGCTTGATCCCACGACCCTGAGATCATGACCTGAGCTGAAATCGAGAGTTGGATGCTTAAATGACTGAGCCACCCAGGCGCCCCAGAGCCTTTTTCCCCCTTTAAATTCCTCATATAAGTGAAATCATATGTTATTTATTTTTCTCCGATTTATTTCACTTAGCATAATGCCCTCAAGGTCCATTCATGTTGTTGTAGATGGCAAGATTCCATTTTTAAAAAATGGCTGGATGGTATTCCATTGTATATGTATACTACATCTTCTTTATCCATTCATCCATAGTTGAACAGTTAGGTTGTTTCCATGTCATGGCTATTGCAAATAGTGCTGCAGTGAACATAAGTGAACATATATCTTTTTGAATTAGTGTTTTTGCTTTCTGTGAATAAATACCCAGAAGTGGAATTGCTGGATCATATGGTAGTTGCAGTTTTAATTTTTTTTTTTGAGGTAACTCCATACTCTTTTCCAAAAAAAGATTATTTTTATAGGCTTGGACATCTGAGCAGTCTGTTTGGTTTCTATCACTTTTGTGCTCTGATACAAACTGCACACAGTGTTGGTAATGGGATCAAGTGCTTATTTTCCAAAATAGTGAGGTATGGATTTTTCATTATCAACAGCATCATCACTATTACAAATTGTACAGATGCACCGGTATTATAAATTAGAAAACTAAGGCATGGAAAGTTTAACCTTTTTTTGCCCATGAAGGGCAAAATCTGATCTTAAAGTCATGCTTATCAGGTTCCAAAGTCTATGCTAGTGATACTATATAGCGTGACTCTGCAAATAAAACCAACGCACCTTATTCCTGGTAATAAGACCTCTTGATGGGCTATATAACCAGGTAATCTGCCTACTAAAAGGGATTTCAGAGGTTATCTGGTCCAACAATTTCTATTTTGGGGAGTGCATACTCCTGGTGGTACCCAGACTTCTCAAAGAGTATACAGACACATCTTAGGAGAAACAGTTTCCAGATTCTCAGCTTCTATATTTCTCTTTTATGAAATCATTTTGTCTTCAAGATATCTTGAACGTTATGCATTATTCTGTCTCCTGCTTAGCAAATGAAAGACATACTTTCATCCGTCCGAAATCCAGGATAGAAAAACCTCAAAGGAGTCTAATGAATGGACAATCAGAATATGAACGAAATGGATTACTTTAATAACAAATAATAAGTCCTTTTTTAGGTAAGGGGTTTCCAATCTTTTGTTCTCAAAAAAGCCTTGGTTTCCTTATCTCTAAAATGGGGGAATATTAATAGTACATCACTCATGAAGTTGGTATGAGAATGAAATAAGAGTGGCTGGTCCATGGCAAGTGCTCAGTAAATGCTGGAAATTATGCCTATCAATTTTTCAGTCCTGTTCTACTCTTCTCCAGGTTTTTCGGAGAGTAAGTGTTTCTGCTGTCCAGGTCTCTCTACAGTGAACCTGCTCCACACTGTCACTGTCTTAATTTGAAACAAATAATACATTATATGTTAAAAAAAAGAAGAAGAAGAAGATAGTAGGAAGGGAAAAAATGAAGGGGGAGAAATCGGAGGGGGAGATGAACCATGAGAGACTATGGACTCTGAGAAACAAACTGAGGGTTCTGGGGTGGGTGGGGGGATGGGTTAACCTGGTGATGGGTATTAAAGAGGGCATGTATTGAATGGAGCACTGGGTGTTATACGCAAACAATGAATCATGGAACACTACATCAAAAACTAATGATGATTAACATAATATAATAAAAAGAAAAGTTAAAAAAAATGTGGTTCCCAAGAACTAAGCAAAGTTCTGTGAGTCTGGTCTTTTGTCACAGGTTCATAATGATCTGGGCTGGTCATAAATCATAGCCTTTTGGGGGAGATGAGAGTTGGCTGTGTCCATGGCTAACCCAAGATTTCTTTTTTTAAAAGATTTTATTTGTTTATTTGAAAAAGAGAGAGAGCACAAGCAGGGGGAGCAGCAGACAGAGGGGGAGGGAGAAGCAGGCTCACCGAGCAAGGAGCCCAATGAGGGGCTCAATCCCCGGACCCTGGGATCATGACCTGAGCTGAAGGCAGATGCTTAATGACTGAGCCATCCAGGTGCCCCTAACCCAAGATTTCTTTACAATTAGATCATTGGGGGAAAAAGTATGAACAATTAAGAACAGCCTCTCTGTAAGGCACTTGCACATGCATTATCACATATAATCATCAGCAATCCTGAAGACACTTCCAACAGCAACAGTCACTCACTATTCTCATCTCCCAGATGAGGAACCAAAGCTTTGGGACATGAAGTGATTCGCTCAGCATAACTCAATGGTAAGTGGTCTGGCTGGGCTTCACCTTACAACTGGATACCTTGAGTTCTCTACATGGGCTACATCACACTGCTCATTTAGTTTACTTAGCTCTTTCCCCATGGAAATGGATTTATCCATCACTGCTGGACTGTCTGCTTTTATATTTCAAACTAAAGGATGTCACCATGATACAACTCAAGAGAGTGAACATGAGACTTTTCAGTTACCAAGATCTGGAAATTCATAGTATGCTATTGAACTATTGATTTCAATATGGTATGATAATGAATGAGATCTAAAAGTTGTAGCCACTCTTTTAATGAGCACTTTCTGTAAACCAGGAATAGTTCTAAGAGCTTTACCTATATGATTTTTATTTGGTGACCACAGAAATTATGTGACGTAGGTATTATTATCTCTGTTTTATAGGTGAAGAAATTGAAGCTCAGAGGGGTTCTGTGACATGCTCAAAGTCACAGAGTTAGTAAGTAGTAGAACTAGAATTTACATTCAGTTTCATTTAAGCCCAGAGTCTGTGCTCTTTTTTTTAAAGATTTATTTATTTATTTGAGAGAGAGAGAGAGAATGTGCAAGAGTGAGAGAGAGTGGAGGGAGGGGCAGAGGGAGAGAATCTTTAAGCAGACGCCCCATTGAGCGTAGAGCCTGACATGGGGCTCAATCTCATGACCCATGAGATCATGACCCTGAGCCAAAACCAAGAGTCACAGGGAAAGGGAGGGAAAACTGAATGGGAAGAAATCAGAGAGGGACACAAACCATGAGAGACTCTGGACTCCGGGAAACAAACAGGGTTACAGAAGGAGGGGGTTGGAGGGATGGGGTAGCCAGATGATGAGTACTAAGGAAGGCACGTGTTGTGATGAGCACTGGGTGTTATACGCAACTAATGAATCATTGAACACTACGTCAGAAACCAATGATGTACTCTATGTTGGCTAACCGAACATAAAAAAACAAACAAACCAACCAAGAGTCATATGTCAACCGACTGAGCCACCCAGATGCTCCTCAATGTTTATGTTCTTAACCAGTGGACTGTGCCATGCCTTAAGCGTTCCCTAACTATTCCAGTTCCTACCTTACTCTATGTTTCTTGTTTTCCACTGTGCGGTCTTGTGCCTTTGGCCAGTGATATGTGTCTATCACGTTTTTTCCTACTTTAATTCTCATTATAGAATTAGAGAGTAGATATTATCATTCCCATTTTCAGATTATTAAATTGAGAATCAGAGGGATAGATTAACTTCCTCAGGGCCGCAGAGCATAGGGTCGGGTCGTAGAGCTAACTCAGAAGTGATGCTCCTCTGCCCCAGCTCACCCACTTAGCACCTAATGTTTTGTTCTTGTCCTGTGCTTCCTTCCCCTTACTAGTCTGTCACTGTAATTGGAGCCTCCAAATCAGAGCAGGGGGTCCTGAGTTTATTTAGGAAACATGAGATGTCTCCCCTCAGTTCTTAGGGAAGTTGTAAAAAGTTCTAAGAAGGGAGTGTGCCATGGTGAGCACTGTGAATTGTTTAAGACTGACGAATCACAGACCTGTACCCCTGGAACAAATAATACATTATATGTTAAAAAAAAAAAAAAAAGAAGTGAATGACCTCTACCAGATAGTTTGGTATCAAGTTTCTGTGACAAAGCTGCTCATAAGACTGGAGAAAGCCCCAGAAGTGGTTGGAGGGCGGGCTGCCTGGGACCTTGGAGTCCCCTTCATCTCCCTCATAGCTGCTGGAGATTACCCTACCTGACGCATAGTGCGGCATATCAGCTCCTTGTGGATAAAGGAGAATAATGTGGTATGGGGCAAGGGCTGGGAAGCCAGGAATGGGGAACTACTAGAGAAGAGTCTTTATATAGGAATGTGGACAGAGAAAAAGTAGTGTGTTGTGTGAGAATAGTTTTAATCCAAGAATGGTAAGATTTGGGCTTTGGTCTCAGGTTGCCATGAAACTTTTCTTGGGGACCTTATGAAAATCTCTTCATTCTTGGGAGCCTCAGTTTCTTCTTTTGGGAGATGGGAAGAAGAACCCCTGCTTTCAATACAAGAGGCTTTGTAAAAAACAAAAACAAAAACCAAAAAACCCAAAAAGAGAGTGGGGACTTAAAGGCCCTGTAACAAGTCTGTGAAACAGTGCAGGGTTGTTTGTTTTAAATTCCTATAGGAACTTGGCTTCCCTATCACAGAATAGGTCCCCACAACTCCTGGCAGTCAGAGCCACAGACTTCCCTGATAACAGAGTTGCCTCTCTTTCCAAAATGACCTTGATAAATATAAGAGGCACTTGGATAACACGACTTAGTCTATTTTCTGGGTTTGTCAGTTCGATCACTAATTCCTAGAAGTGGAAAGAAAAGTCTGGGTCAGTTTTTAAGAAAGATGAAGTTGACAGCTATGTCCAGGGATTCATTTTAGAATCATCCAATCCTGATTACCTATGATACCTCCCCAAGTGATTGAAGCTTTCTGGAATTCCATCAGATATTTTCTCTTTGACTCAGGAAAATTTCCCTGAAAGGAAACACTCTTGACTGTTTAAATCATTCAGTTTGTTTTTGGTTTTTGGTTTTGTGTGTGTGTGTGTGTGGCTAGGTTTTAATAAAGGGAGGGGAGAGTCCATGAAGACATAGCATGTCTGAGGGTGGCATAAGGAAGAGGCACTATGAAGGGAAAGAAAAGGAAAAAAAAAAAAAGAAAACTTAGGGAGTCAAAGACAAACTTCACAAAATGCACAATACTGTGCAAAGGATCCAATTTGAGAAAGATGGTTATCCCTCCGGAAACTGCAGAGAGCAATTCTTGCGGGGGAATTACCTGACTGGCTCAGCAACTGCAGTGTGCTTGTGAAGCCCTGAGTGCAGAGACTCACCTTATTGTGGGCCTCCAGCTGGACTGGAACGGGCTGGGCTGGGTACTTCCTCCCTCAGGCAGCATGTGTCATCATGTCTTCTTTTAACAGTAGCATAGAGCCAACCACTCTGGGAGGACAGAGGAAGTTGCCCAGCATCGCAGAAAGGAAGGCATCAGGAAGGAGTTAAAGGGAAAGGGCAGCCAGCCTCATGGGGGGAGGAGGGGTGGGGCTTCTGCTGGTCAGGGGCAGGAAGGCATGCCTGGGAAAGGCATGGGAGATTTTATCACATGCTTCTGCATGATTCCATGGTTCTCACTAGCACAGAGCCCCAAGCGTGTCATTGTCCAAATCCGAGGCTGTCCCTGGAGTGGGGCCCAAGAGGCAGCGCTTCCAATATTAGCGTTAGTGACTACCTGTGGCTTGGCAGGTGATCCCGGGAGTGGTCAGGACCTGGGAGATCAGCCTGGACATGGAGTTCTCTGATGTGGGCTCCAAAATTTGACTCTGAGAGGTCCTTGAAGATTCGCCTCTTATTTTTACATTTCACTTAAGTTATACACCCTTATTTAAAAATACTTAGCACTGAAACATGTATCAAGTGAAAAGTGAGAATCTGTTTCCCACCTTCCCCATTCCTCTCCAGGAGTAATCGCTGTTAATATTTTGACATGTACTTACCCAGACACTTTTCTATGCATATATGTATATGTATAATTTTGTTTTTACAAAAAATGGGGTCATTTGTTCTGGAGCTTTCTTTGTTTCTCTCATCAATATATCACAGATCTCCTACGTCACCATCAGACCTACCTCGTTATTTTAAAAGTAATGATTATCGGATGTTCCACAAGTTATAGAGATTCCTTCCTCAGGCCGTGTATCTCCTTTTTTGGGGGGCTATCACAAAAGCAATGCTACATGGATATTCTTTTTACAAATGTCTTTGTGTATATATATTTTCCTAGAAATGGAAATGCTATATGAAAGTATATGTGCACTTTTAAAACAAACATATAGACCAGTGGAACAGAATAGAGAACCCAGATATGGACCCTCAACTCTATGGTCAAATAATTTTTGACAAAGCAGGAAAAACATGCAATGGAAAAAAGACAGTCTCTTCAATAAATGGTGCTGGGAAAATTGGACAGCCACATGCAGAAGAATGAAACTCGACCATTCTCTAACACCATTCACAAAGATAAACTCAAAGTGGATGAAAGACCTCAATGTGAGACAGGAATCCATCAAAATCCTAGAGGAGAACATAAGCAGTAACCTCTTTGACATCGCCCACAGCAACTTCTTTCAAGATACATCTCCAAAAGCTAGTGAAACAAAAGCAAAAATGAACTTTTGGGACTTCCTCAAGATAAAAAGCTTCTGCAGAGCAAAGGCAACAGTCAACAAAACAAAGAGGCAACCCACAGAATGGGAGAAGATATTTGCAAATGACACTACAGATAAAGGGCTGGTATCCAAGATCTATAAAGAACTTCTCAAACTCAACACCCAAAAAACAAATAATCAAATCAAAAAGTGGGCAGAAGATATGAAAAGACACTTCTCTGAAGAAGACATACAAATGGCTAACGGACACATGAAAAAATATTCATCATTATTAGCCATCAGGGAAATTTAAATCAAAACCACATTGAGATACCACCTTACACCAGTTAGAATGGCAAAAATGGACAGGGCAAGAAACAACAAATGTTGGAGAGGTTGTGGAGAAAGGGGAACCCTCTTACACTGTTGGTGGGAATGCAAGTTGGTAGAGCCACTTTGGAAAACAGTGTGGAGGTTCCTCAAAAATTTAAAAATAGAGCTACCCTATGACCCAGCAGTTGCACTACTGGGTATTAACCCCAAAGATACAGATGTAGTGAAAAGAAGGGCCACATGCACCCCACTGTTCATAGCAGCAATGTCCACAATAGCCAAACTGTGGAAAGAGCCGAGATGCCCTTCGACAGATGACTGGATGAAGAAGATGTGGCCCATATATACAATGGAATATTACTCGACCATCAGAAAGGATGAATACCCAACTTTTACATCAGCATGGATGGGACTGGAGGAGATTATGCTAAGTGAAAGAAGTCAAGCAGAGAAAGTCAATTATCATATGGTTTCACTTATTTGTGGAACGTAAGGAATAGCAGGGAGGACAGTAGGAGAAGGAAGGGGAAAGTGAGGGGGCGGGGAGTTGGAGGGAGAGATGAACCATGAGAGACTATGGGCTCTGAGAAACAAACAGGGTTCTAGAGGGGAGGGGGGAGGGGGGATGGGTTAGCGCGGTGATGGGTATTAAGGAGGGCACGTACTGCATGGAGCACTGGGTGTTATACGCAAACAATGAATCGTGGATCACCACATCAAAAACGAATGATGTATTGTATGGTGACTAACATAACATAATAAAATTTAAAAAAAAAAGAAAGTATATGTGCACTTTTTTCTTTTTTTTAATTTTAATTTTATTATGTTAGTCACCATACATCATTAAGTGTATGTGCACTTTTAATTTCAATTGGCACCACCAGATTATCCTCCAAACAATTGGAGTCAATTTATACAGCGTCCAAGAGCATATAAGAGTGTCCTTTTCCACACGGCCTAACAGCACTGTTTGCAAACTCTTTTTTCTTTTTTTGCAAACTCTTTTCTATCTCTCAGTCTGATGATGGAAAAAGAAACAATACTTTATTACAGTTTTACTTTTTTTTCCTAGTTGCTGGGGGAATTTTTTTGTATTTTTGACCATTTTAGTGTTTCCCTTCTTTGAATTTTCCAGCTGAATCCTTCCCCATTTTTTCTCTGTGGTTGCTTTGTTTTTATTATTACTTTGCAAGGGTTATAATGTGCTTAAGAGATATTCTGTTATGTTTTCTTTCTTGATCTGACTGATAACTCTCTGTTCTCAGTATGCAGTTTGAATAGATGTTTTCCCTTTTACTTATGCTCTCTTCATTCTGGGAACACAAATCATTCATCTCCCTAGAAAGAAAAATGGAACATTCTTATCAGCTCTCATGTTAGTCTGCTCCCAAACATCTGAAACTTACATGGACACAGATGTCATGGAATGCACATAGTTGGCAATCATAATAGGTTACATAAGTTGAGTGTTTACTATGAGTCAGGCCCTCTGTTTAAAGTGCTCAGATGCTTTTGTGTCATTTAATCCTCCCAGTGACTATATGAGCTACCCCCACGTTCATTGCAGCATTAGTCACCATAGCCAAGACATGCAAACAACCTAAGTGCTGCCGACAGATGAATGGGTAAAAAAAAATGTGATATACACCCAATGGAATATTACTCAGCCATACAAAAAAGAAAATCCTTCCATTTGTGACAACATGGATGAAGCTTGAGGCTATTATGCTGAGTGAATAAAGTCAGATAGAGAACACAAATACTATCTGATCTCGTTTATATGTGGAATCTAAAAAAGCCAAACTCATAGAAACGAAGAGTAGATGGTGGTTTCCGGGCTGGGGTGGGAAGTGGGTGAATGGGGAGAGCTTGGTCAAAAGTATATCCTTCAACTGTTATTAAGATGAGTAAGTTCTAGGGATATAATGTACAGCATGGTGAGTGTAGCTAACAATACTGTTGTATATTTTAAAGTTGCTAAGAGCATAGATCTTAAATGTTCTCTCTCTCTCTCACACACACACACACACACACACACACACACACAGTAACTATGAGATAATGGATGTGTAAACTAACTTTACCATGGTAATCATTCCACAGTATATATGTATATCGAGCCATCAAGTTCTACACCTTAAACTTACACAGTGTTACAGATCCATTGTATCTCAGGAAAGCTGGAAAAAACAAACAGTAAAAAAATTTTAAATGGGAAAAATTAAATTATACTGTTTGGGCACGGATGTATATGTGGTAAAATTAGAAGGGAAATCAAAGAAGTGATTAACATAAAACACAGAATAGTGGGGGAGAGGGGAGTTGCAATTTGACAGAGGCACAAAGGCAGGTTCTGGGAAGCTGGCAATGATGTATTTCCTAAACAGGTGGTAGATGCATAGGGTTTGCCTTGGGAGAAATCATCAAACCATAAAAACAAAAATTAGAAATCAAAATACATTTTTAAAAATTTCAAAAAAATTTAAACATTCCAAATAGAACTCACTCACTTATTCGTTAATTTCTATATTGATTTCTTTATTCTTTTATTTAGCTAGATCCTATGGGATATGGTAGTGGATAAGACAGAGCTCCTCCTTTCATAGAACTTACAATAAAGCATAAGATATGTTATACACTAGACTACAAGCTCCATGAAGTCAGGGGCAAGGTGTATTTTGTTCTTCATGGTAGCCCCAGGATCGAGCGTCAGGCACCTAATAGGAACTTAGTACATATTTGTAGAATGAATGGAAGAATAAGTAAAGTAGTTTCTTAGGCAATTACTTGTTAAAATATCATTGAGATAAGTGCATTGAAAGAGAAACACAGGGAGTTTGGAAAATGTAAATCACAAAGATCTAACCTAACCTTCCTGAGGAAATGGTGCTTCAGCTGAGATCTGAGAAGTGGAGGAGAAGAAAGCGTTTTAGTGTTATACGCAAACAATGAATCATGGAACACTACATCAAAAACTAATGATGTACTGTATGATGACTAACATAACATAATTAAAAAAAATAAAATAAATTTAAAAAGAAAAAAAAGCATTTTAGGCAGAAGGAATTTTGGGGGAGGCACAGACATTCAAACTATAGCAGTGTTGATCCAAATTATTACAAGGAAATAAGATTGCTGCTAATTAATGAGGGCAGGGAAGTATATGTCTGGAACTCGTGGGATTCACTGGGACACCAGCAGGTGCTTTATGAATGGTTGTAATGAGTTAGACCTATAATGGGTAGTGTGGGCAGAGAACCCTGATTCTGATTGTTCACTGAGGACCCAAAGTTATGATATAGCACAGGTACAGTGTTTCAGAGTGATAAAGTCAATATTATAGAAGAAGAAATCAGGGCATCGCTAAGAGTGAATCGTTGTTAGATAAATTCTGTAAACAATATGACATAATTGGTAATAAAGCTCATGTGCTTGTGACACTCAGCTAAGGCTTCCAGGGGTGTCTTTTCCACACAACCTCTGCTTGAAATGCTTAGGGAGGATGTAATTTATACGGGGAAGGTAAGAGAAACAACTCTTTTAATTGGGGGGCCCCCAGCATTACTGGAATTTAGATCCACTCCAATTCACAGATTTCCTTTGTCAAGTAATCGTACAAAGACCTTTAACATTGTAATAATGTTCTGCAACCACAGAGAACTGCACCAAGCACAGCTAACAAGGCCATGGAAAGCAGAGTCAGAGAACCTAAAGTCAGACCTGAAAGACACCATTTGACAACCAACCTAGATCAGTAGAAGCACGGAACAAGTAGAAGGGAGATCTGGTGGAGGGGACGACATTTTAACTACAATCTTGAGGCAAACTGTAGCAGTGGGGACTACAGCTTGTCCTACGAACCCTCCTGTTACCTTTTTTGAAAAGAAAAATGGCACTCAGCCACCATTTTAAAGGAGCAGTGACAGGGTGTAGTGAACTTAATGTAGGGTGCGAGAGGGTCTGAGCGGCGCAAGGGGTAAACAGTAGTAGACACTGTTGTTGCCTCATCCATGTACCCTCAAGTCTTATCATTGTCATGATACTGACAGGAAGTATGCGACTTTCCCCCGCCTACTTTCAGATAGCAGCATGTCTGTCTACGTCTGAGAGCTATTTCTGGCAGCCGGAGGTGTCCCGGGGAGTCCCAGGAGTTCCAGATAGACATGCGTAGCAGAGAAGAAGTGCTGAGGAATTAACGCTCCCTAGGAGCGGCCTTCAGTCTCAGCTGGTGGGAGTTGGGTGGGATAACTTAGTTCCCTCGGGTAGGATAACTTAGAGTATCTGTTCTGCACTGGTTCCAGAGTTCCCCAGCAATAGTAAGGGCTAGTTACGCACAGGAGGAAGCCACGTGGTAGTGTTCCTTTATTGCCTACCTTCCCTTTTCTGTCCTGGTTCCCCACTCCCTCCTGGTGTTCCCTGGGATCGCCTCCCAAAGGAGCTGCTTGTATTCAAACTCTTGTCTCAGGACCTGTTTCTAAGTGAACCCAAATAGCTTCCAATATTATGGCTTAAAAACACCTTGTAGAGGTCCACCTCTCTTAGAAAGCACTGGGCCAGGACATGTCAAATCTCTCATTTCATGGTGGATGCTATTTGGCAAGGAAATGGCCTAAAATATGCCTGCCAAATTCTATGTGTCTTCTTTTTAGTAAATGTGAAGAACTACAACCTTTAAAAAGCGTATGATTCAGTCGGCTGCCTGATTACTCAGCAGGGAGGGGTCAGGCTCATAAGACCGACAACAACGAGAAGAGCCACTGTGAAAACAACAGCAGCTGTACAACAAGACGAACAGTTATTGTTTGGGTCCCTTCTACATGTCAGGGATAATGATAAGCACTTCAGTTATAGTTGTTCAGTTATTTACTGTTTTTTCAAAATTATAAAAACATATTTTTCCCTCATTATTACATACAAGGAGACTCAGAGATGTTAAATAACTTACTCTAGAGACTCCCAGACTCTAGATATGTGCTGGGGCTATGATTTTCAGATTGTTGGGGGTGTTTGAGGGATCTCAATAAACAATACCCACTTTCCCAGTTGGGTTCTAAATCAACTTACTAAGACAAGGGCAAACAAAAGATGGGGGCCAAATTGCTACTTTACTCCTGATGATGTCTAGGTTGGAGACATGACTTGAGGTGAGAACCTAAATGTTTTTCTGACTGACCCCAGAAGCAACTATTGCTGGGTTAGGAAGGGTTCCCAGGTGTATATGAGTGGCCGATTTGCCCTTGGAGGTAAATAGCAGAGCACATGCTCCGTGTGAACAGGCTGGTTCCCAGTAAGAAACAGGGATGGTCTGGGCTGAGTGTGCCCCAATTTCTTTTCTGGGGCAGAGTGAGTAAGGGAACAGACTAGGGCAGTTATTACACGAATTGAATCTCCTCCACTTTGAGGTACAAGTCAAGCTGGGTGAAGAAATATTCTTCCCAACACTAGCACACTCTTCCACCTATATTGAATCAACCTTTGGTGACCCACGTGAAGCAAATATGGAGGAATTAAGTAATCACTTGAAGAATTCTCCTTAACATGGTTTCGACCTCCATGTTCAGAAACCTCCAGGGCGCCTGGGTGGCTCAGTTGGTTAAGCGACTGCCTTCGGCTCAGGTCATGATCCTGGAGTCCCGGGATCGAGTCCCGCATTGGGCTCCCTGCTCAGCAGGGAGTCTGCTTCTCCCTCTGACCCTCTTCCCTCTCGTGCTCTCTATCTCTCATTCTCTCTCTCTCAAATAAATAAATAAAATCTTAAAAAAAAAAATAGAAACCTCCAAAATATTTACCAGAGAGAGCAATCACCTAGAAGAGCCTTCATAAATGATAAGAAGACTGGAAACAGGGCTTCCAGAGAGGGAGTGATTGAGGGTTGTCCCAACAGACAGAGGGAAGTCTTAAGATTAAGATAAATAACAGAACCGAAGATTCAGATTCCATAAACATCTGTGGAGCACTAACTGTGACCCAAGTAAGCTTATATATTACTTATTATTCATTACTCTTATTATGTAGTTGTTTTTCCAGTCTTACAGATAAAGAAACCAGACCTCAAAATGGAAGAATGTTCCCCAAATTACATAGTGTGAGAGTAGAGGGCTTTTGGTCCTGATTTGTAACTTCTGACTTCAAGTCTTTAGTTCTTGTCACTATAACACTAAATATTATTGGGGTATATGCATGTAGGGTGTTAGACTAACATAATTCAGTCACTTTATTTTATAAATGTTTCAGGAAACCGAGGCTCAGAGACAATCAAGTGATTATCCACTGTCACACAGTTCATTTCTGGCAAAGTGCACCCTGGAACCCGGGGCTTAAACTAACGCCCCATTCTGATGTTTCAATAGAACACTGCCTGTTTAAGTATAAAGTGTCAGGTTACTTCTTTTGTATTTATTGCTACCAAACATAATGAATCCTATATTCTTGGGCCAAGGACATCCTCCATAGTTCTGTTATAACTTGATCTAAACAAAAATTTGGAATTTCATTTGCATTTTATATGTATACAAGCCCCCTGCCCCCCACAGGCTTTGCTTAAAGACCAGTAAAAATAACAAGAGCCATTTTGAGAGTAGGTAGTAAACTACTCAGAGCGTGGGCATTTCACAGAGATGATCTGAGGTTACTGTTATCACTGGTCCCTCCCTGTCCTTAGATGTCAATCTGTACTTTGAAATATAAACCTAAGAAAAAAGAAGTCTCAAGTTCAGGGAAGCTACAGTGGTTAGGCTCTCAGGAGGCCAATTTCAACTCCCAGCTCTGAGTCCTGGAGTCAGGACTGTAAGGTCCTGGGAAAGAATGTTAAGAGTGTTTTTCTTTTGAATAGTTTTCCCAGAGCCCCCTTCATATCCCTGTTTCTTAGGCTGTAGATGAATGGGTTCAGCATAGGGGTCACCACTGTGTACATTATTGAGAAGACTCTGTCTTTTCCACCTGAGTGGGTTGATGGAGGACATAAATAGACCCCAATAGCTGTGCTATAAAACAGAGAGACCACAGAGAGGTGGGAGATGCAGTTGGAAAAGGCCCTTGTCTTACCCTTTGTGGAACTGATTCTTAGAATAGCCAAAGCAATATAAAAGTAAGATGTAAGGATGCAGATGAAGGGTCCAATTAGCAATGTTCCTGCCACAAGGATGAGCACCAGCTCATTGACATAAGTACTGGAGCAGGCCAGATTCAGGAGTGGGACCAGATCACAGAAGAAATGGGGGATGATATTGGGGCCACAGAAAGAAAGCCTCATCACCAGGAGGGTATGCACTAGGGCATGGAAGGTAGTGACCACCCAAGACCCAGTCACCAACAGGATACACCGTTGGGAGTTCATGGTCATGGCATAATGGAGGGGGTGGCTGATGGCCACATAGCGGTCAAGTGCCATCACAGTCAGGAGAAAGTTGTCCAGATCTGCAAACAGGCCAAAGAAATAAAATTGTGTCAGACACCCACCATAAGAAATCAATTTACTTCCTGAGCCAATATTATCTAGCATCTTGGGAATTATTGTGGAGATAAAACCAATGTCAGAAAAGGACAGGTTGGCTAGGAAGAGGTACATGGGGGTGTGGAGGTGTGGGTCAGAGGCAATGGCTAGGATGATGAGCAGGTTCCCCACAATGGTGACCAGGTACATGCCCAGAAAAAGCCCAAACAGGAGAGGTTGCTTCTCTGGCCGCTCAGAGAAGCTGGTGAGAACAAATTCATAGATGCTGGTCTGGTTTCTTCTGTCCATGTCTGGAATTCTGTATGAAACAAATTTTTATTACAAGTAGCAAAAAAGTAAAATAATGCTGTGTATATCATATTCCTATTAGAAACCTCATGTGGTTTAGACAATTTTGTTTTGGCAAAGCTCAAATTTATAATTGTGCGTGTTATAAAAGACCCATTTGGATCAAACTCTTTGTAAAGTTATAGATTGGTGTCAGCACCTGAGCAGCTATCCAAGGCTCCTTCAAACTATTGCAGCTTCCCCATGACACATGGCAGTACCTTATGATAAAACAAGTGTGCTCTGATCGCACAGATCCCGTCAGTTTTTTTCATTGAAGAATAATATAATTAAGTAAATAATGTTTTACTTATATTTAAAAATTAATTAAAATGAAATGAAAATAATTAACACTATATCTAATAATTATAAATAATTATGTAATCAATTTAAGATTTTTTAAGGTAAAAATTCAGAACAACATACGTATTTATAATTCCATTTTTGTTAAAATTAAATTACTCCATTCAGTCCCTTTTTTAAAGTTCCCAGCTCTTTGGGGCACCTGGGTGGCTCAGTCAGTTAAGCCTCCAACTTGACTTCCGCTCAGGTCATGATCTCAGGGTCATGGGATCCAGCCCCATGTCCAGCTCCCACTGGGTGTGGAGCCTGCTCAAGATTCTCTCTCTCCCTCTCTCTCCGCCCCTCCACCCCACTCATGCTCCCTCTCTCAAATGAATAAGTTTAAAAAATCTTTAAAAATAAATAAATTCATTTTTCACTCATTCCAACTTTATCAAGATAAAATTAACAGATAAAACTGTATATATGCAAGGTATACAGTGTGATGTTTTAATATACATGTACATTGTAAAATGATGATCACAGTCAAATTAATTCACACATCTTTTGCCTTAGAGAATGTAAATACCCAATTTGGCAGTTACAGTTCTCATGGCAAGTGAAGATATTGATGTTCTTGGCTTATGCATCTGTCTCTTGTAAGTGTGATTGATGTGAGTCAGTCCATTTCAGTTTAACCCAATGCTTGGATAAGATCCATTTTCTATACTTGGCAAAGCTAATAGCCTCAGACCATGATTATTACTCTGAGAGGCTCGGACTCTTTTCTTTCTGGTATCTCTGTCTCTTTCACCACCAACTGCAACCAAGTCCAGACTCAGGAGCTTAGCAAATAGCAGGAAGTACAGTGATGTAATTCATTGTTTTCATTTAATCATGTCACCTTTACAGTCAGAATTAGAAATAAAGGAACATTTATTCCACTTTTTGCTTTTCTTGCTCAAAGGTAATTAACCTTCAGGAATCGAATTATTTACTAGAAGCATACAGCCCATCATCAACAGTTCTATTGATTCCAAAGGAAAAATTTACAAAAACAAATTAATATTCTCAGAATTCTTCTGATATTCTGGGCAAATAAACTAATACAACCTAAAACAATTGACTTTTGGGAAAAAGATAGGTCCCTTGGTCTCCACTTTATTATGACAGATTGTCTAACCCTATGGCTAGTGGTCCAAGCTGTGGGAGGGTGTCAGAGCCACCTGGGGCATTTCCTGTACTTCTCAAAATTGAATCCCCACTATATCTATATACTTAAAACTGCTACATGAGACTCATTTATTTGTCTCCAAGGAGAGTATTTAGGTTACATAGCGTAAAGGGCAAAATTTAGTTTGTACTCAGAAAATTTTGACTCACCTTCTCTATCAAACATTGTAATACGGCTTCAAATAATTCATTTAACCTCTCAAACTTTAGTTTTCCCCTCTGCGAAGAAGGATAACTATGTCGGTCTCCTTCTAACCATCAGAAAAACATCCAGGCTCTTTCTTATCATGACATAATTAGCCCTTCTTGAGTCTGTCTCCATCTTTCTGTCCAGTGACACTTCCCTGTCATGCTGTGCCCCACTCCCCCGTCTCACCTATGAAACTGCTCACGGTCATCAGACGGCTCACGCATTCCGCCTGCGTGACTTTGGTAGTTAGCCCTTTCATCTTCCTAGATATTTCCTCCTCCTCTCCACCTGGCAAGAGCTTAGGTGCCAACATTGGACAATACTTTACATTCTCCTTTTGGAACTCATTGCTTTACCCTCTGTGCTCCCACAACCCTGTATTCTTGCTGGAACACTTGATGTATAATTAGTTGCTCATCCCCATTAGATGGTGTGTCCCTCAGGGCCAGGGACTCATTTTTCTTCATTTTGTTTCATCTTGTGTATGTACTTCGTATGTACTGTTGAATAAGATAGTGGACGGATGGGCAGTAAAATGGCTTCTTAAGCTATGATGAAATTGTACGATGCTATCATTTAGCTACCAGCATTGCCTTTTACACTATAAGTAAATTACAGTTAATGGAACAGGTGTGTGAAGATCTTAGGTTGCCTAGCATGCATTCTTTTTTTTTTTTAGCATGCATTCTAATACATTGAAGGTATTCAAAATTGTGAAAAACTTAAAAAGTATTGTGAATGTTGAATTAGTAAGTCTAATTGGTTGCGCATCTTCACAAGCACTGAATGTGTGGTTTACATTTTACATTTGAATTAAATATTGTTGGGTTTTGATTTAAAAATGCAAAGAAAATTGATGCCTGGAATTCAGATTTAATAGGAACATATCTTCTCATAGGTCTGAATCCGCTCCTTAGGTGCCCCTTCTGAGTGTTGAGAAATGTTCCCCCAAATATCTTGCTTTTCCATATTTGAAAACAGTCAATCTGACCTGACATGCTCCATCCACATGTCAAGTCACTTTCAGGAATATAGAGAGGTTTCAGGAATGTAGTTTCAGGTACTAGAGGGTTAAATTCATAACCCAGTGAAATAGTCCTCTGGATCAAAGCTATCCTGCCACTCCACCCTTTAAGGACTAATGGATATTAAGCCATCTTATACAACTCAATTTTATGACTGAGTAAACAGAATCTCAAAGAGCTGCTGTAATCTGTCCAAGTTCAGCACCACAACTGATAACAAAAACAGGATTCCTGAAACAATTTCCAAAGGACCATTCTGCTTCTCTTGACTGACAGGGAAGGGGGAAAGCATGGCCAGTGACTTACGCTCAGTCCTGAGTTGGGCCCCAAAGAGCGCCTCATTTTTTCACGTTAAGGTAGAGATTTGACTCATCTGCTCTGGGTTCTCACTTGTCGAGAGTGGAGAAACCATATTTGATGACCAGATGAAAAGACAGCATCTTCCTCTATATTTAAGGCATAAGGGGCTCCTGGGACATGGAACCCTCATCTACTCCAAGGATGGAGAAATGAGAGCAGGTCATCCTAGATCCTGAGTCAGCCAAACTGACTAGAAACCCAGAAAAAAGGAAGCTATCTACCTGCAGTTTCTGGAGCAATACCCAGAGCTCCCTGCTGGAAGTTGCAGAGACATCTGGGAACACCAGTATTCCCAGATGAAGTATTCACTGTGGGAAACACCTTCGTCTGTTGCCCAGTCCTCAAACTCTAAATGAACTGCTCTGTGACTTTGGGAAGTTCACTTATCCTCTCTGGACTTTGATTTTCTCAGGTAAGTAAGTCAGAAAACAATGTTCTCTCACAATAGAAATCTTAGAGTTCTATTTTTAACTTTTTAGAGAACCTCCATAGCAATTGTACTACTACATATTTACCCAAAGGGTACAAAAACACTAAGCCAAAGGGTATATACACCCTAATGTTTATAGCAGCATTATCTACAAAATCCAAATTATGGATGCAGCCCAAGTATCTATCCACTGATGAATGGATAAAGAAGATGTTGTACATACACACACACAGTGGCATATTACTCAGCCATAAACAAGAATGAAATCTTGCCATTTGCAAAAACAAGGATGAAGCTAGAGAGTATTACGCTAAGTGAAATAAGTCAGAGAAAGACTAACATCACCTGATTTCACTCATATGTGGAATTTAAGAAGCAAAACAAACAAGCAAAGGGAACAAAAGAGGCAAATGAAGTAACAGACTCTTAACTGTGGGGAATATACTGATCTTTTCCAGAGAGGAGGTGGGTAGGGGGATGGGTCAAATAGTTGATGGGGACTAAGTAGTCCACTTGTTGTGATAAGCACCGGGTGTTGTATGGAAGTGTTGAATCACTATATTGTACACCTGAAAGTAATACTACACTGTATGCTAACTAACTGAAATTTAAATAATAACAGAAAAATAAGAGCTGAACAAATAAAAAGGTCAATTTCATTCAGGCTAATTTCTATAGGGAAAACAACCAATATCTGAAAATTAAAATGTCTCCCTTGAGTGGTTTTGCTTTGATTTTTATAGGGAAAGCAGAAAAGTTATAGATGGAGTGATTTAGTGTTGAGGTTTCAATCTGGGAAATTCTCAGTTGGCTAGCTGAACATTAAATGCTTCTCTATGTTTCTAGCTATTTTAGGAACAGAAAGTTCTAATCTTAGTTAATCACGTGAGATTATATGTGTGTGTGTGTGTGTGTGTGTGTTTAGAAAAAAAATCTTAGAGTTCCCATTTTTGCCATCCTAAGTGTATGAAGTGGTAGCTCATTGTGCTTTTATTTCATATTTCCCCAATCCTTAATGATGCTCAGCACATTTTCTTGTGCTTATTGGCCATTCTTGTATCTTCTTTTTATGAAGAGTCTGCCCATTTTTATTGGGTTAATTGTCTTTTGATAATGATTTGTAGGAATTTTAATTCTGATATATAATAGATATACTTTCTCATTTTTCCTTTAGTTTAAGACTTAAAAAACCCCAAATTTTATCAAGATGTTTAACCATCCTTAATTTCCATACATCTTGCAGCATTTCCTAAAAATGTTTATCCTTTAAGGTGCCTCAGTTGGTTAAGCGGCTGACTCTGGATTTCGGTTCAGGTCATGATCCCATGGTCCTGGGATCCAGCCCTGCATCAGGCTCCCCACTCAGCAAGGAGTCTGCTTGAGGATTCTCTCCTCCACCCACACACTCACACATGCTCTCTCTCTAAAATAAATAAATAAATAAATAAAATATTTTTTAACATTTTACTCTTTTTTATTATTATGTTCAGTTAGCCATCATTAGTTTTTGATGTAGTGTTCAACGATTCCTTAAAAAATGTTTATCTTTTAAGTGTTTCTTTTTTTAAATTATGTTCAGTTAGCCACTGTATAGTACATCATCAGTTTATTTATTTATTTATTTATTTATTATTTTTTAAATTTTTTTATTATGTTAATCACCATATATTACATAATTTGTTTTGGTGTAGTGTTCCATGATTCATTGTTTGTTCATAACACCCAGTGCTCCATGCAGAATGTGCCCTCCTCAATACCCATCACCGGGCTAACCCATCCCCCCACCCTCCTCCCCTCCAGAAACCTCAGTTTGTTTTTCAGAGTCCATCATGTCTCCTGGTTCGTCTCCCCCTCTGACTTACTCCCCTTCATTCTTCCTCTCCTGCTATCTTCTTCTTTTTCTTTTTTCTTAAAACATCATTAGTTTTTGATGTAGTGTTTCCTTCACAAATTTCAGTGAGGCAAACCTTCTGAAGCTTTATATAGATATATAAATTACCTTTATTTAGATATATAAGAATATTTGTAATATGTTTCTACATTTGCTAGATATAAATTATTGATTTTAAAGCTGTATTCCTTTTATGCATTAAAAATATTTCAAATGAAGGGGGGGAAATTAGAGGGGGAGATAACCATGAGAGACTATGGACTCCAGGAAACAAACTGAGGGTTTTAGAGGGAAGGAGGGTGGGAGATAGGTAGCTCGGTGATGGGTATTAAGGAGGGCACGTATTGCATGGAGCACTGGGTGTTATATGCAAACAATGAATCATGGAACACTACATCAAAAACTAATGATGTACTGTGTGGTGACTAACATAACATAATAAAAAAATAAAAATATTTCATTGCTTTTTTTTACATCCAGTGTAGCTATTAAGAAGTCTGATATGAGTATGATTCCTGCAGGCAAACTTCCCTTTCTCTCAGAATTTTTCTTTGACTTTGAAATTCTTAAAATTTGTTAAACCTATGAATGTGCGAGCTTTTCATTTTCTTTCCTCTTTATCACTCTCTAGACCCTTGAACTCTGAAGTCATTAATATTTAACTCTGAATAATTTGTCTCCGTTATTTTTCTAAATATTTCTTCTCCAATTTTATTTTTTGTTCTTCTGAGATTCATATAGTTTTTTTCATTAGTCCTTCTTTTATTTTGCTTAGGGGATAAATTGCATTGTTTATTTTTTATTATGCTAAAATACACATAAAATTTGCATAAAAGTTACCATTTTAACCATTTTAGTGTGTACAACTCAGTAGCATTAAATATATTCACTGTGGTGTGCGACCATCACCTCTATCTAGGCTTCCCCTTTAAGTTCAAGAACAATATCACTTCTATTCAATGTTTACTGGAGGTTCTAGCTAGGGGAGTCAAGCAAAAAAGAAAACCAAAATAAAAGGCATCTAGATTGGAAAGGAAGGAGCAAAACTGTCTTTATTTTCTGATGATTTTGTATATATAGTTGATCCTTGAACAACTGAAGTTTGAGCTGCACGGGTGCACTTATATGTGGATTTTTTTTTTATAAATATAGGACAGTATGTAAATGTATTTTCTCTTCCTTATGATTTTCTTAATAACATTTTCTTCTCTCTAGCTTAGTTTGTTGTAAGAATACAGTATATGTAGTTTAAAATCAGCTTGTCATTGCCCAGCTGTCTTCTTTGCAGAAATTGACAAGCTGATTTTAAACTACACATTAAACTACTACAAATTCAAGGGATCCCAACTAAAAAAAACAATGTCAAAGAAATAGAACAAAGTGTCAGGTTCCATATGTCCTGATTTCAAATCTTACTACAAAACTACAGTAATCAAGATATTATGATATAGGCATGAAGATAGATATAGACCAATGGAAAAGAGCTGAAAATCCAGAAGTAATCCCTCAAATTTATATCCGGCTGAATTTTTATAAGATGCCAAGACAGATCAGTAGGGGAAAGAAATATCTTTTAAATAAATGGCTCTGGGAACACTGAATATCTATATGCAAAAGAATGAAGTTGAACCTTTTGTTGTGTGTTAATTACACAAAATTAACTCAAAATAGACTGTTAATATATTGAAAAAGCAAGCCACATAATGAAAAAGTCCTTAATACATATATTTAACAAAGGACTCATACCTAGAATATATAAAGAATTTTTACAAATTAATGTTAAAAAGCAGACTACCCAATAGAACAGCAGCAAAGGATTGGGAACAAGTCCTTTACAAGAGAAAATACCTAAATGATCAATAAGCATAGGCAAAAGAGATAAACTACATGAGTTATCAGAGAAGACAAATAGAAACCACAACACATGTTTCTACAAACCCATTAGAATGTGTACATTGGAGAAGATAGACAGTATATGTGTTGTTGAGGAAGTGGACCACACTTTTTCATATATTACAGGGATGAGTGTAATGGTACTAGCACTTTATCTAACTTTCCGATATCATCTATTAATGCTGAAAATATGTGACCCATTCTCCAGTATATACACAAGTCCCAAACTGGAAACAACCCAAATGTCAATCAAAACTAAAATGAATGAGGGTCACCTGGGTGGCTCAGTCACTTAAGCGTCCAGCTTTTGATTTCAGATCAGGTCATGATCTTGGGTTGTGGGATTGAGCCCCACATCAGGCTCTGCACTGAGCATGGAGCACTGAGCATGGAGCCTCCTTTAGATTCTCTCTCCTGAAGATATTTGCAAATGACATATCAGATAAAGGGCTAGTACCCAAAATCTATAAAGAACTTATCAAACTCAATACCCAAAGAACAAATAATCTAAATCAAGAAATGGGCAGAAGACATGAACAGACTTTTTTCCAAAGAAGACATCCAAATGGCCAACAGACACATGAGAAAGTGCTCAACATCGCTCGGCATCGGGGAAATCCAAATCAAAACCCCCTAAGTTTTTATTTAAATTCCAGTTAGTTAACACAGTCTAATGTTATTTTTAGGTATAGAATTTAGTCATTCATCACTCACACACAACACCTGGTGCTCATCACAACACGTGTACTCCTTAATACCCATCACCCATTTAACCCATCCTCTTGCCCTGCCAAGTCACAACTTTTAAAGGAGACATGTTTATAGCCCAATGAGTGGCCATGACAGCAGGGTTAAATTAATCACACCAAGGGGGAGTCCTTGGTTCTAAAAATTTTCTGAAGAGCATGTTTCATATCCTTATTCCTCAGGCTGTAGATGAAGCGATTCAGCCTAGGGGTGACCACCATGTACATCACAGAAGCAATTATATTCTTATTTTTGGAGTTGCCTGATGAAGGGAAAAAGTAAGCACCGGCAATTGTCCCATAGTATAAAAACACCACAAAGAGGTGGGAGCCACATGTAGACAAGACTTTGGAGATTCTTTTGAAGGAGGGGACCTTCAGAATGATGCCTGCCATGCGGATATATGAGCCCAAGATACCACTCAATGGCAGGATGAAGATCAATCCTCCTTCAGTGAGAATAAGCAGCTCATTGAGCGAGGTGTCTGAGCAGGAGGACTTGAGCGCAACAGCAAGATCACAAAAGAAGTGGGGGATGATAGTCCCTGCACAGAAGGACACCTGGCCCACGAGGAGGGTGTGCAACAGAGTTTGGACACAAGAGAAAAACCAGGATCCAGCCACTAGGATAATACAAAGCCCCTCCTTCATGATGGTGGTGTAATGGAGAGGGCGACAGACAGCCAAATACCTGTCATAGGCCATCACTGTGAGAAGAAGATTGTCAAGGCAACCAAAAAACATAAAGAAATACACCTGTGAAATGCACCCCACGTAGGGGATGGATTGTTGCTGAGTCTGCATGTTCATCAGTGTCTTTGGAACTGTGACAGATGAAAGGGAAACGTCCGAGAAGGTCAAGTGGCTGAGGAAGAAGTACATGGGGGTGTGGAGGCGGGAATCCAGCCTGATGAGCAGGGTGATGAGCAGGTTCCCCAGCACCGTGGTCAGGTACATGCCCAAGAACAGGGCGAAGAACACTCCCTGCTGCTCTTGCTGGATTGGGAGCCCCAGGAGGAGGAACTCAGACACGCTGCTCCGGTTCTCCAGATTTGTGCTGTGCTTTTACATGCTGGGGATAAAGAAGTGTTGGGAATAAAAGGGAAGAATGATAGGGATACAGTCCATACTGTAAATTTCTGAAAAGACAATGCATTTTAAACTACATTCCTATTAATTTCTCACACCTGTGGATGCATGCATCTTCATTCTATCCCAGTCTGGTTCTGGGAAAACATTACAACCAAAAGCAGCCAACAAGATCTCATTGCACAGAAGCAAGAAGGTGTTCACTCTTTCATTTGATCATTATTTATTGAACATTGAGACTGAACCTGGCCCTCTACTAAGGACTGAGAATGCAGCAGCAAACAAGAAGAGCAGGGTCCCTTCCTTCTATGGGTCTATTTTTTATGCACTTAACTGGGATAATTCATGACACTGAGATAGAGCCAAACCATAACAGTTCACTGTAGCAGAAATAGTAGATGACCCTTGGCAAATTGGTATCAGTTGTTTCTGCTATAAAGCGACATGCAATGCCAGTGCTGAGGTGGCATTGTTGGAATATTGTCACATTCCTCCTGTGAATATATATATCCATACATATAAAAGGGGATACATATACACACATACATATGCACAGAGATAGCAATATTTGTATACATATGTATATTCCATCTCTCTCTATATTCCATCTATGCATATACATATACTTAGATGGAATATATATAAACATACACATGGAATATACATATACATACACACACATATATGCAATATACAGGTAACCCTTAAATAACATGGGGGTTGGGGCACCAACTCTGCACACATTTGAAAATCTACATATTACTTTTGACTCCTCCAGAACTTAACTACTAAGAGCCTACTGCTGACCAGAAACCTTACCAATAACATAAACAGTTGATTAACACATACTTTGTATATGTATTATATACTGTATTCTTACAATAAAGTAATCTAGAAAAAAATGTTATCAAAAGACCGTAGGAAGAGAAAGCACACTTACTGTATTCTATATTTATCGGAAGAAACCCATGTATAAGTGGACTTGTGCAGTTCAAACCCATGTTGTTCAAGGGTCAACTGTAATGTATGTATGCATATATATATATATGCATATATATATATATATATATTGAACTATAGTCCTATATATATAATTGCCATTTTCTGTAGCCTAAAATGATCAATTATTGGTCACTTCATGTAGTTCAACTTAATACTGTGTGATCAGTGCCCAGGCTTTTAACATGGAACTCTCCCATTTCGTTGGTTATAAATGCCAGACACACTATGTTATTTTAGGTTTGCAAGGAAACTGAAGTTGTCCAAAGTTTTCTTAGTGCCCTGTCTAGATATTTCCTTTCGTTCATATTTATATATTTTCCAATTGACAAAAGGCTCTCACATACATTAACTTCTGTTCAAGCCATAAATACTTATTGAGGGCCTGTAAGCTTCCATTTTATAGATATGTAAACTGAGGCCAAAGAATTGAGTGATTTTCCCAAGGTCCTGCCACCATTTGGTGGGGCTTCTGTGCTCTAACTTCACTGGGCATGACAACTAACATTTCTTGGTATGTTAAGTGAATGTGCAAGGTTACAAAATTCTGAGCCACTCAGTCACACTTAGGTATATGAAATGATAACAGATCTTTTTTAGAAAACAGTCTCTTGCATTTTTCCAAAGAAGACATCCAAATGGCCAACAGGCACATGAAAAAGTGCTCAACATCGCTTGGCATCAGGGAAATCCAAATCAAAACCTCAATGAGATACCACCTCACACCAGTCAGAATGGCTAAAATTAACAAGTCAGGGAACAACAGATGTTGGCGGGGATGTGGAGAAAGGGGAACCCTCCTACACTGTTGGTGGGAATGCAAGCTGGTGCAACCCCTCTGGAAAACAGTATGGAGGTTCCTCAAACAGTTGAAATTAGAGCTACCATTCGATCCAGCAATTGCACTACTGGGTATTTACCACAAAGATACAAATGTAGGGACCCGAAGGGGTACGTGCACCCCAATGTTTATAGCAGCAATGTCCACAATAGCCAAACTGTGGAAAGAGCCAAGATGTCCATCGACAAATGAATGGATAAAGAAGAAGTGGTATATATACACAATGGAATATTATGCAGCCATCAAAAGGAATGAGATCTTGCCATTTGCAACGACGTGGATGGAACTGGAGGGTGTTATGCTGAGTGAAATAAGTCAATCAGAGAAAGACATGTATCATGTGACCTCACTGATATGAGGAATTCTTAATCTCAGGAAACAAACTGAATATTACTGGAATGGTTGGGGGTGGGAGGGATGGGGTGGCTGGGTGATAGACTTTGGGGAGGGTATGTGCTACGGTGAGCGCTGTGAATTGTGCAAGACTGTTGAATCACAGATCTGTACTTCTGAAACAAATAACGCAACATATTTTAAGAAAAAAGAAAAAAAAGAAGATAACAGGAGAGGAAGGATGAAGGGGAGTAAGTCAGAGGGGGAGACGAACCATGAGAGATGATGGACTCTGAAAAAGAAACTGAGGGTTCTAGAGGGGAGGGGGTAGGGGGATGGGTTAGCCTGGTGGTGGGTATTGAGGAGGGCACGTTCTGCATGGAGCACTGGGTGTTATGAACAAACAATGAATCATGGAACACTGCATCAAAAACTAATGATGTAATATATGGTGATTAACATAACAAAAAATTTAAAAAAATTCTTTTTTTTTTTTTCTTAACAAGAATGAAGGGGGGAAAATCAGAGAGGTAGACGAACCATGAGAGACGATGGACTCTGAAAAACAAACTGAGGGTTCTGGGGGGGGGATGGGGGATGGGTAAGCCTGGTGATGGGTATTAAAGAGGGCACGTTCTGTGTGGAGCACTGAAAAAAAATTATTATATTGTTAGTCACCATACAGTACTTCATTAGTTTTTTATTTTACTTATCTATTTATTTATTTTTATTATTATTATGTTATGTTAATCACCATACATTACATCATTAGTTTTTGATGTATTGATCCATGATTCATTGTTTTCGTATAACACCCAGTGCTCCATGCAGTATGTGCCCTCCTTAATACCCATCACTGGGCTAACCCATTCCCCCACCCCCTTCCCCTCTAAAACCCTGTTTTGTTTTTAAAGATTTTATTTATTTATTTAATTGACAGAGAGAGAGAGACAGCGAGAGAGGGAACACAAGCAGGGGGAGGGTCAGAGGGAGAAGCAGGCTTCCCGCCGAGCAGGGAGCCTGATGCGGGGCCCGATCCCAGGACCCTGAGATCATGACCCAAGCTGAAGGCAGCCACTTAACAAACTGAGCCATCCAGGCGCCCCTAAAACCCTCAGTTTGTTTCTCGGAGTCCATAGACTCTCATGGTTCTTCTCCTCCTCTGTTTCCCCCGCTTCATTTTCCCCTTCCTTCTCCTAATGTCCTCCCTGCTATTCCTTATGTTGCACATATAAGTGAAACCATATGATAATTGACTTTCTCTGTTTGACTTATTTCACTTTGCACAATCTCCTCCAGTTCCATCCATGTTGATGCAAAAGTTGGGTATTCATCCTTTCTGATGGCTGAGTAATATTCCATTGTATATATGGACTACATCTTCTTTATCCAGTCATCTGTTGAAGGGAATCTCAGCTCCTTCCACAGTTTGAATATTGTGGACATTGCTGCTATGAACACTGGGGTGCATGTGGCCCTTCTTTTCACTACATCTGTGTCTTTGGGGTAAATACCCAGTAGTGTAACTGTTGGGTCATAGGGTAGCTCTATTTTTAACTTTTTGAGGAACCTCCATACTGTTTTACAAAGGGGCTGTACCAACTTGCATTCCCACCAACAGTGTAAGAGGGTTCCTCCTTCTCCACAACCTCTACAACATTGTTGTTTCCTGCCTTGTTAATTTTTGCCATTCTAACTGGTGTAAGGTGGTATCTCAGTGTGGTTTTGACTTGAATTTCCCTGATGGCTAATGATGTTGAACATTTTTTCATGTGTCTATAAACCATTTGTATGTCTTCTTTGGATAAATGTCTGTTCATGCTACCCAGTATGTTGATTAATAAAATAGATAATGAAATGTAGACTTAACCCTGGAATAATTATGATGTCAGGCTCCTTATGCTTGTATGGATAGACAAAAATTCTTTCAGTGCCAAATGAAAACAACACAACTGATTTCTAACACAGATGGAATAATTACTTTTATTTTTTTAAATACCTCATTATTTTGGCTTTTTAAAAAATACTTCATTTTCTTTAAAAAGCCCTCTGCTTCCTTTCCCTTGTAGCAGAATACAGATGGTTGATGGTTCAACTTAATGATTTTTTGACTGTACATGGTGCAAAAGTGATATGCATTCAGTACAAACAGTACTTTGAATTTTGAATTTTGATCTTTTCCTAGGCTAGCAATATGTGTGGCACATATCATGATGCTGTCGTGATGCCAGCAGCAGCAACTCCCAGTCAGCCATGTGATCAGTAGGGTAAACAACCGATACACTTGGAACCATTCTGTCCCACACCACCATTTTCTTTTTCATTTTCAGTAGACTATTCAATAAATTACATGAGATATTTAACACTTTGTCATAAAATAGACTTTGTGTTAGATGATTTTGTCCAACTGTAGACTAATGTAAGTATTCTGGGCATGTTTAAAGGTAGGCTGGGCTAAGCTACGATGTTCAGTAAGTTAGGTGTATTAAATGAATTTTCAGCTTAGGATCATTTCAGCTTACAATGGGCTTATCAGCACATAATCCCATTGTAAGTTAAGGAAGATCTGTATATAATAACCTTGTCTAGCATCTAGTCATCAAAAGCATGGAATTTTCTAGCAATTCTCTCTTAAACAAGAGAAAGATTATTTATTTGTTTGTTTGTTTTAAGAAAGGTTAATTTTATCTCCACAGCATACTCCAGGTAACCAAAGTATAGGTGTTAGCTAAAATAAATTGATATAAATTTTTAAAAATATTTCAATTTATGATTATCAAAGTAACATTTTATTGTGGAAAATACAAGTTGAAAGTGGATGTTAAAGAAAGTGAATGGCAATCATACATAATTCCATCATCTTGGGATAGCCACTTTTAATATTTTGGTGTACTCAAGTTTTTTTAACCAAGTATTATGAATAATGAAGAATAAATTCATAATGAATTCAGTAATAATGAATTTTCTGTTTACATTATTCTGTGTTAAAAATGTGTTATCAAATAATTGGAAAGCCCACATACTACTCCATCATACTGACATAGCATAATTTAATTAACCAAGCTGCAATTGTTGAAATTTGGGTGGTTTCTGTTTCTCTTATGAGTAACATCATTATATGTAAATTTTTAACAATATTGTTTTACTCTTTCCTTGATCAAACTCCTGGAAGTGAAAGAGTAGGTCATAAGGTACAAATATTTTTGTGCTTATAATATATATTATGAACTTATTTCCTGGAAATCTATGCCAATATCAGTTATTGTCATTTAAAAACCCAATTATAATAGTATTTTAACAGCATTTGAAAATATAAATTTAAGATGGTGTTATTTCCAAAAGTCTTTCCATTATTATTCTGTACTATACAAAGGACTATTTCCATTCTTAGAATTTTATTAGTTGTAATTAGCTATCTATATCCCACAGGATATAGTAGAATTCTTAGATATTAGTCTCTAAATTTGTGTATGCAAAAGAAATACTTTTCCTAATTAACACATATTAAAGTTTGATTAAAATGACAGATGAAGCATATATAACTTCTGGGAAAAAAGTAAAGCACCGATGAATATTTAATTTATGGAGTCCTTATTTACAGTATATATGCAGGCTTCTTTTCCAATTCATTTGCTCTGCGTAAACAGTATCCCACTGTATTTTCTGAGTCTTATAAGGGGCAGCTGTAGTTGAGAACATGGGAAAAGGAGAAACTGATAAGGTATGCCCGCCCTATATTTAGCTATATTCCTGCACCTAAAATTTCTGGACTCAAATATCTTCAGAAATATCCCATCCATTTGAGATCCATTTGGTTTAAAAAGATCACCTTCAAAAGTGTGAATGGTCCTATGGAAGAATGAACCTTACAAATTGAGTGCATGTCTATTAAGGGATATAATCATATTTGGCTCAATGCTTCAGGAATGGGAGTTTGATCTAGGGTAGTCTATTAATACAGGGCAGAGAGCAGACTGAATAGATGGTAAACAACATGGTCTACCTGGATGACTGGAGGGCAGAGGTGGGGATATTACATGTAGTAAATTGGTTCAGAAAAGAGGGATATTACTGACAAACACAAAACTTGCTCTTTTAAACTTTGCTTTCTTACTGGAAATTGCAGTAGTAGATTGCTGTGATCAGGGCCAAGTAACCTACTTCAAGGCCAGGATGGTCTAATGGTCTGGTTTGGCTGGCTGTCACATTATTCCCACCTCTTCTATCCAAGAAAGCACAGAGGGGAGAAGGGATGATGGCCAAAGGGAAACACGCACAGGTGCAATCTTCCTTTCAAAGCAAGAGCTATTGTACAAGACATCAAAAAGTCACACCCTCCTTTTTTTTTTAAGATTTATTTATTTATTTTAGAGAGAGAGAGTAGGGTGAAGGGGCAGAGGGAGAGGGAGAGGGAGTATTAAGCAGACTCCACACTGAACATGGAGCCTGATGTGGGGCTCAATCTCATGACTCTGAGATCATCACCCCAGCCAAAACCAAGAATCGGATGCTCAACAGACTGGGCCACCCAGGCATCCCACATATCCTCCTTTTTAAAACACTTGATCCAGGGGGCATTAGGCCCCACGCTCAGCGGGCAGTCTGCTTGCGATTCTCTCTCTCCCTCCTTCTCTGTCCCTCCCCCACTCACTCTCGCTCTAAAATAAATTAATAAATCTTTGAAAAAATAAAAATAAAAAACAGGATGAACTTGACCTTGAAACTTTGGCGAGCTCTGTTTTTAGGTCCTTCTTTATCTCTCTGGAGTGACTTGCTAATCATTGGAATATTTTTGTGCCAACCCTCAAATTTCATTCCTTGGTTCTAAAAATATCTATATTTGGAACATTTTTATCTAGATGTTTCAAAACATTTAGATATAAAAAAAATAGTAAACTGTAATCCCACTGCAAAAAGATAACCTCTGTTAAGCTTGTGACTTCTCAGAACACCCATTTCTACCAGATTACCTTTCCTCAAATTATTGCTCTAAAATTTCCAGTACACTTGATTTAGGGTTTTGTGTTTGTATTTTGAATATTTTATGAAAGAACCCAGAGGATGAATCATGTACTTAGTACAAAATTGGCACACAGTAGGCACACATAATATTGACTCTCTTTCACCTAGAATAACAGAAAGGAGTGTTCTTAAGTTAAAGAAATGAAATATTAAGGAAATACTGTAAAATATATATTAATTTAATTCTTTATCTCCTATCATGATCACTCATTATTTGTCAGGATCTCCACAATGTGGTGTGCTAGAAAGAGGATGGGTATTGGAATCAAATTTACCTGTTTTGGGGAAGTTATTTACATTCTGACTCACACTTTTCACAATCCTACCTCAAAGAACTGATGTGAAGAACAATGAGGAACCTTGTAGATATTCAATACATGTTTGTATTCTCATCCCTTTACCTTGTGCCATAGCACCCAAGGGCAGGGTTACTTGGCTCCAGAGCATGAATCATATCCTTTAGTCCACTCTGGCTAATAATTTGGTCTTAGAGATGAGGAAGGGGAAATGGTGTCCTGCCCTTAGTAATGGATGCTTCACTGGAATCCAGAGAGAGACTGAGACAGAACAGCTCATTCTAGAGCCAAGTAAAGGAGTGGAAATATCCTTTTTGTTACACCCCTAACCCAGAGTTACATGATAATCTTCCCTTAAAAATCAGTCAGAGTGGTGGAATCACTGAAATGATGAAGGGCAGGGGTTGATCAGGATACCAGGATCAGGCATCACTGTCATGGTAAGAAAAACATTTTTCCATTACTGAATAGTTTACCCAAGGCCTCCTTCCTGTCTCTGTTCCTCAAGCTATAGATGAATGGGTTTAGCATGGGGATAATCACCATGTAGAGAATGGCAGCTCTACTTTCACTCTCTGCAGAGAGAGTTGATGGAGGAAGTAAATAAACACCCATGAGAGACCCATAGAAGAGCAGGACCACTGTGAGGTGGGAACCACAGGTAGAGAAGGCTTTCCACTGCCCTCCAGGAGATGAGATGCCAAACACAGCCCAGGAAATGCGGACATAGGAGAGGACGATCAGCATGAGGGGAACAGTGAGGAACATTAGGCCCACAGTGATGATCATCAGCTCATTAATGTGGGTATTGGAGCAGGCCAGCTTCAGTAGAGCACTGGGATCACAGTAAAAGTGAGGGATGGCCTTGTGGGCACAGAAGCTGCAGTGTGTGCATCAGTGCAGGGCAGTTGGTTAGCATCCAGCGCATGACCAGCGTTAGTACACAGAATTGGGGACTCATAGCCGTGCTGTAATGGAGTGGCTGGCAGATGGCCACATAGCGGTCGTATGCCACCACAGCCAGCAGGCAGTTGTCAAGGCCACCAAACATAAGGAGGAAATACAGCTGTGCAAGGCACCCAGAATAGGAGATGGTCCGACTCTGGGTATGAATGTTGGCCAGCATTTTAGGGATTGAAGCAGAGGTGCAACAGGCATCAGTTAATGCCTGGTTAATGATAGGTTGCAACCTATCATAATGCAACCAGTTAATGATAGGTTGGCCAGGAAGAAGTACATGGGAGTATGAAGGTGTGGGTCAGAGCTGATGGCCAGGATGATGAGCAGCTTCCCTGTCATGGTGACCAGGTACATGCCCAGGAAGACGCCAAATAGGAGGGGTTGCTCCTCTGGCTTCTCAGAGAGTCCAAGAAGGAGGAAGTCTGAAACAGCAGTTTGGTTCACTCTGCTTGGTTTTCCCATCCCCCCTAGTTCTTGTTATCTGTTCAGATAAAACCCTTCCATGTGTTAGTATTTAATTACTAGATCAATCACAGATATGTATCTGGGTAGCCAGAACTATATTGGGGGAAAAAAGGGGGAATAAATGCACCTTGCCAATGAAAATCTTGAATCTCACGGGGGATGAAAGAAAACACCCATGGAGCATAGAAAGGCAAGATAATATCCATACAAATGCAAATTGTGCTTTTTGTGTTATAATAGGGTCCAGAGAAGAGATCACTTTGACTAGTCATTGTAAGCTATTGGAGGAGGTAAGAATTGAGCATATCCTTGAAGGCAAGATTGGAAAAGTCGTTTACGTTTACCAATTGAAAAGGAAATGGATGATCTTCGTTGCTGCCTCTCCCCCAACACACACACACAATTAAACAAAATAGCCTCCTCTCTACTTGCCTCCCCAATCCCTAGAAATTGATCACACCATTCCCTGTGGTCATCCTCTGTGCCTTTCCTTAATTGGTGGCACAGGATATATAGGCTGGGGGCTGTGAGTGTCTGTGATATACCATCCTCTCCATCCTTTGCTAGGACCTCCCCTCCATAAACAGGGAGAGGGCCACCTCTACCCCTACATCACTCTCTCTCCTTTGTCGTCTTCCCCTTTCCGCTCCTCTGCACCTGTATTTGCTCTAGGAGCTGATATTTCAGTTCTCCTGGCCTCTTGTCATGATCAGCCCCTGTTTGTAGAGACTGGTTAAATATCAGACACCTTCATGGCACTGTTTTATTCTTCACAAGGCTATGAAGTAGGTATCCTCGACCACTTTGCAAATGGTGAAACTGAGCTTCAGAGATACTTGGTGTACTCAGATAACTAGTAAATGAGATTCAAATGCAGGTACGCCTTAATCCAAAGCCTGTGCCTTCACCCCTACAGTTGTACCACATCGCCTCAATATTTCCTCAGGGGAAGGAAGGTGAAAGGAACTAGGCTCTGGTTTCCTGGGCTTGAAAGGAGCCATTCTTTTCTTCTGCTCCCCTAGGATTTGGAGGGAGCTGGTGTGAGAGGGCATTTCATATTGGCCTTGTAGAAACTTTGACCTTAGAAGCTTCTGTGAATATTTAATCCTCTGTTTGTTTTTTGGTTCATAGAGAGGCTTATATCTACCCGGGGAACTTTTGCTTAGCTGTTAGGCTGGGAAAAGAGAGGGGTGTGTGTGTGTGTGTGTGTGTGTGTGTGTGTGTGTGTGTGTGTGTGCGCGCGCGCGCGCGCGCGCACGCACTGTCCTTTCCAGATTCTCACCTGTGAAAGCATGAGTCAGTGTCAGGCATCTTCAAATTCCCCATTTCTCTCTCCTGTATGGATAATCCACAATGAGGAAGTGCCTGGGACCTTTCAGACTCTGTCAGTAAAGTTGGGGTCTATTGAACTGAGGGTTCACTAGGAACATGGAGTGTATGATTCATTTTCAGCTTCCCTAGGCCTGAAAAGACAAGAGTCTTTCTTAGGGTTTTAAAGGCTCCTGGAACACCATTTCCCAAAGTGCTCATTAGAGCCAACCTCAGTGTCACTGTGCAGCCTGTCCTCCAGCCAACTCTGGCTAGGTCTTGGGGGAACTGAGGGCATCTTTTCCCAGGGGTTAAGCTCAATGTGGAGCTCAGGAGAGTGATTCTGAGGCCTCTTGTTGGGATACAGTGCACTTCAGCCTGACTGGCAGGCCTCCTAGGAACTCATGCCTATGCACTAGACAGTTGAATGCCTGTTCCATACCCTAGGTAAAACTGGATTGAGGGAGATGTCAGGAGTATAAATTATAATGTGACTATTTCTGCTGGTGATTTTCCTAAACAGAGTAATCCTAATATGAAGCAGCCCCCTTAAGTCCTAAAGTCTCAGTGAAATGAGGCAGCCTATATAGAGCACACCAGCCATAATGTCTGATACATAACAACTGCTAAAAATGTTACATCTGCTGTATTTTTATGAATACTATTGAATTAATCCCATTTTTAATATTGAACACTTTCATTACACTATCTCAGACAATACTCACAGCAAGCTTAGGATACAGAAACTATTCTTATCCCCATTTTACAGGTGAGAAAACTGAGGTCCAGGGAAGATAATGACTTGACCAAGGTCATACAACTACTAAATGGAGGGGATAGAATTCCACCCTAGTTCTGCATGACCCTAGAGTCCATGCTCTTAACCACCACACTTTGTCCTAGTATCATTGCTGGGTTTAATCATTAACAATTTCATATGTATGTATAAAATAATATTGTTCTAACTTGCATGTCTTTGGTTACTAGTGAGATTGAATATTTGTTTCATCTGATTCTTAACCATGGGAATTATTCCTCAAATTATCCTGCTATTATATCTGTCCTTTTCTCTACTGGGATGCTTGTGCTTTTTTAAATGGATGTTAAAGACAAAACAAATGAAAAGTGGTTTTTTTCTGTGCTTACCATTCTGACATGTATACAACTTTTAAACAATTATTTTTGTAGTCAAAATCGACAGATACCAAGATAAAAAGCTTCTGCACAGCAAAGGAAACAGTCAACAAAACTAAGAGCAACCCACAGAATGGGAGAAGATATTTGCAAATGACATATCAGATAAAGGACTGGTGTCCAAGATCTATAAAGAACTTCTAGAGGGGAGGCGGGTGGGGGGATAGGTTAGCCTGGTGATGGGTATTAAAGAGGGCATGTACTGAATGGAGCACTGGGTGTTATATGCAAACAATGAATCATGGAACACTACATCAAAAAATAATGATGTAATGTATGGTGATTAACATAACATAATAAAAAAATAAAATAAAAATGGGCAAAGTAAAAAAAAAGAACTTCTCAAATTCAACACTCAGAAAACAAATAATCAAGTCAAGAAATGGGCAGAAGATATGAACAGACACTTCTCAAAGGAAGATATGGCTAACAGACACATGAAAAAATGCTCACTAGCCATCAGGGAAATACAAATCAAAACCACAATGAGATACCACCTCACACCAGTTAGAATGGCTAAAATTAACAAAACAGGAAACAACAAATGTTGGCAAGGATGTGGAGAAAGGGGAACCCTCTTACACTGTTGGGAATGCAAGTTGGTACAGCCACTCTGGACAATAGTATGGAGGTTCCTCAAGACGTTAAGAATAGAGCTACCCTATGACCCAGCAATTGCGCCACTAGGTATTTACCCAAAGATACAGATGTAGTGAAAAGAAGGGCCATATGCACCCCAATGTTCATAGCAGCAATGTCCACAATATCCAAACTGTGGAAGGAGCCAAGATGCCTTTCAACAGATGAATGGACAAAGAAGATGTGGTCCATATATACAATGGAATATTACTCAGCCATCAGAAAGGATGAATACCTACCTTTTGCATTGACATGGATGGAACTGGAGGGGGTTATGCTAAGTGAAATAAGTCAAACAGAGAAAGACAATTATCATATGGTTTCACTTATATGTGGAACATAAAGAATAGCATGGAGGACCAGAGGGGAAAGGAGGGAAAACTGAATGGGAAGAAATCAGAGAGGGAGATGAACCATGAGAGACTCTGGACTCTGGGAACCAAACTGAGGGTTACAGAAGGGAGGGGGGTGGGGGACGGGATAACCACATGCTGGGTATTAAGGAGGGCATGTGATGTGAATATGCAACTAATGAATCATTGAACACTATGTAAAAAACTAATGATGTACTATATGTTGGCTAACTGAACATAGTAAAAAACATATATATATATATATATATATATATATATACTGTAAAAATAAATAAAACTATATTCAGTTAAAAAAAACCCAAGACCCATCGATATGCTGCTTACAAGAGACTCATTTTATTTTTTGGTTTTTTTTTTAAAGATTTAATTTATTTATTAGAGAGAGAGAGCACAAGCAGGGGGAGTGGCAGGCAGAGGGAGAGGCAGAAGCAGGCTCCCCACAGAGCAGGGGGAGCTGGATGTGGGACTCGATCCCAGGACCCCGGGATCATGACCTGAGCAGAAGGCAGTCACTTAAACAACTGAGCCACCCAGGTGCCCACAAGAGACTCATTTTAGACCCAAAGACACCTCCAGATTGAAAGTGAGGGGCTGGAGAACCATTTATCATCCTAATGGACATCAAAAGAAAGCAGGAGTAGCCATCCTTATATCAGACAAACTAGATTTTAAACCAAAGACTATAACAAGAGATGAAGAAGGGCACTATATCATAATAAAGGGGTCTTCCAACAAGAAGATCTAACAATTGTAAATATTTATGCCCCCAACTTGGGAGCACCCAAATATGTAAATCAGTTAATTACAAACATGAAGAAACTCACTGATAACAATATAATAATAGTAGGGGCTTTAATACTGCACTTACAGCAATGGACAGATCACGTAAGCAGGAAATCAACAAGAGAACAATGGCTTTGAATGACACACTGGACCAGATGGACTTAACAGACATATTCAAAACATTTCATCCAAAAGCAGCAGAATACACATTCTTTTCAAGTGCAAACGGAACATTCTCCAGAATAGATCACATATTAGGTCACAAATCAGCCCTGAAGTACAAAAAGATTGAGGTCATACCTTGTGTATTTTCTTTCTTTCCTTTTTTTTCTTTTCCTACCTTCCTTCCTTCCTTCCTTCCTTCCTTCCTTCCCTCCTTCCTTCTTTCTTTCTTTTTCTTTCTTTTTTCTTTCTTTCTTTCTTTCTTTCTTTCTTTCTTTCTTTCTTTCTTTCTTTCTTTCTTTCTTTCTTTCTTTCTTTCTTTCTTTCTTTCTTTCTTCTTTCTCTTTCTTTCTCACAATGCTCTGAAACTTGAAGTCAACCACGAGAAAAAATTTGGAAAGACCACAAATACGTGGAAGCTAAAGAATGTCCTACTAAAGAATGAATGGGTCAACCAGGAAATTAAAGAAGAAATTTAAAAATACATGGAAACAAATGAAAATAAAAACACGACAGTCCAAAACCTTTGGGATGCAGCAAAGGCAATCCTAAGAGGGAAGTATATCGCAATACAGGCCTACCTCAAGAAGCAAAGAAATCTCAAATACATAGCCTAAACTTACACCTAAAGTAGCTAGAGAAAGAAAAACAAATGAAGCCAAAAGCCAGAAGAAGAAGGGAAATATTCCTAGTTTCCTATAGGTTTTTAATGCAAATGGGTGTTGAAGTTTACCCATTTGAAATTTTGAAATGATTATTCTCCTTTTTATGTTAATGGAATAAATTTCTTTGATTGGTTTTCAGATGTTAAACTAATGTATCATCACAGAATAAACCTTTTGGCTCAGTGTAGTATGCTTTTTGTATATCTCTGGATTTAATTTTCTGATATTTTGTTTAGAATTTTGAAACTTTAGAGATCATTCTCTGATTTTCCTTTCCTTTCCTCTACCTCTCAAATTTTAGTGTTAGGACCATGCTTGCCTCACAAAAAGAGTTACAAGCTTTTTCCTCTTTTACTATTCTGGTGAAGCGTTGTAAGACTGGTTACTTCTTCCTTAAATGTTTGGAAGGATCCATCAGTGAAATCATCTGGGACTTGATATTTTCATTATGGGAACGTTTGATAATGGATTCCATTTCTGTAGTAGAGAGCATGATACTCAGATTTTCTATTTATTATTTTCTATTATGTTCAGTTAGCCAACATATAGTACATCATTAGTTTTTTTTAATATTGTTTTATTATGTTAGTCACCATTCACTACATCATTAATTTTTGATGTAGTGTTCCAATTTTAGTATATGTGTTGCCAAAGCGAGCACTGATGTAGTGTTCCATGATTCATTGTTTGCGTATAACAGCCAGTGCTCCATTCAATACGTACCCTCCTTAATACCCATCACTAGGCTAACCCATCCCCCCACCCCCTCCCCTCTAAAACCCTGTTTGTTTCATCATTAGTTTTTGACATAGTGTTTAACAATTCATTAGTTGCATATAACACCCAGTGCTCATCACAACACTGTGCCCTCCTTAATACCCATCACCTGGCTACCCCATCCCCCACCCACCTCCCCTCTGAAACCCTCAATTTGTTTCCCGGAGTCCAAAGTCTCTCATGGTTCATCTCCCTCTCTGATTTCTTCCCATTCAGTTTCCCCCCCCCTTCCCCTGGGGTCCTCCACACTATTCCTTATGTTCCACATATGAGTGAAACCATATGATAAGCAGCAATGTCCACAATAGCCAAACTGTGGAAGGAGCTGAGATGCCCTTCAACACATGAATGGACAAAGAAGATGTGGTACATATATACAATGGAATATTACTCAGCCATCAGAAAAGCTGAATACCCACCATTTGCATTGACATGGATGGAACTGGAGGGGATTATGCTAAGTGAAATAAGTCAAGCAGAGAAAGACAGATTTTCTTTTCTTTTGTCAGCTTTAGTGTATTTTTAATCTCTGAAGCATCTCTCTATTTACTCAAATTAACATTCCTTAGCTTAAAGTTGCTCATATTAGCCTTGTGTTGTCCTTACATTAAAAGAAAAATGTGGGGAACAAAAAACACAAATAATACCTGTAAAATTAATGAATGTTTACATATGTATATATCCATGTAGCCGTTCTGCAGACAAAAATATAGGACATTTCCATCACCCTAGTATTCCTCAACAATACCCCAGAGATAAAAAGATGAACACTACTACATTTATTGGGAATATTTAGCAACTAGAACTCTCAATTATTTTGGGTGAGAGCGTAAATTTGTAGAAGCATTTTGGAAAATAGTTTGCCTACATATACTAAAGCTAAATATTGCTTACTCTAATGCCCAGACATATCACTTCTGGGTGTATGCCTGGGAGAAATATATACATATGGCCCACAAAAGGCATGCTTCCTATCACCTTTACTCATAATAGCCAAAAATTGGAATATTCTTCAGCAGAAAAATGAATCAACTAATATTTGTATAATGAAATGTTACAGCAATACAGAGAACAAACTCCTGTTATAGGTCATACATGATTGAATCTGACAGATGTCATGTTGAACTAAAGAAGCCAGATGTAGGCATTCTACCATATGATTCTTTCTACATGAACTTTAAGAAGTGACAAAACTAACCTTCTGGTAATATGTATCATGAGAGTAGTCACCTCTGAGAGGATAGTGCCTCAGAAGGGAAAAGAGGGAGCCTTCTAACCGGAAGGAAATGTTATATATTTTGATTTGTGGGGTGGTTACACTGGCATGTACATATGGAAACCTCATTGGGCTGTGCGATTCAAATTTGTGTCCTGTGCTGACTTATGCCATAATCCAGTACATTTTTGGGAAACTGGCTGGCAGCTTGGTGCTCATAGACAGAGCTGTTGACTGAGTTTCACTGAAGTGCAATCTAGCTGGGAAACCTATTTTGAGGAGGGAAACTCCAATGCCAGTATCTTTAGTTCTTTCCTGTTCAGCCTCCAAAGAAGATTCTTCTAATATTCTACATCCACGATAGAGGTCTGGCAGCAACATCTGGATAAAGGGCTGTGGGTCTCAGCATTCCACATCTGGTGTGCATGCATAATCATATAATTTCCTTGTTTTTCACATGCTTCACTAATAATAAGATTTTGAGCTGTAGGTGGCAACCCCCAGTCCCAAGCTTCTCCAGAAGTAAATCTCCCAGTTTCCGCTGGGATAGGAGAGGGACAGCATTCCCATAGTGTGGGATGTGAAGGGTAATCTAGGGACCTAGCTTCTTCTGAAATAACTGTCACCTCTTAGATGTCCCTTTTACTCCTGGGTCCCAAGGTACCAAGGGATTCCAGTTTCTGGGCCTTTTTTGAGTATTCTTTGGTGCTGACAAGATTGACTCTTTTATTTTATCTACTACCAGTTTAGGATTCCACTTTTCCAGGTCTGTTAACTCAGTCCCACTGTCAAAAAAAAATTATACTAGCACATAGCCAGGAGAAACTGTCTGCAGCTTAGTCAAGTTGAGGGCAGTGTTAATATCATCTTGATCACCACTTCCTCATCCATATGGTTTCCAGCTTTCTAAATTGTGTTACTATTTTGTGCTTTCTACTCTTCTCTGTCCTTGTGGGGTTTATGACTTTTTAAAAAATCACTTTACTTTTAGTAGGGTTTTAGGAGAGAGTAAAATTAGATACATGACCTTAATAGAACATCTTTAGCTAGAAGGGTGAGAATTCTTTAAGAAAGGTATGTTATGGGGGGATCGGTTAGCCTGGTGATGGGTATTAAAGAGGGCATGTACTGAATGGAGCACTGGGTGTTATACACAAACAATGACTCATGGAACACTACATCAAAAACTAATGATGTAATGTATGGTGATTAACATAACATAATAAAAAAAGAAAGGTATGTCATTCAGTCTATTCAACAAATGGTGTTAGGAAAATTGGACAGCCACATGCAGAAGAATGAAACTGGACCATTTCCTTACACCACACACAAAAATAGACTCAAAATGGTTGAAAGACCTAAATGTGAGACAGGAGTCCATCAAAATCTGAGGAGAACACAGGCAGCAACCTCTTCGACCTCAGCCACAGCAACTTCTTCCTAGAAACATCACCAAAGGCAAGGGAAGCCAGGGCAAAAATGAACTATTGGGACTTCATCAAGATAAAAAGCTTTGCACAGCAAAGGAAACAGTCAACAAAGCCAAAAGACAACAGACAGAATGGGAGAAGATATTTGCAAATGACATATCAGATAAAGGGCTAGTATCCAAAATCTATAAAGCACTTATCCAACTCAACACCCAAAGAACAAATGATCCAATCAAGAAATGGGCAGAAGACATGAACAGACATTTTTCCAAAGAAGACATCCAAATGGCCAACAGACACATGAAAAAGTGCTCAACATCGCTCGGCATCAGGGAAATCCAAATCAAAACCTCAATGGGATACCACCTCACACCAGTCAGAATGGCTAAAATTAACAAGTCAGGAAATGACAGATGTTGGCAGGGATGCGGAGAAAGGGAAACCTTCCTACACTGTTGGTGGGAATGCAAGCTGGTGCAACCCCTCTGGAAAACAGTATGGAGGTTCCTCAAAAAGTTGAAAATAGAGCTACCCTATGACCCAGCAATTGCACTACTGGGTATTTACCACAAAGATACAAATGTAGGGATCCGAAGGGGTACGTACACCCCAATGTTTATAGCAGCAATGTCCACAATAGCCAAACTATGGAAAGAGCCAAGATGTCCATCAACAGATGAATGGATAAAGAAGAAGTGGTATATATCTACAATGGAATATTATGCAGCCATCAAAAGGAATGAAATCTTGCCATTTGCAATGACGTGGATGGAACTGGAGGGTATTATGCTGAGCGAAATAAGTCAATCAGAGAAAGACATGTATCATATGACCTCACTGATATGAGGAATTCTTAATCTCAGGAAACAAACTGAGTGTTGCTGGAGTGGTGGGGGGTGAGAGGGATGGGGTGGCTGGGTGATAGACATTGGGGAGGGTATGTGCTATGGTGAGCGCTGTGAATTTTGTAAGGCTGATGAATCACAGACCTGTACCTCTGAAACAAATAATACATTATATGTTAAAAAAAAAAAAAGATAGCAGGAGGGGAAGAATGAAGAGGGGGAAATCAGAGGGGGAGACAAACAAACTGAGGCTGTTTCTTGCTTGAAAATCACACATGCAGTCAGAAAGCTTCATAGATAACTGGTCTGAGAGTGAATTGCTGACTGAAGGTCTCTATAGTCTGTTAAGAGTGATCAGTGTTCCTAAAATCCAGAAGCCTCAGGTTCCTAGGTAGAGCAGCTGAACTCATAACAGTGGATAGTTTCCTAGAGCTATAAAGGACAGCACACACTGTCTTCTGATCTACCATCAGCACCACCACCACCAACAAATAGAAGAGCACAGAATAGGAGGTGAGGAAAGGAAAAGGAATACCTTTCAGATTCCCAATTCTGCAGATTTTCTATGCCAAAGGAGCCCTGTTAGTCGGTGTCTTCCAAGGTTCTTAAAAGCCCATAACTTCCCAATATCACCCCAATTCCCCTTCCTCCTAGCTCCTGGCAACCACCATCCAATTATCTGCTTCTATGAATTTGACTATTTTATGTTCCACATAAAAGTGAGGTCATGCAGGATTTGTCTTTCTGAGTCTGACTTATTTCACCTGACATATTGTACAAAGTTCCAGTTATGTAGGATGAACAAGTTTTTGAGACCTAATGTACAGCAAGATGACTATCGATAACAATGCTGTGTTGTGTACTTGATGTTTGCTAGGAGAGTGGCTCTTAAATTAAATCTCGTCACCATACACACAAAGATAAAATAAAATGATAACTATGTAGAAGTGATTATTAATTAGCTTGGTTGTGGTGATCATTTCACAACATGTACATATCAAAACATCAAGTTGCACACTTTAAATACATATAACATTTATATGTCAATTATACTTCAATAAAGCCATTTAAGAAAAGAACTAATAAATTCCCAGGAAATAAGAGGAGAGACATACACTCTATTTAGCTATGTGATATCGCAGTCTAATAGGCAAGAGCAATAATCAGTGCTATCAACTCAGAATTCATAATTCACACTAAAGAATTGGTAGGAAAAGAGACAATAACTGACAGAATGTAATTGAAGTTATCAAATATTTACTGAGCACTTACTGCATGCAAGGCTCAAGATTAGGGGTCTGGCATCTGGGGAGACATGAATACACATGTCTGTTATAAAGATGAGCAGATGTCACCGACATAAGACTCTTGCCCTGTTGAAGAGTTTCTCCAGGGCCCCCTTCATGTCTCTATTCCTTAGGCTATAAATGAAAGGGTTAAGCAATGGAGTGACCACTGTGTACATCACAGAGGCAATTATGTTGTCACTGGAACTGCCAGATGAGGGGAAAAAATAAAGCCCAATAATTATCCCATAATACAAGATACCACAGAGAGGTGGGAGCCACATGTGGATAAGGTTTTGAAGATCCCCCTGGCAGATGGAACCTTCAGAATGGGGCTCCAATGTGGCCATAAGAGATCAAGATGCATATTAGAGGGAGGGCAAAGACTGCCACTCCTGCTGTGAAAGTGACCAGCTCATTAAGTGATGTGTCTGAGCAGGAGAGCTTGAGCGGGACACCAAGGTCACAGAAGAAATGGGGGATGGTGTTGTCAGCACAAAAGCACAGCTGGGCCAAAAGGAGGGTGTGAGACAGGGCACTGGCACAGGAGAGGATCCAGGATACAGCTACTAGCAAGATACACCCCTCTCTCTCATGATGGTGGTGTAGTGGAGAGGGTGACAGATAGCCACATACCGATCATATGCCATGGAGGTGAGAAGGAAATTGTCCAGATCAGTAAAAAATATGAAAAAATACATCTGTATTATACACCCTGCATAGGGGATGGATTGATCTTGAAAGTGCATGTTTATCAGCATCTTGGGGACCATGATGGATGAAAAGGAGACATCTGTGAGGGCCAAGTGGCTGAGGAAGAAGTACATGGGGGTGTGGAGGCGAGAATCCATCCTGATGAGCAGGATGATGAGCAGGTTCCCCAGCACCGTGGTCAGGTACATGCCCAGGAACAGGGTGAAGAACACGCCCTGCTGCTCTGGCCGGATGGGGAGCCCCAGGAGGAGGAACTCAGAAATGCTGCTCTGGTTCTCCTTCCTCATGCTCTTCTTATTAAGGATAGAGCCTCATGTCTGAGTGCCATATGGTGGTATTAGAGAAGCAATGCAATTAGAAATAGATTCACATTCTGGCAATACCACTTCATGTTTGTGAGTTCTGGGTAAGTGACCCAGTTGAGTTTCAATTTTCTTATCTCCAAATTGGAGACATGACGACGAGCCTCAGTCATGAAAAAATTATGTACAATCCCACCTCACTCATTGAATTTATAACAACTGTTTAATTACATGGCTAATGGGTTCTGCTGCTATGCTATTTATTATTCCAAATAAAATTATATTGTAAAGCAGGGTGAATTTAAGAATAGATTTTAGGCATGTAACACTCTGAAAATAAAATGAAGCCAATAAAGAAGGATATAAAATTAAAAAAATAAATTTGTGAATATTAATAAGATAACATTAGTGAAGCACCTCAGCAGATAGTCGGCACAAATTAGTCTTAGTTTCCTGTCCTCTGTTTCATGAGATCCCTTTATTTCTCCCTCTTGACTGCTCACTCCCCTCGACAGGCAGATTTTGAGCAGGGATCAGGTGCCACAAAGCCACTTCATTGCGGGATTATGACCTGATGTAGGCAAAGGTCATATACAGCAATGATGAATTTGGGAATACAGGCAGAGTCCAACCACATCCTGCCTGGTAGAGAATGACACCTCCAATAGGCCACTGTTCTGGACTTCTCCCACTTTCTCTCTATTCTGTCTGGTTTTCCTCATGCTTTATAAATAGGACTACTCCTTCCTAAACTAGTAAACCTATCTAGTCTATAGGATTTGGGATTTTAATAGAAATCCCTTGGATACAACTTGATTGTACCTCTTTTTTTCTGCATAAACCTTTTGTAAAGAACATATGGACTCTCACTCCACCACATCCAGCCTTCTGGTCAATAATACTTCAACCACAGCTTACTGATAACTGATATTTCTTTGACAGCGAGACTGTGTCCTGTAGAGGGCAAAGCATGGGCTTTGAGATCAGACAGAATGGATTAAAAATCACCTTTCCACTATTTGTCAGATCTGTCTTTGGGCAAGGCATTGCACCTCTTGGAGCCTCAGGTTTTCCTCTCTAAAACTGGGATACTAGTTCCTGAATCAAAAAAAATTAAATAAGGTAATGTATGTAAAACACCTCACTCCTAGGAGGCATCCTACATGAGGTGATATTGCTCCTATTAAATATAAAATGCAAAGAAGTCCAGTGAAAAAACTCAGGGTCTTATCTTCAGTGGAACCCAGGAAAATGTAATTGGGGCTAGTATCCAAGATCTATAAAGAACTTGTCACACTCAGTACCCAAAAAACAAATAATCCAGTCAGGAAATGGGCAGAAGACATGAACAGACACTTCTCCAAAGAAGACATACAGATAGCTAACAGACACATGAAAAAATGGTCCACATCACTTGGCATCAGGGAAGTACAAATCAGAACCACAATGAGATACTACCTCACACCAGTTAGAATGGCTAAAATTAACAAGACAGGGAATGACAAATGTTGGTGGGAATGCAAGCTGGTACAGACACTCTGGAAAATGGTTTGGAGGTTTCTCAAGAAGTTAAAAATAGATCTACCCTATGACCCAGCAATTGCACTACTAGGTATTTACCCCAAAGTTACAAATGTAGTTATCCGAAGGGGCACATGCACCCCAATGTTTATAGCAGCAATGTCCACAATATCCAAACTGTGGAAAGAGCTGAGATGTCCATCGACAGATGAATGGATAAAGAAGATGTGACATATGTATGGGGGGGGGAGAGATGTAATGGAATATTACTCAGCCATCAGAAAGGATGAACACTTACCATTTACATCAATGTGGGCAGAACTGGAGGTTATTATGCAGAGCAAAATAAGTCAATCAGAGAAAGACAGTTATCATATGGTTTCACTCATATGTGGAATACAAGAAACAGGGCAGAGGACCGTAGGGGAAGGAATGAAAAACAGAATGGGAAGTCATCAGAGAGGGAGAAAAACCATGAGAGATATCTTAACTATAGGAAACAGAGGATTGCTGGAAGGGAGGTGGGTGGGAGGGATGGGGTGGCTGGGTGATGGGCATTAAGGAAGGCACATGATGTGATGAGCACTGGGTGTTATACACAACTGATAGATTATTGGACACTACATCTGAATCTGATGATGTACTTACTATAGGTTGGCTAATTGAATTTAAGTTAAAAAAAAAAAGAACCTTCAAGATAAAAAAATAACAAGAAAGAAAGATCTTTCCTGGGCCCAAAGTTTGATGCTTTCAATGAAGGTATGAGACTTATACTAGGGATTTCAGGCAGGAAATCATCAAACAGATTCTAAGAAAGAACTGTGATATAAGTGCTATATGTAAAGCAAAAAAAGGAACCAAAACTCTCTAGGTAAAAGTTGTCTTTCAAATATACTTTCAGGTGGAAACAACAATGTTGTCTAAAGGGGAGGGAGTGATCAGAGACTTTGGAGATAAGCATTGGAAAGAGCTGGTTGACACTGCATTCACTAAGAGCAGCTAAGAACTAAGCCACACTAACACTAAGCAACTGAGAACTAGAATTCTGACATCTAGGACTTGAATGATGAGATGAGGCCCCCAGCCTGGATCAGGATATGCCCACTAATTTTATGCAGCCAGCTGGCTCTCTTCCTCATCTCCCCAAGGCTGAGGGTTAAAGGTCTGACAGTCAGTGGCCAGTGGTGAGTGTGGTATCCCTCTGTTTAGGAACTAGTAAGAAGTGACTTCAGGGAGAGCACAGAGAAGTGATGAGCACACACAGGCGCACACACACACACAAACACACACACACCCCTGCTCCTGAGGAAGGATACCCAGTTCTGCTCTGAGCTTTATGCTCAAGTCATCTTGCTCCTGGGAGTATGGATTTGGTTTCTCAGCTTCTCGGCAGGATACCCAGAGATCATATTCAGCCTACAACTTCTGTGGTCCTAACTCTCTCACTGACACAGGGAAAAGTCATGAGCCTGGAGCTTACTCTTCTCAATTCACCAGCTTCAGAAATGGAGATGTGAAGACTCCACTCTCACCAGGAGAGAGCCCAAGGGGACAGGGCACCAACCTCTTGGTTAAAGACATGCATTAAACATGGATTAATTGCTCAGTTCTCTTCTTCCTCCCTCCAGTACAGATGCCCTAGGGCAATGTCCCTAAACTTTGATGTTCAGCAGAATCACCTGGGAGTTTGTTAAAGATGCAGATCCCAGCTCCACCTCCCAAGATGCTCATCCCTGAGATCTGGGGCCAGGTAATTCAGAGGCAGATGGTTCTAAGGGCAGACTTGGAGGAAACATGGTCCTTAGGAAGTATATCAGAGTGTGAACCCAAAAGGAGATGTGGAAAGATCTCTTTACTGGCCCTTGCCTGCCAGATAATCTGTTTCCCCTAGTTAGGTCATAGCTTAGGATGTCGTGGGATCCCACAACTTCCATAATTTAAGTCTTTACACCAGTATTCTTCAAATTGTAGTTCATAGATCTGCAGCATCAACATCATGTGGAAATTTGTCAGAAATTCAAATTTCGGGGTCCCATCCCAGAACTACTGAATCGGAACTCGGTGGTAGAGTCCAGAAACCTGTGTTTAAATCACTTCTCCAGGAATTTTTTTTTTAGTTTGAGTAATTTAAGTTGACAAACGATGTTACATTGGTTCCAAGTATACAACAGTGACTCGACTGTACATTATGCCATGCTCACGACAAGCATAGCTACCATCAGTCACCATACAACATTCTTAAAATAACACTGACTATATTCACTGTGCTGTGCCTTTTATTCCTGTGACAGAAATGCACCCTGAAGTTTGAGAAGCTTTGCTTTTATTCTTCACTTGGGAAGGTGGAATGTCCATGGAGAGAGTCAGTGTTAAACCTGGAGTGGCATTTGTAGGAAAGCAACGATGCTTTCTGAGAGTATGCGCTATAATTTGGTTAATTTACAAAGGAGGCCAGCATGAAGCAGGCTCTCATTTATGACTGTGTATGGGGGCTAAGCAGCAACAACCACACAGTGTTGGCAAAAGGGGGCTGGTGAGTCTTGATTTCCTACAGGCCCTCTGTCTTTAGAGCTGTTGTTGTAACATTTTATATCATGGGCAGAGAGTAATACACTTCCTCTTACTCAAGTGACAAGCAGTTTGGATTCTTTGATTTTTTTTTAAGATTTTTTTAATTTTTTTATTTGAGAGAGAGAGAGAATGAGAGAGAGAGATCATGAGAGGGAAGAGGGTCAGAGGGAGAAGCAGACTCCCTGCTGAGCAGGGAGTCCGATGTGGGACTCGATCCCAGGACTCTAGGATCATGACCTGAGCCGAAGGCAGTCGCTTAACCAACTGAGCCACCCAGGATACTTTGATTTCAAAAGATGTATAAAGATGAAAGGAAAATCTGTTTAAGATACATAAGATTTACCAAAGTAAGGCTTTTAAGTATCTTTGACCCTTACCTTGCACATTTTTTTTCTGGCAAGCATGTAGGCATTCAGCAGAAAGTCCCTGGGGTCTTGGAGATAGAACAATTACCACCATTAGTGTGGTTCTGAGGGAAACAGGAAACAGTGGGAAGAACGTGTGCTCTGCATGGGACACCCAGAGACCACTGCTCCCTGGACAGGCACCCCTCTCCTGGGCCTTAATTCTCTTAAGTGTACAGTGAGGACACTCGGCCTTTAGCTTCCCCCACTGCTTCATCCTCCTACCATCTGGCCTATGGTAATTTCTCTCTTCCTGGGCAGGTCATACAGGTCAAGACATGTTACAGTGGGGTTTGTTTGTTTGTTTATTTATTTAAAATCAATTACTCAGGGTATAGTACACCATTGGTTTTTGATGTGATGTTCAATGGTTCATTGTTTGCATATAGCACCCAGTGCTCATCGTGTCTCGTGCCCTCCTTAATGCCCATTACTGAGTTATCCCATTACAATGGGGTTTAAATGCTGGTGACCTTTGCAGACCTTACCCTGACTATACACATTTTGTTTGATCCATATAGTATTTTAAAACTGGAAAGCTTACATAAAAATCCAATTGGGAGCTTTTATTAAAAATTGGAGGATTTGTTGGGGCACCTGGGTGGTTCAGTCGTTAAGCGTCTGCCTTCGGCTCAGGTCATGATCCCAGGGTCCTGGGATGGAGCCCCTCATCGGGCTCCCTGCTCAGTGGAGAACCTGCTTCTCCCTCTCCCTCTCCCCCTGTTTGTGTTCCCTCTTTCACTGTCTCTCTCTGTCAAATAAGTAAATAAAATCTTAAAAAAAAATGGGAGGATTTGAAAAAAAACAGATACATCAGAGAATGTAGTGAAATGATATAGCTAATTCTTTAGATTCTGGGATGGGTTAAAGCTTGAGATTATGGGCCCCAGATATAAGGGTTTCCAAAAATCTCAAATAAGGGATAACCAAGCTGTAGATCATTGTATTATTCATGCCCCCAAGTTGCAGAAATAAGTAATAAAATTAACAGCATTTGCTGATCAAAAGGTATTTATAAAAGAGAGCATTGTTAATATGGGAATGAAATTCTGGACAACAAATATTTACCAAGCACATCCAACATGTCACTATTTGTCTTAGGGTGGAAACATTAAAGTTTTAAAAAGTATTGAAATGGAAAATCAAATACATGAGGTCAACCAAAATGAGGTTCTGATTTAAATAAATGTCATATCACTGTGAGAAAAATGTTGCCCTACTGAAGAGTTTCCCCAGGGCCTCTTTCATGTCCCTGTTCCTAAGGCTGTAGATAAAAGAGTTCAACATGGGTGTGACCACTGTGTACATAAGAGCCACAATGATGTCCTTGTCAACGAAACTGCTTAATTTGGGGAAAAGGTACTGCCCAAATATTGACCCATAATACAGAGACATTACAGACAGGTGGGAGCCACATGTGGACAGTGCTTTGGAGATCCCCTTGGTGGAAGGAACTTTTAAGATGGTGGCCCCAGTGTAGCCATAAGATACCAGAATACATATGAATGGCAGGGTAATGACTACCACCCCTACTGTGAACATGACCAATTCATTGAGGAGGATGTCTGAGGAGGATGTCTAACAGCTTGAACAGAGCACTAAGGTCACAGAAAAAGTGGGAAATGGTGTTAGCATCACAGAAGGATAACTGGGTGGGAGAAGGGTGTGGGAAAGGGAGCTGGGACAGGACAAGATCCAAGATACAGCCACTAGTAAGGCACATAGCTCTTCCCTCATGATGGTGGTATAATGAAGAAGGTGACATATAGCCACGTAGAGGTCATATGCCATTGATATACTAAGGAAGCTGTCCAGGTCAGTAAAAAATATAAAAAAATACGTTTGTGAAATGCACCCTGCATAGGGGATGGATTTGTACTTAGCATGCATGTCCATCAACATTTTTGGGACAGTGACAGATGAGAAAGAGACATTGGTGAAGGCCAAGTGGCTGAGGAAGAAGTACATGGGGGTGTGGAGGTGAGAGTCCAGCCTGATGAGCAGGATGATGAGCAGGTTCCCCAGCACTGTGGTCAGGTACATGCCCAGGAACAGGGCAAAGAACACGCCCTGCTACTCTGGCCGGATGGGGAGCCCCAAGAAGAGGAACTCGGACACGCTGCTCTGGTTTTCCCTCCTCGTGATACTCGTTCCTCTGCTAGGAATGAAGAATGGTTGAAAATATTAAGGACTCTGAAATAAGCATTTTTAGCAGTCATATGTAAATATGTATGTTTTATTTTAGAAAGTGGGAAACAACCTATTTCTCATATGTTTGTTTATATGTTGGCACATAAAGGAATTAGGAAAATTGTTGATGAAGGACTGTTAACGAGAGCCAGCTTTTCTTGGATTAGTGACAAACCAGCATTCTTCCATCTGTGACACTGAGGATCAGACCATGGAATATGATGTCTCAGCCATGCTATTGCCCCAAGAATGCTCTGTGCTGAGTATTTCAAGTCATCAACCACAGCACAGCAAACTTTAGAAGATTTGACTTCAACAATTTGAATTCAATTGTTAAATTTCAGATGGGAGGTGGATTTTTCAAATAAAAGGATACAAATAGTATTGGCTAAAGAACACTCATTGATATACATACATTTTTATTTTAATTTAGTAGATGGTTCTTTCAGTTCAGTAGAGGGTTCTTACAAAACCCTAATTATGTTATCCATTCTCCCTACTGCAGCTGAAGAGAGATATTTTTTTCTTAAAAACCTATATTTCTTTTTATTTTTTAAAAGATTTTTATTTATTTATTGAGAGAGAGAGAGAGAATGGTAGAGAGAGAGCATGAGAGGGAGGAAGGTCAGAGGGAGAAGCAGACTCCCTGCTGAGCAGGGAGCCCAAAGCGGGACTCAATCCTGGGACCCCAGGATCATGACCTGAGCCGAAGGTAGCTGCTTAACCAACTGAGCCACCCAGGCACCCCTATATTTCTTTTTAAAAATCTAAATAACTCTCCCTGTTTGAAAACCCTCAAAGGATTCCCATTGATTTTAAGATGGAGTGTTACAACCTTAGTATGTCTTAAAGACCCTGAAAAATCTGTGTCTCTCCTGCATTTCCAAACTCTTCTCCCTTACCTCCACCTCTCTCACTCTTGCTGACTTCTCTGTTCCAACTTCCTTAGAAAGACACATTTTCATTTGACATCACTTAGACTCCTCCCCCTTGGTGGCTGTGGGTTTCCTGGGATCTCCTATCATGTTGAGAAAGCAAAGATCAGGCTGACTCCCAGCAAGTATTTCATGCAAATTTATTTATAGTTTATTTTCTACTGACAACATATAGAAGGTTGTGATGATGCAACAACATTTTAAATTACATGCCAAGTATATCTTTTTGAATATGCTTCCTTTCCTCCCTATGCAACATAATAACATCCCATAATGAAAAATTAGGACTATTATCAAAAGATGCCAAAAGAAGTGAGTTTTTAGCTTGTGTCCCAAGTTTTCATCTCCCTTTTGGTTGTTCCTGTCATCTTTCAACACCTGCTAGTCTGTTGTGGTAAGCAGAAATAATAACCCTCAAGGACATCCCCATCCTAATGCCCAGAACCTAGGGATATGGTATGGTACATGACAAGGGAGAGTTAAAGTACACATAGAATTAAGGTTTTTAATCAGCTGACTTTAGCATGAGATTATCCTGGATTATCTGGGAGGGCCCAATATAATCACAAGTATCCTTAAATGTAGAAGAGGGAAGCAGAAGAATCAGTCAGGAAGAGATTTTAAAATGTTATGCTGCTGGTGTAGGAAGTGGGGAAAGGGCCATGTGTCAAGGAATGCAGGTGGCCTCTAAAAACTGGACACAAACAGACAAACAGGACATGGCAAGGAAACAAATTCTCCCTTGGAGCTCTCACCAAGGTGTCCCAACATTTCAGATTTCTGACCTCCAGAACTATAGGATAATAAATGCGTGGGTTTTTGAAGCCACTACCTTTGTGGTAATTTGTTAGAGCAGTAATAGTAAACTAATACACCAATATTGGAAAGATCTCAGGAATATCTAAATACTCTGGTTATCTGGGCACCAGTATGCAATAAAACTCACGTGTCCTTCCCAACTTCCATGTGGTATTCAACAAAATGAAGCAATTGCTTCGCAAAGCTAATTCCTACCTAAATGTAGGGACAGGAGGTTACTGTCTCATTAGAGGCATTTGCCACTAGTCACAAAGTTGACTATAAAACACCCTCTCCCACTCTAGGAAACAAACTGAGGGTTGATGGAGGGGAAGTGGGGGGATGGGGTAACTGGGTGATGGGCATTAAGGAAGGCACTTGATGTAGTGAGCACTGGGTGTTATATGCAACTAATGAATCACTAAATCCTACCCCTGAAATTAATAATACAGTATATATTAACTACACTGAATTTAAATAAAGAATTTTTTAAAAAATTAAAAAAATAAAACACCCTTTCCCACATTCAGCAACTGGACTATGTCACGGCTAAAGCAAGTGGAATTTCCTCTGAAGACCGCTTGCCTGTATCTCTTTATCTCTTGTTTCACTTTTATCTTTTTTATTTTCTTTTTCTTCCTGTCTGTCCCTTCACTTTGTCATTTTCTCCCTCCTTTTCTCCCACTTCCCATTCTCTCTCTGTTCTTGTCACTCCATGTCTCTACTCCTTCTCCGTGCCTCCCTGCCCTCTCTCATTTTAATTCTCTCTTCTCCTCCATGTCAGAATCAGCTTTCTCATTCTTCCTCTTCCATCCCCATATATAAACCCATATGTGCTGAGGAAAATACCCATTCCATCTCAATACTGACGTTACCTGCATTTATGATCCAATGTTTGGTCGGTAAATGTGTCCTGAGATTCTTTTTAGGGGATCTAAATATCAGCTTCCAAGGTCCTAGATATTTCTTGGGCACCAACAAGAAAAGTTCCGCATTCAGACTCTCACTCCTATGTACCAGCCCCAAATCTATGAATTGAGGAGTATAACTAGCCAAGGAGAGAACCCTAGGGGGTAGGAAGCAGATGTTATAATTTCCAGTTCAAAACACCCAGCAGACTTAGATTACTGGCCTGATTTTCCCCTTGATTCCCCTAGGAAAGATATGCTGTGGCAGGTATATTAGTGCTGGGAAACTTGGAGAATGAGCCCACAGGGAAAGGCTCTCAAGGCATCTTCAGTCTCCCTTCTGTTCTAGGCTCTACTTTAATCACATTTCGACATAAAGTAAACTCCAGAGAGGTTAAAAAAAGAGAGAAATTACTGGATCCAATCAGATCCAAACAGAAAGCCAAATGACTGGATGGCCTCTGAGAATTTGGGTAGAACTATCTCCTACACAAAAGGTTCTTGTTGGAGTCTATCCACCAGGTAACCGAAAGAAAATGGCTTTCTTCTCTTTGGTGATTATTATAAAATGCAAAGTGGGAAGAGACAGGACCTTTTTTTTTTTTAATTTTTTTATTGTTATGTTAATCACCATATATTACATCATTTGTTTTGGTGTACTGTTCCATGATTCATTGTTTGTTCATAACACCCAGTGCTCCATGCAGAATGTGCCCTCCTTAATACCCATCACCAGGCTAACCCATCCCCCTACGCTCCTCCCCTCTAGAACCCTCAGTTTGTTTTTCAGAGTCCATCATCTCTCATGGTTCGTCTCCCCCTCTGACTTACTCCCCTTCATTCTTCCTCTACTGCTATCTTCTTCTTTTTCATTTTTCTTAAAATATGTTGTGTTATTTGTTTCAGAAGTACAGATCTGTGATTCAACAGTCAGGACCTTTTTGGGGCAAGGTTTTAGTACTTTCTTGACAAACTTAGGTTTGGTTACATCAAATAAAAATGGTTTTCAAGGAAGAAAGAAAAGAAGGGAGGGAGGGAGGGAGGAAAAAATAACCACAAAGAAAACAAACTTGCAAATCGGAAAAAATGTTGATACACAATCCAGAAAAATGGACTCAAAGTTTAAAAGCTTCTGAATTGTTGGAGGGGGCGGAGCAAGATGGCGGAGGTGTAGGAGACCTAGATTTCGTCTGGTCTCAGGAATTCAGCTGAATAGGGATCAAACCATTCTGAACACCTACAAACTCAACAGGAGATCGAAGAGGAGAGTAGCAACAACTCTCTGAACAGAGAAGCGACCACTTACTGGAAGGTAGGACGTGCGGAGAAGTGAATCCCAGGCGATATTCGGGAGGATAGACGGCGGGGGAGGGGGCCTCCGTCGGCCACGTCTGGCAAGTGAGAGACACGGAGCACAAAATCGGACCTTTTAGAAGCCAGCTCCGCTGAGGGACGTCGCTCCAGTGGCTAAGCGGGGGGTGGAACCCTCGTGGGACAGTGTGGTCTCAGGACCCTTGGGGTCACAGAAAGACCGGGGGTGCCTGAGTGCAGCAGAGCTCCCAGGTATCGGAGCAGGGAAGCCGGCTGCAGAGACAGAGCCGAGCCGCGGGCTCTCAGCTCGGGGTTGCCATAAACTGTGATCCGCGGCCCACTCGGGCCACTGCTCCTCCAGCAGGGACCCAACAAGCGGCAGAGCCGGGGAGACTCCCCTTCCTCCCCGGGGAGGAGCGGCGTGGGAGCACACCGCAGGGATCTGCTGGGTTTGGAGACTCCACACGGGGTCGGGTGCCAGAGATACAAACGCTCGGTCACAGGCCGGGTGAGCGCGGAGTGCGGCCGGAGACCAGGGAGACGGGAGTGACTGCTTTTCGCTGGGGGCGCACTGAGGAGCAGGGTCCTGAGTTCTCAGCTCCTGCAGGTAGAGATTGGGAGGCCACCATTTTCGCCCTTGTCCTCCAAACCTGTACCAAGAGCATACAGGGAACAAAAGCTCCTGAGACCAAACCCGAGCAGCTTGCTTAGCCCAGACTGACAAGGGCGGGGCAATTCAGCCTCCGCCAAAGACATTTGGAAACCATGGCAACAGGCCCCTCCCCCAGAAGATCAGCACGAACAGCCAGCAAGCCAAGACCAAGTTTACCGATCAAGGAGAACGGGAGAACTCCAGTGGTAGGGGAATACTGCACATAGAATTCATGGCTTTTTTTTTTACCATGATGCATTAGTTCATCAAAGTTAATTTTTTAACTGTTTTTTTTTAATTTTTCTTTTTCCCTTTTTCAACCAACATCTTATCAATCCCTTTTTAAAAAAAATATTTTTTATTTTTCATTTTTAGAGTCATATTTTATCCCTTCATAGTAGTTACCCTTATTTTTGGCATATACATATATAAGTTGCTCTCGCTTTAAAATTTGGAGATACAGTTTCTTCTAACAGATCAAAATATACCCTAAATCACTAGTGTATGGCTTTGTTCTACTCTCCTCCGTGATGACATTCTCTCCCTTTTTTCTTTTTTTTTTTAAATCTTCTTTCTTTTTTCAAACAACTTATCAATTCCTTTTATAAAATCTTTTATAATTTTCATCTTTACAGTCATCTTCTATCCCTTCATTGTATCAACTCTTATTTTGTGAAAGACATATATATGTCTTTCTTCCTTTAAAATTTTAGGAGGCACGTTTTTCTAACAGACCAAAATACGCCCAAAATCTAGTGCGTGGCACTGATCTATGCACTAGCCTGATCATATTTGATCATATTCTGCTTTTTTTGTATTGTTCTGTTTTTGTTTTTATCTTTTTTTTCTCTTTCTTTTTTCTTTCTTTCCCTTTCTTTTCCCCTGGTTTCAGGTCTTTCTGATTTGTATACAGTATATTTGCTGGGGACGTTGTTAACCTGTTAGCATTTTGTTCTCTCATTCATCTATTCTCCTCTGGACAAAATGACAAGACAAAAAAAATCACCTCAGCAAAAAGAACAAGAGGTAGTACCGTCAGCCAGGGACCTACTCAATGCGGACATTAGTACGATGTCGGACCTAGATTCAGAATCATGACTTTAAAGATACTAGCTGGGCTTAAAAAAAGCGTGGAAGTTATTAGAGAAACCCTTTCTGGAGAAATAAAAGAACTAAAATCTAACCAAGTCGAAATCAAAAAGGCTATTGATGAGGTGCAATCAAAAATGGGGGCACTAACTGCTAGGATATGTGAGGCAAAAGAGAGAATCAGCGATATAGAAGACCAAATGATGGAAAATAAAGAGGCTGAGAAAAAGAGAGAGAAACAACTACAGGATCACGAGGGCAGAATTCGAGAGATAAGCGATACGATAAGACGAAACAACATTAGAATAATTGGGATCCCAGAAGAAGAAGAAAGAGAGAGAAGGGCAGAAGGTATATTGGAGCAAATAATAGCAGAGAACTTCCCTAATGTGAGGAAGGAAACAGGCATCAAAATCCAGGAGGCACAGAGAACCCCTCTCAAAATCAATAAAAATAGGTCAACACCCCGACATCTAACAGTAAAACTTACAAGTCTCAGAGACAAAGAGAAAATCCTGAAAGCAGCTCGGGAGAAGAGATATGTAACCTACAATGGTAGAAATATTAGATTGGCAACAGACCTATCCACAGAGACCTGGCAGGCCAGAAAGGACTGGCAAGATATCTTCAGAGCACTAAAGGAGAAAAATATGCAGCCAAGAATACTATATCCAGCTAGGCTGTCATTGAAAATAGAAGGAGAGATAAAAAGCTTCCAGGACAAACAAAAACTAAAGGAATTTGCAAACACGAAACCAGCCCTCCAAGAAATATTGAAAGGGATCCTCTAAGCAAAGAGAGAGCCTAAAAGCAGCATAGATCAGAAAGGAACACAGACAACATACAGTAACAGTCACCTTACAGGCAATACAATGGCACTAAATTCATTCCTTTCAATAGTGACCCTGAATGTAAATGGGCTCAATGCCCCAATCAAAAGACACAGGCTATCAGATTGGATTAAAAAACAAGACCCATCGATATGCTATCTGCAAGAGACTCATTTTAGACCCAAAGACACACCCAGATTGAAAGTGAGGGGGTGGAAAACCATTTACCATGCTAATGGACACCAAAAGAAAGCTGGGGTGGCAATTCTTATATCAGACAAATTAGATTTTAAAACAAAGACTGTAATAAGAGATGAGGAAGTACACTATATCCTACTTAAAAGGGTCTATCCAACAAGAAGATCTAACAATTGTAAATTGCCCTGAACATGGGAGCAGCCAATTATATAAGGCAATTAATAAGAAAAGCGAAGAAACACATTGACAACAATACAATAATAGTGGGGGACTTTAACACCCCCCTGACTGAAATGGACAGATCATCTAAGCAAAAGATCAACAAGGAAATAAAGACTTTAAATGACACACTGGACCAAATGGCCTTCACAGACATATTCAGAACATTCCATCCCAAAGCAACGGAATACACATTCTTCTCTAGTGCCCATGGAACATTCTCCAGAATTGATCACATCCTACGTCACAAATCAGGTCTCAACCAGTACCAAAAGATTGAGATTATTCCCTGCATATTTTCAGACCACAATGCTTTGAAACTAGAACTCAATCACAAGAGGAAAGTCCTCAACCAGTACCAAAAGATTGAGATTATTCCCTGCATATTTTCAGACCACAATGCTTTGAAACTAGAACTCAATCACAAGAGGAAAGTCGGAAAGAACTCAAATACATGGAGGCTAAAGAGCATCCTACTAAAGAATGAATGGGTCAACCAGGAAATTAAAGAAGAATTTTAAAAATTCATGGAAACCAATGAAAATGAAAACACAACTGTTCAAAATCTTTGGCATACAGCAAAGGCAGTCCTGAGAGGAAACTATATAGTAATACAAGCCTTTCTCAAGAAACAAGAAACGTCTCAAATACATAACCTAACCCTACACCTAAAGGAGCTGGAGAAAGAACAGCAAATAAAGCCTAAACCCAGCAGGAGAAGAGAAATCATAAAGATCAGAGCAGAAATCAATGAACTAGAAACCAAAAGAACAGTAGAACAGATCAACGAAGCTAGGAGCTGGTTTTTGAAAGAATTAACAAGATTGATAAACCCCTGGCCAGACTGATCAAAGAGAAAAGAGAAATGACCCAAATCCACAAAATCATGAATGAAAGAGGAGAGATCACAACCAACGCCAAAGAAATACAAACAATTCTAAGAACATATTATGAGCAACTTTATGCCAGCAAATTAGATAACCTGGAAAAAAGGGGTGCATTCCTAGAGATGTATCAACTACCAAAATTGAACCGGGAAGAAATAGAAAACCTGAACAGACCTATAACCACTAAGGAAATTGAAGCAGTCATCAAAAATCTCCCAACAAACAAAAGCCCAGAGTCAGATGGCTTCCCAGGGGAATTCTATCAGACATTTAAAGAAGAATTAATACCTATTCTCCTGAAACTGTTCCAAAAAATAGAAACGGAAGGAAAATTTCCAAACTCATTTTATGAGGCCAGCATTACCTTGATCCCAATACCAAAGACCCCATCAAAAACGAGAATTACAGACCAATATCCTTGATGAACATGGATGTAAAAATTCTCACCAAAATACTAGCCAATAGGATCCAACAGTACATTAAAAGGATTATTCACCATGACCAAGTGGGATTTATCCCTGGGTTGCAAGGATGATTCAACATCCACAAATCAATCAACGTGATACAATACATTAACAAAAGAAAGAACAAGAATCATATGATCCTCTCAATAGATGCAGAAAAAGCATTTGACAAAGTACAGCATCCTTTCTTGATCAAAATTCTTCAGAGTAGAGGGATAGAGGGTACCTACCTCATATCATAAAGCCATCTGTGAAAAACCTACAGCGAATATCATTCTCAATGGGGAAAAGCTGAGAACTTTTCCCCTAAGGTCAGGAACGCAGCAGGGATATCCACTCTCACCACTGCTATTCAACATAGTATTAGAAGTCCTAGCCACAGCAATCAGACAACAAAAAGAAATCAAAGGCATCCAAATTGGCAAAGAGGAAGTCAAACTCTCACTCTCTGCAGATGATATGATACTGTATGTGGAAAACCCAAAAGACTCCACCCCAAAACTGCTAGAACTCATACAAGAATTCAGTAAAGTAGCAGGCTATAAAATCAATGCACAGAAATCAGTGGCATTCCTATTCACCAACAACAAGACAGAAGAGAGACAAATCAAGGAGTCGATCCCATTTACAATTGCGCCCAAAACCATAAGATACCTAGGAATAAATTTAACCAAAGAGGCAAAGGATCTGTACTCAGACAACTATAAAATACTCATAAAAGAAATTGAAGAAGACACAAAGAAATGGAAAAATGTTCCATGCTCATGGATTGGGAGAACCAACATTGTGAAGATGTCAATGCTACCCAGAGCAATCTACACATTCAATGCAATCCCCATCAAAATACCATCCACTTTTTTCAAAGAAATGGAACAAATCATCCTAAAATTTGTATGGAACCAGAAGAGACCCCGAATAGCCAGAGGAATCTTGAAAAGGAAAAGCAAAGCTGGCGGCATCACAATTCCGGACTTCCAGCTCTATTACAAAGCTGTCATCATCAAGACAGTATGGTACTGGCACAAAAACAGACACATCGATCAATGGAACAGAATCGAGAGCCCAGAAATGGACCCTCAACTCTATGGTCAACTCATCTTTGACAAAGCAGGAAAGAATGTCCAATGGCAAAAAGACAGTCTTTTCAACAAATGGTGTTGGGAAAATGGGACAGCCACATGGAGAAGAATGAAACTGGACCATTTCCTTACACCACACACAAAAATAGACTCCAAATGGTTGAAAGACCTAAACGTGAGACAGGAGTCCATCAAAATCCTAAAGGAGAACACAGGCAGCAACCTCTTCGACCTCAGCTGCAGCAACTTCTTCCTAGAAACATCGCCAAAGGCAAGGGAAGGAAGGGCAAAAAGGAACTATTGGGATTTCATCAAGATAAAAAGCTTTTGCACAGCAAAAGAAACAGTCCACAAAACCAAAAGACAACCGACAGAATGGGAGAAAATATTTGCAAATGACATATCAGATAAAGGGCTAGTATCCAAAATCTATAAAGAACTTATCCAACTCAACACCCAAAGAACAAATGATCCAATCAAGAAATGGGCAGAAGACATGAGCAGACATTTTTCCAAAGAAGACATCCAAATGGCCAACAGACACATAAAAAAGTGCTCAACATCACTCGGCATCAGGGAAATCCAAATCAAAACCTCAATGAGATACCACCTCACACCAGTCAGAATGGCTAAAATTAACAAGTCAGGGAACGACAGATGTTGGTGGGGATGTGGAGAAAGGGGAACCCTCCTACACTGTTGGTGGGAATGCAAGCTGGTGCAACCCCTCTGGAAAACAGTATGGAGGTTCCTCAAACAGTTGAAAATAAAGCTACCATACGACCCAGTAATTGCACTACTGGGTATTTACCCCAAAGATACAAATGTAGGGATCCGAAGGGTAACGTGCACCCCAATGTTTATAGCAGCAATGTCGACAATAGCCAAACTGTGGAAAGAGCCAAGATGTCCATCGACAGATGAATGGTTAAAGAAGAAAAGGTATATATACACAATGGAATATTATGCAGCCATCAAAAGGAATGAGATCTTGCCATTTGCAACGTCGTGGATGGTATTGGAGGATGTTATGCTGAGTGAAATAAGTCAATCAGAGAAAGACATGTATCATACGACCTCACTGATATGAGGAATTCTTAATCTCAGGAAACAAACAGGGTTGCTGGAGTGGTTGTGGGTGGGAGGGATGGGGTCGCTGGGTGATAGACATTGGGTAGGGTATGTGCTATGGTGAGTGCTGTGTATTTTGCAAGACCGTTGAATCACAGATGTGTACTTCTGAAACAAATAATGCAACATATGTTAAGAAAAAAGAAAAAGAAGATAGCAGGAGGGGAAGAATGAAGGGGAGTAAGTCAGAGAGGGAGACGAACCATCAGAGATGATGGACTCTGAAAAACAAACTGAGGGTTTTAGAGGGGAGGAGGGTAGGGGGATGGGTTAGCCTGGTGATGGGTATTAAAGAGGGCACATTCTGCGTGGAGCACTGGGTGTTATGCACAAACAATGAATCATGGAACACTACATCAAAAACTAGTGATGTAATATATGGTGATTAACATAACAATAAAAAATTTTTTAAAAAGCTTCTGAATTGTTGAGCACTACATCAAAAACTAATGACATACTATATGTTGGCTAACTGAACATAATTTAAGAATTAAAAAAAATAATAAAACTTCAGGTTCTTTGAAACTGCCCTTTGAAGAAAATGATCATTTACTGTGGCATTAGTCATTCTTTGGAATGAGATAGATATGACAAAAAGAGGAGTATTTATACCTTGAGTTAATAATCTTTGAGGGTTTATTTTGGCCTTTTTAAAATTAACATATAATGTATTATTTTTTCAGGGTACACGTTTGTGATTCATCAGTCTCACACAACACACAGCATTCACCACAACACATACCCTCCCCAGTGTTCATCACCCAGCCACCCTACCCTTCCACCCCTCTCCCCTCTACTATTTTGGCCTTTTTGATATCTGGGTTTAGGAGGTGGTAGATAAAAGCAAAGCTTATAGCTGGGCAAGCTTTTTTTCTAGCTCTGATGACCCTGTATTACTGCCACAACTTCATGTACCCCAGAACAAAGGGACTCAGGAGACTGTTAACTCAGTATTGTTGACAACCAACAGCATTCTAGGTAAAAGCCAGAGAAAAAATGACCAGAATACTGTTGAGTAGCAGCTTAGCAAACTCAAAGTGTGCCATAAGCTAGCTTGGCTAGGCACTGGACTCATCGGGAGGGACAGAGCGGACACCTGGTCCACTGGGGAGGGAGAATCTATGGTGAGGCAAGTCAGTAGATTGAACAGACAGCAATACTTGAACACAGGATGTAGGGAGCTCAGATACTGGTACAGGAAGCTATATAGCAATGGGTACCAACAGGAGTAGACTGCAAGGCACAGACAAAGCTATGTGAGGTGGATTTGGACAGATTGAAATACAGGGAGTCAAAATGGAGACCCCCTTAGATGGAAGTCTGATATGCTACAGACAGAAGAGAGACCTGTGGCAGGTAGCATGGCATAGAAGGCAACAAAGGAGCTTACACTTGGGTGGATGAAAGACAAAATTCTAGCTGGAAAGCAAGGGACAAGTTATTGCACATTTCACAGCACCTTGTAGGCCTCTTTAGATTTTGGAGACAGAACATACCACACCTGGAAAACTGCTTTAATTGATTTTTCAAATGACTTGATAGACTGACAGCTTCAAATGGGATCTAGAGCAATAAAGGGCTCTGCAGCTGATTCAGGCTATGGTGCAAGGGAGCCTACTAATTGGATCATCTGTGTTGGCAGAACCCATGGTGCTTGCTGGAGGTATCCACGGTAGTTAATGGCACCACATGGAGCCCTTGGCGAACTCCACTAGAAGAGTTACAGTGCGGTGTTTCTGGAGCCAGGGGTTGCTGGCAAGCTCTTGGGCTTTAGTAGAGATGGAGTGCCTAACCATGGGCCATCATGTGACTGGAGCTGAGTACTGCCAGGCACAAAAAGTCATAAGGTCAGGTAGATACAACAGCAAATTTTGCTTTAGGAAACAAGAGTAAATTTCAGAAACAGGTGGCCTGGATCCTCACATCATCTATGTTGTGTTGATGTCTCTCCCTCTGTTCGTACCTATGGCCACCATCTTGAAACATCTGTAACAAGACAGGAGTGGATCTGAACAGTGTAGGAGGTGAATGTACTGTCCCCACTCATAACCATTTATCATCCCATCTTAGTGCACTCTGGCTAGAACTTCAACTATCAGTATTTTTATTTCTTTGAGGTCTTTCTCTGGCCCCAGGAACCCGGGCTGTCTATAAATGGAGCAGGCTGGAAGTGCCAGAAAATCAACACTCTCTGTTCTCCACAACCACATCCCAGATGCCCCAGCTAAATACAGACAGGAGTTGGTGCACAAATAGCCTAGCTCATTCTCCTCTAGGGTGGAAAAATCTGAGGTGTATTGGAGTCTAGTGTTTTTGCAATGGAATTAGCTTCATTTGCCCAGGTGATAATTTTATTAAGAGATGTCCTTTGTTTATAGCCTAGTTCTGCTGTCTTACTTTCTCACCCTCCTATTTCTGTCTCCTTTGATCCCCAATAAACTATTTGTCCTTAATTCTTGTTTCAGAGTTGGCTTCCAGAGGAATCCAAGTGAAACAATCTTTTATAATGTAATAGTGATTTTCTATTATAGACTGTTAGAAAACCACATTCTTATCTTCACTATGATTCAGTAAGCATTTTTAAAGTGGATCTAAAGGGCTGGTATCTAAGATCTATAAAGAACTTCTCAAACTCAACACCCAAAAAACAAATAATCAAGTCAAAAAAATGGGCAGAAGATATGAAAAGACACTTCTCTGAAGAAGACATACAAATGGCTAACGGACACATGAAAAAATGTTCATCATCATTAGCCATCAGGGAAATTCAAATCAAAACCACCTTACACCAGTTAGAATGGCAAAAATGGACAGAGAAAGAAACAACAAATGTTGGAGAGGTTGTGGAGAAAGGAGAACCCTCTTACACTGTTGGTGAGAATGCAAGTTGGTAGAGCCACTTTGGAAAACAGTGTGGAGGTGCCTCAAAAATTTAAAAATAGAGCTACCCTATGACCCAGCAATTTCACTACTGGGTATTTACCCCAAAGACACAGATGTAGTGAAAAGAAGGGCCATATGCACCCCACTGTTCATAGCAGCAATGTCCACAATAGCCAAACTGTGGGAAGAGCTGAGATGCCCTTCAACAGATGAATGGATAAAGAAGATGTGGTCCATATATACAGTGGAATATTACTCAGCCATCAGAAAGGATGAATACCCAACTTTTACATCAACATGGATGGGACTGGAGGAGATTATGCTAAGTGAAATAAGTCAAGCAGAGAAAGTCAATTATCATATGGTTTCACTTATTTGTGGAACGTAAGGAATAGCATGGAGGATACTAGGAGAAGGAAGGGGAAAGTGAGGGGGGAGAATCGGAGGGAGAGATGAACCATGAGAGACTATGGACTCTGAGAAACAAACAGGGTTTTAGAGGGAAGGGGGGAGGGGGGATTGGTTAGCCTGGTGATGGGTATTAAGAAGGGCATGTACTGCATGGAGCACTGGGTGTTATATGAAAACAATGGATCATGGAACACCACATCAAACTAAAAGAAAGAAAGAAAGAGAGAGAGAGAGGGAGGGAGGGAGGAAGGAAGGAAGGAGAAAGGAAGAAAGGAAGGAAGAAAGGAAGGAAGAGAAAGGAGAGAAGAAAGAAAGAAGGAAAGAAAGAAAGAAAGAAAGAAAGAAAAAAGAAAAGAAAGAAAAAAGAAAGAAAGAAAGAAAGAAAAAAGAAAGAAAGAAAAAAGAAGAAAGAAGAGAAAAAAGAAAGAAAGAGAAGAAAGAAAGAAAGAAAGAGAGAAAGAAAGAGAAGAGAAGAAAGAAGAAAGAAAGAAAGAAAGAAAGAAAAAAAAAAGAAAGAAAAAAAGAAAGAAAGAGAAAAAAGAAAGAAAGAAAAAAGAAAGAGAAAGAAGAAAGAAAGAAAGAAAGAAAGAAAGGAAGAAGAAAGAAGAAGAAGAAAGGAAGAAGAGGAAGGAAGGAAGAAAGAAGAAAGAAAAAGAAAAAGAAAGAAGGGAGGGAGGGTGGGAGGGAGGGAGGGAGGGAGGGAGGAAGGAAGAAAGAAAGAAAGAAAGTGGATCTCTATGTGCCCAGTCCTAAGGAATAAAAATTCAGGGATAAATTCAACAAAGATCGTGCTTTCTTCTCTCTCTGCACATGTATTTAGAAAGGCAGAGGCCCCATTAAGGAATGGGATATAAACTATTTGCTAGTGGCAATAAGCATTTCCTTGTTGGCTGCAGGTTAGTTTTAGGAGAGGGACTATTCCCTGAGGCTGCAGGAACTTGTCCTTAGAGGGTTTTATGCCTTGATTTTCAGAGCCTGTGTAATGAATGGGGTTGGGGAAAAGAGCAATCTGACACAGCAATGATGCCTATTAGGGGCAACTGCCTTTCTCTTCTCAAAGTTTGTCAACCCTTATACCTTTCTTCCTGGACCATGAAATTCAGCAACGGTTCACAATAAATGCCTCTATTCCCTATAAAATGTAGCTTCTGTTAACATTTCAGAGCACATCCTTCCAGGTTTTAAAAATATGATAATCTGGGGCACCTGGGTGGCTCAGTCAGTTAAGCATCTGACTCTTGATTTTGGCTCAGGTCATGATCTCAGGGTCATGAAATCAAGCACCACAAATGGCTCCATGCTCGTCATGGAGCCTGCTTAAGATTCTTTCTCTCCCTCTCCCTCTGCCCCTCTGCTTGCACATGCGTGCTCTCTCTCTCTCTCAAAAAAAAAGAATAAAAATATGACAATCTGCATTTTCATATAGAGTTATAAGCATGCTTATATACAATTTTCTATTATGTTCTTTCAAAGTTATATCCTAAGTTTTTCATAAATATCATTGGTATGACTATGTAATATTACTTCCAATGAGTGTGTACCATAGTTGCCTTACCCTTTCCTTATAGATTGAAACTAGGCTGTAACTCCTTATCTTTTTATATTATACTGTAATTAGATATCTTTCTAATCTAATTCTAAAGAAAGCTTTTTCAAAGTACTTGAAAAAGTATTGGGCAAAGAGTAGAAACTGTTATATGTCAAAGCCTACACCACCGACTACCAAACTCCAGTGACTCCTGTTTTGTGACAGATTTTGGCCCTGGATCGGTTTATTTCACCTCTACAAATTAACTATCAATGGGTGCCTTCAGCATTTGCATGAATGAACCCTCAACAACCTGGCTCGTATATTCTTTGATCTCATTTTCAATGACCTTGCCTCTTATTGTACTTTAGCCATCTCTTTCCATGGCCATATTAGGAAGACTTGGAATTACTTTACCCATAAAATATTAAATTTGAATATTCAATCCTTTGCTTTCTTTCCCCTCCACCCATTACGCAAAATCATTGGCCTCATAAATTATCCAGTCTCTGATCCTGTTCTTTTTCCCCAGATTTCTTTTTTCTTCATTCTGTTACCTCTCCAGGATTGATCTCGTGTTTTATCACTCTCTTACCAATTTGCCCAAGGCTTCACCTCAGTGGCCTTCCAAACTACATATCTAGCAAAGCTTCACTGTTGGACCAGTCCAACTAGCCACCTTCTGGACTTCACATTTTCATTTATTCTACAGTCCACTGTAATCTAGATTCTGCGCCCTGCACTCACTGACATATTACATCACCAAAATCCTTCTTGTTCCTCAATTCAATGGGTGGTTTTCAACACTTACCCTTCTCTTCCCTTAGCTTCAGTGATCCCACATTTTTTCCTTTTATGTCTCTGTTGTTTGATGTCTTTTGGGGACACTCTTTCTTTGTCATTTCCTTGACCGTCAGTGTTCCTTATGGCCTGTATTCAGCCCTGTTCTCTTCCCTTCCCTCGCTTTTCTTTTCCCTCTCTCCCTTCTCCCCCACTCCTTCTTGCCTCTCTAATCTTGAACTTTTTTCTCAGCTTTTCTTATTCATCTCATTTCTTTTTAGGCAACCTCATCCTCTTTTATACTGATGGTCCATGAATTTCTCTCTCCAAAATATATCCACCTGCCCCCTGACTTTCTTATGGATGACCCATAGTACTTCACACTAAGTTGTTAAAAACTTCTCAGGTCTGGGGCACCTGGGTGGCTCAGTCAGTTAAGTGTCTGCCTTCAGCTCAGGTCATTAAAACAGGGTCCTGGGATCAAGTCCCACATTGGGCTCTCTGCTCAGTGGGGAGTCTGCTTCTTCAGCTTCTTCTGCCCCTTCCCCAGCTTGTGCTCTCACTCACTTGCTCTCAAATAAATAAATAAATAAAATCTTAAAAAAAAAACCTTTCCAAGTCTGTTTTTATTTCTGTGTCTCCTATCTCAGTAAATAGCTCAGCCATACAAACTGCTGTCCAAGCCACACATTTAGAGAGATTTTAAATGCCTTCATTTTCTATAGTCTACCAAAATAAATTCATATCAAAATGACCACATCCTTTAGATTCTGACTCTGAAGGAGACTTGAATCCATATAGTTCTCTCCAACTCCATTGTCTCTTAGACAGACTTTATAACCTCCTACCTAACCAGCTGTGGCCACTTCCTAACAAGTCTCTTTGCTTCTCGCCTGGCATCCCATCACTCCATCCCTGCCCTTCCAACATCCCCTCCAGCTGCTGCTAACAAATGCTCATGATCCATTCTTCACCTATTGTGATAGTTTTTAATATGACACTGTCAATCTTCTGATCAAATCCTTCTATGGCTCTCCCTTTGCTTTGGATAAAGTATAGATTGTTCATCATGTCTTCCAAGGTTCTGCATGATTCATTCCTGCTAATTTCTTTGGCCTCATCTGAACCTCTTCCCCTGTTGAAGCATACATTTCAGCCAATCTGATTTTCCTGATAATAGTTTCCCAAATTTGTCATCCTTCCTTTTCTCCAGGTCTTCTCTATTCCTCTGTTTTTTTTTTTTTTCTCCCTTCGCAATGCTCTGTTTCTATGCTGTCTGTGTCACTTTTTCTTGTTTGAATTGTCTTGGGTCTCTGCTGACTTGTAACTTCCTAAAGCCTACCTTACTGGATCCCTTAATTTTGGGTCTGATACCCCTTCTCTGTGCTCCTATGGCAGTCAGCAGCCACCCTCACTACAGCATTTGACACATTGTTCCTTTTGTCCCGCCTCCTAGATTGGGAGTTCTTGCAGAGAAAAAACAACAGCAATAACAACTGTGTTTTGAAATCTTTACTCACTATACCTCATAAAATTCTTGCCACATAGAAGTTACACAACAGTTTGAGTAAATGAATGAATTATTGAAAAAAATAATGAATGAAAATGCTGTCTCCTCCACTTGATTCTGTGTCTCTTCTCTAATTTTGCCAATCTGAATGGAGTAGGTTTCTGAAGGCTTCTCACACTCATGGTTAAAGAATATATATTGAAAAAAAAAGAATATATATTGAGCCCTGAGTGTGTGCCAACTATCATTATGTGTCATGACTGATGAAATAAATACATAAACAAAAATCCTGCACACATTCAGGTGTTTCTAAAGGAAGAAAAAAATCCCTCTATTTTTGAGAAACAGAAGCCCAACTATTCTTCGATAAATGTTTTTATTTCCCAGAGACTAGTAGCAGCTCTCTTCCTAGTTTCAGATTAAATGTGAGAAGGATGTTCGTATGATACAGCTGTTATTATGAGATAGGCATCATGGTGCAGTGGAATTAGGCTTTAGGTTTGAAGTTACTGTGTTTGGGTTTCAGTCCTCATTTGGCATTTTTTTTGAGCACTCTCAAATACAATAAAATGGGGAAAATGCTATATACCTCAGGAATTACTGGGAGGGTTAAATGAGTTTAATGGTGTGAAAATTCTTTTTTATTTATTTATTTATTTATTTATTTATTTATTTATTTATTTATTTGACAGAGAGAGACACAGTGAGAGAGGGAATGAATACAGGCAGGGGGAGTGGGGAGAGAGAGAAGCAGGCTTCCCATGGAGCAGGGAGCCCAATGTGGGCCTTGATCCCAGGACGCTGGGATCATGACCTGAGCCGAAGGCAGATGCTTAACGACTGAGCCACCCAGGCGCCCCCCGTGTGAAAATCCTTTACAAGTAAGTGAATCTGCAAACGAGTCCTCATTTATATTCCCAAAGGAGTTGACTATCGTATATGGCAAAGACACATCTCCACTGGGAATGGTTAAGGGAAATGCAGTAATTATTTCCAAATTGTCCAACACCAGAAATTTGTGGCCTTGGTCCCCTGTTTCCCAACCTAGCTGATAAAAATTGATACCTTTGTCATTGTCTTGGATCTGGTGAAAAAGAGAGTGTACCTCCTCTTCATTTGAGGGTTGAGCTTGTGACTTTTTTCCCTGTCCCAGATCTCAATAGTTTGGAGAGAAAATGAAAAATTATTTCCCATCCTGGAGCTGACAGTCCTTGAATTTATCATTACTGATTCGGTAAGAATAGTGCTTATAGACTTCACTTAGCAGTAAGTGTGTGTGTGTGTGTGTGTGTGTGTGTGTGTGTGTGTGTGTGAATGATCTGCTACAGAAATCTTGCATATGATTATACTTTTGCCAGGCACTTTTATAATTTTGTTGTATCATCTCAAATAACTTAGGTGAGCATAATAATTATAATTCCTTGAAGGTTGGTACTTTCCTTGTAGGAAAATGTTATCTCTTTTACAGTTTTGCTGAATATATGGCATGCATTCACACTATGAGAAAAACTTCCCAGGTTAAAAAATAATAATAATATAATCTGCATTGTTTTTGCAAAAAGTTATAAATATGCCTACCTACAATTTTCTGTTATGAGAAGCTATCTTTGTAGATCCTATAGCTGATATCCTAGCCTCTGTATTTGCTTTTGATCATTTGATTAAGGACTGAAGCCATGCAACCACCCAAATGCTTGGGGGAAATTACAGATCCCATCTTCTTCTCTTTAATGAGGAGCACACATCCGATGTCTCTTTTCCATCAAGCCATGCTCTGAGGCAGTATAGCATGGTGGTTAGGAACATAGGTTTGAAATCAGATAGATCTGGGATTGAATGATCTGTCCATAATTTTCATGCTGAATGATTTTAGGCAAATTACTCATACTCTCCAAGCCCTAGTTTCCAACTGGTTAAATGAAAAAAATGCCTTTTTTGTGGTCCTTGTTAGGCTGAGATGATATAAAGTACATGTCACAGCAGCTGGACCATATTATTCACACAATAAATATGTGATTAATGAATGATTTTTATTATAATGTTATTGTTATCATGATTATTATTACCTTCTAGGCACATATCTTGAAGGCACAGGTTTTCATTAATCCTCAAACTTCCTGATTTACTTCCTAAAGTTCTTTTCTTTTCTTTTCTTTTTTTAATTTAAATTCAATTAGCCAACACATAGTATACCTCCTAAAATTCTTGAGTCCTCTCAGGCAACAAGTTCTGTCTTACTTGAAGGTATAATTAATGAAGGCATGTAATATAGTGGGAACAAAACAATCTTTGAAGACAGATAGACCTGGGATCAAATACTAAATTTATCAGATACTAGTGCTATCTAACATTGGGCAAGTTTCATCACTGAGTTCCAGTGTTCTCTCTAAAATGAGGATCTGGATGTCTATGTTGAAAGGCTGGGAAAGGAAATGAACAGTATTTGAAAAGCACTTGGCACAAATTAGGTGCTAACTCAGATTTTATTAACAATGTGACTGTTTTTAGCCTTACAGCAGCCCAACAGCAAAGATGGTGAATTTGTTCTTTGTCTGCAAGCTCTACCTTCATTCTGCCTGTAATCCCCAACCTTCTCCTGTCCTCACTTTGTCTGAGGAGGTCAGTGCCCTTGTTCTGCCATCCAAACCTGGTCCCCAAATATGAATGGCTCCCAGCCATCCCATCTCAGTGAGAGGGTTGGCCATGGGAATTTCTCTTCCAGGAATATTTACTTTAGTTGGGAACTTAAAGCCTTTTTTTTTCTTGCTGAATGAATTTCAAGTACCAGCAGCCTATTCAGTGTGGTATTTTGGGTGGGGATGTGGAAGTGTCAATGTTGTTCTGGAAATCACACTACATAGGCATAGTTCTGCATGTTCCCCCAAGAAAAACTGACCCAGATCATTTGAAGAATCTCAAGTAAATTAGAGTGTTCTGTCATTCATTTTCCACAGTCCATGAAGATGTTGGGGTCAAGGTTGGGTCCAAAGTGCTGGAATCTGTGCAGAAAGCCTAGAGGCTTCTGCTTCTAGGACTAAGTAGAAAACTCCCTTTCACCTATTTCTGGGATACCTAATAGAAAACCATTCATAAATATTCTGATTTGATATCTGGTTCCAGACATTACAGTGAGTGAGTTGGCTCCCTTTGCTGTTGCCTTTGAAAGTTATTGTCCAACATGAATTTTCTTTTCTTAAAATTTTTTTATTGTTATGTTAATCACCATATATTACATCATTAGTTTTTGATGTAGTGTTCCATGATTCATTGTTTGTGCATAACACCCAGTGCTCCATGCAGAATGTGCCCTCTTTAATACCCATCACCAGGCTAACCCATCCCTCTACCCTCCTCCCCTCTAGAACCCTCAGTTTGTTTTTCAGAGTCCATCATCTCTCATGGTTTGTCTCCCCCTCCGACTTACTCCCCTTCATTCTTCCCCTCCTGCTATCTTCTTCTTTTTCTTTTTTCTTAACATATGTTGCATTATTTGTTTCAGAAGTACAGATCTGTGATTCAACAGTCTTACACAATTCACAGCGCTCACCATAGCACATACCCTACCCAATGTCTACCACCCAGCGACCCCATCCCTCTCACCCCCCCACCACTCCAGCAACACTCAGTTTGTTTCCTGAGATTAAGAATTCCTCATATCAGTGAGGTCATATGATACATGTCTTTCTCTGATTGACTTATTTCACTCAGCATAACACCCTCCAGTTCCATCCACGTCGTCGCAAATGGCAAGATCTCATTCCTTTTGATGGCTGCATAATATTCCATTGTAGATATATACCACTTCTTTATCCATTCATCTGTCGATGGACATCTTGGCTCTTTCCAAGTTTGGCTATTGTGGACATTGCTGCTATAAACATTGGGGTGCACGTACCCCTTCGGATCCCTACATTTGTATCTTTGGGGTAAATACCCAGTAGTGCAATTGCTGGGTCATAGGGTAGCTCTATTTTCAACTGTTTGAGGAACCTCCATACTGTTTTCCAGAGGGGTTGCACCAGCTTGCATTCCCACCAACAGTGTAGGAGGGTTCCCCTTTCTCCACATCCCCGCCACATCTGTCGTTTCCTGACTTGTTAATTTTAGCCATTCTGACGGGTGTGAGGTGGTATCTCATTGAGGTTTTGATTTGGATTTCCCTGATGCCGAGCGATGTTGAGCACTTGAGCAACTGTGTCTGTTGGCCATTTGGATGTCTTCTTTGGAAAAATGTCTGTTCATATCTTCTGCCCATTTCTTGATTGGATTATTTGTTCTTTGGGTGTTGAGTTGGATAAGTTCCTTATAGATTCTGGATACCAGCCCTTTATCTGATATCCAACATGAATTTTCAACTACTAGATTAAAATGGTTCATGATTACACTCTTCCTTTCACTCATTTGGGGGTGGGGGATCCAAGTCTGGTGGTACATGGTTGCCTTCCAGATCCAGTTGACAAAGCAATGGTGAGGCCAAGTCCTCATCATAAACACATCTGTTTCTAGGCTCTCTGTTTTCCTCCATTGTTGTATTAGTTTATCTTTGTAAAGATACATTTTGTTGTAATCAATATACCTTTACAATAAGCTTTGATATGTTGTAGTGAATCCCTGCCTTCTCTTTAAAAAAAAAAACACATAGATATTTTGATAAATATTGATTTAGGTTAGGAAATAAATCTCTTACAGGCTACTTTAGAGACACTGAAAAGATTAGAATTCCTTTTAAAAATTACATTTGGCTTTTAGATCATACTTCTTTGAGTGTGATACCATGTGGCAACTAAATAACATGGGACCCCAGGATTATTAGGATGAAACCTAGGTCTTGAACAGGCCTGGTGTAAGTTTCTTAAGAGGATACTGTGATGAATTTAACTGAATGTGACATATTTTATTAGAACAAATTTATATTGTGTATTCATTAATTATCTATGATAGATTCTGGGTCTACAGCCAATGAACAAATCAGCAGTAATCACGGAATGTGTCAAGAAGCAGAGGATGAAGAATTAAACAGATCACTACACACAAAATTATGAAGGGCAATGAGATTTCTTTTTTTAAGATTTTATTTACTTATTTTAGAGAGAGAGAGATCTTGAGCAGGGAGGCGGGGAGAGGAAGAGGGAGAGAGAATCTCAAGCAGACTCCACACTGAGTGTGGCTCAATCTCATGACCCTGAGATCATGACCTGAGCGAAAATCAAGAGTCAGATGCTTAACCAACTGAGTTTCCCAGGTGCCCCATGGGCAATGAGATTTCTGATGTCAAGTAATTTATTCTGCTTCCAGAGAACAAAGTCTGGAGTCCAAATCCCAGCCAGTCCTTTTCTTACCTCAGTGACTTTGAGAATGTCTGCCTCAGCTAGCCCATCTGAAAAGTGGAAATAACAATGGTACCTCCCTCACTCATATACTTAAGACTGTTGAATCAGTTACTATACATGAGCTATTTGAATAGTGCACAAGGACCACATTCAATAAACATTAACTGTCTGTATTATAATTTGCAGAGACTGGCACCGATTGAGAAAGTGGTTACATATCCTAAATATACATATTTTCTACATTTATCCAGCAAAATATGCCTCAAATGTAAGAAAATATGAATGAAGACATTCCTAAATCAAAAGAACCTCTTTGTTGTACTATGCCACAGTGATCACTTTTTTATCCAGAAATATTCCACATTTTCCTTTCAGTTTTCTCACTGGTACCCTTCAGCTGATATACCAGCATGAGGAGGGAGAACCAGAGCAGCATGTCCCAGTTCCTCCTCCTGGGGCTCCCCATCCGGCCAGAGCAGCAGGGTATGTTCTTCGCCCTGTTCCTGGGCATGTACCTGACCACGGTGCTGGGGAACCTGCTCATCATCCTGCTCATCAGGCTGGACTCTCGCCTCCACACCCCCATGTACTTCTTCCTCAGCCACTTGGCCTTCTCTGATATTGTGTTCTCATCTGTCACTGTCCCAAAGATGCTCATGAACATGCATACTAAGTACAAATCCATTCCTTATGCAGGGTGCATTTCACAAACATATTTTTTCATACTCTTTGCTGATTTAGACAGTTTCCTGATCACTTCAATGGCCTATGACAGGTATGTGGCCGTCTGCCACCCTTTGCATTATACCATCATCATGAGTCAGAGCATTTGTGTCACGCTGGTGGTTGGGTCCTGGGTCATTGCTTGTGCTTGTGCTCTTTTGCATACTCTCCTCCTAGCTCGGCTGTCCTTCTGTGCTGACCACACCATCCCCCACTTCTTCTGTGACCTTGCTGCCCTGCTCGAATTGTCCTGCTCAGACACTTCCCTCAACCAATTGGTGATCTTTACTGCAGGATTAACAGCCATTATGCTTCCATTCTTATGCATTGTGGTTTCTTATGGCCATATTGGGACCACCATCCTCCAGGTTCCTTCTACCAAGGGCATCTGCAAAGCCTTGTCCACTTGTGGATCACATCTCTCAGTGGTGACTCTCTACTATGGGGCAATTATTGGTCTATATTTTCTTCCCTCATCCAACAACACCAACATCAAGAACATAATTGCTTCATTGATGTACACAGTGTTCACTCCCATGTTGAACCCCTTCATTTATAGCCTGAGAAATAAAGACATGAAAGTGGCCTTGAGAAAACTCTTGAGTAAGAAAACATATTCTTTCAACTGATAGTTTTATTTTAAAATATCCATATGATCTTATTTCCTCAATTACATGTAAATACAAATTACTGTACCTAAAGCTTACTTGTCTTCTTTCCACAGTGTCACATAGAAATACTTTGCTGACATTATCCTTGCACCTGTTAGGGAGACTAGTAAAATGGGACATGCCCTATAGGACTTAATTTGCTCTTTTCTTGGATAATGGGATCAGAAAATACTTTGAAGGTGCTGTATCACTTTGGCTGGTATCATCAAATGGAAGCCATTGGGGCTGAGCTTTCCCCAAATTTTTGGATTGTTATAAAATATATTTGGTCTTTCATGCATACATTTCTAAGGAATTTTCCATTTTGATGATATGTCTCCTTCTTCACTCAGACATCCAGGTATTCAGGGACTCTGAGCCCTTCTAGAACTTCCAAGAAGAATATAGTAAATTTTACTTTCCTTACATAATAATTAACACACTGCTTTCTTGTCCTTCAGGAATACAACCCACATGCTCTTTCTTCCCAAACATGCACAGATATTCAGCAACAAAATAAATGTCACCTCAGTTGTCTCAGGTACTGGTCTAAGCTGCATTAAAATCATCTAATTTAATTCTGACAACAACCCTAAGAGATATTTTGAGAAAACTCATACTCAAATAAATATTTTGGCAAAACTCATGCTCAAAAAAATCTTAACATCAGAGTTAGTGAAAGAAGATTTGAATCTTGCTGTCTGCAAGGAATATAATTGTTTATATGGAACACTGTGTCCTTGGGAGGAATAATTAGCTCAGTCTAGTGGCAGAGGATATGAAAGACTCCCCCAGAGAAGGTGCTGCTTTACCTTAACAAATCAGAATTAATCAGACACATAAAGTTCTATCTTGTTCTGGTGATCACAGGAAGAGGGAACAGCACGTTCAGGATGTTAAACTGGAAGTTTCAACTGAGGTACCAAGATTTGATAGACACCAGATGCCAAAGTGAGTTGTAAGTCACAAAATGTAGATGTTTATAGGAAATGCCCAATACTCATAACTCATGAGCCTCTCAATGTAGACATGGGTCTAAAAAGTGCTAAGAGCTAGCTATGAGAGGTTCTCATAAAGTGGTGGGGACTTTTTTTGAGAAAGCTACACGGTGAACGCCAAATCCTCTCAACAGACAAGGAGGTGCTTTCCTCCTCACTTCAAGCTTAGTGGGAGAAGCTTCAAAAGAACCATTTAGAGAATTTAATACGTATCTCTTACTTTGATGAGAACAAGAGCAATAGGAAAGATGAAATGGGGAGGGGGAGGGGGAATTGGAATTATGGAATAGAATTATGCTTGAGAAATTCCTTCACTTCTTTTCATGGTGGGGCAATAAAAGCAAAAATGTTTCCTATGTGTGGAATCACTATGCTGTACACCTGAAACTAATGTAACATAATATGTCAACTATATTTCAATTAAAAAAAAAAAGGTTCCTATGGACTATAGGTGGGTTATGTGAGAGAGAGAACTGGTGGGAAGCCATGTTCAGTTCTCCCCAAGAAGACCATGAGCAAGTCTAGGAAACTCAGAGAGAGTAAGAGATCTGTAGGGAATGTACCACCACAAAACCAGGGGCTCTGAGGGGAAGCAATCCCAAGAAGAAATATACTTTAGCTATATCACAGGGGTTGTGTGGGAAGGCAGCCTGGGAGTCTCTGAGACAGGGAAGTGGTTTTTTTGTTTTGTTTTGTTTTTAAAAATCCAGACATACTTGGTTTAAACCACCTTGAGAATCACATGATTTACTAGCCAGTGCCAGTACAAAGCCTCAGTGGGGGATGGAAATCTCTAAAGTGCTGTAAAAACTGGATCCTGTTGAATTGTCATCAAAGCAGATACTATTGATATTCTGTTTTTCTATTCTGATGACATGTAGCTCAGCTTATTATTGCACAGTATTAATTAGGTCAGGGGTACGGGTTTCCCTCTAGAAACTCAACTGGCTTCTTTTTTTCCCCAAGGTCACAAACGTCCCCCATACTTTGAACAATGCCTTACATATTAGCTGTCAGTCATAAAGTGTGTGTGTGTTGAATGATGGTAATATATTTGAGTTTGAAGGACATTTACTCTGACACCGACACTATAGAACCATTATCAGTCTTGTAGGTTATTTTGCTGAACAACTTTATCCTTTGAACAAGAGTAAGGGTGGACCCACCTAACACTGAATTATCTGCAGTAGATGGTTCTAGAGGGGGTTCCACTGGGGTATTTTTACTATTTATGTAAATTCAAGATGTTCCCTCTGACACGAAATCTGAATCTATCATTCCACAGCCTCCGCACTTTTCCTGATGCCAAATCCCTTCCTCATTGTCTATAAAATAGAGTGATTGCCATTTTCAAGGTGACTTTCTCAAGGAAGCACTTAAAGTCAAGGACACAAATCATAAAATAATGTATTAATGACTTTAATCACATTAAAATTAAGACATTGATAGATAATTTAAAAAGCTAACAAGCTTCTAATAATGGAAGACATTTGCAACATACACAACTGACAAAGGATTAATTTCCAGATTATATGAAGTCCGTCTGACAATGCAATAAATAGAAGAGAAACAATCCAATAGAAAAGCAGGGAAAATACATTATCATGTATTACACAAAAGAAATTTTGTACCGATAAGGATAATGATGGCTGCTGTAATAGGTCCAATGTGGGTCTTCTAGCAGGTTGATGGCATTTCACTATGCAGTAATTTGAGAACCAGGTTCAGTTATCTCTCAGGGCAGCAGTTAATTTTCTGTCAGACAATAGGGGAGAAAACACAGATGTTTCTTTAAAATTCTGGCCAGAATGTGCCACATAGATTAGCACTTAGATTAGCAGGGAATGTGGCAGCAGTCTCCGACTGACAACTTCACACTTGAGAAGAAGGTCATGAATTTTTCGTGGATAGCCAGCCATCTCTGTCACAAATATCCAGTAAGCATAGGTTAAGATGCTCTACTTCATAAATAGTCAGAGAAATTGAAAGTAAAACCACAACGAGATACCATTTTCTCTTCACTGGAGTCGCAAAAATTAAGAAATCTGTTGTTGTTGAAAAAGTAAAGTAATAGGAACTCTCATACTCAAGAAATGGAAATTTAAATTTAATAACTTTAAAAAATTAATAGGCTTTATTTCTTAGAGCAGTTTTAGGTTTACAGAAAAAGTAAGCATAAAGTTACTATATGCTTCATTCCCACCCCTGCCCAGTTTGCCCTGTTATTAGCATCTTGCATCAGTTTGGAACTTCTGTAATGATTGAACCAACATTAATGTATTATTAACTAAAGTCCATAGTTTACACTAGAGTTCACTCTTTGTGTTGTATAGTTTTTTGTGTTTTTGATAAATGTATAATGATGTATTTCCACTGTTATAGCATCATACAGAATAGTTTCACTGCCCTAAAAATCCCCTTTGCTCTATGTATTTACCTTTCTCTTCATCAAGCCCTGAACCCTGGTAATCACTGATCTTTTGTTGGCTCTATAGTTTGCCATCTCCAGAGTGTCATATAGTTGGAATCATACAGTATGTAGCCTTTTCAGCCTGGCTTCTTGATACAACTACTTTATAGAAGAGTTTAGTTGTGATAGTTGAGTGGAACATCACATGCCTACAATCCAGTAATTCTTCTGGGTATATAATTTATAGAATCTCTTGCATAATGTGCTAGATGATGTATAAGAGTGTTTGTAGCATCATTTCTCTTAATAGCAGAATGCTGAAAACAAACAAAATAGCCATAAAACTAGAACAAACAAGTGTGTGATAGTTTCACAGTGGAATGTAATAAAATATGGATGAATTTAACAAGGATGATATCAGACAACAAAGGCAAAACCTTGAAAAATATTCAAGTGATTTAAAGAACTCAGGATTTGACCTCACACCTAGACTATTTATTTCATTTATATGCAGTTCTAGAGCAAGCTAAATTGAAGGAGCACTACAGATGTGTTAAAGCTTTAAATAAAAGTAAGAGAATATTGAAATATTAAAAACATTGGGTACTTTCTTTTTTCTTTTTTGGAAGTTAAAGAGTCAAAATTAAAAGAATATTTTAATTAATTGGCCAAGGGGACCCTCAGGATAGTGGCCCCAATGTGGCCATAAGAGACCAGGATGCATATGAATGGCCGGGTAATGACCACCCCGCCTACAGTTATAAAACTAATACATACCATCAAAAAATCAAACAATACTGAAAAATATAAAGAAGAAAGTAATAATAATCCATAGCCCCAGTACTCTAACAAAACAGTATGAACATTAGGACATATACGTATGAATACATATACACACACTTAATGGGTATCTACATAAAAATTATTGGGCACTTGCAACAGGAGAGGAAGATACAGTTGCAGAGGAGACAAGGGGCTTCAACAATATTGTTAGTTCACTAGAACGTCTTACTACTTAAGCCTAGAGATTGTTAAATGAACATTTCTTTTAATATTATTCCTTAAAGTGTGATTATATGTCACATGTGTATAAACACATACACACATATTCATATATATAACATACCATGTATATATACATATAAATTTAAGCCATATATATGCCATATATGCTTTTTGTATGCTATCTCCATATTTTTTAAAGTTTAAATAAAATTTCCAGTAAAATGGGTAAAAATATTACTCAAGTTTGAAAAATATTCAAGTGATTTAAAGAACTCAGGATTTGACTTCACACATACAGCATTTTAAGTACCACCTCTACTAAACATTGCTAGTTTTGTGTCACTGGGCTACTTACTAAGCATCTCTTAATATGAATTTCCTCCTTTATATCAATTACCAGGATTAAATGAAGTAATGAATATGGAAATATTTGTCACAATTATAAGCTTCTAGCTGTGAAATTACTTAGTTATATCTGCCTTGAGTAGAGGTAATTTCTCAAGGACTGAAAGCAAAGTGAACATTTCAGATGAAAACATAGGACACTATATGTATGTACGTGGGACAGAGATGTGCTTTTTAAAAAAATTCAGATATATTTGGGGGCGCCTGGGTGGCTCAGTTGGTTAAGTGACTGCCTTCGGCTCAGGTCATGATCCTGGAGTCCCGGGATCGAGTCCCGTATCGGGCTCCCTGCTCAGCAGGGAGTCTGCTTCTCCCTCTGACCCTCCCCCCTCTCATGCTCTCTCCCTCTATCTCATTCTCTCTCTCAAATAAATAAATAAAATCTTTAAAAAAAATTCAGATATATTTGGATTAAACTACACTGAAGTACTGCCTAAGTTCACTTCAGGTCTAGGTTTCCTGATGTTCTTCCTTTAAGAAAAGATGGTCGTGCAGGTATGTTTTTTCCTATGACTCTAAAATGAACAAGGAAACTAATCAGAGAAGAAAACTAAGTCCAAGCTGAAACAGAACTGAAGAGTGCCACAAGATTCACTAAAAATCAGCTACTCAAAGAGGAAAGGATGCTCACATTGCATGTGCAGGATGGAACAGGTCTTATGTCTAATTAGTAGGGAAAACAGTGCTCAACATGGTGAAAATATTCCTCTACTGAGTAGATGTCCCAGAGCTCCTTTCATATCCCGATTCCTCAGACTGTAGATAAAGGGATTTAGCATGGGAGTGACCAGAGTGTACAATATGGCCACAATGACATCCTTGTCATTGGAGTTATTGGATGAGGGGAAGAAGTACAGTCCAATAACTGCCCCATAGTACAGAGACACAACAGAGAGGTGAGAGCCACAAGTTGACAAAGCTTTGCAGATTCCTTTGGTCGAGGGCACCCTCAGGATAGTAGCCCCGATGCAGCCATAAGAGACCAGGATGTATATGAATGGCAGGTAATGACGACCCCCCCTACAGTGATGATAACCAGATCATTGACTGTGGTATCTGAGCTGGAGAGCTTAAGCAAGGCAGAAAGGTCACAGAAGAAGTGGGGGAGAGTGTTGTCTCCACAGAAAGAGAGACGAGCCAGGAGGAGGGTATGCAAAAGGGCACTAGCACAGGGTAGGACCCAGGACACAATTACTAGCAGGAAACACAGGCTCTGACTCATGATGGTGGTATAGTGGAGGGGGTGACAGATGGCCACGTACCTGTCATAGGCCATTGATGTGAGAAGGAAGCTGTCAAGATCCCCCCAAAATAAGAAGAAATACACCTGGGAAATGCATCCACCATATGAGATGGATTGACTCTGTGTCTGCATATTCATGAGCATCTTTGGAGCTGTGACTGATGAGAAAGAGATGTCAGTGAAGGCCAAGTGGCTGAGGAAGAAGTCCATGGGGGTGTGGAGGCGAGAGTCCAGCCTGATGAGCAGGATGATGCGCAGGTTCCCCAGCACCGTGGGCAGGTATATGATCAGGCAAAGAGTATAGTATATGCCCTGCTCCTCTGGCCAGATGGGGAGGCCCAGGAGGAGGAACTCAGACACACTGCTCTGATTATCCCTCTTCATGCTCTTCTTCTCTTTTGCTGGAGATGGGGGGAAAAAGATGGATATGTGAAAGAATGAGAAATCATTGTGACTATCACATTATGGAAACATGGTTTTGAATTAGTCAGTACATGAATTTTAACCTGAATAGCTCATGCTTTTTGCTCCACTAATGGGCTAGTGATGGTCTGACATCAGGATATTATGTATCCACCTAGAAACCAACACGATCTCTTTTAGAGGAAACTTCAAACATCAGAATGATAATCAGACCAGATCAGGCTCAAACTTGAGGATTCCAGGAGTTCATGATAGAAATTTGAGATTAAGAAATTAGGGTGCAAGTCTAAGTCAGTAAACAGTTACTGGAAAGGCAAGTAGAGGCTCTCCAATTGGTCTTTTGGCCTTTCTTAACCTTCCCCATGCCTCTCATATGTGCTTTGGCTAATATTTTATCTCCATGGATTGGGTCAAGACAAGACAACCCCAAGGGCTGCTGTGGATCTCCTGAAATCAAGATCTGGAGGCTTGGTGGAAACATCATATGTAACCTCTTCAAGGCAAGGTCATTTAGGACAAGAATCTTTGTTGGTAACATAGATCTATCTAGTGACATACCTTATAATATAGCCATCAGTCCTTTCTTTAAAAAATTCTTTCCTATTCCTGTTTCTGTCATCATTTTTGCTAAAGAAATTTTCATGCAATGTGGGGAGTTAGGAGTCCATTTCTCTTCCAAAGTCTCACCTATTCCCTGAGTTCTAACCAGATTGCTTTTATGCCAGTTCTCAGAATGCCAGGAAATACTTTGGCTTTTCCAGTCATATCCTGGATCTGCCAAAGGATAAACTTTTTGTAAGTGTTTATCCAACATAGGTTACCAAATAACCTTCTTTGTCACAGTTCCTAACCTAGGTTTTAGGCCAGTGATTCCTAACCGATTTTTTCTTGCCATATTCTAACACTTCTTATCATTTGCTAACACTATCATTTCTCTCTCTTTCTTCTTCAGGTCAGTTAGTCTTAGACCTGCCCATGTGAACACTCACAAAATGATAGGGAAAGGGAACATGATGGTCTGTCTGCTAAAAAATAGAATTCACATACTATCTAAAGACTTACTCAATCTAAAGGTCTTTTTCTCTGAGAGCTAAGCAAGTGTCTCACCATAGGACCCACATTCATCTTGGGGCTTAACTGAAGTTTACATTATGTACCAGTTCTCCCAATGTGACTGAAATTATCTCTAAAATTTCTACATTCTTCAGCCCACTACATTAAAAATCCTGTTAATTTAATATGTTACCTGAGATGAATCACACATTCAGTGTTTCTAGCCATTACCATGTTAATAATAAATCAGTTTTTCACAATGAAAGTGCTAACTAGCTGTCGGCTGGACATTTAAGTTGTTTCTAATATTTTTCTATTTCCAACAATGTTTTATTAATAATATTGTTCATATGCCATTTTCATATTAGCATACATATCTGTAACAGAAATTCACAGAAATGGATTTGGAGGATATATATTTTTTCACCATTTTTTAGTTATTATGTTCAGTTAGCCAACATATAGTACATCGTTAGTTTTTTCACCATTTTAATAGATACTGTTGAATTAAAAGAGGCTAAGGTGGTGAGGAAACCTGTTTTTATGGGTTCTTTAAAAGGATCCCTGAATTATAAGAGCTTTTCATGTGAAGATTACAAAATGGACATTCTAGTTAAATATTTGGAGAGGACAGGACTATGGTGTTTGAGGAACAGAGAAAATTCAGGAGCATGGTCAGCATGGGAAAGTTATGGAGTTGGAGAATTATCTAAGGAGCCATATTATATAAATCTTTTTCTGTATAACCAAAAGTTTTGATTCTATCCTCAGAGCAACAGAACACCCATGGAAAAGTTTAAGTAAAGAGTGAAAGAAAAATTTTAAATAGTATGCTGGCTACTGCATAAAGAACAGATTATAGCAAGGCAAGAGTGTCAGCAAGAATCTAACAGGAGGCTATTGGCATAGTTCAGGTACAAAATAACACCTACTTACACCTGAATCATGGCAGAGGAGATGAGTTAACTGGGATAAAATTTGGAGGAAAAAACCAGTAAGACTCAATGGGGGAATGAAATATAAGCAGGAGATACATATTTCTCACTATCCTCTGAAAAATTAGATAGAGAATCCTCAGAGATAAATTATTCTACATGGAGCTGTCTATTATACTCTGGTGTGAGGGGAGTAGAGCCATGTTGGGGATCAGTAGCACACACTGGACACACACACACGCATACGCAATTGTGCTACTGAATATAAATTCTACTCCTGCTCTGACATTGTCTCTTAATTGATGAGCACATATACCATCAGTCAGAAGGTGTGGGAAGGTTCTTTCTTTTCTCTTTAGAAGACACAGAATACAACGAAGCAAGTGGAGTCTCTGAGGGTCTCAAAGATGCATTGCAATGGGGAGAAGAATTATCAGTTCAAAACGAAATTAAATATATATGGTGATATACACTTGTTCACAACCCCTGAGCAATGGGCATGGGTTGTAGCTTTACAAATAATGGAGAGGACCCAAGGGGTGTGGGAGGGGAGATCTCCCCACCACCAGCTCCAAGCTAGAAACAAACAAGATATAATTGCTTCATTGCCTTTGGTTCCCATGAGGGAAGAACTATTGCTAGGAGGAATAGGAGAGTTCACCTTGGAGGAATGATGATAATAAGCACAAAGCAGCTACTAGGAACTTGGTGATTCACAAAGCTTTTTGCCTTCTCAAATTCGGAGTCTTTAACAAACCAAACTGGTGCTTGAGTGTATTAGCCAGAGTCTCTTCTTTCTGAATTCCATGTTATTCCAAGAACACCAGAAATACTCTACTTTACTCCCAGCACAAAAGATCAAGGGACTTTTTATATCCTATCACCTAAACTAGACCTTGAGGAATGGAATGCACTTTCTATAAATCTTGATCTCCTGCCCAAAACCTGTGGAGTCAGTATTCTCTTGGGCATAATGTACCGTAGAATAACCATTCAAGAAATGTTTTCCACTAACTTCTTAGTACCTCTCTTACAAAACTGATTCCAAGTTTATTTCACACATCTCCAGCTCCACTTTGAAGCCAGGTAGAAAATATCATGTGCTTGTTATTGGAGGTGAAGATATATGAATATTCGTGAGTGTTATTATTTGTTCTGTTTCGCATTAAAAATCAATCTGATACATGTCTTTCTCTGATTGACTTACGTATCATATGATCTCACTGATATGAGGAATTCTTAATCTCAGGAAACAAACTGAGGGTTGCTGGAGTGGTGGGGGTGGGAGGGATGGGGTGGCTGGGTGATGGACATTGGGGAGGGTATGTGCTATGGTGAGTGCTGTGAATTGTATAAGACTGTTGAATCACAGACCCTGTACCTCTGAAACAAATAATACATTATATGTTAAAAAAAAAAAAAAGAAGAAGAAGAAGAAGCTAGTAGGAAGGGAAAAATGAAGGGGGGGGAATTGGAGGGAGAGACGAACCATGAGAGACTATGGACTCTGAGAAACAAACTGAGGGTTCTAGAGGGGAGGGGGGTGGGGGGATGGGTTAGCCTGAGGATGGGTATTAAAGAGGGCACGTGTTGAATGGAGCACTGGGTGTTATATGCAAACAATGAATCATGGAACACTACATCAAAAACTAAAGATATGTTGGCTAACTGAACATAATTAAAAAATTAAAAATAAATTTAAAAAATAAGCCATAGGTCAAGGAAAAAAATCAAAGGAAACTTAGAAAATACTTCCAACTGACAATACTTTCAAAATGAGAACAGGACATATTAAAATTTGTAAGACAAACCAACAGGATAGCTTAGAGGGAAATTTATAGCACTAAATGCCTGTATTAGAAAAAAAAATGAAGGTTTCCTATCAGTCACCTAAAATTTCACCTTAAGAAACTAGAAAGAGGGGCGCCTGGGTAGCTCAGTCGTTAAGCATCTGCCTTCAGCTCTGGTCATGATCCCAGGGTCCTGGAATCGAGCCCCGCATTGTGCTCCCTGCTCTGCGGGAAGCCTGCTTCTCCCTCTCCCACTCCCCCTGCTTATGTTCCTGCTCTCGCTAACTCTCTCTCTCTGTCAAATAAATAGATAAAGTCTGTAAAAAGAAAAAAAAAGAAAAGAAAAAGAAAGAAACTAGAAAGAGAAGAGCAAATTAAACTCAAAGTAGGGAAATATAGTAAGTATAGTAGGAAACAATAAAAAGAAAAGCAGAAATCAGTGAAACAAAAAAAAACAGAAAAAATATAATAGCAGTAACACCAAAAGTCGGTTATTTGAGAAAAAAGTATAAAAGTGATAAACCAGACTGATTAAGAAAAAAAAAGAGAGAAAAGGCACCCATTACTATTATCAAGAATAAGGGAAAGCAGGGCAGCCTTACAAAAGCATATGAGGAAACTTTTCAGGGTGACTTTTAAGGGTGATGGATATGTTGGTTATATTGATTGTGGTGATGGCTTCACACATATACATCATAATACATTAAGTTGAATCCTTAAAAACTGTATGTCAATTACATCCCAATAAAACTGTAAGTGAAAGCAAAGAAATAAGAAATAAGCAGGAGTCCTCTTGGACAACAGAGATATTTCCATTGAGACCTTTCCCTCATTATCTTAATTGAAACAATCTTCACACCAGGGAAGACTTTCCACACAAGTCTATCTCACAACAAAATTTAACATGGAAAGACTGTTTTCCTTCATCTTCATTTTCTCAGAGCATCTTCCTTCAGAAGAGTAAGCTTTTTCCACCCAATCACAATCTAAAGGATGGGAGATCAGAGTGATATCTGCTCTATTCCAATGTGTCATGAAGGAATGATACTTTGTAGTTGGTCCACGTTTCATTATCTACAAGGCTTTTAAGAAGAGGTTCTTTAATCTGTGTTGGAAAATTTTGGCAGGATTTTCCTCCTGGGTTATATCATATCAGTTACCTATAACAGTTCTCAGCATAGGTGTAGTTGTTTATTTTCAGTTGATTCAGTTACATGTGTTGCCCTGAATCACTTAATCCAAGTGTTCTCAACCTCAGCTGCACATTAGAATCATCTGCCAGAAGTTTTGTATTATGTTTAGATTTGGGAAAACTGTAAGAAGCATTTAACTAGTCAGCTACTCCATTTGGTAAACCAGCATTCTGAAGTTCCCTATCTTAAGCTTTGTAGCTAAATTGAGATTTTGTAACTCTAGAAAAAAAATGTACTGTATGGTAACATAACATAATAAAAAAAGAAAGAAAAAATGTTTTCAGAATTGAGAGTGAAACTAAGGAGCAAATTGCTAAAATATGAATTATCATTAATTTTTATACAACTATTTAAAAGTATTCTAATTATCTACACCACTAAGATTCATAAACATCTGATACAAATTCATATGAGGTCTACATAAAGACTTGACCTTTCCAAACCACATCACATTTGACATTTCCAAAATTCTCCAACACAGGCATCAGAAATGTAAAGAATGAGAAGATACAGCTTTTAAAAATGCCTGACAGATCCAAATAAATAAATTTGCAGTCAAATGTCTTTTTCCTTAAAGAGGAAAGCATGGATTTTTTGTGTGTATTCATGAATATAAGACAATACTGTAATTGTTAAGGATAATTCCCACTCCTGATTTATAAGTTTGGTGCTTTGAAGACAATTGAGATAATGGTGCTTCTGTATGTGCCAAAACCCAAGGCTTACGGAAACATAAAGAGGCATAAAATAAAGCGAAAAAGAAGTTGGTTCACAGTACACAGATGGTTACAGCAAATATCTCTTGATGTGTCTGTGACTGGAAGTTTAAATGAACTCACTGGGTTTTGGAAGAGCAAGCAGGAAGAACTGTTAAGGCAGTCACCTGGAAACAGGAAAGTGGGGTGGGTGCGAGCAACAAGGATGGTCCTCTGCATAGTATTCCAAAGAGGAATGTCTAACAGTGCCATTTGGTGAACTAAGAACCGAGCAGGTGAGTTGATTTTCACTTGGAGAAAAAGATTTCCCTCCTGAAAAGTCTCCCCAGAGCCCCTTTCATGTCCCTGTTCCTCAGGCTGGATAAACGGGTTCAGCATGGGGGTGACCACTGTGTACATCACTGAAGCAATTATGTCTTTGTCATTGGGGTTGTTTGATGATGGGAAAATGTACAGAACCATAATTGTCCCATAGAATAGAAATTCCACAGAGAGGTGGGAGCCACAGATGGACAAGGCTTTACAGATTCCTTGGTAGAGGGAACGCTCAGGATGGAGACCCCAATATGGACGTAAGAGACCAGGATGCCAGTCAGTGGTATGATGATTCCCAGTGCCCCACAGTGAGGATGACCAGCTCAATGATGGAAGTGTCAGAGCAGGACAATTTGAGCAGAGCAGCAAGATCACAAAAGAAATCTGGGATAGTGCCCATGGAACATTCTCCAGAATTGATCACATCCTAGGTCACAAATCAGGTCTCAACTGGTACCAAAAGATTGGGGTTATTCCCTGCATATTTTCAGACCACAGTGCTTTGAAACTAGAACTCAATCACAAGAGGAAAGTCGGAAAGAACTCAAATACATGGAGGCTAAAGAGCATCCTACTAAAGAATGAATGGGTCAACCAGGAAATTAAAGAAGAATTTAAAAAATTCATGGAAACCAATGAAAATGAAAACACAACTGTTCAAAATCTTTGGCATACAGCAAAGGCAGTCCTGAGAGGAAAGTATATAGCAATACAAGCCTTTCTCAAGAAACAAGAAAGGTCTCAAATACACAACCTAACTCTACACCTAAAAGAGTTGGAGAAAGAACAGCAAATAAAGCCTAAACCCAGCAGGAGAAGAGAAATAATAAAGTTCAGAGCAGAAATCAATGGAATAGAAACCAAAAGAACAGTAGAACAGACCAACGAAACTAGGAGCTGGTTCTTTGAAAGAATTAACAAGATTGATAAACCCCTGGCCAGACTTATCAAAAGAAAAGAGAAATGACCCAAATCCACAAAATCATGAATGAAAGAGGAGAGATCACAACCAACACCAAAGAAATACAAACAATTCTAAGAACATATTATGAGCAACTCTATGCCAGCAAATTAGATAACCTGGAAGAAATAGGTGCATTCCTAGAGATGTATCAACTACCAAAACTGAACCAGGAAGAAATAGAAAACCTGAACAGACCTATAACCACTAAGGAAATTGAGGCAGTCATCAAAAATCTCCCAACAAACAAAAGCCCAGGGCCAGATGGCTTCCCAGGGGAATTCTACCAGACATTTAAAGAAGAATTAATACCTATTCTCCCGAAATTGTTCCAAAAAATAGAAACGGAAGGAAAACTTCCAAACTCATTTTATGAGGCCACCATTACCTTGATCCCCAAACCAGACAAAGACCCCATCAAAAAGGAGAATTACAGACCAATATCCTTGATGAACATGGATGCAAAAATTCTCACCAAAATAGTAGCCAATAGGATCCAACAGTACATTAAAAGGACTATTCACCATGACCAAGTGGGATTTATCCCTGGGCTGCAAGGTTGGTTCAACATCCACAAATCAATCAACGTGATACAATACATTAACAAAAGAAAGAACAAGAATCATATGATCCTCTCAATAGATGCAGAAAAAGCATTTGACAAAGTACAGCATCCTTCCTTGATCCAAACTCTTCAGAGTATAGGGATAGAGGGTACATACCTCAATATCATAAAAGCCATCTATGAAAAACCTACAGTGAATATCATTCTCAATGGGGAAAAGCTGAGAGCTTTTCCCCTAAGGTCAGGAACGCGGCAGGGATGTCCACTATCACCATTGCTATTCAACATAGTATTAGAAGTCCTAGCCACAGCAATCAGACAACAAAAAGAAATCAAAGGCATCCAAATCGGCAAAGAGGAAGTCAAACTCTCACTCTCTGCAGATGATATGATACTGTATGTGGAAAACCCAAAAGACTCCACCCCAAAACTGCTAGAACTCATAAAGGAATTCAGTAAAGTAGCAGGATATAAAATCAATGCACAGAAATCAGTGGCATTCCTATACACCAACAACAAGACAGAAGAGAGAAAAATCAAGGAGTCGATCCCATTTACAATTGCGCCCAAAACCATAAGATACCTAGGAATAAATCTAACCAAAGAGGCAAAGGATCTGTACTCAGACAACTATAAAATACTCATGAAAGTAATTGAGGAAGACACAAAGAAAGGGAAAAACGTTCCATGCTCATGGACTGGAAGAACAAACATTGTGGAAGATGTCAATGCTACCTAGAGCAATCTACACATTCAAAGCAATCCCCATCAAAATACCATTCACTTTTTTCAAAGAAATGGAACAAATCATCCTAAAATTTGTATGGAACCAGAAGAGACCCCGAATAGCCAGAGGAATCTTGAAAAGGAAAAGCAAAGCTGGCGGCATCACAATTCCGGACTTCCAGCTCTATTACAAAGCTGTCATCATCAAGACAGTATGGTACTGGCACAAAAACAGACACATCGATCAATGGAACAGAATCGAGAGCCCAGAAATGGACCCTCAACTCTATGGTCAACTCATCTTTGACAAAGCAGGAAAGAATGTCCAATGGCAAAAAGACAGTCTCTTCAACAAATGGTGTTGGGAAAATGGGACAGCCACATGCAGAAGAATGAAACTGGACCATTTCCTTACACCACACACAAAAATAGACTCCAAATGGTTGAAAGACCTAAACGTGAGACAGGAGTCCATCCAAATCCTAAAGGAGAACACAGGCAGCAACCTCTTTGACCTCAACCGCAGCAACTTCTTCCGAGAAACATCGCCAAAGGCAAGGGAAGGAAGGGCAAAAATGAACAATTGGGATTTCATCAAGATAAAAAGCTTTTGCACAGCAAAAGAAACAGTCCACAAAACCAAAAGACAACTGACAGAATGGGAGAAAATATTTGCAAATGACATATCAGATAAAGGGCTAATATCCAAAATCTATAAAGCACTTATCCAACTCAACACCCAAAGAACAAATGATCCAATCCAGAAATGGGCAGAAGACATGAACAGACATTTTTCCAAAGAAGACATCCAAATGGCCAACAGACACATGAAAAAGTGCTCAACATCACTCAGCATCAGGGAAATCCAAATCAAAACCTCAATGAGATACCACCTCACACCAGTCAGAATGGCTAAAATTAACAAGTCAGGAAACGACAGATGTTGGCGAGGATGCAGAGAAAGGGGAACCCTCCTACACTGTTGGTGGGAATGCAAGCTGGTGCAACCCCTCTGGAAAACAGTATGGAGCTTCCTCAAACAGTTGAAAATAGAGCTACCATATGATCCAGCAATTGCATTACTGGGTATTTACTCCAAAGATACAAATGTAGGGATCCGAAGGGGTACGTCTACCCCAATGTTTATAGCAGCAATATCCACAATAGCCAAACTGTGGAAAGAGCCAAGATGTCCATCGACAGATGAATGGATAAAGAAGAAGTGGTATATATACACAATGGAATCTTATGCAGCCATCAAAAGGAATGAGATCTTGCCATTTGCAACGTTGTGGATGGAACTGGAGGGTGTTATGCTGAGTGAAATAAGTCATTCAGAGAAAGACATGTATCATATGACCTCACTGATATGAGGAATTCTTAATCTCAGGAAACAAACTGAGTGTTGCTGGAGTGGTGAGGGGTGGGAGGGATGTGGTCGCTGGGTGATAGACATTGGGGAGGGTATGTGCTATGGTGAGCGCTGTGAATTGTGCAAGACTGTTGAATCACAGATCTGTACTTCTGAAACAAATAATGCAACATATGTTAAGAAAAAAGAAAAAGAAGAAGATAGCAGGAGGGGAAGAACGAAGGGGAGTAAGTCGGAGGGGGAGATGAACCATGAGAGACGATGGACTCTGAAAAACAAACTGAGGGTTCTAGAGGGGAGGGGGGTGGGGGGATGGGTTAGCCTGGTGATGGATATTAAAGAGGGCACAGTCTGTGTGGAGCACTGGGTGTTATGCACAAACAATGAATCATGGAACACTACATCAAGAACTAATGATGTAATGTATGGTGATTAACATAACAATAAAAAATTAAAAAAAAAAAAAGAAATGTGGGATAGTGTTACCAGCGCAGAAGGACAGCCGGGCCAGGCTGAGAGTGTGAGACATTGCACTGCTACACGAGAATAACCAGGACACAGCCACTAGTGAGATACATAGTTTTCTTGCATGATGGTAGTGTAGTATAGAGGATGGCAGATGGCCACATACCTGTCAAATGCCATCACTGCAAGAAGGAGATTATCAATACAGCCAAAAAATATGAAAAAATACATCTGTGTTACACACCCTGCATAGGGGATGGATTGATCCCAAGTATGCATGTTTATCAGCATCTTAGGGATGGTGACAGATGAAAAGGAAACATCAGGGAGGGCCAAGTGGCTGAGGAAGAAGTACATGAGGGTGTGGAGGCGAGAATCCAGCCTCATGAGCAGGGTGATGAGCAGCTTCCCTAGCACCGTGGCCAGGTACATGCCCAGGAACAGGGCAAAGAACACCCTGATGCTCTGGCTGGATGGGGAGCCCCAGGAGGAGGAACTGGGACACGCTGCTCTGGTTCTCCAGCCTCATGCTCCTCTTTTGTGTACTGGCAGTGAAGGAATAGGGAAATGTCAGAGACTTTGGAAGTTGTTAATAGACACAATGGGGTTTCTTATTTTGTCCTAAAAAAACAACAACAACAAAAAACCTGCCTGACTTTCTGTCATCCCCTAGTGTCGCCAAAGCACAAGACCGACCCTCAATGCCCAACATGATTCCTTTTAGTGGAAACCAGAAAAAATCATTTTTTTTAGAGAGGGGGAGGGAGGGGAGGGATAGAGAGAGAGGGTCAGAGAGAGAGGGAGATAGAATCTCAAGCAGGCTCCACATCCAGCGTGGAACCTGACACAGGGCTCCATCCTACAACCCTGAGATCGTGATCTAAGCTGAAATCAAGAGTCAGATGCTTAACCAACCGAGCCACGCAGGTGCCCCAAGAGCAAAATCATTCTTATTTGTTTTTAACCAACTATGTTCCTGGCATGGTACTACTAACTAGAAATATAAGAATAAATGGGACACCCGAGCCATCTTCCCCCAGGATGCTGACCCTTGAGAGAACACCTGACAGAGGACAGACTGAAGGTATGGGTCTACATTCAGAGGGTTCCTGTTGAGATTCCGATTCCACCACTTGCTAGCTGTATGACTTGTGGAGCTAAATCTGTCTTGGCCTCATGTGATGCTTCTGTTATGTAAAGATACCAATATCACACATTTGTAGAAGTTAATAAGAGAATTCTAATTCCATACACATTAGTATCCAAGTACAGTCCTGCATACAATAAACACACAAAGTTTTAGTGATTATTTTTATAACAGGATAAGTATCCAAATAAAACCAGGGTCAAATTCAAGGATTTTATGAAACAACAGAATGAGATGGTCAGCACGAAGGACCAAGTAGCTGATCTAAAACTTGGGTTAACCTGTCTGAGTGCTCACACTCTCAGAGGAGTTCCTGAGTTCATTTCCTATCACTGGGGGTAAATTTCCTGCTGGAACTTGACTTAGTGCATGTTCATCTTTTTTGCCAAGAAATAAATCTCACTTCAGTTCTCCATCTCTCTCCCTCTGTGTCTGGTGCTTGAAGCTGGCTCAGGTCTCGGTATTCATGGGCAGGAAGGTGTCTGAGACCTGAGACCTGGGATCTGGGATCTGGGAAATACTGAAGGACTGGAGGTGTCTGTTGGAATTCACAGTTACCTGATTTACCATCACTATTTCCTAGTATCTTCCTAGATCTTTACGCTGAGAATAATTGATACTTAATGAACACTGTGTCAGACAAATCTGTTTTTGCACCATTGTCTTATTAAATTTTTTTCACAGTCCTACAAGGTATGTGTTATCATAACTTCACTACACACATACTCAGGAGGGTTGAAAAACCAGCATGATCACATAGTAACTGCTATAGTCACAATTCTCTCTCATGTGTGTGTTTTTTTTTAATTTATTAGAATCTCTGCTTCTATAACCCTACTGTTTCTCCCTCTCTTCAATTAGACAAAAGAGCCAGGATTTTTTTTTTATGTTCAGTTAGCCACTGTATAGTACATCATTAGTTTTTGATGTAGTGTTCAATGATTCATTAGTTGTATATAACACCCAGAATCTTAAAAAATATTATTTCAGGATTTGAAGGGGTCCTGCTCAGATAACTGTGGCCAATGATTCCGACAGCCCTTTAGTTTGTAAAATACTTTGATATTTCTTCAGTTTCACTCAGTCCATCAATGTTTATTTTGTGCCTGGGAAATAGAGAAGACAGGGAGGTTTTTTTTTCTTTCATTTTATTAACGAGTAGGGAAATCACTTGCACAGTGTCACATAGATAATGCATAGTAAACTGCTCTCAAGAGTAGATTTTCTGAAAATCTTTTCACTAGAGAGAGAATTTACTCTTTCCATGGGAAGTAGAGGGGCTGGAATATAAGCCCTGACAGTTGTTTGTTTTCTGTGTTTTGTTTGTTTGTTGTAATGCAAGTGCCTGACTTAAGCTTTGTTGAGGCATCAATTTCAAAGAAGCATAGGCTGTCTTGAATAACTACATTGCCAACTACACGACCAGATAAACAACTACGCCTCCTCTCCCCACAGAGGTTTCTTTGATTTCATGTTTGTTTTGTTTTGTTTTGAAGGGCATGAATGAGAGAAATAGGAAAAAAATAACATACAGAGATATGTCTTTAGTTGTGTAAGAAATATGGCTATTCAGTACCTATATTTTTGGAAAATGAAGGACCATAAGTTCTCTATTTTAAAAAAAACATCTTGGTTGATTTCTATAATAGACCACGTGGGCAACTTGTCTTTTCTTTGTATTTTAAATTTCTGCTCTTATGTTTTAAATTCACCAATAAGGAGCAGGCCCTCAAAACTCTAGACCCCCACTCTTAACCACAGTAAAAGTAGAACCCCAGGCATGTGCTCTTTTTCACTACCTATGACCTCACTGTGTGGCCCCACATGTGCTATGTGATTTCCAGGTCTTTGTAAGTAGTAAAGCTCTATTTTTCAAAGATTCCTGATGGTTGCTGTTGAAAGCCATCTTTCAATCAAAACAAAAACCACAACGGCCATTTCAACCACAACATTGGGTATTGAGGCTGAGACTAGTACAAAACAGGAGCATTGGGTGTTTTACGCAACTAATGAATTGTTGAGCACTACATCAAAAACTAATTATGTTTGAGTTCTTCTTTGCCAATTTGAATACATTTTATTTCTTTTTGTTGGCTGATTGCTATTGCTAGGACTTCTAGTACTATGTTGAACAATGGTGGCAAGAGTGGGCATCCTTGACGTGTTAAGGGAAAGGCTCTCAGCTTTTCCCAGTTGAGGATGATACTCGCTGTGGGTTTTTCATAGATGGATTTTATGAACTTGGGCAATGTTCCCTCTATCCCTATACTCTGAAGAGTTTTAGTCAGGAAAGGATGCTGTATTTTGTCAAATGCTTTTTCTGCATCAATTGAGAGGACCATATGGTTCTTCTCTCTCCTCTTATTAATGTGTTCTATCACACTGATTGATTTGCGAATGTTGAACCACCCTCGCATCCCGGGGATAAATCCCACTTAGTCCGTGGTGGATGATCCTTTTAATGTATTGTTAGATCCTATTAGCTAGGATTTTGTTGAGGATTTTGGAATCCATATTCATCAGGGATATTGCTCTGAAACTCTCCTTTTTGATGGGGTCTTTGCCTGGTTTGGGGATTAAGGTAATGCTGGCCTCATAGAATGAGTCTGGAAGCTTTCCTTCTGTTTCGATTTTTTGAAACAGCTTCAGGAGAATAGGTATTATTTCTTCTTTGAATGTTTGGTAGAATTCCCCAGAGAATCCATCAGGCCCTGGACTCTTTGTTTCTTGGGAGGTTTTTGATCACTGCTTCAATCTCGTTACTGGTTATTGGCCTATTCAGGTTGTCAATTTCTTCCTGTTTCAGTCTTGGCAGTTTATAGGTTTCCAGGAAGGCATTCATCTTGTCCAGATTGCTCAGTTTATTGGCATATAGTTGTTGACAATAATTTCTAATATTGTTTCTATTTCCTTGGTGTTAGTCGTGATCTTTCCCCTTTCATTCATACTTTCATTAATTTGGGTCCTTTCTCTTTTCTTTTGGATAAGTCAGTTTATTGATCTTATTAATACTTTCAAAGAACCAACTTCTAGTTTCGTTGATCTAATCTGTGTTTCTGGTTTCTAATTCATTGATCTCTGCTCTAATCTTAATTATTTCTCTTCTAATGTATGGCTTAGGCATCGTTTTTTTGCTTTTTCTCTAGTTCTTTAAGGTGTAAAGTTAGTTGGTGAATTCGGGATTTTTCTATTTTTTTTTTTTTTTTTTTTTGAGTGAGGCTTGGATGGCTATGTATTTCCCCCTTAGGACCACCTTTGCAGTATCCCAAAGGTTTTGGACTAATGTGTTTTCATTCTCATTGGTTTCCATGAATTTTTTAAGTTCTTCTTTGATTTCCTGGTTGACCCAAACATTCTTGAGCAGAGTGGTCTTTTAGCTACCAAGTGTTTGAATTTCTTCCAAATTTTTTCTTGTGATTGAGTTCCAGTTTTAAAGCATTGTGGTCTGAGAATATGCAGGGAATAATCTTAAAATTTTGGTATCGGTTGAGACCTGATTTGTGACCCAGTATGTGGTCTATTCTGGAGAAAGTTCCATGTGCGCTCGAGAAAAATGAGTATTCTGTTGTTCTGGGTTGGAATGTTCTGTATATATCTATGAGGTACATCTGGTCCAGTGTGTCATTCAAAGCTCTTGTTTCTTTGTTGATTTGCTGCTCAAATGATCTGTCTGTTGCTGAGAGTGGAGTATTGAGGTCTCCTACAATTAACGTATTGTTATCAATATGACTCTTTATTTTGGTTAACAGTTGGCTTATGTAGATGGCTGCTCCCATGTTGGGGGCATAGATATTTACAATTGTTAGATCTTGTTGGATAGACCCTTTAAGAATGATATAGTGTCCTTCTGTGTCTCTAACTACAGTCTTTAGCTTAAAATCTAATTTGTCTGATATAAGAATTGCTACCCCAGCTTTCTTTTGAGGTCCGCTGGCATGGAAGATGGATCTCCATCCCTTCACTTTCCGTCTGGATGTATCTTTAGGTTCAAAATGAGTCTCTTATAGACAGCATATGGATGGGTCCTGTCTTTTTATCCAATCTGCACTCTGTCCCATTTTATGGGAGCATTTAGGCCATTCACGTTGGGAGTGATTATTGAAAGATATGAATTTATTGTCATCATGTTGCCTGTGAAGTCCTTGTTTCTATAGATTGTCTCTGCAAATTTCTGTTCTATATCACTCTTAGGGGCTGTCTCTTTTTATAGAACCCCCCTTAATATTTCTTGCAGGGCTGGCTTAGTGTTCACATATTCTTTCAGTTTCTGCCGATCTTGGAAGCTCTGCATCTGTCCATCCATTCTAAATGACAGCCTTGCTGGATAAAGTATTTTTGGCTGCATGTTCTTCTCATTTAGTACCCTGAATGTCTTGCCAGGCCTTTCTGGCTTGCCAGGTCTCTGTGGATAGGTCTGACATTATTCTGATGTTCCTCCCTCTGTACGTAAGGATCTCTTCCCCCTAACTGCCCTTAAGATGGTTTCCTTGGTTCTAAGATTTGCGAGTTTTACTATTACATGCCAGGGCATTGGCCTGTTTTCCTTAATCTGCCTCTAGAACACAAATGTTTGTTTCATTCCCCAGATTAGGGAAGTTCTCAGCTACGATTTGCTCAAATATATCTTCTAGTCCTCTCTCTCTCTCCACCCCTTCAGGGATCCCAATAATCTGACATTGGAACGTTTCATGGTGTCACTTATTTCTCTAATTCTCTTTTTATGGATTTTGAGTTTTTTCTCCCTGGCCTCCTCTTTTTCCTTCTTTTCTATCAATTGGTCTTCTAGATCACTAATTTGTTCTTCTGCCTCGCTTACCCTAGCTGTTAGATTATCTAGATTAGATTGGATCTTTGATCGCATTTTTAAATTCTGCCAATTCAGCTTTCATTTCTTCCCTTAGAGACTCTATGTTGCCATTAATCAATTTCTCCATTCTAGCTATCGTCTTCTTAACTGTTACCCTGAAGTCCATTTCTGACATCTTGGTTATATCTGTATCCTTTTGTAAATTTGCGGCAGAAGTCACAGTCTCTGAGTCTTTCCTATTTTGGGAGTTCCTCCTCCTAGTCATTCTGTTAAGGGGTGGTTGAGGGAATGTACAGAGTCCAGATTATTGGCCACAGCCCAAGCAAGATGCACCGACCTTAGGGTTGTCGGCCTCTTGTTCTCCCAGCCTGTCTTCTGGCGGGGGGATGGGGGGGGGGACCTGCTGCGCTGTTACTCAGGCAACCCTGTTTGGACAGAGTTGCTCTACCCCCTGTTGGGGGGGTATGGGCTCAGTGAAAACCAGTTTTGGGGGGCTTTTGTTCTCTGGTGGCTTTCCCTGGTGGCTTTCCGTGTCTCTCCTGAGAGTCAGAGCAGAAGAGATCGTTTCCAACCCTCTGCCTCAGAGCAGAGAGATCGCAGTCTGTTCTTCAGTGAGCTCTCCAGGCCACACTATTTCCGTTTCCATCTGTGCTGCTATAAACTGCAGCTTCCTGGGTTGTGTGGCCCTCAGCAGGGCGCCCAGTCCTCCCCTCCAGGTCAGGTCATGGGGCACATCTCTGCCCTTTGTGCTTTTAAAACCACCAGCTTCCCCCAGTTCGCAAGCATGGCCCGCCGCTCTGGGTTTCTGTCAAGCGGGCTGCCCTAAAGTCCTTTCCCCGCTGCTACTGGTCTGAGAGTCTGTGCCCCGTCCCCAGCACAGGAGGCTTTCACTCACCCCTGGTGCAGGATCCCAAGGGCTCCCTCCCCCTTCTGTTTATCTTCCGATATCTGCCCACAGAATCAGGGCTCCCTGCGTCATACCTCAAAACCAACCACCTGCGATATTCTATCTGTAGAGATCCAGATATATCTTCTTACATCTCAGGCTGATTTTGTGGGTGTTCAGAGTGCTCTGGGAGATATCCAGCTCAGTTCCAGGGACCGATTGGAATAGGGTCCCCTACTCCTCTGCCATCTTCTCCCCCACACACTGTACCACATCTTCTTTATCCATTCATCTGTTGAAGGGCATCTCAGCTCCTTCCACAGTTGGGCTATTGGGGACATCACTGCTACGAACATTGGGGTGCACGTGGCCCTTCTTTTCACTACATCTGTATCTTTGGGGTAAATACCTAGTAGTGCAATTGCTGGGTCCTAGGGTAGCTCTATTTTTAACATCTTGAGGAACCTCCATACTGTTTTCCAGAGTGGCTGTACCAGCTTGCATTCCCACCAACAGTGTAAGAGTGTTCCCCTTACTCCACAACTTCAACATTTGTTGTTCCTATTTTGTTAATTTTTGCCATTCTGACTGGTGTAAGGTGGTATCTCATTGTGGTTTTGATTTGTATTTCACTGATGGCTAATGATGTTGAGCGTTTTTTCATGTCCGTTAGCCATTTGTAGGTCTTCTTTGGAGATGTGTCTGTTCATGTCTTCTGCCCATTTTTTTGACTGGGTTATTTGTTTTTTGAGTGTTGAGCTTGTGAAGTTCTTTATAGATCTTGGATATCAGCCCTTTATCTGTAATGTCATTTGCAAATATCTTCTCCCATTCCGTGGGTTGCTTCTTTGTTTTGTTGACTGTTTCCTTTGCTGTGCAGAAGCTTTTTATTTATTTATTTTTTTAAAGATTTTATTTATTTGACAGAGAAAGACACAGCGAGAGAGGGAACACAAGCAGGGGGAGTGGGAGAGGGAGAAGCAGGCTTCTGCCAAGCAGGAAGCCCAATGTGGGGCTCGATCCCAGGACCCTGGGATCATGAACCTGAGCTGAAGGCAGACGCTTAATGACTGAGCCACCCAGGCGCCCCCAGGAGCTTTTTATCTTGATGAAGTCCCAGAAGTTCATTTTTTCTTTTGTTTCCCTTGCCTTTGGAAATGTGTCTTGAAAGAAGTTACTGTGGCCGATGCCACAGAGGTTACTGCATATGTTCCCCTCTAGGATTTTGATGTATTCCTGTCTCACATTGAGTCCTTTCATCCATTTTGAGTTTATCTTTGTGTATAGTATAAGGGAATGGTCCAGTTTCAATAGATAATCTGAATAGACCAATAACCAGTAACGAAATTGAAGCAATAATCAAAAACCTCCCAAAAAACAAAAGTCCAGGGACAGATGGCTTCCCAGGGGAATTCTACCAAACATTTCAAGAAGAAGTAATACCTGTTTTTTGAAGCTGTTTCAAAAAATAGAAACAGAAGGAAAACTTCCAAATTCCTTCTATGAGGCCAGCATTACCCTGATCCCAAAACCAGGCAAAGAACCCCATCAAAAAGGAGAATTAGAGACCAATATCCCTGATGAACATGGATGCCAAAGTACTCAACAAGATCCTAGCTAATAGGATCCAACAGTACATTAAAAGGATTATTCACCACGACCAAGTGGGATTTATTCCTGGGATGCAAGGGTGGTTCAACATTTGCAAATCAATCAGCATGATAGAGCACATTAATAAAAGAAAAGAATCATATGATCCTCTCAATTGATGCAGAAAAAGCATTTGACAAAATACAGCATCCTTTCCTGATTAAAATTCTTCAGAGTATAGGGATAGATGGAGCATTCCTCAATATCATAAAAACCGTCTATGAAAAGCCCACAGTGAATATCATTATCAATGGGGAAAAGTTGAGAGCTTTTTCCTTAAGGTCAGGAATACGACAGGGATGCCCACTTTCACCACTGTTGTTCAACATAGTGCTAGAAGTCCTAGCCTCAGCAATCAGACAACAAAAAGAAATAAAAGGCATCCAAATTGGCAAAGAAGTCAAACTCTCTCTCTTCACAGATGACATGAGACTTGATGTGGAAAACCCAAAAGACTCTACCCCCAAATTACTAGAACTCATACAGCAGTTCAGCAATGTGGCAGGATATAAAATCAATGCACAGAAATCAGTTGCTTTTCTATACACTAACATTGTAACTGTAGAAAGAGAAATTAAGGAATCAATTCCATTCACAATAGCAACAAAAACTGTAAGATACCTAGGAATAAACCTAACCAAAGAGGTAAAGGATCTATACTCTAGAAACTACAGAACACTTATGAAAGAAATTGAGGAAGACACAAAAAGATGGAAAAACATTCCATGCTCATGGATTGAAAGAATAAACATTGTTAAAATGTCTATCCTGCCCAGAGCAATTTACACTTTTAATGCCATCCCTATTAAAATACCATTGGCATTTTTCAAAGAGCTGGAACAAACAATCCTGAAATTTGTGTGGAACCAGAAAAGACCCCAAATCACCAAGGGAATGATGAAAAAGAAAAACAAAGTGGGGGGCATCACGTTGCCTAAATAATCTTTAAAAAAAAAAAGGACTGCTGGAATGTAAACTCTACATGGGGATCAGTTTGGGGGTCTTTTCCTTTTTTAACTTGCATGTGCAGAGCTTGGAAAATTGCCTAGTTTATAGTCATGGTAAATATTTTTGTGTGCATGAGTTATGAATTCACGTATTTATCTTTTCCTTCTTAGAGGTAGAAATTCTCAGTTTGGGAACAAGACAATACTCATTTCCCCAAATTAAAATTAATCAGGCAGATAGAAGCTATTCTCACTACAAAAATCCAACTTAAAGCAGATTACAATCTTCCCAGAATGGAGAAATTAGATAACTTGATGGACTCTGCTGTGCTCCCCTATTAATTTCTTGTCATAGGCAAAATCAAATTTAAGTTTATTTAAGTTTTAGCAAGCCATCAAAAACACTTTATTATCTAGCTACTGCATTAAGAAGGTAGGCATTCTGGACTTTCTAAAACTTAACATTAGAAACTTTACTGAATATTTGTAGCTTTGAAAAATAATGGACAAGAAACAGGAAATAAGGAGCTGATTTATATCTCATTTACTTCAATAGATAGAAACTGTGGGTTATAATTAAAAGCTAGGGATGACCAAATTGAAATGGGTCAGGTCCTATAACATAACTGCCCATTTAAAGGGCAGTTGGGAGGATGCAGGAGACATGGTAGTGAACACACAATTTTTCAAGAAAGCATCTCTGACAAGGTCAGTGGGTGAAATAACACAATTAGGTGATTCTCACTTGGTGAAAAGGATATTGTTTCTGAAAAGAATCCCCAGAGCCAATTTCATGTCTCTGTTCTTTAGGCTGTAGATGAAGGGGTTCAACACAGGGGTGACCACTGTATACATCAGTGAGGCAATCATATCTTTGTCATTAGAGTTGCTTGATGAGGAGGAAAAGTACAGTGCCATAATTGTTCCATAGAATAGAGAAACCACAGAAAGGTGGGAGCCACAGGTGGACAGGGCTTTGCAGATACCTTTGGTAGAGGGAACCTTCAGAATAGAGGCCCCAATGCGGCCATAAGAGAACAGGATACCACTCAATGGAAAAATGACAACCGCAGCCCCTGCAGTAAATATGACCAGCTCATTAAGAGAGGTATTGGAGCAGGACAGCTTGAGCAGGATGGGGAGGCTACAGAAAAAGTGGGGAATGATGTTGTCATCACAGAAAGACACCTGAGTCAGGAGGAGGGTGTGCAAGAGGGCACTGCCACAGGAGAGAATCCAGGATCCAGCCACCAGCAACACACACAGATCCTCCTTCATGATGGTGGTGTAGTGTAGAGGGTGACAAATGGCCACATACCTGTCATATGCCATCACTGCAAGAAGGAGATTATCAACACAACCAAAGAGTATATAAAAATACATCTGTGAAATACATCCTGGATAGGAAATGTGTAAGTGCTTAGTCTGCATATTCCTCAGCATCTCTGGGACAGTGACAGATGAAAAGGAAACGTCAGTGAAGGCCAAGTGGCTGAGGAAGAAGTACATGGGGGTGTGGAGGCGAGAGTCCAGCCTGATGAGCAGGATGATGAGCAGGTTCCCCAGCACCGTGGTCAGGTACACGCCCAGGAACAGGGTGAAGAACACGCCCTGCTGCTCTGGCTGGATCGGGAGCCCCAGGAGGAGGAACTGGGACACGCTGCTCTGGTTCTCCAGACTCATGCTGCTTTTCTCTCCTGGGGGAATAAATAGAAATGGGAAACATCAGGCACTTAGAAATACTAAGCATAGCAATTACTGTGTGGTCACATATTTCTCCAAGTGACTATGTCAGCGTGCAGACAAGGATTGCCTTGCACTCATCCAGTCTGGTGGGAGGGATGCAATGAGATTTGTTTGTACCCCAACACAGTCACTTGGAGAAAGAATGTGACCTCAAACTCTTCAGTGGGAATCAGGAACAGCTCATTCTTTTTTGGTGTTGTTTTTTTACATGTATAGAGACACTGTGGTAGGCACTAGGGAGAAATTCATAGATAAGACATAGTTGCTTCCTCTGGGGAGTCCACATTCCAGTGAACAACCTCACAGTCCTGATGAAGAGCATGCCTCTGCAGCCAGACTGCTTATGAGCTTGTGTCTGGTTCTTGCTTATCCTGATTGTTGCTTGCCCTCTCTGTCTGCCTGCCTGCCTGCCTGTCTTTCTCACACACATATGCATGCTTGCCACTTATAGCACTGAGAAGATTAAAGAAACATTACATGTACAGAATAAGTCCTCAAACATAAACTCACTTCACACCATTAGAATGACTATTACCCAAAAAAAAGAGAAGGAAGGAAGGAAGGAAGGAAGGAAGGAAGGAAGGAAGGAAGGAAGGAAGGAAGGAAGGAAGGAAACAAGTGTTGGTGAGGATGTGAAGAAATTGGAACACTTGTGCATCCCTGGTGGGAATGTAAAATGGTGCAGTCACAATGAAAAACACTATGGCAGTTCCTCAAAAAATTAAACATAGAGTTACCATATAACCCAGAAGTTCCACTTCTGGGTATATATCCAGATAATTGAAATCAGGTTCTTAAACAGATATTTTTACACCCATGTTAAAAGCAGCATTATTCATAACAACCAAAAGATGGAAAAAACCTGTGTCCTTTGACAAATGAATGGATAAACAAAATGTGGTATATACATACAGTGGAATGGAAGGAAGGAAATCCTGACACATGCTACAATGTGGATGAACCTTGAAGACATTATGCTGAGTAAAATAAGCCAGTCACCAAATCATAAATACTGTATGATTCCACTTACATGAGATCCTAGAATAGTCAAATTCATAGATACAAAAAGTAGAATGGTGGTGGCCAGCAGTTAGAGGGAAGGGAAATGAGAAGTTATTGTTCAATGTATACAGTTTCAGCTTGGGAAGATAATAAAAGTTCTGGAAGTAGATGGTGGTGATGGTGTGAATGTACTTAATGTCATGGAACTGTACACTTAAAAATTACTTAAATGTCAAATTTTATGTTATATATTTCACCACAATAAAAATGTTTTAAGTTAGAAAATATATCAATAAGAGTTAATAAATTACTGTCTCAAGGGGTGCCTGGCTGGCTCAGTCAGTGGAACATGCCACTCTTGATCTCAGGGTTTTGAGTTCAAGCCCTATGCTGGTAAGGGTGGTATATACATTACTTAAAAATAAAATCTTTGGAGCACCTGGATGGCACACTCAGTTAAGCATCCGACTCTTGGTTTCAGCTCAAGTCATGATATCAGGGTCCTGGGATGGAGCCCTGTGTCACGCTCTGAGCTCAGCAAGGAGTGTGCTTGGGATCCTCTCTCCCTCTCCCTCTGCCTCTCCCCCAGCTTGCATTCATTCTCTCTCTCTGTCTGTCTCTCCAAAATAAATAAATAAGTCTTTTTACAAATCTTTTTTTTTTAAATATTTTATTTCTTTATTTGACACAGAGAGAAAGAGAGAGCACAAGCAGGGGGAGTGGCAGGCAGAAGGAGAGGGAGAAGCCGGCTCCCTGCTGAGCAGGGAGCCCAATGTGGGACTTGATCCCAAGACCCTGGAATCATGAAGAAAATTGGGGGCCCCGGAGAAGTTCAGTAGCCTTCAAACCACATGGACAAATTTCCATCAACTTTGCATAAAGAGGACTTTCCTTGGAGCTTCCAGTTATGTCTATAGCTGAGACAAGAGAGGAGTCAGGCTGCAGGGCTCTTTCCCCCAGTCAAGTGCATACACATCACACACACAAAAACAGACATGCAGAGTAACACAGAAACCAAGGTGCTGTACTTTGGCCCTCTCTTATCTGTACTCATCTCCAGTTGAAACTATAGAACTTACATTCATCTTTAAAATGAAACATTTTGTCACACAAAACTTAAAAAAAAAAACATGCAGAAGGAACCCTTCTAATGCTGTTGGTGGGAATATAAAGTGGTCAGCTGCTATGGAAAACAGTATGGAGTTTCCCCAAAATATTGAAAATAGAACTACCACATGATCTTGCATCCCACTTCTGGGTATATACCTTTAGAAAGGATTGAAATAAAGATCTCAAAGGGATATCAAAAGCACTGCCATGCTCATTGCTGTACTATTCACAATAGTGAAGTTTTGGGAACAACCCAAATGTCCATCAACAGAAGAGTGGGTAAAGAAAATGTGGTATATACATACAACAGAATATTATTCTGCCTTAGAAAAGAAGGAAATCCTTCCGTTTGTGACAACATGGATGAAACTGGAGCACATTATGCTAAGTGAAATAAGCCACTTCCAGAAGGACAAATATTATATGATTCCACTTTTATGAGGTATCTAAAAGAGTCAAACTCATAGAAACAGAATAAGTAGTAGCTACCAGGGGGAGGAGGGGAAAAGGTATAGCTGTTATTCAAATGATACAGTTTCAGTACTTAAATGAATTAGTTCTAGAGGCCTGCCCTACAGCATAGTGCCTGTAGTCCACAGTACTTTGTTGTGCACTTAAAAATTCATTTAAAAAGTAGATCTCATTTTAAGTGTTTTTATCCAGGAAAAAACAGGGACACAAGGAAATTTTTGGAGTTGATGGATATGTACCTTGATTGTGGTGATAGCTTCAAATGTATATGCATATGTCCAAACTCATTAAATTGCATACATTAATTTTGTAGTTTTTTTCTATCAATTACACCTCAGGAAAGCTGTTTAAAAATCATGCAAACACCACATCCAGTCATCTGGGCAACTCACAAACCACACACACAAAACCTCACTACACACAGTAAGAATCACATGTAGTCTAACACAACATACAATTAACCTAAAAAGAAGCAACATACACACACCCACACAAACACACACAAGCACACGTATATGCATTGGCGGAGATTTCTAGCTTTCCATGATCTATTATCAGCACTATACAATAGGATTTTCTACAGTGATGGAAATGCTCTATATCTACATTGTCCACCTATAGCAGCACTAGCCCCACGTGACTACTGAGGACTTGAAATAGAGCTACTGCAACTAAGGAACTAAAATTTTTATTTCAATTAACTTTAATTAATTTTAATTTTATGGCCACATGTGGCTAACAGCATCATAGAGGTCAGTGTGCAAGTCAGCCTCTAAAAACAAGCAACGTAAATACACTGTCTCCTAGTCCTCACATAAATGCACAGATCTAGGTCTAGTGATGGTTCCCCACCTTGCTCTGATCTATGGCAGTTCTTGCTGGTCCAGGCTGCTACCTGAATATTCCTCTCTTATGCTTCCAAGGCCTGAGGGTCTTTAGCACCTTTCGTGCCTGTTCACAAGCACTCGAACAATGAGCAGGAAGATTCACAATTACCAGTAAGACAAAGACCCAGAGGAACACAACCCCAAGCTTCTGGTTAGAGAAGAAGTCAACAGAACTAATTGCCCAATTTCTTGCCTCCCTCTTGAGATGGATCTCGTGCAGGGGCCAAAAGGGGCTGAACCACAAGGGTCCCAGGAGAAAGTGTCCCTAATGTCAGTGACATGTTGGCCTCCCCTCTGCCTGGTCATGAGAAACTGGAGAGGCCATGAACACCCTTCACCTGAAGAACCCAGCAATGGAATCTGTCTCTACATAGATCATAGAAAGGCCCAGATAGAGTAGTACTCGCCTTGTAGACTCCCCCACCACTGACCCCCCAAACTGTATTAGAGTACATATTTCACTACCACCATTCTTTCCATTCTTAGAGAACCACAAAAGACCCACAAAAGCCAAAGCAATCTTGAAAAAATTGAACAAAGAGGCATCACACCTTTTTTAAAAATGATTTTATTTATTTATTTGAGAGAGAGAGAGACAGCAAGAAAGACCACGAGCAGGGAGGAGAGGGAGAAGCAGCCTCCCTACTCACAGGGAGCCCAACAGGGGCCTTGATCCCAGGACCGTGGGATCATGACCTGAGCTGAAGGCAGACACTTAACCAACTGAGACACCCAGGCACCCCAAGGCATCACACTTTTGGACTTCAAACTATAATACAGATCTTAGTAATCAATGCAATATATTATTGGCATGAAAATGTATAGACCATGGAACAGAATATAGAACCCAGAGATAAAACCATGCATAGGCCATCAGCTAAGTCTTAACAAGGGAACCAAGCATATACACAATGAGTAAAAGATAGTCTTCAATAAATGGTGTTGAGAAACTGGATATCCGGGGCACCTGGGTGGCTCAGTCATTAAGCGTCTGCCTTCGGCTCAGGTCATGATCCCAGGGTCCTGGGATCAAGGCCCACATTGGGCTCCTTGCTCCGTGGGAAGCCTGTTTCTCCCTCTCCCACTCCCCCTGCTTGTGTTCCCTCTCTCGCTGTCTCTCTCTGTCAAATAAATAAAATCTTTTAAAAAAATTTAAAAAAAGAAAGAAACTAGATGTCCACATGGAAAAGAGTGAATGTGGATCCCAACAATGTGCAAGTAGCTGTCTGTGACATTCAGTCCCAGGAGCCAAAAATGTCTGCCACCTTCATGGGCAGCAGCACCACCATCCAGGAGCTGTTCAAATGCATGTTTCGGAGCAGTTCATGGTCATGTTCAGGTGCAAGGCCTTCCTGCACTGGTACACAGGGAGGGCATGGATGAAATGGAGCTCACTGAGGCCAAGAGCAGCATGAATGACCTGGTGTCTGAGTACCAGCAGTACCAGGATGCCAGGGCCAAGGAGGAGGGTAAATTTGAGGAGAAGGCAGGGAGGAGTTGGCCTAGAGCTGTCTTGTACCCTGTACAGCATGGAAGCCAGGTGAACTCTTTATTTACTCAAAACCTGTTCTCTGATGGCCATGTCTCACTGTATATGCACTGCTCTTCTTCCTGTCTTGACAGCACATGTGTTACAGCATGGGATATTTGTGTATGGAGTTTTCTATCTATTCCAGGTGGAGACTAGACCCTTATATAAATACATATAATTTTCAAATATTTTCTCATAATCTGTATCTTTCTTTTCATTTTCTTAATGGTGTCTCTCTTGGAGCAGAAGTTTTGAACTTTGATGAAATCCAATTTCTTATTTTTTCTTTTATGGATCATCTAAGCAATCTTTGCCTAACCCAAGGAAACACATATTTTCTCCTATTTTTTTCTAAATGCCTTATAGTTCTTAATATTTTGGTATATGACCCATTTTGAGTTATCTTTTGTGTGTGGTATGAAGTAAGGATCTAAGTTGAAGGTTTTGCATTGAAGATATCTGATTTCTTTAGCTCCATTTGTTGGAAAGATCATCCCTCCCCCATTGAATTGCCTTGAACTGCCTTTACACCCATTTCAGAAACCAGTTGATCACAAAAGTAAGGTTTGTTCCCTTTGAGATTTATTTCTGGTGCCTCAATTCTGTTGCATTGTTCTATATGTCTATCATTATGCCAGTGCTACACTTTCTTGATGATTGTTGCTTTACAGTTAGTTTTTAAATCAGGGAGTGAAATACCTCCCACTTTGTTCTCCTTTGAGTTAACTAACACACCTCTATAGTTACAAACATCACCTCTAATTGCTCTGACTAGGTCTTCTAGTACTATGTTAAATAGCAGTGGCCAGAATGGGCATTCCTGTCTTGTTAGTGATCTTAGAAGAAAATCTTTCAGCTTTTCACTGTTAAGTATGATATTAGCTGTGGGCTTATATATAAACTTTATTATGTTGAGGGGCGCCTGGGTGGCTCAGTTGGTTAAGCATCTGCCTTCCGCTTAGGTCCTGATCCTGGAGTCCTGGGATTGAGCCCCACATTGGGTTTCCTTGCTCAGCAGGGAGTCTGCTCCTCCCTCTCCATCTGCCCCTTCCCCCCACTTGTTCTCTCTCTCAAATAAATTAACTAATTAATTTTTAAAAACTTTATTTTTTAAATTAAATTTTATTTTTTATGTTCAATTAGCCAACATATAGTTATGTTGAAGTGAATTCCTTCTATTCCTAGTTTGTTGAGAGTTTTTATCATGAAAGGATGTTGAATTTTGCCAAATGTTTTTCCTACAACAATTGAAATAATTTGTGGTTTTTCTTCTCTTTTCTGTTAATGTGGTATATTGCATTAATTGATTTGCATATATTGAACCATCTTTGCATCCCAGGGATAAATCCCACTTGGACATGGCGTATGATCCTTTTAATGAGCTGTTGAATTTGGGATTTTGTTCAGGATTTTTGTATCTATGTTCATCAAGGTATTGTCTTTATTTTTTATTTTAATTCCAGTATAGTTAATATACAGTATTATAGTAGTTTCAGGTATATGATATAGTGATTCAACAATTCTATACATCACCCAGTGCTCGTCACGACAAGTGTGCTCCTTAATCCTCATCACACATTTCAGCCATTCCCCACCCACCTCCCATCTGATAACCATCAGTTTGTTCTCTATAGTTAAGACTCTTTTTCTTGGTTTCTCTCTCTCTCTCTTTTTTTTCCTTTGCTCATTTGTTTTGTTTCTTAAATTCCACATATGAGTGAAATCATATGGTATTTGTCTTTCTCTGATTGATTTATTTCCTTAGCATTATACTCTCTAGCTCCACCCATGACATTGCAAATGGCAAGATTTCATTCTTTCTATGGCTGAATAATATTCCAGTGTGTGTGTGTGTGTGTGTGTGTGTGTGTGTGTGTGTGTGTATGACCTCTTCTTTATCTATTTATCTATCAATGGACACGGGCTCTTTCTATAATTTGGCTATTATAAATAATGCTGCTTTAAACATAGGCATGCTTGTATCCCTTTGAATTAGTGTTTTTTTTGGGGGGGGTAGATACCGAGTAGTGTGATTACTGGATCATAGGGTAGTTCTATTTTAAACTTTTTAAGGAACCTCCATACTGCTTTCCACAGTGGCTGGACCCCATTTGCATTCCCACCTATAGTGCATGAGGGTCCCTTTATCTCCATATCCTTAACCCTTGTTTCTTGTGTTTTTGATATTAGTCATTCTGACAGGTGTAGGATGATATCTCATTGTAGTTTTGATTTGCATTTCCCTGAGGGTGAGTGATGTGTATCTTTTCACGTGCCTACTGGCCATCTGGATGTCTTCTTTAGAGAAATGTTGGTTCATGTCTTCTGCCCATTTTTTAATTGGTTATTTGTTTGGGGGTGTTGAGTTGTATAAGTTGTTTATATATTTTGGATACTAACCCTTTATCAGATATGTCATTTGTAAATACCTCCTCCCATTCTGTGGGTTGCCTTTTAGTTTTGTTGATTGTTTCCTTCACTGTGCAGAAGATACTGGCTTTTAGATTTCTTTTCATGCAGTGGTTTTGGCTGGCTTTGGTACCAGGGTAATGCTGGCCTCCTAAAATGAGTTTTGAAGTGTTCCCTCTTAATTTTTTGGAAGATTTTAAGAAGAGTTGGTGCTAATTTTTCTTTAAATATTTGATAGAATTCACCAGTGAGACCATCTAGTCCTGGGCTCTTCTTTACTGGGAGGTTTATGATCACTGATTCAATCTCCTTATTTTTTTAAAAGATTTTATTTATTTATTTGACAGGCATAGAGAGAGAGAGCACAAGCAGGGGGAGCAGCAGGCAGAGGAAGAGGGAGAAGCAGACTCCCTTCTGAGCAGAGAGCCCAACGGGCTAGATCCCAGGACCCTGGGATCATGACTCGAGCCAAAGGTAGACACTTAACTGACTGAGCCACCCAGGTGCCCCTCAATCTCCTTGTTATTGGTCTCTTCAAAGTTTCTATTTCTTTTATCATTCAATCTTTGTAGGTTGTATGTTTCTGGGAATTAATCAGTTTCATCTAGGTTACAACTCATTAAATTTATTAAAAATCATTGAGCTGAATTTTATTATATAAAGTTGCGAAAAGAAAAGATTATACCAGAAGCTTTAACCAGTACAATGAGTTAGAGAGTATAAATATTAAGAGGGTAGAACTCAATTACTATTCACTGATAATTTTGTGGCTTACCTAAAATATCCAAAACAATATACAAATTATTATTTTTTTATTTTTTTAAAGATTTTATTTATTATTTGACAGAGAGAGACACAGCGAGAGAGGGAACACAAGCAGGGGGAGTGGGAGAGGGAGAAGCAGGCCTCCCACGGAGCAGGGAGCCTGATGTGGGGCTTAATCCCAGGACCCTGGGATCATGACCTGAGCCGAAGGCAGACGGTTAACGACTGAGACCCCCAGGCAGCCCACAATATACAGATTATAAGAATAGTGAATTCAGTACAGTTATATATTGACTTTGACTTAGAAAAGTCAACTATGTTTCTATATTGTAGAAGAAATTGAATATGAAATTTAAATTATTACATTTTTAAATTGCACACAAATATAAAATATTTAGGGAAAAGGTGAATGAAAGACGTGTAAGTCCTCTATCTTAAAACTACAAAATGTGTTGAAAGAAAATAAGAAGACAAAAGTAATTGAAGATATATACATATGGTCCCAGATTAGAGATTCAATATTTTTAAAATGTCAGTTCTAAGCTGTTTTATGTTTTCAATAGCATTATAAATAAAGCATTAATAGTTTTGTTTTGTAATTGTCAAGCAAAATCTAAAAATCAAATGGAAATTCAAGAAGAAAAAAGAGTCAAGATAACTTATATTCAGTCACTTGATCCATAACAAAGACAATATTGCAGTGGAATGGAGAAAGGATGGATTTTTTTCTCCTTCTAGATTTGACTGATAACATTATTCTGAATTTTAGGGACTATTTAAAGATGCTCTTAATAAAAGGTTCAGTTCATCACAGTGCATTCAATTCTTTTCAAAATTAAAATGTTTTTTTACAATTTATATGTTTTAATTTTTTTACTTTTTTATTGTTATGTTAATAACCATACATTACATCATTAGTTTTTAATGTAGTATTCCGTGATTCATTCTTTGTGCATAATACCCAGTGCTCCACGCAGAACGGGCCCTCTTTAACACCCATCACCAGGCTAACCCATCCCCCTACCCCCCTCCCCTCTAGAACCCTCAGTTTGTTTTTCAGAGTCCATCATCTCTCATGGTTCATCTCCACTTCCGATTTCCCCCCCTTCATTCTTCCCCTCCTGCTATCTTTTTTTTTCTTAACATATATTGCATTATTTGTTTCAGAGGTACAGATCTGTGATTCAACAGTCTTGCACAATTCACAGCACTCGCCATAGCACATACCCTCTCTAGTGTCTATCACCCAGCCACCCTCTCCCTCCCACACCCCACCAGTCCAGCAACCCTCAGTTTGTTTCCTGAGATTAAGAATTCCTCATATCAGTGAGGTCATATGATACATGTCTTTCTCTGATTGACTTATTCACTCAGCATAACACCCTCCAGTTCCATCCACTTCGTTGCAAATGGCAAGATCTCATTCCTTTTAATGGCTGCATAATATTCCGTTCTGTATATATACCACTTCTTCTTTATCCATTCATCTGTCGATGGACATCTTGGCTCTTTCCACAGTTTGGCTAGTGTGGACATTGCTGCTATAAACATCAGGGTGCACGTACCCCTTCGGATCCCTACATTGGTATCTTTGGGGTAAATACCCAGTAGTGCAATTGCTGGATCGTATGGTAGCTCTATTTTCAACTGTTTGAGGAACCTCCATACTGTTTTCCAGAGTGGTTGCACCAGCTTGCATTCCCACCAACAGTGTAGGAGGGTTCCCCTTTCTCCACATCCCCGCCAACATCTGTCGTTCCCTGACTTGTTAATTTTAGCCATTCTGACGGGTGTGAGGTGGTATCTCATTGAGGATTTGATTTGGATTTCCCTGATGCCGAGTGATGTTGAGCACTTTTTCATGTGTCTGTTGGCCATTTGGATGTCTTCTTTGGAAAAATGTCTGCTCTGTCTTCTGCCCGTTTCTTGATTAGATTATTTATTCTTTGGGTGTTGAGTTTGATAAGTTCTTTATACATTTTGGATACTAGCCCTTTATCTGATATGTCATTTGCAAATATTTTCTCCCATTCTCTCGGTTGTCTTTTGGTTTTGTGGACTGTTTCTTTAGCTGTGCAAAAGCTTTTTATCTTGATGAAATCCCAATTGTTCATTTTTGCCCTTGCTTCCCTTGCCTTCGGCGATGTTTCTAGGAAGAAGTTGCTGCGGCTGAGGTCGAAGAGGTTGCTGCCTGTGTTCTCCTTTAGGATTTTGATGGGCTCCTGTTTCACATCTAGGTCTTTCAACCATTTGGAGTCTATTTTTGTGTGTGGTATAAGGAAATGGTCCAGTTTCATTCTTCTGCATGTGGCTGTCCAATTTTCCCAACACCATTTGTTGAAGAGACTGTCTTTTTGCCATTGGACATTCTTTCCTGCTTTGTCAAAGATGAGTTGACCATAGAGTTGAGGGTCCATTTCTGGGCTCTCGATTCTGTTCCATTGATCGATGTGTCTGTTTTTGTGCCAGTACCATACTGTCTTGATGATGACAGCTTTGTAATAGAGCTGGAAGTCCGGAATTGTGATACCGCCAGCTTTGCTTTTCTTTTTCAACATTCCTCTGGCTATTTGGGGTCTTTTCTGGTTCCATACAAATTTTAGGATGATTTGTTCCATTTCTTTGAAAAAAGTGGATGGTATTTTGATGGGGATTGCATTGAATGTGTAGATTGCTCTAGGTAGCATTGACATCTTCACAATGTTTGTTCTTCCAATCCATGAGCATGGAACGTTTTTCCCTTTCTTTGTGTCTTCCTCAATTTTTTTCATGAATATTTTATAGTTTTTTGAGTAGAGATCCTTTGCCTCTTTGGTTAGATTTATTCCTAGGTATCTTATGGTTTTGGGTGCAATTGTACATGGGATCGACTCCTTAATTTCTCTCTCTTCTGCCTTGTTGTTGGTGTATAGGAATGCCACTGATTTCTGTGCATTGATTTTATAGCCTGCTACTTGACTGAATTCCTGTATGAGTTCTAGCAGTTTTGGGGTGGAGTCTTTTGGGTTTTCCACATAAAGTATCATATCATCTGCAAAGAGTGAGAGTTTGACTTCCTCTTGGCTGATTTGGATGCCTTTGATTTCTTTTTGTTGTCTGATTGCTGTGGCTAGGACTTCTAATACTATGTTGAATAGCAGTGGTGAGAGTGGACATCCCTGCCGCGTTCCTGACCTTAGGGGGAAAGCTCTCAGTTTTTCCCCATTGAGAATGATATTCACTGTAAGTTTTTTATAGATGGCTTTTATGATATTGAGGTAGGTACCCTCTATCCCTCTACTCTGAAGAGTTTTGATAAAGAAAGGATGCTGTACTTTGTCAAATGCTTTTTCTGCATCTATTGAGAGGATCATATGATTCTTGTTCTTTCGTTAATGTATTGTATCACGTTGATTGATTTGCGGATGTTGAACCAGCCTTGCAGCCCAGGGATAAATCCCACTTGGTCGTGGTGAATAATCCTTTTAATGTACTGTTGGATCCTATTGGCTAGCATTTTGGTGAGAATTTTTGCATCCATGTTCATCAAGGTTATTGGTCTGTAATTCTCCTTTTTGATGGGGTCTTTGTCTGGTTTGGGGATCAAGGTAATGCTGGCCTCATAAAATGAGTTTGTAAGTTTTCCTTCCGTTTCTATTTTTTGGAACAGTTTCAGGAGAATAGGTATTAATTCTTCTTTAAATGTTTGGTAGAATTCCCCTGGGAAGCCATCTGGCCCTGGGCTTTTGTTTGTTGGGAGATTTTTGATGACTGCTTCCATTTCCTTAGTGGTTATAGGTCTGTTCAGGTTTTCTATTTCTTCCTGGTTCAATTTTGGTAGTTGATACATCTCTAGGAATGCACCCCTTTCTTCCAGGTTATCTAATTTGCTGGCATAGAGTTGCTCATAATATGTTCTTAGAATTGTTTGTATTTCTTTGGTGTTGGTTGTGATCTCTCCTCTTTCATTCATGATTTTGTGGATTTGGGTCCTTTCACTTTTCTCTTTGATCAGTCTGGCCAGGGGTTTATCAATCTTGTTAATTCTTTCAAAGAACCAGCTCCTAGTTTCGTTGGTCTGTTCTACTGTTCTTTTGGTTTCTAGTTCATTGATTTCTGCTCTGATCTTTATTATTTCTCTTCTCCTGCTGGGTTTAGGCTTTATTTGCCGTTTTTTCTCTAGCTCTTTTAGGTGTAGAGTTAGGTTGTGTATTTGAGACCTTTCTTGTTTCTTGAGAAAGGCTTGTATTGCTATATACTTTCCTCTCAGGACTGCCTTTGCTGTATCCCAAAGATTTTGAACAGTTGTGTTTTCATTTTCATTGGTTTCCATGAATTTTTTTAATTCTTCTTTAATTTCCTGGTTGACCCATTCATTCTTTAGTAGGATGCTCTTTAGCCTCCATGTATTTGAGTTCTTTCCGACTTTCCTCTTGTGATTGAGTTCTAGTTTCAAAGCATTGTGGTCTGAAAATATGCAGGGAATAACCCCAATCTTTTGGTACCAGTTGAGACCTGATTTGTGATCTAGGATGTGATCAATTCTGGAGAATGTTCCATGGGCACTAGAGAAGAATGTGTATTCCGTTGCTTTGGGATGGAATGTTCTGAATATGTCTGTGAAGGCCATTTGGCCCAGTGTGTTATTTAAAGTCTTTATTTCCTTGTTGAACTTTTGCTTAGATGATCTGTCCATTTCTGTCAGGGGGGCGTTAAAGTCCCCCAGTATTATTGTATTGTTGTCAATGTGTTTCTTCGCTTTTGTTATTAATTGCCTTATATGATTGGCTGCTCCCATGTTAGGGGCATAGATATTTACAATTGTTAGATCTTCTTGTTGGATAGACCCTTTAAGTAGGATATACTGTCCTTCCTCATCTCTTATTACAGTCTTTGTTTTAAAATCTAATTTGTCTGATAGAAGGATTGCCACCCCAGCTTTCTTTTGGTGTCCATTAGTATGGTAAATGGTTTTCCACCCCCTCACTTTCAATGTGGGGGTGTCTTTGGGTCTAAAATGAGTCTCTTGCAGACAGCATATCGATGGGTCTTGTTTTTTAATCCAATCTGATAGCCTGTGTCTTTTGATTGGGGCATTTAGCCCATTTACATTCAGGGTCACTATTGAAAGGTATGAATTTAGTGCCATTGTATTGCCTGTAAGGTGACTGTTACTCTATATTGTCTGTATTCCTTTCTGGTCCATGTCTCTTTTAGGCTCTCTCTTTGCTTAGAGGACCCCTTTCAATATTTCTTGTAGGGCTGGTTTCGTGTTTACAAATTCCTTTAGTTTGTTTTTGTCCTGGAAGATTTTTATCTCTCCTTCTATTTTCAATGACAGCCTAGCTGGATATAGTATTCTTGGGTGCATATTTTTCTCGTTTAGTGCTCTGAAGGTATCATGCCAGTCCTATCCGGCCTGCCAGGTCTCTGTGGATAGGTCTGTTGCCAATCTAATGTTTCTACCATTGTAGGTTACATATCTCTTCTCCCGAGCTGCTTTCAGGATTTTCTCTTTGTCTCTGAGACTCGTAAGTTTTACTCTTAGATGTTGGGGTGTTGACCTATTTTTATTGATTTTGAGAGGGGTTCTCTGTGCCTCCTGGATTTTGATGCCTGTTTCCTTCCCCACATTAGGGAAGTTCTCTGCTATTATTTGCTCCAATATACCTTCTGCCCCTCTCTCTTTCTTCTTCTTCTGGGATCCCAATTATTCTAATGTTGTTTTGTCTTATCGTATCGCTTATCCCTCGAATTCTGCCCTCGTGATCCTGTAGTTGTTTCTCTCTCTTTTTCTCAGCCTCTTTATTTTCCATCATTTGGTCTTCTATATCGCTGATTCTCTCTTCTGCCTCATTTATCCTAGCAGTTAGTGCCCCCATTTTTGATTGCACCTCATCAATAGCCTTTTTGATTTCGACTTGGTTAGATTTTAGTTCTTTTATTTCTCCAGAAAGGGTTTCTCTAATAACTTCCACGCTTCTTCAAGCCCAGCTAGTATCTTTAAAGTCATGATTCTGAACTCTAGGTCCGACATCGCACTAATATCCGTATTGAGTAGGTCCCTGGCAGACGGTACTACCTCTTGTTCTTTTTGTTGAGGAGATTTTTTTCGTCTTGTCATTTTGTCCAGAGGATAATAGATGAATGAGAGAACAAAATGCTAACAGATTAACAACATCCCCAGAAAATATACTCTAATCAAATCAGAAAAGACCTGAAACCACGGGAAAAGAAAGGGAAAGAAAGAAAAAAGAAAGAGAAAAAATAAGATAAAAACAAACAAAAACAGAACAACAAAAAAAAGAACAGAATATGATCAAATATGATCAGGCTGGTGCATAGATCAGTGTCACACACTAGATTTGGGGTGTATTTTAGTGTGTTAGAAGAAAGTGCCTCCTAAAATTTTAAAGAAAGAAAGACATATATGTACAAAATAAGGGTTGATACAATGAAGGGATGGAATATGACTGTAAAGATGAAAATTATAAAAAATTTTAAAAAAGGAATTGATAAGAAGATGTTTGAAAAAAGAAAGAGGAGGATTTAAAAAAAGGAAAGAAAGAAAGAAAAAAAAAAGCGGGAGGGAGAAAATGTGATCAGGCAGGAGACTAGAACAAAGCCATACACTAGAGATTTAGGGTATATTTTCATCTGTTAGAAGAAAATGTATCTCAAAATTTTAAAGAGAGAACAACTTATATATATATATATATATATATATATATATATATATGTATATATATATATCTGCCAAAAATAAGGGTAACTACTATGAAGGGATAGAACATGACTCTAAAAATGAAAAATAAAAAAAAAAATCTTTTAAAAAGGGATTGATAAGATGTTGGTTGAAAAAGGGAAAAAGAAAAATTAAAAAAAAGTTAAAAAATTAACTTTGAAAGACTAATGAATCATGGTAAAAAAGCCATGAATTCTATGTGCAGTATTCCCCTAGCGCTGGAGTTCTGCCGTTCTCATTGATCGGTAAACTTGGTCTTGGCTGGCTGTTCATGCTGATCTTCTGGGGGAGGGGCCTGTTGCCGTGGTTCCCAAATGTCTTTGCTGGAGGCGGAATTGCCCCGCCCCTGTCGGTCCGGGCTAAGCAATCTGCTCGGGTTTGCTCTCGGGAGCTTTTGTTCCCTGCAAGCTCTCAGTACAGCTTTGGAGGACCAGGGCAAAAATGGTGGCCTCCCAATCTCCGCCCGGAGGAGCTGAGAACTCGGGGTCCCGCTCCTCAGTGTGCCCCCAGAGCAAAGCAGTCACTCCCGTCTCCCGAGTCTCCGGCCGCACTCCGTGCTCACCCGGCCTGTGACCGAGAGTTTCTATCTCTGGCACCCGACCCCGTGTGGAGTCTCCAAACCCAGCAGATCCCTGCGGTGCGCTCCCGCGCTGCTCTTCCCGGGGGAGGAAGGGGGGGTCTCCCCGGATCTGCCGCTTGTTGGGTCCCTGCTGGAGGAGCAGTGGCCCGACTGGGCCGCCGATCACAGTTTATGGCCACCCCGAGCTGAGAGCCCGCGCCTCAGCTCCGTCTCTGCAGCCGGTTTCCCCGCTTCGATACATGGGAGCTCTGCCACACTCAGGCACCCCCGGTCTTTCTGTGACCCCGAGGGTTCTGAGACCACACTGTCCCGCGAGGGTTCCACCCCCCGCTTAGCCACTGGAGCGACGTCCTTCAGCGGATCCGACTTCCCAAAAGTTCCTACTTTGTGCTCTGCGGCTCTAGCACTTGCCAGAAGCGGCTGACGGAGGCCCCCTCCCCCACCGTCTATCCTCCCAAATATCGCCTCGGATTCACTTCTCCGCACGTCCTACCTTCGAGAAAGTGGTCGCTTTTCTGTTCAGAGAATTGCTGCTATTCTTTTCTTTGATCTCCTGTTGAGTTCGTAGGTGTTCAGAATGGTTTGATCCCTATCCAGCTGAATTCCTAAGACCAGACGACATCCAGGTCTCCTACTCCTCCGCCATCTTGCTCCGCCCCCTGTTTTAATTTTTAATTTACGTTCTTAACTATTACTCTCTGACTTTAGCAACATCATTTAAACAAGCCCTAATTAGGGTAAACCTGTAAAGTGACAAAATGCACTATACTAAAGACTACGAGTATTTTGTACTCACTACAGACTCAAGAATTGAAAGAATCTGTGCCCTTCAGTACCACGCAATTTTCATGGAAATGATTTATTGTTTGGAAAATTAGTACTGTCAGTTATAATTTGTACTCTTTAATAAGGCAATACATTTGAGCAATGATAAAGATCAAAGTAATATTTTATAATAGTATCTTTTATTTAAATATCCTAAAAATATTTTATGAATTTTATACATAGGAATTACCCCATCTACCTTTGAGATGCAGCGTTTATGTAGACCATTTATCCTGACCTAATATTTTTACCACATTCTTGTGCCTAACTGCTGTACAATGAATCTTGATTATCTGTGCTGTGATAAGTGAGCCCTAGCACAAAAAATTAAAAACAGATTTACCCAGATAGACTACAGAGATGTTTGTTATGTTGCAAACTTGATCAACCAGAGAAAGATGGACTTTTTAATAAATTGTTGTAATATTTACCTATTGGCTACCCATACAGAAGCAAATTAATTTTGTGTCTGTACCTTAAAACATACACCAAAAGTGAACCCAACTGGACTTTAGATGCACATATTAAAAGAAAAACAAGAATCTTTTTTATTTTTAAGAGAGAGAGAGAAAGAAAGAGAGCACATGAGCGGGGTGGGAGGGGCAGAGGGAGAGGAAGAGAGAGAATCTCTCTCAGCACAGAAATCATGACCTGAACTGATATCAAGAATCTGATGCTTAACTGACTGAGCCACCCAGGTATCCCAAAGAAGAATCTTTTTAAGATAAAAACTTAGGGGAATATCTTCAGTTTATTTTGGGAAATAAAAATTTCTTAAATCAGATATGAAGTTAGCCACATAGGAAAAAAAAATACATATGACAACATTAAGATATACAACATTTTTTTAAAGATTTTATTTATTTATTTGAGAATGACTGAGAGAGAGAGGATGAGCAGGGTGAGGGGCAGGGGGAGAAGCAAGCTCTCTGCTGAGCAGGGAGCCCAATGCGGAGCTCAATCCTGGGACTCAAGGATCATGACCTGAGCCAACGGCACGTGCTTAACATACTGAGCCACCCAGGCGCCCCTAAGATATATAGTCTTAATATATAATGACTACATTAAGATATATAATTCATCAAAAGACCCATAAAGATTATGGAAAAGGAAGCCGAAATGCTAAGCAAAATAAGTCAGTCAGAGAAAAGACAAATATCATATGATTTCACTCATATGTGGAATTTAAGAGACAAAAGGGATGAACCTAGAGGAAAGGAAGGGAAAATAAAATAAGATGAAAACAGAGAGGGTGGGGTGCCTGGGTGGCTCAGTTGTTAAGCATCTGCCTTCGGCTCAGGTCATGATCCCAGCGTCCTGGTATCGAGCCCCGCATCGGGCTCCCTGCTCTGTAGGAAGCCTGCTTCTCCCTCTCCTACTCCCCCTGCTTGTGTTCCCTCTCTTGCTGTCTCTCTCTGTCAAATAAATAAATAAAACCTTAAAAAAAAAGAAAGAAAACAGAGAGGGAGACAAACCATAAGAGACAAGTCTTAACTATAGGAAACAAACAGGTTTGCTGGAGGGTAGGTGGATGGGGGGATGAACTGGGTGATGGGAATTAAGGAGGGCACTTGAAGTAATGAGCACTGGGTATTGCATGCAACTGATGAGTCACTAAATTCTACCTCTGAAATTAAAAAAAAGAAAAAAAGAAAAAGCAAGCCTTAAATCGTCGAATACTACATCAAGAACTACTGATGTACTATATGTTGGCTAATTGAACATAATTAAAAAAAAACTTGAAAAATTAAAAAAAAAAGAAAAAGCAAGCCACATTACAGAAGAATAAATTCTCAGTACATATATCCAGCAAAGGGTTTATATCCAGGAATATACATATACATGAAGAACTCCTAGAAACCAATAAGAAAGAACAGACTACCCAATAAAACAGCAGCAAATGACTAAGAACAGATCATTTACAAGAGAGGATACCCAAATTACCAATAAGCACAGGTAAAGGAGATGAACGACATGAGTTATCAGACAAATGCAAATTAAAACCATAACACATGACTTCTACAAACCCATAAGAATGTGTACAGTAGAAAAGATGGACAGTATAAATGTTGGTGAGTGAGTATATTACAGGGAGGAGCACTTTGTCTAACGTTTAAAAATATTATCCATTAATTAATTGAAGTGTACATAAATTTTCATCCAAAAATTCCATTTTGAGGTATATACACAAGCCCCAAACTGGGAACTACCCAATGTCAATCAGAACTACAGTGGAAAATAAATTAAGGAGTATAGACACAATTGGAAATTATAAAGCCGTGAGAATGAGTTAACCATAACTATACAGAACAAAACAAAATGGAAACACAAAAGAGTACATACTCTATGCTTTATCTATAAAACAGCCAAACTGACCAATCATATATGAAATCAAAATAATGGCAATAAAATAATATGGTTAAACACATGATTTTTTGAAGTCACACATGTCTGAGGTTAAATCTTATGACAGCTACTCAGTTCCTATCCCTGGGTTTTAGTTTGATTCTCTGTAAATATGAAAAATATTAACATCTTTATAAGAGAAATGTGCTCAGGAGTAAATAAATATACATTTAAATGTTTGATGATTGCCAGCTGCAATAGCTACTCTCATCTGTTTCATAGATACAGCAGTTTGGTGACTTCTGGATTTCTCACACATGAAGTAAGTGAGCTCTAGTGGTATTGTGAAAACTCAGATAGATAGGTGTTGATATCAATACCAGATAGGGTTACAAAGAAAAAAATAAAGACTCTAAAACTTCCTAAAGCCCAGGGAAATGGGCACCGAAATTTCACAAGATTGCAGAGAACTTCAGAGTACAGGAGGGCTTGTAGTTTCACTGCAGAATATTAATGCACACAATCCAGACAGCAGGTAGAGAAAAAGAACAATCAGGTGAACATAAATATGAGAAGAAACTTAAAATTAGACCGAGAAAAGAAAGTTAAGAGTTAAAAGTGTTTTTAATAAGACCTAGCCCTTCAACAGATGAATGGATAAAGAAGATGTGGTCCATATGTACAATGGAATATTACTCAGCCATCAGAAGGGATGAATAACCACCGTTTGCATTGACATGGATGGAACTGGAGGGGATTATGCTAAGTGAAATAAGTCAAGCAGAGAAAGTCAATTATCATATGGTTTCACTTATTTGTGGAACATAAGGAATAGCAGGGAGGACCATAGGGGAAGGGAGGGAAAACTGAAGGGGAAGAAATCAGAGAGGGAGACAAACCATGAGAGACTCTGGACTCCGGGAAACAAACTGAGGGTTACAGAAGGGGTAGCCGGATGATGGGTATTAAGGAGGGTATGTGTTGTGATGAGCACTGGGTGTTATATGCAACTAATGAATCATTGAACACTACATCAAAAATGAATGATGTACTATATGTTGGCTAACTGAACATAATAAAATTTTTTTTAAAAAATAAATAAATCCATAAAAAAAAAGACCTAGCCAAGTTACAACTTTTAAAAGAAACACATTTACAGCCCCCAAGAGTACCCATGACAGCAAGGTTGAATGAACAACACCAAGGACTCTTTAGAGTCCTTGGCTCTAAAGATTTTCTGAAGAACACGTTTCATGTCCTTATTCTTCAGGCTATAGATGAAGAGGATCAGCATGGGGGTGACCACCATGTACATCACAGAAGCAAGTATGTTGCCTGATGAAGGGAAAAAGTAAACACCAGCAATTGTCCCATAGTATAAAAACACTACAGAGAGGTGGGAGCCACATGTGGACAAGGCTTTGAAGTTTCTTTTGGAGGAGAGGACCTTCAGAATGATGCATGCCATGTGGATATATGAGCCCAAGATACCACTCAATGGCAGGATGAAGATCAATCCTCCCTCAATGAGAATAAGCAGCTTATTGCAGGAGGTGTTGAGCAGGAGGACTTTAGCAAAACAGCAAGATTACAAAAGTGGCGAACAATAGTTCCTGCACAGGACAACAGTCCATGAAGAAGGCATGCAACAGAGCATGGGTACAAGATAAAAACCAGGACCTAGCCACTAGGATGATACAAAACTCATTCCTCAAGATGGTGGTATAATGGAGAGGGTAACAGATGGCCACAGACCTGTCATAGGCCATCACTGTGAGAAGAAAGCTATCAATACAACTAAAATTAGTGAAGAAATACATTTGTGAAATGCACCAAGCATAAGGGATGGACTGATCTCAAGCATCCGTGTTTATCATCATCTTAGGAACAGTGACAGATGAAAAGGAGACATCTGTGAAGCCAAGTGGCTGAGGGAGAGGTATGGGGGTGTGGAGGCAAGAATCTAGCCTGATGAGCAGGTTTCCCAGCACCATGGTCAGATACATGCCTAGGAACAGGGCAAAGAACATGACCTGTTGCTCCAGCCAGATGGGGGAGCCCAGGAGGTGGAACTTGGACATGCAGCTCTGGTTCTCTGACCTCATACTGCTCTTCTATATGCTAGAGATGAAGAAGTTTTGGGAATCTCAGAAACCTAGAAAGAACTATCACATCTCATACTGTAATTTTTTGGGAAAGCAATAAATTTTTAACTAAACTCATTAATTTTTCACACCTGTGAATGCATGTACCTTCACTCTGTCCCATTCTGGCTCCAGGAAAACATCTCACCCAAGAGCAGCCAACAAGACCTCATTGCATAAAGTAAGAGGGTGTTTGCTGTTTTACTCAACCATTGTTCCACTGAACATTGAGTCTGTATCAGGACCTCTACTAAGGGATGAGAATGTAGACATAAACAAGAAAGGCAAAGACCTTGCCCTCTATGAGTATAGATCTTTTTGAATGTAGAGGGATAATTTACTACACCAAGACACAGCCCAACTGTAATAGTTCACTGTGGCAGAAATAGTAGATGACCCTTGGAAAACTGGTGTCAGTTATTTAAATGCCTTAAAATGACATGAGACTCCAGTGCTGAGGTGGCATTGTTGGGGTGTTGTCATTCTCCTGTGAACCTGGCTTCATAATATCAGACTAGTGATTTTATCCTTGATCAGTTGGTTAAAGTGGTGTCTGCCAGGTTCTCTACTGTAAAGTTACTATTTTAACTTCTGTAATTAGTATCATTTGAGTAGATACTTTAAAATGATATAACCCTAACTTTTTTCTTATTAAAATTTCACCCACTATGTTTAACACTTTTTTCCCTTTGCTCTTTTGTTTTTTTCTTAAATTCCATATATGAGGGGAGATCATGTGGTATTTGTCATTCTCTGACTTATTTCACTCAGAATAATACTCTCTAGCTCCATCCATGTTGTTGCAAATGGCAATATTTCATTCTTTTTGATAGCTGAGTATTATTCCATTGTGTGTGTGTGTGTGTGTGTGTGTGTGTGTGTGTACTACATCTTAGCGTGTGTGTGTGTGCGTGTACCACATCTTATTTTTTTTTCTCAGATCTAGGGTTAGGGTTAGGGCCAGGGTGAGAGTATGTGCCTGGTATCCTGCAGTTCGGACACTCTGGAAAACATATAGAGGTTCCTCAAAAAGTTAAAAATAGAGCTACCCTGTGACTCAGCAATTGCACTACTAGGTATTTACTCCAAAGATACAAATGTAGTGATCTGAAGGGGCACCTGCACCCCAATGTTTATAGCAGCAATGTCCACAGTAGCCAAACTATGAAAAGAGCCCAGATGTTCATAGATGAATGGATAAATAAGAGGTAGTATATATATACAATGGAATATTACTCAGCCATCAAAAGGATGAAAGCTTACTATTTACATCGACATGGATGGAACTGGAGGTTATTATACTGAGCAAAATAAGTCAATCAGAGAAAGACAATTATCATATGGTTTTACTCATATGTGGAATATAAGAAACAGGGCAGAGGACCATAGAGGAAGGGAGGGAAAACAGAATGGGAAGAAATCAGAGGGAGACAAACTATGAGAGACTCAACTATAGGAATCAAACTGAGGGTTGCTGAAGGGGAGGTGGGTGGTGGGATGGAGTAATTGGGTGACAGGCATTAAAGAGGGCACATGATGTGATGAGCACTCAGTGTTACATGCAACTGATGAATTACTGAACTCTACACCTGAAACTAATGATATACTATATGTTGGCTAATTGAATTTAAACAAAAATTTAAAAAAGAAAACATATAGTAATGTGAAAAATATAAATTCAAATATATCGTATTAAATGTTACTAGATCAAATTCCCCAGAAATACAATGAATATGGATCTATCTAAAAAGAACACAACCTAACTTCACAGTGCTAACGAGGAACATCTCACAGATATAAGGACATAGAACAGTTTAAAGAAAATTGATGGAAAAGAAATACCATTGGGTAGCCAGGTGATGGGTATTAAGGACGGCACGTGTTGTGATGAGCACTGGGTGTTATACACAGCTAATGAATTGTTGAACACTACATCAAAAACTGATGATGTACTATATGTTGGGTAACTGAACATAATAAAGAAAAGACATACCATGTAAACACTAACCAAAAGAAAGCTGACATAGCTCTACTAATAATCAGAAGAAGTAGATGAGAAGATGTTAAGGCAGGACCTGCTGCTAGAGATAAAGAGAAATATCTCCTATTTATAAATGCAGTGGTATGATGTTAAATGAATAAAAATAGCTCTGAGAGAGGAGCCTTGCTTTGTAGCCTTTGCCAGTTACCATAGTGTAATTATTTCCAGTATGGCTGATTTCAGTCTACCAATGTGATATCATTGAATGTGGAGTTGAAAGAGATGTCCACATTCAACTTGAAGCCAATGTAAGCCAGCTTCAGCACACCACTGCTTTAAAGAATCAGTACACAGGAGCAGATCATGATGCTAAATCTGCATGTCATCAATAACATAGCATATAAAATACATAAGCAATAACTGAGCATATCTAAAAGGGGAAAAATAAATCCACAATTACAATTATGCAGCATGCTTCACATAAGATTTTGCACATATAAGAGATGATGAACAAGGAGGAAAAAATTAAGGGTAAAGAATATTTAACAATCCAAGTAACAAACATATTAACAACACTATGACAGCAGAATGTATATTCGTTTTAAGTTACATAGAGTTGCCAACCATACAATAGTTTTAGGAGATATATCTCACTGTGCATGACTGCAATAATCAGATGTAGTGATTGTCACGTTTTAGGAGATATATCTCACTGTGCATGACTGCAATAATCAGATGTAGTGATTGTCACTTAAAAGTTAGCCCTCTTGACAAATATTTCTAGGGCATGTTTTATACCTTTGTTCCTCCGGCTATAGATGAAGGGGTTCAGCAGAGGGGTAACTACAGTATACATGACCGAAGCAATTATGTCTTTGTCATTGCAGTCCCATGATGAGGAGAAAAAGTAAACACCTGCAAGTGTTCCATAGTATAAAGACACCACAAAAAGATGGGAGCCACAGGTAGAAAAGTCTTTAAAGAGTCCCTTAGTAGAGGGGATCCTCAGCACAGTTGTCCCTATACGGATATATGAGCCCAAGATACTACTCAAGGGCAGGATGAAAAACATTCCTCCTTCAGTAAAGATGACCAGTTCATTGAGAGAGATGTCTGAGCAGCTCATCTTCAGGAGCACAGTAAGGTTGCAGAAGAAGTGGGGGATGATATTATCAGCACAGAAGGACAGTTGGACCAAGAGAAGGGTGTGCAACAGGGCATGGATGCAACAGAAGAACCAGGACCCAGCTACTAATGAGATACGCAGCTCCTGCCTCATGACAGTGGTGTAGTGGAGTGGCTGACAGATGGCCACATACCTGTCGTATGCGATCACCGCAAGAAGGAAGTTGTCAAGACGACCAAAAACTATGAAAAAATACATCTGAGAAATACACCCCACATAGGGAATGGATTGTTGCTGAGTCTGCATATTCATGAGCATCTTTGGAACTATAATAGATGAAAGGGAAATATCAGAGAAGGCCAAGTGGCCGAGGAAGAAATACATGGGCGTGTGGAGGCGAGGGTCCAGCCTGATGAGCAGGATGATGAGCAGGTTCCCCAGCACCGTGTCAGGTACACGCCCAGGAACAGAGCGAAGAACACGCTCTGCTGCTCTGGCCGGATGAGGAGCCCCAGGAGGAGGAACTGGGACACGCTGCTCCGGTTCTCCTTCCTCATGCTGTTTTTATCTCTTCTGGCAATTGCGGAAAATAGGGAATGTCAGTAAACATGTTATAACATTTATGTTTATTTCTCACAACTTTTGGTGCATGAGTTAATTTTTTTAACGATTTAGATATTTTATTTATTTATTTATTTATGTTAGTCACCATACAGTACATCATTAGTTTTTGATGTGGTGATCCACGATTCATCGTTTTCGTATAACACCCAGTGCTCCGTGCAGTACGTGCCCTTCTTAATACCCATCACTGGGCTACCCCATCCTCCCACCTCCCCTTCCTTCTAAAACCGTCTGTTTGTTACTCGGAGTCCATAGTCTCTCATGGTTCGTCTCACCCTCTGATTTCCTCCTCTTCATTTTTCCCTTCCTTCTCCTAATGTCCTCCCTGCTATTCCTTATGTTCCACAAATAAGTGAAACCATATGATAATTGACTTTCTCTGCTTGACTTATTTCACTTAGCATAATCTCCTCCAGTCCCATCCATGCTGATGTAAAAGTTAAGAATTTCAGACCAATATCCCTGATGAATATGGATTCCAAAATTCTCAACAAAATCCTGGCGAATAGGATCCAACAATACATTAAAAGGATCATCCACCATGGATCAAGTGGGATTTATCCCCGGGATGTGAGGGTGGTTCAACATTCGCAAATCAATCAGTGTGATAGAACACATTAACAAGAAGAGAGAGAAGAACCATATGGTCCTCTCAATTGATGCAGAAAAACCAGTTGACAAAATACAGCATTCTTTCCTGATTAAAACTCTTCAGAGTATAGGGATAGATGGAACATTCCCCAAATTCATAAAATCCATCCATGAAAAACCCACAGTGAATATATTCCTCAATGGGGAAAAGCTGTTCCTTTCCCTTAAGATCAGGAACATGTCAAGGATGCCTACTCTCGCCACTATTGTTCAACATAGTACTAGAAGTCCTAGCAATAGCAATCAGACAACAAAAAGAAATAGGTATTCAAATTGGCAAAGAAAAAGTCAAACTCTCTCTTTTCACAGATGACATGATACTTTATGTGGAAAACCCAAAAGACTCTACCCCCAAATTACTAGAACTCATACAGCAATTCAGTAATGTGGCAGGATACAAAATCAATGCACAGAATCAGTTGCTTTCTTATACACTAATGGTGCATAAGTTAATTTGTTCATCTCTAGCTCTAAGGATATATGAAACTGTCACATTAACCAGATTTTTCCCCCAAACAACTAAAGGACATTTATTCATCTGACAGAGAGAGACAAAGTGAGAGAAGAAACATAAGCAGGAGAAGTGGGAGAGGAAGAAGCAGGCTTCCTGCTGAGCAGGGAGCCCGATGCAGGACTCGATTCCAGGACCCTGGGATCATGACCTGAGCCGAAGGCAGATGCTTAACGACTGAGCCACCCAGGCGCCCCTCAACAAATATTTATTGAACAAAAGCTTTGTCCCATATCGAGTACATAGTAGTGAACAAGAAATAGGAAGTCTCTTGTGTTCAAGGAGTTTATATCTTTATATCAAGCCAGGTTCACAAACATCAGATTTGGGAAAAGATAATAAAAATTCCTCCTATTACCTATTATGTTACAGGCATGGTGCTGAATAATTTGTGTGCGTTGCCTCATTTATCCTCAAAATAGCATGATGAAGTAAAAATGGTTACCTCTCCTTTGCCAGTGACGAATCTGAGCCAGAGAGAGGAAGTCGCTTCCTAAGATCATAAAATATATAAGAGCCAGACTGAACATTGGGCCCCAGTCTGCCATACTGCAAACACCGAGCTTACACTCATTAGTATATAATACCTGCCCAGGACTGGAAATGCATGTGAACCCCCCTGCTTATATATATATAGCTACTTTTGAAACACAGTTAAGGAAGTAATTGAGTTCATAGGAAAGAACCAGAGGCCCCTAAGACAAGTACATGAAACATACAACAACAACAACACATTCTAAACATTTGGAACCACATAAAATATGACTTACAAACAAAATACAATATCACACATAATCACACACTGAGCTGACAGTTCAAGACCTCTTACCTATTTCTGGTCATGAGTAAATTCAGGAAACTTCTCCCCCAGACTAGGGAGCATATGTGTCTTTCTTCAGACTACACAATCTCATTTACTTAATTATGATGTCTGTCCAAGGATGAAAATGTGGGAGTTACAGAAAGAGACGTGGGGCAAACACTTGAATTCAGTGGGACTGATTAGAAGATCCCAGATCACACACACAAATGCCCTGCGCTTGTTTAAAGGGGCAACACTTATTTAGACTTCTATGCTCTTGTCTAAGAGAGGAAAAGAATAGAACTGGGAGTCAATTACATACACACACACAAACACACATGCGCACACAAAGAAAATTCATGAAGAAAACATACTTATGTATCTGCATTGTACAGGCAAGGAAACACCACACAGACCCATACATATGTAGAACTCTAGACACAGAGATACACCTTGCCCACCTAGAATTCCCAGCTCACTCTGACCTGTGCCACTCCTTAGTGAGCTCAGGTACCTTCTAAAACATTTTCCTGAGTCCTCAGCTTCTGTTGAGAACACCAGGAACAAAAAGTAAGAAGAAAGCCTCTGTGAGCCCATGACCTCATGAGCTCTCTGTGTCTGTCCTTGAGCTCCAGGGCAACAGGCAGGAGATAACAATTTTACAAACCTCAGAGAGGACTCATGGAAAGTCTCTAAGCTCCTGGTTAAGGAAAGACTCAAGCAGACTAATGGCCACCAATTCCTATCAGACCTTGGGGAGGAGCCTGTGCAGGGGCTGGGGGGACTGAGCTGATAGAGCCACCTGAGAGGGTGACCCAGATCCCAGGGACACTCTAGGCTCTTCTCTGCCTGTTCATAATTCCAGGGGCAAGTAGGAATGGCTTAGCCTCCATCATCAGTGTTGCCAATGCACTGGGTCAGCCTCTCCCAACAGCACATTATGGTCCAGGAAGAATAAGTCTGGCTTCTGCAAACTTCCACACCACTTGCTACCATGAGCACTCAATCTAGCTTTAACTTCACATCCTGCAGGTCCCCTCTGTCTCTCGGGAGAGACTTCAGGGTGTGGAGATGTGCCTTTTCCAAGAGAGCGTAGAGGGAGGAGATTGAGTCCTTGGGCTCAGTTCTCAGAAGAACTGGGTCTGGGCTATGCCTCTCATTAATTGTTGGCCCTGAGCACATAAAGTAATCCCCTCAGCCCTGTTACATCACCTGTAAAGTGTGGATAAAAATACATTGTCCTCAGAAGTTATTCTTGAAATTAAATGAGATGTTTCATGCAAAAGCACATAAATGCACAATGGACATCAGCTATTTTGATCATTATCTTTGTATCTTCCAAAAAAGATAATGATATCTAGAATCACTGGTATTGCCATAGGATTGCTATTGAATGAATAATTGAATTAACTGATTAATTAATTCTTCCAATCTAATAGTAAGAATTTATTCCTGCCCTAAGGGATTAAATGAGTTAAAACACATAATGAACTTAGAACATTTTCTGGCATTTTCTAAGTCCTGAATAAACTTTGACTATTTTGTTGCTATGTTTTACAGACTCATTACCTTCAGCTGCTTACACATGCTCCCACATTTGTTTCATTAACATCGTAGTTATTGATAACTCCCATCTTGTTCAAACCAAAATGTAGGAATCCTTTAGCTACCAGAGGAGAGTTGAGTGGGGGGATAGGTTCAGTAGGTGATGGGGATGGATTAAGGAGCACCCTTGTTGTGATGAGCACTAGGTGTTGTATGGATGTGTTGAATAACTATATTGTACACCTGACACTAATATTACTCTGTAAGTTAACTAACTGGAATTTATTTATTTTTTAAAATATTTTATTTTATTTTATTTTATTTTGTGCAAATATCTTCATATCTTATTATCTCTCTTTTTTAACTTAAATTTAATTAGCCAAGGTATAGTACATCATTAGTTTTTGATATAATGTTCAATGATTCATTAGTTGAATGTAATACCCAGTGCTCAACATATTTTAACTCCCATCACCCAGTTACCCCATCCCCCCACCTACCTCTCTTTCCGCAACCCTCAGTTTGTTTCCTGGAGTCAAGGGTCTCATATTGTTTGTCTTCCTCTCTGATTTCTTCCCAGTTTTCCCTCCCTTCCCCTAATGTCTCCTGCACTATTCCTTATGTTCCACATATGAGTGGACGCCTAACTGACTGAGCCACCCAACATCTCAACTAACTGGAATTTAAATAAAAACTTTTTTTAAAAAATGCAGGAATCCTTGACTCCTACCTTTCTCTCACACTCCTCTCAATTCATCAGCAATTCTTGTCAGTTCCAACTTACAACCAAATACAGTATTCACTAAATTTTTACTACTTCCTCTGCTACCATTCCAGCCTATCATTTCTTAACTGTACTGTTGCAGTAGCTCCTAGGTGGCCCCCCTGCTTCCACACAGCTCCCTTCTCCAGCCAGAGTGATCCTTTTCAAAGCTGAATCATGTTACTCTTCTGCTGAGAAGCTTCCAAGTGCTATACAAATAATTCACAGTAAAAATCAAATCACAAAGCCTAGAGGACCTAGGCCCTGTTGGCTTTAAAATTATCCATCAAACAAACAAACATATATGTCTCCTCCTGCTCTTCTCCATATATTCTCACTCCCCTTCAGGGATGAATCTCATTTTTGTTGCTTGGACATAGCTGGCATTGTCACATCTCAGAATGTTGCAGTTGCTGTACCTGCTCTCTGAAACACTTTTCCTGCAAATGTGCCAGTGGCTCTGTTCCCTGATGCCTTCAATTCTTTGTTCAAATATCACCTTCTGGGTAAGACCAGTTGTCATCACACCACTTAAAGTTGCAGCCTGTCCCCTGCATGCCTGATTTTTCCACAGTACTACATTTTATATCACGTAAAAACCATGAAACTTACATATTAAGTTTATTTGCATTGTCTCCCCACTAGAACATAAGCTCCACAAAAGGAAAATATTTTTGTCTGATTTGTTCACTTCTAGAAATTTCCATAAACAATAGACACATTTAGCTTTTTCTTTTCTGGAAATCAAGTCATGCTGTTTGTTTTTTTTTTTTTTTTTTTTTAATTTTTTATTGTTATGTTAATCACCATATATTACATCATTAGTTTTTGGTGCAGTGTTCCATGATTCATTGTTTGTTCATAACACCCAGTGTTCCATGCAGAACGTGCCCTCCTCAATACCCATCACCAGGCTAACCCATCCCCCTACCCCCCTCCCCTCTAGAACCCTCAGTTTGTTTTTCAGAGTCCATCATCTCTCATGGTTCGTCTCCCCCTCTGACATACTCCCCTTTTCTTCCTCTCCTGTTATCTTCTTCTTTTTCTTTTTTCTTAAAATATGTTGCATTATTTGTTTCAGAAGTACAGATCTGTGATTCAACAGTCTTGCACAATTCACAGCGCTCACCGTAGCACATACCCTCCCCAATATCTATCACCCAACCACCCCATCCCTCCCACCCCCAACCACTCCAGTAACACTCAGTTTCTTTCCTGAGATTAAGAATTCCTCATATCAGTGAGGTCATGTGATACATGTCTTTCTCTGATTGACTTATTTCACTCAGCATAACACCCTCCAGTTCCATCCACGTCGTTGCAAATGGCAAGATCTCATTCCTTTTGATGGCTGCATAATATTCCATTGTGTATATATACCACATCTTCTTTATCCATTCATCTGTCGATGGGCATCTTGGCTCTTTCCACAGTTTGGCTATGGTGGACATTGCTGCTATAAACATTGGGGTACATGTACCCCTTCGGGTCCCTACATTTGTATCTTTGTGGTAAATACCCAGTAGTGCAATTGCTGGATCGAACGGTAGCTCTAATTTCAACTGTTTGAGGAACCTCCATACTGTTTTCCAGAGGGGTTGCACCAGCTTGCATTCCCACCAACAGTGTAGGAGGGTTCCCCTTTCTCCACATCCCCGCCAACATCTGTCGTTCCCTGACTTGTTAATTTTAGCCATTCTGACGGGTGTGAGGTGGTATCTCATTGAGGTTTTGATTTGGATTTCCCTGATGCCAAGCGATGTTGAGCACTTTTTCATGTGCCTGTTGGCCATTTGGATGTCTTCTTTGGAGAAATGTCTGTTCATGTCTTCTGCCCATTTCTTGATTGGATTATTTGTTCTTTGAGTGTTGAGTTTGATAAGTTCTTTATAGATTTTGGATACTAGCCCTTTATCTGATACGTCATTTGCAAATATTTTCTCCCATTCTGTCGGTTGTCTTTTGGTTTTGTGGACTGTTTCTTTTGCTGTGCAGAAGCTTTTTATCTTGATGAAATCCCAATAGTTCATTTTTGCCCTGGCTTCCCGTGCCTTTGGCGATGTTTCTAGGAAGAAGTTGCTGCGGCTAAGGTCGAAAAGGTTGCTACCTGTGTTCTCCTTTAGGATTTGGATGGACTCCTGTCTCACGTTTAAGTCTTTCAACCATTTGGAGTCTATTTTTGTGTGTGGTGTAAGGAAATGGTCCAGTTTCATTCTTCTGCATGTGGCTGTCCAATTTTCCCAACACCATTTGTTGAAGAGACTGTCTTTTTGCCATTGGACATTCTTTCCTGCTTTGTCAAAAATAAGTTGACCATAGAGTTGAGGGTCCATTTCTGGGCTCTCAATTCTGTTCCATTGATCTATGTGTCTGTTTTTGTGCCAGTACCATACTGTCTTGATGATGACAGCTTTGTAATAGAGCTGGAAGTCCGGAATTGTGATGCCACCAGCTTTGCTTTTCTTTTTCAGTATTCCTCTGGCTATTCTGGGTCTCTTCTGGTTCCATACAAATTTTAGGATTATTTGTTCCATTTCTTTGAAAAAAGTGGATGGTATTTTGATGGGGATTGCATTGAATGTGTAGATTGCTCTAGGTAGCATTGACATCTTCACAATGTTGATTCTCCCAATCCATGAGCATGGAACGTTTTTCCATTTCTTTGTGTCTTCTTCAATTTCTTTCCTGAGTATTTTATAGTTTTCTGAGTACAGATCCTTTGCCTCTTTGGTTAGATTTATTCCTAGGTATCTAATGGTTTTGGGTGCAATTGTAAATGGGATAGACTCCTTGATTTGTCTCTCTTCTGTCTTGTTGTTGGTGTATAGGAATGCCACTGATTTCTGTGCATTGATTTTATATCCTGCTACTTTACTGAATTCCTGTATGAGTTCTAGCAGTTTTGGGGTGGAGTCTTTTGGGTTTTCCACATACAGTATCATATCATCTGCAAAGAGTGAGAGTTTGACTTCCTCTTTGCCGATTTGGATGCCTTTGATTTCTTTTTGTTGTCTGATTGCTGTGGCTAGGACTTCTAATACTATGTTGAATAGCAGTGGTGAGAGTGGACATCCCTGCCGCGTTCCTGACCTTAGGGGAAAAGCTCTCAGCCTTTCCCCATTGAGAATGATATTCGCTGTAGGTTTTTCGTAGATGGCTTTTATGATATTGAGGTATGTACCCTCTATCCCTATACTCTGAAGAGTTTTGATCAAGAAAGGATGTTGTACTTTGTCAAATGCTTTTTCTGCATCTATTGAGAGGATCATATGATTCTTGTTCTTTCTTTTGTTAATGTATTGTATCACGTTGATTGATTTGCGGATGTTGAACCAGCCTTGCAGCCCAGGAATAAATCCCACTTGGTCGTGGTGAATAATCCTTTTAATGTACTGTTGGATCCTATTGGCTAGTATTTTGGTGAGAATTTTTGCATCCATGTTCATCAAGGATATTGGTCTGTAATTCTCTTTTTTGATGGGGTCTTTGTCTGGTTTTGGGATCAAGGTAATGCTGGCCTCATAAAATGAGTTTGGAAGTTTCCCTTCCATTTCTATTTTTTGGAACAGTTTCAGGAGAATAGGTATTAATTCTTCTTGAAATGTCTGATAGAATTCCCCTGGGAAGCCATCTGGCCCTGGGCTTTTGTTTCTTGGGAGATTTTTGATGACTGTTTCAATTTCCGTAGTGGTTATAGGTCTGTTCAGGTTTTCTATTTCTTCCTGGTTCAATTTTGGTAGTTGATACATCTCTAGGAATGCACCCATTTCTTCCAGGTTATCTGATTTGCTGGCATAGAGTTGCTCATAATATGTTCTTATAATTGTTTGTATTTCTTTGGTGTTGCTTGTGATCTCTCCTCTTTCATTCATGATTTTGTTGATTTGGGTCATTTCTCTTTTCTTTTTGATCAGTCTGGCCAGGGGTTTATCAATCTTGTTAATTCTTTCAAAGAACCAGCTCCTAGTTTCGTTGATCTGTTCTACTGTTCTTTTGGTTTCTAGTTCATTGATTTCTGCTCTGATCTTTATGATTTCTCTTCTCCTGCTGGGTTTAGGCTTTCTTTGCTGTTCTTTCTCCAGCTCCTTTAGATGTAGGGTTAGGTTGTGTATTTGAGACCTTTCTTGTTTCTTGAGAAAGGCTTGTATTGCTATATACTTTCCTCTCAGGACTGCCTTTGCTGTATCCCAAAGATTTTGAACAGTTGTGTTTTCATTTTCATTGGTTTCCATGAATTTTTTTAATTCTTCTTTAATTTCTTGGTTGACCCATTCATTCTTTAGTAGGATGCTCTTTAGCCTCCATGTATTTGAGTTCTTTCCGACTTTCCTCTTGTGGTTGAGTTCTAGTTTCAAAGCATTGTGGTCTGAAAATATGCAGGGAATGATCCCAATCTTTTGGTACCGATTGAGACCTGATTTGTGACCTAGGATGTGATCAATTCTGGAGAATGTTCCATGGGCACTAGAGAAGAATGTGTATTCCGTTGCTTTGGGATGGAATGTTCTGAATATGTCTGTGAAGTCCATTTGGTCCAGTGTGTCATTTAATATCTTTATTTCCTTGTTGATCTTTTGCTTAGATGATCTGTCCATTTCAGTCAGGGGGGTGTTAAAATCCCCCACTATTATTGTATTGTTGTCAATGTGTTTCTTTGCTTTTGTTATTAATTGGCTTATATAATTGGCTGCTCCCATGTTCGGGGCATAGATATTTACAATTGTTAGATCTTCTTGTTGGATAGACCCTTTAAGTAGGATATAGTGTCCTTCCTCATCTCTTATTACAGTCTTTGTTTTAAAATCTAGTTTGTCTGATATAAGGATTGCCACCCCAGCTTTCTTTTGGTGTCCATTAGCATGGTAAATGGTTTTCCACCCCCTCACTTTCAATCTGGGGGTGTCTTTGGGTGTAAAATGAGTCTCTTGCAGACAGCATATTGACGGGTCTTGTTTTTTAATCCAATCTGATAGCCTGTGTCTTTTGATTGGGGCATTTAGCCCATTTACATTCAGGGTAACTATTGAAAGGTATGAATTTACTGCCATTGTATTACCTGTAAGGTGACTGTTAACTGTCTGTTGTCTGTGTTCGTTTCTGCTCTTTGCTGCTTTTAGGTTCTCTCTTTGCTTAGAGGACCCCTCTCAATATTTCTTGGAGGGCTGGTTTCGTGTGTGCAAATTCTTTTAGTTTTTGTTTGTTCTGGAAGCTTTTGATCTCTCCTTCTATTTTCAATGATAGCCTAGCTGGATATAGTATTCTTGGCTGCATATTTTTCTCGTTTAGTGCTCTGAAGATATCTTGCCAGTCCTTTCTGGCCTGCCAGGTCTCTGTGGATAGGTCTGTTGCCAATCTAATGTTTCTACCATTGTAGGTTACATATCTCTTCTCCCGAGCTGCTTTCAGGATTTTCTCTTTGTCTCTGAGACTCGTAAGTTTTACTATTAGATGTCGGGGTGTTGACCTATTTTTATTGATTTTGAGAGGGGTTCTCTGTGCCTCCTGGATTTTAATGCCTGTTTCCTTCCTCACATTAGGGAAGTTCTCTGCTATAATTTGCTCCAATATACCTTCTGCCCCTCTCTCTCTCTCTTCTTCTTCTGGGATCCCAATTATTCTAATGTTGTTTCGTCTTATCGTATCACTTATCTCTCGAATTCTGCCCTCGTGATCCTGTAGTTGTTTCTCTCTCTTTTTCTCAGCCTCTTTATTTTCTATCATTTGGTCTTCTATATCGCTGATTCTCTCTTCTGCCTCATTTATCCTAGCATTTAGTGCCCCCATTTTTGATTGCACCTCATCAATAGCCTTTTTGATTTCGATTTGGTTAGATTTTAGTTCTTTTATTTCTCCAGAAAGGGTTTCTCTAATAACTTCCACGCTTTTTTCAAGCCCAGCTAGTATCTTTAAAGTCATGATTCTGAACTCTAGGTCCGACATCGTACTAATGTCCGTATTGAGTAGGTCCCTGGCTGACGGTACTACCTCTTGTTCTTTTTGCTGAGGTGATTTCTTTCGTCTTGTCATTTTGTCCAGAGGAGAATAGATGAATGAGAGAACAAAAGGCTAACAGGTTTACTACGTCCCCAGCAAATATACTGTATACAAATCAGAAAAGACCCGAAACCAGGGGAAAAGAAAGAGAAAGAAAGAAAAAAGAAAGAGAAAAAGAAAAAAAAAAGAAAAAAAAGATAAAAACAAAAACAAAACAATTCAAAAAAGGCAGAATATGATCAAATATGATCAGGCTAGTGCATAGATCAGTGCCACACACTAGATTTTGGGCGTATTTTGGTCTGTTAGAAAAAAGTGCCTCCTAAAATTTTAAAGGAAGAAAGACATATATGTACAAAATAAGGGTTTATACAATGAAGGGATGGAAGATGACTGTAAAGATGAAAATTATAAAAGATTTTATAAAAGGACTTGGTAAGATAAGTTGTTTGAAAAAAGAAAGAAGATTTAAGGAAAAAAAAAAAAGGGAAAAAGGGAGAGAATGTGATCAGGCAGGAGACTAGAACAAAGCCATACACTAGTGATTTAGGGTATATTTTGATCTGTTAGAAGAAACTGTACCTCAAAATTTTAAAGAGAGAACAACTTATATATATATGCCAAAAACAAGGATAACTACTATGAAGGGATAAAATATGACTCTAAAAATGAAAAAAAAAAATGTTTTTTTTTTTTTAAAAAAAGGGATTTATAAGATGTTGGTTGAAAAAGGGAAAAAGAAAAATAAAAAAAAGTCAACAAAAATTAACTTTGATGAAATAATGAATCATGGTAAAAAAAAAAAAAAAAAAAAAAAAAAAAAGCCATGAATCTATGTGCAGTATTCCCCTAGCGCTGGAGTTCTCCTATTCTCCTTGATCGATCAACTTGGTCTTGGCTTGCTGGCTGTTTGTGTTGATCTTCTGGGGGAGGGGCCTGTTGCTGTGGTTTCCAAATGTCTTTGCCGGAGGCGGAATTGCCCCGCCCTTGTCGGTCCGGGCTAAGGAAGCTGCTCCAGTTTGCTCTCAGGAGCTTTTGTTCCCTGCAAGCTCTCGGCACAGCTTTGGAGGACCAGGGCGAAAATGGCGGCCTCCCAGTCTCCGCCCGGAGGAGCCGAGAACTCAGGGCCCCACTCCTCAGTGCGCCCCCAGAGAAAAGCAGTCACTCCCGTGTCCCCGGTCTCCGGCCGCTCTCCATGCTCACCCGGCCTGTGATCGAGCGTTGCTATCTCTGGCACCCGACCCCGCTCGGAGTCTCCAAACCCAGCAGATCCCTGCAGTACGTTCCCGCACCGCTCCTCCCCGGGAAGGAAGGGGAGTCTCCCCGGATCTGCTGCTTGTTGGGTCCTTGCTGGGGGAGCCGTGCCCCGACTGGGCCGCAGATCACAGTTTATGGCAACCCCGAGCTGAGAGCCCGCGACTCTGCTCCGTATCTGCAGCCGGCTTCCCCGCCCCGACACCTGGGAGCTCTGCCGCACTCAGGCACCCCCGGTCTCTCTGTGACCCCACGGGTCCTGAGACCACACTGTCCCGGGAGGATTCCACCCCCCGCTTAGCCACTGCAGCGACGTCCCTCCGCCGAGCCAACTTTTAAAAGGTCCGATTTTGTGCTCCGCGGCTCTAGCACTTGCCAGAAGCGGCCGGCGGAGGCCCCTCCCCCGCCGTTTATCCTCCCGAATATCGCCTCGGATTCACTTCTCCGCACGTCCTACCTTCCAGTAAGTGGTCGCTTCTCTGTTCAGAGAGTTGTTGCTACTCTCCTGTTCGATCTCCTGTTGAGTTCGTAGGTGTTCAGAATGGTTTGATCCCTATTCAGCTGAATTCCTGAGACCAGACAAAATCTAGGTCTCCTACTCCTCCGCCATCTTGCTCCGCCCCCCAAGTCATGCTGTTTGTGAAGCAAAAGATAACTCATTTTCATAACCTAGATTAAGAAGGCATAAGTAAGCTGTCCCCACAAAGAAAGTTCTAGTTAAAAAAATATATACAAGCAGCAATGTCCACAATAGCCAAACTGTGGAAAGAGCCAAGATGTCCATCGACAGATGAGTGGATAAAGAAGATGTGGTATATATACACAATGGAATATTATGCAGCCATCAAAAGGAATGAGAGCTTGCCATTTGCAACGACGTGGATGGAACTGGAGGGTGTTATGCTGAGTGAAATAAGTCAATCAGAGAAAGACATGTATCATATGACCTCACTGATATGAGGAATTCTTAATCTCAGGAAACAAACTGAGGGTTGCTGGAGTAGTGGGGGGTTGGAGGGATGGGTGGCTGGGTGATAGACATTGGGGAGGGTATGTGCTATGGTGAGCGCTGTGAATTGTGCAAGACTGTTGAATCACAGATCTGTACTTCTGAAACAAATAATGCAATATATGTTAAGGGAAGAAAAAAAAGAAGAAGATAGCAGGAGGGGAAGAATGAAGGGGAGTAAGTCAGAGGGGAGACGAACCATGAGAGATGATGGACTCTGAAAAACAAACTGAGGGTTCTAGAGGGGAGGGGGTGGGGGGATGGGTTAGCCTGGTGAATAGTATTAAAGAGGGCACGTTCTGCATGGAGCACTGGGTGTTATGCACAAACAATGAATCATGGAACACTACATCAAAAACTAATGATGTAATGTATGGTGATTAACATAACAATAAAAAATTATGAAAAAAGAAAAAATATATATACAGCCTACATTGGTTTAGGGAATTTGGAAATGAGAATTAATGCACTATGCTCCTCTGCTGGGTTTTTGTCATAGGCAAAAACTGATTTAAGGATAATAAAGCCAAAATCTTTGCAATATGTTTAGATTTTAGGAAACAATCAGACACAATCTGTAACTAGCAACTGCATTACAAATGCAACCATTCTGAACTTTATTACTTTAAGCACTTGCAGGCACACATACTCTTTATAACTACAGGGCATGATAGGCAAAAGGACAAAGAACTAAAATGTTTATTATCTCATTTACATAAATTGATACTATGAATTATCATTAAATTTCATATTAGCCATTTTTTATACAAACAATAAAATTTATTTGCCATTTTTTATTTTAATTCCAGCATAGTTAACATAATGTTATATTAGTTTCAGGTGTACAATTTAGTGATTCAACAATTCTACATATTACTCAGTGTCACATTAACCATTTTATTTATTTTTTATTTTTTTATTTTTTTTAAGATTGTATTTATTTATTTGACAGAGACAGACACAGCAAGAGAAGGAATACAAGCAGGGGGAGTGGGAGAGGGAGAGCAGGCTTCCCGCTGAGCAGGGAGCCCGATGCAGGATCATGACCTGAGCCAAAGGCAGATGCTCAATGACTGAGCCACCCAGGCGCCCCAACATTAACCATTTTAATGACTTTTTGTTTATCTAAAACCATGTTCCACAAACCTTCATACTAATTCAACTGTAATGGTCCATATGTTAATTTTGTTCTAAAGACAAGTAGCAGATCACATTTGAGAATTCTTCTTTTTTTTTTATTTTATTATGCTATGTTAGTCACCATACCATACATCATTAGTTTTTGATGTGGTGATCCATGATGCCTTGTTTTCGTATAACACCCAGTGCTCCATGCAGTACATGCCCTCCTTAATACCCATCACCGCGCTAACCCATCCGCCCTCCCCCCTCCCCTCTGAAACCCTCAGTTTGTTTCCCAGAGTTCATAGTCTCTCATGGTTCATCTCTCCCTCTGATTTCCCCCCCTTCATTTTTCACCTCCTTCTCCTAGTGTCCTCCATGCTATTCCTTATGTTCCACAAATAAGTGAAACCATATGATAATTGACTTTCTCTGCTTGACTTATTTCACTTAACATAATCTCCTCCAGTCCCATCCACGTTGATGTAAAAGTTGGGTATTCATCCTTTCTGATGGCTGAGTAATATTCCATTGTATATATGGGCCACATCTTCTTTATCCATTCATCTGTTGAAGGGCATCTCGGCTCTTTCCACAGTTTGGCTATTGCGGACATTGCTGCTATGAACATTGGGGTGCATATGGCCCTTCTTTTCACTACATCTGTGTCTTTGGGGTAAATACCGAGTAGTGCAATTGCCGGCTCATGGGGTAGCTCTATGTTTAATTTTTTGAGGCACCTCCACACTGTTTTCCAAAGTGGCTGTACCAACTTGCATTCCCACCAACAGTGTAAGAGGGTTCCCCTTTCTCCACAACCTCTCCAACATTTGTTGTTTCTTATCTTGTCCATTTTTGCCATTCTAACTGGTGTAAGGTGGTATCTCAATGTGTCATCATCATTAGCCATCAGGGAAATTAAAATCAAAACCACATTTGAGAATTCTTATCTTTTCAGCCTGGTATCAAGTGTTAAAGGGTAAGAAGGTATAACTTATACAAAATGCAATGTTATTCAGACCTCTAATCTTAGTCTAAAATTGTTTCTCTTCTTCAAGAGGAAACATATAATGTGTAATCTTCCTTCAGGAAAAGAAGTTCATGTATTTTGATATCATGGCAAGTCATTCTTATCTCTTCAGATGGATAAGGAAGTACCTTAAGATGTTAACTTTGCAAAAATGAGAGTTGCTGATAATGCCACATACCAAGGGTTATGTGAAAATAACGAGGACATGAAGAGATATAGCTAAAGCTAAGCCAATAGGTTATGGAGATCATAACCTGAATATTTTTCAGTGGGTTCTATAAAAATAGGCAGGGAATACAACCAGGCAGGGGTCCAAAAAGGGGAAGTGACCATTGAAATCAAGAAAAGTGTGGAGGGCACCAGAAACAAGGACAGTCACTGTATCAGTTAGCTTTTGCTGCATAACAAACCATCCCAAAACTTAGTGGCTTAAACAACAACCATTATTTATATGACAATTCTATGGGCTGACAGTTTGGGCTGGGAATGTGCTCAGCTGGATGGGGCTTCTTGTCTGAGTTTAGTTCAGTTGATCTCAACAAGGGCTCACTCATGCCTCTGCTGTTACCTATCAGGCAGGTCACCTGGGAGCTGGTTGATTGTTAGCTGGAGGATCTTGGTTCTCCTCCATGTGGCCCCCATCTTCACACAGCCTAACTTGGACTAGTTGACATGGTGGTCTCAAGTTCCAAGAGTAGCAGCAATAGAGTCTACGTAGGCTTGGAAATCTCACACCACTTTCACTGACTGTATTAGTCAAAGTCAACCACAAGTTCTGCCCAGATTCAGTGGGTAGGAAAAAACCACACTTGCAAGGAGGGGCTGCAAAGTAACTTGGCCATTTTTGCCACTTCCACGGTTTTTCAAGGAGATGTCCCTGGAAACATCACTAGGAAAATTAAGAACATGGTATTAAGGAGGGTACATGTTGTGATGAGCACTGGGTGCTATATGAACTAATGAATCATTGAACACTGCAAATAATAATAATAATAATAATAAATAAACTTTATTTTTTTCTGATCCTACTTTAATCTTTTTTTATTATGTTCAGTTAGCCACTCTATAGTACATAATTAGTTTTTTATGTAGTGTTCAAGGATTCATCAGTTAAGTATAAATGAACTTTAAAAATTAAAAAAATAAAAAATAAAACTTTAAAATTTAAATAGCAAAAAAAGGATTAAGTAATGAGAAGTGAGTAAACAACTCAATATTGTGCATGACAAAGTTTAAAAGAGTGATTATGCTTTTCTATAAAAAAATTAAAATAAAAAAAAGAACATGAGTGAGTAACGGCTACTTGGCAAAAATAATTTTCCTGCTATAAAGTATCCCCAGAGCTAATTTCATGTCCCTGTTCCTCAGGGTACAGATAAAGGGATTTAACATGGGTGTCACCACTATATACATGACTGAAACAATTATGTCTTTGACTTTGGAATTGTTTGATGAAGGCATGAAGTAAATCATTTCAAGAGTCCCATAGTACAAAAACACCATGAGGAAGTGGGAGCCACAGGTGGACAAGGCTTTGCAGATCCTCTTGATGGAGGGGACTCTCAGCATGGTTGCCCCAGTGCGGATATAGGAGCCCAAAATAGCACAAAATGGTAGGAAGGCAATCACTCCCCACTCAGTGAAGATAACTAGCTCATTGAGGCAAGTGTCTGAGCAGGTCAACTTCAAAAGGGTAGTGAGATCACAAAAGAAATGAGGGCTGGTATTGTCAGTACAGAAGGACAGGTGGGACAGAAGAGTATGCAACAGGGCATCGGGCACATGAGAGGAGCCAGGATCCAGCCACCGGTAAGATACACAGCTCCTCCCTCATGACAGTGATGTAGTGGAGTGGCTGACAGGTGGCCACATACCTGTCATATGCAATCACAGCAAGAAGGAAATTGTCAAGACAAACAAAAAGTATGAAAAAAATACATCTGAGAAATGCACCCCACATAGGGGATGGATAAGTGTTGAGTCTGCATGTTCCTGAGCATGTTTGAGACACTGACAGATGAGAAAGAGACATCAGTGAAGGCCAAGTGGCCGAGGAAGAAGTACATGGGCGTGTGGAGGCGAGGGTCCAGCCTGATGAGCAGGATGATGAGCAGGTTCCCCAGCACCGTGGTCAGGTACACGCCCAGGAACAGGGTGAAGAACGTGCCCTGCTGCTCTGGCTGGATGAGGAACCCCAGGAGGAGGAACTCGGACACGCTGCTCTGGTTCTCCCTCTTCATTGTCTCCTCAATCTATGCTGTGATAAAAGGAGTAGGAAATTTCAGGGACTGAGATATGGTTGTTATCATAACTGTGTGTACATTACAGCCCCATGCTTTTTTTCCTGGAGACTGTGTCAAAATTGAGATATTTTGCTGTCTGAATCTTCTGTCTGCCCCCTTCTGGTCGCAGAATGCATCAGATTTCCAACAGCAAACAAGATTTCCTTCAAAAGAGACCAGCATAAATTTCTTCACTTATTGAGCCATGTTCCAGAGACTTTCTTGGCACTGAGAATAAAACAGAAAATAAAACAGTCAATCCTCCTCCTCCTTGGAGTTGACAATGATCGAGCACAGTTTAGAGTATTGATCAAGAGCTAGGGCTTTGTAGCCAAAAATCTTGAATTCCAACCTCAACAATTTACTACCTGAGTGGCCTCGGGCACTTTATGTCACTGTGATCAGAGATCCTACTCTTCACCATTGTGCTGTTCCTGCCCTTCATTCATTTGGCAGAAAATCCTGGGCCATGTTTGGAATTGTTTCAGGGCTTCAAAATTACCCCAGCTACCTATATTCATACATATGATGACCCTGTATTTTATTATCCAAGCCAGGACACTTTAAGAGTTAAAAGAGAAGTTACATAATAATTATACCAGAACAACAAGTCTACAACAAGATGTTCCTGGGCAAACCAGCATGTACAGTCACCTACTTATACCTCACTTTCTAATTTGCAAAGGACTTCCACATGCAGTTACTTACATTAATTAGTAAACATTTATTGTGTGCCTGTAAAGCAGGCATTCCAACAGTTCTTTCATGTTACTATTGTGGAAACAGTGGTGAAGTCACATACTCCAGCATGTATACTCGTTGATGGATCATGATCTTAAGCATAGGACTTCTGATAGTCTTTACACTAGAGGCCAGGCAACTCCTTCACTGGGAGTTAAACCAGAGTTAGAGGCCACATACAGAAGCCCTAGAATGGAACCTAGTGAGACAGTATCATTCTAAGACACAGGGATCTGATAGGAGAGCCTCTTTGAAGAACAGAGATGAACTCAGTCATCTCTGAGCTCGTCTCCGTCAGTGGGACCAGAAGGAGGGCAGAGACTTAAACATTTTACTGATATGTGGCTGCCCGGTGACATTTATTGGATAAGACTTCTCTTTGGAACTCAAGTATTGGGGGTGAGATCCAAAAGTTTCATGTCAAGTAGGATCTTCACATTCAGTGATTGGATCAGGAAGAATAGAATTCTGACGTAAGCCACCCCCATGTGAAAGAACTAGCTGGCTACATGCCCAGGAAGGAGGAAGGGAAGCTGTCAGCTGGCTCTTTGGATGTTTTCTCTGCCTTTGCACAAAATACTCTATAAACAGTCAAGAAATGACTAGCGAGTTTAAAAATCTCATGCATTTAGGGAATAATCATGATGCTAGCACCCATTTAGTGCATGCTTATAATATGCCACATACTGTGTTGAATACTGCCATCATATTTTACAGTTCAGACTTCTTAGCCTCACCGAGATGGAGCCCAAGGTCCAAAATGAAGGGTTTTTTTTTTTTTTTTTTTGAAGCAGATAAAGGTTGGTTTTATTGAGTAACTGATCTGTGTTCCTGCTGAGGCCTTCATGTACAGACAAAAGAGAGGGAGTTTTATTTCTTTGTCTCTTCCTCCTTGGACAGAGTCTTGATGATTTCCTCCTTCTTGGCCTGGAGCTGCTCTTCACGGCGCTTGCGAGCCTCCGTGGTCTTAGATCTGCGGGCCTCAGCCTGGTCAGCCAGAAGCTTCTTGCGAGCCTTGTCAGCCTTCAGCTTGTGGATGTGTTCCATGAGAATCCACTTGTTCTTGAACACGTTCCCCTTCACTTTCAGGTACAGGCTGTGGTACATGTGGCGGTCGATCTTCTTAGATTCACGGTATCTTCTGAGCAGCCGGCGCAGAATTCTCATCCTCCTCATCCAGGTGACCTTCTCAGGCATCCGAGCATTGGCAGTACCTTTTCTCTTACCAATGCCCATATGTCTGCCCTTCCGGCGGGCCAAAGTGTTTTTACGGCACCGAGCCCGGGAATGGACAGTCGCAGGCTTCCGGATGATCAGCCCATCTTTGATCAGTTTTCGGATCTGCTGACGGGAGTTGGCATTGGCGATTTCATTGGTCTCGTTGGGGTCCAACCAGACCGTCTTTTTGCCGCAGCGGAGGACACTGGAGGCAAACCTCTTCTGAAGCCTAAGCATGCTCATGGCTGCGGCCGCAGCGCTGAAAGGAAAGCCCAAAATGAAGTTTTGAAAATAGGATATTTGAATCAAAATGTGTGTGACACCAGAGCCTAAGCACTTAACCACTACCATGTTCTCAAGAGTAGAAATACAGCATTATGGAAGGCGAATGAAGAAAAGTACCCTTGGAGCGCTGTGGGGTCTTCAGATCACATGGACGAATGGCTTACAACCTGACCTGAGGATGACTCTGCTTGGAGCTGCCTGTCTCTATCTGAAATAAGAGGAGATAAGATATAAGAGGAGAATGTAGCTATGAGTGTTTATCCAGCACACATACCCATGCACATACACACACACACATTGCCTTATCATGGTTTTAGTTCTCTCCCTTCTATACCCATTCTAGAGTGTGAGTGTTTTATACATGAAAACACACATGCAGACACACACACACACATACACCCCATCATAGACCTCAGACCTATACTCATCCTCTTCATGACCTATACTCATTCTAGGTAAAACAAACAAACAAACGAAAAAACAGGATTTGTGTTACTTTTACATGAATTTACACACAACTGATAAATAGAACACTGTCACACACGATATAATACATAAACATTACAGTCATCCAGCGCAACCCACCCAAAAAGCACACACTGTATACACACAGGTACACATGCAGACATGTGAACATACCATACACAGACATAAACCTAAACACCAGGTGCATACACACACATACACCACCAAGAAGAGTTTTCCCTCCATAATCTACTGAACCCCTTCCTATAGGAACAGAATTGGTATGTGAGTCAGTTAACCATTAAATACACTGGGTTATACAAACAACACAAAAAACACACACGTACATACACATCCTTGCATAAACATACAAGTCCAGTGCCAGGTGGTGATTCTCCATCTTCTTCTGCCCTGAGACACTCGTTGGTGAGCTCAGACACCTCTGGTCAAGGTTATTTCCTGAGCCTTCACTTTCTGTTCAGGAGACCCAGTATTCAAAGAACAAGTTCTTATGACCTAGGGACCTTTTGAATGTTCATCCCTGTTTTTGAGTGTCAGAAAAATGGGCAAGAAGATCCTCGTTCAACAACAAGATTAGTACCCGAAGGGAGACAGTATGAGCTTCTGATGAGAGAAGAAGCCTATGTGGGCTAACTGCCCAATTTCCTGCCTTCCCCTTGGGAGGTAACCTCTGAAGGGACTAGAGGGGCTGAGCCACAAGTCCCAGGAGAAGGTGTCCTAGATATCGATGTTGATGATATGGGAAGCAGAAGTGACCATGGCCTCCTTGGCTTCTGAAATAGCTATGGCACAGGGTCAGCCTTTCTATACCTTGCAGAATGGCCAAGACAGGGTAAGGCCTGGCCCTTGCAAACTCCCACATCTCAGACCTAGCTTCCATTAGAGCAAGTGTTCCACAGCCCCCTGAGGGCTTGCAGGTCCTCCCATTCCCCTGAAGTACTCTGCAGGCCAGGGGCTGAGACTTGTTCAGGAAGCAGTCAAGTGGTGAGATTGATCCCAGGGCATTAGACACAGACTGACCTGAAATCAGTACCAGCTCTGCCACTGGGTGTCCTAAAAAAGGTACTTAAGTTCTGCTCCCTCAGATCTACGGCAGGTGGTAACAGTACCTTGCCTGAAGGCTATTGTGAGAGTCAAAGGAGATACTGTGTGCAAAAGCACTAAACCCAGCCAGATTCCTAAAGACCAGTTGGCCTAAGGGACTAATATCTTAATGAATTTGCCAAATGTAACATTCACTTTAATAACTGTTCCAGTGCGTAACACACCAACCCAAGTCTTCATTTAATTTTAAATTATGATAGTAATAACTAAAAGCAGACTGTCGATGGGGAACAGGAACACAAGACTTTACTTTCCATTTTTTACTTTTGATAAATCAGACTAATGGTAAGATATGGCACCACAGAAATATATATATGTCAGAGAGAGAAAGAAAGAGGGAGATTTTAACAATTGGCTTATGCAACTGGGTGTTATACGAATACAATGAATCATGGATCACTACATCAAAAACTAATGTTGTATGGTGACTAACATAACATAATAAAATAAAATTAAAAAAAAATTGGCTTATGCAAGGGGGAGGAGTTAAGATGGCAGAGGAGTAGGGGACCCTAAGTTCGTCTGGTCCCTTGAATTCAGCTAGATAGTTATCAAATCATTCTGAACACCTGCAAAATCAATCAAAGATCTGAGAAAATAAATGCTGCAATTCTACAAATAGAAAAGTGACCACTTTTTGGAAGATAGGAGGTGTGGAGACTTGAATCTGGAGTGATATGTCAGAGGATAGGTCAGTGGGAAGAAGGTTGGCTTAAGAAGGCTACACAAAGTATTATAAGTAGCAGAACACAGAATTGGAACTTTTAGAAGTCTGCTACAGTGGAGGATGTTCCTGGCTTAAAGGTGCTCAGGTGGCGAAGCGGTCAGAATCCCACGTGGGACAGCATGGTCTCAGGATCCCTGGGGTCACAAGAAGAACAGGAGTGCCTGAGTGTGGCAGAGTTCCCAGGCATCACAGCGGGGAAGCTGGCTGAAAACAGTGAGTCTCACCGCCAGCTTTCTGCTTGGTGTTGCCGTAAACTGTGAACTGCTGCATGGTCACACAACCCCTCTCCAAGCCCAGCAAGAGCCAGAAGTATGGCGGGTGAGACCTCCCCTTCTTCCCCCAGGGGGAATGGCTGGAGTCCACACCACTGGAGTCTATAAAATTTGGCAAACCTGAAACTCGGTTGTATGCCTGGAATAAAAATGCTCAGTCACAGGCTGGACAAACAGAGTTCTGATGGAAAACAGCAAGACAAGAGTGATTAACTGCTTTTCTGTGAGGGCTCACTGAAGAGTGGAGGGTGTGAATTTTCAGCTCTGGGGCTAGAGATCAGGGAGTTGCCATTTTCATCCCTCCATCTGTGCTGAAAGCCTTCAAGGAGCAAAACAGCACCACATAGTGCAATCTGGAGCTGCTTACACTGAGCCTGGCCCCCTGGCAAGGGAGGAGCTTTTCCACAAATGCAAGGGCACCTGAGAATCAGCACAACAGGTCCTTCCCCCAGAGGGCCAGCAAGAACAACTGGCTAGCACCAAGTATACCAACCATAGAGAACTGCAAAACTTCAGCTCTTGGGGAAAACAGTATATAGCATTCATGGGATTTCTTTTTCTTTAGTCTTTCAGTTTTATTATTTTCAGCTATTTTCTTATTTTTTCAATTCTTTTTAATTTTTAATTTTTATTTTCATGTATATGTTAATATATATTTTATATTTGGTTTCCATTCTTTGTATATATATATTTGTATATATATACACACACACACAAAGAATATATATATATATAGTGTATACTGCTATATATTTGGTATATATAGTATATATAGATATATAGAGACATAGATATACTAAAACTTATATATAAGCTTTTCTTTCCTTCCTATTTGGGGATCTAGTTTTTTTTTTATTATGTTGTTTTTTTTAACAAGCTGAGCAAAATATACCCAGAATCTAGTTTTCTAAGAGAAAAGAAATAATAAAGATTAGAGCAGAAATCAATGACATAGAAAGAAAGAAAGAAAAAAAACAGTAGAATTGATCAACAAAACCAGGAGCTGGTTCTTTGAAAGAATTAATAAGATCAATAAACCCATAGCCAGACTTATCAAAGAGAAAAGAGAAAGGACCCAAATAAATAAAAACATGAATGAAAGAGGAGAGATCACACCAACACCAAAGAAATACAAATTATAAGACAATACTATGAGCAATTTTATGCCAACAAATTAGGCAATCTGGAAGAAATGGATGCATTCCTAGAAACATATAAACTACCAAAACTGAAACAAGAAGAAATAGAAAATCTGAACAGACCCAAAACCAGCAAGAAAATTGAAGCAGTAATCAAAAATTTCCCCAAAACAAGAGTCCAGGCCAGATGGCTTCCCAGGGGAATTCTACCAAACATTTAAAGAAGAATTAATACCTATTCTACTGAAACTGTTTCAAAAAATAGAAATGGAAGGAAAACTTCCAAACTCCTTCTATGATGCCAGCATTACCTTGATCCAAAAACCAGACAAAGACCCCATCAAAAAGAAGAATTACAGACCAATATCCCTGATGAACATGGATGCCAAAATTCCCACCAAGTTACTAGCTAATAGGATCCAACATTACATTAAAAGGATTATTCACCACGACCAAGTGGGATTTATTCCTGACCTGCAAGGGTGGTTCAACATCCACAAATCAATCAGTGTGATACATCACACTAACAAACAAACAAAAAAAGGACAAGAACCATATGATCCTCTCAAATGATGCAGAAAAAGCATTTGACAAAATGCAGCATTCTTCTTGAAAAAACTCTCTGCAGTGTAGGGATAGAAGGAACATACCTCAATATCATAAAAGCCACATATGAAAAACCCACAGTGAATATCATTCTCAGTGGGGAAAAACTGAGAGCTTTTTTTCCCTAAGGTCAGGAACATGACAGGGAGGTCCACTCCCACCACTGCTGTTCAACATAGTACCGGAAGTCCTAGCTTCAGCAATTAGACTACAAAAAGAAATAAAAGGCATCCAAATCAGCAAAGAAGAAATCAAACTTTCACTCTTCACAGATGACATGATACTCTATGTAGAAAACCCAAAGACTCTGGCAAAAAAATTGTTAGAATTGATAACAGGAATTCAGCAAAGTGGCAGGATATATAATCAATGCACAGAAGTCAGTTGCATTTCTATACACTAACAATGAATCAGAAAAAAGAGAAATCAAGGAATCAATCCCATTTACAATTGCACCAAAAACCATAAGATACCTAGGAATAACCTAACCAAAGAGGTAAAGGATCTGTACTCTGAAAACTATAGAACACTTATGAAAGAAATTGAGGAAAACACAAAGAAATGGAAAACCATTCCATGCTCATGGATTGGAAGAGTAAATATTGTTAAAATGTCTGTGCAACCCAAAGCAATCTACACATTCAATGCAATCCCTATCAAAATGCCATCAGCATTTTTCACATAGCTGGAACAAATAATCCTAAAATTTGTATGGAACCAGAAAAGACCCTGAATAGCCAGAGGAATGTTGAAAAAGAAAACCAAAGCTGGAGGCATCACAATTCCGGACTTCAAGCTGTATTACAAAGCTGTAATCATCAAGACAGTATGGTACTGGCACACACACAAAAAAACAAAAAACAAAAAACAAACAAAAAAAACAAAACCATAGATCAGTGGAACAGAATAGAGAACCCAAAAATGGACCCTCAATTCTATGGTCAACTAATCTTTGACAAAGCAGGAAAGAATATCCAATGGAAAAAAGTCTCTTCAACAAATGTTGTTGGGAGAACAGCCACACACAGAAGAATGAACTTAGACCATTCTCTTACACCATTCACAAAGATAAACTCAAAATGGATGAAAGTCCTAAATGTGACAGGAATCCATCAAAATCCTAGAGGAGAACACAGGCAGCAACCTCTTTGACCTCGGCTGCAGCAACTTCTTCCTAGAAATGTCTCCAAAAGGCAAAACAAAAGCAAAATGAACTATTGGGACTTCATCAAGATAAAAAGCTTTTGCACAGCAAAGGAAACAATCAGCAAAACTAAAAGGCAACCTATGGAATGGGAGAAGATATTTGCAAATGGTATATCTGATAAAGGGTTAGTATCCAAAATCTATAAAAAAAAAAAAAAACTTATCAAGGGCACCTTGGTGGGCTTATTCAGTTAAGCATCTGCCTTTGGCTCAGGTCATGATCCCAGGGTCCAGGGATTGAGTCCCACATTGGGCTCTCTGCTCATCGGGGAGTCTGCTTCTCCCTCTCCCTCTGCCCCTCCCCCCATTCATGTTCTCTCTCTCTCTTTCTTTCTCTCTCAGTCTCTCTCGTTCTGAAATATATAAATAAAATCCTAACAAAACCTCTGAAAAAATAAATGAACTTATCAAACTCAACATCCAAAAAACAAATAGTCCAGTTAAGAAATGGGCAGAAGACATGAACAGACATTTCTCCAAAGAAGACATCCAAATGGCCAACAGACAAATGAAAAAATGCTCCACATCACTTGACATCAGGGAAAAACAAATCAAAACCACAATGAGATACCACTTCATACCAGTCAGAATGGCTTAAATTAACAAGTCAGGAAACAACAGATGTTGGCAAGGATGCAGAGCAAGGGGAACCCTCCCCCACTGTTGGTGGGAATGCAAACTGGTACACCACACTGGAAAACAGTATGGACATTCCTCAAAAAGTTAAAAGAGAGCTACCCAATGACCCAGCAATTGCACTACTAGGTATTTATCCAAAGGATACAAACATAGTGATTTGAAAGGGTACATGGACCCCATTGTTTATAGCAGCAATGTCCACAATAGCCAAACTGTGGAAAGAGCTGAGATGTCCATCTACAGATGACTGGATAAAGAAGATATGGTATATATAGACAGTGGAATATTACTCGGCCATCAAAAAGAATGAAATCTTGCCATTTGCAATGATGTGGATGGAACTAGAGGGTATTATGCTAAGTGAAATAAGTCATTCAGAAAAAGACAAATATCAGATGATTTCACTCATGTGGAATTTAAGAAGCAAAACAGATGGAGCACCTGGGTGGCTCAGTGTTAAGTATCTGCCTTCAGTTCAAGTCATGATCCCATGGTCCTGGGATCAAGCCCTGCATCAGACTCCTTGCCTAGTGGGGAGCCAGCTTCTCCCCCTCTCTCTGCCTGCTGCTCCCCCTGCTTGTGCTCTCTCTCTCTGTCAAATAAATAAATAAAATCTTAAAAAAAAGAAACAAAACAGATGAACATAGGGGAAGGGAAGGAAAAATAAAATAAGATGAAAATTGAAAGGGAGACAAACCATAAGAGATGCTGAGCTCTAGGAAACAAACTGAGGGTTGCTAGAGGGGAGGTGGATGGGGAAAGGGATAATTGGGTGATGGGCATTAAGGAGGGCACTTGATGTAATAAGCATTGGGTGTTATATGCAACTGATAAATCACTAAATTCTACCTCTGAAACTAATAAAAAATACATAAGATAAATAAAAAGAATTGGCTTATGCAGTTGTGGGAGCTGGCAAGTCCAAAATCCACAAATGCAGACAGACCTGCATGCTGGAAATTCAGGCACTCTTGAGCCAGTCTCTTCTCCAGGAAACCTCGGTTTTTGCTTATATTCTTAAGGCCCTCAACTGATTAAATAAGAGTAATCTCCTTTACTTAACATTATTCTGTTTCACTTACATATTTTTCCTTTGTAAAATATTTTACTTTATTTACTTAAATTATGTTCCTTTACTTAAAGTCAACTGATTGTAGATGTCAGTCTTATCTACAGAATACCTCCATAGCAACATCTAAATTAGAATTTGGTTCACTAGGTAGTGTAGCCCCAGCCATCTTGACACAGAAAATTAACCTTCACAAGTGGTGAGGTCAGAGTGCCAGTCAAGGAATCCTCACCAGGGAAGAATTATGGAGATGGAGTTGCTAGGGGAAAATAGATCAGGAACCAGTAAGTGGTATTTCTCCATCTCTATGAACAAAGGAAATCAAGGATTTATGAGGAGACTGAATATTCAATAAAACATTCTAGTCCCTTGCTTGGTTTTTAGACCTGAGTCACTTTTCAGTCCCAGAATCCACTGACTGATGGAGAGGCCACATCCCAAGGAGGAAGAGCCATGCAACACTATAGGGAGAATACCCATGATGATTCTTCCTGTCTTTCCCAGGGGTACCTATAGCCATTTACTTGGGTAGCTTTAAATGTGGAAATGTCATCATGGTTTCATTGTTAGAGGACGCATATGGGGACAAGGTATTAAATGGAGTACTGGTCCAAATCACTTATACAGTGGGTCCACTTAATCTGCAGACTCACTGTGTGATTTCACTAGTCTCCTAATATATAATTACAAAGATACACTTGGCAGTTGGCACATCCCCAACATTGGATCCCTGACCTGTGGGAAGCTCCTGAAACTGCCCATTCGCAAGTCAGGGCAATAAATAAAAAATAATATATCCCAGGGGAATGGCAGAGAAAGCATGCCAGGGTGAATGTTCATTATTTCTCTCCTTAATTCACCATTTGAGTCCCTACAAAAACCAGACAGACCCTGAAAGGTGACAATGGACTATTGCAAACTCAACCAAGTAGTAGCCTCAATCTCAGCCATCCTACCAGATTGGTATATTTGCTACCGAAAACTAGGATGTGGCCTCAGGCACATGATTTGCAGCCACTGATCTGGTGGATGCATTATTTTCCACCCCTAACATATAAAAGGATCAGAAACAGTTTGTATGCGCTTTGAATGGAAATGGTATATGTTTTTCCTCAGGGCTCTGTTAACTCTTGAATTCTGTCACAGTAGAGTCCAAAAACATGCAGACAATCTGGATATCCCATAGAACATCATGCTACTCCACTGTATCAATGACACCATGGTAATTGGACCAGATAACCAAGAAGTTGCTAGCAAGTTGGAGCCTTAGCGAGACACAGTCTTGAGGGTAGAAGATAAGCACTGTAAAGATGCAGGGAATCCATGATATCAGTATCCTTTATAGGAGCCAGGTGATCTAGGAGAGGTATTGGAAAGCTATGGCTGCATAGAATATTCCATATAACCAGCTGACAGAGGAGGGAAATGCCTGAGCATGGCTCACAAGTGGGTCAGCTCACTCTGTAAGTGCAGGTCAAAAATGGATAATGAATGTACTATAGCTCAAGGGTAGCCTTGTAAGACAGTCCTCAGCTTTAAGCTCTCTTTGGGGATGACCTCGGCTGAAAGAAACTGCTACACCTGAACATCCTTCCTTCCAGGGCCAGGCTACACCCATGATCAACACGGGGATACAAAGAGCTGTCCTTCTTGACATCTTAGCTCCAGAGCTCCCAGTAGGGTCAACTGAGACCTTCATGAGAACTGTATCACAACCCACCTCCCTCTGCCCAGCTCTGCTTCCTTCTCTCCCTTCCACAGATGTGGATCCCTAGAGCACACTGTAATAAATATCCTGCAGGCTAATCTCCATCTGAAAGTCTGCTTCCTGGAGAACCCAAACTATAACACTCCCTACTCACCAAATACACACACACACACACACACACACACACACAAAGGTGATATACTATCACCTTTGATTACCCTACACTTGAGGACACTAAAGCATGCCCTGGAGATGTTATGGTAAGTTTAAAAGGCTCTGGAAATAGTCAAAATCTTTAGAAGGTGGCCTCAGGAGTTCATGGTCCCCCTGAGAGCAGCTCCACTCATTCCTGCGGCCATTGTGATTTCTGTCAGAGCAAACTCTCTTGAGGAGTCGGGTTGGAATGAGCACACCAAAGCTCCCTCAGCCCAACAAGGACCCAAAGGAGTCCAGGAGAGCAGAGGCAAACCTATGAGAAGCCCACAGGGTTTCCCTGACCAGGAGAGTTCCTGCTACAGTGAGTCTGGGCATCTCTGCCTTCTACAGTGGGGAGCAGAGAAAAACCGAACGATGCTGAGAGACAGAGGATGAGAAATAGACAGGGATGTGAGGCAGAATCAGGAAAATACTATTTCCCTCTGGAATCTAGAGCAATCTATCTGCTTTTTACCTTCTTCCCAACTCTTCTTGCTCATCACTGGCTAGAAAGTCAAAAGGTCAGCTTTGACTGGTAGGTAAACATAACCAATTTGGGAAAGTGGTTCAGGAGAGAGAAAAGATTTTTTTTAAACTGGGAACAGTGAGAAGATATCTGGTTATAGAAAGTGAACATCAGCACACTGGCTGCCCACCTGACCATCCACCTCACCTGGGTACTTATTTCAGCCTCCTCTTGGCTCTTTTGGCTCCAAAAATCATATGGACACAATGTATCAGATTTCAGCCTAACATTTAAGTCTGGCTTTGTATTTTATGACCACCCTCTTTGATCTCTGGGCCAGTGTATATCATTACCCCATGGTTTTGAGGAACCAGATTATCAGTAAGTGGATAAGGGGAGTTTAGTAGAAAAGATACACACACACACACACACACATACACACAAACACACACACAGACACAAAAGTCCTCTTCCCTGACACATCCCAGACTTTTAGAATGATTCCCTTAGATTTTCACTTCCAAAACTTCCTTCCATTTTGCCAAGTACTCAACCAAGATGAGACACAGGGGTATCCAACCTCACTTGATCACTTTAAATCTTCATCTCACGCTCCCCAGGCATCCCCTTCACAAATAACTTATTTTTGCTGATGTATATTTTACAAGCTGTACTTATATGTTATGTTTCATTAGCTCTTTAGAATACCTAAAATCACTCAGTTCACAGGTGATAGAGGTCAAGTACACACCTCCACTTTGTGCTTCCAAGTCCAGTGCACTTTCTACCACCCTTGACTCAATACACACATAATGCACCGGCCACCCAAGACCAAATTGCTCCTTTTTGTTGCCAGTCGATCATGTATACTAGAATTTTCAAATTCTGCCATCTGTTCAACACAGAAAAAATAGATTTCCCATTGTAACAGCAAAGGTCTGTTTTTAATGTGAGACAAAAAACATTTAAGGAAAAAATGTGTGGGACATGTGTGTGTGTTAAAATAGAAAATGATCGAGTTGGAAAAAAATAGATCCTGTGCATGATTGTTTCAGATATATTTTATAGTTTTACAAAAATCTGAGAAGACACAAAGTGGTTAAACCTTGAAATTCAGAATAGTCCTGGGTTTGAAACCTGTTTCTGCCATTTACTTGATGTGTGAGTTTAGCAAATTATTGTTACTCTCTCTATCTGTTTCCTCATCAGAAAAAAGTGGGAATAATAATAGTTTATTTCTCATAACTTTACAGTGAGGATTAAACAAATTTCCACCTGTATGAGATAAGAGCTTAATTATTGATTCACTCTCAGATTATTCAAAGCATGGACAAATACACCTTCTAGAAAAGCTTTGTAAATTCATATTAAGGTCAATTTGACCATTAGAGCATTAAAGTATGTGGGCTACGGTTATTTTACTATTCAGATTCATTACTTTTGAGAACATGTATAAATATCTAGTTGGGGAAAAAATCACTGGCACCAATGGTGATGGGGAAGAGAATACATCAAATATTTACTCTGTTCCTGGAACCATTCTAAGTACTTTAAGCACATTATAACATGAAAACCTCAAAAAATATTATGGAAAAAATGTTAGTATAGCTATTCACAGATAAAACACTGAAATTTAAAGATATTTAATTACTTGCCTGATATTAACCAACTGGGAACTAGGCATTTAATTGTTGTATGAACAAATTAATAAATAGCCATTCTTTGAACTGTTATTAAAAACATGCCTATCCAATGTGCCCATTCTCAATGTCTGGATGAATAATTTAAAACACTTTGTAGGCATGAGGATATCTGAATCTATGTTGTTCATGGCAGCAAAGATTTAGAGGACATTTAGGGAAACATAGTAAGTCAAGTGAGCCGCATGCATACAAGGGAAAGAGTTAGAAGAAAAGAACCAGAACATTGATAGATATCCAAAAAATTATATAGAAAGAGGAAAAAAAAAACAGAATGGGATATATGCCACAGTATTATTGAAGTAATTATTGAAGTAAATGGAAGAAAAACATACCTAAACAAAACAATATCTTTTTCAACAATATATACATAACTAAATAAACAAATGGATGTTGGCATGGAAGGACATATGCTTGCTTAATGGTTGGATATCCAAGATGTGGGAACATGATCTGATTTAGGAAACCAGAGGAAAAATAGGTAAAAAGTAAATTTTTTAGGCTTTTTTATTGTTATGTTAATCACCATACATCATTAGTTTTTGATGTAGTGTTCCATGATTCATTGTTTGTGCATAACACCTAGTGCTCCATGCAGAACGTGCCCTCTTTAATACTCATCACCAGGCTAACCAATCCCCCCACCCCCCTCCCCTCTAGAACCCTCAGTTTGTTTTTCAGAGTCCATCGTCTCTCATGGTTCGTCTCCCCCTCCGATTTACTCCCCATTCATTCTTCCCCTCCTGCTATCTTCTTCTTCTTCTTTTTTTCTTAACATATATTGCATTATTTGTTTCAGAGGTACAGATCTGTGATTCAACAGTCTTGCACAATTCACAGCGCTCACCATAGCACATACCCTCCCCAATGTCTATCACCCAGCCACCCCATCCCTCCCACACCCCCACCACTCCAGCAACCCTCAGTTTGTTTCCTGAGATTAAGAATTCCTCATATCAGTGAGGTCATATGATTAAAAAGTAAATTTAAGACAAGGATTTATATGGACTGATACTGATAGGTTGACATTCACTAAGGAATATGAGCTTCTAAGTAAGTACCTCTAAAGATAAACCAAGTATGACAGTACAACTTTGTTGACCTGGGTTCATTAGTCCTCTGATTTCCTTGTTGAATATTTCATCAAATCTCCTTTTTTGGCAAGGAGGTTCAAAGATAAAGCTTAGCATGACATAACTGAAAATTTATTTTGATATAGACGGAGAAAAATGAAACCATCTAATCTAAAATAAATTCCCAACCCTACCTTTGTCAGTCTCTATCCTCTTATGTGGTTTATTTTTCTTTATAGAAGGTAGAAATATCTGATGATAGATAGATGATGATGATAGATAGATGATAGATAGATAGATAGATAGATAGATAGATAGATAGATAGATAGATAGATGATAGATCGATCCTCCATGCCAGGCTTGTCTCTGCCTTTTTCAAATGTTGTCCCTACCCCCAGAGAGTATTTTTCACAAAGCAGGTATTCAGTAAACAATTATTTTTAAGATTTAATATTAAGCTGAATTAGTTAAACTTTGTTTCTAAAAGAAAATTCTTCTTCCAGAAGTCCATGCTGTCAACACCAGAAACATGTGAAGTCAGCAAGCTGAGAAGGGAGGGCAGCATCAAGGACCACAAATTTGACAAGTTGTCCACATGGTAGCTAATGAGTGGAAAGTAAAGAAAAGCTTTATGGCTGGAAAGTAAAGGTAGGTAGAAACATACTTATTGGCTTGTTTGTGATTACAGTTATGAAAGAAATGTGTGTGTGTGTGTGTTAAATGATAAGATTCTCTATTTGGCTCTGTGACCATGGAAAAAGTCAACCAAACCAGCAGTGTCTCTGAGTTCATCCTCTTGGGACTCTCCTCCCGGCCTGAAGACCAGAAGCCACTCTTTATCCTTTTCCTCACCATGTACCTGGTCACCATAATAGGGAACCTACTCATCATCCTGGCCATCCACTCTGACTCTCAGCTCCAGACCCCCATGTATTTCTTCTTGAGTTTCCTGTCCTTCACTGACATTTGCTTTACAACAACCGTTGTCCCCAGGATGCTGGTGAACTTCCTGTCAGAGAAGACCATCTCCTATGCTGGGTGTCTGACACAGATGTATTTCATTTATGCTCTGGGCAACACTGACAGCTGCCTTCTGGTGGTCATGGCCTTTGACCGCTATGTGGCCATCTGTGACCCCTTCCACTATGTCACCACCATGAACCACCACCGCTGTGTCCTGCTGGTGGCCTTTTCCTGCTCACTTCCTCACCTCCACTCACTCCTACATACACTACTACTGAATCGCCTCAATTTTTGTGACTCCAGTATTATCCATCATTTCCTCTGTGACATCAACCCTCTGCTAAAATTGTCCTGCTCTTCCACATTTGTCAATGAAATTGTGATAATGTCAGAAGGTTCTGTTGTTTTGGTGACCCCATTTCTCTGCATTACTTTCTCTTACATACGAATCTTCATCGCAGTTCTCAAGATCCCCTCAGCTGCTGGGAAACGCAAAGCCTTTTCCACCTGTGGGTCTCACCTCACTGTGGTAACACTGTTTTATGGAAGCATCTTCTATGTCTATTTACAGCCCCTGTCCACCTACACAGCCAGGGACCACATAGCAACACTTGCCTACACAGTTCTGTCCTCCATGCTAAACCCTTTTATCTACAGCCTGAGAAACAAAGACATGGAAAGGGGCATGAGGAAGCTGATGGCCAGGAGGAAGTCCTAGCCAGAACCTCTGGGAGCATGTTCATGAGGGTCTCTGCTCCTCTGGACCCCGTTTCTGCAAGTCAGCAGGTATAATCATATCTGTCATGGATGTTGGGTTGTATCAATGTTGTTACAGTTGCAGCCATCAAGCATTGAGACTATTATGATTCAGTAATTGGCTCAAGGTCAACCAAGTTCCTGGGTTCCAGTTTTCACATATCTACCCCTCTCTTGTTCCTCTTCTCCAGGAAACCACATCTTTTACATTCCCTCAACTGCTGTTGAAACCTCTGTTTTCCACAAAGATTTGTGGAACTAATTCATATCTATTCAGTGACTTTGATTCCCTTAGTATCCTTCTTACTTTAATGAACTTTTGCAATCAGTTTTGCTAGCTTTTGGAAGTCATTACAGTAATTTAGGAAGAGAAAGAGAGACAGAGACACAAAGATTGAGAGTTTCCTAAATTTGAAACTTCCACCAAAGAAAAGAATATGTCTGACCTGTCAGTTTATACAGGGATCATGCCTCTTCCTTCTTCTCTGTTACTGACAACAGGATATTCTGGGCTCCGTAGTGAACACAGGCCCAACTCTTAGCCCTGATTAGCTAAGTGACTGAAGTTCAACACACAAGTGAACCTATGAACAGGCCAGTGTGCAAGGGCCGGAGTTGCCTCTGGGTCCTTACCCTAGTCATCTGGTGTTTGTTGACCTTCATAGGTAATTGCTCCTCTTCTGCCCTCTCTAAGCTTCAAGTCCCCCTTAGTGATCCCTCAATTTCTACCATCCCTACCGCTCTGAAGTCTGTCCTCTTCCCAGGGAAAGATTTACTGTAGGTACTTAGAATTATTCTCAGTATCTTTTGAAGAGAGAGTTAAAGCCCATCTGTGAATGTTGAAGGCAGATATAACTAGGAGCTTCCAGAACCAAACATGGAGGCTCTGGGATGTAGAGTCATCCAGTGCTACCGGCCGGGACTTGTTTCTGTTTGCTTTTGTTTACATTCTTTATTTTCTATTACCCTCTCAGGTATTTTAGACTTTGCTGTATTTTCTATCTTAATATTTTTGCCACTTACTATTCTGTATCATTTCCAGAGATATTACTCAGCAGCTCTTACATGGGGCCTGTGAACCTGAATTTTAATAAGCACCTCCCCCCAGAGAAAACTAACATGGCCTTTTGTGAGAAGCTGAATGTTTGAAAATTTCTGATCATTCCTTATCTCAGTGTTTGTATTTCTAGGACTCATGCCCAAAAGTAACAGTATATCAAATTATCATACTGCATATACACAGACACTTATTGATTACAGCATTGTTTGTAATAGTGAAAAATTAGAAATAATCTAAATGCCCATCAGTAAGATAGGTGATGGTTCAGTTTTTCCATAGAAATAAATAATATGTGGTCATTATAAATAATGAGGCATATCTCTATCACTGCCCTGAAAAGCCATTATGAATGAAAAGCAAGTTGCAAAATAAAATGCTTAAGAATAAACCTGGGTGCTATATGCAACTAATGAATCATTGAACACTACATCAAAAACTAATGATGTACTATATGGTGGCTAATTGAATATAATAAAAAAAGAATAAACCTATTTTTAAAAAGAATAAGCCTATTAATAAATGATAAAATACTTAATAATAAATCTGTATTTTAACTGTGTATGTGTATATAATGATTAAGTGATATTATATATTCAGTAAAGAAATCTCCCATTGAAAATGGTTAATTCTAGGGGATAACATGGAATAAGAAAGGAGATGATGTTTGCTTTTTAGCCTCTACATATCTGGAATATTTGAATTCGTTAAAATGGGACATATATTTTTTGTAGAACTAATCACTAAGTAAAATGTAACATAATCTATTGCTCTGTTATTCATATCATTGAATAACATGGAGTCTGCTGGGGATTCTCTCACCTTCTGCTCCTCCCCCTGCTCTCTCTCCCTCCCTCTCTCTCTCAAATAAATAAAATCTTTTTTTAAAAAAGTAATAATATTATGTCGTGGTAGGAAAAGGTTGATATAAAGGTGGTCAGATCACCAAACGGACCCTCTCTTCAATGTCCTAATTCTTATTTTGGAGAAGCAGATAAAGAGGAGACACTCCATGTCTGAAGCATCTTGCCTCCAATCTATTCACTTTAGCCTTGGAAAAGAAAATTTGATTATTTTTTTCCAAGAATGGGCATGGCCATAGACCTCTGACAATGTCTTGGATAAATCTGGGTGAGGTCCAATGATTTGCATTTCTAACAAGTCCCCAGGTAGTGCTTATGTGCTGATTTAGAAACAATGCTTCATATCTAGCAACCAGATATCAAGATAGCCTATGGACCTATGGTAACTAAAACTATATGGATATTGCTGAAGGACTAGACAAACAAGACAAATGCCATGGGTAGAGAGCCCAAAAACATATTCACAGACTGGTATACACTTGATTTATGAATGAGGCACTGAAGAGTATTTGTTCATAAATAGAGCTAAGATATTTGAGAAGTCACACAGAAAAACTATTTGGATCCCTATGAACACCATATGGAAAAACTAACCCCAGATGAATTCTAAACTTGCAGATGAAAACCAAAAACTATACCTTTATATAAAAGAATTAGAAGAATATCTTTGTCTCCTTGAGGTAGAAAAGTAATTCTTAAACAAGACATAGAAAGAACTAACCATAAAAAAAAGAATAGCAAATTGGACTGTGTTAAAATTAAATACTGATGTCTGTTTGTCAAAAGATATTATAGAATAAAAAGACAAAAGATATTTGAAATTCATAAAACAAACAAAACACTCAAATTAAGAATATATAAAGAGCCCTGGAAATCAATAAGGAGAAAGAAGTGAGAGGGGAAACTATGAAAAGGAAGTAAATAAACTTTTCACATATACAGACACACACACACACACACACACACACACACACACACACACACACAAGGAAATCCAAATGACCAAATGTGATTACATTAAAAGATACTGAGTTTCATTCAAATTAAATCATAATGGGATCCCACTGCCTACCCACCAGACAGACAAAAATTACAATTCAGACATTAAATATCAGAGAGCAGGGAAGATGGTAGAAGAGTAGGGCCCCCTTGTTTCATCTGGTCCCTTGAATTCAGCTAGATATCTATCAGATCATTCTGAACACCTGTGAATTCAACCTGAGATCTAAGAAAAGAATTACTGCAATTCTACAAATAGAAAAGCAACCACTGGGGCGCCTGGGTGGCTCAGTCGTTAAGTGTCTGCCTTCGGCTCGGCTCATGATCCCAGGGTCCTGGGATCGAGCCCCGCATCGGGCTCCCTGCTCAGCGGGAAGCCTGCTTCTCCCTCTCGTACTCCCCCTGCTTGTGATCTCTCTCTCCCTGTGTCTCTCTCTGTCAAATAAATAAATAAAATCTTTAAAAAAGAAAAAAGAAAAGTGACCACTTTTTGAAAGGTAGGAAGTGCAGTGACGTGAATCTGAGGGGATACATTGGAAGACAAACCACAAGGGGAGGGAGAAGCCTCTTTTTCTGGCTACCAGAAAGTGATTTAGCAGTGGAGCTCAAAATTGGAACTTTTAGAAGTATGCTCCAGTGACAGATGTCCCTGCCTAAAAGGTTCTCAGGTGGTGACGTGGGGCAGAATCCTAGGTGGGACAGTGTGGTCTCAGGGTCCCGGGGGTCACAGAAAGAACAGGGGTCCCTAAGGGCAGCATTCCTAAGCATTGGAGAGGAGGAAGCTGGCTACAATCAGTGAGCCTGGGAATGGGCTCTCAGCTCGGTGTTGCCATAAACCACAAACTACGGCATGAATGGGCAACCACTCTCCAAGCAGGGGTCCAGCAAGTGACAACTGCTGTGAGACCCTCCTCCTTCCCCCAGGAGGAGGACTGCAGGTGTGTGCATGATCTGGTGATTGCTCCAAGAGTAGGGGCCCAGCAAGCAGCAGAACTGTGGTGAGACCTCCCTCCTTCCACGGGGAAGATCCACGTTGGTGTGCACCACAGGAGTCTGCAGAGTTTGGCACATACAAAAGTGATTGACTGCTTTTTCCTGAGGGGGTCCTGAAGAGTGGGGGCCTATATCTTTCAGCTCCAGGGCTGGAGAATGGGGTGCCACCATTTTTACGTATTTATTTATTTATTTGTTTGTTTGTTTGTTTGTTTGTTTATTTATTTTCATCCTTTAAAGGGGCACAAAAAGCCTTCAGGGCACAAAAGACGCATATAGCAACCAGAACAGCTTATGCTGAGCCTGGTCCCCTGGCAAGGGGTCGTGCAACTCTGTCTAGGCAAAGACACTTGAGAATCAGTGCAACAGGCCCCCCTCTCAGAAGACCAGCAGGAACATCAGTTGAATACCAAGTTTAAGGATCACACAGAACTGAAAAACTCCTGCATTAGGGGAAAATAGTATGTAGAATTCGAAGGTTTTTTCTCATGATTCTTTAGTCTTTCAGTTTAAAATTTTCTTTCTCATTTTTTTCTTTTTTTACTTTTCAACTGCTTATTTTATCAACTCTTTTAAATCTTTTCTTAGTTTTTGTTTTTACATTTACATTTTATAGATATAGTCTTCATTTTTGGGTTCCTTTCATTGTATTCAGTGTATATATATATATATATACATATATATATATATATACATATATATATATATGAATAAAGTTTTTCTTTCATTACATTTTGGGATCTAGTGTCTTCTAACAAACAGACCAAAATACACCCAGGACAAAGTGTGTGATTCTGTTTTGTCCACCTGTGAGATTATATTCTCTTTTTTCACTTTTTTTTTCTTTTTTGGTTTCTGATCTCTTCGGATTTGTCTAATGTATATTTTGCCAGAGTCATGGTTGATATTTTTTATTTTGTTCTCTCGTTCATCTGTTCTTCTCTGGACAAAATGACTCGAAGGAGAATTTCACAGCAAAAGAAAGAACCAGAGGTAATCTCTGCCATAGATTTAATTGATATGGATATAAGTAAGATGTCAGAACTAGAATTCAGAATAAGATTATAAAGATACTAGCTGAGCTTGAGAAAAAGCATAAAAGACACTAGAGAATCCCTTAGTGCAGAGATAAAAGAACTAAAATCTAATCAGGTGGAAATTAAAAATGCTTTAACTGAGATGCCCTCTAAAATGGACACTCTAACTGCTAGGGTAAATGAGGCAGAGAGAGTCAGTGACATAGTAGACAAAACGATGGAAAGTAAGGAAGCTGAGGAAAAGAGAAAAACAACTAATGGATCATGAGGTGAGGCTTCCAGAAATCAGCGATACCATAAATGAAATAATATTAGAATAATTGGGTTCCCAGAGGAAGAAGAAAGAGAGAGAGGGACAGAATGTATATTTGAGCAAATCATAGCTGAAAATTTCCCTAATCTGGGGAAGAAAATAGACATTCCCTAATCAGGGGATAGAGAACCCCCTCAAAATCAATAAAAATAGATCCCCATCCCGACATATAATAGTGAAGCTTGCAAATTTCAGAGATAAAGAGAAAATTCTGAAAGCATTTTGAGACAAGAGGTCCTTAACATACAAGGGTAGAAACATTAGACTGGCAGCAGACCTATCCACAGAGAACTGGCAGGTCAGAAAGGGCTGACATGATATACTCAGGGTACTAAATGAGAAAAACATGCAGCCAAGAAGACTTTATCCAGGAAGGCTGTCATTCAGAATGGAAGGAGAGATAAAGAGCTTCCAGGACAAACAGAAACTAAAAGAACTCATCATCACTAAACCAGCCCTGCAAGAAATATTAAAGGGGATCCTGTAAGTGAAGACAGAGCCCAAAAGTAACATAGACCAGAAAGAAACAGAGACAATATATAGACACAGTGACTTTACAGGAAATACATTGGCATTAAATGTATATACTTCAGTAATTACTCTGAACGTAAATGGGCTAAATGATCCAATGAAAAGACACAGGGTATCAGATTGGATAAAAAAGTTAAGACCCATCCATACGCTGCCTACAACAGATTCATTTTGGACCCGAAGACACCTCCAGATTGAAAGTGAGGGTGTGGAGAACAATGTATCATGCTAATGGACATCAAAAGAAGGGTGTGGTGGCGATCCTTATATCAGACAAATTAGATTTTAAGCCAAAGACTGTAGTAAGGGATGAAGAGGGATACTATATCATACTTAAAGGTTCTATCCAATAAGAAGATCTAATAATTGAAGAGTTTTAATCAGGAAAGGATGCTGTATTTTGTCAAATGCTTTTTGTACATCAACTGAGAGGATCATATGGCTCTTGTCCTTTCTTTTATTAATGTGCTCTATCACATTGATTTCCAAATGTTGAACCACCCTTGCATCCCAGGAATAAATCCCACCTGGTCATGGTGAATAATCCTTTTACTGTACTGTTGGATGCTATTGGCTAGGATCTCGTTGAGTTTTGGCGTCCATGTTCATCAAGGATATTGGTCTGTAATTCTCCTTTTTGATGCGGTCTTTGTCTGGTTTTGGGATCAGGGTAATGCTGGCCGCATAGAATGAGTTTGGAAGTTTTCCTTCTGTTTCTATTTTTTGAAACAGCTTCAGTAGAACAGGTGTTATTTCTTCTTGAAATGTTTGGTAGAATTCCCCCTGGGAAGCCATCTGGCCCTGGACTCTTGTTTTGGGGGAGGTTTTTTATTACTGCTTCAGTTTTGTTACTGGTTATTGGTCTATTCAGATTGTTGATTTCTTCCTATTTCAGTCTTGGTAGTTTATTAGTTCCCAGGAATGCATCCATTTCTTCCAGATTGCTTAATTTGTTGGCATATAGTTGTTGGTAATAATTTCTAAAAATTGTTTCCATTTCCTTGGTGTTAGTCATGATCTCTCCCCTTTCATTCATGATTTTATTGATTTGGGTCCTTTCCCTTTTCCTTTGGATAAGTCTGGCCAGAGGTTTATTGATCTTATTAATTCTTTCAAAGAACCTGCTTCTAGTTTCATTGATCTATTCTACTGTTTTTCTGGTTTCTATTTCATTGATCTCTGCTCTAATCTTTATTATTTCTCTTCTTCTGCTTGGTTTAGACTTTATTTTCTCTTCTTTCTCCAGGTTCTTTAGGTGCAAGGTTAGCTTGTGCATCAAAAACTAATGATGTACTATATGTTGGCTAACTGAACATAATAATAATAATAAAAATAAGATCTAACAATTGTAAATATTTATGCTTCTTACTTGGGAGCAGCCAATCATATAAACCAATTAATAACAAAATTAAGGAAACACATTGATGATAATACAATAATAGTAGGGGACTTTAACACCCCTCACAGCAATGGACAGATCATCTAAGCAGAAGATCAAAAAGGAAACAAGGGCTTTGAATGACACACTGACCAGATGGACTTCACAGAAATATATAGAGCCTTCCATCCTAAACAACAGAATACGCATTCTTCTCGAGCGCACATGGAACATTCTCCAGAATAGATCACACATTGGGTCACAAATCAGGTCTCAACTGGTACAAAAAGATTGGGATTATTCCCTGCATATTTTCAGACCACAGTGCTTTGAAATTTGAACTCAATCACAAGAGGAAATTTAGAAGAAACTCAAACACTTGGAGGTTAAAGAGCATCCTACTAAAGAATGAATGGGTCTACCAGGAAATTAAAGAAGAACTAAAAAAAAATTCATGGAAACAAATGAAAATGAAAATACAACTATTCAAAACCTCTGGGATACAGCAAAGGCAGTTCTAAGAGGGAAGTACATAGCAATACAAGCCTTTCCCAAAAAATTAGAAAAGTCTCAAATACACAAGCTAACCTTACACCTAAAGGTGGTTGCACTGAGGTTAAGAAGCTCTGGGATGAGTCCCCACACCGAAACAGGAAACCTCAGGGCTCCCTTTTCCCCTGGAGTCAGCCCTGTTAGGTGTGATTCCCAGTCTGCTGACTCTGCTTAGAGCGATCACAGGACCAGCTCCCTTGAGAAGTCATCAAACCACAACTTCTTCAGCCTAACAAGGACCCCGGAGGCCAGCAGAGCAGAGCTCAGACTCAGGAGATGCTGCCTGGGCTTTCACAATCAAGAGGGTCCTTGTCCCTTGAGTCAGGGCATCTCTGTCTTCTGAGATGGGGAGCTGGGAAAGCAGCAGCCTGCTGGAGATAAGACATGAGGGGTTGGAGGCCAGTGAGGGGAAACGTGTTGTCTTGTCCAAGTAGCATATCAGTTCCTCTGCCTTTCCTGTTCCTCTCCTTGTTCATCAGCCAGAATGTTGTGGGAGAAACACGAGGGGGCTGTGCTTGGCTGAGAAGCAGACTGGCAGCTGAGTAGCAGGTGTGGTGCAGACCAGCTTCTGGAGACAGTGGGAAGAAAAGAAGAGCATCTGGATCTGGAGGTGAGCTTCAGTAAGCTGGCCACCTGCTTGGCTCCTCCAAGCTCTAACAACTACTCTTTCCTCCCTGAGAGTTTCAAATCTTTCATGGATTTTTGAGTCCATAGGGTCCAACTAAAACCTCCATCTGGCTTTTAGTTTGACCTCTAGGCAGTCTACACTGTGGAATCTGGTAGAAGGAAAACACCAAAAAAAAAAAAAAAAAAAGAAAAAGAAAACTATTGTATTCTCAACCTTACCCTCTCACCTTGTACTTTGAAGACTGTTCTTCCTGGTTCTCAGTCTCAAAAGCTTCCCTTTTCCTAATCATCAGAATAGGTGATCCTCACATCTATGACCTGGATCACCCAACCTAATTAATTAACCCAAACCTCCACTAATTTCTTATTTCCACAAGCAGCCTTTTCACAAATGGCTCCTTGTTTATTATTGAATTGTGTTTGACAGATTGTTTTGCAGACATGGTATCTCACTTGCTATTCATAAAACATCAGGAATCAGCTTATGAGCAAGTGACAGAGGAAAAATCAAACCCCATCTTTTGTGTTAAGTCCAGGACACTGCCCAGCACTGACCACAACTCCACATGACAGACATGCCCCAGCCATGCATGGCCAATTTTTTCCACCTGATTTTGGCCAGTTAATCACGGGTGTTCAAAACTTCAGATCCTCCATCTGTATAACACAGAAAGATAGGTCTCCTCCCTAGCCACTATAAGGATAGATTTTGAATATTGGAGAAGAAAGCTTGTCAGTTAAGGGGGATAGAAGGGGTGGTCATGTAGGAAATGACCACCATGAGGCAAACAGTGCCTGTGTATGATTGTGATACACAATATACACACCAAATCATGAGGAGGTGTAGTCTAAGGGTTAAGAGCAAGGGCTTCGGAGTGATTCAGCTTGGGGTTCAAATCCTGATTGCTATTCACTTCTTTGGCGACCTTGAGCAAACCACTTCACCTCTAAGCCTCAGGTTCCTGATAAGAACACATGCCTCATGGTCCTTCATCGTGGGATTTGTGAGGTACTTAGCACAAGCTTGACAGGGAGTAAATTTTCAATAATATTGGTTATTGTTATTAACTTTAACTACTGGTTCACTCAAATCATTCAGTGCTAAACTAAGATTTCTTCTGTAAGATCTTGCAAAATCATATTAGTCTGACAACTTGGCAGTGAGGAGTATATTTTAAGCATGTGAGTTAATTGGTTTTGAGAACAACCAGTAATAGCAGATAAGGGAAGGTGACACTGAGACTGATGAAGAGTTTCTCTTGAGTCAGGACACATGGGCAGCTCAGTTGGTTAGGCATCTGACTCTTGATTTTGGCTCAGGTCAAGATATTGGGGTTGTGGGATTGAGCCCCACTTCAGGCTCCATACTGGGCATAGAACCTGCTTAAGATTCTCTCTCTCCTGCCTCTGCCCCTCCCCAGCTCACACTGTCTATCCAAACACTCTCTCTCTCTCTCTAAAAGAAAAATAAAATAAAATAAAATAAAGTAAAATAAAATAAAATAAAATAAAATAAAACATAAGCATTCTTTTACAATTTGCTTTCTTAGCAAACTCCAAATATGCAATAAAGTATTATTAACCATAGTCACTGTTATGCACATGACATCATTTAATTGTTAACATAATTACTGCATTTAATTAGTAAATTAATTAATATATTAATATTTCAATGTTAAATGAATTAACATATTAGAATAACAGTATTTAATCCATAAAAATTCCAATGTAAAAAGATCATTTAAAAGGTGTGAAAGTATATAGTGCTTCTAAAGAAATTATTTCAAACACTTTGGTGATTTAAGTATGTTCATTGTAGAGATTTTTATGGTAAGTAGGAGTATATAAATAACCACTATCTCAAACCATTTGAAAATCTCTATGTAATATGTCCATTAATGAGGTATGCATAGCTATACTGACTCTAAAAAGTTGATTTAACACACTTCGCTTATATAAGATCTCTCATCGCAGAGTTTTTTGTAGTAGCAAGAAAATGGAGGCCACCTTGATATCAATAGCCAGGTAACTGCATAAGACTGAAAAAAAGCATATGTATATCAACACTTAATATATAAAAAATTAATGTGTTCTCATAAGTATTTTTGCATACACATATGACTGGTGAATTATAAAGCATGAATTGAATACTCAACAATGGACGCCCATCCTGTACAAACGTGATTTAGGACAAAATATTAAAGAAAGGAAAAATAATTTACAGAAAAAGGGAGATTGCACAGACTGTCCTCAGAGGAGAAAAAGCCCACTTTGTTGAAATGGGTTCAACATTCCTCTTAGGTTTTCCCTTTTGGTTATTTTGGCAGACTCATCCCCCAATCATTTCCATCCCTTATGCACTGCTTGATGTTGTTGATGATCTGTCTCCCCACCTAGAACATGAGCTACACAATACATGGATCTGCCTGTTTTTAGTTGCTAAATCTCCAGCAAGGGAACAGTGCTTTCACAGAATAGGAATAGTGAACTGGAATCAGTGAGGTCCATCTCTGCTGGTTTCCTTCTTTATTTTTTTAAATTAAGCTCATTTAGCCAACATATAATACATCATTAGTTTTTGATGTAGTGTTAATGATTCATTAGTTGTGTATAACACCCGATGCAACTCTGATGGTTTCTAAAGGAAAACTCTTCTTCTGTCCCTCCAGCCTTCACTAAAGGCATTATGATGCCATGGATTTGGGAAGGGAGGGCCACATCAAGGGAGATTGACAAGCTGTCCCTGTATAGCAGCTAACTGTGACCAAACAGAGAAAACAAAGACTTTCTGGGTTGTGGACTTGGAGTAAGGCAAATAACAAAAGATTGTTTATATAACTAGACCCATGTCAATGGCAGTAGTCAACCAAACCAGCAGGGTCTCTGAGTTCATCCTCTTGGGACTCTCCTCCCGGCCTGAAGACCAGAAGCCACTCTTTATCCTTTTCCTCACCATGTACCTGGTCACCATAATAGGGAACCTACTCATCATCCTGGCCATCCACTCTGACTCCCAGCTCCAGACGCCCATGTATTTCTTCTTGAGTTTCCTGTCCTTCACTGACATTTGCTTTACAACAACCGTTGTCCCCAGGATGCTGGTGAACTTCCTGTCAGAGAAGACCATCTCCTATGCTGGGTGTCTGACACAGATGTATTTCATTTATGCTCTGGGCAACACTGACAGCTGCCTTCTGGCGGTCATGGCCTTTGACCGCTATGTGGCCATCTGTGACCCCTTCCACTATGTCACCACCATGAACCACCACCGCTGTGTCCTGCTGGTGGCCTTTTCCTGCTCACTTCCTCACCTCCACTCACTCCTACACACACTGCTACTGAATCGCCTCATCTTCTGTGACTCCAGTGTTATCCATCACTTCCTCTGTGACCTCAGTCCCCTGATGAAATTGTCCTGCTCTTCCACATTTGTCAATGAAATTGTGATAATGTCAGAAGGTTCTGTTGTTTTGGTGACCCCATTTCTCTGCATTACTTTCTCTTACATACGAATCTTCATCGCAGTTCTCAAGATCCCCTCAGCTGCTGGGAAACGCAAAGCCTTTTCCACCTGTGGCTCTCACCTCACTGTGGTAACACTGTTTTATGGAAGCATCTTCTATGTCTATTTACAGCCCCTGTCCACCTACACAGCCAGGGACCACATAGCAACACTTGCCTACACAGTTCTGTCCTCCATGCTAAACCCTTTTATCTACAGTCTGAGAAACAAAGACCTGAAACAGGGTCTGAGGAAGCTGATGGGCAGGAGGAAGTCCCAGGCAGAACCCTCTTGACAAACCCACAAGTGGAATCTGCTCCACTTAAATCTGATCCCTAGTAGATCTTGGTGAAAATTGGAAATTAGTTTTTTAACCCATGTGACAAGGCTATTGTGGGCGCTCACATCCATTGATGTCAGCCAACCAATTGTCCCTGCCTCTGCTGAAATCATCACACTTTTCCTCACTATTCCTCCATTTTCCCACAAAGATTTATCATGTTCTTATCCTCCAAATACTGCTTTAAACTAATCATTTTCCAACACATATATCCTGAACAAATTGCTCTCCTTTTATTAAGACTTACCCTCCAAAACCCTTCACATTTCAGTATATTGGTGAAAACAGTCACTTAATTTACAGCTGTTTAATATCTTTGCAAACATTTCAAGGGAAAGAGAATGGGGGGGGAGGAGAAGAATTACATTTTAGCTACTTTTCTCATTATGAGGATTTTTATAATTCCTTATTTTCTCTTTCACAAAACTTTTTTCTTACTTAAAAATTAAGTTTTTGCCTTTACTCTTATCACTGAGACTTTATTTCTTTTTAATTTTCTCTTATTTTTTTTTACCATACAATTTAAAAATGGCAATGGCCAGAAAGAACAAGAACCAAGGATGATTACATGAAAGTTATCCATTCCACAATGGGGAGGTTGGAACCTCTAAAGCTATGTGTTTAAAAATATATGATTTAATATTTTTAAAGATTTTATTTATTTATTTGACAGAGAGAGACAGCAAGAGAGGGAACACAAGCAGGGGGAGCGGGAGAGGGAGAAGCTGGCTTCCCGCAGAGCAGGGAGCCCAATGTGGGACTCGATCCCAGGACTCTGGGATCCTGACCTGAGCTGAAGGCAGCCGCTTAACAACTGAGCCACCCAGGCGCCCCCCCGATTTAATATTTTATTCTAGAAATTCCCACTCTTAGGATTCTAACCTATGGGAATATTATCATAAATGTATATTGGATATTGAGATACATTTTTTAGTGAGTCCAGGTTTATGAAGAAAGGACAATTAAAGCATTGTCCTACTGCATTAAGTGTTTTCACTGAAAAACAAGAGGTCATTGTGATTAATGTTCCTTTGTGACCTCCTCCCCTAACCATAGTCAATAGATACCCTACACCAAACTTGGCCAGGCTGTCAACGTGGGCTGTGGGAGAGCAAATGCTGATTCTACCCACTTTACTCCAAGTCTGATCACAGGAACCTGGTCATTGTCCTTGGAAATTGACAAGCCCATTTTAAAATTTAAAGGCAAATGAAAATACCCTAGAATAACCAAGACAATCTTGAAGAAAAATCACAAAGTTGGAGGAAACACATTACCAAATTTCAAGACTTCAACAAAGCTAAAGTAATTAAGATAGTGTAATATTTTTTAAGAATAATAGATGGATCGAGGTAACAGAATGGAGAACACAGAAATAAATCCTTATTTATATAATCATTTGATTTTTGGCCAAGTGCCAATGCAATTTAGTGGAGAAAGGAGGACCCACTCAATACAATGCTGAAACAACTAGATATGCACACAGAAAACAATTAGCCTTAACCCCTTACTCCACACCATACACAAAAATTAATTCAAAGTGGTTATAGACTTAAATGTGAGGGTTAAAACTATTTAAAAAATTGTGTTTTAAACCAAAAATAATATAAAAATACATTTGTGACCTTGACATGAGTGAAGATTCCTCCCTCAAGAAACAAAAGGACTAACCACAAAAGAAAAATTATTGAATGGATTTCACCAAATTCAAAACTTCTGTTCATCAAAAGTCACCTTAAGAAAGTGAAAACAACACCCAAAGAACAAATAATCCAATCAAGAAATGGGCAGAAGACATGAACAAACATTTTTCCAAAAAGACATCCAAATGGCCAACAGACACATGAAAAAGTGCTCAACATCACCCAGCATCAGGGAAATCCAAATCAAAACCTCAATGAGATACCACCTAACACCCGTCAGAATGGCTAAAATTAACAAGTCAGGAAACAACAGATGTTGGCAAGGATGCGGAGAAAGGGGAACCCTCCTACACTGTTGGTGGGAATGCAAGCTGGTGCAGCCACTCTGGAAAACAGTATGGAGGTTCCTCAAAAAGTTGAAAATAGAGCTACCCTACGACCCTGCAATTGCACTACTGGGTATTTACCCCCAAAGATACAAATGTAGGGATCCAAAGGGGTACGTGCACCCCGATGTTTATAGCAGCAATGTCCACAAGAGCCAAACTATGGAAAGAGCCAAGATGTCATCAACAGATGAATGGATAAAGAAGATGTGGTATATATCTACAATGGAATATTATGCAGCCATCAAAAGGAATGAAATCTTGCCATTTGCAACGACATGGATGGAACTGGAGGGTATTGTGCTGAGTGAAATAAGTCAATCAGAGAAAGACAAGTATCATATGATCTCACTGATATGAGGAATTCTTAATCTCAGGAAACAAACTGAGGGTTGCTGGAGTGGTGGGAGGTGGGAGGGATGGGGTGGCTGGGTGATAGACATTGAGGAGGGTATGTGCTATGGCGAGCACTGTGAATTGTGTAAGCAGACCTGTACCTCTGAAACAAGTAACACATTATATGTTAAACAAAAAAAGAAGAAGAAGAAGAAGATAGTAGGAAGGGAAAAACGAAAGGGGGAAATCGGAGGGGGAGACAAACCATGAGAGACTATGGACTCTGAGAAACAAACTGAGGGTTTTAGAGGGGAGGGGGGTGGGGGGGGATGGGTTAGCCAGCTGATAGGTATTAAGGAGGGCACATATTGAATGGAGCACTGGGTGTTATACGCAAACAATCGTGGAACACCACATCAAAAACTAATGACATAATGTTTGGTGACTAACATAACATAATAAAATAAAAATAAATAAATAAATAAAACAGTTATTTTGCAGCATAAGAAAAACTAAATCAATTCTTTGCTATGTCAGTTTATATAGATTTTTTTTAGGAGAGGCTTAGTCCAATACAAAATATTATGTCATGACTGGAAATAGAAGTCTTGATACATTTCTAAAAAAAAAAAATGTGAAAACAGGGGGCGCCTGGGTGGCTCAGTTGTTAAGCGTCTGCCTTCGGCTCAGGTCATGATCCCTGGGTCCTGGGATCGAGGCCTGCATCGGGCTCCCTGCTCCACGAGAAGTCTGCTTCTTCCTCTCTCACTCCCCCTGCTTGTGATCCCTCTCTCACTGTGTCTCTCTCTGTCAAACAAATAAATAAAATCTTTAAAAAAAAAAAGTGAAAACAGGAAAAATATTCACACTACATATATCTGACAAAACACATACTGAAGATATATAAACTTAAAAAGTAAAAGCATACAATCTAATTTTTATTTTTTTAAGATTTTATTTATTTATTTGACACAGAGAGCACAAGCAGGGGGAGCAGCAGGCAGAGGGAAAGGGAGATGTAGGCTCCCTGCTGAGCAGAAAGCCCACGGGGCTCAATCCCAGGACCCCGGGATCATGACCTGAGCCGAAGGCAGACACTTAACCAACTGAGCCACCCAGGCATCCCCAATCTAATTTTTAAAAGTGGACAAAAATTTAAAAAAATAAAACAAGATATAATCAGAAAGGGAGACAAACCACAAGAGACTCTTAACCATAAGAAGCAAACAGGGTTGCTAGAGGTGAGAGGGGTGGGGAATGGGGTAACTGGGTGATGGGCATTAAGGAGGGCATGTGATGTAATGATCACTGGGTATTATATACAACTGATGAATCACTGAACTCTACCTCTGAAACTAATAATATACTATATGTTAATTAATTGAATTTAAATTTTTAAAAAGTGGACAGAAAATTTGAGCAGACACTTTAAAAAGAAGATATTCAAATGGCCCCAATACCACGTGTGAAAGACGCTCAACATCATTGCTTATCAGGGAAATATAAGTTAAAGTCGCAATGTGATACCACTGAATACTCAATAGATTGACTACAATTAAGAAGATATCACAGGGTGCCTGGGTGGTTCAGTCGATTAAGCGACTGCCTTCGGCTCAGGTCATGATCCTGGAGTCCCGCATGGGGCTCCGCGCTCAGCGGGGAGTCTGCTTCTCCCTCCGACCCTCCCCCCTCTCATGTGCTCTCTCTTTCTCATTCTCGCTCTCTCAAATAAATAAATAAAAATCTTAAAAATAAAAAAATAAATAAATAAAAGAAGATATTACAAAATTTTTGTAGGATTTGGAGCAACTGAAACTCTCAAATATTGATGTGGGAATGAGAAATTACATAATCACTTTGGAAAACCATTTGACAATTCTTAATAAAATTAAACATAAACCATATGTCTATAAAAAAATCTTGTACAAAATATTCATAGCAGCTTTATTCATAATAGAAAACACTAAAAACAACTCCAATGTTCATCAACAGGAATTAGACAAATCATCAGTAAAAGGCTATACACTTAGATTTGCATTATTTTTCTATATGTAAACTATACTTCAATTTTAAAAGAAGTTGGATGACCTAGAGATAATGAGCAGAGACTTTGGGACTATCGGCACTGGTGCACAGTATAGATTAATACCAGGCAAATGTGTGCTTCATCTGAAATTAAGGGACAGTATACGAAGAATATCTTTGGAAATTTGGGGAGGTGCAGAGGTTGGAATGAGAGGGACAGGGATGATGCTACCTATCACCTCACAAAAATTATCTCCACCTTACAAAATGTCTGTGTCTTGTGAATCCAACTGTCGTGAGTCCAAGACAACATCTGCATGTCCAGACAGGAGACGTTGCTGCTCAGAACTCTACTTACATTCCTCTAAATTTGACTGTGTGTATTCCTAAAGGAAAAACGGACTGAATAATTACTTTACTGAGTGGCGCTAAATTAACACTGACATAGGTGACGCCTCCCTCTTTCCTGGTAGAGATTGGTCCATCATCCTTTGCCATTCTACTCCTTCCTAGAAATGAACAAAAGCAGCAGCTCCGGAGAGCCTAATCCTGCCACATGCCTCTGGAGGGCAGTATAGCTGAACTCGTGAAGCCCAGTCTGGGGTAAAACAGGCAGTAACGGGAAAAATCGGGAGAACTGTGGCAGTTGAAAAGAGGTCATGTAATGGGAAATAATGGCAGGAAAGGAAGTTATCATTCTTTCCTTAAAAACCACCTCAGCACTTGAGAGTAATAGTCTTCGCTGTTCCTCTCATATGTGGTGTTGAGTCATGGCCAATACAAGAAGATACCCTTGGACTCATTTTCCCTTAAGAAGGACAACTGGACCAAAGCCACGCTACAACGGTTTACTGAGACCTTATATATACAATCTGAAGAGACGACATCACTCAGAGTTCCTTGATGAAATACCTAGATCATCACAGATTGGAATTAGCATTTTAGTCACATGTTACATTTATCATTTTGATTCCTGCCTTTGAACCTCACTGGGCATACTGTGTGTGACTGTCAGCTAACAACTGCTACATTATGTTTCTGTAAACCAGGATGACACCCTGGTTAAAGCAAGTACCTGGGTGTGAGATACCAGATATGAATATGGATGGAAAACAATACCAACAGGCACTCAAGGAATTACAATGATGGCCAAGAGGGGAAGGTTTTTTTTTAAAGATTTTATTTATTTATTTATTTTTAATTTTTTTTATTAGTTTCAGAGGTAGAATTTAGTGATTCACCAGTTGCATATAACACCCAATTTACATAAAGTAATGCCCATCCTTAATGCCCATCACCCAATTATCCCTTCCCCCCACCCACCTCCCCTCTAGCAACTCTCAGTCTGTTTCCTAGAGTTCAGTGTCTCTTATGGTTTGCCTCCCTCTCTATTTTCATCTTATTTTATTTTTCCTTCCCTTCCCCTATGTTCATCCGTTTTGTTTCTTAAATTCCACATATGAATGAAATCATGTGGTATTTGTCTTTCTCTGACTGACTTATTTTGCTTAGCATAATATCCTCTAGTTCCATCCACATTGTTGCAAATGGTAAGATTTCATTCTTTTTGATGGCTGAGCAATATTCCATTATGTGTGTGTGTGTGTGTGTGTGTGTGTGTGTGTACACACCACCTCTTCTTTATCCATTCATCTGTCGATGGACATCAGGCTCTTTCCATATTTTGTCTATTGTGGACATTGCTGCTGTAAACATCGGGGTGCATTGTACCCCTTTGAATCACTATGTTTGTATCCTCTGGATAAATACCTAGTAGTGCAATTGCTGGGTCGTAGGGTAGCTCTATTTTTAACTTTTCGAGGACCCTCCATACTGTTTCCAGAGTGGCTGTACCAGTTTGCATTCCCACCAACAGTGTAAGAGGGTTCCCCTTTGTCTGCACCCTTGCCAACATCTGTTGTTTCCTGGGTTGTTCATTTTAGTCATTCTGACCAGTGTGAGGTGGTATCTCATTGGTTTTGATTTGTATTTCCCTGATGCAGAGTAGTGTTGAGTCTTTTTTCATGTGTCTGTTGGCCATTTATACATCTTCTTTGGAGAAGTGTCTGTTCATGTCTTTTGCCTATTTCTCTCTCTCTTTTTTTATTTATTTACTTGAGAGAGAGAGAAAACACAAGTGGGCGAGGGGCAGAGGGAGAGAGAGAAGCAGGCTCAGCAACTCGGGGCTTGATCTCAGCACCCTGGGATCATGAGACACTTAACTGACTGAGCCATCCAGGTACCCTCCTGCTCATTTCTTGACTGGATTTTTTGTTTTTTGGGTGCTGAGTTTGATAAGTCCTTTATAGATTTTGGATACTAGTCCTTTATCTGATAAGATATTTGGAAATATCTTCTCCCCTTCCATAAATTGCTTTTTAGTTTTGTTGACTGTTTCCTTTGCTGTGCAAAAGCTTTTTATCTTGATGAAGTCCCAATGTTCATTTTTGCTTTTGTTTCCCTTGCCTCTGACATGTGTCTAGCAAGAAGTTGCTATGGCTGAGGTCAAAGAGGTTGCTGCCTGTGTTCTCCACTAGGAATTTTTTTTTTAAATATTTTAATCCCAGGGGCGCCTGGGTGGCTCAGTCGTTAAGTGTCTGCCTTTGGCTCAGGTCGGTCCTGGGATCGAGCCCCGCATCGGGCTCCCTGCTCGGCGGGAAGCCTGCTTCTCCCTCTCCCACTCCCCCTGCTTGTGTTCCCTCTCTCGCTGTGTCTCTCTCTGTCAAATAAACAAATAAAATCTTTTAAATAAATATTTTAATCCCATATTCAGGCTAAGTTTTAAGGATATGAAAAAGAATGGAAGGAAGAACAAGAAAAGAAGAGACCTAAGAACAAGAGGGGAATGTTGACATGGCAGAGTCGTCACATATCAATGATGATTTCACTCTGGAACTTCCAAAAAAATGAAAAAAGGATTGTGAAAAGGCTTTGGATATTTGAACTGAACCACAGCTGCTGCATGAACACAATCACCTGGCAATCCCTTGAGGAACACAACACTTTTTGGTGAACATACTGTACTTGAATTAGTCTTGTGCCACAAATACTCATGGCAACAACACTTGTGATCACACAACATTGGCTCTGAGAACTAAGAGGGAGTTAAGGAGTCAGGAGCTCGGTTCAGTGTGTGGACTCAAGGAAATTACTGTTTTCGAGACTCACCATTACAGTCTAAATGGTCACTAGAGGAGAGTCTTCTTCTAGGAAACTGGCTGAACTTGACATTTGGCCCAGAAATATGATGAAGCGATATTTAAATGGATTATGCATTTACTAAACTGACTCAGCATCTTGCTTATTGATAACTATGGGAAAGAACACATACCCTCCTCATCCAGGAAGGAACAATTGCCATGTTGACAGCAATACCATCTGATATTAACAGCAGTAGCCAGGCTCAGACAAGAGGAGGTTCATTTGTGGGAACAATATGGCCAGCCTAAACCATGGCAAGATTTAACTCCTAAGCATGGTGTTTACTGACCCTCCTAAAAAGGAACTTTGGCTTTCTGTGATACAGTTGGTAATGTTAAACAGGTGAAGGATCAATCTTGGATCATCCCCATGGGAGACAAATGTGTGGTGCTCCACAATGATACCTAAGTCCTAAGTCAATATAAAACTTGTTTTTTTGGTGAATGAAGTATATTTATGCCCAGACCAGATAGAACCTAGAGTTTACTGAGCAATTATCTTTAGTAATTATACCAGTTACAGAACATGTATGGGATATGAGAAAATGGTATTTTTTTCTGGAAAGATTAGGAAAGTGGCATTGTTACAATAACTAATGAAGTCATATTAAGCATTATTTAATCTCTCTACCACAGCTATATATCTTTATATAGTAAAGAACTGTTAGATCAAGTTATAAAAATAAATGGAAATGGAATACAGGTATAAAATGTTTGTGAATTAAAAGCTCTTTTAGGAAGCCACACCAAAATTTCCAATTGGTGCAATACACATGGAGACTTACTGGACAGGAAAAAAAAAAAGGGCATTTACCTCTACAAAAGTGATTTATGTAACTGAATGCCTCTGTTGAAGCCTATAAAAAATATAAGTTATTGTTGGGGGGAAGGGAAAGAAATAGTCCAGCTGAAAAAGTATATCAGAAATCATGTGAAAAAAAAAAGAGAAATTGTGTGAAGTAATATAGTCATGGTTTGATGTGATTACTGGGAAGGAATACCACCTCTTCATTGAATAATACAAGTCCTAGTGTTGTAGAGTTTTAAAACATCTATTTTTATACATCAAATATATGGAAATTACTGTATTAAGACTTTTTTTAATACCTAGGAAATATATAGCAAGAAAGTATTGATAATTGTCAGAGGTTAATTGGAAGGAAAGAATTAACAGGTAGACTATAACCATTTCTTCATCCTCCAGAAAACCTGAGGATTTGGTTCTTATTTCAACATCTTACAGCAATAATTCAAAGAATGTGTAAGAATATACCAGCTCTAAGATAAATTAGGATCCTGCTATGTAGTAAACCAGTATGCTGTGCCTCTTTGTCAAGATTGCCTGTTGGGTAGCCAGTAATGGACAAGAGGCAGCTACACAGAAAAATAGGAGCTAGAAACACATCCCACCTTTTGCCTCATTTCATCTGAGATAGCAAGATGGGTCTCCAACAACTCTCCAGGAGCCATCAGAGAAAATCTGGCCAGGGTTCTTGTTCTCGCTGTGTCTGCTCAAACCGACATGGACTGATCCAGATATATGGCCTCAATATGTGCCACCAGTGTTTCCATCAGTACACGATGGATATAGGCTTCATTATGTTGGACTAAGTGAACTTCCTTGAATGGGTCATCCAAAATACCCAGCTTAACAGCAGATATCTAAGGTACCTACCTTAATGCCAACTCATTGTATATAAAATAAAAATACTTCAATTAAAAAAAGACAGAAACACATCCCAGAGAGGACTACATGACCATCAAGATATAAAAACCAAAGAGACCCCAGATCTGGTGCAATTCTTAATCTGAGGTGGTCTGGCTCATCTCTTATGACCATTCACATTCTAGTGTGAAATTATTGTGGACATAGAGAGATACACAAAGGATAAACAGAACTTCTACAGTGCTGTTGCAGTGCATGATGTATTGCCCATCATTTATCCTATTGTAAAGCTATGTCAGTTTGATGCTGGATGAAGCTTGTTGTGGTTCACAAATTTGATTGTCAGTCCCTACCCAAGACCCAGCCTTAGTAATCATGCAGAATAGACACTGTAATACTTAAAAGGTTGTTACAAGAAAAGAAAAATTAGAGCCCAATATCACTTCTGAACATCTTAAACAAAATATTTAGTAAAAGAAATGCAATATACTGTGTAAAAATTAAAATGACATATCTGACAAAGGGTTAGTATCCAAAATCTATAAAGAACTTACCAAACTCAACACCCAAAAAACAAACAAACAATAAAACAGTCAAGTAATGGGCAGAAGACATGAATAGACATTTTTCCAAAGAAGACATACAGATGACAGATACATGAACAGATGCTCAACATCACTCATCATCAGGGAAACATAAATCAAAACCACAATGAGATACCACCTCACACCTATCAGAATGGCAAAAATTAACAACACAGGAAACAACAGGTGTTGGCGAGGATGTGGAGAAAGGGGAACCCTCTTGCACTACTGGTGGGAATGGAAACTGGTGAAGCCACTCTGGAAAACAGTATGGAGGTTCCTCAAAAAGTTAAAAATAGAACTGCCCTATGACCCAGCAATTGCACTACTAGGTATTTACTCAGAGGATACAAACATACAGATTCGAAGGGGTACATGCACCTCAATGTTTATAGCAGCATTATCAACAATAGCCAAATTATGGAGAGAGCCTATATGTCCAACAACTGATGAACAGATAGAAAAGAGGTGAGATATAGATATAGGTATGTCTGTATAAATATATCTAATGGAATATTGCTCAGCCATCAAAAAGAATGAAATCTTGCCATTTGCACAATGTGGATGGAGCTAGAGGGTATTATGCTGAAATAAGTCAGAGAAAGACAAATACCATATGATTTCACTCATATGTGGAATTTAAGAAACAAAACAGATGAAGATAGGGGAAGGGAAAAAAAGAGAAAGGGAAGCAACCCATAAGAGACTCTTAACAATAGAGAACAAACTGAGGGTTGATGAAGGGAGGTGGGCAGGGGGTGGGCTAAATGGGTGATGGGTATTAAGGAGGTCACTTGTAATAATGAGCGCTGGGTGTTATATGTAAGTGATGAATTCCTAAATTCTACACCTGAAATCAATTTTACCATATATTTAACTAAGTAGAATTTAAATAAAAATTTGAAATAAAAAAAATTGATTGTATTTCCATAAAGCTACAAAAATGAGTAAGAGTTTATTTAAATAAGCATTAAAAATCAAATACATAGAGATAAATCAAATGATGTTGTGGAGGACCTCCACACTGAAAATTATAAAGCATGATTGGGTAAAATTTAATAAGATGTAAGTGAATGGCAAGACATACACAAGTTCACAGATTAGAACACGGACTATTTCAATGATGCCATTCTCTCCAAATTAAACAATAGATTCAGTAAAATCCCATTCAAAACCCAAGCAGGGGGGCACCTAGGTGGCTCAGTCGGTTAAGTGTCCGACTCTTGATTTTGGCAAAGGTCATGATCTCAGGGTCCTCAGATGGAGCCCCATGCCTGGATCCACACTCAGAAGAGTTTGCTTCTCTGTCTCTCTCTCCCTCTCTCCCTCTCTCCCTCTGCCCCGCCCCATTTGTGCTCTCTCTCTCTCAAGGAAAAAAATAAATCTTAAAAAAAATAAATAAATAAAACCCAAGCAGGCATTTTTGATAGGCTGATTTGTAAACTTATATGGAAGGGCAAGAAGCCAAGAGTAGCCACAAATGACCTTGAAAAACAGTAACAAGGTGGAAATTGTATTCCAAAAGATATCAAGACTTATAAAATGACAATCATTAAATTAAAGTGACATTGTCTCAAAGGTAGTCAAGTAGACCAAAAGATAAAATAGAGACACCCAAAACAGACCCTCACATTTATGATTGGTCATGACAGAGGTGGCCCTGCAAAGCAATTGTAAGAAGCTATCTTTCCAAGAAACAGTTCTGGGTTACTTGCGTATACATGTAGTAGGGGAAACCCCTATCTCACACCATATAATATAATTAATTCACACTTGTAAACTTAAGGGTGAAAGATAAAACAACAAATTTTATAGAAAATACCACAAAAGAGTGTCTTTATGAGTTTGGAATAGGGAATTTTTTCTTAAGATAGAAAATGAAATAACCACAAAGAGGAAAAAATGATAAATTACATTAAAATTGAAAATTTCAATTCATCAAAAGAAATCACTGAGAAAATGAAAAAGCAAGCCACTGGCTGGAAGAAATTATTTGCATTACCTATAACTACATGGATATATCTTATCCATAGTACATTTTTTAAATGCTTTGAATTAGTAAAAAAAAAAAATAATAACAGGCCACCCAGTAGGAGGGTAAACAATAGACTTGAGCAGGCACTTTACAAGAGGATTTGCATTGGCCAGGAAACAAATGAAACAGGGCTCAATCTCATTAGTCCTCAGAAAAGTAGAAAATGAAACCACACATTTTGGTGGAGAGAGAGCACCAGAATACATACGGTACTGATGGGAGGTAAGTTCCAACAAGCACACTGGAAAAATGATTTAGCACTATCTATTATAATTGAATATATGCATATCCTATTATCCTGGTATATGCCCAACAGAAAGATGTGTAAATGTGTTCCAAATCTTTACAAGAATATTTATAGCAACAAATATTCTATGTTAATGGTTAGAAGAACCAAGAACCAAAACAACCCAAATGTCCATTAACAACAAAATTATGAATTAAATTGAAATATAACAATACAAAAGAATAATATAAAACAATGAAAATGAGCTAGCTACAGGTACACCAAAAAAAAAAAAAATCTCGGGGAAAAAAAACTCTGCTAAACATCTCTGAAACATAATCTTGAGCAAAAGAGGCCAGGCAGAAAAGAATACCTATGATATGATTCCATTTGTATAAAAGTCAAAAATAGGAAAACCTGATCTATAGTACTAGAAGTCAAGAGAAGGGTTATCTTTGGGAGGAGGAAAGGGAAGGATAGTGATAAGCAGGGGGCATAGGAAAGAGGAGCTTCTGGGGTGCTGATAAGAGTTTAGTAGCAGTTAAGTGGGTGTTTTCATTTTATGATAAATCTCTTAGGACTTCCTTTTCCGGTAGGAGCCGCCGGGTTGAGAGGAGCATGGCCCTCTCCTCTCCCCGCGATGGTGTGTGCTCCTCCATTGATATCTGTGTACTCTGAAAAGGGGGAATCATCTGGCAAAAATGTTACTTTGCCTGCTGTGTTCAAGGCTCCCATTCAACCTGATATCGTGAACTTTGTTCACACCAACTTGCGCAAAAACAACAGACGGCCGTATGCTGTCAGTGAATTGGCAGGTCATCAAACCAGTGCTGAGTCTTGGGGTACTGGCAGAGCTGTGGCTCGAATTCCCAGAGTTAAGGCGGAGGGACTCACCGTTCTGGCCAGGGTGCTTTTGGAAATATGTGTCGTGGGGGCCGCATGTTTGCACCAACCAAAACCTGGCGCCGTTGGCATCACAGAGTGAACACAACACAGAAGCGATATGCCATCTGCTCTGCCCTGGCTGCCTCAGCCTTACCAGCACGGGTCATGTCTAAAGGTCATCGTATTGAGGAAGTTCCTGAACTTCCTTTGGTGGTTGAAGATCAAGTTGAAGGCTACAAGAAGACCAAGGATGCTGTTTTGCTTCTTAAGAAACTTAAAGCCTGGAATGATATCAAAAAGGTCTATGCCTCTCAGCGAATGAGAGCCGGCAAGGGCAAAATGAGAAACCGCCATCGTATCCAGCGCAGGGGACCCTGCATCATCTACAATGAAGACAACGGTATCATCAAGGCCTTCAGAAACATCCCTGGAATTACTTTACTTAATGTAAGCAAACTGAACATTTTGAAACTTGCTCCTGGTGGGCATGTGGGACGTTTCTGCACTTGGACTGAAAGTGCTTTCTGCAAGTTAGACGAGATCTGTATGGCACTTGGCGTAAGGCTGCCTCCCTCAAGAGTAACTACAACCTTCCCATGCATAAGATGCTTAATACATACCTTAGCAGAATCTTGAAAAGTCCAGAGATCCGAAGAGCCCTCTGAGCACCACGCAAGAAGATTCATCGCAGAGTCCTGAAGAAGAATCCACTGAAGAACCTGAGAATCATGTTGAAGCTAAACCCATATGCAAAGACCATGCGCCAGAATACCATTCTTCGCCAGGCCAAGAATCACAAACTCCAAATGGATAAGGCAGCAGCAGCCTTAGAAGCCAAATCAGATGAGAAGGGGGTTCCAGGCAAGAAGCCTGTGGTAGGGAAGAAAGGAAAGAAGGCTGTTGGTGTGAAGAAGCAAAAGAAACCTGTGGTGGGGAAAAAGGCTGCAGCTACCAAGAAACCCGCAGCTGACAAGAAGCCTGCAGGAAAGAAACCCACTGCAGAGAAGCCTACTGCCTAAAAACTTAGGTTAATTCTATAAAAGTCAAATCATTTTGGACAGCTAACTTTGAACAAAGACCTGATCAAACCCAGTGGAAAAAAAATCTCTTATGACTTGCATAATTTTTGGTATGTGTATCATACTTCCATAAAATATTTTTCAATCAATTCATAAAATACTTTTAAATCAACAAGTTACTTAGAAATTGTTAAAATAATTTGACAAACTATTTGCCCTTCAGCTTGCAATGATCTCTTAAGCAATGCTATAATATTTATCAGGATTCAGCAAACTTTTCTGTAAAAGGCCAGATAGTAAATACTTTGCAAGTTACACAGTCTCTGTCACAACCATTCAACACCACCACTGTAGTGTGAAAGCAGTCACAGACAATATGTGTAGCAAATGAGTGTGCTGTGTTCCAATAAAACTTTATTACAAACACAGGTGGTAGACATAATCTGGCCAGCAGGCCATAATTCAGGGACCCTTGACGTATACAGTTCGGTTGAGTTAGACACTAAATGGAATATATTTTTTATATTTACAAATTAATTTATATCAGTGGTCTCGTTGTTAGATATCTTTAATATCAATGCTGTTTATAGGAACTGACAGAATATTCCATGGAGGGAAGAAGTTGCAGAACAATAAAAATAGCAAGGCTTTGTGTGTATATACGTGTTTGTGTGTAAAAGGAAGCGTATGATTGAGATTAGAAGGGGGGACTCTTCACTTTCACTAACTAAACTTCTAAATTATTTGAGTCTTTTACAGTGATCGCAAACTACTTCTGAAATTTAAAAACAGAGCTACAAAAGGAAAGTTCCAGCCTTAGAAGAATTCGCTGTTTCCTCTAAGGGTCTTGGTGGAGGTTTTCTTTGCAGTACACAGTAATCTCTTCATGAAAAGCCACAAGAGATATTTCTCTCAGATCAGAGAGCCAGAACTGGTAATGTGTCTCCTATATAACTGATCTGTTTTTATCTCTTGGATACTGAAAGTCATATAAATGACCTTCTCACCCTCCCCACTTTGGTCATCAGCAAGCTCAGAGCCAAATGAGCTTCCAGAAAGGATATCAGTGCTTGCTGCTGATTTTGTGTTGTCCCTCACACTATCATCTTCTACACCTTACTTTTTTGCTTCTTGGCCCTTGGCTATTTTTTATTTATTTTCTAATTAAATATTTAGTTATTAAATATATTTATTTTCTTTATGTTTGTTGTATCTCTTTGTAAACAACCCCATCCTTCTCAGGAGAGCATGAAGTAGGAAAATAAAAAAGAAAGTGAAGGAAAGGAGAGAGCAAGCAAGGAAGGGAAGCAAGCACTTGGCTAGTTTGTTTGTTTTTTTTCATGTGACTCTGGGGTACTGCAGAGGGTAACTTTCAGGAACCCCAACATATAGATGAACAGAAAATCTAGTCTCTCTCCTGAACATGACCCCACCTCCTCTGATCTGTACAGAAATTCTTGAGGATGCTTCTCATCATCCAAAGAGCCATGCCTGCACACTCCTCCTTAACCCAAGAGCCAGAGGTGCTCCCGGGAATACAGGTGACTCCAATCAGCTGGTATGACTCCATCTGAAACTGGAACAAATCTAAGAGCTTTTGCAACGGACAAACCATGTAAATGTTACTCTGACTCCATACTGGAAATCCAACATTTAGGAGCCCCTGACATCATCAACCCCCCTTGAAACCAAAGAACCTGATATTACCTTATAAACCAACATCAGACTTTAATCTATCTTCATCACTTGTCCTTCGATGAGCACAAGCGCGCACACACACATGTGCTCACGTGCACACATACACACACCTTTCCATTGTCTGAAAACTGTTGGCCCCCCATCTGTACTATGTCCCCCAAAATAGAAATACCAAGTCACCTCCATTGACATCCCCATCTTCCAAAATACCCATCATTGCTTCTCAACCCTTAGTCACCAACAAACGGGGAAGCTGAGTCACACCTATGAGACCTGACCATGAATCTGAGTAGGCTCTGGGAATAGTCTCAACACCAAGTAGGAGGCCCCAGACGTTCTGCATCCCCTTGGGCTGTGCTTTGCTTTCTAAACTTGGAAAGGGCACAGAACAGACTTCCCCGAGGGAATAGCAGGTAGAGAGAATACCCTGTTTCCTCAGAGCACCAGGGGCCCCAAGGAGGCCTGGTGAGGGGAGGCCAAACCATTACAGGCTGGGAGAGGTCTCTGGACACATGAGTCCTCAGCTCGGTGACTCTGGGTAACGGTCTTCTGAAGTGAGGAGTCAGGCTGGGGCTGGGGATTAGAGATGGGGATGAGAAAGAAATTTGAAACCATGTTGGGGAAACCTGCTGACGATGTGTGTTGCCCCTCTTTGCTCTCCTTGGTTTCCTATAGTAGAGGTGAAGGGAGAGTGTAAGGAGGCTGGGAGCTTGAACTGAAGTTCGGATTCTAAATAAATTTGCAGACATGGCACAGAAACGTCATGTGCATCTGAAGAGGTTGCCGTGGAGAGAAAACATTTGGATGTAGCAAACAGCCAAGTTCACAGTCTACACTTACCAGGTATGCCTTCCTCGTTGCCTGCCGTCTGAGAATGGTGAGTTCAAAAGTGTCTGTGTCAAAATCACTGTGAGTGCTTTGATAAGATATCAGTGAATCAGGAAAGGGTTATCTATGTGTTTTTGTCCAAATGAATCCAACCAAGTCGAGGGCTATCTGTGTGTGCACAAAGGAGCAGGTGGTCCCTATGACTAAAGCCTCTGGCTTTCACATGTTTGGTTAACCTAAGTGCAGAACAGGCAGCCTTCCAGAATTTGACCATGCTTGGTTATTTACTTTATCAAAATATTTACCCCCGTCTTGGAGTCTAAATTGGTAACTGTGGGGGCAGAGATGCTGCCCTCTGCTGGGCACTGTGCTTTTATGTGTTCACTGAGCCAACAATGCTGTGAGATAGGTTTTCCTATTAGCCCCACTTCACAGATGGAGAAACTGTGTCACAGAGAGGTTAAGTAACTTGCCCTAGACCGCTTACCTGACAAGGACAAGCTCCCGTACCTAGTAAGTGGGCCAGAGCCCACACGTGCAGTGTGACCCCTGCCACAGGCGAGGCATTTTCTCTCCTCAGGGAGAAGCCAGGAAGCCTGCATTCCACTCTTGGTTCTAGCAATTCAAATATCATGATGATAAAGGTCCTTCCTCCCAGCAGGCCTCAATTTCCCTCTTCCTTAAAATGAGGGGGTCAGACTACATGATCTCTAAGAGTTTCTCTGGCGCAGAGTCTGTTTCAAAGTTGAAGCAGTAAGACACCAAGGGGCACCTTCCAGGAGAGAAGGTTCCTGTCATTCCTGTCCGGTCTCGGCCCCACCGGCCGTGAATTACACGGAGTGCTGTTCTCTAGACAGCCACGTGAGGGCTACTGCCTTTCTTCCTTCCATCTGTTCAGAATCCGAAATGACCTTCCAGGCATTCTTTCATTCCACAAATATTTATCAAGGGACTATTATGTTCCAGGCACCACGCCAGGCGGTGGCGGGCGGGGGGGGGGGGGGGGCGGGGAATGTAACAAAGAATCAGACGTGGGCCTCATACTTGGGCAGCTTGCAGTCTAGAGGGGGAGACAGTGTTGTAAATACTAAGGTTCCAGTCCATAGTGTGTGGGCAGGAGGGACGCCAGGGTCTGAAAGAACATACTATTGGAGGCTGGAGCCTGGAGGCTGGGGGCTGAGCATCTACCACCAGGGGGTAACAGACAGGGATAATGGGTGATTCAGGCAGGTGGAAGAGTAAGTCCATAAGGCAAGAAGAAGCAAAAACTGCCTTAAAACTGAAGCGTAAATTCGAGAGGGCAGGGAGGGAGGCAAGAGATGAGCCACAGAGCCTGCAGGAGCCAACTCACCGGAAGTTCAGTAAGCCACAGGAAGGAATTGGACCTCAGTCTGTGGGTAACGGGGAGGCTTATGCAGCAAGAAAAGTGCCTGTTATGGGTTGGGTCCCTCAAAAAAGATTACATTAGAGTCCTAATCTCCAGTCCCTCCGCATGTGACCTTATTTGGAGATAGGGTCTTTCCAGAGGTAATCAGGTTAAAATGAAGTCATTAGAATGGATCTTAATCCAACATGACTGATGTCCTCATGACAAGGGGAAATTTGGACACAGAAATACACATGCATCAGGGAAGACAATGTGAAGAGACCAAGAGAGAAGACGAGCATCTACAAGCCAAGGAGAGAGGCATGGGACAGACCCCTCACAGCCCCCAGAAGGAACCAACCCTGCCAATTCCTCTAGACTTGACAGAAAATATATTTCTATTGTTGTAAGCCGCCTGGTGTGTGGTACTTTGTTACGGCAGCCTAGGACACCAACCCAGACTTTAATCTGACAAATTAGGTGATCACGTTTTTATTGTTAAAAGAACACTGTGGCTTCGGTGCAGAGAATGGATGGTAGAGGGGGTGTCCAGAGGGGCTACAGGTACCAAATACATCACTGGGACAATAATGCAATAATCTAGGCGGGAATGATGGCTTTCTCCAGAGTGCCAGTGGGGAGATGAAAAGGTCTACAAGATTCAAGAGATGTTTAGGAGGTAAAAACAGGGAGATCCCTGGAGAACCAAAGTCCATGCTGATGGGCACTAGACAGAAGAAATGGGAAAATAACTCTGATCCTGGCAACACCAGCCCCCTGCATGCTTCTAGCCAAGCCCCCTCTGCTCTCAAAGCCAGAAGCCCGGCCCCCGCCCCTGCGTTTGGTCCAGCTCTGCCTCCCCTTCCCGGCTGCCAGCTTCTTCTTTATCAGACATTCCTCAGTTACCCCCAGAATGTATATTGTGCTTGTGGCTTACAAACTGCTTCCACACACGTGTTCCTCACGTTTCTCTGGAGAGCAGGCTTTATTTCATCTTATGTATGAGAAAAGCGAAGCCCCAAGGAAGGGATTTTGCCAAAGACACATTGTGAGTAGTGGAGCCAGGATTCGAACCCACAGCTTCTGTCTCCACAGCCCACGTGTTTTCCCGTGCCCAGCAACAGCTCCATGAACACAGCCCCCAGTCAACACAGGGCTTGAGAGAGGTCCTATCTCTAGCAATTACAGCAAAGGAGTCCATACAACATTGATTTTGAAAGCTTGTCAGTTACTGGAATAAGGATGTTAAGGTAGAAGATTTCCACAGTGAAAAGTAACACCCCTGCACATTTGTTCCTGGCACAAACTTGTTGAAGCTTTACAAAAGTGTGAGGAGGTACTGTTTTGTGTTTAAGACCATCCTAGCTGGGACCCAGGCACTGAACCTTGTGGGCTGCATGATCTTGAGAAAAGTATTCAGCATTTTTAACCTCAATTTTCTTTTTTCTTTAAATTCAATTAGCCAACATATAGTACATCGTTAGTTTCTGATATAATGTTCAATGATTCATCAGTTGCATATAACACCCAGTGCTCATCACATCACGTGCCCTCCTTAATGCCCATCCCCCAGTTACCCTATTCCCCCCCACCTCCCCTTTTACAACCCTCACTTTGTTTTCCAGAGTCAAATGCCTCTCATGGTTTGTCTCCCTCTCTGATTTCTTCCCATTCAGTTTTCCCTCCCTTCCCCTGTGATCCTCTGCATTATTTCTTATATTCCACCTATGAATGGAGCCATATGATAATTGTCTTTCTCTGATTAACTTATTTGACTTAGCATAATACCCTCCAGTTCCATCCACCTCCATATAAATGGTAGGTTTTCATCCTTTCTGATGGCTGAGTAATATTCCACTGTATATATGAACCACATCTTCTTTATCCATTCATCTGTTGAAGGACATCTCCGCTCCTTCCACAGTTTGGCTATTGTGGACATTGCTGCTATGAACATTGGGGTGCATGTGCCCCTTCTTTTTACTACATCTGTATCTTTGGAGTAAATACCTGATAGTGCAGTTGCTGGGTCCTAGGGTAGCTCTATTTTTAACTTCTTGAGGAACCTCCATACTGTTTTCCAGAGTGGCTGCACCAGCTTGCATTCCCATCAGCAGTGTAAGAGGGTTCCCCTTTCTCCACTTCCTCACCAACATTTGTTGTTTCCTATCTTGTTAATTTTAGCCATTTTAACTGACGTAAGGTGGTATCTCACTTTTCTTATCTTTCAAAAGGGAATGCTGTTCAGAGCCAGATCAGAGTTGTTTGGAGTAATATACATTAAGTATTTAGCTCAGTGCCTGATACATAGTAAGGACTCGATATGTCTTAGGTATAACTGTTATTATCTACCTTAATTTCATACTCATTTCCAAATCCTGAAAGCACACAAAAATACTTCTTTCTCAAAGTCTCACAAATTCAGGTGCAGGGTGGTCAAACAATGAAAAATCTAAAGGCTATGAGATTTTGCAAAGAAAAACAGAATAATTGCTTTCAAGAGCATCCCAGAACACCTGACAGAGAAGAGGATTTGGGCAGGAAGTTGAGGAAGAAATAAAGCAAGTGGTAAAGAAGAAGTAGAGGTGGAGTGAGAAGGTATTTACTGTTCCCATGTTATAGAGGAGAACACCATGATTCAAAGATACTAGGTAATCAGTCCAAGACCACACAGCCAGAAAATGAAGGAGTTGATTTCAAAATGTGTGCTCTTAGCAAAGACATCACACTAAGCTCTTTGCTTTCCAGGGCATCTCCCACTACACCTGTAGCATTTCATTGTGTTTATTTGTTTAAAAATTTCTTCCCCACTAGACTCTAACCACCTCAAGAACAAGAATCAAGAATGACTCATCTTCCTAATCTCAGTGCTGGGTTCCCAATGAGCATTTAATTCAACAGTGTTGAATAATTGGGAAGGCACAAATCCCCGATGTCTAAGAGTGTTTGAATAAATACGTTCATATATAATAGAGGTTTTTTGCCAGCTTTTCATGAAATGTTGGCTCTGAAAGGGTGACTATATAAACACTGTGTGCCTAGTTGGCACTCATCTTACTTACCTGATTCACTTAGGTGTTCGGTGTTTTTGTTTTTTTGCTTTGTTTGCAAGGATAGTAGAGAGATGAGCCTCAACCTGACATACCTGAATAAATATTTATGGGGACCTAGAGAAATATGCATCACTGAGGTCCACCTGGGATTCTTTCTGAAAGGAAATCCTCTCTCTGATATCCCTGCATTTAACACAGGTTAAACTTTTGTATTTTTCAACTTCTTGTGGACTGCGGAAGGGAAGACAGAATCATGGACGATTTATAGGAATCCTAGGAGAGATAGGAATAAATTGAAACTTGTTGAATTGAAAATTCTAGAATTTTCCATATTCATTGGCACATGCAGGATTATGGAGAGGGTCAACCAAACCAGCAGTGTCTCCGAGTTCATCCTCCTGGGACTGTCCTCCTGGCCAGAGGACCAGAAGCCACTCTTTGCCCTGTTCTTCATCATGTACATGGTCACACTGGTGGGAAACCTGCTCATCATCCTGGCCATCAGCTCTGACACTCAGCTCCAGACACCTATGTATTTTTTCCTCAGCATCTTATCTTTCATTGACGTTCGCTACACAACAACCATCGTTCCCAAGATGCTGGTGAACTTCCTGTCAGAGAAGAAGTCCATTTCCTATGCTGAGTGTATGACCCAGATGTATTTCTTCTTGGCTTTTGCCAACACAGAAAGCTACCTCCTGGCGGCCATGGCCATTGACCATTTTGTGGCCATCGTGACCCCTTCCACTATGTCACCATCGTGAGCCACTGCCGCTGTGTCTTGCCGCTGGTCTTCTCCTGCTCCATCTCTGACCTCCATTCCCTCTTAACTAGTTCTCCTGATAAATCGTCTCACCTTCTGTGACTCCAATGTTATCCGCCACTTCCTCTGTGACATCAACCATCTGCTGAAATTATCCTGTTCCTCCACATTCGTCAATGAAGTTGTAATTAACACAGAAGGATTGATAACCCTGGTGACCCCCCTTTATGTGCATTATCATCTCTTACTTCCGGATCCTCATTGCTGTTCTTAAGATCCCCTCAGCTGCTGGGAAACATAAAGCTTTCTCTACCTGTGGCTCCCACCTCACCATGGTGACCCTCTTTTATGGAAGTATTATTTACATTTATTTCCGACCCCTGTCCAGCTACACCATCAAGGACAGGGTGGCAACAGTCATCTACATGATTCTGTCCTCCGTGCTGAACCCTTTTACCTACAGCCTGAGGAACAAAGACATGAAGCGGGGCGTGAGGAAGCTGATGGGCTGGAGGAGGTCCCAGGCAGCACCTTCGTGAGCACACTCAGGAGTGAGTCTTCTCCTTTGAGCCCTCATTTCTGCTGATTCCTGGTAAACATATCAAGCTACTAGAGGTTAGCATACCTAAGCCAAGCGTTCATGGGAAATTGTATAAGTGACCAGACTAGAATATTGTACCCATTTTTATATATTCATCTTATATTTATCTTGTAGTGTAATAATATATATATACATACATATAAATGTGTGTGTGTGTGCGTATCCACCAATCAAAGCCACCTCATCAGGGCCCATTTCTTTACACCCATTTCTCATTCCCACTCCCATTCCCTTTTCCTATTCACTCCTTTCAAATGTAGCTGAAAACTTCTTATTAATTTTTCTTGACCAAATTTCTCCCTGTTCAATAACTCTGAGTTCCCAGTATCCTTATGTAATTTAAGAAACATCTTCAATTAGATATGGTACATATATGAAATGGAATGTTACTCAGCCATCAAAAAGAATGAAATCTTGCCATTTGCAATGATGTGGATGGAGCTAGAGAGTATTATGCTAATCAAAATAAGTCAGAGAAAGACAAATACCATATGATTTCACTCATATGTGGAATTGAAGAAACAAAATGAACAAGCAAAGAGAAAGGAGAGAGAGAGAGGCAAACCAAGAAACAGACTCTTAACTATGGAGAACAAACTGACGGTTACCAGAGGGGAGGTGGCTGGGGGGGATGGGGGAAATAGGTGGTAGGGATTAAGGAGGGCACTTGTGATGAGCACTTGGTGTCATATGGAAGTGTTGAATCACTACGTTGTACACCTGAAACTAATGTTACACTTGATGTTAACTGGAATTTAAATAAAAACTTTTAAAAAAGAAACATCTTCAATTAGTTATTCAATTTGCAGCAATTTCAATGTCTCTGAAATTACTTAAAGTAGTTTTGTGTGTGTGTGTGTGTGTGTGTGTGTGTGCAGGTACATGCACATGTTGTCTTCCCCATAAGATTAGGACCTCCCCAACAGCAGAGACTGTTTTTGCACACCAGACAGAGAATAGATGATGTTTCCTCCATTTTGGGAATCTCTCTCGGCACAATATCCTAGGTCCTGAACACAGTGTAGAATCAAGAGTTGGTCCCAAGGAGCTGGCTGACTCAGCAACTTAGGTCCAGCACTCCAGGTGACCTGGTCTAATTCTGTGTGTCTTCCCTGGCATTCTTCCCTTTGTCTTCTGACAGCTTTTGGTCCATCCCCTCTTCCTGAGCATCTTTTTGGTGTCTTCACCCTGGAAGTGTCTGTATTTCTGATATCATCACTAACCATCGATCTATTTTCTAAGGTGAGAAGACCATTTCTCTGTAATGAGGTTTATTCTCAGTGGCTTTTGAAGATAGAACTAGACCCAATATTTATAAGAATTGGGAAAGTAATTCCCGACATGGTATAGGGAAGAAATTCAAAAGTCAGAGTTATTGAAAAGTGACATCCACCCTCACTGGAGAAGGGTCTTACAAAGACAGCTCATATATCAGACTGGAGTTGAGCTAGATGATATTCAAGGTCACTTCCAATTCAGAGAAATTATTTAATATTAAAGAGTTTCAGATTCCTCATTTTCAAAACCGACAACAGTAGTATTTTATAATAAGGTATACGTCCAAGTAAGACTGACTCTAGAAAATGTCCTAGCTCTAGATATTTTGCTATAATTTTATTAGGCCATAGGGCTTAAAAGAAATGTCACACTCTCAATTATCTTGGGAAGATATTATTCCAGTGGCAACAAATGAAAATTTGAATGGGTTAGAAAATTTGATACTATAAGTGACCATCTAAGAGTAGAAAGGTTAAGCATCATTGCCTGAGTCAACGCTTCTTTCCTAATCTCAATCTTTTCTTCCACCTGAAGAGAGTTTAGTTAATGTACTACCTCACTTTTTTTTCACCCTATTTCTGTTTCTACCCCAGGGAAGTTGAGTGTTTTATCTGACTGGTAAATGTGAGAAGCTTATGTTTGGCATGTGTCAAAGTAAAAATGGCACCAGGCAAAGTCAAACAGGCAAGGAAGACTTTATTCAAGGCTCTCACAGTAGGGGGAGAGAGCAGAACTCAGTCTGAAAGGAAGGATGGTGGGTTTGTAAGCTCTGGGCTGAGCTAGAGGAAAAGTACTAGAGGATGTTAGGGGAGTCATACTCCATCTGTGTTTGCTAATTGGCTTTATCCAAAGGGAAAATAAACTTCCCTTTTCTTGGTGACAGAAGGCAATTTTGCAACTTGGCGTGAGGCACCAAGACATTGGGAGATGGGGTGCTATCTTCTTTCATGATTACATTTCAGAGGGATGGCTCCAGGTCCTTGAGAAAGATAATCCTGGGTTGCAAAACTGGCAAGAGGCTTTTAAAAAGATTTATTACCTCAAAGAGTCAGAGAAAGAATTTACAGCTACAAATTTTCTATGAAAAGGCAGGTCAGGGCCCCAGAGTCAGGAAGAAGGCTCCCATTGAGTCAAGCTGAGGGCAATGGTGAGACCATCTTGGTCACCTGCTTGGCTCAGTCCTCACCTGCAGGGGGAAGAAATTCTCTGCTTCGCTGAGCCTGTGGATGACACAGACTCATTTTCCCTCTCTTCCCTCCCGACCTTTGTCAGTATAAAGGTGGCCTCTGCCTGCTACCTCTCATCCTATCTCTCAGTCCTCCTCAGAGAACCCCACAATCACATCCAGTTTCGGAGAGCCTCTTGCAGATTGTTCCTTGAGACAGAAACGTAGTTTCCCAAGCCTGTCTGTTTGGTGCTGGTCTCAGCCCACCAATAGCAATGCTGTCAACTAGAAATATCTGTGACACTCACCTGGGCCCCAGTGAGCTTCCCATAGACATCCCCCCGTTTCCAAACCAATGTTATGACTGGACCAACCCTTGTGATCCTTATTATGACTGCAAGACACCTTTCAGCAACAATCATCAGGAAACACTAAAAAAATAAAGGCTTATTACTTACGAGACCTGGAAATCACATAGCACACCTGGGGCCCACAGCAAGGCAGCAGGCAGAGAGTGAAAGACAAAGAGAAACACAGGGCTGGGGTTCTGCTTTCATTAGGGCAGAGGGAGGGGGCCTAGGGGTTCAGTGGGCTCACTCTTGGTTGGTGAATTTAAAACAGAAGAGCAGGAATTTAAAGCAAAGGAAGAGAAAAGACAAGTGGCCCAAATGACCCGTTTATCGAAGTCAACCAAGACATCTAAAACGAAGGAGCCTCCACTGGTGAGGTGCCCTGTCTCTTTATCTGGTCCTGTGGCTGTCAGTATGTTTATCTGAAGTGGATGCTTCTTTGAAATGGGTGCCAAGGCGATCCAACCTTAAGTCAGGCACTTGCACCAAAAACAGAAAAAAAAAAAAAAAAAAAACCATCAGGGCTTACATTACACTCCCTCAAGGGGCTTCTCAAAGCCCAGCTACTCAGGCAACGAACTTTCTTGGTTGTTTACTAGAACCCTATTTCAATTCTAGAATATGCATTTTGGCCTGAGGTTCTGATCATTTATTAAATTTCTAATCATGTGTTCAGATACATTTTTTAAAATTCTAATGATGCCTTTTGAAACTCTTAGTTGTTCATTAGCTGTCCATTGCAGGCTCTCTTTGGCCTGTTATCTATATTAGGCACTCATCCTTTCTTCTGATTGTAAAAACTGGTTATAGATGGCTGAGCACACAGGGGCTGTGGATCAAGACACAGGTGAGGGGAACACCTTCTCCTTCTAGGGGTCTTCACAGCCATTTCAGCTCCGACCCCGAAGCATGACAAGGCCTCTGTCTCAGGGATGTGGGGCGTGAAATGTTTTTGTCCCAGTTGAGACAGGAAGCCCCTGTCCTGGTGAGAGTTCCTAGGAGAATTTGGGGCCTGTGCCATACTTGTAAGGTGGTCTCTGTGGTGTCATTCTCTTTCAGCTTTCTTGAACCATCAGTAAAATGTCACGCACAGGTATAGCCTTTTCTTTACTGTGCTCTGGCCACCTAGGAAAGCTTCCATACCCATGGAGATGGAGCAGGATACAGCCGAGTTTCCTTCCTTCTGGCCAGACGGGAGGTAGCAGCAAAAGTCTGGTCAGATGCATCCACGCAGCAAACCCACAAGGGGCAGCCTCATGACTTGGAGGCCTGAGCACAAGAGCACGTCCCTATCTGATGAGGCAGTTCCTGGGGAAACTCTCAGAAAGATCTAGAAAACAGAGAAATGCAGGCTTCAGGGTCCCATCCCCGACTTGCTGACCCAGTCTAGAATCTCCAGAAAGAGGCCCAGGGATTTTAACAGACTTCTCAGGTGATCTGAGGCAACAGACTCTGTACTATGTTGTGCAACAGCATATAGGAATGACCCCTCATTTTGGAATGACCACTCCATGCCAGGATGTGTCCAGCTACATGCACCAGGGGAGAGACTCTGTAAGAGACAGTAAATAGAATGTGCCAGAGTCGAGCAGCTTTAATTCCACACTAATTGCCCCAACAGGCCCCTGATTGCTGTTACAATATATCATCAGTAGACTTGGGGACACCTATCAGCACCCTGGTGACATCTCCAGCTCCTTCTCCCACTTCCCTTCCCAAACCTACTGACTACATTGTGATTCCTTGGATTTGCTCTTTACCTCTACCCACCTCCCACTGGGCCTAGTCGCTTGTAGCACAAAATGCCCAAAGACCACACTCTGTTACACCCCAAAGAAAGATGGGCCTTTATAAAGGCCGTGACCCATCATTAAAGTCAAATTATGTTTAACATATGCTCTTTTACAAGGAAGAAAAATGTATAAATCATTTTAGAAAGATCGTTTACAAAAAGACAGTTTATGCTCACCTTCAGGAGTAATTAGAAAAACACATATCAAAACCACAGTGAGATGATATTTCACACACAACAGATTGGCAAGGAAAAAAAACTATGTCTGGCAATCCTGAGTGTCCTGAGTGTGGGTCAGTGTAGGGAACAATGAATGACTTTGACAGTGCCCATAGGGGAATAATTTAGCTTACTTTGGAGAACAATTTGGCATGTTTCCTCCATACTAAAACTGAGTGTGTACATACCAGGGAAACACCAGTTGGAGCTCAGGGTACAGAATAGTTTCACTGCCCTAAAAATGCTCTGTATTTCCCCTATTCATCTCCTCCCTTCACCAAACAAAACCTGCAACCACTGATCTTTGTAACTGTCTCTATAGTTTTGCTTTTTCCAGAAAGTCATATAGTTATAATCATAGAGTATGTAGCCTTTTCAGACTGGCTTCTTTCCCTTAGCAGTATGTATCTAAGGTTCCTCTTTTTCTTTTCATGACTTAATAATTCATTTCTTTTTGTCACTCAATAATAGTCCCTTGTATGGATGTACCACAGTTTGTTTATCCACTCAACTACTGGTAGTTTCCATTTGGGGCAATTATGAATAAAGCTGCTGTAAACATTCATGTGTAAGAAGTTTTTGTTTTAAATTGTCAAAAGCTGGAAACAGCTCAACTGTCTATCAGCAGACAAATGGCTATAAAAATTGTGGTATATCTATTTATAGGAAATATTCAGGATCTTATCTTACTATGATTGTGAATGGGATCATTTCTTCCACTTAAATCCATACCCACTGTACAATGTGAGGCACTGTTTCAAGCCCCTATATAGCAAGTAGCCTGAAACTTACTGAAAGCAAGCTGCCCTTGCTTTATAAAGCTGGAGGTGAGCCACCTAGGGATTAGCTGAGATCTGGCCTTTGTGAATTCATGCACCAAGTTCATGTCTCAGATAATGTAGTGACTGAATGCTTATGTCCTCCCAAAATTCATATGTTCAAATCCGATAAGATTTCATTGGGGTACCCCAATGTGATGGTATTTGGAAGTGGAGCCTTGGGAGGTGATTAGGTCATGAGGGTGAAACCCTCTTTTTTTTTTTTAGATTTTATTTATTTATTTGAGAGAGAATGAGAGACAGAGGGAGCATGAGAGGGGAGAGGGTGAAAGGGAGAAGCAGACTCCCCACTGAGCAGAGAGCCTGATGTGGGACTCAATTCTGGGACTCCAGGATCATTACCTGAGCCAAAGGCAGTCACTTAACCAACTGAGCCACCCAGGCACCCGAGGGTGAAACCCTCTTGAATGAGATTAGTGCCCTTATGAAAGAGCCCAGAGAGTTCCCTTGCCCCTTCTACCATGTGGGGATACAACAAAGAGACAGCCACCTGTGAACCAGGAAACCAGCCTTTGATCTTAGACTTCCCAGCCTCCAGAACTATGAGAAATAAATGTTTGTTGTTTAAGCCATCCAGGTTATGGTACTTTTGTTATAGGAGCCCAGATCGACTAAGACAGGTAATTATCTCTACAATGTATTCATGTACAATATTTCTGTCAAGACTGAAAAGAGACTGAAAAGCTGAGAGAGAACCCCACACACACTGGAGAACCATGAAAGCTTCATCATGGACTAACACTGGTCTACAGGCTACTATCTGAGAAGCACTGGTGTGGAATACACTGGAACCTGGGAGGTAGTTTAAAATTTAAGTAGTCCTGGGCACCTGGGTGGCTCAGATGGTTCAGCGTCTGCCTTTGGCTCAGGTCATGATCCCAGGGTCCTGGGATCGAGTCCCACATCGGGTCCCCTGCTCAGCGGGGGGCCTGCTTCTCCTTCTGCCTCTCTCTCTGTCTCTGTCTCTTATGGATAAATAAATTTTTTTTTTAAAAAAATGAAAATAGTCCAAGGTTGAGATTTACTTGGGTCCTAGCGTATATCTGGTGGGTGCCACCTCAGCTCACCTGGAAGCAGATGTCTGATAGCATTCTTTTGTAAGCACAAGTCCTTGTTATGTCCCTCAGCTAAAAAAAGGGATGATAATAATAATATTAACTATCATCTATTGAACACTTACTCTGTACTAGTTATTGTGTTAAATACTTTACATGTATTATCTTATTTAGTTTCCACAAGAACCCAAAAAGGTAGATACTAATATTATTCCCTGACACTTGGTCCACTGTTTTATAACTTGTTTATGGCCACATGGTTACTATAGTTAGGGAGCTGGGTTTTGGAACATCTATCTGACCCCAAGCCCAGGTCTCGGTACTATGTAACACTATGTGTTACTTGATTGCCAACTCTGAATAGGACTCACCAATACTCAAGTTATTATTAAACACCAGCCATAGCTCAGGCACCAACCAGGGGATACTGATATTGAGAGCTCCCTGACACTTAGCGTCATTTTTAAATTTTAAAGGAAAAATCATTCAGGGAAGATTGCTCAAAGGATATGCAGCCCGTCCAGACTTCCCTCCAAATCTAAAATTAGACTCTTGCCAGCCCGGATGACTGGAGACCTGAATATCTAGACAGTATTTTTTTGCCTCCAAATTATTGCCTATGTGAATTTTTATGCACCAATGTAACTTGCCAAAAGCCGATTCTGAGGCTGGTTGAAAGAAAGCCCATGCAAAGTGTCTGTTCTTAGAATACAGATGTTAGTATTTCACGTAAGCAACTGACTTATTTTTATCTTTGGTCACTGTGAACTCGGTGACTGACCAGAAGCTTGGAGCCAAAAGTGAGGCCTTCCCCTGACAAGAGTCATTGTAGTCTGTGTTTTCAGAGTCATCCTTGGCCCAATTTTATGTCCCCACCCTTGTTTATTCCTTCTTTGATTGCATTTCACATCATTTTCAGTTTATCCTGTCTTGTATTTTATATATTCTTCAAATCTGCCTTATGCTCTCCAGAAAGAAGACTTGATATAAATAATAAATAAGTTTAAATCAGAGAAGGAAATCCACCAAAATGTAGAAACAATGGTTATCTCTGGGTAGTGGAAATATAGATTTTTAAAATTTGCTTCTTCATAAAAGGTCCCAATTCTGACCATAAACATTATTTCTTTTATAAATACAAATATATATATTTACAAATACAATATAAATTACATGTAAATTATAGACAAAATTACAGACAAAATGTAAAATTCTATTTATTTTTTTTTTTTAATTTTTTATTGTTATGTTAATCACCATATATTACATCATTAGTTTTTGGTGCAGTGTTCCATGATTCATTGTTTGTTCATAACACCCAGTGCTCCATGCAGAACGTGCCCTCCTCAATACCCATCACCAGGCTAACCCATCCCCCTACCCCCCTCCCCTCTAGAACCCTCAGTTTGTTTTTCAGAGTCCATCATCTCTCATGGTTCGTCTCCCCCTCTGACATACTCCCCTTTTCTTCCTCTCCTGTTATCTTCTTCTTTTTCTTTTTTCTTAAAATATGTTGCATTATTTGTTTCAGAAGTACAGATCTGTGATTCAACAGTCTTGCACAATTCACAGCGCTCACCGTAGCACATACCCTCCCCAATATCTATCATCCAGCCACCCCATCCCTCCCACCCCCAACCACTCCAGTAACACTCAGTTTCTTTCCTGAGATTAAGAATTCCTCATATCAGTGAGGTCATGTGATACATGTCTTTCTCTGATTGACTTATTTCACTCAGCATAACACCCTCCAGTTCCATCCACGTCGTTGCAAATGGCAAGATCTCATTCCTTTTGATGGCTGCATAATATTCCATTGTGTATATATACCACATCTTCTTTATCCATTCATCTGTCGATGGGCATCTTGGCTCTTTCCACAGTTTGGCTATTGTGGACATTGCTGCTATAAACATTGGGGTACATGTACCCCTTCGGGTCCCTACATTTGTATCTTTGTGGTAAATACCCAGTAGTGCAATTGCTGGATCGAACGGTAGCTCTAATTTCAACTGTTTGAGGAACCTCCATACTGTTTTCCAGAGGGGTTGCACCAGCTTGCATTCCCACCAACAGTGTAGGAGGGTTCCCCTTTCTCCACATCCCCGCCAACATCTGTCGTTCCCTGACTTGTTAATTTTAGCCATTCTGACGGGTGTGAGGTGGTATCTCATTGAGGTTTTGATTTGGATTTCCCTGATGCCGAGCGATGTTGAGCACTTTTTCATGTGCCTGTTGGCCATTTGGATGTCTTCTTTGGAGAAATGTCTGTTCATGTCTTCTGCCCATTTCTTGATTGGATTATTTGTTCTTTGAGTGTTGAGTTTGATAAGTTCTTTATAGATTTTGGATACTAGCCCTTTATCTGATACGTCATTTGCAAATATTTTCTCCCATTCTGTCGGTTGTCTTTTGGTTTTGTGGACTGTTTCTTTTGCTGTGCAGAAGCTTTTTATCTTGATGAAATCCCAATAGTTCATTTTTGCCCTGGCTTCCCGTGCCTTTGGCGATGTTTCTAGGAAGAAGTTGCTGCGGCTAAGGTCGAAAAGGTTGCTACCTGTGTTCTCCTTTAGGATTTGGATGGACTCCTGTCTCACGTTTAAGTCTTTCAACCATTTGGAGTCTATTTTTGTGTGTGGTGTAAGGAAATGGTCCAGTTTCATTCTTCTGCATGTGGCTGTCCAATTTTCCCAACACCATTTGTTGAAGAGACTGTCTTTTTGCCATTGGACATTCTTTCCTGCTTTGTCAAAAATAAGTTGACCATAGAGTTGAGGGTCCATTTCTGGGCTCTCAATTCTGTTCCATTGATCTATGTGTCTGTTTTTGTGCCAGTACCATACTGTCTTGATGATGACAGCTTTGTAATAGAGCTGGAAGTCCGGAATTGTGATGCCACCAGCTTTGCTTTTCTTTTTCAGTATTCCTCTGGCTATTCTGGGTCTCTTCTGGTTCCATACAAATTTTAGGATTATTTGTTCCATTTCTTTGAAAAAAGTGGATGGTATTTTGATGGGGATTGCATTGAATGTGTAGATTGCTCTAGGTAGCATTGACATCTTCACAATGTTGATTCTCCCAATCCATGAGCATGGAACGTTTTTCCATTTCTTTGTGTCTTCTTCAATTTCTTTCCTGAGTATTTTATAGTTTTCTGAGTACAGATCCTTTGCCTCTTTGGTTAGATTTATTCCTAGGTATCTAATGGTTTTGGGTGCAATTGTAAATGGGATAGACTCCTTGATTTGTCTCTCTTCTGTCTTGTTGTTGGTGTATAGGAATGCCACTGATTTCTGTGCATTGATTTTATATCCTGCTACTTTACTGAATTCCTGTATGAGTTCTAGCAGTTTTGGGGTGGAGTCTTTTGGGTTTTCCACATAAAGTATCATATCATCTGCAAAGAGTGAGAGTTTGACTTCCTCTTTGCCGATTTGGATGCCTTTGATTTCTTTTTGTTGTCTGATTGCTGTGGCTAGGACTTCTAATACTATGTTGAATAGCAGTGGTGAGAGTGGACATCCCTGCCGCGTTCCTGACCTTAGGGGAAAAGCTCTCAGCCTTTCCCCATTGAGAATGATATTCGCTGTAGGTTTTTCGTAGATGGCTTTTATGATATTGAGGTATGTACCCTCTATCCCTATACTCTGAAGAGTTTTGATCAAGAAAGGATGTTGTACTTTGTCAAATGCTTTTTCTGCATCTATTGAGAGGATCATATGATTCTTGTTCTTTCTTTTGTTAATGTATTGTATCACGTTGATTGATTTGCGGATGTTGAACCAGCCTTGCAGCCCAGGAATAAATCCCACTTGGTCGTGGTGAATAATCCTTTTAATGTACTGTTGGATCCTATTGGCTAGTATTTTGGTGAGAATTTTTGCATCCATGTTCATCAAGGATATTGGTCTGTAATTCTCTTTTTTGATGGGGTCTTTGTCTGGTTTTGGGATCAAGGTAATGCTGGCCTCATAAAATGAGTTTGGAAGTTTCCCTTCCATTTCTATTTTTTGGAACAGTTTCAGGAGAATAGGTATTAATTCTTCTTGAAATGTCTGATAGAATTCCCCTGGGAAGCCATCTGGCCCTGGGCTTTTGTTTCTTGGGAGATTTTTGATGACTGTTTCAATTTCCGTAGTGGTTATAGGTCTGTTCAGGTTTTCTATTTCTTCCTGGTTCAATTTTGGTAGTTGATACATCTCTAGGAATGCACCCATTTCTTCCAGGTTATCTAATTTGCTGGCATAGAGTTGCTCAAAATATGTTCTTATAATTGTTTGTATTTCTTTGGTGTTGCTTGTGATCTCTCCTCTTTCATTCATGATTTTGTTGATTTGGGTCATTTCTCTTTTCTTTTTGATCAGTCTGGCCAGGGGTTTATCAATCTTGTTAATTCTTTCAAAGAACCAGCTCCTAGTTTCGTTGATCTGTTCTACTGTTCTTTTGGTTTCTAGTTCATTGATTTCTGCTCTGATCTTTATGATTTCTCTTCTCCTGCTGGGTTTAGGCTTTCTTTGCTGTTCTTTCTCCAGCTCCTTTAGATGTAGGGTTAGGTTGTGTATTTGAGACCTTTCTTGTTTCTTGAGAAAGGCTTGTATTGCTATATACTTTCCTCTCAGGACTGCCTTTGCTGTATCCCAAAGATTTTGAACAGTTGTGTTTTCATTTTCATTGGTTTCCATGAATTTTTTTAATTCTTCTTTAATTTCTTGGTTGACCCATTCATTCTTTAGTAGGATGCTCTTTAGCCTCCATGTATTTGAGTTCTTTCCGACTTTCCTCTTGTGGTTGAGTTCTAGTTTCAAAGCATTGTGGTCTGAAAATATGCAGGGAATGATCCCAATCTTTTGGTACCGATTGAGACCTGATTTGTGACCTAGGATGTGATCAATTCTGGAGAATGTTCCATGGGCACTAGAGAAGAATGTGTATTCCGTTGCTTTGGGATGGAATGTTCTGAATATGTCTGTGAAGTCCATTTGGTCCAGTGTGTCATTTAACATCTTTATTTCCTTGTTGATCTTTTGCTTAGATGATCTGTCCATTTCAGTCAGGGGGGTGTTAAAATCCCCCACTATTATTGTATTGTTGTCAATGTGTTTCTTTGCTTTTGTTATTAATTGGCTTATATAATTGGCTGCTCCCATGTTCGGGGCATAGATATTTACAATTGTTAGATCTTCTTGTTGGATAGACCCTTTAAGTAGGATATAGTGTCCTTCCTCATCTCTTATTACAGTCTTTGTTTTAAAATCTAGTTTGTCTGATATAAGGATTGCCACCCCAGCTTTCTTTTGGTGTCCATTAGCATGGTAAATGGTTTTCCACCCCCTCACTTTCAATCTGGGGGTGTCTTTGGGTGTAAAATGAGTCTCTTGCAGACAGCATATTGATGGGTCTTGTTTTTTAATCCAATCTGATAGCCTGTGTCTTTTGATTGGGGCATTTAGCCCATTTACATTCAGGGTAACTATTGAAAGGTATGAATTTACTGCCATTGTATTACCTGTAAGGTGACTGTTAACTGTCTGTTGTCTGTGTTCGTTTCTGCTCTTTGCTGCTTTTAGGTTCTCTCTTTGCTTAGAGGACCCCTCTCAATATTTCTTGGAGGGCTGGTTTCGTGTTTGCAAATTCTTTTAGTTTTTGTTTGTTCTGGAAGCTTTTGATCTCTCCTTCTATTTTCAATGATAGCCTAGCTGGATATAGTATTCTTGGCTGCATATTTTTCTCGTTTAGTGCTCTGAAGATATCTTGCCAGTCCTTTCTGGCCTGCCAGGTCTCTGTGGATAGGTCTGTTGCCAATCTAATGTTTCTACCATTGTAGGTTACATATCTCTTCTCCCGAGCTGCTTTCAGGATTTTCTCTTTGTCTCTGAGACTCGTAAGTTTTACTATTAGATGTCGGGGTGTTGACCTATTTTTATTGATTTTGAGAGGGGTTCTCTGTGCCTCCTGGATTTTAATGCCTGTTTCCTTCCTCACATTAGGGAAGTTCTCTGCTATAATTTGCTCCAATATACCTTCTGCCCCTCTCTCTCTCTCTTCTTCTTCTGGGATCCCAATTATTCTAATGTTGTTTCGTCTTATCGTATCACTTATCTCTCGAATTCTGCCCTCGTGATCCTGTAGTTGTTTCTCTCTCTTTTTCTCAGCCTCTTTATTTTCCATCATTTGGTCTTCTATATCGCTGATTCTCTCTTCTGCCTCATTTATCCTAGCATTTAGTGCCCCCATTTTTGATTGCACCTCATCAATAGCCTTTTTGATTTCGATTTGGTTAGATTTTAGTTCTTTTATTTCTCCAGAAAGGGTTTCTCTAATAACTTCCACGCTTTTTTCAAGCCCAGCTAGTATCTTTAAAGTCATGATTCTGAACTCTAGGTCCGACATCGTACTAATGTCCGTATTGAGTAGGTCCCTGGCTGACGGTACTACCTCTTGTTCTTTTTGCTGAGGTGATTTCTTTCGTCTTGTCATTTTGTCCAGAGGAGAATAGATGAATGAGAGAACAAAAGGCTAACAGGTTTACTATGTCCCCAGCAAATATACTGTATACAAATCAGAAAAGACCTGAAACCAGGGGAAAAGAAAGGGAAAGAAAGAAAAAAGAAAGAGAAAAAGAAAAAAAAAAGAAAAAAAAGATAAAAACAAAAACAAAACAATTCAAAAAAGGCAGAATATGATCAAATATGATCAGGCTAGTGCATAGATCAGTGCCACACACTAGATTTTGGGCGTATTTTGGTCTGTTAGAAAAAAGTGCCTCCTAAAATTTTAAAGGAAGAAAGACATATATGTACAAAATAAGGGTTGATACAATGAAGGGATGGAAGATGACTGTAAAGATGAAAATTATAAAAGATTTTATAAAAGGACTTGGTAAGATAAGTTGTTTGAAAAAAGAAAGAAGATTTAAGGAAAAAAAAAAAAAAAAAGGAAAAAGGGAGAGAATGTGATCAGGCAGGAGACTAGAACAAAGCCATACACTAGTGATTTAGGGTATATTTTGATCTGTTAGAAGAAACTGTACCTCAAAATTTTAAAGAGAGAACAACTTATATATATATGCCAAAAACAAGGATAACTACTATGAAGGGATAAAATATGACTCTAAAAATGAAAAAAAAAAATTTTTTTTTTTTAAAAAAAAGGGATTTATAAGATGTTGGTTGAAAAAGGGAAAAAGAAAAATAAAAAAAAGTCAACAAAAATTAACTTTGATGAAATAATGAATCACGGTAAAAAAAAAAAAAAAAAAAAAAAAGAAGCCATGAATCTATGTGCAGTATTCCCCTAGCGCTGGAGTTCTCCTATTCTCCTTGATCGATCAACTTGGTCTTGGCTTGCTGGCTGTTTGTGTTGATCTTCTGGGGGAGGGGCCTGTTGCTGTGGTTTCCAAATGTCTTTGCCGGAGGCGGAATTGCCCCGCCCTTGTCGGTCCGGGCTAAGGAAGCTGCTCCAGTTTGCTCTCAGGAGCTTTTGTTCCCTGCAAGCTCTCGGCACAGCTTTGGAGGACCAGGGCGAAAATGGCGGCCTCCCAGTCTCCGCCCGGAGGAGCCGAGAACTCAGGGCCCCACTCCTCAGTGCGCCCCCAGAGAAAAGCAGTCACTCCCGTGTCCCCGGTCTCCGGCCGCTCTCCATGCTCACCCGGCCTGTGATCGAGCGTTGCTATCTCTGGCACCCGACCCCGCTCGGAGTCTCCAAATCCAGCAGATCCCTGCAGTGCGTTCCCGCACCGCTCCTCCCCGGGAAGGAAGGGGAGTCTCCCCGGATCTGCTGCTTGTTGGGTCCTTGCTGGGGGAGCCGTGCCCCGACTGGGCCGCAGATCACAGTTTATGGCAACCCCGAGCTGAGAGCCCGCGACTCTGCTCCGTATCTGCAGCCGGCTTCCCCGCCCCGACACCTGGGAGCTCTGCCGCACTCAGGCACCCCCGGTCTCTCTGTGACCCCAAGGGTCCTGAGACCACACTGTCCCGGGAGGATTCCACCCCCCGCTTAGCTACTGCAGCGACGTCCCTCCGCCGAGCCAACTTTTAAAAGGTCCGATTTTGTGCTCCGCGGCTCTAGCACTTGCCAGAAGCGGCCGACGGAGGCCCCTCCCCCGCCGTCTATCCTCCCGAATATCGCCTCGGATTCACTTCTCCGCACGTCCTACCTTCCAGTAAGTGGTCGCTTCTCTGTTCAGAGAGTTGTTGCTACTCTCCTGTTCGATCTCCTGTTGAGTTCGTAGGTGTTCAGAATGGTTTGATCCCTATTCAGCTGAATTCCTGAGACCATACAAAATCTAGGTCTCCTACTCCTCCGCCATCTTCTCTATTTATTTTTTGTTTTTGATATTGGTAACAGTATTGTCCATTAATAGAGGTTGAAGGTGAAGATGGAGACATTTGAGAGGAAGGGAACTATGATAGTTTTTTGTGTTAACTTGACTGAGCCCCGGTACCCAGATATTTGATCTAACATTGTTCTGGATGTTTCTGTGAAGGCATTTTTTGGATGAGATTAACATTTAGATCAGTGGACTTCGGGTAAAGCAGATTATCCTCCAGAGTGTGGGTGGGTCTCATCCAATCAGTTGAAGATATTAATAAAACAAAGACTGACCTCCCCAGAGCAAGAAGTCTGTCTGCAGACTGCCTTCAGACTTGAACTACAACTCTTCCCTCCAGTCTCCAGCCTTAGCCAATTCCTTTTAAACAAACAAACAAATAAATCATACAGATGGCAAATAAGCACATGAAAAGATGTTCAGCACTATTAGTCATTCAGGAAATGCAAATTAAAACCACAAGGAGATATCAATACATATCCATTAAAGTGGCTAAAATTGAAAACACTATCAATACCAAGTTCTGGTAAGGGGATCATCTGGAAATGTTACCCATTGCAAAATGGAACAGCCACTTTCTATTTTGGCAGCTACTTAAAATGGTTTCACAGTCTCTTAAAACATTTAACATACACCTACCATACAGCCTGGTAATCCCATTTCTCTTGGGTATTTACCCAAGAGAAATGAAACATGTTTACACAAGGAACCGTAGCAGCCTTACTCACAATAGCCAAAAATTGGAGACATTCTAGTAAGTGATGAATAGATAAAAAGTGGTACCTCTGTTCATGGAATATTACTCAGCAGTACAAAGGAATGACCTACTGATACGGGCAACAACTTGGATGAATCTCAAAGCAGTACGCAAAGTGAAAAAAGCTAAACAAACAAAAAGGCTACATATTGGGCGCCTGGGTGGCTCAGATGGTTAAGCGTCTGCCTTCAGCTCAGGTCATGATCCCAGGGTCCTGGAATTGAGTCCTGCATCAGGCTCCCTGCTCCTTGGGAGCCTGCTTCTCCCTCTGCCTCTCTCTCTCTCTCTCTCTCTGTCTCTCATGAATAAATAAATAAAATCTTTAAAAAAAAAAGGCTACATGTTGTGTAATTTTGTTTATCTGACATTCAGGAAAAGGAAACGGAAATTGAGATCAGTGTTTGCCTAGAACCAGGAGTGGGAGAAGAGTAATCACTACAGAAGGGCAGGAGAGAAACTTACAGGGTGATGGAAATGTTCTGTGTCTTGGTTGTAATTATCACATAACTAAAAAAAAAAAAAAAATCACATAACTAGCATACATTTGTCAAAACTCATCCAACAGAATACTAATATGGATACATTTTATTATGCATAAATTATATTTTATGTATCATAAAACCTGACTTTAAAAAACACAACTACCTGGGCGCCTGGGTGGCTCAGTTGGTTAAGCGACTGCCTTCGGCTCAGGTCATGATCCTGGAGTCCCAGGATCGAGTCCCACATCGGGCTCCCTGCTCAGCAGGGAGTCTGCTTCTCCCTCTGACCCTCTTCCCTCTCGTGCTCTCTATCTCTCATTCTCTCTCTCAAATAAATAAATAAAATCTTTAAAAAAAAACACAACACTTTGTAGAAAATAAAGGTAGTTATATTTTAGACCTTGGGCTAGGGGGATGTTTCTTAAATAAGATCAAAATGCATTGACAACAAAATATTTATAAAACTGGCTCATCATTAAAACCAAAACCTTTGCAATGATCTACAAGGTCCTATGTGAACTGGCCCTCTGACCTCTCTGGCCTCATTTCCTGCCTCTCTGTGCTCATTCAGTCCAGTCCACTTGCCCTTTTATTATTCCTCAAACACATCAGGCACATTTCTGCCTCAGGGCTTTCACCAATCCCATCTGGCAATCATACACCTCCTTCAATGCAAAGGAAATTACAAGGGATGACTGTGGCCATGCAAGGCCCACCCTCCAACCTGATGTCTCAATTCCAAGTGAAATTCCAGACCAGACCCAGTTATGCCCTGCTTGTCTGACTGGAAGGGGGGCAGATTAGGCTGAGAAAGAGCCTCTGTTCCTACCACTTTGAGTCAGTAATAGCCAAAGGCTATGTTTCCAGTAAAAAGACTGATCCACTGAAAGACCAAGCTTAACTCCTAATCACAGGTCACTTAGAAGCCAAACTTTTAACCACAGATGTCACTTAATTAAACCACAAAGAACTTCTCCAAGTGGCTAATTAGTGCCAAAGCCAGGTACCCAGCAGATTCTCAAAGGGAGTTTCTCTGGGGCTTTAGTTAACAAGTTTATAGAATGGACCAGGTCCCACAGAGGCAGCTCCAAGAGCACTGAAATTTTTCTGATATTTCATTACCAAAGCCTCATGGCCTCCCCAGGGGGTTACAGTCACTGATGCCATCATCAAAACATGGTCCCAGCCTGGGTCCGGCCTAAGTCCCCAGCCTCTTTTCTCTTCATGACCTATCATCACCCCATTCCCAGAATAACAGGGAGGTTTCATCTCTTATGCCACCACTATTTAATAAGAGTAGCTGCCTGAACTGCTAATTTGAGAATGATTCAAAGCCTCTGCTCAATCCCAGTGAGAAACAATGCTCTGTGATAGATTGGCAATGTCTGCCATGGATATGGAAGAGGAAGATTGTAGCATGTAAGCTGTGTATTCACCATGCAGGCCCTATACTAAACTCTGAACCATGCTACACCCCCAAACACTTAATGCTTTTTCACACTTCCATGTTTCCATGATTATAATATCTTTACTTCCATTCTCCACTTAGTTAATGCCTAGTTGCCATCCTTTGAGACCTGAGTTCTCTCTGATAGCTTTCCCTAAGCACTCTTCCTTCTCCTTGGGTCCAAATGGGATTAATAATTCTCTTTGCTGTATTCTCAACATCAGCTTATTGTTGCAAGTATTTCACTGATGTAGGTATTGGGGTGCTATGCAAGAATAACTTGCAGAGAGAAGTTCTTGGTTGATGGGCTGAGAAGACTGGCCACCAAAGTGGTAGTGACTTTCTGGTGGGAAGAGGAAAACAAAAAGAGTAGAGATCTTTGTGGGGGGGGGGAAGGAAGACGTAAAATAGAACCTATAAGAAAAACCAAAATAAACAATTGAGAGATACTCCCAGTTAAAGATACCAGTGAGGGGTTAGTCACAGAAGAGCCAGGATATTGAAAGCAGAGTGAGTAATCAGGGAAGAGAAGAGCATGACCATATGCTTCCAGAAGTCCCACAATAAAAGGGAGAGGAAAATGATCCCTGATGGAAGTACAAAATGCCAAGAAGAAATAAAATGAGATGGGAAGGGTAAAAATAGGAATACATTCAAATGAATTTCACCTGTTTAAATCAATAGGAAAGGTATCTTCTGAGGTTTAAAATACATGTAGAATTAAAATACTATATGGTAGTTAATTGAACATACTATAATAAATAAATAAATAAATAAATACATTACAATTATAACTCAAAAGTAAAGAAGAAGGAGCACCTGGATGGTTCAGGCAGTTAAGCGTTCAACTATTGGTTTCCACTGAGGTCATGACCTCAGGGTCATGAGATCGAGCCCAGCATAGGGCTCCATGCTCAGCGTGGAGTCTGCTTGGGATTCTCTCTCTCCCTCTCCTTCTGCCCCTCACCCCTGCTCATTCTCTCTCTCTCAAATAAATAAATAAATAATCTAAAAAAAGTCAAGCGGGAAGGACATAGAGTTCAAGTGTTTACACTTAAATGTAAACATTCACATTTACATAAAAAATGTTAATACATATTGGACTTTAAGGGATGTATATTGTAATGTTTAAGGTAAACACTAAGAGAATAGTTTAAAATCTATAACTAACAAATGGGGTACCTGGCTGGCTCAGTTGGCAGAGCATGAGACTCTTGATCTCAGGGTTGTGAGTTTGAGCCCCACATTGGGCACAAAGATACTTAAAAAAATAAAATCTATAACTAACAAGCTAATTGAAGGACAAATATTAAATAATAAAAAATAATTAATCCAAAGAAGACAAGAAGAGAGGAGGGAAAGGAAGAAAAAACATGAAGAACAAATAGAAAGTAAATAGCAAGATGGTGGAATTCTGATTTGCCATTATTGGCAATCATTATTGTCTTGTCTCAGACTGACCCTCCCATATTAATAATTATAAGTTATTGGGAAGAAAGCTCTAAGGGAAGATATTTGTGTGAAGACTTTAGAGTGTAAGCAAAAGCAGGTAGAAAATGGAGAGAAATTAACCTTGCAATAAAGGATCACACTGGGCGAGATTCATGTCACATTAGCTTTTCTCCTGAGAACACTCTCCCAATTGCTCAGGCAGGGTTGCTAAAGCTCAAACAAAGGCCAATATGTCAATATCCAGAATGATAGAAGGAACATTACTACATGTACTACAGACAGAAACATAATGAAGGAATATTATGAACAACTTTATGTTGATAAATTCAACAACCCATGGACAAATTCCTTGAAAGACACAAATTAGGAAAACAAACTCAAGGAAAAAAAAGAAAATCAAAATAATTCAAGATATCTCTTAAAAATTAAATTCATAATTTAAAACCTCCCCCAAAACAAAACCTCCAAGACCAGATGGCTTCATTGGTAAATTCTATCAAACATTTAAAGAATAAATAATACCAACTTTATGAAAGCTCTCTCAAAAAATAGAGGTATAACCACTCCCCAATCTACTCTATGAGACCAGCATTACCCTGAATCAAAAACCAAAGATATTAACAAGAAGAGAAATCTGCAGACCAATATCGCTCATGAACATAGACACAAAAATCCGTTTTAAATATTATCAAATTGAATCCAACACTATATAAAAAGGATAAGGCTTCATGACCAAGGGTGGCTTCTCCCAGGAATGCAAAGTTGTTTCAGCATTTAAAAATCAACCGGGGCGCCTGGGTGGCTCAGTTATTAAGCGTCTGCCTTCTGCTCAGGTCATAAGCTCAGGGTCCTGGGATCAGGCCCCACATCGGGCTCCCTGCTCTGAGGGAGGCCTGCTTCTCCCTCTCCCACTCCCTCTGCTTGTGTTCCCTCTCTCGCTGTGTCTCTTTCTGTCAAATAAAATAAAAATAATAAATAAATTAATTAATTAAAAAAATTAAAAATAAAAATCAACCAATGTTGGGAATGCAAACTGATGTTGCCACTCTGGAAAATAGTGTAGCGGTTCCTCAGAAAGTTAAAAATAGAATTACCATACAATACAGCAATTGCACTACTAGGTATTTACCCGAAGGATACAAAAATACAGATTCGAAGGGGTACATGCACCCCAAAGTTTATAGAAGCATTATCAACAATAGCCAAACTATGGAGAGAGCCCAAATGTCCAACAATGGATGAATGGATAAAGATGTGGTATAGGGGTGCCTGGGTGGCTCAGTTGGTTAAGCCTCCAACTCTTGGTTTTGGCTCAGGTCATGATCTCAGGGTCATGAGATTGAGTCTCACATTAGGCTCTGCACTCAGTGAAGAATCTGCTTAAGACTCTCTGCCTCTCCTTCTGCCCCTCCGCACTGCTCACTCTCTCTCTCTCTCAAATAAGTAAATAAAATCTTTAAAAAAGAGAGATGTGGTACACGCCTCCCCACCCACACACACACACTAGAATATTACTCAGCCATCAAAAAGAATGACACTTTGCCATTTACAATGACATGGATGGAGCTAGAGTGTATTATGCTATGTGAAATAAGTCAGTCAGAGAAAGACAAATACCATATGGTTTCACTCATATGCAGAATTTAAGAAATAAAACATAGGAACATAGGGGAAGGGAAGGAAAAAGAAAATGAAAATAGGGAGTCAAACAATAAGAAACTCTTTTTTTTTTTTTTAAGATTTTATTTATTTATTTGAGAGAGAGAGAATGAGAGATAGAGAGCACGAGAGGGGGGAGGGTCAGAGGGAGAAGCAGACTCCCTGCTGAGCAGGGAGCCCGATGCGGGACTCGATCCCGGGACTCGATCCCGGGACTCCAGGATCATGACCTGAGCCGAAGGCAGTCGCTTAACCAACTGAGCCACCCAGGCGCCCCCAATAAGAAACTCTTAACTGTAAGAAACAAACTGAGGGTTGCTGGAGGGGCAGTGGGTGGGGGGATGGGGTAATTGGGTGATGGGCATTAAGGAGGGCACTTGATGTAATGAGCACTGGGTGTTGTATGTAACTGATGAATCACTAAATTTTACCCCTGAAACTAATAATACAGTATATGCTACCTAAATTGAATTTAAATTTTTTTAAAAAGCATCCAAAATCAATTGTATTTCTTTATATCTACTAGCAAAAAAAAAAAAAAATCAAACCATGCTTTTATATTCTCCTAATGGTATTATACGATGACAGAAATTCTTAATTTTGGGACACCTGGGTGGCTCAGTCGGTTAAGCGTCTGCCTTCGGCTCAGGTCACGATCCTGGAGTCCCGAGATCAATCCCCACATTGGGATCCGTGCTCAGTGGGGAGTCTGCTTCTCCCTCTCTGCCCCTCCCCCTGCCCCCGCTCCTGCTCTCTCTCTTGCTCGCTCTCTCTCTCAAATAAATAAATAAAATCTTAAAAAAAAGGAAAATCTTGATTTTAATGCAGCCCAATTCACCAATCTTTGTCTTGTGGTTAATGCTTTTGATATTCTGGTTAAGATAGGTTTCCTTATTCAAAGCTGTATTGATTTACCTTTCCTTTTTATCTATTTATTTATTTTATTATGTTATGTTAATCACCATACATTACATCATTGGTTTTTGATGTAGTGTTCCATGATTCATTGTTTGCGTATAACACCCAGTGCTCCATTCAATACGTGCCCTCTTTAATACCCATCACCAGGCTAACCCATCCCCCCCCTCCCATCTAGAGCCCTCAGTTTGTTTCTCAGAGTCCATAGTCTTTCATGGCTCATCTCCCCCTCCGATTTCCCCCGCTTCATTTTTCCCTTCCTACTATCTTCTCTTTTTATTTATTTAACATATAATGTATTATTTGTTTCAGAGTTACCTTTCCTTTTTAGATCTGCAGTCTGTCTGGATTTTTTTTGGTGTGAGGGAGGGAAAGATTTTTATTTTTTCCATATGAATATTCAGTTGTATATTAGGCCCAATATCATTTATCAAAAATACTGCCTTATTACTGCTACTGTATAGAACTACCTTTGTCATGAATAAAACATACATGCATGGGGCAAAAGGTCCAAGCCAAATTAATTTTAAAAACAATTCCATTTACAATATCATCAAAAACCTGAAATACTTCCTGGTTGAATTTAACAAAATCATGCCAGCCCTGGACACTGAATACTACACAACAATGCTGAGAGAAATTAAAGAAGATCTAAATAAATGAAGAGATACATCATGCTTCTGAGTTGAAGGCTCTTAATAGATGTCAGTTCTTCTCAATTTGATCTCTAGATTCAACATGGTCGCTATCAAAAATCACAGCAGATTTTTTAATAGAAATTGAGAAGATGATTCCAAGATTTGTATGGAAATATCAAGAACCTAGGAAAGCAAAAATAATCTTAGGAAGAAAAAGTGGGAGGACTTGCACTAAACAATTTCAAGACTTAATAAAAAGCTACGTAGTATAAAGCTACACCCTGGTGTGGCAGTGTGCTAAGGATAAGTAAATCAGTGAAACATGACAGAGAGTCCAGAAATAGAGCCACACACATGCAGTCACTTAATTCTTTACAAAGATGCCAGTGCAATTCATTAGAAGAAAGAATGGTCTATTCCACAAATGATGCTAGAGCAACTACATGTCTAAATGTATGAAGTAAACCTTGACCCACATGTTTCCCCAAAATTAAGTTAAAATGGATTTTAGACCTAAAATGTATAAAGCTTCTAGCAAAAAATAAGTCTTAATGACTTTGCAGTAAGTAAACTTTCTTGGATACAAAAACAACAAAACAAAACAAAGGAAACCCGACTAATCACTAGGGAAAATTTAAAAAAAATTTTTTTAAACCACTAATCATGAGGGCTTTATCAAAATGCTTAAATTATGTTCTTCAAAATTATATTAAGAAAATGAAAGGGCAAGCCACAGAGTAGGGTAAAATATTTGCAACAACTGTAACTCACAATGGTAATAAGAAGACAAACAACACAATTAAAAGTGGCCAAAATATCTGAACAGGCACTTCATAAAAGAAGATTAGCAAATGACCAGTGATCCTCAACGTCATTAGATGTCAGGGAAATGAAAATTAAAAGTACAGTAAGATACCACTTAATACCCACCAGGAGAGTGTCTGACATTAAAAAAAAAAAATTTATAATACCCAAGTGTTGCAGAAGATGCAAAACAACTGGAATCCTCATACATTGCTGATGAGAGCATGACATGGTACAACTTCAAAAAACTATTTAGCAGTTTCCTATAAAGCTAAATGTACACTCACCATATGATCCAGAAATTCTACTCCAGATATTTATCCAAAAAAAAAGATGTACATCCACAAATGACTTGTACCAAATGTTCATAGTAGTTGTATTCATAATAGCCCAAACTAGAAACAATCCAAATGTCCATCAACAAGTCAAAGGATAAACAAGCTGCTGTATATTTACACAATGGAATGGTATCCAGAATTAACAAAAAACAAACTATGATAAACACAGAAACATGGTTAATCTTACAAGACATTCCACTGAGAAAAGGAAGCAAGAAACAAGAGTACATATATATGATACCATTCATATGAAGTTCTAGAATAATAGTTCATAATAAAAGTTACCTCAAGATTAAAAGAGTTCAAGCTATACACTTAAGATTTGTGGATTTAAATGTAGGTATACACAACTAATGAATCATTGAACACTACATCAAAAACTAATGATGTACCATATGCTGGTTAACTGAACATAATAAAAAAAGAAAAAAATAAGCAGAAAAAAATAAATGTGCCTCAATGATGTACTATAAAATAATTTTTAAACCACCATGCTGTTATGTCTTTGATGATTTATCTGTCCCTGTTCCATTAACAAGGTTATGCCCTTAGGTACCCCTATAATTTTCCAAGTTTTACACTTTTTGAAGTCCATTCAGTGGTGAGATTCCCTATATTCTCCCTCATTTGACAGAAATTAGAAATGCCCAGACCAAGAAAATATTTGCAAATGTCTTATCAGATAAAGAGCTAGTTCCCAAAATCAATAAAGAATTTATCAAACTCAACACTCAAAAAAAAAAAAAAACAAACAAAAAATCCAGTCAAGAAATGGGCAAAAGTCATGAACAGATATTTCTCCAAAGAAGACATACAGATGGCCAGCGGACATGAGAAAAGGCTCGACAGCACTTGGTATCAAGGAAATACAAATCAAAACCACAATGAGATACCACCTTACACCTGTCAGAATGGCTAAAATGAACAACTCAGGAAATGACAGATGTTGGCAAGGATGCAGAGAAAGGGTAACCCTCTTACACTGTTAGTGGGAATGCAAACTGGTGCAGCCACTCTGGAAAACAGTGTATAGGTTCCTCAAAAAAGTTAAAAATAGCACTACCCTATGACCCAGCAATTGCACTACTAGGTATTTATCCAAAGGATACAAACACAGTGATTCGAAAGGGCATATGCACCCCAATGTCCATAGCAGCAATGTCCACAATAGCCAAAATATGGAAAGAGCCCAGATGTCCATCGACTGATGAATGGATAAAGAAGAGGTGGTATGTATACACAATGGAATATTACTCAGCCATCAAAAAGAATGAAATCTTGCCATTTGCAACGACATGGGTGGAACTAGAGGGTATTATGCTAAGCGAAATAAGTCAGAGAAAGACAAATACCATATGATTTCACTCATATGTGGAATTTAAGAAACAAAACAGGTGAACATAGGGGAAGGGAAGGAAAAATAAGATGAAAATAGAGAGGGAGGCAAATCATAAGAGACTCTTAACTCTAGAAAACAAACTGAGGGTTGCTGGAGGGGAGGGTGTGGGGAATGGGGTACCTGGGTGACAGTCATTAAGGAGGGCACATGATGTGATGAGCACTGGGTGTTGTATGCAACTGATGAATCACTAAATTCTACCTCTGAGGGGCCCCTGGATAGTTCAGTCAATTAAGTGGCTGCCTTCAGCTCAGTCATGATCTCAGGCTCCTGGGATCGAGCCCTGCATGGGGCTCCCTGCTCAGCAGGAAGTCTGCTTCTCCCTCTTCCTCTGCCCCTCCTCCTTGCTTGTGCACACTCTCTCTCTCTCAAATAAATAAATAAAATATTTTTTTAAAAATGCTACCTCTGAAACTAATAATGCAGCATATGTTAATTAAATTGAATTTCAATAAAAAAATATTTAATTAAAAAAAAGTGCCCAGACCAGCAAATGTGTAAGACACAGCTGCCATTTTGAATGTCAGCTACCAATTCAGATATATTTATAAAGCAAGATTTGTAAAAATATCTCATTGGAGACACTTAGTTGGGGAAACTTGTGTTTATATTTTTCCAGATCAGCCCAGAACTCACCTCTGATTTTTGTCTGGTTGCATGATAAGGATGTTCAAACTCAGACCATGAGGAGAATGCCATCCAACAATGATGATGCAGGGTTTCAGAGGGATGTGCAGAGCCAGGCCCTTAAATAAACCCGTGGGTGATGTGCTTGATGGTCACTGAGCTTCTCAAGGGCTTATGGAATTATTTAAGATTTGGAAGAAAGAATGTATTGTCCAAAATGTTAGAATAAAACGATAAAATTACAAATGTGTAATTAAATGTTTACACAATGTAATATGTTAACTAGTCAAGGAAAACCCACTTCAACATATATGTAAATTATATTAAATGTGGTATATGGATGCACTTTAGTATGTTTGGTATGATGTAGGATGAATTAGCCAAAATAGATTTGCCTTAACAGCGCAAAGGCCAGGAAAATATTGCCCTGATTATGTGACATATTGTAACTTTTCTGTTAAGTCTGATAACCCCCACTTCATTTTTGTGCACAAACAGAAGACTGTGACTGCTTCTTTCATTTCTGGAATCACAAAAGAGGTCAGTCTACATGGTTCTGGGGACCAGGAGCCCAAGCTCTTAAAGACAGATCCCTAAATGACCAATGGACAAGAACCAGGCATCTGGCACTTGCTGGAACAACTTCATGAGACCCCTCAGCCTCGTATTCAGCTGCCCTTCATGCCATCTCATGATCTGTGAGGGCGGGGTGCCTGGGTGGCTCAGTCGGTTAAGCATCTGCCTTTGGCTCAGGTCATGATTCCTCAGCACTTCTTCAATGCTTCTTCCTCTGCCCCTCCCCTCCGCTTGTGCTCCCTCTCTGGCTCTCTCTCTCTTCCTCTCAAATAAATAAAATCTTAAAAAAAAAAAAAAGATCTGTGAGGGCAACTGATCCGGTGCCTTGGGTCACATTATCTGGGATAAAAGCAGCTGTCCTCCAGCTACTTCCCTCAACCCAGCATCCCGGATCCTGGAAAATCCCTAAAGCCTAAGTCATTTGAATGTGTGCTAACCACATTTTTTGTTACCTCTGACCTTCAGAATGGAAAGAATATGGGCTTAGGAGTCACCCAGACGTATGCCTTAGTCATCAAATATCAGGTTGGACATAGCCCTTGGCTGGAGGTTCTGGTCTAGGCTCTGCCATTTACAGGCTCTATGACTTCACAGTAATTGCTTCTCTGAACCCCATCATCTCATCTGGAAATGCAAGAAAGAACCCCAGTTTCCAGAGCTGCTTTCATGATAGTTAATAAGATATTGTGTGTGATGGCATTAGCACAATGCCTGGCATGCAGTGAGCGCTCAAAACACTATCAGACAGGAAGCAGATTAATGGTGATCAGGGGCTAAGGATAGTAGGGAAAGGGGAGGACTGGCTTAATGGGTGCAGGGTTCCCTTTTGGGATCATGAAAATGTCCGGGAACTAGATATTGGTGAAGGTGTACAACATTGTGAAGGCATTAAATGCCTCTCAATAGTACACTTTAAAATGTCTAAAGTGGGGGCGCCTGGGTGGCTCAGTCGGTTAAGCATCTGACTCTTGAGCTCAGCTCAGGTCTTGCTTTCAGCTCAGGTTTTGATCTCAGCTCAGGTCTTGATCTCAGGGTCATGAGTTCAAGCCCCATGTTGGGCTCCATGCTGGGTGTGAAGCCTACTTAAAAAAATAAAATAAAACTTCTAAAGTGGTCAACCTTATGTTACGTAGACCCCCTTCCCCACCCCATAGGGTGAGTGAGAAGGAGGAAGAAACTAGGATCTGTCTTGAGTCCCTCCCATGGAGGCAAGAACTGAGAACAAGACCAGAGCAGGCACTTGAGTATCCCATGGTGGGGGAAGGGCAGAGCTCAGGATTGGAGCTGCACAACTGTGGCTGCAAGGGAGGGGTGGGGGCAGTCAGCAGCGATGGGGAGATAAATGGGCACAGCTCTTCAGACTTCAGGGAACTGGTTTTCAGTGATCATCATCGTGCTGTATGGAGTGCAAGTCATAGATCCCAAGCCTGGAAAAAGTGAGTCATGGGGGAGGGAAAGAAAATGTTGCCCATCTAAAGAGGAAAAGAATGACCAAGAGCCCGCATGATGTGGTGCAGAGGTCTCCATCTGAGGCTTATTAACAGAATCATCTGGAAGTGTATTAACATCACCAATGCCCACCACATCACTGCACCCTGCACCTTCTATTCCCTCATCTCCACTGTGATTCTGGTTCTGGAGGTCTTGATGGGTCACATGGCGGAAATCGGACCACACATCAGAACTTCATTGCTGCCTCCCACCCCTTTGCAGCTGTAGGAGTGTGGACAAGTCACCCTATTTCTCTGCGTCTCGGTATCCTCCTTTGTGAAACAGGAAAACGAACTCATGGGGCTAAGTAATAGTTAATTAAGTGGACAGGAAAAGTACATACCACAGAGCAGGTTCTTAATTAATTTGTATTTCCTTTCCCCTTCTCTATTGGGGCATATCACACTAATGAATCTATTTTCTCTTTCCATCAAGCTGTAAAGCAGAAGACACAGCCGGGGATTTTGACTAGAGAACAAGAACCAGTTCCCGTAATAAATGTGATAAAAGATGACATTTTAAATAGACACTTCGTTATAAGTTAAAATCTGCCACCGAGGCAGCTTTATTCGTACTAGTCAAAAAATGCAAACAACCCCAGTGTTCATCGACAGTAGGCTAGATAAATCCTTTGTGGTACACATCACTTCGAAGCAATTAAAAAAATATCAAACTGCTTATAGACACAACATGGATGTCAACAGAAATTTTGAGCAAAAGAAGCCAGACACACACAAAAATACATACTTGTATGACTCTATTCAAATGAAATTTAGAAGCAGACGAAACTAACCAGTGGGGAGGGAAGTCAGAAGAGTGGTTACATTTTGTAGGTTTTTGACCAGGAAAGGGCACAAAAGAGGCTATAGTGCTGGAAATGTTCTGTCTTGGATTTTTGGTGGTTGCTTGAGTTTATGTAAAAATTCATTGAGGTATGCACTTAAGATTAGTGCACTTTGTTGTATGTATGTTATACTCCCAGGTGGCGGGGGCGGGGTGGGGCAGGAGAGAACCCGCCATAGAAGTCCACAAGAATGTATTGCCATGCTGTCCTAAAACCCAAAATACCAAGCCCGAAGTTGTGCTTCGGGGGTTCAAAAGTGGGTTCAAAAGTCCTTTTGACCAAAAGTAGAAAGATTGAGAAAGGAAAAAAAATTATTTTTGACCCAACCTGGGAGGAAACCAACTTTGAATGAATGAAACATGAATAACAACTAAAATCAAGATCATGAAGCAAGTGTTTTATTGGAGTTCCCTTAAGAGTGCTCTATAAAAGTGTCATTGAAGTTTTAATATTCTTTACTGTCATTCACTCAAAGCTATTTTAAAGTCCATTTTTATAGGAAAAGCACGCTTAAGCAGGAGTCGGTCGTAGGCACGTCTGACATTTTTGACACTTTCTACTCAAACGTTATTAGAAAAAGTGGGCTATGTGTACTCGACTCTCTTTGCACCTCTGCTGTTCTGTACTTCTGAAATTTCACTTCTTACGTTCTTCACTTGCACTTACTTTGAGCTGCTGCAGGGTCAACAATGGTACCACTGTGATGCTCTTTGCGGTGTTCCAAGGCTAGGGCCCACACAGGCAAAACGGGCCCAGAAATACTCAGAGCCACTGAAGTGACCTTCCCTGTCCCTCAGTCCCTTTGAACATCCTTCTTATGTATGAATTTCCCACATTATCGGTCCCTCCCCCAAAGGGTGCAAGCCAGAAAACTCCCTCCCTCCCCCGTCTCTTGGAGCTAGAGCTCAGGCATGGGGGCTAGGCTCCACTAATAGGACATGAAATAAAAATGACTTTAGGGGCGCCTGGGTGGCTCAGTTGGTTAAGTGACTGCCTTCGGCTCAGGTCATGATCCTGGAGTCCCGGGATCAAGTCCCACATCGGGCTCCCTGCTTAGCAAACAAACCCTTTGTTTCCTGAGATTAAGAATCCTCATATCAGTGAGGTCATATGACATGTGTCTTTCTCTGATTGACTTATTTCGCTCAGCATAACACCCTCCAGTTCCAGCCACGTCGTTGCAAATGGCAAGATCTCATTCCTTTTGATGGCTGCATAATATTCCATTGTAGATATATACCACATCTTCTTTATCCATTCATCTGTCGATGGACATCTTGGCTCTTTCCACAGTTTGGCTATTGTGGACATTGCTGCTATAAACATTGGGATGCACGTACCCCTTCGGATCCCTACATTTGTATCTTTGGGGTAAATACCCAGTAGTGCAATTGCTGGGTCGTAGGGTAGCTCTGTGTTCAACTTTTTGAGGAACCTCCATTCTGTTTTCCAGAGGGGCTGCATCAGCTTGCATTCCCACCAACAGTGTAGGAGGGTTCCCCTTTCTCCGCATCCCCGCCAACATCTGTCGTTTCCTGACTTGTTAATTTTAGCCATTCTGACTGGTGTGAGGTGATATCTCATTGAGGTTTTGATTTGGATTTCCCTGATGCCAAGCGACGTTGAGCACTTTTTCATGTGTCTGTTGGCCATTTGGATGTCTTCTTTGGAAAAATGTCTGTTCATGTCCTCTGCCTGTTTCTTGATTGGATCATTTGTTCTTTGGGTGTTGAGTTTGATAAGTTCTTTATAGATTTTGGATACTAGCCCTTTATGTGATATGTCATTTGCAAATATCTTCTCCCATTCTGTCGGTTGTCTTTTGGTTTTGTGGGCTGTTTCTTTTGCTATGAAAAAGCTTTTTATCTTGATGAAGTCCCAATAGTTCATTTTTGCCCTTGCTTCCCTTGCCTTTGGCGATGTTTCTAGGAAGAAGTTGCTGCAGCTGTGGTCGAAGAGGTTGCTGCCTGTGTTCTCCTTTAGGATTTTGATGGACTCCTGTCTCACATTTAGGTCTTTCAACCATTTGGAGTCTATTTTTGTGTGTGGTGTAAGGAAATGGTCCAGTTTCATTCTTCTGCATGTGGCTGTCCAATTTTCCCAACACCATTTGTTGAAGAGACTGTCTTTTTTCCATTGGACATTCTTTCCTACTTTGTTGAAGATTAGGTGACCATAGAGTTGAGGGTCCATTTCTGGGCTCTCGATTCTGTTCCATTGATCTATGGGTCTGTTTTTGTGCCAGTACCATACTGTCTTGATGATGACAGCTTTGTAATAGAGCTGGAGGTCTGGAATTGTGATGCCACCAGCTTTGCTCTTCTTTTTCAACATTCCTCTGGCTATTCAGGGTCTTTTCTGGTTCCATACAAATTTTAGGATGATTTGTTCCATTTCTTTGAAAAAAGTGGATGGTATTTTGATGGGGATTGCATTGAATGTGTAGATTGCTCTAGGTAGCATTGACATCTTCACAATGTTGGTTCTCCCAATCCATGAGCATGGAACGTTTTTCCATTTCTTTGTGTCTTCCTCAATTTCTTTCATGAGTATTTTATAGTTTTCTGAGTAGAGATCCTTTGCCTCTTTGGTTAGATTTATTCCTGTATCTTATGGTTTTGGGTGCAATTGAAAATGGGATCGACTCCTTAATTTCTCTTTCTTCTGTCTTGTTGTTGGTGTATAGGAATGCCACTGATTTCTGTGCATTGATTTTATATCCTGCCACTTTACTGAATTCCTGTATGAGTTCTAGCAGTTTTGGGCTGGAGTCTTTTGGGTTTTCCACATAAAATATCATTTCATCTGCAAACAGTGAGAGTTTGACTTCTTCTTTGCCAATTTGGATGCCTTTGATTTCTTTTTGTTGTCTGATTGCTGTGGCTAGGACTTCTAATACTATGGTGAATAGCAGTGGTGATAGTGGACATCCCTGCCGCGTTCCTGACCTTAGGGGAAAAGCTCTCAGTTTTTCCCCATTGAGAATGATATTCGCTGTGGGTTTTTCACAGATGGCTTTTATGATATTGAGGTATGTACCCTCTATCCCTATACTCTGAAGAGTTTTGATCAAGAAAGGATGCTGTACTTTGTCAAATGCTTTTTCTGCATCTATTCAGAGGATCATATGATTCTTGTTCTTTCTTTTGTTAATGTATTGTATCACGTTGATTGATTTGTGGATGTTGAACCAACCTTGCAGCCCAGGGATAAATCCCACTTGGTCGTGGTGAATAATCCTTTTAATGAACTGTTGGATCCTATTGGCTAGTATTTTGGTGAGAATTTTTGCATCCATGTTCATCAAGGATATTGGTCTGTAATTCTCCTTTTTTGATGGGGTCTTTGAAAATGACTTTAATTCTAAGTAGAGAAAAGTGGGGAAGCAGGCACCATGCAGAGTGAATCCACTTTCTGGCAGGGGTGGCTGGAGAAGCCGCCAGGTCTCATTTTGGCGGAGGGGTGCCATCTGATATGTGGCAGGAGCGGAGGCCTCTTTACTGGACCAGGGGCTGCTGTTTCTGGGCACGAAGCCTCCGAGCCTAATTCTCTGGTCCTGGCAATGGTTCCATGAACCGTGCGGTTCCTTCTAATAAATTTCTTCCTGCTTAAACGGGCTAGAGGGAGTTCTGATGTTTGCACTGAGAGCCCTGAGTGTCACCCACTGTTGTCAGTCAGGGTTCTCTAGAGAAACAGAACCAATAGGAGGTGATAGAGAGATAGATAGATGATGATGGTGATAAATAGATAGATAGACAGATGATAGATGATAGATTGATAGATAGATGATAGATGCTCGATGATAGATAGATGATAGATCGATAGATAGATATAGATAGATGATAGATAAACAGCTCCATTTTTAGGAACTGGCTCATACTTCATCAGGGTTGACAAATCTAAAATCCATATGGCAGGCTGGAAACTCAAGCAGGAGTTGAGGCTATAGTCTCGAGGCAGAATTTCCTCTTCTCTTGGAGAATCTCAGTTTGTACTCTTAAATCCTCTCCACTAATTAGATGAGGCCCAGCCATATTATCAGGGTAATCTTTGCTTAAAGTCAACAGATTATAGATGTTCACCATGTCTGCCAAATATCTTCAGAGCCATACCTAGATTCGTGTTTGATTAAATTACCAAGTACTGTAGCCCAGCCAAGGTGACACATAAAACTAACCATCATACCTGTCAGATCAAGATTCCAGGAATGAGCAATCATTTTATGAGCAGTCAGAGCCTTCACTCTGAAGAAGCCTTCTTGGTGCACTGGGCATAAGTTTCTATGTGAAAAAAAATTTCATATACGGTTGTCCATACAAAACAAAATCCACCTCAGCTAGGCACCTGCATTCAAGAGAAGACGATCCTTGGAATCCGTCCCATCATCCCACCCCCACAGCCCTCCACCTGGCTCCAGTTGCCGTCGCCTCTCAGCTGGACCATGGCCACAGCCTCCTCACCATTCTGCCAACCTTCAGTCCTTCCTGCTCTACCCTGTTGTCCACCCGCCCCCCGGCCAGTGCTCTTTCTTAAACACTAGCCTAATTGTGCCTCCCCTTGATTAAAATTCCTTCCAGATCATCATAGTTCTCTGTCATCTCAGGCCAACAGCCATTAAGGCACCAATTCTGACCAACTTAAGTGAAAGAGGAATTCATGGAGCAGCCCCCAGGAAGGAAGGAAAAGCTGAGGTCTTGAGAAGGGCAGGAACCCAGGCTTCCCCAGTGACCGTAGAAGCAGCAACTAAAGGACAATCTTTTCAGAGCCCAGCTGTGGGGATGAATCAGTCGGTCATTTCAATCTCCATGCAACTCCACTCATCGCCCAGTTTAGAAGGAGAGGGTGTCTGATTGGCCAGGATTGATTCACAGACCCACCCCTTGGCCACAATAGGGCCCCTGATGGAACCACCAAGAATGGAATTAATGAGAAGGGGAGGAGTCTCAGGCCAAGTCAGGGTATTAGCAAAGAGGGGAAATCGATACCAGGTAAGCAAGGACAAGACGGGTGCTCCGTGCCCACTCTCAGCAGCCGAAGGATCCCTGACCAGCAGAGCAACTGGGGAGCTGAGAAAGATTGCATTCTCTGCATTCAACAGGACCAGGAAGGAATGGCAGAAGCAGTCCCCAGCTAACTAAGGAGAAACAAGGGCTTTCTGGACTGTAAGACAGGAACCCCAGCCCCAGGGACCCTCAGCTTGGACCCCATTTTCCCTCGTTGTTTCTGGGCCATTATTCTTCCTAAGGAAATCTAAGCCCCCAGTAGGGAGCATGAAGGAACTTTCCCAGCCTCTTACCTTTCCCTCTGACCTGTGTTCCCTTGGCTGGCTATGGGGGGCGGGGATGGGCTGGGGGTGGCCTAGGTGGCTGGGCTAGGGTCTCAGGTCTCAGGAGCCAAGCAGGAGGAGGGCAGAGTAGTATGGGTTAGAAGGGAAAGCACACTCACCCTGCCTTTGTCTTATTCCACTGTTGTCTTGTTTCTCATCTGCTCTACCCACACTGGAACGTGAGCTCCGGACAGACAAAAAAAAAAAAAAAGCCTCGTCCGTCTTGATCACTCACTGCTATAGCCCCAAGCCTGTAACAGTGACTGGTGTATAGTAAGCACTTAGCAAAATAAATATTTGTGACCGAAAGAATAGCATGTAAGAGCTACACCCCATCTTCTGCCTCTGACCCTGAGCCAGAGAGGCAAGATTAGGCCTGGAACTGAGTCAAATCAGGAAGCAAGAGGAAGCCGGAGCGGGGAAGAGCAGAGCCCCAGATGCAGCCAGACCCAGGTCCTGGACTGGCTTTGGCACCTTGTGGGGCCTGGCACTGGACCATCCTGGGTCTCAGTTCCCTTGTTTTTGAAACAAGGATTATACTACATACTTCATGCTCTTGGGTAAGAATAAATGAGAATTAAATGTGGAAAATTGGCACACAGTAAGTGCCCTCCTTCCCAGATACCCTTCATCTCTGCCCACGTATGCTTTGTAAGGGAAGAAATTGCTTTAACCAGATGGTGGGAACTGAGCACTCTGTCCCCTGGGGCTGGGCAGTTATATATTTTAGGAGAGCAGCCTGTGAAGGGCAATGCCTGACCCACAGCCGGAAATGGAGCATCATTGGTAGAAGAGCTAGGCAATGACAGGCTCCAGGGGCAGTGGAAGTTCTCATGCTGCTACCTCTAGCACATCGAGCTTGCAGCTAGGAGAGAGGCCACTCCAGTGTTGCCTCTGCTTCTGGAATGGAATGAAAAGCAATACATAGCAGGCAATTTGGAAAAAGAATTTTATTGGTTTCATGTGAAACAGCTGCCATGAGTCAAGACAAAGATGGTGACGCAGCTCTGGTGGCTTCCAACCAATGCCCTGGAAAAAGCCCACCTGTTCTTTCTACCTCCTTGGACCAGGGTCTAAGTCAGGGTCCCAAGAAGAACACCCGGCATCTTGCCCCCTTGGTGCAGGCACAGAGGTGGGCAATGCATTCTTGTTAGACCATAAGTTCTCCTGCTTTGTGGATATCTCACTGAACAGGAAAATGAATCAAATTACCATTTTAGGCATTCAGATCAAGACTGAGCTGACATACCAGACACCGTCCTGGATCAGGAACCAGGAGTACAACATTCTGAGCTGCCAATCAGAAAATCAACATTCTGGAGAGCCGCCCAGAATTCCAGAATGCAAAATAAGAATCCCCTACCTTTCTAGATGGTTTCATCAGGAGCTCCACATTTTAGAATGCCTATGTTCCAAGTCAACCAGAAATCTGATATTCTAGGTTGTCAGCCAGGAACCCAGTGTTCTGGCATGCCAAAGAAGAATCCCTCCCAACATTCTAGATGGTCAGCCAGGAATTCAGCATTCTAGAATAACAAACAAGACCACGATATTCCAGGTAATGGGTGAGAGACACAAAGTTCTAAATGTCGACCCTGATGCTCTCGATGCCAAACCCAAGACCCAACATTCAGACTATCAACCCCGGACTCAGCTTTCTGGGATGACAAACACAAAACCCACCCTCCAGCTGCTGCTCCACCCGCTCAGAGCTCTGTGGACGGCCGCTCCATAGCACGCCCGCCATCCTGGTGAGGGTTGGGCACGTGGAAGGAGACGTATGGACAAGTCTTGGTGTTGAGGCAGACCAGCTTCTTCAGCGTGGCTGTCTTGACCATACTGAAGCCCATCTCACCACCGAATGTGCTTGGCTTCCAGTACTCTGGAGAGCAGATGGGATTCCCTAGGAGGCCCTTGAGGGAAAAGGGAGCCCCAATTTCTATCATACTCTCCCCAAAGATGGAGTTTGGATGGCACTTCTCCAGAAGCAGCCCCGGGTAGAACTCCAAGGCATCGATGTCTCCATACAGCTCCTCCAACTCGGCTGCGATCTCCTTCTCCCCTGAAAGGGGGGGAAGCTAGAGTCAGAGACGTGGTGCCATTAAGGTCAATGTGGGGAGGGAAGCTTCTAAGCCTACTTTTTCTGGGGAGAATGTGGGACTTCAGAAGAGCAACTGAACAATTGAGCACATGCCCTAACATCTGGCCTGGCTGACCAGCCCTTCTCCAGGGCTGCATCTAGGGAAGAAACTTGCTGCTGAAGAAGGAATCTAAGGCCTGGATTGGCCACCAGACAGCATGTGGCCTTGAGCAACTCATCTCTCTTCTCAGTGCCCTAACTGCCTGACGGTGACAACAGGGAAATTCCATCCATCTTGCTTCATTGGCTCATTTCAAGAACGTATGCTGGTTCAAGTCCCTTCATTCTGCTGGAGCTCAGAGATGTAATATAACCTGTCCCAGCTCACAGAGAGATTTAGTTATAGTGTTCTTTTCCCCCTCTGGACTGTCACAGGAGATTAAAGAGTGACAGAATTATGGGGAACTCAATCCCCAGTCAGTGAGGCCCACACATTCATAGATAGTGACCAAAAGGGACAGACACAGAGCTTCCCTAGCCATTTCCTGAAACCCACCCTCTATAAGGCACTAGGACCCAGTCAAGGGTCATGTCACACCCTGGTCAAACGCTCCCACTGTTTATGACAAGAGTTCCCAAACTCTTGGCTGCCCAACAGCTGGAATGTTAAAAAAAGAAGAAGAAGAAAGTATATATATTATACACACACACAGACAGACTCTTGCGCTCCATGCAGGCCTACTGAATCAATCTCAGGGAGAGATATCTGGGATTTGGTATTTTTAATCAGTTTTCTAAGTGATTCTTAGGCAGCTGGTCCACAAGTATGTATTTAGGAACCACTAGGTAGAGTAAAACCCAAATTCTTTCACACAGAATCCACACAATTTGGCCCCAAGCTCCCATCCCTAACCCCTGCCCCCCCCCACACACACATAAGCACCTTGCTCCCGGCGCAGCCCCCACCGTCCCTTCCGACAGGCTCATTCTTTATGGCCTCTTTGCCTTTGTACTTTCTGTTCTTCCACGTAGAATGCTTTTCCCCCCATTCTGCATCCAGAAAATCCCTATTTATCTCCTTCAAACCCAGCTGAGAAGCCACTTTCTTTCCCTTCACTCCCTTCACCCCCCGCCCCAGCACCGTGCTCACACACCTCTCATGACCCCAGTAGTCATGGTGCTGGGGGCTAACACCCCATTCTGTTTCCACAATGTCCTCCTCACTTTACTGAAAATCTCTGAGGGCAGGGCCCGGGTCCAGGAAATAGCCGCTCACCTGTGAGCTCCTGGAAGGACGTATAGGGCCTCATGCCAAACCTCTTGCGGTACTCATTGAAGGGCTGCAGCCGCAGCTCTCGGGATTCCTTGATGGCCTCCACAGCCACGTACAGGACATGGTGGTCTATGTTTCTACCCCCACCAATCTGCCAAGACATAAACATAGCTGCAGTCTGAAAGCCAGGCCACGCTGTCCTGGAGGAGGGGTTCAGGTCAGGAGCTCTTCCCAAGCACGGACAGAGCACGGCTGCACCCAGCAGCCACCATGCTGGGGACCTGGCCCCACTCTGCTGCTGTCATGCTCTCTCGGAGATACACTTGAGTCTTCGCTTCCTCATCGTTAAAGTGGCAGTGGGCCAAGAGGACCTCTCCAGTGGCTCACCAGCCACACCATTCCCCAACCCTTTGCATCTAGGTGAGATCCCAACATTCCATTACAGAAGGTTCTGCAACTATTAGTTTTAGCAACTAGGATTCCATAAAAGAGATGGACAGTATGGCACCAGCCAGAAGCTCAAGCAGAGGGGAAGGGCATTCTGGCTCTGGAAATGAAATTTGGAGGGGCAGAGGGGTTTCTGAGATAGCAAATGAGAAACAGAAACAAAGGGATGGATGGATAGTAGTTTTGGGGGCTGAAACTTTTATGGCATTCTTCAAATCCATTCTTATCAAAGAACACTTCATCTTTCAAGGGGGTCCTGCTAAGGAGTGTTTTTCTATTGGTTTTCATTCCCTGTGTCATAGCATTGAGAGTCAAGAAAAATTTAATAATTAAAAAGTGAACCACTATTAACCAACCACCATTAGGAAAGAGAAACTCAGAGCCAGATGGTAGGATCACACAGTATCATGTCACTCCATTCATTCCAGATAAAGCCACTCACGGGAACATAGGTGACTATGTCTGTTGGTTCTCCTTCCTTCTGCCAAGTCTCCAGGGCGGGGACTGGTCATAAGCTAGCAGGGAGGGAGCTAAAATCTTGCCATGAAAACTACAGTGTATACACAGAAAGCTTAAATAAACAGCTCTGCCAGTTACAAGCCGTGGGACCATTGTGGGTTGATTTGTGTCCCCCAAAGAGATATGGTGAAGTCTTAACTCCCAGCACCTGTGAATGTGACCTTATTTGGAAATAGATGTCATCAAGTGAAGAGGAGGTCATAGTCCATTACGGGGATCCTGATCCAATGACTGGTGTCCTAATAGAGAAAACAGAGACTCAGGGAGACTCCATGTTGGAGTGAGGTGTCTAAGAGGATTGCCAGTAGCCAGCAGGAGCTAAGACAATGGCATGGAACAGATTCTTGCCGGGAGCCTTCAGAGAGAGCACGGCCCTGCCCACACCTTCTAACCTCCAGGAATGTGAAATAATAAAATAAACTCAGTGTGTGGTCCTTTGTTATGGCAGCCAGCCCTGGGAAACTCAGGCAGGGACCTTGGGCAAATTACTTATTTCAGTTTCATCATATGCAAAAATGGGGAAGGTAAGAGCACCCATCTGACATGGTTGTGGGGAATGAGCAAAATAAAGTATGCAAAGCAGTTACCACAGCGTTGGTCCCATGGTAACCCCCAAGATGGCAGCCATGTATGGCGATGATCAGGAGAGCCCTGTTTTACTACTACTCATGCTCTCTTGACTATCCTGAGAGCCGACACACTTCTGTCACCCTTCTGCCTTGGGCCTAGTACAACAGCAGGGCTTTTCACAAAGAGTCATGGCCGTTCCTTGAAAATGCTTTGCAGTCCATATAGCCCAACATAAATCTACTGTCTCTGTTCATGTTTGTGTCCCCACAGAGAACAGAGGCCATAAACCAGCCAGCAGCTGCCCCCTGGGGGCAGCACATGCTAATTCCAGTCAAATTACCAGTGGTTAACCTAAATCCACATGGTGCCACGATGTCACGATATGGGAACAAGGATCAGAGAGAAGCAGGGGTGAGGGGGAGCTGAGACAGAGGAGACAGGGGCTTCCAAGCATAGGGGGAGGGGAGATTTAGGAGGGAGCTGGTTAATTCCAGGGAAAGGGCCCTATTAGTTTGCCAGGGCGGCCATAACAAAGTATCACAGCCTGGGTAGCTTAAACAACGGAAATTTATTTCATCACAGTCTGGAGGCCAGAAGTCCAAGATCAAGATGTCAGCAAGGTGGGTTTCATTCTGAGGTCTCTATCCTTGGCTCATCTTCTCCCTAAGTCTTCCCACTCTGCACGTCTGCATCCTAATCTCTTCTTCTCATAAGGACACCAGTCACAGTAGGGGCCCACCCTGGGACCTCATGTAACCTTAATTACCTCTGTAAAGGCCCTGTTTCCAAACACAGTCACATTCTGACGCACCGCTTGTTAGGATTTCAACATATGAGTGGGGGTGGGGACAATTCAGCCCATCACGGAGGCCTGTAATTCAATAAAGACCTACTATGTGAAGACACTCTCACATATATTACCATACCCTGAATGTCCTAATGGTCCTCAAATTGCCATGCCCTCTGACCTCCAGGCCCTTGCCTTGCTGTTTCCTCCCCCAGAGCACGATCATCCCCTGCCATTACCACTACCTCTTTCCCTGGGAGAGCTCTGTCCACCCTCTGAATCTCTGCTCAGACAACATCTCCTTATCTACAGCTCTCAACTCTGGGTCCCAAGCCCCCCTCCAAGTGCCCAGAGCACCAAGGTCTCTCTAGATTGTGGCTCTTAACATGCCCTTATAATTCTGCTAACATCAGAAAGCACCTGGCCCAGGGCCTGACACAAAGCAGGCGCTCACATGATGTTAGCTGTTATATGACAACGGTTCCTCACCAGGGTATCAGTGCCAAGGGGTAAGGACCCAAGAACCACATCTGATCTTGCTCGCCACTCTATCCCCAGCACCTGGCGCTATGGAATGAACAAAAGAAGGAATGAAGGAATGGTGGAAGGAATGTCAGAGGGACACTAGCCCCATGGAACAGAAAACAACACTGGGATTTGGGTCCAGGTCTGTCACCTCCCAGAGCCCACCTGCCCTCCCTGTGCTCTCCACAGAGGCTTACCCGGCCAGCGCTCTGGCGAGAGAAGGCGTCCACCAGGACCTCGACCCCATAGTCCACGAGCATGGAGGTGTTGAACAGGAACTGCTCGTAGCTGTACTCCTGGGAGCCCACGTTGAAGGAGTCGGGCATGAGCGGGTGCCAGTGGTAGAGCTGGTTGAACTCCATGGCGATGCGGTTGCGGTACTGGAACTGGGCGCTGAACAGCAGTTCCGGGTCAAACTTCAGCCGCAAGAAGTAGCCGCTCAACTGCTGCACATACTCCTCAATCACAATCTTGATGGTCTCCCCTGGGGGGGAGGATGGGGACAAGTGTCAGGGAGACACAGGGACCTGGCCACCGGGCTCGGGAAGCAGGCTGGTTTGTGGAAAGTGTTTGCTTGCTCTTGGCTTCTTTGGTGTTACTGTTGCTGTTGAATTTGGTGGGGGGGGGGGGGGGCGCCTTCACTTTGTCTTTTTGTAGGGGGGCTGTGAAAATGGAGCCTTCTGCCTCAGGCTGGACCGGTGTCCCAAGACAAGAGCACCGGCTACTCCCACGTTCCACAGGGAGGCTGTCGGCCCCCAGCTAAGCAGGACGTGGAAAAGAAGAGCCCAAAAGTGGGAAAGTGGAGATTGGCTTCGCGGGGGCCCTCAGCCTGCTGACACCCTCGGGGGGAGGGGGGGCTTCAGGGAGAGCTCTCAGAGCTGCCACAGCAGCAAAAGAGGGAGGCTGAGGATGTAAGACGACTCTAGTCCCACGTGCAGTTCTCGTATGTTCTTACATATCAGAATTCTCCTAAATACCTTTTCTCTGCCCTCTCGGTAACCAGAGCAAAGAGCCAGGGAGGAAGCACACTGAACGTTCCGTAACAGAATCAAAACTGGTTATCTAGATAGGAAAAGAAACTAATGATTTTGGCTAATTAGCCCCGAGACAAACTGGCTTCTAGCAATTGATCTGGAGCCGTGAGACTTGCCATCAGCAAGCTTCAGAGCCTGGCGTCACCATTTCTAGTCACCCCAGAGCTTGGGCTGTGTCACTTAAGCTCTCTGAACCTCACCTTCCTGCTCTGTAAAATGTGCGTGACGATGCTTCGGATGGGGCCGTTGGGAAGTGGACAGCAGCTGTGTGGCCCAGGGCCCGGCACAATTGGGAGTATGACCACATGCAAGCAGGAAGGAGGAGTGCTAAGTGTAGGCGTGCAGGGAACGCCCCCCCACACACTCAGGAAGGAGATCCCCTTGGAACGTGGTACAAGAGGCAGGAGCTCCCGTGGCAGCCGGGCCCGGCTCAAATCTCCCTCTGCTGAGAGGCCTTGGAGATTTCACTTAACCCTTCTGAATCTTAATTTATACAACAAGGGCAATCATATCTGGTTAGTAAAGTTGTTGGGGAGGATTATAGCTTCATCACCTTTGGTCACAGCTTCATCACCTTTGGTCACAGCTTCGATACCAGGCAGTATGCTGGGCAGCCTCCAGCCACAGCCTTGCCCTCTTTTGTCAAAGTCTCCAAAATGGTGGGACTTCAGAACCAGCCCCCTCTCCTTCTTTAGGCTGTTCCTATCCTTGGTGCCTGGCTCTCCCAGGCTCTAGTGAATCAGGCAATATAATTGGGACCAGTCATACCCAGTGATGCCCAGAGGCAGGGGACTCAGAGTGAACACGGTCTGGACAGCGGTGTCAGAAACCAAGCTCCCAGGCAGGAAACCGTCTGACATTTTAGGCTGCAGACTCGCCCCCTTAGGGGACACAAAAATACCCTGTCCCTGAGTCACACAGAAGCTACCAAACCCCAGGAAGGCAGATACACGCAGGGCAGAAACATGAGGATTCCGGAAGGCTGAACAGGCTGGAGTCTGACCACTACAAGCTGGGGGTGTCACTGTGTTTCCCCATCTACTGGGGAAATAGATTGGGGTGGCTAATCAAATCTGCTGCAAGTTACCCAGCTAATGATCGACCATCACAGCCATCCATTTTCCGAAGGCCTGCTATGTGCTAAGTGCTTCTCATCATCTCAGCAAATCCTTACAACCATCATTATCCCCAATATCCAGATTTGGAAACTGAGGCTCACATAGTGGAAGGGACCCGCTCAAGGTCTTATCTAGTAAGCAGAGGAGCTAGGGTCCTAATCCCAGCTCTTTCTCCCCCAGCCCCCCAACACCTGCTTTTCGGGACAGAGAACATGACCTTCCAGGACAGGGCTGGTCTGGAGTCCTCACCGATGAGGATGAGGCGGGCCGTCTGGAAGAGTTGCTCATCACCCCAGGTGGGGTGCTCAGCCTTCAGCAGGTCACACACTCGGTTGTGCTCGCGCAGCCAGAGCGTGGCATAGAGCATGAGCCCGGGAAGCAGCCCAAACACCTCCTGGCCCACGGCCATCTGGCTCTGGGGCAGAACGCCCCGCGGGTAGTGCATCAACACAGGCGCCTCCTCCACCGAAGGGGGGTACATCTCTCCGTCCAGCACCTGTGAGATGGGACCGCCTGGCAACCTGGGGACGGGGTGGGTGCCTGCACCTGCCACAGCTGACACCCTCCCTACTTACAGCTGCCATATCCCCCCAGAGCAACTGCCCATCCTCCCTAACCGAGGCCTGCTGATTCTAACTGATCTAAGTCTTTCTTAGAACGGGTCCCTTTGTCTCGATCCCCACTGCCACTGCCTGCTTCTCACCCACGCTCATCTGCCATGCTGACCCCTCTCGTCAGTGGCTCCCTATGTCGACCCGTGCCCCCAGACGGTCCATTCTCAGCACCGCGCAGCCAGAGTAACCCTTTAAAAAACTCAAATTTAGTATCGTGCCCTGGCTTCAAACCCTTCCAAGTTCTCTCTCGGCTCTTGGCAGAAATTGGAAATCCTAAACACGCCCCAGAGGTGTTCTCCAGCCTCGCCGGCAGTCATCTAGGGGCCAGCCAGCCATGCTCCCTGAATTCCCTCACTCCCTCTGAGCCTTCTCCTCTCTAAGTCCAGGCACTGCTTGCCTGCGAAGCCCATCCCCCGCTCTGAGCCTCCTGAACTCGGCCTCATCCTCCCTGCTGCTCTTACTTTATCTGACCTTCCTAGGGAAGCCTGCCCCATCCTCAGAGCAGTCCCAAGGCTTCTCCCTAGTGGGTGAGAAGTCTCCAAATATGGCAGCTTTTTCATTCAGTCAGTCAATATACTACTACATGCCAAGTACTGTTCTTCGCCTAAAAGATTCAGCAGAGCGCGTTTTGCTTGGGTTTTGGTTTGTTTAGATTTGTGTGGTCCAATATGGTAGCCGCTAGTCACCTATAGCTGCTGAGCACTAGAAACGTGGTTGGTGTGAATAAAGAACTGAATCTGTAACTTTATTTACTGTAGATTTCAATTTGAAAACCGATCCTTCAACAATTGGAAAATCTTTAAGTGTGCTCAGAACAACCTGGGCATGTGAGTCTACTTTTCAGCTGTAACTTTATGAAACGTGAATACAGATCGGATATCCCCAGTGAAAAGTTGGCATCCAAAGTGAAATGTGCTGTGAGTATAAAATATAGATCAGATTTCAAAGATCTAGCATGAAAAAAAAGAATGTGAGATATTTTATTAATAATTTCTGTATTGATTCCACGTTGAAATGATAATCTGGCTAAACATGGGGTTAAATAAAATAAATTATTAAAATCAATTTCACCTGTTTCTTTTTACCTTTTTTAATGTGGCCACCAGAGAAATGTTAATGACATATGTGGTTCACATTATATTTCTGGTGCTAGTGCAGACAGAAACTGGCACCCTAGTGTTTGGGTGTGGCCCCTGATGGGCTGTGAGTTCCTGTGAGGTCAGGGCCCATTAACTATCATGGTCAACTGCTCAGTCACCTCCACCAGGCACATCATAGTGTCCAAATGATATGGAGGGAAAATTCAGTGTATATATGCAGACTGGAACTGTCCATCTCCTGTCAAGCCCCAAAATCCACCTCCCCAGGAGAACATGAGAGGCCATGTCTGCTCCTGGCCTGGCACCTTCTCCCAGGGTTCATTGTCTCTCCTCCTCTGCCAGGGAAGACCACAGGAGGCCTCTCCCACTGCCCCATCCGCAAGCCCAGCACTACCTGGTACTTGAGTTTCCCATCCTTAAAGAGCCGCAGCTGATACTGACGTTCCAGGTTGTCCCCATAAATGTGACCGAGATCTACCTGGGGACAGAAAGAGGGTCCACTCAGATCACCGGGTGCTGCCTCAGCGGCGATGACCTACACGTGCTAAGTTAAGTCCAGAGAAGTCCTGAGCCCCACCTAGGTACTCACCCCATGGCCCAAGGCCTTGGTGAAGCCAGGACCCATCTTGCCAGAAGTTTTGAAGAACTGATGGGTGAAGTGTTGTGCAAAGAAGGCGAACATGAGGTTGCTGCCTTGGGGGTCAGGTATGAACTTCCTCCTGAGCAGGAAGCGACGGCCCAGGAGCTGGGCATCTGGCAACTGCTTCTTCCCTGGTTGGGGAGGTGGGAAGGGGCAGTAGCTGCCTCCTGCCTCAGTCTCCCTGCCCCAGGGCCTTCTGGGCTCACCGGACTAAACCGGTCCACACAGGAAGCCCAGAACAGCCTTCCCTCCTACAGGATGGCGCCTTGCACCTTCTCTACCAAAAGACTCTAGAACTATTTACAGGTGAAATGGCATGATATTTGGAATTTGCTTTAAAATACTCCATAAAGGGGCGCCTGGGTGGCTCAGTCATTAAGCGTCTGCCTTCAGCTCAGGTCATGATCCCAGGGTCCTGGGATCGAGCCCCACATCGGGCTCCTTGCTCAGCGGGGAGCCTGCTTCTCCCTCTCCCTCTGCCTGCCGCTCTCCCTGCTTGTGCTCTCTCTCTCTCTCACTGCCTCTCTGTCAAATAAATAAATAAGATCTTTTTAAAAATAAATAAATAAATAAAATACTCCATAAAAAATAAGAGGGATAGATGAAATAAGATTGGCAAATTATGGGTACGTGTTGAAGAGATGGATACATCTCAACTTCTGTGTGTGTTTGCAACTTTGAAAAAGTTAACCAAAAGGAAAGAAGAAAGAAAAGTAAATAAACCAGGAAGAGAGAAAAAAACGAAAGAAAGAACTTGGACTCCCTGGTCCTGGAGCAAGGTAGCCTGTGTTTGAAACTGGCTGTCGCCCCCTGCTGACTGTGTGAACATAGAGAATTTGTTTCATCTCTCTGAGCTTCAGTGTCTTCATCTGTAAAATGGGCAAATGATACCTATTTGATGCAGCATTTTGAGGAGTGCATGAGATAATGTGAGCATGACTGAGAACTGGTAAATCAAAGATCAGCGAACTTCAAACTTTTTCTCCAAGAAGCCAGATTGTCAATATTTTAGGCTTTGCCAACATACGAGCTCTGTCACCGTCTACTCTGCTTTGCTGTTCTAACGGGAAAAGAGTCATAGATGACACCTAAACAAATGAGTGTGATTAAGTTCTAATAAAACTTTATTCACAAAACAGGGAGTGGACTGGATTTGGGCTGCGGGCTGGAGTTTGTCAACCTATTTTAAATGATGCCCATCTTTCTGTCTGGGGTAAAGACAATAGGTCACCTTGAAGCAGGTGTCTGTCATCATGAGAATAAGCATTAAGAGACTTCCCTGGGGCGCCTGGGTGGCTCAGGTCAGTTTAGCGTCTGCCTTTGGCTCAGGTCATGATCATGAGGTCCTGGGATCGAGCCCCCATGTTGGGCTTCCTGCTCAGCGGGGAGCCTGCGTTTCCCTCTCCTTCTGCCCCTCCCCCACCACTTGTGCTCAGTCTCACTCACACACTCTGTCTCTCTCAAATAAGTAAATAAAATCTTAAAAAAAAAAGAGCCTTCCTTAATTATGTTAATGTCAGATGAGTCAGTACCCAGTGCTCACACAGAAAGGAATAACTGAATTTTTGTGTTTTGGTAAAGACATCCTTTCATAATACCTCAAGTGAGGCCCAGTGTTGAAGGTTCAAGATCAACAGAACCTCTCTGGATTGAGATGGCCAACTGGTTTCCTCTGGCAGGCGAGGAGATCAAGCACTCCAAAGGAAACTCACCAAAAGGGAAGTTGGAGGGAGTGGTCTGCACCCTATAACTTGGAATCATCACTCAGATTGACATTGAGCAAGGACTGGTTCCTGCGAAGTGCTGGCAGAGTCCAGAAACTCTGCAAGACCCAGCTATCTGGTAGAACAGTCATGCTTTAGGTACAGTCTCTAAACATGTGAGTGCAAACCATCAGAGTAGTTAGTGCCTTTGAGACCCAAGGAAGGACATCAATACAAATGCAAGGTTCTGAGCGGGCAAAAACTCAACAACCACAGGCTGCACCAGACAGGTGTTCAACAGTGACACCACCTGGCAGGAACAGAAGTGATGGCAGTGGTGGACCAATGCCTCTCTTGTCCCCTCTGCTTGAAGCGGATTTCGTGGCTCTGAACTGAGTAAACCCCTGGGTTTAGGGGCAATCGAGGGTGAAGCGGGAAGAGGGACTAGGGAGGAAAGATTCCTGCCAATGAGACCAAGTGGGGTCTTAGGCAACTAAAGAAAAAAACTCTGACTTTATGTGTAAGCTACACTGATGAAGCAGGGTAAACTATTCACATGAGTAAAGAACCAAACACGGAGTTAGCACCCAACAAATAGCACACTACTCCTTCTTTCCTACATTTCAACTTTGAGGTCACCCCCATTCCGGCAGGATCCCACCAGTTCAGGAGACAAGGTTCAAGCAAAGAGGCACCCTGGAAATACAGAAGCACTAGTCTGAGTCTGCTCTGGCTTTCTAGGTGATGTCTGCAAGAGTCTCTACCACCCTTTCCTGTCCTCCTTCCCCAGCCCTGTCCTTGTCTGTGGTTCTGGATAAGTCATATGTCTTGCCTTGGCCCACCCGTCTGGGAAATGGGTCAGTAATTGCTCTTCCGCCTGCTTTTTTCCCAAAGAGAACCGAGCATCTCCCGTGACCCCCAGGCCCAGCCCTCTAACCCCATCTCCATTACCTTTGGTGCCCATGGGTGTGGGGCAGTCTTGGGGCACAGAGGGCAGAACACGAGTGTAATAGCTCACATTGGAGAAGGACTCCCAGCTGATGTAGTCATGTGCTATGTTGTAGGTGGGGGGGCTGGGGATAAGGTTGGAACGCACTGCAGGGAAGGGGCGAAAACAGTGGTGACAAGGGGGCTCCCATCCCTAGTCCCACCCCCTTCCCGGCCTCCTCTTGGGTTGGGCTTGTTGAATCTGGCATCACAGTCTCCCCACCCACTGTCCTTATCAGATGCCAAGAATTCCAAGAGCTGGCAGGATGTCTTGCTCCCCAGATTGGGGGGGGAGCCTGCCCTCCACCCACCTGTGAGTACCATGCGCATGAGCATGTCACGGATGAAGGTGGCATTGATGAACTCCCAGAACCAGCGCCCATGCGTCAGCAGGAAGTGGAGGAAAGAGGGGCTGGGTCGCAGCGAATTCCGGAGCCAGGTCCACAGCTCCGCTGTGGGGGCAGTGGGAGCCAGTCAGTCAGGGCCTCCTGGCAGGACCAGAGTAGCTGGAGTGGAAGATGGGGACTGGAGACAAGGCCAAGATGGAACCAGGTGGAACAGAGGGCAGGGTAAAGATGGAAGCTCGGGGGAGATGACATATGACAGAGCCAGAAGCAGAGGTGAGGGCAGGGCACAGGGCCACGGCATGAGGTGGGCCGGGAGGGAGAGGGTCAGAGGTCAAAGCCAGGCGAGGAAGGAGGACCGAGCAATGGCCAGGGGCGAGGGCAGGAAGTTGGGGGGGGTCTCGGGACAAGCCCAGGGGAGCAAGGGGACCAAGACAGGAGTGGGGGCAGGAGGCCCGGCTCACGGATGGTGCAGTTGGGGCCAGAATAGCCCGTGCGGGTGCAGTCACACTGGTAGCGGTCAAGGCCGAAGCGGACACAGATCCCCTGGTGCTGGCATGGGTAGTAACAACAGGGGTTCACTGCAGGGGAGAAGCAGAGATCAGAGACCACTCTAGAGCCACCCCCAAGCCCCGACCTGCCCCTGACAGGGAAGTGTGGGGCCACAAGTCACAGCTTTGTCCTAACTCACTCAGGGGCCCTCTCTCTGGACTTCAGTGTTCACCCTAGGGTCCTCTCTGTTCCCCCAGTTATGCACAGAAGCCCCCGGCCCTGCCCTGTGCAGGCCCTGCTCTGGTCTCCAGCCCATCCCCCTCTCCTCCCTGCTGCCATCGGAGTCGGGCAGGGGAAGAGTCCAGACGCCAACTGGGACACCAAAGGTTAGGAAAGAGCTGATAAGATGCTGCAGCCATGGGCTTCTAGAGCGCTCTCTTCCTGTCAGAGCCCAGCACCAAGGGCAGGGTTTGTGGAGTTCAGAAAAGGGATAAGGAAGGCGGGGTTCTCTCAAACCAGCCCCTAAGCTCCAGGTACCTGGACACTAGGAAGACAGGATCGCCCACCTTCTCTCTATTTTTGCAGAAGTGGGGTACAGTGGGAATCATAAGGCCCGCTTGCAGATGGGGAAACTGAGGCCAGACAAGGAGAACCCCACACAGGTCACCCAGCAAGTCACACCAGACCAACTGCCCTTCACTTCCACCCTGGCCCCCAGACTCGACAGTCAAGCCCAAGGAAAGAAGTTTCCCAGATCCCTGCAGACAAATGGTGGGTTTGAGGGGGTCCCAGCTGCCTCAGCCCCTGTTTCTGATAGGCCCAGCCCGGGCCCATGTCAGGGTGGATTCTGGGCTCTAGGATCTTGAGGAAGGTCAGGGACCAAGGAAACAGGGGAGCTAGGGCTGGAAAAATCTCCTGAGGAGGTGCGTGGAGCTCTGGCGTCCGCTCTCCTGCCTCCTGGAGAAATCCCACCAGTAAAGTCCCTCCTGGTGTCTACCCCAGGTCTTGCTGACCACAGCCCCTTTGCTCAAATCCGCACTGCTTTAGTGATTCTTCAACAGCAGAGTTAGAGACTTCTCAGAGCTCATTCGGTGTTCATTACAGCTCAGCGAGGGAAACCGAGGCTCGGGGAGAGGTGGAGTCTTGGCCAAGGACAGAGAACAGAGCTGGGCCTCCGGCAGACCCAGGTCTCCTGGATCCTGGCAGGGACTGCTTCCCTGGCCTCACACAGAAAACACCAGACTCCCTTGAGCAAACACATTTCCTCATCTAAGCTTGGAGCCAATATTACAGGGAACTCCTATTCTTTGTACATCTGATTACTGGGGGCCAAGAGGGTAATAAGAGAAAACAGAAGGGTGTTGTGACCAGAGGGCATGACCCCGGGCAAGGACTGACAGCAGCACTCCATGCCCAACACACACACACACACACACACACACACACACACACAGAGGCATGCCAGCAAGCAAGAAGAGAATCACAGAAATCATGCAAATAGTTTTGCTTAAGCCCTGGCAACTCCCCACGGCCTCACAATGGCATCCCTGTGGAACCCTGTAGGGATGCAGGAGGGAAGGGCCAACAGGAAGAGGCCTGGACAAAATGGTCTTATCAAGCTGACACAGGCAGACCCAGCAGACAGGACTCAGCCTCCCCTCCCACAGCCACAGGTCCAGAAATGCCAAGGAAGGTGAGTGGATAATCACCCCCAACTGGCTCAGGGCTCTGGAACTCTCCTCATTGATTCCTCCTGCTCAGGACACGCTGCCCATCTGCCTACCTCACCTGCCCAGGAACCCCTGGAGCCCCCCGCTGCCTGGCTCCCAACCCTGGCACACAAGGCCCTCTATCACAGATGGATCCGTCCTACCACTAACCAGCCACAAGGCTAAAAGCCCAGCCCTTCTCTGGGCTGTTTTCCCATCCCTACCATAGCAGGGCTCTTCAAAGGACCTCAAGAGGTGTGGCAGCCCCAATCCTTAGCCCCAAAACCAAAAGCTCTTCTTCCTTTGCGCAGACTGCTGCTCTTCCTTAACAAACCCCTCCAGGACCACCTGACCCTCCCAGGGGGCTCACGCCTTGCTCACGCCTTGCCTCCTCCAGAAAACCTCCCCTGAATGTCCTTTGCCCTGCTCCATGTTCCCACCCTGATTGTCCATCACCCCACTCCATGTTCCCACTCAACCTGCTCTTCTCCACCATGAGCTCCCAGGAGAGGGGGCCATGCCTCCCCCAGTTTCTCCTCCCTAATACAGGCCACGCATACACTGGGGCTCAACCCAAGTCCTGGAGAGACCCAGCTGCCCAGGCGATGCAGATGTGCTGGCCACAGCCCGACACATGTTTGTGGAGTCAATAAAATGAAGCCAAGAGAATGGTGACCCACGCTTGGCCAAAGACACCTCTTACCTTCCCAGCCCTGGAAGCTGGCTCCAAGGACTAGCCTGGAAGCTTCCCACTTCCTGCCCTAGAGTTCTGCCCGGGCTTCTCCCCACATCGCTCTCCTGCCAAGAGAGGCTGTGTCCAGCAGAGGCTCCTCCCTCCCAGACCTGCGGTCCAACTTTCCCTCCCTCCTCCTCCATGATCTTTCTATAAACACCAGCTGCCCTGGGCAGGAAAAACTCTCCCCAGTGAGGATAACGGCTTCCACTGGGGCCCCAGGGTGTCCGAGTGGGCAGAGAGGAGCCTGAGTGCCTCTTCCCCGGCATGAGCCTGACCACACTGGACCATCACGGCTGCCAGGAAATCCGGGGCTCTAGCAACTACCCCACAGCTTTGCACCCCCCACACTCTTTATCTGCCCAGCACTCCCCGGGAGGGTGGATGGGACTCCCTGTGGCACAAAGGAGGGATGTGAGGCTCACTCACAGGAGACTGGTCCCAAGCCCCACAGCTGTGAAGTTGCAGAGCCAAGACTTGGACTCCTTTCTCTTTCCCCCCTTCTTCCCCCTGGAGGTTCTCAGGCCTGGATCTGGGAAGAGCATGGGGTTGGATCCACGAACTGGGAGTGACCTCAGAGGGTTCACCATCCCCTGCCGCAACTAGAGCTCTGGAACTACTCACAAAGAAAGGCCTTCCTTCAGTCTAACTTAAATCTGGCATGCTTTCATGACAGCTCATTGCTGGGCTCAGTGGAGGACACCCTGTATAATAAACCATCCAGAAGGAAAACTGGGGAGATGCAGGCTCCGGATCAACCGAGTTCCCAGCACGGGGCCAGGTGCTAAGTAGGTGCGGGGGAAATGTATGGAGAGAGTGGCTGCCCTTTACTGGGTGTATGTCTCTGGGCAAAGTCCCTTCCACCCTCTGGGCCCCGTTTTTCTTATGTTTCCCAGAAAGGGGATGGAGCAGGCGGGCTCTAAGATGCCTCCTTTTCTGCCTCCCCTTCTTCTCTATTCTGGGTCAAGCATATTGGATCTCCAAATATGTCCATTATTTGCATCACTATGAATCCCCCACCCCATCAGCAGAGAACCTTGCAACTTGCTCTCACTGAATCCTCAAGGCACCCCAGAGGTGGAGTTAGCTGATCAGCCCACTCATCCTGCACACCTTCCCACAAGATGAGGGCTGTCCAGTACTGCCTGGTTCCAGAACTTTCTGAGGATTCAGGCAAGGAAATGTTCCCCAGCCCAGGAGTTAGGGCTCTGGGCACAGTAGGGGAACACGATGTCCTTCAGGATGCAGAGACACCAGGTAGCAAGAGGTTGAGCTGAAATTTCCTAAGAATAATATTTAGAGAAGCTGCAGGGCCTTGGCAGCCAAAGAGGAAAAAAGGGGGGGGGGGCTGACTAGCCAGACCTGGGCCCCAGCCCCTACACCCAGCCGAGTCAGCAGCCAGAGACCGGCCGCCACCACCCCAGGGCCCAACAGCTGGGCCCACAGCTGGAAGAGGTGGCTGGAGAGGAAGCCCCCTCCTGGCCCACAGACCCAGCTGGTGCTGCAGATACGAGGTGGCAGGCAGCAGGCAGTGGGGAGGCCTGGAACAGCTTGGGGTCCCCCGCCATGTGCCAGGGCTAACTGCCTCAGGACCCTCTTCCTGGCACAGAGCTCTGATTGCCAGGTCATGCCGTATCCCTAGCCCAGGAGAGAACACTAAGCCAAGTCCAGGGGCTGGATGAACTTGAGCATTAAGACTCCCCTGGCATGGCCTTGCCCTCCAAGCCAGACTCAATCTCCTTCCCCACATGAGAAGCCACCTGCCCCCAGAGGAGTCTGCAGCCCTCATCCCCCTGGGGGCCGGCCTCTGCTGTACCTCTGAGGGCACGAACAGGCTCTGGCCTCCTGGGGCAGATGCCCAGGCATTGTGGACCTCAGTTCCCTCACAGACTTGAAGGACAAAGTACAGGCCCTACACCCAGTTTGTCATTGCTCTTCCCTTTGACCTTGCAGCAGGCCTCCTTAAAGGCTCCCTGGCCTTCAGTCTCAGCCCCAAGTCACCGGTCCGACCCACTGAGTCCTGGCTCCTCCCCCACATTCCGAGGCCCTTGCCAGCCAGCACCTGCCTCACTGCTCCCCATGCTCCTTTCTGCCTCCTGAGGTCCAGAGCCTTAGGCTTCAGCTCTGCCATTGCTTCCATCAGAAAGCCCTTACAGAGTCTCATACTAAAGCCTCACTTCCCGCCACTCACCACCTCCTTCTGGGTCCAAGCAAACATCAGCACATCCAGGAAGCCCCCCTGGGTTCCTCACGCTGGAGAGGGACCTGCTCCCTCCCCTGGGCCTCACATAACCCCATGTGTCCCTCAGTCATGGCCCTGACCCCCTCAGAGGACAGTCTCTTAGCATTTCTGACTCCCTGAGAGATGGTGGGCCCCTCCCAGCTCCGTGCCTCCAGGTCCAGCCAAAAACTTAAATCAAGCCCTTGGGAATGTTTGTGGAGTGAAAAGAATAATTCCACTTAAACACTTATGAAATAAAGATAAGTCCAAAAGACAAAAACAAAAGAGCACAGACCAGGGCTCGCTGGGGGTTCATGAACACACAGGAAGACAGGCGGGCCAGCCCTTCCGGACCGTGGGGGAAGGGGGTCGTGGATGGGGCCCCAGAGGAAGTGCTGTGCTGATCCAGGGGCTGACAAGTCCAGTCACTGGGGCAACCTGATCAGCCCCCGGCTCTGCTGCTGGGGTCTCAGATACATGGGCCCTCCCCTCTGGGTCTCAGCTCTCCCTTCTCTAGAATGGGGGTGACGCATCTCCCTGGCAGGGCTGCTATGAGCACCAAGAAGTGGAGGCCCATAGCAGGGCTTTGTAAACTGTAAAGTGCTGGCCATACGAGCCCTCTTTCTCTTCTTCCTATCCACTGGTCCTTTCCTCCTACCCAAACTCTGGAGCACCTTCCACCTTCTTCCTGGCTTCACCCAATGTCACCCACTCAAACCCTTTCCTCTAGGAAACCTGGTCTGATTCACATCTTTCTTCTCTCCTCTGAGCACCAAATCCTTACCGCATCACAACAGAAAGCTCAGACCCCTCTCCCCACCCCAGCCCAGTCCTCTCTTGCCCCCATTTTACAAATAGGAAGTGGAGACCCAGAGAGGGCTGGATCATACAGCCAGGTGGTGGAGGAAGCTCTGTCCAAGCCTCACACACCTGCACACGTGCACACACACATATATACACATGCCAGCAGTAAGCTGGGGGAGGGAGGCTGGCTGAGAGGGTGGAGCTGAATTCCTTCACTGGAACCTGATACATGCATGGTGGGGGGCAGGAGTGGTGGAATTTTGCAGGATCTGACTTTCCCCATCATCTTCTGGGGGATGAAACCAGGGTCCACGGAGGGGAGTGGCACGGGGTGGGGGGTGCTCTCTATGGAAAGACCTTGCAAAGTGCCTAGAGTAAGACAGATCAAGTTCACACCCTTAGCCCACCATGTGCTGTGTGAGCTAGAGAGAATTATGGCACCTACCTGAGCCTAAATAACCTGCCTTGGGGGGACCTCAGAGCTGAGGATTTAAACCTCAGGGGAAGCAACCCAGCTCTGTAAATATATTTCCACCTTGATTCTTTGCCAGAATGGCTGGTGTCCCCAGGACCCTCACCTGGGGCTGAGAATCCCCATGGGGCCCCAGAAAGTTAGAGGCTGGAGAGAGAACTTGCCAGAGGGTTTTCCCCCTGGTGCCTGCAGCTTCCTGGGAAAGAGCGCCCCCCCGCCCCCTCCCCCCGCAGAAAACAGCCGGGTTGTTGGGTCGGGGCTGGGGGAGGAGGCGGCTTGGACAGCTTGGGGCCCAGAACAGGTGAGGGAGCTGGAGAGGGCCTGTCCCTTCTCACAAGAGCCCAGTCTGCCCTTTCCCCCAAAAAACACCCTCTAGCGCCCTAGCCAAGACCACACCCACCCGGGGGGGGGGGTCTTCAAAGAGCCCCTCTCCCACCAGCAGCCTCAGCGCCCTCCCCCAGCCCGGGCACGAAGAGCAGAAAGGGGAAGCTGGGTCGGCCCCGGAGCAGAGCAGGGGGAGGGGCCGGGCGAGGGCGCAGGGCTGGGGGCTGCCCGGGGCAAGGAGGGGGCAGCCTACCCGGCGCGGGCGTCGGGGGATCCGCGGGCAGGACCTGGGGCAGCGGCAGCAGCAGCAGCAGGAGCAGCGGGAACCGGAGCGAGCGACTCCTCCCTGCCGAGTGAGAGAGATTAGCACGGAGCCTGGCCGTCGAGGCTCCACTGGGCGGCAAAGGGGTTTCCCCGGGGGCATCAGGGTCGGACTCACGGCTCATAGTTCGAGGAGGCTGGTGCGTATGGGATGCAGGCGGCCGGCTCCTGGGGTGCGTCTCTGCCGGGGAGCTCCGGCCCGTTTACCGCCCCCCCACCCCGCCCCATTCCCTGGCTCCACCTCTCCAGCCCGCTGTCACCTCGGCAGCGCCGCCGCCCACTTCCTCCGCTCCCGCCCTAGCCAAAACATTTTATTAATTATTCTGATTGCAGCGAAAGCGGTTTTTCACCCGAGATCCTTGAGGCACTTGTGTGTCCATTTTGGTAGATAGGAAACTGAGGCCCAGAGATGATGTGCAACGCCGAGGTCACCACCCAAGGCTCCAAGGCAGAACCGAGAGTATCTCTGGCTTGAAGCGCTAGCCTGAACCACACACCTCGGCCCCCAGAGAGGAAAGGAGGCTCGACCAGGAGCAGTCCAGGCTGGCCTGCGCACTGTTTTTGGACGGGAAACCCACTACCGTCGGACAGATCTAGGGGCTCCGCCCTCTGAGGCCACATGTCTGCCTAAACCTCTGCTGCCAGAAATGAAGACAGCCTCCCAGTGCAGGAGACTTGAGCTCAAATCCAGACTCACAGCTTACTAGCTGTGTCACCTTGCACCGGGTGTTTACCCTTTCTGGTCTTCAGTATTCTCATCTGTGGAGCGGGGATAATCATAAGCAGCATCCCCGAGGATTGATCTAAGATGCAGTGAGACCATGCACGCAATGATGGGTTATTAGGAGGCATTGTTTTCAGAGATCTCCCAACTCCGATTTCATGGCTGGCCAGGGTTGGCACTCTAACCGGACTCACATCTACCTGCAGAGTTTCCAGAACACCAACATCCGGTTCCTTGATTTTATAGCTGGGGCAACAGATCCTAGCAGGGGGGTGGGCTGGGGCGCTAGGTCACACAGAGTCTCCTGGTCCCCACACCCACAAATTTTCTCCCTCAGTCTCCCCAGCACACTGAACAGTCCAGCCGTCCTGTGGGCTCCACTTCTGAGTCCTTGTGCCAGTTCCCAGGGTGGGAGGGTGAGAGCCACAGGTGCAGTGTGGGAACCATGCAACATGCCAGGTGGGAGAGGTGAGATGTTCTGGGAAACCCCTCCTATGTCCCCACCCGAGCTGTTCCCATGCTCCACTGGGACAAAAGCCAGCTGCCCCAGGGGGACAGAGCAAGCCAGGGCAGACCTGGGGAGGGAGTGGGCAGAGAGAGGGCCTAGCGCCCTGGGGTGCTGGGACAGGCTTCAGCTTCACCCCACCCACACCCCCATCCCCAACCACAGATCCAGAGCCCCCTGGCGAGGAGCCGTAAGTTATGGATAATCCGCAAAAGGGATGGGGTCTGGGGAAAGATTCAGGGGTCCAAGTACCAAAGAAAAGGGGGCTTTCTGGTGCTGAAGAAAGGAGAGAAGAGCTTGAATGAGACCCATTTCAGCTACCAGGTCCTCTCTCCCTTAAGGCTCTGGGCCCAGCAAGTTCCCCGCCTGGCCCTTCTGCTGACTCCTTATTCCCAAGCCACCTACTAGACTCAAAGGGACAAACGCTTGGGTGGTCTTAGCCTTGGGAAAAGAGCCTGAGGCTGGGAGTCAGGAGACCTGAATTCAAAGCTCTGTTCTTCCAGGGCCTGACTTTAGACACGTCTCTGCCCCTCTCGGGGTGGCTGCTTCTCTGTCTGAACAATATAGAGGTCAGATCAGATGGTCTCTGAGAACGGTCTGGCATGGAGTGACTGGGCCCTCACTGTGGCCGGACTCTATGACCGGTGCTGGAGACATCCAGATGGACGCGATGAAGGAGAGGACAGAGGTGAGACAGTGGGCAGTCCTCCAGGGACAGGGTCACACTGACACATGGGGGAGGGGAAAGTGAGAGTGATGGTGGCAGAAGAGGCCTCAGGGCTTGGTGACCGATTGGCACCCGAAGGAAAGAGAGGTGCTGAGGAGGGCACCTAGGTTTCTGGCTTGATGCTGGCAATCATACCCAGGGAAGGAATCAGGGAGGGGAGCAGGCTGGGGGAGGTGGCATTCGAATTTGGACTCATTCTGTTGGGTCCCTCTGAGCAGCAAAGTGCAGCATGCAACCGGAAACCCAAAGGAGAGGTCCGGGCCGGCCTTTGCCCCAGGCCCCGGGAAAGGCCACCACACAGTGTCACTTTTCCTTGCCCCTCTAGTCCAAAGCCTGTGGCCTCAACATCTGGGGAGTTTTCCTAGTACTCGGGTTGGTGAGCTTCCACTGGCTGGGCAAGGCCCACCTCCAGTGCCCCCTGGCACACCGCTTCCTCCTCTCTCCGCCCTCCCAGGACCTTCCTTTGACTTTGCCCACAGCAGGCTTCACGGCACGCTGGATCGCGTTGAGCGGTGGAAGACTCGGTCACTCTTGTATCCCCAGGACCAAACACAAGCTCTGGCCTACAGAAGATGCCTGCAAATGTTGTTTGATTGAATAAAATATGAGTGATTGAATGAATGAAAAGATAGAGACCTTCTACAAGTGGGTGAGGGTCCAAGGCCAGCTTCATCAGGTGACCACCAACCCATCCATCTGCGGTGACCACCCCCAGAAAAGGAAGTGCCCGGCCTCAAGGTTCCCTGTCTTCCCCAGCAGGGCCCACCGGCCAGCACCCCCAACGCTCACAGGGCCAGCTCCACCTGGGCCCTGATCCCCTCCCAGCTGCAGCAGCACCCTCTTCCCTCTTTCCTATACCCCGCTGGCAACATGGGTCGAGGTTTGTCCCTCTCTGCCTACCCTTACCTCGGGCTTCTGGCAACCCTCCCAGAGGCTCCAGCGAGGGCCTAGATTTCAATGCCCCTGGAGAAGTCTCGCCCCTGCTGGGTCCCACCCACTATTTGGAAATCCGGAGCTGACTCCTACCTGAATCACCCAGGGACCCAACCCCACCCAGCCCCACCTCTGGAGGCAGCTTCACAGACTGGCAGGAAAGCTCTGGAATCAACCCAACAGCTCTCCAAATCCCACCTCCCCTGCCCCCACCCAAACTCCTGATCAGCTCTAAGCCCTCAACCGTAGGCAGCCGACTGCCCTTCTTGGGCCTCAGTTTCCCCATCTGTAAAATGGGGTTAATAATTCTCCTCTTGCAAGAGTTACTGTGAGAACAAAATAAGATGGTCTAGCAGACCATCTTATTGAAAAGAAGGGCCATATGCACCCCAATGTTCATATGCACCAGCAACGTCCACAATAGCCAAACTGTGGAAAGAGCGGAGATGCCCTTTGACAGATGACTGGATAAAGAAGATGTGGCCCATATATACAATGGACTATTACTCCGCCATCAGAAAGGATGAATACCCAGCTTTTACATCAACATGGATGGGCCTAGAGGAGATTATGCTAAGTGAAATAAGTCAAGCAGAGAAAGTCAATTTTCATATGGTTTCACTTATTTGTGGAACGTAAGGAATAGCGTGGAGGACATTAGGAGAAGGAAGGGAAAAATGGGGGGGGGAATTGGAGGGAGAGATGAACCATGAGAGACTATGGACTCTGAGAAACAAACAGGGTTTTAGAGGGGAGGGGGTAGGGGGAATGGGTTAGCCCGGTGATGGGTATTAAGGAGGGCACGTACTGCATGGAGCACCGGGTGTGATACGAAAACAATGGATCATGGATCACCACATCAAAAACTAATGATGTATTGTATGGTGACTAACATAACATAATAAAATTTAAAAAATAAAATAAAATAAAATAAATAAGATGGTCTATGTGAGCATGCCCAACCTCCCGTAGGAGCTCAATGGAAATGCTTTACCTGCTTCCCCCTTTGTTCCCCACCCGAGCTGGAGAGTTTCATGCAAACTTCTCCTTCTCCTTTGTACCTAATTTACCAGTGCCAGGCCATGGCTGGGCATTGGCAGTAATAATAAAAATTGGTGGTACTTCTCGAGTACCTACTAGGTGGCAGGCGGAGTGCTATGTACCTTGCATGCACCATCACGTGTCATTTCCTCTACAGCCTTAGACTCTGATCACCTCCGTTTTACACAGACAAGAAACTGGGGCCCAGAGAGCTGAAATGATTTGTCCAAGTTTCCATAACTAGTAAAGGCTAGGTGTCAAGGTCCAGTCCCTGTGTTCTGGAAGAGCAAGTATAGGACACCTAAGCAGCCCAGCAGAGCCCGCCAGTGTGTGGAGTTAGTGAAGAAGAAGGAGAAATGGGGTGGGGAGGGTGGGGGGCTGTTTACCTCCCTTTCTCACTGAAGTCCTCACAACAGCTCCAAGAGAAAGGTATCATTAGCTCCATTGCAAAAGAGGAAACTGAGGCTCAGGGACTTCCCTAGTTCTTACACCGAGGAGGAGGAGAAAGAGGGCCAGGAAGAATTACAACCGAGGCCGGAACACATGCTGTGTAGCACACATTATGCTGAGGGGTTCTGGCACACCCATCTCCTCTCTAACTCACAACAGTTCCATGAGATAAGTTTTGTTCTTGTCCCCACTTTTGTAAATGGGAAAAATAACTTGCTAAAGGCCACAGGCCAGGAGGTGGTGGAGGGGGGGCTCTGAGCTCTGGTTGGCCTGATGTTGACATCCGCAAGCTTCATTCCCCACTACACTCCATCCCTGGCTTTCTTGGATCCTAAACCCTGAATCTTTAAAACAAACACCCAAATCCTGGCGGAGGCAGGCCAAAAAGACAGATAAACAAGCAGGAGGTGGGTGAGTGGAGAGTCCCCAAGCTCCTCTGGGGAGTTTCCACTGCAGGGTCCCCTGTCCTACGGACCTCAGCAGTAAGCAGCTGGTGCCATCTGATCTCTGATCGGCACAGGATGACTGAGCAGTCACGCCACCGGCATCCAAGCCAGCCAACCCCCACCAACAGCCTAATCTGCAGGGCGTCAGACACCAGCTCCTGAGATCTGGGGGCCCAGCTGCCTGTGACTAAAGAGGAGGGGCGGGAGTACCCAGGTTGTCTTGCTAAGAGACGGCAGCTCCTCTGGGGCCGGAAAGTGTCAGTCTCCGCATCCCTCTCCTCCTCCACCACAGCTGAAGGAAGAGAAGCCCTTGGCATAGCCCTCCTTTGGTGTGTGAAATACCGTCCTAACTCTGCCTGGAAAATTCAGTAGCTCCCATGGCCCCCAGACCTTAGCCCAGCCTGCAAATCTCATCGTTCCCTGAGCAGCACGTGCCAAAGAAGGAGCCCCGATAGGGAGACCCAGAAGATTCAGTTTCTAGTAACACAACCTCCTGAACTCACTGTGTGACCTTGGGCACGTCACTCACCCTCTTGGACCTCAGTTTCCCTACCTGTTAAATGAGTCTGTTGAATTAGATGTGTGAGGGTGGGGAGCAGAGCTTTGGGAGCCAGGCAGAACCGGATTGGGAGCCCAGCTTCATTATTCTTGCTGTGTGACTGGGAGCCTTTCCCACTGTTTCCTCATCTGAAGATAAGAACAAGAATAATACCTATTTCCTGGGACCACTGTGAGGATAAGACCCCTTAGCAAAACTCCCGGCACTCAGGAAGTGCTTGGTCAATGATCACTATCGGTGGAATTCTTATACTTAATAATTGTATAACTAATCCAGTTCTGTCAGCGTGGTCCCAGACGCGGAAAAAAAAAAAAAAAAAAAAAAAAAAAACTTGTTCTGGACACAAAAAAGAATATAAGGGGGAACGGTTGCAGTCAAGGGCTAGCCTCGTGCACCAGCAATGCATTTGGCCACATAAAGCAATGTCCCGAACATGGAAGCTGGAGAGAAGGAGATTCTTCTACCAGGCTTGACTCCATCAACCCTCAGAATCCGTTGTGTCCTCAGGCCGCACGTTCCAGGCCAGAACAGGGTAGAAAGGAGTGACACAGCCTTCCAGCCCTCTCGCCCGAACTCTGTCACATGACCTCGCTTGGCTGCAAAGGGGAATGGGAAATGGAGTTTTGGGTTTAGGCAGGAAGGGCAGGGTGTTGGAAATGGAGACTGGTCCAGTCAACCTCCGATGTCTGCCAGATGCCGAAGGGTCTCTTTCTGATGTGCACTGTGGTTTCTGATGTATGGCTTCTCCGGGAGAATCCAGGAAGAAGTACATGCTGCAGAATCCAGAGATGAGCAGACTTGTTTGTCCCCAGGATAGGGTCTGGGAATTGCAGGTCTGCAGCAGGTCAGAGGCAGGAGCCGCCCGAAGAGAAGGTCCAACCCACCCACCCCTCTCCGGTGACAGACTCAGAGACTCAGAGCAAAGCAGGGACTTGCCCAGACAGGCCAGGTATCTCTCCTCTTGTAAAATGACCAGCCTTAGAACAAGTCACACTAGAAACAGTTGTGCCCGATTGCAAGGACATCTCATCCTTTGAAAACTCGCACCCAATAGCCTGAAAATTTAGTGGGTGAGAATATGCGCTTCCAAACAAGCCTTCAGTTCTCAGGCAAGAGCCTTCAAAGTGCATTTTCTTGAGGCTTTCAGATAGAACTGGACTGACTCATCACTGGCATGGAATGTGTGCTCCTGCTTTAGCACCTCGTTAATAATTTACTGCCACGGAGCTGTACACAGTTTAGGAAAATATTTTCACTTACATCATCATCTCTTTTGATTCACAGAGTAGTCTTTGGACATTGGTGTTTTCAGCCCTGAGTAAGTCAGGGCTATTTCCATTACAGATGACAGAAATCCAACTTCAACTGATTTTGGCAAAAGAAGGGGAAGAGTTGGCTCCCAAGCTGAAAATCTAGGGGCAGGTATGGCTACATCCAGATGCAGGTTCTCTGCCTCTCTCTCTCATCGTTTTTTCCCCCTCTTGTAGGCTTCAGCCTCAGGCAGGTGCTCCCCAAGCCCTCAGGCTGCTCCAGAGGACAATGCCTCCTTCTTGGACACTTCTGATCATTCTGCTCAGCTCAGGTGCCCATCCCTAAACCACATGCTGTGACCAGGAAGATGGAATATCCTGATTTGGACTGGCCAGTCCTCGACCAGGTACCCATGTGAACTGAGAATGGGATAGACATGTTCCCCAAAAGAAACCTGGGTGCCGCTATCAAAAGAAGAGGGAAGGCATGCAGGGCAGCCAGAAATAACTGCGCTCTATTTCTCCATTTGACGGACAAGGAAGCCGACGCTCAGAGAAGTGAGTGGCTTTTGCCTGAAGCCTCAGGGATGGTAGGAGGGGAGGCTTTCTTGCCTTTGGCTTGAGCCTGGATGGAGAGAAGAGGAAAGAGATGCGTGGGGTGAGGGTAAGCTACTCCTGCCTGTTACAGCCCAGCAGGCATCAGAGCCTCCCCAAGAGGGAGGGAGAAGGGTTCAGAGGGAGGCTGGTATCCAAAGCTGCTTCTCCTCGGTACTTCCTTGTATTTGCCAGAGCAGGAAAGAACGCTCATGTTTGCTGAACAGTTTCAGGGCATGCCACATACCGTTGGGCACTTGGCCTCATCTCTCCGACCATGTTTTTCGGAGGCAGAAGCTGAGACTCAGAGAGGTAAAGCAACTTGTCCAAGTCATAACCATCTTGCAATGGTAGGGCTGGGAGTCAGCCCAGGTCTGCAAGGATGCCAAAGCCTGTGCTCTTCTCCTGAATGCTTTCTCAGTGGGGCACTATCGACATTTTGTGTAGGACTGCCCCTCACAGGGCAAGAAGTTTAGCTCAGTAAGCACAACCAAAAACTGCCCCCATGCATTTGCAACTCTCTCCCCTCCAGGAGGCTACCTCTGGCTCTGGAGGGGAACCACAATACCATGAGGACCAAATCTCGTTCATTTTTGTGGACCCAGGGCCTGACACAGAGAAAGTACTTAATAAATGTTTGATGAATGAATGAATGAATTTTACTCTATAGTCAAACAGGACTTTGTGTGAATCCCAGCTCTACCACTTATTAGCTATATGGCACTGAGCAAGTTACTTAACCCCTCTGTGCCTCAGTTTCCTCCTCTGCAAAATGCGGGCAATATTAGTACCCTCCTTATAGTGTTATTACGAGGATTAAATGAGTTAATGCTTATAAAATGCTTGGCATTTTGTCCGATGTATCAGTTTTCTTAAACAAATGTGCCAATAAATAAATAAATAAATAAATAAATAAATAAATGACTATCTTTTATACACACGCACACAATCAGGAGTTTATGGTTTACAAACACTGAGTTTATCTCCTTGGACGGCTTCCATTATCCTTGGAGGGAACGTTACACACATTTTACAGGAAAGCCAGGCTCAGAGAGATGAGGTGACCTGGCTAGGGGCTTCTGGTTGTTCAACTGCAGCTCCAGAATTTCAGACCCTGCCTTCTCTGCATCTTGTGTCTCCTGCAAATATCCATTTGTAAGCCAAGAATGAAGGAGCCAGCGAAAGAGCTGCAGGGACTCCAACCCCTCAGAGTACCCGGAAAGGGATGGGTCGTCCTGATCCCACAGCCACAAAGGACCACTCTCCCCTCCATCCAACCCAAGGCTCTCTCACTGGGCTGCCCAGTGCTCTGTGCGGTGTGTGTGTGTGTGTGTGTGTGTGTGTGTGTGTGTGTGTGTGTGTGTCACCCAAGGGTTTGGGAGGAAAGAGGCCCAGCCATGCGGCCAGAACCACAGGACCACATGAAAGAATGGGGTGGTGAGTGAGGACTGGTCAGCTGCCTGCCCACAGCGGGAGGCGAGCACCTGCCTCTTCAGGTGCCCAGAGTCCCCAGACCTGCTCCCTCCCCCAAGGCCCCTCGGGACAGCAACGGGCTCTCTCTCCTCCTCAGGGCATCTCGCAGCCAGAGCACAGGAGTGGCCTCACTGCTCAGTGATTTTTCAGTTCCACACCACGCATCCTACAAATAATCATGAGATGACATCTGGGCCAACTTCCAGGCCAGCTGCTGGAGACTTCTGCTCTCATAGAACTCTCAGCCGGGGAGGTGAGCCTCAGAGGAACAGGAGACAAAGGGTGGGGAAGGAGCCCTGGGAATTTCCTTGCAAGGCCCCTCCTGCCCAGATCCTTAAGAGGATCCCAATTCCCAAATGCTGAAGATCCATAGACCAGCACCTGATCCTGCTGCCTAGCTGAGGCTACAGGCTCGGACTAACATGGCACCTCTGGGTGCCCACTCCCTCAGCTTCTCTCCTCCTCACCCTCGCAATACACCCCCCCACCCCGCTCTAGCTCCTCAGACCCTCTCCCCTCCTTTGCCCGTCCATGTGCTTTAGATGGTCTCTTGCTCTCTTGGCATAAAGGAAAAAATACAGACTTTAGAAACATACCCACCTGGGTTTCCATCACACTAGCTGTGTGACCTTGGCCATGTTGCTTAAATTCTTTGGGTCACAATTTCTCACTACAAAGAGAGGGATTGTGTGATGATTTAAAAGGCTGATGGATGTGAAAATACTCAGCATATGGTAGGTGTTCAATAAATGTTATATTTGCTTTTTCTCAAGGGCTGCCACCCAAGAGTTGGGTTAAGAGACTTACAGGGAAAACCTTCTGGCCTCTGCTTTCCCCGCTTAATTCTCCTTTTTAAAAATCTTGCCACAGGTTCACACAAAGAGAACTCCTTCTCTGCAGGAGTAAATATTCTATAAGGCACATATATATACAATGGGATATTATTCAGCCATAAAAAAGAAGGAAATCCTGCCGTTTGCAACAGCAAATTTGAAGACATTATGCTAAGTGAAGTAAGTCAGACAGAGAAAGACAAATACTGTCTGATCTCACTTATATGTATAATTGAAAAAAGCCAGACTCACTGTGGGGCACCTGGGGGTCCCAGTGGATTAAGCATCCAACTCTTGGTTTCGGCTCAGGTCATAATCTCAGGATCGTGAGATCGAGCCCTGTGTTGGGCTCCACAGTGAGCGTGGAGCCTGCTTAAGATTCTCCCTTTCCCTCTGCCCCTCCCCCCTCTAAGAAAAACCAAAACCAAAACCAAACAAAACAAAGAACCAAACTCAGAAGCAGAAAGCAGATTGGTGGTTGCCAGAGCCTGGCAAGTGGGGGAAATGGGTGGTAGACAAAGTGTATGAACTTCCAGTTACAAGATGAATAAGTTCTGAGGATCTTGTGGAACATTGTGGTAACTATGGTTAATAACACTGTATTGTATACTTGAAAGTTGCTAAGAGAGTAGATCTTGAATGTTCTCAACACACACAGAGTAACTAGGTAAGGTAATTGATGTGTTAACTAACATTATTATGGTAAACATTTCACAGTAAATAATCTATCAAATCATCATGTTGTACACCTTAAACTTACAAATGTTTTATGTCAAATACATTTCAATAAAGCTGGAAAAAAATTCCATGAGATGTTGATTCCCAACAGAAGCATGCCCTCGCTAGGGAGGCATTTAAGAATCACCTCTAGGTATTTTTCCAAAGCAACACACGCACACGCACAAGCACATGCACACATTCAATGAGATTTTGATATTCCATTCTTCTGATGACAAGATGCAAATCAGACGCTCACTAAGTGAGCGTCCATACCGGTGGAAGTGCAAAGAGGTAAAATAAGGGGAAACACTGAGATAGATCATTTATATGCCAAACCATCTCCGGCTCACAGATCTGCTGGATCTCAGCCTGGCATATCTCCCCTCACCAGGTCTCTCCTTGGTATCTCACTTCATCTTCCTTCCCTGGCAACATAATTTGGATTATGCTGGATCTGGGCTCCTCCTTACTGCTGTCTACTTGGAGTCTTTTAACTTTCTTATCCAGACCAACCCAACCTAATTCAACTCAACTCAACCCACCCCAATTCTCCTAAATTCAACTCAAGTCAACCCAACTCAACTTATTTCCACTTACCCCACCAAATCCATCCTACCCCAGTTCAATCAAACTCAACTCCACTCAACACAACCCAACCCAGCTTAGGTCTACCAAGTTCAAATCAAGGAAAACCAGCTCAGCTCTGCTCCACTCAACCAAACCCAAACCCAACTTCCATTCAATCCAATCAAATTGAATTGTATTCACCTCACCCACCCCTACATGATATAACACAACCCTACTCCACCCAAACCAAACCAACCACACTCAACCCAACAAAACATAATTCAACTCAACCAAACCCATCCTGCCCAGCTCAGTTTTTCTCCCTTTGTATCTCCTTCTTCTTTCCAACACTTAATACCTGCATTCTAACCCTCACCCCACTACCCCTAAGGAGTCGGACACAAAGCTAATGCCTCATTTAAAGAAAGATGGGGAAGTTTTCCTTTGGACTTGCCACCTTCCTGCTCTTCTCCCAACCCTAACCGCACCCTCTTGCGGGTAATAACCTTCAGTCATCTCTGATTCCCCACCATTTATCCCTACCCTTTAATGAAGCCTTGGGGCCATGAAGCCTCAGATGCCCCAAGCGTGTGCGGGCTTTCATCTCTGCACACATTGCCCCCAGGGGCATGATGTCTGGAGGACATGTAGATTGGGGGGCCAGAGGGTTCCAGTCCCAGAGAAAATCCTAAGGTCAGAAGACCAACCCCCAGACCTGGGCACAGTGTGGGCAACAACAGGATCTGACTTGACCCCTGGGAAGCAGAGCACTCTGTCGCTGGCTTTCCTGCCCACCCTCCTGGATCTCTTTCCAATCCTTTATGGCTGCCCTGTGTCTGTCTTTATCTCTCAGTCTTGGTCTCTGTATCTCTGTATCTGTTTCCCACTGTCTCTCTCTGTCCCCACCGTTACCTCTGCCTCTGTCTCTGGGTGGCCTTATCTCTTCATCTCTGTCTAGAACACTCTCTTCCTCTTTCAGTATCTCTCTTGCTGCTAACTCCCTCTTGCTAACTCTGTCCCTCTCCATCTCTGTCTCTGTTTCTGGCACAATCTGCTTCATGTTTCGCGTCTTGGCTGGGGAGCTCTTTCTCCCGAACACAGATGCCTCCATCCCTTCATCCCCTCCAGCTTCTCCCTACCAAGGAAGCAACGGTCATCCCAGGCCGTTTACAAGCCACTCCGAGGCTGCTGGACCCAGAGCTCAAGCTGCTGCCCCACTCAGGAAATCACACTTGTGCCCAGGAACTCCCAAAAAGGAGTTCAGGCCAATCATCTTATCTTATAGATGAGGAAATGGAGCCCCCAGAGACAGCAAGGGGCTTGCCAAAGCTCAGTTAGAGTTAGTGGAGCAAAGATGAGACCCTGTCGACTAGAGACCTCAGACTCTGAAGCCAGAGGAGGAAGGTCTGGGTACCAGCCTGGCCCGGGAGGTAGATGGAAGGAAGGGACACCTTCCCCCAGAAGCCATCTGCGTCAACAAGGGAATTAACTGCCTTCCACACCATCTCAGAGTGGCATTTCCCTGTCTGTCTTTCTGTCTGTCTCATAGTAACATCTATTCTTGGGGGTGGGGGGGCGGGCAGGGGTGGTGGGTAGGGAAGAAAGGAGACAAGAAGCAATCTGGGCTTTGGTGAAGGTCATTCACCACTGACCCCGACCTTTCCTGACAATTCTGAGAGCATAAGCAGGAGGGCCTCAAAGGCCTGGGGAGGAGGAGAAAGCCAAGGTTTGGCCTCCTGCAACAGAACGTTCTACAGTGAGGAACAGAGCTGGAGTTTTAGTCAGACTGGAGCGGAGTCCAGCCCCTGAGCCCTTGGCTGCAGGCTCCCTGCCCGCCAGGCACAACCCCAAGACTGTCTGGGTCTTCATGAGGGTGAGCTTTCGGGCCTGGCCACCCGCCAGGACGGCATTCCTCCCCAGCCCCACCTGGCACCGGCCTCCTGGCCAGTCCAGGCTCCAGCAGGAACCAGAGCGTCCTGGTGGGGCCAGGCCAGAGCCAGGCCCAAGCAAGGCCCCTTGTCCAGCCCAGAAGGGGGGCCCCCACGAGCTCCTCCGAAGCCCATGACTCTGCACATCTCACTGCTCTGGATCTGCCTCCCTCAACATCATGGAGTTCCTGGGCTGGCGCCGGCCCGGGCTTCCTCAGAACCCTAGAAGGGCTGAAAATAGAAAAGGAGAAGAAGAGAAGGCTGTGGTCAGTGTGGTGGGCAGAGGAGAACTTGGGGAGGGGAGGGGAACTGGTTCCTAGGCGGCGGACGGACACCACCAGGACTGGCCCCGGCCTGACCTCCAGTACCCTCCCACCCCTTCTCTAAGCCCCCCGCTGCCTGCCTTTATGTAGAAGGGGCCTCCGAGCCTTGGGCCCAAACCTCCCTCGAACAGTTCAGGAGACTGTGGCCCAGAAAGGGAAGGAGATTGCCCAAGGATAGGTAGCAGAAGGAGCCAGGGTCCGGGGCTCCTGGCCCTTAGGCCCAGCTCCTTCCCCAGCAGGCTCTCGGGTTCTTGGGGTGGGGTTCTTTTTGGGCCCCGAGCCTACCCCATCGGCCCAAGAAGCCAAATTCAAGTAGTTTCCCGCCCGCATGAACTGTCCCAACGGGAGAGCGCCCTGTTCCTCGGAAGACACATCTAGGCTTGAATCCCAACTCCCTGCAGAGAGAGGCCTTGGGAAGGCCAGGCCCTCCTCACTTCTCCTGCCGCTTTTCTTTTTTTTTTTTTTTTAAAGATTTTATTTATTTGACAGAGAGAGACACAGCGAGAGAGGGTACACAAGCAGGGGGAGTGGGAGAGGGAGAAGCAGGCTCCCCGCCGAGCAGGGAGCCCGATGCGGGGCTCGATTCCAGGACCCTGGGATCATGACCGGAGCTGAAGGCAGACGCTTAACGACTGAGCCACCCGGGCGCCCCCTCCTGCCGCTTTTCTGCTGACCTCTGCCTTGGCTGGCTTTTTCTTCCCCTTTCCCCAGCCCCTCTCGCCCCACTGCCACCGTGGGCCCAGCAGAGACCTACCCCGAGGTAGGCAGGGAGGGGAGCCTGCCCCACTTCCACTCACTCTCAGCCCCGCCTGGACCTCCAGACACGTCCCTGTCCCTGCAGCAGACCTTGGAGCCCACTCACCCTCCGGCCCTCCGCTCCCCCCCACCCGCCTTCATTCTTGGAAGGTCCTTGGACACACGAAACTGAAATCTGCTTCCCTGACTTCTCTTCTCTGCTCTTCTCTGCTCTTGCCTCCAGGACCTTCCTCTGCCCGACGTCCCCTCAGAGTCGGGCAAGCTGCACTCCTTCCCTGACAGCCTGGTCCCTTCGGGAGGCTGCACGGGCAAGTTTCTCCAAGGTCAAGTCCTGCCTCAGCCACCCCCAGCCGTGGGACCTGTGGGACCCCATGCGTCTCCTCCCCTGGCTGATCCTAATCTGTATCTTTCCCAGTAGTAAATCATAACCGTGAACGTAAGAGCTTCCAGTGAGTTTTGCAAGTCTTTTAGCAAATGATTGAACCCGAGGGGAGTTTGAAGCGCCTCCCAAACTCGCAGTTAGTGCCAGAAGCGAGGGCAGTCTCATGCACAGACTGGGCTCCCCAACCTTGTAGTTGGCCCCACGTCACTGCAACTCCTCCCACAGTCGTGCATTGAATCCCCACGACAACCCTCTGGAGCAGGTACTATTGCCGTCAGTCCTGGTTCACAGATTGGGAAGCTGAGCTGAGTAACCTGGCTGAGGGGGCACCGCGGATAAATGACAAGGCTGAAATTTGAAAGCAGGCAGCTGGGCCCACCGCAGCCTACACCTTGTCACCACTGTGCTATCCAACTGTCCAGCTAGGGGAGGCTGAGGGGGGACCTGTGAGGCTTTGCAGGGGAGAGTTCCCGGAGGGGTTGCGGGGTAAGGAAGCTGAACTTTGACCTGGCGCCGGTGGGAAGCCATTGGTGGTTTTGAGCAGGGAGGGACATGAGTAGCTGCAGGTTTCAGCGAGATCCCTCTGGGTGCAGCATGAGAACAAGTGGGGAGAAGACCAAATGTGGCTACTGTAGTGGACAGGGTGTGGGGGTGGGCGGCGGGACAATGGTGGTGGGACTTGAGCTTTGCTCTCCGTGATGGAGAGCAGTGGACACGTTCCAGGTCTACCTGAAAGGCAGACTTGACAGGACTTGGGGACAGACTGGATTTAGGGAATAAGGGAGTGGGAGGAGCCAAGGGTAACACCCAGGCTTCCGGACTAGACAATTAGGGTGCTAAGTCCTTGAGATGGGGTAAGACAGAGGAAGAAGAGATTTGGGGTGGACTGTACCACCATTAATGGTCCCAGAGTCCTGAAGGACAGGGTTGTCCCCACCCCAGGGCACAGGGCCCTTTGTGTGGACCAGGACAGTGCACTAGCTTCCGGGGGCGGGGGTGGGGGGGAGTGGTACCTCCCTTACCTCAGTGTTGCCACCAGGTGGCAGCATAGGCCGCCTTTTCCCAGGAAGGCCAGCTGAAGGAGGAAGACAGGCGCATCTCCAAGCTGCAGATGCAGACACATTGGGGAGACCTCTGAAAGTGGGCAAAGGGCCTCCTCCAGGGGCCTGTAAGTATGAGTTCCTGCAAGTGCAGCATGCAAAGACCCCCCACCCCCATCTAGGAGGCAGGAGTCCTGGGTTCTAGATAGCGCCTGTGATCCAGAGCCAGCCCCTGCCCCTCTCAGTTTCTCTCCTATAAAGAGCGCAAGCCCTGCAGGGGAGCCAGAAGCCGGCAGGGGGACTTTGACCTGTTTCTCTGGCTTTCCACCCCCAATAGCTGTGGCTTTCAAACATAGTTTTAGAGGCAACATCTTTTTTTTTTTTTTTACACAAAATCCCAAGCGCCTCATGTATGACACAGAACAGATGCATACTGGATGTGCTCTAGTTTGAGTGGAGGAACCTCCCAAACCCACACAGAGGATGAAGTCCAGACCCCTCACCTCGGCATTCAAGGCCCTTCACTCCCTACCTCTCCATGCCTTCTTCCACCCAGACCACACCCTTCTACTCTTTCAGCTCCGGCTGGACTTGCCCTTGGGAATACACCTCTCCTCCCCTCCTGATTCAAACCCTCCTCATCCCTTAATGTCAGCTCCCTCGTCACCTCCTCTGAGAAGGCTCCTCCGAAGCCCCTGGTGGAAAGAGTCACTCCATCCTCTGCAATTGCCCCACACTTCAGTCACCAAGCACCTGCTGTGGTTAGGCACTTCCAACCAGCCAACAGCACTTCCTCTTGCTCTGAAGATCTCATGTTCTATGTACACTCACACCTGTCTCTCTCCCTGCTCCTGAGCACCTCCTGGTGGGGACCATGCCTGATTCCCCTGTAGTAGAACATGTCCAGCCTCACACAGCTAGGAGCTGGCAGACTAGCCTCTGCCCCACCAGGCCTCCCCAAGCTACATTAGCAAACGGTTTATCTTTCTTGGGTCTTTGCTTCCCTCCACCACCGCCCCTATAATGGGGGCTGCTATTATCTAACCAGGACTCTGTATAGAATTAGGACTAGCTACATCATTTGCGCTGTCCAGGGCAAAATGAAAATGTGCAGCATCTTGTTCAAAAATTACTTAAAATTTAAAGGCAATGATAGTAGACCATTCAACCAAACACCCATGGAGCTGCCCGTGAAGTCTGTGGGCTACACAAGGGGTCTGAAACCTGATCAGCCCGCACCCACATGTGGGGTTTTGTCTGCCAAGAACACAGCCACTTTTTTCTTAATTCAAGGGCAGTCTGCTGGTCAAGCTGGGTCCGGCAAAGCTGCATCTGCCCAAAAGGGAGTGAATTTTCCTTAAGTAACACAAAGTTCTGGTATTGGCCAGTGGCAGTCCTGCCCACATTCTCTGAGATCTCGTGACCTTGGCACGTGAGCCACGCTCCTGACTTTTGGTTGAATGAGGAAAGGGGACCAGAAATTGGACACAAGACATTGGAGAGCAGGGAATAGGGCAAGCTAGCACACAGCTGTGGCCCATTAATGTCTGATGGACGAGTAAATGAATGACCAAGTGCGCACTTAAGACATCTAAGTCATGGCACTGTGGAATTACAAGGCTAAGAGAAAGAGATCAAATCTGGGGTTTTCAAGCCATGTTCTCCAAACCTATAGGGATGCAAAGGTGTGCTGGGGACATGAAAAGACTAGGCACTCAGGGATCGGGTCCCCTTCCTGCCTTTTGACCTTTTTTTCTGTCTCGTGTACTGGGCTTCCCATATAAGTTTTTGTTTAAAGAAGTCTGCCGGCTCAGGAAGGACAAGAGACTTGCCCGAAGTCCCAAGGCAGAGCCTGGGGAGAGGATCAGAGAGGCGAGGTCAGAGGTCAGCCCTGAAATTATAAAATCCAGGCAGGAGGGTGAGCATCAGAAACTGGAGTTTTATACCAGAGATGCGGAATCAATGTGGAGGATCCCAGACAAACCAGAGGGTGGAGATCAGGGATGGTAAATCTCAGCTCAAAGAAGAGATTCAAGGTCAAGTTCAAAGTTCAGTAGCCAAAGGTGGGGGCTCACTCTTGCTTTGTTCACTCAGTTGGTATTTCCCGAGCACCTACTATGTGCCAGGCACAGTTCTAGGTCCTAGGATACAGCAGTGAACAAGACCAAGTCCCTGCCCTCACACAGCTCACATTCTGGGAGGCAGGGGTCTGTGTGCAGGAAATAAACTTTATTACAAGAAAACAAACGAGGCAAACAGCTAGAGAAAAGTGATAGGAAGAAAATTAAACAGAGTGGGAGAGAGAGACTGCCAGTAGGTGGGCTAGCTCCTATAGGGTGGTCAGGGAGGGCCTTCCTGAGGAGGTGACATTTGCGCTGCACTCTGAATGAGTTGGGGCCGCCAGTGTCCCAGCTGGGGGTGGGGGACAGAGCTGCCTGCCAGGAGAGCCTGCAGATCCACAGGGTGAAGTTGGGCGGGCTGGGCAGGAAGTCTGGCCCCCTGTAACCGTATCTCCAGGAGGGAGGAAGCCAGGAAGGCGCTTTCAGCAGTTGTATTCATCAAGGCAGGCTGCAGTAACCCCTGGGCAGCACCAGAGGCTCCTCAGGGCCCCTATCCACCTTTAGCCGCCTGGGGAGGAGACAGCCAGGGAGGGAGGGCCGCCTAGAGTGGGCCCTAGATTCTCTTCCAGACAATAAATGCTTCCAGGTTCCTGGGGAGCATTCCTTGGGTCACAGCCGCATCTGATCTCAATTACCCCCGGTGTAGGGTTCCAGGGCTGGGGGGGGGGGGGCAGGGGTGGAGGGAAGGCCGCTTCTCCATAATCAGAATCTCCTGGCTCAGTGGTGAAGGCACCCCTGGACAGGTCCCCCCACCCGCAGATTTAAGGATTCGGGGAGAGGGTTCTCCCTGGCTGCGGTGGAGACCCTCTGCTTCATGGCCATTTTGCTGTGTGACCTGGTGCAAGTCACTTAATCTCTCTGGCCCCTGTGGAAATGGTGACAATTCCACCTTTTCCTTCCCAAAGAGACAAGAGTACAGTCCAAGTGCGGAGGGCAAAGCTCAGTGCTCTGAGCTGGGCTGGGCTGGAATGGGGTGGGGTTGCTCGTCCCTTACTTTTTCCTGCCTTGATTAGATCTTAACCCTCCCGCTAATACATCCCCACCCAAATGATGGTACCAGAGTTGCTGGGATTAACAGATAAAACAGACCAGGGGCGTGCCACCCCCACCTCCAACCTTCCCCAACTTGCTTGGGCAAGGCACTGTACCTCTGGGCCTCTGTTAACTCATGCCCCCCTCCAGAGGGGATGTGAGGGTCAAATGAGTAACAAGCCTAAAGCCGGCTTTTTGAAAGGATACACACACCAGCAGCGGTGTTCACTGGATCATGTTTACAGTCAACAACAACCACAAAAATGGCCATAGTTCTAAGCACTGGGAGATAGGCTCTGGATTTGAAACATCTGCTTGATCCGGTTTTTGTGACTGATGACCTTGAGCAAGTCTTTCCCCTGCCAGTCCTCAGTTTCCCCATCCACACTGGTGCCTGCAAAGCTCCACCCTCTAGAGGGTCTTCTTCGGGGTCCCGTCACGCGCAGCCCCATTTGCCCAAGGGGGTGTCGCCCAAGCTACACTGGTGAGTCTTCTTTTATTGGGTAAAGCATTCCCCCCTGCAACCTGAGTTTCACCAATGTACCTTTTCTTCTCGAGGGACTGCGGCACAAGGTTGGGCTTTTAGCGGGGCAGGCGAACGGGAGGGGGCGGGGACGGAGGTGGGCTTCCAGCGGCGGGTTTTAATCTACACGGAGGGAAAGGCAGGCTCGGGAGGCAGCGAGCCGGGATTCGAACCCGGGCCGACGGGGGCCGCAGGGGCGGGGCGCGTTCCTCCTTCCCGGGCTACGGGCCCGGAGCGGATGCCGGGGTCAGCGGAGAGCGGGGCCGCCGGCCGGCCGGCTGCTCCGCGGGCGCTGCTTTCTCCTTTTATGTCCGTGCGGGGGGCCGGGAACTCCCTGCCTGGGGCCCGCGAACAATGCGCCGCTTCCTGCCGCCGGGCCCGGCCGCGGCCCCGCTCCCGCTCCCCGCCCTGCGGCCGCCGGGAAATGGGCCGCAGCCCGGGCCGACCGCGCCGGGACACGGGGTCGCGCCCCAGGAGACCGCCGGGCCCGCGCGCGGCCAGGGGCGGAGGTGAGCCGCGCTGGGTCCCCGGCTGCAGCCGGTGCGCGTCCGCCAACCACACGGGCACCGAGCGCACGGCTGCGGCCCGCGTGTGCGTGCGCACACTCGCTGGGGGGGGAGGGCAGCCCGCCTGTGCGTGTGCACACTCGCCGGGGAGGGGGCAGCCCGCCTGTGCGTGCGCACACTCGCCGGGTGGGGGTCGCCGGGCCGCCTGTGCGTGCGCACACTCGCTGGGGGTGGAGAGCAGCCCGCCTGTGCGTGCGCACACTCGCCGGGGAGGGGGCAGCCCGCCTGTGCGTGCGCACACTCGCCGGGTGGGGGTCGCCGGGCCGCCTGTGCGTGCGCACACTCGCTGGGGGGGAGGGCAGCCCGCCTGTGCGTGCGCACACTCGCCGGGGGGGGTCGCCGGGCCGCCCCGCGGCCTCGGCCGCCTGGCTGTGCTCGGCGCCCCGGTCGCGGCTCCGTCCTGCACACGCCCCCACCGAGCTGCGCTGCGGGCGCGCGGACATCCACTTGTTGATTCGCTTGTGGTCAGACATCTCCAGCGTGCCCGGCCCTGGACGAGGCACTGGGGATTCAGCAGTGAACAAAAGTCAGCAAAGCCCTGGGCCTCCTGAAGCTAACGTTCTAGTGACGGGGAAGACAACTCCCGAAACTCCTGAATCACACAGTATATTTCAAAGTGATACTTCGTTAGACAAAAATAAAGAAGGGACGGACTGATGCGGGAAAGGAGGTCTGTTTTAAATAGGGTGGTTGTGGATATTTTAACCGAGGTGACATTTGAGCAAACACACACAAGACACGAATCACAAACATATACCTCTCAAGAGGATACGCAGTACGTCCCAAGGAGACGCATTACGCAGACATGTACACTGCGTACATCAATGTGCCTACACATACATGCATAAACCCTTCACATACATGAGAGCCTACCAGTCCACGTGCAATGCACTGTATTTGTACGATATACATATCCACTACGCGCGTACCACCTCTGCACGCACAAATGTGCACCTCGATGGCCATGCCTGCATCTCAGGTATCTGTCATCACCCCCATTTCCATATATTCTTCAACTCACAAGTACAGAGCCCTGTGTCAGGCTCACATATCACATACCCCAAGTATATGTTTTTTCTAATTTCATAAGACACTTGTCAATATAGTACACCACAATACGTTCATTTTCATGTTGTGTCCATTACGTGACATATATCACATACGCATACACCCAAGCACATGTATCATAAGCCTTGGGTAAAATGGATACCTACATTCCACACACCCCCACACACACCTACACGTGCCTCTCTTGCTCATACAAACACATTTCCCACATAGTCCCTGTACCTACTTTATACATCCCATTTACACGTACCATGTGCAAATAATAGTAATAACATTTACAGAGTACTTACTATGTGCAGCACAGTCATAGGTACCTAACTTGGATTATTTCATTCAATCGTTAAGGAAACTCTACGCACCGGGCACTACCTGTTTAGCCTAGCCGTTCAAAGCTCACACTGCGATCAGAATGCCCGGGTTTGAGTCCTGGCTCTCCCACTCTCTCACCTCTGAGAGCTTCAGTTTCTCGGTCTGTAAAGTGGGGGCAACAGTCATCCTTAATTCAAAGGTTATTGTGAAAAGTCAGTAAGATGATAATGCATGAGAACCGTATAGTACAATACCAGGCACATAGTAAGTGCTCAATAAATGTTACCTGGGACTATTATTATCCATTTTGTAGATGAGAAAAATGAGGCTCAGAGAAGTTAAATGACTTGCCTGAGGTCACACAATCTGTAAGTGGAGGAGGCAAGCCTCAAGCACAGGTCTGTGTGACCACACAGTTCAGGCCCTTGAAGTATTCCATTGCTCATTACACAGCAGAGACACCAACACACACACACACACACACACACAGCACATGCCCTGCAGACTCCATATGCATGCATCACATAGCTCCCATGGTATAGATATGCATTCATTCAACATTTATATAATCAATCTCCATCCACCCAGCCAGGCACCCATCTAGGTGCTGGGGACATAGCAGTCAGCAAGACAGACTTGATCCCTGCTCTCATGGCCCTTACAGACCGGCACACACAACTGCGAACACACACTACATATCACCTGTGTACACACTGCATGTCCACATGCAGATATCCTATACACAGAGCCCAAGTGTCTGACTTACTCCCATAGACTGACCTCATTGCTAACCCAGCTACAAATAATCCACGTGGACACAGGTCTTACATCATTTACACATACTCAGTATATCCATACCATGTGTACACATAGACCTCCTACGTGTCATTCACACGTGGCCAGTGTATACACTGCCCTTAACCTATGTCCACACATTACACATAACCAGCCTGTTGTCACTCATGTACCTGTTCCCCTTTCTGCCCCATATGGGCAGCTTGGGAGGCCCAGGTCAGCCCCTCTGGGCCGGTCTTGGGGGGGTGGTGGGTGGAGGTCAGAAAGACAGGGCCTGGACCCCCCATCGCAGGGGAGAGAAGGTGGCCCATGGCTTCACAGTTGGAGGCCAGGAAATTATAGTCGACACCAAACCAAAGCGGCCCCTTAGCAGACCAGGTAATCAGGCCTCTCCCGGATTCAGCCTGACAGCTTAAATGTTCTAATTCCGCTGCCAGGGGCCCAGCTCCCAAACTCCGGCCATGGCCCAAGCCTCGGCCCTCCGTCGTAATTGGACCCACGTTTTCATTACTTTGAGATTAGACAGGTCCCCTCCGGCCGGGCCGTCCGCAGCTGCATGGGAACCATCCCCCAGCACGACTGCATTTACCTGATTATGGAGTTTATTTTATAGCAATTGCTCTGGAGTACTGGAGGCCCCCTTCGCTCCACCCCCTGCTCCCCAGACCCCGGAGGCCTCTACCAACCCAGGACAAGTAGTTTCTGCCTAATGTACTGAAGCCACCTCCCCCAGGCCCTGCAATCATGGAAGCCCCCACCTCCTGGCACCCCCGCAAGGACTATGACTCTTTTCCAAAAAAAAAAAATCACTTAAGAAATTTGAAGAAAGGGAGGGAAGAGCATTCTAAGACTCTTCTCCCGGGGTACAGATAGGAGAGTGACCTTCCTTGTTTCGTGTATTCATTCAACAAACATGTGTCCAATTCCTGAGCTAATGGCAAAGGCATTGATGGGTGAGGACGTTCGTTCATTCAACACTGACTATATGCCAGAAAGGAACGTGCACATGGCCACTGCTTCCCAGACATCACAGTCTAGCGGGGAAGCCCGGCGGGTTCCTGGTGCTTGGTTTATGCTCAGGTGAGGGCAGGAGACCTACAGGAGGACACAGAGTTAAGAAAGGGGGTTGGGCTGGGGTGCCTGGCATGCCACTCTTGATCTCAGGGTCATGAATTCGAGCCCCATGTTGGGTGTAGAGATGTACTAAAAAATAAATAAACTTTAAAAGGTCAGGGGGGGCGGTGTGCGCCTGGCTGGCTCAGTCAGGAGAGCATGTGACTCTTGATCTCGGGTGGTAGGTTCATGCCCCACGTTGGGTGTAGAGATTACTTAAATAAATAAACTTTAAAAGGGGGGGGTGAGGATGGAGGCATTTCAAGCAGAGAAAACAGTGCAGTAGCCTGCAGAGAGACAGAGAGAGCCTGGTGTGTGTGAGGAACTGGGAAAAGATAATGTTCAAGTTTGGGGTGTGCGGGGCAGAGGGAAGACTGAGGATGGAGGTTGTCAGAGCCCCGATCATAAAGGGCCTTGCTTAAAATTGCTGGCGCTTCACCCTGAAGACCCAGAGCCATGGGAGGGCTCTGGAGGGACCCCTCGCATAGCACATAGGAACATTTTAAGTAGCTGCTGTGTGCCGGGCATGGTTCTGAATGCCCCATGCGTAGCAACTCAGCTTATCCACATGTCAGCCCCACGAGTGAGGCAAATACCCCAGGCCCACGATTCCTTCCCCACAATACTGAAATCCTAAAAGCTTCAATGACCCAAAGGTTTCACACAGGTTTGGTGTCAAATCGTGTGGTGCCAAAAGAGACTTGAACCAAGCAGAAGCTATTTTTGTTCATTTCCCTTGCCTGGTGTGAATATGCATGTTTCGTTGAAAAAAAATATGAATTTCATTATAAGAAATGCCCCAGACCCCACTGGGAGGTGGTACAGTGCATGGGTTATGTTCTCTATTAGACATTATTCTCGGAAAAGCTCTGAAACCATCTGACTTCACAGGTTTTCCATAAGGACTCCGGGCTTATACTAGAATCCTCATTTCACAGATGAGAAACCTGTACCGAGCGAGTTGAAGTGATTTGCTCAAGATCACACAGCAAGACAGGGTCAAGCAGTCTGGTTTCAGAGTCTGACCGCAACAGCACACATCCTGTCTTTTTGCTTTTTATGCTCTGAAATGGGGGTCTGAGCCTGCCTGGAGGGACAGAGGAGTCCTGAGCAAGGGAGGGAGAGTGGACATTGCTCAGCACGCACGTGCTCTGAGTCTGGCCTGGGCTAGCTCTGCTGGCCTCTGACCTTCAGCTGCACCAGCTTGTGAGCATCATTGGTCCCATTTCACAGGTAGGGAGTGCAAGGATCGGAAAAGGGAGCCATCCTGGCCAAAGCCCTGCAGCAAGAGAGTCGCAGAGGAGGGAAGGGGGCTTGGGGTTGCAGTCCCCAGAAACCTGGCCTTCCCATTCTTCTGAAGACTGGCAAGAAGAAAGCATAAGCTGGGCCAGGTGGGGCCGAGGAAGGGGACCCCAGTAAAAAGTAGATCCAGTCAAGAGCCCTAGCCCCAGGCTGCCCAGTAGCAGAGACATGGTGCCCTGGTGTCACCCTGGGTGACAGCCCCCACCTCACCTCCACCCCCAGCAGGGCTGCCTCGACTTCACCCCTCCTCTGCCTGTTCTCCGCGTCTGTGCCCAGCCCCACTCGGGGAAGCCTTCCCGGATCCATCTGAGCCAAGCTTCCAGCTTCTTGATATTTGAGCCCTCCAACCATGCCTTCTACACTCTCCTTCAGTATTTTTAACTATTTACTCACAGGGCCTCACCTGCCCAGAGATTGTGGGGTCCTCCCTTTGAAAGAGGACTGACAACCAGCTTTGGAGCCAGACTAGACCAGGGTTCAAATCCTGGCTGGATTTGACCTTGGACAATCATCGTACTTCTCCAGAACTCAATGTTCTCATCTGCAACATGGGAATAATAATAATAGCACCTCTCTTACGGGGTCACCGTGAAGGTGAAATGAGATCGTGTTGGCAAAACGCCTCCGTGCGGGCCCTCTGCTTCTGGGAGCTACTACTATCAGCTACAAGTACTCCTAGCGGCCTGTGCACGGCTGACATTCAGTAAACTCCTGTCCTCTGGTCACTCCCTTCCCGGCTACAAGGGATGTTCAATTAAAACAAAAGAACCCAGTCTTGAGCCTGGCCCTGAGCCTGCCAGGTCTCTCTCACCTCATCTCCTTAGACTTTCCTTTGGGATTCTGGATTTTGCCTTTCTACTAAGCCCTCATGGCTCCGTGTTCCCTCTCCAAGATTCCTTACCTCCATGCCTTTGCTTATGCCATTTGGGACACCAGGCATTCCTTCTCCATGCCCCACTTATGCATTCTAAATTCTACTATTCATTCGCTACTCACTGTGACCTTTATTCATTCACAACAAATGCTTTACCGGATGTCTACTTCGTGCCCAGCTCTGGACCAGGTACTTTCATGCAACTTACCTCCCTCAGTCCTCATGCCAGCCTTGCAAGGGAAGGAGTGTTATCTGCATTTTACAGAGGAGGAAACTGGGCTCAGAGAGGTTATGTCACTTTCCTGAGAAGACCCAGCTAGCATGTGGCAAAGACCTGCCAGCCTCTGGAGCCCAGCAATTTCCTCTCTGCCCTGCATGTGCCAAGACCCAGGGTTGGAAAGCAGTCCTCTGTGCCTGGGTGAGCGAGAGCTGAGTAGGGAAAGGAGAGGAGGTGGCGAGGGGGTGGGGACCAGATTTTGATTGGGCTGGGGGAACAGGTGCTACATGGAGGATGGGCAGGAGGGGAGCTTCCACGTGGGGATTTGGACCCAGCTCTATGACAGGGGCCTTGTTGGGAGGACCCCAGTCTGCTTGAGGAGTCAATGGGAGTCCTATTCCACCCTGCCCACCCCCACCTCCCAGCCCCCCTTTCCCAGGCCAGTGTGAGAATAGGTCCGTGATGGCGGCTTTCTTGCTCTCCCTGACCAGGACGGGAAAATGGATGGCCCAATGCCGGTCACTGCAGGAAGGGTTCAGAAGCCAACCCCCAGCACCACCTCCTCCTCCCAGGGGCCACAGCTCTCAGGGAGGCAGCCCCGTGGTCTCGGGTCTACCAATCCCAGACAGAGGCCAGCTCCGGTAACTCAGGCAGCTGAGAGCAAAGAGCAGCTGTGGCCTGGCAGAGAGAGCCGGCAGTCAGTCACGGAAATGGGGAGAGCAAGGGGCAGAGAGAGACAGAAAGGTGAGGAAGGGACACAGAGACAGACTCAGGGATAGAGATGGGGATGGACAGGGGAAAGAAAAAAGCACACAGAGATGCAAACAGAAAGTGGAGCCTGGGGAGGCCGAGAAGCAGCAGAAAGCAGAATGGTCCTCAGGGGCTGCATCAGGAGGCTCTGGCGTCAATGCTGGGTGGCTCTTAGCCCCACCTTCCCCTCTCTGGACTCAGTGGTCCCAACAGCAACATGGGAGCAGTACTGTGCACCCCTGCTTCAGTTCGGATTCCTGGATCTCTGTAACCCCAATCTAGGGAGCTGAGGTCAGTGATCGGCAGGGGCCTGCGCCTGGGGCCGTGGCAGCACAGATGTGTCTCATTCATGCCCAGGGCTGTGGCTGTGGCTCTGTCCACCTCAGGCTTCCGTTGTGTCCATGGTGATGACTGCCGCCTGGGCCACATCCCTGATGGGTCCCTGACTACTTGTGCATCCGTGTGTCTCTCTCTGGGTCCCTGATCCTCCACTCTCTGTTTACGTGGGGAGCTTTAATAAAGAACCACCTGAAGGAAATGAGGTTTGGGTTGCACAGACCCCTGTCGTGGCAGGTCCTCAGGTCTAATGCCCTCACCCTGGTCCTCTCCTCCCACCGCCCACTGTGAAGTGCACGGCCGTCAGCCCTGGTCTCCTGACCACACACAGCCTACTCCCCACATTACCTTCCAGCCTCGTGCCTGGTATTGAGTCCAGGCCTGGGCTATGAACATTCCCAGGAGCATCTGGAGGACAGACCCAAATGGGAGGCTGGAGGCCAACTCCGGCAAGAAGCTGCAGGAATTGAGAAGGCCAGCAGTAGGAAAGGCGACTCGGCAGAGCACAGTCCAAAATGCTGGCCTCAGGGGGTGTTATGAGGGAGCACAGGATCAGGGTTGGGAGGGCTCACGCTCGTGGACAGCACCTGGTCAGCAAGGAGCTGAGGAAGCTGGCAGAGGCTTACTGCAGGGAGGGAGCTCCTCATCCCCAGGGGAGAACAAGCAAGAGATGCTGTACCTCTCCATAGGAATGTGGTGGAAAGGATTTCATCGCCAGATACATGAGGGATCAGGAGCTTTCTGAGACCCAAGTCTGAGAACATCCTGCCTCTCCACCCAAAAAAAGAGCACAAGAAATCAAGAAAGTGTGAAGGGTAGCTGCCCAGGCTCCAAACTTTCTCACCTGCCTTGGCTAGCTTCTAGGTTTTGCTGGCTGTAGCTCAGGACCACAAGGAGGAATATGAAGGCAATAATAATAAAAACAATTGCATCCGTTGGGGCAGAGCTAACATTCAGCAGGAACGCTCTGCTGAGGCCCTACGGGTTGTTAAAATACTGAATTGCGTCCACACCAGTTGCTAAGGAGCCTCTGTCCCAAGTGTCCTGAGCACACCCCTAGGGGCCTAGCTGCCTGCCCTGGATGTAACTCCACATTCCATTCTCCGCCCTGAAGCCCTGCCTGACTCTGAGCATCGCCGTGCGTAGTTCACCTGCAGGAATTTCATCCTGAACGGAGATGCCCTGCCTCAGCCGTAGAGGCTGCCCCCTGGGCGGCACCCCCTCTGCCAGGGCCCGTTCCCAAAGCCGGAGCAATCAAGGCCTGCTCCCTCCCTGGGCTGGTGCAAATGCCCGCCTCCTCCGGGCCCCTCTCCGGCTGCAAACCCAGCTCATTTGCATGTGGATCGTGCCTGCCACCATGGGTGCTGGGGTCAATTGAAACTCAAGAAAAGAGAAGAAATTTATGCAAAACTGTTGATTGCATTTGTATGTAATGAAATCATCCAATATTCATCTGACTATAGAATCTAATCTGAGAAGAGAACTGAAGGACATGAGTGTCACTGCAAAACCGTAATGAGCCACTGTAGTGATTAAAAAAGCTCTTGAGCCTTCTGAAAATCCAGGCAGAAATAGCGTCTAATCAACTCTGAATATAGGAGGCGAGATTGGGCTGGCGCGCTGCGCACGGCCCGCCGCAGCGCTGGGGGTGCGAGGTAAAGCCTGGCGGCCACGGTCTCTGGATGCCAATCGCCAGGCCACAATCAGCAGAGTCGTCCGTGCACAAAGCAATCGCCGCCTCTTACCACGCAGAAAGAGCCCAATCACGGCTGTTGTGAAGAGCGGCTTCGGGCTTTCGCACCCGCCTCTGAAGCCTGGCCAGAGGTCCCGTCTGGGTTCCTTGCTCCTGCCCTGGAAGGCAGGGAGGGTTTGGATCTCTGGGACTGTCACACCTGGATACCTCTAGCGCCCAGCCAGCCCAAGTGGGGGAGAGAGGCTGTTGTTTCTCGGGAGCCCTGGCTCATCACTGAAATGTCACCTCCTCCGGGAAGCATTCCCTGACCGCTCCCTCAACACTGGCAACTCCCACCAAACACACACACGATGCTCCATCCCTCACCCCTGCTTTGTTCTCCTTCATAGCACTTAGCTCTGCCTGGCATTTTTATTCCTTCATCTGTTTAATATCTGCCTCTTCCAAGTAGACTGTGAGCTCCGTGAGGGCGGGGACTTTACCGTAGTTTATTCACCACTGTGAAGTGTGGGGAACTGGGCTTGACACTCAGTAGATGCTCAATAAATGGTGAACGAATGAGTCCGTTTCGGTGGGCAGCCAAACGTATGTACTCAGTCTTTCAGCAAATACTTGCTGAGTGCACACTGCGTGACGAGTAATACAGTCCCTGCCCCCTTGGAGTTCACAGTCTGGGTAGGAGGCAGATACTGAAGAGGTTTACCTATAACCAAATGGGACACCATGGGGCTGGCTCAGTCCAGTGGCTGTAGGAAGAGCAGACGGAGGGTATGAACCCAAGCTGGCGGAGGTCAGGGAAGGCTTCCAGGAAGCAGGGAAATGAGGTGGAGACCTAAAGGACGGACAGGAGCTAGCCAGGCAGGGTGGGGTCTGGAGTGCCCCCCACAGACGGAAAGGGAAGCGCAGTCCCTGGAGTGACCAGCACCTGTGCGGACCCGAAGGAAGAAGTCAGAGCCGGAGCCAGCTGGAGCCAGAGCAAGGGAGAGCCTGGTGTGAGATGGGGATGGAAAGATGGTCCAAGTCAAACCTTGCAGTTAAGAACCTGTGGTAAGAATATGGGGCTTTTTCCTGGAGGTGACTGGGGGCCTCTGAGGGGGAGCAGAGTGATTTACATTTTGTCACCATATGGAGAACAGGTCAGAGGGGCCAGCTCTGGAGAAATGAGACTGTGTCAGAGGCTGTTCAGTTACCCAGGCAATGGCAAGATCTCAGGGGGCCTTTGAGCAAGGCCATGTCATGCCAAAGGTGGTTTAAGATGATGAATCTGACAGCAAGAGAGGGAGCAGAGGAAGGGGAACCAGGTTGGAGGCAGCCGTTCATTCATTCATTCATGCAGGCATGCATTCAGCATTCAACAGACAACTGAGTGTAAACTGCCCTTCCCCACATTCTAATCTATAGTTTCCAATCTGCTCTGGGTTTGCCTACCAGGTTACATATTATTAAAACGGGTTCTAAAGTTGGAGTCAGTAGCTTCTGAGAATCCAAGAGATTCTGTGGATTATGAGGCTGCTTTTTTTGGCCTGGACTTCCTGACATCAAAAAAGGCCTTGTGAGTCATTTGCCTTCTTTAGGCCTTAAATTCCTCATCACTACAAAGAGAGAGCCAAAAGAGATGATCTCTTGGTTCCCTCCCTGTTCCCCAAACTCTGTAGTTCTATGTCCCAATGAAGGCATTCTGACACCACAAATCCCAGGGGACTAAAAGTCCCGAGGTGAAGTCCGCCCTGCTAGGTGGGCGGCCAGGAGAGCTCACTGTCCTGCCCTTGCCACTCGCTTGTTCTGCTGTGAATGAATGAGCTGGTCCCTCTCTGTGCCTCAGTCTCTGCCCAGCTCCTGGCTCCTTCCTGGCGGGGATAAGGTTTTAGAATGGCACACAAGGATCCTTCTGGGCCCACACTAGACTCCCTGTACGATGGAATTCCAGGAAACTACCTTCAAAGACAAACGGGGGACGGGAGAGTTGCCTAGAAGTAGGGAGAGCTATGCGTCCCCAACTGCCCACACCAGACACCCCCTCCACCTAACAGGTCAGACTGGAGTCCCAGTTCCAACACTTAGGACCATCCTGTGACCCCGAGCAAGTCCTTTCGACTCTCTGAGTCCCCATCGGTAACACAGGGGGTCTGTGAGAATCAAATTAGATACTATAGCTTGGGGCAGAGCATGAACTAAATGCTCAGGAGATGGGGGCTGTGGTTAGGGTTGGGCCATGCCTGCCTGGATGGGTGGGCAAGATTTGGTCCCTCTTCCCCCTTTGGCCTCTACCACAAGCCCCATTTTACCAGCAGCTGGGATTCACTGGGGGCCAGTGGAATTCAGGGATTCTTTTAACAGGTGGATTTGGGTGGGAGGAGCCAAATGCCTCTCTGCCTCACTAGGGAGGGGACAGACGGGACCCCACTGAGACTCTGGCTTCAGGCTTTGTTAGCAACGGTGCTACAAACACTAGCTAACTAGGGTCGGGTGACTTCCTGGTCGTGGCAAACAAGACCTAAACATTTTTGAGTAGCAGCTGCTGCCCCCCAGGTCCCCATTCTAGAAGGAATGCTTTGAATTTCAGGAGCCCACTCCTCTCTCCCCAAAACTGATTATGGGTAGTGGATCTAAGAAGTCGTCAGAGCCTTGGTGGTTTGCCTCCTGCAGTGGTGGATGGGAGAGCTACATCCAGTCTCACAGACATCCCTGGGCACTGCCTCTGTGCCGGCCCTGTGCTGGAACTTCCTGTCCTCCTGGGGCGCCCGTCCCGTGGGGAAGAGAGTCCATGAACATCACAAAGGGAAACACAAGAGGGAAAGTGCTTTCAGCCCTGAGGGACTGAGATATGTAAGGGGCGTCACACCGTGTCTACGACTCTGCTTGCTTTTTCCACTGCGCGTTATGTTTGGGGGGCTCTCTTCTTATTCGAACACATGGCTGGGGCTCACCATGGCATCCCGTGGATGCACCATGCTTACTTACCCCTGGAGTGGGGAGGGTTTCCAAGGATGGAGATCATCCAGGGATGGCATTCCAGGTAGAGGAAGCGGTGGCAGCAAAAGCATGGGGATAGCAAAAGTGGGGGGCGCATCTGGGGGCTGGCTGGGGTCCAGGGTGGAGGGAGCACTGGGCATGTGTGGGGGAGCTGAGGGAGGCCCCCAAGCCCTAGGCCAGGAATCCACCCCTGGCCTGCTGGACATTTGGGAGTGTGGGCACAGACCCCCCCCTAGAACCGCCCTCCACAATAATTCCACTTATCCACCCTCCAAGTCCTCCCTGGGGAGGCCTCTGTTACTCTTTCCATTAATTGTCTCATTAATGACCCACTGAAGTCAAGTACCCATTGTTCTCTGGGCCTGGGGCAGCCTCCCCGGCTTTCTCCCCCGGGGGGTCTGTAAACGTCTTTCCTTCCCCGCTTTCCTTTGGCAGGCGTCCTTATCTGGTCCCTGCAGCCCTGGCCCGGACTGCTGCCACCTCTTCCTCCACCCACACCCTGCACACGCGGCCCCGCCGGTCCTGGGGCCCTGCAGCCACCACCAGCTCCCAGCTCGCTCGCCCCCTGGCCTCCCTCTGCCTCACTCCGCTCCGTTCTATGTGCTTCTCTTCCCGGTTTTCTGTTCTCTTTTCTCTCTTTCCTTCCTTTCTTCCTCTCACTCCCTTAACTGTGTTTCTCTCCCTGGATTTCTGCCACTTTCTCTCTTGGAGTGTATTTATCTCCCTCTGTGTCTCTGTGTCTATCTCAGGGTCTCTCTCTCTCTCTCTTTGGGTATCTTGGGAAATCTCTTCGGGATGACAGTCTCGCTGTCACCCTCTGTTTCCTAATGTCTCTATCTCTGTCTCTCATCTGTCACTACCTGCTGACTCTGCCTGTACGTCTGCAGGCGCGGTGCGTCCGTGCGTGCGTGTGTCTTTGTCTCTCTGATTCTGCCTCTTTCTCCCTCCCTCTGGCCTTTGTGCATCTGTCCCTCCCTCTCTGTTTGTCCCCGTCTCTCTCTCTCCTCTCTCTGACTCACCTCTCCCTACCCGTCCCTCCTTCCTTATGGGTCTCTGAACCCTCCTGATTGACTATTGTCCTGTTTCCAACCCCACCGCCTGCTCACCCACTGGGTCCCCAACACCCACACAGGTCAGACTGCTTCCCTCCATTGCCTGGCTCCCTGGTTACAGCTCCAGCTTCCCTTGGATGACAGCCTCAGGACGGCACTGCTGAGAGTAGGCGTGAGGTCCCATAGCTACCAGACTTTGGAATTCATGCATCTGTAAAGTTAAAAACAAAAAAATGAAGGTGACCAACAGAGGGTCACTGTTTTTCTAAATGGGAATTTTTTTCTAGAATCACCAACTTCTTCTCATTCCATAATAGAACATTTTAACACCAACAGTGAAAGTAGGAAGAACAAGATTTAACAATAATAGAATAGTCCTTTAAGTGAAATCAATTTAATTTTATGACATTTGCAACATTACGTGTATTTTACTTACTCTGCCCCAAATGGGTGAAGATGTTGTCAGGGACCGGCCCAGTTGGAAACCCCTGATCTTGAGCAAGCCCCGTGGGAAAAGGGAGTGACCTCTACTTTGGGCAGAAAGGGCAAAGCTGGGACAGGACCCATAGCTCGTTGGCCACTCCCACACCTCATGGGGCCCCTCTGGTCTCTTCCCTGAAAGAACTTCTGGAGGCTGCCTGGCTGGGGGTCAGGCACCAGACCCCCTGCATTTCGTGCTTTCCTCTGGTCCTGTGTGCCAATGGACAATTTAACCCCTTGCTGTGCTTCACTTTCCTCTTTTGTAAAATGAGCAAAATAATAACTAGCTTCCTAGAGCTGCCTCACACACAGGAAAAGTCCAGGACTGTTAGCCACTATGAGTATTATGATCACAAAGTCGGGGGGCAATTTGGGCTGAGGCTAGAGCCCTGGAAGGGAGAGAAGGAACGTGAACCACGCCACCCAGGGGCCGGGGGCAGGCAGGCTGTGAGCTGCACGTCGGGGTGGGGGGTACCGGCCTGGGAAGGAGCCTTAGGCCTTGGACCCCAGCAAGGCTGCTTTGCAGGAGCCAAGGGTGGCATGGCCCCCTGCCTCCTCAGGACCCCACCTAGCTCGTTCAGGCACCCCAAGCCCAGGAGCTGGCACTCCAGTCACGGACATGGACACTCCCAGTGGGAGCAAAGGCGAAGCTCCAGGTGGCATTCATGGCCGCAGATGCCAGCAAAGGGGAACCTGGACAGCAGAGGAGCCGGGTGGATGCCAGTGACCATGGACACCATGGGAGGCAGCCTTGAGATGCCCTGAAATTCTGGAAGTCGACTCAGCAGATGAGGTTGGAGGTCTGAGCAAGCAGGTGAGAGTAATTAGGGAAACTTTGGGTTATTGATGTAAATTGACTTCATTTGTATTCAAGGCCAGGCAGGCCTGTTACAATTGGACAAACGTTTCCTTAGCAGCTGCTCTGAGCCAAGCACAGTGCTAGGCAGGGGATGCAAAGATGAAAAGAACAGGGAACTTTCTTTCCAGGGACACGAGGCTTATCTAGTGCTGGTAGTGTTCTGTCTCTGAGAAAGGCCAGAGACACAGGCGAGGCCAGCCTGAAACATTTGACACTTCTGTTCCCTGGTTCGAGGATGTGCCCAGAAAGAAGAGCACTTTGAAAGCAGACCTAACGGGACTTGGTGACCTCCTGGATGAGAGTGTGTGGGAGAGGGAGGTGCAGGTGCTTCCAGTGTCTTGGCTTGGCACCTGGGTGGACAGCGAAGGCATTCCCAAGTGGCAACGCAGGAGAGTGAGCAGGGCTGGCGGGGACATGTACTCCAGAGGGGGCTGGCTGAGTTTGGGGGTGCTTGAGGCATATGCAGGTCAGTGGGCATACACACGCATTTAGGGATCAGGAGAAACGTCAAGATAAAGAAGTAAATGAGTTAGTGCAAGGATGTGGGACCAAAAAGAGCTGGGAAGGCTAGACAGATTTTGCCTATTGGGTGGGGCAGCGATCTAAGGGAGTGCCTAGCAGGCAAACAGCCTGAGACAAGACATGGAGGGGGAGGAAAGTGGCACAAAAATTCAGAAAAGGTAATAATAGCATTGAGCTTAAGCACTGGTTGCCTTAGGGTAGTTGTGAGAGGCGTATCACAACTGAAGAGATACAGAGGCTTAGCCTCTGAAGTTACGCCGGGTGAGGTCGGTACACAATTCGGCAGGCAACAGGGAGCCACTGAAGGGTGTGGAGCAGGAGGGGTGTGATGAAGGCTACGTCTCAGCTTGAGCTAACCCGACAGCACATGACGAATTAAAACAAAGACCAAAACAGAGGAATATGAGGGCCAGGGATTGCCACTTCTTTGTTCATTCAACAAGCAGGCAGCCTCCTCTGTGCAGAAGCAACCTTTTTCCCCAACCTAACATCTAGCCCCTCATCTGCTAAGGGTTCAGACACCCAACCACCTAGCGTTAATACTGCGTGCAAAAAAAAAAAAAGAAAAGAAAAGAAAAAGAAAAAAAAAGAGTAACTGTAGGCTTCTACTAAACATTTCAGGATAATCAATAAATGTGAACGAGTTTAGGTCAGTCACCTCCTAAACGAAAAGGAGTTTTACACGTACATGCAGTGGAACACTATTCAGCCTTAAAAAGGAAAGAGATTCTGACACCTGCCACAACATGGATGAACCTGGAAGACATTGTGCTGAGTGAAAGAAACCAGACACAAAAATGAAGAGAGTTCTGGAGGTCTCCTCCTTGCAGGACGTGAATGTACGTACTACTGCTGAACTGTGTACTTACAAATGGTTAAGGTGGCAAGTGTAAAGGGTATTTTATCACAATTAAAAATAGAGGTCATTTTTAAAAGGAGTTTCCAAATGGATCATAGAACAAAACCCAGCTCTAAAACAGAAACCACGCCTAAAATAGTCATTTGGAAACCTACAAAGGAACGGGAAAGCTATACCAAGCAAATGTAAACAAAAAGCAAGCGTGGGCTGTGAGCTTGATAGAGGACAAGACAGAACTCAGACTCCAAGCACGGAGTGAGATGAAGACGAGAGAAGAGCCAGACTCTCTGGGCACCAGACAACCCGGCAGCAAGTCATCCAGCAGAAACTACCGGAAGTGCAAGAAGAAATACGAATGCTAGTCAGTCTCACACTCACCAACAGGCCAAAAAATACAGAAAACCTAATATAAACTACATTTCCTGTGTACATATCAAAATTTGTACCCCTCCCCCAGAGACTGTACCTTTTGGTGCACATCATGGAAACTGACCACGTATTAGAGCAAAAGAAACTGCAAAGCTTCGCTCAGTGGTTTCAATGGGCTAGAGGTAGGAGCACTTTGAAAACTAAAAAGGACCAAGCCAATGAGTTATTGGTACCATCGACACTATTCCTGTCGTTATTGTCATTATTCACTGGTTCTCTTACAAGTTCTAGGGGAGTCTGCCAAACAGGTAGGAGGTGGAAATATGCAAATATAAACCTTTACCATCATCCCTTCAGTGTTTACCATGTGCCGCCTCCTGTGCAGCTTTCAACATACACCTTTATTAGAAATAGCTAATTGTTTTATGAGAGTGAGCTTTCTGCTTCTCTTCTATCACCCTCAGGGCCTGGAGCAGTGCATTTCGAGTAAGTGGTGAAGACTTACAAACTGAAGTGCACTGATTAAGGATCTACTTCAAAGTCAGATCTGAGTTTCAAACTTCTGGCACTGACTAGCTGTGTGACCTTGGACAAGCTGAATGCCCATTCTGAATCTTGGTTTTCTCATACGTAAACAGATAGGAGCAATACTTACACCAGCTGACACTGCTCAGTTTAACTCTAGTAAGTGTCCAGCATGGCACCTGCTCTAAGGTAGGCATTCAGTAAAGGTTAGTCTGAGGTTGAGGAAGAGTAGGTAAAACTCACCAAAACAGATAAACTTAGAATAGGGGTTCTTTTTTCTGAAAAAGCAAAAATAATCATCTTTAAATAAAAACATCCTCCAATGCATGTAAAATGATTTTTTTTAAAGATTTATTTATTTGGGGGGAGCAGCGGGAGACAAAAGGGAGAGGAAGAAAGAGACCCAAGCAGACTCATGCATGGAGCCCACACGGAGCTCAATCCCACGACCGAGATCATGACCCGAGCCAAAACCAAGAGTCAGATACCCAACCCGACTGCGCCATTTTAAAATGATATTTAAATATCATTTTAAAAATGATATTTTTAAAAAATATCATAGGGGTAGCAGTGAAATAAGTTAAGGTACATTCATAGTATGGAATACCACACTGCAATGAAAAAGGGGTAAGTTGTATCTCCATGTTCACATATGAGCAGATGGCCATCATGTGTTGTTGAGTTAAAAAAAAAAAAAAAGCAAGCTTCAGAATATGAACAGAATAGTTCCCTTCCCTGCTTTTTAAAAATTATGTACGTATAAATGTCTGGAAGAATACACATCTAATCATTAAAGGGGAGTAAGATTGGGAACTTAACAAGAAGTCTGTCTTTTAACTTTTTATATTCCAGTTTCTTTTGTAACTTCTAACACACACAAACACACACACACACAAGCATGTAAAAAGGAAAAAAAAACGGGACAGAAGTCTTTGAATTCTCTCTGGCCTGTATGTTTCATGGGACTTGGAAAGCCGGTGAGCTGAATGGAGGAGGTGGTTAATCCTTCTGGCGAGGGTAGGAATTCCCATCCCCAGCTTTTCCTTTTGAAAGAAGGAGGTTCAAGGAAGGAGAGAGGGAGAAGGCATTGCTCCAGCATTACTCATTACTCAGCAGATCCAAACAGGTAGTCTCATCCCGGTCCCTGCCACCACTGCAGCCCGGCACGGAGGAACAGAGAAACTCTTTGATAAATGTCAACTGAAATAGAGCAATCAGCTGAAAGCCATTCGCTGAGCTGTCTGACTGCCCTGGGCTCGAGGTTTTCCTTTATTCATTTATCATGATATACAGCTTTGGCCAACATACACACAGGAGAGAAATTGTTGACATGTGGGACCCAAGTACAGAAAATCTTTCATTTTCCACCCCACCCCCCAACCCCGTCTGTTCACCAAATAAGTTTTTGTTTATTTAAAGACTACAGAGGATTTGGCTGTTAAGAACCAAATGCCTTTGGAGTGGAGTTACAACATAATTTATCATTTCCTCTGTTTATTAAAAAATCCTGCATCTTTGAGAAGCACATTTGCTGTGAGTGGGGGATTTCGGCCACTCACGAAAGACTGCCGCAATGCCCCGCCATGTGGCTTACCCCAAAAAAGGCTCCTTGATTGCTATGTCTATCCCTGTTCTTCCCCCAGCTGCCTTCTGATCGTGTGATGGCTACTCAGGGCTGGTGAGTGGGGTTGGACTGAGGACAGGTAAGTGGGGGCGGAGACTAGGTTAGCTTCTTTCATTTTTGACCTGATTCTGACCTTGAACCCTCAATGGCTGTATACACTGTGCTCTACCAGTATAAGCAGAGGGAGAAGAGCAGACCTCCCCCAACGGAAGGGATCTGAGAAGAGTCAGACAGCAAAGAGAAGCTGGATGCCGCTTCAAAGGAGTGAAGGCAGGCCCCACAGCTGCCCAAGGAGGTTCCACTCTAAGGGCAGACATCTGGCAAAACTGGAATGAACTTCCGACCTTCCACTCAAGACATTTTGGATAACGACTCAGTCCAGCGTGCTGTGCACCCCTCAAAGACAGAGGTCACATCTTGCCCATTTTTGCAACCCCAGCATGTAGCACGGTACCTGACACGCAACTGGTGCTCACTAAATGTTCATGAAGGCTGCAGGATGCAGTGGGCAGAGCGCAAGCTTTAGATCAGGCCTCGGTTTGAATCCCAGCTCTGCCACTTGCTAGCTATGTACCCTGGGCAAGAAATTTGACCTCTCTTGAGCTCCTCCCTCTCTGCAAAATGAGTCTGACAATGAATAACGAAACCCTCTATCACTTTACTAGGCTTGTTACTTTGGGGAAGTCCTCTAATACTGTCAAGTCTCAGTCTCCTATTTATAAAATGAAGATAATACACATCTCCTAAGTTTACCATGAAGATTAAAGATACTGCCTAGAATTGGATCTAGCTCTATATTATGAATGAGAGAATGAAAAGAGAATGAAAGAAAGAAAGAAAGAAAGAAAGAAAGAAAGAAAGAAAGAAAGAAAGAAAGAAAGAAAAGAATATTACTAGAGGAAAAAAACCTTACTTAACCCAGTACCCAAAGATAAGCCACAACAAACCACTTGTCTGTCAACAACAGGCAGGCTCTGGGGGAAAGGTATCTCATTACCAAGTAAATGTTGAGGACAAAGGCAATAGTGGAAAATGACAGAGTGGTGGTGTTATGACTGGAAAGAAAGGAAAAGAAGCCAGGATTTGTGAGCAGCTACTTTGTACGATTCATTTACAACACATGTGAATGCTTCCTATGTTCCAGGCATTATGTCAAGTTCTGAGAAAAATAAAGATATACAGACTAATTATCAAAAAGAATAGTGAAGGTTCAGTTAAAAGCCGTGGACAGTGCTGAGAGCCAAGGATAGGAGTCCTAGCCTGGGGGAAAAGGGAAGACTTCCCAGAGGAGGTGATACCCAAGCTGAGACCTGAAGGATGAACAGGACTGGCCAGGTAGGTCAGCAGGGGCAGAATGGTCCAGGCAGAGGAAAGAGCATGTGTGAGGGTGACTCAGAGGCAAAAGTGTTGTTCTGGTGGCTTTACATACAGGTCCTTAGAGAATATGAATCCAGACTGACTCTATCCATTCCTTTGTGGTGGTTATTCTTTCCAATTTATTTTGATTTTATTGTTAGGTAAAAATGGGCCTCTAGCAAAGAGATCCAGTCACAGGTGAAGGCCCACATCAACCCAGAGTTCAAAGTTGGGGATGGGGCCCAACTAATTGAAAAGGAAGCTCTCGAGATGAGAAGCAGGCAGTGCTGAACCTGCCAATAGTCCTAGTTGCTTGGCAATGTCATGATCAGGGCAAATGCCCTAAGTAGAGGCCATCCGTCACAGCGGATACTCTGAGGGCCACCCAAGGCAGAGGGCCAGAGGAGAATGGGGTGGACAGGGTAAAGGAGGAAGAGAATGCACAAGTCTGGGTGTCCCACTAGAAGGCTGAGCCTCATAAACACCGACAGCTGCATGGTGACAGCCTTCTGTGTGGACAGAGAAGAGAGGGGGCAATTTGCCACCCATGGGATCCACCAGAATCTGGGCTCTGGAGTACTGCTGCCCCGGGTGGACTCTCATCCAAGGAGTTCTTTGGTCTTCACTGCTAGATGCCTGTCCAGCTCTGCAACGGTGTCGTCGGCCATTTGACTGATCTGCAGGAACACAAAATGAGACAGCCCGATAACTGGCGCTGGGGAAGGGTAGGGGGACAAACATTCCAAAACTATGGAAAAGTTATCTGGGAAACAGTGATGGTGACAGACGCTCACATTATTTAGTCCCAGCCAGGCGCTGTGCTAAGAACTTTATATACACACTCTTACTTATTCCCAACAGTAGCCCCATGAGATAGATACTATCATTATCCCTATTTCAGAGATGAGGAAATTGAGGCAGTTAGATCACCTGTCAAGATACACAGCTGAAAGGAGCAATGACAAAATTTAATCCCCAGTAGTCTGATTCCACAGCCCCAAATTCTTAACTATTATTATAGAACACAGAGAAGCCAGCCTTATCGGTCACTTAATGACCCTCTAGAATTTCCTACACCTCCGACACTCTGGTATATAAAGACTATTAAGATCCCAGTAATTAAGCAGGAAAAAAAAAAGTCTTGAAAAAAGAAGAAATACATCTGGTTAACAAACATGGAAAATTCAACAGACACTGAAGAAATGCAAATTAAAACAAGATATAATTCCGTTATCGTAGTTAATAAAGTTTGATGTTGTAGCTTTTAATTACAATATTCAATGCCAGAAAGCTATGGTAAAATGGATAAGCTTATATATCAGTGATAGGAATTCAAATTGATGCAAATGTCCACACCATTTTTTAACCCCCCCAAATCTCTCAACTGGGAAATTACCACATGAATGGAATCTGAAAAAAATTTCTAAAGTTCCATATGCAAAGATATTTATCTAGGCTTTATTTTTTTTTTTAAGATTTATTTATTTATTTTAGAGACAGTGGGGAGGGGCAGAGGGAGAGAGAGTCTCAAGCAGACTCCACACCAAGTGTGGAGCCTGACGCAGGGCTCAATCTCACGATCCTGAGATCCCAACCCAAGCCCAAACCAATCACGACCGGAGCCGAAACCAAGAGTCTGATGCTTAAACACCTTTGCCACCCAGATGTCCCATCTAGGGTTTATTTATTTATTTTTTTAAGATTTTATTTATTTGACAGAGAGAGACACAGTGAGGGAACACAAGCAGGGGGAGTGGGAGAAGGAGAAGCAGGCTTCCCGCTGAGCAGGGAACCTGATGCGGGGCTCGATCCCAGAACTCTGGGATCGTGACCTGAGCCGAAGGCAGACGCTGAACCGACTGAGCCACCCAGGCGCTCCTAGGCTTTATTTTTAATAATGAAAAATCAGAAAATCTCAAGTGACAGAACAGGGAAGTAGCTGAATACATACAACCATTAAAAATGGTTAAGATTAAAAAAAATGGTTAAGACTATCTACTTTTTATGGAAAGGGTATAAATATGAATAACATTCCAGCACATATTTCTGAAATGTTTGAATGTTTATAGCAAGTACGGATTGCTTTTGTAATCAGAAAAAAGGAAATAATGTTAAAGATATTCTTTATAATATCATGGGAAAATGCTCATGTTATCTTTAAAGAAAAAGCAGGATACAAAATTGTGCATATACATAGTAGAAATGATCTCAAGTATGTAAAAAAATGCACATTTCTTAAAAATGGAAGGAAACATGTGAAAATACTAATGGTCTTTATCTTTTAGTGATGGGAAGACAGATAATATATTATTCATGCCCCTATCTATCACATCTTGCAAAAGACCTAGTGTATAGCAAGTGCTCAGGAAATATTTACTAAATGAATAATTATCAAAGTTTTGTGCTTTTCTATATTTTCCAAATTTTCAAAAATAAACATGTACTAAAGGTGAGAAACAAAACACAATACAATTTAATAAGTGTTGCAGCTTCCCTCCCACGTCTAAAAGGGACCAAAGACAGGAAGCCTTGAAGTATGGTGCCCAGGATCCGTGTGCTCAGTGGCACAGTGGCCACTTGACATCTTTATTTGCAGACCACAGGCCTTGGCCAAGAACTAGGAACTAAATGCACTGGGAAGGGTAGTAACGAAAAAGGATTTGGAGCAATTGGTCCCAGGCAGGGAGACAACCAGGCTCTCACCAAATCAACAGCTGCACATTTTACAGCCAGGGGAAAGCAGGGCTTTGGGGGCTGCTGGGCGTGCTGGAAGAGCGGCTGGGCTCAGAATGGCTGCTGGGTCCCTCCTCACTCAGCCACAGACTTTCAGATGCTGCCCCACCTCGCCCAGAGCAGCTGCCTTGCATGGTGGGTGGCAGGATGCCCAGCAGCACTCACTCCAGCAAGCCTACTCTGGAAAAATGGCGCAAGGGCAGTTTGGGGACAAGAATGGGGACTGGGGAAGGAAGAGTACCTAGAGTAACAGTGTGATAATGTGGGTCAGCACCCACATATCAGTTAAATTCACAGTGAGGTGACAACGTGTAAGTCACTGAATCTCAGTTTCCTCATCTATCAAATGGGGATGCCGGTCCCTTCCTCAGAGAGTAGCTGTGCGAGTCGAACTTGTTCATGAATATGCAAGCACGGTTTAAACTGGTTATTTGCTATGCAAATGCTGCTTGTGCTACTCTGATTTTTATTATCACTTCCTGACTTCTTTTCAAATTAATCAATTAATGAAAATATTTACTAACTTTCTAGCAAATTAGAGGCACAAAGTGCCCCTGGGGACAGTCTGCCTGCAAGTTCATCTTTTCCATCTTTATCAGACTTCTTAAATAATGATGATTAACATGGGGCACCTGGGTGGCTCAGTTGGTTGAGCACCTGACTCGATTTTGGCTCAGGTCATGATCTCAGGGTCATGAGATCGAGCCCGGACTCAGGCTCTGCACTCAGCAGGGAGTCTGCTTGAGATTCTCTCTCTCCCTCTGCCCCTCCCCTGCTCGCACATGCACTCTCTCTCTCTCCCTCTAAAATAAATAAAAAACCTTTAAAAAATAATAAAATAAAACGATGATTAACAACAATGACAACAGCACAATAGCTCCCTCTTACCGAGTATTACTAGGTGCCAGGTACTCGGCTAAAAACTTCATATGCATTATTTCACATAATCCTCAAAATCTATGAAATGCTGTTACTATGTCCCTTTAATACACTGTGAATACTTGACTATTTCACCTGACAGTTGCATAGTCGTACATGGTATGCAAAGGGGTTTTGTCCAAATCCAACAACCACACATAACTTCTATAAGGCAGGTGAGACAGGTATTATCCCCATTTTACAGAGGAATAAACCAAGGGGTAAATGTTAACTAATCTGCCCAAGGTCACGTTAAAAAGTCAGTGGTGTGACTGAGCCAGGAAGTCACCTACCCCAACAGCCAGTTTGGTGCTGCTACCCGCTGTGAGGCGCCCCCAGCACCTGGCCCTGTCCTTCCTCACTCCAGGCAAGCTGTGTGGGGGTCATTCCAACCGTCAATCCTAGCCCCGAATTCAGTCAGAGAAGGGTGGGGAAAGCAATGGGACGGACAAACAGGGTGGACAATTACTGAGGACTGGCAACCACACCAGCCACTTTAAAGTATGTTTGTCATCTGGTCCTCTCAGCAAACCTGTGAGATAAGCACCCCTCCTCCCACTTTTCAGATGAGGAGACAGAAGCTCAAAAAGGTGAAGCCATTTGCTAACCTTTGCAAAGTGAAAGAGCTGGGATCTGCACCAGTCAGGCCTGCCTGCCTCCACAGCAAGAGCCCTTTCCATTTTAATCCACTGCCTCATAAAGACCATATCATCATGGTCGTCATCCTCACATCTGCTCCCTTCTCCTTCAGGAAAGTGGGAGGCGGAGCCAGGACAGGGGAAGGCAGGAGCACACAAGTGCAGGGCTGGGGCAGGCGGGTAGCAAGCCAGCCTCCCAGAGGCCTGGCTCAGAACACCCACTGCCTCACCCAGGCCGGCCTCCCTGCCTGCTTGCCTGGCCTCCGGGAGCCCCTCCCTCCTTCAGCCTGCTTGCACCCAGCTTCACTTCAGAGCAGCACTGTTGCTCAGAATAAGGCGGCAGTGAAAGGATCTTGGCCAGATTTACTGGTGGTTTCTGCCAAGCGCCTTAATGCTCAGCAGGCCCATTTATAGTAAACTGAAGCAAAGGTGAAACAGCAGGCTGGCAGATGTCAGAGTCCCGAGTGGGTAGGCCCCGGTCCTTCTTCAGCTGAGCTGGTCTGGGCCGCGGGTTGGGAAGCTGGGTGTGTGTGTGGGGGGGGGGGGGGGGGTGTCAGACGTGACTATAGGGATAGAACCTATAACTCAAGCCCTTCATTTTTATACACCAAAGAAGAAACATTTTTATAATATAGTTTTTAAAAAATCTGACTTCAAAAGAATTTTGGAACATTAAAAAAAAAATCCCACAAAGAATAATATTGAAATTGTTCATAATCCCATTGCCTGAAATGACTAGCATTAATGACCACCATTCTCAAGTGGTTAAGTTGCCAATCTTTTTTTTTTTAAGATTTTATTTTTGAGTAACATCTACAACCAATGTGGGGCTTAAACTCAAAACCCCAAGATCAAGAGCCACATGCTCTACTGACTGAGCCAGCCAGGTACTCCTAAGCTGCCAATCCTTTTATGTACATGAAAATTTTCATTATAAAAATGGAATCATATTATAATACTGTTGTGTAACCTACCTTAAAAAAATAAATTCCAAAAGAAACTTAGTATGTCCGCAAAATATTTTTTTAAAGATTTTATTTATTTGCGAGAGAGAGAGAGAGAGAGAGAGCGAGCATGAGTGGGGGGCAGAAGGAGAGGGAGAAGCAGACTCCCTCTGAGCAGGGAGCCGGACGTGGGACTCAATCCCAGGACCTCTGAATCATAACCTGAGCCAAAGGCAGATGCTTAACCAACCGAGCCACCCAGGTGCCTCTGCAAAATATTTTTTTTAAAGATCTGAAAGAGAAAGAGAGTGTGGAGCCCAATGCAGGGCTCGACCTCACAACCCTCAGATCACGACGTGAGCCAAAACCAAGAATTGGATGCCTAACTGACTATGCAACCCAGGCGCCCCTGCAAAATATTTTTATAACTGTCTCTATATAGATCCCAGTAAATGGAGGTAAATACAATTTATTTTCCCACTGTCAGAAATTTAGACAGTTTCTAATTTTCTACTATGATATATAATACATCAACAGACACCTCTGTAGGTAAGATTCGTGACAATTTATTTTGGATAAATTCTTAAGCCTCTGAGTCAAAAATGTATGGATTTTGGTATACACTGCTATGTTATCCTTTAGGAAGGTTGTATAGGTTTATACAAAAAATAATCTTTTCTGTGGAGTGTAGAAGTAAAAGCAATACTTCCAAGATCAGCAGCATTTCAAACTCACATTAAAAATTCTGGGTTCAAATGCTGGGGATTAGAAAAGGCAAAATTTTAAAAAATACACATATTCTAAAACCCTTGCAAGTGATTTAGGCAGTACATACCAAGAATCTTAAGAATATGCATTCCCCTTGTGCAATAATTCCACAGTTGGGACTCTATCCTAGGGAAATCATCCCAACAAAGATTTACGTATAAAAATATTCCCTGCAACCTTATTTATAACAAAAAAGTTTAAACAAACTAAATGTCCAACAAGAGGCTTATGAAAGTGAATTATGGTATAACCACAAGACAGACTATTTTGTAACCATCAGAAATGGCTGTTTACAGACACTTTTTTAAGACACGAGAAAATGCTAATAGTTTTAATGCTAAACAGAAAATAAAAAGCCAAGTACAAAACCATATGCATACTACATATTCAGGCATGTTAAAAACTATGTAGTTAAAAAAAAAAGAAGGAAAGCAGAAATACTCCAAAATGTTAAGAGCAGTTGCTTCTGCAATGTGGGTTTATGGTGTGAATTTTTCCCCATTTTTTTAAAACAGTCTTCTGAACTCTCCACATTTTCTACAGTGAGCATATATTACTTGGATAATCAGGAACAAAGTGAACAAATACATTTTAAAAAACTCTAATAAAACAACAATCAGCCCCCTTCCTTGCTTATTTAAAAAACAAAAACAAAAACCACATACCCAAAACTCCAGCTTAGTGCCTTCTGTCAGGGAAAAAGAACAAAATAAAGTGACACCTGGACCCTCGTGCTGGGTCTGTCTCCTGAAGATTTTCTCCCTCCACTTTTAACCATATGACAATAAAGGCACTTGTTAACAGAAATGGTAAGAACTCATCTTCAAATGATAATATCTTAAATAATAAAGATTATTGCACTGGGTATGTTATGTACATACACTGTGATCTATTCTCTTGTAATATTACACATGTCCTCACAGAGAGAGCATGCAGGTCTGCACTAGAATGTTAACAATGGTCATCTCTGGGTGATGAAAATTTCAATTACTTCCTTCTTAATTAAAAAAAAAATTGACATAACATGTATAGCTTAGTATCAGAAAAAAACTAATAAAGTTATTTTCATTTTGAAAAATAATAACAGTCAACAGAAATAAGCATTAAAGAAACGAATCTAATCTGAAGAGGAAGGTGAAAAGCGAGGTGCTAATGTGAAGGCTTCTAGCAACGTCTTCGTCAAGTGGGTTTGATCAAGAGTACTACTTACCCGATCATTCTTCCCTTTTCGGGGAACATGGGCTCTGGTCCCTGAGGCAGTGGCCCAGTCTTGTTGAGTGAGGAGTGCCTGGCACTTTCCCGTGGTCCATGGGCTTACCACGAAGAAGCAAGGGAAAGGTCAAGTGTTGGCTGCAGAGACGGAATCTCCTGGGGATGGACAAGGAGCTGGCCCAGCTAGGGCCAAGGACAGACTCCTACAAGGCCTGACTGGTGCTCAGAAAAGGCCAGCCTAATCTAGGAACCTCTTTTAGCTGATGCAGGGCAAGAGGAGGGTTCAAGGAAGGCAAGAAGGGAACTCTGAGGGTCCAGGTATCAGGCACTCTAATGGTGCCTCTAGCATGTCCACAGCAACCCTTTACAGTAGGAATTACAAATCCCTTTTTACAGAAGGAGTCAAGTAATGTCCCCAAGGTCACAGGACATCATGTGCAGAACTAGCCTGATCTAACTCTGGTACCATCACAGGGATACACCGTAAGGCTTCTAGGTCCTTAATTACCAACTGTGTCTGCTTTTGCAGAATTATCCGGGGAGCTTTTTAAAAGTAACTAATGATGTAATATATGATGATTAACATAACAATAAAAAATTTTTTAAAAAAGCAATGGCCACACAAATATTAATTTACAAAATGAAAAAAAAAAAAGTATACATTCCTGGGCGCCTGGGTGGCTCAGTTGGTAAGTGACCGCCTTCAGTTCAGGTCATGATCTTGGAGTCCCGGGATCGAGTCCCACATCGGGCTCCCTGCTCAGCAAGGAGCCTGCTTCCCCCTCTAACCTTCCCCCCTCTCATGTACTCTCTCTCTCTCTCATTCTCGCTCTCTCAAATAAATAATCTTAAAAAAAAATAAAAATAAAAATACACATTCCTAGGGAGACCTACTAAAAATCAGTAAATGCAGGAGCAGAGCCCAGGCATCCATCTAAAATTTTTTCCTAGGTGATTGTTAGGGCTGGCCCACAAATGGCATTCTGACTGCTGGTCTAGGAGAAGGGGAGCAGTTGGTTAATTTACGGCTTCCTCCAGATGTCCCTCTAACAGCACTCATGCTCCCTGCCTCTAGCCTCTTCCCTCCTTATGCCCCATCCTGCCCACACTCATGTTCAATCTTCCTAAAATAATGCTTTCGTGGTGGATGCAGAGGCTTTGGGCAAGCCCTTTATATTATGCTAAACACTATTCTATCTCCTAAATACTGGTAAATTCATCTTCCTATCTTAATTCCACTGATATCTCTTAGCTTCAGGCTACCATTTCCTGGATGGATTTCCGCAACAGCCTCCCTGGCCTCCCTGCCTCCACTCTTGATCCTTACAATCTGTTTTCTACCCAGCCACCATAATCATCGTTCATAAACACAGATGTGATCTCCCCAGTGTCTGGGAAAAAAATCTTTCCAGGAACTTACTGTATCAGAATCACGTGGGGAGCATTTAAAAATGCAGATCTGCAGCGCCCACCCCAGACTCACTGACTCAATCTCTGGGCGTGGGGTCCCAGAAACCTGTATTTTTATAAGCTCCTTAAGTGACCGTGATGCTGTAGCAGATTCGATTATTGTTCAAAAATTTTCATACTCTCCTCTAGACCTCCACAAACATATATATTTCTCTGTCCCGGTGATACTGGGCTTGGCCTGTGTGATCTGCTTGGCCAGTGGGATGTACCAAGAGCAGGTGCTTCAAATGTACTTGAATGGCTGGGCTTATGCTCTTGGCATCTGCTGTTGAAAAGATGTCCTCGGGGGAAGCCTGGGTGGCTTAGTCGGTTAAGAGTCTGGCTTTGGCTTGGGTCATGATCCCAGGGTGCTGGGATCGAGTCCCACGTCGGGCTCTTTGCTCAATGGGGAGCCTGCTTCTCCCTCTGCCTGCCGCTCCCCCTGTTTGTGCTCTCTCTCTCTACCTCTGTCAAATAAATAAATAAAATCTTAAAAAAAAAAAAAAAAGAAAGAAAGAAAAAAGAAAAGATGTCCTGGGAAGCTTGTTGACTCCAGAAGACTGAGAGACAAAGCAGACCTGAACCCAATCCAACATCTGGAACCAAGCCCACTGAGCCCAGCCTAGAAGAGCGACTCCCAGCTGACCCACAGAAATTAGACTAAGAAATAAAACCTGATACTGTAAATCACTGAGTTGTGAGGTGGTCTGTCATGCAGCATTATCGTGGCCACAGACGACTGACAGAGCTACACAGCCAGTGTGGGAGTGTCTGCACAGGCTGGAGATCAAGCTGCTCAGCCTGGTCTCCAAGCCCTGCTCTGACCAACCCAGCTGGCTGCTGTGTCTATCCACTCCCCAGCCTCAGCCATTTTCACGCTGCAATTACCCACCCGCATAACATTCTTTTACACAGCACACCTCTGCATGTGTTATTCTACCTGCCCCCAGTCTCTCACTATTTCACTGCAGTTTGTTCAAGTGCTACCACTCAGCGCAGTAAGCACACTGCTAAGGCCTCACTTGCCAGCACCCAGACAAGCCACCACACACACAAGGGCATCAGCGCCCAGGCTCTGAAGTTAGTCGGCCTGCGTTGGGATCCATTTCTAATTGACCAGCATGTGACTTTGAGCAAGTTATTTAGCTGCTCTGAACCTCAGTTTGCTCAGGACCTCCTTCACGACTCTGCAGCAACAAGGATAAATGAAATGATAGAAAGTGTTCAGCACTGAGCCTGGAACCCAGCGAAGAGCCAACAGCATCTTCTCTTCCTCCACATTCCCAGGGCTAAGCCCAGAACAGAGACTCATCCAATCCTCATCATGTCAAGGAAAGAATCAGGGATACTCTGTTTTAATTTTCCTCTCTTCAGACATGAACAGATGGTTCCCTGGGTCAGACACACAAGTACTACATCTGTTGGCAACAGTACCTGTTTCTCTATGAGCCTAATGGTGTCCTCCGAGACTTTGTCCTTTGATTTCTTCAGCTTATTCATTGCATTGGTACGAACTTTCCGTAAGGAATCCTTGGCCTTGTTGGTGTTCTGTTTGGCCAGTTTCACCAGCATTTCCCTGTGCTCCCTGGTTACTCTGATTAAGAAAAGAAACAAACAAAAACATTCAACAAAATCATCCCACACATTAGCTGCTAGCTGAGAATTTAACATCACTCCGTCCACTAGCTTAGCAGTCAGTAGCTCTGCTCTCCATCGGTGATGATCTTTATGGTCCTGAAGCATGCCCAGGGGTGTGCTTGGGGCCAAGTGAAGTTCCTGGTGAGTTAGGTGAGGAGAACCAGCAAGAGGACTGCTGAAAAGCTTGGGCCAGCGCGTCCTGGCCACACCTGGCCAGTTCCTGCATGCGTAACTGACTTGTCTCCTCAGAGTTCCCATCTGTAAAATGTGGTAAGGTGATAAAGAGGCAGTGCATGTAAACTGTTTAGCGCTGACTCTGGCCCATATTTAGAGCTCAATGAAAGGAACCAATTGTTAGCTCTAACTCTACCCCCTTCTCTCCCACTGAAGCACAAACAAGTGGATGATGCTACAGAAATTGCTCCGTTCAATCTCTAAATCACCCAAAACAAGTTAAGTAGCAATCTTCAGAATCTTACTAATTATTATAGCAAATTACTTATGAATCACCTCAAGACTGACTAAGACACAACCTGAGTGCCAACATGTGAGAACTGCTGCTGCACCAGTTAACTTCCACAAAGAAGCCACGAGAGGGTCTGGCACGTGTCAGTGCTTACTGAATGTCAGCGTTTCCGCTGTTCCCTTCCCCATCGTAGCACCACCACGAGCACAAGGAGGGCCTCCTACAAACCCCTGGCACAAGCACCTTCTAAGCTGGCCCTTACCACTACACAAGGCACTTACTTTATTCTTATTTTACCTTTACTCATCACAACAACCCAGCAAAGTAACCCCGCGAGTTGGCTCCGCCTTTGTTTCTTTGTCCTCTACACAGTGAGGGCTACTCACCTACCACAACCAGGGCCGGGCATGAGGGTACTACGGTGAACACTGACTGAGCTTGGTTCGGCTCTCAGGGAGCTCAGCCAGGGAGAGAGGTGAGTAAAGACACACAACAGGAGTGTGGGACGTGCCGTGGCAAGGGAAGCGAAGTGCAAGGTGCCATAGGAGCACTAAAGCAGCTCCCCTAACTCGCCAGGAACTGTCCGAGCTCGGGCAGGTGGCAAGTAGGGGAGACTCTCCTGAAAAAATAATCCCTAAATGCGGGAGTGTTTGGGTCTGCTCACTAGTGTTCTGGTTCTTATTCTTTCCAGTAAGAAGGCATTTTTTCCTCTCCCCTCTAAGGTCTGGTGTGGCACCAGGACTTGCACTGGTCAATGAAATGTGAGCAGAAATGAGGGGGGTCACCTCAGGGCAGGAGCGTTATTAGGAGCCAGTGTGGGCTCCGCCACATTTGTTTCTGTTGGCTGCAATACAAGCGGAGATGGGGCGCCCATCAGCGCGGGTCCCAGAGCAACCACGATCAACAGCGCCCATCATGCAGCCTGGGCAAGAAGGAGATTTCTATGCTAAACCACGGAGACTTAGGGGTTGCCTGTTACTACAGCATAACCCACCTGTCCTGACTAATACACACACTAGGATCTGAAGAATGAGTGCAGGTTGCCCATGCTGGCACGGCAAGGGGGGCTTCCAGGAGGAAGAAAGAGCACGTACAAAGGCTTTAAGCTGTAAAGAGACGATGTTTCATTTGAGGAATTACTGGAGCATGGATAACAAGAGAGTGACAAGAAAAGAGGCTGGAAAGCCATACCATGGAGGGTCTTGCAAGATCCTGAGCCCCATTTTACAGATGAAGAAAATGAAGCCCAAGAAGTTTGGGCCAAACCCAGGCTGACCCGTCTCAAATGGCAATATTCTTAGTATGACAAAATTCCCCTGCCCCCTGGGTCCTGAAATGGACATCACTGGCATATGGTTCCTGACCCTCAAATCAGTGTGGTTCTTACTTGGTAAGGACAAGCCCACGTTCTGGGTATATGTTCCATGTGAAGCAGTGGCAAGAAGATGTTAAAAGATTTAGTGGCATCTACCTGCTATTTTTCTCCCTGACAGGATGAGAAAAAAAATTAAAGAATTTTGAGAAAAAATGAGCTCTGAAGACAAAGTGGACGGCTGCATTATAAATCAATCCTTCTGGATTCAGCTATTTGAAGGTATTCTCGAAATAGAAATGATCCTGATTACTGCCATTATTAAGCCCATCTCTGCCAGGTGAGTACTGTAAGTACTGCACCTCACAGACCCTCACAACAACTCTTCCAGCTAGATTCTCATCCCCCCATTTTCCAATGTGGAAATTGAGGCTCACAGATGTTAAGCAACTTGCACATGGGCCTGACAGGCCTGGGATTCAAATCCAGATCTCTCTGGCCTGTGTGCTTTCCCCTCCTCTGTGCTGCCCACCCCTTGTAATCTATTTCAAATAAATTATGTACTGCTGCCATTGCTGCTGCTTCCAGGCAGAAAGCTTTTCAAAGTCAGTAATATGAATCTTGGGACTGAAAAGGACAAAACCACCATGTCAGGAGTTTAGGGATTTGGATCAGATCTTGTTACTTTTATGGTTTTTAATTCATTGAACAAAAATCATGCTGACATGTTTAGGTCTCTTTTTTGTTCTGCCAAAGCATATGTCGGTATAAGGAAGGAACAGGAAAATTAAAACTTGATCCACTGATTCAAAAAACTTAATCCTGCTGAAATACTAGGAGGGGCAGAAAATAAATGAATCTCAGTTTGTAAAAAACCTCTTAAACTTCTCTAAAGAGAGCTATTTCAATCTTATATTTCATATATAATTTGAAATAGATATTCCACTGTTTAGACAACCTTTAATAAGATAAAAAATTTTATCTAACAAACTTCCTTTTCACTACATTATTACATTTACATTTTACATGAAGAAAAAACCGTACCTTTTAAAAAATATATACATTGGGACTCAAAGAAATCTTAGGAGTAAAAGGCTGTATAAAGAAAACAAAATTAAAATATATGTAATTTGGCTTTAATACAATATTATTTTGTATTTCTTAATATAAAGGTGACATTAGTATACTATTAACACTATTCCACACATAATAGTATCCAATTATTGACAGTGACAAAAACATTTCAGTTTCAGGATGCAAGTACAGAGGCAATAATCTAAGGAAATGGAGAGCAGAATGCGGGGGTGGGGGCGGGCACAGAGAGGGCTGAGGGGAAGGGAATATGCATGCTGGTTCAGGGTGTTGGGCTGAAAGGTATCTCAAAAACAAGTTCAGAAGCAGCTGGGCTGATGGAAAGGCACTGGTATGAAGTCACCCAGACCTGTTGCATTCCTATGTCTATTACTCGGAAGCTGATTCCTCATTTCTAAAATGAAGGCAATAAAAACACCTCACAGGGTGACGGGGAGAAGCAGACACAACACATACATAAAGTACCAATAAAGAACAGCATATAATAGCCTTGAATAAATGATAACAATTATGAATGTTTTAATCAAATACACCTAATTACTTCCTTATGAAACGAGGGCACATCTGTTTTAGAAAAGAACCATACTATATTATGGAAATATTTTAATTCCTTTCCAAACCAGTGATTAATACATCTGATCATCTCTGTCTCACATTCATGGGGTTCTCTGAGTACACGCTAGTTTGTTCTCAGGCTTCTGCACTCAGCCAGTTGGTTCTGAGCACCCGCCTCTGCACTTGGTGTGCATTCATTCATCAAGCACTGGCTGAGGCCGCTGAGTTCTGTGCCAGATCCTGGGCCAGGCTGAGGAGCTCCAGAGAGAAGGCAGGCCTGGTCTAACTTCCCCAGAGGCTCAGCCCAGTGGTGGAGACAAACTCGTCAGCCACTACTTAGAAAGAGCAAGAGTGCCTCTAGGGCACAGGGATGGGCCTTCTGCAGGAGGAGCAAGCAGAGAAGTACAACTCATTCTGCCTCTAGATCTGGAAAATGCCTTAGAAGCATTTTGGTTCACCGAAGAAGCATCTGGTCCGCTGAAATGCCCGGAGAGGGCATCTCAGGAGGAAGCACGGTGGGAGATCTAACGGCAGGAGGGCAGAAGGGCAGGAGGCTGCAAAGGTCAAATTTGTTCTGCAGGCCTGGAGTTTGCAAATTCTTCTTTAGCCACAAAACTCTGGCTTTAAAGAAAACCATGGCAGACGCTCCATTTATAAATGTATAAAACAAATGAAAAGAGAGCTCTTCCAGTTAAGGGAAAGGGCACTTGGGGAGGGGTGGTGCTCTATCCTGGGCTTACAAAGTGTAGTCCACCCTGACTCCCCTCTACTTCTGGGCCTACCACTAGCTGGCTGAGGGACCTCAAACAAGTTGTTTAAACTCTCTGGGCCTTGGTCTTCTCATCTGGAAATAGAAATGAAAATCAAACAAACGAAAAAACCCCAGCATCTACCTTTCAGAGTTCTTGTGAGGATTCCATGAGAGACTAGGTGGAGTGTACACAGTACAAAAGCCTGGTAGAGCATAAGCAATCAGAGAGTGTCAGTTGCCTTTGCTGCTGCTGTTTATGTGCTGGCCCTCACTGAGGCATCATCAAGTAATGAAGAGTTTATTCTTGGAGGTTTTGATCAACAGAGAAATGACAGGGCAAACAATCGAAGCTTCAGCAAGATGACTTTTTGAGATCCTACTAGGAACTTAACAACTCGTGTACATTTTATAATCCAAATGCTCCCAGCATGTAGCCCTGAAATTGTCTCTTTTCGGTACTAATTCATTCATTTAATTTGTAGTTTCATTAACAGCTGTTTACTGGGCACATATTATGTGCCAGCCCCGATGCCAGCCATGAGAGATGTAGCATTAAACACATGAGTCTACTGTCTAGCAACGGAGGCAGTCATTAAACAAACATATGCACAATTGATCAATAAGTTACAGTTCTAATAAGCACAATGAAGACATACAGACTTCTATGAAAATAATTAGCGGAGTCTGACCGAGGTCCCCTGTGGGACTCTAGGAACAAAATGTGGGGACATTTAAACTAATGATATTTAAATTAAGATGTGTAAGAGTGGTGGGGTGCCTGGGTGGCTCAACTGGTTAAGCGTCAGCCTTCAGCTCAGGTCATGATCCGGGGTCCTGGGATCAAGCCCCAAGTAGGGCTCCCTGCTCAGTGGGGAGTCTGCTTTGGCCTCTCCCTCTTTTTCTATGCTCTCTCTCTCTCTCTCTCTGTCAAATAAATAAATAAATAAATCTTAAAAAAAAAAAGAAGACGGTATACATTTAAAAAAAAAAAAGCTGCGTAAGAGTGGAAGGGCTGGGGGAGATCATTTCCACCCACGGGAATGGTCTGTGTAAGGTAAAGGCATCTTTCCAGGTCAGAAGGTGGGTACTGCTCTCTGAGGGACTGAAAAAGGCAGTGAGGCTGAGGACAGAAAGAGGAGTAAGACTATCCCAAAGGAGGAGGCTGATCAGCCTGGCAAATGCAAGAGTATGCACACAAGCCCTTCAATGTCACACTGAGGCTTCATAGGTCCATCGACAAGTGATCGGACACACGAGTGGTATATATACACACAGTGCAACTGCATTCAGCCTAGAAAGGAAATCTGACACATGTGACAGCGTGGATGAATCCTGAAAACATTATGCTAAGTGAGATAACCCAGACTCAAAAGGACAAATATGGTATGATTCCACTTTCTGCGAGGTACCTAGAATAGTCAAATTCAGAGAGACAGGAAGTAGAACAGCAATTTCCGGGAGCTCACCAGGGGGTTAAGGGAATGGGAAGTTATTGTTTAATGGGTATAGACTTTGAGTTTTGCAAAATGAAAAAGGGGTTCTGGAGACGGTTGCACAACAATGTACATGTACTTAACACCACTGAACTATACACTTTTAAATAACGGTAAATTTTTTATGTACATCTTACCATGATAAAAAAGTTTTTTTTTTTTTTAAAGATTTTATTTATTTATTCATGAGAGACAGAGACAGAGAGAGAGAGAGAGAGGCAGAGGGAGAAGCAGGCTCCCAAGGAGCAGGGAGCCCGATGCGGGACTTGATCCCAGGACCCTGGGATCATGACCTGAGCTGAAGGCAGACGCTTAACCATCTGAGCCACCCAGGCGCCCCACGATAAAAAAGTTTAAAAGAGTCCTAGTAGATTATTCCTAGGAACAACATGGAGTCCCATGAGTTTGAGTGAGGCCCAGGAAACATGATCAGATTTGTATTTTGTATAGATAGCAACGTACAAATGAGATCTAAGCTCCTGGCAAATCTACCCAAGGGCCTCTAGGCAGGCACAACTGGGAGGCTGTGAAGCCGCCCTTTAACAGCTTCTTGGCTGGATGATGAAGACAGCAGGCTTTTCCGCTAGGGTCAGAGAGCCTCCCAGCATAAGGCAGGGGTTTTGGCTGAGCTGGCAGGGTCACACTTTGTTTGTACATACTCCACCAGGCAGGTCTTCCAGTAACATCCTGGATGGGGGCCTTCCTGCAAAATTCCTTGAGCATGTTCCCATGAACAATAAGCAGAGGGCATGCCCTGATGGTAACTCACACAGCAGAGAATCCCCCGGACTGCAGTGATACTTCCTATTGTTTCCCTGAGAATGGGACACATGTACAAAGCTATTCACCAGGTGTATATCAGAGGAAGCTATGCTCAGCGTTGGCAATTACAGTAAAGTCCACTTATGTCAGACGCTCAACTTCAAAAGGATCGCTGGTTACTTAGAGGGGACTTTAAAATGTGGAAAAAACATGCTTCAAAGCCAAGAAGACCTAAGTTGGAATCCCCCCACCCCCGCTCTGCTACTTCTCAGCTTCAGAACTGTAAGCGTGCTACTCAACTTCTCCAAACTGGTTCTTTGTGTAGACAGTGGCAGGAAGAATGTTACTAAGAGGGCAGAAGCCAGTATTAAGTGAAAGGGTGGTAGCAAGGGCTTGGCACGCCGCCGCACGTGTGCACTATAGATAGAAGCTCACTACTGGGTGGCTGCATTCTCACTCTTACCACAGACTCTCCGGGGCTTGGGGGTACTAACAGGAAGTGAATGGCGAGGGAGAAAACCATCAAAAGGATTTAGTAGCTTGAGCTTGGACTGTTGAATGGATGGGAAGCAGAGAGTGAAAGAAGGGGAACACAGGAGAGCAGGCGGTGGGGGCTGGGGGAGGCAGGTGCTCTCCTCCAACAGGACAGGGGGACAGGCTGAGGGAGAAGAAAGCTGCACTTCCAGGGAACGTCCCATCAAAACACATCTCTGACAGCTCCACGGAGACAAACCTCGCCACCTCCTCACCGGCTTCTGGGAGACTTCCCCCCAGGAGGAGCATCAGCCTGCAATCAGCAGCAGACACAGGCCTGACTTCATTGTTCGCTGGTGGGCGCTGCCCGCTGCCTCGGGGCCACTGGCCCTGAAGGAAATGTTTTTGTTTGTATAGCCCAGCCAGACTTCCTACGCTTCTAGGTATACAATTTCCCCCCTCCCTTCTTTCCTCACCCTCACCACCCCCAGCTCACCAGCCTGTTGTACATACACTAAAGTCTCATAAAGACATCAGGTGTCCTTTTAGCCCAAAGGAAATCACACCAGCACTTTGCAGGGACTTCTACCCACCCGCAGTCACCTCAGTTTTCTCTCGGGACACAACTGGCCCCCCGCTTTCAGATGATGGTCCTGTGACTCTTAAAGGCCTGGCTCAGCCAGACATACCATGCTGAAGTACAGCCTAGCAGGATGAAAAGATAAAGGAGGCTGAGGTCGGGGCTCAAATCTCCACATTCTTAGCAGAGTGACCTTGATTAAGTCAGCCGATGTCTTCCCTGTCACTCGAGTGGGACGGAAACCCAAGTGCAAAGATGAGTGCAGGTAACTCTTCCCTCAGTTCTCACGTACAGGAGAAAAAACATAGGTTTGGTGGTGAAGGCAGACTTGGGTTTCCAATCCCGGCTCCACCCCCTGTGAGCTGGGTGACTGGGCGCAAGTAACTTGTCCTCTATGAATTGAGAAGACATCTAGCGAAGCACTTAGGAGAACAGTCCCTGAAGCCAGACTGCTGGGGTTTGAGGCTCAGATCTCTCACGTCTTAACTGTATGGCCCTGGGTGGGTAATTTTACCTCTTTGCCTCAATCTTCCCATCTGTCAAATGTGTATAATACCATTAACTTAATGGGACTGTTGTAAGGATTCAAAGGTAATACATGTGTGGCACATGGTAGTGTGCTCAATAAACATTATCTGTTATTATTTCCTCAACTGTCAAATGAAGGGGGAGTAATAAAAATGTTACGTTTCTTCCACAGTGAGTGTTAGAAGCAAATGAGCAGATGGTTAAAGAACTCTGCCTATGTACATATTAACTATTTAAAAGCTGTCAATGCTATCAGTAATAAAAATATTGGTGATGTCTCCTCCTGAGGGAGGGGGGTCCAAGCCCTGGCTCTGAGAAAGACAGCCCGCTTCTCCACTTACTGTGTGTGACATGGGGCACAAAGAACCCCATTCCCCTAGGACTCAGTTTCTTCAGCTCTAAAAGAGGAGTAATAATTTACCTACCTCAGAGGATTGTTATGAATATATTAGTGAATACAAACAGCACCTGGAATAGCAGTGAGCATACGGTAAGTGCTTGTATTCATTTATTCCATAAACACTGATGGCATTTTTGCATTCTTACTACACGCGAGGCCCTGTTCCAGGGCTAGGGATAGAGCCATGAACAAAACTGACAGAGCAACTCCTATCCATGTTCTAGTGAAAGAGAAAAACCAGTAAATATATAAAATGAAACGTGACTGCCATGAAGAAAATAAAACACCACAGGTGAGACATGGAAGAATCTTATTATTGTCACACTAAGGGCCCACTTGCGTCTGCCTAGACATCTGACTCGGATGGCATCTGCTCCCATTCAATAATAATAATGATACCTAATATTTGCAGAGCTCTTTCCCTGTGCCAGGACCTGAGGTGATAACACTCCGTGCATTAGCTCTGTGAATCCTCACAGCCCCGTGCAGCTGACCCTTGCACGCTAGACCTCCTTTCTTGGTGCTGGGCAAACCGAAGCAGCTCTTCTTACTAGTGGAAGTGGTAAGAACAGCACTGCTCTTACATTAAGGCCTGCTTAGATACATAGTTCATTACTCCCCCTCCAGCTTCCCTACAAGTCCAAGTGCAGTGGGGAGAAAGGAGAAAGGGAATCTACAGAGGACTGCAATGGAAAAGTGATCTGACCCGTAGCAGTCAGCTGCCACATTCTGTAGACAGGTGCAGGACACAAAGCGGGGAGGACAGGGAAGACAGGAGCCTGTCCTCTGGGGTGCAGCTTTTGCACAGGTGTTGGTGGCACCTTCTCCTCTGTCCATGTTCCACTCTTGATTCCTGATTGCACTTTCTTACGTGTTTCAACCAGAACCTCTATGCTGGGAGGGAGCCCTCGTTTCACACACGTGGATCCTGAACTAGCAGGAGGCACACCTGAAAAGCCGCAGGCTGGGTGGGAAGCCACGCCAGAGAGGAGGAGGCAGGCACCCTAACAGTGCACAGAGGTCCTCGCGGGCCTGGAAGGCAGGAAGAAACAAGGGACTGGAACCCAGCCAGCAGAACGAGCAGCCCTGAGCAAGGAGCAGTGGTAAGTGGGCGGTGAGAAGGAAAGGGCTGCAAAAGCAACTGCAGTTGCTCAAATGCAGTGTGCCGCTGCCCCAGCCCAAATGAAGTCCCTAGGCCTTCTTCTCTATTTTTCCCTTTCAGGACTGCTGAAGGTCTGCTTGTGTGTGGGTTGTATAAGAAAAGGGTGTTTCCTGGAATGCACACATCAGACCCACTACTCAGGTAAAGGTTCACAAGGCCCTAGAGCAGCCAGACGAGGAGGCCACAGAGCTGGAAGACGGGCTCCCGGTTGGCAGCCCGATGAACAACATGACAGTGTGGCAAGAACATGGGTTCTAGAAGCAGACAGCTTCAATCTGAATAATGACTCCTCTGCTGACTAATCTGTGACCTTGAACAAATTAAACTTTCTGATGCCCCAGTCTCCTTATCAGTATTATACCCACCTCAAAAGGGTATTTCTCTGCAGCGGCCAAAACAATGAGATCACCATGAAGGTATGTATACAAGGCATGTTTTTTTAAAAAAAAAAAAAAAAAAGGCAGATATTCAATCCCATTTATGTAAACTTAAATATATATATACATATAGGTTTGTATATGCATCTTTTACAATTTGGAAGGATATACACCAAACTCATCAAGTTACTTCATGGAAGAGTATTTGGGGAACAGTAAAAACTTTTTGTTTTTCTGTAGGATTTGAGTTTTTGCAATAAATGTGTACCATTTTTACAATTAAGAGATGAACATTATATATCTAGAAGTCTAGTATCCAGAATATACAAAGAACTCTTAGAATTTAACAAAAGAACAACTCAATTAAAAAATGGGTAAAGAACTTCAACAGACATTGTTCTGAAGATATATAAATGCCAAACAAGCACATGAAAAGATGCTTAGCATCAGCAGTCATGAGGGAAATACAAATCAAGACTATAATGAGATACCACATCTTACCCACTAGGATGGTGGTAATAATAACAATGAACTAATAAAATAAGTGTTGGCAAGGAGATGGAGAAACTGGAACCCCTATACATTACTGGTGGGAGTATAAAATGTGCAGCCCCCGTGGAAAAGTTTGGCAGATCCTCAAAAAGTTAAAAAGAGCTGTCATATGACCCAGCAACTCCACTCTTACATATGTACCCAAGAGAACTGAAAATATGTTTACACAAAAGTGTGTGCAATGACATTCACAGCAGCAGCATTATTCCTAACAGCCAAAAAGTGGAAAACAACTCAAATGTTCATCAACTTACAGAAGGATAAATAAAATGTGGTATATGCCCCTACAATGGAATATTATTTGGCAATAAAAAGAATGAAGTACTTATACGTGCTAGAGCATGGATGAGCGTGAAAACATCATGCTAAGGGGAAAAAGCCAGTCACAAAACACCACATAATGTGTGATTCCATTTCTATGGAATGCTCCGAACAGGGAAATCCATGGAGACAGAAAGCAGATTAGTGGTCGCCTACAGCAATCCCAAGTGGGGCAGGGTGGCTGGACAATAAAGCTGGGAGTGACTGCTAGCGGGTACAGAGTTTCTTTCTGGGGTGATGAAAAATGTCCTAAGATTGATTGTGGTGATGGTGGCACAACTCTCTGAATATGCCAAAAACCACTGCATTGTTGAAGTGGGTGACTTATATCTCAGTAAAGCTGCTGAAGAAGGTCCTATGCCTCTCTGGTTTTTGTCACTGAACAGTGATTGTCTGCTGGACGGAAAGCCTAAGGACAGGAGGCACGCCTGTTTCCTCACCTGGGGATCGGCAGTGCTGATACTGCTCCCTGCAACAGTGCGCGATCACTATGCAGGGAAGGTCACAGGAATGCTCTGTGACAACAGCTCCTTTGACGGCAACCACTTAAAAACTAACATTCACTCTCACTGCCTGACTTTCCTCTCTTCACGGGTGTCAGGCCTGTGTCACGGTCCAAAGGCTCTTCCCTCTACTCCTGCTCCCCCTCCCCTTTATCCGTCTCAGGAGTGTCCCCCAATACATCTGCCCCAGAGTAAATGTGGCTATTATCCAATTCTACAGATGAGGACACTGAGACTCAGAGAACTGAAATAACCAGTGTAAGGTCACATAACTCTCTTCACTGGTTTTCTTTTCATGGTTTCTCTGACGGTAACCTTGGCTCCCCCAGCTTTCCATGCTGCCTTTCCCTGGCTGCATCATGGCTCCCTGCCCCTAGTGAACTCAGCCTGGGGACCATCCTACCTTGCCTTACACCTGGCTTGCTCTCCCTGGAAAAAACCTGGTCATCGTTCATGAGAAATCATATGTCAGGATATAGTGGGGGAAAAGTACTTGGGAAAGGGGATTTGGGCTAGGAGAACTGTAATGCAGGGCTTCTTACTGGAATCAGATTCCAGTAAAGAATGAAGTCTGAGGGAAGGAGCCTACCTGGGCATAAGGTCTATCATCCCCGACGATGCCCGAAGGAAAAGTGGGACCTGACGATGGCAACTGTCTGACTGTTGGGAGGCCTTGCCAAGCAGCTCAGTGGGCTGAGGGTGTTAAGAAGAGCCAAGGTCCCTCTGCTCACCAGAAACACAAAGCAAATCTCACACCACAGCCAGGACTGGTCCTCAGATCTTCTTACTCAGGATATACCTTCTAGGAGGTCTTATTTGCCATCATTCACATTCAAAGAACAAACTGAATTCTCATTAACAATCAAACTGCAGTATTCCTGAGCAACTGAAATTCCAAAATAATTACAACATCATGACTCAACTCCTCCCACCCCTAAAAATGGGGGAAAAGATAGAAAAAAATGAACACGAGGTTGGGGGGAGGGAGTTGGTGAGGAAGAGGGGGAGAGTTAAGGACCAAAAGTGTAATCACTAAACAGAAGTAATGTATCATTGGTCTCACTTCCAAATAATCAGAAAAATAATGTTTCCAAGAACTCTTTTATCAGGAGAATTAGATAGTGCCAAATACTATAAGACAAAGGAATTAAAATTGATTAGGTACCTATGACATGCCAAGCCCCACACTAAGAGTACCACATATGATATCCCATTACTCCTCACAACCATAGAAATGATTCCCACTTTACAGATAAGGAAGCTGAGGCTTCTAACAATTAAGCAGTGGGCACATTCCCCAGACTGCTAGGCACTGGCCATACCTGACAGAGGGGCTCCTTTAACGGGCAATCTGCTCAGGAACGCCCCTTCAGCCTGGGTGAATTTTTCAGAGGTGCACTGCAGGGGGTCTCCTCCCACCCAATCCCCCTCTATTCCTTTCTTCACTGGTGGCAGACCCGTACTCTGTCTCTTTCACGGGCATTTCCTCCCATAAACCTCTTACACATCTGATTCTGTCCTGGCATCTGCTTCTCATAGGACCCAAGCTGACATACACAGAGTGACAGAACAGGGATTTGAACCCCAAAGCCCTTGTGCTTTCCTTTATACCTAGAGATTAAGTGGTGGATAAATCAGGTCACTAAAACCAGTGATCATTCTCACACCTTCTCTCCCTGGACTCACTGGCCATGTTCAGCATGGCCAATGACTCCCTCCTCTTTAAAACGCTTTGCTCAGTTTCCCGGACCCATGTCTTCCGGGTTCTCTGGCCACTTAGTCTCAGTCTCCTTTGCTGGCTCCTCCTCACCTCCCTGACCCATAAATCTTGAAGTGGACCATCAGGGCTATATCCACCAAACCCCTTCTCTTCATGATCTACATTACTCCATAAAATAATCTCACCTAATTTCACAGCCTCCTCTATAGGTTCACGTCTCCCAGATTTCTCTGGCCCACACCTGTCCTCTGAACTCTAAACTTATAGATCAAACAGCCTACTTGACCTTTCCACTTAGATCTCACAGTATCTCAAAATAAACACATACAAAACCTGTCCTTCGCTTACCCCCAACTGGCCCTCCCACAATCTGCCCTGTCAGTGAGTAGCACTTCCATCCTTCCAGGTGCTCAGACCAAAAACCTTGGAGGCATCTCTGAGTCCTCTTTTTCTAAATTCACAACCAACCTGCCAGCAAATCCAGGCAGCTTTTTCTATAAAAAGTATCCAGAATTCAACCACTTCTTACCAACTCCACCATTACTAAGCTATCTAGGCCATCATCATGCCTGGGTTACTACAATAGCTCCTTAACTAGACCCTGCTTTCACCCTTGCCTTCCTACAGAATTCTCAAAAGAGCAACCAGTATGAGCCTTTCAAAAACCTAACTCAGATCATGTCACTCCCTAGCTCAAAACCCTCTGGTGACTTCGCATTTTATTCCAAACAAAAGCCAAAATCCTTATAATGGTCTATAAAACTACGATGGCGAATTTTATGTGTCAATTTAACTAGGCCACAGGGTGCCCAGATATTTGGTCAAACATTATTCTGGAAGTTTCTATGAGGGTGTTTTGGGATGAATTTAACATTTAAATCAATAGACTGAGGAAAGCAGTGGGCAGCCCTGGAGGGTCACCTGGGTGCACTGCAGATGGCTGTCTGGCTCTGAAATGTCCACGTCGCTAAGAAGCTCAGCAATATGCAGCCCACTGTTGAAAACGAGCACTGAGACAATCAAGCAGCAACAGCTATACTAAGGCTCCCCCTGTTCCCTTGTTTCCCAATTACAGTCCCCCCGCCCTACCACTTCCTACTCCCAGTAGAACCGGAAGCAAACTTTGAAGAGCCTTAATGACACTGTTAGTAAAAGAGAAAAACTTTCAACAACGAACTCATTCAACAACTGCGAACTAGTTAATGCTGTGTGTAAAATGCAACTGCTACGTATCCTTTAAAAAGAGTGCGGAGGAATTCTCATCAGAGAGTAATGACACATTGTTAAGTTAAAAAACAAGTGCAGAACAGTGTATGTAATTTAATCCCTTATCATTACAAGAAAAATGGAGGAGATGGAGACACGTGTTTGAATCTGCATAGAAAAAAGTCTAGGAAATCAAGGTGCTAAGAGTGGTTCCCCATGGAGAACAAGATGGAGATATTTTAATTTTTTCTTTAATTCTACTTAAAATAAAATCAATGCGGACACTGATGAAAAATAACGACAGAAGGGGACAATCAAGGAAGAACGCAACCTCAGCAGGGAGTGAGTCAATCACACGTACTTTTATTTCTTCAGTGAATTCATGATTCCTTACAGGTTTCTCTAAAGGCAGACATGAGGTCAGCACTCTCCAACAAGCAGCCTCACTCTACTTTGTGTGGTTTTCTCACTGAAATTTGGTAAACTGATGAGCAATGGAATGTGGGTGTGTGTGCTTGTTTGGGGGCATAATAAAGATGTGAATGGGGTCAGGGCGGAAATCTGGCCTGATGAAAAGGATCTCCTGCTCAAAACTTTTCAGGTTCCCCAATCACTTCACTCAGTGCAGTGAAAGAGTAATATTCCAGAGAGACCTGCCATCAGGAAACCAGATCAGGGAAAAAGGCAGTAAAAAAAGATGTGAGTTCTAATCCTGCCTCTGCCACTTACAGCTTTATGACAATGGGTGTTTACTTCCGTGAGCTTCAGACACTTCACCCGTCAAACAGGCATAGGAACAGTCTCCTGACCTCATCGGAGTGTTGTGAGAATTCGGGGAGAAACTATAAGGCATTCAGCACAGCACCCTCAGGCACTACACCTGCAGAGCAGGTGATTAATAAAGAGTACCCCAAATGTGATTACATAAATAGGAAAGAAAAAGTAGAAGGAACAATTTCACTGAATTTGAAACATTAACAGGAATGATCAAAGAATCTATCCAGTAGGCTGACTTCTCTAAATGAAAGAACACTGGCCAGAGGAGAAAACAAAGGCTGTACACACTGCCCGTGGGTACAGACAGAAGCCAGCCTCTGAGGCTCAGTGTCACTGTACAAGGACAGCCACGAGAAGAACCTGTGCACAGCCAGTTGGGGCTGCATTCCCAGAGGCGGTGAAAGATGGCTCCAAGTCTGACCTGTTGTCAACTTAGGATTTATCTTCCCCCTCTTTCCCAAAAGGATCAGAGGCAGATTCTAGCAAGAGCCACATACTCCACTGACTCATTTAAATAAGAACCTAAGAATCAGAGGAGTATAATAAGGACGAGGTCCTAGCCATGATCTGCTGCCAACTGCAAATAAAACTTAGCTCTGGGCAGCCAGAGTTAAGGCCAGAAAACTTGCAGACTGATCATTAGGCAGAGGAAGAATCAAGATCGATCAGGAAAGGCAAATTTTCCTAGCACTAAACTTTGAAATTTTATAATCAGAATCCGATGCTCGGAATATGCGTAAGCTTCGGGTTCCCTCACACCTCCCAACCTCCTAACAGAAGCTTTGGCGTATTATTTTCCTCTTCACAGCTTTGCCAATTACCAGCTATGTGACCCGGAACCAACAGCCCTCCTCTGGATCTCAGCTTCCTCGTCCTTAACAGGGAATGGTGCTCCTGCCTATTTATGAAAGGGAATGGAGGGACATTTGCTAGCATTCACTGGGTACTGGCTAAACATCAACATCTTTGTGTACACTATCTCACTGAAATCTCCCCAAAACCACAGAAGGCAGGTCCTGTGAGTATTTTAAAGATGACCTCCCTGGGTCTCAGAGAGGTGGGGACAGCTGCCACTGTCACCCAGCTAAAAGTAGGACACGATGAACCCAACTGCACGCTTCTGTGGTACCAAGGCAGAAATTTAACCATGACACTGTCCCCATGTAGGTCAAGCACCGACCAGGTTCTGCGACATAGTCGGCACTCAACATATTAGTTCCCTTCTTCATTTCTTCCTTTCTCCTAAACTACAATTATGTTATCTACAAAACTAAGTTTACTGAAATAACATCGGTATCTTATATTTATATAGTTTCTTTCCTCTAAGGAGATCATACGACTTAATCTATTTTCTCTACTAATCCCACCAAATCTCTACCTATCATTATGTATTATTTCACTTATTTTACAAGTAAGGAACTAGAAGGCAGCAGGCTGCTAGGGTGACGTGCCCACGGTCATATGGAAGTCACTGCCAAAACCAAATAAAAACCTTCGTCCTCTTTATGTCTAAATCAACCTTTATCCTCTCATATGACACTGCCTCCATAATGAAGAACAGATCATTCATTTTTTATCTGGAAAACTACCAAATGTATAATTCAGTAAGGGGCCTCATGACCTTACCACCTTGTCAAAGGGAAGTAAGTATATAAAAAATGAGGTTTGCAGGAGCAGACGGTTTCGGTCCGTCAACTTTCTCTTAGATTACTCCCATTAACCAACATAAAATAATGTAAAATATAAAGTAACAGATCCCCAAGTCTTTGGAAATTTAAGTAAAACTCACTGATCCTTCAAACTTACATACAATGCACAAGGGCAATCATTAACTCTGTAGGGCTGCAGAGGTGCACATTATGTCAACTGGATCTTTGAAAGAATAATATGATACACAACTGGGCCACTCTCAGAAGAATCGAAGTCAGCAATGAGCATTTAGCAGCATAAATTCATAGCATCCACAGAATTTTAAAGTTCCAGAGGGACGCGGCAGGCCACAGAATAATCTCTTCATCTGGTATACAAGGAAACTGAGGCTCAAGGAGGTTAAGTGGTTTTTCCAAGATTTCACAAACAAAAGAACAAGAACTAAAAAACAAATCTGCTGACTACTACCCATTCCAGTTGCAAGTCTTACATCTGATGTCCATGAACACACTTAGCACTTTCCAGAATTACCCATTTATAAAGACAGTGCAGGATTAAGAGCATGTACTCTAGGAACAGAAAAACTGAGGATTCGAATCCTGACTGCAACTTACTGGCCATGTGATCTTGGGCAAGTCCCTTAATTTCTTTGAATTTTAATGTTTTCATCTGTAAACTGTAGGTAATAGTAAATGCCACAGATAAGCTGTAGATTATAAAGAAGGGGCCGGGCCTGGCCACAGCCTGTGACCTCCATGAAGACAAACATCGGGTTCATATATCCCCAGCCCCTAGCCCAGAGCCTGACACATGATCCATTTGTAAAAATTTGCTGAGCAAATTAATGAACTAACCAAGCAAACAGGTACTGGACTTGAATTCAGGTCTACTTGGTTCTTAAACACTAGGTTACATCGCTCCAAATTCACAGATTTCAAAGCACAGTGTTAATTCCGACTTATAGAATACCGAGAACACAATGGAATAAGACAGCCATTTTCTGGCCATAAGGCAGGAAAAAAGTTTAGTGGACTCTTAAGTGTTGGGACTGATTCTTGTTGCTAGCATGGGTACATCATGAGGCTTTAGAATCAATGAAACCTGGGCTTAGGTTCCAGCTTTCACATAAGCTGAGTGATCTCACCTCTCTGAGCCTAAATTTCCATAGCTGCAATAAACAGGGATTCTATGAGAAGTGAGGTAATATATATAAAAAATACAGGATGATGTGTAGCATAAAAAGACCCTATTTCCCCTCTAATTACTTGGAGGCTTCACTCATTGATTTCACTTAGGTCTCTGCTCAAATGTCACCTCGTTTTGGGGCACCAGGCTGGGTCAGTCAGCTAAGTGCCTGACTCTTCATCTCAGCTCAGGTCATGATCTCAGGGTCATGAGATCAAGCCCCACTTCAGGCTTCAGGCTCCATGCTCAGCATGGAGTCTGCCTGAGATTCTCTCTCTCTCCTTCTCCCTCTGCCCCCGCCCCCAGGTGTGCTCTTTCTCTCGCTCTCTAAAATAAGTAAGTCCTTAAAGAAAAAAAGTCACTTCCTTTCTGAACCTTCCTATCTACAATAAAACCTCCCGATTCCCTAGCCCCTTACCCTCTTATTCTTTTTCATAGTTCTTATCATCACACAACACTACATCATGTATTTGTCTTTCTGTTTACTGTGCCTACTCAACCAGAAGGTAATCCCAGGAGGACAGCAGCTTGTTGTTGTTTATTTTGTTTACTGCTATAGCTCAGCCACCAGGAAAGTGCCTGGCATGTAGTTAGTGCTTAATAAATATCTGTTGAATGACTAAATGAATTAATTCAATGTTGATTTGGGATCTGCTATCCGTGAGACACTGTGTAGAAGAGGGACTTAAAGATAATTAAGCGACAAGATGACAGAAGGAGAAACATCTGCCTGCTCTGGAATCTTCACAGGTTTGGAATCTTCGAAGATTCCTAACTCACCTGGGCCATCACGGTTGACTCCTGACTATCCTTATGTCTACCCTGTCCCCCCATGTTCCATTTTATTAGTCCATTGCCAGAGAGACCCCCAAAAAGTCAACATCTGATCAGATCGCCTTCTGCTTAAACTCTTCCGGTGGTTTCCCATTTCAATTAGAGTAAAGCCCACACTCCTTACCACAGCCTGAAAAGCCTCTCCTACCAATCTCTCTGCTGCCCTCCCTGAGTTTTAGAAACACTGGCTTTCGCGTTCTCAAACATGCCAAGGTCTTGTTATTTCTTTTCTTTTTTAATTTCAAAATAAACATACATTTTTATTCACTCAAAACTCCAAGTTCTATTTATATAATTAACAATATTCTGTTCTAATGCCTAAATTTTTCAAGAAACAAGGGCCTAATGTAAAAAAAAACTCTTCAAGGAGCATGGGTTGGAGATGACAAGCATTGAGGTCTATTCTGATTTGGGGCCTTTGTGCTGGCTGTTCACTCTGCCTGAAAAGCTCTTCCCTGAGGCTGGCTCTTCCTCACCATTCAGCTCAGCAAAAATCTTACCTCCTTAAAGAGTCTTCCCAGGCTGAAGTTGTCCCTCCACCATCACCCTCATCAAGTTGCTCTATTGGGTCCCAGCACCTTTTCTTTCCTCACAGCATTTCATTATCTGGAACCACTCTGCTATTTATGTGTCCTACCTTCCCAACCAGAACACACGCACAGACAAGGACTTCGCAGGTTTACTGCTGCATCTCCAGCCCCTAGTACATAGTAGGCACTCAATAAGTATTTCTGAATCAATAAACTGGATCTCAAAAGATGTTGGAGTTTGCCAGAATGAGAGTACAGGTAAGGTGTGCTACCAGCCTAACAGTATCTTGATGTGTTGGTTTCCTTCCAAGGACAACCACCCTATTCCACCAAACTATGTGAATTTTAACCGAACTTACCTGGGAATGGGTACCCGAATCAGTGCCCCTTCCACTTCTGGGTTCAGATTCATCCCACTTTCTCTTATAGCCTCGACAGCTGCAGCTGTACACTGAAAACCAGATCAAAAGGTAAACAGAATTAGAAAATAATTATTACCAGATGCAAGCCCTCTGTCGATAACTGGCAACCCATCTTGGCAGAACATGGAAACATTTAGTTCTGTTACCAGTACGATCAGGAAGTTACATTGGTGCAGAGTGCTTTGATCAAGCTGAATAGCAAACTACGTCCACTCCTGGTACCAGTGTACTGCGGGAAGGAAGAAAAGCAAAGAGAAGGAAAAAAGAAAAAGAAAACAGCTCTGCTTCTTTGAAAAGATTTCAATGGTTTGAGGCAACACAGATCAAAACCACAATAAATCCTCAAGGGAGGGGGGCTGGTCTGTGCAAAGATTGGTGTAAAGACAGATGAAAGATTTTATACATTAAAAATTCCAGTTGACATCTTACACTCAAAATATACCAGTGCCGATTTGGAATGAGTAAATAAATTTAACTCATTCGCATCTACATTCACACCAACCACACTCACGTTTTAGACTGAGCAATGAGTCTCTGCTGGTATATGCTCTAGGAAAGGCAGTATGGGCTTTAGGGTCAGAAAGAGCTCAGTCCAAATCCTAGCTCCACTAACCATGTGACCCGGGGCAACAATCCTGACCTCTCTGAGTCACCATGTTGTAATCTGAGACCACAAGGCACCTAGACCTCACAGAGGATTAAACGAGATAACATGAACAATGCACTGGCTCTGTGCCTGGCACACAGTGACACCCAAGCAAGGGGACTTATCATAGAAACTTATTATATAAAGGTAAGAATGCACAAATCCTCCAAACAAGGCTGAGTTGATGTCATCACTCAGCTGATGCACTGTTGTCCTGACTGACATCCTTCAGGTTCTTCTCCGATACAGTCTTGCTCTCTACTGGGCTAGGTGGCACAACGTCACATTGAATTCCCAAGGTGTGGGTCACCTCACCTCAAGCAACAGTATAACTACACCTGCTATGAAATCCTAAAGGATAAAATAAAGCAGTGCGGAAGAAAGTTACTTTCACTGGCATCACAATGTGGAATTCATGAAAAAAGTCCTCTGACATTTTCAAAGAATTTCACGTTTGACCAAAGCCAATCTACTTCACTTGGATTCACAGGGCCAATTCTTGACCTTGAGTTCCTCCCTAGACTCTGTGGTTTCATGACTGCACACCTATTTTACTTTTCTAGGTTTTGTTTTGATTTTTGAGAGTGCCTAAAAAGCTCATCCGTTTCATCTTAACATGACCTTAATTCTACAGGGACTTAAGGTGTTACCATAAGGTCAAAAAGACAAACCGGAAGTCCACATGCAGATGAATCATCCCTTTGGGCGGCTGTACACAGAATACAACAGCGTGACCACTGCTTAAAATAGTAAATCCTTAAAATGGTACCTCTAACCACAGACTACTGGAGCTGGAAGGGATCTCTGACATAATCAAGTACAGTTCCTTCCGTATGTATACAGGGACCCTCCACACATATGCAGTCTTCCCTGAGAGCCAAGAACAAGGGAGCGAAGACCTTGCCCACATACTTCCGGTTACTGGCCGAGTTAGGAGGAGACTCCGGGCACCTCAACTCTCCAACCAATGACATTACTGTGAATTTTCTTCCAGATCTATTAGCTCACTGTATTCAGTAATTGAGATATGGGGAATTTGATTTTTTTTTTTAATAGACAAAAATAGGGGTGCCTGGCTGGCTCAGTCGGTGGAGCATGAGACTCTTATCTTGGGAGTTGTAAATTAGAGCCCCACATTGGGTGCAGAGATTACTTAAAAATAAAATCTTAAAAATAAATAAATAAATAAAGTAGCCAAAAACAATTTGGAATTGGTCTGGTGTATAAAGGGAATGGTCAAGGTAAATAAAAGAGCTGGATAAAGAAATGAAATTTTCTTCCATTTCTAAAGTTAGCAATAAAGGGAGAATCTCTACTTTGAAGTGACCTGATCTCAAGTCTCCGAATCCCCCTCTTCTGAAGCTTCTCCCTGAATGACCGAGAACTCAGCTGTCACATCCCACCACCACCAACTGCCTTTGGCCGTCTGGTCCCCAGTCTTCCCATACAACCTTCCCCCATAGGCATGGGAACGCCCACCTCTGCTTCCAAGCTGGGCAGGAACTATGCCTCAATATGTATGTCTTCCCAGTATAATTACAGTGCCAGGTACATGGTAAGTGCTCAGTAAAGGTATGTTGAATACGTAGATAATGAACTGGCTTAGATCTGTTAGAAAAACTCAACTCCTTACTTTTACTTCATGTATATAACCCCCCTAAAACTTTGTATTATACTTTACTTGTTGTGTCCTTTCATATGCAGAAAAAGTATGAATCAAGAGAGGTTTCATTTGCAAAAAACCTATTAAAAGAGGTAGTTCTTCTAAAATATTCTAAATATGTAAATTTTCATTTGATATGGTAGGTAACAGAAACTCAGGGAATCACAGTTATTTTTCCAACATGACTTCTGAACTACTCATGGCTCAGACAAAAAGGCACTTATTTCTACTGCACTTCCATCTCAGCCTGTACCCCCTTACTGAAGGGATGCTGACCAGTACATCAGGGCAAACGGGCTTTTCTCAAACAGCAATACTGACCAACTGGTTGTAGCTGCTTAGGGTACTGTGTGGAGAAAGCTCATCGACCCCATCTAGGGTCAGGCAAGAAAGAGTGCTGTGATCAATTAGCAATGTCTGCTATTGCTGTTCCTAAGCTAATCTGGGTTAAAGGATGAAAAATGATAAAAGTTTTGTAGACAGGTGAACAAGAACTTTGACAATGTGGGTCCGAGTCAACTTTGCTAGGGCCATTTTAATTACCGGCCTTCCATTCTCTTTATATCCCAATGAGTCCCTCACGTGCAAGGTCTATGAAGGCAGGAACTCTGGCTGTCTTAATCAGTGAATTCTCACACCTCAATAGAGCCTAATAACTCGCAGAAACTCAATAAATATTTGCTGAATTACTGTAGGAATGGTGAAAGGAACACAGGCTTTAGTGTCAAACAGACCCATGTTCAAATCTTGACTCTATCCTTACAGTGTGAACCTGGGGAAAATATTTAACTTCTCTGAGCCTCATCTATATAATGGAATAAATAATGCTTCATCTGAGCAAGGACCTACGTGGATCACTGAACAGGAGAAAGTAATGCCTGGCAACATAGTAGACACTCAATACACATTAGCTTTCTTCCTTCCACAAGAGCAGAAGTGGAGCCTGTAGATTTTTTTTTTTCATTTTGCCTTGTTCAAATCAAGCTGTGGTTTTGACTCCCTCTTTCCTTTCCCATCATTAACTCTAGCTGCAGGCAAGTTTATGGAAGGCAGCAACTGTGTGTATCATTTATCAAGCAGGACACATGTTAAACAAATGCAACACAGTTTTCTGTCCTCAATACATTTGAAAAGATTATGCATGTAAATCTGCATCATGTCACTACAGCACGGACACAGAAATGCTCAGGTCTGGAAAGAAAGCCAACCGCATGTGAAACAGAAAGGAATTACATAAACACAGAGGGGATTAGGCTCAGCATTTTGAAGCTATGAACCTGGGTACTCTATGGAGTTTCTAAACTGGAGGAAGGAAATGTTTAGTTAGAAACTATTCGTTTAATTATATCACCAGATGAGATAAAGGAATTCAAAAGACAATGTAAACTCACACTTCCTCACTCTCTCCTTGTAAAAAACCTCTCTACTGAGATGATTATGAAGGTTTTGGGCTTTTTTCAAAACTCACAGCATTTCAACTTAAGAGAAATGGGAAAGATGCTTGGTTGAAAAAATGAAGATGTATTCCAACTTCCTAAGAAAAAATTAAGCTGTTAATACTTCCTCCTGCCTCATAAGACGCTCTGGTGGCCAATCAGGTGCTTCTTCTGTGAATGCCATTTGCTATTTAATAACAGAAGTGGCTGGCTCTGAAAAGCAATCTGCCTGATGAGGTCTTCAAGCTGTGTAATTAGGAGGCTATTCCCCAAATTGGCCCGCGGTGCCCATGGGATCAGATGAACAAGGCAGAAGGCCTCGGCCATTCAGAGGGAGCCAGAAAGGGAAAGAGTTGACAATTCTCTTTTCGTCCATTTCTCTGCTTCTCAGTAACACCAAGAAAGAGTGGCCTCTTTCCATCAATCTAATGACCAGTATTCATGCACCTGAGGAAAAGTGACTGAGTGCTTCCATGTGCCAGGCACTGCGATAGGTGTTGGACACAATGTTAGATACGATTCCTACATTCCAAGCTTACAATCTAGTGGAAGTGAGATGGAAAATAAAGATGTAAATAAATGCCTAACTGTTAATGATGAGTGCAGTGAAGAAAAAGAACTGAGCTATGTAAAAGAGGTTAGTGTGGACGAATAATTTAGATTAAGCACATTAGGGAAGGTTTCCCTGAGAAAGTGCCATTTAAGCTGTGATCCAAAATATGAGTAACAATTAGCCACACAAGAGTGTCCTAAGCAAAGGGAAGAGCATATGCAAAGGCCCTGAGAATACAAAGGGTGTGGTGTGTTTGAGGAACTGAAAGGCCAATGTGCCTAGAGAGGTGTACAGGGACGACAGTGGCATGAGACTAGAGAGATTAGAGACAGGCAGGGGCCACATCATAATGCAAATCCTTCTAGGCCACAATAATTTTTTTCTTAAAAGATTACGAAGCCCCTGATAAATTTAAAGCATGGGAATGACATAATCTAATATATGTTTTTGAACGTTCACTCTGGCTTCAGTATGGAAAATGGAATGGGGGAGGGGTAACAAGTCCCCCGCCCCGCAAGTGTGCCTCGAACATCAGCTACAATAGCCCTCTGATTTGAAACAGTTTGTTCAAAGCAAGGACTTTCCCTTACTCATACCTCTAATCCAGTTTGTCAAATCCAACAGGTTCTACTTTGGTCTCTGGAATAGAACTACTGAAAGAGACCATCGAAACAGGAAGGGACCTCAGATTCCTTCATCTCATAGTAACAGATTAGAAAATGGAGGTCAAACAGTCAGCTGGAAGGAGAGGTGGGACCAGGTTCCAGGTTCTCCAGGACTCCCAATCCAGGTCAGTTCCTACTGGACCAACAAGTAAAAGCCCATTTATTTCCTCAACCAAACTAAAATCATAGCCTCAAGGTTGCAATGATCTAAGGCAACCCATTTTACATCTTGGAAGCTCTGCTCTGTGCAATTCTACAATGACCAGTCCAGTTTGAAAGGAATATGAATTCCAGAAGGTCTGCTCCAAATGGTAATGCAAAGATCACAAACTGGAGGCCCATAGGCCAAATCTGGCCCATGAACATGTTCTGTCTCATAGTCTTTAAAAAAAAAAAAAAAAAAAGTGAATCAGTTATCAACATTTAACAAAGGTCTTATATAAAAATTTGAGTTACTGGCTTCATCTAGAAATAAAAACCTTAATATCTGATAACACTGATGACCAGGTCTACATTTCTGCCTGGCAATGATCAGCAGGAGATGGGCAGAGGCTACTCCCTTCAGACAGGGCACAGGTTCTCCTGCTTACTCCAGCCCCTTCCATCTGGCTAAGTGCCAATCACTGCATCGCCACTATTGTTTTTCTTAGATGGAGCCTGTTTCAGTATTCAAATTACTTGCCTGGACTTTTAGTGTTTGAGTTTAACAGAAAAGGAATTTAGAAACAGGAAGAGAGCATTTCCTTAAATCCTGAAGTTCCCTTTATTGTGCCTTCTCTCTTGTTTCATCTCAAGCTGGAGGGAATACTTCCTCCTGACTTGACCCAGCCTCCTCCATTCCAAAAGAGACCATGAAGAAGAATCCTTTTTGGCAAAGCCACCTCACCTCTGGGAAGCTGGCCATATTCACCAAAATCAGCTGTGGTGACTTCATAGAGATCTGGCCAATCTGGTTTAAAGCAAGCTTCCCATCAGCAGTTACCACAGTGATATGATCAAGGGATCCTAGAAGAAAAGTCACAGGGTGTTAGAATTCAGAAGGACTTTAACAACCCCACATCTAAGTCCCTACCTAATTCAGATTCAGCGAATATTCGGGGATCCCTTATCAACGTGGCAAGACCGTTCAAGGGGCTTTTGTAGGAGCAGCAGTGTCACATGATGGAAAGGGCTCACAAATGTTGACAGAATGAGGACTTCCTTACCATCCACGAGGGTGGCCAACCATAAATGGCTCATTCTGAGACACAAAGAGAAAGGTGGGGAGGAGTCCTTTCAGACAAATTGGGTGTTGTCCCAGCAAACTGCTGCTAGAATAATGCAGTACTTTTATGGCCCAAAGATCCGATTTGAAGTATTCAACCAGTTTCAATGTCATCACAAGAAAGGAAGTTGCTGATACCACGGGCTTCAATCTGGAAGAGTCCAGGATGTATAATGGTAAAAGTCTCCATGATTCTGAAGACCAATGATGTGGGTTCAAATACCAACTCTTCCATCTCCTGATTATTTGACCCTGGGCAGATCCCCTCAACCTTTCGGCACCTGTTTCCTGAACTCTAAATGGGGCATAAAAATTGTACTTCTCTCATAGTGTTGTTAATGAGGATTCAATGAAAGGGTTTCTGGAAAGCACTTGTAACTGTGTCCTGGCATATACAAGTGCCCAATAAATGTTAAATTATTTCTTGACTTTTTCCTAAGTTTTAACCAAACCAACCTACTTCCAATTTCTCTAATACAGTCTTCTTCTTGCCTCAGGACTCTGAATATATGTATTTTTCTTTCTATTGAGAATGTCCTTCTCTGTTCAGGTAACTCGGGTTCATTCTTTAACACTCAGCTATAACAGTATCCAATCTCGGAAATCTTAACTGACCTTCTGGGCCAGATTACAAACCCCCTTATGAGCTCCCAAGGACCATATGCACTCTTCTATAATAATCAGTATTTGCTGAACATTTCCTATGAGCGAGACATTGTGCTGAATGCTTTCTATAATTTGGTTGCTTTCATTATCACAGTAACACTAAGAAATAGTACCACTATTTTTTGAGATGAGAAAACTGAGGACCAAACAGTAACTTGCTCAAGGTCACAACAGCTCTTAATAATGGAGTCTAGTTTGGCTAACTCTAAAGGCATGGTCTTCACCACTCTGCTTTGCTATATGGTTTTGTCCATGTTGGTTTACTTGTCTATCCCTTCACATTAGGCTTGAGGCTCTTGGAAAGTGGGAACAATGCCTTTTCTCTATCTACAGCACCTATTCATCAGCACAGCATTAAGTGCTCAATAATGTTTTGATGAATACATGAGTGTGTAGATGGGCAAATGAATGGAAGAGGGCAAGAACAAACATGTGGATAAATCTGTATCTAGACAACTACCAAAAGCAACCAACTACCTTGGAGATAGAAATTGCTGGTAGACGGACGGAGGTGTGAAAGGAAAAGTGCCTGCTGGCTCAGATAGTAATGAAAGAGGATATGGAAGAATCTGGCACAGAAAAGACTGGCTGAGTTCAGTTTCACCCAGTCTCTTCATGGCCCCAAGTTCTATGGAGAACGTTACACAAACATAACCTTGAAGAGAAAGAGGCAAAGAGGAAATACCAACGGGAGGCCTTTTGAAAATGGATCTTGACTCAGCCTTCCTGATTTGCCATAAGATCCTGTGCCACAGAAGTTGCAACATGGGCTTTTCAGTATGCAATTGTGGCGTTTCCCATTCCCTAAATCCATAGCAACATAATGCATCAAATCCTTTTCCCTCAATCTGTCCCCAGCGAGAATCTCCCTCAGCCTCATTCCTGCCCCTCATTTTCTCAGAGGTTAACATTTAACAAATTACACTCCCAACCTCTTTCCAGGCCCATCATCTTTTTAAGTTCAACAAGAGTAGAGCTTGCTGGCTAATTTTAAGTATCACATTTCTCCCTGAGCTCCTCTCAAACTGCTCTCTGGTTTCGGCTGCAGAATGTTAACAGGCCAGAAAGCACAGGGGAGACAAAGCACTTTATCAGTTTCATACCTAAAATAATAAGCAAGTTTAAAATAAACAGTTGGGAGAGATTGAATGGCACGCTCTACTGTCAGCAAAGGCAGAAATGCCCCAGTCCAAAGGTTGACAAATGACGGAATGGTCTTCTGATTTCACATAGGATCTCGTCTCCCTGAACTCAGTATGTTTCTGCTGGTGTTTATAAATGGAGCTGTATATTTTTCACTTGGTTTTCTTAAGAACAAGCTCACAAAACATTTTCTAGTTTCCTTAGGAACGATCCCAACCAAGATGTGAGTAGGAGCAGCCCAAGCTCCCATAGATACCTTCAGAGGGGGTCCCAGGCTTGACTCTAGGATGATGACAATTTCCAAAAGGCCAATTTAACAGCAATTGGATTTTTCCTGCCTGCCTGCACCATTAGCTGACAACTCACTTCTTCCATCACATCTGCAAACAGTTCTCCTAGACAGTTCTGACATTTCCCACTTAGAAAAGCCACTTTCAGGAAGTTATTAACCCAAACGGAATCTTCCTGGTCAAGCTCAGGGGTACAGAAATGCCTCAGACGGATAGGTTTGCAGCCACTTGGTTCCCAGTAAGGGATAAGAATGGCCAAATAGGACAAACTGCGAAAATCAGACAAAGATGTCGGTTACTGTGAGATTATATACCTAGAAGTGCTTATATAGTATAATCTTAATAAAACCCCCATTTTTTGAGAATGCAATTCCATGACAGCAAAGACCATGCCTATTTTCTGTTCACCACTATGTACCAGCACAATACTTAGTTCATCGTAGACAAATATTTGCTAAATGGATGAATAAAGTAGTATTAACGATGAGCAGGCACTGTGCTCCAACCATTCCGTATGTTACCTCATATATTTTAATACTTACCCCAAAGCTATGAAGTGGGAATTTAGACAAGGAAACTGAGGACCAGAAAAGTAAAGTAACTGCCCATGGTCACCAGTTAGAAAGTAATAAAACCGGGACTGAAACCCAGCTCTGCCAAAGCCATGATCTTTCCACTATGCCCCTCTCCAAAACATTGGTTCAGCCACTAACCTGGTGAGGTCCTTATATTGATAGTCTTATTGAAATTATCTTTGAGTACTTCCATCACAGACTTCATTTCTTCATCCACCTCTTCCAAGCTGATTATATCCTCAACCAAGGCAGCATTAAGATTCACTCTGGTTTGGATTTGTCCTTTCCCTTTGGCTAGGAAGTCAACAATCAGTGAATAAAAGAACAGCAGCATACACAGAGACAATAAACAACTAGTGAAGAAGTGCCACTAAGTGCAGAGAAAAATGCCAAGTGCTAAAGAATTATACATTATTAGTGCCCTAAAAGAGAGCCTACACTGACTGTCCACTAGGTACCCAGCACTGTGCTAATCACTTTCTGAGATACTAGTGAAGGCACAAGCTTTATAATGAAACACCTCAGGTGAAAATCCTGGCTATGATGCACACCAGTTTTATGACTTTGGGCAAGTTACTCTACTTTGCAGAGTATCAGGTTCCTTGCCTGTAAAACAGGGATAATACCTATATCGCCAGGTTGCTATGCTACAAATTAAGTAATTCAAATACCTAAAAGAGCACTATCCATATGGCAGGCACTCCATAAATGAATTCCTTATTTTTTAGAAAAATAAACAGAAGATAAGAGAGGTAAAGTGACTTGCCTAATGTCGCAAGGTCATGAAATAGTAAAGCCAAGATTTGGTCCCGGATCTGCCTAATTTTAAACCCGTGAACTTTCCATTAGATTGTCTCCAAAAAATCTAACTGGAGACACAGGAAATATATTAATTCATTTTAAAATGAATACTAAGACAGGGTATGCAAAGTATCTGATAGCTGGGACGGACAAAACGAACAACAGTAGTTAACAAACATTAAAAACCACCAGTGGTAATAACAATGGTTGTATTTCAGAAAATCAACAGCAATGGGGGCTGAAAAAAATTTGATTTTATGCCTAAGCCACCATGGTGATTTTTCATATATGTTCTATGTATATAGATCACTTTCATGAGTAAAACAAATATTCCTGCCTTTCTTCATGGAAGGTGAGTGAAGGGAAAAAAGAATAAAAATATTAAGCAATACTATCCTACACTTAACTACTCAACAAATATTTATTGAGATTCATTCATAACAAATTTTATTGAACATCTACAGTGAGCTAAATCCTGTGATATTTGCAGAGCACATTATAATTTGCAATGCAATTTAAAGTACATTCTTCTATTAGAAAGTCAGAGCAGCTCCCCGAGGTAGGAAGAACAGAGATTATTATTGTCCCCTTGTACAGGGAGATGAGATGAGAAATTTATAGCACAAGTCATTTTAATGTTTTCCCCCAAGTACCAACCAGTAAGCAGCAGAGTGATTTTTTAAAAACATGTATTTGCTTGTGTCCCCACCATGCTTGAAACCTTATTGCTTTTAATAGAACAATGGCTTAGAATTTTCAAAACTGATGAAAGACGAGAATCTTCAGATTCAGAAATACAGGTTCCAAAGAGGATAATAAAAGTAAATTCATACCTAGACATCCTGTGAGTGCAGAAAACCAAGGACAAAGAGATACTGAAAACAGCCCAAGATAAAAGACAAGTGATCCACAAAGGATCAAAATTCAGAATAACAGCATACTTTCAAAGAACAACAGGAGCTAGAAACAATGGAAATAGTATCTGCAACTTTCGATTTTTTTAAACTAAGAATGCATGTTAAAAATTTTAAGTTATGCCTATCAGTATCAGGATGGATAATATGAACGAAATAGTATACAGCCATGAGAAAGAAAGATCTACAACTACACAGAAGAAAATGATTCTTACAAACATACTGTTGAGCAAAGAGGCTAGACACCAGAATACAGACTGTGCAGTACAAGAGTCAGATACAAGAATGTACAGTACAAGAGACAAAACTAACCCATGCCATTAGAAGTCAGAATAACAGTTACCTGCAAGGAGTAGAAGAAGGTGGGAAGTTACTAGAAGGGAGCATAAAGGGGACTTCTGACATGCTGAAAATGTTGATTCTTGATCTGGGTGCTGATTACACAAGGGTTTTCAGTTTGTGAAAATTATCAAGCTATTTCCTATGACAGCTGCACTTTTCTATAGGTGCTTTTTAATTTCTATAAAAAGTTAAAAACAGAAATTAAGGGTAACTACTAAAACAATAAGAAATAAGATGTATAACTTCCAAATCAGCAGTGATGAAAAAAGAGAAATAAAGAAATCTGATTAATTCAATAGAAAGGAGGGGGAAAAAAAGAAGAAAACTATGATAAAGTACAAAATAAAATGATACACAAATACTCAGTAATCACAAGAAATATAAACAGACCAAGAAGATCATTTAAAAGTTAGAAATTCTCAGTAAGAACTTTTTAGGTCTAGTCATATACAATATATAAGAGGTCTTACAAAAACATGAGATTATAGAAAGTTTAATGTATAGGAATGGAAAAATTATAACCCCAGCAAATATTAAACAAAAGAAGGCTGTTGCAATTACATTAATACCTAGAAATAGATTTTAAGACAAAATGCATTATTAGAAAAAATGAAGACCATTTCATAATGACAGTAAAAACAATTCACAGAAAGATATTACAATTCTGAGCTTCAGTATACCCCATAACATAGCCTCAAAATTAACGGAATGAAAAGGAGAAACTGATGAGTCAATAATCATACAAGGACATCCAAAATACTTTCTTCATAACTGATAAATTGAGCAAATAAAAAAATAAATAGAAAATTTGATCAACAAAATTAGCCAACTCAATCTAATGGTCATACATACAATCCTGTACCCAGCAATAAAATATGCATTCTTCTCAAGCACACTTGAACCTTTATACAAAATAACCATGTTCTAACCCACAAAGCAAATCTCAATAAATATCAAAGAATCTATATCATATAGGACACATTCTCTGATCACGGCGGGATTAAGCTAATTCTCCAAAAAGCGTTATGTTTGAAAAATTTAAAACACTTCCAAATAACTCACAGACTACAGAAACACATAATGAAAATTTAAAATATTTAGAAAAAGGCAATAAAAATACTGTGTATCTAAAACTTCTAGGACGCACCTGAAGTTGTATTTAGATAGAAGTTTATAGCTGTACATGCTTATAAGAAAAGAACAAAGGTTGAAAATTAATGAACTGTCCAGTTCAAAAGATAGAAAAAGGACATGGAAGAAAATAAAAAATAAGGGCAGAAATCAATAAAACTAAGAAAAGAGAAATCACCAAAATTAAAAGCTCTTTTTAATAAGGCCTATGAAACCAACAAACTTCAAAAGGAAAGTAGACAAATCAATATTAAGAAAGAAAAGGAGGAGAGTTATCAAAACATTACAGATTTTAATAATCTTAAGAGACTATTTTGGACAACTTTATGCCAACAACTTTGAAAACTTAGAAATAATGAAAAATTTCCAAAAACATATAATTTACTAAAACTAACTCAAGAAAAAGAGAAAATCTAAGCAGCATCATAACCATTAAAGAAATTGAACCTATGATTTAAAGTCTGTCCACATACATGTCCACATACCAGGTCCAGATGATTTCACAGGCACATTCTACCAATCATGTAAAGAACCAATTAACCCTGATCTTATCAGACCATCCCACTGAGAGACAGACTGAGACAGAGATGAATTCCCCAACTCAAATTATGAGACTGATACAGTCTTGATACCAAAACTGGACAAGGATAATGCTAGAAAGTTATGCCCATCGATATCAGAGAGTTACATTAAGGCTAATCTCACGTAAAAGTATAGACTCAAAAACCCTAAATTAATATTAGCAAACCAAATCCAATGACATACGTATAGATTATGTATCAGCAATGTACAAATTATGTATCAAAAGCAAATAGGGCTCATACCAAAAATGCAAAAGCGGTTTAACATCAGAAAAAGCTATTGATGTTGAGTCACCCCATTAACGGATTAAAAAATTTAAAAAAATAGATGATCAACTCAATAAAAGCAGTAAGAGCATTTGATAAAAACTTAATACTCATTCAAATAAAGGATTCTTAACAAAATAGGGACAGAAAATATTTGCTTATAAGAGAGACCACTGAAAAAATAAGCAAACGTAATTCTTGATGTTAACATATGAGAAGTGTTCCTGATAGAGTCTGAAATAATAATAAGGATGCCTACTATCATCAGTCATGTTTATTCAATTATATTCAAGTTCTTAGTCTATGCAGTTGCGGGGGAGAGAGAAAGGGAAGGAGAGAAAGAAAAGGTATATGGATTAGAAAGGGAAAAACAAAGCTATCATTATTTACAAATACTGTAACTACCTATACAAACAATAGATTTAATAAAAGATTTCAAGGTTGCAAAACCCAAGATCGGCGTATAATAACCAAGTGTTCCTATTCACCAGCAACCAAACAGAACACATAATCTTTAAAAAGATATGAATTTAAAACAACAAATCTTCCATAAAATAATGTAACAGATATACTCATGACCTTAAGTTAGGGAAATTTTTCTCAAATAGAAAAAAAAAACAACACCATTCATAAAGGAAAAGACTGATAAATTGGACTATATTAAAATTAAAAACTTTTGTTCATCAAAAAACACCATTAAAAGAGTGAAAACTACGTATGCATGACAGAAGTCTTATCTTTAGAATATGTTAAAACTCCTACAAACCAATTTTTTTAATGGGCAAAAGACTGGAAAGAGGATAAACAAAGAGCCAATAAACAAACATGAAGGGGCTCACCATCATCAAGAAATTACAAATTAAAACCACAATGAGATATAACTGCACACCCATCAGAATGGCTAGAAATAAAAAGACTGACTATATACCAAGTGTTCATGAGTATGTGGAGCAAAGAGAAAGCTAAAACATTTTTGGTAAGAGTGGACACTGGCAAGACCATTTTGGAGAACTGTATGTAGAGAAACTGAATATACGCATCCTCGAAGACTCAGAGATTCCCCCCTCTTGGTATAGGTACACCATCAGAAAGGTATTCATATGGGCACAAAAATCCACGTACAGGCATGTTCATAGTAGCATTATTTATTTTAGCTCAAAACTGGAAGCAACCCAAATGCCCATCAACTACAGAAAGCATACACAAGTTGTGGTATAAGCCTTCACTAGGATACCATAAAGGAAGAAAAATGCACAAACAACTACAACATGCAACAGCATGGACAAATCTCACCAAGAGATTGTTACCAAAGGAAGCCAGACACAAAAGAAGCCATACTGAGTTCAAAAAGGGCAAATCTAATCTACAGTGCTAAAGTCAATAAAATGGGTTATCTTTTGAAGGGTGACAACTGAAAGGGACATGCGGAAAGCTTCCAGAGTACGAGTGATGTTCTATATCTTGATGTGGGTGATGGTTACAAGGCTGTGTTCACTTGATGAGAATTTTCTGTACTGTAACCACTTGCAAGTTAAGTATGTACTTTCCTGCATATATGTTATAACCCAAAAAATTACTTTAAAAATATACGTATGTGATCAAAATGATGATATCCCAGAAATAAACCTGATTAAAGAAAAGTGTAAAATCTTTATGGAGAAAAACTCACAGTATGATTATAAATTTCATATACAAGAGCAAATGGCCAGAAAGAAGAAAATGAAAAAGTGTGTGCATATGATGAAGACAAAGATTTGTAACACCAGATTCAAGATATTACGACAGTGATAAAGGAATTTAGAAAGGAATTTAGTGTAGGGAGAGATAAGTAATTCAACAAAATTAAGAGTCAAAAATAAAATACATAAAAAGAAACTTGACATGCTACAGAGGAGTAAAGAATGAGCTAATCGATACACGATATTGACAGAACTTATTACCCATCATAAAAAAGAAACTTTAGAAAACTAGATTCCCAACCTCACAACATATTCAGGAATAAATTCCATATGGATTAAAAACCCATGAAAAGTAAAAATCTTTAAAATATTCAGAAAAAATATAGAAGAATAGCTTTAAGACCTTGGATAGGTAAGGATTTGTTAAATAAGACATAAAAAGTACAAATGATAAAGAAAAGGACTAAAAAATATGACCATATTAAAATTTATGCTCAACAAAAGATATTGGTAAGTAAAAAACAAAGCAGACAGCTATAACACATAAAATCAACAGAGGACTCTCATTCCTAACACAGAAAGAATCCAATAAACCTAAAAGAAAATGTCAAGCCACCAACTTTTTAAAGAGGCAATCAAAAAAGATAAAAGCTAAATAGCCAATTAAAGTTGAAAAGATGCTGCTTACCCGCTGTAGCTAATGTGTGTGACGCTGTGTGCATCAAGAGCCCCCCATTTCCAGTTCTGCCACTAACTAGATGTGATCATGGACAAACATCTTACAAAGGCACCCCGGCTTCCTCATTTGTAAATGGTGAGATCTGTGCTTCACCAGATAATTACAAAAATTTCTTCATTGGATAATTCTAATTCTTTCACTGGATAAAGATCAATTTATTAAATATGTGAACTTAAAAAAAATTAGTGCAACATACAGATTAAAAGTTGTTGCCATTATCACTATTAACAGAATGTAAGTCTTCTAACTAAGTATTAATGCTCTTTCAGCAACTTGTTCATTTTCCTATTAATAGAAAAGAGAAGGTCCATACGAAATGATAAAAGGAAAGCCGGTGGAAAAAATACTCAGCAGCATCTTTCCAGCACCATCTTTGGGAATGGACACCCTGACCCACCACTGCAAAAAGCAGGTGTGCTTGACAATTTTCTGTCACTCCTTCATTCATTCAATGTTTTTTGATACATACTACGTGTCAGGCCCTCTTAGGTACTAAACAAGATACAGGCCCTATCCTCATAAAGTCCGGCATAGAAGACATATAACAAACAATAATTCTTACAATTAATTGATTAATTAATGAGTGCTGTGCTAAGGACGTCAAATGTAAAATAACCGTGCGTATGAGTGCGCGTAACAAGGGACCTGACCCAGTCTAAGAGGTCAGAGAGGGCTTCCATGAGGAAACGCCATTTAAGCTGAGACCTGCGGTATATCAAAGTCTCATTCTTGGATGACACAAACCATTAAGATCATCCATCTAAATCCACGGCTCTAATACCTCCTCACCCAACAAACTTCTGGTTTTAATTTTACTTCCAACATAGGTCTTGCTATAAGGAGAAAACATGTTGATCTCTGCCACAAATAGTCTGATTTGCTTGGCACTAACATCTCTAATTCTAAAACTAAAAGAAGGAACTCAGACATTTTCTAAGAAATGGTAACATGGGAGGCAGCATGGTAATGAGCAAACAGACCCTCAGTTCTACCACTGTCTCTGTCACTGTGGTATCTTTTAAGCTGATCAACTGAACTGTCTGAGACACCCTCTCCTCATTCTTCCACAAGAGGAGAAATTCAGTACCTCTCCGAGATCCCTTCCAGCTATGACAGTTCAAGGGCTAAATGTAAGAAAATGGTGAGCAGGTCATGTATCTCTACCTTTGGCTTTCTTGGTAGCAAAATGACAGACTGGTACAGCTGGAGAGGCCATGGATTGCCCACGGTCATTTTGTCTTCCACTCACTGTCTTCAGCATCCCTTCCGAAACAGGTCTGGTCCAGGCTGCAAGGGAGTTACAAAAGACAGGGTGGACCAAGCGGAAGCACCTTAAACCCAAGGCCATGACTGAAGACAATCCTTGTGAACATTCACTAAAAAGAGTAAGACAAAAAGGAGATCTAAGTAAAACAGACTGTATTACAACTTCAGAAAATAATTTGTTATTTGTTAAATAATTATGAAGCAACCCCTGCAAACTGAGCTGTGTGCTAGGCAATTTAAATATATCATCTCCTCCCAACAGCCATCCAAGGAAATATGATTAGCCCCATATTACAGGATGAAGAGATTGAGGCTCGCAGAGATTTAAGTAACTTGCCCACAGTCTGTAAGACTCGATATTGCCAGGCTCTTTCTACTGTACCAAATGCCTCTTAGAGTACACAGGGAACACAGAGTAAGTAAACGTGCAGCAGCCTAAATCTTTAATGATGCTAATTAAATCCTTACATGAGAAAAGGCAAAAAATCTTGATAAAGTTATACTATAAAGAGGGAGGGCAGAGCACTGAAAGAGGACTTTAAACTAAATAAAAAAAAAATCATTTCAACAGGCATAAAATGACTGGAAAATTCACACGACAGCATTTAATTAAAATTTTCTTTGGTTCCTTATGCACTGATTACCAATTAGAATGCACTTTACTTTAATGTGAGTCTGAAGCACGGTTGAGGTTTGAGGTCTTCCACGTTACAGAACTGAAGCTCTGGAAAATGCCACCCTCCTCTGTGTTAACACAAGTTACACATTATACATCTAAGGTTCTGACCATGAAAAGATGCTAGCATCTAGCTAATGTACACCTAGCATCTGCCAGGAATCTGGCTATCACTCAGTTAAAACCAAAAACAATTCTCATCAAATACCTGGAAGCTACTACTATCTTTGAAAATTTGTCCTACACCTCATTTAAAAAAAAGAAAAAGAAAAGAAAATCCTATCCTAAAATGTTGATGCAGTAGAACTAAATCAGAGCATCTACTCTGTAGCCAGATGGACTCCAACCCCGGCTCCACCGCTGACTAAATGCTCTTGACCTGACTCTGCACCTCGATTTCCTCAACTGTAAAATGGGGATAATTATAATTATTTCTTGGGCGCCTGGGTGGCTCAGTTAGTTAAGCGACTGCCTTCGGCTCAGGTCATGATCCTGGAGTCCCGGGATCGAGTCCCGCATCGGGCTCCCTGCTCGGCAGGGAGTCTGCTTCTCCCTCTGACCCTCTTCCCTCTCGTGCTCTCTATCTCATTCTCTCTCTCTAATAAATAAATAAAATCTTTAAAAAAAATTATAATTATTTCTTAGGGTGGGGAAGAATAAATGAGTTTATGCAGGTAAAATAATTGGCACAGTGCCCAGCAGACAGCAGGAGCCCCCAAAAGGGTATCTGTTCGTAACTATCGTCTTTCCTTTCAAAAAGACTTTCATGCGAGGGTCAGACACAATAAAGAAATCTTGCATGTCATTATACAAGATAGCCTAGTCAGTCAAATCTGGATGTACATTTCTTTTTTTTTAATTTTTTATTTAAATCCCAGTTAGTCACCATACACCATACATACACCACACACCATATATTAGTTTCGTGATTCCACACTTCGTCCATCACCCAGTGCTCGTCATGACTAGTGCCCTCCTTCATCCCCATCACCTACTTAACACCCAGCTGCTTTTATTTTATTTATTTTTTTATTTTGGATGTACATTTCAACTTTGGACAGTTCACTCCAGCTATCTGGGCATCACTTTCCTCATCTGCAAAATGAGAAAAATAATCCTGATCTTAAAATGAAATAGTAAGTGTATGGAAAACACCTAGCACAGTGCCAGGAATACAGTATTTGCTTATTAAATGCTAGCTATCATTATCATCATTTCTTAAAAGAAAAGCAAATGAGCAAAGGCAAATTATTTCTCCTGATAGAATTTTTTTCTCTCCTGATGGGATTTTTAATAGCAAGGGATGCTAGATGTCATGGATTAGTATATGAAGTCAGTAAAAACAAATCTGGATTAAAAAATGAAGAAGTATCTTTTCTTCTTCTTTAATTATTATCAATAGCTGCTATTAACTGAAGTCAGGCCCAGGCTGCTTGCTTTACCTGTACATATTTCACTTAATCCTCCCAATAATGCCCCAAAGAAAGTAGAGTAATCTCCATTTTACAGATGTAGAAACTGAGGTTCAAAGAGACTGTCACTGTCCAAGGGCATGGAACTAATAGCTCTGCCCTATTTCGGCAAAACTGTTCGCAAAATTTGGCTCTGAGTGAGGTTTCTATATCTAGATTTTTCTAATATAGCCAATGCCTAACCCACACATATCCAAATATGGCTGTATAATAATGTGTTTTTTTAATTTATTTTTTTTAATCTACAGGGTCTCAATTTGGCTGCTCCATTTAAGACAGGTTTCCTGGTGTTCCTGTTGCAGGTCCTAATACCAAGCCACAAAGCAACAGGAAATCAAAATGGGTTAGAAATAAACAACCTTTGACAGAAAATGCAGTACCCAAAAGCAGACCCAGTACATGTGAACCGGAAGACAACTCTATAAATAAACCACATTGCTGAAATGTTTTAGGCACAGATTTTAATTGCACAGAAGTCAGGAAATTTCAAAGTGGAAGTTCAATAAAGGCAGTCCCCTTGGGCCCTTTACCTTAAGGACATGCATATTAACAGTTCAGCACAGAAGAATTAAAGTCGAGGAAAGGAACTGTCACAGGAGCCCAATCCAACAAAATTAGCCTATACGCAGAGAAATATGTGTCAGGAAGTACCTGGGCTTTGGACACGGTGTTGAACTGGAATCCCGCACTTATTAACTCTGTGACCTTGGGTAGATCATTTCGCCTCTCTGAGCTGGTTTGCACCCCATTTTTACCATGGTGATATTAATGAGGCTTTAAAAAGATAATTATAACAATAAAAAATGAAACAATTGCCAACACTTACAGAGTTACAACTATGTGCCAGAAAACAATTCTAAGTGCTACACTGCATACATTAACTTATTTGAACCTCATGGTATCACTATGAAATAAGTACTATCAGTACACCCATTCTATGGATGAAGAAATAAAGGCACAGATAAATAATTTGCCCAAGATTAGAATTCAGGCAGTCTAGCTCCAGAGTCTGTGCTCTTAACCACTATACTGTACTATTACGTACCTGAAACCACTCAGAGCAATTACGGACATTATTGTTGAAACCGTTGAAGTAATTCTTAAAACTATTTGAAGCACATACTGTTTTTCCAAAGTTAAGGTTCTCAAAACTTGACTTTGTTTTCCATAGGTGTATTTTAATTTTAAAAAAGAACTAGATAAGGAACACAAAGCCCATTGTCCACTGTCCCAGCAACCTCTCCCAATTCAGCTGTATATCAGCTTATGATATGTACATTTTTAATACTTTCACATGTATTATCTGATAACCAGATTTGTGATTACCACCCACATTTTACAAATAAGCACACTCATTTTTCATTTCCTGGAATATTCCTTCTGCTCCTAGGTCTTCAAACATACTGAAGTTGAATCTGCTTGGAATGATCTTCCCCCACCTCTTTAATGAACTACCGCCCATTCTTCTTTCAGATTTCAACTTAAGCATCACTTTCTCAGAGGATGCCTTCTCTGGCCGTCTCCTCCAACGCAACTAGATCAAATGTCCTGTAGTTTTTGTTAACACCCTACACTTCATAGTGCTTAAACAATATTAGCTAATATTTGCAGAGTTATTTGATCATTGCCTAATTCCCTCCACAAGACTATAACCATCGCAAGGACTGATCTATGGTTGTCTTGTTCACTGCCATACCTCCAGTACCCAGCACAGTCCCTAAACACAGAAGGCACTGAATACAAGTGATGAATACATGAATGAAAGTCTAGAAAGAGCAGGTCCTTGACCAAGGTCACAATTATGTTTCGATTTGGAATCTAAGCCTCAGACTGAAGGTCCTGGGATCTACTTACCAACAGAGCTTCAGCGATCTCTTGGTTTGCTAGATTTTCCACATACAGATAGTAGGGTACGCTCTCTAAATTCAGTGCCATGTAAAGGTGTTTATAGCAACTGACTACATAGAATCTGACTATTCATAGTATCATGACTATAGTATAGAATCACGGCCCTGACATAGCCAAAGGAGGGTAAGACACTTTAACAGGTGGAGAAAGAGCTTTTGCCTAAGAGCTAGGAGGTATGGATCCCAATATTCCTAGTTCATCACTCCCTGCCAACCATCCTCTATAGATTCATAATCACCTGTACTCAAAAAGCATTTGTGCCAGCTCTAGGACTGACATATGACTTGTATCAAATCATTTCTCCCACCTAGGTTGTGTTTCCTCAACTGTAAAATGAAAGGGTAGTGCAATGGAGTGTAGTGAAAGGAAAACGGAACCAAACTTAGAGAACACCTGGGAAAGAGCTCTGGTTCTAGCACTTCCTAGATAAGTGACCTCAGCTAGGTCGAACTCTCTGGACCTCAATCTCCTCTGTAAAATGTAGATGACAATACTATTTGTCAGGGTTACCAGGACGATCCAACGAGATAAGGGCTGCAGAAACACTTTGTAACTAGATAACAGCTACAGAAATGACAACTGTTTGCCAAGGAAAGACACAGAGTAATGGCTAAAAGTTGAAGCTTTGTAATTTAAGTTCCATCACACACTGGCCGCATGACCCTGGTAGTTATTTCTCTGAGCTTCCATTTCTTCATCATGGGGGGGAGGGTAATAATACCTACTTCCATGGGAAAACTAAATGTTCCTGCCAAATAGTGGGCTACTAAGTAGTGGCTACTTTTGAGTAAGCTCCCTTCCCCTCCGCCATCCTCGAAGTTCCTAGCTGAGGAGACAAGCCCCGCCCCCACCCCACGAAACTCTCTGGGAAGCGACAGGTCCCGCCCCCAGCCTTAAAGGTCAAGCCGGACTCGAATGGAACCGGTCGGGGAACGGCGATCGGACTCCCTAAGGTCCCCCAGAAATCTTTGAAGAGAAGTCTCTGACACCCGGACCCAGCGCGCGCCTCGAGGCCGTGCAGAGGCCACTCACCAGCTATCTCCCAAGTTACTAGGAAAAGACCTACGCCACGGCGATGACGGCGGCGGCGCGGGCGCCATGACGTCACGGGGCCGGCGTGGCGGCGCAGGCGTAGCGCGTCACCGACGGCCTGGCAGGAGGCGGTGTCGAATCGGACGCGTTTGGAGGGCTGTCGGGCCGCGGAGTCGGGATCTGCTTCTGGGGCATGAGCCGAGGGGACGACGCCGAGGCCACGAGGTGAGTCCGGCCGCGATGCGCCCCTGCACCCCATCACAGGCCCCGCGAGGGGCTCGCAGAGCAGGCTGCCCTAGCAAGACGGCTTCTCAGGCCCCGCCCCGGATTGTCCCGCCGCTAGCCCGGAAATAACAATCCGAGAAATGACCCATCGCATCTGGGAATTCGCGGCCAGGAATAGGGAAGCCGGGGTTCTAGGCTTGACCCTGCCGTTACCGTTCGCTTTAGGAACAAGTGGCTTTGCTTCTCTGGACTTTAGTTTCCCCGTATGATTATTCCCGCCTTCCAGGTTGTTGCAGGTCAACTGCGAGGATAGATAACAGCGTTTTGTGAACTCTCTTAATCTAGGGGGTTGTCGCCATTGCAGACCTAAAAGATTTTGATAGTCGCATGCCATCTTGATCTCATTACACTTCACCGTTCCTCAAAAGGCCCTGGGCTGAGCTGTCACAGATACTGTCTCATTTAAGCTTCTTAACGACCCATGAGTTTGGGATAATCGGACCCATTCTAGAAAGGAAGAAGAAACAGAGGCTCCGAGTGGAGACTCATTCATTCATTCAGTAAATATCGAGCACCAGCCATGAGCCAGGCAGTGTACTAAGTGCTAGGAATAGAACTATGATCAGGACAGGCAAGGCCCTGCCCTGTAGAAGCTTCCATTCTAGTGAGGGAGACAGAATATGGAATAGGAAATAATATTGAATTAGCATTATCTGGAAAGGAAAGGTGTCTTTGATAGAGTCTAACAAGGAGCTCAACTCTTAGGGAAAGCTTTTCTGAGAAGACACTTATTAAATCATGCAATAACTGGGTACAAAAGCCAGGATTTGAATATAGATCTTTTGGCCCCATATCCTGTACTCTTGCCACCAAAATATGATACCCTCCTGTGATATTAAGTAGTTGTTGGTATTGCTGTTTTCAGAAATGAGAAAATCAGGAGGTCCTGTCATTGAAGCCTCATCTCAAATGTTATGTCCTTTAGAGAGGCCTTCCTTCACTAATTCTGAAGTAGTCCAACCCCCGTCTCCCTGTCAAATCACCTTGTTTAATTGTGTTTGCAGCTGTCAGTAGTTACTTACATATTGCTTATTTATTTAACTTTTGTTTTTTACCCCCTGCCCCTCTTCCAAATACAAGCATCCCTAGCGGAGACCTTGTTTGTTCATTGCTCCGTCCCCAGTATCTAGACAATACCTAGAAATAGAAGCTCAATTTTTTTTTGTTTTGTTTAATGAATGAATGATCTGTAGGAAAATAGGAAAGGAAAGCAGGGGGAAGACAAAATGTTTCTCCTCCTCTGTTTCCACTGCTGAGATTCTGTTTCTGTGTGTTTCACCTTTCTCTCAGGAGGTAAGAGCAAGATCTATAGCTTATTCATTTCTCTATTTTCAGCACATAGCCCTGGGTTTAGCAGTTAGCAGTTGCTTATCATGCATTGCTGAACAGATTGAACATGTGAGTGAGAAAGGAAGAAGAATACCCTCACATGTGGGGCTAGATAAACATGTTCACCAAATGCGTAAGGCCCACCGTGTGCCAGACTTCATAGGCTCTACTGAGATGAATAAGAGGTAATGACAGTGTTCAGTATATGTCACCTGTTGTGTTTGAGACAGTTCCTGCAGCACTGACCTTTGAGGCACATCTGCTTACATGATACACATGGTTCCTCTGTGTATTCTAGTTCTGAAGTCTGGCACAGCCTGACTCTTTTCCCAGCTCTTTTTTCTTTCTCTACCACATTATACATTTGTTAAAGCTTTATTTTGCATCTGTCGTCTCATTTTTGGCCCTCTCAGCAACCTTAAGTTACAAGCAGGGCAAGGTTTGATATGTAGAGATGAGGAAACAAGCTTAGAGAGAGGGAAGTGACTTCCAGTGGAAATGCCAAAATTTGAAACCATGTCTTGACATCCAGGTTTTTTCTCTTGCCCCTATTGTCTCCATCGTAACTCTCATCCTCCCTTTTTGGTTGTGAAAGGAGTCATTTCAGGATGGAAGACTAGTAATAATTTAAACTAACTTCAATTGAAAGCTTCTTAGGTGCGATGCATCGTTCTTAACGCTTTGGGTGTGTTAACTCAGTAAATCCACACAGCTTTTATGAGGTGTTACTCCATTTCAGAGATGAGGAAACTGAGGTACAGAATGGCAGAGTAACTTGAGCAAGGTTACGCAGCTAGTAAACAGTGCAACTGGAATGACTAAGGAGAAATTAGTCTCTTCTTCTGAGTCTCTCCCAAAATATTAAACATGATACTAGTGAACATTTATCGATTGCTTGGTGCTGTTAGATGCAGTGGTTAATGATTTTTCATGCACTATCTCTAATCTTTGCAGCAGCCCTATAAGATAAGAACTGTTCTCTCCATTCATAGTAGGAGGAAACGGAGGCTAGAATGTTCAGATTATTCACCAAGTCACACAACTGGCTTTCAAACTGAGTTCTAACTCCAAAATCTACGGTCTTCAATTTCCTAGATTGCCTCTTTCATGAGGAAGACATGTGTGCTGCTCTTTCCCACCCATCTCCTTCAGTGCCATTAAGACTCTTCTTTCTGATGATTTCCAAGACTTGTTTTGGGTGACAGTTTTTAAACTGGAGTATCATGTAGTAATAGAGTCTTTGGCCTCCTGCCCAGTCTGCCTTTGGCTTCAGAAGAGGAAAACTAGTTTCTGCACACAGAACCACGCCCCTTTCACCTTAAATGGAAGCTTTTGCACTCTGGCTGCCAGAGGAGCTGTCCCAAGGGAACTGGTGCTGGGACCCTGGTTGTGGAATGACTGAGGCTTTTGAAGAACTGGCCAGAGCTGCTTCTCCTTGAATAACTGTTTGTTGAATTTGAAGCCTCATGTTCACACAGTGTTGCTCCTCTCCTGCCTGAATGTTCACGTTTCCTTTAGTTTTTCATAGAGATTGATGGAAGCAGAAACCAAAACTCTTCCCCTGGAGAACGCATCCATCCTTTCAGAGGGTTCCCTGCAGGAAGGGCACCGGTTATGGATTGGCAACCTGGACCCCAAGATCACAGAGTAAGTCTAAGTCCTCTTAAGTCATTACCTACAACACTGGGATGTTTGCACTGATAACGTTCGGAAGAATTTTCAAGAGATGCAGGATATATTTTGACCCTTTTATTTATGTTTTAATTATCTTTGAAGGGTATGTGCTTTTGTTGCTAACCTGTTATGTTGACATTTTTCTCACGTTTGAACTCTTCTACAAGAACATAGGCTTGGGTATTGTTTAAAACATATACCTCTTTTTTCCTATTTGCCAAAGATGGTTTCCTGTTTTCACCAATTTGAGTCCTTGTACCCAGTGACACAGGCATTATTTTCTAGAATCAGCCCACGACATACTTTCGTTCCTCAAAATGAAGGAACAAGCAGAAGTCTCAGTACCTTCACAAACAGGCAGAGGGTACCACTTGATTGTAATTCGTGTGAGGCAGCCATGGAACCATAGAAGGTCACAGCTGGAAGGCATCTTAGAGATCACATCCGTCCCTTCGGTTTTCATTCAGTCGAGAAATGATGTGAGTGCCTGTTGTGTGCCAAGTGCCCATTTGTGCCTAGTGCCGTGCTAAGCAGTGCTCAGACTTTTTAAATCTGAGGAACCTGTGTTAAAGTAACCTGTTTATAAAATAAAGCTCAGAGCTGCTCTGATTGGGGGGGCAGGGGGAGAGGTCCACCCAAAGCCTTTTGGCAACTGCCACCCTTTCCTCGGTGGTAAATTATACGACTCCATGGAGCACACTTGTAAAGCTCTGATATGATCCAGCTCCCTTATCCTACAGTAAAGGAAACTGGGGCCTAAGACATGGAAGTACCTTGCTCAGGGTAACAAAACTAATTAAATTGTCCTGACTCCCCGCTCTTTGTACTGTGGCCATTATAGTGGAAAGCAGTTTCTTAGCAGAGAGAATTAAGAGGTTTTTCCTTCTCCCAGTCGCTCAGTAGGTACAGGGCTACGGTTGGTGGCAGGATGGGTAAGGAGTGAGTAGATCAGGCTCTATGGGATCAATGCTTAAACCAAGCATAAAGTATGCCATCGGTCCTAAAAGGTACTCCCTTTGGAATAGTGTTAAAGGCAGGGTGAGAGGAGACAAGAGAATCCACTTATTTGAATCAAGGATGCGAAGAGGTGTGTGTAGGATTGGGACTGGGAGAAAGAAGGGGATGTGAACTAACGGATCACGATCATAACAGAAAGTTTAGTTCTTTAATCCTACTCAAGTTGAGATCAGCTAAACATGGATAACTTTGGTCCCTCTAGGAATTATGATGCCATTTAAGATATGTTGTCCCCCATGTTATGTTATCTTGGTCACTGGGGCCCTGGAATGAACTGTGCATTTGTTTTGGTTCTCTCTATGGCTCGTGGCTTTGAGGATGAATGTGTGAATCAGCCAAACCTCTCAGTCATGTCTGTTGATCAGAGAAGCTGTTTGCATCATCTGAAACCCAAGCTGTGAGGGGATGCTCCCAAGAGTGGTTTCCATTCCCACCTCTGCTTGTGTGCATGGAAATCTGGAACATGGAAACACTGTTCATTGTTTTGGCTGCAATGCACTGTAATGAGACTTGTTCTAATTGTGTCCTGCTGCTTGATAGGAAGATCCAAATAGGCATCTGCCCCCTCAGTTTATGTCATAAGTTGGAGTATATGAATGTTTTTTTTCAGTTAGAGCATTAACAGGAACATTGAAAGAAAACTTTCCTACTCGTATCTCTGCCCTTTTTATATCAGGCCAAAGGTGGACCTCATGTACTGAACTGCAGATCAGGGCTTTGCAGGGTCTGCCTGTGGCTTCCCTACCAATGGGTCACCTGCGATTTTGTTTACTCTTTTTCCTCTCTGGATTCCTTATGTTAAAACATGTTCTCTCCCAAACAAAGTGATTTATTAAACAGTAGTAAATTTCTTTTTAAAGATACAGCCCCCAATCATAGCTATGGTTAGCATGGTATGCTTAGTATTATCTCATTTAATTTACTTAATTACAGTAGAGAAACCTAATGTGTTAGTAAGGTAGGCTTTATGGAAATATGTGATTTCCTTCCAAGTTTTTGAATTACATAAACTTGTGGATCCTGCTCCTCTCAAGGTGGGTAATGATGAGCCTAGATGAGTTATTAAAATGGTCATTTCCAGACATGGTAGGATTGGATGTTGTAACTTTCGTGAATATGGGGCACCTGGCTTGTAGTCCAATCTCAAAGTATTTGAATCCAGATCTTTAACTCTAATAACTCTTGAGAGAAGTTTGCAGATCATACTCCAGTTTTCATAATTAAACTGACACCCCACCCATACATTGCTGCTAGTTCCTGCTACTTCCCCCTTCAACACACTCTTCTTATCTCTTTCCTGTGCATATCCCCGCTTTTTACCATCCCTCTTCCTGACCTCTTTTATAAATGGATTTGAATGCTTTTATACAAATGGTCTCTCACCTCTTGTTAGAGGACAACATAGTGTATATTTATTGTCATGAGTGGTTATAGGGGTATATAAAACAGTGGCAGTTAAAAAAAAAAGATTTTTCCACTCAATTTTTCAGAGTTTATTTTGTAATTAATTCGAGTCCTCCTATGTGTATGTGCTTCTTAGTTATTAATCTGAGTCCTGCTCAAGTTTCCTGGGATGTCCCATTAATCTCTTCCCAGTGGAATATGCGTTGTTAACCGACTGTCTAGCACTCCGATATTCCGCTTCATGTTGATTTGTGTCCAGTATTTTGTGGTTGCAATATTCACCATTTCACGGCTATGCTAGCTGCCACAAATACCTGTACAGCTAAATAGGTCTTAGAGGTTTAGATTTAAGGGAATGATGACGTATTATTAATTGTGGAGGTAGCAGATCCCAAACCCATGCTCTTTCTACTCTATTCTGATTCCTCCCAACTATATTTCGTTTCCTATTTCTTACCTGTAAGGTAAGAATGTTCCACTAATGATCTGAACATTTCTTCTAGCTCTGGTATTATATTATTTCCTCTTAAGCTCATAACAACCTTGTGAGGCAAGGTTGTTATGAGCTTAAATAATATTTATTTAAGATAATATTTTCCCTGTTTTTATTTATTTATTTATTTTTAGGTAGGCTCCACACCCAGCGTGGAGCTCAGTGCGAGACTTGAACTCACAACCCTGAGATTGAGACCTGCACTCAGAATAAGAGTCAGACACTTAAGCAACTGAGCCAGCAAGGTGCCCCTCTTCCTGTTTTATGGGACAGAGTTAAGTGGCTTGACTTAGTATACTGCAGAGTAGTTAACAATGGGACTAATCTCCTATCACCTAATTTTGTGCTCTTTGCATGGATGTTCTAGTAGTCCACATAACAGAACAATCATAAACTAAAGTGTCCTATTCTAAATTTTAAAATGTAAGGACTTCTGTTAAATTGTTGTGGGATCCAATCTAACCATAGGGTAAAAACAGTACCTCCAAATACCATTGCTAGTGCCTGCAACAGAGACGCCAAAAAAGTTAATGTCCTTAGACGTTATCGATTTTCCACGCTGGTTTCCTCTGGAAGGATTAATACTGGCTTTCTTTTTCAAACATTAAATGTGCTACGTAGAAAGCCAAATTAATAGCCACTGCACAGTTCATAAGGAGAAGTAAAGAGCAAAGCCAGCAGAAATTCTAAAAGAAGGAGCATTCTTTTTTTTTTTTATGTTATGATAGTCACCGTACATTACATCATTAGTTTTTGATGTAGTGTTCCATGGTTCGTTGTTTGCGTATAACACCCAGTGCTCCATGCAGAATGTGCCCTCTTTAATACCCATCACCAGGCTAACCCATCCCCCCACCGCTGTCCCCTCTAGAACCCTCAGTTTGTTTCTCAAAGTCCATAGTCTCTCATGGTTCGTCTCCCCCTCCGATTTCCCCCCCTTCATTCTTCCCCTCCTGTTATCGTCTTTCTTTTTTTTTTAAACATATATTGCATTATTTGTTTCACAGGCACAGATCTGTGATTCAACAGTCTTGCACAATTCACAGCACTCACCATAGCACATATCCTCCCCAATGTCTATCACCCAGCCACCCCATCCCTCCCACCCCCCACCACTCCAGCAACCCTCAGTTTGTTTCCTGAGATGAAGAATTCCTCATATCAGTGAGGTCATATGATACATGTCTTTCTCTGATTGACTTATTTCGCTCAGCATAACACTCTCCAGTAAGAAGGAGCATTCTAAGTAGAGGGTGTAAGTAGAAATAAGAAAGAGTGGGTGAGCAGAGTATCAGGAGGACCTTTTTGACTAAAGGAGAGGTTGAATACTAAGTGATAGTGAAAACAGTAGTTGGATAGATAGAATACTACCAGATAAATACAGGGTTTTTAAAATTTACTCAGACAAGAAATTTGAATTTCTTGTAGAAGAGACTTCCTGTGGGTATTTAGCAGGATACTGACAACATGAAAGTGATGTTTTAGTGGGGAAATGAGACATCAGTATGTAGAGTGGGTTGGAGGAGCAAAGACTAACGATGAAGATTAACTAGGAGAGACTGCCAGAAACTAGGCCTGTCTATCACCTAGGTAGAGGGTGAACTTGGAAGCCAGTAGGTGAGTCTAAAAGATGAAGAACATGATTAAAGATCAGAGAGTTGAAGATGACCCTGATGTTCCTTGCCTGAGAAATGGAGACTCATGTCAACACTGACTGGTGGAATAGCTGGAAAGGGCATCTGTTTGTGAAGCGGGGTGATCAGTGTGGGTTATACTAAGTAAACTTAAAAGCAGTGGCGAGCCATCCAGGGGAAAATGTCCTTCTGAGGCCGACTTTCAGAGATGAACTAGAACAAAAGAGGAGAGCATGTGCATGGATGTGTGAGAACAGTGTGTTTACCCCTAAAGAAACCCTGGTTTTCTCAGCCTGTTCCTTACTTTTCCATCATGATTCATGCTTCGTTCTTTTAATGCCTTCGTCTGCATGAATCAGCCTTTACTGTTTGCTCCTTAAATTTGAAACACAGTAATACTATTTAATAATGTACAGAAAGGAGAACATAAAGACCTAGCAAATAATAATTTCTACATTTATAACAAGTTTTTCTCTAAAACAAGTTATGCATTTAAAACAGTCTTAAATGTCATTTCATTGACTTCCCGTTGCCTACGCGTCAAATTGAAATTCCTTCACTAAGGACACCAGCGTCCTTCATAGTCTTGTCCCCTACCTGCCTTTCAGCCTCATCACTTAACTGCCCTACCCGCACTCTCTTCCAATGGAGCAGACTCTTTTTCACCTTTATGTCTTTGTACCTGACACTCACTAACCACCACATCCCCTGCCTCTTCATCTGTGTGCTCACGTACATACCTCTAATGTGCATATCATAGTGTTTTGCAATTTTTTGATTGCATATATCTCTCCTCTAACCAGAATGTGAGGTCCTTGAAGGCTGGGACCTCGTTGTATTCATCTGGGTAGTTCAAGTGCCTAAAACGGTTTTTGACAAGTGATAGGTGTCTATTTTAGCATTTGTGTAGATTAATTACTTCTGCACCATTAGGCAGGAAGGCCATTTTCAAGACCCAATACAGAAAGCACTAAGTTGCAGAAATATGTTGGGGCTGGCGTACTAGCTCCCGAAGCCGCAGGGCCCATGTTTCATTAAGTGAAGCAAGGCTCTGATGAGTAGTGAGCCCTCCCATACTTCAGCAACAGATGAAAGTGCTTGCAGATGTGAAAGCAAGATTCTTCAGGCTTTTTTCACTATCAGAGCTCACAGTCCCCATCTCCAGGAAGCAAAATAGTAAACATTTCGTTCCTTTTGTTTCGGTGTTCCGATAATTTCAAGAAATTATCAAACAAGGAAAGAAATCCCGGAGAAGTTGAAAGACACAGACCTAAGCAGATGTTCCTGGAATCTTAAGGTCGCACTTCTCGGGCAGAATGTATTTATTAGCTTTTCAAAGAATAATCTGTCGGCATTTTTTTTTTCTGAGTAAATTAAAATTCATTTCCTAGGAAATGCCGATCGCCTTACCTTCCTGCCATTAAGCGGAATGGAGCTGATGAAAAGATGACCAGCCCACAGTAGCCCTTAGATTGTTTTTTGGAAAAATGGGTTTGACCCACCGTTCATGGCAACTAACACACGGGCATAGTAAGTGGAAGATGCAGCTGTGAGTTAAAGACCCAGGGGAGGGGCACCTGGCCAGCTCAGCCAGTGGAGCATGCAACTCTAGATCTCGGGGTCGTGAGTTTGAGCCCTAAATTGGGCGTAGAGATTACTTTAATTAATTAGGGCATAGAGATAAATTAATTAGAGACCCAGGGGAGACTCTTCCAGCCCTTCCGTCTCTGCATTCGAGGGGCTCACCCTTATTGTACGCCTACTCAAAAATCAAGTAAAACCAGAAATTTGCACGTGAGGTATCTCCCTTTCCCCTGAAGAATCACCTCCTCCATCCTCACTAGCAGCTGAGGTCTCCTGGTGGGAGTTGAGAATTTAAAATCTAGGGGGTTACAGTTTTCCCTTTCAAAACCGGTCTCAAGACCAGATTAATGTCCACAATATGCCTTGGGATCCTTGTATCCTGCCCCAGTGCAAGACCTGTATTATGTCTCCCTTGCTCCACTGTCAGGCACCTGATCCTGGATAATGGGCTTGCTTGTTGATGTGCATTAGTATCCAATTTAATATATATAGCTTATGGTCCACTTCATATCTCTCTGCCTCCCAAAGGAGAGTCTTACTCAAGAATAAAATCTTGATGAGTTTCTTCTAGAAAACAATGTGAATATAAATGTGGCTATAAGGACAGCCTTACGGACTCCCTGTGGGGTAGAATTCCCAGTAATAACAGATTTAGCATGTGGGCTGATACCTTTTTAGTATCACAGGGACAGCATTGTTTAGAGAAAGCCTTGACTCCATTTGAATAGTGTGGAGGATGCCAGGAGGAAGGCCAAAGGAAACGGAAACGGGAGAGCTGTTGGTTTGTCTCACCCTTACATCAGATGACAGGAAGTCGGAATTGAGATTGGCCACAGCAACCTGTTAAGGCCACATCTGTTTGAATAACTTAAAAGCTCTATAGAAACCAAATAAGTTTTAGAGAAAGGAATCCAAGAAGAGGACGAGGGGCGGAATGGCAAACACGAGCTTGGGGTGAACTTCCTGCCAGGAAAAAATTTCTTCTCGGGCCATCCATATTCTTAAATCGACCAGGCTCCAGAGTGTAAACTGTGTTAAAGCAACTGAGGTGGATTAGCTTCCCACAACTGGGTGATTTGTAGGACTGGCCAGGTTCCCCTGCCCTCTATGAGAACAGCCTCAGGCACACTGTGGTTCCACATTGTCCCTAACTGTTCAGTTACATCAGGGATTGAAACTCACAGGCACTTATGGAAGGGCCACTAGCTGCGGTTTGGTTTTTGGCAGAGCTTCTCACAAGTGCAATTCGGACCTAATGATTAATTATGAAATCTATTACAGAAGTCCTCCAAGGTTGTTTTTCTGTTTGTGTGAATGTGTATGTGGTTGCTACTTTTGAGATAGGGTAGGTTTTGGCGTTTGGAGTGTGGGTATGCGTTCCTGATGGAGTTGTAGTTATTCACAAACACTAGTTCATTGCCAAGAAATTAAAAATAAATAAATCGACCCTATTTTTGAGCTTTTCTCCAAAAGAAAAACAAATGGTGCTCGTGGGCCAGACAGCTGTTTATTAGGTGTGGTTTTTTTGTTTGGTATTTTTGTGAGGGACAGACGTATAGCCATGACTATTCGAGTTCCCATTCCAGATAGAGGCAAACAAGTCTGTTTGCCAAATAAACTAACGCAGTGGTTTGCGAGATCCCCCCGCCAAGGGTAAATTATCTCCTGCTTTTATCTCACACTTGAGGCCGAGTAAAGCTGTCCCAATCCCCAGAGTGTGCTCATGAGCTCTGCTTTCTCTGCAGATACCACCTCCTCAAGCTCCTCCAGAAGTTTGGCACGGTCAAGCAGTTTGACTTCCTCTTTCACAAGTCAGGTGCTTTGGAGGGGCAGCCTCGAGGGTACTGTTTCGTGAACTTCGAAACTAAGCAGGTAATGAAACCTCTCCCCTTTCATGGTGCTTCTTATACTCCCCCGCTTCTTTCTGCATTTCTCTCAGCTGCTTAGAATAGTGGTGCCTTGTGGGCAGGAGCCGTGTCAGATTCCTCTCTGTGCGCCTTGCCCTGCGTCCTGAAGGAGACCCTCGCCAAACGAATGAGTGAACATCTTTCAAATTCTACCCTCCCCAGGCCCCTGGCCTGAGGCGGCTGACCTACTTTTCTGACCAGATGCTTTGGGGTGCCCACATTAAGCACGTGGACATCCTCCTCCCTGTTACTGGTTTGTTTGTTCCTTTAGTGGCAGGCCAACAAAGCCTCCTTTTCTTTCAATAGTTTTGCCCCGTGGTTCAGAAGCCCTCCCTGTGTGTGGTGAGCCACCCACAAACTCTTTTATTTTGATTTCTTAAAAATGTACCCTTCTCAGTGTCTCAGAACAACTGCATACAGATTTGAATTTACAGGAAGGAGGAGAGCATTCAGCTTCAACCATGATATATACATGTATCTTCTTGCAGTAAAATTATATCCTTTGGGTGGACATGCCTTGATAAAGAAATTGAATTTGAATGTTATTAAATACAGACATAGTGTTTAAAACTCTCTATAACTTTATTAGTCATGTGGAAGGACATTGCCCAGTTATTGTTGCGTTAATAATCTATTTGGATGTTTTTCTTGTTATGAAAGTAATATATATTAATTGTAGATGAAAATACAGATAAGCGACTTCACTTAATCAGCCCAATATGCAGAAATAAGCTCTGTCAATATTTAGTTCTAGATCTTTCTAGTCTCGTCTTTATATTCACACACGCATACGCACGTATGGCGTGGAGCACACAGAGAAGGTCTCATCATCCCGTTCACCACTCACAGTGTGTTAAAAATTTTCTGTCCTCTACTACACACCCAGATAACCCAGGTAACGTTCTGTATCGGGACATTGTGGTTTCACCGGTGTGACTACGTATTTGTAAGACTTCACTGATATAGAGCTTTAATACATACATTGTGTTGTATGTAACTTAGACTTCGGTTTAAAAATGAATCAACATCATTTTTGTTGACTGCACAGTATTTCATCATAGGAATATATGGTAAGTTATTTGACTAATCCCCAATTGTTAGCTATTTAGGTGGTCCCCAGTGATTCACAGGTATAACCAGTGTGCTAGGGAATATCTGCATCCCTCTGATTATGTTCATGCATACGTATTATCCGTGGACATGGAGCGATGTCAACAAAGGCCTTGATACGACTGCCAGTCACCTTCAGGCAATGATGTATCAGTGTGTTCTGAGACGGTATGAGTGTCGTTTGTCCTTATCTGTGCTGGGGATTCTTTCAGTTTCCTCTAACTTTTGCAAATGAGATAGGCACTGATACATTGCTGTCCTAAATGGAAGAACTGGAAGAATGCTGTGTATGGTTAGCATTTTTAAATACTTTATTCTTCCCTAATGATAGAGTGTGATGAGCATTCTTGCAGACAGCTAAAATCAGTGGTCATGCTGGGGCTTAGATGTTGGTTTGAAAACACTGGACTATAAGTCACAAAGCCTAGCTTCTGTTGCTGGCTCTTTATTTATTAACTTTGGGCAAGTCTCTTAACCTCTTTTGGCCTCAGTTTTCATTTAAAAATGGGGATTAAAAATATCTTCCTTGGGGGCGCCTGGTTGGCTCAGCCGTTAAGTGTCTGCCTTCAGCTCAGGTCATGGTCCCAGGGTCCTGGGGTCGAGCCCCACATCGGGCTCCCTGCTCTGCGGGAAGCCTGCTTCTCCCTCTCCCACTCCCCCTGCTTGTGTTCCCTCTCTCACTATGTCTCTCTCTCTGTCAAATAAATAAGTAAAATCTTTGGGGCGCCTGGTTGGCTCAGCCGTTAAGTGTCTGCCTTCAGCTCAGGTCATGATCCCAGGGTCCTGGGATCAAGCCCCGCATCGGGCTCCCTGCTCCGTGGGAAGCCTGCTTCTCCCTCTCCCTCTCCCTCTCCCCCTGCTTGTGTTCCCTCTCTCGCTGTCTCTCTCTCTCTGTCAAACAAATAAAATCTTTATAAATAAATAAATAAATAAATAAAATCTTTAAAAAATACATATATATATCTTCCTTACCTTCCAGGAAGTTGAGAGAATAGACGAAGATATATAGGAAAATACCATTGGCATTTAATAATGCTGTTGAATACATGAACTCTGAAGTGACATACAGAGATAGGAACTTGTTTTTGAAACATTTATCCCCTTGCTGGCATCTTATGACTGCTCATGCTGTAGAATCAATAGAGAGTACCATGTAACTTCTTGACTAGAGGAAACTTAAAAGAAGAGTAAAACATCTCTTATCTGTCTCTCTAACTGCTAAGCAAGGATGTCAGTGACTATCCAATGGCTGACACATAGTGAGCACGCAGATACTTGTTGAATGTCATGCTGGTGAGCTCTGGGGATAAGAGAATCACCAGTAAAACCAGACTGGAATGCCTGCTGGTATTACACTGCGATCTCGGATAGATTCGTCTTGTTCCTCTTCCTGTTCCTTAAGGGCCTCTGCACCCCCGGTAAACGTGGGTTATGCTTGGCTGAATGCCTCGTGGATACAAATGGAGCAGAGAAGGTTTGGCAGGATGGAAAAGTACGACCAGGCTTCCTGGGAATGTCCATAGAGTGACTCTTACCCAGTTTCAGGAATTCCTTTTAACGTTGTTGCTCCTGTATCTGATAGGGAAAGGGTCAGGGAATTTTTGGCTCCAAAAGCCAGGTGCATAGATTGGCTCACACAAATACCTTGCTCACAGGCTCCTTGACTCACTCCTGCTTTTTCCGACCTGATTTCCTTCACTCCCGTATTGTTTGAAGCCATTACTGTTTCTCACTTTGGACCCAGAGTATAAGCCCTAGCCTGGGGTATAGTTCCAGGATCCCTGGAGGGGAGTAAATTTCTTAGCACAGTAGGCTCTAACAGACGGCAGTGTATAGAAAGGTATCAACTAATAAGAACAATCTGCTAACATTGATTGAGTGCCTACCGTGTGCTCCGTGCTTTCTTTACATGCACTCTTTGACTCCTCACAATAACCAATGAGGAACAAGTAGTCGTATCCATATTTTATAGATGAAGAAGCTAATATTCACAGAGATTAACTGGTAGTAAGTGACAGAGAGCCAGGATTGGCGTTTTTGTTTGACCAACTTTACCAAACTCATACCCTTTCTGTTATTCTGCCTTTCTTTCTTTATTGTAAACCCTTTGCGAGTTGTTTATCAAAGGCAATCTGGTTAGGATTGCAGCCATCCAAGCTGGTGAGGCCCTATGAGATACATACAGCTAATTAGGCATTGGAATTTTTGGCTAACATCCGTCCCTTTCCCGGACAGGAAGCAGAACAAGCCATCCAGTGTCTCAATGGCAAGCTGGCTCTGTCTAAGAAGCTGGTGGTGCGGTGGGCACATGCGCAAGTAAAGGTATGTCTCATAGGCTGGAAAGACAACATCAAGCTCACCCGAAATGAGTTTTCCAGAAGATAGTTGTCCACTTACCCCTTTGCATCCCAGCCTCTTCACATCTGGAGCAGTCATACTTTGGTCTCCTACTTCTATTTACCATGTGTGTTGCCAGATTTTTCTTTTGAGAAACATCTCAGGAGGGATTAAGTTCCTTCATTGTTTCTCTCCACATACCCACAGATTCTGTTTTTGATTGATTTTTCCATGTGGCTGATGTGTATACTCAGACCTCTATCGTGTTTTTGGTGGGGGTTGTTCTTTGGAGGAAAAAATGTATTTATTTTTAAAATTAGTTGCTTTAGGCATTATTAGACTCTTCCCAGCCTCTCGGTTCTGTGGAGAGTTTGAATATGTTTATCCTGAACGCTTGAGAAATGGGTAGTTTGTATGAGTGCTTAAAGCACCAGCATCTCATTACTTCAGAGAGTTTGAGAGTTATTTGTGGGACTTTGCCCTGTCTGTATTGTCTCCAAAGCCCAAGAACTGGCCAGTCGCCTTGTTCATCTTATAGCTGGTCTCTTGGGAGACTGCATTGGAAAAGATATGACCATGTGGGAAAAAAAAAGAGAGAAAGAATGGCATCTGTTTTACCTGGCACAAAGGTGCGGAAGTCTGTGGACTGGAGCAATCCCAAGAGTTCATTCTCTTCCTTCGTGGTGGGGTCTTGATAGACCTGCCTGTGAAAAGATCTGTGGCAATTAAATTTGGAGCTTTGGTCTTTAGCTATAGGAGCATGGCTTTTGAGCAGAGACTCCCTACCCGTCAAGCTTCCCAGTAAACAGCAATTAAACACTTGAGCTCAGAGTCCAAACTGAAAAACAGAGCTCAGATACTTTGGATCCTGAGGATCTCAGGTCATCACAGAGCCTTCTCAATTTCTAGGACACATTGCCTTAAAAATAGAAACAACAGAGAATTCCCAAATGCTTTTTTACTCAAAAGAAAATCAAGTCTGATTTGCCAAACTGGCTGTCGTTTTCTCATTCTGTGTCTCATTGAAAAGACATGCAAGAGAAATGATCCTTCATTCCTGTCTTTCATTTGAGCATCTCGATGCCTTGTAGTTCTCTTCTCCTACAAGTCTTTTTGACCACAGACTCCTGATTACTCTTTAGTATTTAATTTACTTTTTATAAGAGGTGTATAATTATCTGACATCAAATTAAACTACCCTTTTGCTATAGGATGTTTTCTCTATCAGTGGCTGAAAGCTGTTACTACTTTTCTTTTCCAGTCAGGCCTGTTGAGAGTTGAATGTTATGCTTGGTAGTTTGCAAAACTCTAGCAAAATTTTTAAGTGTTTTGAATAAAGCAAAGTAAATATTGTAAGAGGTGATATGTGACAGTTAAAACAAGAGTGTAGGAGGGCAATCGTATTGTATATTTATACCATCTGTGAATTTGAAAGTTGAAGTTCTTTCCCTACCAAATAAGGAGGACTAGTGGCTAGATGGGAAGCTTCTTCTAAACTTCTTTTTCTAAATTTATTGCTTTTAGGCCAAAACTGTGAGGAGTTTTGCCTTAATTCCAAATGTAAAGCAGTCCTCAGATTGTCTAGAAATACACCGATGGTACACTGGTGGGGTTGGAGTTTCTGAACTTACGCACTACAGTCAAGGACTGGTTTTTGCTCACCTCAGTGATTTCCCTTTTTCTTTCAGAGATACGATCATAACAAGAATGATAAGATCCTTCCTATCAGTCTTGAGCCATCCTCAAGCACTGAGCCCACTCAGTCTAACCTAAGGTAAGACGGTGTGCCTTAGAAAGACACAAGTATTCAAGAGCGTGAGCCACTTCTTCATTCCAAGCCTTCATTCATACTTCAGTGAATCTTTAGACTCTTAAGTTAGGATAGAATCTACTAACTTTTGACATGTTGAGAGATGTGTTCCGTTAATCTCCAGAATTGTACATACCCTGTGCTGGCATACCCCTAAGATCCGGTACTTACAGAATTCATGCACTCAAAAAAGCCTGGCTGGACCTGCCACGTAGCAGCCAGTGTGCTGGGCCCTGAAATACAAAGGTATGTCAGACAGTCCTTACCCTAAAAAGAAGCGTTTTCATGAGACCTGAAGTCTCATTGGCGTTTGTCATCGTCCACTACTTCCTCCCCCACTGTGAGTTTCTTTATACAGAGTGTCGGTTTATAGCACTTTCATTCTCTGTGCTGCGTTTCTGTGACAGCAGCAGTGTTGGTTCTAGTGTGCACAAATTGTCAGTTACTTCTTCGGAGTTAATTCAAAACAGAAGGAACAAAGGGCTGGGTGGAGAAAGGGGAAGTTAAGTGGATGGTTGAGCAGAAGTAGAGGGTTTTGGGGTTTTGTTTTGTTTTGTTTTTTCCCCTGCGTTGTAGCCTAGGGCGAAATTTTAACAATAACAATAGCCAGGATTTATTGAGGTTACTCTAAATCGGGCACTGTGCTAAACACTTCACATGCCATATGTCATTTAATTATAAAAATTCTGGTAAAAGTACTGTACTAGGCATCTTACCCCTGAGGAAACTGATGCTTAGCAAGGTAAACTATCTTGGCCAAGATCACCAGGTAGCAAATAGCAGATTCTAGATTCAAAGCTAGGCCTCCTGGACTTCAAAATTCGGTCTTTGCGTTACTACCTCAAAGAAATTTAATGCTGTGAATGCAGGGATACAGTTCTGAAGCCTGTTCCGGGGGAGGGAAGGCAGATAGGTGAAGGAGCATCAGTGTCCTATAAAAGTTAGAAATCAGCATGCAATCACAGAGTCAGGAAAACGATGCCTATTTGGATGGAGGACCAGACAGCAAACAAACAACCACACCAAACATAATAGATCTCATTAAGCTGTAGGGGAAGGTGACCCTGAAATGTTTTCAGGAGCAATAAAGTTAGCAAAGTAAAATTAATTTTATAGTTAGTAGTTTAATATCATTGACTTATTTTTTTATAATACTGAAATAGTTGATTTAATATTTGATGTTATATTTTATATATTACAAATAAAATTTATTAAATTTAATATTTATGGTAAATATTAAATGTAATAGTTAATATCATTGATTTCTTAATTATGTGCTCTTTTATTATTTTTTGCTCCCAGAAATTAAAAAGAAATATATGATGACTTCTGTAGGTTCACTGGGAACCATATCCACTCTGCTATTTTCCCCATAAAGTTTGAACCTCCATGATCACAAATTTTATAAATCTCATTCCTGTTGGGAAGAGACCACTGCATTTATGCTTGGTCCTCTACACATTACAATGACGTGTCTTTAGTTTTCTTTTCAATGTTTGCACTTATCCTAGACAGTGTAGTGTTTTCCATTTATTTTGTAATCCAGAGAACCTCAGCTTACATCTTTCTATTAACATCTATACCTAATTAGAGAAAGTTGTCATTTCGTGTCCCCTACAGAACAATGGCTGGCTGTCCCGTTAGTGGAGGAGGTGCTGGAATGCATCTTGGTAATACCTCGGTGTTCTTTTTAATTGTAACTTAGGTGGTTAATTCTACATGGGCCATGTATAGTTATGAATATGTGCAGCAGATGCACACTTTTTGAGGGATCTCTAAAAGGCCGTTGTAACATTCCCTTCCAAGTTTCTCTCCCTCTCTGTAGACCACTGACAGCATCGAGAATGGAAAGGGGACCATGGGTCCTAGAATACCCACTGCCTGAGGGCTTTGCCTTCTGGTCCAGGGATGGCAGTGACCTCGGTCGGAAGGGAATTCCTCCCAACTTGTGCAGTGTCTCCTCACCCCTTCTCTCTAGTACAGGGCTGCTCAGCTCCCAACCTGACAGAGAGAAAAGAGCAAGGGCTTTGGTGATAATACACCAGGCTTGAATCCTGGCTGTGCTGTTAGCTGTGTGAACCCTGGGCAAATGACTACCTCTCTGCATTTATTTCTTTATCTATAAAATGGATATTATCCCAAGGATTAGAAACAATATAGGTGAAATTCTGGGCCCAGTGCCTGGCTCATTGTAAGCACCCCATAAATGATTGCGTTTAGAAACACCTATTTATTAGTAAAAAAAGATTTTGTAGGATTTCTAGGGTGTGTTTTCCATTATTATTCAGTGATTCAAAAAGTGGTACGGTGTAGTAGTTAATAGTATGGGGTCTGCAATCTGATTGTGTTTAAATCTCAACTCTCCCACTTACTAGCTGTGTAATACTGGGCAAGTTAACCTTACTGTGCCTCTGTTTTTTCATCTGCAAAATGAGTGTGACCTACCTTATAATGTTGTTTTCAATCCTACGTGAATTGTTTTTTCCAATTTTTTTTATTGTGGCAAAAGACACATAAAATAGCATTTACCGTCTTATCCGTCTTAGGTTCCACAGTTTAGTGGTACCAAATATATTCATAATGTTGTACAGCCGTTACCACCATCCTTCTTCGTAATTCTTTTTATCTTGCAGAACTGAACCCCTGTACCCATTAAATAATAACTTCCCATTCCCGCCTCTCCCAAGCCCCTGGCAACCCCCATTCCACTTTATCTCTCTGATTTTGAATAGTTTATGTACCTTATACAAGTGGAAACTGGCTTGTTTCACTTAGCATAATGTCCTCAAGGTTTATCCATGTTGTGGCGTATGTGAGAATTCCCTTCCTCTTTAAAGCTGAGTAATATTCCAGAATGTGATATGATACCACATTTTGCTTACCCATTCATACATCGATGAACACTTGGGTTGCTTCTACAGTTTAACTGTTGTGACTAATGCCGTTGTGAACACACGAGCGTACAAACATCTCTTCCGGACCCCACCTTCAGTTTCTACGTGAATTAATCGAGTGCCTGCTGTCTGCCAAGCACTAAGGTGTCAGACAGTGTTTGTGTCTGGAGAGTAAATGTAGCCGTATGCGAAGTACACAGCTAACTGTCTGGGTTGTTAGTAAAAACTTAATAGATGATTCAGGTCTGATCTCTTTGTGAAAATGACACTTGGGTGTGTGTTTTATGTGAAATATTTGCATATTCATATTTGAGTTACCTTGTTGCTTCTGTGATATGCATAAAAGGCACAAGGAAGATGAGATACACAAGTATTTCCTGAATGCACCCAGGCCCGCTCTGATCCTCCGCTGTTCTTTTTCCAGTGTCACTGCAAAGATAAAAGCCATCGAAGCAAAGCTGAAAATGATGGCAGAAAATCCTGACGCAGAATATCCAGCAGCGCCTGTCTATTCCTACTTTAAGCCTCCAGATAAGAAAAGGACTACTCCTTATTCTAGAACAGCTTGGAAATCTCGAAGATGATGATTATGAATTATTGTAGCAGCAAAAGCAAATTGGTCTCCGCACCTGAAATCCTCTGCCTTTGTACTTTGTCGATGTGAATGGTACTACCCAACAGAGCACAATCACATGTTAACGTTTGGTAACTTGACATGTTTGGATGTTCTCCTGGATGTTTCTTCCCTGAAGTATGTGTGGAATTGAGCATCATCCAGAATAAATAGGATTGTATCCAAAATTGTGATTTGAACAGTGGGATGCTCTAGTTGGCTGGTGTGTTTGGATTTGTAACTTCAGAAACATTATATAGTATGCCAGAGAGAAAGGCAAACATAAAAAAATGTTATTATTTAAATCAGGAAACTAAATGTATTAACGTCCGTCTTAAAAAAAAAAGAGCATTTTTCTGTGCTCAAATGTCTTTACAACATAAAGAAAAAGTAAGAGGGAGGGAAGTGAGCAGTTTTGAATCATGTTGAGAACTATTGTTCCAGAATTTATTATGGAAATCCCTCCAACTGGACTAAAAACGTTCTTGGCAAAAGGGAGCTGATTCTTTGAGCAAATGTTGTGGTAATCTGTTTAAGAATTATGTTACTGTTTCAAAATCCCAGTTAGGAAAACATGGTGTATATCTTAAAATTGTTTGCATCAACAAAACTGTAGATTCAAATTTAGCATTTTATACCACAATGGAAGTTCTATTTGGAAATCCAGCTTTTATTCTCTAGTGATCATTTTTTAAAAATCTAAATAATCCTGCCTTCTATAATACCAAATGTTGTTATTAACGTGGGACTTTTAAAATTGCACTTATTGCATGAGATTGTTTTTTATAGCATGAGAATGTTCTATTTGGAATTGTATCATGGTCAATCTAAATAGAGAAGCAAAATTTCTTTGAAAACCTAATCGTTGCTACGTTGATCGCTATCAAGCATACTATTTATTAATAATTATGTAGGGGTCTGTGTTGAAGAAATTGAACTGTCTTGGGCAGCATGAGGAGGGGACATGCAGGGGACACAGAAAGTCAACGGAGCAGGCCCGACTCTGGCACCGAGATTGTAAAATGACCTGTTTTATGTAGTTCTTAAAGGCTTGAAAGGCTGCATGACTTTAAAATGATTCTTCCTTCGTAGAACATACTTCTGCCTAGATATGTTTTGCCACTTGGAATTTCTTAAACATAAGAACAGAGAGAGAAAAATAAATCCGCAGACGTGGGAGTGTGTTTCTGTCAGCAGTTTTGGTCATTTTGGTGCCAGGTTGACAGACTGTTTCACTGGGCAGCACCTTTGCTTCTTTACCAGGTAAACCATTTTGAGACCTAGGCGCCATTCTTAGTGATTACGGACACCTTACCATGATCCCTTCTGGCAAGAGGAAGCTTTCATTTTTAGGAATTCACGTCTTCCCTGTGAGCATAAATGAGTTGAAGACACTTGAACCAAATCTTGAGCGTAGTGAGGTTTCAGAGTTCACAGAACCGGTTTAGAGAAATTCTCATCCCCTTTCCCAAGGTAAATCTTTTTAGATATCCTTAGATATTAAATACTTTCTGCATTTATTAGCTCTGTCTATGAGGCAAGTAACTCTCCTTCCATTTGAGGGATAGTTCAGGGAGGTGGGAGCATTATCTCCCATTTTTCTGGTGACTTCTTAAGAGTACAGAATTCACCATTTTATCCTTACGTCCTCAGAGGGTTGTGGTGGAGTAGGACTTACTTAATGCAAAATAGTCTTCTATTTTTAATAGGAACCTAGAAAATACTTAACTTCGAATTATCTAGAGTTGTTTCCTTTAGAAACCAGAGCTATTTATTTGTATTTAAAGCAATGTTTATTATTTGTACGGATTCCTAATTCCTCTGTGTGAATAAATGCAAGATAGTGTCTGTGTGGTTATGTCTTGTCTCGTTTACTTTCTGGAATAAAGACTACAGTTGTCTGGTAGGCTCGCTTCCCCTGGGGACTTGCGCTGGGATGTCTAGGCAGGGTGCTTCTCTAAGTGCCTTCTCTGCAGAAGGCTCTGGCTAGAGGCAGACCTCAGAGACCTCTCTGCCCATTGTGCGTGCCTCCTTCTGTTATTAGAGATGAGAAAGAGACTAGTCGTTCCACAGCAAACCTGACCATTTGAAAAGAAGCCGTAAGTGGAAGTCGGTGAAAGTATCACACTGGGTTTGGTCCTTCTTCCAGAGTCGAGGTTTCAAAGAATAAATGTACGTGTCGTAAATATGCTGAAAGCAGTCTGGAGAGAGGGCTGTAAAATACCAGTGTTAACTTGGCTGACTCACTGTTTGAAATTACGGGAGTGGGGGCGCCTGGGTGGCTCAGTCGGCTAAGCGTCTGCCTTCGGTTCAGGTCATGATCCCAGGGTCCTGGAATCAAGCCCCGCATCGAGCTCTCTGCTCAGCAGGAAGTCTGCTTCTCTCTCTCCTTCTGCCCCTCTCCCTGCCTCGTGCTCGCTCTCTGAGACTCTGCACTCTCAAATAAATAAAATTTTGAAATTAAAAGGGTGAAGAATTGAAGGAAACATTCAGGAAAGAGGTATGAGCTATATTCATAATCTCGGCTCTGTTCTATCAAATGCAAAGCATAACCCGAACCAGTGGACATTCTGTAACTGGCATCTCCATGTTGGGTAAGAGGAAAGGTTTTCCAAAGCATGTAAAAAATCAACGGCAAAAGTTTTTTTAAAACCAAATATTCCAGAGCGCTGTCTCCTGTTTATTAACTTATATACAGTTAATTTCTGAATCAGCAAATAGATCTGAATTTGTAATAGTATCGTATAAAAGGAACAGGATTAATTCTTGCCTTATAAATTGAATGTTAAGTATTTCCTCTATGTAATCACTATGTTCCTAAAATATGATTTGATCCTGGGTGGCTCAGTCAGTTAAGCGTCCAGCTCTTGGTTTTGGCTTGGGTCACAATCTCGGGCTTGTGAGATCGAGCCCTGCATCAGCCCCGTGCTCAGCAGGGAGTCTGCTTGAGATTCTCTCTCTCCCTCTCCCCCCCCCCCCCCCCCCCCCGCTCTCTCTCCAGTCTTAAAATGTGATTTGATCCTATCGTATTTATCTTTGATGTCTCTCTCTCCTGCTCCTGGCCAGTCCCTCAACAAATCCTGTCAAAATCCATCTCGAATCCAACCACTTCTCACCACCCCCAACACCACTGTTTTTGTTCAAGCCATTGTCATCTCTCGCCTGGACTCTTGCAGTACCTTCTGATGATCTCCCTGCCTCCACTGGTGCCTCCTTCGAGTCAGTTTTCCACGCGGTCAGCCAAAGCGGCCCTTTTTAAAATCTGAGCACGTCATTCGTGTCTCAGTGGCTTTGCATCACACCTCGAATAAAATCCAGAGACCTACAAGGCCCCGAATGGCCTGTCCCTGACTGCCTGTCTGTCCTTAGGGCCTGCTGTTACTGCCTTTGTTCACTGCTCCAGCCACACTGGCCTTGCTGTTTCTTGAATACGAGGGAGCCCCAACCCCAAGGCCTTTACGTCAGCCGTCCCGCAGAGCCCACTCCCTCATCGGTTCGTGTCTCTGTTCAAACATCAGTGATCAAAGAGCCCCGATCTCCCTTTCTAAAGTCACAGCCCTGTCACTTCCCAATCCTCCCCTTCTTCATTTTCTTAATAGCATCTGCCACTACCCAATTTTAAATACCAATTTATTTTATCTTTTTTTTTTTTCATTAGCATGTAAGTTCCACGTGAGCAGGAACTTTTATTCACTGCTCTATGTCCAGCATTTAAAACAATGTGTGGTATATATAATAGATGCTCAATAAATTTTTGCCGGTAAAAAATCAAAAGTATGGTACTTGAGAGCTGAAGGGCCTTGAGAGGCTGACCCGCATGGCCCCTCATGGCCCAGATGGAAAAAAAAATAACCCCAGAGAGATAAAGGGACTTGGCTAGGATCACACAATTAATGGGAGAGCACCAGGTAGAACCCAGGCCAGCAAACACCTCAGTTTGGTGTTTGTTACACGGGCAAAGTAGCATGTCCCTTCTTTTTTGTACAGCCCACAAAGCTAAGAATGGCTTGCACAGGGGCGCTTGGGTGGCTCAGTCATTAAGCGTCTGCCTTCAGCTCAGGTCATGATCCCAGGGTCCTGGGATCGAGCCCTGCATCGGGCTCCCGGCTCCGCGGGAAGTCTGCTTTCCCTCTCTCACTCACCTTGTGTTCCCTCTCTCGCTGTCTCTCTCTCTCTCTCTGTCAAATAAATAAATAAAATCTTAAAAAGAATGGTTTGCACACTTTTAAACGTTGAGGAAAAAGAAGAATACTATTTTGTGACCCATAAAAAAAATGCATGAATTTTGAATTTCGGTGTCTAAAAATAAATTTTTCTTGGAACATAGCCACGTCCACTGATGTCTGGCTATTTTCCCACCACAGTGACAGAAGCAGGGGCAGTGAGCATCGTCAGATCCTCATCACACCTTTTGGGATAGAGGAACTGGCTGTCCATGCCTAGTACCATTGCTGCACTGAAAAAAATTATATGGGTACAGAATAGACATCCTCCTTGTATACGTGGGGAAACTTCAGACCCAGAGAGCTTTGGCATCAATTATGCCCTGAGCTAGACTGGTAGCTCCAGCTGGGTGAGCAGGCTAGTCAGGACTCAGTTCAAGCGACAAACACTACTCCAACCCGCCTTATGGTAGAAATTTATTTGGCTCATGTAACCAAAAAGTCCAGGTGTTCAAATGGTACGGTCAGGAATCGATCTCTTGATTGTGTTTTCATCTGGGTTGGTTCATTCTCAGGCAGGGTGGTCTCTGGAGAGAGACTTGGATCCCAGGTATAAAAAACAGATCTGTCAGAATTTATCCCAGGAAGTGGGACTGTATCTTCCTTCTGCATTTGGTCTTACTTGGCTAGGATTACTAATCATACAGAATGGCATTTCATTTTTATTATGTCCCGCAACCTTTGTAAGCTAGAAATAGAATTTAAAATGTAGCCTTTAAAAAAATCAAACAAATTAAGTTTTCCTCTTCTAAAAACAGGTCTCTCCCCATCATGAAGCTTTCTGGTGGGTGATCTCATCAAAAGGAAAGTTATTCATTCTTCAGACATGCGCTGAGCATCTGCCATGTGCCAGGCGTGGAGAGTGTAAGATGGTAAGGCACGGTCCCTATGCACTATCACGTGCCATGATAAAGGCAAGATCTGGGAGCTGGGAGAGGGCAGGAGATGGGCACCTGGCCAAGGTGGAGATGGGTGAGGGCATAGACCATTTCCCGGAGAAAGCAACACCTGAGCTGAGTGCTGCAGAATGTTTAAACACAAGCCAGGCAAAAGGTTTAAGAAAAATGTTGGAGGAAGAGAAACGAAGCCCATTGAAGTGAGAGCTAATCGTGAGAGGAGTTAAGACACTTCTGAACAACGGGGCGCCTGGGTGGCTCAGTCAGTTAAGCAGCTGCCTTCGGTTTAGGTCATGATCCTGGGGTCCTGGGATCAAGCCCCACATCTGGCTCCCTGCTCAGAGGAGAATCTACTTCTCCCTCTGACCCTCCCCCCTGTTGTTCTCTCTCTCTCTCTCTCTCTCTCTCTCTCTCTCTCTCTCTCTCTCAAATAAATAAATAAATTTTTTTAAGATTTTATTTATTTATTTGAGAGATAGCACGAGAGAGAAGAGGATCAGAGGGAGAAGCAGACTCCCTGCCGAGCAGGGAGCCCGATGCGGGACTCGATCCCAGAACTCCAGGATCATGACCTGAGCCGAAGGCAGTTGCTTAACCAACTGAGCCACCCAGGCGCCCTAAATGAGTAAAATCTTAAAAAAAAAAAAAAAAAAAAAGACACTTCTGAACACCTATACCTATAGGATAAACCAGGTGTATGAGGCCTTCCACAGTCTGTTCCCAATCACATTCTCTCCCTAACCAGACCCAACTGCTTGAACACCCCAAATGAAATGTCATTGTTCAAGATGGTCCTTCTACCTGGGAAGTCCCTTTTGCACATCCACACCCCATTTGTCAAACGGACATTTTCCTGCCTATCCTCACTGCCCCCGAGGCAGTTAATTGTCTTTCTGCTTCTCAAATGCCTGATTCTGTTTTAGCTTATATCACCATATGTTTTACAGGAATATAAATAATAAAATGTATCTGGTTTTTTTAAATAATTTTAAAGATTATTTAAAATTTTTTCTAATTCAAAAATCATTCTCATTGAAAATAAGATTAGCCTCAGGGACAGGTTGCTTTACCCTGAAAACAGAGCAAACAAATCAACTCTCTTCTGTATGTGGAGTTAATCCTCGATGCTGTAAAAATCTCAGCTCCCGGGGCTTCAGCTGCCATGTCTCCACTGATGTCTCTGAGGCTCCTTTCTGCAGCCCTAGGCTGTCTTCCGAACCACAGCCCTAATATCCAGTTCATTCCTGGGCACCTCCACCTGCATACTCCCCCAGCATGTTGAACCCAAACTGAGTTCCTTATTCCCCCTTGCCCCTCCCCAATCACTCCTGTGTTCCATGCCTTGGGGGACAACATCATAAGTAAAAAATTAGAAAACTATGAGTTTTCTTTGACATTTCCCACTCCCCCACTCCTCACATCCTGTCTCCTAAATAACCAACTTTACATTTTAGTTACATGTGATATTATATAGACTCATATAATACATATAATAAATGTATTATGTATGTGAGTATTATGTATCATATATACTATGGTTCTACATAACATAGAGCTTCAATGTGTAAATATTATTTAGGAGACTGGGTGTGTTATATATAGTTATAAATATATATAATACATGATCATATATCACATAAAAAGTGACATATGACAATTCTGTCTTCATCATATTCCTTCTTTCCATCCTTCCTGTCCCTGTGAGTGCTGCCTCACCTCTCCCTTAGATTATTGCAATATCTTCAGGACTCCGTGAAGGACTCAAGCCCTTCAAATCTATCTCAAGCCACTGCTTCAGTCATCCTTCCAAACCCCCAATTTGACCATGTCATCCTCATGCTTAAAAGCCTTTGATGGCCCCTTACAGTTTATATGTTAAAGTTGAGGTTCTTTAGCAGGTCGTACAAGGCTCATCTCAGTGTAGCTCATTCTTCAGCCTTATCTTCCCCTCTGCTGGGAAAAAAAGTTAATAGGAGAGATTTACTTCAAATAGTGTGGCCAAGGGCAGAATCCTGCAAGGAGGGGACATCTATCCCTTTGAGGACTCGCCACTTAATAAGCGCTTTCTATGCCTTTGTGACCCTCACTGGGTGACCACGTGCCTGCTGGATGCCAGGCTGGTGCCAAGTTTTTAACTTGGAGATGTATCTTGGTCTTCCAGGCTCATCGCAGCTCATGTGGGTTCTCTGTTAATGCCTAGTTTATGGTTGAAGAGACCGAGCCTCATAGAGTTTGTCACTTGCCTTAGTTCCCACAACCGGTGTGCAACAGAGTCAGGTGGAGCTCAGGCTACCTGACTCCAAACCCAGCATCCCTAGCCTCCATGCCACACTGCATCTGCAGAGACGGAGACAGGATGCTGCCTTCTGTACAGTTTGGCTGGAAGACACACAGCTTTCAAGATGAACCCGAACTCCTCGCCCAGGACTCAGCCCTCCGTGGTCTGGTTCCTTGGACCTCCTCAGCCTCATCTAGCAAACCATTCACTGGGCACCCCCTCTCCATCCTGATACTTGAGGTCTAAAATGCCCTTTCAGACTGGTTATTTCATTTACTCCTCTGAGACTGATATCACCCCCATAGGTGAGAAAACGGAAGTTCAGTTAAGCAACTTTTCCAAGTTCGCCCAGCCAGGAAGTGGCTGGGCTGAGACTGACCTAGGGCCTATCTGACTCCAAGGCTAGTGCTCTTTCCATCACTTCCCCAGTGATCTGATTCAAATAACACACACATTGTGCTGACGAGGACACCAAGGCCAGGGGAGCAAATTGCTTGCCCAGGTCACGCGGTCCGGACCCCGTTCCGTGGTCTTCCCCCCCACTCAAACAGGAAATGCCCGGGAGGGCCACAAGGTGAGGACTGGGTCCTGAGCTGGGAAAGGGTGGGCTGCCCGTACCTCTTCCCATTGCTCATTTCCCATTTGTCAAACCTGAATGTTTAAATCTTGTATTTAGTATTTACTCTGAAATGGCTTTCATCTAACTTCCCCCCCTTGCTCACCAATTTAGCTGTCAGAGTAAATAAATGTGAAGCTGGGTCTCTAGCCTCCCCTGGGCTCACATTACCTTCCTAGAATTACACCCCAGTGGGGTGGAACCGCTGCTGGGGGTGGGGGGTGCTTCCATGAATTATCCAGTTACTACTGAAGCCTCTTTTCAAACCCAAACCTTGGACCTAGACTCAGGTGGAGAAGGATGGCAAAATTCACCTTGGAGGATGAGATGACCATATCCTGTTTAGTGACCGGGAGAAAGAATGAGGTAAGGACTAGATCACATTGTACCTTCAAGATGCTTATGATGTCATACATGCACGATGCTGATGACATTATATATACAGACTCCGTATGACATTATACATCTAAGGTGTTTATACAGTGCCAGAAACCGAGGCGACACTTTTAAAAATATTAGTTTTTAATATGTGGTTCATTGTCATTACACTCCTGAGAGGTAACTGTTGGTATCCCCATTTGCAAGTAAGGAAACTAAGGCTCAGAGACCCTAAGTGACTTGCCCACAGTCTCCTGTAGGAAGAAATCAAGTTCCCAATGGAATGCACTGAGTTTGCTGATTCTGATTTTGCCAAGGTCACTCATATATGGACTGTCTTTCCTGCTGGAGTCAGGAGTTGTTAGAAGAGAGATTTTTTTTCCCAAGTAAGTTCACTCCTGTCCCTTTTGAGGTCAGGCAAGCCTTGGGTTGGAATAAGGGCTCTGCAGCTCCCTTAGGTAAGTTATTCAAAAGAATATTAGATATTTGATTGATTGATGCCCTGCCATCCCCCATTAAAAAAAAAAAAAACCTGATGTGGCATCTAATAGAATAACACCTGGAAAATGTAGCCAGTCCATCCTGTAATGATGGGAGCCCTTTGACATGGATCATTTGCTCAATTTTCACAAGGATAAGAAGTGGAGTCTGTTGTCACCCCCACTTCACAGATGAAGAAGCTGAGGCTGAGCCAGGGACTGAATACCTTGTCTGGGGGTTACCAGGTCATAACGGGCAATGCTAAGACGCATCACAGCAGTCTGGCTCCAGAGTCTCTCTCACGATTGAGATGAACACCTCTTATTCCAATTTTGATTTCCTGAGCACCTAATCCGAATTCAGGAACAGAACCGCACAGTAGGTAAGAGTTTGGGTTCTGGAGTCTGAGTGTTACCGCCTGAAATGAGGCTCCTGTAAGCTTGTTTCCCCAACTATAAAATAAATATAATAACAATGGTACCTGGCTGGCTCAGTCGGATGAGCATGCAATCCTTGATCTCAGGGTGGTGAATTTGAGCCCCACGTTGGGCATGGAACCTACTTAAAAAAAAATAAGTATAATAACATAACCTCCTTGTAGGGTTGCTGCAAGGGTTAAGGAGTATAATATAGTAGCTGAGTGTATTCGGTACAAAGAGATAATTGAGGGGGAGGAGGTTGTTCATCTGTGGTTATGTGGATGTTTAAGGGTGCACGTGTATGTGTGTGCACACGTGTGTATATGCACACATCTCACTAGCTTTCTTTTTGTAATCGTTCTCTTCGTATAAAAGATTAGGATTCAGAGAGAAACTTTTCACTCTGAATTTCTGTGTCTGAGAGCAGTAAATGTCTAGGAGGGAGTGGGAGATGCCATTGGCTGGGGCTGGGGCTGGGGCTGATTCTGTGTATCTTGGTGTCTGTAAAGGAACAGTATTTGTATCTTTCAGGGATATAGGTGTGAGTCTTTAGTATGACATTGGTGTGCAGATACCCTTGTCTGCCATTTGTGCCCGTGGGCGTGCATGATTGAGGCTGTAACTATCGGGAATCCTGTGTCTGCAGAGGCGGATATGCTGTCTCCGCCTATAAATGGTTATTTTGCCATCTGTAGGGATGTGTGTGCATATCTGTGGGTGTCTGAGTAGAGGACATGAGGTTTTGCTTGGGTTTGGAGCTCTGTAGTTGTCTGTGTTCTCTTGAGTATGGATGCGAGTACAGGTGGAAAAACAGTTGTGGGGGTGCACATCTGTAAATGAGGGCAGTTAGGGGTTGTGATGATATGCATGATGGCAGGGGGCGGGGGTGTCGTGATGTCGATAAGGTTGGATCTAAGTCTGAGTGTGCATAGGTATTTTTCAAAGATCATGTGTATTTACATGTGTCTCTGTAGGCTCAGTTTGTGTGTGGAGAAGGGGGCTGGAGGCTGTGAGTGTCCACTTGTGTGTGGATATTGTGCAGAGTGTTCATGTGTGTAAGCCTCTACGTTTGAGTCTGAGGGTTTTGTGTGTGTGTGTGTGTGTGTGTGTGTGTGTGTGTGTGTGTGTGTGTGTTCAGGGGCTGTGTCTCCTAGCCACATGCCTGGGCTCCCCTGCCTTCCCCACCTCTCTATCAATAGAACTCTACAGAAGGTGAGATGTGCATTAGACTGGATGTCTCAGCAAATCCCAAAGGGAATGGGGATAGCCCAGGCAATCCCTCCCAGGAGAACTGAGGGAAACAAGTGTCCCCCCCCCACACACACACCAAGTAACTCCCCCTCCCCCACCCAACCCAATCCCATTCAGCCCTAGGAGCGGGTCCACTCTCTGGTTGGTATGGAGCCGAGACCTTTGTGCAGGTGTGTACGTCCGGATGCCTTGTGTTCCTGTAAATGATGTGAACAGGCAAACATGTGCATCAGTATGTACACAGATGTACCAGGAGCGGGACTGCATCAACAGAGTATAACGTGCGACTTTATATGGACTCCATCTCGGCCCGCAGCGTGACCATGGGTCCCTCTTGTACCTGCGAGCGGGGCTGTGCCTGAGGGCCGGGGGTGCCCCCTGAGGGAGGGGCGGTAGTGAGGGCTGAGTGGAGGTGGGGGGGGCGCTGATGCCTTTGGTATGTCAGCTGTCTGAGTCTCTGTCAGCAGCTCTGAGGTTCTGTGTGTCTATATGTCTGTGTGTGTGTGTGTGTCTGGGTCGCTGCCTCGCTGTGTGCGTCTCGCTCTGCCTTGGCGGGGAGGGGATTGGTCACGCATGACTCATCTTGAACCGAGCGGGGCTCCAGCGGCAGGGCGGCCGCCGCCGCAGCTGGAGGGGGAGGAGGGCGAGGAGGAGGGCGAGGAGGAGGGAGAGGAGGAGGAGGAGGACTACCAGGAGGGGGAGGCGGAGGAGAAGGAGGGGGCGGGGGCCTCTCCAAGTTTGTCGGGACCTTCTTCCGAGGCAGCGGCGGCAGCAGCCAGGGAGGCCGGGGCTGCGCGCGGGCCGGGGGCGGGGGCTGGGGCCGGGCCGGGGGCGGCGGGGCCGGCGCCTCGGCTCTTCTCCAGCTCCTGCTTCAGCCTCTGCTCCCGCTGCGGCCGTGGCCCCTCGCGGCGCGGCTCTCCGCGCTGCGTGCCCGCCGAGCCCGCCGCTCCCCGGCCCATGTACTGGAAGCATGAGAACGCCGCCCCGGCGCTGCCCGAGGGCTGCCGGCTGCCGGCCGAGGGCGGCCCCGCCACCGACCAGGTGAGCGAGGGAGCGAGTGGGTGAGCGGCCCGGGCCACCGTCATCGGGCAGGGGCCGGGACCCCGCCGGGCCGGGCCGGGTGGCGGGCGGCCGCGGGGAGGAGGGGTTCGGGGGTGCGCCTGCGAGTGTGTGTATGTGAGCGTGTGAGCGCGCGCGAGCGCGGAGGGGGGGTCGCGGAAAGCGGGAACACATTATGCAAATGTTGGAGGAATTTCTCAAAAAGCGATTTAGCAAAGACACAGGCGAATCAAGAGGAGGCGAGGCGGGTATTGTCCGTCTGAATAGGCGCTGATAGCGCCGATGCGCCGGGGGTTGTGCTGGCGCAACGCTGAGAATCCCGACGCGGGGCCGGTCCCGGGCGCGCCGAGGGGCTGGAGGGTGCTTTTTCCTCTTCTTGGACGCCTCTGTTTTCTCTTTTTGGTCCCATTTCCCCCGGACCTCGCCCCCTTTTTGCTCGGGGTTTCCCTCGGACTGGCCCTCGAAAGGCGCCTGAATTCGTGTCACTATCGCTGCATCAATTTCGCAGCGCGCGCTGGGCTGGCGGGCTGATGCTCCCAGCGCTCCGGGTTTTATTTTCCTCAAACGCCCCCCCATCTCCTTTTTATTTTCTTTCTTTCTCTCTTTTCTCCTTTTTGCATTTTGTGTCGAGAGGAGGAGAAGGGAGCGAGGAAAGGGGGGTGGGTGGAGGGAGAAAAAATTCGATTTTTAATTACTACCATTAAAAAATCAAATTTGCAATTCTTTGGGCGGCCTGATGGATCTCACTGATTGACAGTTGGAATTGACACTCTGGCTACCTCTTATCTTGGGCATTCACGACAATTTCTAATTGCAGGTAGTTTGTGTGTGTGCGCGTGTTTTTTTTCCCCCTCAGAGGCTTGGATTGCAAGGGAACTAAGCGATTACTTCAAGAGCCACGGGTTAAGTGCAGGGAGAGGGGGAGAGAGAGGGAAAAAATCCAATCCAAATTCAAATTGCTTCATTAGAGAGACACCGCTTTTGTGGGGAAGGGCTTTAAATGCCCACTACAAAGTTAAGACTCATTGTTCCGCGCCGGTTTATATAACAGGCGCGGGGAGGCGCTGGGCTCAGGCTGCGCGGAGCCAGTTGTGCAGCCGCCGCCGCCTGAGTTCCCTCCCCCTCCCCCAGGTGATGGCCCAGCCAGGGTCCGGCTGCAAAGCGACCACCCGCTGTCTTGAAGGGACCGCGCCGCCCGCCATGGTGAGTTCGTTCGGCCCTGCCTTCGCTCCCCGGTCCGCCGGCTGCCCGGCCCTTGGGGACCTTGACCGGCTTTCCGGCCCCGAACCGCTGCCCATGCGCCGGGGGACTGCGGGAAGGCGCCGCCCCTCTCTGAACCTCGGTTTTCCGGCCGGAAATGTAGACTTTAACCGTCCCCAGCACCCAGGACGCGCGGGTTGAAAGTTGGGGCCGTCCCTTCCTCTACAGTAGGCCCTTCCATTCCCATCCTGTAGCCCGTGGAACGGCGTCTCGGGAGAATTTCGTTGTCAATTGATGCGCTGGGGCCCCCAGATCTCTCTCCGAGGCAGCAGCAACGCTGGGCCTCCGGCTGGGCGCTCAGCTCAGCGCGCGCTTCTCCCTCTCTCCCCGACTGCAGGCTCAGTCGGACGCTGAGGCCCTGGCAGGCGCTCTGGACAAGGACGAGGGCCGGGCCTCCCCCTGTACACCCAGCACGCCGTCCGTCTGCTCACCACCTTCTGCCGCTTCCTCCGTGCCGTCCGCCGGCAAGAACATCTGCTCCAGCTGCGGCCTTGAGATCCTGGACCGGTACCTGCTCAAGGTGAGACGGGGGCGGGCTGTTGCGTGTGTGTCGGCGGGGTGTGGGTTGCATCCCTGAAGACCGCAACGCCCGCGCCAGGTCCACTAAATTCCTAATTCTGGCTCAGCCGCTGCCTGACTGTGCGGCTTTGGGCAGATTTTAGAGTCTCTCTGCACCCCCGGGTTTCCGTCTGAAAAATGGGAAGAGTGTAATTCTACCTGCCTAAGCTTCCTTGTTACAGCAGAAAAGTGGGGAAGTCCTACACACCTTCAGACCTCCAGCTCCGTATCTGCAAATGGGGCCGGGGAGGCTGTGGCCCGGCATGAAAAGAGGCGCGCTCTGAGCCGTCCCCCACCTCCGCCCCCTCCCCAGGTCAACAACCTCATCTGGCACGTGCGGTGCCTCGAGTGCTCCGTGTGTCGCACGTCGCTGAGGCAGCAGAACAGCTGCTACATCAAGAACAAGGAAATCTTCTGCAAGATGGACTACTTCAGGTAGGCTGCGGCCGCTGGGCCAGCAGTGTCGCTGCAGGCAGCCCCCCCTTTCCCCCCACCCCCACCCCCGCGGCGCGCGCGGAGGACGCCTTGGCGGCGCGCGGTCTCTGGCGCCCGAGCCCCGACCCCCACTGCACTCCCGGCGCAGCCCGCCCGCTCTCAGCGCCCCGAACGAGGAGCTCCAGGCCGCGCGCCGGTGCCGGCCCAGGTCCCGGCCCGCGACCCGCCTCCGGTTCCTGCGGCCCACTCGGTTTGGGTCGCGTCTCTGGCTCCGTCTCGGGCCTTGCAGAGTGTCTGGCTCCAGTTCCGACCTCAAGCACCTGGGTCGAGCTCTGACATCCTGGGCTCTGGCCCCGACCCGCTCCGATCCCAGCCGCGATCTGGCTTCGCCTCCAGAGCGCTCCAGCTCCGGGGTCCAACCCCACTCGGACTCCAGCCCTGCCGGCGTCTCTCCCCGCCGACCCCGAGCTGGCCTCCAGTCGCCTGCTGCCGCTCTGCCCTGGACTCCTCCGTGGGTCTGGGTCTGGTCAGGCCCCAAGCACTAGCCTCGCAGCTCTCAGATCCCGTCCCATATCCAAACGCTTCGTCTTAAGCCCCAAACTCTCCGGCTCCGCCTCAACTCAGACCCCGGCATCGCTCGAGTGTCGCATTGTGAGTCTGGGGCCCTGCCCGGGTCCCGGGGCGCCTGTTTCCATCTCCGTTCCGTCGTCCTTTCGATACCGGGCTTCAGCCTCTTCCAGGTCCAGGCTCTGACGCTGAGCCCGGCTGGGACAGGAAGGGGGAGAGTCGGGCCCAGCCACCAGGGCCCCCCGAGTAGGGTTACCCTGGGCTGGGCTCTCCGCGCTGCGGAGCCACGGCCCTGCAGCTCTCGACAGCAAGCCAGGCTCACCCTCCCGCCGCGCCGCCGCGTCTCCCGCCACCTGCGAGCGCCTGGCTCCTAATGGCGAGCTCAGGCCTGACCTGGTGACGGTGTCGAGGTCACCGCGAGGTCAGGGGCACAGCGGGCCGCTTGGCCTGATGCTGGCGGGAAGCCTGAACCTGACCTGAGGCCGGGCCACCAGGCCTACAGAGTCGGGGAGAGCAGAGAGGGACCGGTTCTTGGGAGGGATGCTTGTTCCCAAGGGCTTTATCAGGAAGTGGAGAAAACTACTCCCCTATAACCACCGGGTAACCCACAGACATCCTTCCCATCCTTGCCTCTGCAGAGGTCATGGCTTCAGTCTTCCTAGAAAGACCCCTGGCCCTGATAGTCAAGGAAAGTGGTGGCAAGGTAATACCTGCCCTCTTACTTCTGGCTTGGAGTCTCCTGGCACTTGGAAAGAGAGGATCTTGACTCTAGGGTGAAGCTTGCAATGTTTGGGGCTGGAGTACTCTGGGGAAACCATAGGAAGGATGGTTTCAGAACTGGACTCTTCCTTCTTTTGTGTATGGATGTGAAAGATTGTGCACCTGGGGTGTGCATGGGAAGGGGGGGGTCTACCAGGTGGCCTGGGACTCAACATGTAAGGAGTGTCTGTGTGTCTGTGCAGCGGCACTGAAGGAATGTGTCACTGAACAAGGTCGGGGGTATGAAGACAGTGTGTGTATTCCTTTATGACAAGTATTTGTCTTTTAGTTTATGTGTGAGCGTCAAGAGTGTAGGTCTCCGTGTGAATGTTGGGACTTTGTGTGTGTGTGTGTATGCGTGCCTGTGTGCCAGGTAATGGGGACAAGATTATGTCTGGACAGGGACCCGGAGGTGACAGGGTGAGAATTCTGAAATCCTGTCTTTCCGACCCCACTTCTCCTCTGAGGGGGCATTCCTGCTGAAGGCCTTCCCTCTGGCATTGAGGAGCCACGGGTGTGATGTGGATGTGGATTTGTGGATGTGGACTGGCACATGTGTGCGTCAGAGGGGGTATGTCTTTCTCCACTGCCCTGTCTGACTACTGGCTGTGGCCAGGGCAGGAAGTGGGGGTTAGAGTCCTTGTCTTGCCACCTGCCCTGCTCTATGCCTGCCTCCGTTTGGTTGAAAACAAAACAAAACAAACAAACAAGAGAACCCAAAAAGCAAGCAGCCACTGTTTTAGGGCTCACTGGGCTCATCAGCCAGCCAGGGACAGGGCTCCAGCCTGAGGAACCCGGGAGGATGGTATGTCGGCCTCCTTCTGCAGAGTAAGGCAGGGCTAGGCCCCTCTCCTGGCCCTCCTGATGACGGTGGAGCTGGCAGCTTCCCCCCTGCTTCTCCAGCCTCAGCTCATGCCCAGGCTGGACGGAGCCTTCTTGGATGCTGTGCTTTACTAGACCTTCAAGGATCAGTCAAAATTGAGATCCTGATCCCACTGTTCGGAACCTCACTGGCTCTGGGGTCCCCCTTCCCCCGCGGTGGGGTGGAAGATGGGGGGTGTAGCTATTGTGGGGGCGGGCAGTAATTGGGCTCTATCAAGCCAACACTGAATCAGTGTGTGACCTTGGGCAAGTGACTACATCTCTCTGCCCTCAGTCAGTGTCCTACTTCCAGGGTTGTCTGTCTGAGCTGCCAAGGAGGCCAGTGTAGGGAGGAAGGCTCAGGAGAGTCTCTCTCAATGGCAGGTGCTACGGATGCCTTGATCGTCACCATTATCCTGCTTGGCAGAGTGGATGCTGGGCACAGTACCTGATGGCATTTCCACTGACAGTTTGAGGAGCAGGGCTTGGCCTGGAGGGATGGGGCCAGGCCCTTTCCAGGCGGCAGGTTCTGAGCGCTAATCCTTTTCCAGTGACAAAAGCCCCAAAAGCAAAACTAAAACAGATTTTTGGTTAAGAAAATGGACGGGATAAAAGCTTACATTCCCTAGAATGAGGGAAGAATTGTGGCTGTCCTGATCATTTCTACCCCAGCCAGGTCTCCCTGCAGGCATAACCCATCCCTGGCAGCCCCACCTGTAACAAAAATGATAAAACCCACAAAAAGGGAAAGAAAAAGCCGCGGAGCGCCCGGTGGGGACTATTGTCTGCTCTCAGCATCAGCCCAGGCTCTGGGTGGCTGCTCCAAAGGAGCTTTTCCTGGGGAAAACATGAATGCTGGCATGGGTGACAGAGGTCCCCCCTCAAGAGCTGGGGCTCCTGCAGAGGCCATGCACCGAGTTTCTCTAGCCCTCTGTTTCCTGAAGCCCAAGGTCAAGCATCTGGTGGGATATGGACTGGAGCATTCTGCCCTAGGAGAGGAGAAGATCTCCCAGTGGGGGGGGGGGGGGGTAGGAAGTGGCCAAGACCTCATGGAGGAGGCGGGGGTTGAGGTGGGGGGACTGGGGGGGTGTGGGGGGATCTTCCATAGACCTCTGGCCTCTGGCCTTATCCCTCAGGGAAGGGTTTCTCCTCTGCTCCATCCCTCTTCCTGCCTCTCCTTGACACCGTCCTATAGACCCACAGTCTCCCTTGGCAGAGCCTGGTGGTGGCTCCGGAAGTTAGGAGTTAGGAAGGCCTCCAAACTCACCAGGGAGGGAGGCTTCAGAGGAAGGAGGGGGGATGCCCTTGGCCAGACTGCTCAGCTTCTCTGCTTCAGTTTCTCCAACTCTCCTTCCAAGGAGGGACCTCACCAGCCCCTGTGGGTTCAACCAGATTCCTGGTAACCCTCAGTCCCTGAGTCCTAGCAGACCACCAGGGAAAATATGATATTTCACTTCACTTTTTCGGTTAAGGCCATTTTTCTTTCTATTTTCTTCCAAGAAGTGAGGAAAAGTCCTGGGGGGGAAAATAGTGTTCCTTTCTGGGCCATTCATATCTCCACTGCCCTCAGCAACCACAGCCTCAGACAGCTTCCTCCCACCCACTGACCTGCAGCTGCTGCCCCCCCACCCCGCCCCTGCCAGTGGGGCATGGACTGATCTGCTGTGCTTCCTTGTTCAACCCCCCCAAGCATCATGCCCATTGTATACTTGGGGAGACTGATGCCCTGGGGGAGAGGAGAGTGGAGCCCAGGGTCACTCGGTGACAGAGTGTAAGAGGGGCTGGGCAGGGGTGAGGGTACCGGGCACCAGAATGGATAGAGCTCTTCTCAAGCCGGGAACTGCGTTAGCTTGTGCATGCTCTATCTCATTGAATCCTCAGGTCCACCCTGTGATTACCATACTGTCATAATCCCCACATTATAGGAGGGGAAACTGAGGTCTTCAGAGGTGAGGTCACGCAGCTAGTAAGTAGCAGAGCCTGGGTAAGCCCCATGGCCGCTTGACTCCACCATCCCTGTGTCTAAAACCCTCAGTACTGTTCTTTTATAGGTGAGCTATGTCAGCCGCAGCTCTCTACAAGGTGAGGTCGTGGAATGGCAAAGACCCCTCTCTCCCGGCCCTGAGAGCCCCTGCCCGGTTTCATTGACTTCACACAAGGGGCACCAGCTGTGTGCTCTGGTGTGTGACTCTTCCGGGGTGGGCCCCGGGAGCACTAGGAGAGCAGTGACCTCCTCGGAGGCTGTGACTAGATCAACTTTGCCAGGATCAAATCACCATGGTCCCTGGCCCTCTTGCCTTCTGCCCATTGGAGTGGGGAGTAAAGGGTTAACTACCGCTCCTGGCATTGATACGGGTGGGGTTCAGAGTGTCCTGGGCTGGGCCACTGGGCAGCCAGCTTAAGTTCCTGTCCTCTGCTTGGCCCATGTGACTTAGGGCAAGCCCTCAGCCTTCTCTGGCCTTCCTCCTAGAGCCCAAGCTCCAACCGCGGGCTCCAGCGGGAGAACCCCACCCCTCCCCCAGAGCGAGGGTCCCCAGGGAGGCTCAGAGCTGGGAAGCGGCCCCCCACCGTGGCAGAGAGCGGCCCAGCGGCCTCCAGCTGTTGGGGGACAGATGTTGGGGGAGCGGAGAGAGGAGTTCTGGGGAGGGGCCTCGGGCCGGGACCTCCGAGGCGCGGGGCGTTTTAACCTCATAATTGCTGGTTCTGTTTTTTTCTGGCTTCTTCTCCTAAGAGTTTGCCTAGAAAGGAAGGAACAGAGGGGGTAGGAAGGGCTCCACCTCCAATCCACCTTGTTGGCCTCCTAGAATCTCTCTAAAGCCATCAAGTGAGTGCTCTGGACGCAAAATACATGAATTCTGGTTTGATTTCCTTAGGGACTCTCCAGCTTCCCATTCAGAGCTTCGGGTATCTTAATAAGGGGGAAAGGAGTCGCAGTGAAAGTCCAAAAGGCTCTTTCGTTGAGGCTCATTCATCTAACAAATAATGACTGAACACCAACTCGGTACCCAGAGGAAGTAGGCCAGGAAAGTGAGCTTGACCTGGTCAAGGGCGCATAGCTCCCTCCGCACAACCACGAGTACCCAGATGTCTCTGTTCCCTACTCAGGGGAGAGAGGGTAAGGAGAGGCACATGGTCACCCCACTCCTTTCAGCAGCTGCCAGGATGCACAGCGTCTGTCAGACACCTCTCCACGCCCAAAGCGTGTCTGTCCTTTGCGCCTTTACCCTACGGCGCGCGCCGGGATCCAGGGAGGGGCGCGCACAAAGCTGGGGGTGGAGGGCGGTAGCCGCGCCCCCTAATCCCTTTGGCGCTCCCTTCGCAGCTCCCGAACACCCCATTCTTGAAGTTTCGTTGTCTCGCCGCCGATTTCGCTGCTTCCGGAATCCGGCGGCTCGGGCCTCGCAGCCCGCCTGGGAAGGAGTCTATCGGTTTGTCAGAGAGCCTCGATCCGTAAGCCTCCTCGTGCCCCCTTGTTTGTGCCACTGACCCCTGCCCTGGGTGGAGGATACGTTTCAGAAGCGGCCCGCAAACGCATCCAAAACTGCATAATGACCCACTCACCCCCATCCAAGAATCCATTGCAAAGGTGATTTCGTTGACTGGGAGGAACCACGGCGAGCGCGGGGAGATCCTACGGCTGGGGACAGCTCTTGTCATTTGGGGTGACACGTGGAGGGTGAGAAAGTTGCTGAGAGACCACTCGCGAGGGCCGCTTGGGAGCAAGGAGTGTACGATGTACAGTGTAGGCGCAGAAGGCGCCGGGGCGTCTCGGGGGCGTGTGGAGCGGGAAGATCAGAGGTGCGCGGGGTGTCTTGGACTCAACTCTGGCAAAGGACAAGGAATCTGGCACAGCCGCGCGCAAGGATCCGGGTCGTGTACTCTGGCGCAGCTCACGGGTCGTGGCGCACCGGAGACCACAGGTTGGAGACGCAGTCGCTCTCACCTGGCCTCTGAAGGCCGGGACCTTCCCTTCCCCAGTTCTCCCCTCTCCCTGGGAACGCACTCCCCGCCTTCCCGAGTCCGCTGGGCCTCAGGCCCTACGCCAGGGACTTTCCGGGACCCGGGGCTGGGAGTCGGGACGCGTCGGGGTCAGACCAGCCGGTTTCCAGTTAATACACCTGAGATCCAGCCCTAATCATCTCCCGCCCAGCTGCTTCCGCAGGTTCTAGGTTCCTTTTGCACTTCAGAGCGGACCTCGACCCCAAGCCCCACGCTCTTTGTGGTCTTGGGCAAGTCACTCGTGCGCTCTGAACCTCCGATTCCACGTGTGCAAAATGCGCGCCAGAGTCTCCACCTCACGCGGTTGCGCGAAGCCAAGGGTGTGCAATGAAGACGTTGCGCCCCGGGACCCTGGATCGCTCTATCTGCTCTGCACTCGACTGGCCGCTCCCTCCTCTCCAAGGCCAGAAAGTGCTCCTAATCCGCGCACTAGCAGTGGGGCAGCGGAACCCCGGGTCCGCCCCTCGGCGAGAGTAGGCAGGGGTGGGCTAAGCGGTTTCCTCTCCCCGTTACTGAGAAGATTGGGAAAGAAACCACCGGCTGTGCTAGGCTGTCCCCTGGGGAAGCCGAGTTTCTGAGGTTCGGAACCGCCTGGGTTTGGGGGGCGGTTGACCCAGCAGAGGCGCGCGCAGCGCAGCCCGACTGAGCAAACCGCGCCGCCAGCGACAGGGTCCCCTTGCGCTCGTGGTCAGAGACCGTGGCGTTGGGGTTACTCTGGAGCCGGGGCGGGCCAAGGCCTCCGCGCTCCCGCACTCGGTTTAAACCAAGACCGTTTACTCAGTTGACAGTTGCTTGCCTTTGCCAAGGCAGGCGAGGCTGTAACCAGAGCGAGCGCCTTTGCTCGACTGGTTTCTGCACACATTCACAGGCATTTCCGAGTGCTCCTCCGGGTGGAAGTGTGCCGGCCCTGGGGACACAGAGGCAGATCTTCTTGGTCCTCTCCCAGGAATACAGGGGGTAGGAGGGAGAGCCGAAGAATCTGACCTTTACAAACCCGCCTGACCAATGCTGCCAGACTGGTGCTGGAACTGGGGGACTCGGCAGGGGGGGCGGTGTGCGGTGAGAGCTGTCTGTGCATAGGCCTGGGCTGGGAAGGTGCTTCAGAGGGGGCCATAGAGACCTGGCACTGACCTTCTCTCCTGGCTGCCTGCGACTCCTGCTTGGGTGTGGGGTGGGGGAAGTTAGGGAGGAGATGAGTGTAAGAGGTTGTGGTCCACCAGGCTTTGTAAATGCCAAAGATCTTGGACCAGATCCCGAGGGTTGAGTGGAGTCACCAAAGGATCTTAAGCACGGCAGGACAGGGTTCACTGCGCATGCTGGAAACTTTGCTGTGGCCACTGTGTGGAGGAATGGTTGTTGGCCGGGGTGGCGCTGGCAACAGGCCAAGCAGGGCAGATTCTGGCCTAGGAGGGCAGCTGTGGCCCTGGGGAGGACAGGGATCCCAAAGATACTTAGGAGAAAGAACCAACAATGCCAGGTGATTGGCTAGATGTGGGGTTGAAGAGAGGGAGGAGTGCACGATTTAGGTTTCTAAGCTTGAGGGGCTGGATGAGTGGTGGCATCATTCCCTGAAATAGAGTGGGCACAAGAGGAAACTGAGGGTTGGGACAGGGTCACCGAATGAGTCATCTACTTAAAGAACAAACCTTCCCTGGTGCTCAGGGGTCGGGCCTTGCGCTGACTTCTGGGACTGGGTAAACCAGACTCTACTGCCTCTTGGACGGCCTCCCAGTGGGCTATGGAGGCAGGCACACCCAAATAGCCAGGCTACAAGGCAGGGGCTGGGTGGGTGGGGGGAGATGGGGAAAAGGCCCAACAAGGAAGGCTTGAAGCGGGAGGGGACATTTGATCTGGGCCTTTTGTTTGTTTGTTTGTCTTTTTAACATTTACTGTTAGAATGTCCTGGGACTCCGGAGTCTGGGACTGGCTGGGTACTTAATAGCTGCAAAGTACTAAGCAGTAGTCTCTGCTGTTGTCACCTAGCTCAGCTCAGGGCAGGGAAAGTGAGAACGCAGAGGGGTTAAACAATTTGCTCAAGGGCACAAAGCCAGTAAGTACACATCCATCGATGCTTCCAAGAAACCCTGAGCATCTCTACCGCTGGGGTACAGTTTATTCATCTTGGGTTTCTGCCCTTGCAAGCTGTGTGACCTTGTGCAAGTTACTTTAACTCTCTGGTCCCCATTTTCCTCATCTGCCAAATGAAGATTAATTGAGATAATCAACATAAAACACTTAGAATCTTGCTGGGCATGTGGTAAGTGCTCAAAAACTTGCATGTTATTATGTTATATATTTTCCCTAGCACGATATATTTTAATGAACAGATTAGTTACCTATGAATGTAAGGGATCATTGTAGAAAATTTGGAAAACTCAGAAAAGCACCAAGAAGAAAATAAAAACCACCCGCCAGCTCACCTTCAGAGTGAAGGTGAGCTGGTGTCTGCAGGGGTGTGGAGTACTGGGCGGATCCAGGCAAAGGGAAATTTGTGGATGAACAAAGGCCAGGAGGCAGGGTGCTGGCGGGCCACTGGGATTTGGAGGGGGAAAGTGGAGCCTGTCTGAGCCTCGCCACCCCCCTTTCCTGTCCCGGTGTCCCGCAGCCGATTTGGGACCAAGTGTGCACGGTGCGGTCGACAGATCTATGCCAGCGACTGGGTGCGGCGGGCACGCGGCAATGCCTACCATTTGGCCTGCTTCGCTTGCTTTTCGTGCAAGCGCCAGCTGTCCACGGGCGAGGAGTTTGGCCTGGTCGAGGAGAAGGTGCTGTGCCGCATCCACTACGACACCATGATCGAGAACCTCAAGAGGGCCGCCGAGAACGGTACCCAACCCGCCCCACCCAGCACCCTGCCACACCTCTGTGCCCAGCCCCCTCCCCCCGCCCCCCAGCACCGCAGGAACTGACCACACTCCTCTAGGAGGAGGCGCTCCCGCGCACCACCTGGAGACTGCGTAGGTGTGGGGCTGCGCACACGGAGCATGCGCTTTTGGCTCCATCCTTTGCTGGGGAGTAGGAAGTCACAGTCTGTCTCGGCAACTGTTTCCTCATCTGTAAAATGGAGCTAATGATAAGACACCTCTTCAAAGACAGATGAGCTGATGTGTTGTAAGGCCAGGAATGAACCCTAGAGATGATTCTCATAATGGGGCAGCCTACTCCACCTTTGGCCAGCTCTGGTTGGCCTGAGGACTCATGCCCTCCCGCTGCCTGCACCTGGCCATGGGCCAGTCCTGGAGAGATGATTCCCACTCTGTTCTCCCAACTCCTCTGCCAGCAACTCCAAGCCAGAGGTTTGGGGGTGGGGGTTTCATCCTGGAGTGTAAGGAAAAAGGCCTTTGAGTCTGGAGACATGAGCTCCAGTTTTGCTTCTGGGAAACATATGAAGTTTCCTTTCTTCTCTGGGCCTCAGTCTCCCCATCTGTGCAAGATAGACGGTCAATTAGAAAGATCCCTAAATCTCTTCTGGCTCCAATACTGTGTCTCCCCAAGACACAGAGACCAGCAGATAGGGTTCACATCTTCTGGGGACTGTGAGGGCTGAGTCACAGGTGGGTTGGTGGTTAGAAAGGGGTAAGAATGGAGGTTGGGCTGAGGGCAGAGTCAGGGACCCTTTTCCCCATAATTTTCCTGCCTGGGTCTTTGGAAGCTGCTAACTTCTCTGTAATGTGGATTATTTTGTGCAATCCTTACAAAAACCCCAAGAAGTAGCTGGTGTGTCCCCATTTTACAGAGGAGGAAACATGCAGAGGTTATCTGCAGTATGTGATTTGCCAAAGGTTACATACTAGCAGGTTGGCTTGACTCCAAAGCTCAGGCTTTTAACCACCATACCATACCAACCCCTTCCCAAGCTCCAGGGACTCTTAATCAGACCTCATTAAACAAGGGAGGCTGCTGGGATGTGGCCGCCCCTCTAAGTTTCATTTTCCCATTGAAAAAAATGGCACACCAATCCTTGTCCTGCCTGCTCTCCTGGGGGATATTAATACCACAAAGTGTTTTTCCCATCCTCAGGGCCTCTCTGGAGGTATATGGACCACCCTACCTCAATTTCTAGCCTGGGAACTAGTCAGGAATTTCTAGAGTGTTCCAGACCATGGCCACACCAAGGTCATCACTTTCTCCTGCCAGGATCAGGACTCAGTGACCTAGGTGGGAAGCGAGTGAGGCTGAGGTTGTATGAAGTTACCGGCAGTGGTGGCCAAGTCAGCAGTGGTACTGGGATGGAATCCCAGGAATCAAGGCTCACTCTATACCATGGCCCATCAGTGACCCCCTTCCATATCTGGACCAATCAGGACCACCCCTAGCCACTGCCTTGCCAGTTATAACTCTCTCTCTCTCGCCTCTAGGCCGACCTCAGACTCCTACCATACAGGGGAGCTTGAAGGCTTGGGGCCTCAGATCTCCTTTAGTGAGCAGCCCTCAGTGTAGGTTACTGTTTTACTCTTATTTTATTTTATTATTTTTTTACAGCATTTTATTTATTTTTTTTAAAGATTTTACTTATTTATTTGACAGAGAGAGACAGTGAGAGGGGGAACACAAGCAGGGGGAGTGGGAGAGGGAGAAGCAGGCTTCCCGCTGAGCAGGGAGTCCGATGCAGGGCTCGATCCCAGGACTCTGGGATCATGACCTGAGCCAAAGGCAGATGCTTAACTGACTGAGCCATGCAGGTGCCCCTTTACTCTTATTTTATGTATGTATGTATGTATGTATGTATGTATGTATGTATGATTTTTTAAATTTTAAGTAGGCTCCATGCCTAATGTGGGGCTTCAACTCAAGACCCTGAGATTAAGAGTCACATGCCCTACCAACTGAGGCAGCCAGGCGCCCCTGCTGTTTTACTTTGAAGCTTAAACACACACCCTTCCATCATAGAAAACTTAGGAAAGATGGTTAAGCAAAAAGAAGAAAATAAAGATCACTCTAAACGTTACCACCTCTCATATCTTCCCAGATTTTTTTCTCTGTATATATGGTGCCATGTTAGTTTGGTCCCCCTCCGCCCCGCCAACATAGAGTTTTTCCTAATTAAAAAAAAAAAATACAACTAATTGTGAACCGTGGTGGAATTACTGGTGATTTTTATTTTCTTCTTTGTGCTTATCTGAATTTTCTGAGTTTTTGATAAGGAGCATGTATTACCTAGAAAAATGAGGTATTAAAAATAAAATGGGAATGTATTTAGTGTGATTGTAAAAGTAACATAAGTGGAAAGAGAATGGCTAATGTATGCTCCAGTTAACAAAATTAAACCTTAGAGAAATAAAGTGACATATTGCTGTAAAAACCTTAAAAGTTACAGAAATATTGAAAGTAGAGTCTCCATAAGTGCACTCCTTAGAAGTAACCACTGCTAGCACCTTGGTGTATATCCTTTCAACCTTTTTGCTTCCATCCATTTTTACAAAATTAGAATCACAGTTCTGTAACCTGCTTCCATCTCACCTCCACCAGCCTTTGGTTTCCCTGGCTTAGCTAAGAGGGAATCCAGTTTGGGGCGCTAGGGTCAGCCAGCTGTAAGCCACTAGATGAAAAAGGTCCTGGGCAGGGACTTTCTTCTCTTTGAGCCTCAGTTTCTTTCCTCTGCTGTAAAATGGGGCTGTGAGCCAGACACAAAGGACACACCGAAAGAGCAGTGTCTGGTACTGAGCAAACGCTCAGAAATGAGAGCCCCTTTTTCTAAAAGACAAAGCTCAGGGACTAGGACTCTGGGATCCCCGCTCCCAGCCAACTCCACTCCTGACCCTTCCAGGGACCAGCTGCCCCCACCCCCGTCCTTTCCAGGATGCCACTAGAAGAGATGGGGACGCGTGGTCAGCCACTTCTGTCACCCCCAGGGAACGGCCTCACGCTGGAGGGGGCAGTGCCCTCGGAACAGGACAGTCAGCCCAAACCGGCCAAGCGCGCGCGGACATCCTTCACCGCCGAGCAGTTGCAGGTACCCCGGCAAGCTGCGAGTGGCCGGGGGGTGTGGGCGGGCCCTGGAGGTAGGCGGGGCCGAGAGGGCCTCTGGCTCCGCCCCTTCTGCCCAGGCCCGCGGTTGGCGGGGAGGGGCCGTAGCTGTCTGGGGCGTGGCCTCCGGGCCGGATCCTCTCTGATTGGGCCGGGGTCTGGGAGACCTCCGTGCGTTCCTGCCTCACTGGCCCGTTTACTCCCCGCAGGTTATGCAGGCGCAGTTCGCGCAGGACAACAACCCCGACGCACAGACGCTGCAGAAGCTTGCGGACATGACGGGCCTCAGCCGGAGGGTCATCCAGGTGGGGCCGAGGGAGGGCGGGGCCTTCGGGTCTGGGGCGGGGCCTAGGGGCCGGGGGCGGGCCCTCCACCGCGTGCGGGGCTCTGGAGCCGCAGGCCCGGGCGCACGTGGCCGCCTTTACGCGGGAGGCAACGAAGCAGTCCCGCTCGGGGGCTCCCGGCGGCGCGTCCAGCCCTTTTCCGCAAGGCTGAGGCTGCTGAGGCTGTCGTTCCAGGTGTGGTTTCAAAACTGCCGGGCGCGTCATAAAAAGCACACACCACAGCATCCCGTGCCGCCCTCCGGGGCGCCACCGTCCCGCCTCCCTTCCGCCCTGTCCGACGACATCCACTACTCCCCGTTCAGCAGCCCCGAGCGGGCGCGCATGGTCACCCTGCACGGCTACATTGAGAGTAAGTGACCTCAACTCCTAGGCCTACCGACGTGCGGGCGAGGGGGGCGCGCAGGAGCGCGCGCGGGAGGCGGCGGCATGGGGAGGCCTTTCGGAGCCTGGTGGGTGAAGACGTGGGGTCTGCAGTCCCTCGGACATAGGGGTTGGGGAGAGGGGCTAAGTTCCCCGTCTCGGCCTTAGTGAGACGGGACCCTTCGTAGAGAAAAGCCATACGGCCATTCAAGAATTACTTTCTAAGTACCCACCGTGAGTGCCAGGGCCCAGGGACTAGGGAGGGAACAGGACGAGTAAAGTCTTTGCGTTTTGGTGGGAGAGAAAACGTGGCACGATAACCAGACAGATGAGAGCATGGTTTTAATCGTGATGATTGCTATAGGAAAGGAGCTGGATGCAAGCTTGCGGAGATGCCCCCTTGCAGCAAGCTGAGACTGGAAGGATGGCTAGGAATTAGTGAGACACAAGGAGAGGGGAGGTAGGAGTGCAGGGCAGCAGAGGAGCTGAATGCAGGCAGGCCATAGCCCAGAAAGCATTGTGGCATGGGTGCGTTTGGGGTTGTAGGAGAAGGCCAGAGTATCCACAGCTGGGAGGCTGTGGGCAAATTACCTACCCTCCTTGAATCTCAGTATCCTCATCTGTAAACTGGGACATTAATAATGCCTACTTCACAGGGCTGTGAGAATCCACTAATGTGTACAGTAAATACTCTTTGAGCGTCTTCTGTGCTAAGCACTGGAATGCAATGGAAAACACAACAGACCAAAGTCTGTGTGCTCCTGGGGCTCACATTCCAGAGTGGGACGTGGGTGGAGAGACAACTAATAAAGGAGGGAGGGGATGGCATGTCAGTGGGACTGATTGCCATGGGGATGATGGAATGGGTCGTGGTGGAGTGACCTTTGAGCAGGAACCTGGAGGAGAGAGGGAGGTAGCCTTGTAGGTTTCTGGGGGGAATGAACATTCCGTGAATCTGCTATTGAGCAGGTGCTTTTTACGGATTTTCATTCCCTTTGAGCTTGTTTGTTTCCTCAAAGCTGGGCGTGACCACAACATACCCATAAACATGAATCCTCCCTTCTTGGGCTCCAAGTGAAAGGGAAAGAGAAGGGGGAGGGTCAGAGAGAGCCCTGCTGTTCACTGAGCCCCCGCGATGGGCCAGACACTATACTAAGCATGTGTGTAAACATCAGACATCACTATCTCATTGTACAGATGAGGAAACCAAGGGTCCACAGTAATGGGAGCCAGTATTCCTTAATGGTTGGCTGTGGGCTTTGGGGTGAGACTGTCGGGCTTCTGATCTCAGCCCTGCTACTTACTAGCTGTGTGACATCGGGCAAGATTCTTAGCTTCCCTGAAAACCAATTTCCTCATCTGTAAAAATGAGGACAATAAGAATACTTTTCTCAGAGCTGTGTGTGAGCATCAGATGAGATCACTGACATCAAGTCTCCAGCATTCAGTTGATGCTGGAGAAGTATTAGCTGCTCTCGTTATGGTGGTGGTTCTGGCTGGTACAGCTGGGTGTGCGGAATCCTGCTGATTGCACCAGGCAGCCAGTTGGAAACCATGTCTCTTTGCACTGTTTCTTTTCTGAACCGTCTGCTCTGGAGGAGGGACTTTTCTTCCTTTCTTTCCTAAACAATGACTTAACGTTCAGGCCGCACAGAGCCCACTGAATGTCTAGGTCGTCTGTTAAAGGCACCAAGGACCAGGGACTCTCTAGGTGCCAGGAGTCTGGGCTGCCAGCTCGTACTTGCTGTGGAGTTGGTAATGGGTCTCGGTGACCCCCTTGGGAGTGGGGCCACGGCCTTCAGAGTCATGCCCCAGGACTCTACCCACAGACTTTGTCGATGAAGCCTAGATGTGTCTTGGATGCTCAGAGAAGGGGCTGAGGGTGCCCTTTCCACTTCCCCTTGAGGTGGAACCCAGTGTGGGGCAGGAAGTGTCAAGGGTGTTTGGACCTGCTGCCTCTGGCTGCAGGACTGAAGGACACCTCAGCAGTTTGCTTTGCAGTTAACTAAAGTCACATGATTCTGAGTTTCCTGGGGCCTTAGAGCTTGGAATCTGATAAAAAGCTTTGGAACCAGACCCCAGAAAGATGCACATACATAATTTTCAGTGTGAATCCCAGGCTGTTCATAAACTCCTAGAACGCCCCAGGTTAAGAATCCCCAGTCTTATGCAATTGGTTTATTCTACCGATGAGGGAACTGTGGCTCAGAAAGCACAGTGACTTGTCCTAAGTTACATATTAATTGTAAGTCTCTGTAGAGGGCTCTCCCCTGGGACCATGTGACCGGAGAGAAAGAAGGGTAGGGACGAGAGAAGCCACAGACTTCCCCCCTGTGGTGATAAAGCCCTGAAACATGAGAGATTTGGGTCAGATATAAGGGGATGGACTTTCCCCCACAGCTTTATTTAGATGTTGGAATAAGGTACAGAGATTAATGCAACAAGTATTCAAAGAGTACCTGCTAGGTGTCATGCCTCATTCTAGGTACTGGAAATCCATAAAGATCTAGATCTGGAAAACAGACAAAAATTCCGGCCCTCATTACAGCTTGTGTTCTAGTTGGCAAAGACAGACAATGCCAGGTCAACAGTAAAAATATACAGCAAGTCCAATGACGGTAAGTGCGAAGGAGGAAAACTAAGCTAGGAAGGCGGCCAGGGAGGGTAGGGGTGAGTGTTGGTGTTGGGCTGCAGTTATAAATAGGGTGGCCAGGGACAGGATCATTAAGGTGACATACAAGTGCAGGGTCCTCTAGGAGGTATAGGGTAAAGCCTGAGTGATACCTGGGAGATAAGAAGGTAAAGGGCACCAAGGGAGGATCCTCATAATGGGATAGAGCTTTGGCATATTGGTGTTAAATACGTACTTGTTGAGGAGTGTTTATCAGCGAGCTAGCAGTTATCACATAGCACTTTATAGATTATAAAGATTTTTACATTGGGCATTACAACCAACTCTGTTGAAGTTTGGCCCACGGCCACACACAGCCAGTAAGCGGCCAAGGTCAACCTGGTGCCAGGGCTCCAGCCTGCCGAGCACGGCTCAGACGGGCTCCTGTGTGGAGGCTGTAACACGGGCTCCAAGGTGTCCTCTCGTTCACAGGTCAGGTACAGTGCGGGCAGGTGCACTGCCGACTGCCTTACACCGCACCCCCCGTCCACCTCAAAGCCGATCTGGATGGGCCGCTCTCCAACCGGGGTGAGAAGGTAAGTGGAGCCTGGGGGAGAGCCTTCCTGCCAGGGATGGGTTTCTTCTGGCAGGCACCATGCCGCTCTATGGCAGACCCTCTCCACCCAGAATCCTCCAGCCCCCACCTTGCCCCAAGGCAGTCGCTTGAGCAGCGTGTTCTGTGGGCACAGCCACTCCACAGGCCTCTTGTAGCCCCCCCCCCCCCGCCACCAATACTTGGCCTTTTTTTTTTTTTTTTAGATTTGTGATTTTTAGTTAACTTTGCTCACATTTTGTGGTTCCAGGAAAGGTTTATATCACACACCACCTTGCACCCTACCCTGTCACCTGTTCTCCCTTCCTCCTTTTTATCCCTCTCTGTTGAGTGAGTGCCCCTATCTGGTGGGGCCCCAGGGTAGCAGGGCAGCAGGGGACCTTGGTCAACTGGCAGGGCCTCCTTTGTGGAAGTGGGATCTCTGGTTACATCAAGCATCGGGACTGAACATCCAGGAAGGTGCTTAGACAGCGCCCAGGCCAATGGCCTGAAAGCTTTGTTTTTAAGCACTGGCACCCTTTAAAAAAATTTTTTTCCCAGAACCCATAAAACAGATAAAAGTGGATAGAGCTGCTCCAGGTGAAACCACAGAGTGCGTAGGACCCCCACCTCCCTCTCAGGGCTGAGGCACCTCTCAGTTAGCCTTGCAAGCCTCTGTCCTAGGATGGCCCCTCGTTTTAGGAGCGGAGGAATTGAGGCACAGCTTCCTCCAGGTCCCAGAGCCTGGATGGAAACCTGTGTACTTCCTCGTCTGTTCAGCTGACATTTGCTGTGTACTGACTGTGCTTGGCAGCCCCGAGTCAGTGGCCAGGAACACAGAGATGAGGAGAGCAGAGTTCTTGCTCTGTGGGGGCCACAGTCTGGAGGAGAAGACACAAAAGAATCACAACCCAGGGTGATGAAACTGATGGGGGAACCCAGGGAGCTGGAGAGTCGGGGCACAGCTCAGGAGAAACACAAGGAGGACTCTCTGGAGGAGGGTGATGTCTGTGCACAGGCCTGAAGGTTGACTCAGAGTTCATCAGAGAGAGGACGAGCCACCCTGGCTCTTGGGGAACCCTGAGCAGTTCAACATTGCTGGTGCAGTGGGAGCGGAGGGGGACTGGGAGAGGAGCAGTGGGGGAGCTGGGGGACTCAGGGCTGCCAGGTGGAAGAGTCTGGACTTTGTTCTGGGGCAGCGGGGAGGCCCTGGAGGCCTCTTTTTTAATTGAATTTAATTAATTTATTTTTAAGGATTTTATTTTATTTTTTTTTTAAAGATTTTATTTATTTATTCATGAGAGACACAGAGAGAGAGAGAGGCAGAGGCAGAGGGAGAAGCAGGCCTCCCGCCAAGCAGGGAGCCCGATGCGGGACTCGATCCCAGGACCCTGGGATCAGGACCTGAGCCGAAGGCAGACGCTTAACCGACTGAGCCACCCAGGCATCCCAAGGATTTTATTTTTTTAAGTCATCTCTACACCCAACATGGGGCTGGAACTCGCAACCCCAAGATCAGAGAGTCTCACGCTTTACCAACTGAGCCAGCCTGGGGCCCCTATTTTATTTTATTTTATTTTTCTAGTTTTATTGAATGGAGGCCTCTTTTGGAAACACTGCTGTAGCAGGCCTCAGGGAAGCAGGTAGCCCCAGGAGTCAGCAGGTGTGGAGGGCCAGGAAGACTGGGCCAGTTCCTCCCAGCTGGAAGGGCCCCCAGGGACCTTCCAGGCCAGCAGAACACAGTCTTGGCATGCCTCAGAATCATCTGGGAAGCTAGTGAAGAGGCAGATTCCCCAGCCTCACCCTTAGTTTGCTGGGGAGGCTTGGGGTGGGGAGCCACTCCCGCAGGACACCTCTGCTTATCCTGAATGAGCACCTGCTGTGTGCCTGCCTCCGTGCTGGGCACCAAGGGGCAGGGATATGGTGCAGACAGCCTGGTTGCGCAGACGGATTTCTAAGTAAATGGTAGCGTGCGGTACAAAATGCCGCAGATCATTGGGTGGGTGAGCATGCCCCAGGAGCACCCGCCAAGGTTGTCCTGCTCACAGCAAGAGCTGCTGTTCCTCCAGCAACGCCTCCATTCACAGCAGGTGCTTTCTGTACTTTGATTGGTGTCTGTGGGTTTGGGGGTGGCCATCCTCCTGGTAAAGATAAAGAAACTGAGGCTCAGAGAGATGACATGACCTGTGCAAGGATGCCTCGAGTCTGCTGGGCTCTGAAGTCCATACGGGTCAGCCATAACTTCCTTTTGCCCAGCACTTTACAGTTTACACTGTGCTCTCTCCGACCTCACCCTTCACAGCCTCCCTGGGAGGATGATTTCTGATTGACTCCATGTCACACCTTCTGACACCTGGGCTCAGAGCAGTAGCTCACCAGTGTCACACCGTGAGTGTGGGTAGAGCTGGCCTCCGTCCCAGGACTGCCCACCTCAGAGCTGCCATTCTCCTACGAAAGGGCACTTGTCCCGTCAGACCTGGCACAGGGCCTGCAGAGGTGAGCAGGCACCGTCCCTGTCCTCAAGGAGCATGTGGCTTAGAGCAGGAGGTGAGCAGGGTGACAGAGCAGTTGAGGTGAGGGGTGAACATGGCCTTTGAGGACCCAGAAGAGGGGCTGATGAGCTCTTAGGGAGAAGCAGGGAATGGGAAGAAGGGCGTTCCATGCTAAGAGAAGACCGTGTGCAAAGGTCCAGAGGCATAGAGGAGCCTGGGTCTGAGGGACCACAGGGTGATTGGCATGACTGAGGCCCAAGGAGGTGGCAGGGGTCATACAATGAAGGGCCTGGACTGTGGAGCGAGGGGCTTAGGCTCTATCTGCAGGGCAGAGGGGAGCCTTGGAAATGTTTTGGGCTGGGCTCAGCACTTGGAGCCAAGCCCTATCTCCTGGTTACTCAGCTAAGCTTGTGGTTATGTCTGGTTCAGTCTGAAGGATGAGCCAGTCTCGGGTCTGACAGCTTTTGCTGTAGAAGGTTTCTGACCCCTGGGTTTGGCTGCCTAGCCAGAGTTTTCTCTTGCTGGGCCTCGTCCCCAACTTCACATCTAGCAGCTCTGCAAAAAAAAAAAAAAAAAAAAAAAAAAAAAAAGTCTCTCCCTCCTTCATGACCTCCCACCCTCTCACTGTCAGCCCTTCCTGCCAGCTCCTGGGACCTTTTCTGTCCACCTCTTGCCAAAACCACGAGGCCCGGTGGGTTGTGTGTGATCAGTGCAAGACTTATGGACTTTCTCCCAAATCCCCCCAGGCCTGACTGGCCGAGCTGTGAGGAGACTCAGTACCCCCTGGGGAAGGCTCCTGAACCCACCCAAGACCAGCACTGGTCTGGCCAGGAGGACAGGGCTGTGAGCATTCGCAGGGAGAACCCCCTGACTCCGCCACATCGTCATTTGGCCACACATGCCTGAGTTTCCAGAACCGCCTTTCTCCTCGGTCATGTCCCCTGATTTCACAGTTTCAGAGCTTGGAAAGCTCTTAGAAATCATGGCCGTACTGTCATTGATCAGACAGAGAGACTGAGGCCCACAGAGTTATCTCTCCTGAGAAATCTTCTCTCAGTAAGAGCCCAAAGCCCGGCATCCCCGCGGTCAGAGAGCATTGCCCAAGGTTGGCTGAGACAGTGCGGTGTGAGCTCTGGAGTCCGGCCATCTCTGAAACCCAGCTCTGTCCCCTTCTCACCGTGAGACCTGGGAACACATCCACTTCTCTGAGCCTCCATGCCCACACCCACAAAATGGGGATAATAACGACTGCCAGCCCCAAGGGTTGTTGCCGAGAGCAAATGCAGTAACGCATGGGAAGCGTTTAGCACAGCGCGTGGTTCACAGAGTGGGCTTGTAGATGTGGGTTATTGTGATCATGCTTATGGAGCTCGTCACCATTGCTTTCCTCCAGGTTCTCCTCACAGTAAACACTCTGGGCAAGGAACATTCCTGATCAGAAAATGGAACAGCCATAAGGCCATGCCCACTGGATGTCCCCAGACCACTTGAAAGGGCCTCCTGACATGTTACTGTGACGAGGCACCTCCCACTGACCAGCCAGCCAGTAGTCCTTGACTTGAACGTCAGGGAGTTGGCTGGGGTGGGGCGGGGGGGGGGGGGCGGTGGTGGCGGCGATGAGAAGCCAGTCCGGTGCTTTAGGAGGAAGAGGGCAAGGGAAAGGGGCTGGCGTTCCTGATCACCCACGGCGTGTCAGGCACCTGGCTGCCTTTCGGCTTTGTGAAAATCGAGTGAAGTGCTTGGCCCATTGCCCGGGGTGTAGCGAGTGTCGGTGACGACTGTCTTGGTGGCTTGCGGAGGCAGAGGGCAATGTGTTACAACAAAGAGAGTGTGGTCTGGGGCCAGGCCTGGGTCCACCTCTTCCTAGCTGTGTGATCCCGGGCTTACTGATTTTCACCTCTCTGGGCCTCAGTGCCCTCCCTGTCAAATGGGCATAATGGCGGGACACCCTCACAGGGCTGAGGCTTCTGTCACATAACGTGAGTAAGGCACTTTACATGGTGCTGGGCACGGGGCACAGGGCCCCGCAGACATGCGCTGCTGCTGTCGGATCTCACTGAAGCCTCCGCATTCTGAGAGAGAGGTTTGGTCATCCCCCTCCCCGCCCCACCGCTTTACAGATGAGGAAACAGGCTCAGAGAGGTGCAGTGAGCTGCCCAGGGTCTCACAGCAAGTAAGTGGCAGAGCTGGGATTTAAAACCAGATCTGGGCCCTGAGCGACCCTCATTCTCCATGCCTTCCAGGACCTCAGGGCGGGGGCGGGGGGTGCCCGGTGGGGTAGGCCCCCAACTCAGCCACCTCCCTCGCCCTCCTCTTGCAGGTCATCCTTTTTCAGTACTAATGCTGCCGGCCCTGGTGCATCTGTCCACGGGCACCCCCCAACTGCCCCGCAGCCGCTGAAAGCCGGTGTCCGAGCCCCACTTCCAGGGATCCACCCGCTCCGCATCCACCCCTCACCCGCCGTCCTGACTGCCACCAGCCGGGCCCCCGGGGCCTGGCCTTCCCTTCTGCTGACAACTAGACCCTGCCGAGAGCACTGCGGGGTCCTCCTCTCAGAAGGCAGAGCTCCCTGAAATTTGGAATCTGGGTGAAAACAACGGCCTGTTTTTCCATTTAGACAGGAGTCATCTTCAACTTAAGCTGATTACAATAGCAAAAGGCCAAATTGAATCGTGCAACGCCAACAGCCTTCTAATTTACAGGTTTTCTTTCTTCCCGTATTGGCCTTTATTTACTACTTCCTTGCAACCATCTCTGAATTCTGAATAGCCGACAACCCCCAATGTTATCCACTCTGTTGCTTTTGTCTGGAAAACTCTACAGTGTTTGTGGGATGTCCCCAAAGGAAAGCTATGTTCTAATTTTATCATTTCCATCTGTCTGGTTATGTCAAGTTAATTCAGAGAGAGAAGAGACGCTGACCAACCCTGAGAGGCCCAACAGGGCAGAGATGGAGGCCTGCCCAGACCAAGAGGCAGGGGGATAGGCAGGGGCTGGTGTGTGGGGGGGGCAGCTAGGGCTCCCACCAGAGAAGGATGTGGCATGCTGGGCTGGGGGAGGCACTAGCTGTTTTAAGGAGAGGAAAGAGAAGACTCGGGGTGTGTACGGGGGGGGGACTGTTCCTACCTAGTTATCCAGCATATATACGGGAGACGTGACAGAGATGCCATTTGATACGCATGATGGCATTTCTGAACGCTTGCGTGGTTAGAACCGGCGGCCCTCGTTGGCTACTTGCTGACTCCTGATAGGGTCTTCCTGGGAGGGGCCATCATGGGGGCAGCTGGAGAAACAGAGCCCAGGGAAATGGCAGTAGGAATGCTAATTCTGGACCCATCTCTGAGTAGAGAGAGAGGGTGCCTGCTGCCTAGGTGAGTGTGCCAAGCCCAGGATTCCAGGGGGGCACATGGGGGCTTCCCCACCAGCCCTGTGCGGAGCCAGCCCCACCCACTCGGGAGAGTGGAGGCCAGACACAGCTGTGCTCACATCCACCCTATTCTGCTGTAACTCTTCCACCCCAAACAAAAGGGCTTGGGCTACACAAGACCATGATTTATGTTTTCAGGGGACGCCCATTTGTCCCAAGCTCATCCTGTAATTTCAGAATTACTTGGTGTCCTGATGCATTTCCCACTAGAGGCTGCTAGTAAGCATGTTCTAGCCCAAGTCCTCCCTCTTGCTTCGGTTAGCCTGATGCATTGCTTTTGGAAGGAGACTCTAGGACGGGGAAAGCACGTTCACGGCACACATGTATCTGCTGTCCCTCCTTTCGCCCGTGGTAGACATGGTAGACATCGCTGATTGATTGTATCACTCTCGGAGTCTGGATCAGGTTTCGGAATCCAAATGCTTGAAGTTGGCACTTAAAAACGAAAACCTATATGCCTTTCTTGCTCTGGGACCTGGAGGAGGGCGAGGCACCGGGTATAGCCCAAGAAGGGAACCTGCTTCCTTTCCCTTCCGAAGACGGTTCCAGGGGACTCAGGGCCAAGAGAAGATAGCACCAGAATGGGCCAGTGCAGCTCGGTTCAGAGCTCATCCAGTGAGTAGCCTGTACCTGGCCCTGTGCAGGGTGCCGATGTTCACAAGAGGAACTCGGGCCTGATCCCTGGGGACTGGGGAGCTCTCGTGTTTCCTTTGATTTTTGCTCCTGATGACCGAAGCCCCGAGCACAACAGCCATGTGGTAAGTGGCCAGCCGAACCCTGCCCCGGGTCACCTAGTACCCACTCTGCCTTGAGCCTCCCCCAGGGTCTGTTCCTCGCGTGGATCACGTGGTTGTAGCATGTTGCCATTCAGACATGTCTCCACTAGCCTGTTAGAGCAGCCTGGGAACGCACAGGCCACCAAGACTATTTATTTATATACAAAACAGAGGGAGAAAACACACACGGAAAAAAATTGTAAGCACTTTTTTTTGTAAAACCAATGTCTGTTTTGTTACATACCTTTCATGTTGTGCTTTGTAAATGTCCTATTTGTGTAATAAATAAAGTTAATGCAAGTAGAAGTGCGGGCACTTAAATCCAGAACGCGATGGGATTCCGTTTCTTTCCTGCCCTCTGGTTAAGGGCCCCGGCCCTCAGCACCCGAGGCTTCTGGGCTGCTGGACAGTGCAGTCCCCCTTCCTGGACAATTGGTACTATTTCCCAGTTAAACCCAACCGTGCGCTGCCAAGGCAGGATGGTGAGTTTCTTCTCCAATCGAAGCTTTGTAGGCAGTCGGTCTGGCTACTGTGCTCCATGTCAGTCCTGAACAAACACTTTCTACTGGGCCCCATGCTGGCTCTGCAGGCTTGGAGAAGGGCCCAGCCCACCCGCCTGAGAGGAGCTCTCAGTCTGGCCAATGCTGTAACCGGAGGATCCCTCCAACGTGCTGTGGGGGCCGGGGTGCGGGACAGAGTAGGTGCAAAAAGGAGATGTTGGGGGCCCAGAGAGGGGAAGGGCAGGGGAGCCTGTTTGGAAGATGTGGGAGAACTTGGTCTGCGGAAGTAAAGGGAAGATGGGATGGGAGGCAGGGAGACAAGGAGACAAGGCTCCAGCTTTGACGCAAGTCTGGGTCTCCTCCTGGGCCTTACTGGGTTCCAGAGCCACCGCACAATCTGGGGAGTGAGAGAACATCTTTCTGCTCATTGGCCACTTTTCTTTTAGCAGCAGAACTGTTGGTTCAAGCCAAAGCTCTCGAGGAGGGGAGTGGAGTGGCCCTGCCTGGCCCTGCACAGAGTTGCTCATAAACCTCAGCTCGGGGTGTACGTGGTCCTCACCCCAGCAGGGCCCCTGCCTTTATTTTATTAGTTGTTTCATCCGCCATCCCTGGCCCCGTCTCTGCCCTTCCCCCCCTCCATTCTTCCAATCCACTTATCAAATGTTGATTTAGATATATGTGTATCTTTCTTTTTTTTTTTAAGATTTTGTTTATTTATTTGACAGAGAGACACATAGGGAGAGCAGGAACACAAGCAGGGGGAGTGGGAGAGGGAGAAGCAGGCTTCCCGCAGAGCAGAGAGCCCGATGTGAGACTCGATCCCAGGACCCTGGGATCATGACCTGAGCCGAGGGCAGACGCTTAACGACTGAGCCACCCAGGCGCCCTATATGTGTATCTTTCCAAAACTAGTTTAGCTAGGTTTAATTGTGTGTGTGTGCTTCTTTACATGAACGTGACTTCTGTTTTCAAAGCACAGTTTGGAAACCCCTGTGGAGATAAACCCTGTCGTTCTATAGAGGTGACTGTTGCCCTGGAGGGGAGGGGGGAACCCCCCAGGATCCCTCCATGGAGCAGCTGAGTGTGCCCAGGCCACCCTCTGACTCCTAACTCTGCCTAGCCTGCCAACTCTGGGTCACTGGTTTGAGGGCCACTTTCCTACCCCTGCAGACCTTGTCAGAGCCTTCACAGGCCCGCCTTCTCCTGGCAGCTCTTGGTGAACCAGGAACAAAGCACGGGGGGTGGGGGTGGGGGTGGGATGAGCTGCGGGATCCAGCAGCCTCTATGGAGGGACGGTTATGCAGAGGCCAGGATGCCTGTGGCCCAAGTGTGGCCCTAGAACATGTCACCCCTTCCTCTTCTGGTTTTCAGCTGACATTTGGTCTTGGGGGTGATGTTGAGAAATACCTGGGAGATAAGAATGCATCAGGGAATGGCAGCTGGGAATGCACATTGCTAGACCCCATTCCCAGAGATTCTGGTTGGCATGTCTAGGGTAGGGTCCAGATCTATCTAATTCACAGGTGATTTTGATGTCGGTGAAATGAGGATCCCCTAAGAAACCATCTCAGGAAAGTACACTTGGGGCCACTGAGAGCAGGAAGGCTTTATTCCTGAGTTAAAAGCCAGGGTCTGGAACTGCAGGCTGCCCCCAGGGCCGGCCACGGCCACGGCCAGCAGGCTACAGGAAACCTCCGCCAGCCAAGCTCACAGTTTGGGTCGGTGACCCACGATCTCGTCCCAGCCCTTGCGACACGTCCTGATGATCCACTCGTGCTCATCATCATCTGCAGGGGAAGAGGAAGAGCTGATCATGCCTGGTGTATGCTGGGCCTTCTCTGGGCTGGGAGACCCGCAGGCGGGGTCTTGGGACTGGGGTGCATTCCAGCACAGGGGTGTGGCCTTGGTGGCCAGGCTAGCTCTGTGCTGGGAGGGAACAGATCTTTCACTAAAACCCGAATCCTTCAGTTGCCTGCGAATGCCTGGTCTTGGGGGGAATTGAACACAAAGGGGTTTGCAGATGGTGGATATCGCTGATGGAGGCAGGCACAAGGTCATCTGGTGACTCTGAGCTGGGCAGCCCCGACGTGCACCCAGAGAGCAGCTTGCTCGGGCATTTGCCCCGTCTGACACCCACAAAGGGCACCTCCCAGAACAGCCAGTCCAGGCCTTGCTGGTAGTGCCAGGGGCTGGAGCCCTCAGCTCTTCGTTTCCTTTCTGGGTTTCCCATTGTAGACCCTTCTAAGAACCTGTGGCTCCCCAGGGGAACCTGACACCTCTGTTGACTCGGGTCCTTTCAGTGGGGAATAGAGAGAAGGAACTGATGTTCCTGTTGGCGTTATGCTCCTTGATCTCCCCTATTTTAACCCCCATGAGCACCTGCAGGCAGCAATCCTGCCATTCTGCTGATGAACAAGCAGGCTCAGAGAGGTCAAGTCACCGGCGCACGGCCACAGGTTAGTACGCGGGAGAGCCCAGAATGTGAACCCAGGTTGGTCTGACTACAAAGCTTGTGCTGTTTTTTTAAACCTCAGAGAGAGGGAGTGAAACACAGTCTTTGGTCCTCCCCCACACCACAGTCATCTCTCTGGGGACTGACTTATTTTCCCCCATTATCCCCTACACCCACACCCAGCCCCTCCCTGAGCCCTGACAGAGACCCACTTGAATGGTGGGATATATACCCCTAAAACTGCATGCAGCTCTGTAGAATGTGTGCTGTTGCTTTGTGTGCGAATGTGGTTTTAATTTACCACCATAAATGGCATTGTGCTGTGAATTTCATTGTGTCTTACTTTTTCCACTCAACACTACATTTTCAAGATCTATTCTTGTTGCTAAATGTGCATCTAGTCCTTTACCTCTTACTGCTGCCTAATACTCTGTGGTGCCTTCCCTGTGATGTTTTACTATCCGCCCTTCCGGGGCAGGACACCCAAGGGTGCTACCTCCAGTTACCAGAAATACTGCCGGGACGGACGTTGTTGGGCCCACCCCTTCCCAGACTCCTGGGAGAACGTCGACGGGGAGGGTCTCGGAGTGGCACCCGCACTTCGTGAACCAAGGCTCCCAGCTAAACCTGAATTCTTAGGCTGGCCCTGCCTCATTCCTGCCTCACCTCTGTGTCAGGCCCTGGGGACAAAGAACTAGCCCGAACCCCTGCCCTCAAGCCGTTCTCCTCAGGGCGACAACCCTGGAGCGGCTTTAGTGTCCTCTCCTGACCTGCCTCCGCCTAAGGGATGGGAGCAGGGGACTACCCGTCCTCCTGAGGGGACACATGGCGGTAGCCAGAGAGCAAGGGCACACCCCCCCCCCGCCCCGCTGAGAGCTCAAACATGGAGGGCCAGCCCAAATCCTGCCCTCCCAATCAGATACCCCTGCCCCCTTCCTCTTCTGGGAAAGCACCAGGCCCAGGCTCAGAGAGATGGAGCCTTACTGACAGCCTACTGTGTGCTCCGTGCTTTACAAACACCCGTCTTGTGGAGTCTTTGTGATAGCCCAGGAGGGTAGGGGAGGTTACCCCCATTTGAGAGAGGTGACGAGCCTTGCCTCACCTCCACAGCCAGTGGAATTCAAACCTAGGCCCATCAGACGCCAAAGCCTGACGGCCCCCACCCCAGGGCTGATGTGACAAGGGTGCCAGAAGGCGAGGCTGCCCCCACAGAGCTAGCCTCCTTGGCCTCCTCCCCACTACTCCTTTGTATGTGACCTCAGGAAAGAGGCTTGCCACCTGGCATGCTCTTGCCTTCGAGGACCGCCCTGGGCAGCTGGTGGGCCTCAATTTCTCCCAGGGAGGCTGCTGGGGAATCCACGCGTGGCTGTCAACCCCTGGGGGCGGGGACAGCGGCGGCACACAAGGAGTTAAGCGCTGGTGAAGCCCACTTTTGCCACACCGCAGCGAGCAGCCTGGTTGATAATTACAGTTCTGAAGTCTCTGGGCTATTCGAATCAGTGCAGCTGCAAGCTCTTCAGTGCTAACCCCTGAAACCAGACAAACTGGGTTTATTGTGCTAAACCAGCCCTCAGGCCCCTCCCTGATCGTTACAAATTGACAGCAATGGACTTAACAGCCTCTTCACTACCCCTCTCGCTCTCTACCTGGCGGCACAGCCACCAATTTGAATCACAGATGCCTCCCCTCCCAGCAGCTGCTCACCAACCCTCCCTCCACCTCCTTTGCACTACGCTGAGGCTCCCCTGGCCCCGCCACGCCAGGGTGAGGCTGCCGAAGCACGTTTCATCAATATTTAAAATGGAATTAAACCTGCAGCTTTGATTAATGCCTCCCAGAGCCCGGGAGTTGTGATTACTATTTTGCAAATTGCAATTGTTGGAATATGTTAATATGATTGTCTGAGAACATCTTCACCTTCTCAGATAATTTCCCCCCTTTTTGGCAGGAGGGGAGGGGGAAAGATGGGGGGAAAAAACACCCCGCAAACTCTTTAATCAATTGTAAATTATTACCTTGGGCACAACTGCCAGGGGTTCCGAGGGGAAGGGGAGGGAGATTTCTGGTTTGGTGCATTTATCTTGAAAAGTTTTGGCCTCATTGGCCCATAATTCCCCTCGGGGACGCTATCCTAAGGGAATAATCTATTTGTCTCAGTATTATTGAGAATCAAGGAAACGGAAATAATCTACGTTTCTTAAAACGAGAGAATGATTACTTTGTTGTGTGTTCATTTAACAACCAATTTGTAAACGGGGACTGTGGGCCAGGTATTGTGCTAAGTTTGGCAGCAGGGTGGGGTGGGGGGGCGCTGTGATTTAGCAGCTCTTGAAAAAGTCGGGTTATGAAGTCTGTATAGCAACATAGAGATGTTTTTGATATGATAAAAGGTGGCAAGAGGCGAGAAACAAAATTACATTGACAGTATAATCGGCAAAAACCGTGCACAGGAGAAAAATTAAAAATAACACATTGAATGTGAATAATAGGCATCTCTGAGCAGTGGGACGTGAGAGGTTCTTCTGTTTTGGGTATCACCCAAATCTTCTTAATGTGTATTGACAGTTGAAAAAATAAGAAACGACTGTCTTTTTTCCTACCCTCCAACTTAATGCCTTGCTAATTTCATGCATTTTGGTCGTTGAAAAAAAATATTTCTAGGTTCCTAGAAACACCAGTGGGGGTTCTTGAATTTCTACAGAGTAAAAGAGCCAGCGTTAAAGTTATTGGTAAAAATGGGAGAATAGACAAATTTCCTGAGCGGAAGAATTACAAATAATTTCGGTGAACACTGCCCTCAAGGAGGTGGGGCATAATTCCCCACTCCTTAGGTGTGGGCTGCAGAGTGACTTCCTCCCCACCAGGACAGTATAGGAAAGGAGCAAAAAACAACAACCAAGAAAGAGTAGCTTTGGCTTGCCTTGATCACCACCAGCAAACTATGCCTGAGCACCTATTTCTTGGTGTCCAGGTCACAGCTCAAATATCAATTCCTCAGCAACCCCAGTCTGCCTGTGACCACCCTTCACTTGCTCTTCATAGCACAGGCTTTGCTCTGTAATTGTCTTGTTTATTTGTACGTTGTCGGCCTCCCGCATCTGAACTGCAAGCTCCGGTGAGCCCAGGAGCCCCACCTGCTTGTTCAGTGGTATCAGTGCGTGCTGAGACAAGGTGCTTAGTCCGTATCTGTTCAGTGAATGAAGGAACGAATGGACAAGCCCTGTGCCCAGTGCTGGGGGTGGGGTTGGGGTGGGGGGACAGAGGGGACTGAGACCCAGCAGGGGGTGTTGTCCAAAGGCTTGACTCAGACACCCTTCAGGTTCAGGTCTGTCTGCCTTTGGGGCAGAAAGATTTCTTTATTCTGGTCTAAAGTTTTAGAAGTGACCTCACTGCCTCGTGCACTCCCTCCCCCCATGTCACCCATGTCACCAGGAAAACTGGGCTTCTTATAGAGAAGAAAAGGAACTTTTGGCGAGAGAGACCCCAAATCTGACCATGGACGTCCCTGCTGAGAAGCCTTGCCTGGAGAGGCTCCCTACTCCTTCACCTGGACTTCAAGGCCCTCCATCCAGGTCTTCCTGCTCTCCAGACTGCCTCCCTACCCGGCCTGCCTCACCCAGTAAAATGCAGCCACCCTGCTGCAGGGCAGTCCCCCCTGTGTGCATGCACACCAGGGCCTCTGTGCCTGTTACACATACTGTTTCAGGGCTGGGGGGCGGGGCCGTTTCGGGGTCTTAGTGTATATAAAAGTGAAGAAAGGCCTAGACGAGAGTATACCAATTGCAGTGTCATTTAAACATGTATCATTAACAATTGCTTTTAACAAAAAACAACCAAAGGCAACATAAATGGGTCATTCCAGGATTTCTTTGAAGGCGGTGTTAAGCACACGGTGCACTAAAGGCCGTGGGCTCAGGAAGGGGCTGTGAGGTTGGAGTCGTCTGGTAAACAACTGTCATGGCTGTCACCCTCCAAACTTGAGGCTGCTGGTGAATGTGGGCGACTAGGCCCAGGGCCCTCCTGGCCGTCCTCCACCCCCATGGGCCCTGCTTGGATGGCATCTTCCCGGACTCACACTGAGGTCACCGTCACCCCCACCAGCCCGGGGCAGTTGGGCCCAATGCACTCCTGGTCCTCCGAGCCTGGGGCAGATCTGGCACTTAAAACACTTTAAAGAATATCTGGTGAATGAATGAATAAAGAGATGTAAAGTTGGGGACATAACAGCAATAGGCTTACCCTGTGGGATTTGGACAAAGAGGGAAGAATTTCTTCCCCTGCCCTCAGCTAATGGAGCTCCTGAGGGGGGCAGAGCAGATACGCCAAGTGCAGGGCCAAGACTGTTGTTTCCTTTTTTGTTTTTTGAGACCACAGACTGAGCAGCTCCACCGCACAGAAGGGATGGGTGGTTTGGGCTCATTCCAGGGCACCAAGCACACTCAGGATGCTCAAAGCCCTGGCTGTCCTGGGGCCTGCCTTGCAGCGGCGGGGGGGAGGGGGGCAGGGGGTGCATGGGGAAGAGCAGGCCTGCACAGACCACCAGCAGGGTCACTGACGGTGTCACTAGTGCAATCCCCAGGTTGGCGCAGTGCAGGGGGAAGCAGAGATCCTGAAAATTTCCCAGCAGATGGAGGGCAATCCAAGCTCCCAGGTGGCTGCCAGGGAGGCCGCGGAAAGGCGGCCAAGAGCACGGGCCCTGGACTTCGGCTGCCACCGACTCGGAGACCTCGGGCAGGTGGGTCTCATTCCCTCATCTACGAAGAGCCCACTGGATCGAGTGAGGTCATTCCTGAAGAGTGCTTAGCACAGTGCCTGGCACACAGGAAATGCCAAAAACCAAAAGAAAGCCCAAGGTTGTCTTGGCACGGTGAGACTCCAGGGTGCACGTGTGACAGCCCAGCATAGACTGGAAGGAGTTCTGGGTCCAGTGCTGAGCCCTGGCGCCAACTTGCTGGGGGATCTTGAACAAGCCGCTCCCCCTCTCTGAGCTGAGCTCCTTGTCTGCACAGGGGGTTTCACCAGACCCCCCTGCAGAGCCGGGAGGAGCAGCACCAGATTGGCACCCAGGAAGTAGGAGCTATGATCACCACTTTGATGGGTCCTTTGTTCCCTAACTGGATACCTTCAAGAGAGTGTTCTTAAGGGACTCTCTCAGAGCACCCTGGGACTTCTCCGTTCCTGGGGGCGAGGAGGAAGGGTCAGGGGAGGAGGAGGTCTTTGCACAAGGATAAGGATCATAACGATCAAGCACCACAGCTCAGCTAATGATTTTTGTTCAAAGCGAGGTGGGCAGGCTTGGGCACGCGAGCCCAGAGAGGGCAAATGGGCGGATTCGGGTTATCAGGCGCCCACAAGCCGGATTCTGCGACCTCTTGGCACGCCTTTGAGCCGAGCACACCTGCGGTCACCACGGCTATGCAGCTCCCTCCCGCTGGGACAGGGAGGGGACCAAGATGAAGCCGGGCATCTTAGCCTCAGGAGAGGGGAAGAGGCTCCCACTGGCAGAGCACCTGGGAGGTGCCTGGTTCTGTGGAAAGGTAATGTCTGTCCTCTCCGCAGTGACACGGGTCGTCCCCATTTAAGACAAGAAACTGAGGCTTGAAGGGGGAAACAACTTGGCCCACTTCATCTGCCAGGGCAGAGGGGATGGGCTCCTAGTGCTGGTGCAAAAGCCACACTCACGCTGTGTGTGCGCGGCCACAAATGGCCGTGTTTCCATCCAGTTGGGTGAATGTGCATGAGACCCTCCCTAAGTGTGAGTGTGGGTGTGTGCGTGAGCGTGAATAGGTGAGTGTGCGAGTGCTCAGCGTGTGTGTGGCACTCAGTGTGTGACAGTGTATGAGTACCTGAAGTCCGAGTGTGTGTGCTTGAGCATGCGCCGAGGGAGGAGGCCCACCCATCCCTCAGTGAGAGCCCAGCGCTCACCCACAAGGCCAGGCCCGGCCAGGCTCTGTCATGAGGGCTGCCCTCTTTTCCTGGGATCAAGACAGACTCTCACATGGCTCCCATGTGACCTGGGGTTCCAGGCGGGGATGGGAGGTACCTGGTAAACCCAGCACCCCAGCCCATGGTCGGCAGTGCCACCCTCAAAGCCTGGTGCCACCCTCAAAGCCTGGCCCCACCCTCTGTGCAAATGCAGGGCTGTGTGAGCCTGAGCAGAGCCAGCGCCTGCAGTGAGGGCGGGACACCCTCTGCTCCTCATCACAACTCCTGACAAGCAAGAGGCTTTGAACTTTGCAGGCAGTGCTGGTGGCCAGAGGCCAAGGCCACGGCATGGCCAATATTGACTAAGGGATCGTTGCCCAGGCAGAGCCCGCCACGGAGCAGCAGGGGAAGCCTTGGGGCTGCTCGTGATTTTCTCTGTAAAAGAGCATTTTCTGGGCTGGGTGGGTGGAGGGCTCAGGGGCGGGGGTGGGGCTGGGGAGGTGGACTAAGCCAGGCCGCTTCACCCACTGGGAACCTGAGGTACAGGGCTCAGCACCCACAGCTTTTCAAAGACTGTTCAAGTGTGAGAGGTCTGGGGACACCAAACCAATCTTCGGTTTTTCTAAAATACAGAAAGGGAAACTGCAAAAAACTGAAATTAACAAATGTTATAATTAATGCATTCAGACTTAATTGTTAAATTTAGAAATCAAAACAATGTTATCACACTTGAAATCAGTTTGTAGGCTTGCTTTCCTCATTTTGCAAGAATTCTCCAGTAAGCACATGGCTCTCTAGAAATCACAGCCCGACGGGTAGTCCAACAATTTACCAAGCAAGATGTTAAAAATCCCTTCAAAGTTTTAACAGCAAAAAAAATACATATTTAATGTGGGAGTGCGGATATATTTTGTTCTAATATGTTGAAACGACTGGGGTGAGGCCTCCAGAGTCAGACTTAGGCTTGGATTTGGGCTGTGCCTGGAAGGGGTGAGTCTGAGAGGGAGTAGGGCCACCTGGTGTTAGGGAGCACTTGCACGTGCCAGGCGCCGAGTCCTGCACCTCGCATGCCTGATGTCACGCAATTCTCATCAACATCTGTCGTATGCACATCTGGCATTGTCTCAGGTAGGAGTTTTGGGTGCTCTGGTCAGTCGGTGAAGGGAAAAGTGCCCTGAGTCATAACGCCCCTTGGGAATCTCTTAGGTAGGCCCCGTGCTGGGGAAGGACATCCCAGTAAATGCTAAGCAGTTGGTATTCTGACACTGTTGGAGGAAAGAGTCATTTCTGCTGTCCAAGTCCAAATGCAGAGTCGGCTTGTTAAAGTATATCCCGAAATACTAGAATCATCCTGTGTGTGGCAAGGTGCTCGTCCAACAGGAGGCACACAGGGCCGGAGACCTATGGATTCACGTCTCCCCACACCCCACCAGAAGCAAGTGGACGGAAGGGGCCAAACCGCCAATGCAGCTGGTACTCCTATTCTTCTTGCTTCCCCACTTCTGTTTTTCAAGCACCCACAGTTGAATTTGTGTTCACTACACATGTTCATGACGCCTAGCCACTGTACACAGGCAGCTCATGGAAGCAGTATGCCAAGGCCAAGGTCACTCAGTTGGCCTGGGCCCCATAGCCTTTGCTCTGACCACTGCTCCCTTCCGCCCCTGCTCTTTAGCTGTGTGTGGACAATGGGCTGAAGGGGACAGGCCTGGCAGTTGGGACCTCTGTCCTCCAGACAGCAGATGCTGAGGGCTGAATTAAGGCTTTGGCAGTGGGGCCAGCCAGGAGGGGTGTTGGGATGTTAAGAATCTGCAGAACGCACTAGCAGACTAGAACTCAGTCCTCTCAGGAATCTTGCAAAGTCACTGTCAGCATCCCCATTTCAGAGATGAGGGTCCTGAGGATCAGAGAGGTGATGTCGTCTGCCCAAGCTCACCCAGCCGGTGAGTGGGCACAGGAGCAGACCCAAGTCCATCTCCACACCTGCAGCCCTCAGCCACTACATGCTTCCATTAAAAACCTCTCTGTCACTGCCATGCCTCTAGTCCTCACTGTCTGAATGATGGCATTCAAGGCTCTCTCCGCCCCGCATTGGGCCACTGTGCCTTGAATGCCCAGGCAAGATATACTCCTACATACTTGTCAAAGCCCAGTCTGTCCATCCCTGCTGGAGGGAGACCCCCCCCCTTGACTCTTCCTCCACCCCCAACACAAGACCCCATCTCAGGTGCTCCCTCTTGGGGACCCTTTGTCCCTGCATCTCTCTGTGCTTTTTTCTTTTCTTCCCATCAGCAAAACCCACCTCTCATCTTTTAAGGCCTAGCCAAACACCACCTTTTCCAGGATGGCATCTCAGCCACACTTGGGCCACACTCAGGTTCTTCTCTCCGTCCCCCTAGCACACTGTGCTTCCGGCTCCTGATGCCAGCAAAGCAGGGGCACTCCTGGTGTTTTGGAGCAAGAATCTTATATGTGGTATTTCAAGTCAAACATGAACATAAACATCATAGGAATAGAGAATTATGCTGGACTTCTTTCCATATACTTATTTTTTGGGTTGATGTTCATTTCGGAACTATATTTTGTGCGGTAGGAGGTTTGCTAGTCTCTTGTACATTTCGACTCCCTATAGGCCCCACACTTCTGTCCAGAGAGCACCCATTCCAGATCCTGTGACTGTGTATGCGTCTGCTTCCCCTGGCCCCCACGCTGGTTCGGAGGGGCAGATGCAGAGTCTGGCCCCCCAGGAAGACCCTGGTGAAGACCTGTGTCTGGGGGGAGGCTTAGAGGTGCTGGGCTCTAGGTGAAGATGAGGAACAAGGCCAAGGGCTGGACAGAGAGATGGGGGACCTGCCGGCCCCTGGCCCAGTCTTGGAATCCACATCAGAAGCAGGTAGGAGGATGCCTGAGGACAGTTTGCGACTGTGACACCTCCCTTTGGGGCACGGAGTTAAGGAGCCCCCCCCTTTCAAATATTCCTGCAGCATGTAAATAATCACAACTGTGATCCCTGCGGTACTTTAAGCTCCTCGTGGGCCAGGCCCTGCTTTTGCCGTATCCTCTGTGTCATCTCAGTACCGCTCACCACAGCCCCGTAAGGAAGGTCCTATTCTCCCCCCGCGCCACCCCCCTGCCCCGACTTCTCAGGGGGAGGAAACCGACGTTCAGAGAAGTGGAGAGACCAGCTCTAGATCACACAGATGGCACCTGGCAGAGCTGGGGGCTGGCGGGTCCGGCTCCAAAGCCCTGCCAGGAAACCTGCCTCTCTCTCTCCAGGAGGTCAAGGACGACGGGGAGCCTGTGGCCGTGAGTTCCAGAGTTTGGGCTGAGGAAGGGACATGAAGCTCCTGCCCCCCTGGGCTCCGGCCTTGCAGTCACTTCTATTCAAGGAGATAAAACAAACAAACCCTGAGGCTGGCCGGCCCGGGGTTGACTCCAGCCCCTGAACGGGAAGCTGTGTCCTTTGGATGCCTCCAGGAGGCTGTGGGGGGTGAGGACTTATTGTTACCAGAATCTGATGGCACACCACTGCAAGGGGAGTTTCCAGGACTCTTGGAATTGGGGTGGGGGCAGAGGGAGCAATGGGCAATTCTGACAGGTCAGGGAGAGGCAGTAAGTAAGCCCGGCAGGTTGGTTTTCCTACAAGACCTTGACCCGGGCCTGATTCCGCCCTCTGTGGGCAAAATCCTGTTGGCGGGTTCAACTGTCCTCCTCTGGGGAGAAGTTCTACAGCTTTGCCCAGGTTCTCAGAGAGGTTCAGGACCCAGAAAAGGCCGCAGCCTGCCTCGGTTCCGAGCATGGCTTCTGGTGTCAGAGAGGCCTGGGTTCAAAACCCGATTTCTCCCTTTCCTAGCTGCACCCGTCAGTGAGCCTCAGTTTCCCCAGCGGCCAAGCAGAGGTGGGGAGTCCCTGGCACAGCAGAGGCTTTCTGGGCTCATCATTTCCCTTGCTACCTTTTCTGCTTAAAGCAGATGCCCAAGTCTGCTGTGATCTGTGCAGGCATTTTCTTTGGCAGTTACAAGTGTGATATTATTCCTCCACAGAGCTTTCATTACAGCGCTGCGAACAATACCACAGATAAGGCAGGGATGGCCCTGCGTGCCAGCCTCCAGGTGATTATCACATTTGGGCAAATTGCCTTTTGTGTCACAAAAAGATGACGGTGGGAGGGCCTGTGCGGGAGACTCGCCGGACCGTTTTTGCCAAAACCACGAGGGAAGCATTGTGGGGAGGCAGCCCCGGGGTTTGCTGGGGAAGGAGGCCTGGCTGGCAGTGGGAGCCGGTCCCGCCTGACGCCACCACACGAGGGCCATGCGGGGCAGGACGCGGGACCTGCCTTGCGCGGGCCTCAGGCTGTTCACCTGTCAGGTGAAGGCCTCAGAATTTGAGGAGTCTTGGTTTGTCGGTGGCATTGCTAGTCTTGTTCTTTGGCCAGTTTTGGAGCAAAAATGTGGGTAGACAACCATCTAGGGAAAGAGAACCACCACTGCAATCTTACAAGGAGGGTCCCCCGGTTCTTTCTTTCTCTCACTAGTAAACTCCAGAACCTGCTCAAAGGCCATCTTTAGCTTCCAGTCAGCTAGACCCTGGGGGCCAAGTTCCGGGTCTGCCGCTTATTACCCTTGTAACTTTGGGCAATGCATTTCACCTCACCTCAGTTTCATCATCTGTGAAGTGGGAATAATGAAGACAGCCATTTCCCAGGGTTACCGTGAGGATGAGATGAAATGAAATAAAGTAAAATAAACCACGTGACATGCTCAGGCCAGGGTCTGGAACATAGTAAGCACTCAGTAAATGCTGGTTGTTTTTATTATCCTGCGTTTTACTCTGAAATAAAATAGCGTCCTTTTGTATGGCAGTCGGTCCATTCCCCCTTGACTGCCATTTTAGTGGCAGCACCAGGTTTATTGTAAGAATACACCCTGTATTATTTACTCAGTTCCCTCCTGTTGGACATTCGGGATGTTTCCAGATTAGTTCCCTAACCTCAGACCAAGTGGTCTTTCATTTCTAGGTGTTCACTATGCAACTTTCCTAAAGTTGGGCGGGAAGCAGATCGGTGATGTTTGGAAGCTCCAGGCCCCTGCCTCTTTGGACGGAATGACCTTGGAGCTGGCCCAGCAAGGTGGAAAAGAAAAGGAAAAACCTCTGGAGGCAGATGAGCCTGAGTGTGAATCCCAGTTCCTGCCATTTCCTGGGGGAGATTCTTTAGTCTTAGTTCTGAGTCTCAATTTCCTTGTTTGTCAACCAGGGATCACAGGAACACTCCCCGCCCTCTTAGTTGGGTGTCCGGTGCCTGGGAAATGCTCAGTCAAGGTCAGTTCTCACCATGGTGAGAGGGGGGAAGCCAGCCATCACTTCCCAAAGCCTCCGAATCACACGGGCCGGGTCTCTTTCTGGACCCCGACTCATATTCCTCCCCCTCGTTGTCCATTTAACTGAGCATACATTCAAATGAGGCTGGTGATCTTGATTTTAAATTCTGTCTGGAACCCACAGGTTCAAACGCAAAGGGGCCCTCTCTGCAAATAATCACTGGTATGTGATATTTTTAAGAAGCCCAAGCCATTGTTTCTGATTGAAGGAAAGTTGGTGCTATTTTGAAGAGCAGCACGATTAAGCGGTGGCGTTATCTCTTTTAACCATTGGGAATTATACGCTGTTTGAAAGATTTGTGAGCTCTAGGACATTTGCCAGATGTGCTTGATTCGACATTTCAGACAACAAAGGGGATAATGTTGGCGGGAATCTTGACGGCATTTCTGATGATCAGGATATTCTTTGAGGATGGTACTGAGACCTTTCGGGGAAGAATTTCAGCTTTTACATAAACTAATTTGGGATGCTCACTCTCTGTCTTCCACAAAGCAAATTTAGTTCATTGTTAGTTGTATATGTTAAAATGGTTACGAGGGTTTTTTCCTTTGAATATTAATAATGTGCCTTTCATCTGAGACACTCGCATGGGGTGTCATTAATTGCAGGGAGGGAGTAAGGATTAGTGGTGCAGTTATTTTGCAAATGATTCCTACCAGTAACGTTGAGGCAAGCAACGGCTACATGAAGAGACACACGTACAAACTGCTAACACGGCTCTGGCTTATCCCTCCTGAGCAGAATGAGAGGGACGGGTAGGAGGCTAAGGGTTAATCTCCCAATTTCCCACCATATTAAAGGTAATTATCCCTAATATCTTCGAAAGCGTCCTTATTGGCCCACAGTACATAAAGGACCCTTTATCAAATAAGGTAGCATCTCATTTTGGGGAGTGTGGTGTTTTTGTCTTAAGACTCTAAAATGGGCCTTTTCATCCATTTGGGAATGTCACTGAGCTCCCACGGGGGTAGGACCTGCGCTCCATGGAGGAACAGCCGGGAATGAGGCATGGCTCTGTGGAGGATGGGAAATGGCTGAGTAAGGAATAAACGAGGACACAAAGCTGAAAAGAACAGAGTTGGGGCAAGAGTTGGGATCATCTCTGACTCTGTCACCAGCTGTGTGACCAGGGGCAAGGTATTAACCTATCTGAGACCAGGTGTCCTCATTGCCAACCAAGGGATGCACTTGGGATGGCAGGGAAGAGCTGAGGAGATAAGCAGGTATGGTGCTTAGCAAGGGCCTGGCAAGGATCCTCCACAATGACCATGCCTTTCCCTGCTTCCCTTTCCTGAGCCGTGGATGCCCCAGGCCATTCTTCCATGGCCTCCTGTTATGGGGCCAAGCACAGAGAGGTGGGGAGGACCGTGACAGGTGGAAGGGAGGGGGATGGGCATCCTGGGCTGGGGAAGCACAAGAGGTGAGAACAGAGCTGTGTTTATCAATGGAAGCAGCTGGTCTGGTTGAGCCAGAACATGGGGTGGTAGATGAACTGCGGGGGCCTCTAAACACCATCATCAAGAGCCCGCAGAGCCCAGCGTTTCAGTAGCATTTAATTTCCCACGCAGAACCCCTGAGGAGGCCAACAGCGTGGCATATCCAGTTTCATTTCTCCCCAGAGCCTCCTTGCCGCTTGAGCACCCAGAGAAATCTCAGCTAATCCCAGGGTCTCCCTCTCTTCAACCTCCCCCAGCCTGAGTGAGTAATCATCATGCTAACAGTCCCGGTTGCCCATCACTGGACACGGACCGGCCTTGGGCCAGGTGTCCTGCATACTTAATCTCATTTTTCCTAACCATAACTCCTCCAGATTAAGTTAACCAGAATGCCCATTTTACAAATGAGGAAACGGAGACTCCAAAAGGAGACAACAAGTAAGCTAGCCATGGTCACACAGCTGGCCACTGGTGGATCCAGGGACCAGGGGCTAGCCAGAGGTGTGCATTACAGATCCTGGGCTTTTAACCACCACACCAGGCTGTCTCTCTGACCTCTCCCAGCCTCCTACGGGAGGCAAGTCCTAACTCCGTCTGTGTTTTGCTTTGTGTCTGCTGTATTGATTGGAATATTGCCTGCATCGACTTGCTGCCTTGGGTGGTTTTATGGTCCCACCAGAGGCAGCCGCAGATTGCAGGAGAATGACCACAGGCCTTGCAGTAAGATGGGAGTGGGTTTGAATCCAGCCTCACCTTCATTAGTCTGTCATTCATTACTCATGCCCTAGTTCCCTAATCTCAGGCCTCACCTGTTCCCAGCTCACTGGATGCGTGGGATTTTCCCAGGGGATGCACTGCTCATGAGTGCAGAAGCGTTAAGGTGGGCATCAGAAATGACTGACACCACTGGGGCTTGGACAGCAGGGAGAGGTGGGGACCTGGGCTGTCCGTGCCCCACGGAGGCGACCACACGCAAGCAATTTCAAGCATGGGGCCAGCCAAACAAAAACGACACGGACCAGATTTGGCCAGAGGGTCACAGGTTTGAGACCCTTAACGCTGAAGTTTTTAAGCTTTTCAAAGCTTAAGCAGCTTTGAAAACTTGGAGGTATGGAGAAGCACAATGGATTGTTTTTATTATTTGAAATAGTAAGTTGTCTATTAGGTGCCAGGGACTGAATTTTGTAAAATTTGTTGACGAAGAGGAGAGGCTTGTAGGTAGGTCCTCTGCCTGCCTGCTTTTCTTCCAGAAACATTTAATTAGCTCCATGCCTGGGGACCTATGTGGGGTACAGGGGATCCAGTGATGAGTCAGACATAGCCAGCCACATGGTCCCTGCCCTCAAGAAGCTGTTATTCTAGTGGGGGAGCAAGGCAAATAAAGATACTTGTACAGTTATGGGCTAAGTGCTGTTAGGGAGGCTCGTGGGGGCACAGAGTGGGGACATCTAACCCAATGGTGTAGGAGAGGGAGGGGTTGGGAAGAGGGTGGTCAGGGAAGGCTGCCTAAGACAATGATCTATCAATGGTAGGATGGTGGGGCCCAATCCTTATGGGGGCGGGGTGTGAAATCCACTTAGTGCATAGTAACCAGAATTTTTTTAAAAAATAGAGAATATCCTCGTACATCTTATGTACAAAGAATACCACAAATGTGTGTGTGTCTGTGTGTGTGCTGGATTGCTTACTTCAGATCAGGGTCCAAAGGGTTGAGAGCCATGGTCTAAGAGGATTCTTGGCGGCACGGATCCTCAAAGCCTGGCACACTGTTGGCACTCAGAAGCTTTCTGATGAGTGGAAGGCTGGATTTAAATTCTCACCACCATCCAGCAAGCAGGTACCATCCTCCCCAGGTAAGAAAGGCATTGTCAAAGCTCAAGTCTAGCAAACCCGGGTTTGTCAAGGGTGCTTGGCACTCAGCCATTTGCAACTCAGCAGACTAAGGTTTTCCAGTCAGGCCTAAAGCAAGCTTCTCTGCCTGGGGGCTGAAGCCAGGGTGAGGTGGGGGAGGAGCCGGGGCCCGTCCGGAGAGACCCAAAGGTGAACCAAAGGCGACCCTTCTGCGGGTGCCCCAGCCTGTGACCTCCTATAAAAAGAGTGTCCCCGGCTCTGACCCACCCAGGTGGCATGTACTTGATAATAGCAGTGGCTCAGGCCACTCTGTTTATCCTGGGATGGCCTCAGACACCCCCACGGGACTGCATCACCAGCAGCCTGCACCTTCAGGACGCCAACAGGAAGTACTGTTTATGGGGGCAGACCAGAATGCAGGGGAGAAAGGGCCCCAGAGAAGACAGGAGATGGACAGAAGTCTCAATTGGTCCCTGGCAGGGTGAGGTGAGTCAAAGGTAATGACTAGGTGGCCACAAACAGAGACTCCTTTTAGTGGTTTTCAGGACACTCCAAACTCCAACTGTCCTATAATATCAGGACCAAAATACCCCTTGGCTACCTTTCTCCCCCATTGTAGACTCTTAAGGTTGGAAGGACCCTAGAAATTATCCAGCCTGACTCCCTCATTTTACAGATGAAGAGCAAGGGGCCCAGAGAGGGAAGGCGCTGGCCCAGGGTCAGCCAGCAGGCAGCCCGAGAGCTGGGCCAGGACCCAGAACCTGGGTCTCTGGCACACAACACTGGGGCCTGAGGCCCTTCGGGTGACCTCTCCTGCCATTTCGCCATCTTTCCTATCTAGTCTCACCCCCTTTGGCCCCTTCTCTATATGCAGCCAGAGAAATCCCTAAATGATGACTCAGTTACTACTCTACCTGCCCGAAACCTGCCCTTGTTCCGCCGCTGCCCTCGGGTGGAAACCTATTGCCCTCCCCCTTCCCACCCCTTGGGTTTCCTCTCTTGCTCTTCTTGCCCTGACATATTGTCTCCTGCTCCCAAACTACTTGTAGCCCCATAAATGTGCAGTGTTCTCCCCCATCCTATCCTTACCACATGCTGCTCCCTCTGCCTTTCACTCTTCCTGACCCTGCTGTACTTGTCTGCTCTTCTTTAGGCTTCCCGTTAGATCTTGCTCTTTCCAGAAAACCTCCCTGGCCCGCTGACCCTGACCTCCAGGTTAGGTATCCCTACTATGTTCCCTTGTAGCAACTCGGATCTACCATCAGTTTCTCCTGCTGCCTGAGAGAAGACTCTGTGATGCTGCCTAACCCAAAGTCAGATCCACAGCAACTAGTCAATAAATGTTTGTTGACCAAATGGTCATCAGTGTCCGTCCTTCTCCGAACCTCCTAAGAATGGCCTTCCATTTTCATGATGCATTTTTCAAAGGCTATTTTTTTAGAGCAGTTTTAGGTTCACGACAAAATTGAGAGGAAGGTACAGAGATTTTCAGTATGCCCAATACCCCCACACCTGTGTGGCTTCCCCATTATCAACCCTCTCTACCTGAGTGGTGCATTTGCTGAAGCTACACCTCATAGTCATCCAAAGTTTACAGGCGGGTTCACTCTAGTGTAGTACATTCAACGGATCTGGATGAATGTATAATAACATGGAGCAGGTGACCGTGTATCATACAGAGTATCTTCATTGCTCTAAAAATCCCCAGTGCTCTATCTGTTCATCCCATCATACATTTTCAATTTTTTTTTTTTTAACCAAGCACTGCTTTTGCCCAGAGGATTCTGGGAGCCACAATTTCTGATTCCCCAGTCACGTCTTGCCTTTTTTTTTTTCATGCCTCTGTGTCTTTGCATGTACTGTTTCCTCTACCTGGAATGCCCTTCCCCAGCATGCCTGCTAATGAAATCCCTGCTCATTGTTTAAGACCCGTCACTTCCGGTACCTTTTTCCTGACTGACACCCTGCATCTCAGCCAGATGATGAGTTTCCCTGCTCAATCGCCCTTCATCCCCCAGGAACTGCCCCCTTGGAGGGAGTGAAAGCATCTTTGTCTTCGTATGAAGGATACTTGCAACCAGTTACACAGAAAGGCACACACATGTTATCTTTGTAGGACAGATGCTGACCAACAACAAAAGGGCGGGGGCACCGTGCCAGTGATGAGGTTACGCTCAGCTCCAAACCTGCCCTTCTCTTCTCACTTTGCAGTCGGGACCAGGACCACATGACTGACATTTCTGCTCTGCCGACTGACCCCTAGTTAGATGCTGCAAGGCATGCATGCGGAGGCAGAGGGACACGTTCTCTTCTGGGTGGCTTGGTGCTCGTGTCAGTGTCATGTCAGCAAAAGGCCGATTCACTTCCAGTTTCCAGTTTTCCCCCAGCTCCTAGCATCATCTTTATAGGCTCTCTCTCCAGAAGCCCCACTGGCAGTGGGCCCTGCTCAGAGGTCTGGATCGCCCCTTCTGGGGGTCCCCCTCTCGACCCTCTACGTTCTAATATCCCAGTCTCAGACTTTCCCCTCCAGAAAAGGGGGGCGTCACTGCTCCCAGAGTAACTTTCTCTGCTTCCTCAACGCCCTCCTTTTGCTTTTTCAGTTCTCCAGTATCTCCTGATATTAAATTCTCTCTGTTTTCCTGACTGGACTCTGCCTGATACAGAGACAGGGTTCCTGCTCACATGGATCTTACAGTCTAGGGGGAGAGACAGACAGACGGTCAGCAACTACTCACACAAATGAGGATTTAATTACAATTGACATAAGTGCTGGGAAGGAAAAGCACAAAGTATATTAGCATGTGAATGGCCCTGGGAAGCCCTTCAATAGATGAAACTGTTTAGCATTGTTTAACTCAGCATCTCTTCAGTTTCCTTGATCAAGAAACTTCATAGTGAGCCTATTAACGCCCAGAAGAATTAGTGTTCCACACAGTCTACTCTGTTAATGGAAAATGGGAAGTCATTAAAGAAACTGCCAGGGGACTGGGAGTGTGAGCATTTGCCATGTTCCTCCAGGAGCACCAGTGGGTCAGGGCGCTCTGAGCTCTCAGCTCCAGCGTTCAGCCACATCAGCTGACAATCCCCTTTGCTCTTATTCCGGCCCTACAAAGGCAACTTTCTGATCACCACTGACTCACCAAGGAAATGTCCCTGTAAGGAGAGGAGGCTCTCATCAGCTGGTCCGGGCCTCTGGTCTCCCTGGCAGTTTCTTTCTCATTTTAGAGCAGAGTTTCTTGACCCGGGTCTTTAGAAGAACCCTCTTAAGACTATATGCAAAATGTGCATGCGTGTGTGTGCATGTGTGTGAACATGTATGCTTGTGTGTGTGCACATGTGGCCATTTTTCTAGGAAGAGGGTGCATAGTTCTTGTTATTCCTTGTGGGACTGTGACTCTAGGAAAGAGAAAGGTTAGGAATCACCATGCTAAAGGAAAACGTTCTTGTTCTAATATGTACATTGGCCTCCTGTGAGTTTGGTTACTGTGAGTCTCAGTCTGATCAGCTTGCATTCACTTACCAACAGAAGTTCTGGATCCTCCAAGGTACTCCCCCTGGCTGAGGGGCCAGCCAGCATTCTTGGACCACATGCTATCATGCACCTTCTCGACCTTTTTCCTCTCTGGAAAACCTCTCCCCATGCCCTGTGATCAACTCCCAATTATTCCCTGGGTCTCATTTTAGCTGTCATTTCCTTCTTGAAACCCTCTGACTTTCCAATTCTGGATGAGGTACCCCTTCTTTGTGCTCCCACAGCATCACTCCCTCCTCCCTGGGACTCCCCACCATTACCTCCCCTCCACCCCCATCGTGAGCCATGTTTTCCCCTTTTGTTGTGCTTTTCTGACGACACAATCAACCCTTTCTGGTACTTGTCTGCTACCTGTCGAAGGACAAGCTCCATGAGCAAGGGGGTTTGTGTCTAGCTTTGCCCGGCTTTGCTGCCCACACCAAGCACAGCATCTAGCACACAGTCAGTGTTCATTAAATACCAGTCAAAGGAAAGCATGCGGAAATCTGCAGTTTAATCCTTTTAGTGCTACCCTCCTGTGCTCTCACAGTTAACCACTACTGTCCTTGGCTTCACTGCATGACTACGTAGAGACTCGTCAGCCATGAGAACTCCTGCCTGTGAACCATTCGGATCATAATTTTTGTTTTTTGTCAGCAAAAGTTTCTTTCTCACCAACATATGCGCACGGCTACATGTGGGCGAGAGAAGAGAAAACGCGTGTCCCGGTGTGTCAGGATGGACATACCTGCATTTCTCAGAAAGCAGTTCCTATAGTCCTTGACTATCCTCGTGGCTGGGTTATAGAAGCCGTCTCCACAGTCATAACAGCCCTGAGGGATTTTTCTAGGTGGGTCCATATTGGTGAGTTGAGAGATACCTTGAAAGGGCACAACGGATAATTAACTCACCACCAAGGCCAAACCGAAACCCAATCCCCCTAAACTCCACGTTTGTCCGGTTGCCCATGTGACGAAACGCTCCCTCTTCAGAGCATGGAGCAAAAGTAATGGGAGCAGTGCCCTAGAGCAGCTTCCTGAAAATGGCTCTGGAAGCAGGGGCTTGGGGACTAGACCCCCAACTTCTTCCCTTGACCCCATCCTCCATTTCTGGGGACACCATGACGAGGGCGTAGGTTCTGGAGGCAAAGAGACCCTGAGGAAGCATCACAGTCAGCCGTGTGGACAGAAAGGCATGTCTAGAGGACAGGCGGCATGCAAGGGGTGGGCAGAGCCCAGACATGAGCCATCAGGCCTCACTCAGGAAACCTGGTGGGGCGAGGCATGTATAAGGAGAAGAGCAGGAAGAAACGGGTCAGGTGGGCAGGGATCAACCTTGACTCTTACCAGAATTACCACAATGGCTGCCATTTAGTGAGTGCTTATCCAGTGCCTGGAAATTCATTAAACGCTTCACTCCTACTACTTCACTTAATTCTCACAGCAACCCTGGGGCCCCATTTACAGAGGAGAAAACTGAGGTTCAGAGAGATCAAGTAACTGGCCCCAGACTCTCCAGCTAGGAAGCAGCGAGGCACCCAGCTGCGAAGCTTGTGCATTAGGCTGCTGACATTGGCTCCACCAGGAGCTCAAGAGGAGTTGGTGCACCTTGTAGGTCACACTGCCCTGTGTGTTGTATATCTTGGAATGCTGAAGCCTGAGTAATGGGTACAAGGTTGGAATAAATAACTTCTCGGGTTCATTCTAACTTGCGTTTCCTGTAATTCCCCGTCCTCTGGTCTGAGGGCTGGCTGCACACTGAGCATAGCACCCTGCTCCTGGCACAGGGTCCGTCCTGTACCCAGGCGCTCTTCTGCACGTGTGCACACTGTTGGCTCACAGTTACTGGGCTCTCGCTCCACGCCAAGCACTTCCAGGTCATTCTCTCCCTGGAGCCTCATGCTGCTGGGGGAGGGGCTGCTTGAGCTTCTCCCTACCCCTGAGGCCGAGAGGCAGCTATCGCAGGGCCCTGCCAAGTGCCTGGGGACCTGGGAAGGCAGCAGGTACTTGGGATGAAGTTGCCGTGTTGGGAGTCGCCAGAGGAGAAGGAAGGATGCAGGGAGGGTCACCGCACTGCTTGTGAGCCTGGCTGAGCCCCGCCTTTGACAAGACCAGCCGCTGTGTGACAGCCGAAGGCCTGAGGCCAGGGGCTCTCTCTTCGCCTACACGCTTCCGTTGGGGTGAGGAGCCCATGACAGAGTCCAGGCCCTGTCATAACTAACCCAGGAGGAGCCACAGACAAGGTTCTCAAGTGGGATCTAGACTGACAGCTCCTTGAAGGCAGAGACTGTCCCCCGGGGACCAGTCAGTGTCTGACACAGAGTAGGTGCTCAGGAAATCTAATGTCATGGCCTTACCCCCCACACCCCATCTCCCCCTGCTGTGATGTCAGTATTATCCTCCCTGGATAACTTTACTGAGCGCCTACCAGGTGCCAAGCAATGTGCCAGGCACTGGGGACACAGCGGTGACGAAGACAGAGCCCCCGCCCTCACGGAGCTCAGGCGGCGTGGGAAGAGAGATGCTGTGCGCTCATGACAGAGCTCTGGGGACCAGCCCTGGCTGCTCTGTGGTATGCCACACGGAGACCTCGCCTCGTGTGGGAATTCAGGGAAGGGGCTCCAGACCAAGGGACGTTACTCTGAGATCTGAAGGCTGGGAAGGAGTTATTTGGGTGATGTGAGAGGGTAGAGCCTCCCAGCAGAGGGAAGAGCAGGAAAGAAAAAGAAAAGCCTTTTTCAAGGAATAAAGATAGAGCCAGCACGGCGAGGGAGGAGAGAAAATCCAAGAGGGGCAGGTGGTGCGGGCTGAGGCTGGGCACTGGGGCAGGGGCCAGAGAATGCAAGTCATTTTAAGAGTCTGGAACCTTCTCATGAGGGTAGCAAGGAGGCACTGAAGAGTATGTGGTGGGGGTGGGGGTGGCAGAGAGTGGCAATCAGAGTCACGTTCTTTAAAGATGAAAGTGACCACGCCCAGAGTGAGTCAAACCTGTATCTCAGGAGACTAGGTAGTGGAGGGGAGAGTATGGAGGTCTGGGACAGGGCAGCACCAGAGTGGATGAGGAAACCCCGCGTGGCACATGGGGGTGCTCCGTCAACGGTGATTTAATGAACGCATGAAGGAATATATTTAAGAGGTAGAATCCACAGGACCAGGTGGTTGCTTGTGCACGGGGAAAGAAGGCAGGACTCGGGCCATCCAGGTGGATGGGGTGACAGTCTCTGAGGGAGCAATCCCTGGGAGAGAAGGAGCTGGTGGGGAAGGGAATGAGTTCCGTGCAGACAAGGTAAAGGGTCCCAATACAGGTGTTGGGGGAGCTGGCTGCAGGAACCTGGGGCTCAGGAATTTTGATTTTTGTTTGGAAGCTATTGGTATAAATGAAGTCTTAGAGGTGAATCAGCTTGTTTAGGGAGAGGGTACAGAATGTTATGGAAGAGGGCTTAAGGCCAGAGAGCCCTGGAACCCCCAAATTAATAACTGGGGGGGGGAGGAAGAGCTGACAAAGGAGACAAAGGGAGAGAAGTTTCACCTGGTTAACTATCTGATTCAAGGTGACACAGCCAGGATTTGAGCTCAGGTCTGCCTGACTCCAACCTGGGTGCTTTCTGGAGCTTTCTGCCCTCATGGAGGCTGACTTGCCCAGGCTCATCCCGCTATTGAGAGGGAATTTAGGACTCAAACCCAGACCTTCCAGCTCCAGGTTGTCAACTCCACCATAACATGTCATAAGTTAGGATTTATTCTGATAGTTTGCACAGTCACTTTCCCATTTGTCATTTTGGATGTATGGTCTCGGCTGGGCGAACGCCTATGCTCTTGAGGTGCACCTGACCACACACAAGCCCCGGAAACACCTGTGAGCCCCTTCAGTGGCTGCTCTCTGAATCCAGAGTCTAGGCCCACATGTCACCATTGGTGGCGGAACACCATTTCTGATGATACAGGGGACACAGAGAGGAAGACCTGGGCCCCCCAGGGAGCTCTACCACCAGGAAGCCGGTCTGGAGTCCGGAGCCTCGGTTTCCTCCTCTACCACATAGGACCAGAAAGGCAGGCGTGACGGGGTCATCTGGAGATTCTGTGAGACAGGCATCACACAGAACCTCAGCCGGAGCCTGGTACACAGGGCACATGCTCCTTTGGTGCGGCTCAGTTTCCACAGCTCAGATGGACCGAGCACCCACTGCACTCCAGACCCTGCTGGAAACGCTTTCCATGCATGATCTTACTTACAACAGACTTGTGAGGTGGATGATGCTATTGTCCCCTTTTGCAGGAGAGAAACCGAGGCACCGAGCGGTGCATGCCCTGCCTGTGGTCCCCCGCTGGTACGGCGGAGATCTGCGGGTGACCTCAAATGGGCCGCGGCCCCTTATGTAAGGCTGCCTTTCGTTTCTCTCTCGGTCTGGGTGTGAAGGAAAGGGAGGGTGCCCGGTACCTGCAGGCTTCAAGCCATGGCAGATCTCCGTGTAAAACCTGCGATCGCAGCTGTCACAGTAATGCCAGTGCTGGGCGTCATACTGCAGCCCGTCCGAGAAGGTGTACGTGCCCTGGAAGACAAGGAGCATGCGCGCCGGTGGAAGAAGCCCTTCTGCCCAAGAAGGACGGGTGTCATGGCAAGACGTGGCTTCCTCACCTTCTCATTGCCAGAGGAGAGCAGTGAAAGCTCTCCCAGTTATCGGGGCCGTGACAGTTAGAAGGAACAGCTAGAGGGCTGGGCTCTGTGATTGGTACTCGAAATATGGCAGATGACCCAGCCCTCGGTTTCCTCAATTGTAAAACTGCTTCCTAACGGTATATATTTAACGGGGTTGATTCGATGAGGCAGTACCAGCAAAGCGTTTAGCACAGTGCCTGGCATGGAGTAAGCATTCAATCATAGCTAAAAAGGTCATAGCCACCGGTCACAGCCCTTTGTCCACACATGTACGTTCCGCTTCAGCTGCCCCAGGGCTGAAGGAATCCCCGGGATATACAGGTCGCACTGGCCTGGGCACCAGGAAACGGAGGTGGAAATGCCGATACTATTAATTCACTGTGTGACCCTGGGTAAGTCACATCCCCTTCCTGAGGCTTAGATTCTCCAAGCTGTAAAGCAAGGAATGCTCCTCAACTTTTTTAAGGTGGGCATTAGTGAAACCGATGAGAACCGTAGATCTCTCCCCAGAGAGAACTATAGTCCCAGATACACAGAAATTTTTGCATATCAAGTGGGAGGTCCCACTGACCCCCTGAATTGTATGCATGGCCCCTAAGTCCCAGGTGGGATTGGATGGGTTAGATGACTGGTTATGATAGTAGCAGTGGTGGTGGTAGTGCTAAGACCTAACACTGAGTGCCTGCTCTATGCCAGGTACCGAGCACAGCACTTAGAGATATCACCTCATTTACACTCACAACCATCCCAGGAGGTGGCTGGGGCTGTTGTGGCAGGCTGAACAAAGGTCCTCCCCAAGATAGCCACATCTACCTGCTGGAACCTGCAAAAATGTTGACCTCATATGGCAAAAGGTACTTTGCAGATGTGATTGAGTGAAGGACCTTGAAATGGGGAGATTTTCCTGGATTATCTGGGTGGGCCCAATATAACCACAAGGGTCCTTGTAAGAGGGAAGCAAGGGGGTCAGAGGGATAGAGGACAAGACGATGACAAAAGCAGACAGAAGGTGATGTGATGATAGAAGCAGAGGTCAGATTGATGCCTGGCCACCAGCCAAGGAATGCAGGAAACTTCTGGAAGATGGAAAAGGTAAGGAAATGGATCTCCCCCATAGCCTCTGGAAGGAATGCAACACCACTGACTTATTTTAGACTTCTGACTTCCAGAACTGTAAGGTAATAAATTTCTATTGTTTGAAGGCACTGAGTTTATAGTCATTTGTTACAGGAGCAATATGAGGTACAACTATTGTCCCCAGTTTATAGGGGAAGTCATGGGCCCAAGGTCACCCAGTTAGTTAGTGGCACAGTAGGATTCAAACTCATCATGGCCTCTCCAGGGGCCCTTCTGGATCCAGAGGAGCAGATTCCAGAGCCCTGGGAGATCGGTTGGAGGGCAGCAGGGGAGTGGAAGGAGATGGGCACCAGATGGAGAGGTCAGGGTGCTCTGCAGCGGGGGCTCTTCCCGTCCAAGGCTTTGCCCTCTGCAACCTCCCCTCCTCAGGCTGATCACCTTCACGACCAGTCCCTTTTCCCAAATGGCATCATGGCGGCTCCCGCTGGGGAAGTACAGGGTTCCTTGGCCATGAAACATGCCGTCCTTCATTTCCCCGACGTATTTTGTTTTGGTAGGGAGGATGTATTCGGCTTCGCCCTCCATCCTGCAAGCACAAAGGGAAATCCGTAGACTGTGACTAGCAGCCGGGGTATTGGAGCTGGTACAAGAGAGCAAGTAGGACCCTCACCCTCGGGGTCCTCAGCTTACTGTCCCCGTAATAGTCTGTTCAAAAACAACGTTTTTGTTTTGTTTCCCTCAAAAACTCCAAAATGAGAGGGTCTGTTCTGGTGAAGGTGGGGGACGGGGCACAGAGTTTTGCTGGTTCGTCTTCCGCCTCACCTAGAGGCTGTCCTGGAGTTCACACGTCCCATAACACAGCCCTTGGTAGGCCCAGAGTTGGGAGGGATGTGCTCAAAGCCACACAGCAAGCCCCGGGAAGCAGGGACCTGGGCCAGATTTCCTGGCGGCTGGTTCTGTGTTCTCCGTGTCCCCCATGACCAGCCCACCCCTGTCCTTTACACCACTTGTAGAGAATTGGGAAAACGATGAAGTTCAGACAGAGGCCATAGGCCTGAATCTTTCTTCACCATTTCCTAGATGTATCGTCTTGGAGACCTTCCTAAACCTTTTTGTTTTCCTTCCTTCCTTCCTTTTTTCCCAACAAACATTTACAGAGCATCTACTACATATCAACATCTACCGCACATGCTGAGTTTTTGGTCTGCTGGGTACAACAAGGTCATAGCAGTGATCAAGGCATATGCTGTTCCTGCCATCAAGGGGGCTCATGGTCTAGTGGGGGGCACAGTTAAGCAATTGCAGAATATGTGGGAATTGTCATGCAGGGGGAGGCAGGCCTCTACAGGAGTCCAAGCCAAGGACGACCAGCTTGACCAGTTGACCAGTTACTTCATGTGTGAAATGGCTGAGATTAATGCCCGAGATCAACCCAGATAATGTATACTGATTTTCCTAGTAAAGGGCCTGACGTCCAGTGAGTGCTGAAGAAGGATCCTTTCCTTCATTTCTTCATTCCTGTATTCCTTCTCTATCCTTCCCCGCTGGCTGGAAGTCAGCCTGAACTTCTTTAGGCTTTTGTTTGAACTTCTTTTGGACGCTCAGCACTCTCTGCCTTGCATTGTAATTGTATTCCTCATATTCCCTATTTAATCAAAGTTCTGGAGAGGAAGACCTCAGCATCCTCAGTTCTTAGAATCATGATTCTGTGCAAACAGGTGCCCTGTAAACAGCTATTATGTAAGGAATAAAGGGAACTGACCGAGGGGATGAAGGAAGCTGCCACTGTGGCACAGGCCCCGAGCAGAAGAGCGCTGTCTGTGGTCAAGGCACAATTTCTGAGCCATGCAGACCTGGGGCCACCAAACCTGAGCCAGGCCTGGCTCCACCTCTGTGTCTGTATGACCTTGGGCCAGCTCCTTCGCCTCTCTGAGCCTGAGTTTCTCATCTGTAAAATGGGGATGATGACAACACTCCTCCCCAAAGTTGAGATAATTGGATGAAATAGTAGCTTATGAAACAACAGCAAAATGCCCCAAATAGAGTAAGAGCTCAAACATGATGTTGTGTTTATTCTACTGCAAGACATGGGAGGTGACAGAATGTCTTTTCTCCTTTAAATGTCTTTACTTGAAATCACAGTTACCATTTCTGTCTCCATCAAAACCCTTCTCTGAGGTTAGACTCCGCTCCCCTTTTTTAAACTGCAAACTGGATGTCAGTGTTCAGACCTTCTACAGACATCTCCAGCTCACCCCAAATGAAATTCATCCTCTCTTCCTCCAAAGCAGCGCCTCCTCAGAGTTCTCAATTTCCACAAATGGTACAAAGCCTAGAGCTGGGCACTGTGCTGGGACTGGAGGCAGTCTCTGAGTGGGACCGGGAGCCAAGAAGTTGCCAAGTCCTGGCAATGAAGATTCCCAAACTTCTACATCTTTGTCTTTCCTGCAGCCCCCCTGCCTCTGCTTTGGTCCAGGGTCCTGCTGCCTTTTACTAGGACAACTCTGGGCTCTGACTTGATCTCCCCATCTCTACTCTGCTTCCCTCCCTCCTTTTCCCCCTTCTCTTCCTCTCTCTTTCCTTCCCTCCCATTTTCCTTTTATTCACCTGAGGCAAAAAGCCTTCATTATAAATTAAAAGTAAGTTAAAAAGAACAAAGAGATAAAGACTCCAGTCCATAGTGAGGATACAATTTCATTCATTCATTCATTCAGCCAACATTTACTGAGTGACATATGTGCTATGAAGAGGGATTCAGAAATGAAATAAATTAGATTTCCTAATGTCCAGCCCTACCAAGGAGTTATCTATCAGTGGCTTCCCCCACTCACAGAATTGTGCACAGTACTCAAATCTCTCTATGCCAGAACACAGAGCCACCCTCACAGCACTGGTTCTTACTCTCCTCTAGACACATCCAACATTCCAGTCAAACTGAACAGCCTGCTCCTCCCCTTGTAAGTCCTCTGAACTATTGCTCATGCTGTTCCCTCTGCCTGGAAACATTTTCACCTTGCATCTCTACCCACCTAAAACCCAACCTTCAGGGCCCATCTCAAATATTTTCTCCTCCAGAAAGCCTTCGAGGACTGCCCCAACTGGATGTGTCCTCTGTAGGAGCTCAGCAGCAGGGCTCCATAGTAGAAAACACATGAGCTTTAGAGTGAGACCTGGGTTTTGATCCCTGATCTGCCCGATGCCAAGCAGGTGACTTTGAGCAAGTTACACAGTTACTCTGAGCCTCACTTTTCCCATCTGCAAAATGAGGATATCTATCTATCTCACAGGGTTGCTGGGAGGAGGGGAAGATTGAGGCAAAGCCACTATCTGAAATTATCTTCTCATTTCTTTGGTTATTGGCAATACACCAGCTAGACTGTAAGCTCCATGACAGCAAGGATCTGGACATTTTTTATATTTTTATCCCCGTATCTAAAACTGGCAGATAGCAAACACACACGTATATATGGAATGAATATATCTCAGCTCTGATGCTTATTAGATATGTGTCCTTGAGCAAGGCACTTTACTTCACTGGGTCTCATTTTCCTGAACTGTAAAATGGGAATAAACAATCCTACGTGAAGTGTTGTCCTTAAGGTTAAAAGGAATAAAGTTTGTCAAAGTGTCTGGTACAGAGTCCTTTGCAAAGGCAAAAAGGCAGCCGTCTCTTCCCAGTCACAGATATTCAAGACATAGTGAATCAGATGAGGCCCTTACCTCCCGTCTACATATTCCCCAATGTATTGGCTCCCTGTGTACTCCATGGCGTCAGCCTCTAGCTTCCAGCCCTTGCGATCCTGGAGCCTCAGTGCGTCGCGTCTCACTAGGACAACCAAGATGGGCGGGGCCGACGCGAAGCCCCGCCCCCAGCGCCTGCGGACCTTCCAGGCACTGCGCACGCTCTGTGGCTCGCCGTTGGGCAGAGCAGTGCGCTTGCGTGGCCCGCTGCGCAGGCGCAGGCGCGAGGTGGCCCTTGGCGGTCGAAAGGGGAATTCAAGGAGACGGGGGCGACGCGGTTGCGGGAGCCTCCTCGGGTTTGGGGCTACCGCCATCATGCCGGGGATAGTGGAGCTGCCTACTCTGGAGGATCTGAAAGTGCAGGAGGTGAGGCTCGTTCGGAAGCCAGGCAAGCGGGGCATAGGGCTGCAGCTTTTCAGGCCTGGGCCCAGCCCTGCTTCGTCTCACTGGACTGTGGGCCCCGGCTCCCCCCACGCAGTGCCTCCCCCACCCCCAACACAGACACAGGTCGCTCCCGGACTCCTCCTCCTCACCTCCGGGAATCGCCTCACCTCCACCCCATCATGCAGTGGCTCTGTAGCATTCTCCTCTCCTCCCCACTCTGACCCCCAGCGATTTGCTTGTCATTTACGTGAATAATAGTGGTACTTTTATTAAGCACCAGCCAGGGCCACTTTTTACTTTAATGTCCTTTAATACTCAGGGACACTAAATTCACTTCCCCGCGAAGTGAGTATACAACCCCGGGTTTTTACAGTCGAGCGAGAAAGACAGTCGCTTCCAGGTGGCCTCATCGGTATGGTGTTGGAGTGGAGCTAGGAAGGGGAAGCAAAAGGAGATGATACTGGAGAGTGGAGTTGCTAACAGCCCTGGGAGGGTGTTTGGTAATAGGACATTCATTTTTCAGGAGATATCATTGAATAATTGCCATATACACAGACGCTGGAGAATAAGAGAGATGGTCCCTGCCCTCAGAGAGCTTGTAATCTAATGGGGAGACAGACATAACAAGGCAGTTACAATATGGTGAAGTTTGTGCTATGAAGTGAAGACGAGAGGGTATATACAGATTATAGCAAATATGACCAAGCCTTGTCTAGATGTCAGGCAGGATGCTGATTAATTACTTCACATCCATTAATTCATCAAATCCTGCCAGCAGGACCATGAAGTAGGATATTACTGGTCTCTTCATGTGAAAGGTGCGAAAACAGGCCTGGGGCGTAGAAGTCATTTGCCCACGGTCATATAGCTAGTAAGTGGTGGAGCTGGACTGTGAATCCAGGTCTGAGTTTAAAACCCATGCTTTTAAACTCTTGTATTATGGGCAAAAGCTGAAAAGAGTGAGAAGGCTTAGCAGAATGTTTTGTGTCTGGGAGACAAGTAAGTGCTGTTTGATGTGACTCTCGGGTTGGTGGGAAGCTCAGCTGTTGCTGAGCCTGGAGAGAGGGGTACCTGAGACTGGTAGGACTGGGAAGTAACTTCTCCAAGGCCAGACTTATTTTATAAGTGAGGTGATGGGGAGAGGTGGAAGGTTTTAAGGCACAAGAGTGTCATGGCAGGACTGGGTAGTAGTAAGACTAGGCTACATAAAAGGAGAAGGAGGGCAACACTAAAAATTATGTGCCAGAAGTTAGGAAGTTAAGTTACTTTCATGACTTCACTTACTCTTAGATGCCTCTGAGAATGGCAACTATTATTTTCCTCAGATGAAGCACTTTTTGCTATGTTCAGGGACTTTATAGTAAGTGACATTTATTAAGTGGGGGCCTCCAGTATTCAGTCTTTGGTTTCTTGTCCCACAGTGAACCTGGGTTAGCCTGAGAGTGCCGTTTTTTTCATGGGAACTTTAATTTGGTTCAGCAAACATCCGAGGTTCAACTTCCTGCAAGTATTCTATATGTGGAATAAATTTGCCTTTAGCGTTCATACAGTTGAATTGAAATACAGATAATTACATAAATAACTACAAGACAAAGTATGTTTAAATGCTATGGAAGAGGGGCAGACATGGTTTAAGAGAAGAGAGCAGGATTTGAAGTTGGATCTAAATTCCAGGCCTAACTGCTCAGTTACCTTGATTAGTCACTTGTAGCATTTGCAGACATAGTTATTTTATTTGTAAGATGAAGTGATTCCAGCTGTATAATTCTCTGAGGCTATAAAGGGAACAGAGAAAGCACTTCTCGGGCATAATGTGAGACTTGGCTAAATGGCATTTGAAGAATAGCGTTTATAGGCCAAGACGGAGTAATGGGCTTTCTAAGCGAGGGTTAGATCTGAGCGAAGGTAAGGAGATGGGAAAATGCAGGGGTCCACAGATGGGTTCTGGGGACAGTGAGTTCAATGTTCTGAGACAGCAGCAAGTCCCTTTTTGGAAATGCCTTGGGTGAGAAGGCTGGATCCAGAGGGCTTTGAATACCCCGTAAAAAGTTTAGGCTTTATTCTGCTGGTAAGCCTGAATCCTTCCAGGGCTTTGTTGCTAATTTGTTTAAATGGAGTACAGTAAGAATTGCCTTTTAGGAAGATCACTCTGGCAGCTCTGTGAAGAGTGGATTGAAGGGAGGAAAAGAAAAGCAGGGAGATTAGTCTTGGTGGCTGTTGAAATAATGAGGAGGATATTAATGACCCCAACATAATTGGTGACTGCTCACAGAGCGAAAGAACAGATTTATCTGGAAGTCAGACTTAGCAGTGACTTAGGTATCAGAGGCAGGGAGGGTTGAAGAGTCTGTCAGATTTGTAACCTGACAGTGGGTCTGGGGAAGCCAGAGGGAGCAGATTTGAGAGACAAATTAAACACGTTTTGCACCTTGTTGACTTTGGAGTTACAACACATAAGCAGTCAAAAGCTTAGGCTGGAAACTCCCTGTACACATTGACAATTTTGAGTAGAAATAATAGTTAATATTTATGATGTGCTAGTCACTGTTCTTAATATTTTTATATGTGTTAACTTATTTAAATTCTCAGTAGTCCTATCAAATAAGTACGATTATCCCCCGTTTTCCATAAATTAAATGAAATGGAAGGCACAGCATAAATTAAAGACTGTAGAAAGAGGTGCAGACATGGTTTAAGGAAGAGAGCAGGACTGGAGGATTGGTTGTAGACTGTAAGACTTTTTCTGCCTCCCTTTTCACACCTGCAGATTGTATAGACCGGCTGTGCGGGGAGGCTGTTATGAGGGTAAATGAGGAAGATGCTGGAACTTTGTGTTCTTTGAGACAAAGGGAAGTGAATGAATTTGAGAGGATATTCACAGTAAGCAGCTGTGAAAGGATGTTGTTTCTGTTGGAACTCATCAGTCTTCGTGAAGAAGCAGGTGAGGGGAGACGGTGACATCCAAATTCCTTTGCCACCTCAGTGAAGGTGATGTAACGCAAAAAGGCCTGATTGAAGGTCACAGTCTGTGAATTCCAATTCTGCAGTTGCCACTGACCTGCTGTGTCATCTTGAGCACATCTCTTTCCCCAGGAAAGAGATTCGGTGAGTGGCTATTGTCTTTTATTTTCCTGTGACAGAGCATATTTCATATGCTCAACAACATGGGTGTGCCTAGATTTTTGATAAGACCTCTACATTGGTAGGAAAGTCAGGCAAGGAATGTCATAACTTTTTTGGACACGATAGCTGTGAAGGCATTTGAGTAATTAAATCAGCCATTTAAAGGCCTTGAAGGCATTTGTCAAGGAAGTAAATATAGCTAACTTAGTTTTTTAAGTATATTAAGCTTTAAAAAGTTTGAATCTTGATTTTTTTTTTTTAAAAGAGGGAGCACAAGTGCATGTGTGCAGGGGGGAGGGGCAGAAGGAGAGGGAGAGAGAATGCCAAGCAGGCTCCACGTCCAGTGCAGAGCCTGACACGGGGCTTGATCCCACAACCCTGAGATCATGACCTGAGCCAAACTCAAGAGTCAGACGCCTAACCGACTGAGCCACCCAGATGCCCCTGTCTTGATTTTTATTCTCTCAGCTCTTTACAGGTAGCAAGAGTATACCCCTCAATTAACTTAAATAAACTCTTATTATAAAGAATTTTAAGCAAATTTATTAGACTTGTCATGGCAGATTTCACTTGTATCATAAGTTTGTCTTTGCTTTGATAATTATAGCAGTTGTAATGTTAGTAGACATCATCCTAACTTTATTCTCCTCTTCCTGTAGTGTGTAGATGAATTACTATCTTCATCTTTCCTTGCCATTTATTTTATTAATAAATTAACCTAAGCTATGTGAAATTCATAAAAAATAAAATTATAGGGGCACCTGGGTGTCACATTCGGTTAAGCGTCTGACTCTTAGTTTCAGCTCAGGTCGTGATCTCAGGGTTATGGGATCAAGCCCTGTGTTGGGCTCCGCACTCAGTGGGGAGTCTGCTTGAGACTCTGTCTGCCCTTCCCCTCCATGCACACTCTCTCTCTCTAAACAAATCTTTAAAACATAAAATTATAAAATTTTTAGCATTATAAAAATAATTACAACATTATTCTTACATAAGAATCCTTAATAAAATATTTATGAATCAAATCCAGTAATATCTTAAAGCATAATACACTGTGGCAGACTAGATTTTATTCTCTCTATAATGGGAGAGTTTTGGAAAATCTGTTAGTGCTCTAAACTTACAGATTAATGAAAAAGAAACCCGAAATTTCAGTCTTTCCAAAAAGGACAGTAAAGAAAAGCCAATTCAGATTAGAAGGAAACTTCCTTACTGAGGAATATCCTAAGAACTATATCCCAGATAACATCAGCAAACGTTGTACCAAACTGTGCTTTAAAGTCTAGAAAAAGGCAAGGATGCCTATCAAAGCAATAAGATAGGAAAAAAAGAGGGAAAAAAGATACAAATATCAGAGAGGAAGGGAGGTAGTTTTTACTTGTAAATGGAGGTTTTTTTCTCTTAATCCTCATTAGTTTCATATCAGAGCTCACAGGAGTTCAGTAAGATCTGGCTAGAGAGGAGATACAGTGTACAAACAAGCAGTAACCAATTTGAAAATCTAATAGAAAAAAAATCCTATTAAGCTAGTATCAAAAATGTTAAAATACTGCGGAATTAAACAGAAACACACAAGGTTCCTGTATGATGGAAACTATAATTTTAACCAAAGAACATAAGAATGACTTGAATAAGAGGAGGGACATAATTTATTTTGGTGAGAAGGCATAATTCATGTAGTCTTGTTTCTTCTGTGAGTGTTGGATCCCCGGTGCCTGGCACATGACGAGCACTCACTAGCTACTTGTGCTAGACACTATTTTGGGTGCTTGATGCGCCACAGTAAACATGACATTTAATTATAGTTTCATTTAGGGAGAATTGATATCTTTAGTCTCGGATCTCTGTTGAAAAAAATCCCTACCCTCTTGGAGCTTATGTTCTAGTGGTCACACACACAGTGACCATTGATGATAACTTTTGTAAGGTCAGCAGAAGAAGATCCTCTGAGGAGATAAAATTTGAGCAGAGACCCAATATTGTAAACGTGCTCGTTCCCTTCTAATTTAATACATGACTAAGCTTTGTGTAGTTCCAATGCAAATTATTGGATGAGGGGGTTCATCTGAAAGAATAGCCAAAGTGGTTTTGAATGGGAAGAATGAGGAGGAGGGTGGTCCTCCCAGACAACAAACGTCCTGAGTTATAGTAATGAAGATGTTGTGGTGTGGGCACAGGAAAAGGTAGTACACAAAGGAGGCCAGCAGGACCCTTGCTGCAGCAGCAGTTAGAGGGGCCCTGGTCTATGTGCAGTCCCCTGTGAGTGAGCTGTAACTACACTGTTTCTCAAGAAAATGTCCAGGGAGGCAAGTGAGAGACTGACATAGTTATGGGGTGGCTACCTTGGATATAGTCCATAATTGTAAAAAATTCAAAGATTCTAGTACTTTATTATTAGTAATAACTTTCTGGACTGGATCCTGTCTTACTGATCCTTTCCAGTCTCATCTTCTGTGATTCTGTAGTCTTCTGGGAAATTTATCTATTCTATCACTTTTATTCCTGGAAAGGAGACTCATCAGAGCTCCCCAGAGTTGGGCCCTCCATCATCCTTCAGAGTTCCACTTTCTCTGTCAGAGAGCTAAGGGTTCTGTTAGGGCTGCCATTTCCTTATGTCTAAAATGGGGAGATTAATGTCAACCTAATGAGATTATTGTGAAGGTGTAGAAAATCACGCATGTGAAAGAGCCTTGTGATCTCTAAAGCAGTGGAGATCACAAAGGATTATTATGACAGCCCCCTTTCTTTAATTTTCGTGGTGGAGGCAGACCAGTGCTACCTTTGTGTTCCCTCTGTTTTGAGCAGCAGGAGGTGAAGATGAGGAAGTGATATCCTGGTCACAAATCTGCGGTCTGTTGCCCGCTGTTCTTTCCCCAGGTGAAAGTCAGTTCTTCGGTGCTCAAAGCTGCTGCCCATCACTATGGAGTTCAGTGTGATAAGCCCAACAAGGAGTTCATGCTCTGCCGCTGGGAAGAGAAAGACCCCAGGCGGTGTTTAGAGGAAGGCAAGCTCGTAAACAAGTGTGCTCTGGACTTCTTCAGGTACGAATCTTTCACATCAGTGCTGAGGGGCTGAAACATCTAGGTGTATGTATCCCAGTGAACATCCAGCTATTTAAGTGAAAGGAGAGTTTTAGTAGGAAATGCAAGACCTTGAAATCAGATAGACCAGAATAAGCCCACAGTAAATGATGCAGTTATTTGTGTTATTTGTTTTTATTATTTGGTGTGTTCTTTAATATCCATGAACCTTAATTTCCAAATTATAGAGTAATACCTACCTTATTCAGGATTGTTAGGGAAAATCTTTGAAAGTACATAAAACAACTCAGCACAGTGCTTGCTGACAGGTATTCACTAGATTGCTGTTACTACAGAACACTCAGTTACTATGGAGAGAAAAGTGTGTACAGAGTCAAGGTATTAAGTGGGCCATTATGCTTGATACTACAAGTAAAAAAAAAAAAATCCAGATTGTAATTGTAGAGAAATGTTTTGACAGACTCTATTAAAAGGGACAGAAGCTCCACTTGAGGGGAATTGGCTCATGTAACAGTAAAGTCCAGAAATAGGACTGGGATTGGGCAGGGCTGGAATCAAAGGGCTTACATAATTTCTTAACTACCTGGTATCTTTTTGCCTCTCTTCTCCTCCCCCGATCTCTTGGTTCTGTTTTTCTCTGTCAGGTTCATTTTCAGAGACTCTTTCCTTGCTGTAGCAGAAGTGGCCACCAGCCACTCCACGCTGCTGTGCCGCTTGCCTAGTAGACGTAGACCAGCCGTGCCAGTTGTCCAGTGGTATGAGCAGGGCTCCCTGGACTGAGTCTCTTTGGCCTGGCTGCTTGATTTCATATGCATATCTTTGAATCACGTGTGTTTCAGGAGACAAAATGCTGTGCCTGTTCAGGACTAAAGTGGGGAGTAGACTTAGATTCATCTAAACCACTTTGCTGAGAGATAGGGAGGGATTGTTCCCCAGAGGGAAATTAGAAGGACATTACAGAAGAATGAGGACTGACTGCTGGCTAGGCAAAACCCACAGATGTCCACTACAGTGACGGGAGAGGGAAAAATCAGATTTCCTTCACATAATAGCTGCTTTCCTTCTTTCTTGCTTCTGCTGTCTTTGTCCATATGCAAAGACATTTTTGTGCTTAAAGTCATAGTGTGTGGTTTGAAAATCATTTTTCACTGAAACTATTGGGAACATTCTTTCACATTGCTAGATTGTCTTCGTGATCGTCATTTTTAATGGCTATACAATATTCCACCGGAGGGTAAACCAGCCCTAATTTACCTGACCAATTCCTGTTATTAAACATCATTTTTAGGACGCCTGGGTGGCTCAGTCGTTAAGTGTCTGCCTTCAGCTCAGGTCATGACCCCAGGGTCTTGGGATCAAGCCCCACATCAGGCTCCCTGCTCCGCGGGAAGCCTGCTTCTCCCTCTCCCCCTGCTTGTGTTCCCTCTCTCATTGTGTCTCTCTCTCTCTCTCTTTCTGTCAAATAAATAAATAAAATCTTAAAAAAAAAAAAACACCATCATTTTTTATTCCGGTTTTTGATTGTTTTAGCTAAATCTGCAGTGATTACCTTTGTGTGTAGATCTTTTTCTTTTTGTAATTAATTCCGTGGCATAATTTTCTCAGCAGTGAGATTATTCTGTAAATAGGCTTTGAACATTATTTATGGGCCTTGGACTATAGTTGCCCTTTTTAAAAAAGTTGGGTCAGTTTATGCACGATATCTTTTTGTACCTTGCCAGCATTGCTTATTATTTAAGTATTTGATAGGTACAAAATGTTTTATTCTTGCTTGAATTTGCATTGGTTTGATTGCTAACAAGTTTGTGTTTCCTTTTAAAACTTTTCTAAGAACTTTGGAAAAGCATTTCTACTTTGGCCCAGAGGTAGTACATTTAAGTGGGCAATGTTTGGATTTCACAAGCAAGCTCCCGAGGTTCCCAGCTGCCTCCATGAGAGGAATTTCTCACTGCTGAAGTTGCTCTTTATAGGCGTTAGTAGGTAATAGTTGGGTGTGGGTAACAGGGTCCAGAACGGAGACTGAGTACTCCAGCAGTGCTAGCCGCCCTTCCACTGCCCCACGCTGGAGGAATAAAAAACTGGCGATAGAAACAGTAGCCCACTACCAGCGTGCTTCTCCAGGGAGGTGGGTGCAATTTTGTGTAGCATGGACATCCTGGTTAGTGAGACTGGAGGCAATTCTGAAAAGCTCCGTAGGGCTTTGCTGGTCCTCCTTCCTTCCTGTGCACACCCTGCCACCCACAGATTACTCTAGAATCCCCAGAAGGGTACATAAGAAGCTGGGAACATTGGTTGCTTCCTAGGAGGGAAACCCAGCAGGAACGGAAAGCAGATTTTTCACTGTGTAGTTCCTCCATCCCATCTCGGAGGTTCTTCCTGAGCTGTGTGAAGTAAGATTCCCATGTTGAGTGTAGCTAGATTCTTAAGAGTGTGGCAAGTAAGCACTTCCTAATCCTGAGTCCATTGGGGGAAGGAGGGTGCTATGCATTTCTTCCAGTGCCTCATGTATGTCTTTTACATTAAGTAATGGTATTTTATTCTTCCTTGAATTGGCATTTATTGGATTTCCAGCAAGGTTGAATGGTTAGAGAAGGGGAATTTTGCAAAATAATTGAGGCTTATCTCTTACACACAAAAGTTACTTTTTCTTTAACCATTTTTGGTGGTCACAAAATGAATTACATGCTACCTTGCTTCTTAACAGAGAACACCAAATATAATTTAACTTTCTTAACGACAGATTAATCTGTTTTTGTTCAGAGCATTAATAGAGTGAGGACTTTGAACTCTGAGGAGCATAGGGTAGTTTGTCTCTGCACTGAATGACCCCAGGATCTTCCGCATGTTAGTTTGTATATTTGCCTTTTATAATTGTCTCTTCCTTTGCCATTGTCTGTCACCTCTGACTTTTGTCAACATGCCCATCTCAGATTATGCTGCCTCTTCCAGGTTGGCTAAACTGATAATCTAGAATTGGATCTAAAGGAAAGAATAGATAGGCCCTAAGTGAGGATCTAAAGGAAAGAATAGATAGGCCCTAAGTGAGGAGTGTTCTATGGAAAATATACGTGCCTTAGACCGCGATCTTTTTGCATTTCAACTCATTTAGTTTTGCTGCATAAAGAAATTAGGTCTTCTTCGTCAGAAATCTTTTGCTACTTATTGGTTCTCAGTCTGAGGATCGCCAAGTTGTTTTGTAAGTGAGGTCAGAGCATCGACGCTCCTGCCTTCCAGAAAGCAAGGCTACGTATTTGTGGTCTATACTTACTTTTCCGCACTTGTCTGTTTTTCATTATTTTGCAAGGAGCTCCCCTAACACTGCCTTCTCTTGCAGGCAGATAAAGCTTCACTGTGCGGAGCCTTTTACAGACTATTGGACCTGCATTGATTATTCCAGCCTGCAGCTATTTCGTCGCTGTCGCAAACAGCAGGCTAAGTTTGACGAGTGTGTGCTGGACAAACTGGGCTGGGTGCGACCTGACCTGGGGCAGCTGTCCAAGGTAAAAAGTCTCCTCCTGGGGGGTCTCGCCTTCTCACTAAGGGGTGGGTAAGGGCAGGAGGTGGTCAGAAAAGGGTCTTCTGTGAGTACAGTTACGATGGGAGAAACCTGTATTTACCAAACAGGTTAATGAGGGAGTGATTATACACAATCCAGAAGGGAGTTTATTTAATAGAAATACTCCTTTAAATAGATCTTCCAGCCTGTGCAGGTTTGTTTTTGTTTAATTAGCTAATTGGAGAATAAAAGGGAGTAGATGAGGATAAGCACAGTGTTGGGGGGTCACTGGCAGTTGAAAGCATTGAACTTACCGTGGGATTCAGAGAGGAAATAGGATCGGGGGTATGCCAGATTCTTCAGGCCAGATTTATCAGTACCTAAGATTTTTAAAAGTATATCCCTGTAGTTTAAAAAGCATGTTTTCCTACTCGTTGTCCTATATTTCCTGTCTCAGTCATGACACCACCATCTCTTGAAACGTCAGAAACCTGAATGTCTTTTTTCCTTCATGTCCCACTCTTTCTCCCTTTATACAATCATCAATTCCTGTAGGTAAGCATTTCCTGGATTAGTTTTTGAGTCCTCTCACTGTCCCCACATCTTGAACAGGAGTTCTTAACTTAGGCTATGTGAATGTCTGGGAGGGGAGGGTGGTACAGTTCAGATTTTAGAAGACCTTGTATCACCTGAAATTGAAGAATTTAGGATTATAATTACATCTTCACTATAGGCATAATCTATATGGAAAATAAATGTCACTTTCTTTTTAAAACTTTTCAGGGGCTTGCTCTTGTTTGCAGTATTCTGACTTACAAGGTCCTTTGTGAGCTGACCTACCCTGCTGCTGCCTTTTTTTTTTTTTTTTCTTTAGAGAGGGGCGGGGTGTGGAGCAGAGGGAGAAGAGAATCTCACGATTCTCACTCAGGGTTCAATCTCATGACTCTGAGATCATGACCTGAGCCGAAATCAAGAGTCAGACACTTAACTGACTGCACCACCCAGGCGCCCCTGACCTACCCCTGCTTCTTGAGCCTCATTGTCATCCATTGCTTCTGGGACAGATAGGTGTCAAGGTGTGGAGGGAAAACTCAGGTTTGAATGGAAGAAGATAGTATTACTGAATCACTATGGGATCCTGAGCAAATTGCTATTTCCTCTCCTACCACATGTACAAAACAGGACCAGAATTCATCCCTAGTTTTCTGTGAGGATTAAGCTAGAGAGCCTCTGTGAACCTGCAGCCTAATGTCTAGTGCATAGGTCCGTAGTTAACCTTTGTTCCCTTCCCTTTATATAGTATCTATGGAGAGTTGGATCTTAAGCTGGATGTCAGTAGTAGATGAATGACTTAGCAATTTTGTTGTTGTTTTTTTTTTTGTCCAGCTTGATTATCTTCAGATGTCTTCTTTTGCTGCCCTGAACAAATAAATCACTTTAAATTGTTGATAACTCTGTGTTGGAAAGTGGTGGGACCCACACATTCACTAATGAAAACAACCTTTTCTCATTTCTGTCTCTGATCAAAGGAGAATTAACAAATCATGCTGTTAAGAAAGTATATAGATTCCTGAATTTTTGTGTTTACGTTTTTAAAAACCCACAAAATATTGTCCTCTTTTCAGAAGCTTATTTCTTTAAGAGGATTATCAGTTTTAGTCATACTTAAAATCAGAATCCAGTCTCTTTTTAGAAAGGTGATGACCAGCTGGATAAGGCCTAAATTTTAGCTGCATTCTGCTTCTACCAGGTTTCCCTTCTCCCCCCTGTGCCCCTGGCCAGTTTCTACTCACTCTCCTGCCCTCAGCTTCAGTGTCAATGTCCTTTGACGTTTCCAACCTTCCTAGGCTGTTGCTCTCTCTCACCCATAATTCCACCATCCTGGCAAGGTTAACATTGAAAATAACTTATGGAGCCCCTGCTGTATATCGGGCACCTGACCGTGTAGTATCCTAATTGCACTGTGAGCTTATAGCTCTATTGGAGAGATGGGGAATTGAGGGTTGAGTAGGTTGCCCAAGGTTGTGTATTAGCAATTAGTTTGACCACATGCTTCTCCTCCTTTTCTCTTTTGGTATGGTACAGAAGAGGAAGTTGTTTTCTTGTTCTTCCCACAATAATTTGTCCTTTTAAGGGGTCTGTTCATTGCTTTAAGTTTGAGAAACATTTTTCTAGATTTATATCATACATACCTTGAATTCCTGAAAGGAGCCACCATGCCAGCTGGAGGCATTTGGAGTAACTCTTTTAAGCAATAAGGAACCATTAATGATCTGTGTGGCGGAGAGATGAGAATACTATTCTAAGAACAAACGACGACTCTGGACCTTTAGACAGAAGACTTGGGTCCCAGCTCCAGCTCTGACATGTAGTGTGTATCTTTATCATGGACAGGTTAGCCTCCCTGGTCCTCACCTGTGAACTACAGATAATAATGCCTCATGGCGTGGCTATAGTAATAATTGTGCTATTGTGTTCCTGAAAGCTCCATTCACAGTAAATCTTTTTTGGATTTATGCATATGGGAAGACTAATCAGTCATATCACATGGAGTGGCTTGAAGATGAGACCACTACGTAACAACACTGTTAATAACTGTGGCCTTGTCTTTCCATTTCTCTGCATGTTTCCTCATCTTTAAAGTGAGAACAATTTCTGCTGGGTTTCTGGTGGAGATTTTGTGACCATCAGAGCTGATGTGGATGTGACCACCTTCCATCTCTCTCCCTGTTACCATCGTGTAGTGCTACACCATCTTGCCAGGCCTCTTGGCTTGGCTCTCCCAGTTCTGGTCCTGCCCTTCTCTAATCTAGCTTCTGTACCTTCCACCCTGCAGACATGCTTGAATTGCTTCCCTGCTTCAGTGGCACCTATTACCATTGGATTAAAAATCAAACACTTCACACGTCATTCAGTACCCTTCATCATCTGGCCCTGACTACCAGTGTAGTGTGTTACTTAAAATCACAGACTTTGGAGTAGTAGGCAGATCCAGCTTTGAGTACTAGTTTTCCCACTATTAGGCAGGTGGCCGCGGGGAACCTCTGCAAAATGATCTCATGGGAGTGTGAAAATGAAATGGAATAAGGTGCTCAGTATCGTTTCTAACAAGTGCTTGTTTAGTGCTTCATTTCCCACCACTATTCAAGCAATCTTTGCTTTGGCCATTCTAAAGATACGCCTCTCTGTGTTCACATGTACTGTTTACTTGGAATGTCTTTCTCCTGCTAATCTTCCTGCCTGGCTCATGGGCATCCTTTAAGATGAAGCTAAAGGTTACCCCCTCTGAAATCGTCCAGCCCCTGGCCTTCAGGATGGGTTACATGTGCAGAGTCCTTGCTCTGAATCCTAAGTCCCAGCACTTCGTTCATGCCTCAGTTGTGATAATTTGGTTGGGAAGTCTTGGTTGATTTTCGTGTGTGGCTCCCTCAGTAGACTGTGAACCCCTTGAGGACAGTGTGTATCTTGTTCCCTACTGTATCCCTAACTTACACCACGTGGAATGCCCCCAAAGAAAGCTTTCTTGAATATTTGTTCAAAGGTCAAATGAGTCTAAATGTGGTTTACTGGGGCTTGAAAAAAGAGGGGTAGTTGGGGCAGCAGGAGCAGAGAGGAAACGCTGGGCGGTGTGTTCTTGGTCTCAGACTGTTCCACCTGACCTCAGCCTTGCTTCTGTCCTCCCCGCCCCCCCCACAGGTCACCAAAGTGAAAACAGATCGACCTTTACCGGAGAATCCCTATCACTCAAGAGCAAGACCAGAGCCCAACCCTGAGATAGAAGGAGAGCTGAAGCCTGCCAAACATGGCAGTCGCCTTTTTTTCTGGACCATGTAAAGATGGGTCCATGGCCCACACTCAGTCACATGCCCAGACACCCACTGATGAAATTCCCATGCAGTTTGCATCGACTGATAGAGTGTTCTTTCCGGGATCACAAACTTAACAAAAAAGTTAATTTATGTGACTTGGCAGTTATTCTATACCATTTCCTGGCCATTAAAAATTTTAAAGGAAACAGTTGTATTTTATTATGTTTTATATAACCTTTTGGCCTTTAAAGATGACTTCCCTTTGCTTGTTCTTCTTGTGGTCCTGCCTGTTCCTCTCTCTTCGCTTTAAGTAGGCGTTCACCTACTAACAGGGAGCCACGTTTGATCAGGCAGAAATGTCTGTGTAAAGGGAAGGCCCTCTTACCTGTCTGTGTTCACGCATTTGGAAGTCTTACCTCTCTCCCCATCCAATATCTCAGACAAATAGCTTTCCCTAAAGGTCGTACAAGGGAAGCGTCCAAGATAGGAGAAGGGAAGAAATGTTTGAGCCTTGTGACTCAGGCCATGGGAGGGGCCTCCTGGCTGGGTGTTCGGCAGTCTTGCTCAAAGTTTCTTAAAGAACCAAACTTCCACCACTTCCCCTTGATATCCCATCCTCAAGCATTATAACCCAGATGTTTTTCCTGATAGACAAGGGAGGTGGAGGCTGAGCTTCCAGCTCCAAAGCCAGGAAGTCGGGAGGTCTGAGTGTCAATTCCAACCTTGGGTGTGTTCCTTAACCTCTTGTGAGAGGTTGAATTTGAGGACAAACTAAAGGCAACATGCTTATCTACCTCCTGGGCAGGTTAAAGCCACAAGTATTTATAAAGCTCTGGTTCAAAGCACTATTATGTGGTTATTTTCCCTTTCATTCAGTTCCTTTTTCACTACCAGGCTATTTCCTCTACATCTGACTGGGTCGCTCTACACCCTTCTGCTGGTGGCCTTCAATTGCACATGGCCCTGCATAAGTCCTTAGCAGCTCCCTGGGCCTTGGTTTCCCTTTGTGCCGCTCTAAAAAGCAGAGTTGTCCTGTAAGCCTTTCCAGAGGCCTTTCTAACTCCCACTCTAGAGATTTCCAGGCAGGGAGAGTGCTGGGAGGCATTAGAGGAGGTATAGGGCCTGTCGCCCAAAGTGTCAGCACAGTTCAAAGACAAAGCTCTGTGTGTTCGGCCTGGCCCCTTCCCCACCCTAGTCCTGCCCCAAGGTTGGGAACACTTTGGGTGAACCTCACTCTCACCTGTTCTGCAAAAGTTCGGCTGCCTTTGCCTCATTCTTGAATTTAATGTAGAAAAAGAATAGAATCTTGAAATTTAAAAACAGCTAAGGCGACATCTATTAACCTGTTGGTGGCCCGGTAGTTGGGAGTCACCCCTGGTGGGGAAAGTATGAGCATGTTCACAGACTGGCATTTTTGTGACACCTCAAGCTATGTGTTGCTTCCTAGATTCTGCAAAAGAAGCTGGGACCTGCATGAGTAATAAATATTCACTGAACATGATGCATCGTGCCAAGTGCTTCACATGTGTCAACTCTCAGTGCTCAGCTTTTGAAAGAGTTTCTATTTGTCATGTCCATTTCACAAAGGAACTCTAGCTTAGCGAGAGGTGGAGGAGCCCCAGTCCTCATGAGAAATAGCTGATAATGGGGTGCAGACGAAGACTGGCTCCAATTGCCACGCTTGCTCTTCGAAGTCAGTGGTTCTCAGCCTTGGATGCACGTTCAAGTCACCCGGAGACCTTCAAACACCCATGTCTGGTTCCTGCCCCCGGAGATTCTGATTTAATTAGTCTGCAGTTTGACCAGGGCCTGGAGTTTTTGAAAGCTCTCAAGGTTATTCTAAGGTCCAACCAGGGGATAGGGTCATTGGCTGTACACATGAAGCAGATCCAGGTTAAGCGCTACTAAGTAGGAAGTGGCTAAGCTGAGATTTAAACCCAGCTGCATCTGGTTCCAAAGTCCATACTCTTAGTATATACCACTGCATATAAGTCAGTCACATGAGGTCTTCTTAAAATGAAGATTCTGGTTCATCTGGTCTGGAGTAGGTCCTGAGATTGCTAGTAAGCTTCTTGTTGGTGCTGATGCTGCTGGTCCGTGGACCACACTTTGGTTAACAAGGGATGAAAGCACACCATCTTTCTGAGTGGAGGATCTATATCTAATGAATCTATCCTGCTGCATTGTCTAGCACCAGGTCCTCCCTGATTGTTAATTCACCTTTTTAGAATCAGAGCAACAAGTCCTGAGCTGTTAATGGCTGCAAATTCAATTGTAGGATGTTTTAACTTTTGCCCAAGTTGGACAGAAGTTCTTGCCTTTCTCCCTCCCCACGTTGCTTTGAATTCCTTGAACAAAGAAACTAACGTTTGGCTTTCCTGTATTCTTGATGGAATAACACCACATCATAGCCTTCTAGGACCAAAGAGTCTTTAAGTAAAGATAGAATCCCCCAGTCTCTCAGAACAAACGTGTCTCTCAATTTCAGTAGGTAAAAGGTCCCAGAACAACTTGAAAGCAGTTAGTGTGAAGGATCTCTGAGCAGGGCTTCAAATAATAAGAAAATTTTCCTGCTGGTTCAGCTTGAGAATAATGAGACTAACTCCTCCCATTTCCAAAGGAAGTTTATCTGCCCCTTTTCCTCTGCCCAGCCTGTTCCTGTCATCCCTATCTGAGTGAATGGTGTCTCCATCCTTCCAGAGTCAAACATGAGATGCACCTTTTGACTCCTGCTCACTCCTCTCCATGTTCCAGTCCAACACGCAGCCCTTTTGAGTTCCCTCCATAATCTCTCACATTTGTTACTTTCACTTCCATCTCCCTGTCACTGTCCTAGCTTGTTTTTGTTCCCCTTGCCTGGATGGTCGACACTACTTCCGAATGGGTCTCCTACCGCCCCCTCGCCCTCCAGTCCATCATCTGACTTGCTGCATGTACCTCTGCTGCTCCAAAACCTTCAGTGGCTCCCAAGGGGCTGTTGACTAGAACCCGAATCCTTACTGGCATTCTGACACTCCATGATCTGGCCTTAGCCTAGCCCATCTCCCCACCATTATCTTCTCCTTATCATGTGCCCTACAGTCTCCCAAATGCCATTCCTCAGTAGTGTTCTCTGGTTTCCAAATCATCACTGATGCTGCCATCCACTTGCTGGGAAACAACCCTCCCCCATCTCTGCCTCTTGAAAGTCTACCCATCTCTCAAGGCAAAAACGGATGCTATTTTCCCCAGGAAGTGTCCCCTTCCTACAGCCTGAAGTGGTCTTTCCTGCCCCTTTGTTCCCATGACACAGTATAACATGCAGGTTGAGCACAAGGGATCTAGAGTTGGGCTGTCTGGATCTGAATCCAGGCTCTCTCCAGAGTCTGACCGAGATACCTGCAGCTTCCTCCCCCACCGCTGTTCCCCCCAACTCGATCCGTACTGGACCCTGCTCTCCGCCATTTCAGACACCTGCGCCCTTCCTCATGTGCGCCCTCTGCCCCAAAGTTCTCCCTCACCTCTTCTTGGTGAGCCCTTCCCTCAAGATGCAACTCGAATTTGTCTCCGTTGTGAAACATCCCTCAACTACCCCCAGAGTGAACCACACCTTCCCTTCCTCCACGTTCAAGAGCATCTTGACCATTACAGCTGTTGTACTCCTTGTGAGCAAGAATTGCATCCTATTTTCCACAGCATCTACTTCGTGTCATGGTGGCTGGTGGATATTCAATGCTTGATAACTTTGCTGGATGAATGTTATTCAGCCATTGGCCTCTCCAATGGGAGTAGCTTAGTAACCCATAAATGTGTATCCCTTTGTGTAGAATAAACATGAGAGTGTTTTCTTTTCAAAGAGAGGCTCTGGTTTCTACTGTAACGATTTAGCACCATTGGAGAAAGAAGGAAACCGTCAGGTTTTTTGCCCCCCCCCCCCTTTTCTTTCAAAAAGAGCACAGAAATCTCTGTCACAGTCTCAGTAAAAATGCTGTCTGTGAACTAAAGGGAGAATGCATAAAAGGTCAGATTAGGCTATGGTAATAAGAAATATAATTGCATGCTGGTATTCCTTTAATTTGAGGGTTGAATGCAAATTAAGCAGGCATGCCCTTTCTGGAAGCCTTGTTTTAATCAATTCTGCTGCTCTGGTGGAAGAGTTGAAGCTAAAATGGATGATAATGTTTCTTCCATTTGCCATCTGAAACTACGGTATTAGGTGATGTGACAGTAGTTTGATGTACAGGCTTTATTCATTCATCCATCCATCCATTCATTCATTCATTCTGATTGTCTGTTGACCATGCAGCCCCATTGTGTTGCTGGGTTCCAAGGATCTGAGGTTCCCAGTGGTGAAGTCAGCCCCATGAACTTTCAAGTAAAACCTTTGACAGCTTTTCTTCTCTATCAGTGTGATGGGCAGAGGGCACAGTTGAGGGTGGTGAGGGGGTCCTGTTCCCAGTTCCATCTCTTACCTTGTTGTGTGGCTTTGGCAAAACACTTTTCCCTCTGAGTCAATTTCTTTAGCTGTAAAGTGAAGTATTGGACTAAGATGGTATCCAGGCTCTTTTCCTTGCCAAGAGTTATATGAAACGTTTCTCTGCTAGTCAACTTGTTGGGGGAGATGGTGGAGTTTTATTGATTAGATCTAATCGCCTGAGCAATTCATTCTGGAAATTTCACTAAAATGAGAAGGGCATTTCAGGCTTTGTTTTAAAAAAATCACCCACAGTGGCATTTAAATGACATGATGTGGAAGAGGTTAAGGGAGTTTTATCATCTATTTAGAAATTGTTTTCTTTAACTTTCTTGTTATTTTGGCTGAGTTTGTTCAGAGGATTATTATGAAGGCTTTGCACTTAAGAGTTAAGGGAGGAACCTTTGGAGACCATCCCCTATTTGGACTGCCTTCTGATTGCCAAGTCCAATCTGAAGCACTCTGCCCTTGTGGATTCGGACTGGCTGACACTGGAGGCTGGGGCAGTGTGGAGGGCTGGAGTGGGGAGGGTCACCTGGGGGAGCAGGCAGCAGCACCTGGAATATGAGAGGGGACTGGACATTGGAAGCCAAAAGGCCAGCAGTGGGATAACCTGAGACAGAACCAAGGCAGTGTGGTTGGGAGGCAAACATCCTAATAGAGTCACCTACAAAAGCTATGAGCAGGCAGTATGCAGAAGAGAACATCAGAATGGCCAATAAACTTAGGAAAAGATGATTAACCTCAGGAGTAGTCAGAACAATGCAGTTTAAAGCCATAGTGAGATGCCATTTTATTAGTTCAGCCAAACCCTGAAAAGTATTGACCCAGATGCGTGTGTGTGAGGGGGTGGCTGTTCTCCTAGCCTGGGGGCGGGAGCATAAATGGATTCATTAATACGTTATGTTGGGAGGACAATTTGCTCCATCTGCCAAAACACAAAGTATGTGTAGCATTCCACATTTGTAAAAATGTATACGACAGAAGTGCTGATTCAAGCGTCTTAAGATACGTACATGAATGTTCATCACAGCATTATTTGTAAAATATGGACAGAGAGAGAGAGAAACAACCTAAATGTTGGGCAGTGGGGGCAAAGCAATTGCATGACTTGCAACAGAACCATACCGTGCGATCATGGGCAGCTGGGCAAAGGCCTCAGATGGTTCTCTGCGTTGCCTTGGGGAGATTTCTAGGAGATCCGACTCCCTTATGTGTCAGATTACATGGTAATGCTCTGCCTACTGGTCTACATCCCTTTCTTGACTTGAGCTTCCCCAAACCAGAAGCCATGTGTATTTTCTCTCTGGCAGAAGCAAAATTGAAACCCTGATTGGCTCCAAAACCTGGGGTCATTGCTCCGCATGGAGCTTTGAGTTAGGAGTTGGGGAGTGACTAGAAATGGAGGTAGGACGAGGAAGAGGGGAGGAGAGGGGAAGGGAGGTGACTTGCCCAAGACCACAGAGCCCTAGGCTTCCTTGGCAAACAGGGTCCGGGAGGCTGCTCTGGCTGGTGCCTAATGAAGTGCTTCACGCCTCTGCGGGATGGAGAAACACACCTTATGTCTTTGAGGTTTAGTGTCCTCCCCTGAGAACTGAGGACAGCCACAGTGCTTCCCTTCCAGGCTGGTTTTGCTGATTCAGTAACAAGATGAGTGTACATCGTCTGGTACCACGTAGGTGTACAATGAACGTGACCCTTTTAAGGTGACAGGTGCACCTACAGTGGGGTTGTGAGGCAAGCTGGACCGGCAGTGGAGCCTAGGTTTTCTAGAGAAGCAGGACACGATACCCGCCTGAATGGCAGCCCCCGGCACTGTGTTCCCTGTGAGTCAGCTTTGGGCTAATTGGTGGACAATGGCGCTAATGAAAAGGCCATGTTCCTCGACAAAAGTACCCACCCAGCTCCCAAGCCTGGAGACAGCTTGAACCAGTTGAGTGGCTCTCAGCTTTTGGGGAGGGTTCCAGCCTGCTGGTGGACTGGGGATGCAGACACCGTCTCGTGCCAGATCTGGCCTCCCTCTCCTTGCCAAGTCCAGTGCCAGGAATCGAGTTGGGTACTGGTCTGTCTCATGGAGCATGAGAACTGGCAGGACCTTAAGCACCAGTAAATTCCCTTTACTTTACAAATAGGGAAACTGAGGCCCACAGATGGGAAGGGCTCTGATAATCGCAAAATTAGAACTGAGTCTGGACTTCTGACTTGCCCACCCTGAGCTACCTGTGGGGCTGCAGCCAGATGGGAGAAGGTTGTGCAGAGCTGGATGTGTGGGCAGTGGTGGGGGAGGGGTTTGCAGATAGGGAACCATGTGAGCAAAGGTATGGGGGGGCGCTGTGGAGGCCTATTGAGGAAACAGTTGTAACAACAGCTAACATTTATTGGGTGCCTGCTCTTTGTCAGGCACTGCACCAAATATTTTACATTTATTGGCCCATTCATTCTTCATAAGGATGCCATCAAATAGGCATTCTTGTTTTTCCTGTTTTGCTTTATTTTATTTAATTTTTTTTAAAGATTTATTTATTTGAGAGAGCGAGAATGAGAGAGAGAGAGCACATGAGAGGGGGGAGGGTCAGAGGGAGAAGCAGACTCCCCACTGAGCAGGGAGCCTGATGCGGGACTCCATCCCGGGACTCCAGGATCATGACCTGAGCCGAAGGCAGTCGCTTAACCAACTGAGCCACCCAGGCACCCCCTGTTTTGCTTTATTTTAGAAGAAACTGAAGCTCAGAGAGACCATGTCATTGTCCCAGGTCACACAGCTCCTAAATGACAGCACTAGGATTCAAACCCGATTTTGTCTGACTCTCAAACTGTCAGTCTTTACCAGTCTTAACCCACGATACACATCCCACGTGCGTGTGGAAATGCTCGGCACGTAGTAGGCTTGAAAAATGTGAGTTGACAATTTCCATGATTCAGAGTCCAAGTCACATTTTTCAAGCGCCTCCTACGTGCTGAGCATCTCCTCCCGTGCCCTCCGTGTGTGGTAGTGCTGGTTACTACTACTGTTGTTACTACATCCTCTGGTTGATGTGTGGGTTCTGCTGGGTGAGGATATGCTCCCCAAGTTTCTGATGGGAGCTGAGGCCCAGGGAAGTCAGGTGGCCTGCCCACAGAAACCCGGCCGGCTGGGGACAGAGTGAGACAGCAGACTCAAAGAGATAAGCGTAAGGGACAGCCTGGCCAGGTCTCAGGAGGTGGGGAGGGATGGGGCAGGCCCAGGCCCAGGGCAGCAGCCCCTTCCTGGCTTCCTGACAGCACTATTGTTTGAAGCCGGTTCTTGGACATCCAGGAAATGGGCGACATCACTCCCAACCAAGGAGAGGAAGCTGCTTGAATGTTTCAGCTCCGCCTCACACGCTGGCCCTGCGGCTGGAGACGGGAGCCGGGCCAAGGCTGCCTGACCCCCCTCCCCTGCTCAGCCGGGCCACCCAACCCCCACCCTGGTGTCTGGTCTGCTCCTGCACCTCTGCCAGTCCACACCAAGCCCTGGCAGCCCGGACCAGCAGACCTGCCTGCCCTTGGAGGCATCTCCAGAGCGCTCCTGAAGCCCCTCTTTCTGAGGTCCGCAGCCCCTTGCATCCTATGGGTTGGGACTCGCCTCCCACCATGCCCCATGCAGGATGGGAAGCTGCACCTTTAATTCTCCAGCACCGGCTCTGCCGTATAGGGCCTCAGTTTCCTTATCTGTATGGAGGCAGAATTGGTGAGCTAGGGCCGGTCTGGGTCAATTCAAAGGGCACTTTCACCTCTGATGCTCTGGAATTCTGAGTCTAAGCATCTTTCTGCCTGGATGAGGGGAAGGAGTGCCGTGGGTGGCACCTGGGGCCTCAGAAAGAGGAGGGAGAGGAGTTCAGGGGACAGAGCTCTCACTGAGGGTGGAACAAGGCGACCAGGCAAAGCAGAAATCAAGGATGATTCTTTCCCTTGGGCTCTGGAATCAGCCTGGGTTCCAATACCACTTCTGTCCCGTCTTGGCTGTGTGATCTTGAGCAAGTCACTCCACCTCTCTGAGCCTTTGTTTTCACATTGTGAGATGCACACAGGAAGACATCATTTGCAGAGTGGTTGTGGCAGTTAAACAGGGTCACAGGCACAACAGGGGCATCAGGCACATGGCAAGCATGTGGCGCCTCTCCCCTCACTTGGGGGATGTTTCTGGCAGCAGTTGGAGTGAGGTGGAGAAACAGACACTGCAGTGTCCGAGTTCAGCAATCAAAGCTCTGGGGGAGCTGGGAGAACAAAGGTGCTGTTCTGTTTCCTGACTCCCCAAGAGAGTGGGGAGCCAGGCCCAGCCATTGGTGGCAGAGGTCTGTACCTGGCATTTGGCAAACTCGCAGGTCCCTGTTGCCCAGGGTTGTATGTACCATGAGATGGTCTGGACACAGAATGGAAACACAGCCTGTATGAGTGGCATGTGCCCTTGGGGTCACCTGCTGCACCTGCTAGTTCAGTGAAGCCACGAGATGGATGGCACAGGATTCCCCCTCCTGAGGTCACAGCACCAGTCAGGACTGGAACCCGGGCCTCCTGCCTCCCAATCCGAGGCTCTTTGTACTTGAGGAGGGCCCTGGGATCAGAGAAGCCCCGCTTTACTCCGCAGCTCCAGCCCAGGAGATGAGAGTCAGACTCTTGTCAGGGAATAGAAGGGAGGCAGAGTTGCCTGTTTTTATGCTAGCAGAGAAAAGATGGACCCAAGCCCTATCCCTCCCAGAGAGCTTTTCTCCTGGGCTCCCCAGCATTCCTGACCTGCCCCAGCCAGCAGGGGCCAGAGACTTTGAGCCTTCTCTCCACCTCTTGGACCTCAGGCTCCTCTTCTGTTAAACTGACGTTAAATATTCTTCTCAAGGGCTTCTGTGAAGCAACAGATGGGAAGCCCTCTGAAGCCCTGTAAGGGTGAGGGGTTGTTGTAGACCTTTCATTTTGATAATAGCATTAGTTGAGCACGCAATTTGTGCCACATCATTGCCCCAGACCCCACAGCAACCTGTGAGGAAGGCATCTCACAGGTAAGGAAACAGGTGCAGAGAAAGGAAGGATCTCTCCAAGGCCACATAAGGTACCAGGGGCTTATAAGAGACCAGAACTCCAGTCCCTGGTTCCAGTCCGAGAGAGCCCTCTCCCAAATACTCTGCTGTCCCGGCCTGGCAGCTCTGCCATGCTATGCTGGGGGCAGGGAGGGGAGGACGAAGAGAGGAGGGGGTGGGTTAGGAGCCCCCCCAGCCCCCCACCATGGGGAACAAATCTCCAGGAAGCCCAGCGGGTGGCTGGGTCCCAGCGCTGATTGCAGGAGATGGCACCAGGGCCAGGCGGTTGCCATGGCGACTTCCTGAATGCAGCGCTGTTCCCGCTGAGGCTTTGGGAAGGGAAGACATACCTGGGCAGCCCCTGCACTGGTTCAGCCTCTCTGAGGGGGAGGACACACGGGTCTGTGGCAGCACAGAATCCACACACACACGTGAGTGAGCTATGGCAGCAGCAAGCATGTAGCTGGAGCGAGCATACACATGGGCCTATGATGCAGAGATCCACTTGGGACTGGGTGCAAACCTTCCTGACAGTGAGCAGATCTTCTAGGGATGGGAACCAGTGAGAGAACAGGAGTCTTGGCAGAGGGAACAACAGGGAGGCGCTTGAGAGCAGTCAGGGTGCAGCTGGGCAGAACGAAGTGGGGTGGGGTCAGATTACCTGGGGCTCTGCATGCCAGGCTGAGAAGCATGGACCTTCAGCTGGAGGCACTGGGGAGCCAGAGTGGGCTTGGAGGCAGGGAGTTAGCATGGTAGGACCTGAGATCCCACCAGCAGCCCATGCAGGATTAGTCAAAGGCAGGAGAATGAAGGCAGGGGGACCAGGGTGGAGGCCGAGCTTCCTTACTTAATGGCTCTATTTTTTAAAATTAGCATTTATACTTTCTAACACATATTTATAATATTTATTGCTTGTTATCTGTCTTCCCCACTAGGAGCAGAGGGATTTGTCTGCTTTGTTCACTGATGTATATCAAGCACCAAAATGAGTGTCTGGTACATGGTTTTCAGTAAATACTTGCCGGATGGATGGATGGATGGATGGATGGATGGATGGATGGATGAATGAATCCTGGGTAAGTGTGGCAGAAGGGATGGAGAGAGGTGTAGGGCCTGAGAGACACATACAAGGTAAAGTGGTTGGTTGGATGAAGGTTGAGTTGGTCAGTTGGTGGACATGTGCGTGAGGCCCCCTCTGAGTTGGCGGGTATGGCCCCATACAGGTGCTTTCTAGTCCATGAATGAGGCCGTGGGGTGATTCCAGGTGGGCTACAGGATGCTGGGACCATGAAGGACTGGAGGGTCAGATGGGGAAACTGAGGTAGACCCCACGAGCCGTGCAGTGGGCCTGAGTGCCCTGGGGCGGGTGGGGGGGAGCCTTAGGGTCACCATAGCTGAATGTCCAGGGTCTTCCCCTGACTCCTCTGGGGCTGGGGTCTGTGGCATCTTCTAGACCACTGCTTGGCGATAGAAACATAACATAGGCCACAGATGCAAGCCACCTACATCATTTTAAACATTCTAGTAACACAAAAGTAAAAAGTAAAAAGAGGCAGGTGAAGCTAGTTTAAGAGCACAGTTTACGGGCATCTGGGTGGCTCAGTCGTTAAGTGTCTGCCTTCCGGGGTCTTGGGATCGAGCCCCACATTGGGCTCCCTGCTCAGCGGGAAGCCCGCTTCTCCCTCTCCCACTCCCCCTGCTTCTGTTCCCTCTCTCACTGTGTCTCTGTCAATAAATAAAATCTTAAAAAAAAAAAAAAAGCAGTTTACTTCTCCCATTGTGGCGACAATTCCATCCCTTCAACAGGTTATCAGTTTAAAAATGATGCCTGAGATATTTGACATTCTTTTTCTGGTGCAGAGTCTGAAAGCGAGTGTGTATTCCACGCTTACAGCAGACCTCAACGTGGACTAGCCACGTGTCAGTGCCCAGGAGCCATATGTGGCCCGTGGCTACTGCGCTGGACGGCACAGCTATCTGGGCTGTGGAGCTCACCCCCTGCTAATGAGGTCCTGGGTGGGGCTGGGTCCGGAGAGGCACCTCAGGGACACCAGCGGGTTGGGGCGGGGATTGGGGAAGGGAACGCCTGGGTCAGCCCCAGCCCTTTTCTGCTGCTTTCTTTGGGTTCAGCCCTGTCACTTGCTAAGTCATGTGACAGCCTTTGGTTGGGCACTTACTATGTGTAAGGCACTGTGGTAGGTTCTAGGGCCAGAATAAGGCAATTAGACGAATATTTCCCCGTCTCCTAGATGGGGAAGCTGATGCTCGGAGAAGCAGAGGGCCTTTCTGGAGGTCACTCAGCTGCTAACCCTCTGAGCCCTTCCCCTGCCCCATGTTGCCTAGAAGTAAGTAAAGCCTAGAAGTAAGTAAAGCCCCCAGGAGGGAGGAGTGGGGTACAGAAGGCGTCTGCAGAGACCCTTCCTCAAGGAAACCCCTGCCTCTGGACTTTACACCTCCCTGGGGACAAGCTTCCTCCCCTCCTCCTCAACCTCCTTTCTCCCAGCTGCCTGAGCGGTGACCCCAGGGCCTTGAAACCAGCAGTTCCTGATGCACCTGCATTTAGGCCACCTTCTTCCTGAATCATATTCAGTCCAGGGACCCTGCAGAATGGACAGTGATTGGTCACCAGTGCTGACCTGGCAGCTCCAGAGACTGGACTGGGGCCAGCCTGGGTGTCCCAACTGGAAGGCAGCAGAGGGCTGGGAGCAGAGATGGCACAAGCACTGTTCTTGGTGCTCGAAGACATGGGATCAAGTCCTGACAACTCTTTTTTTTTTTTTTTTTTTTTTACCAGCTGGTGACCGTGGGGAAGAGACTTTGACCCTCCAGGCTTTGGGTTCTGCTTCCATAAATGAGTAGGTAGCTGACCACCCAGGCTGAGGCCAACGGCCCCAAAACACATTGTTCATAAGAAGGGTCAGTCAGGGCTTGGAAAGGGACCATTTTTCACGAAAGACAAACTCCTGTGACTTTGGCTTTGAAACCCTGATCCAGTTGAGCTGGGAACCTGGCAGGGCTTCCTCATGAGTGCGAGCTCAATGGTGTCTGGGTTCTGGGCTCCAGGACTAACTCTGGCCCAAGGGGTCTCTTCCTTTGAGCTTTCTGTCCTCCTAGATTTTACTAAGCACCGAGTGCCAAGTGGGTGCTGAGGAAGTTAAACAGCCCTTCTTTACAGATGAGGAAACTGAGGCACAGGAAGGTCTGGCCAGTTGCCTGAGGTTGCCTGGCCAGGAGGTAGCAGAGCTGGGCTTTACACCTTGGCCTCCTCATCCAAAGCCATTGCCTCTGGCCTCCGCCCAGCATGCTGAGGTGCCACGGCTGTCCTCCAGGAGTCGCTCAGGGCAGCTGCTTCATGGGCAGCCTGGGTCCCTTGTGGGCCGGGGCCAGCCAGCCAGCCATGCAGCAAGACACGCAGGAGCAGGGAGGCCTCCGGGCCAGGCACGGCCGGATTCACAGGTTGAAGACTGTTCCTCTGGCCTTCCGGACTCCGTGCCTTCCCCTGCAGCCCCTTCCCTGGCCACCTCCCTTCCTGGCCTGGTGCTGGGGGTGACCAGCGGGTGGGGTGGCATCCGGGCTGGGTCTAGAGCTGTGAAGAGGGTGTCTGGGCAGAGACTGATGGCCTGTCAGTTGGCTGCCGGCACATCCTCAAATTCTTTGTCTCTGTGCGGAGCAGGGATTGTATAGGGGGTGGGGGTGGGGCACTGCAGAAGAGGAGGAGGAGGGGGTGGGGGTGCTAAGTGGGAGGGAGTGGGACGGCTCCCACTCTGGGCCAGCCCTGAGGCTTGGTCTGGGAGGTGTGGGTGTGCGTGTGTGTGGGCACATGTGTGTGTATTTGTGTTTGTGTCTGAAGAAGTCAGGACCCTGTCCCCTGCTTTGGGGTCAGACACTTCAAATCCTGGCTCTGCTCCCAACTTGCTGGGGGGCCCGAGGGAAGTCTCTTTCCTGTTTAGTGTCCCAGACCTCTGTTTCCCCATCAATACAATGGGCCTGTCCAGCCCTAACGTGCTATTTACGTAAAGCGGAGCTGATTAGAACATTTGGATCTGAAATTCTGGAGGCCTTGGGGTTCTCCTGATGGAGCAGGCAGCAGGGGCTGAGTCTCAGAACTGTCTGAGGGAAGCATTGGAGGGGGCTGGGTAGGTGACCTGCCCTGCTCCCCCCCCCCCCAACTGCACAGAGCCTGCCAGTAGAGCAAAAGCTATTCTCCTCAGCCTGGGCATCCTGGCTGACTCTGCAGGGAGTGGGGCTGATGGAGGGGTGGCCAGGAAGGAAGTGGGGAGAACAGAAGCTGTCATCTGTCCTGAAAGAAACAGCTCCCCAGTGCTTGGGCCACCCAAATACATGGTCTAGCCCCACATCCAGAGACAGACAGAATCACCCCCCCCACACACGCACACAGTCACATAGTCCTGCTCACACAGCCTTCCCTCACTCAGTACCTGTCATCCAGCCATCACCCGGCAGCCACACTCTGCATCGTGGTCTCGTGGGGAGCCAAGAAACCGAACACACAATCACAGCCCACCCCACTCACACAGGTGTATCTACAGATGGACTCGTACACGCGTACACACACAGCGTCACAGGACACACACAAACACAACCACACAGGCACAAAGCCCTTCGAGAGTCACACGCTGATGCAGAATCCTAGGTGCCCGGGGCAAACCCTGCTGCCAGCAAGCACGCAAGTTCACGCATGCATGCATGTCCCTTTATGGGTGAGCCCAGGGCTGTGCCTGGCTCTTTGGAGAACCTCATAGACACACCTGGTGGTGTCACAGAGCCCATTCTGTTTGGGGTCGGGGCAATGAGGAGACTTCTGTGGGGGGCCCATGCCCCCTTTAATAAAAGAAACTAGATGGGCCCCTCCCCAAGCACCCCCCTCCATGCTCCAGCACCCCCAGCTCCCCCCAGCCCTAGCATCCTAAGCACTAGGCATCCTTTCTGCTGATGCCCCTCTCGTGCTGCAGGGTGAGTGCACTTAGCGCATCTCCCAGAGGGCAAACAGAGGGTGGGGAGGAGGAGGGGGGGTTGCCCAAGGACGGAGCCAGAAGACGTCAGAGGCGAGATTTGAACCCGGAGGGCTGGGCTCCCCAAACTCACACTCTCTCCTGCCGCGCACTCCCCATCTTCCCCGGCGCAGGGACCCCCGCAGCGTGCTCCCGCGCCCCTCCATCCCAGCACCCCACGGCCTCCGGGCATAAAGCCACTTGGCGGCGCTCAAGGGGGCGCGCGTGGGAGCGCGCGCGGGGGCCCGCGCCTCCGGCCAAGATGTTCCCTCTCGGCGTGATTGACAGGCTCGAGTGCCGAGAAACAAAATTGTTTATGCGCTAATGAATAAGGCCCTGATTGCAAGATCCTGTTTGGAAAATTATAGTGCGGCGGCGGCGGCGGCGGCCGCGGCGGCCCAATTACAGCCCGCGCTGCATATTCATTTCGTCTCTCCTTTGCATCGAGATGAACGGGCGGCCCCGCGCCCTGCAAAGGCAACACCAAATTTAGTCCCAGGTTCCGCACTCCTCCGCGCCATTGTCTGCCCTGGGCCACCTGCCTCCTGCCGGCCTGATTGCCGGCCACGGGGTCCGCCCTACCCCCTCCTCGCGCCGGTATCCTGCGTCCTCTACCTCCTTGCTCAGGCTCCCGGGGTCGGTCTCCCCCCCTCACCCCCCCCCCCGTGTCTCTCTCCCTCTTCTCTCTCTTTCTCCGAGTGTCGCACACACTTTCTGACTCTCTCTAGATCTCTTACTCCGGGTGTGAGGCTCTCTGTCCAGAGCATGAAACACACCGGACGCCCTTCCCCTCTCCCCGCTCCTGCTGTAGAAATTCTCTGGGTTCCCGAGTACTTGGGGACAGTAGGGACCGTAATGGGGACCTGCCTGTCCTGTGGAGGCCATGGAGATATGAGGGGGAGCCTACTCAGGTGTTGGCTTTGAAGATGGGGCGGCTTGACCAATCCCCCAAACCAGCCTGCTTTGGGAGGAAGGTTCCTTGGTGTCCGTGCATCTCCTGCCTCTGGGAGGCATCACCCGCCCATATCCTAGAGTCCTGGCACCTAGCCTGGTGGAGCTGTGCTCCCTCACACGCGAGTGCCTTTGCACGTGCTGCTCTTTGGCTGGCACCCCCTCCTGTGCTCCCAGACCCTTCCCAAGCCTGTCCTAAGATGCCTTCTGTTCTCACCACCCCCGGGAACAGGACAGCTCCCCTCCCCTGAGCACCCTCATTCCCAGGCATGTCCTTCTGTTGTAGCAGTGAGCAGGGGTACACGCACACCCTTCTCCAGGGCCCCGAACCATGAAGCCTGGGGACTGGGGCTGAGTTACCCGGTTGCCCTGCAGTCCAGTTCATGGCTGGCCAAATTAACACACCTCCTCTGTGATACGGGGTTTTATTCACCCCATCCTGTTGTAGAGTGTTGGTGGGCAGGAACGGATGTGAGGCTGGGGAGGAGGGCCTGGGGGGCTCCCAGCCCACACGGGCCCCAAAGGTCAGGATGGCCTGTGTCTCTAAACCCTAGTTATCCAGCCAGCAGCAAGCACGGCTGCCCCTTCTCACTGGGGTCATTGCCCTCCCTACTCGACAGGTGCCTGAGGCCCACGTGTGGCCACTGAGGTTTGTGGTGATGGTGATGGTGGCAGGAGCTTTTTAGAGGGTGAGGATCATGCAGAGTGAGGCTGTGCTCTTGTCCTTCCCTGGGACCCTCGGAGTGATGAAGACACTCCCTCCTGGGGTAGGAATTGGGGGACCCAGATGTGCACAAAAATGGGCAACCACATATACCGACTGGCCTAGCCAAACACCTCCACCCAAAGACACACAAAGTAATATACTCACACAGTCGTTATATACAGCAACGCACACACACACATTCAAATCTGAAAGATCCACGCAGTCTGAGACACAAAGACAGTGCCGTCCCAAGGGCCGTGCATGGGGCAGCACTGCCCTCTGGTGGCTATTCTGGCAATCTCTCCATCTGGCCCAGACTGGCTTCCCAGAGCCCCAGCTGAGCCATAATGGGGGGCACCAGACCCAGGGAACTGAGACTCCCAGGGAGGAAAGGGCAGTTAAGTGTCCCTGAGGATGAAGGCCTCTCGAGTTCCAGCTCCCTGCCCCCATCCCCATGTACTCCAGGAGCCCAGTATGCTAACAGTAGGGCCTGACCAGGGATGGTGAGAGGGAGGGAACTCCCCGTCATGGGAGGTGGACAAGTTGATCAGGAACCATCTTCAGGCTGGTGGCCTTAAGTGTCAGGTTGGACAAACTTGGAAGTCATCGCCAGCTTGGGATGATATATCTAGCCTTATCCCACCCCCATCCAGCCAGCACACCCTCCTGTTCAGTTTATTCATCAGCCATCAAACTTTGAGACCCTCTCCGTACTGGGAGCATCAGTGTGAGATCATGGATGGTGGAAAATGAGGTCGCAGAGGGTGGGAACTTTCAAGGCCAGTCTTCGGAGTAAGGACTGTATTTGAGGCTAACAAGGATCTGGGGACAGGCTCAAACAGGGAAGCAACATGGTCAGATGGGCATGTGAGAGCCAGCAATGAGAAGAGGCTGGGGGCAGGAGGGCCAGCCAGGAGACACAGTGGTGGCCAGGACCAGGGTAAGGCAGGAGTGGGGTGGTGAGAAGGAGGTGGATTCCAGAGCTACTAAGGAGATCGGCTCAGCCGGTTTGGTGAAGGGCTGGCTGTGGTGGGAGGGAGCCGGAGGAGGTGAGCATAATGATGAAGTTACCCAGGGGAACATCAGTGCTGGATGAGAGGGCCAGACAAGAGATGACAAGTGTGATTTTGATCTGTTGAGCCTGAGAGCCAGGGGGACACTGGTGGGAAGTTTCCAGGGGGCAGTTGAAATCAGGTCTGGTGACATGCACATGGGAGTCGGGAGGTTTTGAACTGGTAGTTAAAAGCAATGAGCAGATAAGATCACCCAGGCAAGGCCCTTAGAAACCCTGAGCACTGAAAAGATGGCAGTGCCCGCCCTACATCTGTCGGTGTAAAGGAAGGATCTAAATTGTCAAACATAACACTTAGGTGTCTTACAAAAATTTTATCATCACCAAATGGATGGGTTCATAAAAACTAACATTTTCCTACCGGTCTCCCTTTTTTGGCACCCTTGGTCTGCTGGTGCCCTGAGGCTGCCTGTCTGCCTGCTTGCTTGCTAGGTGATCCAGCCCCACATCCAGCCAAGAGCAGCGATATCAGGGGCCCAGGGAACATCACCATTCAGGGGCAGAAGGGAGCAAGATGCCCACAAAGCCTGGGAGGGAATAGTCAGGGAGGTAGGAGGAAAACCAGGAGTGTGTCTCTTCAGCGGGGCCAAGGAAGTCGAGAACTTCAAGAAAATTATGTAGAAAACCAGAGCTGGTAAGGAGGTGAGGACTGGAGATGTTACTCCAGGTGTGTCTGTGGGGCTGCCGGGGGCGGGGGGGTTGTGCAAACCACTCACTCAGCAACACGGAGCTGGTTGCCCCTCCAGGTGTCCTGCTCTGGGGTGGGGAAACTCGGGTGCCCCTTGACCTTAAGGCTTCCCCAGACTGAGCAACAGGAAGGGGATGGGACCCCTGGGCAGGGGTGGAGGGGAGCCGGCCTGAGAAGGAGAAAAGTAGACAATGGATCTGCGGATCTGCGGCAGGGGATCTGCTGGGCAGTGGGAGGCAGTCCTTCCTCCAGCCACAAGGGGGCAGCATAAGAACAGGTCAAGCCTGTACCTCCGGATCCTTCGATGTGTCCTTGAACGACCTGGGTCTCAGTTTCTTTTCCTGCGAAGTGGGTCAGCTGGACACCATAATTTCTTGGGATCCTGAGGAGATTCGCTTCATGTCATATTGTCCCATCCATCACCCACCTGGACCTCCGGCTTGGTCTCAGGGGACAAATGTGGACGGCCTCCCAGCTGATGGCACACGCGTGTATCAAGTGGTCGGGTACAGACACGGAATGTGGGCAGGGACACAGAATGCTGGCCTGAATGAAGCCCACGGGCATATGCGAGGTGGGCAGAATGGAGACTACATGATCCCGCAGACGTGGGTTAAACCTGTCTTAGCAGCAGTCCCTGAAGGTTGCGCCACTTCCTCTTCTCTGCCTCTTCTGTCTGCGCTGTAGCCAGAGTCCAGCCGGGAGGCCAGAGCCTGGCTTCCTTGTCATGCCCACCGCTGACCCCCTGCGTGACCTTGTCCACATGCTGCCCGTTCCAGGCCTTGGGGCCTTGTGGACGGTGGTGGGAAGGAGGCACGAGAGCGTCCTCCGCATCTCAGCAGCCTCACCATGCCTCTGAGGCAGGCCTGCCCTATCCTTGGACACCCCCTGGTGCCTCCCCAGGGGCCGGGGCAATCTTGAGGGTCGGGACAGCTGGTTCCTGGCCCTGGTGCTGCGGTCTGATCTTCAGAGAGGCCGGCATGAGGGGTCGGGCCTGAGGCCTCCCTGCCGTATCTGAGTGTGGCCTTAGTTGACCGCTTCTGGAGGGATGGCTGGCTGACCAGAACTGACCACGAGCAGGCGTGTCTGCCCAGGGAGATAGGGCCTGTCCGGAGGGGCCCCTTCCCCACAGGGTGTGAGGCGACCCAGGGCAGCCTGTGGAGAGTGGCACGGGAGAGCACACAGGGGCCAGCTGGACAGCACCACCTCTCCTGCTGTGTGACCTTGGGCAAGCGGCTAATCCTCTCTAGGCTTTGGCAGGGGGACTTATGCAGGATTCTAGACAGTATCTTGTAGGCCCAGAGTAGCCCTAGGATCTGGGCCAGCCACCTAATCCCTGGGAAGGTGGCCTCATGGAGCCCACTGGGGCTTTAAAAAAATTGGGGATCTGACTTGCTTAGACCCTGGTACCTAATTTGGGTTTGGGGGATGGGAAAGGGTAATCAAGAGACCCTGCAGTCACGTGGGCTTGGCCACTGCCTGGACAGGCGACCCTGTGCAAGTCCCCTCCCATCTTGGACCTGCCATTTCCTTGTCTTTCTGAGTTCTGCTCAGAGCAGGACCTTCAGAGTTCCCAACTCCCACTGGGCGCACGGCCTCCCAGGTGGTGGGCCGAGTTGGTTCTTGAGGCCCTCTCTTCCCCAGGTGGGCCCCATGACTGTCCAGGACTGGAAGTGTCAGACGCTTGGGGGGCACACAGGGGCTGGTGGCAGGGGCCTGGGCCTCCCTCTGGACCCCCTGGCAGCACTTAGCCGGGCCCCAAGGACCTGTCCCGAGGCAGCTAGTCAGGCCTGGGCCAGTGGGGTGGGAAGGGGTGGTCTGGCCCCCACCCACCCAGCTCACCTGCCCATTAGCCACTCTCACCTGTGCCTCAGCCTCCCACATCTGCAGGAGCTGAGGATCTGGGGCCACGGCCTGGGGGCCCCCAAGGAGGGGAGAGAGGGAGGTGCTGACAGAGGCTCCAGCAGGTGTGGTGGGGGGAGGGGAAGGTGAGCTAGAGACTGCAGACAGGAAATACGTCCTCATTCCTATTCTGATGGCTAGCGCAACTGTGCGCAGCCTCACACCTGTATCTGCACACCTGTAGGGTCCGTCTTGGGGACCTTGAGGGAGCTGGAGCCAATGGCTTGTCTGGGCCCTCTGGGATCTGGGGTCCCTGAAGCTCAGGGGTGGTGCTAGTGCTGCTCTTGTTGGTGATGGTGAAGCTGGAGTTGGCCGGCCATGGCGGGTCACTGGTCAAGTCTGCATGTGCTGCGGGTGCTGGAGGCTGAGCTCACGGTAAACCTCAAGGCCAGGCCCCGGTCCTCACTGCTGCGCTATGGGTTCTGCACACACAGAGCAGCCATGTGTGTACAGATGTGGGGGTGGGGACACATAAGCACAGCCCCTCGGGATCAGGCAGGTGTGAACAGCATGGCCACAGAAGGGCAGACACAGCCCCAGGAGAGTCATCTGCTCAGCCACGCATGTAGACACATGTACGTGCCCGGATAGGTGACCACGAATGCGTGGACACCCACCAGGAGGCCTGTGAAGGCCTGGGTGTGCACGGTCATGCACGCAGGCGCAGGACAAGCATGGGCCTGCAGATGTGCACAGACCTTATGTCAACAGCATGCATATGCATGTACGTGCATGTACACACACACTGGGTGCCCCTGAATGCATGCTTGCGGGTGTGCTCGCAGGAACATGCCAGTCCTCGGGGGGATGTGCCTTACTCTGAGCACACATCCCCCCTCCAGGCCTCCCAGGGGTCCAGAGCAGGCCCTGGCTTGGAGCAGATGAGACATATGCCCCACTCCTCAGCAGGTGGAGAAGGGCTTGGGGAGAGAACTTCACCTTTTTCTTGGACTGGAAGACACGGCAATGGAAGGTGTCTTGGGTATCATTTTGGGTGATATAGCCAAACACCTTCAGGCGTAGGGAATCACGGCACACATAGAAGATTCTGGAGGAGAAGGAGGTACAGGGCATGACCGACACCCTGAAGCCACCAGGCCCCGAGGGAGCTGGGCCTTAGCAGGTTGGGTACCCAGGAGCTGAGGCTGAGCCGAGGAGCCTCCAGACTTGCGGACAGGGTCATGCGTACTAGGACTGAGCTCTCATCCCTTGACAGCTCTAGCCCCTGAGGAGAGACAGTGATGAGAGAGGCCAGGCCCTGCCTGGGGTAAGGGTTATGGGCGTCTCAGCCTCGTAGGCAGGAAACCAATAGACACAGGCCAGGCACAGCAGGGGTGGGAGCAATTAGGGGATTCCTGAGTTTTATGGGGCTGGGGTCTCCTCAGGACACCAGGGCAGCGGTAACCAGTAAGGAAGCCGCCCCTACCCCTGCAGATAATCCTTGACCAGAGCCAGACTGGCGGTGGCCTTGGCCTCTGGCTATAAGGGCTCGCTCCAGATCCTGGCCACAGAAGGCGCTGGGAGGGAAGGAACCCAGGCTGAAGGTCAGGAAGCCCCTCCAGTTCCAAGCAAGGGGCCAAGCCAGCTATGGCCAGGGTGCTGGGCACGCACCTTCTCTGGGCGCCCAGTGGACCTGGTGCTTTGTAGCCCATTTCTCAGTTGATCCTCATCAAACGCCAGGCCAGGTGGGCCCTGACACTTCCATTTCAGAATTTTAAAAATTGACATATAATTCACTTACCGTAAAATTCGCGATTTTAAAGTGCACAACTCAGCGGCTTTTAGTATACTCACCAGGTTGTGCAACCCTCACGACTACCTAGTTCCAGACCATTTTCATCACTCTAAAAGCAATCTGCTTAGTAGCAGTCACTTCCCATCCCCCAGCCCTTGGCAATCGCTGATCTACCTGTCTCTACGGATTTGTCTCCTTGCGACGCTTCACGCAAATGGAACCCTAGAGTATGTGGCCTCCTGTGTCTGGCTCCTTTCAGGTTTTAAAGTACTGTGCTTCCATCTTATAAATGGCAACCCTGGGCAAAACGCATGGAGTGATGGTCCAAAGTCATATGGCAACCAGGACTTGGGCCCCCAATGCAGCCCTTTTAAGGACCTCCGCTTGGTGTCTGTGCTTGGGGGCGGGCTAGGGACAACAGAAGAGCTCACAGCCCATCAGACTGGCGGCCATTCTCAGCTCTGACTGGGGTTTGCTATGGGGGGAGGGAGAACGGAGGGTCAGTGTTGCCTGATACTAACACTAGTAAATAATGATAAAAATGATAGTTGACATTTTGACTGCTTCTTTTGTGTTTAGTGCTGTGCTAAAGAAGTGCTTTGTGGGCACTTCCTCATTTAATCTTCATGACAAACCTGAAGCAAGTACTATTAGTATCATCCCCATTATACAGATGAAGACACCAGAGCACAGAGAGGTTGAGTAGTTCAGCTAAGGACACACAGCAAGTTAGTGGCAGAGCTGGAATGGGAACCCACATGGTCTGACTTCTGACTTCCTGCTCTTATCCACCTATACAAGTGTTCTACCTCTTCCAAAATTGCAGGGGGAAGCAGCAATACAGAAGCTCATAATTTTAAATGTTCCTAATGTTGGCAACTAATCACAATTGTGTGCAACACTTTACAGGCTGCAGGCCCCAATCCTGGAAAGTGTGGTCTAAACAAAGGGAGGGGACACCCACCCTGGGTTTCTTCCTCAGCATCAGTGCCAGTTGGTCCACTTCCTTCTTCACAGTTCTGGCAGAGGTAGGGGGAACCTGTCACCACCTGGGTACCCACGTGAGTCCCACCAAGGGCCATGCAACAGCAGGTCACTGCCTGGCCCAGCGGGTGGAGTGATGGTGGACCAGGCCCTTCCCCTGTCTGAGTCTCCATCTCCCCTCTGCAACCAGGGGAGAGAACTTTCTTTTTTTTAAAGATTTTTATTTATTTCTTTATTTAACAGAGATAGCACAAGTAGGCAGAGTGGCAGGCAGAGGGAGAGGGAGAAGCAGGCTCTCCACTGAGCAGGGAGCCCGATGGGGGGCTCGATCCCAGGACCCTGGGATCATGGCCTGAGCTGAAGGCAGCCGCTTAACCGACTGAGCCACCCAGGCACCACGGGAGAGAACTTTCTTGTGGGATTAAGTGCAATAACCCTGGCACAGAGTAGTGGCGCAATCACTGTCCGCTGATTCAGAATCAATAGGAGAGACAACAGACCAGCATTTGGGTTGGAGAGGCTCATTGAGGCCAATCACAGCATTTAGTGCGCACTGGGACGATTCCAGACACACTATCCACACATTGCCGCAGTCAGTTCTGACATCACCTTGTTGGTTACGGGTCTGGGGTTTCAGGCCAGGCAGCCTTGTTTGAATCTGCCACTTCTTAGCTGTGGGTTACTCCTTGGGGAGTTACTCAACTTCTGAATGTCTCTGTTTCCTTCCCTGTAGGATAGGGACAGTAACACCTACCCTTAGGTCTGTGGTGAGGTGTCAGTGAATTAACGCCTAAAATGTGTAAAGCACTTAGAATATTGCCTCACATTCACTAAGCATTTACTACAAGTGAGCTTTCCCCCTTATCACTATTAATTGTCATTTTACTGGTGGGAAAACTGAGGGCAAAGAAAACTGAATGACTTGTCTAAGGCAGTGGTTCTCAATCAGGGTGGGCGGGGGGAATCTTACTTCCAGGGGACATTTGTCAATTTTTGGAGACATTTGTGGTTGTCACATCTCAGGGGCTGCTGCAGGGCTGCTCACAAACACCCTGTGATATGCAGGACAGCCACCACAACACAGAATTCTCCAGCCCGGGATGCCAGTGTGCTAAGGTCCAGAAGCCCCTAGTCCAGGGTAACTCCACTGGAAAGAGACAGAATCGGGGTCTGAGCCCAAGCCGGGGACCCCAAGTGGCCATAACTACTGTGCTGTCTGCCCCTTAGGGTGTCCTCAAGGTGAGTGTCCAGTGAGAACCTCACTGCCCAGACTGCCCACTATCTTCTGGAAAGCCAAAGGGGGAGGGAGTAAAGTCACGTATCTGCAAAAGCCCCTCACCCACACCTTGCTCCTCCACCTCACAGGGACTTTGGTGAAGCAGAACATGGGTATTGAGGGTTGATGTTAACCACAGCACAGATTTGGCGGGGGTTCCTTATTTCACAGCCCAGCACGTCTGAGCTGTGAGGGTCAGAGAGAACATTGGTCCTAGCCCTCATGGGACAATGGAGAAACAGGGCTCTGAAAGGAGGTCACACAGTCCAAGGCTGGGAGCAGAGCCAGGACTGGATGCCAGCTTTGGGGCCTCCCAACGCCAGCCTTTCCCCTGTGCGATGGCCAGCAGCCAGGCAGCCCGCCAAGGAGCAGAGGCTCACGTGATGCACGCGCGTACCCCCCCCCCCCTCAGTAAACCCAGTCATTTAGAGGGATATGCTTTGCACAAGAGTTGCGCTCTTCCTCCAGGCTCATTGATCCCGGGGCCTCTGCAGGGCCCCTGGGGTGGCTCTGAAGAGGCTGGGATTGCTGCTGGCCAAGTAGCCGCCCTGGGGCCCTGGCTGGGTGGCTGGCTGCCAGGAAGGCGATGTCTTTGTCCCTCTGGGAACCGGCACGAAGCCTCCATCCGGGGCTGGCTGGCAGGAGGGGCTGCAGACAGCCCCCCGCAGGTCTGGGCCTCATCTGCCCAGGCAGCCCCAGAAACCAGTTGCTCAAGGGACATAGACCAGGAAACAAGCCAGAGGGATGAGGATTAGGTGGAGGGAGGGCCAGGTTTGGGGAGCTGAGAGGGACCCACGTTTTGCTGAGGGAAAGCCACTGGAGCTGGGCTTGGAGGGGCTAGAAGTGCCGGGAAGGCGGGACTGTCAGTTGGAAGGAACAGAAGATGCCCACAAGAGCCGGGAGAGGGGAGAGCATGTGGGGGCACGGCGGACGCCCACGTGGCCGCAGAGAGGGTGGGCAGCTGGGGAGGCAGGCCCTGCACCAGGGGGCCGGTGCTGGTGAGCTGGGCTGGGCTTTTCCTGAAGGAGATGGGGCTGCAGCAGGTCCTGGAGCAGGGACAGGCGGGTTGGAAGGCCACTGTGCCATGGAGGGAGGGAGGGGAGGTTGGGCAGGTGGGAGGCACTGAGGCCTGCAGCACAGTGAGGAGGTTAGCGGGAGGATGAGGCCTGACCCGGGGCAAGGGCAGGAAGAGGGGACCTGAATTCAAGTTCATAGGACGTCCTAGGCCAGTGCCACTGTGAGGGAGGATGCCTCTGTCAGGCCCATGGCAGCAGGCAGGGAATGAGCCCTTCCAGAAGGGCAGGCCCTCTGTTCTTACCGAAGCCAGGTCTGCACAGCAGACTGTTAGTCAGAGGCACCGCGGGGCCAGGACGGGTGTGTGTGTGGGGGGGTGGGGCTGGGCATTATGGGGAAAGGCCTGGTTTCCCCATTCTTATACTCAGGCAGCCTCTGTTCTCAGGAAGAGAAGGTAACAGAAAAGGGGAAGAATGACAGAGAAACGGAGTCTGAGGCAGAAAGCACAGCAGAGAGACGCACAGACGCACGGTGTGAGTAAAAAGAAGCGCTGCAAAGCCCAGGGAGACAGACATACAGACACAGAGAGACGTGTGGGGGACACACAGCAGCAGGGAGGGACCGAGATGGAAGAGAGAAGTGAAGTGCAGCCACCACGCCCGGGGAGCTCCCCGTGCAGGGACAAAGGACAAGTTCTAGAGCCTTCCTGGGGTCTGGCTGGCCCTCAAGAGGGCTGCTCACTCCTCCCTGCGTGGTGCTGAGCCAACCCCTCCCTCTCTAGCCCTCTTCCCCTTCAGGTCCCGGCTCCAGGACGACGAGTTCTCCAAGCCTCCTGCGTCCACACTCACTGAGCACCTACTGTGTGCCACCACGGTGCATGCCTGCCTCCTAAAACCCTCCCGACAACCTTACCAGGAGGCTCAGAGAGGCTAGGCTGCTGGCCCGAGGTCACACAGTAAGTATGCCCTGAGATAAAATTCAAGCTCAGGTCTGTCTGATGAGCGAAGAATTTTTTTCTTCTGTTGCCCCGCTCACCCTCCCACTCCACGGATTTAAATGCCTCTGTCTCAGAAGGTGCTTCAGTTCGTCTCAGTATTTTTAGGAATGTCCCCCCTCCCCCATCTCCCAGGTTTGGTTGGAAAAGGAGGGACCATGGAGGGGGCAGAGGTGGGTGTCAGAGGGGACTCCAAATCGCGTCTGGATCCTTCCACGGAAGCCTGGCAGCTTCTCTGGGCACACCTCCCTCCCTCCCTCCCTGCAATCCCCTGGTCTCTTAAGAAGCTGGAGGAACAATTGCTAATCAGCTTCCGAGAGAGTCTGGGGAATGAATGGAGAAGCCAACAAGGCGCCTCAATTGCTAGCAGCTGGTCCCCTCCCCAAGCCGCAGCCCCAGCGCTGGCTCCTCTCTCCCTTCTCCATTCCAGCTTTTCCTCCTTCTGCCTTATTTATCTCGGGCCTCTTCAGGTTTCTCCCTTGACCTGATGCAGCCACAGGCTCTGAGGGACCCCCTTCCCAAACACATCCCCTTCACTCACCTCCCACGTGCAGCTCCCGGAATGCTAAGCATGCTTTCATCTCTGAGCCTTTACACACCCTAGTCCTGCATGGCCAGCCCTACTCTAGCCAGCAGACTCCTATGCATCCTCTGACGGCCAACTTCCACGCTGCCCCCTCGGTGAAGCCCGCCTAGACCTCTCCCACTCCTCCAGGGCAACGCCCCCCCGGGCTCCCATAGCTGTACCCACACTGGGATATTTGTGGCACAGCCCCTCTTTCTCATGCCTAGGACAGGGCCTGGCCATACAGGCAGTCAGTATGGCAGCGCGGTGTGGTGGGAAGGTCACTGGACCTGGAGTCCCGTGGGTCCAGTCATGGCTTTGACTTGTGGTTGGGCTGACCTGCCTTTACCTGGCTGCCTCCCACCCTCCTTGTCCAGGTCTCAGCTTCTCTGTCCTTCCTTGGGTAGCCTTCTCTGACCCCCCCCCCCCCGCTTCTCCCTCCAAGGGGGCTCCATTTCTTCCCCCGGTCCCACTAGGAATGACTCACTCAGCATCCCTGGGCTCCTCCAGAGCAGCGGTCCTGACTGCATGGCCACCACTGCAACCCCAGCACTTGGGGAATGATGAATGAATGAATGAATGAATGAATGAATGAAGAGAATCTTGAGTTTCTGTTCTGTAATGGGGATAATAGTAATTCTGCTGAGGGGCCACTGTGAGCCTTGGCGAAGGTCCATGTTTGCTTTTTTGCCAACTCTCACTATGATTGTAAATGTTTACTGAAGGGAACCCAATTCTCCCGGGGCTGTTCTAAGGGATTCCTGCAAGCAGAGCACCTGGAGGTCTCCTCGGAGGAGTAGCCTGCCTGCTAACGGGGGCGGGGAAGGATGTGGAGCGGCTAAAGGGTTTGTAGAGTCAGGCTGGAGGCACAGCCCCTGAGAGCCAGACTGGCCGGCCTGGGGCATGTGTCACCCCTACACCCCAAAACTCCAGACGCAGCCCCAAGTTACAGCTGCTGAGGAAACAAGGGGCCAGGAGCGCCTGGCCAGTGTGGGCTCTGGCCCCCTGGGCCAGGAGGGGAGGCTGGATTGGGGCCCATCCACACTGCAAGGGCACCCAGTGCTTCCACGGTCATAGCCCGGCCCCCTGCCAGTGTTCTCTGGCTCCTCCACTAGCCTGGGAGCCCCACGAGCACGGGGCTGGAGGCTCTCTGCGTGTGTCCTAGTCTTGAGGTGAGAGAGCGTGCCCGGGGCCGGGGGGTGGGGAGCTGGGGCCTGCAGCAAGGGCTGGAGCAGAGAGTTAGGATGGCGGCGTGGGGGCGTGCAGACCTCCCCAAGGTGTTCCTGGGGGCCGGAGATGTGGTCAGTTGAGCTGGGGGGCCTCAAAGCCCCATCCTTGCTCAGAAGACTCAAATCGGGTGGCAGCTCCAGGGCGGGGGTGCTGGGCATGGACATGGGTGGGGCTGCAGGCTGGTCCAGCCGCCTGGGCCACCAATGGGTCCTGGATGCGAACCCCAGACCCACCTGTTGAGGGCCCCAGCTCAGAGGAAGGCCAGTTCATGCCCTGCCCCGGAGAGGGAGGCCCACAGCTGGCCAGGGCCCTTCTGAAAATGGAGCCCGAAGCTTGGAATAGCAGGTGGGGCTGAGCTGGCGTCAGCACCGAGGGCCGCAGGCAGATGGCCCTGGGCTGAGCTGGAACAGCCGGCCTCCTTATTTTTGGATGGGGAGGCGGGCAAGGTCCCTGCTCTGGTGTCACACGGGCCTGTATTCAGGTCTCAGCTGCGCCTGTGACTGACCATGAGTCTTTGTCAAGTACACAGCTTAGCTTCCCTCCGGGAGGCTCAGTGCCACCCACCTCACAGGGCCCGAGTGAAGATTCAGGGAGGGAGAGAGCACGTCCTGCTCTAAGCACAGCACCTGGCATGTGCAAGGTGCTCACAGCTCGTCATCTGTTGCTATGACTCTGACAGGGGTCTGCTGTCTCGAGCTGGTGGCCTCTCTGGGGCAGGCTGCCCCACCATGGAGAAGCCTGAGATCGGAGACAGAAGACGGGGAGCATCATTCTGACTTAGGTGGATATGGGGAGAGAGGGGAGGTGCAGTCAGGGCAGGCTTTCTGGAGGTAGCGGCCTTTAAGCCCAGTCTTGAAGTATGGGTGGGATTCCCGTGGGCAGACACTGGTAGAGGCACCCCAGAGACCTGAACTGTGATCTTGGGGGGCCAGTGTGAGCGAGAGGATTTGTCCGAGTCCTGAGCCATCCAGCAGGGCGCTCCTGAGCCATCCAGCAGGGCGCCTCCCACCCCCGGGAGGAAAGAAAGGTGCAGGGGGCCGCTGGGGGTGGGGGTGGGGTGACAGCACAGCCGGGGCCTGTGGATGTCGGCAAGGTAGGGTGGTACAGAGTCGATGGGGGTGTGCTGTGGGCAGCCACTCTCTGCGGGTGGGGGAGAGGGAGAAGGGGCCTCTCTCCACCCTTCCTGGCCTTCTCCCTGACCCTGGCTCCCTCTCCCTTCCCTCCCAACCTGGGGCTGGATAGGCCTCCCCGAAGCCTCATTTCTTGGACCTTAACTCTGCTTTTGGGGTCTCACAAGCTAGTGAAAGCAAATGCATTGGTCACTTAGTGAGTGCCTGTTAGGGTTCTGGCCTCTTGATAAGAACTTTACCTGGATTATCTGGTTTCTTGGTCCCATTTTACAGAGAGAAAACCGAGGCACCTGTGCCCCTGCCCCTCGGCAGGCATCTCTCTGGAGGTTGGCAGACAGTATTGAAGACCCCCCTCCTCTCTCCAGACTCCTTGGCTTCCCTTCTCCTCCCATCCTGTCTCCTCTGTGCAGACAAATTCCCGTGGGTTTCCCCAGCCCCCCAGGACCCTGGGACCCCCGGCCATTCCCTTTCTCACACCCACCACCGAAAGGCTCCATCGGGAGAAGAAACACAGAGCACGAGAAGCCCCAAGGGACAGGCTTATTGCCTCCATGGCATAAATGGAGGACTTAGGCTGGACACATCCCGGCTAGCTCCACGGACATCTCAAACCCAATGTATCCAACACTGACCTCACTGTGGTCCCCCAAACCTCTCTTTCTGGTCCCATTTAGGGAATGACACCTCCATCCCTCAGTCGGGCAGCCTGGGGACAGCCTGGGGTCACCTCAGACGTTCCGTCTCACTTGCCTTCCGGGGTCCTCCCCAACATCTCGAGGCCCCCACACTTCTAACTGTGCCTGGCACGTAGTAGGTGTTCAGTGAAAGTTTCCTGAGTGATGGAAGGAATGGGTCAGGCTCTCACCGGCTGCCTCCAGACTCCCTTCCTCCAGCCCATCCTCCACTCGGTAGTCAGAGTGACGTGCTGGGAAATGTCAGTCTAACCCAGGCTGCTGTGGTTGCAAAGCCTCCATGAGCTCAGGATGGTGTTCATGCTCCCTCTCCTTGCAAGACCCTGAATAACTTGGCCCTGTCCGCCTCCCCAGCCTCCTCTCCCCACACTCTGCTATATATAGCGATGTTCCAGCCATAACACGGCGCTTGTAGGCGGCCAACTGCACCAGGCTGTTCACACTCTGTCTTTGCGCATGCTTGTCCCTCTGGCTGGCAGTCCTCCCCCCTCTCGCCCTGTCTGCCTGGTGAACTGTCTGCTTCAGGAGTCAATTTAAAGGTCATCCTGGCAAAGAGGCCCCACCTGACTACCTTCCCTGCCCTTGGGTAGTACTTAAGCTCTGCTGGCGTTTATGGATGCGACTGTCCTCTGGATGGATAGGGGGCATCCCTGGCCCAGGGGCTTTGCCATATTCATCTCTGTGTGGAAAGAAGGAGGGGTGTCACTTAAATCTGAGGCACAAAGGCAGCCCTGCCCAGTACTTGAGCGATATGCATCCTGTGCATTTATTTGACCAAAAGAAGGTCACTCTGTCAGCTACTTATTGATGCATAATGAAGAACCCTAAAATGGAATTGCTTAAAATAGTGGCAATTTATTATTTTTCCTGGTTCTGAGGGTTGACCGGGCTCTGCTGGAAAGTTCTTCTGCTCCATGCACTATATAGCTGAGGTCACTCTGTGGCCACACTCAGCTGGGAGTGCAGCTGGGGCTGGAGCTTCTCATCCCAAGGGGTCTCGCCAGGGGACCCTAATCATTCTGCCATCCTGCCATGGCACTGGCTTCCATCAGAGAATGTTCCGGGACAGCAAGACCTAGTGCCGAAGACCTTCTTAGACCTTTGCTTGTATCGTACTTGCTGACGTTCCATTGGCCAAAGCAAGTCACATGGCCAAGACCGGGGCTGGGGTGTGGCCCACTGGGGTCATCGGTGTAACTGCCTGCCGTGGTTATGTTTCCTTCTTTAGGAATGGCTCTCAGTACAACTGAGAGTACTTTCCACCTGTCATGTCAAGGCAAACTGAGTTAGTCAAGGCAGTTTGAAGTCGCCTCTGATCTCCTTGCTTTGAACCTAAGGCACAGCCAAAGTTGGGGTCTGTTCCATTAACCAAGGCTGGGTCTGCAGGTGGGGCCATCAGGGAGTCACCCAGCCCCAACTTCTGTGTCGCACATCGGCCTTACCCCTGGGAGGCTGGGTCTTTCAGGACAGTCCTCTCCATGGGACACTTGTCACTTTAGGTGGTAGGACAGGGAGTGACACTCTGCTTTCTACCACGCAGAGAACAGCAGGGGATTCTGCTGAGTGCTTGGGCTTTGTTGCTTGGAGGGGGGAGGTAAGGAGGATCATTTCCCCCATCTCCCACTCCCCATCTGTCCCCTCCTTATTTCCCTTTCTCTTTTCCCATTTCTGATTCAGGAACTTGGGCCAAGTGACCTTTAATATCCCAGTTTTATTCTTCTGTCATCATCCTTTTGGGGCCAGGCAAGGCTGGATTTATTGGGAGCCTACCATGTGTCAGGCGCTTCTCCTGCCCTCACCCTAGAAGCCCCGGGAGGCCACTAAGCTCCCTGGGTACCACGCCGCTGCCCTTTGCAGTTTGGTTCTAAGGCCTGGGGCCCATTGCCCTGGTCCCTCTCTGAGGTGCACCATGCTTGCCAAGACAGATCTCACTAAACATTTCTGGCTCTCCTCCTCCATTGCATGGGGGGGACTGCTATCTTCTCTAACTCTGAAGTTACACTTGCTCTGGTCAATGCTATCTAACCAGAGCCGGCATGCATCACTTCTGAGTGAAGCTTTAAGAACCAGTGTGTAACTCACCACGTCCCCTTTCTTCCCACCCATGGTGGCCATAGACGCATGTGTTGTCTGTCAGTCTTCCGACCTTGCGTGATAACTATGTGCAGGGCCCCTGTTCTGTATACATAGTGTAGGTGAGAAATAGATTTTTCTGTTAAGTTGCTGAGACTTGGGGGACTTTTCTCACTGCAGCATAACATAGCCTAGCCTGACTGATGCACACACTTGAGTTTAAGAGGCTACAGGGCTGTTGGAGACACCTGTGTGGTCCTCATGCCCGGCAAGACATCCTTCAAGCTGGCTCAAAATCCATTTGGTAGTGTCCAAGAGAAGCCAATGTGGGACTCGGTGGCTAATTGGTTGTGGAGGGGTGCAGGAAATGGAGGAGTCAGAGATCCAAAAATAGAAGGAAATCCTCAGCACTGGACACGCGGAATCTTGAACTCCCTCTGTCTCAGCTCTGAACAGAATAATCATCAACATCGATAGATCCTCTATGTGTAGGCACTTAACATATTTCAACTCACTTAATTTTTCCAACACTGATATACGTACTATTATTATCACTCTGCTTTTCAGATGAGGACGGTAGAGAACAGAGAAGTTATCAAACTTGCCTGAGGTCACAAAAAAGAGCAAAGATTCCAACCCAGTCTGACTACTCTATTTTATATTGGAAGTCAGCAAATTATGGCTGGTGGGAAGAATCTGGCCCACTATTTTTTTTAAACAGTTTTATTGCAATATGACATATACTGTATAATTCATATTTTTAAAGTGTCTGATTCACTAGTTTTTGTTTTATTCCGATTGGTGTATTCACCACCACTATCAATTTTCATCATCCTAAAAAAACCCCAAAAAACCCTGCATCTCTTGGCCCTCAGCCTCCGTGTCTCCTGAACCTCCCAGCCCTCAGAAACCACAATTTCTCTTAGATTTGCCTATTCTGGACATTTCATATGAACAGAAACATACAACATGCATCTGGCTTCTCTCATTTAGCACAATGTTTTCAAGGTTCATTGGTCAGTGCTTCATTCCCTTTTTTTTTTTTTTTGATTTTCATTTTTGCTACAAATCTTTGTGAATCTGATGTCTTCCTCTTTCTTGTTTTAACCCCTCATTTTGGCAGAGCACCTTCGCCGTAGTTCCTGGAAATTAATGTTATTATATACTGAGAAATTTCTTGTTTTGTATTTCTTCTTTTTTTTTTTTTTGCCAAATAGTGTTCCGTTGAATGGATGATGCCACATTTTATTTATCCATTTATCAGTTGATGGACATTTGGGTTGTTTCCACCTGGGGACTATTCTGGATCGTGGTGCTGCCCACACTCTTGTACAGGTTTTCGTGTGGCTATGCCTTCCTTTCTCCTGGGGGCGTACCTGGGAGTGGAATTGCTGGGTCACATGGTACCTCTGTGTTCATCACCCTTGGAAGACCTGCCCCACCAGTTTCCAAAGCAGCCACGCTGGCTTATATTGAACCCTGTGTGTACGAAGGTTCTAGTTTCTCCACTTCCTCACCAACCTTACCTGTCTTTTTTATTATAGCCATCCTAGTGGGTCCGAAATAGTATCTAATTGTGATTTTGGTTTGCGTTTCCCTGATGGCCAATGATGTTGAGCATCTTTTCTGCCTGTTTTTGTAAATAAAGGTTTATTGGTGCACAGCCCTGCTAGCCCACTCATTTGCATATTGTCTAGAGCTGTTCCCTCACCACAAGGGCAGAATGGCAGTGGAAGCCTGCAAAGCCTAGACTGTTTACCACATGGCCCTTTACAGAAGTTTGCTGACTCTTGCTCTAGACTATAGAACCCTATGATCTTTACCATGAAGGTTTGTGCCAGTGTTGGAACTGCTGAGCAAACGTTAATTTCCTTCCTGCCTCCCTCTCTCCCTCCTTCCTTCCCTGTTTTCTTGGGGCAGACAAGACCAGGCCTCCTTCTACAGCTTTATTTTCTCTCTGGAGCCATCTTCTTCCCTCCGGGTGGTCTGTCCACCAGGGGCAGCTGCCCACCTGGCACCTGGCAGCCTTTCCCAAGAGCTTTCCCAGGACAGGGGCTCTGTGGGAGGGCACTGCTATCCTAGAGGATTCCTAGTGGCCACTCACCCACTGAGATGAGGGGAGGCAGGCGTAGGGGTTGAAGGCAGCGGGGAGGAATGCCTGGAGGAAGAGGCCTAGAAGGGAAGGAGGCTGGAGACAGCTGGGATCAGCCCCCCCGCCCAACCTTGGCACGATAACTAGAGGGGTCAGGGCCCCCACAGCTCCCAGAGACCCTCCCACAGAGGATCAGGATTCCCAGTGTGGAGACCCGAGCTGTGGGTCCCCGGACTCACTGCCCTCTCCTCAATGTCTTCCTTGGATGAGTGAAAGTATTAAGAGGATGAGTCTTTGGAGATGCAAGATCTGCAGCTGGGGATGGTGAGGGAGGAGGAGGCTGGGGGTCTCCAGGACCCCCAGGGTGAGGCTGGTGAGAGGGAGCCCAGGCCAAGTGTTGGGGCCCAGGGAAAGGGAGCCTGCTGTGGCCTGAACAGCAGGATCTCCCGTCCCCTCACACCTCTTCCCAGGGTCCCCCAGCTTGTCACCCCTGGCTACTTAACTGCATCGAGGGCTGGTCTCTCCACTTCCGGTCCTGCCCCCACCCCTCTCCTAAGGCAGAGTCAGGTTAAGAGTAAGGCTCTGAGCCACAGTTGGCTCTGCCCCTTTCAGCTGTGTGAGTTTGGGCACTAGCTCCCTCTTGGGCTGACTGCTGACATGTAAATGGGGGATACTAACGCTACATACCTCCTTGGTTGCTGTGAGCACTGGACTAGATAACCCATGTCAAGGACTTAGCTCGGTATATGCTAGTTAATTCTATTTCTCAATGCTGAGAGTGTTCTTTCTGAAATAGAAATCTGACCATGTCCGTCCTCTGCTCAAAAGCCTCCCAGGGGATCCCCATGATTATGGGAAGAAGCTTGTTTTGACACTGACCTGCCAACCTCCCCATGTCTTTACCACCCCCACCAGCACCCCATCGCTCCCTTGCATTCTGAGGTCTCCACTCTGGGCCTTTCCTCCAGCTATGCTCTCTGCCAGGATACCCTCCTTAAGTCCTCTGGAAGCATCCCCCCCCCCAACTCCTGCTCACAGGCTGTACATGAAGTGAGCTAGGGGTGGGAAGGGGTGCTCATCTGATTGACATCACATGAAGTTTTCTTTTTTTTTCTTTTTTTTTAAAGATTTATTTATTTATTTTTGAGAGAGTGAGAATGAGAGAGAGAGAGCACATGAGAGGGGGGAGGGTTAGAGGGAGAAGCAGACTCCCCACCGAGCAGGGAGCCCGATGCGGGACTCGATCCCGGGACTCCAGGATCATGACCTGAGCCGAAGGCAGTCGCTTAACCAACTGAGCCACCCAGGCGCCCTGACATCACATGAAGTTTTCGAGGCCCTGCCATGAAGCGGAGTCCCAGTGCCCGTAGGCTTCACCCACTGTGGGCCCCACTGTCCCTTATGTTTGAAGACCATTCCGCATTCTGATCCTCTCTCCACCCAATGGATCATGTATGGCTTGAATTCATTAAAAACTTGAAGTCAGCTAAAACTTATTATATTTTAAACAAATCTGATCTGTCTCCTTAGAAGTCAGGAAAGTGGTTACCCTGGGGTGGGGGTGGGGTGGTGATTGAGGGATACATATGGGGGCTTCCAGGGTTCTGGGGATGTTCTGGTTCTTGCTTTGGTTGTTGGTTGCATGCATGTGCTCAGTTCATGAAACTCCATAGAACTTTCTGTATTACTCTATACATGCATAGAAAGAGAGCCAATGGGTTACGAAGAACTGGCTCAGGTGATTATGGAGGCTAACAAGATGCAAGATCTGCAACTGGCAGACCAGAACCCCAAGAGAACTGATGGTGGAGCTTCTAGTCCAAGAGCAGGAAAAAACTGATGTCCCTGTTCATACATGTGTGCAAGGTGAACAATGGCTAGTATTGTTATTCAAAAAGAAACCACTTATTTGAGAAACAGTTAACCCTAAATTGCACATGAAGCCTTCTGCTCGCTCATTAAGATTGGTCACTTGCTATTCTGGGAACCCTGGTGCTCCTGGACACTCCACCACTTAGTCTAAGAGGAGGAGGAGATTTTGGATCTGAGCCTTAAGGATAAACAGCTCACTGACCAGACAGGGGGTCATTGGGGTGTAGAGGAGGATGCACCAGGCAGAGACAGCAACACTTGCAAAAGCCACGAGGTGCAAAAGTGCGTTTGCACATAGAGCCAGGCAGGAGCTCTTCAGTTTTACTCAGATGCTGGTTGCTGTAGACCTTCCCTGCACCTCATCTGGCTTCAGCCTCTGGAAAAAAAAAAACCTGGACCTCTTGCGCCACCTCGTGGTGGTCATGGATACTAACAGGACAGAAACAACTGGAGTCCAAGCTGCTCACATCCCTCTCCCTTGAACCGTTCCTTTCTATGTCTTTCCCCAGAAATGGACTTGCTGTAAAAGTGATAGAACAATCAGAAGACATTTTTTTATTTCAAAATTATATTTTTTCCAGTTATCAAAACAATGCATGTTAATTGCAGAAAATTTGGAAAATACAGAAAAGAATAGGGGCGACTGGGTGGGCTCAGTGGGTTAAGCGGCCAACTCTTGATCTCAGCTCAAGTCTTGATCTGAGGGTGTGAGTTCAAGCTCTGCGTTTGGGCTCCACACCGGGCATGGAGTATACTTTAAAAAAAAAAAGAAAATATAGAAAAGATTAAAGAAGAAAATCAGTCATCCTAACGCCACCACCCAGAGTAACCACTATTAATATATTGGCGTATTTGCTTCCAGTGTTCTTCTCTGCATATAATTTTCACATAGCTCAGGATTAGTGTGTATATATATTTACGTATAAATACATATGGGCTCAGTTACGTATAAACATATGTTGAGTATGTTTTTAGCTTTTATTTTTAAAATTTTTTTAGTTTTTGGTTTTACAGTTTTTTAAAAGTTTAATTCCAGTATAATTAACATACAATCTTATGTTAGTTTCAGGTGTACAATACAGTGATTCAACAGTTCCTTACATTACTCAGTGCTCATCATGATCAGTGTTCTCTTCATCACCTCCACCTACTTCACCACCACCCTCCAGCCTCCCCTCTGGTAACCATCTGTTTGTTCTCTATAGTTAAGAGTCTGCTTTTTGGTTCATCTCTCTTTTTTTCCCCTTCTTTTCCATATGTTGAGTATTTTTGTGCACAAAGTCCTGGTGTGGGGGTGAGTGTGGGTGTTGGGAGCTGAGTGCTAGTGTCACGCCATGCTGAGTTGGAACCCTTTCCTGGCTGTGTGACTTGGGCAAGTGACTTCTCGGGGTAACAATTTCTCTCTGTATCTGTAAAATGTGATTCATAACCGGACTTATCCCCAGGCTGTTGTGAAGATTACAGGATGTGGTGTATATAAAATGCTTAGGTCAGAGCCTGGGGCCGAGAGGTTTGCTCCTGGTAATACATTACCGTGGAAAGCTGTGCCTGCCTTTCCGATTCATGGCATAAATCTCTAGAAATGGGGTGGGTTTCTGGGTCTAAGGATATGAAGAGCCCCAAGGTTGACACAGTGTACCCAAATTGAGGGGCCAATTTCAACCAAGATCCACAGCTGTTCTCCTTTGTCTCTATATTCTTCCAGGCCTTGTTTATGCAGAACAGTGTCTCAGCATTGTCATTGCAATGCTTGCACCCGTTTGCTTAATGTTACATCATCAACAGTTTCCTAAGTGGCTAGAATTGTCATTGACAGCATTTGCCACCGTTTGCTTAACTACTTCCTTATTGTTGAATATCTGAGTTTTCTTTTTCATTCATTCATTCATTCATTCATTCATTCATTCATTCATTCATTCATTCAAGAAACAGTTCTGCCAGGCACCGAACTAGGCCTTGGGATCGAGTGGTCGGCAAGAACATCACGCTGCTTACTTCTGGCACTTGGACTCTGGCCGGCAAGACAGACCACTACAAATAAACAGACAAGTGAGACTCCCACTCTAAGCTGTGGTGAGTGCTGTGAGGGAAAAGGAGAGAGGTATGGGAGGGGTCCACTTTTTGACACATTTTTATATTTTCGAGAAGTCATCCCAGGCCCTCATTCTAACCTACTGTTTGCTCCTCAGCGGCTGTAACTGAGGCTTCTCTTTGAGGAGTACCTTTTGGGGTTGGATTTTCCACTAACACAGTTCCCTGAGGAGTCAGAGCTCACGGAGGTGTTCTAAGATCTGACAATGAAATCAAATGGGCCTTCTTTTCTGTTCTCCCTCCCTCTAAGGCTAGTGTTTCAACCAGTGTGGTCCCAAAGAGACTTACGATTATCCACTTCTTAAGTCTACTTGCACTGTGCCTTTTCCTCACCTCTCTCTCATTATAGGACCTCCACTAGCCCTGGGAGCCTTTGAACCAATTGGCAAAGGTGCCCACTTCCAGTGGACAAAGCCTCAATGGCTGAGGCTTGGTGGGCAGAGCACAAGTTGGATTTCAGCCCTTTTGAGGCCCCTTGGGTCACGTGCATGACTGCACATGGCAGCCCTGCCCACAGCCTCTGGAATGACCACCCCACCTACTTTCTATCTGATTGTCACTCCGTCTTGAAGACTTAGTTTATATTCCATCTCTTATAGGAAGTCTTATCTAGCTTTCTAATTCATAGTAAATTCTCCATTCCTTGAACTCCTATCTAAGTAGTTTTTTTTTTTTTTAACTCCTTGCCTTGTTTGGCACTTAATTGTACCCTGCCTTGTGATTCCTCCTGTTTTTCTCTCTTGCATCGCTATTTCATCTGAAGAGGGCTGATTTAGATTGAGAAATCAGAGGTATCTCTGTAGATGTATCATTTACACTAAATGCTGAAGGAGAGGTAGGCAGAGTTCTAGAGAAAGACTGTTCTAGGTAGAGGAAGGGCATGTGCAAAGGCCCTGAGGCAGAAGATTTTTGAGATGCAAGGCCAAATGAATATGAATATATCTGCATGGAATGGCCTTTCCAGATTTGGCAAATGAAGTGGAAAGCAACTATTAAGGTATGCATTCACACTACTTTCTGAGGACCTCTTTGTTCTGGCCCCTGGAAATGACATATAGAGATAAATCAGACCAGATATGTTCCTTCTCAGTCTAATGGAGAGGGCAAAGATGATTTCTGTACAGTGTGACAGACACGGTAGAGGGTTATCATGTATTTCAGTAGAAGGGTAGAGAGAGTAACTATTTTTGCTTGTGGGCACTGAGGAAAGCTTATCCAAAATGGAGACATCTGAATGAGGTCCAATGTAGGGCGACCCATGAGGAGGCTGGTGCAATGGTCCAGGCTGATGGCTGAATTGGGACAATGATAATAAGGATGGACAAGAGAGGAAAGATGAGAGAGGCATTTCAGTGTAAAACGTATACAACTTGGAGATGGACTGATTTTAGGAGGCGGGGGAGAGGAATAAGTTAAGGCGCTGCAACTTTCAAGCATGGATGACTGAATAAAGGCAGTACCCCTGGATGAGACCAGGGATGGAGGAGGAGAGACAGGATTTGGTGGGGTGAGTATGGTGGTGGAAAGAGATTGGGGGGTGGTGAGGGCTTCTCTTTGGTACCACGGACAGCTCCAAGGATCTCCAGAGGCCTTGAGGTAGACTAGATCAATGGTTCTTGACACTGGGTGCCTTCGAATCAGCAGAGGAGCTAATTTTACATACAGACCCCCAGTCTCACCCAAATATTTTGCATCAAAATCTCTGGGTTTGGGGTTCAGGAACCTGCATTCTAAATAAGCACTCCAGATAACTCAGGTACAGGCAGTCACATGACTATACTTAAACCCTGAAATAAACCACGGTGGCCTCCAGAGAAAGAGATGAGAGCGCCCTCTGCTGCTAAAGGACGTCTTGAGTTTATGACTGGTGCATTTCAAGGCAGTTTATTTACACAGGGAATCTCCGGGCCAAAACAAAGAAACAAGAGACCAGGGGAGATGAGTGAGAAAGAGGGGCCACTGGTGTGCAGTTACGGTTACTGTCTTCAGTCTGGGGTGCTGTTACACCTTCCCAACTGCATTCCCTAAAAAAAAAAACCCCCAAACAAACAAACAAAAACAAATAAATGTGGCTCCCTAAGGTGAGAGGGGAGAACCCTCTCCTTCGATTGGCTTTAAAGATATATTGCAACCCAAAAGAAATGAAAGCAGGGACTTGAAAAGGTATCTGTGCACCCATGCTCCTAGCAGCATTATTCTCAATAGCCAACAGGTGAATGGGTACAGACACTGTGGTAGATTCATGCAGCAAAACATTATTCAGTCTTAGAAAGGAATGACATTCTGAGATATGCTACAACATGGATGAACCGTGAAGGCATTATGCTGAGTGAAATTCGCTAGACACAGAGGGACAAATATTGTATGATTCCACTTGTATGTAATGAGGTCCCTGGAGGAGTCAAATTCGTAGCGAGAAAGTAGAAGGGTGGTTGCCAAGAGCTGGGGGGAGGGAGGCTGGGGAGTTATGGTTTAATGAGTACAGAGTTTCACTTTGAGAAGATGAAGTTCCAGAAATGGATGTTGGTGATGGTTTTTACAAAATAATGCGAATGTACTTAATGCCATTGAACTGTACACCTAAAAAAGGTTACAATGGTAACTTTTATGCTTATTTTACCACAATAAAAAAAAATGACATAATAAGAAAAGCGGTGTTAATGCCCTCAACTTGACTGGGAATGTGTAGGGCTTCTCCATCCCATGGGGCGTTCTCTGAGAGCAGGGAAAGATGTCTCCCTTCTCCGTCTGGGGCTCTCCCGGGAGCAGCAGGTGTTTTTTTCAGCGGATAGCTGCTTCCCCAGGGCCTGGACTGGGCCTGTTCCTCATCAGACTGAGGTGCTTCCCGATGGTGGAGTTCCCTCCACGGGGCGAGGTTCTGTCTCCTCCTTCCGAGGGAGTTGTTCTAGCAACTGTGTATGGGAGGTGGGGAAAAGTGGGCCTCTTGTTTGAGACTTTCGTCCGTCCTCCGCAGCCTCCGGGCTCAGGAGCCCCACAAGCGCCCAACACCTTCGTAACCTCCATCTATCTTCTGCCTCTCCAAGTTCCGCGCCCTTAGAAGGCCAGCGCCGTCTCCCCGGGCTGGCGGGCCCAGGCGGCTTTCCGCCCTCTTCCAAGATGGCCGCCACCGCCTCTGTGACAGGCCTGATCACGTGGGCGCCGTCGCCTATGAGGTCGCCGCGGCTCCGGCGGTGATTGTCCCTCCCCGAGCCCCGTCCCGAGGAGGCGACTGCCCTTGTCAACCGAAGCCTGAGCGATCATGGCAACGGGCTCGGGCGGGGAGCGCGTGGCAGCGGTGGCAGTTTGGTCGCGGGCCGGGGCGGCGGAGCGGCGGCGGCGGCGGTGGCACTGGCGCTGGCACCGGCCCTGAGCGCCATGCAGCGGGGCAGCTCCGAGAGGGAGCTGGCGGCCAGGTGGGAGGCGGAGGCGGTGGCCGTGGCCGAAGCGCCGGCGGCGGCGGCGGCGGAGCAGGGCGGCGTGGACTCGGGCGCGGCCGGGGAGCCGGAGCGCAAGGCTCCCGAGGAGCAGCCCAGGGAGGGGGCCCCGGCGCAGCCCCGCGCGGCCGAGGAGGGGGACGCCCGGGTCGTCCCGCGGCCGCCGCCCACGCTGCCCCTGGCCAAGCCGCAGCCGGCGCGGGCGCGGGGCCTCTGCCCGCACCGGAAGCCCCGGAGCAAGGGCCGGGGCTGCCGGCGGAGCTCGGGCCGCTCGGCGGACGAGTACTGCTCTCAGCGGCCGGTCACCGTGGACAGCTCCAAGGCCAGGACCTCCCTGGACGCCCTGAAGATCAGCATCCGCCAGCTCAAGTGGAAGGAGGTGAGGCCCGGCCCGGCCGCGTGGGCACGGCGGGAGGGTGGACAGTTCGACCTCAGAGGACCCGGCGCGGCCCAGGCCAGGGCTGAGGGCTGAGCTCCTGCCGAGCGCCACGCTCCAAGTGCTCATCCTTCAAGGCCTAGCCCCCAAAGTCACTTCCTCCAGAAGACTTACAGCCCGCTTCAGGTCAGGTTAGCCAACTCCTTCCCCGGGCTCCCCTACACTACGGGCTCTGGCTTCTAGCCCTCAGCGCTCACCTGCTGTAGATACCAGCGCTCCCCTACGTAGATCTTAGCTTTTATGTCTGTCTCCTTCACCAGCTTTGGGTCCTCGGGGCCCGGGATCCTGTCTTTCACTTCTTCATTCAAGTTCTCTTCATTCAGCACTTATTGTGTGGCAGCTGAACAGTTGGTACTTTGGAGGCAGACAGACTTAGGGTCTCACCACACCCTGCCACTTAGCTGTGTGACTTTGAGCGAGTTGCTTCACCTCTTAAGCCTGCTTCCTTTGAAAGTGAAGGAAGCTAATGAAGTGAAGTGAAGCTAATAATACCTGTCTCGTATTAGTATTAGAAGACTCACGGCTTATTGTAGCATAGCACAAGTGTGCTATAAATGGTAACTCATCCTACCACCCTCACCTCTCTCTCCTCCTCCATCACTGTCACCACCACCATCATCATCATCAGGGCAGGAACTGTATTTTACATTGTAGAACTTGGCATATGGTGCATGTCAGTAAGTGGTGGATGCAAGGGTGAGTGAAGGAATGGGTTATTCGTCCCTGAACCCATTTTAGACCTGGCGGGGGCAGGGATGCAGCACCAGTGACACAGAGGGGTGCCTGTTGCAGTTGGCTGACTGGATAAAGCCATTTGACTTTTTTTGCAGCTTCTAAGGCTATTTAACAGGGTTCCAGGAGTGGTGGGGTTGTGATTTAGGGAGTCAGGTCTGGAGACTTAGACTCAGATGGTCTGCTGATGGAACAGGAATCCACAACAGGCAACATGAAGATTCAGGTACTTAGCTCTGTGCTTTGGCTATGACAGACATTCAGGAATGGTTTTATGAAGTTGGAACACACAGAGAGATGGCCACAGAAAGAATTGATGAGGTCAGAAGGTTGATGTCCCAACAGGAAGGAGTCATGTAGTTTGGAGGGAAGTCAAGAATCAGGCAGGGCAGACTTCCAGGTAGGTAGGGGTTAGCCATTGGGGAAGTGTCAGGAAGTGTCACTCCCCATTCCCCATTCCCTGGGTGTCAGGGTCCCCAGGCTTGGGGCTTGGGATTCAGAGGAGGACTTCCATGCCTAGGATACCTGGAGGGAGGGCTCCCAGTTCTGGGCAGGGTCCCAGGTCTGGCCAGAACATCATAGAATTGGAGAACTTGTCAGTGCCATGGTCCTAATGAGAATCCAGGGACTGGAACCAGGCCCAGAACCAGGAGAGGCTGACCGGCCCAAGGAGGGCCTGTGCTTAGTTTAGCCCCATGGGGGAGAGAGACACAAAGCTGACTAGATCTTGAGAGATGGAGCCAGAAGGACTCAGAAACCAGCAGGCATGCATGCCAGGTTCATGCACTCAGTCTGTGTTTGCTGTGGATGCTGGACCCTGGGAATCAAAGATGCTTAAGATGTAACTTCTGCCCTCAAGGACCTTATAGTTCAGTAGGGAAGAAACACAAGTAAAAAAAAAAAATCATTGCAGTGATTATAGGATCTTTGCTGCTGCTTCCTGGAATGCTCTTTTCCCAGTTATTTGCATGGCTCACTCTGTCACTTTTGCTCTTTGAGCAAATGCCACCTCCTCAGAGAAGCCTTCCCCTCTGATCCCTCCTCCAACCCTTGCTCTTCTTTATTATCTTTTTTATAGCACTAAACTCTACTGGACACTATATTATGTATTGTTTGTTTATTACCCGTTTCCCTCATTAGAATGTAAGCTCCACGAGGGCAAGGGCTTTGTTTTATTTACTGCTGTATCCTCAAGTGCTTGGTACATAGAAGGTGTTCAATAAATACTTGTTAAATGGATGAACACATTATGTGATGTGTGTCTCGCTGTCCCTATGTAAAGGTGTAAGTGCTGGGGGAGAAGAGGAAGGCCATCTCAAGAAGAGTTTCCTGGAGGAGAGAGGTATAAGCTGAGTTCTGAGTGTTGAAGAGGAGAGGGAGTTATTTAGGGGCTGTCGACTTTGGATCTCTGGTAGAGGGCCTAGTGTGGGCATAGCAGAGGTACTTTGGGGCTTTGCATGTAGTTCAGTATGGCTGGATATGAGTGGGCGGCAGGATGGTGGTGAGGGGAGGCTAGAGAAATGAGCAGGGGTCAGATGGGGGATGTGGACTTGTTTTTGGGAGGCTGCGTGAGCCACTAAAAGAGTTTAAGGTTCTTCCACGTATCGACTCTGCTCGTTTGGCAAGTGAGTTAAACTCTTCAGGCTTCTTTGTCTGCCTGTCTATCAAATGGGGGTAGATTGGGCTAGCTAGTTTAATGGTTCTCCCGTGGCAGCCACATAATGGTAATGTTAGTGTACACGAGGTCCTTGCACTGGTGAACCAAGTGTAGGGGGCAGTTTCCAGGCACTACCTGTAACTGCCCCCTCCACCTGAGTCCTGCCTTTTACTTCTCGGTCGGAAAGCATATTGGGCATGCAAGTGGAGTTGCTCCTTCCGGTATATTTTAAAACAAATTCACTCACCTCAATAGGACTTTACTATTAGATGCGTGATTATTCACTTAATGTCACTCTTCCCTTGTCCTCCTGTGAGGGCGGGAGTGGTGTTTGACTTGGGGCACATATTCACCAAATGATGATACTTGCTACAGAGCTCACACTTCATCTCGATACCCTAGAATGTGGAGTTCCAAAAGTACTGGAGTGGGTAAACTTTAAGTTCCCTCCAGCTTTAAGCTATGATTATGGTATTTTTAGTACCTACTCTAAAAGTTGATTGCATGACAAGTAACTTATGTAAAGCAGGTACAAAGTGCAGATACTACCTCTTGAGGCCTCAGTTTTCCCATCTGTTACAGGGGTGACGTTGGACACGATCGTCTGTAATGTCCAGCACTGATGTTCTAGGAGCAGGCATATCTCCACGGGGAGCTGGGACACAGGGATCGAGTGGGGTCCCTTCTACGCCATGCTGTGCTGTTGCCACAGGATTTGGGAGTATCCGGCTGGCTTTGGCAGAGGTGGTTGGGTAGCCCAGGTAGGAAATAAGGTCATGAACACCAACCAGGGTAAAAGTGTTTCCTTTGTGAGTGCATGGTGAGGGGCCACACCACAGGGTCCATTGAGCAGGGCAGCATGTAGCCAGCGTGTGAATTTAACCTTTGCTCGGTTACAGGTCACGGTCTCTCTTCCTCCTTCACTTTTCTTTATTACGTATACATTTAACAACAACGATTGTGAATGTCAGCAGCTGTGATGAACCCTTACATAACTCTTACCCCGTGTATGTAGCTACAGTGATTTGATTTTCCCAACAACCCAGTAAAGTGCCTCATTGTCTCCATTTTACGGAAGAGGAAATTGAAGTACACAGAGGTTAACTTCTCCAAGGTCATACGGCTGGTAAATGGTGGAGCTAGCATTTGAAACAGACTCTGTTTGAAACCAGCCTTCAGTTCTGGGCTCTTACTGTTTCTTACTGGATCTCTATCTGCAGACCCTGGGGTGGAGTTACAGATGTGGATGTGAATGGGATTCACTCCCTGCCCTCCAGCAGCTCCCCGTGTGAGGGACAGACGTGCACACAATGGCAGTCCAATCTGGGCGCTGAATGGGTAAAGGCCATTCCACACAGAGTAGGAACAAAGACAGGGAGCATGGATCAGCTTTTGTATGCAGAATGGGACGATGGCAGCATAGGGAGCATGTGGGAGAGCAAGAGAGATGAAGAAGGAGCCCGATCACGGAGGATGTTGGAGACCACGCCAAGAAGCTTGCGCTTCTGTCTGAATATGACAGGATCTTGCCATATATAGACTCAGCTTCTCTTGCCCACTCTCTCAGCCCCAGGTGAACCACGCCAACTCTCTGATGCTTCTCTTTTCAGTTCTATCCACGCTGGTCAGGTCTAATCCAATCGTGTCTACAAAGGTAAATTTGCCTCTCAAAGGAAAATTCACAAATGTTAGCTCTGTGAACTTAATAGATAAGGCGAAAGTTTATTTTAGAATAGCCAAATCAGGTTTATGGAGTCACTATTGAAGTTGCCACATGAAAGAGAGAGATGGATCCTGGCTCATAGTAGATACTCAGTAAATATTTATGGACTTGTATGGTCCTCTTTCATCTGTGTAAGTCCTGTATATTCCTTTGCAGTTTTGACACCAGCAGTAAAGAAACCTTAGGGAAAAGACACCAAGGAGAATAGATGCCACTATTGTTATGAGCTGCCGTCCTTGGAGATGTAGGTTCTGTTTACGTGCACAGTGGTGCTATGGACACCAGCTAGCTGACATGAACGAGGGCACTGAGAGATTCCACAGAAGGACTTTTGTTGATAATAGCTTGCATAAGCCCCTGTCCCAAGATCTATTACAGTGAGAGCTCTTTGTTTCAGAGACTCCAAATCATGGGTTGTTTTCTGAACTTTATCCAGCCTTCTTTAGAATATGTATACACTTATTACATTGTCCTATTTATAACTTCTGTAATATTAATTACTGCTTATTAAATATCTGCTTTGTGCCAGGCATTGTACTTAGTGTTTTATGCTTATTAAAAATTATATCAGACATTTACTGTGGATTGTTTTATGTAATCCTCACAGCAAGCCCCTGAAGTAGATCCTATTATCATTTCCAAATTACAGATGAGGAAACTGAGGCTTAGGGATAGGTTGGTGCAGGGCTAGCCCAAGGCCACAGGTAACAAGTGGCAAAACCATCCAGGGCCTGTGCCTGGAACCAGTGTACAGTCCTACATTGTCTTCTTTGCTAATCCTTTGCTAAAATCCACCCCGCCAGGGGTCTGTTATTCTTAGTCCAGATAATGCTTGAAGACACTGAGGTGGGCACAGCAAGTAAGAGGGAGAGTTAGGGTTCAAACAGTGGTCTGTCTTGTTCCAAAGCACACTTGTTGGTGTGTTTTATAATTCTCCACTCGTTAACCCTCCCGTTTGTCTGACTCATAACTCAAATGACAGTGGAGTCGCTCAGAACCAGGAGAGTGATATTGCAAATAGGACTTAAAATAAAACATGTTGAAATATATCCTGCCTGGCAGTGGGAGCATTTGGTGCCTGTACTTTCCAAATCCTATTTTGTTGCTGCCCACAGAGAAGTAATTTGGGTGCCATTTGACTAGCTGAGTTGCCTTGCTCTTCTATGGAATGTGATCCTGCTCTATGAATTGCTCTACCTCATTCCTTCTGGAAGAAGGTAGGGGTATAAAATGAAAAACTGGATAGTTTAATCTTACCTCCCTTTCTCGTCCCGATGATAGTCATTGCGGTTTATGTTCCGTTTTTTAAAAACAACATTATATGTAAGAATGGTTTATATCCCACTCCATCACATGCTCTCCTTTCAACAGACATGCTATTTTAATGCTAGTCCACCAGAATTTTTCCTTTGCCAGCTGAGCTTGTCTGGCCATAAAAATCACAGTTCACTACCGCAAATTGTTTGAACAATATGGTATGTGCAATAGCTTCACGAATCCACACTAACATCTCACACAGTCCTTTAAAAAATAAGTTCCAGGGACTCATGTTCAAGTTCAGGGGCTAGTACAAATTAAAATTTTGTTTTTTTTAGCGCATAGTTCCTAGAGCTGTTTCCCGTGTTATGTAAACATACCCTCTATTGTAAATAGCCTCAATTTTGGTAGCATTCTGGATTCTGGGTTTGTATCAGCAGAAGTCGAATGCAAAAATTCAATCATACATTTTCTTTTTCTTTCAAATCTGTTCTTTGAAAAGGACATATTATAATAGTAACTGCCCACTCTTTAAGTGCCTTCTCTAGAGGGGAAGTGTTGCGTCTGGAGCTAGCATGGGCTTTGGATTCAGGCAGTTGAGTTAAAATCCTTGCTACTAATGACTTGTGTGACCCAACCGATCGTGTACTAAATATAGAATCTGAGCCTCAATTTCTTGATCTGTAACAAGTCAAGTGACACCTACCTTGCAGAATTTTTGTGAAATTAAATAAGGGAATGTATGTAAATTGCCTTAACCCCATGCTTGACACTGTGAGTCGTTAGTAAATGTTAGCCATTTTTCTTCCTCTGAGCAATCACAGACTTTGGTTATTTGATCTACTTTTTTAAAAACTAGAAAAAAACGATTATAGAATTTAGTTTGCATATATAGGTTACTGGTTAACCAGAACATCTATGACCAGCTCATTGGAATCATTTCATAAATATTTTGAGACCTACTCTGTGCCAGACTGTATCTGGGCTCCTGGGATACAGCAGATAGAAAAACACACAAAGCTCTCTGTGGATAAGGGACAGTTACATTTTAAATGAATGTCAATGTGATATAGTCTAGGTTTAAAATTTTTAAAATAACACGGACTTAAACTTTTTGAACCAATCATACTTTTAAGGTTTTGTGAATTTAATTGAAAAATTTAAAGCCGCTATTTTAACCTGGTGCCTTCCTCACACTTTGGTGTATTAATTATCAAATACATCACCGTGGGAGGCTTATGGTAGCTATTTGAGTTCACGGGAAGGGCTGAGGTTGTGCCTGTGAATAGACCCATTAGCTGTGTGGAAGAGATGTGGATTTCCTGAGCTGATCCCTTTACTCTTTACTGTCTTCCCTACGGTCCTCCCCACTGACTCTGGAAACACCATTGCCAGACGTGGGTTTAAATCTTGGCTCTGTGACCCTGGGCAACTTGCTTTCCCTCTCTGAGCCGAAGATGGCTCATCTCTAGGAATGAGCATCACATACTTGGTAGGGTTGATAGGAGGGTTCCATCAGAAACTCTTTCAAGTGCCCGTGTTTACAGTAGGAATACCTGTTTGGCTTTCCCTCCAGTGAATTTCTGTGACGTCCTCATTAAGTTTTCTAACAGAAACATAGAGGTATGAACAGGCAAATAACCTTGCATGTCCTTTCATTAGTTTTGAACTCCTCCCTTCCTGTGGCTTCTCCCCTGCAGCCACGTTATGTCCCTGAGATTTCCTCTGCAAAGATTGGTGTTTTGCTGGAGAGAACAGTAACCCTGGTTCTCTATTCCACATGGACTGATATCTCTCCTTTCACGTCATGTCCGGTCGTACCTGTAACAGCTGCCTCGGTTGCCATTTGTGTGCGTGTTTGTTTCCCTGGGTGTGTTTGAACCATTATCTAGTAATTTTTATAAATGCCTTTGTAAGTCCTAGCAGGCAGTTCTGACGACTCTTTCTGTAGCCCCATCTGCTTCTCTTGGCATCTGAATAAAACCTCCTCCTCCTTCATGGAGCTGGAAGAATAGGGCAGTTTTTCTCCTGCGCCCATCATCCCAATTCGGTAGAATGTTACTTTTCCAAAAAGTCCTTCTGTCCATCTGCCTAGAACTCTAATGAAGGACAGTTTTCCCATTTTGTTCTTTATGCTCATAGGGAGATTTTATTTCTAGTTGTGTCTCAGAACTGTGGTTTATTGGAATCTAAAAAAGCAACAATGGTAAATTTTCTGGACCTCCTTGATTATTTATAAATAAATTCGTTCAATATCCAAAAACAATATGTGCTTATAAAAAATGTATACAGTTCCCAAGTATATAAAATAAACCCCCCAAGCCTGCATTCCTCACCCCATCCCCTTCCCCTTCTAACTCTTCTCCTTAAGGGGCAACACCACTGTTAGAGTTTGGTATGTATCCTTCCAGAATTTTCCTTATTCCTGCATGTGTCAGGATAACTAAATTGTGCTCTAGTAACAAGCAACCACAATATATCTGTGGCTTCATAACAACAGAAGTTTATTTCTCGCTCATGCTCAGGAATTCAGTGCGGGTTGATGGGGGTAGGAGGGATGGGGGCTCTCAGCCTTTTGGTTATTCAGAAACCCATGCTTCCAGCTCAACACCTGCTTCACTGAGTCACTGAGGGGAAGGGAATGTGCACATTGTGCACTGACTTTTAAGACTTCTACCCAGAAGTCACTGTGCTCACAGTTCATTCACCAAAGCGTTACATGGCATGGCTAACCTCACAGGGCTTGGGGATGTGCGGTTCTACCATGAAGGTATAAAGAGGATAATCAGACTATCTGGGGAATGGTGCTAATGACCACCGCAGTATGAATCATATGTGGAGATGCAAGAGATACATATAGAATATATAAATGTAAACATACATGATTTTAAATGCTGCGGTTAAACAATATGTATAATGTCTGGCAACTGCTTTTTTAGCATGGACATCTTTCTCTGTTGGTAAGTATAGGTTCATATCATGTTAATAACAATCTAATAGTCCACTTTGTGGATATACCATCATAAAATTTATTGATGGATACCGTTTCCACACTTTTCCCTCGTAATTACAAAGAAAGGCACAGTGGACATCGTTGTTCAGACAATAAGTGTTTATTTATTTATTTATTTATTTATTTTTACTTTTAAAAGATTTTACTTTTTTTTTTTTACTTTTAAAAGATTTTATTTATTCATTTGACACAGAGAGACACATAGAGAGAGGGAACACAAGCAGGGGGAGTGGGAGAGGGAGAAGCAGGCTTCCCGCTGAGAAGGGAGCCCGAAGCCACCAGCCGTGTTGAGACTGCCTCTCTTCTCATCTCCTCTGCAATCCATCTCCTATTAATCTTCTAAATCTTAGCCCAATTGATAGGTAAAAATGTGTTCTTTTGATTTACATTTCTCTGCTTGTCAGTGAGGTTGGGCTTTCTGTATGCTTACCAGTCCTTTGTACTATTTCCTCTGTGGAATGCCTAAATGTATTCTTTGTTCATTTATCTTTCAGGTTGTTTATGTTTGTATTTTGCTTATGTTGATGTTTTTCTTATTGGTTTATAAATATTGTGGATAATTACTTTTTGTCTCATATGCATTGTAAGCCTTTCTGCGTTTATTATTTAAACATCTAACAGATAGTCTTTTGCCTTGCATAATCTACCTTATTCTAGTTAAAAATTTTTTCATTCCTCTTCACTAAAAGCAGTCCTTACTTACTGTTGACTTGTTGGCTCAAGAGGGTAGAAACACACAGTTCTATCTTCAGATGCTATTAAACTTCTGATGGATTAACAGGCTGTGTGAAGAACCTTAGGGTCTTATATTTCTATGGAGCTAGATGGGTTTTTCTTTTTTTTTAGAGAGGGAAGGGGAGAAGGGGCAGAGGGAGAGAATCTTAAGCAGACTCCATGCCCAGTGCAGAGCCCGACACGGGGCTCGATCTCAGGACCCTGAGATCATGACCTGAGCCCAAACCAATTGAGCTTAACCAACTGAGCCACCCAGGCACCCCCGAGCTAAATGTTGTATGTGGAACTTTTACATACATTTATCTAATTGACTTGAACTTTGTGCAGTGAGTATGGTAGACTTCATTATTTCTGTTTTATAGTTGTCATTATGGTATGGAGTTAGATTTGGGTTTGGACCCCCACTGCTTATTAGTTCTGACACGGGGGGCATCATACTTGTCTCATAGGGTGGTTGTCCCATTTTAATAACATATGTTTAATAACATACATAACCTGCATGCCAAAGCCACTACATAGTAAGTCTTGGTTCCATTTCAACTCTCCCACCCTTCAGAGTTGTTAGGTGACATACAGCTTAGAACTAGGTGCTGGGTCTCCTGGCTCTCAGGCTGGGTCTTGTTCCAGTGACCACATTGCCCATCTACATTGAGTCTGATTTCCTGACCCCCTAGAAATAAGTAAGACCATTGGAAATTACTTAATTACCTAAGTCATCAGTACAGGACTGGGCTTTGAGCCTGGCTGTTAAGTTTCATTTAAACAGCACATTGTTTAAAATACTAAAATTTTGGGAAAAAAATTGAAAAAATTTATAATCCTACTACAGAGATGCAATGACTCTTTTCTTTTTGAAGCATTTCGTTTCAGCATTTCTTCAGCATAAATGTCAGCTGATGTGATTAATGTCAATGTTTTACAAAGCTGATTAGTGTTATTATGTTAACACTAATGCCCACATTATAATTTAGACATTTTCCTATGCTATAAAAACTTTCAGAAATGTCATCTTAATTGTTAAAAAAAATCTCATTCAGTGAAATTTATTTATTTTCGTGTTAGTAAATGTTTAGATTGATTTCTCTGTGAAAAAGTTTTCTGGAGTCCTTTTCCCCTACATTTTAAATTATTTTCTTAAAATAAACTTTGCGGAAATGAAGTATTTGGGTGAAAGGACATGTATGTTTTCAGGCTTCTGGAACGTATCACTAATTTGCTTTCCAAGAATTGTAGCAGTTTCTTTCTTTCTTTCTTTCTTTCTTTCTTTCTTTTTTTTTTTGAATTGTAGCAGTTTCTACTTAACAGTGTATGAGAGTTCCTACGAGTACCTGCTTTTGAAAGATGTAATGACAAATATTGGAGAAGAGAGTGAACTAGGTGAATCTTTTCCCTGTCTTCGCCAAATCTAGTTCTGATAATTATTCCTAGTTCAAAGCAGGGCATTTTGATAGGGCTATTTTTGTGTAGCTATTATGTCTAAATTGAAATAGCCACATCAGAATATAAAGCCACTTTTAAATTTTCAACAATTTACTCAGTGACGTGCTTGATTTTCTCTCTACCCTTGACCCTTTCCCCACATCTGGCTCCTGGATCTTCTTCCCATAGGCTGAGGTTTAAGCATTTCGCATAGTTGGGTAATGAAACTGTGGAAAGTTTCAATCGGTTATTTCTTTGTCTCTTAGGTTTTGTCAAAATATCTCTGGTGTGAAAAAAAAGGACACATTAAAGGTTGTATTAAAATGTCACATACCATCATTAGCCATTAGGGGAATGAAAATCAAAACCACAGTGAAATACTACTTTGTACCTACTAGGATGTCTAAAAAGGCAAATCATAAGTGTTTGTGAGGGTGTGGAGAAATTGGAGCCCTCATATGCTCTTGGGGTGGGAATGTAAAATGGTGCAGCCATTTGAAAAATGGTTTGGCAGGTCCTCAAATGTTAAACATGGAATTTCTACATCCCAGTATTTTACTCCTAGGTATATACCTGAGAGAGATGAACATGGATGTTCATTAAAAAACACTATGCTAATGTTCATAGTAGCATTATTCACAATAGGCAAAAAGCGGAAACAACCAAATGTCCATGAGCTGACGGGTAAGCAAAACATGGTCTATCCATGTGGTGGAATATTATCTGGCCATAAAAAGGAATGCACTGATACATGCCACAACATGGATGAGCCTTGAAAACATCTTATGTGAAAGAAGCCAGCCACAGGGACCACCCATGATGTGATTCCATTTATACAAAACGCTCAGAAGAGAGAAATCTGTATAGAGAAAATAGGTCAGTGGTTGCCTAGGGGTGGGGGAGGCTTTTGGTGGGGAAGTTGGGTGCGACTGCTAGTACAGGATTTCTCTTTGGGGTGATAAAAATGTCCCAATATCGGTTGTGGTGATGGTTGCACAACTCCATGACTATGCTAAAAACTGTTGAACTGTACACTCGACATGGGTGAATTGTGTGGTATGTGAATTGTATTTCAATAAAGATGTTGAAAAAAGTGCCATGTGCTTATCCAGTTCTCGTCATTGAACAGTACTTGCCTCCCAGGTAGTAATTGTAAATATGCCTCAGGAACTCACGTCAGCCCCGTGCGTCCTGTTGTCGTTCTGCATTGCAATATTGCCTGTTACTGGTACGTTGACTTTTTGGACACCTGTATGAAAGGGACTCTGTCCTGGTGGCAGCTGTGACACCATTCCAGACTTTCACTGTAAGAGTGAGTTTTGGTTTTTGTGGGGTAGATTTGAATATTTGCCTCAAGGATAAAGTTCAGGCTCCTTACAAAAGGTCCATATGAAGACTTCCATGACCTGAGATGCAGTGTAGCATGGACTTTGGAACCACACAGATATGGGTTTGAAATAACTCACTATGTAACCGTGGGGAAGTTTTGCTCTGAACCCCAGTTTCTTTATTTATAGAATGGGTGTGATACAATTGTACCTCATGGAGTTGCTTGTTGCCAGCATTAAGAAATATAAGTATGTATTTAGCCTACGATACCAGGTATACAGTAAAGACTCAGTTGAATATTTTTTATTAATATCTGGGCCCTAAGCTTCTCCATACTTCACATATTTCAGGCCTTGAACTTTATCTACTACTAACACTGCACTGTGTGTGGCTCTCTTGAGCCTTCATGCTGTACCATTCCCCTTTATCTTGGTCATATTTTCCTTCTTCCTTAGAAAGTTCCTTTCCTTTCTTTGGCTAACTCCTACACATGCTTCAAGGATCAGCTCATGCCTCCTCTTTTCCATAAGTCTTTCTGACCCCCTCCACTCCCACACACCCCAGGCTAGGCTAAGTATCCTTGCTTAGTCACTTATGGTACTTTCTATGGATCTCAGTTTGGTTAGTTTTTCCAAAGTAGCAACTTTTGGTTTATTGATCATCTCCATTCTATTTTTGTTTTCTGTTTCATGGCTTTCTGCTCTTTATGATTTCCTTTCTTCTACTTTTGAGGCTTATGATGTTGTTCTATTTCTGACATTAAGTTGAATGCTAAGCCTATCTCTTTTCTAATAAAACATTCAAGACTACAGACTTGGGACACCTGGCTGGTTCAGTCAGTAGAGCATGAGACTCTTGATCTTGGGGGCATGAATTCAAGCCCCATGTTGGGCATAGAGTTTACTTAAAAAAAAAAAAACACACACAAAAACTACAAACTTGCCTCTAAGTACCACTTTGGCTGCACCCACAGTTTTGCTATGTAGCATTTTTTATTTTTATTTTTATTTATTTATTTTTTTTAAAGATTTTATTTATTTATTTGACAGAGAGAGACATAGCGAGAGCAGGAACACAAGCAGGTGGAGTGGGAGAGGGAGAAGCAGGCTTCCTGCGGAGCAGGGAGCCTGATGTGGGACTCGATCCCAGGACCCTAGGATCATGACCTGAGCCAAAGGCAAACGCTTAACGACTGAGCCACCCAGGCGCCCTATGTAGCATTTTTTAAAATTCACCTTTTAGTTCTACGTATTTCACATTTTCGTGAAGATTTTTTCTTTGGCCTGTGAGTTATTTAGCTTTGTGGGTTTTTTAAGGGTTTCTAAACATATAACAGATTATTTCTACTTATCTTTTTATTGTTAATTTCTATCTTAATAGCATTGTGGTTAAAAGATATTCTTTCTTTCCTCTCTTTCTCTTGCCCGCTCTCCTTGCTTTTTTCTGTTTTCCAGTTTTTGGCTTTATAGCCTAATAAATGGAGATGTTCTATTTGTTTCAGAAAAGAATGTGTATCCTCTAGTTATTGAATGCAGTATTTTACATATGTATACCAGATTAGCTTGTGGATTGCATTATACAAATTTTATAGCCCTGATATTTTTGTCTGACCATTGAAGAGTTATATTAGTGTTTCCCTCTATGATTATGGATTTCATATATTTTTAAATTGACTTTTTCCTTTTCCCATTCCCCCCTGTACTAGTCTGGAAGTTATACATCCTATATTTATTCTTCTAGTGGTTACCCTAGAAAATTTATATGTGTATAACTAACTTCACAAAGTCTAAAGTTAGTATCTTTACTTTCCTCTTAACAACACAAGGATCTTAGGATATTTCGTTTTGGTTGCATGCCTCCTGACTTACATGCTTTTTTGTCCAATATATTAGTTCTCTCTTACTTTATCCTTTTTTTGAACTTTACAAATTAGACATTATTATTAGTTTTTACAAAGCCTTGGTGTATTTTAGATTTGCCCACATTTACCATTTGCTTTGTTTATTATCCACTTTACAACTCAGACCTTCCTTCTGGGATCATTTTCTTTCTCCTGGAAGTAATCTCTTAGAAGTTCCTTTGGTGAGGGGCTATTTGTAATAAACGCTATCGGTTTCTGTTTGTCCAAAATTACCTTCCTTTTGCCTTCATTCTTAGAAGATAGTGTTGCTGTACATACAGTGCTAAGTTGATATTATGTGATCTCAGCACTTTGAGAATATGCCACTGTTTACTCACTTCTATTTTTACTACTGAGAGGTCAGTTCTCAGTTGACTTTTTTCTTTTGCTGGTGAAGTGTCTTTTTCCTTCTGGCTGCTTTTAAAATCTTCTCTTTGTCTTTGATGTTGTCTGTGTCATTATGACTTCCTGGGTGAGGATTTCTTTCTATTTATTCTGCTTGAGATTTGTCGGGACTCTTGTCTCTGAGGTTTGCTATCTTTTATCAACTCTGGAAAATTCTCATCTGTTTTCTCTTTCAGTATTGCCTCTTACCCATTGTTTTGCTTCTCTTTTTCTGGGATTCTCAGTTAGACATTTCTAGACCTTTCTTTTTTGACAGTGAGCTCATGTTCCTTGGAACTTTAATCTCTTGTTAATTCTCTGAGACCTGAGTTTAAAGTGAGGATTTTCATCTTGTGCCAGTGGCTCAGAGGGCTCTACTAACCTAGAATACTGGAAACTAAATTTTTGGTCTTAGGCTTTTAAGATAATAGGCATAGTTTAAAGTCTGACTCCAGACTTGTATGTGTTATGGTTAGGCATTCCAAGGGGAGGCTCTTTTCCCCTTCCCTGAGCCAACACCCAAGACAAGGCAGGTTTTCTTCTGGTTTGCCCACTGAGGATGTGCCTCACAGAGGGCCTGGCTTGATATGGGAGCCTCTAATCTGATGTTTGCCTTGCCGGGGGCACTCAGGTGCCAGACCATTCCCTGTGTGCAGGGGAAAGATGATTTACACCTGCCTTTTGAAAAATATCCCTCTGGAGAATGGATTGGAGCCCCAGAGTGGAGGCAGAAGCAAGTTAGGATGCTGTCTTACACCTCAGGAGAGACGATGCTACCTGGGACAAGATGGGGCTGGGTGGGCAAGGCTGTTGATCGAGATGGTCTGTCTCTTCCCCTAGACTGTAGGATATCCAGTAGCAGGGAGCTTGTCTTACTCATCTTTGAGTTCTTCAATGCCTGGCACAGAGAAGGCATTCAGCAAATGCTAATTGAATTGAACTGTGTAATCACTAATGGTTCTAGTGCTGTGTTTTTGGACTACCTTCAAAGTGACTATTTTCTTTAAAGGGAAATGACATAAAGGGATTCCAGGCAGTGAACTCATCCTGTCTCTGGCATTGCAAAGCTCAAGCCAGAAATAGAGAACAGCTGTTTGTAAGTCCCTGCAAGTCTTCGGTTTTGGCTGGGTTTACTTTCCATAGCTTTCTTTAGCCTGTGCACTTGTTCCTTTCTTAAGGAACCTCAGGCTCTATTTGAAACTACTTACACAAAGCCTTGCCATCTTACTGGATTTTATGACACTTTCTCAGAAATTACTAAACTTTATGACTGTCTAGGCAGGTTGCAAAGATGTTCCTTTAACGGTATGTGATAGCTGTGAAAACTTATTACTCTTAAGACTTCTCAGAAAAAGTACTCTGTGTCTAGGGAACAAAGGGAGAGGAGAATGGTCCCTGCTGGGTGACCGTTTAAAAAGCTTCAGCTGGTCACTAAGGAGCGTTGTTCAAGAGTTTATGCAATACTGTTCCATTAGAATGTGCAGAAGTATTTCTAGGAAGTAAATGATATAGAGCATACATGTATGATTTTAAATCCTGAGGCCTTGAAGTTCTCCATCATTCATACAACAAATATATGTTGTATGTCCACTGTGCCCCAAGGCCTCTTCAAGACAATGGCACAATTAGGGGTGCCTGGGTGGTTTAATCAGTTAAGTGTCCGACTCTTGAGCTCAGCTCAGGTCTTGATCTCAGGATCATGAGTTCAAGCCCTGTGTTGGGCTGCATACTGGGTGTGGAGCCTACTTAAAAAATGGGGGGCGCCTGTGGCTTAATCGGTCGAGCATCAGACTCTTGATTTCGACTCAGGTCATGATCTCTGGGTTGTGAGATCAGGTCCGCATCGGGCTCCTAACTTGGCATGGAACCTGCTTAAGATTCTCTTTCTCTCCCTCTGCCCCTTGCCCCCCACCCCTGCTCGCACTCTCTCACGCTCTAAAAAAAAAAAAAGACACAAGTAGACACCATCCCTGCCCTTGAATCAGGGCCACTACTACTGGTCTATATCATCCTTTTGTGTGAATGAGAACAAGGTGCCCCCTCCTCAAGGAAAAAAATATAAAATTAGTCAATAAATTACTTATATCTCAATAATGAATTTGTTACAGCAAATGGATTATTGATGATAAATGAATTTAGTTGTTAGATAATATTTACATGGCATTATAATGAAATACTTGTTGATTTAAACTTAAAATTCAGAAATATTCTGGCACAAGAAGCAAACATCAGCTAAATTGAACTGCAATATGGTTTAACTACTGCATTAATACTAATGAGGAATTTTTCAAAAAAATGAAAATTACTCATCAATTATACATCAGATGTAAAAGCAGATCTGATTTAGAAACACAGTCTATTTTAGGTATTATTAGATCAGCAGTTTCTTGGGGCACTTGCGTGGCTCAGTCAGTTAAGCGTCTGCCTTTGGCTCAGGTCATGATCCCAGGGACCTGGAATCGAGTCCTGCATTGGGCTCCCTGCTCAGCGGAAGCCTGCTTCTTCCTCTCCCTCTGGTGCTCCCCCTGCTTGTACTGTCTCTCTGTCAAATAAATAAATAAATAAATAAATAAATAAATAAATAAATAAATAAAAGATCAACATCTTTTGATAATCTGATTTATCAAAGGGGAACAGTATATATTTCTTGTTAAAACAAGACACTTGAGTACCATTTGCCAGAAGATTCTTGTCATAAATATAAAATTGCCCAGCTAAAATCATCTGATGTTTGTTTACTGAACCAGAATATTTTTGAATTCCCAGTTTAAATCAACAAGTCCTTTTCCTATAATAATATGTAAATGTTATATAATAACTAATATTTGTATGAATAATTCATTTGTTACAGAATAAAATACATAAATATATAAATTATAAATATATGAAAGTGTTCAAAATATGAAAGATGCCTGTGTATGACCAGCATCATGGCACCCTTGTGCATGACCTAAAAAAAGCCACACATGGTGGCCTTGGGGACCTCAGTCTCAGGGGAGCAGATGTAGCTGATGAGTCCAGTGTGGGATGCTAAGGGTTCTATTAGCAGGTATGTAGGAAGTGTGCTGGAGGCAGAGGTAGGGGAAATGAGGTCAACCTGCAGGTTTTGGCAAAGGCTCGTATGTGTCAGAGGCACTCAGGGAAATAAGAGTCAGCCTTTTTGACAGATTTTGGCTGTTAAGTAGCCTCTAGTCCTGCCTCCTGGGTTCCTACTACTTTCTGGATAAGAGAGCCAGCGGAGTCCCACATTGGTGAGGTGTTGCTCTTTTTCGTAGTCTTCACGATCTTCTCTCCTCCCGCCTGTGTCCGGCCTCCTCTGTCCTCAGGTCTCTTCCGTTGCAGCATGGGTCAGCATCATTGTCATGGCTTGTTTTAATTTTCTCTTTTTCCCATCAGATTTTAAGTTCAACTAGTGCAAGGACCACATAGGTCTTGGTTATTATTTATTATCCGATCGTCATGCTCCAGTGCACAAGGCCTGGCACACTGTAGAGTAGTAGGCTCTTCATAGCTATTGGCTGAAAGGAGTTTTTCATTCATTCCTCAGACATGCCCTGAGCCCTTATTTTGCACCATGGACTCCACTGAGCGCTAGGCAAACAAAGAAATGACCTCCTGTGGGTCCCTCCCTGCAGGGAGCTCACTCTCTAGTTATTACAACTCCGTGCAGGAGGAAGAGCAATGGTAAAGGACTCAGATGCAGGGCTCAGTGAAGCCTCCTAAGGAGGGGACCTCTGAGCTGAATCTGAAAGGAAGAGAGGGCTGAGCAAGGGTTCCAGCGTTCAGACTCGGCTCAGCAAGCCCAGCAACAGGGTGGCAAGCTGGAACACAGGGAACTTGGGGGGACTGCCAGCCTAGTAATGCAGCTGGGACACAGAATTTGAGGGAGGGACAGTGAGGGATGATGCCACCTACCTGAGAGGTGGGCAGAGGCCAAGACCTGAAGGTCCCAACTGCAAACTGAGAGCTCTGTGGAACCCCTGGGAAGTTGTAAACAGGTGTGTGTGTGTGTGTGTGTGTGTGTGTGTGTGTGTGTGTGTGTGTGTGTGTGTGTGTGTGTGTGTGTGACAGAAGTCACTTCTGTATGTTGGAAGGACTCCTCTGGCTGTGGTGTGCAAGGTGTATCGAGGGCTTGGGGGGTGAACTGGAAGTAGGGAAAGCCTCCTTGAGGGCAGGGAGAGTGGCTTCCTGGTCAGTTTCTGGCATGTGGCAAGTGCTCGGGGATGGTACTTTGTGACCGAGTAAACCTGCAGAAGCCAGCAGGGCAGGATCGCAGGCCCTCCTTGCAGAAGGGTGGCAGAGTTACTGCTGTCACTTTATGGAGCTGCCCGGCCCCCTTCTGAGGCAAGGAGGCTATATACTTTCGCTCTCCTTTACAGATGAGGGTAACCGAGGCCAGCTGGCCAAAGGACTCAAACCCAGGTCTTTGTCAATGCCAAGTCAAGTGCACTCTCCTCCATCTGTCCCGTGATGGGGTGGGTGGCGTGCCAGGGCAGAATTGGCTCGCTGGTGTCTCTTCTCCCCAGGGACCACTGTCTTCCTTTCTGGTGAGGGAGGGGCCTCCACCTTCCAGCTACTGGAGCCCCCCAGGCAGTGATGCCCCCTTCCCTGAGTCTCCTTCCAGGCAGAAGGAGATGGCGGCCCAGGGGAGGCTGAAAGCTGTCTCACCGAAGCAGTGGGGAGAGATTTGTGGGCCCCCCGGCACTCTCATCACATGGGTATCACGCTGCCATTTAATAAAGGCCTCAGTGCTTGAGGGGCCATTAAGTAACCAATGATATATTTCAACCTCGTTGAGGAGGAAGCCGCAGAGTTAAATCAAATTCAGACCATGTGGAAATAAAAGAATGAGGCTCTTCACATGCATGGGCCTCCTCCTGAGGGGGAAAGGAAGGGAACGAACGGGCATCGGGCATCGAGGGTCCGCTCTGAGCCGGACTCTGGTAAGGAGCTTGGGCACGGGCATCACCGACCAGGAGAGACGGTGCTGTGCATTTGGGAGGAAGGAAATGGAAAGTACGGGACACCGGCCGCGGAGGGGTGGAACCGGAATCTCAGTGCTGGGCCTGACCTCATGCTGCCTGCTCCTTCCCCTGCACCGAGCCCCCTCCCCTGCTCAGTGTTTGCCCTCCACCAGACATGCAGGGATTGATTTTTGTGAAAAGGACGAATGGCACGGAGATCAGCGCCCTGTGTGAGTTCCTACCCTACACTCCCCTCAGGCAGGAGCCTGTCTGTCAGTCTGCCCCTCCGCCGGGCTCCGGGCTGTCGCCTGCCTTTCTCCCACCCTCCAGCTACCTCCCCTTCCATCTATCCTGTCTTCTCTCCCCCGCCCTCGGAGACACTTGTCTGGCTCTCCTTGAAGATGCTTTTGACTCCATCCTGAGATCTTTGCTGATTAGTAATGAGCAGTTTGATGGCGAATTAATTGTAGTTCCTTCTTGGGTGCCACATGTAAGAGGAGAGTTTGGAAGACAGCTTCAGCGGCAAGAGCCAAAGGGATGAGGCCCCTCTGGTGGTGACAGGCTGTGGGGTGGATGTTCTCACACACAAAATCCCTGCTCACATCCTGGCAAAGCATTTAAGGCCCTTAAAATCTCCGCCTGCTAGCCCATCAGCCTCACCCCTGCCAGGCTTCCTTCCCACTTTCCCACACCAGCTGTCTACCCTAACAGCCCAGGTGAGGCAGGTGCTGCCACCCTTGCTCCCACTGACTTCTTGGGTTGGAATAGCTTTTGTTCCCCCCATCCCCTGCCCGCTGAACTTGGAACCCCACTTCAATATCCAGCCAATTGTGAGCTCCGCCATGAGCCACGCCCCTCCTTGCAGAAGCAGCTGCTTCTTCCTCTGTGTCTTCTTAGCACCTCGTAGGTAACTCTATATATATTGCTTTTCGTGGGGATAATGATTTGTTTATGGACACTAAACTCTGAGCACTTTGAGGCCCGACGTAGTGTGTGTGTGTGTGTGTGTGTGTGTGTGTGTGTGTGTGTGTGTCTAGTGTCTGGCCTATAGCAGGTGTCCAGGGAGGGCTTGTGACCTGGAAGAATGGGAGAATGTGTGCCAGGGCCGGCCTCAGCTGCAGAGGGGCAGAGAGATGCATTAGTGAGGGAGTGAGTCCAGCCCCCGGTAGCTCTTCTCTCTCTGTCCTCCTGTCTCTTGCCAGGAAAGGATGCTTTTGTCTGGGGGTTACGCTGCTGGGGCTTCTCTGGCACCGTCCAGCAGGGGGCTCTCGCCTACCTTCACCTGGGAGAGTGACCAACCCCCTCCCCTTGTCCTTCCTCCGCCCTGCTCCCCATCCCCAGCCTGACCTGTTAGCTGTACTGACTGCATAGCTAGCCTTTGGTTTTGCTTTTGCTTTGCAATGTCTCTGACTTCACCTGAGGAGATAGGGCTCAAATACTGGGGACGTCTCCCCACTGCACAGGTAGGGACTATCTTAGTCATCACTGTATTGCCAGGCCTGAAGACCACGCCTGATTCATAGTTAGGTGCTCAGTGACTCACACCTAACTCTCCTGGAAGGAAACTAGAGCTGGGCAGTAGTGGTAAAAACAGATTTTATTCAGGAACTCTTGTAATAGAGGCAAAGAGGCCTGGGCTGCATTCTGTATACCACTAGGACAAGTGGGAATGTATAGCCAAGGAGCAGGATGGGGGTGAAGGGATGGAAAATTACTAAGAAGAAACACTGGGGGTGGGGGGGGCGCTGGGCCGCTGGCTAAACCAGTTGGACAGGATTCTTACTGAAGCAGGCCGGGGGCATCAGATACCAAAGGTGGAGGATGAGGAATTTGATGAGATACTGAGGGGGATCAGATACTGGGTGGGGAATTCCTGCTAAACTGCTAAGATCGGGCCGTGCAGAGACTGACACAGAAGGCCAAAGGCGGAGGCCCAGTTGGGAGGAGTGTTCAGAGGAGCCCGACTCACGTTTGGTCACAGTGAGGCTTTGTCACGGCAAGGGACCCTGGGAATGTAGACTAGTGTTGTTTCCAGAAAGAAGAGGAAATAACATTTTGGAGAATAGCCTGCAGTCTCTGCCCCAGTGCAGTATAAAGAAGGATTTGGAGTCTGTCAACACTGAGTTCCAATCCATATTTTGCTCCTTGCTAGCTGTGTGGACTAGAAGGAGTTATTGAACTTGTCCAAACTTTGAGCCTCAGTTTCCTCAGCTGAATAATAGGGATAAATAACCCCCACCTCAGAGGATAGTTGAGAAAGAAAACCCAGTGGTGCATAATCCAACACACTGTGAATGTTATCACTCTAGTCGTTAGTGTCTTCATTATTACCATGTATCTCAATTTCATTGATTGACCTAAAACTTAATAACATGCACATGATAAAAAATCAACATAGTATAAAGGTGTAAACTCTGAAAAATATGTCTCTTCTCCCACCTTCAGTTCTCTCCCTCAAAGGCAACTACCGTGGGCAGTTTCTTGGTAGGTTTCCAGAGATACACATGCACAAGCATCTGTGTCTAAATAGTTTTTTCTTTACCTAATGCTTTCATGTGATGCGCTCTACTCTGCACCTTTTATTTCATTTAACGATAGAACTTAGCTATTGTTTTACGTCAGCACGAATTGATTTACCACAACCTTTCCTTTATGGCTGCATGACATCCCGCAGTGTGGGTGTCCCATCACTTAACCAGTGCCCCATCAACACACATTTGACCGTCTACAGGGTGTTGCCCCTCTATAAAGCTGCGCCCACCATCCCCTCGTATATATGTCTTTGTGTGCTTGTGTGAGACTATCTGTAGGACAAAAAAAATCTAGCATTCATGAAAATGGGGAATGTTTTCATTCTGGTAACCATTGTGGGGAGAAAGGATTAGGAATTAGGGATTCGGCTTGTCATGAGAAAGTAAGAGATAAAGTACGTCGTCGTTTCTTTATTTTTAAAGCCTTTGCTAATACAGACCCTTGTTTCCTCTTCCCAGGATGGCTTGGATTCTAGATTCCCCAGCAGGGATATTTGGCAGATTTATAAACCAGTGCAAATCAGCTTTTAGCTTGAGAGTTTTATTTTCCCATATAAACACATTGTCAACCAACTTTCTGAATGCCCTACTCATCGAAGAAGTTGGATTGACTATAGTAGAAACAAAGTCCTTTTGATTTTGGTTTTGAGAGGCAGAGAAGCAAACACTGCGAGTGCTTTCTCTGTGTTAGGTATTTTTCACAGGTTATCTTTTGATCCTTGTAAACCTTTGAGGTGAAAAACCTTATCCCTGATTTCCAGACAAAGAAAGGGATGGATTCACAGAGGTTAAGTAACTTGCCCAAGGTCATGCAGAATCGAGATTTGAACTCAAGTCTTGGTGACCGTATCACTCTGTGGGCCTCTCTTGTTCTTTTTTAGGGGACTCTGTAGAACTTCCCTGAATGTCCAATAAGTTTTACCTATTGCATAAACATATGATTATGAGCAGCGCCTCTTGATGATTTTGTGGCCTTTCTGGCCACAGTAGAGACAGAGGGCCTGTTGTGGCCCCAAGCTCAGTGTCTGGCATGCTTCGATCCTTAGGTCATTAATCCAGTCACTCTCAGGGGACTAGTCCAGTCGACATTGTCGGCTCTTCTCATTTCTGCGTTTGGGTGGTCTCTGCCCCTCAGCTCTAAGGCAAGATTGCTCTCTCCGTGACCCTGGACTCTGGCTCTGTGTCCTTCCCTGGTGTCCTGCCCACAGCCTTTATCCAACTTCTCCGGGATTTTCTGTCTCTTAGTAAAAGGAAAGTCATGTAAAGCACCTTCTAAGTGTATGGCCTTATTATGACGAAGGGCCCCCCCCCAACCCCTGCCCCACACTTTGTTCCCCTAGTTCTCCAGCCCCTGAGCTGATGTCACTTCAGCTTCAAGTGTGCTCTCTTTTCTGAAACCTGCGTTCAGTTCTGCCCAGCTCCCAGGAAATCTGTTGCCTATGAACAAAAATTAGCACATTAAAGCTCCCTCCCACTCCCACGCTTTAAAACATCATATCCCAGAGAACCACATTATAATTCAATCCGCCGTATCCTGGGAAGGGCCTGTTTTTTCAGAACGCACCTTAGAATCAGTGCTTTGTGCCTGCAAATCTCTTTTTTATTAATTTAATTTATCTTTATTAACTCTTCATTCCATATTAGCACAGTTCTCTTGTTGGGCTATAAATTCACTCTTGTTTTATTATTTATTAACAAGCATTTGTTAAGGGCTTGATGGTGTCAGGCTACCACCTCCATTATCTCACATATTCTTCCAAAATCACTCTGTGGAAGGGGGTACCGTTTGTAGTTGGGGAAAATGAGGCTCAAAGAGGTTCATTAACTCGTCTGTATTTCATCTAGTAGGTGGTAGGTCTGGGATTTGAACCGTGGTGTTTGGATTCTAAATCCATAACCTCTCCCAGATGAAAGCCAAGGCTTATAGTTTCTTATTATCTTGCTGCTCCAGTTACTCTACTCAACTCCTTAATTAGTGGTGACTCCAAATCAGCGTGTTAACTGAGCCTTCTGGTACGAGAATGGGTTTTGTTTTGACAGGAGTCGCATAATCCATACTGAGAAGACATTACTTAAGCCCGAATGAGAGACCGTCAAAATCCACAGGAGAGCTGGAAGAAAGGAAAGGGAAAAATTTTTATTTGACCGGCTGGCTGATTGATCTCTAGAGACTTTTCTTTCTTTTTCTATCCCCATTCCTTTTCTTCTTGGAAGGGTAGAAGTACTTCAAGGAGCTCCACCCAGTTCTTAAAAATGTCCAGGAGGTGGCAGTGAAGTAAGCTCCTAGCGTGTTGGGTTTTAGATTTTCTGAAGCCTAACTCAGCATATCCCAAACTTGTCTGATCAGAAAAATCACCTGCGGCATTGGTTAAAGTTTGATTTCCCGGTAGAGGTGGGACCTGGGAGTCTTTACATATATATATTTTTTAACAAGCCCCCCTTAGGCAATTCTTATGATCAGACTAGCCTGGGAAACACTGAGTATCATCGCTGGGAATTGGGTCTTTTTTGTCTGCTGTCCTCTGTAGATTTGAAGCACAGCGGTCGCATTGCACTGCAGTAGAGAGGACATGAATTCTGGAGAATTCTGGAGTCAGAAAGCACAGGATTCAAAAACCCAATGTGACCGCTTGTAAATTTTGTTATTTTGGGTATGTAACTGGACGTTCCCATCTTGAGAACTCCCCTGCCATTTTCTCTGCCGTGACACAACAAAGCGTTTTCCTTTCTCTCCCTCTTCCCATCTCCTTTGTCTTCCTCTTCTTCAGCTCTCAGGCATGTATTCCCTGATTCCCCCCAAGCTGGGTCACTCATAATTATTTTTGTAAGAATTGTTTAAGTGTCTATCATTTCCACTAGACCCTAAGCCCCTTGAAAGGAAGAACCATGTGTCTTGGGTTTATTATTTATGATTCTAATGTTTATAATTTTTTTATTATTACGACTCTCATGTTTATTATTGCACGCCCAACACACCTAGCACAGTGCAATGTGAATGACCTTGGAGCTTTGTTTTTCTCAACTGTAAAAATGGATGAACACGATCAATCCACAGGGGTGTTGGGAGATTAAATGAAATAGTGAGTGTTAGAACAACTGGCATACAGTAGGCACCTAATAAATGTTAGTTCTTCCCTTCTGTTAAAAAACAAAATCCAGCTGAATTAATTCAAAGACTTCTTTGGCTTTATTCAACAATTATGATGCAGGTAGCATTCCATTCAGCAAATAGAAAGTAGGTCCGAGGAGCTGTACAAAATGAGAGGTTTTGATAGGCAGAAGGGGGCAGAAAAAAGAAATTTCTAACAAAAAGTGGATTGTTTCAGGCAAGATCACCTTCCTTTGGGGAAAGGCAGGGTTCTGTCGGGCAGATTACATTGTTAGTATGGATCAGGTAATTCCAGATGGACTGGTTAGAGATTACATTCCTGGGGAGCCTGAAAATCCATTTGGAGCCTGTTGTTTCTTTTTTTAACACTTCCTTTGGAGGACCCACTTATGGTTATTAGTGCTGAATGGAATAGATTAATAGGCTTTAAGGCTGTTTGCTCAACACACTATTCTAAAAGGTTTCTAATATTCTTAAAGGTTTAGTTAGAATTCAGTCTACCTTTCTCCCTGCACCGCCCCCTCAAGTCCAAAGATTGTCTTCTGCCAGTCTTTTAATTTTATTCTGGTGACCCACTTCGAAGTCTCTAATAATTTGTACCTGACTGCCTGTGGATAGCATATCTTTACGTTTTCTTTATTCAGTTCGGTGCTGAGAATCAAAACGATATCATTGTAGACCAAACTTAATATTTTTAAAAGATCATGGGTGGTAAGATGGGTTTCAAAGGTAGCTTTACAGACTTTTTTCCTGGAATTCTTTAGAAGGAGAATGCGAACACTGTCTTGTGAAGATTTCTTCTAATCTTTTGCGAAATCCAGGCTGGTGTTAGTAGGTGAAGGAAATTCAGAATTTTATTTTGTTTCCCTCCCAGTTGGGACCCACTTGGGGATGTGACTGCCATTCAGACTTGAAGTGTAGGAGAAGGATTTACCATCAATGGCTCTTCCTCTGACACAGTGGCAAATGGAAGGTGCCCCAGTGCCCGGGCGACCAACTATCCCAGTTTGACCAGGACTGAGGCAGTGCCCCAGGGCACTAGCCTTTCAGTTTTAAAACCAGTTAAAAACTGTGAAAACTGGGGTGAATTGGTCGTCCATCCATGGAGTAGCTTGCTGAAGGAATGAAAGTAACAGCGAAGCAAGCATTAGCATGCCTTCCTGTTGTTTTAAGGGACACAGGAACCAAGGAACCAAGAAGTTAAAACTGCTTTGTAAAAAAAACTTAGTGAAAGTTTTTGAAAATTAATTTTCCTTCTAAAGCACCAAACTAAATATAGGAGGTCTCATATAAATGCAATTGCTTTTGCACCATTTAGAAACTCAATGACAGTTACTTGGAAATGAATGGTATTGTGTTGCAAAACCCAATCCCGTCTTTTCTGCACCTGAATGGCTACAGCTAGCCAATTTATGTGACCCATTTTCTAGCATTAATCATTTTCACTGATATGTTGTGAATAGTTCATCTTTGAAGTATTTTTTTCTAGTTAAACAACAGTAGAATGTTATTATCATTGATGAGTTTTGAAAATAGGTCAGTTTTGAAATGAGGGCCTTATCTCAGCATAAATTGTGTATTATCGCTTACATCTTGCAAGGTAAAATATAAGCTTATTTTAATATGTATTTATGCCTATCTTAGTCCCCTAAAGTATGTAGAGTGGCTTTCAAAAATACATAGATTTTTATTTATTTATGTTTTTAAAGTTTAGGTTAAAAAGTCAGGGCAAAGGAACAATGAAAATGGTGTAATATGATGAAATCTGACAAGAGTTAGTATCTAGAAATGTGAGCTCTTGGGGCACCTGGGTGGCTCTCAGTCCTTAAAAGTCTGCCTTCGTTTCAGGTCACGATCCCAGGGTCCTCAGACCCAGCCCCGCGTTGGGCTCCCTGCTCAGTGGAAGCCTGCTTCTCCCTCTCCCACTCCCCCTGCTGTGTTCCCTCTCTTGCTCTGTCAAATAAATAAATAAAATCTTAAAAAAAAAAAAAAGAAATGTGAGATGTAAAGATTTTGCACAGTCTTTATGAAGGGACACAGATTTGGTTCTGGGTTTTCTGGTTACCAAGGAAAAACAGAAACACTCCAAGCTGTGAAGTCATGGTGCTGGCAGATAAAATAAAAGATACTGCTTAAGAGAAATGCGTTTTTTCCTAGCACTGAAAGCTGGGAGAAATCTCCCCTGAGGGCCTTCATAAAGGAGCCCCTGAGTGATTGGCATTGCTCTATCAACACCTCTGATTCAATGCAGTTTCAAGGTTTTGTATGAGATGGTGCCCTCAGTGCACTCTGAGAGCATAACAACCAAGTGCCAATAAGACCCATGACTACATTTCATACAGTGGTCCTTCCCTGGGGCTGTGCCTCAGCCTCCTGGCAAGTGTTTTAGCCTTTAGATTTCTAGCTCCCAGCCCACCTCTACTAAATCAGCATCTCTGTACTTTTGAAAAGCTCCTGGATAATCTTGATAGAGAATCACTTATTTAGAGGTTTTTTTTTAAGCCATTGAAAGAGGAAACTCAAATGTCCAATAAACATTTGAAAAAAAAATTCAAACTCACTGGTATTATCCATGAGTAGGCAAATTAAAACAACGGTGAGCTACCATTTCCCATTGACTTGATTGGGCAAAGATATGTAGCAGTAGCCAGCAGAGTTGAAAGTGTGTATACTCTGTGACCCAAACAATTCCACTTCTAGGGAACAATTGTCATCCATGTGCACAAAGAGATACAATGAGGAATACAATGAGGATGTTTATTGCAGTGTTCTTTGTAATGAGGAAGAATTGGAAAGCACCTATATTCCGTCAATGGTGGGATGCATAAGTCCTTTTATGACGTGGGTTGAATTGTGTCCCCCCTGAAGGATAGGTCCAAGTCTTGACCAGTATCTGTGAAAGGGACCTTATTTGGAATTACAATCTTTGCAGATGTAATTAAGTTAGGGATCTTGAGATGAGATGATCCTGGATTAAGTTTGGGACCTAAATCCAATGAGTGTCCTTACAAGAAACAGAAAAGGAGAAGACATTGAGACACACAGTGTTGAAGGCCATGTGAAGACAGAGGCAGGAGTGGTTGAAATTGGAGTGATGCATTTCAAACCAAGGAACGCCTGGGATTGCCAGCATCCACCAGAAGCAAGAGAGAGGCATGGAGTGGGTTTCTCTCTCAGATCTCTCAGTAGGAACCAGCCCTGTCAATGCCTTGATTTCAAATTTCTGACCTCCAGAACTGTGAGAGAATACATTTTTGTTGTTTTAAGCCACCCAATTTGTGATAATTGGTTATGGTAGCCATAGGAATCTAATAAAATGGAAACCTTCCCCCAAACTACAGGTATACCTGGAAGAGGGTTATGAGGTTCTCCTTCAACTGAGAGAGTGGAAGCATGGAGCTAAATAATCTTCCATAGTGCAATTGAAGCCGTTTTTTCCTCATTTGAGGCTAAAAGAGCCCTTGGAGACCATGTGGTCCGACCGCCCCTATTTTAAAGATGAGGATGCCCAGAAAAGGGAAGTGACTTGCCCAAGACCCTATTGCTAATAAGGGGCAAGCTTGGACTTGAACCCAGATCTGTTAGACTCCAGAGTCTATGTTCTTTTCACTTCATTTGTGGCACTGACACCAGAATGTATCTGGTCCTCTCAGATCAATATGGCAGCATGGGCTGTAGGAGGGAGCTCAGGTGCTGGAGTCACAAGACTTGAGTTAAAGTCTTTGCTCTTGCAGTATAGCAAGCCAAAGGTTGTTAACTTCACTAACCCTTGGATTCTTTTTCCTGACAGTGAGGCTAACCTTCGCTCCCAGAGTACCTCAATCTCTGCATTGTAAGGTTCCAATGAGATAGTATATGTGGAAAGGTCTTTATTAAACTGTAAATCACTATATATGTGGTATTACCATCATCATCTAATCTAGCCTCAGACCAGGAATGGAAGAACTCAGAAAGTGTGGTAAGCAGAATTCTAAGATGACCCCTAGGGGCCTTCACCCATGTATAATCCTCTCCCTTTGAGTGAGGATGGGACCTGTGGATATGATAAGCTATCCATTCCTGTGATTTTGTGACATCATATGGCAAAAGAAAGATTTTCCTGGATGGGCCCAACCTAATCAAGTGAGCCCTTTCAAAGCATTTTTCTCTGGCTGGGCTGCAGGAGAAGTCAGACAGATGTGCTTTAGCTAGTCTGGAAGAAAGCCAACATCCACTTTTGTGAACTGCCCTTGGGGCTCACTATGGCAAGGAACTGTGAGCAGTCTCGAGTTGCTGAGTATGGTCCCCGGTTGGCAGCGCTGAGGAAAATGAGAACCTCAGTCCTACAGCGGCAAGGAGATGAATTCTTCTATACAGTGAACTGGAAGATGACCCTGAGCCCAGACTGGAGTTGCAACCCTAGCGACACCTGCATTTCAGCCTTGTGGTAATCTAAGCAGAGCACTGAGCCATACCATGGTGGACTTCTGACCTAAAGAACTGTGAGTCCATAAATGGGTGTTGTCTGAAGCCGCTAGGTTTGTGTTCTTTTTTGGGGGGCGGGCAGCAATAGAAAACGAATACAGAGAGATTAAAAGCTTTTCCTTGGGTGATAGAACCATTAAGTGCACATAGCTGTATAACCCTCCAAGAAACTGAGCTCCTCTAAGGCTGGAGCTTCATCTTATTGATCTCTGGAGTCAGACTGACTGGGTTTGTGCCCTGGCTTTGCCGCTTAGGAAGTTAAAAATGGAGGCAACCGGAGCGCCTGGGTGTCTCAGTCGGTTAAGTGTCTGACTGTTGCTTTTGGCTCAGTTTGTGAGATCGAGCCCTGCTTCGGCTCCGTGCTGAGTGTGGAGCCTGCTTAAGCTTCTCTCTCCCTCCACCCCTCCCCCCACCTCCCCACCCCTCCTCTCATGTGCGCGGGCTCGTGTACTCTCTCTTTCTAAAACAAACAAACAAACTGAGGCAAGTTACTTTACTTCTCTGTGTGTCCGTTCCTCCTCTGTAAGATGGAGATGATAATGTTAGCAGCACTGAGTGATCTTAGCCATGTGAAGTGCTTACAACTGTGCCAGGCACATAGTAAAAACTCAGAGATTGTTCTATCTCAGCCTTTAGCCCAGAGCTAGCACATACTAGGCCCTCATGAATGTTTGTTGAGTGGATAGATTAATTAATCTGGACCAGAATCTTGGTCCCCTGATTCTTAATCCTAGAGTATTTCTACTAATCATCACTTGTAATAGAATACAGCTTTTTTCCCAAAGCTAACTTTGCTGGCCCAGTTTCTTCAGGATGCTCCAGAAAAGCACCAGATTTATAACACCACCAAAATACAGAGGTGTTTAAACTTGTCCCAGAGTGCTTTAAAACCTGGACTCGGTAGAAACCAACTGAAAGCTGCGAGTGGGCTGGCTTTGTCTTAATAGACCATGTCAGCGGATCAGGGTGACATACACTTAATGCAGTTGCCTCATTATCTGGTCATCAGGGAAATAGCAACTGTCATTGGCAACTGAGCTAGGCCATCGATCAGTTTGTTCTGAGTTCACAATATAAATCAAAAGGTGTTGCTTAAATACTTAGTAGAGGAATAACAGCTCTCATCTCAAGCAGCTAGTGAAGCAGTGGGTTTTGCTACAGCTCTTGGCTGTGCTGAGCTGTGAATAATGAGAAGATTTGTAACTTGACAGTATAGTTCAACATTAGAAAGAAAAGGAGACCCCAAAATTTGATAAGGAGGCCCATACACTCTCACCTCTGCTCCCATCACATTTGGATTGTTTTTGCTGATAATTCCTTTCAAAATCCGAAACAGTGAGGTGGGTTCTAGGCTGAGAACTAGACCATTGCTCTCGACTGGCCCACATTGAGGGGGTACATTTCCTTTCCCGCAGCTGCCTTGTTCACCCGCAAGAGTTGTTATCAGAGCCTGGGCTGGAGAGATGGATGACCAACGCCCGCACAGGTCTGCGGTACCCCTGAGCAGTTTCACATCAGGATTTGTTTTGAGGCTTAGAGATTCTGGTTCCACTCAGTTCCCCTTCTGTTGCAAGACCCCATCTCATGCCTTATTCCCTCCACACTGACCCGCATGCCACTCATTCCTCCAGCATCTGTGACTTGCCCCTCCCTCCCAGACACTGGGTGGAGGCACCTGGAATACAGAAATAACTGAGATGCTTTTCCTGCCCTGGAGAGACTTCTAATCATGCTCCCTCATGTGTCCGTGCCTTTGCGCATGGGGCTCCTCCAGCCTAGACAACCTTCATGCCTTCCGGGCTTGGCAAATTCCAAATGGGAGTATGACGGCTATTCATAAGCTGTGTGGAGATTAAATGTTACCAGGTGGGTAAAGAGCTCAGCTTGGGGGCAGGCATATAGTAGATGCTTGGTAGGATGGTGACTACAGGCATCCAGTGATCTGTTTGTGTGTCTAACTCAGCTGCTATGCTATGAGCTCTCTGAAGGTAAAGACTCTTTCATTCATCCTCCTGTTTTTACCTCTCCAGCTTTTGTCTCCCATCACTGACATTTTGACCCATACGTGGAAACTCGCAGCATTCCCTAAGCATACCGCCTGGCTCAAAGGCATGACGTGCTTGTGTGTTGAGCTAATGCATTGATGTTCCAGCTAAACCATGGTGCTTTTAGATCGGCTTTCTGGTGGAGTTGCCACGTGGACAGTCCTGAAAGGGCCTGGGTATTTGGTTTACTGGGGATGAGCTGCTATAAGAGGTGCTGGGCATGACTTTGGCAAAAGTCGTTTGATAATCCTATCTGGGAAGAGAGTGCTGCTGGAATGGAAACTTGATTTGCCTTGTTGCCATTTCAGTTAATAAACACACTTAAAGTTTTGGTGTGGAAGTCTTTGAGGTAATCTGGGGACTAATGGTGAATTGATATCATTTACTCACGGTGATGGAGTAGAGAGCTGTTGATAGTATAGGGAAGAAAAAATAAATTTCTCTCTACCCTTCTAGGTCGTTGGCTGAGACACCCCTGCAACAAGGGAGAGATTAACAGGGGAAAACAAATTTGCATTGATTTTGTACGTACAGGGGCCCCAAAGATATGAGACCCAAAGAAGTAACCGAACAGATAACTTTTATACTTTTTTGACAAGAAACAATAAATTTGTGAGGAATTGACAACGAAGTTTGAGCTTGAGGTAGTAAATTGGAGAGGAAGTAACAAGGTTTGATTTCATCGTCTTCAGGGCTCCAAATTCTCTCTTGCTGGTGATAAGAATTTCTCCTTTCCTCTTGGTATAAAGAGGGCACCTTTCACATGGGAGATTTATTTTCTGCTCTCAGGGAGACAAAGGATGGTCAGAGCATCCTTCTTGCATTGATTGTTTCTTATGTAACTTTAATTCAAAATAATATGCCAGAGTGGCATATTTTGGGGCAGCCTGCCCTAAACCCCATCAATAATTTTGTAGAACATAATAGAGTTAATTTATAATTGATACTGGAACTCTTTTCCATAGGCGAATTACAGTGGAATGGAGTAAGAGTCACTTAATGTGGGCATCTTGTTGTTTGTGTCACCCTTATGAATTGGAAAGTGGAAAAAAAAGAACATAGTGCTAAACTGGTATCTAATCTTTTCAGAGCGATTTGCCAAATAAACTGGAATTTTAATTAAAACTGCAAGCCAAGAGGTAAATCACTTTAGAAGTTTGTGACGTTTTCCTTTTTCTCTTGGTTGGTATAATTGCTACTAATGAAGATTCTTTACGAGTGGGGAATTAGACACCAGAATAAATAACTGGAGGAGATTGCTGTGGGGCTTTGAAATTATGAGAGGGGCAAGGTTCTCTTCCCCTCCTGCCAACATGGGCTTTTTTTAAATAGTTCAATTGTTTGGTAACAATTCTGATCTCATTAGAAGTGTTATGATCAGAAGCAGAAGCAAGGTGGATGCAGGCCTCCCTGCAGCTCTTCCAGCTCTAATTCATATGAGTCAATTATAATGAATGGATTTAATAAAAAAAACATACAATGTACTTTGGTGATTAACTCAGTGAACAACAAATGGTGCGCTTATCCAGAGTATCATATTTGCAATAACGAAGAAGTGAACAGGAAAAGGAAACTTCATAGATCACAAGAATTGCTACTTTCCAGCAAAAGGTTGTTAATTACTTATCCTTTTCCTATACTTACTGGCTCTATTAGAGGATGAATAATTACTGCCTTCCTGGGGAACCCATTCGAGCCAGAAGGCGACTTTATTAAATTGGAAGGCTCCGTAGAGTGCTAGTTATCCCTGTGGGATCCTCTCCATTCAGAGTCTCCAACAACTAGGAATCTGGAGGAGGTGAGAGAGGACTGTCAGCCTATGGGCATGAATGAAGGGGCTTCTTTAAAGTGCATTGGCTGTCAGAGCAGTTCTTATCCATGAAACTGGCCATGTGCTTTTCCACCTCTGTGCCTTCCCTCACCCCTACCCGCAATGCACTCTTTCTCTCCTTGCCCCATGGCCACTCACCCTGTCCCCTCTCTCCTAGCCTTGGCCAGATTCTTCATGGGTCTGGCTGCCCTCAATCTTGCTCTACCTCCCCTCCAGTCTCCATTCTAGCCAGATCTGGCATAGCCCTGCTGGAGCACTTCTCCTCTACCTGCAGAATCAAGTTCAAGCTTGTCAGCTTGCCCTATGAGCCCTTCATGACCTGTCTGGGTCATGGAGACCTCTCCAGCTTTATCTCCTCTACTCACCCTGGGCTCTAGGTACGTGGAACTTCTCATGCTTTCCAGAATCCCTGCCTTGCATGCACTCCGCCCTCCACCTGATTTCCCTTTCTCCTCATCTCTGCCTGGCAAACACCTATTTCACACCCAGCTCAAATGGCCCCACCTCGGTTCAACTTTCCTCCTCTAGAGCAGAAGCAATTGCTCCTGCTGGACTCTCACACAGATAATGCATCTGCTTCAACCCCAGGCTGGTTCCTGAATCCCTGGAGCTATGTTTGATTCACTACTGTTTTTGAAGAGGTGGATTTGTTGAGGGCCAGCCTCTGCTTTCTCTACCAGGGGAGATGTCTGGGGACTTCTCTCTGCCTCTCTCACCATGGGACTTAATTAGGTGAAGAGCAATCCAGGATGCTCACTGTCAATATTCTGTAATAGGACTAACTTAGCTCCTTCTATGTGCCAGGCTAGTCACAAACATTCTTTCACTTACACAATTGTTTTTAATCTTCCTGACACCCTCTGTGATGGAGGCTTTGCTAGTCCTCTTTCTCAGATATTGAAACCAAAAGCCTTAGAAGTTGGCAGGGTTGAGATTTGAACCCAGGTTCTGGAAGTCAAGTCAAGGAGCTTTTGTGCGAGTACAGGCTTTCCCCAGAGGTTAGATGCATACCCAAGAAGACCTACATGTCTTCAAATACTTTGAATACACCTTGTGCACCTTGAACCTTAGACTGGCCCTGGAAAACACCCCTGTCCGCCATCTCCTTTGCATACTATCTTACCAGCCAATAGGTATGGGGTGAAGGGTGATGGGAAAGCATGGAAGAGAAGAAAGAGATCAGCATTTTTTGAACACCTACTGTATAATTGGCATTGTGTGCCAGGCACGGTGCTAGGTGGCTCAGATGCATTATTAATCCATCTAGTAACCCACATCGCATCGTCATTATTGTTCTTGCTGAGGACGCAGGCTTGGAGTTGCCCCATGTGTAGCTTTTCTCCCCAGCCCCATCCAGAGATGCTGTGGTCAGGAAGCTGGCCAGTCCCTCCCCAGCATGGGGAAGCCTCTTCTTGTTCGCCTATTTTCCACAGGTAGGTGGGAGCCTGGAATCTCCCTGTGGCCCCTCAGTTGGGTGGTTGGTGCTTCTCATCTGTCTGGGAGGATAGTGACGCCGTTAGCTGAGATGTGAACAAAAGAAGAGTGCGCTAGCCTCCCTCTCTCAGGCTGAAAAGGGGGCTCACCTTCTTTTGATACGCTCAGATTTGGCAGATGGAGCCATGTTCCATCTGGTTACACCCTTCAGCATTTGATGGATCTTTGCCAGTGTTTTCTTTGTCTGCCTGCCTTTCCTGATTGAAGAAAAGAGTGCTGAGTTTTCAGTACATCCTTGAAGGGCAGTTGCTCAGTCCTTTCCTTGTCTTAACTGGTCTTCTCTGGACTTTTTCTGCACTATGATCTTCCTTGAAGTATTAACCACAGCTCTTTTTTTGCGTAGATATACGTGCTCATTTTGTTTTTCATAGATTAATCCATCTATCCATCCATTCAGCTTAGTGGAGCCAAAAAGAGCACAGTCTTTGGAGACAGACCAACATGACTTCAAATTCTGGGTTTACCACTTAGCAGCAACAGAATTGTGTGTTTTTTTTTTTTTTCATGTGCAAAATGGAGGCATATATGTAAGATACCTGGCATACAATTAAGTGCTTAATAAATAATAATTATTAAATTTCATATAAGGATATACTCATCTTAGATTCCTTCATTCTCAGAATGCTTTCATTCTCTAAGGCACTGTTATAAACCTGGCATAGTGTATTCATTATCTACTACTGTGTAACAGATTTCTCCAAAGCTGAGCAGCTGAAATCATTATTACTCACACACTTCCTGAGGATGAGGATTTGGGGAGTGACTTAGCTGGGGTTCCGGCTCAGTGTCTCTCACGGGGCCACAGCCTCTGAAGACTTGACTGGGGCAGAAGGACCCACTTCCAAGCTCATTCCCATGGCTGTTGGTGGGAGGCTTTGATTTGTTCCCTCTCCTTATGCTTCTCCAAAGTGATGTGATGATGATGAGAGAGAGATGGGAGCTAGCCACACACACACACACACACACACACACACACACACACACACACACACACACACACAGTGTGCCCAAGACAGAAGCCACAGTCTCGACATCCCATCACTTCTTCTGCGGTAGCTATTGGTTCCACGGACCAAGCCTGTGCCAGTTGTGGGAGAAGACTATACAAGGGTCCGAATTCCAGGAGGCAGGGATAATCGGAGACTATCTTAGAGGCTGCCTACCACAGATGGTAGACCAGGGAGAGGGCAGAAAGAATAAAGTATGTCTACCCTGAAGCATTCTGTCTGATGGGGAGGCAGTCATGTAAGCATAAATACCCTACAAGGCAGTGGCTGTACTACAGGCATTGGCAAGATTGCAGAGGGGACACTGAAGAGAGATCCATTAACTCTGCCTAGGGGTGTCATCGAGGGTTTCCCAAGTGCATGTACCCTGTGGCGTTCTTATTCAAGAGCTGTCCTAATGGTGCTTGATATTTGGTTGGCATCTTTTTTAATTGAAGTTACTCGTTGAGGTGATTTCTTTGGGCATTAAAAATAATAGGCTACTCTATATACCACAATTTGCTTTTTACAAAGTACTTTCCCAAGCACTACCTCAGTCTGCATGACAGCCCTAGGAGGTGGGCAAGTTTTATTGCTATTGTTTTCCTCCCCTATGGGTGAGCTGGGGAGGGGCAAGGTCAATGTGTCTCAGTCTCCGGGTGGGGTGTGGCGGGTCAAGGCTGGAGCCGGGGTCTTCCTAGCCCAAGTGTACCGCTCTGGCTGCTACCCCTTCCTTGGGTTTCCTCACAGTGCATTGGGCCTTTCATTTTAAAACAGTAATTTGGGTCATTTCCCCCTGTGGATGCATTACACACATGCTTGCCCATATCAAAGCTTATTTGCCACTTTTATGCCCAATCACTTGAAAGATTTTCTTTCATGAAGAAGCTTTATGAAGAAAATCATTCACAAAGTGCAGAAATGTGAATTGTGCTTTCATCAGCATTCACTGTGAAATTCCATTTTATGAAATCCCTTGGGGGGTTTGAACTTGCTCTTTGGGCTATTTATTAGAAGAGGGACCCGAATATGAATTCCTTAAGCACAAATATGCTCAAAGGACACTTAAAGGTTTCAGTTCTTGCTAGAGCTTGGTTGTTTTGCAAGTTTGTTTTAGTCCTTCTAGGTAAGAGGGAAAAGGATTTTGGGTCCACACAGGTGTATATGCTGAGGAGAATCTTCCTTTGTGGTAAAGGTGGTAGCATGTGTGTGTGGGGGGGGGTACGCTAGTGACTATAGTTCATGTGTGACTAATAAATGCCACCTCATCCAGGTGAGAGATGAGGCCTCAAAGTAAGGCAGTGGCACTGGGGACTAAGGAAGGGGAGGAAATGTAAAAATAAATTAGGAGGTAGACTAGAAGACTTGCTGACCAGGTGGATATTGGGGAGGGAAGGGAGTTAATCCTGATTCTCAGGATTATGACTTCTAATTTTTCTGTGGGCCTAGGACCAGTTGGACACCTGGTTAATCATTCTTGGAGACCTGAGACAAGTATGTCAAATTGTTCCAGGTCCTAGAAATCCCTGGTGTTCTGAGGGAGATAAGGGTTACACATGAAGTACACAACGTGCAGACCATGATAAGCATAGTAAGTGCTGGAGGGACCAAGAAGATGATCCCTGTGAGCTGATGTACTCCTGAAGCAATCCACGTCATCCTATCTAGTGGGCCGCTGATAGTTTCCATCCTACTTGACCTGTCAGCCACATCCACACTATTTACCATTCTCTTTGTCTTGAAACACGTCCCCCCCGCTGTCCTTTTATGGCTCATGCTCTCTGTCTCTCTGGTCCATCTTAGTCGGCTCTCCACATGACCTACTGTTTCTGCTATCTGGCTGGGCAGCAGCCCTACCCGATCTGCCTCTGTCTAGGTCTTCAGCTAATCTCACACTACTTTCCACTGGTCCTCTGTACCCCAGCCACCTTGACCTGTCTTCAGGCTTTCCAGTGGGCCATGGTCAGTCTGACCTCTGGGCTTTTACATATTTGTTCTCTGCCTAGAATACTCTTCCTTCCTCATCTGCCTCTTCTTTCTAATCTCAGCTCAGATAGCCCTTTCTCAGGAGTAGGGTGGCCACCAATTTGCTGTTCAAACTGGGATACGTTTGGAAGTGAAAAAAAAAACCCCTCTATTAATATTAACACCGGGACAACAGGTGTAAACTGGCTGGAACTGCCCTGGGCTAATGAACACATGGTCACCCTACTTGGAGTGGCCTTCTCTGACTTCCCAGATGTGATGGGGTCTCCCTGTGCTCTCATTGCTCTCTGGACCTCATTTCCCCACCCTTACCATGGTTTGCAGTGATATGTTGGAGTGACTGTTTGAGTCAACTCTTCTCCCCGAGGGACTGTATGCTCCATGAAAGCAGGCATGTTCCCATGTGTCCTTGCCACCTGAGATACATTGTGCCATGCAATAGGTTCTTAACACTTAATGAGTAAATAAGTCAATGATCGACTCAGATTTGTATTGTTGTGTGGAATGTACAAAGCATTTTCATTTCCATTATCTTGTTTGGTTCCTATTGCACCTTGACATATTTCCTCATCTCAATCGATGGAAGACACACAGGTTTTCGTTGCTTAAGATCTCATAGTAAGCGACAGAAATAAGTCTAGAGCTCTCAGGTCTTCTGACCCCAAATCCAGTCCTTTCTCCAAAAGAGTTTGAAGAAGGGAAAAGGAAAGATGACTCCCAAATTTAAAATCTAGGTAACTGGGAAGATGGTGCTGACCTTAGAAAAATGGGAAGTGGGGGAGTCTGAGAAACATTGTCAATTTTCAGCTGCCCCGTGAAAAGCCAGGTAGCATTCCCGGCTACAGAGAGCTCAGAGTAGAGCCACGAATGGCCCCTTATCCTCAGGGGGCATAAGCAGACAGTTTTTTTATTGTTGTTTTATTGTGGTGAAATATACATAACAAAATTTATCACCTTAACTGTTTTTAAGTGTACAGTTCAGTAGCAATAGATACATTCACCTTCTTGGGCAACTATCAGCATCATCCGTCTCCAGAACATTTTTCATCTCCCCAAACTGAAATTCTGTACCCATTAAACAACAACCCATTTTCCCCTCCTCCCAGCCCCTGGACACCACTGTTCTACTTCCTGTCTCTATGAATTTGACTACTCTAGCTGCCTCACAGAAGTGGAACCGTACAATATTCTGTGTCTGATTTCTTTCACTTGGCATAATGTCTTCAGGGTTTCATCTATGTTGTACCAGGCTGAGTAATTTTACAGTGTATGGATATACCACATTTTGTTTGTCTGTTGATGGACAGTTGATGGACACTTGGACTGTTTCCACCTTTGGCTGTTGTGAATAATGCTGAATATTTGTATATCAGTATCTGTTCAAGTCACCGATTTCAGTTCTTTTGGGTAAATACTCAGAAGTAGAGTTGCTGGATCATGTGACAATTTTATTTTCCACAGCAGCTTTTTACATTCCCAGGGCCTAAGGGTTCTAATTTCTCTACATCCTCATCAACACTTATTTCGTTTTTATTATTTTTTATGCTAGCCATCCTAATGAGTGTGACGTTGTATCTCATTGTGGTTTTGATTTGCATTTTCCTAATGATTAGTGATGTTGAGCATCTTTTCATGGGCTTATTAGCCATCTGTATGTCTTCTTTGGAGAAATGTCTATTCAAGTCCTTTCTTTGTCCATTTTTAAATTGTTTTTCTTGTTCTTGAGTTGTAAAAGCTTTAAAATATGTTCTAAATATTAATCCCTTATCAGATACATGATTTTCAAATATTTTGTCCGGTTCCATGGGCTTCCCTTTCATTCTGTTGACAAGTGTCCTTTGAGGCAAAAAAGCTTTAATTTCAATGAAGTTCAATTTATTTATTTTTCTTTTGTTACCTGTGCTCTGGTGTCATAGCCAAGAAATCACTGCCAAATTAAATATCATAAAGCTTATTCCCTATGTTTTCTTCTAAGAGCTTTATCGTTTTAGCCCTTATGATTAGGTCTTTGACTCATTTTGAATTAATATTTGTATATGGTGTAAGGTAAGGGTCCAACTTCATGCTTTCTGCATGTGGATATCCAGTTTTCCTAGCAGCAGTTGTTGAACAGAATGTCCTTTTCCCATCAAATAGTCTTGTCATCGTTGTCAAAAATAATTTGACCATATATATCAGGGTTTAATTCTGGGTTCTGTATCCTCTCCACTTAGTCTGTTTGTATTTATGCCAGTACCATACTGGTTTTTATTAATTTATTATTATTTTTTTATTTAGAGCTATTTTTTGGTTCACTACAAAATTGAGCAGAAGGAACAGAGATTTCACATATGCTCACTGACCCTACATATGCATAGCCTCCCCAGCTATCAAAATCGCATGCCAGAATGGTACATTTGTTGCAATTGATGAACATATATTGACACATCATATGTTGACACCCGAAGTCCATGATTTATATTAAAGCTTACTCTTGGTAGTGTACATTCTGTGGGCTTAGACAAATGAATAATGATATGTATCCACTGTTATGGTATTATATAGAGTAGTATCACTACCCTAAAAATCCTCTGTGCTTCCCCTATTCATCCCTCCCCTCACTCCTAATCTATGGTAACCACTGATCTTTTTATTGGCTTTGTAGTTTTGCCTTTTCCAGAATGGCATATAGTTGGAATCACACAGTATGTAGCCTTTTCAAATGGGCTTCATTCACTTAGAAATATACATTTAAGGGGCGCCTGGGTGGCTCAGATGGTTAAGCGTCTGCCTTTGGCTCAGGTCATGATCCCAGGGTCCTGGGATCAAGTCCCGCATCAGGCTCCCTGCTCCTTGGGAGCCTGCTTCTCTCTCTCTCTCTCTCTCTCTCTGTCTGTCTCTCGTGAATAAATAAATAAAATCTTTAAAAAAAAAAGAAATATACATTTAAGATCTTTCCATGTCTTTTCTTGGCTTAATAGCTCATCTCTTTTTAGCACTGAGTAATATTCCATTATCTGGATGCATCACAGTTTATCCATTTACCTACTGAAAGACATCTTGGTTGCTTCCAAGTTTTGGCAATTATTAATAAAACTGCTATAAACATTCATGTGTGGATTTTTTTTCTGGGCATAAGTTTTCAACTCATTTGGATAAATACCAAGGAGCACAATTACTGGATCATATGGTAAGAATATGTTTCCTTTTTTAAGAACTGTCTTCCAAAATAGGTGTACCATTTTGCATTTCCATCAGCAGTAAGAGTTCCTGTTCCTCCACATCCTTGCCAGCATTTGGTGTTGTTAGTATTTTGGATTTGGGCCATTCTAACAGTTGTATAGTGGTATCTCATTGTATCTCATTGTTGTTTTATGCACTGTTTCTGTATCTTTGTTGTAAGTTTTGGCATTAGGAAGCGTGATACCTCCAACACTATTCTTCCTTCTCAAGATTGTTTTGGTTATTTGGGATCCCTTGAGAGTCCACATGAATTTCATGATAGATTTTTATATTTCTGTAAGGAAAAAAAAGTCATTTGGATTTTGGTAGGGATTTCATTGAATCTGTACATTGCTTTGTGTAGTATTGACAATCTTAACAATATAAAGTCTTCTAATCCATGAACATGGGATGTCTTTCTACTTATGGGTGTCTTCTTTAATTTCTTTCAGCAACATTTTGTAGTTTTTGGTGTACAGTCTTTTTGCCTCCTTGGTTAAGTAAATTCCTGAGTATTTTATTCTTTTTGATGCTATTATAAATGTAATTGTTTTCTTAATTTCCTTTTTGGATCATTCATGGTTAGTATATAGAAAAACTGATTTTTGTGTATTGATTTTGTATCCTATAATTTTTCTGAATTCATTTATTATTTCTAACTGTGTGTGTAATCTTTATGGTTTTCTACATATAAGATCATCTCATCTGCAAACAGAGAATTTTACTTCTTCCTTTCCAATTTGGATGCTTCATTTCATTTTCTTGCCTTTTGCTCTGGTTAGAACTTACAATACTATGTTGAATAAAAGTGGCAAAAGTGGGCATCCTCATTTCATTCCTGATCTTAGAGGAAAAGCTTTCAGTCTTTCACCATTGAGTATGATGTTAGCTGTTTAAGCAGTTTTTAAAAAAGATCTTTAAAAGAGGTGGGATTTTGAAGTCCCGGGACCTATTTAAAATTGTGTTTCTCTGTGTTCTCAGCACCTAGCACAGTGTCTGGCACATAGCAATTATTAAATGAATGGCTTAAAAAAAAACGACAGTTTCACAAAACTGAATGAGCTAAAGACACTGCTGAATGAAGTGTTAATTTGGGACTCATGAGGTTGGCAAGGATTGAAGGGTAACGGTAAAGGTGATAAGGAGTCATTGGTTGTCTGCTGACATGGAGCAGGTGTTGGTCCCACATTGCAGGCAGCATGGCCACTTGGATCTTAGTAAATTTTGCTTGGATAGTCTGCTTTTTAGAGAAACTTCCCTGGTTAAGTTATTTTCCCCTTCCCTCTGTTAGCACTTAGCAGCTGGAAGAAAATAACATATGTTGTATCTCTTTGTATTTATGACTACTGAATTAATAACTTCAGTCCATTGGATGCAAAGAAAACAAGTGAAATGCTATAAATTATAGATGAAAGTTGTTCATGCTAATAGAGTGTGTAACATATGCCTCACTTTGGCACAGCTTTGAAATAATATGAATGATTTAAAGGGCTTGAGTCTGTTTGCCTTCATTTTAATTTGGAATATTTGGAAAGTATCGAATCACCACCATTTCATTAGTAATGCTATGCTCTTCCATTGGAACTTCAGCTCTCTCAACTTGGAGCAGACAAAAATCCTGATTAGCTGTAGTCTTAGGATGGGAAAGTCAAGTGATTGCATTCAATGTGTTAGCATCTCTCTTCATCTGGACTTCTAACAAGCAAGTTCTAAATATGAACTGACACGTCCTCACTTTTTTCCTTTAACAAGGGTCCTCTGAGTTACAGATTTAAAAAATGAATTCTGTAGATGTAGAACTTGCTGATAACTTTGAGAGGCAGCAGGATGTGGTGGAAAGAGCAGGCCTTTTTGTCTCACTGAGGGATTTTTCTGGCTGCTAATAAGGAAACCCTATAGTATGTGCAAAGAGGGGATATAGTCTAAGAATATAAGGCTGTCTTACAGGATCCAAGGACAGGAGAGACAGCAAGACTCAGGAGGGTCTGGACCTAGGATCTAGAAGCCCTAGGAACTAAAGTCACTCAGTCTGTCACCAGGGCCCCCTGGTATCACCTTCACTTTCCTCTCTACACCTATTCCTTCCCTCTCTCTCACCAGCCGGGCTGCCTTTGCTTCTTTGTGCTCACAGCTAAGCACATCTGCCCAGCTCTGGCTTTTTATCACTTCCAGGTCAAGGGCTAGCAGAGGCTGCCTGGCATCTCAGATTTCCAAATTCCTGGAAGAGAGAATCTGGTTATTTCACCTTGAGTCAGATGACCATTCCCGGTTTGTTCATTTATTCATCCAAAAAGTCTTTACCGGATGCCAGGAGGCACGGGGGGATGCATCCTCCCTTCACGGACCATGTGTGTTTGGGGGAGCAGGGAAGAGAGAACGAGAGAGCATGAGTGAGAGAGCGTAAGCTCATTTTTCGGGGGACTGACTGGAGAGTTGCAATTTTCAGAGAAAGAGAAGTATGGCTTGGGATTCAGACAGACCTGGATTCAAATCCTGATTCCTCTCCTTACCAGCACTGTATTATTTTGTGTTACCTTTTTCACCCCAATTTTCTCCCCAGTAAAATGGGAATAATTCTTTCTAGGGTAGTTAGGAGGATTAAAATGAAGGGGTACGTGTGAAGGCATGAGTATAGTGCCTGCCACCCAGAGTCAGAACTCCACTCCTCACTGGTTGTGACCTTGAGCAAGTTCCTTAACCTGCCTGAAACGGTCTCTTCACCTATAAAATGGGAAAGGATATCATCTACCTCATGTGCTTATTATGAGGATTATATCACGTGACATGCACCAAGTCGCGGGGAATGTGTACATAATAGACACCCAAGATAGTAGCTGCTCCTCTAGTTCTTGTTAATAGTCACAGTCTTTTCCCCTCTGTCTTCTAGTTCCCATTTGGCCGACGCTTGCCTTGTGACATCTACTGGCATGGAGTTTCATTTCACGACAATGACATATTCTCCGGCCAAGTGAACAAGTTTCCAGGTATCTACTGTTATTGTTGGCATCGAAAAATGTTTCTAGGCTGAGCGTCAGGGCTCTTCTGCAAAATGGCAGCGTTTTGAGCTCGGACTCAAGGACTCTTAATTGGGACTTGCCGCCCATACCACCGAGGCGCCCTGACCTTGGGAGAGAAGCTAACGCAAAGGTCATCAGGATTTGACCCACCAATGGGTTAAAGACTGGAGGTTCAAAAATAAAAAGACAGGCTTTCCTGGACTAATTTCACCAGTGGAAGAACATGATCTTCACTTTCTGAGTTATCATATGAAGGTGTAATGAGGAGACGATGTTCTCAAAATGAAAAAAAAAAGTAGGCCACTTCACATAAATTATTTGCAAGAAACAAAAGTACTGAAATTCTAGGAATATGCCACAAAAATGGGGTTAGCAGCTTCTGCTTTCTTTAAGTATCATCATCGGAGGCACCATTTTTACAACCAAATATACCAGTCTCTGTGTGGTGAACGACAGGCTGTGACAGTGCCTACCTTCTACCTCAGGACCTTATCCCAGTGAGGCTTTCCTGTAAGGGGGACCAGTGCCAAGAAAGTGTCAGAGCCCACACTTTAAGACACCTCCTCCCTCCATTCCCAGCCTCCCCATATGCCTTTCCATTTTATTTTTAATCTCTGCCTCCCTCTTCTGCTATGGATTGCTATTCATTGTTTTTAATGGCTCAGTGAGGAGGGTGGTTAAGGTGAGTGGGTGTGCTCAGAGAGGAAGGAACATTTGGTCAGGAGGGGGTGGCGATCGCAGCCAAAGGGTCTTTCTCTTATATTCAGAAATTTTAACATAACATGTACAAACCATATTATAATACAATAGTAAAGAATTTGTTTAAAAAGAGCATCACCCTGAATCCCATCCCTCATTTAACAAGACAATGTGAATATTTCTAGATTTCCTCCCAAACCTTAACCACATTTTTGTATCATTTTTACATGGTTGCAGTCAGAGTGTGGTTGCCTGAATACAAGGTGTTTTCTTCTAGCGTGATATCATTTATGCTTATTTTTAAAAGGAGACTGCATTTACCCTTTTTCTGGGGTGCCTGTTGGCTCAACTGGGAGAGCATGTGACTGTTGATCTCAGGGTCAGGAGTTTGAGCCCCATGGTGTGCATAGAGTTTACTTAAAAAAAAATTTACTCTTTGGCATTCTATGCCATGTCTTTAAGAAAACAAGTCTCGGAAAAACCAGTAGCCATACATGATACGCTGGTGAGTTACGCCATGTCCACTAGGGAGGTTCAGTTAAGCATTCAGGCTACCATGGGCCTCACCTGGCTCAGATTCACTTAAAAGGGTATAGGGCAGGAAACACGGCCTGCCAGCCGGTCAATGTTGGGCATTTCTCTCCAGTGGTGTCTTTGTGAGGGTGCCAAAGGCTAGTCTAACCCCTCAAGTGAAATCAGCTTAGGTGTAAGGAGACAACAGCTACATTGGTGGATGTAGGTCTGTCTTGGCTTAGACATGCCTCAAGGGCCTTATCTCACGTAGCTCCTCCAAAGCATAGCTTCCAAGGTCCCCGGCAGGGTCGTGCTGAGTTAGGAGAATCATTACATCAGGAAAGCCTGGGGCTATGGCTTCCTACCAGGTATTTATGCAATTTGCCAATCAGGGATCATTTCAACCGTATGCTTTGTTGTCTAGGAACGCAGCTAACTTTCTACCTTTATTGGTTTCCGGGGGAACAGAGCTAGAGAATTAACCCACAGTTAGAGATGAGGGAGGGTTCTGTTGGAGAACAAGAAGGCTTCTGGTAGCCTGGGTTCTTGCATACAGTTCAATGGGATAACTATTCTTTTCTATCTTGCTGCTCATAAAAGGTGACTTTTTGATGTCACTCAAAGGACTTACCGGGATACTGGGAGAAGGTAATTTGGAAGAGAACAGTTCTTTGAATGAGGGCAGAGTTCCTAAGACATGAATCCTCAAATGAGGCTTCACTTATGTTTCCCCCTGTTTGCTTGTGCCTCATCTCGTGGCTGAGAGTAGGAAAAAAAGTCACAGTCCTAGCTCTCCTTTTGGAACACAAATTAGAGAAAAATACCCTCAAAGGACCAGTTTCATTAAAGGTGATATAAAAATATTCATTCCAAAGAAACAAGTTCGCTCTATCCCATATTCCATGTGCCCGTGACTGGAACATGTAATTTTCCACCTTACCAACGACAATTAATTAGTTCTAATGAAAAAGCAGGCTCTCGAATCTCTAGGCAGAGACACAGTGTGGCTATACCCTCTCCCTATGGAAGACAGCAGTTCTTAACTATGACGTGATTTCAGAAGGGTCTGTCCTTTGGCTCTAGTTTGGGTCCAGGCTTATCTTCTGTCGCTCCGGTATCCCGTTATTCTAGCAGTGCATCTTGTACGCACTGTATTTGATATAGAGTAAGTTCTACTGGATGTGGCAGGCAACTGTAAATGCATCACATGCTGAATAAACTGAAAACTTTTGGAGATGCATATGGAAGCGATTTATTTTGTTTGTGTCAGCACATTAGATTTTAGCCACTTTTCTATGACGAGGTCCTCCAAGATGTGTTATTATGTCTTAACATGATGAATTAAGACTTTCTATAAAAATAATCTGATTTGGATATGTTTTTGCTTTAGGAAAGTCCCAAACTGTCAATTCTCAGCTCACAAGCGACAGTTTTTTGCTGACTTTCAGGGTCTGAGATGTATGACAGCACATGGCAGGGGTGGGGAGGGGATGTTCTGGCAGAGAGGGAAAGGGCCCCAGCCAGGAAGGTCCCGGGCTGCTTGCGGTCGAGCACCCGGCTGTGTCGGAGAAGATAGAGAGACAAGGAGAAAGGCGTGTAGGGAGAGAAGTCAAATACAAAATAAGTGCCAGACAGAGGAAATCTGGGGTGCCCGGGTGGTTTGGAACGAGGGCACATGACCTAACCTAGATCTGCTTGGGGGGCAGACAGGGCGGGAGACCCAGGAGAACATGCGAACTGAGGCTCCAGGGCTGGACGGGCCTGACCTCCCTGCAAAATGCAGGAATAGAGTTGGTGCAGAGACCTAGAATGTTTAGAGCAGGTTGCTCATTCAGCAAAGGGCAAGTGGCCTATGGATGGTCAGAAAGGGTCAGGTGTGAGAGGGGCTGTGGATGGGTGATAAGCAGGGACTGAAGGATAGCATCCTTATAGTCGGAAGGTCATGGGAGCCACTGAGAAATTGTTAGGCCAGAGAGCGACATGGGCCAGCTTGCATTTTCAGAAGGCCCCCCAGAGGGATGCGTTGGAGGTGGGTGGAAGGGCGGAGGCAGGAGACAGAGGTAGAGCTAAGAGGAGCCAGGCAAAAGATGAACTCATCAGCGGCACTGCGAACAGAGAAAAGAGGGTGCATCTGGAAGAAATTATTTGTCGTTGGGTGGTTGGAATGTGTTTTGCCAAGAATTATTGTTGTCAATGATATTTGGATTGAACAGTACTCCCGAAATAGCTCAGATTTTGTTTTGTTTTTGTTTTAAATTGGGTTAAATAGGTCTGTGTGGGCAAGCCTAAGGATCAGACTGGTACCCTCTTGTGTAGCTTCACAGGGGTTGAGATCTACCAGGCCTCGAGACTCCAGTGTAGCAGAGAGAAGAACCAGGCCCAGGAGTGACTGGAGGCAAGTTCTTGGTGTGGGAAGCTCCCACCTGAGTTAGAGTGTTTTCCCAGTTGAGAGGGGACCTGCCACCATAGGGACATCTGGAGAAAGACCTGCTGGGAACCCCAGGTAGGCAGTGAGCCTCAAAAGAACCTCTTAAGTAGGCAGTGGGAGGGCAGGCACAGGGCTCAGGTCCCAAGCAGGAGGACCCAGCCCTTGCTGGGTAGTCTTGGGTGGAACAGAGGAGGAACACTGGTAGGAACAAAGCAAAGGCATTGCCAAGGCAGCTACTCAGGCACCAGGAGCAAAAGACAGATTACCAAAACCTGGGGACAAAGCAATCAGAAAGCCTCAGAAAGATGCTGAAATCCTCCTTATCTAATTGGAGTACAAAGTCAGGGTCAAAGATTGCCTTATTCTCAATCTCGGTGGGCAGGGAGCTGATGGTTGGACCTAGAGCTTCCAGCTCAGGTCAGAGTGTGTCCCAGAGCCTAGGGCAGGCGTCCCAGGGAGGGTCAGGTGCTGCAGTTCCTTGGAGAAGGGAGGTAAAGTCTAGAGCCAGCAGAGCCTGGCAGTGACCTCTCTTTTCCCCTATTTGCTTGGGAACGTCTGTTCTGGCTCAGCTAGAAACCCAGCTATTCCCGTGAGAGCCGAAGACACTCCCCACATCTGTCTCTGAGCCACCACCAGAAGCCCAGACGCCAGCAGCTTCCACATGGGGTGGAGGGAGGGGTCGGAGATATGGTGGAGGAACCAAGGTTTTGGTGGTGAGTGGATTGAGGGAGGTCGACACTGGGTGCCTCCTGGAGACAGGTATTTAGGTAGAGGAGGGGCGAGTCGTCCAGAGACTGTGGGTCAGAACTGAACTGTCTGGGGAAAGTAGCCGTTGGATTGTAGGGTGCTTCCAAAGTTGGCTGTTTTCAGTAGAGAACTACCTGGAGACTGGCACAAAAGCAGACTTGGGAGCAGATCTGTCAGCTGGTGGGGGGACTTAGGATCCACATTACAGTAGGAGCCATCGCAGGTTTCAAATGATTATGTACTCAATTTGCCGGAAATTGATTTTTTTCTTTTCTTTTTTTTTAGAGAGGGAGAGAGTGCAGGGGAGGGGCAGAGGGAGAGGGAGAGAGAAAATCTCAAGTGGGCTCCATGCCCAGTGTGGAGCCTGACGCAGGGCTGCATCTCACGACCCTGGGATCATGACCTGAGCCGAAATCAAGAGTCAGACACTTAACCGACTGAGCCCCCCAGGCACCCCTGGACATTGATTTCCACAAGGCTTTTCTGGAGCATTCAAACCACACTTCTGTACTCATAGCACTTCTGTCTGTGTTGTGTGAGTCTGTCCGACCTGCTGGGGGGTTTCTGAAAGAGAAACTTCCCCTGTCACAAGGCCATTAAAAGTGTAGAAAGTACCACAACGGTCAGGAGGCTTTATCTATTTGATGTAAGGTGCTGTATTATAGTCAGTTATGAAGCGTTTTAGTCTAGTATGATAACAAACTGTTGTCAAAGAAAAGGAAAAACCCTCAAAAACAGTTGAAGTTTTTGTTTTGTGTATTTGGTGTTCGGCTGCAGTGTTTATGACTCAAAAATTCTAATTTTGGAGGGGACTAAAAGGAAACAGCTAGAATTTTCTGGGCTCGTACTTATTTCTTAGGAAGCTCAGAACAATGTTCTCAGTGAGTTTTCTTTAATATTGAAGAGTTCACATCAGAGCACAGTTTATTAGTGCTTTTCAAGCTCCTTTATTTCTTATTTAATCCTTCTCTCTATCCTAAACAAGAACCAAGAAGCTGGGCATTGACATCTTGAATCTGCAATCTTTGGATTTATTGCGCTTTTTAATATGCCGAGGGAAGCAAGAAATAGGTTATTAAAACCTTCATTCTCAAAATGTTCACCCTTCACTTCCTGAACATGGGAATTTCGAGAAATCTCGTTCGTTCTGATTGTGTCCATTTGGAATGTGTGATAATTCGGACATGCCAAGCTGACATGAAACTTTGTGCTTTCTGTAAAAAATAACTTCGCTAAGCCAGTTCCTAGTGTCAGGGATGGAACTGTGTTGCCTGTCCCAGGGTGAAGGCCATTTCTAGTCTCCATTTTCAGTGGTGATATTTGCCTTAAGAGATAAGCATGCTAAAACTTAAAAGAATTTTTACCTATTTGCTGAAAATTTGCTAAGGTATAGACCCAGTTTCTTCTCTTGTCAGAGTTCCTAAAGATGCTACAAGAAAAAAAAAAGCCACCATTCTTTCAAAATGTTTTATAAGTGAGTCATTTTAATCCCCTCTGGGCAAATTAATGAGGTCTGATCAATGTTAGTGTCAGTACTTAGAACTGAAGAACTCCTACAGATTGCATTTTTCTCCCCCTAAACTATAAATTATGCTATGATATCCTTTCTACTTTCTGTCCTTATTTCAAGGAGACAGATTTTATGCTGAAAGCTGTATATTTTTCTATTTTATACCTTGAATACTCATGGAAGATTAAAGCAAAGCAACTTAATTAAGCTTCTCGTAATGTAAGCAGAGTCCAGTAGATGATATTCTCAAGGGTATAAGATGGAAGCAGTCCTAGAATTATGGATGGTGGCCCCAAATTAAGGAGGATATTAAGTTTTAAGTGCAAGATGTAAATGCTTCTCTTTATCCACTATCGAGGAGACTGACAAAGAATGGATTAATGAACTAGTGGAAACCCATTCCTTCCAGTTGATGCTTCATTTTCATAAGGGGAAAAAACTATCCATCTATTACCTCAAGTTTTTCATTAATTTGGTAGGTCTTTCCAAACCATGAGTCACTGCTGTGGGGAACAGCTACCTTTTTTTATCCTGTCTGCAAAAGCGAATATGTCGGGTGGGTGGTTTTGAAAGTCCCCTGATGATGGCTGTTTTATAGCTAGCGGCCCACTGCTGTTCAAACCTCACAGCTTCTCTTCTCCCCAGGCATGACGGAGATGGTGCGTAAAATTACTCTGAGCAGAGCCGTGAGAATCATGCAGAATCTCTTTCCTGAGGAGTACAACTTCTATCCTCGCTCATGGATTCTGCCTGACGAGTTCCAGCTCTTTGTTGCTCAGGTAGATGGCACTCCATCCCCGTGACCCTTGAATTATGTTATGGTTGTGACTGTGTCCTGAGAGCTGGGGTCCTGGGTCCTGTGTGCTGGGACCTGGGGTGGGGGGGTCCCCAGGAAGCTGCGGCTAGCCAAGGGAGTGTCTCAGCAGTACACGGTGAGTGTTGGCAGTGATCAAGGAGCTTGCAGTTGAATAGGCAGGGTGACAGGTAGGTAAACTAAAAAGTGCGTCTGGCCTGAGGCTGATATTGGGAGCGGGGTCATGGAACTGATGTTTGGAAAGCGAGGGAGATAGGGCTGGAGCAGGTGATTGAGCCCTCCAGCAGATTGGGACTGTTTGGGTGAATCTAGGGTGTGGTCTCCCCTTCATCCTGTGGTATGAAATGTGGGAGGTCGGGCTCCGTTTTAAGGCTAGGGAGGAGGTCTGACACACTGTGGAGGTGGGGTGGGGGGACCTTTTAGGTGTTCTGCTTTAAATCTGCTCCAGAATCAATTTTCAAATCGCCCATTCCATATCAAAGCAAAATGTTTGAGCATGAAATACTTTGGAGCCTTCACCACTGATTGTGAAACAGTACCAGTAGGGAAACTGAATTGAGGATTGCCATTTTTCATTTGGGACCCCTTCAAAGCCTTTGCCAGTGGGTTCCATGGTGCATACATACCTCTGAGGGTAACTATATAACAAATGCCCATCTTATTGTGATGTGATAGGATTAATACCATTTATTGGTCCTACTGTGTTTCAGGCATTGTGCCAGAAGCTTAACGTTATTTCTTTCAATCCTCACAGCAATCTTGTCAAGTTGATTTTATTATTAATCCCATTTTGTGGATGAGGAAACAGACTTTGATAAGCAAGGTGACTTGCTGGAGAAGTGGAATTTAAACCTAGAGCTGATTTCAAGACCTATGGATTTTTTTAAAAGATTTTATTTATTTGTTTGAGAGAGAGAGAGACAGAGACAGAGAGAGAGAGAGAGAGAGAGAGAGAGAGACAGAGAGAAAATACAAACAGGGGGAGGGGCAAAGGGAGAAAGAGACTCCCTGCTGAGCAGGGAACCCGGTACGAGGCTGGATCCCAGGACCCTGAGATCATGACCTGAGCTGAAGGCAGACACTTAACCCACTGAGCCACCCTGTCACCCCAAGGCCTATGCTTTTTATAAGCTGTCTTATTGCCTGCGTGTTGTTTTGGTTTTAATATTAAATGATAAAACTTGTAATAAAATGATGATTTAGTAGGCACAAAAAAGCTTGAAGTGGTAATTTTTTAAAAGGAAGCTCTCAATGGGATGGTGGTCACATGAGTTTGTACATTTCTTGAAATTCATCCAATTATTAACCTAAAATGGATGCATTTTATTCATGCAAATTATGCTTCAATAAAGTTAATTTTAAAAAATAAACTCTGAGCCGCTCCCCATACTCACCCCTCAATTTCTCACTTCTGTGGCTCTGCTCATGTCCTTGTCCCTTTGTGGAATATCTTTCTGTCCCATTTCCACAACTCTATATCTAACTATCCTGTGAATTTAAATGAGATACCTACCAACTGTGCCTTCAACATCAGATATGTGAGAACTTCTCCGTCAACCCCCAAGTTCCTCTGTCCTCCTTGCAGGCCATTCCCGCAACTCCCCCAGCCCAGGTAACCGCTGGTCTGTGTTCTCATTAGAGATTCGTTTTGCCTGTTAGTCTTTGTTTTTCTTTCAGAATTATATTTTTGAGATTCATCCATATTTGTTGTATGTATTGGCCATTTGTATTTTTATTGGTGAGTAATATTCCATTGTATGAATTTGCTTATCCATTTCCCACTTGATGGGCATTTGGGCCATCCCCAGTTTGGGGATTTTATAAATAAAACTGCCATGACTGATCACATGCAAATCATTATGTAGTTATATGTTTTCATTTCCCTTGGGTAATACCTACGAGTGGAATTTTTGGATCACATGGTATATGTATGTTTAACTTATAAGAACTTGCTGAACTTGTTTTCCAGCGTGGTTGTACACCCTCACCAGCAGTGTGTGAGAGTTCTCTTTGCTCCACATCATCACCAAGCCTTGTATTGTTAGTTTTTTGAACCTTAGACATTCTGGGAGATACGTAGTTGTATCTCTCTATGGTTTTAAATAACATCTCCCCTATGACCAGATGTTGAGCATCTTTTCATATGCCTTTGGACCATTCAAATATCTTCTTTTGTTATGTGTACAAACTTTTGCTCATTTCTCTGGGCATTTTATTTTTAAGTTGTAGTTTCCTTATATATTCTGTGTACAAGTCATTTGTATGTGTATTGTGAATATTTTCTCCCTCTTAACTTTTCATGTTTTAACTCTGCCGTTTGAGGAACAAAAGTTTTTAATTTTGGTGAAGTTGAACTTACCATTTTTTTCTTTTATAGTTTGTGCTTTTGTGTGATACCTATAGCATCTTTGCCCAATTAAAGGTGGTGAAGATTTTGTACTGTTTTTTTCTAGGGGTTTGTTAGTTTTAGTGTCTACATTTAGGTTTATGATTCATTTCAACTTAATTTCTGTGTATGGCATAAGATCAGTGTTGAAGTTTACTTTGTTCCATAGGGATATTCAGTTGTTCAGTGCCTTTTGTTGTAAGGATGATTGTTTCCCTCATTGAATTAATTAGCTTGGCAACCTTGTTGAAAACCAGTTGACTGCATGTGTTTGGTCTGTTTCTGGAGTCTGTTTTGTTGCATTCATCTATATGTTTACTTTTACGCTACTACCGCATTTTATCTTGGTTACTCTAAGTCGGAGTCAGTCTGGAAATCACGTAGTGCAAGTCTTCCCACTTTGTTTATCATCATAATTGTTTTGGTTATTATAGGGCTATTGCATTTCCGTATCAGTTTTTTAACCAGTTTGCCCATTTCTACAAAGAAGCCCACTGGGACTTTGATTGGGATTGCTTTGAATCTACAGATCGGTTTGGAGACAGTGGACATCTTAACAGTGTCGACTCATCTAATCCATAACTTTTATCTCCATTTATTTATATCTTCCTTAATTTGTCTCAGTAATGATTTATAGCTTTCAGAGTACAAGACTTCCCTAAGAAGTTTTGTTTTTTTATGCTATTGTAAATGATATTTTTTGAATTTCATTTTCCTATTGTTTGTTGCTAGTATATAGACATCCAACTGACTTATTACTTTGAACTTATGTGACCTTGCTCAATTCCCTTATTAGTTCTACAAGTTCTTTTTTTGTAGATTTGTTAGGATTTTCTAGGTATACAATTAATTCACTTGTGAATTAATATATTTTGTTTCTTTCTTTCTAATCTTACATGCCTTTTATTTATTTTATTTTTTCTTATTAAACTGCACTGGGCTAGGATCTCCAATACAACATTGAATTAGAAGTAATTAGAGTGGACATCTTTGCCTTGTTCTCAATGTTGGGGGAAAGCATACGTCTTATCATGTTATATGTGATGTTAGCCATAGGTTGTTCATAGATGGCCTTTATCAGGTTGAGGAAGGTGTCTTCTATAGTTTGCAGAAGTTTTTCATCATGAATGGGTGCTCAATCTTGTCAAATGCTTTTCAGCATCTGTTAAGATGGTATGATTTTTCTCTTTATTTTGATAATACGATGAACCACCAATTCATATTTTAAATATTAAGCTAACTTTGCATTCCTGTTATAAATCTTATATGGTTATATTATCCTTTTTAAATACTGCTAAACTGTATTTGCTGATACTTAGGAATTTTTGTGTCATTGTTCATGAGAGAAAATGGTGTGTGATGTCTTTGGTCTTTGTATCAGGCAATCCTTATTAAATGAGTTAGCAAATATTTCTTTACTGTTTTGAAAATTTTGTATAAGATTGGTATTTCTTTCTTAAATGCTTGATAGAATACACTATTGAAGGTATTTGGGCATGGAGCTTTCTTTCTGGGAACATTTTAAATTACGAATTAATTTTTTAATACATATAGGTAATTTGTTCTTTCAAGGAATTAATCCATTTTATCTGGGTTGTCCAATTTACTGATGAAAGTTTTGAAAAACAGTATTTCCTTATTTTTTAATGTCTATGAGATATGTGGTGATCTCCCCATTTCATTGCTGATATTGGTAATTTGTGTTTTCTTTTTCTTTCTTTGCCTGCCTACCTTCCTTCCTTCCTTCTCTCTTTCTCTTTCTTTTTATATCAACCTAGCTGCAGGTTTATTAATTTTGTTGATCTTTTCAAAGAACCAACTTATGATTTTGTTGTTTTCCTGTATTGTTTGGCCATTTTCTATATCATTGATTTCTACTTCTTTTGGGTTTAATTTTCTCATCTTTCTCTAACTTTTTAAGGACGAACCTAATTCAGTTGATTGATTTTTAAACATTAAAGCATCTCAGAAATTTTTGTATATTATATTTTCATTACCACTTAACAAAAATGTTGTCTAATTTCCCTTGAGATTTCTTTGACCCATAGGTTACTTAGAAATGGGTTGTTGGGTTTATTAATAATTTTGGAACTGTCCCAAGTATTCTTTGTTACTGATTTATAATTTAATTTTGTTGACATCAGAGAATATATTCAGTATTATCTTAGTCCCTTTAAATTTGTTGAAAGTCATCTTATGGCCCATATATTATTTATATTTTTTTAAAAAAGGATTTATTTATTTAGAGAGAGAGAGAGAGCGCACAAGTGGGAAAAGCAGAGGGAGAGGGAGAGAGAATCCCAAGCAGACTCAGCACTGAGCATGGAGCCCAATGCAGGGCTCGATCTCACGACCATGCAGTCATGACCTGAGCCAAAACCAAGAGACGGACACTTAACTGCCTGCACCCCCCAGATGCCCCTATAGTTTATGTTGATGACTGTTTCATGTGTACTTGAAAATAATATGTATTCTGGAGTTGTTGGTGTGGCATCTGATAAATGTCAATTAGGTCAAGTTGGTACTTGGTACTGTTCACATATTCCTTACTAATTTACTGCTGACTTATTCAGTCAGTTACTGAGAGGGTATGTTAAATTTCCAAATCTCATTGTGGATTGTCTTTTTTTTTTTTTTTTTTTTTTAGTTATGTCTGTTTTTGCTTCCTGTATTTTTGAAGTTGTTGTTAGCTTGATGATTTGACTCCATTAGAAGGTAACTTTTCTTGTCCTGAAATCTACTCTTTTTGATATTAATACAGTACCTCCAGCTTCTTTTGGTTTAGTATTTGCATGGTATATCTTTTTACCATTCTTTTACTTTTATCCTATTTGCATTTTTAAAGATTGCTTCTTGTTGACATCGTGTAATTGGGTTATGATCTTTTATCCAGTTTGACAATCCCTGCCGTTTAATTGGTATGCTTGGCCCACTTAAATTAATGCGATCATCAATATTATTGGCTTCAAGTATACCATCTTCCTATGCCTTTACTATTTATTCTATATGTTTAGATTACTTGAGTATCTTTAGTGTTTTATTTTATCTCCTCTTTAGGCTTACCAGCTATGCCTCTTTAAAAATGTTTTTAATTTTTGTCTTAGCCCTAGAATCAATCTAGGGTTTACAATACATCTTTAACTTGTCACATATACATTTAAGTATTACATACTTGAAGTAAAGTGTATGTGCTTCACAACGGTATACCTCTTTGCCCATCTTCATCCTCTATGGTATTATCATATAGTTTGCTTCTGTGTTATAAACCCCACAATTCAGTGTTTTTATTTTTGCATTGAAAAGTCAATTATCTTATAAAGAAACTGAAAAATGAGTATATTTGTCTAGTATACTCACCTGTATATTTACATTTCCAGTATTCTCCATTCCTTCAAGTAGCTCTTGGATTCCATCTGGGAATTATTTTCCTTCAACTTGAAGAATTTTTTTAAACATATTTTTTTATAGTACAGATCTGCTGTTCTCCCAGCTTTTGTTTGAAAATGTCTTTATTTTACATTCAGTTTTGAAACTGTTTTGAAATAATTACTTACAAAAATTGCAAAAATAGTATACAGAAAGAGCGCCCATGTTCTCTTCATTTAGCTTCCCCTAATGTTAACATCTTATACAATTACTGAAGCTGGGAAATTAACATTGATATAATATTAATTAATAATCTATGCACCTTATTTGCATTTCTATATTGTCCTGCTAATGTCTTTTTTTCCTGGTTCAGGATCCACTCCATGTTTACTCATTGCATTTAGTTGTCATTTCCCCTTAGTCTCCTCTGAGTTGTAACAGTTCTCCAACCTACCTTTGTCTTTCATGACCTTGACTCTTTTGAAGAGTACTGGTCAGTTTATTTTTTTAGAATGTCCCTCAATTTGGTTTTGTCTGATTTTTTCATGATTAGATTCAGATTACACATTTTTCATAAGAATACTACAAAGTGATGTTGTGACCTTCTCAATGCAGCGTATCAGGAGGTACATGATGTCAGGATGTCTTATTTCTGGTGATGTTAACTTTGATCACTTAGTTAAGGTAGTTTCTGTTAGGTTTCTCCATAAAAAGTTACCATTTTTCCTTTGTAAGTATCTTGTGGGGACATATTTTGAGACTATGTGGATAGCCTATTTGTCTCATACTTTTTTAAAAAAAGCTTTAGTTAAGATATAATTGAAGTACAATAAACCGCAAATATTTCAAGTGTGCGGTTTGATATGTTTTGATATATGTAAAAATCCATGAAACTGTTACCACAATCAAGATAATGAACATATCCATCACATCAAAATGTTTCCTCATGTCCCTTTGTAATCCTTCCTTTCTTTCTTTCCCTGCCCTCTACCTCCCATCACAAGGCAACTATGGATCTGCTTTTTATCAAGACTAGTTTGCACTTTGTAAAATTTTATATAAATGAAATAATATAGCAGGTACTCTTATTTTTTCTTTCAAAAAATTTTTTTTTGGTCCTGGCTTCTTTCACTCAATATAATTATTTTGGGATTCTTCCAGGTTATAGTATTCATCAATAATTCATGTAGGTTTATTATTGAGGAGTATTCCATTGAATGTATATACCACAGTTTGCTTATACCTTCAGCTGCTGCTGGATATTTAGATTGATTCCAGTTTTGGCCTATTACAAATAAAGATACTATGAGTATCCATGTCTGAGTCTCTGTGTGGACATATGATTTCATTTCTCTTGAGTAAACACTTAAGAATGGAGTGTCTGGATCATATAGTAGGTGTATATTTGATATTAAAGAAAGTACAAATTGTTTTCCAAAGTGGTTGTGTCATTTTATATTCCCTTCAGCCATGTATAAGCATTTTAGTTCTCCCACATTCTTGCCAACACTTGGTAGTAGTCAGTCTTTTCAATTTTAGCTGTTCTAATAGGTGTGTAGCCTTTTCTTATTATGTAGTTTGTATTTCCCTCGTTATTAATGATGTTGAACATCTTTTCATGTGCTTTGCCATCCAAATGCATTCTTTTTTAAATTCTTTATTTAAAAAATATTTTTCAAATGCATTCTTTAATGAAATAAATTTATATCTGGTGTCCATTTAAAAAATTGAGTATTCGTATTATTGAGTTTCAAGAGTTCTTTATGTATTTTGAATATAGGTATTTATCAGATGTATCAATTACAAATATTTTCTTCCAGTCTGTGCCTTGTCTTTTCATTGTCTCAACCATGTCTTTTGAAGATCAAATTTTTCATTCTGATGAAGTCCAATTTATCAATTTGCTCTTTTATGAATCATGCTTTTGGTGTTATACATAAGAACCTTGACCTAACCAAAATTCACAAAGATATTTTATGTTTTTGTCTAGAAATTTTATAGTTTTAAGTTTAGATCTATGATTTGTTTGAGTTAATTTTTGAATGTGGTGTGAGGTATGGATTGAAGTTAACTTTTTTTGGACATAGACATCCACTTATTTCAGAAACATTTGATGAGCATACTAACCTTTCTCTCCCAAATTGCATTTGCATTTATGTTGAAAATAGTTGCTCAAGTATGTGTGGGTGTTTCTGAATTCTCTATTCTATTCCATTGATGTATTTGTCTATTTTTATGCTAATACCTCACTGTCTGTCACTGTAGCTTTCCAATAAGTCTTAAGATCAGGTAATATAAGTCCTCCAACTTTTGTCATTTTTTTCAGAGTTGTCTAGGCTATTATAGTCTTTTGATCTGCCATATGAATTTTAGAATCAGCTTGTCAATTTACGAGAGAGCCTGCTGGGATTTTGATTAGAATTGCATTGAGTCTACGTTTCACTTTAGGTAAAATCAACTTCTTAACAGCATTGAGTTTCTGATATATAATATACATCTCTCCTTTTATTTTATATGTAATGTGATATATATCTCTCCTTTTATTTAGGTCTTCTTTAATTTCATTGGGCAATGTCTTTTAGTTTTTAGTGCATAGGTTTTTCACATCTTTTGTCAAGCTTATTCCTAAGTATTTCAAATTTTTGATAGATTGGCAATGTTGTATTTTTAAACTTCAATATCTAGTTGTTGGAGTATGTAGAAATACAATTGACTTTTATATACTGATCTTGTGTCCTGAAACCTTGCTAAACTCAGTAGTTTCAGTAGCTTATTTTGTAGATTCCACTGGATTTTCTGTATAGACTCTCATGTCCTCATGATTTCTTACTTTCCAATCAGCCCTTTATTTCTTTTTCTTACCTTATTGCATTGGCTAGAACCTCCATATAATGTTGAATAGAAGTGATGAGAGAAGACGTTCTAGACTTGTTCCTGATCTTTGGGGATAAGTCTTTAGTTTTTCATCATTAAGTATGGGTTACTTGTAGATTTCTTGTAGATGCTCTTTATTAGATTGATGAAGTTCCTTTCTGTTCCTTGTTTCCATGGATTTTTTTTTTTTTAATTAGAAATGGGTGTTGGATTTTGTTACATACTTTTCTTGAGTCTATTGAGATGATCATATGGATTTTCTTTTTTTAGCTTATTAATAGGACAAATAATATTGATTGATTTTTAAGTATCAAATAAAATTGCATTTCATTCCTTAGATAAATCTCACTTGTCATATGTTATCCTCTTTATATATTGTTGGATTTGATTTTCTAAAAAATTTTTAAGAATGCTTGCATCTATATTCATGAGGGATAGTCTGTAGTGTTTTTTTTTTTTTTTTTTACAATATCTTTGCCTGGTTTTGCTATCAGGGTAATGCTAGTCACATAGAAGGAGTTGGAAGTATTCTCTACTCTTTAATTTTCTGAAAGAGTATGTAGAATTGGCATTATTTCTTTCTTAAATATTTGGTAAAACTCACCAGTGAAGTCATGTGGACCCGATGGTTCTTTCTGGGAGGGTTTTAACTAAAATTTCAATTTCTTTAACAGATATAGGCTATTTATGTTTTCTATTTCTTCTTGAATGAGCCTTGGTAGTTTGTCCTTCAATGAATTTGTCCATTTTTGTATTCCTACAAATATTCTTGAACTTTGTTATGGGATCCAATTAAGTTATGTGGAATTAGATTTGGGTCTTGTTTTTAAAGGCAGGCACCACTGGAACAGTGGCCAGTCTAACCAAATTATTCCTTACTACTGAGGCAAGAATCTTATGTGTACTTCACCTGATGCTCCATGAACCATGGTGTTTTCTAGTTTTGCTGGTGAGAACGGATACTATTCCAGGCTGTGTGTGGGCATCTGGCATTGCTACCTCTAGTCTTTTTGGGTGGTTCTTTCCTTGGCCTCAGGTAGTTTCCTCAGAATCACTCACTGATTTGTACTCAGGTAAATACTAATGGGAGAGCCTCTGTGGATCTCCAGGGTCCTCTCTTTGTGAAGAAATCTCCTCTCCAGTAGTCCATCTTGAGAACACGAGCTATCTTAGTCACCCTGACTGACAACTTCATTTCCTCAGCTTAGGGGATCTGTTGGGCTGGAATCTTTCTCTGGGCAGTAAACTGGGGCAGTCACAGGGCTCACATCTCTCAGGAATCATTGTCCTTTGCTGCCTGATGTCCAGTGCCTCCAAAACCATTCTTAATGCATTCTATTTTGTGGTTGCTTCAGATGGGCAGATAAATCAAGTTTCTGTCAGTACATCTTGGCTGGAAATGGAAGTCCTCTGAATGAATGATTTTGTAACAATAACAATGCAACACTTACTGAGTATTTTTTACCTGGATTGCCTAATTTAAAATTCTTCAGCGATCCAAATAGGGTTCTTCTATTATTCATAGGAGAGGAAAGTGAGGCACAGAGAGGTTAAGTGATTTTGTCAAGGTAACACAGCTTGGAAGACTAGCTCCAGAATCAATACTTTAACTTTCTGTGCTATACTGTGGGAGGATATTTGAATAGATGTGTGGATAAGGTCCAGAACTATTCTAGAGAAAGGAGTAAAACTTTGCTGGTGGTGAGAGGGTTCGTCTCATCAGGAAGAAAAGGCTTCCTGGTAGAGGTGACACCTGATTTGATTTTGAAACAATGAGCTTGCCTTGTAGACTAACCAAAGAAGAGCATTCCAGCCCAAACCAGTAGCTTGTGCAAAGGTGCATAGATGTGAAATGGTGTGACATATTTGAATGATAAGGAGTTTGATGTTATTAGAGTTTAAAAGAAGAGGGTTTGACAGTAGGTAAAGTTAGAGAAGTAGAGGCCAGGTCCGGGAGGGCCTTGAATGCCAGGTTAACAGGAGGAAGCCATGAGAGGGTTAGGTAGGGGATGGGGAAGAATGTGGTTACCTCTGGTGAAGTATAGACAGGATTGGGGAGGGCAGAGGAGTGAGACCTGTGGAAAGGATGCTCCGCTTGGAAAGGTGGCAGAGATGCGGAGGCTTGTCCTGAGACACTAAGACAGGAGTCTTATGCAGAGAAGGGTCAGGCATGCGGCATATTTAGAAGGGGGAAGCTACAGGAGTTGGAGAAAGATCAGAGAGGGGGTGAGGAAGAAGGCGGAATTGACGCTTTCAGGAATCTGATGGGGGTGCCGTTTGCCAAGAAGCCCGAGAGAAGGAGGAGCAGGTTTGGTGGAGAAGATGGAAAGCGGAGCTAGTTCTTGTTGTCCAACTGTTGGCTTTCTGACGGTAGCTACTCAGAGAGGCTCTCATCGGTAAAATGGGAGGCGGGTCAGGTGATTGACAGGGAGTCTTCCTGTTTGAGCATTGGAAGTCCTGAACTGTCAAAGACCATTTGACTGATGCCACAAGTACTTCAAACTGAGTAGTTCCCTAATACAGAGGAGGATTTCTTTGTCTCTAAGGTGATATTCACCTAGAATCTGCTGACTCAGGACTTGGCACATGCAGAATGAGACTATGAAAACCCTCCCCTAGTCGCTTGCTGGAAAGCCCAGCCCATCACTTACTCTTCCTGGGACCTCCAGTAAGCCCCTTCCTCCAGCCCCAGTTCTCCATCTGTTAAGTGGGGAAGTGATCCGAACCTCGGAGTGATTGTGCACATCCAGTGAGCGTTTGATGATGAAATGCTTTATTAGCTGTGAACCTGATTAAACAAATGTGGCATTCTTATTTTTAATATACCTTTTGTTTTAATACAAAACAATGCACTCATATTAAGAATTCAAAGAATATAGGGACATGTAAAGAGAAAAAAAATCCCCACTCATTAGATTATTTATTTATTTATTTATTTTTTAAAGACTTTTTTTTAAGATTTTATTTTTTATTTATTTGAGAGAGAGACAGAATGAGAAACAGAGAGAGAGAGCATGAGAGAGGGGACGGTCAGAGGAAGAAGCAGACTCCCCGCCGAGCAGGGAGCCCGATGCGGGACTCGATCCCAGGACTCCGGGATCATGACCTGAGCCGAAGGCAAGTCGCTTAACCGACTGAGCCACCCAGGCGCCCCCCACTCATTAAATTATTTAAACACTAGTGTATATCCTTCCAGTTTTTTTCCTACATATGAACAAATATACATTGTAACATACAGTTCTTTTTCTTTAAAGAAATAGGATGATGCTGTGCGTTCTCTTCTTCAGCCTGCCATTTTCCTCCACTTACACATCTTTCCATGTCCCTGCTGCAAAGAACTCTATTGTATGGATGCACCACGACTTTTATTTTATTTATTTATTATTTTTTAAAGATTTTATTTATTTATTTGAGAGAGAGAGAATGAAAGATAGAGAGCACGAGAGGGAAGAGGGTCAGAGGGAGAAGCAGGCTCCCCGCCCAGCAGGGAGCCCGATGTGGGACTCGATCCCGGGACTCCAGGATCATGACCTGAGCCGAAGGCAGTCGCTTAACCAACTGAGCCACCCAGGCGCCCGCACCACGACTTTTAAAGTCATTCCCCTATTGATGAACGTATAGGTAGTTCTCATATTTCTTTGGTTCAACAAATAATGTTGTCGGGTACTGTACCTCTCATATGTAGGCATCTTTATACACCTGTGCCAGCATTGCCTTCAGACAGATATCTCCAAGTGGAATTGCTGTTTTCAAAGATATGTGCATTTACATTTTGACAGGTGAAGCCAAACACGAGGCTTTATTAGAAATGGTGTGCTTAATTATGAGACTAAACAGTGTCTTGTGAGTGCCTGGGAAGTGAGCTTTCAGAGGTGTGGGTGGGGGCTTTACTTTTTGATTCAACAGCGGGAGGGCATGTGATTAGCTGTAACACATTCTAAAACCTGACACTTTGTAGGTATTTTATTTATCACATTAATTAGGATTATATTTATTTTGTCAAAGAACAGGGAAGATCCACATCACTCCTGATATTTGGCTGCAAAACTGGTACCCAAATATGATCAGCAGGTGGCGCTAGCAGGAAGCAAGTAGGATTCTCAGTGGAAATTTTTGTGAGGGGGGAGGAGGACGCAGGCTTGCTTTCCCCTGTTAGCAGATGGCCAATAAAAAAATTCCTTGGAGTTTATTTTGCATATGGTTTTCCATCTGGGTATTTGAGAAAAGTACAGTTTTGTTATCAAAACAGTATTTATTATGGTGAAGGAGTTTGTATTTCGTAGCAGAAGAATTTTTCAGTGAATAAAGCCAAAAACCTGTTCAATAATCTTTTGCGGTTTCTTGGAGGGAACCAGCGAGCATGGGGTTCTTCCATTTTCCTCCAGTTACCATCCTCAGTTAGCTTTTATTGATTCAGCTCCTCGAGGCTGAATGAAGTGCATTATTTGCAAAAACCCCAGAGAACAATGTTCTCCACTGGGTTTAGGAACTAGGAAAATGTGGAGTTATAAGTGGGTCAGAGTCAAGGCAGAAAGAAAACCTGCAGTGGGAAGCGTATATTCCTTGTCCTGATTCCATGCTTGTCAGAGAACCTTCTGGTGACTTGATTACTCCCATGGTTTTCCTGCATAGAGATGCTATGCTGATCTGGCTGACTTCTGGGCACTGGATAGCAGGCCCAGAGAATGGAGTTTCTATGCCTTCACCTGCCTTGTAGAGCCGTGCCCCCCTCTGCAACCTCAGGTGGCACCATTTTCCACCCCTTCCTCCAGGACACCCTTCCATATTCAACTTTTTAGGCAGCACGGTCTCTTTCCTCTGCATTTTGTACATGCCTTTCCTTTCGCCCGGAGCACTCGTCTTCATCCTCTGTGCCCCTTTCCCACCTGCAAGGCTGCCTTCTTTCACCTGACCCATTTGGCTAATTCTTCAGACCCCTGTTTCCTTTTATTTTCTCTGCAAACCTACTCTTCCCCCCAAGTCAGGGGCAAGTCCTCCACAGCACCTTGTTTTTCTCTCTTCCTGCCACTTAAGCCTATTCACTGTTTGGCAACTGCATTTTTTCTTTTTTTTTTTTTTTTAAAGATTTTAAAGAGAGAGAGAGAGAGCAAGCACAAGCAGGGGGAACGGCAGGCAGGGGAAAACCAGGCTCCCCTCTGAGCAAGGAGCCCAATGGGGGGCTCGATCCCAGGACCCTGGGATCATGACCCGAGCCGAAGGCAGACGCTTAACCGACTGAGCCACCGAGGTGCTCCAGCAACTGCACGTTTAATCATCTTTCTTTCCTACTCCAAGTCCCCCAAGGGCAGTGAGTGACCGGACGGGTCCTACTCATCACTGTGTCCCTAGTGTGTATCCCAGTGCCTGGCCCATAGTAGGAACTCAGGTGTATTTGCAAATTAATACGCAGATGGTATGGTTTAAAAAAATTTTGCCTCTTCTGAGTTTAGCCGTCTAAAAAAGTTAGCTCCTCTGAGGCCCAGGGTATCAGCATGACAGAGCCTGGCACTTTATAAGTGTGTGGGCCAGACTTGGGCCACAAGGAGCTTACCAAAATGCCATCCGGTGAGACGGTGGTTGGTCTGCTGCCCTTTCCCTGGTGATGGCCCAACCCGCAGCCATGCACGGAGTGCTTACCCCTCCGCAGCAAGCTTGGAATGTCTTCTGTTGATGCAGCGTGGCCTCCCCCGGAGGCTGATGCAGTGGCCCAGGGTTCTGGTGCATAACTAGTAAAAGACCGAAAACGGAAGCTATCGGGGACTCCAGCTGTCAGAAGAAGGCAGTTGATTCAGAGCCGTTGGCAGAGACTGTGGGAGCCATGGTCCCACCTCCCCATCTGCTTCAAGTTTTGTTTTCTTTGTTGCCAAAAATAGAACTTCACCTCCTGCTTAGATATATCATGCTGCTCTTGTGTCCCTTGCTTAACAGATCAATTTGTTTACTGGAAAAATGATAGCATCTGAAGCCCAAGAGGCTGCCCCTCTCTGGGAAAGCATACTGAGGTCCTATTCGTTAAGAAGTCATTTTCAGTGGCCCAGGTGACAACTGGCATCTTTGTAGCTTCCTAACCTCTGCTATCCTCACTCAGTTTGGGGAAGCATCATTATCTCGTTTGCAGATAAGGACATGGAGGTTCAGAGGTGGAAAGGCTCGCTCATGGTTCCATGTGACTCTGCTATGACTAGTGCACACAGATTTCTGGCTTGGTTTAGTTCGCATATTTCCTGAGACCTACGAAGTGCCAAGTGCCAGTGAAACGAAACAAGTTACATATATCCCGGCCCTCGGCAGTCCTTTAATGTGAAACGAAGGGCTGGACTGGGGTTAGGTGGTCTGGGTTCAAGTCCTGCCCCCCCCTTTCTGTTTTCCCCAGTGCTACTGAGATCTAATTGACATGTAATGTGTAAGGCTAAGGTGTACAACGTGATGATTTGACAGACGTATTATGAAGTGATTGCCACATAAGGTATAAGGTTAGTTAATACCCCCACCACCTGACATAATTACATTTTTGTGCATGTGGTGAGAACATTTAAGGTCTACTTTCTTAGCAACTCTCAAGTACACAATATAGTATTGTTAGCTATGGTCACCGTTTCTGCACGTCAGATCCCCAGAACTTACTCGTCTTGTAACCGGAAGTTTGTACCCTTTGGCCATGACCATTTCTCCCACCTTCCAGCTCCTGGCAACCACCATTCCACTCTCTGTTCCTAGGTGTGAGGCTTTTTTTTTTTTTGATTCCGCATATAAATGAGATCGTAGGGTATTTGTCTTTCTCTGACTTATTTTACTTAGCATAATGCCCTCAAGGTCCATCTATGTAAATGGCAGTATTGCCTTCTTTTTTGTTTTGCTTTTTTTATGGCTGAATAACATTCCATTGTGTATATACAGCACATTTTCTTTATCCTTTCATCTGTTGGTGAACACCAAGCTTGTTTCTACGTGTTGGTTATTGTGAATAATGCTGTACTAAATGTGGGGACGCAAATATCTCTTAGAGGTAGTGATTTCATTTCCTTTGGATATATACCTAGAAGCAGGATTGCTGGCAGTTCTAGTGTTAATTTTTTTGAGACCCCTCCATACTACCTTTCATTGTGGCCGCACCAGTTTGCATTCTTACCAGCAGGTGTGACATGACGTCTCATTGTGGTTTTGCTTTGCATTTCCCTGATGATAAGTCCTTTCATGTTCCTGTTGGCCATTTGTATGCCTTCTTCAGAAAAATGTCTGTGTGGGTCCTCTGCCCATTTTTTAATTGAAATTTTTTCTATTGAATTGTGTGAGTTCCTCATATAAAGTGGGTCCTAACCCCTTATATGCTATATGGTTTGCAGATATTTTCTCCCAATCTATAGTTTGCCTCTTCAATTTGTTGATTGTTTCTTTTCTGTGCAGAAGCTTTTCAGTTTGATGTAGTCTCACTTGTTGGTCTTGGCTTTCGTTGCTTGTGTTTTTGGTGCCATATCCTGGCGCCACCCCTTCAGTGGCTATGGAATCCTGGCCAAGTCATCTCTCCTGTCCCCCGAGGCTTTAGTGCTTCCTCTGCAAATAGAGAAGATTGTATAGCATCACTAAGGACCTTTCCACCGCTAATCTTTTGCGATTCTGTGAATTTAGCTTTCGTGGATATCCATAAAACTCCCCACTAGAGTTAAAATTCTGCACAGATTTCTGCTCCAGGGTTTCAGTTGGAGCACAAAGGGCCTTGTGTAATCAATCTTCTTGCTAATGCCTGGTCAGTGTAGCCCGGGCATAGTGAAGTGAAGATAGGGAAGGCTACAAGGGGGCAGTCTCCTCACCTCTGCTCCCCCCTTCCCAGGAGGGTAACTGAAGCCACGTCTGCACATTCCTTCCCGAGTAGTCCTGTGGGGTGGTTGGTTGGCTGAGACTAGCCAGTATTGGCAGAACCAAGACATCCTTCCTGTTGGGTCTGTCTAAAGCCTATTCAGAAAGATTCACATCTGTGCACCTTCTTCCATCTCTTTTTTTTTTTTTTTAAAGATTTTATTTATTTATTTGAGAGAGAGAATGAGATAGAGAGAGAGCATGAGAGGGGAGAGGGTCAGAGGGAGAAGCAGACTCCCCGCTGAGCAGGGAGCCCGATGCGGGACTCGATCCCGGGACTCCAGGATCGTGACCTGAGCCGAAGGCAGTCGCTTAACCAACTGAGCCACCCAGGCGCCCCTTCTTCCATCTCTTGACTGTTTGTTTTGCTAGGGATTCTCTTCCTGTGCTTGTTCACTTGACAAACTCTTATTAGGTTTCCCTGCATCAGGGTTGATGTCACCAAATCTATGAAGACGTTTTCTGATCCCCCCTCTCCCACTCCACCTCCCACTCCCCTGCACCCAGACCCATGGGCAGTTCCTCTGGGCCCAAATTCTATGCTTTTCTTCAATTATAGGACCCCAAAGCACGGTACCTTTTTTTCAATGTTCCCACAGTATTTTTTTCCGATGTTCCCAGTTGAAAGGTAGTAAGGCAAGAGTTTGGGGTCAGTATGGGCCCCAGAGGTTAAAATCTTTTTTAAAAATTACTTTCTAAGTGTGTACGTTGGGGAAGTGATTTAATTACTCCGAGTCTCAATTTCCTCACCCATAGCACCACAGGGCTGCGATGAGAATCACACTGTGTCCCTCAGTGAGTGGACATTTACTTCTCTGTTGTCCCTACTGAACTGGGGGCCCTGGGGAGGCAGAACCTGGTCAGAGGCATCTCCGTCTCCCCACTGCCCAGCACAAAGGCATTTGTGTGAAACGCATGAATATTGAGAGGTTTTTCAGTCTTCGATGGAAATTTAAGCCAGTGCTAAGAATGCCAAGACAGAGTATTCTGGGTGTTGCTGGCCTATTGGAAATGTGGAAATGGACTTATTTTAATTTTTCATAAAAATGGAATCTTGAGACTAATTATCTCACTATTTGGTGAGATATCATTTAGGAGAGGAAAAAAGTGAAGACTTCTCCTTGACTGAATGGTATCCCAACTTGGGTTAACTTTTTTTTTTCCCCTTTCGATATTTTTTCCCCTCAGAGACAGCCCTGTGCAGTAATACTTTGTGAGAGTAGAAGCTCTTTTGTTTAATTTTCTAAACTTCAATTTGACCCCCAATACATTTAATGTTTTAAGTCACAGCTGTTCTAATCTTGCTCCTTTGCGGTACTGATTTATTATGTGCAATTGTGAGATGAATGGGATCATTAGAGAGCCACTGCCTTGACGTGCTTTCCCCCCTCTAATGGCAAAGCTTTTAAAAAAGAAAACTGAAAGAGGTAAACATTTTTCTGGGAGACTGTTTTAAAGGTGAAGAAAGCCCTGCTTCCCAAATCGAGTAAAAGGTCATTGTTCACCCTTCAATTTTTGTCCTTTCATTTCATTCGGCAAAAGTTCTTAGTGATGTCACCTTAGTCACTTGAGGACATGTCTAATTTTCTCCCAGGAAATAGGGGCCCCAATCTTGACTTCAGTGCCTGTTTCAAAAGGAAATTATGAAAATTGCTTTGCTTGTACCTCCTCTTCTTGTCTCCAAAGAAACGGAGTAATCCCTGCGACTGTTTCTTGTTCAGTTTCTTTTCTGTGTCATTGCCTTTTGCAGGAGCTGTTTCAGGGAAGCAAAGGAGAGGAGAGATTTGGGGTGAGCAGGACGCAGTAATCCGATCCTCTAGCTCGTTATTGAACTCATTCTCTCGTCCTTTCCTGCTCCCCCAAGCACACACCCCCTCTTCCACCTCCTTCTGAAACTCATCCCACATGTTTCTGGAAGAGTTTGAAGACCAGGATAAAAGGATTTGTTTGGCTAGAACAGATCTAGTAATAACGCTTCTCTGTCCCTTTGGACCTGACGGCCCCCTTCCATTTTCTTTTTATTTTGATGTAATTTCAGACTTACTGAAAAATGGTAAGAATAATACAAAGAATTTCTACACACCCTTCACTCAGATAACCCCAAATGTTAGCGTTTTACCACATTTACTTCCTCCTGCCCTCCCTCTCCCCTTTTTGAGAGTAAGTTGCATACATGATACCCCTTTACCCGGAAACACTTCCGTATGTATTTCCTAAATAAAACATTATCCTTCATAACCACAGAATCATGAAATTAACATTGATCCAATGCTCTTGTCTAATCTAATCGTATTCAGAATGGATCCGGATTTTGACAGTTATCCCAATACCGTATAGCGAAATAACTGGATCCAGTTGTGTCTCTCGAGCCTCCTGTAATCTGGAAGAATGTTCTAGTCTTTCTTGTGTTTCATGACATTGGTATTTCTGATGAGTGCAGGCTAGTTATTTAGCAGACTGCCCCTCAATTTGGGTTTGTCTGGGGTTTCCTCATTATTAGCTTCAGGATAGGCATTTTTGGCAGGAACAGCATAGAAGCAGTGCCGTGTCTTTCTCAAGGGTATCATCCGGAGGCACATGATGTCACCGTGTCTTCTTACTGGGGATGTTAACTTTAATCATTTGGTTAAGGTGGTGTCTGCCAGATTTCCACTGAAAAAATTACTATTTTCCCTTTCCGAATTAATAAGTACCTTGTGGGAAGATACTTTAAAACTGTATAATATCCCTTTACTCCTCAGATTTTCACCCTCTCGTTTGAACCTCTGTTAGTGATCCTTGCCTGAATCAGTTATGATTGTGATGGTTGCCACATGGTGATTAGCTAACCCCATCGTTCCTTCTGCATTTGTTAGTTGAGTTTCTACTGCAAGGAAGAAATTGTCTTCTCATGGATTTATCTGTGGAGGTATGCATGTGTTTTGGTGTGGACTCGTGGATTCTTACTTTATCCAGTGGGTTATAATCCTTTACTATCCTTATTTGTCTTGACACTCAAATTATCCAAGGTTTGGCCAGTGGATTCCTGTGTCCTTTAGCAGTTCCTGTTCTTCTTTATTTTTTAAAGATTTTATTCATTTATTTGACAGAGAGAGGGAACACAAGCAGGGGGAGTGGGAGAGGGAGAAGCAGGCTTCCCACGGAGCAGGGCGCCCGATGTGGGGCTCGACCCCAGAACCCCGGGATCATGACCTGAGCCGAAGGCAGACGCTTAACGACTGAGCCACCCAGGTGCCCCAGTTCCTGTTCTTCTGTGAGTACTCTCTTCCTTTTGCCACAACAAGATGTTCCAGGCTTTTCTCATCTTTTCCCTGCCCCAGCTTTGGAATCACCCAACTCTCCAAGAATCCCTAATTTTTTTTGGTGGGTGTGAAGTGTGCTCATTGCTACCAGGTATCATTCCAATGCCCTCCCCTTTTATAAAAAATATTTTGTGATATTATCTTTACTATCCTGAAATGACACATAATCAACCTACACACATAGTTTAAAAACAAAATAACACCCGAAGTGTTCTCTAAAAGAGAAAATAAGGGAAAATGTATACATTTCAGTAAGTAAATGCTTTGGCACTGTTACACTGAAAGACATAATAAAGTGATCAAATGCTTGCACCTACCTATAAGGAATAGCTTTGGATATAAAAAAAGTAGGACAATTTGATTTAAACATTATAGTGTGTCTCTGTCTCTTGATGGATGGATCGATCGATAGATGGAATAAGCCACGACGCCATCAGTAATGTGACGCTGCTTAAATGTTGAACAACTCTTGATAAAATTCCAGGGAAAGAAAGGGCAAAGTATAATTTTCCCTCTATTTATACAATTGCTGCACTCCTGGAAAATTGTGAGGCTCAACTTAAATCACGTAGACAATTCTTTTTGTTTGCTTGTGACACAGAGTTGGGTTCTAGGCTCGCTCCGTGTTCTCTATACACAGGTCTTTGACTTCACGAAGGTGCGGCAAGACCGCCCAGTACACAGCTGTTGGTCTGCCGCTCAGGCCCCTGCCCACTGAATGCTGGCAATGCTCTCCATTCACTGTGACAAGCAAAAACACTCCTCGAAATTTCCAAAACCCTCCCTAGGTGGCAGTACCAGCCCCATCGAGAACGCCGATCCATCTCCATGGAGCAGAGCAGTTTCATCTCTCCTCCTTAAGAAACACAAATGCTGTTATATTGCTTGAAGGTGTTTAATTTTTAACACTTTCCAGAATTATGTCTAACATTACAGGTTTGCCGGACTCCCGTTTTACTTTTGGAATGAGGATGACCCTGATCTGTCTCTCTGCCCGGGTGGCGAAGCAGCCTCAGGTCACTGCCTAGGGTGGCCCGAGCTTGCATGCAGGGAGGGTGTCCACTCTGGGTAGGAGGGTTGTGACCTGTCACAGCACCCTGCCATCCTGTAGGCAGTCTTGTCATGACCGTTGTTCTCCAAAGAGCGTATGGAAAGATCCCTGGGAGCCCGAAGCAGACAAAGACCTCCACTATACAGAAGAGGAAACTGAGGCCCAGAGAGGAGATAGACTTGGCCAAGTCACACAGTGAGTCAGAGATACTAATTAGGCATAGAGCTAAAGAAGTACCAAAGATTGGAAAGGACCCGGGAGAACATCCAGGCCACTCTCTTCTGGGTGAATCTCCTTCACACCTGGATGGGTGCCCAGGCTCCAGCCTGCACTTAATCATTTTCAGAAATGGACAATTTAATATTTTTCTAGGCAGTTCATTCCACCAAGGACTGTTCTAAATTTTTAAATTATTCCCGAGTTGAGACCTTTCTACCTGTATCACATCTTCTCTTCCCCATCCCCACTGGATGTGGTTTGGCGCTGTCAGTCCCACGAAACATATACGTTCCCTGTAGACCCAATGATAGCACTTCAGGAATCTTCAAGTTGTATCCCTGTCTCCTGAGCTTTCTTAGCTGCAGTCTTTGACATTGTACTTGACGTTGAGATTGATGTGATGAATAAGCCTGAGTTCTTGTCCTTATGAAGCTTTTTGTGTAATAGGAAGGCCAGTACTCCACAAGTACTGGACACAAGGCTGATGTGAAATACCCCTACTTCCTTTTCCAAAGCGGTGTAGACGAAAGAGGCTGGGTTCTGGAACCAGCCACGCTTGGGCTGATGCTGTCCATAAGTGCGCATATGGCCTTGTGTTAGTCTTTGCTTCCCGCTCTGAGCCTTGTTCTGTCCTCTGTAAAGCTGCTGCCACATGAACACTCCGTATAGTGTTGAGTAAAAATGCTCTAAAGCACCCAGCACTGGGACGCCGAATGCATGGTTATTTCTTCCCCTTGCTCTTTTTATTCCCCCAGTGTGACATGTTTGAAGAAACTTCTAGATATTTGGGAAGGGCTTACAGCTCAGAATAAAATGATTTATCAGAGTAATATCACTCAGATTTATCTCTGCTGCTCTTGGACTCCACCCTTTGTTAGATAACCAGGGGATACGTGAAAAATTAAATGGGCAAAACACCAACAAGGAGATCGTGCCTATTTGAATTCAAGGTAAAGGCAAAATAGTAACTTGTCTCTCAGATTAACTGTTGTGTGTTTAATGTTAGAACACATATTGACTAGTGTCACTGTTGACAAATATGGCCATATCACTATGTCTTCTATGTTGAAATTATAATCAGCCCACCTTATTAATCTGAATATATGTGAGCTCCTGCCGGTGTTCTCCAAGTACATTATAGATTAAAAAGTGTTCTCTGGTCATGCAAGTGTGGAAAAGAGAGGTTTGTTATAATGCCCGTTTGATGGATGAAGATATTGACGCTGTGGTGTTACCACGTACCCTACTATTTTAAGAGTACTTAACTCTCTGTGGCTGCTCAGTCTATGGGATTCTATCCTGATATCTTGAATGCTGTCCTATTGTGGTTGTCACATAACCAGCCTGTCTTTATGGGTCATAGGTGAGGTCTTCCCTAGAGAGGGTGAACTTCCCAGGGTCAGTGTTAGGTGATCTCGTAGCTGAGCCTCCAGGGAATGTAGGTGTGCTCCCAGGCACGGGGAAATGCTGCCTTCTGCCAAACAAGGACACACTGCAGAGCCCTGTGGTACTGAGATGAGAATCAACAATTCCGTAAACAGAACCGTCTAGTTGCATGCTCTTCTTTGGGTTTATTTCCTTCTGCTCTCCTTGAGTCATTAATAACAGCCTTTTAGAGCTTGGTCCCATCTGGGCTGTGGGCAAGTAAGGAAAGAGTTGGAGCCCAGGCTTGGTTCAGGGCATTAATGGGGATCAAACTCCCCTCCTGTCCTAAGTCCTTTGTGATGGAGACGGTGACTGGAGAGCTATCCCCAAAGGGAAGGTGGATTGGGGGGAGACAGTCAGGGGAACCTGTTTCCACACAGAGGGTGGCCTCCAGTGCTCTTCTCTGATTTATTAAAGAAGCAGGAAAATTTCCTTACACCTGACCACTGAGGTCAGGAAGGGGATACTGGGCCAACAGTGCCTGTGAGCCCATCAGGAGTAGGCAAAGGTCTTGTCCAGTGGCCACCTGCTACCACTGAACTAAAGGGAGGTGGGGGAAACAGTGTTTATTCAAGGAAAAGTGGCTTATAGAGCTGGTCTACAGCGGTGCAGTAGAGTTCCCTTGTAGAGCTCAGCCCACCTTGGCTTCCAACCAGCACACTCATCTGGAACACCACAGAGCTTCCCGGTGATCAAAGGCACATAAAAGTAATTCCTACATGTCAACACCTTCGTGCTCCTTGAAATTTAAACCAGCAGTTGAAATCTGGAGGCTTGCAGGAGATCCTGTTCTCACTCTCCTGGTGTAAATGATCAGGCTAATGACTGACAAGTTCCCAGAAGGGCACTTGGCTGCCAGGCCAGGTTGTCAGAGGGGATTGGTTTCTTGGTTTGTCAGTTTATATGCAGTGCTTTTCTGGTAGTGACCAGCGCGGCGCTGCTGTCCTGCCTGCCCAGTGACCTTGAGCCAGGCAGACCCAGCAACAGGCCAGGCCGTTGGCACTCAGGGCAGCAAGTGTCCAGGTTCATGGCCCTGGTCCCCAGAGTCATCTCAGACTTCCCTGTCTCGCCCCCACTCTTTACTACTCCTGCCCTCCTGACATTTGACCCGCCACGTCCTAACTGTGATTCACAGGTATCTGACTTCTCTGAACCTCAGATCCCTTATTTGTAACGTTATTAAAAATGGTATCACACACATGCACAAAGCATACTGAAGAACAAAACAAAAATAACACATTTTGGGCAAAATTGGGGAAGGGGGTCAAAAGGTACGAGCTTCCAGTTATAAAATAAATAAGTCACAGGGATGTAATGTGTAGCATGATTGATATAGTTAATAATACTGTGTTGTATATTTAAAAGTTGCTAAGAGAGTAAATCTTAAATGTTCCCATCTCATCTCATTTTTCTTAAAAATTGTGTAACTATGTGTGGTGATGGATGTTAACTAGACCTATTGTGGTCATCACTTTGTAATATATACATATATTGAATCGTTGTGTTGTACATCTGGAACTAATATAATGTTATATGTCAATTACAACTCACTGAAAAAAGCATATATAGAATATATATTTGATGAAGAGGTGATAGCCAATAAACTGAGTATCTGCCCCCCAAAATAATAATAGCAAATATTTATGTAGCACTTAGTACGTGCCCAGCACCACTTTTAATATTTATTTATTTATATATGTATTTATTCTAGCACCACTTTTTTTTCTTTTTTTAAAAAATTTAAATTCAACTAGCCAACATACAGTACATCAGATGTACTACATAGTTTCAGATGTAGAGTTCAATAATTCATCAAGCTGTGTATAACACCTAGTGCTCATCACATCACATGCCCTCCTTAATGCCCATCACCCGGTTACCCCATCCCCCACCCACCTCCCCTCCAGCAACCCTCAGTTTGTTTCCTAAAGTTAAGAGTCTCCAATGGGTTGTCTCCCTCTCTGATTACTCCCCATTCAGTTTTCCCTCCCTTCCCCTATGGTCCTCTTTGCTGTTTCTTATATTCCACATATGAGTAAAACCATATGGTAATTGTTTTCCTCCAATTGACTTATTTCACTCACCATAATACCCTCCAGTTCTATCCACGTTGATATAAATGGTAAGTATTCATCCTTTCTGATGGTCCGAGTAATATTCCATTGTATATGTACATATACCACATTTTTATCCATTCATCTGTCGATGGACATCTGGGCTCTTTCCACAGTTTGGCTATTGTGGACATTGCTGCTGTAAACATTGGGGTGCAGGTGTCCCTTTGGATCACTGCATTTGTATTTTTGGGGCAAATACCTAGTAGTACAATTGCTGGGTCATACAGTAGCTCTATTTTTAACTTCCTGAAGAACCTCTATACAGTTTTCCAGAGTGGCTGCACCAGCTTGCATTCCCACCAACAGTGCAAGAGGGTTCCCCTTTCTCCTCGTCCTTGCCAATATTTTTTGTTTCCTGACTTGTTCATTTTAGCCATTCTGACCGGTGAGAGGTGGTATCTCATTGTGGTTTTGATTTGCATTTCCCTGAGGCTGAGGGATGTGGAGCATTTTTTCATGTGCCTGTTTGGCCATTTGTATGTCTTCTTTGGAGAAATGTCTGTTCATGTCTTCCATTTCTTGACTGGATTATTTGGGTTTTTGGGTGTTGAGTTTGATAAGTTACAGATCTTGGATACTAGCCCTTTATCTGAGATGTCATTTGCAAATATGTTCTCCCATTCCGTCGGTTCCCTTTTAGTCCTGTTGACTGTTTCCTTGCCAGCACCACTTTTTTTAAAATTTTTTATTGTTATGTTAATCACCATACATTACATCATTAGTTTTTGATGTAGTGTTCCATGATTCGTTGTTTGTGCATAACACCCAGTGCTCCACGCAGAACGTGCCCTCCCTAATACCCATCACCAGGCTAACCCATCCCCCCACCCCCCTCCCCTCTAGAACCCTCAGTTTGTTTCTCAGAGTCCATCGTCTCTCATGGTTCGTCTCCCCCTCCGATTTCCCCCCCTTCATTCTTCCCCTCCTGCTATCTTCTTCTTCTTTTTTTTTCCTTAACATATATGCCAGCACCACTTTTTAAAAGAGCTTCACGTGTGTTAACTCATTCAGTCCTCAAGATATCCCTTGTGAGGTACATATATTATTCCCATTATATCCAAGAAAAAACAGAGGCAGAGAATTTAAGTGTTTTGCCCAAGAATGTATATATATTTTTAATAAACAAAAAGGAAAAATCAATATCAGTAGATGAGGATTAAGTAAAATAATGACTTAATGCAAATGAATTGTAGGTGCTCATACATGGTTATTATATATTATTATTAATTATATCCTGAAATTTTAAGCTGTGAGCCTTCCTCTCGGATCTGGTATATGACAGATGATGTGATTTAGCAGACAAAGTGTAGCCTTGGAGAATTTGGACACACACTCGTGTTCAGATCCTGGCTCTCTAGTGCACAGCCGTCTGACGCTGGAGGAGCACCTGACACACTAAGTCCCATTTCCTCACCGCTGATGGAGGGAGCTGTAACAGTGTTATGCTGAACCATACGAAATTGTCAATATCCATATGGCTGGTTTTAACCTATAAAAATGGCGATTTCATCTGGCTCACCCTTGAACGTCTCCCTCATCGGATTGCTCATAAGGAGTGAAAATAACCCGTGGAAAGCTGAGGCTGTTGCATCAAAAGAGGTGGAGAGTGCTGAGAGCAGTAGAGGACAGTCAGATGTGTTGGGAGGTAGAAATGTCAGAACTTGGTGACCCGATAAGGGCGGGTGATGTGCAAGAAGGTGGGAGCCAGGGTGACTCCCAGATTTCTGGCTCGGGGACAGGGGTGGATGATGGCACTCTTTACTGGTACGGGGAACACAGAAACAGTAGATTTGAGGAAAGAGACAATGGATTTATTTTTGGCCAAGTCGAATATTTGATGCCTATGGAGATGTCTAATATGGGTCTGGAGCCCAAGAGAGAGGTGTGTGCCGGAGATAAGAGAATGGGGAGCCAGCTGCATTCAGGGTACTTTCACTGAAGTCCCGGAAATGATTGAAGTCACCCAGGATTCGCACCGGAAGTCGTGCTCCCTGTCACCCCGAACAAAAGAGTAACATGGAACAAAGGAAGACAGGGGCTGGGCGGGGTTCCAACCAGCGTTTGCTGTGTCCCACTCCATGCAGGTTCCGGGCTGGATGGGGGACAGAGGAGGGCAGGGGAGCTGTTTTCCCGGCCTTCAACGAGTTGGCAGTTGAGTTAACTCAGCCCCTTTTTTGTAGTCCTGGGAGTATGGGGGAAAAGCTCTAGTTACAAAGTAGAACAATGAAAATGCCCTCACTCATCCTGTAGAGTTAGATCTTATATATGCATACAACACGTGTAGCCCAATGCCTGGCACTGATCCACACTGCAAATGGTGGTGCTGTTATAGCCAGAAGAACAGGGGAGGGAGGACTCCTGGTTTGAATGTTGCAAAATATGACACCGATATTCTCGTTGTTGTTGTTGTTGTTGTTTTAAGTTCAACGTGTAAAGTATGGTAAGAATGCAAGAGATATAAGGACCGTGGTGTTGGGAAGAAGGAAAAGCTAGGGCTGGTGATCTGAAGTGCTTTTGATTATAATGTAGTCATAGACATTTGGAGGTGAGCTAAAGATTATTTAGCCAGTTCATTAGCAGGAAACCCTCAGTATTGAAAAATGAGTTTAGCTGGAAGGGGAGCTTAGTAACCAGGTGTTGTGTTCCAGGTGGGATCGGCTGTGATGCCTTCTGGGGTCCCAGGAGGAGACTGTGGGGAAGAGGGGGGTAGAAGAGCGAGGCCTGTGGGGGCCAGGGAATCCCACGAGGCTGTGGGCTGGACTCGGCTGGGGTGAATGTGAGGCCGCCGTGGGAGGAGAGCGGGGAGCAGCCGAGGCTCAGGAGACAGGCCCAGTCCCTGGGGACTGTGCGCAGGACAGTGGAGTTGGTGTTCAGATTCTAGCCAAGCAGGTCAGGGAGGAGCCACAGTAGGGGATCTGGAGGATGATCAGGAGACCAGGACAGAATAATAAAAAATAAAGTGAAATGAAACCAAAAGTGGTACTATAAAAAATAATCCTGTGTTAAATACAAATGCGAGGTAGTATTTAATTCTCACAGAGGCCACAGGAACAAGGTGATGTTCTTCCTGTCTTCTAGGTGGGGATACTGAGTACACACAGGTTAAGCAGCTCGGCCGGGGCTCAGCTTGGAAGTGGCCACGCTGAGGTTTGAACCCGGGTCTGTCTGGCTCCAAAGCCCATGCATGCCCTCTGCTCTCCTGCTCCCCACAGACACTCAGATACACGGAGTTGCAGCCCGGGGCCCCCCTGTGCTCAGGCCCAGCAAGCCTGGTCAGAGCCTGGTCAGGGAACTTGGGAGAGACGGGGGGAGGGCGGGGAGGCCAGGCTCTGCTGAGCAGCCTGGCTGGTGAGCTGGCTGTCCTCGCGTCCTCTCTCCTGGTGTTGAGGGGGAGACCTGAGAGGAAAATGGACAGTCTCACCACATGACCGGTGCCTTCCTTTTAAGCAAGTTTTATAGTCCCAGGTGTGTTCGAGAGTGGCTTTTTGATTGCTCACTAATGATGGATAGATGATGGCCCACATAAAGTTGCTGCTCACTAAGAGTGGGATCCATTAAACTGCATTGACAAGAGGGGACTGGGGGGGGGAGGAATTCGTGGAGAGGCTCCTCTTGGTCTTCGTGACCATCAGCACCCGCTTCCTGGAGCGTGTGTGGTGCTGTGTCCACCTCCCACATGCTTTGAGAACCCCTTCAGCTGGGCGGCCGCGGGCTCCGTTCTCTCTGGGCCTCCCCTTCCTCTGTCTCCCTGGAATGGAGGCTTGAAGACTGAATACAGCGATCGCTCTGAAAAGCATCCAAATGTATGATAAGACCAGACAAATGTTATGTTATTATTCAGAACGAGGAAGAGAGAACTTATTTCCAGGTTCTCTTCTGAAAGAGCTCTTCCGATGACTGAATCAATTATAGTGGAAGGAACTTTAGGTTAGAAATCTGGGGATTTTGTGCTTTGGGTCTGGCTCTGCCACTAGTTGTGTGGCCTTGAGCAAGTCTGCAGTTTCTTTGTTTACAAAGTGTGTGTGTCTGTGAGAGAGAGAGAGAGAGAGAGAGAGAGGGGGAGAGAGAGGGAATTCCTTCCTGGGCCTGGCCGGGCTCTGTGGCTGAACGGCTTCTCATACCGCCTGGCCCCAGCTAGAGCAAGATGAGTCCTGCCCCGCGGGGCTATAGTCCCTGCACGTTAACTGCTTTGAGTTTTCCCAAAGAATGTAGTTGTCATGGAAAGATCACAGACTTTTTGAATCTGATCTACTTGGGTTCAAGTCACTTTACCGCTCATTAGCTATGTGACTTTGGCCCTGGGACTCCACCTCTCTGAGCCTCTATTTCCCTGCAGGATTGTTGTGAGGATTCAGTAGATCGTGACTGCAAAGCTCATAGCACAGAATGTGTGTTTCACAAATGGTAGTTCAGAGGTAACTTTTCTTACTTGTTAAAATAATTTTGTTTCTACAGGAGAAGTCGGTTTATCTGACAGTCTGTCAGCTACATATCTGTTAGGTAATGTTCCTGCAGTTCATAAACGCCATAGTGATCAAGCTTCTTAATAGTATTTTGTAAAATATTTATCGAGCATCCACCTCACTACATACTGGGAATAGTGACTAAAATAAGGCATGGTCTTTATCCTCAACAAACAGGTGGTCAAGCGAGAGAGACAGAACAATGAATAAAAATAATAGCCCACCATATGTTTGCTCTGGCACTTTACATTCTTTACCTGATGCAATCCTCACAGCAACCCTATGGCAGAGGCACTGCTATTATTCCCATTTTGCAGATGAGCAAACTGAGGCCCAGAGAGGTACGAAAATTGTTGAGGGTTACCTAGCTAGTAAGTGGCAGCGGTGCTGGGCTTTGTAAGCCCTGCAGGCTGTTGGCTGTCCTGTCCCCGTTCTTAGCTTTCCTAATGAGCAGTACTTACGTCACTATAATGCAAGATGGCTATCAACTTAAAGACACATGAGTAGTTATACCGTGCTCGAGATGTGCTGTGGAAAGGTGTAGAAAGCTGTGGCCGCTCTGCCCGGAGGGTTGTAAGCCAGGAGAGGATTCTCAGAGGGCACCTCTGAGCTGGGCCTGGGAGGCTGAGTGGTAGCTCTGCAGGCAAAGAGGCGGCAAAGAGGCGGCAGGGGTGCATGGGGGCGGGTGGGAAGCACTGTCAAGGGGTAGCGGCGAGAAAGCGGGATGGAGGGGAGGCAGGGGAAGGAGCTGAGGCTGTGGCTCTGACAGAGGCTAGGGCCCGCCTGCCAAAGAAGGAGGGCCTCTGAAGCCATGCCAGGGATTTGCACATGAGCGGCCAGCTACCACTCCTTGGGACTAATTCATGGTATTTCTTCCAAATTGCTCAAGAAAACCCAGGATACTCATCAGTGCACTACAAACGAATGGGGGTTTTTGCATTTAGCTTTTTTGGCTTTGCCACTAAAGTTTTCACGACTGGAACTCTTCAAAAGCGAGGGAGTGGCAAGCCATGTGCGAGCCGTGTGCCCATGCAGTGGCAGGTGCTGCTCCGGCCGCGGGACCCGCGGTCCCCCTGCCAACCACCGGCCTGAGAGGCTTATTCGGATCCCCTTCCTCCAGTTCAAGATATTCCACAGCTGAGTTTAAAATCAGAGTCTTGAGTCTCACCCCTGCCACACAGCAGTTCTTACTTTTGCTAATACTTCAAAAGTCACTGCGAAGGTCAAAATGAGCCCTTTGTATGAGATACTGGACAGCCCGGTCCGGTTCCGATTAACAGGAAAGGGCTTGAGGAATGAGGTGATGAAGTCTTATGTTGGCTTCGCGGCTCAGTGAATATTCGGTCAACGGAGTGAGCTCCCCATCTGCCCCTTCCCACCCCAGCCCCGCTCCCCTTCCTGCACCCCCTAAGTCTGTAAGCTGTGCCCCACATTGCTGCAGTTCCTGGGTGCCCCCAAACCCACCTCGGCCTTACTTCCCCAGCCCAGCCCAGACCTTCAAGACTTGGACAGCCCCGAATCTTCCTGGGTCTGGTCTCTTTTCTTCCAAACCATCCTCCCCATGAGTGCGAGCGGTACGGTGGCCTGCCACCCCCTGGTTGAAAATTGACCAGTTGCCTGCGGGCCAAGTACAAATAGACGGCATTTGGTGATCTCCTCCGCTCTTCCAGCCTCTCGTCCCCAGGCAGGCTCTTCTCTCTGCCTCTACCGTCCCTGTGGATCCGGGCCCATCATGGAAGCTGTAGCCATCGTGTGGGGGCTAATGACCCCAGATGTCTCTCCCGAGCTCCAGCTGCGCATTTCCAGGGGCCGCAGAGCCTGTCCAGTTGTGTGCCCTTTAGCCCCCTCTGTCTAGCCCACCCCCTCCCCTGTCTCCCCCTGGCCTCCCCGAGATCTCTCTCCACCCTCTGTCCTTCCCTGTGAATATAACCACCATCACCTAGATAAGTGGGAGCTGGCCTAGTACCCCTCTCTCCCTCACCTCGTCACTCAGTTCTGTTGATTTTACCTCCCAAACATTCTCAAACCTGCCTCCTTCCCCCTCACCCCACCCCAGCCTCAGTTTACGCTCTTCCTCTCTGCGCCCAGCCTCTCCCCGCCACCCTGGGCCATTTTCTGTGCAGCAGACAGAGAGATATTTCTAAGTACACGTCTAATTAAGCTGTTTCCTTCTAAAGCCCTGCAGTGACTCCCTGTCACTTCAGGACATTGTCCAGTCTCCCTAAAATGATATTCAGGGCCCTTCCCCGTCAGGCCCCACCTCGTACCCAGCCATGATCTTCTTCCATCCCCTGCCTCACAGTCCTTCCCTCATTCACTATCCCCAGGGCCTCTGGAATCTGACTGTGCTTAAATCCTGGCTCCTCATCCCAGTGGCTGTGAGACCTTTGGCAAGTTAATTAACATCTCTGCCCCCCTCCCCGTTTCCTTAGCTGTAAAATAAGGTTGTGGAGGATTGATTGAATTGATACATGTATGAGGGCCCGGGGTGTGTGTGTGCGAAGCTCCTTGTTATCTGGCCCTGGCAGATCTCAGTGGTGAGATTTCCAGTGCACCCGCCACTTCACCACTCTCTGTTCTCCAGCCATTGGAACTGTTTGCACTTGCCCCGATATATCCCGCTCTCTCCCGCTTTTATAAAAACTCTGCTGCAGCAGCACCATACCTGCCCCGTTCTTCCTCTTGGCGGTACCTGTCTCTCTCCCACTCTGCCCCTTCCCCGGCTGGCCCTCGGTAGCCTAACTGTGGACTGCCTCCTCCTCAGCTGACTCAGAGGTCACCCGGAATGTGGGGGGCAGGGATTTGCCCTGGGTGCGAGGCTCAGTCCGCCGAGGCTGGAAGGGGCTGGTCCCTGCATGCTTGCGCTTTGTGACATCGGCTTGTCTTCCGGACGCTTGTTTTACTCGTGCCTGCAACACCAAGGGTCTCGGTTGCTGAGATTGGATGCAAGTCCACCTGAGTGACAGGGGACCGCTCTAACTGGCTTTGACCTCCCAGGGATTGCAGACACCATATTTCCTCAGAAACTGTCCTCTTAGCTGCCCCCTTGTTGCTAATCATGTTTTGTGGCTTAGTATTCCAGTTGCTGAATTTCTCTCTCAAATATTTTAGCTTGCCTCCCCCAGCTGCCCAGCCGACTTCCTCAGGTGCATCGTAAATCTCCAGTCCAGATCTCCCGCTCTTGTAGACCCTCCCGATGCACTCATCTCAGCAGCCCAGCGTGAGCTCTCCACTGATTAATGTCACTTGTGTGTTTGTAACATAGCCTTCAACTGTGGTGATGTCAAGATAAATCATTGTTCAGACCCTGTTATTTGGCAGAAGCCAGGGACCTTAGCATGCCCTCCTTATTTTATAGGTGAGTACAACAAAGCCCAGGAGAGAACAGGGGACTTTCCCAAGGTCACACAGTCAGAAATTACCTGACTAAACTGGGACTAGAATCCACATTCTCTGTTTTTTTTTTTTTTTTACTTCAGTTTTCTTTCTAACTCACCAAAAGCTATTTAGTTTCTTCTATTAAACATTTAAAAAAAAAAACTTAAAAAATTGTGGTAAAATATGCGTAACATAAAACTTGCTATCGTCACCATTTTTAAGTATATGGTTGAGGGGATCAAATGCATTCACACTGTTGTGCAGCCACCACCGCCATCTTTTTCCGTCTCCCCAGGCTGATGCTCTGTGCCCCTCACACGCCAACTCTCTGTCTCTCCCTCTCCTCAGTCTCTGGTAACCCCTCTACTTTCTGTCTCTGTGAATTCTGACTCCTCTAGGTACTTCCTGTAAGTGTGACCATTCAGTTTTTTTTTCCTTCTGCGTGACAGTTTCTTTCGCTTAGCATAATGTCCTCCAGGTTCACCCACTGTGGCAGGTGTCCTTCCTTTGTATGGTTGAATAGTCTTCTGTTGTCTGTGGATAGTGCATTTTGTTTATCCACTCATCTTTTGATGGACACTCAGGCTGCTCCCACCTTGTGGCTATTGTGAGGCATGCTGCTCCGAACGTGCATGTACCAGTATCTGTTCACCAAGAAGTATTCCTTATATACATTTAGAGACACTTGCTCCTGACCATTGCTACTCATCTTTTTTTTTTTTCCCCTAATGGAAAGTTGGGAAAATACAAAAAAGCGCAGTGAAGAATAGAAAAGTCACGGATGTTTTTGTGGTGTATATTTGCAGGATTTCATATTCATGCTGCCCATAATTTTAGGTTTTATACATACTAAGAGAGAATTTTAACAGATAGTCCCATCTGTGTAGTAGGGAGAACACATGAAATGTATTTAAGGAACAGAGAGCATGAACACTGAATGTGACCTTGGCCAACCCTGGCCTTGCAGGAGAGGAGTTCATTCAAAGTATGATCTTACTTTACCTTAACAGTCTACAGAGGGAGCTCTTCGTAGTGGCGCTTCTTTAAGACCATCATGGTAGAGCGGCTTACTGCTAAGAGTTGGAATTTGGAATGGGGGTCTTTCCCAGTCACATTTCTTAAATATCCACTAGGGGGCAGTAAAAGACATAAATTTTTCAAAAGGCCAGATGCATGGCGAGCAATCAGGCCACCACATCCTCTTTGCATCTCTTTCAGCCATCCGCGCATAGTTATGAGATAATGGATTTCACGTCCAACAGCAGCTTTGGGTAAAACTGGAGATACCAGCAGCTGTAGCCTACGTGCAGGTTTTCCTCCTATTCAGGCTAACATTAGTGCATAAAACTTCATTTGATACGTTGGTTCCTGATTGTATTTTTATTCAATTCACATTAGTTCAGTGATTCTCAAGCAGAGTGAACATCAGAATCACCGCACATGCTTTTTCCAAAGTACCCATGCCCAGGTCTCCTCCCAGATCTATTAAATCAGAATTTCTGGGGCTGGGGCCTAGTTAGACTATATTTTTATCCTAGCCCATGTGTTCTTGCTAAGAACTAGTGCATTAGTTCTTAACTTTAATAACTGGGGGGAAAGAGTCACTCGAGTAAAAACTCAGAGGAGAGGTGAATATGAATTCTGGAAAATCTCTTTCCCTTTTAAAACTAGAAGCCACCGAAGGATCTGGTGGCCAAGGGAACCCAAAGCTCTGAGGCTTTCCCATAGATTGTACCTATATTATAACAAGCCAGGAACCTGGGCAGAAGCTTCTGGAACTGGGGAGGCCCTGGCAAACTCAGCATCTGTGGTTACAGCTCCGAGAAAGCCATGCTCAGGGGCCAGACTCCTTAGTGTGCAGCCAGAACTCAGACACCAACACTGTCTGCCATACTGAGAAAATCTTCCCTATAGTATTCAGGAAAAAGAGGCCTTTAATTTTATCTTAGGAGAGGTAAATGGGCGTAGAGAACCTGCAGTAAGGTCATATGTCCTTAGTTCTCATCCGAACCATCCAGCCAGCTGGGGGACCCAAGGCAAGTCATGTCACCTTTCGAAGCCTCAGCTTCTCAGTTTGAATTATGGGAGGGCTGGGCGGCGTTGATCTCCAAGGATCCTCCCGGTTCTAAAATTTCAATGATCCCATTAGTATTAATAATCATGATTTGTATGGTCCTACCCTGGCAAAGAGCAGAAGAAATATTCAGTAATGCAATGAATGACAGAGACTATTGACCATGTAGTTTAATTTATTTAAAGCATATACACTGAATTCAAAGGAGAAAATATTGCTCACCATAATATATTGAACTGTTAGTATCTTCAGCATAGTAAAAGCTTTCCAGAGGGAAAAATTATCCATCAGTGCAAACTTGACATTTTTCACTTCTTGATCCATAACTGCCATTTCTCCAGCATGCTTGTATTTACTGTGAAGGGCCAAATATAGGAATGCTTTGGATGCATATTAAATAACTACATAAACATCAAGGTCACAGTTGCACGAAAGGCTCAGGGGAGGGCCCTGGGAGGCTTGCATTGATCTCTTGTGAACTTCCATTCCCGAATCCTGCTGACAAGGGGAAACAATTGATGTGGACCATTATTAAGGTTTTAAGTGTTTCTCCATTGTTAAAGATCTTTTACAAGCCCGGAGTAACCGATAGTGCCCAAGGAATTGGCAAAACCTTCACTTAGAAATATAGGCTGGCCAGAGAGATAAGTAAAACCCAGAGTGCAGATGTCATGGGCTGAGCTGCTGCAGCAAAGGTGGAGGGCTGGGGCAAGTCCAGTGGGGAGAGGGGCACGCCACCTCCTTGCCCCCCACCCCGGGCATGGCTCTGAGTTATAGAGCCCAGAACGGAAGGCCCACTCGGGAGTCTTGCACGGCTGGCGGAAGCTGCAGAGAGACTGGCTCCCTCTCCCATCTGCCTCCAGGCTTCCTCCAGCTCCCCCTCCCCCTCCAATTCCAAGTCTGTGCACTCTCTGTGGCTGCACAGAGGACCTAATGAGTGTCCAGGGGAATTGGGTGTGCATGAATCATGCAGACCTGCAGATCCAGACTGAGTGTCTGGACTGGTCAAGTGCCCCAGATAATTATGCGAATGTGCTGCTGACCTGGAGCTGGAAAGACAGCAGATATTATGGATCGCAGAATCTAGTTTCAAAAAGATCTCAACAGACCGAAGGAGGATGGGCCCGGTCTGCTAGAGTAACCAAACAGGAGATACAAATGATAACATGAACGTTTCCCCGCACTGGCTCCGCATTTGGTCTTACACTCGGCCCTTGGCACATTTCACTTTATCTCCTCCTTATAGTGATCCGCTGAGGGTAGGTTTGTAGATCCCCATTTTTATTTTTTTAAAGATTTATTTATTTATTTGAGAGATAGAGTGAGTACAAGCGGGGGTAACAGCAGAGGGAGAGGGAGAAGTAGACTCTCCTGCTCGGCAGGGAGCCCGATGTGGGGCTCGATCCCAGGAGCCGTGTAACCGACTGAGCCCCGCCGGCGCCCCGGCCCAGCCCCATTTATGAGTGCCTGCGATGCGCCAGATACTCCACACGGCACCGTCCACCTACTCTGACCCTCACAGAGAATATGATTCTCTTTCACAACACAAGGAGCAGAGATGTTCAGAGCGTGGGCACTGCAGTCCCACTGCCTGGGCCCCATCCTGGCCCCGCTCTTCCCGTGTGACCTTGGGCAAGTCACTTAAGTTCTCAGTGACTTCCTCATCTGTACAACAGGAGTAAGATTGTTCTGAGGATTAAGTGAGATAAGGAATGCACAGGTCCAAGCACACAGAGCCTGACCCGTGAAAGGCAGCCGTGAAGCCCAGCCATTCCTATTTCTTAAGGATGAAGTAACTTGTCAGCTAGCTGAGAGGCAGAACTGGGATTGGAATCTCCATCAAGGATTGGGCACCCCGCTCCGCGGGGAGTCTGCTGGTCCCTCTCCCCCTGCCCCGCCCCTCCTCTGCGCATGCTCTCTCTCTGTCAAATAAATAAATAAAATCTTCTTTAAAAATGGTCCTAGGCCATTATCTGCTCCTTCTCTTCCTCCTCCTCACCATTATCATATCGTCATGAGTTAAATGACTTGCCTGGTGTTAGACCTCCGACAAACACCCGGTGAAGGAGGTTGTCAGGGCGATGGCATCTACCTCATTAAAGGACTGAGGACAGTTCTTAGGTCATGATCTCGGTACCTAGTCCAGTGTTATCCCCCCGGTGCTTCGTGAAGACTCCCCCAGGCAGGGCTCACTCTGTCACTGCTTCACCAAACATTGGCTGAGGGTCCTGCTCTGCCTTGGGGGTGCAGAGAGGAAAAGAATGTAAGGCTAACCATTCTTTTTTCCCCACCAGGTTCGAATGGTGAAAGATGGCGACCCCTCCTGGAAGCCCACTTTTATTGTGAAACCTGACAGTGGTTGTCAGGGCGATGGCATCTACCTCATTAAAGACCCCAGTGACATCCGCCTGGCAGGGACCCTTCAGAGCCGACCAGCGGTGGTCCAGGAGTACATCTGCAAACCTCTTCTGATCGACAAGCTCAAGTTTGACATTCGTCTGTATGTCTTACTCAAGTCCTTAGACCCCTTAGAGATTTATATAGCCAAAGATGGACTCTCTAGATTTTGTACAGAGCCATATCAGGAGCCCAACCCCAAAAATCTGCACCACATCTTTATGCACTTAACCAACTATTCCCTGAACATCCACAGTGGTAACTTTGTCCATTCGGACAGCACTAGCACGGGCAGCAAAAGGACTTTCTCTAGCATCCTTTGTAGGTTGTCTTCCAAAGGTGTTGACATCAAGAAGGTCTGGTCTGATATCATCTCCCTGGTGATTAAGACTGTCATTGCCCTGACTCCAGAGCTCAAAGTTTTCTACCAGTCGGACATCCCCGCGGGGAGGCCGGGGCCCACGTGCTTCCAGGTAACCATTGCCAGTCCCAGCCTGAGTTCCCAAAACCTCACGGGGCCTGTGGAAGGCTCCCTGGCTTCCTGTGGGATGAGAGGTGGGGGCGGGGCGGCCAGAGGTGGGCCAGGGGGGTTGCGGGTGTGGCCTTGGGGGTTAAACCTGGGTCCAACTTTACAGTTGCTAGCTGTGTGAATAGAGGCAAGTTGCTTCCCCTTTCTCACCTGTAAAATGAGACGAGGAGTACCTCCCTGAAAGGATTCTTGTAAGAATTAAATGAAATAACACAAGCACAGTGCTTGCCATTTATTTATTCATCCTTCCTTCCAGCATTTTGTACCACCTGCTTTGTAGGGGCCAGGCACTGTCCCAGGTACTGCATAGACAGTCGGTCAGGTCTCCTCTGGCCGAGGCATGGAGTTTACTAATATGGGAGACAAATCATTTAGAAAGCACCTCATATAAAGTGTCACAAGGGCTAGAGTAGAAGAAGAAACGGACTGGGCACTGTGACATTGTGGGACTGTCTGACGTTTTCTGGCTGGGAGTGAGGGTGGTCTGGGAAGGCTTCGCAGAAGGAGTGGCAATTGGACGAAGTCGGAGATTCTGGATAAGTTGGAGACAGTGTTCTGGGGGGACATGTTCGCAGCCCTCGGGGGAAGGGGGAGTCATGCAGTTCGAGGAACTGAAAGAGGTTCGGTGTGGTTGGAAGGTCGGGTTTGAGGCAGAGCTTGAAGGGAGATGAGGGAAGAGGAGGCGGGAGAGGTGGGTATCGCCCGAGTCACGAAAGGCTGAGGGCTGGGGGGCCCCCAGAGGATGTGCACAGGGGCATGGTGGACTCAGGTTTGCACGATACAAAGAACAAACCAGCTGCAGGGTAGAGAGCGGATTGGGTAAGGCTGGGAGCAGGGAGGTGACTAGTGAACCGATGGCTTTCATACAAGCAAGAGCTGATGTTCACTTGGATTAGGAAGATCTTGGTGCGGGTGGAGAGAATAGATCTGAGAGCCATTTAGGAGGTCAGCGGGCTGGGCTGGTGACTGCTGGGGCTGAAGGGATTGGTGAGGCTGTGGCGGTGAGGGACAGGGGAGAACCGAGACTGACTCTGGTGGCTTAGGCACTTGGATGGATGCATAGAAGCCTCAGGAAGGGGACCAGGCTTGTGTGGAGAAGGTCAGGAGTTGGACTTGAACATGCCCTTGAAGAGCCTATGTGACCTCCAAGTGGAGAGTTTGAATGGACATTTGGACATTTGAGCATTTGGGCCTGGAGTTCAGGAGCGAGATGCTGGGGCTGGGCTGAGAACTCACCAGCGTTCAGACGATGACGGAAGCCGTGTGAGGCTACAGGGGAGGCGGGGCCTCAGAAGACTCCTGCGGGCACCACTGTTTAGGCAAGGGACAGGTGGGGGTGGGGGTGGGGGAGGGACCAGCACAGGAGGCCAACAAGAAGGGGCTTGAGACGTAGAAGGGATATCAGGAGACGAGGCACCTTGAGTGCCAAAGAAGATGTGCTTGGAGAAGGAGCAGGCAGGGATCAGCAGCGGCAAATGCCACTGAGCTGTCACATGAGACCAGAACTGAAATTGTCCACGGTGCTTCGTGATCATCAGGGATGATCTTCATGGGAGTGAGAGGGCTGGGGCCACAGCGTGGTGGCCCGAGCCAGAGCGAGGGACGGAGGGGAGGGAGCGAGAGAAGGGCTGTGAGGCAGGGTGAGGCTGGAGTCTGGGCACTCAGCAGACACCCGGGTTCCTGCCACCAGATACTCGGAGTGGGGAGCGGATGGTAAGAAGGAGTACCTCTGGGACCCTCTCCATCTCATCTTCAAAATTACTTTGTGGCAGGTGAACGTATAAAAAGAACACACAGAACACGCCTTTAAGCTTTGGAGCAGAACAACAAAATGGTCATCCCAAACGCCACCTCCCTACCCAGGCTCGCTCGCTAGCCACCATGCTTGTCCCCATCCCATTTTCCTACCCACTCCCAGGGTCACAGTGTCTGGAATTTTATGTTTATCATTCCCCCTGCCTTAAAAAATACTTTTCTTATGCACGAATGTATCCCTAACAGTATATATTGTTTTGTTTTGCCTGGTTTTGAGCTTTATAAAAACGCTACTGTAAAGTATGTAGTCTTTTTCAACATTCTTTTCCACCACATGTTGAGGTGGGTTGTTGGGACCCGTTTCATTTGCACTGCTATCTATGACAATATCAATACACACGATTTGTTTGGGTTGTTTCTCGTCCTCCATCCAAGACTGTGGCAGGAGAGCAACAGGCCAATGGAACAAAGAAGGGAGGGGAGAGGCGGGGGGGGTAGTGACTCTGATGGATGGGTCTAGATCTAGAGATCGGTCCTTAGGCCCTTGGACCCCAGACTCTGGTTCCTACGTAGGATGTCTGTCCAGCTCAGCCATGAGGTAGGTAGTTTATGGCATTAGAAAGGGTAAGTGGGCAGAACTCAGAGATAGGACCAGAGAAAACAAGTCAGATCCCAAGCCATCAAAAGGTTAGGGCAAAGGAGACATTTGCAACGTGGAGGCACCCAGGGGTCATCCCAGGGGACCGTGTGGCCACATCTGTTTGACGGTGACGGCTATTCCAGGAAAGTCATGTGGGCCCGGCACGCACAGCCAAGCCACGGAGCCCTGGCACGGTGAGGGCGCAGGGGGAGCGCCAGGGTGGCGGCTTTGCTGTGGACAGGCTGCATGGGCAGCCACTGGGGTGGAACCAGGGGCGCAAGCTGTGGGGAACTGGAGGGCAGACAGGGAGGGAGCCACTGGTTTGGACAGATGACGTCTAGTGGATGGAACCGCAACCCCGTGTCTGTTTTCCTTTGCTTGACCACACTAACTGCTTCCAGGCCTGGGGTCAGGGGATGAGCCCCGGACTGGAAGCAATGCTCCAAGGAGGAGCTCTTCCCCTTCGCAGCTGTGTGACCTTGGGCAATTTCCTTCACTACCCTGGGCCTCTGTTTCTTTCCCCGTGAATCACCCGCACTCACTTCCCCAGCTGCCTTCTTAGGAGCGGCATGAGACACCATAGGTGAAAAACTTTGACGAGGAGTGAAGTGTTAGATGTTTGTAATGGGTTTACCATACATTTCAGATTCACGGTGATTGACAAAATACTAGGTTTTTTCCCCTTGGAGTCCTCTCTTACTTTCTTTATCCTCATCACTTGGTAAAACACTTGTTAGTTTGGGTCTCAGATACCCAAAGTAACTTGAAACCTGAAGACTGCAGGCAGCGGTATCGTTCTGCTATGCAGTTGCTGTGAGGTCTTACCTAAGTCACTTAACTTCTCTGGGCCTGTTTCCTCAGCCTCCTCCCAAGGCTGTTGTCCATCACACATGAGATAAAGAGGCAAACTATAACGTTCTGTGCACGTACAAGAAATTATTTCTTTGTCATGAAGCCCCCTTCGCCTGTAGCCTGGACCGGGCCCATGTTGCCGCATTCCGGGACATAAACTCCAGCCAGCGACATTACGTTTATCTTGAACATGTGACTGTGACCCCTTTCCAGTCATAGCCACAATAACTGCTTGGGAAATTGTGGTGGCCTGGAGCGGCTGCTGGCGCAGCTCAGGCTGTGGGCAACTTTCCTGTAATCTGTTGCCTAGGAACATTCCCCCCCACCCCCACCCCCATCGCGCAGCCAGCCCCCCACAACACGTCCTCACAGCCCTCAAGAAGGGCAGCGGTGTGACCCTGGCTTTGGCAGTCAGGTCCATGCGGGGGTAGATGATTCATGCGGCAGAAAAACACACGCAAAGGAAAGGTTTCCCAGCTCAGCTTTCAAGAACATTCTTTCCCAGTTCTGTTGCTCCGTCTCTATCTTCCTTTAGCACTGTGTCTCATTCTCTCCTTGGCTCCTGATCCTTTCCCTTAGATGTCTGGAAGAGATACCTTTCCTGAAGCCTAAGTGCCTCTCTTTCTTCTTTGTTCTTTTGATCTTCTGCTCCCCTTTAGCCCCAGATGCCCCCTGGGAAGAAGATGAAGAAGCAGCTTTGTGGCCACGCGAGGGCTTGGGTTTCACTCTCAGACATCCTGGGTTTGAGCTAATACCAGCTCCTTCCAGCCACGCGAGCTGGTGAGCTTGCCAGTTAACCTTTCTTTGCCTCAGTTTCCTTATCTGTCCTGCCACACACAGCAGCTCCTGTGCCTTAGACATAGTTTGTGCTTTCCCGAGCCTGCCCATTTGTCCTCCTCTGTCTTGGCCCGGCAGTCTCGCTCTCCAGTCTCACTGTTTTTTGTAATTCAGTGCTTCCACCAAGGTGCTGCGTAAATCCCTCCTTCTCTGTAAAGGCTTCCTTGACCACTTTTGATACATAAGCTTTTTTCTTCCTTAGGAATATTCCCTGGGCACGCACTGAGACAAACCCCGAGCTAGCTGTGGGGCAGGTGGCCGTGGGTAAGGCACGGTCCCTGCCCCTAAGAGGGGCGCAGGTTATGGGGAAGACTGGCACCTGGGTATCACAACTGCTTGTCCTAAATGATGGAGAAGGGCCTCTACAGGATGCTGCGAGAGCACAGAGAAGGGAGTAATTAACTGCCTGACCCAGTCAGGGAGGGCTTCCCAGAGGAGGAGCTGTTTTAGCCAGAGCTTCAGGGATGAAGCAGAATCTGCCAGGCAGAAAGGGGTGAGGGACCCCCATCGTGGTCTGCTTTCCCTGCCCCCTTCCTGGCTGCCACTTCTGTGCCCCTCCTCCTGAAACTTCAGTGCTGGAGATTCCCAGCACTCAGTGCTTGGAAAGTTCCCTTATCTACAATCGCTCCCTCAGTGTTCTCACTTAGCCCTGTGGCTAGTATATCCAGCTGCCTCCTTCCATTTTCTATTCAGATATCTAGTGGGACTCTCACGCTCAACATGTCCAAAATCAAACTCTTGATTTCCCTCCCACACCTAGTTTGCCATTGTTTTCCTATTTCAGGAAATGCACAGCGTTTGATCAGTTATGCAAAATGAAAACCTGAGCCATTCTTCCTTCTTTTTGCCTCCTTCCTGGGTCTGCTACATAAGCCAGTCTTGCAAATAGACTTTAAAATACATCCTAACCAGATCTGCTGCTACCATCCCAGTCTAGGCAGCCATCACCTTGCACTTGTACCACCACAATAGCCTCCTAATTGATGCCCCGTCTCCCACCCTTGCTGCTGATGGCCTATTTTTCTCACTATAGCCAAAGTGATTCTTTTAGAACATGTCAGATCCAATTACTTCCCTTGTGCAAACTCTCCAATGGCTTTCTCATTGCACTTAAAATCCTGGCTCCTTACCATGGCCTTAAAATGCTACACGATCGGTTTCTTGTCTTCCTATCTGACCTCATCTCCTACCACTCTCCCTCTTGCTCACTCTTTGCGGTTGTTCAAAAGTGACCTGGGTTCTTGCTGTTCCCTCTGCCTGGAATGCTCTTCCTTAGCTCTTCAAATGACTTATCAACTCACTTCAATCAGTCCCGATTCATGCATCACCTCCTGGGACTTTTGCTTCTGGTCATGATGGAATAGCAAATCTGGACTGAACGTCCTGCTGAAAACAACTAGAATACTAGACAAAATACATGAAATAAGTGGTTTCCGATTTTGGACAACAGGCAGCTCAGCACTGTGATCCCTGAGGAAGTGGGGAGTGGAACCAAGGTTGAATCCTACAGTTGCCACAACTCCAGGACATGCACACAGGGAAGGGGAACCCAAGAGTTGTGACCTCAATGAGCTGCGGAGATGGAGATCAAAGTTTGGGAAAGCTGAGGTTGAAATTCTGTGTGCAGAATTCTGAAACGGAGGGAGCTGAGCTGGAAAAGAGCTCCAGAACCTGCAGAGATCCCTGTGTCATTGCTGAGTGTTAGGCCACCCCGATGTGAGTGTTGGTCCATACAGTTGGGCAAAGAGAGACCAGTGAACTGATAATCTGAACAACTCCCAGGCTCACATAGAGCAGGGAGAGATGTTCATGCTCTGAGTAGCTGGTGTGGATAGTCCTTGGTGGTCACTGGGAGCATTCAGTGGAGGTTCCAGAGAAGTTATGCCTTAATGGACTGAATCTTCCCTGGAATGAAAGTTGCTCTAGACCCAACCAAGTGGAGCTTAAACAGTAGGCCTTGGAGGTGTCAAATTAATCTGCAAATAACTTCACTGCCAGAAAAGCCTTACCCCCTTTTAAAAGAAAACAAAATCCAGACACTCAGCATTATAACATTCACAATGTCCAGCATCCATTCCTGTCCAGCATCCAGCATCCAGACATTCCACAGAGCAGGTAAGGTAACCCATACCAAGGGGAAAATCAATACAAACTCAGAATTATCAGAAGTGATGAAACTAGTAGGAAAAAGATGTTAAAACAGCTATTAAAACTATGCACAAGATTTTAAAGGAAAATATGAGCTTAATGAAGAGAGATGGAAGCTATTAAAAAGAACCAAATGGAACTTCTAGAGAAGAAAATACAAAATCTGAGATGAAAATTTCACTGAATGAGATTAGCAGATTAGACACTGCAGAAGAAATAATCAGTGAACTTGAAGACATAGCAATAGAACCTATCCAAAATGAAACAGAGAGAAGAGAAAATGACAGGAAAAATAAGTGAACAGACCCTCACTGATCTATGGTACAATATCCAGTATTTTAACATATGTGTAATTGGAGTTTCCTAAGTAGAAGAGACAAGGAAAATACAGAAAGATATTTGCAGAAATGGCTCCAAATTTCCAAATTTGATAAAAACTAGAAATCTGCAATCCAAGAAGCCTAAGAAACTCCAAGAAGGACACACACACACACACACACACACACACACACACACACACACACACCCCAAAGCTTATCATAATCAAATTGTGGAAAACCAGTGATGATAAAAAAAAAAAAAATCTTAAAAGCAGCTAGAGAGGAAAGATACATTATGTTCAGAAGAGCAAAGAATAATGAAAAAGTTATTCTCATCAGAAACTGTGGAAGCCAGAAGACAATGGGGATGGCAAGGCCTTCCCTGGTCATCCTTCTAAACCACCAACCCTCCCCTCCATCCACCATATCACACTCTTTGTGGCCTTAATTATTAACTTACTGTGATCTCTCTCTTCACTAGAATGTAAGCTCCAAGAGGGAAGGATATTAAAACATTGTTTATCTTGTTCACTGCTTTATCCCCAGTGCCTAGAACAGTACCTAGTTATTTAGTAGGTGCTCAATAAATACTTCATCAGTAAAGTTGCCTTCCAGGCAGAAGAGTATAAAGGCGGAGAGCAGTAAAGCATCCTCGAACTACTACTGGTTTAGCACAATTACAGCCCAGGATGTGCAGGGGGAGGAAATAAAGCTGGAGTGTGAGATCGATGTCAAGTCAAAGGGGAATTTGTAGGGCATGTCATGGAACTGGGGCTTCATTCTGTAGGCAGGGATGTTAGGCAGAGGAATGCTAATACTCTACGTTTTAGAAAAATTACTCTGGCAGCCCCTTGTGCCAGATGAACTAGAGGGGTGAGTTGGAGAGCAGGAAACAAATAGGGAGGCTATTAAATTAGTCCAGGTGAAAGCTGGTGCAGACTCGATAGAGGCCAGGAGCAGTGAGGATGGGCCAGTTCTGGAAAGCTCTTTAGGAGATAGGATGTACAAGAGATACATTGAGCAGGAGTCAGTGAGCAGCTAGATATGAAAGATGAAGGAGAGAGTTTTGACTTATGTAACTGGGTGGATAAGGAATACAGGAGACAAAGTCGATTTTAGAGAAAGATGGTATATTAATGATCTACTGCTCTGTAACAAATTTCCCCAAAACTTAGCAGCTTAAACTTACAAACAATTTATTATCTCTCAGTTTGTGAGGATCAGGAATCTAGGCTTAGGGGACTCCCTCTTGTTCAGTCTCTCACAAGGCTGCAATCAACATGATGGCCAGGACTATAGTCACCTCAAGGCCCCACTGGGGAAGGAGTCTGAGGGTAGGGCTCAGGCCCCCCTGGCTGTTGGCTGAAGACATCAGTTCCTTGTCACCTGGACCTCCAGAGGGCAGTCCACAACATAGCAGCAGGTATTACCAGGAGGTGGGGATTTGTTTTTAGGAGCAAGTCACTAGGTGACTGGCTTCCCTCAGAGTGTGTGAGCAAGAGAGCAGGAGAAAGTATTCCAGGATGGAAGCCACAGTCTTTTTATAATCTAATATTGGAAGTGACATGCCATCATTTCTGCCCTCTGCTGTTTTTAGGAACAAGTCACTAGGTGCAGCTCACACGTGAGGGGAGGGGATTACACAAGCACATGATTACCAGGAGGTGGGGATCATTGAGACCATTTTAGAGGTTAGTGAGTTTGGATTGTGATAGTGTGTTTGGATATGCTAAATTTGAGGACCCAACCTCCCAGTTGGGATTACTATGGATGCAGATGGATGTGTAGTTCTAGGGCTCAAGAGAGAATCTCCTCTCATTGGAAGGTAGCTTGGAGCCTTGGCATGAGTTTACAAGTAATGGCCCAGGGCTCTTTTCTTCCCAACTTGTTTTGGAAGCTTCTAGAAGGGCCGAAGGACAGATAACTTGGAATCCCCAGAGTACCTCTGGAGTAGGAGGTGCGCAACACATAATTGCTGACTCAAGTACTTGTATGGGGCAGAGTATCATGTGATTGAAAATCTCTCCCCCTCCCATCTCTCCCCCCTTTTGACAATTCCTGCTGTGCCATCAAACTGGGGAGAGGTTTTCCCCTCTCTAAGCTGCAGTTTTGTGATCTGCATAAAGGGACAGTTAGACTAGATTAATAGTTTTTCAAAAAAATATAAAGCTTTTTTTCTCTGGGGAACCCAGTATATGAAATAGGTAAAAGTTAATTTGATCTGGCCTCCCCAGTGCTTCCCCAGAAAAGAACCCCATTTTGAAAAACACTGGACCAAATACGTTCCTGACTTTTTGCCAGCTCTAACATGCCAGAGTTTCATGACAAGATCAACTCTAAGCTCCTCTCAGGCCTGTTATTCTGTTTGTTGAGATCCCTTGGTACTACATATTTCATTGAACTTTTGAAAAGAAAACAAATTGTATTTCCTTGAACTTGTGAAAAAGTATAATAAAGCTGGCCTTCATCAAATGCTTACTGTGTTTCAGGCACTGTGCAAAATATTTTACATCGCATTATCTTTATTTGTCCTGTCCCCCGCTACTAGACTGTAAGCTCCAAGAGGACAGGGAGCTCATCTAGTCCACTGCTGTATTTCTAGAAGCTAGAATAATTCCTGGGATATAGGAAAGCATTCAATAAATATTTTTTGAATGAATGAACTAAGGTAAGTACTAGTCTTATTCCCATTTTACAGATGAGGAAACTGGGGCTTAGAGCTGCTGAGTAACTTGCCTATAGTTACACAGGTTAAAGGCAGAGCTAGGATTTGAAATGAGCTCCTCTGGACTCTAACGCCATGTCATGCCATTTCTCAGTGGTAGGATCAGTAGGAACCTGCAAAGGGAGCTAGCCTATATTGGGTACCTCCTATATGATGAGCATAACCCTAGGTACTCTTTGCTTCCATTAGCCGCTAACCCTGCAACTCAGCTATTGTGACTCCCATCTTTCAGATGAGGTATATGAAGCTCAGCGAGGCTAAGCACCACACCCAGAGTGAGAGATGGAAGTAGGATTGGAGCCAAGTGTTTCTGACTCCAAACCATGTCTGTACAAGATCCTACATATTCAGCTACATGCACAAAAGTTTAGGTTCTGGAAAATACCACACCATTGGTGGGTGCAGGTCAATGCGGCTGGCGAGGTTTTGCCTTCTCCAGCTTTCCTGTAGCTTTATTTTCATGAAACCACTGTGCATTGAACTGAAAGCATCCACCAGGCTGAGAAAGAGCAAGTCCAAGCTTCTGATTGGAGCAAAAAGCAGCTGATGACTAAGGATGACAAACGTGGGCCCCATAGCCCACTCCTCTCTGTAGCCTCCTCAATACCACTTGCCTCAGCCCAGGTCTGAAGTTAGACTGATGACGTCACCAGAGTCTCTTAGAGGGCTCGTCACTCACAGCCACTTGTCATATATTATTCAGCGCATCTATAACGCATGTAACATTCTCTACCAAATTTCCATTCCTTTCTTTTCGTGACCAGGGAAAGAAAAATAGAGTCAGAATGACTTTTTCCAACCCCTCATCCTTAGTGCCCTTCACTAAAGAATAACCTCATCTTGAGTTACCCCCGAAAATGGTCATTCAGGCTCTGGTTTCATTAACAAGGATGAAGCTACAGTTTCATAATTGTCATCTAACTAATGCACATTCTGGATTTCCCCCATCTTTTCTTCGGGGGTCCACACAGGTGGGGACATAGCTGTCACTTTTTCTTTCTCTCTCCGTCATTCTTCATCTTATTTTTTTGAAACTTTGGGACTGTATCAATTGTTAGAAGCTTTCTACCTTCTCACCTCCTGTAGAGTTAATGAGAGTCCCCCCCTGAGCATCTGACGTCCTCATGGTTCGAGTGTGAATCTCATTGGAAGCTGGGACCTCCAGGGTCAGGAGGAGTCACGTAGGGGAAGGCTTGTTTCAGGCAGAGGGAATGAGATGCCAGGGTGGCTCACCCCATCCTAGGGCTTGTGAGGAACTCACAGAGCCCAGAAGACAAAGCCTCCCCTGAAGCAGCACTCTGGACCGAAGGGCAGGCGTCAAGGACAAATGGTGTTGGAGTTAGCCTGGGGTGTGAGCCAGTGCAGTGACACAGCGCTCCACACCCAGAAGGGCTTGGTGCCTGGTTTAATGCTCTGTTGTCACCATAGTGAAATTGTCAATACTTTTTGAACAAGGGGACCCACATTTTTGTCTTGTGCTGGATCCCACAAATGGTTTGGGGAAATCCACTGGCCTTTCTGAGACTCAGTTTCTCCTTTTGTAAAGCGGAGAGCAGATCCCTCCTTCAAATACACTGTCATGAGGATTAAATGAGATTATGAATTATCGGTGCATTGTATAGTAAATGGTGCCTAATAAATATTCCCTTCTCCTTAGCTAAGAAGGTCTATCAGAATCACCGGGAGGGTGGGGGGGGCCTTGGTTTTCAAAATTCACTTGCCTGTGTTCCACTCTGACAGATTCTGACTCCCGGGGTGTGGGTTGGGGGAGGTGTAGTGGTTAGGGCCCCTTCAGTGATACCGAAGTACACCTGAGCTTAAGAAAAGTAGCCTTGGGTTTTCAGAGATCTAGCTAAGAAGCAGCTTAATAGAGGAGAGCGGATGGAGAGGGAGAAATTGATGGACCACAGCTGATCCTTAACATAATAAAAACCCTGTTAAGGAAGAAAGAGGTCACTGATAATGCTGAGGTGCGCTATGAGAACTCGTCCCATTATCAAGGCTCCTATAAAATGTTCCGCTGTCCATTTGGCCTGAGAAGTACAGCCCGAGGAAGAGGCGCCGTGGACAGGAGAAGCCAGGGTCACAGCCCAGGGTGGGGGTCAGGTTTGGATTTATCGTCACCTTAATGACCCTAATACCATACACGATTCCTGAAAAGAAATTGTAGCCAGAGGGAGTAATCCTGAATTATGTTTATCCCGCCCAGATTTTAGGCTTTGACATTCTTCTAATGAAAAACCTGAAGCCTATCCTACTTGAAGTAAATGCGAATCCCAGCATGAGAATCGAACATGAGCAAGAAGTAAGTACTTTGAATAACTCCTTGAATATATTGCCCAACCACTGCATGTGGTCACTCTCATATTGCTCACTTGGCTAAACAAGATTCAATATTCTCAAATTGGCACAGCAAACTTCTGCCCAAGTCTAAATAATTTCAGTTTGGTTGAGCTCTGAGCAGAGTCCATAAATATAAGACCTATCCGACCCATGGTAACTGTCCAGCATGCCGTTCTTCCAATTTTTAAGGTCTGCAGATATAGGAACAGCTGAGCCTTTCCATCAGTTTTGACATGAACTAATTAGTTAGCCTCAGGAGATGAGCTAATTGAAATTCTATGAATATGATTTAGCCATGTCGACATATTTGAATCACTAAGATAAATAGTACATTTAAGAGTGCTTATATTTTTCCCTCCCCCCTTAAAACACACACACACACACACACACACACACACACAAAAGACTGGAAGGAAATACACCAAATACTAATATTGGGTTTTGGGGGGACTATGTAAATTCTTTTAATTTTCTTAGCCCCTTCTATATTTCCAAATTTTCTACAACAAGCATGTATGATTTTGATGATTAGATTAACATAGTGCTCTTTATGTATGTATTTCCTCTTTATGTCTTTTGTCGATTTGTTAAAGGAAATTGCCATCGTACAAATAGCATGAAGGGAGCCTTTTAAAAATTCTCTTCTATAGATTCATATAAGCAAAACCTAACCAACAGTACAGCCAATAGAGCTGGTGCTGATAGTCGCTTGGTACCAAGTCACTCCCTCCACTGAAACACGGAATCCTACCCGTTCAAGCTTTCTCCAGGGGTGTTTGAAAATGTCCCCAGCCTTGTCGATGAGGAAGTAAAGGTGGCCGTGATCAGAGACACGCTGCGCCTCATGGACCCACTCAAGAACAAAAGAGAGAACCAGTAAGTATTTTTTATATCATTCATTTCTATCAACTCTGCTCCCATGTCCTAGCCATTTGGTTCTTAGGACATCGTAACATTGTGAGATGTACATATTAAACCAGCCAATCCATCATATTTTCATTTATGGATATCAGCCTCCGAATATGGTGACTTAAAATCGGGAGATGGATATGTATATGAATCTGACGTTTGGGATTCAGCTGATGAATTTTTAGCTGATTGTTACTTGAATCTAGGGAGTCGCTTCCACAAACCCACTCCCCCTGCCACCCCCTGAGTTGGGATTGCCTCTCACCCACCACTGGTGACGTAGCGCTTGTCTTGGAAATGCTCAAGCCTAGGGAGAGAGTAAAACAAAGCCAAGGAGAGGACCACAGGCCGCTTGGATGTGATAAAGATCATTTCCTTTTTAACTTCGTGATTCTTATACTCTTGCATTATAAGCCTTTTGTTTCAACGTTCGCAGAGCCAATTTAAGGAAATTCCGGAAGTTCTATCATCTTTACAGCAGTATAATTCTCTCTGCCCACCCACCCCAGGGCAGGTTACCCCCGTCGGGATGCTGGTGGGAGTGCGTGCCCCACCCCTCCCTCCGTGGAATCACTCCTGAAATGAGCTGCATCTCATTTGGGTATTGTGTTTGTTTTGTTTTTGTCAAATTCCTAGCTCTCACAAAGTATGGGTTGAGTAAATATCGTTATGCTTGTTTGAGGCAGAAAAATCAAAGATAGGCATTTCAAATAGCACTCTTTGTACCGCTGGCAAATCAGATTGACCTAAACGCTCGCAGACAAATAAAGCCCTTGTCAGCACGCTTCAAGACTGCAAGGAACACTGGCTTCCCCTTCCTGAGCAAGGGGTGTTCTGCAGGTGCCTCCACCGCAGCACCTCACGAACTGGGCTCACGCCAGAGATACTGTTAGAATATACTGCAGTGGTGCTTCTCCCCTGGCTTGCGCACTAGAACCATCATAAACACCAGTGTGAGGGCCCCCACTTCTAGAGACAGTGATTTTAATTAGCCTGAACTGGAGGCCTGGCCACGTAAGTCTTCCAGGTTCCCTAGGGGATCCTACTGAGCAGCCGAGGTTGAGTGCCGCTGCCTGGCACGAAATGTCACTCTGTAGGAGTGTTTGTCTTATTCTGAGTCCGGCTGGACAGTGGCTGCTCGGTTGAGCGCCCCTCCGGAGTGTTCTTCACTGCGTGAGGCACAGAGTGCGGCTGTTGGCAAGACTTGGCTGAGAACGTTCACCCGCAGTCCGTCGGGCCAGTCCTGCCAGGCGTGGCTCCCACCGATTAGAGCTGCAAAGTGGTGTCCCATCAGGTCCCCCGCATCCTCGGTGTGGCTCACACACCACAGCAACTGGGAGTGCGACCACTCGTCTGGGCACGCAACGGCTTTCTTCCGCCAGCCCTAAGGAGAGGCAGCAGATGGAGGGCTGTTTGGTCAGATTCATTGCAATAAAACTCATTCCTTGAAAATCTACTCTCCAAGGGTTATTGATCTCCCTGATAGAGATGAGGTCTCGAGAGACTGTACGGCCCTCTGGGGAGGTTTGGGGGGCTGTCCATGTCAGTGTGGCGCACTAGTGCAGCTCTTTAAAGATGACCTTGACACATGAGCGCTCCGATTGTGTTGGTGGGAACAAATTCGAAGGCCATTGTGTGGCCACCAAAAATAGGAAGAGATATAAGAGGATCACTGTATTTTCACGTTAAATGGTACCGGAACACGATAAGCTTTCTTTTCCTTGGTTTGGGTGTTTTGCTTTACCTACACCTGGCATTCTGGATCATCTCGGTGAGCTGTAGACCTAAAACTGAATAGCGAGGGGGCACAGGACCACAGGAAGAATGGGAAAGACAGTTACAACTTATCAATCATAAGTAGCAGAACCTGGTTTTAACTGAAGGAGCATTGGCTTTTTTTCTTTTAAATTGATAACCAGGAACAGTTAAAACTTCTAGAACCTGACCTCGATTCTCATATAAAACCCTTCTATCTCCCCCTTTTCTTACCATTAAGGGTGCATATTAATAGCCAAATGTCATTTACTGATAATTTTCCTAAATTTCACCTTAAAAAAACTCCCAACAATGATTGTCTACGAAAGTACTTTGTAATCTGTAAAGTGCATTTATATGTAAAGAATTATTATTATCATTTCGGTAACTTTATCATGCAGATAAAAAGGCTAAAATTATCCTCAACTCCTCTGTGTAGAAATCTTTCAGAATCACTTGAAAAAGCAATGTAGTTAGGCCCACAGAAAATGCCCAGTGTTGTAGTGCTGAATCATATGTATCCAAAGCTGAGACCATGTCATTCCAGCTGCAGAGCACAACATGACAGACTTCTGGGTTGGGAGGTAGCTTTAGAAACCAGAGTGTCTTGTGTTTAAATAGGATCTGACCTAAACCTTTAAAAACAAACGAAATCCTAGCCTTTTGCTACAACTCTTTAACAAAAGAGGGTCTGAAGTATCCCTCATTAATTCCTTCTTGAGTACAGATTGTCAGCAGGACCAGTGAGGTGAGTCTTCACTCTTCTCATATAGATTGAAGAAAAATGGTAGATAGATAGATGTCCTGACCGCTTCATATCTCTGAACTTCCTCGGGAAGGTAGGGAGGGGGATTGTGTCCATGTGTGAAGCATCTTCACACACCTCGGGGGCTGATGAACTGGGTTCAGTTTCCTGGTGGGACTGAAAGCAGTCCCCATGCCTTCCACGGGAACAAGAAATTGTGACTGCTGGTACCCATCTTGGCAAGCTGGAGGCTTGCTCGAAGATACCAGATTCAAATTCTGACCTCAGGGATGTTGTGGAGCTATGTGAGCCTTGGTGTCCTTTTCTATGAAATGACATTTAAATGAAACAGGAAACCTATTGATAAATAGTAGCCACTTAAATGCTTAGTTCACTACTCAACAATAAAATTCTCTACTAGAATATGAGAAAACAAAATTAAAGTTTAGCTATCATTATCTTTTCTGGTATACTTAAAGCAGAATTTTGAGTTGAAAACCAGTGACATATCCTAAAACTGAAGCTGCTAGGTCACTGTGGACTAGAATTGACATTGGAGCTGGTTGCCAATGGAACCTTCTGTTTCCAAGTAGCAAGATGTCACTGGCCCAGGCATATTTCTTTATTGGATTAGGAGAAAATATCTTTGGCCCCTGAAGGAATAAAATAGCTGTCATATGAGAACTCTTTTGAACTATGATACATCTTATAATATCTAGTGACTCTGATTTACATAGTAGGGTTTTTTTGGAGGCATTGAAGGGACATGGGAAAGGGGAGGCTAATGGTTTGGGACTCTGGAAACATCGTATATCTGTACACACACATATATGGTGATAAAATTCACATAATATAAAATTAGCTATTTAAATTCCATGGCATTTTGTATATTCACAGTGTTATGCAACCACCCTCGTTCCAAAATGTCTTGTCACCCCAGAAGGAAACCCTATACCCATGAAGCAGCCACTCCTCATTCCCACCTCCACCAACTTACTCTCTGCCTCTGGATCTACCTGTGCTAAATACTTCATATAAGTAGAATCATACAATACACAGTATTTTTGTCTGGCTTCTTTCACTTAGCGTGTTTGCGAAGTCCACCCATTTTGTAACATGTATTGGTGCTTTATTCCTTTTTATGACCAAATAATATTCCATTATGTGGATATACCATGTTTTATTATCCATCTGTCACTCGATGGACATTTGGGTGGAAGCAATGAACTGTTTTATATTTCGACATTCTGTAGATTTCATTTGAGAACAAAGAATCTTTCCAGCTACAAGAAATTTTTTTAAATTCCTGGTTTACTTCAACCCCCTCATTTTATTGAGATAGAAACCATCATGCCAGTCAGCTCCCTGGTTCAAGGATCTCCCTCCTAAGTGTCCTGCAGACGAGCAGCATATGTCCTGGTGAGGCACTGGGTACGGCATCAGCCTGGTCTGGGGGGATGTTGTTAACCTCTGATCACTGTACTATGAGCTTGGCCAAGGCACCCTGTTCTCTGATCTGGTCTCTAACATGGGAATCAAGGTATCTCCTTGGCTGGATTGTCATGGTCATCATATGAAGTGACACCGAGGAGAGAACCTCATGACATCTGAAGACATTAGACAAATGCCAGTTTTTAGGCCCACCAAGTGGTCAGTCAGGCTTTGAAGTTCTGTTAATGGTGACAGGTAAGTTACCAGCTTCTGAGGCAGTCTATCTGAGGAATGTACATGATGGTTTTGCACATGTGAATCATACAAGACAAAAACCTAGGTGAAGAAGTCACAAAGCTAGTTAGAGGCAGCATGGGGACCGGATTCTGGGTTCCTGACTTTGACACCAGTGTCCACTTCGCTTTGCCACGTTGCTCCATTGACCTCCAGCTTCGCCTTCCATTCAAAGCCAAGCTTGTAAGATAAAGAGAAAAAAAAAACAGGAAAATCAATGGAGAGTTTTCCTTTCCTCAAGGGATTTGGGCAGCCTAATCTTTTTTAAAACTCCTATCCAGAGCAGAAGTGAACAAATTGCATTCCCTGATTATTTAAAAAACAAAGTGATTGTTCCATCAATTGATTCATTTTTGGAAGGTCGGTTTACCCTGGGGAGCCATTTCACTGGTATTTTTCTCCTTTTCCGGAATGTAGGTATTTCTGGTAACCAGGTTCCTTTCTTAAGAAGCATAGCCCTCAGGACCCCAGAGAAGTGTAAGTGAAGCCAGAGACAGGCTTGGAGGAATCGGAGGGGACTTTTTCAATATCGTGCTGCCACGTAGTGCCCAGGAGCTGTGATATAGACAGCCTGGCCCGTCTCTTATTCAGAAGCGTGTATTTTGGAACATGGCTTATATAAGGCACAGAAGCACCTTTCCCCAGAGCAACATCTCACCGCCCTCTCCCAGTTTAGCTTACTTCCTATCACAGCAACAACCTGGTGGATTAAAAGGGGAGGAGTCAGGCTGGTCAGAGCAGCTTTTGCCCAGATTCAGAGAAGTTTGTCCTCTGAAGGCTTCACTGGGAGCTCAGGCTTCACTTCTCGCCTTGAGTCCAAGCATATCCCTCGGATCCTGCCCCATGTTTAGAGCCAATAAATTAAATGAATCCCCAGATTAAGTTGATTCTACATAGAATCAGGGATAAAGGTGGAACATTCTAAGAGAAATGAGACCAAGGAATCGCCCAGTCGCTCAGTTTCACAGCTGGGGCTTGTACCAAGACCAAGGAATGTAACTCTGTCCTGTCCTGGAGAAGAATATCAAAAACACATGAACCAGAGGTCCTCCAAGCCCAGACCCCTGCCACTTAAACTGGCAGTATATCCTACTGAAATCTCTTCAATGGGAGGGAAGAGAGACTCCTAAAATGTCTAGACTAAACATGTCTTCATAAATGCGGGATGCCATCTTTCTTATCAGAGAGTGCTCTTCGGCAAACAGTCCTTCAGAACAATCTAACCGTCCTGACCAATGGCCCATCTTGCTTGCACAGCGGACATTTTGCTGAAATTCTGGGTTTCCTTGATTCCTAAGGATTCCTTTGTGGTAAGACCCTACAGATCAGCACACACTGACCCCGAGCACCTTTGAAGATTTCACAGAAATCAGGAGTCTGGGTCAGAAAGAGATGAATATTTGCATACTTATTTGCATGTCATTGACACCGTGCAAGGATTAGAGAACAGCTATTGGCTTTTAGAGTATTTACTGACTTACTCTGTGCCAGGGAGAAGTCTTACAAAACTGAATTAGCTCACAGGACAATGGGAGAGGCACGATTTATTTACTGATAAGAAGAGTTAAAAAAAATCTGGCTAGGAGGAGGTGGCATTTGAACTGAGGTTTAAAGATGAGGAATATTTGAAACACACAAACGGAAGGATGTCCCTGGTGGAGGAAACAAAGTCACAGGGCTCTGTTGGGGGAACTTACGGAGTTCAAATCGGCTGGAGAGGCAGGTGGATGAAGTGGATTCACAGAGGGGAGGTGCTGCTGGGGAAGCAGATGAAGACCCAGACGTCAGAGGGGGATGGCCTTGAATGGCAGGCTAAGAAAATCAAAGCTGGTTTTCAGTCCGCGGTATCTGCGAGGCCATTAACTACATAAAATTTTGTGTATCTGTATATTTTTCCTGGAGAGAAGGCGAGGAATTTCATCATGTTTTCAAGCAGTTGAGGACCCCAGCAGTCCTATTATCATCAGAGGCCACAGGGAGCTGGAGCAGTTTGTCCAAGATTGGGGTGTTGTGGCTTCAAGATACATTAAGCCCTCTGTACCTCGAAACATCTCACATTTTGGATGGCAGTCAGCAAACTAGAAAAATGTGTGTGCACTTTCAAGTAAGAACAGACAGGAAATGACTAATGATAAATGCATTATGTTATGGGCAAGAAATAAAACCAGACAACTCTCTTTCATTTGAAAGTGTTTAAACATTAAGTCAGAAGTAACCAGTAAAAGCCTCTTTTGCATGAAGTTTGTTGAGCAGGAACCATTTCTGAGACTTATGGGGAAGGTGGAATTTCCTGAGCTGAGTGAGAGTGTCATTTCAGAGACCATTAGACAGGAGCCGAGCCCCTCCGCCAGCAGGCAGGCCCGCTGTCCCTCTCGCCCCAACCGGGAGCAGATGGGACACTAGACAAGTATATGGCCTATGGCCAGTCAGGCACCATTATGGGGTGGTGAGGAATTCTGCAGGGGCCCGTCCAGAGTCATTCCAGGTAGTGGTGGGGGTAGCAAATGTATTTGGAAATTTCCTTAGGAGTTGCTTCAGTGAGGCTTAAATGTTCGTGTGCTTGTAAATGAGGAGTTGTTAGCTTTTTGGAAGGAGGCAGTGTGGCCTGGGTTCAGGAGACTGAGGTTTTGGTACCAGTTCTTCTGGGCCTCGGTTAAGCCACTGTACTTTCCCGCACCTGGTTTCCTCATCAGAAATAAACCAAGAATGAAAGCAAGGGAATGCCAGGTCTGCTTAGCTCTTGCCTTGAAAGAGAATGGAGGTGAAACTATTTAGCACACGAAAGAGATGTGTGCCCACCGGGTATTATCATATCATTACCTGGGTGGGTTCAGGCCTTTATTGTAAACTTGGGGCCAGGACTCACCTTTTTATCTTTAAGTACTGAACAGGAGTAGGTATGTATGAGTGATGGGTTATCTCCTGTGAGGAAGCTCTGTGGCCAGCTAGGTGGTTACTTCATTTCCAGTAATGCTCAAAACCAGAATGAATAAAATGGGAGCCAATGCGTGGAAAATATCAACATACAGCAGGATCTACACATGGCACAAGAGAGAACAAGACCAGACAGAAACTTATTTGTGCGTGGCTGTGCATCCCAGACTGCGAACTTATGGACAGTTCAGAAGAAGGCAGGGTGAGCCAAGGATTAGGGGGAATCCCATGAAATGGTTGATATTAGCCCTTTTTTTGGACCTACAGGAACGGCAATTTCCAATAATTCAGCTAATAGCCGGCCCGGAGTGGTCAAGGCACCCTTCTTGAGGGAGGTGGGGCTTATGTTCCCTTGGGTTGGATTTGGTGAGAAAAGAGAAGCAAGTTTTGGGGAGGAAGGATGGAGGCGGGTGGGGTGGGGGGGTTAGGCAGGGCTGGAGAGGTTCATGGCAGGCCGGGACCACCAGTCATGCTTCCAAAAGGGCCCTTAGAAGGAGAGGACAGAGGCTTCTTCTCTGCAACACACTTCCTATTAATTTTTTTTCTCATTATAAAGTTAGTATGTAATTATTATAAAAAAATTAGAAAATACTGAAAAGTATATAGCATGAAAGAAAAATCTCCCTCAGATTCAAGCACCCAGAGTTAACCTTTATTAACTTTTTAGTTCATAAAATAGTATGTTCTTCTATTTTGTTTTATAGTTGAGGCCATCCGATCTATATAATTTTTGTATGCTGTTTTTATTTTTCTCCGTTGTGTGTGACAGCAATTTCCCCTTCGTGCTGGGGGGAAAAAGCATCATTTGCATCAGTGGCTGGGTTAGAGTCGGCCTCCGTATTGGGGAATGTTTAATTTATTTCCAGCATCTTGTGCTTAAAACTCTGTGTGCAATTTAGGATGTTGTCTTAGCATGGAGGGAGCCCCTGAGGAAGTAGGAGACGAGACCCACTCATGTTTTGAATGCACAGGTAGGAGAGTGCTGTGGGTAAGAGTGGGCGCCCCGGAGTCAGATGCTCTGGGGTGAATCCAGGCACTGCCATTGACAGCTGAAAATGGGACAGAACTTCTTCCCCTTTCTGTACTTTGGTTTCTTCATCCATAACAAGGAGTTTGCAATAGGTTGTTTCTAAAGCTGCAAAGCAATGAGAACTTCCTAATTTGGAAGGAGAGAAAAATGCTGCTTATTCCTAAAAGACTATTTGTCTCGGGAAATGTCCAATCTAGGTGTATTTAAATAAACCAATTGTGTAACCTGGAGACTTTCTTTTTTAAGGGAAAAACAGCGCGAAGGAAGAGGTGGGCAAAGTAAGTGGGAAGGGAGCTCCAGCAGTGACAGGTTAATCTTTGGCTGCGAGGATGGATTTGATTTCCCTCTAATTATCTGCTAGGTTAAAAGAAATGAAAGATCAAAATTAAAGCCAGTTTTAGTCATCATTTGAAAGCCCTTGGATGTCACACCCAACGGTGGGCAATATTCTCCAGTTGCTTTTGTTCCTTTTTATTCAATTTCCAGAGTTTCCTTCATTTTCAATAGTGAAAGAGCCCCTGGCAACCCTCCCTGCAAAGGCTAATGTCAAGGGGTGGGAAGAGGTGGGACTTGAGCAACTTAGAGCCCTGGGACCCACCCCCAAGCTCATCCCCCTCTGGGGGCGCTCACAGCCACAGTGAGGCTCAACCGGCTCAGTGTGTGCACTCCCAGCGGGGGTGGGGTGGGGGGGTGGGGGGATGGGGGGGTGGATGTCTTCAGTTGCTTGGAGAGGATCACTTTCTTCCTCTGGATGGTCCACGCCTCTGCAGCACCAGAGGCCAGCCCGGAGAAGCTGCCAACACATGCATGAGTGCATGCCTTTGTGCGGTGCAGGGTGCAGTGGGAGTACCGGCAGCAATGTGAGCAGGATGGAGGCCATGAGAGGGGCCTGGGCAGAGAAAACAAGTCCCTACAAGACCCCATGGGGCTCTCGGGGCACAGAGAGGAGTCCAGAACTCCAGCTGCTGGGCTCATAAGAGCTCCAAGCTGGAAACAGCCTAACTGTCTCCCAACAGAAAAATGCACCAATCATGGACATTCACTCACTGGAGTACTCTATGTCAGTGGAAATGCGTGAGCCACACCTCTGTGCATTGATATGGATGCTGAGCAAAAGCATATCTGCAGTATGGTTCCAATGAAGTAAAATTTAAAACAGACAAAACTCAACTGTATTTTGTAGAGATGTAACCCTAAGTGGCAAAAACATGAAGAAAAGCAAGGGCAGGATGTGAAAGCTGTGGAGAGTTACTTCTGGAGAGGGATGGGGAGACAGGGTGTGACCTGAGAGGGACACAGGTGGGCGATAGAGACCCCGGCCACACTCTAATTCTTCATCCAGTGGTGGTCCAGTAAGTGCTGGAATTTCTCTGTAAGCGTACACATCTGTTTTATGCCCTATCCCGCATGTGTGCTAGAGGACAGTTTTACAGTGGAAATAAGGAAGTCCAGCATGGCCGGATTATAGCACGTAAGCAGGGAGGGAGTCAGGAGACAGGGCCAGATGCTGCCGGACCTACTGGGTCAGACCCCACATTTTGTTTTTGTCCCCCCAGCAATGTTTTAAACAGCAGGGCGGCATGCTGAGATTCGGCCGCAGCAGGAAGACCAAACTGGAGCGAGGCGAGTGTGGGTGCGGGGCAGCTGAGAATTTTGAGACGGTGGTTGTGTGGATTGGGTGTCAGGGGTGGGGATGGAGGGAAATGTTGAAGCCACGAGGTATTTAGGAGGATGAGGAGATAGGACTCAGGATGAGTCAGATGTGAGCCGTGAGGGTGAAGGAGGACTCGCGAAAGGGAATAGGTTGGTTAGCCCCTGCAGAGCCCAGGCGACGTTCCACAGGCCTGGGGTTTGGGAGTCTAGGCATCGGGGGGGCGGCAATGGCCAGTGATGGGAACGTTTACCTGTGTGCGTACATCTACCAGCCCCCGGCTCCTGACAGGTGCATTTCTGCATACCAGGACCTCTCCAAGGCTCCGTAAGGGAGAGCAACTAGAATCTCTCCTCTATCTAACCAGGCCTGGTTAGGAAGTGGGATTGGACATCCCCCTGCTCAGAGTGAAGGGTGGAGGAGAAGAAAAGACCCCAGGGGCTGGCATGTCCATTTTTAGCTTGCACGGTTGTGGTGGTTGTGTGGGCGAAGGATAAACTCACAGACCCCAAAGGGCAGAACAAGGAAACAGGGAGGAGATAGGCAGAGAGATTTATTTAAGCTCAAGGAAAAAAAAAAAACAACCCAAAACCAAAAACAAATAAAAAACAACCTTACTTGGCCTGAAATGATAAAGGTTGACTCAAAGGAGTAGTGAGTTCTATGTAGCTGGAAGTATTCAAGCCGAGGCTAACTGGCCAGAAGTGGGGAAGGAGCACCAGCTCCGGGATCAAACAGACGTAGGTTCAATTCCAGGGCTGGTGATCTTGGGCAAGTTGCCTGACCTCTCCGAGTCCTGTGTCTTCCTCTGCCTGGAGTTTGAGATAGAACCACAGCCCTATTAGAATCCCAGCATGTTAGCCGGGACAGCACAGCTGGGCAGCGGACTCTAGGTCTGAGTCAGCAAGCCCCCCACCCCACCCCAGGTCCCCTTCTACTGGTGCTTTCTGCTGAGGCCAGTACGGGCTCTAGGGCTGGATAGAAGCAGAGTCCTCAGATACAGGCCCTGAGAGCCCACAACTGAGTCGGGGCAGAGGGGCGAGGCTGCATGGGCTGTAGATGGGTGGTTCCCAAACTCTAGCAGCCTGTTAGGAACCCCCGCCCCGGGGGGGAGGGGATGGTTGTTAAAGCCCAGACGGTTGAGTCCCACCCCCAGCGTTCTGATTGTTCTGTATTTCTTACAGGGTCCCAGGTCATGTAGATGCTGCTGGTCCAGGCACAACCCAACTCTTTGAGAACCACTTGTCTGCCAACCCTGGGCCTGTGACCATTCCAGACCCTCCGCCCCTGTTGGCGTCTGGCACTGTGCTCCAGTTGGGTAGTCAGGAGGACTCATCCTTATGGAAAAGAGACGGACGAGGCCCCTGGGGAGGGAGGCCACTGGAAACACTTGGCCAGTAATACAACCCTACTCATGGGTGTTGCATATGACCACAGGACTGAAAAGTCAAAGCAGAAACACTGCATAAATTCACGTTTTTATTAATGTTTCCTTTCCCTGCCTTTCTGTGCAGGCTTCTTAAGATGAGTCAATATGAAATGATTGTAAAATCTAACTTTTAAGGCACAACCCACTCCCTTTGAAATGGTTCTTCCAACGAGGGGGAAATGTTGCAGATTTTTTCCTCTCTTCTTCCTCTTCCAGCTGGTTTGCAGGCCAAGTCCTAGATGTGTTCTTCCTAGATGTATTTGAGCCTTCCCCTACCACAGAGCAAGTGGTGGGGAAAATTTTTTCTCTAGGCAACAGCAACATTTCTGTCTCATTTGTTTGGTTTTGCGCTGTAACATGACAGCTCATGGGGCCGCTAATTCGAACTTAGGTCCTCCTAGGAATGCATCGTTCACGATCAGTAAATACAGCAGTTTGCAGATTTTAGCCATTTCATTATCGCAAATGGAAATGAATGCTTCCTGGCCTCGTGACTAGTTTAAAATGTATTTTTTAAAAATACAATAGACAAGTTGTATTTCACCTCCCAAGTTTCTTTGTAGTTCTGATCCACTTCCCATTTCAGCATTGTTTGATTTTCCTGAGTCCGTGAGCTCTATTTGTCTTCGGAGAAATTTGGTGGCAGAGTAACTTTGTCCAAAACTGTGGAGGAGTCTAAGACATTTCTAGGGAACAGGTCATTTTAGCCCCATTTAGTTTGTCCTTGGATCTGTAAATGTCCTTCCTGGCACTGGAACTTGGAGCAATACTTTTTTATAAATGGAGGTGTAGTGTTGTACAGGCAACAAAGGGTTCTAGAATCCAGTGGGCCTGGGTTTGAATCTTGACTTTTCTTTCCTCTTGCCACTGTGAAACATGGGGTAGTTACTTAACTTCTCAAAGTCTCGGTTTCTTCATCTTTATTTATTTATTTATTTATTTATTTATTTATTTATGTTAAGGATTTTTATCTATTTATTCATGAGAGATGGAGAGAGAGAGGCAGAGGGAGAAGCAGACTCCTGGCTGAGCAGGGAGCCCGATGCAGGACTCGATCCCAGGACCCTGGGATCATGACCTGAGCCGAAGGCAGACGCTTAACCATCTGAGCCACCCAGGCACCCTCAGTTTCTTCATCTTTAAAGCGCAAGGAATAATAATAACTGCTTTTAACGGAATTATTGTGATTGTTAAATGAATAAAAATACATAAATCTGTAGCATAATGATGGAACATAAGTATAATAAGTGCTGGTTATTTGACAATTACCCTTATTGCTGTCATTATACAAAGTGCCTGTCATAGCACCGAGCGCAGAGTTCAATAAATGATAATTACTATTACTATTATTATCATTATAATTCATACAGATGGACATAGATCAGGAACGCAGTTTTCCACCGTGCAAATTATATGTGTTTTATTTTTTAAGATATGTGAGCCAAGAGGAATTTACATAAGTAAATGAACATTTTAATGAAGTTTAGCAAGATTAAAGTAAATCAACGGTGCTCATATAAATAGTTTAATTAAGGTAATCCCTGATGCAAAACATTTGTTTAATTTGTGCCTCAAAATGAAAATGGGTACCATGGATTTTCCGGAACTTCTCCTCTTTGCTGTGCGTGGGTATGGGGACCTTAATAAAAACAGTCTGGGGCTCCTGGGTGGCTCATTGGGTTAAGCATCGACTCTTGGTTTTGGCTCAGGTTGTGACCTCAGGGTCCTGAGATCAAGTCCTGCATTGGGCTCTGCGCTCAGTGTGGTATCTGCTTGAGATTCTCTCTCTCTCCCTCTCCCTCTGCCCTTACCCCACTTGTGCTCCCCCCAAATAAATAAATAAAATCTTTTTAAGAAAGAAAGAAACAAAGAAACAAAGAGAAAGAAAGAAAGAAAGAAAGAAAAGAAAGAAAGAAAGAAAGAAAGAAAGAAAGAAAGAAAGAAAGAAAGAAAGAAAGAAAGAAAGAAAGAAAGAAAGAAAGAAAGAAAAAGAAAAATGAAAGAACAGTCTTCTCGTGGAAAGGCAGCTCTGCCTGTAAGGGAGATGATGTGGGTTGTGAGTCAGGATCCCAGGCCTCATCCTGAGCTGGACTTTGGGGCTGCCCACCCTTCTCTGGGCTGTGGCTTGTTCATCTCCAGAGTCTCCTGCGGCCTGTAAATGCTGTGATTTTCTAAGTGCTCGTGATTTGTTGCCTTTAAAAAAGAGAGATATAAAAACTAAAAAGGAAGATTTCATCCTTTTTTTAAAACACTGAGACTCTGCAAATTTTGCCAGTCGCTTTTAAACCACCAGGTATTAGGTGCCAGATATTTGAGGGTGGCTTAATTGGAAGTGGTGTTTATCATCCGGAGTGTAAGCACTTACACTAAATGTGTTTTTGACGGTCTCTTGCAACCCAGCTTCTTGCTTCCAAACACGATGATTTGCTTCTCCGTTGCATTCAGAAGAAACACTTTAGTCCTGGTTACCAATGTTAAATAGTTTGGAGAAACAGGATTGTGTTGCTAAAAATAGTTCTGATACAGAAGGCCATTTTTTTTTTGGTGCTTTGATAATCTGGCTGCTTCATCAGGGGGGACATTAGGAGGCTTTGCATGTTCTTCTTGATCCAAGTTCATTGCTAGCATCTTTGAAGTTGGCGAACCAGCGCTTAGGATCCCTGGAATGGTGCTCCTCCCTGTGCTTAGCAACTGGGGATGTGGACAAGGCCTCCCGTGGTTTGGATCTTAGCATTCATTCTACCAGTGGTTTGTTGGTGGGAAATCTCTCCTCCAGTGTTGGAAGCCTATTGAGTTGGCCTGCAACAGCCTGATAGTGTGAATGCATGATGTCAGTGAGGCGAACGGACCAACCTTGCTGTGAGAAAGGGAAGGCATGCTGGTGTGGGAGACCCGGGCCCTCGTCTTTGCTCTGCCCTGGAGATGCTCTCTTCCACATACTGTATCCAGGCCTGTGTTGGGGCCTGCGGACGGGAAGCGGATTCTGTGCGGCTCCCTTGCTCAGCTCCAGCATCCAGACTTTCTTATCTCTTCACTGAGGGGCTTGGGCTGGATTGCTGAGGACCCGTTCTGTTCTAACTCTCTGTTGGCTCAGTTATTGGTAATAATGGTAACAAGTCCCTTGCTTGTTGTTTACGTGGGCATTCTGGTACAACTCTGGGGGCAGGCAGATCTCTGGATGAGTTCCAAATTACCCCAAAATGTGTGCTTAGTTTCTGAGGTTGGTTGTACCCCACATCAAGTTTGTTGTTGGCTCTTTTCTGGGGGGCAGGCAGTCTCCATAAACTGGCTCTTGGCTCCTTTTTAGTAGTTGAGAAATGCTTTGGTTAATTTTCTGTTCTGGGCTCTTAGTGGCATCCAAATTGCTTTATGTATTACCTCAGATTAAGATCTCAGAATTGATAGGGGCATAGCATCGTCTTGATTTATGATGTAGACATTTGAAGCTGTGTTTTCTCTTTTAGTTTTACATTTGAGTTATTTTGGGTGATATCACCCCATTCTCCCATTTTTCTCCTCCTTAAACCCTGTGCTCTACTCTGAATTCCAGGGATTGCATTCATATAGCATAGTAATGTTTTGGGCGATTTGTCACATACATGCTGACTTTTAAGCTACCTCTTCTTTAGGAAAGCGCTCTGGCCCTTTCCAGGCTTTCTCTGTGAAAGGGGGATCGTAATGGTTAGAATCTTTGAAGAAGGCCCAACCCACAGCCCTATTTTCTGCCTAAAATCTGAAGTGATCGGGAATAAGACAAAGGAATAAAGGGGCTGAGGGCCAAAATATCACTGTTATTATGGAAAAGGTGATGTTGGAGAATGTGTCTTTTGTCCAGAGGCGAATGAGCCTCCCATTGTTGAGTCCAGAGAGTCCTGAGAGCCCGGTTCCCCACCCGCACCAGCAGGACGGCGGGAACCAGAGCGATCCCTGGTGGCAGAACCTGTGCCCCCAAGAGGACAGGAGGAAGGGCTGACGGGCTTCCCCCCAATTTCTCTCTCCATACTCACCAATCAAAAAAGGACCTTAATTTCCTCAGGGGTAGAGTGAGGTGGGGCAGAGAGAGGCCAAAAGTGTTATGCTGAGGCCCTCCTGTCACATGGAAAGAAACATCTAAGGTAGAGAAACAGTGCCTCCCCTCCCCTCCGAAAACAATGATACTTACGTCACAGGAAGCAGAGTGGTGGTGGTGGGGGGCGGTTAAAAGGACAAGCTCTGGAGTCTGACAGACCCGGTTCAAAACCCTAGTCTCCACTTAGAGGCTGTGTGATCAGAGATGAATTCCTTCACCTCTCTACACCTCACCTGCAAAGCAGGAGAAAGAGGCCATCACTGGGAAAGTCAAGTGAGATAATCTGTTAGGATGCCAGGCACAAAGTAAGTGCTCGATAAATAACAGAGTCAAAAGAGATAACATGTAGAGATGTCCTTTGTAAGTGATACACTTTTATAGAAATATGAAGAAGTATTATTATTTGTGGTGTGGTATTAATAAAGCATTGAATCCCCTCGCTATACAATGGTGTTCGGGCCCCGGATGTAGGCCTCTTCAAATAGGCTGGGGGCTACCTGGTGGCTTGTGATGCGTGTCTTCTCTATCCGCTCTTACAAAGAAGATCCACGGTCCAGAAGGGAAGAAGGAATTAATTAACGAGAGACTTCCTTGCATCAGAATGACCATTCCTCTGCTTCCAGCTATTTTCTAGATTCTCCTGGAAACTCTCATGTAATTCTGTAGCAGCCACTAGAAGGTCTTCCCTCCCTTTAGTTTATGCCAAAAAATCACGAGCAGGGCTTTGACACAGGTTGAAATGCTGCCGTCAGCCTCCGAGGGCCAGCTCCATTTGCCAGAGGCACTCTGGCACTCTGAAGGGCACTCAAGAAAAAACCCTGTTTCCCCTTGTCCTTCCCAGTCACCGCCACCACCATCACATTCACGGAGGGCTACCGTGGCCAGCTACTTTCTTGTCTAGTCTTTTGTACAACCCTGCAAGGCTGCATCATTCCCATGTTACCATTACAGTGTTGCAAGCCCGCTCGTGTGAGAAGAGCTAGTAACATCTCAAAGCCCAGAAGGAGACCCCACAAGGCCCCCTTGCAGCTGTCTTGTCGTTGACATTTGGGGTTAACCAGCAGAGCGCCCCTTTTCTTGGCAACTATTATTGCTAATATCTAGCCACAGCTGCATTTTTTGTTTTGCTTTGGTTCTATTTGTTTGTTTGTTTTGTTTTTGTAATGTTTGTTTTGTAATGACATTTGCTTTTCTCCCTTGACCCGCGAGCGTTTGAGCATTGCCATGAGGAGTGGGGCTCTCTGGAGAAGGTCTGCGTCGCACACTCTGTGCTTCGGTCAGACTCTCTTGCCTCTGTCCTGGTGGAGAAACCATACCCCTTGGCACCAGGTTTTGAGGATATGAATGGTTGGAGTTTTGTTCAGTTCTAAAGAAATGTATAAGCCCCTACCGTTTTCCAAGCCCAGGGGTGGAAATTAAATAACAGTACCTATCGTGCATGGTTGAGGTAATAAATGGAGAGAATCTACAACAGCCCCCAGTATAGGGTGAGCACTCAGTGAGAGCAACCATAGTGTGATTCTTGGTGGTGGCCTTGGGGAGCTCCCAGCAGGCTGGCAATGACACTGTAATCGACGATTCCAGTACCATCGGGTGAATATACCGGTACAGGCTGCCCAGAGGGGAAAACACAGGGATTAGGCTGGAGAAGGGCTGGCAGCTCTGTCAGATGGAAGAACTGAAGTCTCGGGCCATGTAAGCCAGGGCAGAGCAGGTTTGGGATGACTGGTAACTATTCTCACATGGAGAGAGGTTCTCTTGGGAGGAGCACATTTATTCAGTACGGTTCCAGAGTGGAGAGCCGAGACTAACAGAATATCCCGCAAGGCAGATTTGGGGTAAATGTTAGCAAAAAGTTCCTAATAATCAGGGTTTTCTAAAGTGGAGCAGGGCTGCCTGGGGACCCTGCTCTCTGTCACCAAAGGGCCCAGGCAGAGCCAGGGAAGGTGAGAGGTAGAGGAGGGAGAGGCCAGGCTTTGGTACCGGAGAGCCACACTTGAGCCAAACTTGTGCACTTGCCACGTGATCCCAGGCAGGTCACTTGACTCATCAGACTCTGCTTTTCTTGCAAGGATCTACTGCCAAGTGCAAAAGCACTTTCTGAACTGGGGAACATCAGCAAAGTGTGACTTTTGCTTGTCGGCATCACTGTAATTACTGCAGAACATGTCTTCTTTATGTCTCAATAGTAAATGCTTGTGGATTGGGTTAATTAATGAACCAATGATTTCCCCCCAAACCTCGCCCTGAAGGTTGAATTTGGGTCTTATCCCCAGAGCCTAGTACATATAGTGACTCCAGCTTAAAATGTACTGTGTGAAGGAGTGAGGGAGGGATGAAACCTGTTCATCACTGCTACCTAACGTGATAGTCATTGAGCTAAGCACTTTACAGGCATCTCATTTCATCCTAAACATAATCTCATGAAATTGTGGCACAATCTCATGGGTGGGAGGCTGGCCCAGCTGGCCTGTGGGTCACTCTTTCCTTTCAGATTCCACATTTCTGGGGCAGCTATACTCTTGGTGAGAAATGTTTGGCCCTGTGATTGGGGGAGACACATTCTCCGAGGGAGCCAGGCTCTCAGCATGCATTGGGTTGCGTTCTGGCTCCTGAACGGCGTTGTGTCTGCACCAACCTCAGGCAGGCAGTGGAGACTCTGAAAGCAGTGCTTCACTCACCCCTGAGTGGTCCTGCAATGCTACCCCTCTGGGAATGGTCTAACCCACGCAGAGGATCGCCATAGCCCCCGCTTGGCAGCTGGAGTCTAGGGCTGTGGATTCTGTGATCCTGAGCATCGCCTAACTCGGACTTTGGGCAAGTTGTTCTTTAAGGCTCGGTTTCTGTATCTGTAAACTGAGACAGTACCGGGGCACCTGGGTGGCTCAGTCAGTTAAACGCCTGCCTTCGGCTCAGGTCATGATCTCAGGGTCTTGGGATCGAGCCCTGCATCGGGCTCCCTGCTCAGTGGGGAGTCTGCTTCACTTCTCCTTATCCCTCTGCAGCTCCTCTTGCTTGTGCTCACTCTCTCTCTCAAATAAATAAATAAAATCTTAAAAAGAAAAACAGAGACAATACCAATCTCCTACACTTATTGTGAGGATTGATGTCAAATGCTTGTTTAGTCCATCGCTTGGCAACGGAAAGGCTCAGAAAGTGGCATAGAATGGTCATCATCGACTGACTTTTAGAGTTCTCAAACATGGTAGATATCATTGGGTGAATGATTGCTACTATAGATAATTACTATAACTTACCTAATTCCACAAATATATATAATATAAAAGGCTAGTATCCAAAATCTATAAAGAACTTATCAAACTCAACACCCAAAGAACAAATAATCCAATCAAGAAATGGGGGGCGCCTGGGTGGCTCAGTTGGTTAAGCGACTGCCTTCGGCTCGGGTCATGATCCTGGAGTCCCGGGAAGGAGTCCCACATCGGGCTCCCTGCTCAGCAGGGAGTCTGCTTCTCCCTCTGACCCTCTTCCCTCTCATGCTCTCTATCTCTCGTTCTCTCTCTCTCAAATAAATAAATAAAATCTTTTAAAAAAAAAGAAATGGGCAGAAGACATGAACAGACATTTCTGCAAAGAAGACATCCAAATGGCCAACAGACACATGAATAAGTGCTCAACATCACTCGGCATCAGGGAAATACAAATCAAAGCCTCAATGAGATACCACCTCACACCAGTCAGAATGGCTAAAATTAACAAGTCAGGAAACGACAGATGTTGGCAGGGATGCAGAGAAAGGGAAACCCTCCTACACTGTTGGTGGGAATGCAAGCTGGTGCAGCCACTTTGGAAAACAGTATGGAGGTTCCTCAAAAAGTTGAAAATAGAGCTATCCTACGACCCAGCAATTGCACTACTGGGTATTTACCCCAAAGATACAAATGTGGTGATCCGAAGGGGCACATGCACCCCAATGTCTATAGCAGCAATGTCCACAATAGCCAAACTATGGAAAGAGCCTAGATGCCCATCAACAGATGAATGGGTAAAGAAGATGTGGTATATATACACAATGGAATATTATGCAACCATCAAAAAATGAAATCTTGTCATTTGCAACAACGTGGATGGAACAAGAGGGTATTATGCTGAGCAAAATAAGTCAATCAGAGAAAGACAAGTATCATATGATCTCACTGATATGAGGAATTTGAGAAACAAGACAGAGGATCAAAGGGGAAGGGAGGGGAAGAATGAAACAAGACGAAACCAGAGAGGGAGACAAACCATAAGAGACTTGTAATCTCAGGAAACAAACTGGGGGTTGCTGGAGTGGAGGGGGGTGGGAGGGATGGGGTGGCTGGGTGATGAACACTGGGGAGGGTATGTGCTATGGTGAGCGCTGTGAATTGTGTAAGACTGATGAATCACAGACTTGTACCCCTGAAACAAATACATATGTTAATTTAAAAAATTTAAAAAAAGAAATATACATAATACCATTTTCCCCATCCGTGTAATATTGAGGTACACGGATTTGGGACAAATATTGGATAAATGAAGGCCAAAGCTTCAATCAGTGACAATTTCCTTGCTGCCCCAAGTACGTCCGCTTCTCAGTACGGGGAGCTGCCCAGAATCGCGGCCCTGGTTTCCATTCTGCCGGGCTCCCGCTGAGCTCACGTAAGGACGGGACTGCAGCTATAGAAGCCTCCACTGTCTCATCTGTCAAATGGGGGTAAGTGTAGCCACTTCGTAGGGCCGTCGGGAGGATTAAAGGAGATCCTGTATGTAGGGGCGGGGGATGGGCTTGACAGTGAGAGCTGTTCCATTGATGCCAGGTCTACTACCAGAGATGAAAAGGACGAGCTCAGTGTTGGCTTGTAAAAGGAGACCCTCAGTAAACAGGACTTTCTTTTATTCCTTTTCAATTTACAATCTCCTTCAGTCCTCTGAAAGCACCTCGCCAGCATAACTAGGCTTTAGAGCATCGAGCCAGCTGACGGAGGAACCACGCTGTGAGGGAAAAATGCCCCCGGTCTTTGTTCAGTGGGGACCACTTGCAGCTGAGCTCGGCGCTGGCTCCGGAGATCACGGGGGCGAGCAGCTTCTGTGAGTCTCTCCTGTTATTCCTTAATAGGAGGCTCCGATCCAGCGTTCCAATATTGGAACTCCACACATCTAGCAGCTAAGGCAGGCACAGGGCTGCTGGGCGACGTGTCTCAGAGAACAGTTTCTGTGATGCTCCCGGTGGCGGAGGCCGGGAGCAAGCACCTTGAGACACCTTGTTCCACACTTCGGTCTTCCTTTGTCACTGCCGCCGAGTGACTCCAAGTCAAGCTGCCTCCCGCAAACAGCGGCATGCAAAACGCATCGGTACCCACGCGGCATCTTAATGGAAAGTGTGGGGGTGCCTGGGTGGCTCAGTCGTTAAGCGTCGGCCTTCGGCTCAGGTCATGATCCCAGGATCCTGGGATTGAGTCCCACATCGGTCTCCCTGCTCTGCGGGAAGCCTGCTTCTCCCTCTCCCACTCCCCCTGCTTGTGTTCCTGCTCTCGCTATGTCTCTCTCTGTCAAATAAATAAATAAAATCTTAAAAAAAAAAAGTGCAGATAGGTATCTTCCACACACTGGGGGTTTATCTCTTCAAACTCAAAAACTCATCTTTAACTATTTGGGATTGAAATTGTTCTAAAATGCATTACACACCTGCTTCCTGCAATCGAAGGAACATTAATTTGACATTTTTTTTTCTCTTCTTGGGGCCCCAGAATTCAGAGGTGGGCCAATAAACTGGCTCCCCAAAAGCAAAACAAGCAAACAACCCCCGGCCAATTGTTAACATTTGCCTATTTCCGTGGTGTAAATATTCCTACTACAAGTGATTTCATGCTTTCAGTGGTTTTTAACAACCAGCTGGGAAGACTTGTGAATACTTAATGGGCGGCTTGAGGCCCCATTGCAGGAGCAGGGTGGAGAGGACAGGGGCCCCCAGACTGGGCAGAGCTGGCTTTAGTCCTCATTTTTCCCACTTGAGAGCTGGGCCATCCTGGACAGGGTACTTAGCCTGAGTTTCTTTATATAAACTAAGATAACAACGATACACCAACGACGGCAGTAAGGTAAAATAGGTCAGGGGTCCCAAAGTCAAGTGCTGTAGGGGCCAAGCAGGTGACGTCATGCTTGCAACAAGCTGGATGGGCATTCTGACAAATATTGAAACAGAGGTTCTCAAGCTTGGCTGGCGAACTTCACCTGAGCCCGAGCCCCATCTCAGACCAATTAAACCAGGATTTCTTGGGGAGCCAGTAAGTGCAATGTTTTTGTGATTTCCAGAAATCCCATAGGGAGATCAATTGCTACGGCAGGACTCATTCATGGTGGCTAATTGTGGACTACTTTCTTTAAAGGATGTAGACACTGGCCTTCAAAATAATTTTTCTCTCCAGTATTGTCGTAAATGACAACAGTAAACTTTGGGAAACTGTAAGTAGTGTGGTGTGGAGGGGGCGCGTAGGAAGCAGAGGGGATGAGGTAGAAATGTTGGCGGCAGTGTGATTATAAAGGGCCTTGAATGCCAGGCCAAGGAGTTTTAGAACTCGCCTGTGGGCAGAGGGCAGGACCCCGTGGGCACTTTAGGAGAGGAATAACAGCAGCATGCTCCATAGTTGGCAAGTGAATCGTTCCTGGTTGGCCCGTTGCACAGATCAGATCAAATCATTCTTCAGAGCACTCCCTGCTCCAGCCCTGTGTTCCCGCCCTTTGCATTTGCACAAGTTCCCCTTACTTCAGGTTATTTCTTTCACGACATTCACAGCCCAAACTAGCAGGAATGGTCTGAGGCAGGGGAAGATTAGACCGATGGGACCCCAGAGGACCTCCTTTGTTCCCATTATTAACCCGAGTATTTTTCAGAGAAGATTTGATTAAAAGAGATCATCAGGGGTTTGTTTTCTGCTGTATTTTCTGGAGAGAGCATGGCCAACGATCATCCTTGCACCTGCCTGCCCTCTCCGTGTGCATTTTAAAAAGCAGGTGTCAGGCTGTGCTTAGGGGGCACCAGTTTCTAATTAGTTGCTTGTTAAACCACAGGCCTCCAGATTGTGCTGCTGAAATTACTAGTTTATTCAATGAAGAAACCCTGATAGTAATTTTTTTTTCACCTGAAAACAATCATATTCGGTTCTTTGCTGATACCACGTTTTCCTGAGATTGTTGTTGTTACTGTTACTATAATGGCGCCTGGGGGCAGTGCTGGGTGCTTTGCAAATATTATCGTCTTGTTGAATTTTCACGGGATCTTTGCAAATACTGGTTTTTCGGAAGAAGAAATCTGGTCTCAGAGAACTGAGTCACTCCCCAAGGTCACGTAGCCGGTAGGGGTCAAGCTCAGGCTTGGGCTGGGCCCATGTCCTTGTTCTTGGGCTACAACGTCTTTGCTATGCTGTGCTCATGGCTATGTACTTGCCTGTGTTTATTATTTTTTTTTGAAGATTTTATTTATTTATTTGACAGAGAGAGACACAGCGAGAGAGGGAACACAAGCAGGGGGAGTGGGAGAGGAAGAAGCAGGCTTCCCGCAGATCAGGGAGCCCGATGTGGGGCTCGATCCCAGGACCCTGGGACCATGACCTGAGCCGAAGGCAGACGCTTAACGACTGAGCCACCCAGGTGCCCCAACTTGCCTGTGTTTAATTGGCCATGTTTCATGATATATGAATTTGTATTTTGGTTAAATAGCATCTGGAAAATAAGAAAAATAATTTTTATTTTTTTTTTTTTTTTTTTTTTTTTTAGATTTTATTTATTTATTTGAGAGAGAGAGAATGAGAGATAGAGAGCACGAGAGGGAAGAGGGTCAGTGGGAGAAGCAGACTCCCTGCTGAGCAGGGAGCCCGATGTGGGACTTGATCCCGGGACTCCAGGATCATGACCTGAGCCGAAGGCAGTCGCTTAACCAACTGAGCCACCCAGGCGCCCAAGAAAAATAATTTTTAAATATAGCTCAAGATAGTATAGACGTAGATTAAACACCACTAATACTTCTCCTGGACTATTGTCATTCCATGGAATTCACTTAAAGGAACACATTCAGCATTTCCCTACGATAGCAGTGAAATTCCAGATTCTGAAATTACCCCAAGGGCAAGTGTTTAGTTCTCAGTGATTATTCATGGTGTCACCAGCCTTCCTAGGCCATATTCATCATTTCGTCTAATTTGGTCATAGTTTGGTTCCTCCTCCAGGAAAATGGGGATTGCATAGAATCACTTTTGATTAGGGATTTGTAAATGTCACTGTAACTTGGTTTTTCACTCTCTTACTGTTAGCTGTTTACCTTTTTATAATATGAGGATAGGTTTGTATTCTTTGATCAGACATGAAAAAAGAATCACTCATTGGTTTATGCAGCAAACATTTTCTGGGTACGTCCTGTGTGCCCTAAGCTTTTCTACGGGAGGGGATGGAGCTGTGGAGCCTACCCATGGCGTCCGTGGCCTGGAGTGTGCGTTCTGAAGGAGGGACAGACGCTAAGCACACAGAGGAGGGAAAGTAGGAAAAAGGGGGAAGGGACGGTGCCAGTGAGCATGGTGATGGGCTGGCGATGGCGGTGATGACATGGCCTCTTCTCTTTGGAAGACAGACATTTCGACAGATAGATACAAACTCCAGCTTCCAGGCATTTGTAGGTGTAACATGGCCTGTCTTGACTATGCTCGAGCAACGTGAAGATATGTGAAATGTGGCAATTTGTCATTTTGCTGAAATGTAAATTATCTTCCATTGTGAAGGAGGAGGTTTGTGACTTCTGGTAAAATAACTTGGGCATCACCAAAGAGATGGGGTAAGTGTTTAGGGAGAGTGGTGAGTCTTCCCTGTGCCCGTGGAATCAATCCACATAGATCCCATTTCATTTATTAATTCAACAAACCTTTCTTTAATTTAGTGTCTGTTATGGTCTGTATACCTAAGAAGCAAAGCTGGGTGGTTCAATCCCTGTCTTTGACGAGGGAGAAAAAGATGCACAAATAATTGTAATACAGTCTGCTCTTAATAACCATGAGGGACCCGTCAAGAGACCTTTGTGAATCCTTAAATTGCTATTTATTGTTATGCAGAACTGAATGAATTGTTCATCGGTCAGCTGGCCTCATTCACTAGTTCAGTGGCTTGTGAATTCCTACCTGTCCCTTGGAAGGGGTGATCCAAGGTCATGCAGGGTGCCTTCCAAATGTCATCTCATTTCATCCTGGCGACAGTTGTGGGATTGGGATTGCTGTCTCTATTCGCACTGTTACCTGCCAAACCCTTCAGGACTGCCAGTGCCGGGGCCGACCGTGTGCTACCCTCTATTCTGTAGGTCCGGAGTGAAAGGGCATGAGACACGCCTTCAGGAACGAGGGGATGTTAGCCTGGGTCTTGCAGAATGAGAGGAGCTTGTCAGGCAGAGAAAGGGGAAGTACCAGCAGAGGGGATCACATGCGCAAAGGTGTGATATATCAAAGTACACACTTATTCAGGCAAAAAAGAGATCGGGAACTCAGGGCGGGGGGTGGAGGGGTAGGGGGCGGAAATGTGGCAGGAGATTAACTGGGAAAGGCAGATTGGAATTTAACAGATGAAAGGCACCCAGTGTTATTTGGAGGCAGGGTTGACAGGATTCCTGCTGGCCACAGAGGAATCAAGGCTCCTCCCAGGATTTTGGCCAGAGTGACTGGGTGGCCCCTGGGAAGATGGAGATGCTGATCTGTACCACACACATATCCTGTGGGGGACAGTCCCCAAGATGGGCCAGCTGACAGATGAGAAATGAGCACTTTGGACCAAGGTGTTTGACTGTGGAGCTGGAGAGAAGGACATTGAGCAGAGAGAACACTCCCGGCTCCACTCAGCAGGCCACGTCACTGGGATGGGGTGAGGGAGGCTGGAGGGTGCACTGACCATGAGGTTGTGCAGGAAACAATTCCCTGAGGTCAGGAATGCAGCAGGGAGGAGAGATTTCAGGAGAAGGAAAGTAGTCAGGCTTGGGACAGGTTGTCTTTCAGTTACCTGGGGAGCTTCGGGTGGAAGAAGTCTAGAGCCTGTCAAAAAGGTGAGATGAGTGACATTTTGGCATGGGCTGTGAAGCCAGACCACACAGGTGCCAACTCCAGCTCTGCCACCAGCCAGCTAAGTGGCCAGGGCAAGGTACCCGACCTCGCTGAGCCTCAGTCTCCCCTGTGTCACGTGAGGGCATCAGCAGCACCCACACTATAGGCTGAGAGAATCGCATGACAGACACGCATAGAGGAAGTTGGCATATTGTCGGTGCTCAGTGAACACTGGCCATCATCATCACTGTCACCGTCACTACTGATTTCACAGCCTTTGGCTCATCAGTGATAGTTGAGACCATTGCCAAAGATGAGAAAAGGGTGAGGAGGAGAGCTGCCTTCACCTCCGTTTCTTTTAGAAGCCAGTGCTAAAGACATGTTCTAATACTTGGGGCTCACTTTCGTGATGGATGTGGCTTCACTTGAGAGTTTCTTAAAATTAACTGCAATTTTAGAAGGTAAGGAGTAAGCCTCTGGCTGTATCCAGCAATCCTGAAGTTCCCGTTACACGAGAGCTCCTGGGAACACACGAGGAAGATAATGACAGGCTCAGCACACTTAAAATGTTTTAATGGGGAAAAATGGATGTGAATGGCAGAATCTTAAATGCATTAATTTTCAACATTGTGAAATTAATTGGCTCCCAAATATAGCCGGCTCCTGCAGTAATTGGAGTTCTGGGGACCTTCCAGTTTTCCTGTTACCTTTAGCCAACATTTCTTGGTTCGATGGTGAATAAAGACCTCTTTGTTTAATTAGAGTTGAATCATGTTTTGAGAAGTTAGTAATCTAATTAAAATTATATTTCCAGTTTATATGAGGTAGAAAAAGAAGAGATCAGCACATGGTCTATGGAGGCTGCTCGCTACCATGCGCTGGCACAGGGTACCCCAAGAGGGATGAGACAGGGTCCCCGCAGACTGGAAACAGTGAAATCAACTCAAGGTGATAAATGGTGTTAGTCCGACAGGAACCAGAGGAGAAAGTGACTCCCTCTGCCAGGTGGGTCAGGAAGCGCTCTCCAGAGAAGGTGACGTTAGAGGTGGGCCTTGAAGGATGCCCGTCTGACTGAAGGCCAGTTAAGGAAAGTCTCAGTGGTCCAGGGAGAGCCAAGGAGATTGGAACTAGGCCCAGATCCTGGGGACAGTGGAGAGAAGCATTTTACTTCTGTGGTGGCTGATGGGTATGCGAGAGTGAAGGAGAGAGATAAATGGAGATAAAGAGGAGGTCATGGGTCACAGATGGTTAGAACTCCAAAAAAGGGAGAGATGGGGAAATAGGGAGGGAGGGCCAGGGAGGAGGCTGCATGTTTCCCACGAGTATACCCTCTTACATAATTTAGAAATAGGATTTATGACCATCAAACACATACAGGTTCCTCTCTCCGCCCCCCTCCCCATCAAACAGCGGAGCGTTCCTCTGAAAGCTTCGTACACCGAAATGTCATAAAGTGAAGAAGCAATTACCATTAATTCACGTGGAAAAAAACGTGAGTGTTCCCAGACCCCAAAATCACCTCTCTTAGACTTTTCTGGTACCGGGGGGCACATCCTGCTGACGGTTGCACAAGCCACATGGAGAAGAGAGCACGGTGCTCACAGACACAGCTCAGAGCCCTGGTGGTAGATGCTGAGATGCTGAATGTCTTTCCGGGAAGGAGCTGGCCCGGGCCACCCCCATGCAGGCAGCACCAATGCGGAGCAAACGCCATTCTCAATTTTCTCCTCTTTTCATAAAATCCACCCTGGATTTTTTTCGGTTAGTGAAAACAAGTACTCATGTAGGTCTTTTGTAAAGGCGAAGTGGAGGAATGTAAACTTTCAAAAAGTGGGGTGTACTGTATTCAAAAAAAAAATCCCCTAACCTAGCTATTTCAAACCCTGTGCTGGTAAGCTGTGCTTTGAGGGATGGGATAGATGTTGGGGCTGAATGGGAGGGCTGAGCCTGGGGGCTGCAGAGAAGAGCCTCAGTGATTTCTTCAGTGCTTAGGACTCAAACTTTGTCTTGTTCTTTCTATAACAAAAAAAATTGTTTTAAAAGCTTTTCATTATGAGACATTTTAAACATTCAGAAAGCAATATAATGGATATTTATGAGTGCACTTCCCATCAAGATTCTGCAGATGTGAACAATTTTGTTTTATCTACTTTGGATTTCTCACTCTCTCTCCCTTTTTTTTTTTTTTTAAAGGAAATCACTTACAGTTATGGCAACCCTTCTTTCCCCCACCCCTTGCCCCAGGAACCACTATGTTCTTTTACTTTTACTATGTAGGTATGTATTTATAAACAAGGCATACAATTATTTTATATATCGATTTTTATATGAATGATATACCACTATACATGTATCCTTTTGCAACTGGCCTTTTGGCTTAACATTATGTTTCTGATATTTATCCACTATGATGGATTTGAATCTATGCTGGGTCCATATCATTTACTTTAACTGGTATATAATATTTCATTTAATAAACCACAGTTTATATATCTATTCCTTCCTTATTAGTTTACTCTTACTAAGGAAAAGCCAGGTTGTTTCTCATCTTTGCTGTTAGAAGCAGCACTGCCGTGAACACCCTTGCACATTACAGGAGATTCCGTGGGGTCCGTACCTACAAGAGGAAATGGGTACCTTCTAGGTTACTGGTTATTTTTTAGTATCAAACTTTATCTGTTTGGTTTGCTGCTATTTCCTTTGCGCCTCCAACAGTGCCAGCTAAATGTTCAATAAACATTTGTTAAAAGAATGACTATTGACAAATGACTCCCCGAAGTGAGAGTACTAACTTGCATTCCCACCAGTTTGAGTGCTTCCATTTTTAACATTCTTACCAACACTTCGTTATTAAACTTATTCATGTTTGCCAGTCTGATATATAGTAAAACTGTGTCAGATTGTTTTAATTTGCATTCCTGTGATCATTGAGGAGGGCCATCTGTTCACAGACTTATTGGCCATTGGATTTCTTCCTCTATCAATTCACTGTTCATATTCTTTGCCATTTCTGTTTTTTTTTTTTTACTGATTTGTAGAAATGCTTTATTTATCTTAGATTAAAAATCCTTAGATGGTTATATGGGTTATACCTGTGGTTGCTCAGGCTGTCAGTCGCCTTTTGCCTTATTTTAGTTTGCCTTTTAATAAACAGAAGTTTTCAATTTTATATAGTAGAATTTATCAGTCTTATTATTTGTTAAGAATGATAGCTTTATTTCTTCCTTTCTAACCCTCATATGTTTTATTTCTTTTTAAATGTCTCTGCTCTAATGATTACAGGCATGCTTGCCTTGTTTTTGATCTTAAAGGGAGTGCTTCTAACGTGTCACCATTGAGTGTGAGGTCAGTTGTGGGTTTGGGTAGACATCTCTTATCAGGCTATTTTATAACATCCTTGCAATCCGAGGACAATCCTTGGTAATGATAGATTATTTTTTCATCTTTACTGGATTTCTTTCCAGGTATTCTCTTTGGTTCTGTTCTTAAATTTATTTTGTCTTTCCAAATCATTTTTCTTCCCTTAGGGTTTGGTTTCTTTTGTTTGAATTTTTGATTATTTTAAACACACTTAGCTAGGATACTGTGGTCTGCCTTGTCTTTTTTCAGGGAGGACCATCTCTTCATGCTTTTCAAACTGAGTCTATCCTTTGCTTCCATCGGCTTACATAGCCACCGAGTCACCAAACATTTACTGAGTAACTACTATGTGCAATAGAGTCTCTGGGTCCAAGAATACTTGCCACACTGTGCTTGCTGTCCACAAATCCCTTACCCAGCAAAGTGAGATGAGGTAGTGATCAAGAGCCCTGGTTTTAGAGTCAGATGGATCTGGATTAAAATTCTGGCTCCACTGATTATTAAGTGTGTCATCATTAGCAAGTTAGCAAGTTGGTTAACTTTTTAAAAGTCCAGCTAAGGGGGTCCTGGGTGGCTTAGTCAATTGAGCGTTTGCCTTCAGCGCAGGTCATAATCTTGGGGTCCTGGGATCGAGCCCCACGTGGGGCTCCCTGCTCAGCAGGGAGTCTGCTCCTCCTTCTCTCCCTCCTCCTGCTCATGCTCTCTCTCTCTCAAATAAATAAAATCTTTAAAAAAGATTAAAAAAAATAAAGCTCAAGTTAGCTTCTTCTATTACCATTGGATACTAATAGTATCTACTGCATAGAGTACATCCGAATACCTGTGACATAAAATATTGAGCGCAGTATCTGACACACAGTAAGAACCAATCACAAATAGCTGTTGTTATCATTTGTGTCCATTTTCCCATTTGATCCTCACAATTGTTTTATGAGATATATTATTATTATTTGACAGATGTCATATGAGCATATGGAAACATTTAGTAAAATATTACTAAAATGTTGGGTTTGTATTAATGTGTGCAAAAGGGCTTTCTTTGATAAACACAAAACATCATGCAGATGAAAAAGAATGTGATACTCTGGGATGGTTTAAACCCAAATTCTTGCCTATATTCAGAGGCGTCACTACAGAAATTTAAAATCCTATAAAAGACCCAGAGAAACAGCCTAGTATATTTGAAAAGGAGGGAGCAGAGAAAAGATTACAAATATCATTTAATAATGTTATTTAGGTGTTACTATCACGTTTTTAAAGTCTATAGGATGAAGTAGTAAAGTGTTTCAAAATGATTTGCATGTAGCACTAATTCATGTAAAAATATATGGTTTGTATGCATAGAAACTATCGGAAGGAAACATGCTAAAATGTTGAGTGATGCTCTCTGACTGTAAACATTACAGATAATTTTAATTTTTTTAAGCTTTTTTGTATGTTCTAAATTTTCTACAGTTTTTTTCTGCTTTGAGAAGGAAAAGAAGGAGCCAGGGCCCACCCTTTAGACCTGTGTGAGGGCAGCCTGGCCCCAGGTCCCAGAGGACTCAGTGCCAGTGGGCCCCCTGCTGAGTACACGCGGGACCTGGGATCTTGCAGCGGCTCGGCCCTCAGAGGGCAGAACAGAAGTGGAATCTTGTCTCCTCTCTTTCCACACAGCAACTTGATACGAATGGTTTTAATTCACATCCTCTCGTCAGCCTTTGGTGGTCGCTTTCAGCTTGCTAACCGGTACCTGCCCAGGTTGTCTTACTCTTAAGTCCCCGTTAGAAGTTCTCTCCTGTTCTACCAGTGGTGTCTTCCTTTCTCCATCCCTCTCATCTTCAGTTCTCCAAGCAGGGAGGCTCTAACTGGGCTGGCCAAGCCACCCCTATGCAGAGTTAGCTCTTTTTGATGGTAGTGAGTTCTGTCTCAGCCCGTCCCTCAGAGACTGGATTAAACAAGTTACTACCTGAGGCTGCTTTTCTCAGAAGTGGCCAGTAGGGGTCAGTGTACCCAGAGACCCTTTGAGACCCGGTGCTCATCTGCGGGGTGGCTAGTTTCCCTGAGCTGTCACAGGGAGCAGGTGCTGAGCTCTGTGCCTCACATGCTCTGTTCCTCTGCGCTCTTTTCTCAGTTCATCCCGGTACCTAAGCCAGAAGCCATGGAGGATTCTGTGAAATCTCTGTGAGTTTTCTTGAGCTCACCTCCTTGATCCTCTCATCCTCTGCGTCTTCCGTGTACCACCCCAGTCCAGTCACCGTCTTCTCCCGTGCAGGGAGCTCTAAGATCTCAGAATTTATTTTCTGCTCACCCCTTTTCTGCATCCACCTTATTCTTGCAGCAGCCAGAGTGATCTTTTCAAAACTCAAGTCTAACTGGGTTAAGACTTAAAACACTACTTAAAACACTTCAATGGCTTTTCATTTCCTCATAGACTAAAAAGAAAACCATTTAAAATGCCTGCCAAGGCTGTGCATGAGCTAGTCTAGACCAGCGGTTCTCAAAGTAAGGTCCTTGGACCCCCAGGGTCCTTCAGGATCTTTTCAGGATACCTGCAGGCTCGAAACTGTTGTCATCATCATAACACTAAGACATCATTTGCCTTTCCATCGTGTTGACTTTTGCACTGATGGTGTAATAGCAGTGCCGAGTAAAACTGGCTCCTTTGCTGTGCTTAACACAGCGGCACCAAACTGTTAGCAGTCGCTGTGTTCTTGACTCCTTCCCACTCTCTCACGGTTTAAAACAAACACACAAAACAATAAACAAACAGAAACCAGGTTCACTTAAAATCCTTGATCAAACAGTACAAATTATTAATTTAAGTAAATCTCAGCCCTGGGGTACACTTCTTTTTAATATTCTGCATGGCAAAATGGCAAGTAAGTTTAAAGCACTTCTGCCATGGAAACCACAGTGCTTGCTTGGAGGAAAGGCGCTCATGTGGTTGTGTGGGGTGAACTAGCCCCTTTTGTCAAGGAATGATTGGAAAGTTCTTATTCCTGGAAAGAATGATTGGCAGACAAACTATAGTTATTCACATTTAGGCATTTGGCAGACATTTTCTTGAAACTGGAAGAAGGGGGCTTTTCATTTCAAGGAGGAAAACCAATAGCGTTTGCCACCAATGATAAAATTAGAATATTTAACTCAAAAATTAGAATTTTAGAAAACTTGTATCTGCCACCGTGAGCTTGATGGCTTTGCAACATTTAAAGATTTTTCTGATGAGATCAGTGGTGATATTAATGAATGTCATTTTCTGGTATCAAATAATGAATTACACAGCGTTTGGAAAGTCTGCATCAAACAGTCTTTTCCAAATATCCAGTACATGATGTTGTAAAGTTCTGCATGAGTAAAAATGATCTGTTCAAAGTGCAAGGTAGACCAATAGATTTTCCCAACAGGGTGCAACATTTATTGATAGATTTCAGCTTCCACATTGTGACTAACCTTTAAGAAAGTGCCACTTGGCAAGAGTTGGGGTATGCCAGATTTCCTTCACATACTTCAACCCCAAACATGTCACAGCAGACATCGTAGAAACAGATAACCCAACTATCTTTTATTAAATCAGACATTGTAGAGATTTGCAAAAATGTAAAACAGTGGCTACTCTTTTCACTATGTTTTTGTTGCTGTTTTGGAAAATAATATATTTTTCTATTAACAAGAATGTTATTTACAGTAATGAACCTGCTATTGTTATTTTTAAGTGAATATGTTAAAAAGTTGTCTGTTTTAATGTCTATTATGGTGAATCAATGGATTGTAAGTGTATGAAGGACTCCCAAGGGCCCTCCCCACCCCCACCCACCAAATTTGGGAACCATGGATCTAGAACCAGATCCGGTCTCTGCCCTCCTCCTATATCATTCCTAGTATTCCCTGAATACTAGTCCCTTTCCATGACTTCATCAGCTCCTCCAGCCTGATTCCCTGCTGCTTCAGGGCCTTTGCACATGCAGTGACTTGTGCCTAAAATGTATTTGTTCCCCGCTCACCAAGATCCTCTTAGTAACCTCTGCTCTCTGGCCATCCCAGCTCAGGAAAGCCTTCTCTCTCCTTGTGTCCGTCACATCCATTCTGATTCCCTCCCTTGCAGAGGCTCCGTGTTAATATATTTCATACCTGTTCTTCCATTCTACCTTCAGATTTAAATTCTTGTTATGTCCTTCCTTTATCATTTCCCTTTTGTGCCTATTTCATAAGTACCACCTCCTCTGCTGTCTGTTGTGTTATATTAATCACCACCTGTCTGATATAAGAGAGAGGAAAAACTAACCGACATTTTCAATGCTAAGGGAGCCAGCTGATCAATTTCATACATTTTTAAGAGGATTCTCACATACCTCTTTATACACTCCGGTGTAATTTACTCTGTGGGTTTTTTTTTTTTTTTTTTTTCCAGCTCAGGAAGCAAAACATCTGCATTTTGTCATTAATGAAGCCGATTTTCCTGTCTCTTGTACTTGGAAATCTCTGAAGTGTGTGCTTATTTTTTTTTTTTTTTGTATCTGCCAAACTTCCCATTTTAACGGTACATCATCTTTTTTCTAAGCTGCAACCCCTTGAAGTGTGAACTCAGACCTCACCTATCCTCAGGATCAGTGGGAATTAGCCTTATTATTCGATTTTTCTTTGCAAAAACTGGGTTATCTAGATCTATCAGCCTGCCATACTACTATGAAAGGTTCAATGAGATTTTCTTTTTGAACTGTAAAGAAAGCCTTTGTAATAGCACAGACTATCTGTGCTGTCAGCGAGGGGGACTGGGAGTGAAGCTTCTCCTGGCTGCTAATAATCCTGGGCAAGCCTCTTTTCCTCTCAGGATCTAGTTTTCCCATTTGTGATATGAATGGGCTGGGTGTTCACTAAAGCTCATCCTGCCCTAAGACTCTGTAATCCAAAGGCATCCTGAGAACCTGGGATGTACCCAGACTGTGCCCGTTACCGAGGAGGGTGCGGATGCAGGAGGAAACAAGCCTGTGTTTCCAAAGAAGAGTACAGGGCTCTTGGGAACCAAATATCTAAATCTCTGAAAACACTAGGTATAATACAGAATGATATATATTTATAATATACATCTAGAATACATGTATCTGCATATTTTTTATACACCCCCCCCCCCATTCACCAAGCCTGTGGCCACATCCTGGGGCACAGTGAGGTCGCAGAGGTCAAGTCTCAAGAACTCATAGGCTTGTAATGGAGACAAATAGAATATGCAGCACCCCCAGATCAACGTGCAGGCCATGTGCCATCAGCAAGGACGTAACGGGAAGCCCTCAGAGGTTGGTGCCGACATCACTGAGAAAAGTTGAAGAGGGGAACCGAGAAAAAGGAGCTGGGGGGGGGTGGGTGGCACTGAAATGTCTTTGCTGAGTGTGTGGTGGGATGACTGGAACTCTCTGGAGAATGGGCAGCTAGCCTGAGGGGTGAGTGACGTGGCTGGTGTGACTGGCAGTGTCCCCTTGGAGGATCCTGGGTAGTATGTCAAAGCCTGTGTCCAACGGTCACCAAATCGTTCACGGTCCCAGAGCATTTTTCCTTCTCTCCGCAGTGTAGGGATTGAGCACCATCGGCTGCAAAGACAGGAGTGAGATGCGGAAGGAGGACGAAACTTGAGAACAATTCCTCCCCTTCAACAAGATCCAGTAATAGAGCCGCTAATTTTAACCTCTCAGCCACTTAGCTCGCTCAGTCCTCTGTCCGGGAGAGCTTGCATGCCCGCAAGGGGCTCAGAGGACACCGTGTGGCCTGGGGCCATTAGCACGCGCTCTCTGCCCCGAGCGCATTCGATCATTACCGGGCGCTCGGTGTTTGACAAATGGGACAGCTGCCGCTCAGGCAATTTCCTAGTGAATGGCCGAGCCAGGTGGCATGGGAAGATAGCCGGCCTCACCGAACGGGGAAAGCTAATGCTAATCGTTAGGTCTTTGAACCTTGCCATGTTACCAATTAACGGTCGAATAAAGTGAACCGAGTAATTAGATGGATTCCAACCCATGGCTGGCTTGCCTGCTTGAGCGCCTCCCATTTCCTTACTGTGTGAAGCAGAGTACAGATTCAATTACTAGGAAGAAGGGCAGTGTGGGATTCTACTCCTCACAGCATTGATGGCTCCCGTCTCCTAGGAACGTTAAGTGAGCACCTACCATGTGCCTGAGTCTGTGCTGGGAAATCTGCATTTAAACATGCATCCTCACCACTGCCCTGTGGGGTGTGGATAGTGTACTGGCTCCATTTTAGAGGGGCAAAGGTCAAAGCGTGGAGAGGTATGGTGACCGCTAGGACCACCTGACTGAGCGGCAGACCTGGGATTCAAACCCGGGGTCTGCTGGCACCAGAGTCCAAGCCCTAACTCGCTCTCTATTGCCCACGCTACACCAGACGCTGGTGGCTCGCATGCTCACATCTCCTTTCATCCCCGTGCTGCCCTCGAGCTGGGAGGGAGTATTCATCCTGAATTCACCCACGTGGGACCTGGGGTGAGAGAGGCCAGTTGCTTGCAGGAGCCACTCAGGGACTCACAGGCAGAGCCTGCTTTCTGGCTGCCTTCTCCACTCCCTAGTGCTTCTAGGCTTTGTCCACAATAGGGTAAACGGCCCCGGGCCCTGGGGGCTGGGCTGGGGGCTGGGCTGTGCGCATTTTGCCGTGTCCATAACCAGTCAGGCCCTTGCGACGCCAACAACCTGGAGAATTGGGAACTCTGGCCTTTCTGATCTTGGGCCCAGGACTCTGCCATTGCTGGCTGAGTGGTTGCCCCTGGGTGGGTCATTTCCTCTCCCTGTAGCAGGTGACCTTCGAGACCTAGCATTCTCTGGTGGCTGATTGATGTGGGATTAAGTTTAAGTCATCACCAGCCATTAACTGATCGTTGAGTGGCTGATCTTGAGATGTGGGACATGGTTATAGTAATTGTGTAAATGAGAAAATGAACTCATTCATATCCATATTTTCCCCAGACAAATGGTTGCTTTGGGCTACTTGCTTAAGCCATCAAATTATTGGAGTAAAAGAGCTTCTAGACGCCAAGTGCCTTTCTCACCTTGAGTGTAGTCGCTGATGTTGCGTGTGTTACCCTGTAATCTACACCTCCCAGCAACATGGTATACATGGGAGTTCCAGCCTGGTCAGCCCAGGGGCATTGCTCACTGCTCTTCTGCCTCTTCCTGTGGTCCGCGTTCATTTCCCTGGACCTCAGTTTTCTCAGATGGTGGAATCAGACCGGGTCATCTTTAAGCAACTCTTCTGGGACTCAAATTCTATGATTTTCCACTTACTGACCCCCCTCATTGCCTCTCATTTGGGGAATGCAATTGTCTCTATAAGTAATTCTTTTCAAAAGATAGGTGCTGATTTCACTGATCACCAAAGTTTTACAGTTTAGTCACTTAAAATTGGAGATTTTTTTTAAAAAGCTTACACATATTTGTCTTCTTAATAAAGTAGATATTAAACTTTTTCTTGCTGAATTGGGTTCATCACTTTGAACATCAAACCATAGGCCCTTGGGGCGCCTGGGTGGCTCAGTTGTTAAGTGTCTGCCTTCGGCTCAGGTCATGATCCCGGGGTCCTGGGATCGAGCCCCACATTGGGCTCCCTGTTCTGCGGGAAGCCTGCTTCGCCCTCTCCTGCTCCCCCTGCTTGTGTTCCCTCTCTCGCTGTGTCTCTCTCTGTCAAATAAATAAATAAAATCTTTAAAAACAAACAAACAAACATAGGCCCTTAGTGCCCAAAAGAACTGTGATCCACCCCCTTAGTCCACAAATGCCTCCAAGGAGCAAAGTGCCCTGTTAGGGGTCACACAGGTCGAGGGGGGCAGAGTGTGGGTCCTCAGAACCAGTTAATGCTTCCTGACCAGTGCACCGCCTTCTTTTCTACTGTGGTCTAATGAATTGTTGCCCTACAGACCTCGCTTGTATTCCCAGCACCCCATACGGGTACCGGCGCAGAGAGGGCTAATTACTACTTAAGGAATGAATGGATGAGCTCATACCCCCGGAAGTAGCCCTGCTTTGTAGTGCTGGCATCTGATATGAACGTTTGGTCCACCCCTCCCCTGTACGTTTTTCATACACACTCCTTGGCTGGAAGAGAAGCTGCAAATGCCCCTGACTCTCCTAAAATAGAATGCATGAATTTTATGGAAACTCTCTTCAGTTCTGGGGCCTTTGGGGCTCACTTCGTGTTTGCAAGCTATGTTTTGTTAGCTGAAATTGTCTGAAACTGCATGTTCTACTTAAAATCACAGAGGATGTCCCTAATAGGCTAAAGATTATTGTTTGTCCAAATGAGAAGTAATGAGTCATTTTATACTAGTGCAGTAAATGGATGTTTTGTGTGTACCTAAAATTGAATAAAAGATTTGAAGATCATCTGACTTATGACTTACGCTCTCTTAGTGTGGGGAAATATATATTTCTCTATACTGAAGAAATAGCATCAATTTTTCTAGAATAGTAGCCCTTCCCAAATCAGGGCTAATGGAGAGGTCATTCTGAAACAGAATTCTTGATCTTTCTAAATCACAGACATGACCATGTGTCCCATACCCCTCTCTACCCCTTTCCGTGTTTCTCAGTCATCTCCTGTGATACTTTAAGATTGTGGTGCCTGGAGCGCCCCCATGGAAATCACCCAGCTGCATTTTTAATACCAAAGTCTCTGGGCTTGAGACTAGAAGCATGCATTTGAACAAGCTCCTTGCATGATTGCTTCAGCACACCAAAATTTGAGGGTAACTGGCCTCTAGGGTAAGATCCAAACCCAATACCATGGAATATACAAGATCCTCCGTGACTAGGTCTTAACCGCCTTACCAGCATGATCTCCACCTCCTCCCAATGATCCCAACCATAATACTGTGCTCTTGTGAATCTTACCATTTTCCCCCAAAATTATCGGTCTACATATTCTTTTCACCCGCTGACTCTAAACTTTCTGGGAGCCTCATATGCCTAGATTCCTTTTCCTGGCAGCGCCTGGGCACTTGGTTGGAACACCATCCGTGTTTTTTTGAGACTTACTGATCCAAAAACCTGAATCACGGTTCAGGGAGAGGCTGATGTTTGTTGAACAAAAATAATAAACATGAAGGTCAAATTCAGAGGGGAAATGGAGAGCCTCAAGAAAACATAATGATAACAAAAGTCTCTAGCTGGCTAGCTACACAGGCGTCCACACAGCGTACGTGCTCTGTGTAAGACATTATATGAAGAGCGTTATCGGCGCCACTTCAATTAATTTTGACAACAGCGCTGTAGGGTGAGGTGCTGTTATTCCCTCCGTGTGATGTTGAGGAGTCTGAGGCTGAGGGACTTGGGGGAGTGGGTCTAAATACAGCCTCAGCAGTGGGACCCAAAGCCAAGTCTGTCGGGTACAAAAGCTCCTGCTCCAGCCCTGAGGAGGAAGAACCACTGAAGGGGGACGAGGCAACAGGGTGACCTGGGAAGAGAAGAGACAGTCTGTTGCCGGAGGATTGGACCTCGACCCCTGCTCTGCCACTGATCAGCTCTGACACCTGGTACGAGCTGCTCCTCCCCAGTTTGTGGATTCCCAGCCTGGGCCACAGGGTGAGAAGAGGCCGTGGGGGGCTGGGTGGGGGCTCCTACCTGTGACATCCATGGCCCAGTGCTTGGCACCTGCCCAATGCACAGTAGGCACTGGATGTTATTACCATCACACGTTCACCTGAGAATAAAAGGAATCAATGAATGTGAATAAGCCCTTCATGGGCTGTGTGGCTCTAAACAGAGGAGAGAGGAGTTGTTTTGGGGTTCTAAATAAGGCAGGGGCCAGCAGAGACCAGGAGGCCCTGTGCAGAGCTGGAAGGGCCAGGGCCCTGCGTCCCAGCGCCTTGTGTTGGGAACGTGACATGGGCTGCGCAGGGCCTGCCCAGGCCAGACCTGGGCCCCTCTGAAGCAGAGACTGTTCACATGTAAAAAATCGTGGCTACTTCCTGGCGGGCGTGTGTGAAGGGGAACTTCAAAGTGTGTCAGGATCCCCTTATGGCTCTAAAGATTAAAAAAACCCTCAAGAGACAAAATAACCTCAGAGCCTTCACAAGGGTAAACTGGTGAGAGGAACACAGACCTGGGAAGAGATTGATACGACAGGATTTTCAGAGCTTCCGTGGCACAAGAAAAATGTGAAGGAAGATGAAGGCCTTACCTCCTCAAGAGTCGGCCTGTGCCTTTCATCCTGAGATTAGAGGCCCTTGGTGCCAGGCTCCCTTCTCCTAATGGGTGAGGCTCTTCAACAAGGGTGAGGTTGCCGGAGGGGAGTGGCTTGCTGCCATCTATTCAGTCATTCCACATCCATTCGGTCGTTCCACAAGCCAGCCCTGAGCAGACGCCGTTCCTGGCCCAGAACGTGGTGAGGAGAATCATCAGGGCATGGGGCAGGTAGTGGGGCCAGAAGGCTGGCAAGGTCGATGGAGCCAGGCAGTAGGAGGCCTTGTCCCCCATCCTGGGATCCTGGAGCCTGGGACTTGGCCTGTGGGCTCTGAGGAGCCAACAAACACTAACTAACATGGCGTCACTTTCTCTGGGTTTTTAATTTTGTTTTTCTAAGCTTCAGCCTTGGGAAAAAACCACACATCTTCTGTTTGTCATGTTCTTCAGCACCTTGGTCTTTCCTTCAGAAATGTCATGGTGGAAGATTGAGACTGAAACTCTGCTGGAGATATTAGAAATCTATAAAAAGAGCCTTTCTGAGGAGAAATGAAGAGCGACTTGCCTCTGTCCTGCTTCTCTCCTTCAGCTGAGCCTGTTCTTCTTGTCGTGATGAGAAAATTCTTGTAATAAGACCATATAGTTGGATTAAAACAGGTTGAAAAGAAACAAAATCAATACCTTGCCATTTGTTTTATTATATAGAACCCTCAGACTTGCTCACAGACATTTTGGTTAGCTTCCAGCCCCTTGTGACAAATGACTGTCTCCAGGAGAGTTAAAATGTCTCTCACGAGCTGGAGGAAATCTCCGGAACGAATTTTAGTTGATAAAAGTAGCTCGGCTTGATGATTTTGCTCAGGTTAAAAAAAAAAAAAAAAAAAAAAAAATGCTTGTTATCCCCACAGGCATTTCTGCAGGAAATTGCTTGGGCCTGTTTTTTTTCTCCTCTTTCTGGGAAGTGCCCAATTTCACTCTGACCTCTGCCTTTTCATCAGGGCTCTCCCTAAAGCTATTCTCTCTCCCTGTCCTCTCCTGTTTCATTTTTAAACTTCTCATCTCCATCCACAGAACCCTCACCTGCCCCTTCCCTGTGTCTTTCTTTGCCAGGCCTTTCTCATTTTCCTCTGAAAGCCTTGTCAACATCTTCTAACTCCGAGTTTACTTTATGATTAAAACAAACAAGCCAGCACACAGCATGATGCAGTCTTGAGAACCCAGGAAATGGGGAAAAGCCCGGGCCTTGCCTCTCTCTGCCTTGTGCACCATTACTGGGCTGGGAAGGATGGAAACATTCTAGGGTCCAACTCAACAGCGTCACTACGCCCTGAGCACCGACTCTGTGCCAGGCCCTGGGTCAACTCCTGGGAGCATGAGAGAGGTGGAGCCCTGGTAACTCTGTTAGCCCCGTGAGCAGGGAGAACCACTAACTCTCACCGAACCCCAGTTACTGCACCTATAAAATGAGGCGCCTGACATCAAGGGCCGTTGGGAGTATTGAAAGGTGAATACTGTCTTAAAGCCCCTGGAATGATGCCTGGCCCAGGGGATGTCTCCGAAAGTGTTGATTTCACCTGTTTCCAAATGATGCCCTTTGCAGTTTTGAACAAAACTAAAGCATTAAAAAGAGCAGAGGGTGGGGGTTGCTAAAAAACAAAATTCTGAAAAAAAGGAAAAAAAAAAGGAAAAGACTTCCAACCCCACCGTCTACCAACAAAGTTAGTGCTTCTCTAGACTCTGTCTACTTGCAGATGTGCCTTTAATGTTTTCTTGTCATGTACAAGATTTGAGTGCTGCTGGTTTGTAAGTGACTCTATGGCCTAAACTCTCCCCCACATTGCTATGCAGTCCTCATGATCGTTCTTAGTGCAGAGAGAATATCCTAGGGTGCAGTTGTACTGTAATTTACCCCCATCATTGGACATTTATGTAGTGTTCAGTTTTGTTCTTCTCTAAATAAAACCCCGCTCTGGAATTACCGAGTCGAAGGGATGCTTATCTTTATAAAGATCTTGTTGCAAAGGGCCATTTTGCTTTTCCAAAGGGTTGTAACTGCCATCTTTGTCGCCATTCACGTCTGTGTGAGCCCATACCCTGCAAAGCCTTGCAGCCTGCCTTTACAAAACTAGTTGCCAATTTAGGAGGTTTAAGATGGTTTTAAAACGTGCGTGTCTTTGGTTGTTAATGGGCATCAACACGTTTCCAGAAAAACGTTTATGTTTACTATTTGTATTTTATTTTATGGGACTGGGAAATTATCTACCTATATCCCTTGTCCATCTGACCATTGGGATTTTGAGGTTTGTTACACACACACACACATACACACACACATCCATACGCACACTCAGTACCGATGTTGACCCTTTGCCCTGGACCCCAAAAACACTGACTTGGATGTGGCTAGGCAGAGGTGAGTACAGTCCCCCCTGGACAAGCACACACCCGTGGTAGAGGGTGATGGGAACCTATCTAAGGTGCTGATTTCAGGGGTGGTCCTCTCCCAGCCAATCCCAGGGTGGACCTTCCCCCCCCTCACTGTCACAGGGGACGGCAGCGATGGCCAGAGGCTGCCAGAGGGCTTCAGAATCAGGCTCACTTCTCTGTGAGAGAGAAAACAAATCCATTCTAGGCTTAGTGAGCCTCAAATTTGTCAGCAGACGAGGTCTTTCTACTGACTCCAGGGGACCTGGAATGTCACTGTGGGCTTTCTGTCTCCTCTGGTCCCAGGTCAGCTTGCTGCCTGGTGGTCACCAGTTGATCGTAGCATTTGCAAACTTGAGGGCTCCTGGGCCCCAGGAATCCCTTCCCGGGGCCTCCAGTGAGAAATACTGAATTAAAAATCCCACAGTGACACCTGTGATGACTAGGCTCCAGGGTCCCGGATGATAAGCGTGAATGCACGTAAAGGCGTGGGAGTTGCGAGACAACAACATAATTTCTATCACATTTTTTGAAACAGTACCAATACCATGAAAACGGAGAAGGATAAAATTCTGATGAAGTACTCAGGGATCTCAGCAGAAATGGCGAGTCTAGAGGCTGTTTCCTAAGAGTTAGCAGGAAATGGTTCAGCATAGATAGACGATCGTTCCTACCCGGATGGTTCCCAGTCGGAGTGGCTTCTTCCCTACAATTTCCTTGGCGGCGAGGAGGGGGAAATGGAAGGACACCAGCAGTAGCAGCGGCTGAGGTGTAAAGTGCTGTTTGCCAGGCAGCGTGCTAAGCTCCTTAAAGATGTTATTTCATAATCCTTGAAACCGATGAAAAGGGCTTAGTCTGTGATGACTATGTCAGGCTCACCAGGTTCTTCCGGGGGCTCAGAGGCAGCGCTTGTGAGCAGCCCCTCTGATAACATTTCTCAGCTCTCCTTCCTCCTAACTGAGGAGGCAGCCCTGAGCATCTGAAGTTTAGGATGCCTTCCCTCTGTCTGGCCACAGGACTCCCTACCCTTCCCGGCCATCTGCTTGGCTTCCACTCTCTCTGCTGGATCCCCTGTTCCCTCTTGGTCTGACCACCCCCGGTTGGAGCGTCTCATAATTGCGATTGCTAAAGCTGATATTCTCAAGGTGTTGAAAAAGTACACGGAAATAAATCTGCAGGTGCCAGAATGTCTCCCGAGGGGGACTCAGCCCTGGGGAGGGATTGCTGAGCCTTAGTTTACACACCAGCTGTGCTTCTAAAAGGGTGTGTAAATCAGTCCAGGGGTAACTGAAAGGTACGGGGTGGGGGACTGTTACTTGGAGGCATCCTTGTCTTTTGTGAAACAAATCTTACTGATCCTTGGAGTTCCCACTCTGGCGTCACCTCCTTGAACTTCTCTCTGATCACACCCCTCTCCGATTAGTTATGCTTTCATCTAAACTCCTTTAGGACAGTTGGTTGTGTCTCTGCCTGGCACGTGATCCAACCTCCCTTGGAATATAAATAGATCTTGGCACAAAAAAGTGTGAAACGAATGTTTGTTGAGTCAATGAGAGAAGGAACCAGTGAATTAGACTCAACCCCCTGAGGGGAAGCTGTACACCTGATTTAACTTTTTTTGCATATCGCCAGCAAGGGTCTTTCACAAGGACCTCACTCTTCCATTGGTCAGCAGATATTTGGGTGAGTAAACAACTGAAGACAAATTAGCCTCTCTTAACTTATCTTTTGTGGAAACCCCTCAGTTAACAACAAAGAGATAATATTTTATGATTGTTAGAAATTTGTTGGCAGAAGTCAAAGCAATTCAAAGCAGAAGGATGCCTTCCAGGCTGTTCACATATTAACTGGATGCCCTTTCTCTCCTTACCTTCCCCAGGCAGAGGGGTCCAGGCAAAGGGGTCCTTGGCTCTCTGTAGTGGGTAGGGGTCTTCCTCCCTCTTTGAGAACAGTTCCTCTCCTATGATGGGGCTGCTCACGTTCAGATCCTTTGCGAGACTGAAATGACCAGTCACATGGGGTGGCATAAACTTGCGGGGGCTACGCTTTTGCTGCTGGTCTTTGTGTTAGTGCTGACATACAACAGTTTCCAGAGAGAAATCTCGGTCTTGGCCGCAGATCCTCCTTGGCCCACTCCTGTGGGGATGGGGAGGCCATCTATTCCGGCTCAAGTCTTGTTAGGTACTGATGTAAAAGAAAAGGATTTCAACCCCACCTTTGGTTTGATTGACTACCAAAGAAAACAGCTTGGGTCTAAATCTGCAAGATAAGCTCTCTACTTCTCAGGGATGTGCTGCCTGGTGGCATCCATCATAGTTTACTGAGAGGATATGGAATCCATCTGGTCTAGATGGTTGGATCAAGCCAAACCAACAGAGAGGTTTGCTCTTGTAGACATTATTCCAGCTACCTTTCCTGACTCTTCCTTGGTGCTCCCCCTGTGGTGGGAGACATCATAAGAAACACTGATTTTAAATATGCGTTGTATATGTAAAGAACCTAAAGCAGTGCTTGACAAATAGTTACGTAGTAGTGAAGTGTTAGCATCCACATCCCCATTAGCATCATTGTTAGGATGTGGCTGAGGACATCATGCACTAATCACTAGCTGTCTCACCACAGAGGAGATTTCTCTCCAGCATCGGCTCCAGGAATAGCCGGGCTTCTCCCTGAGCAACTGGTATAGCTTCTGTATTGTAACGGCTTGTTGTCAAAGTAAATCTTTCAACTTTTCTGTTTCTCTTTCCTTTGGCTACCAGGAAGCCTGGAGCCAAATTTGTGACCACCTCACCCCTGCCAGCAACTACGCAGACCTTTGACGCATGTGTTTCTTTGTGTTTAGTTCATTCTTAACCTTACCTTTTTATTTCATGCATGCTCTTACCCCTATTTATGTGTAGATCCATTTTAAAGCATTTTATCTATATCTATCATCTATCTATCATGTAAACCACTTCATATACTTTTTAAAAAAGAACATGTATGTGTTTCTTTTTTAAAAACCAGTCCTTTAGGGGCTCCTGCGTGGCTCGGTTGGTTAAGCCGCTGACTCTTACTTTGGCTCTGGTCGTGCTCTTGTAGTGGTGATCGATTGTGGGGCTCCACACCAGGCTCCACACTCAGCGTAGAGTCTGATTCTTTCTCCCTTTCCCACTCCCTCCCCCTCGGCTCCTCCCCACTCACGTTTTGCATGTGCTCTCTCTCACATGCTCTCTCTCTCTCTCTCTCTCAAATAAGTAATAAGTAAAATCTTTTTTAAAAAAGTTTTTAAAAAACAGTATTTTGAAGTATTTCAAAGGGATCAAGCAACCCCAGTGTCCATCAGCTGATGAACAGATTACCAAACCGTGGTATATTTCTGTAATGGAATATTATTTGGCCTTAAGAAGGAAGGAAATTCTGCAACACGCTACCACATGGATGAAACTTGAGGTCATCATACTAAGTGAAATAAGCCAGTCACAAATGGACAAATACTGTCCTATATAATTCCACTTATATAAGGTACTTGGAGTAGTCAACATCATGAAGACAGAAAGTAGAATGGTTCTTGCCAGGGGCTGGCGAGGAGGGCGGGGCAGGGGAAGGGGGAGTTCCCGTTTAATGGATATAGAGTTCAGATTTACAAGAGGAAAGGGTTATGGGGATGGATGGTGGGGATGGTTGCACAACAGGGTGAATATTTAATACCACTGAACAGTACACTTAAAAATTATTAAGATGGTAAATGTTATGTTATGTGTATTTTAACACAATAAAAAACCCACAACATTTAAAAGTATTTTAAAGTCTTTTAAAAGGCAATATATAACTCTTAAAGTTATATTGCCATCTTTAAAGTTGTCTGATACTGATTTTATTAAAAATGGATACTCTTAAATTTATAATTAAACTGGGTACCATTTTCTCCATGACTCAGTCTAACTTCTGATTTTTGCAAAATATCCCAGTTTAACTGACATACACCTTTCACAGAGAAAAGTACATGATTTGTAAGTGTACTGCTCAATGAACTGTCATAAAGGGAACACACCGGGGTAACCAAATCCAGGACAAGAAATGGAACATTACCAGAACCCGAGCATTCCCACAGACCCCTTCCAATCCCTACCCACTGCCTCCTCACCACGTGTAACCACCATCCTGATTTCTAACACTATGCTTTTTTTTTTTCTGCCTGTTTTTGAACTTTACATATAAATATAGCCAGACAATATATATTCTTTTGTAGCTGACTTCTCTCACTTCACATTACATTGGTGACATTCCTCTCTGTTTTTACATGTAGCAGGAATTCATTGATTTTCCTTGTTGTATGGAATTATATTTTGTGACTGTACAGTGATTTATTTCTATGTTCTATAATTGATGGGTTATTTCCAGTGTGTGACTATTATTTCACATATCCTTTCTGGAGAACAAGATGGGTAATAGAAGAAATTAAATGAGTGAATGAATGAGCGCATCCTATAAATTGTCACAGATGACTCTCTGCTCCCAAGTGGCCTGGCCATGGAGTCTCTAGAGCCAGGTCCCTCCCCCCATCTGAGCTCCTTGGACGGCCCCAGTATTGTTGTTGATGCCATTTGCCCTAGACCCAGACCGGGGGCAGCTTTCTTTTATTCATTCATTCGTTCATTCATTCAACAAATAAGCATTAAACATGTACCGCATGTATGCATTATTTGGAGTCTGGGGATACATCAGGCACGAACACAGATGACAGCTGCTGCCCTCATGGGCCGTATGTTCTAGCAGCCCAGAATCTCCCCATTCTCATTCTGCTATTTCCCATCACTCTGTGACCTCTGGTCCATGCTCTGCCCCGTGGTGGCCACATCGTTAGACCTCACGGAATATCGCCTGCACATTGAACCCTCAACCAAGGATTGAGGCGTGCCCCCCACCAAGCCCCATCCACAGGCTTGCCCCTCTCCAGTTACCTGCTCCCTGCGTTCTGGACGCCTCAGCTCCCTGAATGCCGGTCTCTGCTTCCATAGCTCAGAGTCTGCAGCTCTCCCATCCCTGGCCCAGGGTCTGTAAAGTGCCCCGTAGGAAAGCTGGGGCTCATCTCACGTTTCTCTTTGTTCACGGCTGCACTGCCGGTTGTCCAGTCCTTAAAAACACTTTCCTCAAAAAATTTGCCAAGTTTTCTAGTTGTTCAGGGCAGGAGTAGAAGTTTGCGGTCACTCTATCACGGCCAAAAGTAGAAGTGCATGCTTGTCTTTTTAACGGCCCCATATTATTCCATTATATGGGCAGAACTTAATCCTTGTGGATTTTTTAAGTGCAATTTATTTCCTATAGAGCAACGAGAACGTTAAAACTTAGAGATTATACTCATTCTTGCCCCTGACTCATGCTCACTTCAGTGGGTGCCACGGATTACCTTTCTTTCTTTTTTTATTGTGGAAAAATAGACCAAACATAAAATTTACCATTTTAATGATTTTAAAGCATACAGTTTCCTGCCATTAAGTATATTCACAATGTTGTGCAACCATCAATTTAGTGGATTTGAAAGGTAAGTATAAAATAAAATTGACATCTGGTGCACAGTAGGAAGTATTTGTTTGAATAAACATATGATTGAATCCTGTCACTGGAAAGAATGATTTTGAATTTGCTGAAAGGCTTTTGGCTACAGGTACCTGAAAAGCCCAACTTCATTTGGCATAAGTTATAAGGAAATGTGTCATTTCCCATAAAAAAGACATGAAAAGCTAAAATGTAGTGACTCGATGACATTGCCGAGCACCCACGTTCTTTCCAGCCTTTTGTTCTTCCATCCTCAGCACGGTGGCTTTGCCCTCGGGTTCGTTCCCCTCCTGGCCCAGGGATGGCCAAGGCAGTTTCAGGTGTTGTATCTAAAAATAGCAGCCTCTTGAGGCAGGAAAGGGGTCCAACCCTCCTCATGTATCTTTGAAGAGTGAAGAAACCTCTCTCAGAAGCCCTCAGATGTCCCAGCACATCATATTAGCCGGAAGTGGGTCCCAGTCCCAAACCGGAACCAGTATTGTCGAGGACAGCAGGCTCTCCTCCACTGGCCTAGATCCAGCAGAACTCACCCCTGCAGCTGGGCCTTGGGCTGGGGCCAGCCTCCCTGCAGCACCCAGGCTTGAGGAAGGGCATGGGTACCTCAACAGAATGGGAGTTCTGGGAGGAAGAGGGAAGAGAGGAAATGAAGCTTGGATGAGCCACCAGTCAGGTCCGCCACAGGCTCCCAACCCGAAATCAATCTGCCCCCGTTCCAAGGAAGAGACACTTACCTGTGAAAAATTCAGTGTGTCTGAATAAATATAAAATATAAAAAATAAATAACCAGAGATCACATGCCCTAACAGTGTCTCCAGCCATGTGATGGTCATCAGCTACGATCAAACTCTAACCTGACTGGCCACACTCAGGGTTCACACGGGCTCATGAGTCCATCAGCTGGCCCTCACTCCTTCCGTTCTCACTGCTCGCCACTTTTCAGGCTCAGCTCAAAAAGCACTTCCTTCGAAGTCTCTCTCTGAACTCCCAAATCAAAATGAATTTTTCCTTTTTCTGTATTCTCTTTCATTCTGCTTGGCATAACTGCTGTATAGCCAGGATTTTATTATTATTATTATTATTATTATTATTATTATTTGTTTGTTTAAAAATTATAAAAGTATGGGGCACCTGGCTGGCTCAGTTGGTAGAGCATGTGACTTTCGATCTTGGGGTTGTGAGTTCAAGCCCCACATTGGGTGGAGAGATTTCTTAAAAATAAAATTTAAAAAAGTTATAAAAGTAGCAATACATCTTACTTATAAATAATTCAAACAATATATAAAGTATATACATTGAAAAGTCAAACCTTCCCACTTTCTCCCTCAATCTCGACCCCACTTTCCAGTGACAACTGCTATAAACAATTTGCTTTTATCCTTTCAAACACTTTTTTTGTGATTTTCAAACCTCCAAGGAGAAGTGAATTCATTTTGTTACTGTAATTTTTATAAAGATGGAATCATACTAGGTGCTTTACTACACATCTGGTGTTCTATGACTTGCTGTTTTTACTTATCAGTATGGCAAAGACAGCCTTCTATATGAGTAGATCCAGATCTAGACATTGTTTCTATGGCCTGACTGTTATTCCAGTTTGAGGCCTTATCATACTTTTTATAACCAATCCCCCGATGATGGACACTTATGTTATTTCCACTTTCCCATATTTCCAACAGTCCTGCCAGGAACCCCTGTACGTGTGCGTGTGTGTGTGTGGGTGTGTGTGTCTTTGTCCCCACAGACCAGTATTTTTGCCAGGCAGATTTCTAGAAATAAAACCACTGGGTCAAAGAATAGGTGATTTTTAAAGTTTGATAGCCAATGCCAAATTTTATGAGGGTGTTTTAGAGGCAGCTGCTGCTGCTATAAGATAAGTAATTCCCAGACTTTCAGACTTTATAAACCAATAAAATGTAAAAAAAAAAAATATGGAAATAACATAAAGAATGTCATCAACATTTTGTTTTTCCATGTAAGGGTGTTTAAAAAAAGTCGAGTATCAACGATTAGCTTGAACCATGTGAAATTGACCTGTTTGTATGTCAAAATAGCCTAATACCTGTAGTTTCATATGGTTTAGCTTCATACCATCAGCATGATTTCATAAAAGAATGGACGCCCATGCTCACACATTCACACACACAGCTTAGTTTCCTTTTCTCATCTCACCTGCCATATGGGTGAGCACTTAATCTCATGACCAGGAATCACTGGTGTGTAATCATTGACCAGGGGGCCCCCTCCCACCGCCACCACCACCACCAGTATCTGGCTATGCGGTAGCTGGGAGGGACATTCTGGTCATGTGAAGAGCAACAGGGTGGGGAGGGAATAGAGATGAAGTAGGCTATGTTCTTGTCCTGGGCCTCTGGCACTGGTTTCAAGCTCCTGTAGAAGAGGAGGTGAGAGGTAGAAGCTGATGAATCTGGGCGCAAGGACGCGTGTGACACTTGCCACAAGCAGGTCCCCAGGAGCCACAGGTGGCACAGACTCTCCCCTGACCCCCAGTCTTCTGCCCATGTCTCCATGGAATTTAGCTCTATTCAAGGGCTGGAAGCTTAGGGAGCACGAAGAGCAAATCCTCTTGCCATGGGATGGTGCTCACCTGACAGCCCAGCTCAGACTCGAGGACACTCCCATGTGAGTGGGCCCTTGGGAATCTGTGTGGAGAGGTGGATGTCTTCTCGAGGGCTCTGGCACCAGTCATGGGTGCCCCTGTGACCTGCTGGGAGGGCGAGAGCAGATCGGGACTCTGGCTCTGTTATGGGGCAGGTTGAGAGCCACTGAGGTGGTAAGCACTTGGACTTAACCAGTTTATTTGAAGGTCCTGCCTGTGGACTAAGTCCCTTGAAGCCATGGACTGTGTCTTCAACTTTGACTCCATGCCCCCCCACCCCCAGCTCGGGCCTTGCAGATAGGAGGTGCTCAGGTAATTTCTTTATGAGGGTATAGGCCCTATTCTAGGGGTTGGCTAACTTGTCCTCTGAAGTGCCTGATAGAAAATGCTTCAGGCTCTGCTACCATACTATCTCTGTTGCATCCACTCAATTCCGTCATTGCTGTGTGAAATCCAGTAGACTTGGCTGTGTCCCAATAAAGCTTTACTTACAGATGGCAAGTTGGTTTGGACCCAAGGGCCATAGATTTCAACTCCTGCCCTACACTCTAGGAGAAAGAACAAGAGCAGACTGTCTTAAGATCAAATACTATGTTAGTTACAAGCTGCATCCCGGTGTGAGCTATTTCACCTTTTTGAGCCTTAGTTTCCCCGAACATAGAGTGGGGATAATAGTCACCACCTTCAGGGTTGTGAGAGCTAAATGAGGTAGTGTGTGCAGAGTGTCCAGCAGGGCCCCGGCAGGTGGGTGGCTTAGGGGATCGAGAACTGCTAGTTTCAACTGAGTGCGAACGCTCCATCCACAGCCCCACAGCCCAGCTCCTTTCCCCAGGCCTGTCCAGGGAACAACATGAAAGGGCAAGATTTTTAAAGGCTGGCAGAATGAGATGCTTGGGGACTTTGATTTGATTTCAACACAAGCACTGGGCAGAGACATAATGTCCCTGGTCCTCCTTACACACAGCCTTCAGGTGTCAGTCCAGTAGTGTCCTGGCTTGATTGCATCCATCACAAGCAGCTTATGGCTTCCAAAAACACAGTCCTAGACAGATGTTGAGCCTGTCTGGGGATTAGAAATATCCTTTTCCATTAAGCATAAATTAACGTAATCACCAGGTATGAAAGATATGCAACACAAACAGCATTCCCTGAAGCTTTCATTAAAATTAAAATTCTATTTAAAATTTAGCTTGTGTTTTCTAGGACTTGAACCCCTTCAAAGAGATAATATCTGCTGTAAATTTTTACATTGACAGAGTGGCAGAGATGAATGTGCCGGGGACAGTGATGTACTATGTAATTTCACTTTGCCTCCTGGCCTTCTTTTCACCAACGGATGGATCTGTACATCTTAAAGAAATAATTAGTCTCGGTAAGATCTGGTCTTTGACCATTTTCGGAAGCAGTCAGACGGATCTAAAAAAAAATGAAACTCAGAGTCGAGATTACCCACAGTAAGGTGCTTCAAGTCCTGTCTTTCAGATCCATGCTGCGGAGAGTGTTTTTAGGATACACAGAAAGGGGAAGCGCCAGGCCTCCAGAGGGAACCCTCCTTGGCTTGGCCTCTGTTTGTTGGGGTTGGAGCCCGTGAGTGGAGAAGGGGGGACAGCAGTTGGGGCTCACTGCATCCCTTATCAAACTTTGCAGGAGAGACCGCCTGGGGGACATCCACAGAGTAGAAAGAGCGTTGAAGTCAGACAAACCTGGCTTTGGATCTCATTTTTTTTTTTTTTTTTTTTCCTGACTCTGCTCTTGGGCGAGTCTCGTAATTTCTCCAAGCTTCTGGTCTCTAATCTGTCAAGTGAGGAGAATAATGCCTGCCTCCTAGAAACCCTTGGGAGGGTTAAAGATAATCTTCGTGCTTAGAACTCCTCTCACATTCTGGGCTCTTCCTGAATGCTTAATATTTTTTGTTTTGTTTTGTTTTAAAGATTTTTATTTATTTATTTGAGAGAGACACAGCGAGAGAAGGAACACAAGCAGGGGGAGTGGGAGAGGGAGAAGCAGGCCTCCCGCGGAGCAGGGAGCCCGATGCGGGGCTCGATCCCAGGACCCTGGGATCATGACCTGAGACGAAGGCAGATACTTAACCGACTGAGCCACCCAGGCGCCCCATGAATGCTTAATATTATTTATTCATTTCGGAAATTGTCATTGAACATCTGCCATGTGTCAGATTCTAGACTAAGTGCTGAGGACGCAGAAAATCATAAAATACAGCCCCCACCCTCAAGATACTCAGAGATGGAGGACGGGGGCGTATAAACAGGAAAAGCACAATATAGGGCGACCAGTCCGAAGTGGGAGCACGAACAAGGTACGGAGACGGCGCAGAGAGGGGAGCGGTGTGTCCTGTAGGAGGTGACATCTGCTGGGCTGTAATGACACAGGGAGGCCCGCATGGGATATGAGCAGAGAAGGGCGTTCTGAGTAGGAGGCATGGCTTATGCAAAGGCGGAGAGGTGTGGAGAGACAGTTTGTATTTGGAGGATTATAAACAGAGCGGTTCTGTCAGACAGGGAGGGGAGGAATCATAAGGATGGATTGTCTCTTCGTGGGGGGGGGCACCCTCTGAAGATCTGGCCTTGAAGTGTTCCAGATGGTTCCTCGGCTTGGCCATAGAGGCCTGTGGGTTCCACGTGGTACCAGCTACCCCACCAAGATGTTCAGGACGTCCAGACCAGAGGGTGTCTCTTCCAAAAGGAAATCTTGCTGTTGAGTTTAAGGGGATTGCAGATTTGAGAGGAAGCAGGTCTTCGAGTGGCAAATGCCCCGGATGAGGAGGCCCAGGCAATCAGGAGCCCAGCCTCCACCCATGACGTCACGTGAGCTCCCTGGCAGCAGAAGCACCTCTGTGTTATTCCGCCCTGAGTTGCCAGTGCAGGGCCTGTCACAGAGTAGAAACTTGTAAATATTTGTTGGATCAATGCTCAGATGCCCCATCTGGCTGGTCATCTTTAGCCTGCTTCCCTAACAGTGCCCCCGGAGAACCAGAGACATAACAGGGGTGAATGCCCTCGACAAAGTCTCGGGCTTTATTCCAATATAGGTGTGTGGTGGTATATAGCCATGCACCAGCTACAACGTGTACCAATGTTGAAAAACCAGCTTACCTACCCACTGAAAAAAAATCTCTGCATGATTACTACTGCTCTCTCACTTAACAAAACAGACAGCATATGCCCTTTAAAACTACGGAGAAATGCAAACCACACCGTTATATTTGGTGATTTGCCTTTTTAGTATTGTGAAGTTGACTTTGTAGTCAAAACAATAATTATATTTGAGGCTATCAAAGATATCCTGGTTCTTTCCTGTGCAATCTAAAACATGTTAATTTAAGGGGGGAGAAATTTGAAATTGTACCTACCTACAAAGCCAGCATTATCTCAAAAAAAAAAAAAAAATTGTTTTCCCAAACATTTCCAACTGACTTGACAGCTCAAAACATCGCTTTCTCCCAAACCCACAGCGCTTTGTTTTAGTGATAAATGTGTTCTCAAGAAAAACCACTGCTGTACAGAGCTAGAATTGGTGTTTGGTTTGAAGCTGTTTTCCAAACTGTTATGCTCAGCTGACGAGGAAACTGTGAAGGGACCGGGAAGTTTCTAAAGTGCTGCACAGAAAATGGGGACTTCGACTGCAGTGGCAGAATGAGAAGGATCTATGATGAGGATCAGCATCTGAAGTCAGGCCGTCGATTGCTCACTGCCGCTGAGTAACATGCTTTGGCCCAAGTAATGGCCAAATAATATCCAGTGTGCCTCAGGAGAGAAGTGTCAGAATATGAGACTTGCCCAAGGTCATGGGCCAAGACCAAGACGAACTGTTCTCCCCAGGAGGCCCGTTGCCAGGGCGGAGCCTAGGAGACCGCATGTCCAGGTCTGACCCCGCACACTCTATCCTATGGACACGGTAGTTCTCCCCTCACGGGCCTCGGTTTCCTGGTCTGCACTCTGAGAGAATCATTTCTGCCCTGCTCACCTTGCAGCCTGGCTCTGAGGGGCCAGTGAGGTAATCGGAGTGTTGAGCCCTGGGAAGGATTGTCAGAGTGTCCACAGCGGTCCTCCCAACCCCAGGACTTGACCCCCTGCCCTCTTCTCCACTGGCCCAGAACACCTCTGTCATTTGGAACCCTCCCGGGTCCTGCTTCTGCTGAGCTGCCCCAAACCTACTCACCCCAGGGTTTCCCTAACCCCCCAGGAGGCAGGGTCAAGAGAAGCCACTTGCAGCTCAAGTTCTGCTCCTCTCCTGTTGGGTGGTTCTGGGCAAATCCTCTCCCCACAGCGAGCCTCATTTTCTTAGGCCTAAACGGAGAGAATTTGGCCTAAGTGATTACGAAGTCCCTTCCAACAGAAAACTCAAGAGTCTGAGAGAGCACTTAGTTTGCCTCACCCTGGCCTGTCAGTGCTGGGCTGTGGAGACCCCTGGGGAATTGGAGTCCTTTGTTTTCTAAATGGTCTGTGTTTAACCCTTTACTCGCCAAACCCTTTCAGCTTTGCTGGGAATCCTGGCTTCTTAAATACATTTCAGTAAATTTGGCTTTTTATTTGAACGACGGTTCTGCAAACTGGGTTTAAACTGTTCTGTGGAGTATTGGCGCCCCTGAAGAGCTCTGAAGGGGTTTTCTACTTCCTTCTCTGTCTTCAGGCCATCACCCTGTACATGCGGATTGCACGGCTGAGGCACCCGTCTCGTCCCTTCTAATTTGCTGGCTGCACCGTGCCACGTGATGGTCTGAAAACCAGATCACCAAGTTGTGAGAAGTGTGTGTAGAGGAGGAGTATATAGGTGTGGAGGAGTCCCCCAGAGGCCCTCCCCACTGCAACTTCAGGGCATGAACTTTAGGATCTTGATTTGAGCTTCTCTGAGAGAGAGAGAGCTTCTCACTTGACACCTAGGTCTTAGCAGTGTCCACACAGAGACAGGAAGCCGTTGGGTGTCTGGGTTCTGACAGGGGAGAGATTTCTCTACCACATGGTATTTGCACGGGAATTACCACACAGGTCTTTACCCTAAATCTCTCCTCTCTCGCTGCCAACACACACCCTAGGCCCCATCCCCACCTCTAGAGTTCCAGAATTGTGCCCTTCCCGCCAAGCTCCTGTTTATTTACACATGCAGTGTCCTCTGCATGGGACCCAGGCATTCCTTTCTCTCTACCTTCCACCAGCCAAGACTTTCAGCTCGAGGCTACCTCATGGAAGCCTCCGGAAGCTGTCCTAAACCCTCAGGGGAGCAGAGTTCCTGTTGTCCCTGTGCCCACCTTGTACTTTACACATATACCATACTCAGTGATCTGTCTGTGGGTGGTGCCTCTGCCAAATCGACATCCTCCACGCTAGGACTGCCTTTGGATCTCCAGTACCCAGTGCAATGCCTGGCACATGGTTAGGGACTCAATTAGGGTTGGAAGAATGAATGAACAAATAAATGAATGAATACGTTGGCTCCCTTTTTGGGGCTTAATAGTGTCACCCTCAAAATATGTATATTGAAATCTTAACCTGTGGGAACTCAAAATACGATCTCATTTGGAGATAGGGTTTTTATAGAGGTAATCAAGTTAAAATGAGGTCATTAGGGTGGACCCTAATCCTTCATGACTGGTGTCCTTACAAGGAGAGGAAATTTGGACACAGGCCCACACAGAGGGGAGTTAAGACCTGGGGAGAACATGGCCATCCCAAGGAGACGAGCCCCTACAAGATAAGCGACATGTCTGCATGTCCGTTGCCCATAATAGGCGCTCTGACTCGTTGAAGAAATCTGTGACCGGACGGACAAACACATGTAGAGATAAGTAGAGAAAACCACCATTGAAATGAAAAATGACTTCATTAGTTACTTCAATATTTTATGAATGTTCAGTGCGGCACTGTCAAAATGGGAGATGGATCTCTTTTCATTGCTCATGAAACACCAGCCTGTGGTGGGATCTTTCACCAGTGCCAATGATGCTGTGTGGTGAGCGGGGCGGGCAGTCTCTAACCTGGAGACGAGGCGATCTGTAAGAGTGCGGGTCGTTATGATGTCTGCGTGCACGGTGCTCTCAGCTGAGCAACCATCCCCCACCTCACACACCCGGGAAGAGAGAAACAAAGCGTCTGCTAAAATGTCAGAACTGGGAGGGAGCTGTGAGGTCACCTTTTCCAGTCTTCTCATTTTACAGATGGGAACACTGAAGTTAGAGGGGAATGGGATTCTCTGGGTCCCGCGGCTAGGGTGGGAGAATCTGGGACTGGAATCTGAGTCAGCTGACACCTGGCCTCCTGCTCATTCTTCTCCCCTCCAGAAGAACTCTTCTCCTTTCCCTGAAGCAGTCCACATGCCTTATGCTTGGGTCCTAGATGTACACGCCTAACCTGTGCAGACAACACTCTTCTCTCACTTCTTCTGTAGGAGATAGGTATCATCATCCCTATTTTACAGATCAGAATACTGATCCCAGAAAGCTTAAGTATTTTGTCGAGGTCATAGGATTAAGAACTGGCAGCATGGGAATTTTATCCCTGGCTGGCTTCCTCCCAAGCTTCCCCACCGTTCTGGGCTTTTTCTTAATGAATCTTGATCCTTAGGCCTTAGACATTTTCCCCTAATTATGTATATTTTAAAATATCCATTTGGTTAGAAGTAATACATTTTTCATGGCAAACCAGCATATATGTAAGAATTCCTAGAGAATTTTGTGGTAAGATTTAGCAGATTTCAAAGGACTTACTGATCCTTGAAGGTTGCTACCCAATGGAAATGAGCAAGCAGACGATCTAGACTTGGCAGGGGCTGACTCGTGGTCATTGCTTGGAAGAAACTCGAATGGCTTACAGATAACTGACTGAAGGTGGTGGCCTTTGATTAATGGAAGACCAGACTATCTTCTGTCCTATTCTGGTTTTGCAGGTGTCCTTTCCCTCATCCATGGAGAACATTTTAGTAGAATCACTGAAACCTGTCATTTTTCTCCATGAGCTCTGGGAAGGCAGAAAGAACCTATGCCTCTCTGGATTCCATCATCTAGCCCATCCCACTACCTAGAAGGGTAACCCATAAATAATCTGTGAAATAATGATGTTTTCTCTCATTTTGAAACCATGGACATTCTTTGCTATTTTTTCTCTTTTTTCTGACCATTGCTCTATGGGCAGCCTCTGGGCTGGTGGTGGACCTCCTTCCGTTTCTCCTTTTGGATCCATGCTATACACGAGATTCCTAGCAAGGCACCATCCACATGCTTACTGGCAAATTGAAAATGAATGCTCATCCTGTTTATGCATGCCTATTGTATTTGATCTTTCTGCTAAGTCTTGGGAATCACACTGGGTTGTTCCTTGTAGGAGCTCCCGGCCAGTGAGCAACTTGAACAAATAACTCAAATAATGATGAAGACCATAGACAGTGGTTAAATGAGGCACTGGTGGTGAGCTATGGGAGGAAGGGTGATTAATTTTTTCTGGAGAAATCAGGGGAGGGTTCACAGAGAAGACAGTTATTTAAAAAAAATTATTACATAAATGAATTTTGAGCAGCTCATCCCAAATTCACATTCTACATAAGAAACTCAAAAATAGAGCTCACTGTTTCCAGTTCTGGCTGTTTAGGATGCTGACTCAGATTCAGATTCATAGCTTTGAGAAGAAGAGTCTAAAAATAATTAGAGATACAAATCTCAATGACTCTTTCTTATTAGTAGGAAAGCAACTGTGGGTCACTTGAAAATATTGCTTAATCTCATTACTTCTAGTTTCACATACTCCTATGCGAAATATTTTTAAACCCACATTTGTGTTGACGTTAATAGAAAAATGTGTCATCCTATTCTATTGTGATCTCAATAGTTAACTTCATGGCAAACAAAAGATTATAGATAGAAAAGCTTTGAACTGGTAACCATGATTTCATTGTTTAGCAATTTACAAGGTCATGGACTAAAGCCAGATTAAAGAACAAGGGCCTTAAAAACGTTAATACCTGTTGACTCAGAAACTTCACTTCTGGGAATTTATACCAAAGATATAATCCAAAATTATGAGAAAGATTTATTCTCTAAGTATGTACATCCAAGTAGTGAAAAATCAGAAACAATCGAAATAGCCATTAGCCTGAGGGAAGTCATTTAATCATTAAAGATTTCTATAAATAATTCTGGTGATATGGCAACGTGCTTATAACACAACATTAAATAGAAAGTAGGCTCCAAAACTGTTGTGTATAGTATGATTTCAACTGTGTGAACAGATTATATTCATAGAAGAGAAGTAGAAGGAAGTTTGTCAAAATATTAAAAGTGATCATTTCTGATAGTGAGATTATGTTTGAGAGTTGTGTTGTCTTATTTCCGTATTTTTTTGTGTGTCTTCTATAAGGAGATAATGATATTACAACATAAAACCAGTGATATTAGAGAGAACCCCCACAACTTAGACCGCCGGGTAGGAATGCACAGCAGAGGCCAGCACATTCAGAGTTCAAGGGTAACATGATACAGAGCAGTAGCAGAGCTTTTCAAAGCAAAAGAGCATGACCAACCAAAGTTGGACTCATCTGGGTCCATAGCTGTGGGCCCGTGATGGCAGGAGGAGCATGGGAAGCTAGGCCAGTCAACATGGTCAACCAAGCACTGGTGGCCTCATGGTTTCATGAGCTCAGGTCACTCACAGCTGGACCCAGACAGCACAGACGGGTATGAGGACCTGTTGCCCAGGCAGAAGAAGCAGGCAAGGACTTGGCAGGGGGGCCCAGCTGAACAGGCAGGGGTAATGGTCGGGGTGTCCTCCTAGTGGGAAACTCCTAGAATACCGAACAGGCCCTGAGCCAGAAGCCCCACTGCATGGCATCGGCCGTCTCCATAAGGATGGGGTTGGTAGTAGCTACTAGAGTCTGAGTTTCCTCTTAGGCGTCAGGATTCCAGGCTGATAGCAGAAAGAGCAATGCCGGGGTGAGGACCATTGAGCTTCCACCTGCCAGGCAGGGCCGGGCTGGGCTCAGGAGGTGGCCAGGGCTGAGCTTGCCGGCAGAGCGTCAGGACTCAGGGACTCCAGCTGTCTGCTGTCCCTCCAGAAGAACAGTAAACTAAATGTGTGATAATGTATAAAAGACAAGCCATTCTAGATGTCCCTTTGGTGGTCATTATTAAACATGGAAATATTTTTAGTTGCTAGTACTTTCTTCCGAGAGAAAATGCTATTTCCGAAGATGGCTCCGTGAGGAATGTGGGCCTCCAAGCCATGTATGTTTCATTTTTGCACTCAGTGTGTGAAGCCAAGTTGGCCTGTATATTTAAGCCACGTTATATTTGGTGTCCCTGAGCTGTGCTGGAACAACCAGCAAGCCCCTAGCTGGAAAATGACAGGATAAATATTGTGCCATTCAAAGCACAGAAGAAAAAGATACTCCTCAGCATTTTCTTTAAATACTTTTACATTTATCTAATACTTTCTATTACACCAGTGCATTTGTTCATCATGACAGATTTATGCAGCATAGACCTAGCCAGCCCGGAGGGGTTGGTGACTGTCCTGTGCCAGTCACTGTTTATACGTAGGGTGTGTGTACGTGTGTGTGTAAAGTGAGTGTTTTGAAACAATTTATAAAAATATGCCTATGTAATCTCGTATTATATATATACTTATATTTATATAAAACATCACAATCTTCACAACAACTTGCAAGGGAGATTATCCCCCTTTTAAAGATGAGAAAACAGAGGATCAAAAGAGCTGAGTGACTTGCCCCAAATCACACAGCATCTAGGGAGCAGAGTTGGGACTTGAGCCCAACTAGGATGCCTGTCCTCCGTCCTGAAGGACAGAGGAGGGGCCTTCCCGCTCCCACAGCACTGAGGTCCGGGAGGCTGGTCCTTGCTGGTCCTCCAGGCCCCCTCCCTGAAGTTCAGGCATCTGCAGATTTCCTTCCGCATACCTTCCAGTGCAGCCACGACATTTCTGTTCCTACATCTGAGAAGTATGAGTCACTCCTGTTGGAAACAACTAGAAAAAGTAGGGTCTGGGAGTGGGGCAGTGACAAAGGAAGGGGTGGGGGAGAAGGGCAAGGCAGCGCCGAAGAGGGTGAGTGAGCTGGGGAGCTGAGGGGCGGCGCCTGGGCCTTCAGAACCGATCTCCCGCCCGACATGTGTCCAGAGGAGAGCGGCTCCCCGGGTGAGGGGAGCTGATGGGGCGCCGGGAATCAGGAAGCGGGCCCGAGGCCCCTGGCACTAGCAAGGGTGGGGGGCGGGATGTGAGGAAACACCTCTGTATCTGAGCCCCTACCGGAAGGTGGAACATTCCAAGCGGTTCACATTCACAGCATCCTGTGGCTCTGGCAGGATCCAGACGGTAGATTCAACAACTCCTGGTTATTAGGTGAGAGATGACTGAAACTTCAGATGGTGGAAGACACACGCACGCGCACCTGCGCACACACGGCACGCAGGAAAAAGGCTCAAGGTGAATGTTATCTGCAGCAGAGCGAAACACATTCCAGACGTCTTGTTCAAACTGCGAGGGAGAAAGATCCTAAAAATGTTGAGGGACAACTTCTTGTTCCTAAATTTAAGATAGTTAAGACAAAGATAAGATAGATGACTTAGTCCTCTGCCTTGACTGTTTTGTGTCGGTGAACACAGCACTCTGGGAAAGGGCTTTAATCAGTTCCTGCCCTTTATCCCACAGCGTTTCTTCTCGGCCATGAATCCTCCCATCTTAGAGATTGTAGGGATCTGAGCGGGTGGTTTTTGAACAAAAAGGGTTTCTGTCACTGTGTCTTGGCACTTACTGCATGGTAATGGAACTCCCTTTCCATAGGGGTCTCCCTGCCCCAGATGTAAGCTCCTGGAGGCAGGGGCACTGTCTTCCTCATTTAGCATCCTCTGCCCAGTGCTTGGCACATAGGAGGTGCCGCATGTTTATCTCGCTTGCTTATCACGCTTGGTGCCAACTTAAAGAGGTCTGGTACCTAGGGCTTTGTTCAAACCATTTGAGGAAAGGCAGAATCTGGGTGCTCACTGCTCCCTTCCCACGGGGGTGTTTGTGGTGTCCAGGCCCTTTACAGCTTTGCAGGCCAGGGTGGAGGCCTTCTGAGCCACCCTGCAGCGGCTCTGTAGACGTTACTTGTATTTGTCTCATGCAAAACGGCTTGCAAACAGTAGTTCATTGTACTTTCTGATTTCAGCTTTCCAGATACCTATATGGACAGAAAACACAGATTCCCTCCAGTTTCTGACAGAATGTCTTCATCGAAGCTTCAGCTTTCAAAGCTTTCCGTAGTCAGGTACTGGCGAGTTGAGTCGACATAGCTGGGAGTTTCTGTGTCTCCTACACCTGTAGCTACATCTCTCAGTAGAGTGTGGTCCGGAGGGCACAGGCAGAGGAATGGGGTTGCAGAAGCAGAGATGTAATTAAAACTATCCCCGATTCTCCCTTAATGCGTGGGAAGCAGCAGGGCAGAGTGGGGGAAAGACAGATTTCCACCACAGAAAGACTTGATATGAATCCCAGTCCAGCCCTTTGTCTGCTGTGTGACTCTTTGGTCAATTGACTTACCCTCTCTGAGCCTTAGGTTCCTGATCTGTGAAGTGGAGTTGATAGTACCCAAGGATCATAGCATCATTGTGGGCGTTAGAAGTCCACTTTTTGGCAAGTGTGATCACAACTATGTTAAATCTTACCTACACATGCATGCACACACACGGAAAAGGATAGAGAAACAGACAGACAGAAGAAATCCTGGAAAGAAAACTCCAGTATGTTAGCAGTGACTATAGGTGGGTGGTGAGACAAAGAGTAAATTTTCCTCCCTTTTTCTGCTTTTAGGTATCTTTAAAGATTTTTTTCTATGAATATATATTGACTTTATAATTAGGAAAACAGAAAATAAAGAAGTGTAAAATAGGCAAAAAGAAATAATATGCATTAAGTACCAGGCATAAGTTGGCACTCAGTAAATGGTAGCTATTTTTACTAATTAGTCATTATGCCTAATAATAATAATTAGGCTTAATGATTTCCTCTGGGACCAGAGGTTGTGAATGAGTCTGTTGGTGGCGGCTGATGACTCCGTCTCAGTGAGAGGGAGTTCTGGGTTCACTTCCAACCGGGCCACCCCTTCCTTGCCTCCCTGATCCTTCTGCCAATGCCCACCTCCAGACTCCCCAGTTCTCCCTCTGCTTCGCCCACGGAGGAGCCCAAGCAGAGCAGCTGTGCCCCTGACAGAGGGGAGCACACTTCCAGGCAAGCAGGGGTATTCTCCATGGAAGGTCTTGTCCAAGGACAGTGGCAGGGGCCGGGGCGGGACATCACAATTGCTTTATTGATGGCAGGCCAATTATCTAGAGGGATAGAGTGAGAGGGTCAAGAGTCTCATCTATTTCTTCTGTTTGAATTGCAGACAAGGTCCCCGGGAAAAGAGTTTCTCAGCATCTAAATCCAACTTGATGCTGTTAGTTGGCAGGCCACGGAAGTGAAACATGCCCCCTCTCTTCACTTACGGCATAGTGAGAATACTGGTCAGAAGTTAGCCCAAGTGAGGCTTTTAGATTAACCTACCAAATACCTTAGGGTCCCATAGGGTGAACCAGATAGAATTAAACTGTTGCCATAAGGAAAGAGAAAGTGAGGTCCTTAACTAGCTGTGTAACCGTTGAGCAAGTCGGTCCGCCTCTCTAAACCCGTGTCTTAGGTGTAAAATGGGAGATCAGCACCACTGCTCCCCAAAATTCCTGGACATTCTCAATTCGGTAACATGCTGGTGATAAACACAGTTGGTTCTGAGAAGAAACTGGACGTGGAGGTTTTCTCTGCTCAGCAGGCAAGCTGCCAAGACGTGACAGCTAGGGCAAGAATTCTCTCTGGGGCCCACACTTAACCAGTGTGGGCCCCAGAGGTGACAGATGACCTCAGGATGGCAGCTGGTGGCTTCGAGAACAGCGGAAACAGCAGGTCCTGCACAAGTGCGTGCGAGCCCTCCGTTGCGTCCGTGTCGGGTGTGCGATGCCCGCCATGTGCCAGGCACACGTACCACATGTCGTGTCTATAGTTGGGTGCCCTGTGGGAGCGGCTTTCCCTTCGCTCCACAGGAGAGGCAGCTGAGATGCAGGAGGCTGCCTCACTTTTTTCCCTTGACATTTTCCTGTGCTTCAACAGCAGTCTCAGTGCGTGGCCCCGAGAATCGGCGAGCGAACGAGATTATCCTGCCCTCACAGAGCCGGCTGTTTAAAAATAGCTACAGACAAGTAAAGAGGCAATTATTGTACAGTGTGAAACAGTCTTCAAAAAGGAGGTAAAAGTAGGGTGTCACGAAGCACAGTGAAGGGGTCACCCACACCAGCAGGCAAGGTGGGGGCAGTGACATTCCAGGCAGAGGCGATGGCATGTTCAAAGGCCCAGGGTCACTGTCCAGGGGAGGTGAGCCTTGTGTCTTGGCTGGGTTTACATGGGGTCAGGAGTCAGTCATTCATGTGTTCACGCCCTCGGCCCGTATTCAGTGAGGGCCTACTATGTGCCAGGCCTGAGGAGCCCGTAGTAGACAAAACCATCACAAATGGCTACCTTTGTGAACCTGACCTTGTTTACTGGAGGTGGGGGTGTAAGAGGGCCGGAGATAGACATCAACAAAGTAAATGAGTAAAATCTACGCTCTGATAAATGGCAGTGGTGCCGGGGGCTAGGATGGGGCCAGGCAGGCACTCAGGGGCTGGTGAGCAGTGGGTGTCGCAGCTGTAGGCGGAGTGGCCGGGGGAGGCCTGCTGGAGAAGGGGACGTTTCCACAAACACTTGAAGGAAGTGAGGGAGAGAGCCGGGGACAGGTTCAGGGCCACGAGATGACATGGTCAGATCTGCCATTTGGCTATGACATGGAAGGTGTGTTGGGAGGGGAAGGTGGAAGCAAGGAGACTGGTGATGAGGCTGTAGGAATTCAGGCGACCCACCATTGAAGTGATGGGTGGTGGCAGCCTGGAATCTGGGGAGCGGCGGGGGGAGGGAGAGAGGAGGGTGGACCAAGGTGACAGAGGAACAACACTACGCTACTCATGGGGTTTGGGAGTTACCCTCCTCCCCGACGTCTGGCTCAGGCACCGTGTGGGTGTTAAATCTCTTCTCTGGGTTGGGGAACAAAGCTGAAGTTCAGGTTTGGGACAGAAATCGACAAGCTTTTTGTATTTTGCCTACCACACTGCTCACACCTGCCAACAGGTGGCAGCAGCCTACGGGGCCGTCCACGGACGAAAGAAGGGATGGACCAGATGTGGTATAGGCACGTGATGGAGTATTACTCAGCCTTTAAAAGGAAGGAGGTTCTGACACCTGCCACAACATGGATGAACTTTGAGGACATCATGCTGGGTGAAATAAGCTGGACACAAAAGGACAAATACTGTATGGTTCCACTGACATGAGGTTCCCAGAGTGGTCAGATTCATAGAGCCCAGAAGCAGAATGGTGGTTGCCAGGGGCTGGGGAGGCGGGAAATGGGGAGTTAGTGTGTAACACGCAGAGTTTCAGTCCGGGAACGTGGATGGTGGTCATGGTTGCACAACAGCATTAAAAGCACTTAATAGCACTGAACTGTACCCTTAAAAATGGTTTAAATAGTAAATTTTATGTTATGTGTGTTTTATGAAACTGTTTAAACATTTCTGTTAGGTAATTTACCCAAAGTCAGGCGACTAGCCAGTCCAGCCCAGCCCTGGGGCCCCCCCTTGCGCCCCTGCCTCTTATTCTGAGCTCGCCCTGCCTCCTGCTCTTCCCTGGGTTCTAGACTGTCCAGGATCACCTGGGAAGCGACTTGGTATCTCTGGACCTATTTTTCCTCCCCTGGAAGGTGGAGACAACACTTCATGGGGTTGCCATAAGAATTAGACACGTTCACACACTTGCCTCGGTGAGATTGTATCTCCTTGCATAGCATTGCTCTTCTTAGGTCAGAAAGCCTGACTTTGGTAAAACAGCACAGACCTAACTAGAATCCATGCTCCCGCACTTGTGAGCTGCGTGACCTTGGGCAAGCCACTTGCCTTCCTGAGCCTCAGTTTCCACTTATAAAGAGGGCCTGATATGTTCTACCTGGCAGGGATGAGGGCAAGGTCCCCAGGTCTGTGCCTGGATGCCACGGCCTCCGATAAACAGCGGCTGTTCCCATATGGACGCAAGATCGGAGTTACACAAGGAAAAAATTAACACAGCGACGTGACAAATAAATTTACCATCCTTCTCCACTTTCATACCATTTTATAGGCAGGTACGGCCTCTCCCTTCCGGTAGCTGAGGTGTTTGTAGAATCCTGAACGGACACCTTTGTGTTGGCTTCGGGAACAGGTCCACGTCTGATTTGTTTTACCAAGGAAATCTATTCAGCCAAGTCTAAATAATAGTAACTGAGCTCCTGCTTGGGCCTGGCCCCAAGCTGCCGCCCGAGAGTCAGAAATGAGTCAGACAGGGAGCTGTCTGCACAGAGCTAATTGATATTAGCCAAAGGAAGAGGAGAGGATATTGTCCCCGCAAAGTGCAATGGGAGATGGGAACCCTGTATTCTTCCTGACCCGTAAAGCCCAGGTGCCAGGAAACCTTGGACAAACCACTCCCTGTCTCCAGAGTTCAGTCCTTGTCTACATACAGAACGAGGACCACCAGTCTCTATGACCTGCAGCTCTTTCCTTTCTAAATGTGTTGACTCCTCGGCCCTGTCACTCGCTCTGGAAGGAGACTGTAGGGCATAGTGCGTTCCGGGAGGGCTGGACCAGATCACTGCCTTCTGTGCTATACAGACCTGGCCTTGGGGCCTTAGCAGTCAGCCAGGAGGGGCTTGACCCCGTGGCATGCTGGGACTCCAGCTGCAGAAGGGTGAGAAAGGGGAGGACGCTGGGGCCGGGCAGAGCCTGGAATGCAGAGACCCGGAGTCAGTTCTGGAGGCCAAGGCTACAAGCTAATGGGAACAGGGCACGGCTCACTTCAGGCCCCCACTGTGGGCTGGGGCTTCCTGGGTGCCCCCAAGCCCTTCCAGCCTGACTCCCCAGGAGCACACCGGCCAGGGCAGGAGGAGGTGGCCTGTGAGGGCAGATGCATTCTGGCCTTCATCTGCCTGCTCAAGGGGTGGGAGCCCCTCTCCTTAGACCAAATGCCAACCCCGGGGAGAAAGAAGAGGACAACCTGCCCGGAGGATCTTGAGGAGTTTCCTTCACGGGCATGCCTCGTTTCCCCCTCACCTGTGGGACGACAAGGAAAGTGTTCTGGCATCTGCCTAATTGCTGGTCTGCTTTCTGGTGCTCCGTCTATCTCATGCCAAGGCACGGTCTGCTCATTTCACATGGGATGCTGCACCCGTGCTTTCTTATCTCAGGCCAGAATCGAGTCAAATCCAGCAAAGCTGCGTTGGGGTCCTGGGGATCATTGGTATGTGCACTGGCATAGCGTTTCCTCGTCAAATACTCGGTAGCCAACCCAAGTCGATTAACGTGGGGAAGAAAAATCACAGGTTATCATTCAGCCACTGCTGCATCCATATGCATGAAGCCGAGGGACCTGACTCCCTTGCAGAATTAAGGTAACATTTAGAGGGACCTATTTCTGAGAGCTTGCTACCCACCACCCCCACCTACTCCCCAAGCGCTTCCCTACGAGCCAGGTCTGCAGCCGCCCAGGAGATGGCCCAGGCTGCCCACATGCCATCGATGTCCTTGAAGAGTTCGATGGGCTTCTGCCACTTAAGAAATTGGTCACATTTAGAAATATTCAGCTTCAGTGCACATGTCACGGCTGTATATAGGAAAAACATACTATTATCTCTAGAGCTTGCCTGAAACAACAGGCTTGTTCCCGAAACAGATGTTTTCTGAAACCCACCGTGACAGGCTCATCAGAGCTGGAGACAGGCCAGCACTTAGTTACCAGCCTCACAAGGACACAGACATCTCTGCTGGCTTCCCGTTCTTCCTCCACACCTGGGCTCAGAGGAGACCCTCCCCGTGGCTCCTCCTTCTGGCTCCTGGGTTCTGAAGTTAAACATCGTACAAACTTGATGCCCCAGGCAGACCCAGGCAGTCAGGTGTGTCCTGGGGAGAAGTTTCCAAGGTAATGACTCAGGATATTTTCATTTGGTTCAACTAACATTAATCAGGGGCCTACTGTGCCCCTGCCACTGTTCTAGATGTTTCCAGTCACTTTCTCTCACAGTAACTGGCGGGGTTCCCCGTTTCAGAAACTGAGACCTCGTGCTGGTCTCTTAGGGCTGCAGAGACATGTTCCCGCTCGGCCTCAAGCGGCAGACGTGTGTTCTCTCCCAGCTCGGAGGCCCGAGGTCTGAGGCCAGGTGGTGTCAGCAGGGCCACACTCCCTCCGAAGGCTCTGGGAGAGACTCCTCCCTGCTCCTTCCAGCCGGTGATGGCAGCAGGCCTTGGTTGGCTCGTGGTGGTCTCACTCTGGTCTCTGCCCCCTCTTCCCACGGCCCTTCTCTGTGTGTCTATGTCAGATCTCACCCTGCCTTTCTCTTCTGAGGATAGCTGTCCCTCGATTTCGGGCCTTCTCTAAACCCAGGATGACCTCCTCTCGGGAGCCTTCATTTGATTACATCTGTAAAGACCCTTTTCCAAATGAAGTCACATTGCCAGATGCCGGGGCTTAGGGCCACTACTCGGCTGGCTACAGACCTCTAGTTATCTTCTGGTTGTTTCCCCAAGTCAAACAGTGAGAAAGGGTCACAGTAGGAGGTAGAACCGAGCTCAGGCCTTCAGTCAGGTCCTTACCCCTCAGAAGCCATGACATAGGAACGTGGCCCGTGGGCCCTGCTCTTAAGAAAACTGCACCTAAGTAGGAAGAATTGGTTATGCGTGAGGGCTCTTGTGTCGGGCCGATCCCGACGATCTTGAACAAATCATGTCACCATATTTGTGTCTCATAGAAATATGCCTCATATGGAAAATGGGAATCATATTAAGAATAGTAATAGCCTCACACGGCCGTGAGGACCAGACAACAGAAGGTGCTCAGCCCACAGGCATGGAGAGAGCAAGATCCCAGACACCTTGACCCCACAGCCTCTGCGGTTAACCACCATGAACCCTCCTTCCACTTGCTAGGACTCCCCAGGACATTTGAATCAGAGCCTCTGAATAGAAAAGGGATAGTATACAGGTCCCCAGGAACCTGGGTGAGGACGAGGGAGAAGCCAAAGCTGACTTCAGGGTTTCGAGCTTGGCTCACTTGGGAGGATGGAGTTGCCAATAACAACACGGGTGGAAACGGCAAGAAGCAGGTGTCTGGGGGTCTGGGGGACACATCGTGCTCAACTTGGCTGCAAGCGAGACATCTGGGTGGATTTGACTGGCAACAGTTGGACCTGGAAGGTGACTTTTAAAAGCGGCCCTGAGCTTAAGAGTGAGGGAAAGAATTGAATCTTTGGCAAATTCAAGTGCTATCACAGATTAAGCCTCTCGGGAGACAGAGAATAATCGAGAAAAGAGAACATGACAGTGTCAGTACTCATTGATTCATGGTCGCAGCACTCAATTTTCTCACCTGTAAAATGGGCACACTGCTTTTTTCTTCCCAGGCTGTTGCTCATGGATGATACATCATGGATGGGAAGTTGCTCCATAGATTTGGGGTTGAGCCCGAGGCAGCAGGTACCAGTGTCAGCCACGTATCCTTGGACGCTGAGCACTCCCCCCCACACCGCCGGGCAGGAGAGGCACATGGCCCTTTCCCCATCCCTGCGTCGCGGCTGAGGAAGCAATAACTGTTCATTCACCGGGTTTGAACTGGCCTTTCTGCTGGGCTCTAAATCCATTCATGATCACCAAAGGAACTAAATAAGAGCAACTGGAATGTCCCCGTTCCCTGGCAAAGGCTGCACTTTTGCCAGTGGTTTCTGTGTTTCAGAAAAGCAGGTGAGAGCACCTCTCGCAGCACTTCTGCCTCGCCGCCCACATCCCTGGACCCCAGCTCCCACGTGTGCCCCTTGCTGTCTCGCATGTATTCGCAGGACAGGCTAGGTCAGTGACGTTGCCATGACAACCAAGGAGGAGGCCGGCTCTGACTTCAGCTCCGCTCTGGGCTTGTTAGTAGGGAAACCAAATGATTGGCTTCCTCTTGTTTTCTTTCTTGGGGCGCGGGGCGCCCCCCACATTCCCGTTAGCACGGAAACCTTTTACCCCCACCAGGTGAGTCGGTCAAGTGAGGATATTAATTTATTTGAATGGGCATTTGGAGAGGCCATTGCGGAAGCAGAAAGTGTCGGTATGCCGTGGTTCAGGCTGTGGTGTCACAAAAAGCACACTCCTCCTCATGGCTGTCCCTCGGGAAGGGGTGGCTAGTGAGCGTGACGGCCTCCAGACCCCTGTCTGCACGTCTCCAAATCTCTGGGATTTCTAAGGACCAACGATATGTGGGGCATTCTACGAGGTTCTCTACATTTCGTATTCCATATAGTTCTCATCAAACCCCCGTGTGTTTAGTATCATTGTCACCATTTTGCAAATGAAGAAACTGATGCTCAGAGAGGTTAAGTGCCTTCCCCAAGGCCACTCAGCGGGTAAGTGGCAGTGCTGGAGCTCAGCCCTAGGCCTGCTTGATGTGCAATCCCCACAACTGTTGCCAGTCTGCCACCCTGCCTTAACCTTGTACTTGAACTTCCGCAGTCTCTCCAGAGCCAACAGGGAGGCATCATCTCAAAAATGTACCATAATAACTAAACATTTAGTACTTCTGTGAGAAACACCACTGCACACTGTCTGGATGTCTGCTTGGGGAATTGTGCAGTGACAAGAGAAATTAATATTTTAATGGATTTTGACAACAACTCTATGGTAGGGGAATTCAAATGGCATAGAGAAAAAAGTTAGGCTTTCTCTCTGGACCTCGTTGCTAATGTGCATATGCCTAATTTATTAGCCGAATTAAAAAAAAAATGAATTCTGTTAGGACCAAAGCTCTTGGAGGGAAAGAGTGCTATGGGCTGGAGGAGCCAGTTAAATCTTCCTGGTTGGGCTTCAGCTGACCAGAAGTCACTGATTTTTGACATTTTGTTCGCACTTACTTATGCTGAAGCCAGGATGCTAGCCTCCTGTTTAATGTCATCCTACTGAATCCCTCCACACGTCTGGGAGGGGGATTCTGCTGTCCAGCTCCATCTTAAAGAAGAGGAACAGAGGGGCTGAGTGATAACACAACTTCCCCAAGGCCCATACAGTTAGGAAGGAGTGAGCAGGATGGCTTATTCTTATTGCCATAAATTATTACGGTTGCCCTATTACCCTAAAAAAAAAAAAAAATGGCTTTCTAGAACCTGAAGCTAAAAATGACACCCAGAGGACCCTCTGCCCTACAGGCAAAATTACACCAAATTTCTCTCATTATTTGTCTTACAGAATACTTTTCTTACCCAGTCATCTGTCAGTGTGCCTTTTTTTGCATTACCTATTAGATGTAGAGTACTATGAGGGGAACAAAAATGGATTCTATTTTCAGCAAACTCGCAGTCTATGGGGGAGAGAAGCCACAGACTTAAACGGCCGTAATATAAGTTTAGAAAATGATAGATTCCACAAGAGAGGTGCAAATGAGGTGCTGTGGGAAATCCAGAAGAGTGTTTCTGGTGGGAGGGATGAGGGGAGGCTTGTGGGCGGACTGGCATTTGAAGTGGTGGCATTTGCAGGGCGTGTAGGATTGGAACCTGGCGTTGGTGCCGGGGGAGCAGGGCACAGGCATCCAGGCGCAGGAGGCTGCAGAAGCTGCTGGGCAGGAGGGCATGTCAGAGTCATCTCCACGTGTAAAGGAGATGGCCCAGGGAGACTGGGTGGGGCAGGAAGCAGGTCACGGACAGAGGCTTAGAGGAGAATGCGTGGGCATGGAAGCCAGGAAATGAGAGTTCCAGAAAGAGCGGTTAAGTGTCATTGGATGCTATGAAGAAGCTGAACTGGAGAAAGACCCAGAAGGTTGGTGGCAATAAGGAGGGCCATGGTAACCCCAGGAAGAGCAGCACGTTTGAGGCAGTGGAAGAAGAAAGGCAGTAGAAGTGTGCTCACACCGAGGTCAGGAGGGCATCAAGCATGCCTAGTGACCTCTAGGCCACGCCCCACCAGGCAGGGCTCAGATCGCAGTGTCCTAGCAGAGCGCAAGGCGAGAACCCCTTTGGCATTGCCGAAGCTCCATGGAAGCCTAGAAAGAACAAGGTCTTGAGGGTCAGAACCAGATGACCAGATGATACCACTTGGGAGGCATGTGACCTTGAGGGTTTCATTTAACCTGAGCTTAGCTTTGTTGGATAAACAACAGCTAACACTTATTGAGTGCTTACTGCATGCCAGGTATGGTTCTCAAAGCTCTGTGTGTATGTATGAACCCATTTAAGTTTTCCAATGGTGCTGTGACATAGGTAGAACTATTATCCCCAACGTACAGACAGACAGCAAGGCATGAGCTGGTTAAGAGACTTTTCCAAAGTCACCAAGCTAGTGAGTGACAGGGCCAGGATTCCAATGCAGGCAGTCAGGTTTGGGAGTATATGTTACTAACTCCATCTCAGATCTCATGTGGCTTAACCACAGTAATTAATGTACGGGACAGTTCCTGGCCCAGCGGTGGGGCTCGATAAGAGTAATTCCCCCTTACCTCCTGACCAAATACAAATGAAAAGTCATGGCATCCTTGCCTGAGAAAGGTCCGTGGGATTAGCCCCATAAGGCCTCACTCACATTAGCGAAAATCCCATATAGAATGATGCACAAGAAAACCGCCTCAGAAAGTGGGATGCAAAATGCCTTGAGCCCCTGGGACACTGAGTGAAGATAATTTTGTGTTCAACACCCTCACTGCAGGTTGACCAGACGGCTGTATGGTATCCCTCGGCAGGGAGGACCCTCAAGGGCAAATCACGGACAGGTGAAATTCACAGAGTGAGCAGATTTCATCCAAAATTTGAGGGAGAAGGAAATTTGGCCTGGGATATGCCTACTGAATCCCTGGGTTAGGGTTTATTTGGCAAACGGTATACAAAAGAGAATTAGGGATTACCGTAAAAAAAATGAACTGCTTTTGGATGAAATTGAATGCCAAAAAGAATTACAGTCTAAGCAAAGGATAACTTCTCCACATGGTTTCCCCCACTTCTCGTCTGTGTTCACACAGGCCTATACTTTGGTGCAGAACTGTGTTTAAACACTAAAACGCTTTGTGTTGCAGAAAGGCACTGAGTATGTAATTAAAAGGATCCCTTCATTAGCACAACTAGACAATGAAAGCTCAAGTTGGCCTTTTCTGCTAATTTTGGAGGTGGTAAAACAGAGGCTAATACAACCCCTGATTATAATTGTCACATAGACAGTGCCGTGCCGTTGCCACTAGGAAATCTTTGTTCTCCCTGAAGACAGACAGGATCTTCCCATCACTGGGAGGGACAAAGAGAAAGGAGGGTGCATTCTGGCAACCAGAAGTGGAGGGGTGTGGCAGCATCCCCTGGCCGGCCACGGGGCTCCAGTCGCAGTCTCCTCACCCCAGCAGCTGACTTAACCTCTCAAAGCTTCAGTGTCCTCGGATGTAAACTGGAGTGAATGATCGATTGTTGTGAGAACTCAATGAAACAATGCCCGTCTGTATTCCCTGTCAGATATTCTGAGCACCTACTGTGTGCCAGGGCCTGTGTTAGACGAGTACTGGAGTGAGAACAGCACCTGCCCTCCCGGGACTCGCAGTCTAGAGAAAGAACCAGGTGTCAGAGAGACGGTGGCACCAAGAACCATTTCCATATGATGGTGATCACATCCGTGAGGAAGAGTAATGCAGACCGCGGGCTCAGCTTTGGGCCCGAGAGAGATGCAGTTCTCAGTAGCTCTCGGGATGAGGCTGAGGAGGACCATGTACAGAATCCGGGAGGTTTTAGAGAAAGGAATGGCTCATTCTAGCTCCAAAGGCCATGGAAAGCTTTTTGGAAAAGGCGCTATGAACGAAGTCCAAGATTTGAAGGGTGAGTGTTTTTCCCGTGGATAATTTGGGAAAGCACGTTTCCAAAGAGAGGGAGGAACGTGGAGGGTGGAGGGCAAGGCTGGCAAAGCAGGCCCGAGCGCTCTGCTCACGAGGTAGGCTCTGTGCGGGGCGCCTGGCAGCCGGTGCAGGCAAGGCGCGTACGGAAGAACCCGTCTCTGGGCCCGGTGAAAAGCTAAGCACTGGCCCAATCTTCCATAGAAAGATAGCAGTCAACCACCTGGTGGGGTTAAAGCGGGGACTCCTCAGCCCTTTGGGCAAAAACAATTCTCCTCCCTGTTCTCCCTGCCCCTCCCCGCCTGCCACAGTGGCCTCGAGAGTCTGAAGCTTTTCGTGCAGAATCAGAATTTTGGCCACTCTGACATTTCAGCCTTCATGGCCGTGTTTTTGTTTTTGGTTTTCTTCTTCTTTTTTTTTTTTTAAAGGCTCTGAACTGGAAGTCAGGAGAACTGGGTCTGCCCTTGCCACCACCTCTTGCTTGATGCCTCCCCGCAAGCAAGGGTCTGCCTCAACTTTCCTGTATATTTCAAAAGAAAAATGAGGTGACAGGACCCCCAGTGCCCCTGCTCACTCCATGGTTTAACTTTTTCTTTATGTGGGGAGCAGCAACTATTTGGTGACATTGTTTGGAGCATTATTTTGTGACATCAGCAATCCTCAATAGAGAACCAAGGTGTCAGATTAGGGGCGTTTATCCAATGAGGTCTGAGAAGAGGAGACTCATCTGGGGGATTTCTTTAGGGTGGGGACAAGAGGCAGGTGCAGTGTGACCCTGGGCAGCTAGCAGCAAGATTCCCCAGACAGAAGAGCCGGAATACGGTCCAGTGTCTAGTGACATGAGTTGCGGAGAGAGCAGAATGTCAGAAAGTGGTTACAGAAATCCCATAGTCTCTGGAGTTCCCAGAGGGGTACACTGATCTCTCCCATCGAGCCTGGTGACTAGACAGTGAGCCTCTCGAGATGATGGCATACGGGAGATAAAGATGTTGGTGATTAGAATCACAGCGGCTAACAGGTATTGAGGCGCTGTGCCAAGCACGATGCATCCACTTTCTCTGTAATTGCATCAGCCCTATAGGTTAGGTGCCATTATTTTCCCCATTTTTTGTAAGAGGAAACTGAAGCTTTGAGGCTGTATGACTCGCTTGAGGTCACCCTGCTCGAGGGTGCAGAGCTGGGATTCCAGGGGACCACCAGGCTGGTGCCCCGTGGAGAGAAGCTGCCGGGCAGCCCCCTCTCCCTGGCCCATGTGACGGTGCACTTCATTTGCTCTTAACTGCCCAAGACAAAGAGAGCAAGGACACTAGACACTGGCTCTGTGCGGAGGGGCAGAGCAGAGAGGGCCCTGTTCGAAAAGAAGCATATTGCAAGGCCTTTGTAAAATGAGCTGTCAGTTCCTTCATCCGGAAAATGAGAGGGCTGAGCCCCATGACCCTTGAAGGCCCTTCCAACTCTGAAATAGCATGAGTTCTGAGTCTGTGGGAATGGGGGCACCAGAGTAAGTCCTCATGTGTGTCCTTTGGTTAACTCATCGCCTTGGCGGGAAGTTGGTCCTGCAGGACCCCCGGTCTGGTGGCTCCGGGAGCTCGAGACCCAGTCTGCTGCTGTTGCCCCTGGGCCCTTGTTAATTCGTACCCGTGACAAACAAGGTGCATCTGTGACTCGTGGGAGCCTGTAATGGTGAAATAGGGATTGAGTGCTTTGGCAGTCAAAAGGGAACAACCCCATCCAGGTAAGTGCTGGTTGCTCCCAGGTCATCACATTGAGGTCAGCTATAAGCCCCCCGCCCCCAAGCAGATTCATTTGGACGCTTCATAGGCAGGCTGTGTTTTTGATCCTAAGCAATGCAACAATTTTGTGCTAGGCTTAGGCTGGCTGTCCTCCCAGCCACTCTTTCTCGTGAACCTCACCCCATCCCATAAGTAAGAGACTTCTCTCCACTGTTGGAGGTAAAAATGCATTTAGAGAAGGTGCCTAACTACAATGAGTCGTAGCATGATGGAGTGGAGAGCACCTGGGCTTTGAACTCAAGTAGATCCAGGGTCAAATCGTCACCCTTAGCCATGTAATAGCTGGGTGGCCTTGGGAATTTAGGTTAACCTCTCTCAAGTTAATTTTTCTCATCATTTATAGTTTGTAAATCATAGGGTCATTGCCAGACTCGAATGAGATGTTACAGGTATCCTACCTGACTCTCAGGGGCTCAGGGCCAGCTAACCCCTCGGGCATGGAAGGAGCATCGTGCACTGGTTAGAAGCAAGTTCTCTGGCACTTGCCTGCTGGGTTTCTATCCTGGGTTTCTATCCAGGATTAGTCTGTGTCTTCGTACCTCAGTTTCCTCATCTGTAAAATGGGAATAGCAATAACACCTCCTTGGCAGGATTTCATCAAGTTTAAATTTTTTTCAACTGCGGTTCCTGTCACATAGTAAATGCCGCCAGTATCATCACCATGGTGTTTGTTGCTGTCGCTGTCACACCGTGCTGTGGAAGGAAGTGATCGAGGGAGGGGGCAGTGGCCAGAGGCGTTCTCAGAGGAGCATTGCACGGAGAGGGCAGGGAGGAATAGACCCAGCATGGGTCTCACAGGGCCTGAAGCATCGGAAAAAGTTCCCTCACTGAGTCCTTATCCTCATCATTTTGGAAACACATGCTTCACTCATTCTATCGTCTCTTGTCTTCCTTTCTAATAGCATAGCGCCACCATCAAGTAAATGGGGCCCTATGATGGCCAAGATTCATCAAGTGATAGAGCTGAGCCACATGGTAGTTTCACTTATTTTTAGTGACTTCATTCTCCAGCTCTTTAAATTAGCTGCTGGGCTAATTTAAGGCACTTCTCTGGTACACGGTTAGCAGTTTCTTCAGGAATGACAATGTGCATTTGAAATCCCAAGTGACTGCAGGGACGGGTCTCAGCCACGTGGTGGGGAAAGGACCCTGCCTACCTCCTTTTGCCAGTGCAGCACCACTGCCCACCAGCCTCTCCTGCCAAGCCCCAGATTGCTCGGATTGCCTGGAACATGATCCAGGGTGTTCTATTGCTTTCTGTCCCCCATGGTCCAGCAGTTGCCAAATCCACCTTCTTTCCCCCGGACTAGTGATTCTTAGACGGTAGCCCGCATCAGAATCACCCATGGGGCTTGCTAAACAGAACGCCCAGCCCACTCAGTGTCTGAGTCCATGGGCCTGGGGTGGGGCCAAGAATCTGTATTCCCAACAAGTTCTCAGGTGTTGCTGATGCTGCTGGTCCAGGGCATATGCTTTCAGAACCATTGACCCAGAATATTCTAGGAGCTCCTAACATCATCCACTCCCCTGCCTTGATTAATGCTGGCAGGCTCATTCACCTTCACCATACTTCTGATTTTGCCCTTCCTCTCCCCCAGATCCACCACTTCTGATCTCCCACACTACCAAATCCAAGCAGTCTGACATCCAAGATCCTATAAGACCTAGACATCCACAGAAGCTTCCTGGTCGTATTCCTACCCATTCCCCTCATACATACTACCAGGACCCAGCAAACCGAGCTCTTTCCATACACTCTAGGTCCTTCTCTGGATACTCACCTGGGCATCTTCACCTGACTCACTCACTGTTTACAGATGGGTCTTGTCTTCCCCTACCTGGTCACATACTTCCAGGTGGTAAGAACTGTGTCCACCTCACCCATGTATCCGAGGCCCGTGGGACAAGGAAGTGCTTGGGAAATAGTTCATGAACATATAAATTATTGAAGCCGTGCTTAACTAAAAATGGAAATTATTTCTCTGAGTGAATTCACATAGTTTCTCTGAAACTGGAATCTGACATTGCTTTATCGACCTTCCTGTTTTGTTAATTTCTGGGATATAGACAGTGTATGCCTAAGGAAAAAAAGTTTTTGGTTTGACTTACTAGCGCAAGAACTATATAGTGAGCCTAAGTATGGAATGTGTAGTCCTAAGTATTAATTCTGATTCCACCACTGACTTGTGATGTTGGGCAAGTGTTCAGGTTCTCTAGATCTTGGGTTTCTAATCTGTAAAATGGCATGAGTTTCTACCTACCTCATAGAATTGTTATGAGAAACACTGAGATAATATCAGTAAGTTGCTTGGTCCAATGCTTGACATAGTAAGTCCCCGATAAATAGCAAGCTTTCCAGGCAAAATAGAGATAGGTGGTTTTTCACAAGAGTTTTAATAACAAAGAATTCCATTTTATTTGAAAAACGATAATAGAGAAAACATTCCAGAATTTTAATGAGTCAAGGATATACCAAATTCAATAATAATAAAAAATTACCCCAAAGGACTAGTAAGTTTGATTTATGTTTTCTTTACCAGTCACTTTTATTTCATAAACCCGACGTTTCCATTAAAATGCTATTAAATAAAAACAAGATTTTACAGTATTTGCGATAACTTGGATCTCGATGTGATCATTGGAATTAGCTCAAGCAAAGATACCATTTCTCATTGTTTTATTTCGTCTTCTAAATCAGCTACATCTTTACTGCCTTCTTTCAGTTGAGTAAAACACTCCCCACTGATTTTGTGGTTTTGAGTCCCTGAAAATGGTATCTGTGGCTTTGAAGCCCCTTTTCATCTTGAGCTTATTAATTGGGTTTCAGGACAGAAGAGAAACGGTAGTCAGCCAGTAAACACAGCAACCCTTGAAGGAAATGTGAAGGGCTCACGTTCAAGAGAAAAAACAGTCATTCTGCGTGATTCTGGGCATAGGGCGGGGTGCAGGCTGAGGACACTGGTGGGAGATATCCTCTGACATGCACGTCATTAGGAAAACTTCCCCAGCCTGAGAGGTCCCCTGGAGGTGGTGGGGTCCCCATCACCCGGGCAACCCGAGCGGAGGCCACCACCACCCTGGACCATCTGCTAATTAAATGACCCACTGGTGCTAGTGGCCTTATCTGCCTGGAATTAAAGTTTCTCCTCTGAAATGGCATTGTCATGGAAATGTTCTGGAACTAGATAGAGGTGATGGTTACACAACACTGTGAATGTACTAAATGCCACTGAAATGTATACTTTAAAGGGGTTAAATGGTGAATTTTATGTTGTATACATTAGACCACATACGAAGAAATAGATGACATCATTGGACAGAATGACCTCCAAGGCTTCTGCCTGCTCTGACACGTTATGCTTCTGGGAGGGAACACATCGCCTAAGACCGACCACCACATCCTGTTTAGTCAAAGACAGGCCACGGTGACACTCAACTGAGGGGGTAGCTGATTAAATTATGGTTCGGGCTTAATACCGAATATCACACATCCATGAGAAATTCTGCTCATGAAAACATATTTAATGCCATGGGAAGACACTTGTGATGTCACGTAAAGCATAAAAAGAAGGATTTATGCTACGTGTAATGTGATCCTAACTTTACAAATATAGATAAGAAACCAAAACACAGTGGTTTTATCCCTGAGCTGTAGATTACAAACGATTTAGATTCTTTTATACATTTCTCAAAATGTCTACAAAGAGCATGGATGACTATTATAATCTAAAAACACTATTTAAAACACAACATAAGGGGCTCCTGAGTGGCTCACTCGTTAAGCGTCTGCCTTCGGCTCAGGTCGTGATCCCAGGGTCCTGGGATCGAGCCCTGCATCGGGCTCCCTGCTCAGCTGGGAGTCTGCTTCTCCCTCTCCCATTCCCCCTGCTTGTGTTCTCTCTCTCTGTGTGTCAAATAAATAAATAAAATATTTTAAAAAACCCACAATGTAAATAACAGTACTTTGGATTCTGTGACCCCCTCCCCGGGAATCATGCCATGCTTTCGAGCGATGGAATGGCAACGGACAAGCTGGAAAGCTGGTTGGAAGGACGGATTTATAATTCTGGTTCAGCTGTGGCAAACCGCGGGGACTCTCGGTTTCTTCATCTGGAACAGGGGCATAAAAATAACAGTCACTTCACAGGGCTGTGTGAAGAGCGGATGAGGCAATGAAGATGGGACGACTGATTGGGAAGAGTTCTGAGCTCTCTTCATTGGCACTGAGCACATTTGGAAGCAGATTTGGAAACTGTACATTTCCAAATCTTCCCTCTAACAAAAACTTAATGAGTGCTTATAAAGTCAGTGATTGCCACTTACCCAGTAATTTAAGAGCTAATCTCCAGTAACACTGCTACTCTTTTCTTAACTGTCTTCCTATAACCTTCATGAGAAAACATTTCATTTTGTCTGAAAAGTAACCACCTGTATTTTATTTACTGTTCTTGAATTCAAGGAGATGATGATACAACCGGCTTAGCTGGAGGGAGAGCGCACCCAACCCCACCTGGGAAAGGTGTTTCTCCCCAGGAATCAGGCCTCTCCTGGGTAGGCGAGGCTTTGTTTCCCCAGAACCATCCACACACGGCTGAACTTTACAAAGGGTTTTCCTGGGGTGCCTGGATGGCTCAGTCAGTTGAGCGTCTGACTTCGATTTCTGCTCAGGTCATGATCTCAGGGTTGTGAGATTGAGCTCCACGTAGTCAGGCTCTGCGCTCAGCGGGGAATCTGCTTGGGAGTCTCTGTCTCTCCCTCTCCCTCTGCCCCTCCCTGACTCTCTCTCTCTCTCTCTCTCTCTCTCTCTCAAATAAATAAATAAGTAAATAAATTGTAAAAAGTGGGGGAGGGTTTCCTTCGTGCTGCTCTGGTTCTCTCCTCTGCCTGTCCTTGCTTTGAAACCCATGCCATGACCCACCTCAAAGGAACTGTGAACAGAATTCACAGGACTTGACTCACACAAGGGGTTCTCTTCCTTACAGGCTTACTCCTTAACCCAGAATGAAGAGAAGACTATTAGGGCAGGGCTGTCAAGCTTGCTGTTTCTCTATCAAACCTCTTCCCCATTTAGAAGACCTTATGGTGTACAAAATATCATAACCTTGGTGTTTTATTTGAGGCCTGCCTTGCCATTAAAAGCAAACTCCCAATTCAACAAGTTCAATGAAACATTTCCCAAGCACCTAAATGATCCAGGTTGAAATCGAGCTGAATGAGATTTGGAGTTGAATGAGTTAGAGTTGAATGAGTTAGGGTTGAATGAGGTGTGAGGGAGGGATTGGCGTCTAGACAAACGCAGTGCCGCTTGAGCAGAGGAACCAGGGAGCAGGTCTGAGAAACAGGAGTGGGACCTGGAAGAGAGTCATCAGCATGATCAAGGAGACATCTGAGCTGGTTCTGGAAGTGGAACAGAAATGTGCCAGGCAGCCAGGGCCAGGGGAAGGCCTCAAAGGCCAAGGAAAGCAGGTACAAAGATACCAAGATGGCCCGACTTGGCGACTGATGGCGTGCTTGGAAGTGGGAGCACACACAGGGGATGAGGCCATTTAATAAAGAAAAAAGTAGAAATTGACCTTGGTGTTGAGCTCAATACCAGGTGACATGGTTCTAATTTTCCTGGAGTTCGCCGGTTGGGCAGTATTTACTGACCAAGTACAACGTGCTCAGGGTTCTGTCTCAGGAATGGACGCAGGTTATGGATGGAAATGGTCACACCAGTTCCTAGACCAGCTGTGGGCGGCACAGCAGAGGGGAAAGTGAGATGAGCTGCAAGGGCAGAGAGAGGCACCAGCTGTGGAAGAGAGCTGGATGTCCAGTGGGCACCAAGTCTCTGGTCCAGACCAGACCAATGGGCAGCAGGGAGGGGTGGCAGGGGGTGCCCAAGGCCTTTGAGGGTATAGTGTGTCTAGGGCAGCGATAGGAAATGAGGAGGTTGGAGAAGAAATCGAGAGGGGCCTTGAGTGCCAGAGTGAAGAGTATGAACCTCATTGTAGGCACTCGGGAATCAGTGAAGAGTTGTACTAAGGGGCAGCCAAGCCAGGTTTGCTTTAGAAGAGGTGCCTCAAGGGGCGCCTGGGTGGCTCAGTCAATTGGGCGTCCAACTCTTGACTTCAGCTCAGGTTGTAATATCAGGGTCGTGGGATCGAGCCCTGCATCAGGCTCCGTGTTGAGCGCTAAGCGTGGAGTCTGCTTGGGATTCTCTCTCTCCCTCTCCCTCTCCCCCCACCGCTTGCATTCTCTCACTCTCTCTCTAAAAAAAATAAATAATAAGTCAATCAGAGAAAGACATGTATCATATGACGTCACTGATATGAGGAATTCTTAATCTCAGAAAACAAACTGAGCGTTGCTGGAGTGGTGGGGGGTGGGAGGGATGGGGTGGCTGGGTGATAGACATTGGGGAGGGTATGTGCTATGGTGAGCGCTGTGAATTGTGTAAGACTGTTGAATCAGATCTGTACTTCTGAAACAAATAATGCAATATATGTTAAGAAAAAAGAAAAAGAAGAAGATAGCAGGAGGGGAAGAAGGAAGGGGAGTAAGTCAGAGGGGGAGACGAACCATGAGAGACGATGGACTCTGAAAAACAAACTGAGGGTTCTAGAGGGGAGGGGGGTGGGGGGATGGGTTAGCCTGGTGATGGGTATTAAAAAGGGCACGTTCTGCGTGGAGCACTGGGTGTTATGCACAAACAATGAATCATGGAACACTACATCAAGAACTAATGATGGAATGTATGGTGATTAACATAACAATAAAAATCTTTAAAAAATAAATAAATAATAAAAAGATTTTTTAAAAATAAGAAAAAAAAGAAGAGGTGCCTCGGTGACAGTGTCTATGGGTCTATGGATGGGAAAGGCCGGAGGCTGTTGATATAGTCTAGGAAAGAGTCAACAAGGCCCAGCAGGGGAGAGCAGAGCTGGTTTCAAGAAATACTGAGGAGGGCACCTGGGTGGCTCAGTTGGTTGAGTGACTGCCTTCGGCTCAGGTCATGATCCTGGAGTCCCGGGATTGAGTCCCACATCGGGTTCCCTGCTCGGCGGGGAGTCTGCTTCTCCCTCTGACCCTCTTCCCTCTCATGCTATCTCTCATTCTCTCTCTCTCTCTCTCTCTCTCTCAAATAAATAAATAAAATCTTTAAAAAAAAAAAAAAAGAAAGAAATACTGAGGAGTTAGGACCAGTGGCAGAGGCAGGGGGGAGAGGAGGACTGGCATTTATCCTGACATTTCCTGCTTAGGTAGTTGGCAGGTGGGGGTGATGTCCAAGGAGATGGGGGAATGTAGATTTGGGGTGAGGGAAATGGGCATTTCGGTCTGGGGTGGCTGGGGGCCAACCTGAAGATGCAACAGGTGGTACTTGGATATGTGGGTCTGGAGGTGAGAAGAATATTCCAGGCCAGAGGCGGATATGTGATAGTTACCAGCTGTGGAATTTTCTTGAATATCAGAGTAATTTCATGATAAAATATCCAGACTCAGGAATTACAACACTATAATCATATTTTTTGCATATGTTCCAAATAAGAAAATAGTTAAGCCCGAAAACGTAATTATGCCTATTCCTAGAATTGGATAACTGATGTATCTTTGCAAATTGTTCATTGAACTGTGCTTCTGGTTTCTTGCCAGCCCTCAATGAGATTTTTATATTTCTTAATTATTCAATTACTACCCACAAGTAGGAGTTTGAAATCAAACCTAGGCTGCTCCGTAATAGAGTATTCTCTTGACTCATGAGCGCGGTAAAGGAATATGTCCAGATTTGGGATCCAGGGTGGGAGAACAGAGCAAGTGTAAGCTTCTGGTCCTGGCTCTGTCCTGGGTTCGAGTTCTGGCCTTCCCACACACTGGCTGTGTGAGCTTGGGGAGCTGGCTTCTCTGAGGTCAAGTTTCTGGTCTGCACGATAGAAATGGTGAGAATGCTCACAGCTCCTGAGGCTGCTGTGAATGTAGGGAAAGGAGAATAGGTGAGGGAAGGTGCTCTGCCTACCGTCAAGCCCACTCCACAGGTTGGTTGTGTCCCTAATTGCTTATGTTCCTCAGGTCTCAGCAGCTCAAGCAGCCACTAGCCGCAAAGGAAGATCCTTCTGACAGCGAGCCGGCCAACACCTCCGACAGCAACTGCAATCCCGAAGCCCACCTGCCGTCCATCTGCCTCAAGCAGGTGTTTCCCAAGTACGCCAAGCAGTTCAACTACCTGCGTCTGGTGGACAGAATGGCAAATTTGTTTATCCGGTTCCTGGGAATCAAGGGGACAATGAAGCTGGGGCCAACAGGCTTCCGGACTTTCATAAGGTCAGTGAGACCAGCCCCTCTGGCCTGGGATTCCGGCAGGGTGCAGTGCAGCCCTACATCTGGCTGGTCCCCCGCCCTTGACTGCTCCTGGGAGAGCTTGTCTGTGCTGCTGGGTCAGCGCCCCGACTGGGGTCAGATTGCTCCGGTGGCTGGAACCATCCACTTCTGTTTGCTGAGTGATTTAACGAATGTGACAGTTGGGACGGCATTAAAGCACGATGTGGTGCTGCCTTGAACGAGGTCCTTAAACCACATAGAAATTGCCGTCCCTTGGACTCAGACAGACCTTGTGTCTCTTAAGCCGGGGTGATGTTCTCCCAGCGGTATGTGGCAAAGAAACAAGGCACATCTGTCCCAAGTGTCCATTTCAGGAGAGAAAAGTTAAATAATTCAGTTGATAAATAATTTAATGTATTTGTCCTAATATAAAAATAACATGATTATATCATTGAGTACAATACAAAATTTGCGTGAATTTTGAACATAAGACATGAGATAAAGCAAGCGTGTTTTCTCCACAGCCTACACTATAACCCATGATCATTCGTTCACTTGCCTCTACTCCCCGGGGCACTTTGGGGTGACACAGGAATAAGTATCTGGGGCAATACTTACTAGGTGTGTAACCCCTGGGCAAGTTAGGGAACATCTCTGAGTCTCAGTGATCCTATAAAATGGGGAGGAAGCCACATACACGCCAGGAGTGGGTGTCCCCCACCTCGAAGCTACTATCTGCCAGCATTCGTTGTCACTGCTGTTTCGCTCATCATTGGTTTTAATATTTCGACCTTTGCACCTAAAGTCACATCCTTCATAGTTTTATTCACCAAAGCAAATAATTCGAAGCCCTAAATTGGAAACATTTTGTCATACACTTTTCTCCAAATGAACTGTATGACTTCTAACTCTGGCTCTCTGATGTTCCTGATGGGATGGTACACAGAAGAATCGGCAGGAATCCTTGCTAATCCCGAGTTAGGACTTGCATGGTGCTTTGGAGAAGGGCTCTGCGTTTGCTTGGGGGGCAGGGGAAGGAAGCCCAGTGGAAAGAGCACAGGCTTTGGGCCTGGCTTCAGAGCCAGGCATGACACTTAATAGCTGTGTAGCTTTGGGCAAACCCCTCCTCTTCTCCACATCTCAAACCGTTCCCTGGTCTGTAACATGGGAATAATCTCTCCTGCCTATCAGGGTTATTACGAGGTTGGGATGTAATACATCCTAAAGCACCTGGCCCAGAGCCTACTTGATAGGAGCTATTTGTTAAGTGGGGGGTCTTGTGACTATTATTTCCATTAAGCAATGGGAATTCTCAAGAAAGTCAACAGACACATGTTATTTCCCTGAGAATACTACCCGATACCTTCTGACTTGTTTGGGAATTGCATCTGACTCGTAGTAATAGATACGCATCTGTAAGTGGTTTAAAATAGTGAGATTAATTTTCCCTCATATAATAGGAAGTTTGGCATGGGGGTCCTAGGGCTTGTTAATGACTCCACAATGTGATCACAGCCCACTTTCTTTCTGTCTTCCTGTTCATCCATCCTAAGCATGGGCTTTTCAAGCTTCAGGGTTGCCTTACAGTCACAAGATAGCTGCTCAAAATCCAGCCATCATGGTCGAGTTCCAGGCAGGAAGAAGGAAGAAGGGAGATGTCAGATGCTTCCTTCTAACTCCTAATAAAATTCTACTGAAACATAAGAGATGGGGGTAGGTGAAGATTTGAAAAAAATAACGTATCATAAGAATCACAATCTCAGTTGCCTCCAGGGGTAGGCTGGAAGCAGAAGCCAGCAGGTGGGATCTGGAAGGAAGGGGGCCCAGGGTACAGCAGGCATGAGAACACAAGCCCTGGCTAAAGGAAAGGCTGTGCTGGGGGAGTATCACCAGAGCTTTTGATTTTTCAAGAGAAGCTAGAAATGCTGATTTTTATGTAAAATCCCAATATATGTCTATCGATGTTGGTGATTCAGAAAATAATTTTTTTAAAGATTTTATTTATTTATTCATGAAAGACCGAGAGAGAGGCAGAGGGAGAAGCAGGCTCCCAAGGAGCAGGGAGCCCGATGCGGGACTCGATCCCAGGACCCTGGGATCATGACCTGAACTGAAGGCAGACGCTTAACCATCTGAGCCACCCAGGCGCCCCTCAGAAAATAATTTTTAAACACCATATAGGTTCAGTCAAAGTGTGACTACCCATAGAGACCACCAATGTGTAAGCATTGGCGTGAGAGGAGAGGGACATACTAAGAGGACAGCTATGTTCATACCTGATTTTAGAAGAAACAGAATTGAGAATGGTCCTAGCAAAGGGGATTCCTAAAACACTCTCAGACTGGAACTGGATGATGTCAAAAACATCGCTACAAATCTGTCCGTATGTGATAGGCTTTATGATTCTTTCCATCCTTTTTTTTTTTCTCTATAATTAAGGACATTTGCATGTAAAACAGATTTTTGTGAGGTTCAAGACCCTTAGGTCCTGTAGGCATTCTTCCAAATCTGCCACCAGCACTGTCCGTGGAAGTGATGGTGACCATGGCGACCGCAAGCAAGGAGAACAATGTTTTCAGGTGGGGAGTAGGCGGCCAGAGGAGGACTCGGACAGTGAGCCCCTCTCCCCTCCCTCCACACCCACCCAGCCAACGTCCTGCCTAATTAAGGATGTGGGAAGAAGTGGAGAAAATGTTGCACAACCGTTAATAGATTTTTCCTTTTGAAATATACCGAGAGATTCCCAACAGCAACTTAATCGTAAAAGATGATATTCTCTGAGCTTAGATTTATCTAAGTATGTTCAGTCTTGCCAGCTAAATTTAACAGCAGGCGTTTTCTCTTGCTAACAACCATTCTCTCTCTCCTTTCCATTTCGGTTTAAATTTTCCTTCATTATGAATTAATAATATTTATGCCATATGTTAAATCGAGCCAAGTGCCCTTCTCTGGAGCACTGCGCAAGAGACATATTTGCTGGCTAGATATATACTCCTCTCAGATCTCCCCCACACACGGCAGAAGCTGAACTTGGCTTTCACCTGGACGACCCACTCTTTCTCTCGGTTCCTCAAAGAGAACTGGAGGGAACAAAATAAACATCCGACCGAATTTATTTTCAGTGACCATCTCTCATAATGTTCTGCATAGATCAGCAGTTTTAGGAGTGAATTATGCTAATGATAGTCTGGCCACATTCTATTTTTCTTTTCTACCAAGAAATGAGAAATAATGAACTGTCATTCCCTTGTCTAGACTTAACTCATCGAACCAGCTTTTCGTGTCGTTTCCTCAGGAGGCACATAATAGTAGCACATATTACCATGAATTAAGCGCCTCTTTTCTCTCTGTCTCTCTCTCTCTTTATGTCATAATAATTCCTGGGGCGTGGAGACTTCTCTTTCTCTGAGAAATAGAAATTATCTGATTCTTCAGTTTGACAGCTTTCTTTGAGGGAAATGCATTTTTGCTAGTTTCCTTCCATTGGATTACTAATCTGGGGGGCATTCTATGTAATTCACTAAGAACACGTTCTGCAAATGTATCCTCCATCAGAATCAGACATCAGTCTGCACGTGCTGCATTTTCCATTTCCACAGCCTGCAGATTAAACCGTTTGCCAAAACCGGGTTCATTTCGAGGAAATGGAGGCAGTTTCTCTGCACCTGGAGCATTTGCTTCCTGCTTCATGCGAGGCCAGTCCACTTGGAGAGCCCTGCTCGGGCCCTTTGTGGTTTCTGATCCTGCTCTCCTTTTAAATTAGAGAATGGTTTTTCTCTTTTTTCCTTTTTTTCCCCTTCCACTCCCTTTTCTCACAGGGAGATATTAATATGTTTCATAATGGGTAGCTGTGGGGGGTTTTATGCTCTGAGAGGCAACATGGTGTGTTAGAATGTTCTGGAAGAGAAGTGTAAAGGGCCTCCTCTCCCCCTCTGTCATTAACTCCTCCATGACTTTGAAAATCCCCTTGTTCTGTGATGATCTCTTTCCAGCAATAGTGTGAGAGCCTATGCCTGGGATATCAATAGCCTTTAAAAATATATATGTTATAAACCAGAGTTGTCATTTCCCCCCCCTTTTTATGTTGTTTTTTTTATTAACAAATATTGGTCATTTGTTAGCTTTCACCTTATAGAAAATTCTCCAGGAAAAATAAGCTTCTTTTCTTTCACAGAGAAGGATGAGCACAAAAGAAATTGTATAAATAGGATGTTATAGAGTGGGAAAGTTTGTTTCTAAATTTCCCATGAGATGTCAGTAGTTGTTGAGAGAAAATGGGGATGATAATTTCAGATCTTTCTATACTTGGGCTCCTAATAAACTTGAATGATTTGTGATTATCTCCCATCATATGTGCCCAAATTCCTTTGATTCTGGGGAAAAAAATAAAGAACAAAAAACATTTATTCAGAGTGGTTCTACATCATGGAGGAAGGCTGGGAGCTGTCATTTGCTACTTCCCTGTATGAGCCAGGCACTGAACTAGTCCTTAAAATGGCTTTGAATGGTGAGTAGCCTCATCCTCATTGTACAAATAAGGAAAGAACCTCAGTGACTTGTTCAAGGTCACATAGCAAAGTCAAGATTCAAATTCATGTGCATTTGACTCAGAGCTCTTTTTTCTCATACACCTTTCCAGCCTATCCTTGCGTAAGAATTGTCCTGGCTTCTCTTGTTACCATATTTCTTGGACTTCTCTTCCACTGAAGAATTTATCCCTCCACTCCTTAGTCATTTGAGGAATTTCATCCCAGGGCATAAGGGGAAATGGTTCAAATGATTAAGAGCTACCAAGAATTCACATTTTTATCCCAGACTCTGAGATCACTTCCACCCTCTGAGAGTGGCATCCAAGACGGATTCAGCCCTGCATCGCTCATTGGGCTCAGAGTACCATCTATGCATAGTGAACACAAAATACAATCTGTATTGAGTGGATGGATAGATGAAAAATTCATTCTGAAGTCTTGACCCTCCAAACAAGGAGGCCCTCCCTGTTTGGGTCAATTGAGAATGTCTGGTGACTATAGGGACAAACCTAGGAGACTCTGTCCCCAAGTGACCCTGGTTGACTTCCCCCAGCCCTATATCCCAGAGCTTCCCAATAGGTCTCTCTGGAGGCTCTGGCCTTATGGGGCCCCACCTGAGACTATGCCTTGAGTCCTGGGTTCTTCCTACGGCCCTGGGCTGGGTCATCTCCCAACTTCTCCCCAAAACTCCAGGGAAGGACTGGATGTGAATCCCCGCTGCATGATCTTGGGCAAGTCATGTTCCTTTTCTTAAGTCTCAGCTTACCTGTCATTGAAATGGGATTAAGAATACTTCCATCACAGGATGGTTATAAAGATCCAGAGAGCCCATGGACAGGAAAGGGCCTCGCCTATGGATGGGTGCCCAAGAAATACCTACAGAATCAAAATTCTTTTAAGGTGTTTCCTGTCTCCTGCAGCCAGCATGGATCCCCCCTTCCCCTGTTTGGGCACCAGATGGAGCAACCAACTGTGTTTGCAGGCATCCCTAGGGAGGATGAGTTACCTTGGAACAGGGATAAACAGAGAATTCTCTTTGGTAAATTACGGCTCCTGCTAAAGGTTTGACACTTCTATTTTCTACCTGTCAGAAAAAAATAACTATATACCAGTGGTCAGTTTGGTTTCCCTTTTTATACTCCATCAGCCCACAGAGCAAGCCGGGCAGAGCTCCTGTCCTGTGGGGGAGCAGGTAGTCCAGAGGACACCGATATCATAATTAGGGGGACACGGTGGCCCTTCCTAATGAAGCTTTGAAAATGAGCAGTGCAGGTTGTCGGCACACCTTGGGAGAAGCTGGAGCATTGTCTGCAGTGGAACCCAATAGAGATAGCCATCTGGATGGCACGTGACGTGAAAAGCTCTCCCGTCCGTTGACATGTTGTTACCGGGGCTCAATAACTGTGCGCTGATGCGTTTGAAGTCCGCCACCGGTGACTTGTGATTGACATATGGAGCAGGAGCCCAGGAGGGAGCAGGATGTGAACTGATGGCCTGAGAAATACCAGTGGGGAAGACAGGAAGGAAGAGGGAGGGAGGGAGCGAGCAGGTGCACTGGCATGTAAAGAACACCAGTCTCGTCTGGGCACCACGCTGGGCACACTCCCAGCCACCACTGGCAGGGGTGTGCATGGGTTTGGAGAGGGGTTTCGGGGTGCCCGAATCCTGCTTGCCTATCGACCCCTCTCCTGTCGGGTTCCTAAGGGAGCTATTCACACAAGGGCTGATGACAAATGGGAAATCAAAGAGCCACTTTATCATTAGCTGGGGCAGTGGATGAGGGCACGTTTGGAGAGTTGAAAGCAGCATTGAATGTAGTTCAGCCAAACAGACAGCGGGCCCAGAGGTCTAGCTTCAAGATTCCCAGGGCAAATCGAGCCTGTGTTGGGACTTGCTTCCCAGCACGACCCTGTTCAGGAAGGTGGTGCATCTGGACAAGCCAAGGGCTACCTTTAGTCTGGACAGAGAGCCCGGGCTCTCGTACCCAGACAGTCTGACTGGCGAGCGCCATTTCTCCAGAATGGACAGGGCCACTTGCTGAAAGTTCAGCCCCAAGCAGCCTCTGAAGTTCCCACTTTCTAGCTCTGGAAGAGGAAATGGGAAAGGGGCGAGAGATCGGGAGGAGAACCGACAACTGTGGGCCCCCTGGGTGCCAGGCACCATGCTGGGTCCTTGGCATGCACTGCCTCATCTCATCTTCACCCCCGCCACGTGGGCGGGTGTTCTTCTCTTCTTCTTAGGTATCAGCAAATAAAGGCACTGAAGGTTTGAGAAAACGCTCACAGCCGCAGAGCTAGAAAAAGCAGCAGAGCCAGCATTTCAATCCTAGTCTGTCTGATGCCCAAATCACGTTCTTTTCAGTGTGCCAGACTGCCTCCCCACATCTCCAGACCCAAAAAACACAAAAAAACACAAGAAACAAAATGAAACAAAACCAAGAGGGGAGGAGGAGGATTGCAAACACGCCTCTGTGCTCAAACAGGGAGCTGATGTGGGGCTGAAAACCTGGTTATCTTGGCCTCTCTGCACCGGAGGAAATAAACCAGGGGAACCTCTGAAACTCTGAGGCCAGCCCGTCCCCGCCCCTGCCATTTCCAGATGACTCCCCCAAAGTCAACGTGGAGGGGTCCCGCAGCAGTGTGCCTCAGCCCATGCAAAGGGGTGTGGGCCAGGGGCGCTCATCTGCGCTGGGAGTCTCGGGCTCACGGTGGCTGTTCGGGGCCCATGTGAAATCTCGGGGGACAGATTTAGATGCGAGAAATGCGGAAGCCTCAAGCCCCTGTCTGTAGGTTTGGGCCCAGGGACTCATCTGGTGAGCATTCCAGCGGGGAATCACTTCTGGATAGCAGCAATATTTCTGTCTCAACCAGTGACATCGGTTGGGTCCGTTGGGACCCATCATGGGGTCCCCTGAGTGTGCCATCGTCAGCCGACGGACACTGGTAAGAGAGCAGAGCACCCAGGTCCAGCTTTTCTTTCTCCTCCTAGAGACTAATGGATGTGGAGGTGAAGACATGCATAGGGTGTATTTCTGAAACATGGGATTCTCATTTCCCCCTCAGAGCAGGCAGAGACCTCCATTGGTAGGTGTTAGAACAGGCCAAAACACAGTGACTGCTTTATAAGGGAGGAGCCTGAGGCTCAGGAAGGGGACATGGATTCACCAGGGCCATCAGCTTCGAAGTGGCAGTGCCAGATTCAACACGAGACATGCCATGCTCAAGTCCTTGCTCTTTACAGCCCTTTAGAATTGACCAAATGACAGAAACCCACCATGATCTAACCTTAACTTACATTTTCAGCCTTCTCTCCCACTGCCCCTGCCGTATGCCCATCACTAGTTCCAGCTATGGGAAGGGAGGGCCTTCCAGGCAGGGGACCCAGCCCTGGCAAAGACGTGGAGGCAAACCAGAAGAGGGCATGCTCCATCTAGCAGTAATATGTCCCCTCTCGTCTTTGGCAGGAACTGCAAGCTCAGCAGCAGCAGCTTGTCCATGGCGGCTGTGGACATCCTCTATATTGACATCACAAGGAGGTGGAACTCCATGACCCTGGACCAGCGGGACTCAGGTAGGTACCTGATTCCTGGCCTCCACCATGTCTAGTGGGAGTCCAGATGGGTGGGCGGCACCCTTTTGGCTCCTTCTTGTTCAGGGTCAAGGTTGGGGAAAGAGGAGGTTATCCTGTCAGCTCTAGACATTGCTGGAAGGGTTGAGCTGAATTTGAATCCAGGGGCACTATCCTGAATTCCACTACCAAGGCTGTGCCCCACCCCCCCAAATTCGAGTTCTACCATTAGAATCTCTTGTTTCTGCTTAAGGCCGTTCACGTGTTCATCTCTCAGCACACTTGTACTAGTGTGTGCTGGGCCAGGCCCTGGACAGATGGGAATGAGTAGCACTTGGCTCTCACTCTCTGTAGAGCAGGGAGGCAGAGGAGAGCCCAGCGCTGGCTTGGGGAGGGGTGCTGAGGGGTTATTGGGAGCCCAGCGGAGGAGCTCCTGTCGAGGGAGACCCAAGGAAGACTTCTTGGAGAAGGGTGAGTGGGGTCAGCCAGTGAACAGGGCAGCATGGACCCCTCCGGCAGGTGTGATCTGGCCGAGATACGGACACATGTGGAAGGCTTAGATAACCCCAAGAATCTTGGAGGGGCTGGAGCAGGAAGGGAAGGGAGAAGGGGCAGAGATGGGGTTGCAAGAGCCATCGAGGCCTTGAATCCACATAAAAGAGTTTGCTCTTGATCCTCTAGATCAAGGGAGGGTGAAGGATTCCGTTAGAAGGATCCACCTTGGGGTGACCGTGTTTCTGATCTTCTTCCTCACACAGTGTGTTTTTCCAAAAAGGCATAATAACCATACCTGACATTTGTATAGCTCATCATAAAATTACACCGTGCTTCCATGCATAGTCCTTCATTAAATGTCCCCATGAACCAGTGCACTAAGTATCAGTGTTTGCATTTCACAGATGGTAAGTTGCAGCTCGGGTGACCAGGCACCCAGGCTTCCCTCCCCTGGGCTGCCTCCATGCAAAAGGGACGCCGGGCGGAGGGGGCACCTCAGGGAGCAGCTTTCTCCTGTGGTTTGGCGGAAAGGACAAGAAATCAGATTTTGGGAGAGCCAGATTACAATTGACTGTGCCATTTTCTCCCCGTGTAAGCTTGGAAGACCATTCTGCCTCCTGTCTCTACTTCCTCTTCCGTAAATGGGGCCAACAGTCCCTGCCCGCCAGGGGTGCTCGGCGGTCTCCGTGTCCATGGATAGGAAGGTGCAGCCCTTGCTGGCGGTACAAAGCAGCTCATCTTATTAGTGGGCGCTGCTTGGGGAGAATTCCGGGGGTGGGTCTGTGTGAGCGTGGGTTGCTCCCTGCCACATCCCATGGGCTACAGCTTTTGACCGCAGAGATCATCACCTTTTAATAATGATGCTACCGGCTGCCAGTGGTTGGGCGAGTCCTTTGCGTAAGCACTCTGCCGGGTGCTTCATGTGCACAGCCCTGGCCGGAATTCTGGAAGGAGGTAGAATCGCCTCCATTGCAGAGAGGAGGCTGAGGCTCAACAGCATAGGTGGTGGGCATGGCCCACCCCCACTGTTTCCCTTCTGGGCTGCTTGATCCTACCAGTTGGTCCCAGAGTAGGATGACCACCAAGCTCCCTACTGCTCTCCTTTCTTGAATTCAAAAGCAAAACTCAGGGAATACCAGTAGGCACTGAATCAACAAGGTGAGTTCCACCGTGTCTCGGTGGGTGGAGCGCCCTCACAGCCTTCCCTGGCAACCAGGAGAGGCTTGAGATGGAGCGTCTTCAGAATCAGGCAGATTAATGATCATCCCGAGGACGGAGAGCGCTCACATGACAGTTGAGCGGGGTGCTTTTTGCTGACGCCTTCAGAAAGTGAAGAAGTGTTTGCTCTGTGAGTTGAACGCAGGGAGTCACCGCAGGATCCTGTGGAGGGGGCCAGAAGAGGGGGTGGGGGTGGCAGTGGAATTATTAAATATTGAAATTGATCAGGAGTAGCAGCAGGAAGCTATTTATCATGTTTTATTGCTTCAAACTAGCATTACCATCTGGCCCATTGTTAATTCTGAATAGCTTTTCATGTTTTGTTTGCCTCTTAAATTGCTCTCTGTAAGCGGAATCCACAGGGGCTGTCCACAGCACAGGCTCGGGTGAGGTTTTCTGGGGTCTGCCAGGATCTCTCCGTTCTGCTGACCAAGCTAAAGAGATGAGAATAATACTTATTTTTAGCATCTACTGACAGGCGAATCTGGGGCTGGGATCTCCCAGGCCTGTTGCCATGCCTCGGTAATGAATCCTTAGCAGTGACTGTGATTTTGAGATTCCCTCCCATGTGCATTATCTCCTTGCAGTTCCCACACCAGACCTCCAAGGTGGGTAATTGTATCCCATTTTACAGATGAGCATCCTGAGGTTCCAAGAGCAAGTGACTTGTCTAAAATCCCACAGCCAGTGAGTAGCAGAGCCCCCATTTGAAGTCAAGCCTCCTACCTCCTGGCCCAGGATGCTGTCCCCCATCCAGGGCCCCCCCCAAGCAGTGGTGTTCATCTGAATGACTGGGGAGGGGGCGGGGCTCGTGAGGCAGGGAGGTGAAAAGTCAACTCGTAGAGCGCAGGGCCTCTGGGAAGATGGAACTGGAGTGGGAGGTTAGTTGCCGGCGTGAGCTCCTGTCTCCCCTGACGTCATCCTCAGAGCTTTAACTCCTGTTTCCGTGGCTCCTGAAAGGAAATCACAGCCTCGGGGGCGGGGGGGCGGGTACAGATAGTGGGGACTGGGCATTACAGCCGGGGATGAGAAGCCTGTCTGTGCCCACAGTCTCAGGGGTCACTGCTGTCTGGCTGCTGGCAAAGCTGGGGCCCAGTCCTTGCTTCCGGAGAAGGCTGGTCTGACACCCTGATTCTTGAGGAGAAGGAGCTTCTGAAGTCAGCCACATTCTTAGGAGCATTCGAAGCTCCGGAATAGCACAAGAAGACATTTGTTGTTGAGTGGTCGTTCTACCTTTGGGCAAGTGTCAGCAGAAAGACCAGAGAGTCCTCCTTCCTTCCCTCCATGGTGCTGAGCCAAAGGATTCTCCTGTCCTCCGTTACAACTAAGTCCTGGCCAGAGGTGTGGAAGCCAGGTCGGAGGGGGCAGCTGCACCTGTCCTGGAGCTGCCGCGGGGCTGACTAGAAAGTGGGTCAGAAGAGTGGTATAACTGGGTTCTCATTCTCAAAGGGCGCTCATTCACCAAACAGACAATGAACATGTTAGCAGGTGTTGGGCTGCTGGGAATATAAATTATTTACAGATCCCGCTCTTTTTTGTTTGTTTGTTTTTCTTTTAAATTTTTTTATTGTTATGTTAATCACCATACATTACATCATTAGTTTTTGATGTAGTGTTCCACGATTCATTGTTTGTGCAAAACACCCAGTGCTCCACGCAGAACGTGCCCTACAGATCCCACTCTTGAGAAAAAAAGTAATAGAGACCATTTACTGAACATTTACTACATGACAGAAAGACAAAATGCTTATTATGAATTATCCCACATAGCCCTGTGAGATAAGAGTTTTTCTCCCATTTGACAGATGAGAAGCCCGAGGCTTCAAGAGGTGAATTTAAACAGGTGTGCCAAGTATGTCAGTGGGGACCCTGGGATTTGAACCAAAGGCAGTCTGCATTCAGAGTCCTTTGCCTTTTCATTACACCCAGTGTCTCCCGCCACACAAATGAAAAGGACACGCAGTTGACAGTTGTCATAGGGTGCGGCCAGAGCCCCAGTCAGGGAAGCAACAAAGTGGGGGTGCTGTGAAGATAAGAAAAAGAACATATACAAAGCCTTAGCATGGTGTGCAACCCAGAAAAGGCACTCTCTACGAGTTCTGTACCGCTGAAGGCTAGCACAGGGCCAAGAGCGTGCGACAGCGTCATGCTCAGTGCCCAGTGAATGTTTGATGAGCAGACAAATAGCAATAAAAAACTGTCCTGCCTCCCCAAAATAGGGTGTTCTGAGTGTGAGAGCCATGACTTATAGTAGAGCTGGTCTCACCAACAGAGTCTCCCTTCTCTCTCCGTAACATCTGGCAGAAAACACCAGCCCGTTTGGCTAAGAGCATCACCCCACACCCAGCACCAGCTGTGTCCAACTGCTCGGGCAAGGTCTTCTTTCTGGAAGCGAGCCCAGACCGCCCTTCTTGCCCTCGTGAGACTTCGGCACCCACCAAAGGGGTTAACCCAATTCCTGATATCTGAGACCTTAATGAACCCTTTATGTAACCTGCATGGGGAGACCCTACTATTGAAATGGAAGAAGAAAAATGGTGTTCAGAAAGATTAGTGAGAAAGAAAAAATCAAAACCAGTATTTAAAAAAAAAGAATGCACATCATGAAATCTAAATCTCAGACCATCCTTTTATTTATTTATTTATTTATTTATTTATTTATTTATTTATTTATTTATTTATTAAGATTTTATTTATTTGACAGAGAGAGACACAGCGAGAGAGGGAACACAGCAGGGGGAGTGGGAGAGGGAGAAGCAGGCTGTCCGGACCGTGAGATCATGACCTGAGCCGAAGGCAGATGCTTAACGACTGAGCCACCCAGGCGCCACTCAGACCATCCTTTTAAACAGCCTTGTTTTCGATGTTTTGGTTTTTTTTTCCCGGAGCTCAAGTGCATAGAATTGGATTAACCATAATCCTTGGTTCATGAGAGCCTTCTATCCTAGGTCCATGCATAACCTGCTTTTATTTAGTCAGCTTTTTAAATTAGTAATTTTTAATAATGTAATAAGCATCCAGGACTCACCACCCAAAACAAAAGCTAGGACTTAACAATAACCCACATCCAGCACGTGGCTCTCCCCCAACACCAGCCCATTCCCCGCCTCTTTCCACCCACAGAACCCTCATCTGGATCCTGTGCTCATCAGTCCCTAGATAGTCTTGTGCTTCCTCTCTGTTGGAATGTCAACGACTACTTAGGAGCTTGATGGAATTTAGTAAAATGCAATCTCACTCTCCCGGGCCGGCCAGTGTAATCGGCACTAAAATAAATACATACATACATACATACATAAAGATTTCAATTTGCAATTCCAGAATTTCTAGCAGAACAGAAATCTAAATGTGGGTCTTCTCAGCAAAACTGAGGTCTGGTAGCCCTGTTGTTGCCCAGAATCAAATGAAGGAACAAATTTGTCAGTGAAGATGCAGTCATTTCATGTAAATTGCACTCACGAGCGCCTTCTTATCATTGAGACTTTGCTCTCAACTCTTCCCAGAGTGGAAATTTCACTTCTCTGTGCTAGAGACGAGGACAGCATCAAGATTAGGCAATAAAAGGTAGTATTACTGCATCATCTATGAGAGGCAAACATTTCGCTGGCAAGGGAACATTTGAGCCCAGCACCTGGACATCTTGTCCATCTAACACACAACGGACATCTGGAGTCCCTCCCAGTAATCAATGGAAACTTGATTGCAAAGCAAGAAAACATGGATTGAAGAGTCTTTCCCACCACCCCCGTCCACCCATTCAAGCAAGCACACGTACACACACCTTGCTTGCAGAGGGAAATCTACGAGTGGCATCCATTAATGCCTGATACATCCTGCATTTCTTCTGCTGCCTGACAAATACCTGAGCTACATGGGCCCCCTTCCTGGGACTGCCTTAGTTTGACTGGCAGTATAACCAAAGCCACAGGCTCTGGGATCCAGCAAACCTGGCCTCGAACCCGAATCCGGGCTCCGTAACTTGCTAGCGGTGTCACCTCTGCAAGTTACATAACTCCCTCGGAGCCTCATGTCCATCCTCTGCAAAGTGGAGATAATAATGGTGACCAGCTCATAAAAACAGTGCCCTGGACGAAGTGAGATAGAGCACACGAGGTGCTCAGAGCTGGGGCTGCCATAGGCACGGCTCTGGAAGGGGCTGCCGCTGCTGCAATTGCATGTGGGGCTCTTGCTGCACCCCTCTCTCAGGAAATGCTTCCCTGCACCTGCTCATGCCCGGCGCTCCAGGACCAGCCAATTAAATGCTGTGGAGTGAGTGTGACATCTGCCCCTTAAGCTAGACTAACTTCTGTGAAGCCGAGTGCTGTGCCCGGCACAGAGTAGGTGCTCTGCAAACGTGTCAAGTGAGCTAGGATCAGACCCTGACGATCCACGGCGCCTGTGGGTGTATGAGTCTTATGACTGTCTCTCACCAAATTTCCTCAGTCGACTTATGCAAATCATCTGCCTCCTATACTTTCATCAGCTGGAATGAGCCCCAACTAAAATGTATTTGGTTAACGATGTACTGAAATATTTAAAAGTATTTTTACTTGGAATGTTTAGCAAAGCCTCACTTATACATATACATGGACGGCCCCCTCCCTCTGAGATATGGGAGGCCGCCGATAACTCGGCAGGTTTCATGCAGCGCCTCTTGCGACATGTCTGGCACAAGCAACATTCTTCAGCCTTGAAATTATCTCGAAGTCAGATGGGCTTCTCTGGACGTGTGCCCTACACGCTTACAAAATAGTCGGCCTCTGAATTATCCTTAATAAAGGCAAGTGAGCCGACAGTAATACCAGCTCACCCTCGCCCTCCGACTGACGCTCGAGGGCCTGCCACCTCGTAGGCTGCGTGTTCTGGAATCACTTCTCCCCTTCGTGAGGGGCGCCAGGAGCCGCTGTGTCGTGGGCACCTGTTCACCATCCTCTCCGTTGTCACCTCCAGGGTGAAGGGAACAGGATCTCTGTCCATTTAGCTGGCCTGACCCCCCTACACCCAAAAGTCACAAAAAGGGAAAAGCGGAATGACATTGTATGCAGCCCCCCCGCCCTTACTTGTGCCTGGTGCTTACCACTGTGGATCTTGCAGGCACAGCCGTAGCAGGACGGAGGTTGTCGGGAAAGTGGGAGCAGCCGAGTCACGTGGACTACAGTCCAATCCCGGCACCCCGCCCCCCCCGCCCCCAGCTGGCAGCTCTTTGAGGGGGCACTTCAGCTCTGGGAGCCTCAGTTTCCTTTAAAACGGGGCTGATGACATCTACCTTGGGTTGTTGTAAGGACTTAAGTGAGGAAGTACATGCCTGATTCAAACAGCCCTTGTTGGTTTATTGGTGGGTGGGTGGGTTGGCTGGTTGGTTGGTTGGTTTGAAGCACTGTCCTGGTTCCTGATGTTCGTGTGCACTTTGCAGATTACAAAGGACTCTCCCAGTTCACTTGTTCACTGAACGCTCAGACTCCTGGTGAGCTGGGTCGTAGTCCCATGAACCCATTCTTGGAGGAGGAAACTGAAGCTTGGGTAAAGAGGGATTCGGGGGGCAGAGCAGGAACCCTGTCCTGAGCCTCCACCTTGTGCTGCCTGGGAAGTGACAACAGTCACAACCACGTGCAGATGGAAGGAGCCTGCCGATCCCCAAATGTCCCCAGGCCCAAGAACCTGATTCAGGGACCAAGGCATCCCTAAGTGTTGGGCAGAGCTGTGTTTGGTCCCTAGTCTTAGCTCAGGGAGACGTTGGCCATGACAGACACATCTAGGGGACTCCTCCCCCAGGCATCCCCCATCTGCTCCCCCTCCTGCCAGGGGAGAGTCCTATAAATGTTCACATATACTTTACTGTCACAAATATGGTAGGGAAGCTCCCCACAGCCCTGCTGCTTAGAGTTGAGGAAATGAAGACTAGCCGGGTTAGGGGCCACCTCCAGTGGTGCCCAGCTAGTACGAAAAATTTACAGAAAAATTGAGCAGATAGTACTGAAAATTCCCATATATCCCCCGACATTGTCCACTATAATATTTTGTATGACTGTATATTTGTTAGCAAATAAATATTAATATATTATTAAAGTCCATAGTTTACATTAAAGTTGATGCTGTGTTGTGCATTCTATGTGTTTTGACAAGTGCATAATGTAATTTCCCCAACATTATAGGACCATACAGAATATTCTCACTGCCCTAAAAATCCCCGGTGCCCCATCTATTCATCCTCCCTCACCCTGAACCCCTGGCAAACTTTTTACTGTCTCCATAGCTTTGCCTTTTCCTGAATGTCACATGGTTGGAATTATACCATGGCTGCCTTTTCAGACTGGCTTCTTTCACTTAGCAATATGCATTTAAGGGACTTCCGTGTCTTTTTGTGACTCGATTGCTCAGTTCTTTATATTTCTGAGTAATAGTCCACTGAATGGTTATACCACAGCTTGTCAATCCATTCACCTATTGAAGAATATCTTGGTTGCTTCCAAATTTTGGCAATTACGAATAAAGCTATTATAAACATTTGTGTGCAGGCTTTATGTGGACATACGTTTTCAACACAGTTGGGCAAATACCTAGGAATGTGATTGCTCACTCATATAGTAAGACCATGTTTAGCTTTGTAAGAAACTGCCAAACTGTCTTTCAAAGTGGCTGTACCCTTTCACGTTTCCACCAGCAATGAATGAGACTTCTTTGTTAGCATTTAGTATTGTCAGGTTTTGGATTTCGCCATTGTAATAGGAGGGTAGTGGTATTTCATTGTTTTCATTTGCATTCCCCTAAAGACATAAGATATTGAGTGTCTTTCCATTTGCTTATTTGCTATCTATATATCTTCTTTGGTGAGATGTCCATTCAGATCTTTTCCTGTATTTTATTTTTTTTAATTTAATTTAATTTTATTATGTTATGTTAATCACCATACATTACATCATTATGTTACAAAACAACCATTACATTACAAAAACTACATTTTTGATGTAGTGTTCCATGATTCATTGTTTGTGTATAACACCCAGTGCTCCATGCAGTACGTGCCCTCCTTAATACCCATCACCAGGCTAACCCATCCCCCCATCCCCCTCCCCTCTAGAACCCTGTTTGTTTCTCAGAGTCCATAGTCTCTCATGGTTCATCTCCCCCTCCGATTTCCCCCCCTTCCTTTTTTCCCTTCCTACTATCTTTTTTTTTAAAAACATATAATGTAATATTTGTTTCAGAGGTACAGGTCTGTGATTCAACAGTCTTGCACAATTCACAGCGCTCACCACAGCACATACCCTCCCCAATGTCTATCACCCAGCCACCCCATCCCTCCCACCCCCCACCACTCCAGCAACCCTCAGTTTGTTTCCTGAGATTAAGAATTCCTCATATCAGTGAGGTCATATGATACATGTCTTTCTCTGATTGACTTATTTCACTTAGTATAATACCCTCTAGTTCCATCCACGTTGCTGCAAATGGCAAGATTTCGGGTTTTTTGATGGCTGCATAATATTCCATTGTGTATATATACCACATCTTCTTTATCCATTCATCTGTCAATGGACGTCTTGGCTCTTTCCACAGTTTGGCTATGGTGGACATTGCTGCTATAAACATTGGGGTACACGTACCCCTCCGGATCCCTACATTTGTATCTTTGGGGTAAATACCCAGTAGTGCAATTGCTGGATCGTAGGGTAGCTCTAATTTCAACTGTTTGAGGAACCTCCATACTGTTTTCCAGAGGGGTTGCACCAGCTTGCATTCCCACCAACAGTGTAGGAGGGTTCCCCTTTCTCTGCATCCCTGCCAACATCTGTCTTTTCCTGACTTGTTCATTTTAGCCATTCTGACGGGTGTGAGGTGATATCTCATTGAGGTTTTGATTTGGATTTCCCTGATGCCGAGCGATGTTGAGCACTTTTTCATGTGTCTGTTGGCCATTCGGATGTCTTCTTTGGAAAAATGTCTGTTTGTGTCTTCTGCCCATTTCTTGACCGGATTATTTGCCTGTATTTTAATTGGGCCATTGGGTTGCTTTCTTCCATATTGTTGAGTTTTAAGAGTTCTTTGTATATTTTAGATACAAGTCCTTTATCAAATATGTCTTTTGGAAGGGTTTTCTCCCAGCATGTGGCTTATCTTTTCATTTTCATAACAGTGTTTTCACAGAGCCGTTCTTAATTTTATTAAAGCCTAACGTCGTGGTTTTTTTTTTGTATTTTTTTTTTTTTGCTTTCATGGATCTTGCTTTTGGTGTTGTATCTCAAAATGCATAACCAAATCCAAGGCCCCCTAGATTTTCTCCTATGTTATCTTCTAGAAGTTTTATAGTTGTGTATTTTACATTTAGGTCTATGATTTATTTTGAGTTAATTTTTGTGAAAGGTATAAAGTCTGTGTCAGGATTTTTTTGGAGGGGGTGGATATGGATGTCCAAATATTCCAGCACCATTTGTTGAAATGACTAGTTTTTTTTTTCCGTTGAATGGCCATTGCTCCTTTGTCAAAGATTAGTTGATTACATTTGTGTGAGTCTATTTCTGGACTCTCTATTCTGTTCCATTGATCAATTTGTATGTTCTTTTGCTAATACCATGTTGTTGTTTTTTATTCAAGATTTTATTTATTTATTTGAGAGAGAGAGAAAGCATGAGCCGGGGGGTGGGGTGCGGTTAGGGGCAGAGGGCGAGGGAGAAGCAGACTCTCCACTGAGCGGGGAGCCTAACTCGACTTGATTCCAGGACCATGAGATATGACCTGAGCCCAAATCAAGAGTGGGACACTTAACCAAATGAGCCACCCAGGTGCCCCCCCCCCATATAAATTTTAGATTCACTTAGATATCCACAAAATAACTTGTTGGGATTTCAATTTGGAATGTGTTGACTTTATATACTTTTTCTTTTCTTGTCTTACTGTATTAACCAAGACTCCCAGTACAATGCTGAAAGGGAGTGGTGAGAGGGAACATCCTTGCCTTGTTCTCAATCTTAGGGGAAAAGCATCTAGTTTCTCTCCATTAAGTATGATGTTAGCTGTGGGTTTTTTTTTTTTAATCGATATTCTTTATCAAGTGAACAAAATTTGTTTAGAGGGTGTTGTGTTTTTTTAACATTAATGGGTATTTGATTTTGTCAAATGTTTTCCCTGCATCTATCAATATGATCATATGATTTTTCTTCTTTAGTTTATTGATGTAATAGATTACATTAATTGATTATTGAGTATTGAAGCAGCCTTGCATACCTGGAATAAATCCTGTTGGTAATGGTGTGCAATTCTTTTTATACATTATTAAATTTTGTTGAGGATTTTTGCATCCATGTTCATGAGAACTATTGTTCTATAGTTTTCCTTTCTAATAATGCCATTATCTGTTATCAGGTTAATGCTGGTCTCATAAAATGAGTTAGGACATGTTCCCTCTGCTTTTATATTCTGGAAGAGATTATAGAGAATTGGTATAATTTCTTTCTTAAATGTTTGGTAGAATTCAGTGAAACCATTAGGGCCTACTGCTTTCTTTTTTGAAAGGTTATTAATTATTGATTCAATTTCTTTAATAGATTTAATCCTATTTAGATTATCTGTTTCTCTTTGTGTGAGTTATGGTAGATTGTGTCTCTCAAGGAATTGGTGAACTGGTCCACTTCATCTAAGTTACCAAATTTGTAGGCAGAGAGTTATTAATAATATTCCTTTATTATCCTTTTTTTTTTTTTTTTTTTTTTTAGAGAGGGAGGGAGAGAGAGAGAAAGAGAATTTTAAGCAGGCTCCACACCCAGTGCAGCACACACAGAGCCCAACACAGGGTTCAATCTTACAACCCTGAGATCCTGACCTGAGCTGAAATCAAGAGCTGGACACTTAACTGACTGAGCTACCTGGGCGCCCCTCCTTTATTATCCTTTTAATGTCCATTGGATCAGTAGTGATTATCCCTCTTTCATTTCTGATATTAGTAATTGTTAATTACCAATGAGTAGTCTAGTAATCTATTCCTTTTTTTCTTGGTTAGCCTGGCTAGAGGTTTATCAATTTCATTGATCTTTTCACAGAACTAAATTTCGGTTTAATCGATTTTCTCTATTAATTTCCTGTTTTAATTTCATTGATTTGTGCTCTAATTTTTATTATTCCTTCTCATCTGCTTACTTTGGGTTTAACTTGCTCTTCTTTTTCTAGTTTCCTAAGGTGGAAGCTTAGATGATTGATTCTAGATCTTTCATCTTCTCTAATATATGCATTCAACACTATAAATTTCCCTCTAAACACTGCTTTCACTGCATCCTACAGAATTCAGTAAGTTCTATTTTCATTTTCATTTAGTTCAAAATATTTTAAAATTTCTCTTGATACTTCCTTTTTGAACCATATGTTGTTTAGACATGTGCTAGTTTATCTTCAAATATTTAGGGACTTTCCAGCTATCTTTCTGTTACTAATCTTCAGTTTAATGCCATTGTGGTCTGAGAGCATACTTTGCATGATTTCTATTCTTTTATATTCGTCAAGGTGTTTTATGGGCCAGAATGTAGTCTACTTTGGTGAATGTTCCGTGTGAACTGAAAAGAATGTGTATTCTACTCTTGTAAGATGAAGTATTTTTTACATGTCAATTAGATCCAGTTGATTGATGGTGCTGTTCAATCCAACTATATCCTTACCAATTTTCTGCCTGCTGGATCTGTCAATTACTGAGAGAGAGGTGTTAAAATCTCCAATTTAATAGTAGATTTATCTATTTTCCCTTGCAATTCTATCTGTTTTACCTCACATATTTTGACACTCTGTTTTTAGCTACATACATTTTAAGGATCATTATGACTTCTTGGAGAATTGACCCCTTTATCATCATGTAATGCCCACCTTTTTCCCTGATAATTTTCTTTGTTCTGCAGCCTGCTTTATCTGAAATTAATTTACCTGCTCCAACTTTCTTTGGTTAGTGACATATCTTTCTCTATCCCTTCACTTTTTATCTATGTCTTTATGTTCAAAGGGGGTTTCTTGTAAACATTATAGAGTTGGGTTTTGTTTTTTATCTACTCTAACAATCTCTGTCTTTTAATTGACATATTTAAACCATTCACATTTAAAACAATTATTGGTACAAATTCTTTACATGTTTGGTAGAATTCACCAGTAAAGCCATCTGGCCCTAGAGTTTTGTTTGTTGGGAGGATGTTGATGACTGATTCAATCTCCTTACGAGTACTTGGTCTGCTCAGAAATTCTGTTTCATCATGATTTAGTCCTGGTAGGTTTTATGTTTCAAGAAACATATCCATTTCTTCTCTGTCATCAAAGACACCGTTCCTGGACATTCTCCTTTTCTTCATTCTTTCTCTTTGCATTTTAGTTTGTGACATTTCGATTGACATGTCTTCAGGCTCATTGATTCTTTCCTTGGCTATGTCTGGTCTACAGATGTGTCCATTGGGGGCATTCTTCATTTCTGTTATGGTGTTTTTTATTTCTAACATTTTTTAAATTCTTTCTTAGGGTTTCCATCTCTCTCCTTACATTACCCATCTGTTCTAGAGTGTTGTCTACTTCCTCCATTAGAGCCCTTAACATGTTAACCATCATTATTTTTAATTCTCCATTGCATGATTCTAACATTGTGTCATAGCTGGGTCTACTTGTGATGCTTGCTTTGTCTCTACAGACACATCTCTTTTTTCTTGTCTTTTAGCAGGTCTCGTAATTATTTGTTGAAAGCCAGACGTGGTAGATCAGGTAGTAGGAACTGAGGTAGTCAGGCTTTCAGTGTGAAGCTTTATATTAACCCAGCTAGGAGCTGGGCTCTATTTAATGTTTTCTGTGGCTATAGGTGTCAGAGGCTTCGGTTTCCTTTGTTTTATTTTCTCCCCCTGTGGTCCTTGACCTTCTTGACCAGAGGAGCTGTCCGATTGTTATCCACTGTTGTTACATTGGAGCCCTTTTGACATGGTGGTAAGGTGCTGGGGAGAGACAGCCTTTGCTAATCTTGTGATTAAATCTCACTTTCTTAGTGGGCTTGAGTCCCCGGACTATGACATTCAGAAGTGTTTCTTAGGCCTTTTTTCCCTACCCTTATGTGAGAGAGGAAGGCCAAACCGGCTAGAGTTGTCTCACTGCCCTTCCCTCAAGTCAGATAAGCTTCTGGTAATCTAGTCTCCTTTGAGGGAAGTCTTGTGTTATGGAGAACACTTAGAGTATGTTTCAAAAAGGTTACTTCCCCACACACACCCTGTGCCTGAAGCATGTGGGATTTTTCTCCAATCACCACCTTGAGAACCCAGTGGGGCTCTGAGGGTAAAACCCACAGAAGTGGAGGACCCTTCAGACAGGGCCCCATACTCAGCCTCCAACAATTCCTCAATCACCAATGAAGCATTCCTACCGGTTACTGGCTCCAGCAGCGACTGCTCCTAGTAAGCTGACCTTGACTATCATTCTCTGTTTTCCTATGTCTGTCCAGTGTTCGGGATAGCACTTTGCCCTGTGACCTCAATTCTCTAACAGATATAAGGAAAGTCATTGGTTTTCAGTTTGCTCATCTGTTTTCTTGTTGTGAGGATGGGAGTGATGACTTCCAAGCTCTTTATATGTCAGTGCTGAAGCTGGAAGTCTTTCATATGCATTTTACACTTTCACATCAATCTGGAGAGTTAATCTTTCTACTCCAGGTTACAGAGAAGAAACCTGAGGCTCAGAGAGGTTAAGTAATGTGCCCAGGGTCACCCAGCTAATGGGTGGCAGAGCCAAAATTCTTTGTCTTCTAATTCTAATGGTGTTTGAGAAACTACCAATCCCAAGCATTCCAGAAATGTTTGCTATATAGGCCTTTTCCGAGATTTTCCATGGAATTCTTGGTGAAATCTGGGCTTGGTCATTTAACCTGAGAGTGAAATGAGAGTCTCATGATCCACCTGACCAGTCTTTGTCTGTAGCCAAAAAAATGGCCAAGTTAGCCAAGGCAGAGCCTTATCCAGCCCAGAGTCCACCATCTCTCACATGGGGCCAACCTCAGTATTCACCGGTAGCATCCTCCAATGTGTGTTTACTGCCATAGAATCATAGTGTTTAAAACCAGAAACTCCTGAGAGATCACCTATTCCAACGCCTTTGCTTCACAGGTGAGACCCTGAATCCTAGGGACTCTGAGACCCTGGTAAGTTAATGGGAGAACCACCTGCCATCCACTGGCTTTCTACCTCACTACCTTGCTCTTTTTCCTAGATCTTTCTAGGAATTAAGTTACACATTTATTTTTGAGATAGCCAATACACGGCACGTGATGAAACCTACACTCCACCCCATCCTTTGCCACATGGGGGAGGGGAAAAGGCAGACATCATGCCCGTGGGCTGCCCTGCATCTCACTGGGAGATTTGGGACTTCTGGTGGTCAGGTGTGTCAGCCTTCAGTAAGTCTACCCTGAGGTTTAGGTAGACCAGTGGTTCTCAATGGGAGGGTTGACTTTGTACCTCCCCCCATGCCCCTGAGGGCATTTGGTCATGTCTGGAGACGTTTTTGGTTATCACAACTAGGGAAGAAGGGAAGTTGCTATTGGCATCTAGTGGGTAGAGGCCAAGGATGCTTCTTAACATTCTGTAATACATATAACAGATTCCCCCACAACAAAGAATTTTTTAGCACCAAATCTGGAAAGTATCAAGGTCGAGAAAGCCCGAGATAGAGCATGCCCATTCAGAATCTCCACGGTTGCTCTCTGCTTACTTGAAATAGCCACATCTTCCCTTCAGCTTCCCTAAAAGACAGCTCCTGGGCCAGGGGGAGCAGTTCCTCGCGCCGCACCCCCACCTCCCCCTCCCAGCCAACGCAGGGTGGGAAAGGGTGTGCACCTGAACTGTTCCGCAAGACCTTACATGACTGAGGTGCTTTCTTCTTGGTAGCATGTGGGTGTCTCTGCCCACACTTCCCCACTGATCACGTCTGTGAAGGGAGGAGGAAGCCTTATGTAAGCACAGCCTCATACAACCTTCTGTCATTCTGGCACTCCAGGCCTTAGGAAGCCCTCTCGCTCCCGAAGTCTCAGGGGAACGCGGTTCTGTTCTGAACCTGCCCTTCGGGGTCTGCTGGCCGCCTGAGGAGAAAATCTGAGCCCTTCAGCCTTTGAGATGGGCCTGGCCAGCCTCCTTGCCATCCCCTGCAACCCCAGCCCCTCATCCCAGCTCCACTCCTCTTCCACAGACCCCGAGCAGCAGCTGCACGGGCTACTCTGAGACAGACCAACATGCTTCCATTCGTGCCTCTGCTCCTGCTTGTCTCCCCGCTTGCAATACCCTTCCCTTCCTTGACTGTCTGGATGATGCCTACATGTGAGACCCTCCTTTGCGGAGCCTCCAGGCCCCTCTCCCTGCTTCCCTGCCAGCCAGTCCTGCTCAGTCCTGTGCTCTGTCCATTCTTGGCACAGCCCTCCAGAAGGCCTCCCCTTGCTTGATGGTGTTTGCAGATGTCTGTATCCCTCTCCACCTGCCCCAGTGGATGCTGAACCCATGCTTGATTCACATCTAGGACCCAGGGCTTAGCACAGTGAAAGTTTATTGAAAGGATGAGTACGTGAGTGAATAAATGAAAGAACGAATAGATGGATAGCATGTCATTGCTCCTTATTCTCAGAGCGGCCACTTCCCAGACCCTCATGACTCCCTGTCGCTCACCCGGTTACCTAGACACAGGACATGTGACCTCAGCTCTGCCTCTTCTGCCACTCATGCTGAATGATCTCGAGCAAGTCCCTTGCCGTCTACACTGGGTGCACCCACGGTAACCAGCTATAACACTGTAGGTGTGATCCCAAGTATAGCAGGTAGTAGAACCCCAACCAAGTTCAGGACTCCCCCTAATCCTCCATTTGTGGTGGCCCCAACTGGCCCCCAGACAGCAGTTCTCCTGAGCGTGAATACAGTGAAGGAAACGTTTCGTGCACTAATAAAATTACCTTCTCTAAAGAAGGCAATTTGCATGTTAATGTTTTGGGTAATTCTGTGCAGCACCAGTGCCCTCGGGGCTGCAATTTCTCTCTGACAAAGTGATAAAAATAAACTCCCGCATAAAAGAGCATTTCTCTTCTCTCTCATTTGTGCTCTAGAGTGACATTCTTAATGTGAGTCGAGCTGAAACCCACTTCTCGATCTTGTTTTTGACACCGATCTGCCTCCCATCCCCTTTCCCAGTGACAGGCTGGCTCCTAGGAAATCCTCAGAGGGGTCTCTCCTTGAGGACCAGGCTCCATCCTCTTGGTGAGTGGGCATCCCCACTCCCAAGGCTGCAGACTCTGGTCTTCTGTAAATTCCCAAAGGTGCAGCCAGTTAACTGGAGGGCAAACGTGGGGCACAGGGAAGGGGGCTGCCTTCAGTGGGTGAGTTAGGGTGGCCTGTCTCCCCCCCAGACTGCCCAGTTTTTGGAAACAACTACAATGCATGGAGAGTCTGAGACTGACCTCCTGGGCATCAGACGGTTCACTTGCCAGGCTTGGCCCCTCTGATCACCTAGAGACAAGAAACAAAGAAGCTCAGATGTTGAGGTGTCCTCATGTGCCTGGCACAGCCCCGGCCCCTTACATCTGTATTCGCCCATTGAAACCCCACAAAAGCTGGGCAGGGTAGGTAGAAGCTGAGGCTCCCGGAAGTGAAGGGAATGAGCCAAGGTCACCTGGCAGCACATAAAAGACAGACCCTGAATTTGAACATAGGCCTGTGTGGGTGCTTGTGGCATGCTGTCGGTGACCCAAGCAGTGGGGGAGCAGGAGAGAATCAACGTTCACCAAACACCTACTTTGTGCCATGCGTCATGTCTATATATTTCATTCCGTTAGTCTACTAATGTTAGTGACCGCGTGTGCTGTGGCCTGTAGGACACCCGGGTCTCATGCCCCTGCCAGGCTGGTAGCAGAAGCAGGCAGAGCTTAAACATAGAAACACAGAAATAAACCTGTATTTACATGTGATGAGCTCTGTGAGATAAAATAAGTTTCAAGGAGACTAGCAGAGGAGACCTAATTTATATTAAGGAGGTGGTTTGGGGAGATCGGTCCGTAAGAGCATTATACCTGAGGTCTAAGTGCTAAGGGGGGTGAAAACTGAGGGAAAGAATGTTCCAGCAGAGGGAACGGGTAGTGACAAAAGCCCCGAGGTGGGAGAGTGTGCAGCAGGTTCTAGGGAACGAAAGCTGGCAGTGGGGGGTGGGGGGCACACAGGCAGAGAGGGGGCTCTGGCCCACGGGGATGGGGTGGCTGCAGAAGTGGATGGGGCTGGATCTTGCAGGTTAAGGAAGCAGATGTTGCTTTGAATGCTGTTGGGGAGGTGACTGCAGAACATGTGTTTCTGAAAGGTCATTCTGGAGGCTGTGTTGGAAGGGGCAGTGCTAGAAACAGGCAGACCAGTGAGGAGGTCGCTGGGAGTCCAGGGGAGCCATGGCCTTGGTGGGGGTGGTTGGCGATGGGGTGGGGGCTGTGGGAGAGGAGTGTCAAAAATGGCTCTCCGAGTTCTGGTTTGAGCAGTGAGGTGGGTGGAGATAGTATTTATTGAAATGGGTTCTATTTAAGGCAAGCAGGATGGAGAGGGAAGGCCAGCAGACCCATTTCTAACGGGCTCTTTGAGATGCCGATGGGATATCCTGGTGGCAGAAAAGCAGTCTGGCCTGGAGCTAGCCATAGGAGCATTGATTCCTGGCAGATATTTAAAGCCTAGGGAATGAATGACGGCAAGAGAGAGCCCTGGGCCCAGGCAGAGAGCCCTGCAGGACCCCACACCCCACGAACCAGAGAAGAGCCAGCAGAACACTGGAGCCCCTGAGCCGGGAGTTGCCAGGAAGATACAGAGCAAAGCCAGAAAGTGGGGGCATCAGAGAAGTAGGGAGAACGCACTTTAAGGAGGGAGGCTTCCCCACTGACAGATGCCGCAGAGGGAGCTGGGAAGGGAAAGGGAAGGGGCCCAGTCTTTTGGCAGGAGCAGTTCTGGTAGAGGGGGAGGGGATGGAAGCCCACCCTGAGGGGCGGACACAGCATCCCTGTGAGCAGTTCAGCTGATCTGGGAGCAGAGCTAGAAAGGGGAGAGGAAATGATAAGGCAGCCTTTAAACAGTGCCAGAACCCAGTGAGTTTGATGGCCGATGGGCACGGTTCCTGAGAAGGGAAGAGACTGCTGAGCTGGGGGGGCACCAGGCATGGCCTCCAGACCACCCACCTCTCCTCCTGCAGGCGTTCTGCAGCCTTTCCTGCCTCTCCCGCAATTCTCTGCGGCTTCCCCTGCATTCTGACCCTACCCACTGCCCGGCACGCACGCACACACACACACACACACATGCACACGCACACACATGCACACACTTTCCCCTTCGCTCCGACAGAGGAGGGCTTGCATACCTCCGTATCCACCTGCTGGGTGTCAGCCAGGGTCTTGTGGACTTGAATCGCCCTTGCTGCCGGCAAACACACCCTCTAGAGCCAGACTGCCTCGGGGACGAAGAGTTAGATTTGCTTTATGAAAGGGGAGACCGGTGGGGGCTTGGCACATTTCAGCTGGGAGGCAGAGAGCAGAGAGCACAGGGTGAGAAGGGTCTTCTGGGGAGGTGATGCGCACCCCACCTCCAGAGAAGACCAAGTGGGGGCCAGATGCCCACTGTTAGCCACGCCAGGGAGGGCAACCATGGCTTGGAATCTCACAGGGGAACTCCAGGCAGATAGAAAGTACTAGCAATAGTTGGGCTTCTGTGTAACTTGCGCCCCGGCCCCACCCCGCCTCTCAAAGTAAGGCTGATGAGGCCAGATTCACAGAGCCCGGGTCTGAGTCCCCACCACCTCCAGGCTGTGGGACTCTGCCTGAATGTCCTACCTCTGTGCACCCCAGAAGCCCACGGCGCCCGACTAACAGAACCCAAGACAAAAGCAGTTTTGCTCTGTCATTAAACACTGGTGGGCGGCGCAAGGGTTATAAATGCATCTACCACCCAGATTTTGTTTTGAGGATGAAATGAGAGGTGCCCCTGAAGAGCTCGCTGCAGCCCCTGGTACACACTAAGCACTACTCATACCACTTCTTACTATTTTGAATGTTACTGTCGTCCTGTAAGGGCCTGGATTGCGTGACCTCTGAAATCCTTTCCAAGCCAGAGGTTTTGACCACTTGCTGAGGAATGAGTGTTGGGCCTCAGAAGGTTCTGCTGGAGCCATTAATCCCACGAGAAATGTCTGGGATCGCTCGAAGGGGTTGCAGGAAGCGGTGACAGGTCCCGTAGCCCAACTTCCCCGCCAGTGACTCAGGAGCTTGTGTCTGTTGTGGTGGAGTCGGGTGACGCTGGCTGGGACGGAACGGGACCTTGGGCCACTCTGCGCTGCCCAGCAGTGTGACCTGTGCCTAACGAAATGATGAAGGAGCTGCTTTCGACTTTGGTTATGTTTGTTATTTGGGTGTCACGGGCTCTTGGTGATAATGATTTTCCTGCAGGGTCTATTTATGCTTCATTCCTGACACTTATTAATTTTTCCATCCAGACAAAGAGAAAGGTGATGGTGACTTGTCGCCACTGTAATGTGTAAATACAATGACTGGGCGTGTGCCATTCTGTGCTCGAGCTGTGTGTGTGTGTGGCGGGGGGAGACTGTGGGTGTGAGGCGGCTCTCTCTTTCTTCCCTGAAAGGACGTGCCTTCTGGAGGTTTCCATCCGGTTTGGGGAGAGGCAGGGCAGAGCAGTGGTGGGAACCTCCACATGGCCACTGACCAACAGCGTGACCTTGGGCAGGTGGCGGGACGGCTCAGGGTTGCCGTGAGATTATAGGAGTGTGCAGGGAGAACGCACAGTGTGAATCCCAGTGGGCAGGGTGCCCCTGATAAGTGACTTTTGTCACTACCATTTTTTAAACATTCAGAAGCCACCATCCCTCCCAATGCTTCTGGAGTCCCAAGAAATCACCCAGTTTGCAGAAGGGGAAACTGAGGTCTGAAGAGGAGGGGTGACTGGCTCAAAGTCCCACAGGGACAGAGACCATTTTGAGAACCCCGGTCTCCTGACCCCCCGCATGACTTTTCCTCCCTGTCATCCCGGCCAACCTGCGAGTTTATTCCACAAACAACCGTTGACCACCTGCTCTGGGGCTGCCAGAGGTGGGGCGAAGACACCCGGGCCTCCTGGCAGTCTAGTGTGGACGCAAGCGGTCAGCTGTCTGACATAATAGAAGCAAATGAAACCAATGTCCTGACAGCATGGCAGGACATGTGCTGAGGGCACAAAAATCCAGGTGGAGAGGTCGCCCGAGGCTTCGGGACAGCTGTTACTAAGCACCCTGTTGGGCTTTCCCTGGGCGGTGCCTTTTGTAAAAGCCACTTGGAAAAGGTGTGATGTCCCCATCTCACAGATGCAGAAACGGAGGTCTGCAGAGGTGAAGCCACTTGCTAAAGACGAGGCCGCAAGTACAACAGCATAGCTGGACCCAGACCAGCACATCTGACCCCCAGGCACTGTCCCATGAGCCCGATGCTGTCTCGTGGGAAATGTCCGGGTTCCATCTCCCAAAGTGGAGTCCTTGGAGACGCCAGCCTTGGGCTGCAGAGACCACACTCACGTCTGGGGGCATTGTGCGGGAGCAGACGGGGAGCCAGGCTGCAAGTTGCCCTAAGAATGGAGGGAAGGTTCTGGTGATTCACCACTTTGGAGTTGATGCAGGCTTCACAGACAGCCCTTGTGGGGAACATTCCACTGCCCAGAGAGGAATCACTAAGCTTATTCCAGTCCAGATCATTCAGCTTTATTTCCTACCGACAATTCCAAACAGAAAGCCTGTATACTTACACATTTAGAATTTCACTATCAGACAGAAACATCTATTCTAGGTGGGTCATAAGAAAGATTTAAAGGCAGGTGAGAGAAAAGGAACTGGCAAGTGGCTGGCCTCGCCCAATGCACCAATACCTTGAAATGGAATTAGAGCAAGGAAGCTCCGGTATTTTTGAGAGGAAAACAATATCTCCTATTCAGTCTGGGATAATATCCCCGGTTGTCCACAACGATTTGGATTTAATTATATCATCTTTGCAAATGTATTCTGGGAACTGTAAAAGAATACGTAAGTGTAAGATGTTAAGGGCGGGATGCAGGACAAACAACGGGGGTCTGAGCGTCAGGTAGGCGTGGGTTTAACGCTGCCCTGTCCACCTTCACAAGCCACCTGGCCTCTCTGGGTCTGCGCTCCTCATGCTTTTGTCATAGCACCCTCTTCTGAACATCACCCGGACAACCAGACGAGCAAACGGAGATGCTTTGCAAACTGGCAAGGTGTTATTGCTGCTTCTGTCCTTGAGCTCCAGAATGGAGGGTGGGATCACTGGAGAGTGGCCACCAGCTCTGTCATTAAGTCCTGTGCGCGAGGACCCCTCCCAGGGGGTGGGGACCAGAGGACTTTTGAAGCCAGAAGGAGCCCGAGAGCCCACCCTCACCCGCTGGCTGACAGAATGAGGCCATGGTCTGTCAGGGGCCGCATCCCCGTGTGCAAGCGACAGTCTTGGGTGAGAGACGTGCATATGGCCACATCCAGAATGCTTCAAAGGCTGCTTTCTCCAGCAACATCCATCAACCCAAATAAAGTTGCAAAAAAATACTCAACAGCTTATCTTCAGGCATGGGGGGCAGGTGGGCAGAGCCCGTTTTCAGGGACCGGCGGATCCGCACCTCCTTGCTGACATTAGGCAGAGATGCATGGGGCCCGCTGTCAGGCGGGTGTTGTATCCGCCTTCGTCTCTTTCTTCCCAACGACCCGAAGGACCATTCCGACGTGGCCATCTCTTTGAAGGCTCTCGAAGCAGCCACGGAGTCAAGAAGTTTCGAGAATGGTTCCTATGGTCCACCACCCTCCAGCTGTGTGACTTTGGCAAGTCTCTTGAGCGTAAAATGGGATTGATGTTGACATCTGCTGTGTAGGGCTTCTGTGGGATTCAATAATGCACTTGAAGCCTTTAGTTCAGGGCCTGGCCCCTCATGAGGGCTCCATAATTATTAACTAGTGTTGTTTATTTTCATTACATTTACGGTGGCCAGCCTCTACAGCAGTGTTACCAAAGAGATGCCTCCAACTTGGAGAGAGAGCTGTAAGGGGTTTCTCCGGGAACTGGCAGAGGAGCAGGAAGACGGGGAAGATTTCTTCTATTTCTCCTCAATGGCTCGGGTGATCCCAAAGGCTCGGTGGTGGTAGGAGAGTGTCTCCGCGGACCGGGTGAGCCACAGCAGAACCGAGAAGTTGGGATGCTACAGAATTGTTAAACCCTAATCCCCAGTGTGACTGTATTTGGAGATGGGGCCTCTGAGGAAGTAGCTGAGTTTAAATGAGGTCATAAGGACGGGGCCCTGATCCAAACAGACTGGTGTCCTTATGAGAAGAGACACCAGAGAGCTGGCTCGCTCTCTGTCTATGCCATCTGAGGACACACAAGAAGGCAGCCGTCTGCACGCCGGGAAGAGAGCTCTCACCAGAACTCAAACCTGCTGGCAGCCTGATCTTGGACTTCCAGCCTCCAAACTGAGAAAATCAGTCTCTGCTGTTTAAGACGCCCAGCTATGGCATATATGGCATATGGCAGTCCAAGCAGACAAAGATGGTGAGGGGGGGTGGGCAGTGGGATTTCAGAGGAGGAAGTTTGTTCTGGGCGTTCCCCGTGGTTCTTGATTGCCCACGGCAGGGCTAGCCCAGCACTCAGCTTCTCAGAGACCAGGCTCTTCACTTCGTTACTCCACTGCCTCCTTGAGAGCCTTTAAGGGGATGGCCAAGATGGAGTCTTCATCCCAGAGTTTCCTGCTCACCCATGGCTGCAGAATCACCAACGCTGCAGGTACAAGTGCAGTTTTAGGGGCCTCGTGGCCCACACACAGAATCTCCAGGAGTTGGGAACAGGAGCCTGCATTTCTGGCAAGGTCCCCAGGTTATTTTATGTACAAAACGTTTGAAAACCACAGGCCTTGGGGGGAAGTCTAGTCCTCCTCTGCTGTTAGAGGCCCTCCTTCCTAATGGCTCCTGACTTCCCCCACGTCCACATGCGACCCACCAGCAGGTCGCAGATCTGTTGACACTGCCCTCAGGCTCTGTGCAGAATCTCATCATCCTTACCACCTCTGCCACTCCCACCCTGGTGTAAGCCGTTAGCGACCCTCGCTTGGACCAGTGCAGTAGACCCTAAGGCATGTCCTTCTGTCTCTTCACTTGTGCCCCTTCCTCCTGGTCTCAACACAGCAACCACACTGACCACGTGATTTCCCGTCTCCCCAGTGGCCTCCCATCTTCCTCAGCGTGGAACCCAGAGTCTGACCATGGTCTACAGGGCCCTCTGTGGCCTGGCCTGTGAACCCTTCTGGTCTCGTGTCCCTCAGTACAGCTAGAGAAGGGCAGGACCTTGCAGAGGGCAATGGAACTCTGCCCCACTTAGCGGTCAGCAATGATGCTGGGAGAAACCGGGGATATGCGGTTTCTCAGAAACCAAGAGAGGACGAAAGGCAAAGCTGGAACAATTCCATGGTTTTTCCGCTCCGTCATTTGATTTTAAAAATAACTCAATCAGATTGTCTTAAAATGCAGACGTTTTTAGCCCAAAGTCAAGCTTCTCAAAGTTCGGGGGCAGGTCCTTTTGCAGATAGGCCACTTTTTCCAGATGGGTTTTCAGAGCGGAGCACGGACAGACTGAACTCGGCGGTGGGGAGGAAGATGAGGAGGAAGGGGTGAATTCTCCAAGTGGGGTCCCTGGACCAGCAGCCTCAACGTGGTCGAAGTGCAAATTTGCAAAACTTCAGAATTAGGAACTCCAAGGTCCTGCCCCCCTTCTCAGAGCTGTGTTTTCACATGTCCTTCTAGAGCCTCCTGTCTGGACCATCTTGGGTTCATAATTCTGCACGTTGTCTAAGAGAAGAGTTTTCACGGGTGGTCTGTCCCTTGCCGCTTGGCTTGCCCTGCCGTCCTCAGCTGGAAGATGGGAACAGTAACACCTGCCTCACAGGATTGCTAAAAAGGTCCCAGTCCATTCAAGTGGATTAAATGGATCTTTATTAGTGCCTGCTGCATGCCGGGCTGTACTGGGCACTGGGGATATAGAGAAGGCTGGGGCAACATCCCTGCCTCCAGGAGTACACAATCCCACTGGGGAAACAGCCTCGTCCCAATGGATTTGTCCCAATATATAGCAGGGAACAAAGGGAAGCCCCAAGAAAGGTCAAGTGACTCCACCTGGGGATGAGCCAAGGCGAACGTCACAGACCTCCAGAACTCGGAGGCTGGGTTGGGGGTATTTGTTAAAAAATATATATATATATTTTTCCTAATTATTTTCAACAATGAACATGCATTACTTTATTTGGGAAATACAGAAAAGTAGAAAGAAGGATATGAAAAGACCCTAGAAGTCTAGTACCACTCCTCTCCCCATACACACACTGTAGTGTAAGTGAGTTGATGATGAATACCACTGTGTACATTTCATTTTCCTTTGGAAGGAATATTTTGAAATACTTTAATAGCTCTTAAAACTTTTGCCAAATTGCTTCTCAAACGTCCATAGCGATTTCACCCCTAACTCCCTATTATCGTTATTTTGCATTTTGGTTAATGGGTGAGCAATAGCGCCCCGTGGCTTTGGTGGGGCCTGGATGATGTTTTCTCTCTTGCTTGCTAATGTAAGTGAACTACCCATTCATGTGCTTGGTCCACTGGAGGACTCTATAAGGTTTAAGTATTTTCAACATGAAATTAATTACCAAAACCAGACTTAACATTAAAAAAACCCAGATTCCCAGGGTTTTATTGCAAAAGAAAAAATGAATCAGAAATAAAAACAGTGATGTACCAAGTGCTTATGATCGTCTTCTCAATAATAGTGAAGAAAAAAATGACTGGTCTCAGCCTCCAATGGTGGAGGGTATGGCAAAATGGTATGCAAAGCAACAGTTGATGGAATATTATGCAACTATTAAAATAATGTTATGAAGCTGCATAGCAACATACAAAAATGTTTATGGTGTCATTTTAAGCCATAGTAAGTATAAAATTTTGTGCACGTGTATTATAATTAAGTGAAAGCACATCTTCTGTGGACAAAGAGAGAGGATAGAAGGTCAGTCGTCAAGGACACTTAGGTTCTAGAGGGGGACATTCATGAGTTTTCCTATGCTTTCTGCTGTTACTGTCACTATATTTTATAATAAATAGTAAGAAGGAAGGAGAAAGACCCAGAGAGAATATGGGGACTGTCTGTGGAGGATCTGGAAAAGGCAGGAGAGTCCTGCCCCGCTGGAAGGCAACTTGGATTATCTCGAGTGCATTTCCTCCTCCCGCTCTCCTCCTCCTCCCGACCCCAGCCCCTCAGAGACTTAAACACTTTCCATTATCTCAAGCACAGTGAATACTGACCCGGGTCCAGCCACCATTTCCTGGGCCGCTTGATGAAATGAGATGCAAGAACCATGTCTTGTCAAACTCAAACATACAGCCCCTCGACATGGCCATGGTGGGAGCCGGCGACCCACGTACTCGTGGTGTATAGTGCGGGGCGTCCCTCTTGTCAGCCCTCACGGGCCTTCAGACTCTCAGACAGGCTCAGTAGGGTTGAGCAGACAATGCGGGGCTCTCAGCCCTTTTCGCCAGTCCCTGGCCTGAGAAGTATCTGGTTTGCTTTCTTATTTTGGTGGTGGTGGTGGTGGTGGTGGTGCTGTTTGAGGTCAGGAGACCGGAGTTCTAGTCCCGCTCCTGCCAGTCACTGGTTCTGTGACTTGGGCCTCATCTACTGCTCCCCTCTCCTGTAAAAGGAAGATGCTAGACCCGGCTTTTGGAGCAGCGGGAGGGCTGGTGCTTGGCCGGGTGTGAAGAGCCAAGGGTCCCTTAGATGAGACACTTCTGGTGAGGAAGCTCTGTGAGGGCAGGGCTCTGAGCTACCACCCCCCTCACAAGATTTCATTTGAGGAATAAAACAAACAAGCAAATCCCACAACATTTCTATCACTATAACAAAATAAGACCCCCCCCCCCATGACTGGAGAATGTGCTCAGGCTGTGCTAGGCGTGGAATTGCACAACTGGCCCTCGGCTCCTTTTGCCCAGGCACCTGCAGTCCTCCCGGCTCAGGTCCCCTGGCCTTCCAGCCCTTTCCAGTCTCGTCCAGCTGCACCCTTCTCCACCTGTCCTGCTACAGGTGTCCTGGGTTATTCCTGGGCCACTTGCCCCACCTCCTGCTCCCTCCTCCCTGTTCCCGGCCCAGCCCACTGCTCCGGGCTCACCTCTGCCCATCAAAGCCCTACCCGCTTTGCCCATTCCTTATTGCAGGAATCAGATGCAGAATCAGCAGTGCATCAGGTCTGGGTTCAAATCCCAGCCCTGCCACTTACCAGCATGTGACTAGAGGGCAAGTTATTTTGTCTCTCGGGCCCTCTGTTTTCTCATCTGCACGATGAGATTCGTAGTGGGGATCCGAGCGCCTGGCACAGCACGCCTGGCTCCTGCAAGGGTCAATACTGCCCTTCCCTTCCGCTTCTGTTTCCCCTGCGTGCATATAACCTTTATCAAAGTAGAACGTGTATGCAGGAAGTGTGCACAGCCTTTTCTTCAAAGTAATACATGCACCTAACTTCAAATTCAAATAGTAGCAAAGGGTTCACGATTAAAAGTGGCTGCCCCTGCATTACCACCTCTTTCCGTCCACTAGAATTTCCCACTGCATATTTTAAAACTGGGTACATGAGCTATTTATTCCATAATAGGAAACCTGTATCGCCCCGTCCCCTTCACCCATTTCGCCCCCCACCCCCAGGCCCCGGCAATCATCAGTTCGTTCTCTGTATATATAGGTCTGATTCTGCTTTTTGTTTGCTCATGTGTTTGTTTGGTTGTTGTTGTTTTTTTTTTATTCCACATAAAAAATAAAATAAGGTATGTGTTTACTATAGAAAATCAGGAAATGTAGACAAGCAAAAAGAAAACCAAGTATAACACCTGAAATCTCATTTCTCATTTTAGAACGTTTTCTTCCAGATGGCTTAGCCATATACTTTTTCCCCAACAAAGTTCCTTGTGTTTTTTTCCCTGTGCCTTACAGCTTTAATCACAGCCTTATTAGTTTAATTAAGGGAAGGAAGCGAATATTTGTTGAGTAAAAGGTGCTCAGTGCTTGCTACCCCAGCGTGGGCATCACCAGGAAGCTTGTTAGGAATGCAGAGTCTCAGGCGCCACCCCAGAATCTGCATTTTGACAAGATCATGCACGTTAAGGCTGAGAACGGCCTTAGACTGGGGCTGCTCAGAGCCACAGTGCAATCCGCGAACTGTTCCTTCTAGTCCTGGACAAGAGGCTTGAGCCAGAATGTAAACGCCTGCTACTTCCTTTGTAGAGAAAGACTTACTACAAAATACTGCAGCTGAACAAAACAATGCGACTGATGAGGAGGGTGATTTCTATTCTGGCCCAGGCTCCTTATCTTGTCAGACACCAGGGACACCCAGTTCCTGGACTTGGCACCTGCCTGCCGACCACACTTGGAGTAACGCTGTTGAGATCACACACTTGTGAAGTTGGGGGCTGGGACTGCACTGGGTTTCTCTGGCTTTGGATCCTGGCCTCTTCCACCCTGCTTGGATCTGCCCCTCCCACTGGCGGTGACAAATGCACGTGCCTGCACAAATGCACACGCATGCACACGCATGCATCCATGCACACACTCTAGGAGAGCCCCGGCCCATTGTCGGCGATTAGGAAACATCCATCTCTCTCTCTCTTGTTTTTAAAGATTTATTTATTTGAGAGAGAGGGAGCGCGCATGCACACATGCACGCTCATGTGGGAGGGAGGGGCACTGGGGGAGGGACAGGAGGGAGAGAATCTCGAGCAGACTCCCTGCTGAGTGCAGAGCCCAACGCAGGGCTCAGTCTCATCACCCTGAGATCATGACCCAAGCTGAAATCAAGAGTCAGATGCCCGACCAACTGAGCCACCCAGGCGCCCCAGGAATATGCGGCTCCTGATGCAGACAGAGCCCCCCTTGGCCCTGTGTCTCTGTCTGCACCACGCCTCTGTTTACGTTAGAGGGGTTTTACACCAGGGTTACCTGTTCCCTTTATCAGCTCCTCCGATCAGGGCCAAACAGAGCAGGGGACTTGCATAGCATCTGGAGTCAAGAAAAGCTGAGCAAAAAAAGCTTTGATGGACTTGGAAGGAGACAAAGAAACAACTTCTTTGCTCAGCACCAGATCCTAACAGGAAAAGAGCTCTCCGATCCCCGGGGTCCATATAGCACCCAGGATTTACAAACTCCAGGCCAGGCTTCTCCCTGAGAACAGCAGTAAGGGAATGATGTTCCTGAGCTGGGAGGCAAGGCCACTGGGAAGGTATGGATCAGTAGGGGCGAAGCTGGCCTCCTCTAAAATACTGTCACCTGCCCTGAGGAGCTCCGGAATCCCATGACTTTGAATCATGGGGTTTGTTTTTACTTGGACATTGGGGAGACTCACAACTTTTCACACAGCGCAACTTATTTAAAAGAATTGAGAGCCCAGGGGCGCCTGGCTGGCTCCGTTGGTGAAGTGTCTGCCTTCAGCTCAGGTCCTGATCTCCTCGGGGTCCTGGGATCCAGGCTGCATCGGACTCCCTGTTCAGGGGGAGTCTGCTTCTCCTTCTCGCTCTGCTCCTCCCTGCCCTTTGTGCTCTCTATCTCAAATAAATAAATAAAATCTTAAAAAAAAAAAAAGAATTGAGAGTCAAAGTTTGAATCTGCAGGCTACCACTTTTCTGGCTGTGTGACCTTAGGGAAGCTACTCAGCCTCTCTGAATGTTGCTTTCCTCATCTGTAGAGTGGGACGTAACAACGCTGAGGATTAGTGGCAAGGTCTGTAAAGTACCTGGCACTAACTCCTCTGTTCATCCATTCACTCCCTCAAGTATTCAGCATTGTATCTTGAGCACGGGGTGTCCGGCCCGGGGGGGGGGAAGAGTGGCGAGCTGGAGCTCACGGCCCAGCAGGAAAGATCGAGACCGTTGAAGAACCAACCACACGAACACTGAAGAAGCCGCAGTCATTGCCACGAAGGAAAATGGAGGAAGCCTGTGCCAGGGGCCACGTCCCATCTGGGAATCAGGGAAGGTTTTGCTGAGCAGGAGATTTTGAGCTGGGATCCCAGGAACGAGTGGGAACTGAGGAGGCAAAGTGAGGGAAAACGTTTCAGGGACAGAATGGGGACTACTATGATAAGTTTTGACAAGTGCACACACCCATGTAACCGACACCTCTATCAAGATCTGAAACCTACAGATTTCCCTCAGTAGCTTTTTCCAGTGTTACAAAAGTTAGGGGCTGGGTTTTAATGCAAACATTTAACGCAAACATGGGTGGCGCAGAGGAATAAGGCTTCGGGCTGGGTTGAAACCCCAGTTCCGCCACTCTCCCCCCATGGGACTTGGCCCGGCTAGCTCCCCTTCTCCGAGACTCAGTTTCCTCGTCTGTTGCACCGTGTGAATTAAGCCTACCTCATAGGATTGATTAGGGGATTGAATCTGCAAATGGTTGTGAATGCCCAGCTGGTGCCTGGCACAGGGTAGGCACTCTGGGAGTTTAACCCAGAAGCTAAAGTTTCCAGAACAGAAGCCGTGGGTGAGGAAGCAGCCTGGCGGTTGGAGTCAGGCCATCCCAGGGCAGCGTGCTGACCCCCCTAACGCTGTTCTCTTCGTCCACAGGCATGTGCTTGCAGGCCTTCGTGGAGGCTTTCTTCTACCTGGCTCAGAGGAAGTTCAAGATGCTGCCTCTCCACGAGCAGGTGGCCTCACTGATCGACCTGTGTGAATACCACCTGTCCCTCCTGGACGAAAAGCGCCTGGTGTGCAGCCGGAGCGGCACATCAGGGGGCCGGCCCCCAGACAGCGGCACCCCCCAGGAGGCCGCCCCCTCGGCTCAGCTGGCAGAGGGCAACCCCCCGTCCTGCACAAACAGCGCCCACAAGTTCTCCCATTCCAGACACACGCTGTCCTGAGGGCCACTCGATGCTGCCGATGAAGAGCGAGCCCTTCAGGGCCGAAGAGAACCCTCTGGGCTTCCCGCCTGTGGAGAGGGGGCAGGCTGCGGAGAGGTCCTGCTGGAGAGCCCCTACTTGTCCCCATGTCCTGCTCGGCTGTGCTTTGAAAGGCTGATGATTCCCCGCCCGCCTTCCTCTTGGTGGTCCAACTATTCATGAGTCATCGGTGGACATATGACATCCAAAACGTGACAGATGGCATCTTCTATTCTGGGCTCACAGGAAGCAACAACCGGGGTAAAACTGTTGTACTGGGGGGCATGGGGCGCCCGTGGTCCCCGGCCTGAGCTGTGGCGAGGAAAGAACTCCAGGAAGCTGCGTCCCGGGTCTGCCGGGGCCTCCGAGAGAACACTGTTCAGTCCCAGGGACATCATGTTTGCTTCCTACCTGCGAGCTGTGAAAACGAAGTGGCACTAGCAAGTGGGCAGACGCGACTCTCCGTGCCAATCATGGGCTACATGGGTGCAGCTAACAGATTGGCCTCATTTATTTCTTTAGCTTGCCTGTTGCTGCAATGATCGCTTTGTTATTAATTAAGAAATAATTAACCAAGAAGTAACTAAGGAAGGCTCCGAGAGTCTTAGAGTGGACAGGAGCCTCAGAGGTCATTTTGTTTGGTTTTGTTTGACCTTGACCCCAGAGCCGGTGTCCCACTGTCACGTGGCTTCTGATTGCCCACCCTCCCTCCCCTCCACAGATAGGGCGCCACTTCGTGGCCAGAAGGTGGGTGGCAGGCACTGCCAGAGGGCCCCTGGGTGGGCGGAGGGGCTTCAGCGGGGAGGACAGAAGACCCTGGGGAGGGCCAGTGTGAGCAGGAGCATGATGTCCGAAGCTCAAGTGGCAGGTGTGGCCTGAGGGAAAGGAGGGCCCACACTCTCCCTGCCACGAGACCCTTTCCTTGTCTCCATCTGTGTCCCCAGGCCAAGCTCTTCCCGGAGGGGGAGACTCAGAGGCCACCAAAGGTGGCATTTTGGAAAACCAAGCCCTGAAGAGCTCCCTCTGGGCTGTTTGGCGACAAGAGCCACCGGTAATGACTTTGTTTTCCCAAACAGCAGGACAGGAGGCCAAAGACAGGAGGGGCGGCAGAGGAGGCTGCACAGGGACAGTCATCAGCTTGATTCCCCAGTCCTCCTGGCTAGTTTCCTAATGCTCTTCCCATTTTCAGATGGGAAAACAAAGGTCCGGGGGTGGGGGGGGGGGGTGGTGACCTGGTAACGTCAGGCTTGGTCCAGTTCTGTTGGTCGACCCCAGAGCCCCATTTCCTTTATGTGTCCCGGTGAGCGTGACTCCAGCTCCAACCCTCCCTGCCCCTGCTCCGGGGGGGCCCGGGGTCTCCCAGGGCCCTGCCCCTCTCCTGCAGTCTGGTGGCCTGGGCCAGGACAATCAGTGTTCTTAAGTGGTCTGCTGCGAGAGAAACCACCTTGGACGACCCCAGGCCCATTCTTCAGTCCCTGTTGTTGCCGGAGCAAATGGGCTTCACGGTGAAAGACCAAGTAAACATGTCTCTCACACTTGTTAGCAACTGGGAGCAGCACAGAGTCTTTTTAACAAAGCTCTGATTTTGTTTTCAGAAAGCATTCGCTTGCCAACATGGAGTGCAGTTTTCAGCTCCCAAATCAACCAAGCACATTGGATTTTGGTGGGGGAAATGTCAATTTCGAGCCACGTGGTTTGGGGTGATTTGAAAATGTCAGTTCTCACGGTGAGGAATGTCCTGTCCCCCACCTTTGCACGTCATCTGCGGGCAGGTGGCTCTGCCCAGCCCTCCAGGTCACTGTCTCGAAGGAGCCCCTCCTCTGTGCCAGGGCCCGAATGAGCCCTGCACCCCATGGTGAGTGCCGGAAATGAGGCCAGTAAGTGAGAGACGGGCCCTTTTTTCTCAATGCTGCTGAGCAGGAAGAATTAGCGGCTGCTTCCTTATCAGGGTGAGTGATAGGCTTTCCCCACCTCCTTGGGGCCCAGGGGAAGCCCCCCTTGGGTAGCTGGCCGCTCGTGCTGCAGGGTGCAGATGAAGTGAGAGCAAAGACAGACGTTCCCTTTCTCCTAGAAGAGAGGAACCGGGAGCCAAGGAGCCGGGGTCCGGAGATGCCCTGCGAGAAGCTGAGCCCCCTGTGTTTTGCCCTGTGTTCCCCCATTTCTGGGATACGGCCCTCAGGATCCACCCCTGGCCTCTTCTCACCTCGTCCCCGTTCCTCCCCCTCCTGCCGACCCCCCCCCCACACACACCCACCCACACGCACACACGCACACACGCACCCACGCACCCATACACACGCACACACGCACACACAGTCCAGCCGAAGTCCCTGAAGGGCCAGCACTCCAGAGTGGGTTGAGTTCAGTGAATGGAGAAAATCAGGCTCCGCCAGTCTCAGCTCTGGGGACACCACGGGGCCGTGCCTGCCTTGCTGCTGCTGGTGCCCCGGTCAGCCTCCTTCCTCTTCCACGCTAGCTGTCCTGCCTCCCGCCCTCCAGCCTCCTGGGAGAGGTGCTTCTCTGCGGGGCCAGCAGGCGCGCCATCCCCACAGCCTGGCCAGTCTGGAGCCCGCTGGAGGCGCTTACAAAGGCACGTTGGATCCCGCACAGCTGTTCCAAGCACCGCCTAACGGGCCCCTCCCCACGGGCGGAGGCAGAGCGTCCTGGAGACAGAAGCCTCCATCCCCAAACAAGTGTCCTCTTGTTTCTCCCGTGGGTCCCTGTCCACTCTCCCTAGCTCGGACTTCATCACCTCCTGCCTCTCCTCCCCCTCAACTCATCCTCCATCCTCCACCCGCAGTGGCCCAGAAGGAATTCAGAGAACCACAGAGCTGCCCACACGATCCCCTAATTCAATCAGCTGTCAGCTCTGTCCACATAAAGCCCACGCTCCTTAACCCAACCTTCAAGGCTGCTCATAATCCAGCCCCTTCCTTCCTTTCCATCCTGGCCCACACACGTCAGGGGGCAGCCTCGGCCTGTCCCCTGCCACCACGCTCCCAGGGCACCCGCTGTCTGTTGCTGCCCCTCAGGAAGAGAGTGTGCTGGTCTCCTGCCACCGTGGCTGGGTCCCAGAACGAGGACCCGCTCCAGACTCTCCCACCTTCGTGCACACTGTTCCCTATGCCTGGATGGCCTCCCTCCATCCAACGGACACTCATCTTCAAGGTCCAGCTCAAACGTCCCACTGCAGTCCCTGCAGCAGAATGAACTGTTCCCTCCATCTACTTGGGGGAATCTGGAAAGTTCTGTTATCATGCTTGCCCTGTGGCATCACAGAGCTCCCTCCCACCAAGCTGCAAGTTCTTCCAGGTCAGGCAGGTGCTCGATTCACGCCGGCCCCTCGAGCAAGGAGTCGGGGGTCCAGCAGGTGCTGGTTAAAGTAAATGGTCAGCGAGTCCCAGGGGAGGAGCGGCGTTACAGTTCTCCTCCCCCACCCCCAGAGCCTGTGCATACCCTTAAGATTCATGGATTTTTAAACCCTGCCAAGGGATTCACTGAAGCCCTCCGAGCCCCCAGCTGGCTCACTGGCTCCCCGGGGCACCATAGCTGCCCCATGACCCCAAGCAGACAATTGGTCCCCTGACCCTGGGCCGTCCTTCCCTTGTCATTTGTCCCTTCGTCCTGGGCTCAGGTCTGGGCTATGCCCCCCGTCGGCACCCCCTCCTGTTCAGCCTCAGAGACTAAGGCCCGCCGGGCTGGATGATGCTAGCCATGGCTCCTATCTGGTGTGGGGCCTTCTCTTCAGCTCTGTAGCCGCCTATGTCCACATGGGGGGGGGGGTGAGCTCAGAGTAGGTAATCCCCACGTGAATGTAGATGCTCGGGGGAGGGGGGGTGCTAGGACCGGTTTGGGGTGGAGCCCAGACTTTTGGAATGGTGTTCCTGCCTTTCTAGAACCAACTCCCTTTCCCATGTCACTTTAACAACGGTTGTTCAGCACTTCACAGTTTACAAAGTATGGGTACATCCACCTGCCCCCTGACACATCCATCCTGTCCTCTGGGAATGGGGGTTCTCACAGAGAGGGGGCGGAGGCCCAGGCTCGTGGCTGGAGAAAGGCAGAGCCGGACCCACAGTGAAGCCCCAGGTTCCTTTCTTGGCACCGTGACCACTCTGCACAGAGACTCAACACCTCCCAAAACCCAGAGGGGAGAGGCTTTGGAGCCCCTTTCAGAGACGCGGGAGGCTGGGGGGTGGCCCAGCCTGTGCCCCGGCTTCTGGGGGCTAACAGGGGCCTGCCCACCTGCCCCTCTCGTGCCCACCTTCTCCCCACCCCAGCGGAGCTCCAGGGGCCGAGCGGCAGGTCCCTCAGCCACACAAGGCGGTGACTCACTCACTTGGTCCCTGGGAGCTAAGACAAGGAACAGCAAGCACAAAGCCACACAAACGTTTGGCTCAAATGCCATGTTATCTTCAGATGGCTTCTGGTTTCCCACAAAGTGTGAAGGGATGAAGGAAAAACTTTCCTTCTTGAATGTTGTAATCCATCAAGACGAATGAAGCCCAGTCAGCTCCTCTCCCTCTCCACCTGCCCTTCATCCTCACACTTAACGACACTCGCAGGGTAAAAAATGGCCCCTACTGTTGCTCCAGCACCTGGAGTTGGCCTTGTGATTGGCAGAGTATTACACCAAAATGGCTTCCTTCTCCTCCTTCTTTTTTTTTTTTTTCACTTCTTGATTAATGTCCTAAATTCCTTGGCCCTATAATTGAAAATGGGCTTGAAATGGCCGGCATTTGAGCACCTTCCCTCGAAGCTCAGAAATGATGAAACCTCTTGCTGGCGGAAGCTGGTGTTCCCAGTAGCTGAGGGAGCTGTTCTCTCTCCGCGAGGTCAGTTAACCTAAAACCCACTTCGCCTGGACTGACATTTTTTTGCCAGTCTCCTACTTTGTGTGATGAACGGGAGAGGGATTTTCCCAGATGGCATACGAATTTCTCCCTCATGAAAAAAAATCCAAAATGTGTTTCTGTTCCCAGGGACAAAAAAGGCTTTGCAGAACACTCAACCTCCATTACCTCCATCTCTAGTAACCAAAAGTCTGGACGTGTATATAACTAGGAAAGCCATGCAGCATAATGCTTTACATGTGCACGCGTGTGCACACACACACACAGCACCATCGAGCTTTTGTATAAAATAGCAACATTACTGATGATTTTCTCATTTCTGGCGATTTCCTTCTGAGTCTTATTTAGAGAGCCAAGGAAAAAGGGCTCTGTGCGGCCCTAGGGTAACATAACGTGCTCCCCAAGAGGCTCCTGGGAAAGCTTTCCTCTGACGTGAAGGTGCTTTTGAGGATTCTGACCAGGACCGTCGGCCCGGGCCTCAGGGACACCAGGGCACTCCCGGGCTGCAGGAGCGAGGCCACAGTGATGGGGGAAGCCAGCCGGGGTATTTTCCCCAGCAGAACCTCTTGCATCACAAAGGGGAAGAAAAGACCTGCTTTTGCAGCGCCTGTCACTATGCTGGGTGATCGTGCACCAGCGACTTCACCTCTCTGCCCTATTTCTCGGGCCCTTACGGTGGCAATCGTGTCATCATGGACATGAGGAGCCTATCACGGGAATTGGCGCCCAGGAACTACCTTAACAAATGTCTGCTGAGATCTGCTAGGACGGGACAGATGCCAGGGAACCCTCGGGCCCACCTGGATGTCCCCGACAGAGGGGCCCTTGAGGTCCGGCGGGCCCCCCCACCCCCTGCCTGGCGCTCCAGCCTTCCTCCCTCTGGGCAGGGCTCTGTGCTAGGCTGCAGCTCCTGCCTCTTAAAAGCCTTTAAACATTCTTTATTAAATTTTAATGGCACATAAAGTCAAGGTTCTGTTACTTGGCCTCAGTTGTCTTGGTAACTTCGTAAAATGCAGTAATAAAACAAAGCTGAGTGTTGCTAAACACAGGCTCATTGTAAAAACGGCTGCAAAGTATTGACCGTTTCTTCCGCGTGATACTTTTTCACAGCAAATCCACCGGGGTGGACAATGCTCGTTCATTTTGGGTCAACTGGTGAGAAAAGGGCTCCTTTTAATTTGTTCCTCCCCAAATGGTTCCTGTGTGCCTGGGAAGCTAAATATTGCCTCAAGGAAACTGTGTGATCCTAGCGCGGATGGAGGGAGGGGTTTGGAAGATTCCCCCCAACCCCGCCACCCGCCTTGGTCTGCGGAGGGCAGCCTCCCCTAGGGAAGGAGGGACGTGCCCCCAGAGCGTGGCCACCTGTCGAAGACCAGGTGGCAAGGACAGCTGCCCTGGGAGGGAGGGTGGCCCTTCCCGCCTCGCGTGTCCAGCAGCACCGCGGGCAGCTCCGGGCGGAGCAGGTGTGCATGCAAGCTCTGCCCTGGTGGGGAGGCTCAAGGCAGGGCACCTCCCTGGAGAACTGAGCCCCCGAAGCTGCGCAGGAAAGGTGGTTCCTGGGACTGCGGGCTCACCTGATGGCTCCTTCCTTGGAACAAAAGTCCCCCCCCCCCCCCCCGCTTCCTGGCCTTCCCTGGACTCTAGGGGAGCAGTCTACGTCTGCTCTAAACATTTCCCAGACCTCACCAACCCCCCATGGGAAGTGAAAAGCGGATAGCCTGAGGTTAGACTGGGATCCCTGACCCCTGAAAGTCCCCCAATTAAGGGGCATCAGGGGGTATTCATTTCACAGAGCACCCCCACAGTGAGGGGCCATGCAGGCCGGCTCTGACCCCAGGGAACACCTTTGTTCTCTGGACCCCACGTGCGCCATTTTAGGAAACCTCCAGATGCTGCGCATTCCCTGTGCTCCTGCTCTCGGCGGCTCGTGCGTCCTGGACTCCTGGTTCTGCGGGTCTCGGCTCAGCAGCCTGAGAGGCGACATCAGCCTTGGCCTTCTGCAGCTGGGCTAGACACATCTTCGGGGCAGTGAGTGGGGCCATCGGGGCTGCAGGGGCCTCACCGTACCTCTGCCTCCCCCTGGAGCCCGGGGGCATTTGGTGGTGCCCCTCAGGGCTCAGTCCCCACCTCCAACTCTAACCCAAGCAGCTCCAGCTGTATCTCTGATACATAATGGACTCGGTTATAAGATCGGATCTTTGGCTGCTATCTTCCAACCTGTCAATTTGACGAAGCAAGGGAAGTCCAGAGAGGGGAAGGGCCTTGCCCCAAATGCCCAGCAAGTTAGTGATGTGAGCAAACGCATCCTCAGGGAGGGAATCTGAACAGCAGAAGCCAGCACCCGTCCAGGGGGCCCTCTAGGACAGCTTTGCCCCCAGCATCTGCAGTGCCTCTCGGCTGTGAGCTGCTTTACGGATGAAGCTTGCAGGTAAGGAAAAAGCTTCACATGCCACCATCGTCTCTTCCAATTTTTTACCCGCAACAAAGCTGGGGACCTCGGAGAAATAACTTGTTCGAAGTTACAACCACAGCAGCGTCTCCCCGCCCCCCCGCCCCCGCCACCTGACCAGCCGTGACCCTACCACTGCCCCAGCCACTGGGACACATGGAACATACGTGTGTCGTGCTGGGCAGTGGTGCTCCGTCTCTAGGCTGGTTCACACCAGGGCCCCAGGGAGGTTCTGGGTTTCCCTGGATAGACCGGCTTCTCCCACCCACCACAGAATGTTTCGGGGGTGGGAGGGCCCTTGGAGGCCAGGGCTGGGCTCATTTCTCACTTGACTCTAATCACGAGATGCTTGAGATGTGATCTGAAACACTCCACCTCAGTAGCTCCTTGCTGGTCGTTTATATCTGCTGTGCACTATTTTCCAGAGCCCAAAAATGCTCCGTGGCATCGGCGGGTCACCCGGCCTATGGCTGGCTGTGCTGGGGTAAAATACAGCCCAGACTTTGGCAGGTCCGAGGTCCGCGGGTGTGGCCCACAGAGGCCAGCCGCAAGCAGACACTTAATTTGAAGTCTCATGTTTCAGTTTTCCAAGTCCTACAAGTACTGCCTTCTGCTCCATACTATATCCTTATTTCAGTCAGGGTAGGCTAGGTGATGCTGATCACTAATCCCCCAAATCACAGTGGTTGAACCCAGCAGAGGGTGATTTTTCTGCACGTACAAATCTGACATGAGTCGGGTGGCTCTCTCCAGGAGGAATCTCCTCCAAGCAGGATCCAGGCTGCTTTCAGCCTGAGCTCTTTCCTCTCGGTGACGGCTTCCCAGGTGTCTCTGGAAAGAGGAGAAGACGCGAGGATCGCAGGGGTGGTTGTTCAGGGGGCGCTGACTTCACCTCTGTGCATAAGCCCTTGGCTGGCACCTGATCTCAAGCTCCCAAGCTGAGCACACAGGACGTTGGGAGATGTGGTCTTGCTGCCCACCCAGGTGGAAGAAATAAAACGGGACTTGGCGAGCACATAGTATCTTCTTTGCTACAACTCAGACACGGTTTTCTTCCTCTAAATCTTCAAATAAAATTGCTGCTCCAAGAAAACAGCCATTTCACCTTAGAGCCGTCCAGAGTGCCCCTGCCACCTTCACTTACTGTCCCTTTGAGAAGCTCAGCACCGTGGCAGGCGTGGATTTGCCAGCCTCCGGAGCTACAGAGAGTACGAAGGATCCCACGTCTTCCCACCAAGAAACCCAGTCCCAAGCTCTGTCCCTTAGCTGCAGCTCGCCTCCAAGCTCCTTGGGTAGCTCTCCATCACCTGGAACACCTAGTCCAAAGCGGGTCAGCCCTGAGGTTTCCCCTTGAGGGGGATGGGGACCGGGCCCGGCTGCAAGCATGGCTGAGGATCTTAGACAGGGTAGCCCTTCCCCGGCCGGAGCAGCGCACTCAGTCCAAGCCGCTGGGGCCCCCTGGCCTGGAGGCAGGTGGTCGGGCCAAGCCGGCTCCGGCTGGCCTGCACACAGGCCTGTGAGGGGAGTAGGCCCCGCACAGAGCCACCTCGGTGCAGCGAGTGCAATGTCTGCAGGGCCCCTCCCGTAGCCGGCAGCAGCTGTGCTCCCTGAGCACAGGGCAGGGGGATTGGGGGCGGGGGTGTCACCCGCATCCTCAATTCACCGAGCACACACACCAGACCGCGCCGGGCACACGCTATGCGTCCGTTCGTTCATCTGAGAAACAAGTTCAGGAAACGGATCCTCCTATCATCACCCCATTTTACAGTTGAGGAAACCGAGGTTCAAAACCCAGATGGAGTGGCTTTCCCGAGGCAGCTCGGTTTGTAAACGCTGGAGCCAGTTTGGGATCCCGGGCCTCCAGATGGTTCTCGGCGCTGCCGCCTCTCGGGGGGGGGGGGGGGCTCCCCCTCCCCACGGTGCTGAGTCCTGCCAAGGAAGGTGTCCTAGAACATGTGGAAGGGGGAGGCTCTGGGGGAGGCCTCGAGCAGCGCCTTGTCAGCAAATGTTTCTCTGAAAAGCCCTCGCGTGTAGTAAAATCCTCCAGGAAAGTCCTCGCCGGCCGGGCTGTGCTTCCTGGGGGCCGCCCCAGTCCGGCCAAGTTTACGGAGCAGGGAGGCCTTGGGAATTGCTCAGCTTGGTCACAAAGCCACAGCAGGGGAACAGTGGCACACGGTGCCACGTGGGGAGGACCGGCGTGGCCCCAGGCGCCAGAATCGCGGCAGCCACCGTGGGGAGGCCGGCGGCTGCACTTTCCTTTTATCAGCAAGGGAACGGAGGGAGGTCCGGAGAAGCTTCACGCCTTGCCTGAGGCCACGGAAGACAGCCTTTTCCGGGCCCACAAGAGAGGCTCCGAGGTCGGACAGCCAGGGCAGGGAAGCCGCTGCCCACACTCTTGCAGATCAGAATGTTCCAGGCCCCCTTGCCCCCCGAATGCACGCGCACCCAGCATCGCGGCATCCAGAACGTCTGCCCCGGAGCCTGGGCTCCCGGCTCCACGGCCCGGAAAGGGGCCACTTACGCCGGCTCTGGAAATGATGCTCCCGCCCCAGCATGCTCACATGCTGCCGGCGAAGTGGCATTTGGGGAAAAGGGGAAGGGACAAGGGCGTCGGCAGAGAGGGGACCTTCAGGGCGAGGGCAAAGAGCCCTTGCCTTCGGGGCCAGCCAGGAAGTGTTTGCCCACATTCCACGTTCTTTGCCTGAAAAAATATGGGAGAACATTGTACAGTCTGCGTAGATTTCCTTTAAAAACGGTTTTTAAAGAGTTTCGATTCCTGTGAGTTATCTGGAAAATTTACCTTCAGGAAAATCCATTCCCCAAGGACACTAGGTAAAATGCAAACCCCACTGCATGAGAAAGACACTCAACCCATCTGGGCTTCATGTTGTTACCGGTTTAAAAAAAATACACAATGGAGATGTATGTATTATACACACACTCACGCGTAAATGTGCATATGGCATGAATGCAGATATACGGCTAAAACAAATAAAAACAGCACAGAGATATACAGTCACACACAATCTCCCCCCACCCCGGTCCCTCAGTCCTCCAGTCTGTCCCCAGAAACAACTATTGTCCCTGGGTTTTTTACGTTCTTTCGAAGACAGTGTGTGCAGATACAAGAATTCTTAGGTATGTGTGTATACGCCTTTCTCTCTCTTTTATACACTGACCTGCACTCTGTTTCTACCCCTGGACGTTATTTCCTGGACATTGTTGTATGACCCCGACATGGAGGCGGGCCTCAGTTTCTTAACAGCCTTTATACGACGCACTATAATTACTTGTAATACTGTAGTTTGCTTAACTGGTCCCCAGGTAAGGCATTTAGACTGTTTCCGGTTTTCTGTTACCACATAACAGTTCTTGTCTATGCATCTTTATGTATCTGTCCGACTACACTACACCTGGATGAATTACCAGGTCAAAGGAGATGTGCATTTTAAATTGCAATCGATAAATTGTCCAAGTGCCCTCCCAAGAGACTGGACCAGCTTTTGGTCCGTCCCACCAACAGTGTGAGAGAGGGCCAGATCCCCTCATCCTCCCCAACAGAGCAGAGTATCAAAATGCCAACCTTTGCCAATGGATGGGTGAAAAACATGGTCTTGTCTGATCGTCTGATTATAGATTTCGTTTTTGTTTCTCTCATTATGAATGAGGTTGAGACTCTTCTTTACCTGTTTAAAAGCCTTCAGTATTTCCTTTCTATGAACTGGTTGCTCATGTTCTTTGCCCATTTCTCTACTGGTTTTTTCTTGTTGATTTGTAGCATCTCGTTGCAGATGAAAAGAATTAGCCTTTTGTCGTATCCTTGCAAAATATGTGTTCTCTATGGGCCATTTTTCGGCAGCCAACTCTCTCTCTGCCTCCAACACATTCTCCACAGGCTGCCAGAGTGGCCTTTCTGAAACGCCAATCTGATCATGTCACCATCCTACCTCAAGATAGAAGACAGCTTCCCCCCACCGGCATCCAGCTCAAACTCCTCACCGGGTTTGGGGGGCCTCCGTGTGGGGTCCAGTTTTCCCCAGCCCTGGCCACCAGGGCCACCATGTGCAGCAGTCAAGGCTGTCCCCTGCACAGGGGCCAAGGACACACAGAGGGGAACACAAGGGGGCCCCCTACAGGCGAACAAGGGGCCCGCCTGAGAGCCGCTATCTCTGGGTCCCATACACCTGACCTCAGCACTCACCAGATTTTTACCATTCCCCATATGGCCCTGGCACTTCCGTGCCTCCCCAGCTTCATCCATGCTCTTCCTTCTGCCCCTAATGCCCTTCCTCCCCTGTGGACCTAGGGAGCTTCCTCCTCCAGGTGTTGATGGTCACCTCGGGTGGGCTCACCCTTCTCTGGGGCCCCACAGCCCTCCTGTCACCCCTTTAACCCAGGTCAAGGCAAATCTCTCTCTAGGGCAGCGCTGTGCTTATTGGTGTCTGAATTCCACAGCCAGCCCACACCCAGCACAGAGGAGGAAGTGCGTGTGGAATGAATGCATGAGTGAATGAATGAATGCATACATGAGTGAAGGAATGAATGAAGGCAGCCTCTGACTGCCAGACTCAGTGGGCGTGAAGCGGGGCGCAGACCCAGAACCTCTTCAGCCTTTCAGCCTACTGTAAAGTCGTGCGTCTACCCAATAGGTTGTTCTTTTGCATAAATACCCGTTAAACACTTTGCAAGATACAAATTTTTTAAAAAATGCAGCAGACGGGTTCTTCCCAGGTAATTATAGTCTGCCCTGTGAGTCCGCAGTGAAGGCCTTTCATTTAGTAAGTCTAGTGCTCTTTTCAGATAATAAATTAAGGCCCATTCAGGAAGAAGTTTCTCCTTCCTCCCCTAACTCCCCCACAGGGGCATCGGAGGAGCATGCAGTAGGCACGGGCTGGGCACAGCAGCTTCTGCTGTGGGAGCACCCAGGGGATCGAGAGGGGTGCCAGGGACCCTTCTGGTCTATAGGGGCCGGTGGGCTGCAGGTGCTGGAGCAGCCCCTTCTCCCCAAACCCCAGACACCTGCTTGAGGCCCTCATCTGGGCCAGCCCTCCTGCCAATCCTTCCCCAGATGGGGGATGTGCTCCCAGCTCTGCCTCTGTCACCCGCCGGGCACCTGCAGGGCCCCCTGTTGCTTTGCCCACCTCCTCGGTCTGCCATCAGTCCTCCCCCTGCATCCTGGGGGGTCCTTCAAACATAGAAGTCAGATAAGGGTCCTCCCAGCTGCACTTTCCTCCGTGGTCCCTGCCTGGCCCTTGGGACCCCTCTGGTGCCCGGCGCCCGGCACCCCGTGGCGTCTGTGCCTCTGGCAGCCCCCCCAGGTCCCTACTCGGTGGCCGCTGAGCACTTTCTGTGTGCTGACACACACGCCAGGACCTGGGGAGGCAGGGGCCACGGGGAGCGAAACCAGACGCAGCAGCCTGCCTGCAGCGGGGGCCCGGAGGGAACTAAGTGCTGGTGGCTGCGTGGGTGGTGGGGGGAGTGGGCCTCCTGCTGTGGGGGGGAGGCAGGGGTGAGGAGGCAGGGCGAGGCTGGCAGGGGGGAGGCCAGGCCCTGCAGCCCCTGCTGGCCCGTTGAAGATTTCTTCTTTGCCACTGAAGAGTGTTCAGGGGGGGCTTGTGTTTTAAAATAAGCAAGCTTCGAATCTGGATGGTGGGCTAGGCCGCGCGGGTGGTAGGTGAGTTCGAGGGGCTGGCAGGGAGCAAGGCCGGCGTCCAGTCGCAGGGGATGCTGGCTGTAACCTGGCCGTGGCTCTGGGGACACCTCCCATGGCCGGTGCTTAATCGCTGCCTCAGCCCCCTCCGAGAGGGCAGGGCCTGGGCCATCCTGTCGGCGGTCCCGGCGGACGAACCAGCACACGGCTCCGTGAGCAGCAGGTGGAATGTTCTGGGAATGAATGAATGAATGAACAACAGGTGGGAGAGGAAATGCTGAACGGAACGAATGAAGGATTTGGCACACGGAGAAACTGACGTTCTACGTCGTGGGGTGGTGTGTCACCTGGGGGAGCTGGTGACCTCCCCGGGGCTGGGCCAGAACCAGCTGCAGGGCCAGGAGGGAGGCCACAGGCCGCCTGCCCAGGCCCGGGGGCTGCGTGGAAAGCCCAGCTGCTCCCACCTGCTCACAAGAACTGGTCATCTCCCCGCTCACCCACAGGCAGGAATACGCACTGTCCCAGTAAATAAATCTGGGCCACTTTTCAGCATCACTTAACGTCCCCGGGAAGGCTGGGTCACGTGGCATCCAGCAGCCGCCCATTAGCTGACGGGCTGAAGCATATCATATTGAATTCCACGGCCTGCGGAGCCCGCACTGCTCTGAAATCTGCGCTGATTTATTAGGATGCAGTTCTGCTGCTTATTTCCCGTAATGAACAACGAGCCTCCGCCCCGCCTCTTGACAGGTCCGGTTTTCCAAACCAGCCCCCATCCCCCTGAAGCAGGCGGGGGAGGGTCTTGAACTTACTCCTTGTCTATAGGTTGAAAACAAGAGGGTACGGCATGCAAGGGGGGCATGTGGGGGCAGGTACTGGGTGCTGGGGGCTGAACTTGGGTGCTGCTCGCAGAGAGATGATCTCCAGGCATTGTGCTGTCCTCTTGTCTTGCCCTCTGCCCGCTGCTCTGGGTCTGTCCCTCGCTTCCCTGGCCCTCGCCCACGACCACAGCAGGACCTAGAGCCAGGCTGGCCAGGGGCTCTCAACCTGGACGTGGCCCAGTGCTCGCGCCTCTGCCGCACCTCCAGGGCCGGGCGCGGGGGTGTGCAGGGCACAGGCCTGGGCTTCTGCCTTCAGCACAGGCCACACGCCCCGGCCACAGCTCTGCGCCAGCTAAGATGGGGCACACACCCACGCGGGAATGCAAGCCACACCTGGACAGAGCCACACACAGAGACACGCCCGCAGATACCCGCTCCCGTCTGTGTGTATGAGCCCACAGCGACACACAGCACAACCTCATAGCTGATACACCAGTACTCACACACTCACACACACACACACACACACACACATATTGTCACATACACACTTCTACACACATTTTTGATTTCTAAGCAGCAGATAAACTTTGTTTTTTATTGAAGGATAATTGACATGCAATATCCTATTAGTCTTGGGTGTACATCATAGTGATTCGATATTTTTATACAATATGAAATGACCCCCTGGATAAGGCTAGTTACCATCTGTCACCATACAAAGTTATTACAATATTATTGACTATATTCCCCATGTTGTACATTATATCCCCATAAACCTTGTTATTAATTCCTACTTTAGTTGCTCTGTGGTCAAGAAATAGGACTCTTCCTTTTTTGAACCTACTCTGTGCCAAGCACTATGTCAGGTGCTAATTATACAAAGTTGAATAAATTTGGACTCTAGAGCCTAATAATGGAGAAGACAAATCCACATGGACAATTTGATGTATGTACGGCAGAGGGAATGCCAGAAGGTGCATTTTCTTTAATATATCAAGTATTTTTTTTCTACTTGGGTTGATTCCTTTTTTTGGTTAATTACCTAACCACTTCTAGGCACACATACAAAAAAGATATTTCGGTATCACACCCATTCGCTTTTCTTGAATCATTAGCATCAATGCCCCTATTCTCAGTTATTGCCATTTGTATTTCTTCTTTGCAGGTTGCTATTTCATATCTTTGCCTGTTTTTCTGCTGGGATAATTGTTTAATTCTTCAAATTTCCAGTTATTTGTCTTTTGCAATATTCCTGGATAACACTCCAAGCCGATATTCTGGGATGAAGCATGACTTTGACTTTCAAGAACATGCTTTCTGGGTTTTGCTCTTGGCAATGATATTCTTTACCCTCAAGTTGTTGTTTTCAAGCTGCACCTACCCCTTAGCTGCGCACTCCTGTAGATTGATGAAGCATTATTTGAATCATCTGAGCATTCATTCAGGACAGCTGAGGTGCTTGCCCAAACCTGACACATTAAGGCTTGGGGCACCGTGGCGGCAATGCAGGACTCGCCCTTATCCTGTGGAGAGGACTGTCTTCGAAGGACTCTCCCCGAGGATCTGCGTTCCAGGTGGGCAAGCTCAGCCACTCCCTCTACTCAGTCCGAGCCTGTGCCCCACTCCCACTGGGGGCCGGGATGAGGAGCAGCCCCACCTCCCTCCTGCAGGTGTTTTTATCTTCTGCTCGGCCTACCCGGGCTCTTCCTGCCTGCCTGAAGCAGGAGCCACCAGGACACCTACTAAACGTCAGATTCCATGGAATCAGACGCATGCATGCCAACTCCTGATATCTGAAAGGCAAATATGTATGTTTGTGTGCACATGTATGTGTATGGATGTATACATACACACATATTTACACACACACACAGAATCACATTTATTCATTTGTTTCCTGGTTCTGCCCACTGAAAAGGTAAAAAAGAAAGGGCGTTCTAGTAGCTCTCAGATCTTGTTCTCTAATTCCAATCCCCAGAGTTGCTCAGGGAGATGAATAATCTATAGCTGGAGTAGAGTAGGTACAAGGTGAGCCTGCACCTCTTATGATGCAATAAGAAATAAGGAAATGGTCAGAAAAGACATTGAGGGTCTCACCAGGACGTGGGCACCAGCATGAAGGGGCTCCCTGTGGCCAAATCTGGGACTGTTTGAGCACCAAAATAATTAAGCAATGAATTATAAGCCCTTATGAATAGGAATTTTTGTGTCCATATACCAATAATAAATAAATACCCGAGGAGAAGGGAGCTCCTATGTTGGCAGCAAAATTCTGAGAGTCAACTGATAAGAGAAAAGGGGTGCTAGAATTGGAAAAATCATCTTTTGCAACCATCCTAGTAAAGGCTAAATCAATCAAGAATCGTTAATGGCGGGGCGCCTGGGTGGCTCAGTTGTTGAGCGTCTGCCTTCGGCTCAGGTCATGATCCCAGGGTCCTGGGATCGAGCCCCACATCGGGCTCCCTGCTCAGCGGGAAGCCTGCTTCTCCCTCTCCCACTCCCCTGCTTGTGTTCCTGCTCTCACTATCTCTCTCTCTCTCAAATAAATAAAATCTTAAAAAAAAAAGAATCGTTAATGGTTGCTAAATCTAGAGGGACATTTTGATGAATAGCAAGATGGTTGCATGGTCTCAAAATGTCTCCCCATAGACTGCTTATTAGTTGCAACCAAGACAGAAGAAGAAAAACCCAGTAATTATATGATGGAAAAATAGGACCACACCTTGATCAGATGATCAAAATTAACATCACTAGCAGGGACAGATGGGTAGTGTGTGCCTTCAGATGGGTTACTCTGAGAGGGACACAATATGCTCCCTGCAGTATTTTGGCCAAGAATGAATAACCAGAAATTAGTCACAGAAAACATCAGATAAATTGCAACATTATGTTTCCATTAAAGAAAGAGGGGGGCACTAGTTGGCTGCAGTCTTCCAAAACTCAATGCCATAAGATAGAGAAAAGCCATAGAAATATTCTAGATTAACAGAGGTTAAAGAGACCCAGCACCTAAATGCAATCTCTGACCCTAAACTGGATCTTGTGCTGGAGGGAAAAATGCTATAAAAGAACAATTACTGGTTCAATGGAGAAGATTGGAATGTGATGTCGGATTACAGTATGGACCAGTGTGAAATTGACTGGGGTTGATAACTATCCTGTGATTATGCAACAGAGGATCTCTAACCTTAGTGAATGCACGCTGAAGTACTTAGGGGTAAAGGACCATGACATATGTCACTTATCTTCAAAGAGTTCAGAAAAAAATTGTGGGGGTGTGGCGGGGGGAGGAGAGACCAAATGATAAGGCAAATGGGGTAATAGCATTAATAGGAGAATCTGGATGTTGTATGTACTGTTGATTTTAGCAAATTCACTGTAAGTGTGAATTCTTTCCAAATCAGAAGTTCTTTTGGTTTTTAAATATTTTATTTATTTATTTGACAGAGAGAGAGCACAAGCAGGGGGAGCGGCAGGCAGAGGGAGAGGGGGAAGCAGGCTCCCCACTGAGCAGGGAACCCAACATGGGGCTTAATCCCAGGACCCTGAGATCATGACCTGAGTCAAAGGCAGCCGCTTAACGGACTGAGTCACTCAGGCGCCCCCGGAAGGTTTTTGTTTTTGTTTTTTTAAAAAAACTTCAGATCCCAGGGCTTGAAATTTTAGACTATGTGCAAGTATAATCATTAAAAAGCAAAGAAAGAAAGAAAGAAAGAAAGAAAGAAAGAAAGAAAGAAAGAAAGAAAGAAAGAAAGAAAGAAAGAAAGAAAGAAAGGGGCACCTGGGTGGTTCAGTCGTGTGTCTGCCTTCGGCTCAGGTCGAGCCCTGCATCGGGCTCCCTGCTCGGCGGGGAGTCTGCTTCTCCCTCTTCCACTCCCCCTGCTTGTGTTCCCTCTCTCGCTCTGTCTCTCTCTCTGTCAAATAAATAAATAAGATCTTTAAAAGAAAGAAAGAGAGAGAAATAAAGGAAGGAAGGAAGGAAGGAAGGAAGGAAGGAAGGAAGGAAGGAAGGAAGGAAGGAAGGAAGGAAGGAAGGAAGGAAGGAAGAAAAAAGAGAAAGAAGGAAGGCAGACAGGGACAGCTTAAAAAAAGAATTACATCTGTCATGAATTGGTGTCCATGATATACTGCCAAGTGAAAAAAGCAAACTGTCCATTGGTGGGTAGTGTGATTGCATTTTTGTCTGAAAAATATTAGTTTGTATGCGCAGGAGTCAAGTCTGTCAAGAGACCTCAATCAACCGTTAACAAAAGATTTCCACTGAGAAGGGGATTTGTGAAGGAGGGAATCCCTTTTAACTTTATATGTTTCTGTTTGTTGTTGTTTTTCACAGGTGTCAGGAAAATTTGTGAAAGATTTCAAAATAGGAAACAAGGATTACAGGGGCTCCTGGACCCAGAAACTGCTTTTCATTGTCCTTGAGCTACTTTACAGCTCCGTCGATCACAAAAACCCTGATTAAAAGGCAGGTGATTTGGGCACCTGGGTGGCTCAGTTGGCTCGGTCTGCTTTCAGCTCGGGTCGTGATCCTGGGGTCCTGGGATCGAGCCCCACATCGGGCTCCCTGCTCTTCGGGGAGCCTGCTTCTCCTTCTGCCTCTTCCTCTCTCTCTCATGAATAAATAAATAAAATCTTTAAAAAAAGATTTTATGTATTTTATATATTTGTGTGAAAGTTTTGGTTTCATCATTTTAATAAAATGTATCTTTTAAAGCAACCATCTGTTACTTTCATAACTAAAGGTAAAATCTAGAAAGATTTTAAAAGAAAAGCAGTCCAGAGATTCTCCAGAGAGCTAAATCAGAATTGCAGGGGGAGGGGGGGAGCCCCCCTTCCGATCGAAATGCTGGATTCCTGATGGGCAGGAAGCCGAAATTCATGCACCAACAAAGTGTGAACACCACTAAGTGTGGGCCCCCCGGGACCCCACCCAGCCTTCCCCAGGGATCCTGTGCCCCCAGTGAGTGGGGATCCTGGCCCCCTCATTGTCACTGACCCAGAGTCACTGGCGGGGGGAGAAGGCTTGGCCAAAGTCAGACCACCATCCTCTGGGAAAGGGATTCTTCCTGTTTCCGACTGGCTGGGCCTCTCAGAGAGCAAGACATCCTCGGTTAATTTGTTTTCTGGATGTTTCAAGGATATATAAAAACAAAGAAATGCCAAAAGAGAGTCACAAAAATAGCAGTAAATTTTAAACATTTATGTTGCATACATGAATGTTTTAATGCAAATCCAATAAACAGTGCCGCATAATTGTACTGTTCATCAGAAAATAAGACCAGGATCTGGTGCACTGTGAGGTGTGGTCTGGAGACAGGCTCTTCCCCTTGCCAGGGGTCTGGGCACCACCCACACTGTGTGGACAAGCTCGCTGTGTGGTCTGGGTGTGAGCTTCCCTGTCACCTGCCTCTCCTGGAAGCCACGGGCCCCCACTGTTAACAGGCACTGACTGGTGTCTGAAGAAGCAGTTTCAATTTTGTAGTTATTGCATACGTAGACACTTGACTGAACTGTGACCATTTTTTGGTTGATTTCCAGTGCATTTCTAAGACAACCCCGTCTTTTGTCTTCTCTTACCCAGTAGTTTCCGTTACTGATGGCATTTGTCACTGACATGTGGCGGTCCTACATCTGAGTCTTACTCCTCACCTCATCGCGAAGGTCTCTGCTGGTTTACTCTTTAGGGTGATGTTGGCTATTGGCTTGAGGTAGTCTTTTTTTTACGTGTTTTTATTACAAAAGCAAAAATATGTTCAGAAAATACCGATAAGCACAGACAGAGAGAGAGAAATATAAGTCCTTGCCACCTCTTGGTCTGTGTTTTGTGAAAAGCTCGGTATATGTCCTTAATAATTGTAATTTTTATCTTAAGATATTATGAGAATGATTGTTATTGCTCCGAGAGCAGGTAATGTTTATTTCTGCGTCAGTATCCGTAGAAGGACAGGGGTGACAAATAGCATCTTTGCAGACAGTTATAGAGACGGTCAGTCCCACCCTAGAGTCGGGGCCATCGAGGCTGAGCGGACTTGCCCGGTTACCCTAAGCTCACATGGCTCATCTGCAGACAGTGAGGGTCCCTTATGCCAAGGCTCAAGCTCTTACTTACCCTCTACTGCCTCTTAATCCAGATTTGCTTTTGCAAATAGATTTTAAAAACCAAATTCCAATCCTCCTGGGCATACGGTCCTGTTATCAGCTTTTACACCTAATACAGTATTAACAGCTCTTGTCGTCCCTTGTTATTCTATAGATTTAATAGCTGTACAGCCTTTAAACACACATGGATATGTTTTACTTGCTTTTAAATGGCTCCATATAGGGGCGCCTGGGTGGCTCAGTCGTTAAGTGTCCACCTTCCGTTCAGGTCATGATCCCAGGGTCCTGGGATCCAGCCCCGCATCGGGCTCCCTGCTCCGCAGGAAGCCTGCTTCTCCCTCCCCTACTCCCCCTGCTTGTGTTCCCTCTCTCGCTGTGTCTCTCTCTGTCAAATAAATAAATAAAATCTTTAAAAAAATGGCTCCATATCAAAATAAGCAATGAAGACTGGTTGCAAAATATTGACACAATAATAGGAGTATGAATTAGAAAGTGCCCGTTGTCCTCTCCCATCCCGCTGAGGCCCACTCGTCGGAGAAGTCATCACTAGTTAGTAGCATGTTAGCTTCCACGGCTCGTCCGTGTCACTCACTGTAATTTGTTTTCCTTTAAAGGCTTGGGGGCGTGCGGATCTACTTCCTGCTGTTCACACCCAATATCTCGTGACCACCGTTCCAGATCCATCCGTCCTCATTCATGCACGAGCATCAAGAAGTCACGTCTGGCTCCTGGCGTCAGCAACACGGAGGATGGCAGAGCCGTTTGGGGGGGGGGGGGTCAGAAAAGTCCAGAGCTCCGTTTTGGACACATGGAACCTGATGCCAAGTGGTGAGGTTACGTGGGCCCGTGGCCCTGTGAACGTGCGGTTCAGAGGTGGAGCTGGGTATAAAAGCGTGGGGGTCAGTGAGAAAACCACGGGTATGTAAATCCATGTCTGTGGTCCCTGCTGGGGGAGGCCGAGCCTGCAGAAAAGGCGTGTGCTCACCAAGTTCACCCGGGGCCCCACCTGATGCCCGGGCTGGCAGTCATCCCGGGTGGCCCTGCTTCCGTCACTCACATCGCCCGCCCGCTCACGGAGGCTTTGTGCTTTGCATTGTCAGGGACTATTCAGAAAAAATCATCCGATTTTGGAATTAAGGCAGAAGAGGCCAGCTTGTCATTCCAGTGTCCCCTAGAGTATTGGAGTTTGTTTCTTTAAGTTTTCTTTTCTTTTTTTTTTTAAGAGAGAGAGACAGAGCCCGCGTGCATGCATGAGTGGGGGAAGGGCAGAGGGAGGAGGAGAGAGACTCTTAAGCAGGCTCCACCCTCAGCGCCAGCCCACCACGGGGCTCAACCTTAGCCCTGAGATCACAACAAGCAGAAATCGAATGGGACTTCCAACCGTCGGGGCCGCCCAAGCACCCTGGGGTACCATCTAAGAGGCCTGCCCCAGGACTCTTCCATCTCCAGGGGGTAGACATTGAATCTGCCTTGCCATCTGCTCTTTATGCATGCCGCGTGGGAAGTTACACACGAACTGGTAGATTCGGGGCAGGGAAAGACGCAACCCCATTGCCTATGATTTGATAGCCCTGTAGGGCAGCCGCTAGTCTTGACTGTGGCCAGACTGTGCTAACGCGTCTCCCTGTAACGTCACCATTTCTCACGGGAGACCTCTCACCGATGCCCCGCACCCGGCCGGCTCAGGAGGGGCTGTCCCTCCTGGCTGTCTCGGGCCGCAGCCCCCAGCAGCCCCTCGTGTTGGCCCGGGGACTCAACCACCCCGTCCCGCCTCTGGGCGCCTGGCTGAGGCCAGCATCGATCGGCCCGGCTCGGGCCACGTTCGGGAGCCTCGAGCTGCCTGCAAGAGGTCGTCTTCGTCTGTTGTGCCACCTTCTCTTAGCCCAGACATGGGCACCTTCCTTTGTCCCGGAGAACTTGCTTACTCGTCCGATCATTTTCATCCTTCCTTTTAAACTCTTTTTCCTCCTTCAGGAATTCCTAGTAGTTGGATGTTGGGACAGGCTGGATTGAGCTTCTAGATTGTTTTTTCCCCCTCTCTCCGTCCCATTCTCTGCTTATGTACTTCGTTGTACTTTCTGGAAGAATACCTCAACTTTGTCTTCCGTCTCTTCTACTGCATATTCTGCTTTTGCAAAGAATCTAATAGTTCTTTCTTGATCCTGGTTTCTTCTCCATGACACGCTGTTCTTGTTTTAGCTCCGTGACGATATTATAGTTTGGGGTTATTATTATTATTATTTTTAATGATCTTCTCTTTCCTGCATTGTCTCTATTTCCTGTTTCCTTTCTTGGGCTGATTGGTTTAGTCTCTCACATTGGAAGCTTTGTTTCTTTCTTTTCTTCTCCTCCCTCCCTTCCCTTCTCCCTTCCTCCCTCCCTCCCTCTCTCCCTTCTTCCCTTTTTTCTTGAGCTGTTATATTTGCAAATAGGGGGCTTTATTGCCATATTGAAGCAAAGGCCCAGAGAAATTCATACCTAGTTCCTTTTATTTACTGGAAGCTTTCCTGTCTGGGGGGTGGGGGGTTGGGCTTCCCGGATGTCCATGCTCTTCCCACGCACGTGCACGCGCACAGGATGCTGGGACAGGGATGCAGTCCTTGCACTGGGGAGGCACCTGGGGGTCTTTTCTCCAAAGCCAGTTTTCCAAAGAATGTTCCAGTCGCCTCCCTCGGGGGATGGGCTCCGGGCATCCTGGGAGCAGTGCAGGCACCTGTGGGGCAAACACTACCGGGGACAGAAGCTCACTTTACCCCCTGCCACCTGCTCGCAGACCTACACCTCACAGAGCCCTCTGCTCTGCCTGGTGTCCCCAGGTCTGGAGCATAGCTGGTGTGATTCCTCCAGAGAAAAAAATGTCCAGTTCCTTCCAAAGACATGAGACGATAAAGAGAAATGTCCTGGCTGTGCAGAGAAGGGGAGGAGGCTGGGGCCTGGTCCTCCGGTTTCCCACCTGGTGCAGGGTCTCAGCCCCCATCACGCTGGGACCTCCCACTCGGGAGCCTCTCGGGCGGGGCTGCTCGGCGCATCCCCAGTTTGTCTGTCCCCCTCCCCAGCTTCCATCTGCCACGGCTTTTCAAATTCTGTTTACTGATGTCTCTCCTCCCACGTTCACTGCTGATAACCTTTCCAGTCCTTTCCCCATCAGGGTGGCAGTGTTTGGGGAATTAAAGAGATAAATGCATGTGGTCGATATGCTTTGTTTAATGAGAAGACGTTTCTTTCAAAAATCTAATTCTATTGATTCAGTATTTATTTTTTTTAACTTCCTGATGGTAGCTTTTTTTTCCCGATAAACATTATTGATTTCTAGTTTTATTGCTTCAAGGCACAGAATGTGGCCCCAGCTGTGCCTTTGGCAACTTTCTGAGGATTTCATGTCTCAATATATAGTCGACTTTGGGTACTGTTCCAGGCATACTCAGAAAGAAGGTATGCTCTCTAGGGCAAGAGCAAGGTATCCCTGCTTATTAAACATTATAAATTATTAAAAGCCTCGGGGTTCTTACTGTCTCCTTGATCTGTAATAAACTAACAGCAGTGGTGTGTTAGTCTCAAAGGTAATTGTCCTTCTGTTGATTTTTTCCTTTGTATTTCCAGTTTTTGCTTTCTATTTGATGCTACTTAATGCAGACATGGAGGTTCACGGCTTTTGTACGTTTGTTACAGATGCCCTCTGTCAACATGGCCTGTGCCTCATCCATAGCCACTTCCTGGCATCCTATGGTGTTTAAGTGGTGCTGCCCAGCAGAGGAATGGCGGTGCTCGATCTTGAGGGACAAGGACAGAGGTACAGAAGCTCTAAGGGGGCCCACGGGTCTGGCAACGAGGTGGCAGAGGTGTGGGAGGGGAGACGGGTGATACTGGCCTGGAGAAGAACGGAGGCGAGGAGGTGGAGACGGGGTCCCCTAGGCAGCACACCTTAAGGTTGGCTGAAGGGGAGAGAAGAAAACCCAGCCCGGGGCAGGTGAGCGGAGCAGGTGAGCAGCCCCGGTGCCGTGGGAAAGAGCCGCCGGGCTGCAGTTTTAGGAATGATGACGGCAGCAAGGGTGAGGCTAGGGCGCCAGCCATTCTCTCTGGGAATGCTGGACAGCCAGGGACCTGTGCCGGTGACGGGCCGTGGTCTCCACGGGGGACCCGCCGACACATCACTGCCCCCATCGTAGCCGGGACCCTGTTACGTGTGTCCCCTCCGAGGGGCCGGACTGGGGCCTGCACATGCCCCCTCTCAGCCTTGGGTAAACAGGATGGCGCTGACCCCTGCCTGGCTCCTGCTGAATCGGCCCCCGTGCATGGGTACAGCCGAAGGGGTTTGGGGGCTGCTTTGTTTCAGAGGCCCTGAGTGGGGCCTTGCAAACGGGTCTGGCTCGTGAGAGCCCCATGAATTGGGGCCTTCCAGGCATTCGAAATTTCGTTTAGCCAGCTCAGCCTTGACCTGCTGGTGACATGGACCAAACTCTCGCCCCTACCCTAGAGAAGGCGTCTGACATAGAGCCTGGCAGGAGATGGTGTCTGCTGCAGGAAGTGCAGGGGCCACACCATCCCCCTGGGGCTGGGGAACAAGCAAAGGACTCCCTTCGGAGCTTATCGGAGCCCAGGAAGGGCCCTGAAGAAGGCACTGCTCCACTCTCTAAGCGGAGAGACCCCAACCTGCTAGAGGAGACAGTCTCAGGTCCCTCAGTAAGCCGAGACCACCACTACCCCCGTTCTAGGGGTCTCCCCTGTCCACAAGTACCACCAGGGCGAACTCCGTGTTGCTGCCCCTTGGTGAAGGACAATATAGGCCCACAACGCAAGAGTCGCCCCTGGAAAATCTCCTGAGACACAGCTGAATGGAGGCGAGTCAGGCTTAAAATAGCTAAATAAATCTTTAATATTTCTAATTGCAAATGTACAGAAATTGCACAGCCACACAGTCTTAGAACACCAACAACTTTCTCTGTACATTATTACATAGTTAAAAGTCACAGCTGGAAGGAGGAGCTCCAGCCAAGACTCCCAACGTTTGCATTTTTTTCTTTTTCACATACTTACAAAAGGGGGAGCGAGGAGGTGGTGTGGGGCTGGGGGCGGCTTTGGGGCCAAAGGTGTAGAAAAGAGGGGCTGTTTCCCTGGACAGCCTGCCTTCCGCGGACGGGCGGGCGGCAGGGAGAGAGGCGTACCCCGGGGGCAGATGCTCCATGGGAGGGGGGGCGGTGTGTGGAGCTCTGGCCTTGGTTCCCCACCCCCCTTTCTGGGCAGTCGGAAAAAAGTCTTCACTCATAGGAAGTTTGGCAGTTTCCTTCACCCTAAACATACAAGTTAAGCAAAAAAGTCAGGCCTCTCTGTGTTGGCAGCGGGGAGAGCTGTCTCCGGCAGACGCTGGGCCTGGGGCCCCGGGGACCTGGGGCCTTATCTTCCCAGAGCAGGGCCTGCCTTCCCTCACTCCTCCTCCCTCTGGCCCTGTGGCAAACGGCCCAACACTGGGACACAGCTTCTGCGTGGCCGGGACAGGAGCCCCTCTGCTGGTCTGGTCAGGGCGCAGGTCCCCAGCACCCCACCCAGACCGCACGCTGCAAAGCCAGCAACTACACGCCATGGGTACGGAAAAACCCCAACACCCAAATCCCAAACCTCTTCCTCCTGCCCAATACTGTTCTCTAGATTAAAAAATAAAATACACACCATTGGAGAGCAGCGGTCCCGGGCAGCCCCCGGCAGCACCAGGACTAAAGGACTATGTACAACCATTAGGTGAAATAGTTACATTAAGTTGAACACCAAGAACATTTACAAAAATTGTCAGACTTGCAATTCAGATAAAAATCTGTGAAGAGTCTGTACACTTTTACAGTTTTTGCACTAAGTAAGTAAGGCTCTCGGCCTGAGAGCTCACAACCCACGCCAAGGGCCGCCAGCACCAGACCTGCGCTGGCCTCCTGCACCCTGCTGTCCGGGCCCCGGGGCCCTGGGAACCTCCCCCGTATTGCTAAGAGGCGCTCAGTCCGAGGTTGCTCTACGAGGCATCGAGGCATCAGTGGGAGAGGGGTGGGGGGGAGGAGGGGAGGAGTATGTCACTGCCACAGTATGTCACTGGGGGCCGGGCCCTGCCTGTGTGGCCACGAGTGGGGGCAGGGCCACAGCCCCCACGGCCTTCCTTCCTGAGGTCTGTGACCCTCGGGGGCCTGCCCTCTCCTCATCGGCCAATCTCTGGCCTAACTGAACTGCAGGCTGCATCTAAGAGCCCCCTCCCAGGACATGGGCCAGGACAGGGTGCTGTGTGGTCTGGGCCACCCTCCCCACACTCCCCGACCCGGTGGGCTCTGTGGTGACCTGGGCCCCTGGCAGCGGCAGGCCTCCAGCCCCAGGGGCGGGAAGGGCTCAGTGCTCTTTCCAAGGGTCTCCTCAGCTTCCTGAGGCTGAGGCAGAGGGGGCAGCTCCCGCGAATCGCCCAGCCCCGGCTCTGCGGCCCTGGCTCTGCTGCTGCTGTGGGGCAAACGCCCAGCTCCCGCCCGAGATTACCAGGGCTGGGGGTGGGAACAGGGAAGGGCCGAGACAGACCCAAGCTCCTGCCCACCTATGTCCCGCAAGGCGGGGGGGAGGGGGGGAGCAGGGAGGGCTGAGAAGCCACAGAACAGCCTAGAGCTGGGGAAAACCAGCCCCAGCCGTGCCCCTCTCCTGTCTGCAGCGCCTGGGTCCTCGGCCGGGGGGCCCGGGAAGGGTGAGGAGGAGGCCGGCCGCACACACGGGGCCTGGTGCAGGCTGCTGCTGTCTTGGAGAGGGAGCAAGTCTAACATCCTCCAGGGCCGCTATTTCCCATGCAGTGCGCACGCTCAATTTAAAAGGCCCCTGTGTTCCAGCAAGCGAGCAAGCGGGCTTTTGTTTCTAATGCATACTGTGAAAGGAAAAAAAATCACAGTTATCCACCTTCTCAGGGCCTACTGGCATCAGACTTTCTTTTCACCATCCATCAGGGAAGATCAGCCGTTCTCTCAGGGTGAGAACCGCTGGCCACTCCCTGAAGGGCCACTGCATCCCGGTGCGCCGGCCCCAGGAGAAGGGCGGGTACCAGGCACAGAGGCATCTGGGCCCACTCTGCCCAGATCTTTGGCTTTGGGGAGCCCCGGAGTGTCAGGCTGGGCCCAGGTGGCAAGTGAGGGAGGCTCTGGATCCTCCCCACAGAGACAAGGGCCCAGAAGAAAGAGCCAGGATCCTCACTGGGTCTGTTTGGCAACACAAATAAGGAAGGGGGGGACGGGGAGTCTGGGGGCAGGTACAGGGGGGAATCCTCGGTTCCTCACAGCCAGGAAGGGTCCCCGGACAGGGCGCATGCAGTGGCAGGTGCTCAGGGTGGAGACCTGCGGGGGACAGGAACTCCAACGGCTCCGTCCTTCCCACCCTCTCCCTGCCTGCCAATCGACCGATCAGCCCCTGGAACCAAGGGGCAAGTCCCCCAGGGCAGGCGCCTGGGCCCCCACCGCTTCAATCCTCCACCTCTGCAGGTGCTCCCTCCCTAGGGAGGGTGTAGGGGGTACATGCATTTGGCCAGGTCAAGAAAGAAAGGTGATACACACCAAATTCAATAACCAGCAGAGACATATTTTGGCAGGCCCCCTGCTTGCCCCAGGCCGTCCCACCCCCCAGCCTGCAGTCTCTTTGGCCTGCACCGAACTCGCTTCTCGGGCCAGAAGAGAGGGGAGCGGGCCCACGCTGCGTCAGTCTGTCGAGGCTCCCTCCGTGGCACCTCCTGGACCGCAGGTGGAGGGAAGGGGGGGGCCTGGGCCTCCCGCCCCCGCGCTGGGGCTCCCCAGGCTGAGGCTGGCCCCGAGCCGCCACGGTCCTCCCTCCTTGGGCAGGTTAACAATGGCTGCTGTTTCGGAACTCGCCGTTCTCAGTAATCTGCAATTTGGTGGGGTTGGTGGGGGAGACGCCGTTACGGGCTTGCATGCTGTACCTCTCTTTCAGCTGCGTCAGGGCGCTCATGAGGCGGGCGTTGGCGGCGTCCAGTGAGGCGATGCGCTTCTCCTGGGGGCAAAGAGGGCGTTAGCTGGGGCCACAGGGGGACCATACTGGGACAGGGGTCTCCCCGGGGCTGTGTGCGCCCATCAGCGGTGCTGGGAGGACACGTGGGGAGGACTGGGAGTCCACAGCGTGCAAGGGGCCGGAAAGGTGCCGAGGTGACGGGGCCGCGGGCGTGCCGGGCAGGTGGCCTCAGTGCCATGGCCCGAGACCCTGCGCCTGCCTTCCTACGTCTCTCCCGTCACTGCTTCTCCCCAGTCAGAGCAGCCCTAGCGGTGTCGCCCATCAGCCGCCGAGCCCCGAGGGTTTGTGTCCTTGCCAGCGTGCGCGTGACACGGAGATCGCGGCTCCTGGCTGCTCCATGCTGTTTTTACGTTTATAATCTGAGCAAGGCCTGGCCCTATTGCCGGGTGAGTGAGAGGAAAGGAGTGCAGGGAAGGAGAGTGGAGGCCAGTCTCTTATGTGCTTCCTCTCTCAATGCAGCCGGGAAGCCACAGCTCTGAACAAGAGCCCCCCTGCTCCGTCTGCCCAGCCTGCTGTCACCCCAAGCCATCCCCATTCCCCTCCCAAAAGCTTCCACACTTTGGTCAGTACCCTTGGCGAAAGGCAGTACTCACCAAGTTGCCCCAGTAGGGAAGGAGCTGTCCCGCCCCTTTCACAGCCTGTCCCAGTGAGCTTGTGGTCCACTGAGACCTCCAAGCCTGACTTCTTGGATCAGAGATCCTGGCCTCCTATTCCTCAGCTTTTATAGTGGGGTTATGACTGAGAATGTAGCGTTGTCAGTCACCCCCTCCTTACCCCAGGTCCTTTAACACCTATGGCTGAGCAAAGGGCGAGAACCCACCTGGGCATCAATGATCTTCTGTTTGGAGTCTACAGCTGCTTGCATCTCAGCGTGGTCCTTCTTCAGCTCCTCCTCCACTGACATCAACCTGTGACCAGACACAAGGACAGTCAAGCTGGCACTTGAGGGGGCAGCTAAGGAGGTGGGGTGGGTCCCTGCGGGAAGAAGCCATCACACCTACACGGAGGGCACCTACTAGGAAAGCCCCTCCAGATGGCCTCCAAACTGACATGAGATGGGTCTACTCCTTCCTTATACTTCACCTGCCCCTGACTCTGTTCCCAAATCCCCCAGAAGCCCTTGGAGCTGCCCATTTCCCGATGTTCTTCCAGGAGCCAAGGTGGGCAGGGGTGGGGGTTAGATCTTCACCGCCTCCCAGAGCAAGGCAGGGGGTATAATGTCAGAAGATCCCGTGGCATGGGTAGGAGGACGAAAACCCTGCAGGGCTCTAGGGCTTTCTCCACCCACTCGGCATTCAACAAGTCTATGCCAAGACGTGCCTAGCAGCTGACGTAGCGGGATGAATAAAGTAGAGATCTCCAACTCTCAAAAAGTTACAAGGCAGCAGGGATACAGATTGGCAGACAGTGGCCATGCCCTGCATGGGAGGCCTGGAGGCCATGGGAACAGAGAACAGGAAGCAGGTAACTGTCCTGGAGGGTGGGGTGGGGTACAAGCAAGGTCTGAAGGTCGGTAATGAGTAGGGAAGACTAGAAGAACACTGTCTGCAGAAGCTCAGAGCTAAGGCATGTGTGGTGTCTGTCACCAGCTGCTCCTTCCCTGAAACCCCTCCTGGCCTCACCTTGCAGGTCCCTCATGAACCTGTCAATCATAGTGGCTCACACCCACCTTCTGATGCTCTTCCATGAGTTTCTGGACCCCACACTCTCTGGGTTTGCCTCCTAGCTGTCAGGCCACTGCTCTGCAGATGCCTGTCCTGCCTGCCCCCAGCATGTCAGGGCTCTGCAGGGGTCTGTCCCAGCCCGTTGTTCTTGCTCCCCACACTCTTCTCAGACAAGCTTGCCGGCTCCCAAGGCTTCATGCCCATCGCCACCTGTACAACTTCTCCAGGCCAGCAGGGCAGTCCCCTAACCCCTGGGTGGGCACCGAGCACCTGACACAGAAGGTGCACAGGGAGGTCAACGGTGCTGGGGCAGGGACCCACAGGGCCCTTGTGAGAAGTCAATGGGATCAGCAGTCAGGGAGCACTGATCAGGAGGAAGGGGTGAGGGGCCATGCCAAGGGGGGGTTGTTCCTTGTCACAGGAAGATCAGACATTGAGTAAAGCCTGTAAGAAGCAGGGAGGGAGGACCGGGGAGCAGAGGGGCACTGGATGGTGTCAATCTGAAGGGAAATTACACTAGGGGATAGAGACTTGTGCTTCCGGTTGGTGGGAAAACAGGGACCGGATTTACCCTCCTGCCATCAAACAGCGACAATAAGAAACTAGAAAACCAAATGAAACACATGAAAAAACAGTTTCCTGACACTGAACAATAGGCAGTGTGTCCTAAGAAAAGGAAACACATGAGCCGAGCTCCGCTCACTGCCTGGAGTGTCCAGGCCAAAGAGAAGAAGGAAAGTAATGTCTCGGAGTTGAGGAGACCCAGGGAAGTGGTGCTCGAGAAGAGGAAGACACAGGGACAAGGCCACGTATTTCCTGAGAGTTCCCTTTGAGTCTTTGGCTGGGGACGGGTCTGCAGACCTGTGAGAACACAGCCAGGCTGGGGTAGGAACCACTGAAACATTAGAACAAAACCACCCCAGGGAGAGTTCATACTCCTACCTGGCAGAGTGGAAAGACATACTAACACAGGAACATAAAGTAGAATCCCAGAAGGAAATTGCCTCAGCAGTGGGGCCAGGTTAGGCTAGATTAAAGGCTGTCCAGACCCTCCCCAACAAAGCTCAAATGTAAGCCTCCAAGGAAGCAAACTCATTCCAAATAACCTCATTGCATCCCAGAACAAAGCCTCAAAAATATTTAAAAGAACACAAAGCATCCCACACCTACATAAAAGTCACAATGTCTGGCATCCAACCAAAAATCACCAAACATAAGTAGAAAAATAGAACCAATAACCAGGAAGAAAATTAATAAAAACAGACTCAGAAATGTCACAGATGACAGGATTCGTAGACACCGAAACAACTACTGTAAATGTATTTCCACATGTTTGAGAAAATACAGAGGAAAGCATAAGCATGATGAGAAGAGAAATGGACAGAATTTAAACCAAGCTGAAAGTCTGAAGGTGAAAAACACAGTATCTGAAATGAAATTAAAAAATACTGGGTAGGATTAATAGCACATTAGACACTGAAGAAGAAATGATTATTAATCTTGCAGACATAGGAACAGAAATTATCTAAGATACAACAAGGGAAAAAAAGTAAAAAAAAAAAAAATAGGACACAACAGAGCATCAGTGCAATGCGGGACAATATAAAGCAGCCTAACATATGTGGGATGGGATTCCCAGAAAAGAGACTGGGTAGGCAGGACAGCATACCTATAGATCCAAGAGCTTAAACCCAAGAAACATGAAGAAAACCATGTCAAGGATCATCATAATCAAATTATCAAATCAATGATTAAAAAAAAAATCTTAAAAACAGCCAGAGAATAAAGACCAAAACAACAAAAGTAATGACAGAATCCCTACTATTATAGCCTGACAGTGAGGGCCCCACTGGCCCACTGCCTGTTTTTGTAAACAGCCACACCACACACATAGTTCTGCTAAAACAGCAAAGTTGAACACTTACAGAGGCCATATGGTCTGCAAAGCCTAAAATATTTATTATCTGCCCCTTTACGGCAAGTTTCCAACTCTTGCCCTAGATGGTGACAACAGAGATATAGCTAATAAGCCAGTAAGAAAGATAAAATGCAATCATAAAAATGCTCAATCCAAGAGTGCAGGAGAAAAGGGAACAGAACAGATGGTACCAACAGAAAACAGTAGCAACATTAAGAGATTTAAACATAATTATATTGATAATTACATTAAATGTAAATGGTCTAAATACTCCAGGAACTGCCAGATTAGATAAAAACCAAGAACAGACAATAAGGTGTCTATAAAAAAACTCATTTATATAGAAAGACACAAATAGGTTAAAAGCGTAAGGATAAGAAAGGATATACCTGGCTAATACGGATCCAAATAAAGTTGGGATACCTATAATCAACACCAAACAAAGCAGATTTCAGAGCAAAGAATATTATGAGGGATAAAGAAGGTGACTTCATAACAAGAAAGATGTTAGTTCATCACCAGCACATAACTCCTAGATGTGGATGCATAGTTTCAGTGTACATAAAGCAGAAACAATAGAAAAAAGAAGAGAAATACACAAATCCATAATTACAATTAAACACTTCAATACCCTTTTCTCAATAACTAATAGAACAGTAAACAAGTAGATAGAAAAACTAGTAATAACATAGAAGGATTCAAATCATGCTATCAACCAAATTGAAAATTGACGTTTCCATTAAGGAGGAAATACAGCGGGATGGGTTAGTAGAAATTAATGTGTTAAGTAAGCCCCTGAATTCAGAGAGCACGCCCCCTTCAGAGAAGAGGCACAACGAGAAGGTGGTGGTTAGTTTGAGAAGCATTAGTGAGCCGAGAACAGAGCCGGCAGTCAAGTGAACAGTGGATTTCCAGTCACCCCAGTTATAGGCCCTCTGCTCATGCTAACCGTTTTACAATGAACAAACCCACAGGTAAGCGAAGCAGACAATAATTAGGACAGAGAAACAGGCAGCCTAAAGAGGAAGAACCTGGAAAGGGTTTCTGTAGTGGATGAAGCATGAGGCTAGGTGGGGAAATTTCCTGGCTATGGCACACCTGCTACACCTGTCCGGATGACAGATTCTTGTGCCGTGCAAACAAGCTGCAAAACCCACACTGCGTCCTCTTCTGCCTGCTATTGCTGTCGTGAAGAAGTGAACTTCCCAGCTGGGGCGCTGGGGGCGGCCAGGATGCTACCCCTTCACTGTACTCCCTGCCTACAGACATGCATGAGGGTGTACCCACCCTGCCCACGGGTGGAGACAGAACGAGAGAGAGAAAATCACCACAGCATGTGATACCCAAGCCGTCGACAGAGATGAGAGTCAGCATCAAAGCCAACGGTCCTCTGGAAATCTTTCCTGGATAACTCACAGGCACCTCAAAACTCAACGGATCCCAAACGTGGGATCTGTCCCAGCATGGCTGGGCTGAGCTCCCCAAGATCCTCCTCTCAGCAACCGGTACCAAGACACCCAGATGCTCTTGGTAGAAATCTGGGGGTTATTCTGCCTCCTTCTCCTTCACCCACTGAGTGTAACTGACTTATCCCTACTTTTCCTGCCCTGAATTGGGTCCTCACTGTGTTGCCTGGCACCTCCAATCCTACCTCCCCTTAGAGCGCTGACCAAGAAAACAGGACTCCTTACAGGGGTCACAGGCCCTATGTGAGCTGGCCTTCACTAACCTCGCTTCTGCCGGGCCCAACCTTGCATTCTACCATCAACACACACCACACCGAGTAGGGCTCCCCACGCTCCAGGCTGCCTCCCACCTCCAGGCCTGGGCCACACTGTCTCCGCTGCCTGGCACACTCTCCTCCTCCCTCCTTCCACTCTTGGCTCCCCTGCCGCTGATCAGGAGGGCGGTCTGCCTGCTGTGTGCCTATGCGGGGTGGGTGGGTGGAGGGGGGCCAGAACTGGCCCAGGGCAGGAAGAGGCTGCCTCACCTGCTGATGATGCCCTTCATCTGGATGTCCTTGTCCTCCTGCTGCCGCCGCAGCCGCTCCTCACCCTCCTCCAGCCGTGCCTGGTACTCTAGCACCAGCTTCTGTGTCGTTTCCTCCTGGCACTTGAACAGGGTCTCATACTCCTCCAGCTTCTTGGTAGAGATTCGCAACTTGTCCTGCAGCACTGCCAGGTCCTGCCGGGAGGGCAGCATGCCACGGGCACGGCACCCAGGACAGAGAGCACAGCCTCGTGAGCCAGAGCAGGAGCACAGGGCGGGGAGGGAGCCCAGCTTGAAATGTACCAGGGGTCTTCACCACCTTCACCTTCACACAGTGAGGAGACGCCTTCAGAGCCCAGCCAGAAGGGCCAGGGTGAGACGCCAAGCCTGTCTCCGTCCAGGGCTCTCTACCCTCCAACCTCCTACCCCTGCAGCGTGACCTTACAACTATGAGGGAATGGAGACTCAAACCCAAATCTCAGAAGTAAGGGTTTAACTGAGAGCACTGAGCTCTTTTTTATAATAAACAAATGTTAAAAACTCTCCTGGATATGTTAAAATCTGATAGCACCCTGAAAGGTAGGGACTCTACAGGAGGGGAAACTGAGGCCCAGAAGGCAAGGTGGCCCAGTCCCATGGAGAGTGACTAACCAGTGGAGTGAGAGCCTAGCCTCCCAGCCTCTATTTGACCCTGAAGCAAGGGCGGTGGCATGGGGAAGTGGGGGCGGAGGGGAGATGTTAAAGGTAAGGTGGGGTTGACACTAGAATCAAGGGGTTGGGGGCCAGGGTACTGTGACAACTGGGGAGGCAGGAAGAGCCTCTCCTGGAGTCCTAGGCAACGGAGGCCTAATTCACTTCAGCAAAGGTTAAGAGGCAGCAAATCCAGCTGACTGGGGAGAGGCCCAGCCTTAGCCCCAAGCTAAGCTCCTAAAGCAAAGCTGGACCCACAGGAGAGCTTGGCTCTGGGAGAGAGGACCCTGGCCCATCCCAAGTCTTGCTCAGCTAGCCAGAGCGGGGTAGAGAGGCTCCTCCCTGACAGAGGCAGTACCAGGTTTCCAGGGGGCTCGAGAGAACAAGGCCTCCCCCAGATTTGCCTTGTGAGGGTTAGTAGCAGAGAGGACGAGAGAAGCGGTAGCTCATTCAGCCATGGATTGGCAAGGAAAGAGGGCCCTCCAGCTGCAGCCTGACCCCTGCAGTCATTCGGGTGGTCCTTACAAGTCATGAATGGGACTCTGGGTCCCCGAGAGGTGCAGAGCCCAGCCCCAGGCTCACAAAGGGAGCTAAGGCTGGCCCAACTTTTGGCCTAACCACACTATGGCTCTTGGAGCACTGTGCCCCAGCTTGCCTTGTCCCCTTGACATAATTATGGTGAAAGCAGGTGGATGCAGTGGACTAAGGGGATGGTGGAAGGTGGCGGAATGCAGCATGGACATGAACCTCGCCCTAGGCCAGGACGAGGGAGAGCTGCCACCCGGACTTCCGTGCCCTTGCCTGAGAGGCTGCTAAGGCTTTCCTAGGGCCGAGGCGAGGGCATCTGGGGAGTGGAATAAGTACCATTCTGAGGGGCCTTGCCCTGGGCCCTGCATCTTCCTGGGCTTTGGCCCACAGGAGGACATGAGAACCAGCCATGGATCCAGGGCAGTTGCCATAACAACAGGGAGAATTTGGGAGGAAAGAAGCCCCTGCCCCCCCACTGCCTCACTAAATGCTAGATGTGTGTGGTGGGTGGAATCCGGATATTTTAGAACCATTTCCCCCCCTAGGGGGAAGAAAACCTCTCAGTAGCAGTAGGACCCTTCACCTGGCTCTCTCTCATGTCCTGGTGGAGACAGGAACTGGGCAAGAGTCAGGCTCTGGACAGGCACAAACCCAGAGTAGGGGACATAGTGGGGGGTGGCCCTCCCAGCTGTCTCGGGGACCCACACCTCTCTGCCTCCTCATGCACGAAGCTCCCCATGACGGTCTCCATGTGCCTCTTTGGCACCCCCAGTCCTCAAGTCCTCAAGGAAGGCCTCGCAGAAGCTCGATGGCCAGGTCCCTCGGGGAAGGGGCCTCCCAGAGGCCTGAGGACGAGGTACCAGGAGTCTGGATTCAGTACAATTTCCAGGTGAGTCTCATGTACAGCCTGTATAGGAATTCTCAGCTCTAAGCTAAATCTCTCTTGCTGCTCTTCTTCCAGAGGCCACTGGGGACCAGGGGTTGAGGGGGGACTGGCCACACGCAGGGAACAAGCAGCATCCCTCATTCAGGGCTCAAGGGAAGAGAACATTGCCAGCGGGCACAGGCAGGCAGCCCCGCCCTGCCCCAAACTGCCAGGGTCCAGCTTTACCTTTTCTGCTTGGCTGAGCTCCTCCTTACTCCTTAGCCTATCCCTGTGGGGGGGGTCTGGGCCCAGGCCCTCGTCTTCTAACAACTGCGCGTTCATGGTCAAGAGCCAAGCGGCCGTGCGGTCCAGGGCATTGGGGCTCACAGGTGAAGGGCCCTACAATGAAACACAGCTGTGAGGGGCTGGAGGGAGGCAGGGGGGTGGCACCAGGTGAGTCACAGGGACAAGTGGCTCAGGGACATGGCAAGGGTAGGGGACCTCCAGCTGGCCAGGCAACTACCAATACAGTCTCCAACTCAGGAATTCCCACTCCCGGATGGCAGCCTGGGCGGAGTCAAGAGCCCAGGTGGCCTGAGTGCCCCTCTCTGCCACCCAGGTGAGTTTGGCCAGGCAGGTGGGCATTCAACCCAGAGCACATCTGTCCCACATACTGTGTGCGGCTCCAGGGTGACACGAAAGCCCTGGAGGCCAGCTCAGAGCATGAAGGTGGGGGTGCTGGGGGTCTGGTCGACTCCTACCCTGGGTGGGGCTTTAACAGGCCTGGAATCAGAGACGGATAGACCCCTCCCCTCTTTCTCCCTGGCCCCAGCTGCCCCTGGGGGAACTGGCAGAGAGACCCTAAGGCCACACTGTCCCTGGTTCAAAGGATTCAGGCAGGGGCCAGTGGGCCTTGGCGGGGAGAGGGGAGGTGGTGTGTGGGGCAGGCTGGTGGGATGGGGCCAAGTGCGGCCGTGTTCAGCATGGGATGGCAGCTGAGGACAGGCGAAATGACCAGGAGCAGCACGCCATGGGTGGGGTATGATGTCCCGGCGGCCCGAGAGCATGGCCTGCCGTGGGACGGCAGCACTGACCTGCTTGTGCACCGCACGAGGCTTCAGCTCCGGGCTGTCACCCTTGGACGAAGATGAGGGTTGCCGAAGCCGGGCTCCGGGGCCAGCCCAATCAGGCGAGGCCGATGCCAGGGTTCCACTCGAGGGCCGCGGGTACTGCAGGGTGCTCAGCAGGGTGGGTGGCGTCCGGCCACGGGGCGCAGGAGGGGGCGGTGGGGGTGGTGGCGGTGGCTGGTCGATCCTCCGCTGGGGGCCGGCACTGTTCTGCCTCGGCACCGTGGGCTGCCCGCCCTTCTCAGTCAGTGACATCTGCCGCCGCGCCAGCTCCCCGGGCCGCCGCGCCAACTCTTCAGCGGTGCTGCTGAAACTTCCCAGCTTGGCGGCAGCTGCCAGCTCCTCACTGTTGCTGTGGGAGCTCAAGGAGCTGTGGCCCTCGGAGCCCGAGTCGCCAAGGCCACGAGGCGAAAGTGGCAGGCCAGCCGCCATCTGGTACACGGGGTTCTGGAAGGAGAGCGGCGCCAATAGCTGGGGCCGGCCGGGGGCACCCTCGGAGGTGCCCGGCGTGGTTGGGGTCTGGCCCGCCCGCCGCACCGTGGCCAGCCCTGCCAGGCTCGCTGGGGCCGCCCGGGCCGGCCACCCGGCCGCCAGCTGAGATGCCGGCGCCTGCCCATCGGTAGTGAGGGTGTCGGGGCCCGCCGGGGAGCCCGCCTCCCCGTCCAGCGTGCGGGCATCTTGGAGGTCCACCATAGACAGGCTCTTGCCACCATTGGCCATCTGAAGATCAGGCTCGTTGGCTTCCGAGTAACTCGAGCTGCGGGCAGGTGAGGGCTGGACCCCGGAGGACCTTGTGACAAAAAACAAGTCCTTGTTTTCGGGGGTTGGAGACGGTAACCGGGTGAAATCTATCAGACTGCAGGGAGACAAGCACACACAGGGAAAGAAGGGGGAAGAGAAGAGCTGTGAATGCGGCCAAGGCGGGTCCAAACCGAGAGCCCCGCCAACCTGCAGGGGCCTGGCAGCCTGAGCCTGAGCCGGGGCTGCAGCGGGGGAGGGGGAAGGCAGGGCAGGGGAGAGGAGGTGCGAGGGCTGCAGAAATGGGCCAGGCTTGGGACCAGTGGCCCGGCTGCAGCACCAGACCACAGCCCTGGCAGCGCCCGCCCCCCACAGAAGCCACCACAGGGACCAAGCGGCCAGGACAGCAGCTCCTACACTGCACCTCCCTTCCAGGGGCCGGTGTTGCTAGTTCCAGGCCAGGCTGCCCGGCACGCCCGTCCCCGGCTCAGCTGCACTTGGGACACTGGGTGCTGCGGCCTGGAGTGTTCTGGAAAATTTCCCTTAGCTAAACCCAAACCCACAACGCAGTGGCTCTCTGCTATCCAAAGGTCCGACTTCAAAGCCACAGGGGCTCCCGCAGCCTCTTCCCTCTTGTTCCTCATCAGACTGACAACCAGAGTGGGGACCTAGTGAAGCCTCCCCAACCCCCCCCCACCCCCCGCTCCCCGCCCAGCCTCCTGCTGCCACCTTTGTCTGACTGGCAGGCGGGGGCTGCTGTTCCTGGCAAAAACAAGGGATCAGAGGAGGATCCAAAGGTGTGACTCAGGCAGGGAGGGTCTGCACCTGCAGAGGCAGGACGTGCCCCCCCCCCCCCCGCCCCGTCTTGCAGCCTCTCCCTGGCCCCTCCCCGGAAGCTGGCTCCTTAGAAAGCACAGTGTGGTGGTAGGTCAGGTGGGCTTTGGAGGGAAGGTTGTGGGGGGTGGGGGTAAACGGGGCTCTGAGCAGGTGAGGGTTCAACAATGGGGAGCTGGAGCTGGCATAGCCTGGGATGGAGGGGATGCCTGGCTACCTCTTAACCAAGGTATGTCTTCCACCTGAACTGCTTTGCTTCACTTGGCAGGCTGTATGAATGGGCCCCCAAGACTCAGAGGGAGCTGGGAAGTGGCACCTAGGCCTCTGCAGCTCTGGCCTCCTCCTGGGCCTCCAGTCCTGTGTACCACACACCCTTGCTTCTTGATCTCAATGCCCTTGCCTGCTTACATGCCTGCTTACATGCCTCAGAACAAGACTCAACTCCCAACTCTGCAGCCCCAGCCTCATCCTTACTAGCTGGCCCCAAACGGCCCCTGGGAGGGATTGCATGAGCGGGGCAGAAATGGTTCACTATAAACCCAAGTCTTTCAAAGGAATATCCTCATTTTGACATTAACATCTGAGAACATTCTGCCTCCCTGTCCACTAGGTGCTTATTTACAGGTCACTATGCCTTGGGGCTGAGGTCTCAGACTGCAGTCTGGACCTCAATACCTAGTTTCTGGAGCTCCCAGACTGAGAGCCTTGCAGTCAGTCACCCAAGCTCTTGCTGAAAACACACATGCTTTAGTGCTACTTCTGGAGATTCTGATTCAAACCGGGAAATACCATGAAAGTATTTTTAACACACACCCGGGTAATCTAGAGGTATTTGGGACCAAATGGTTCTTTAACAAAGCGTATTTCTCCAAGTCTTTGTTTGTGCTAGTTCCTCTATGTAGAAGACCTTTTCCGCCAATGGAAATGTTACTTTTCCTAAAAAGCCCAAACTATGGCACTACCTCCTCCAAGAAGCCTTCCCTGATTTTTCCCAAATGAAGGTTCACTGCCTACAGTTTGCATAACACATTTCAAGTCTCATCTAGCTTATTTCATAAACATTTGTGTAGACATCCTCCTCCCCAGTTGAGGCTGCAGACAGGCTGCGCCTTGCCTGCACACGTACCCCACAACACCCGGTACGCCTAGCAGGTCTTACCCAGAGAGATCATTCTCTATCACCATCTTCTGCAGCCCGGCTGAGATGCTGCTACTGCCAGAGCCAGGAGTGGAGGCCAAGTCGTTGGTCCCTGGGAGCTGCCCACTGCCTGGGGTGCTCAGTGCTGTGTGGACATCCCTCAGGATTCGAGGCAGGGGCCCCAGTTTGGATACAATGCTCTGCAAATACACAGCAAGAGGCAGGTGTGATCCGTGGGGGCCACTTGGGAAGGCCAAGTGCACTGCAGCTGCTGTGGTTCAAAATCGCCAAGGAACCCCTTGAAAAGGCAGGCCCTACCCTCCCCCACCTGTCAGATGAAGCAGGTCTAGGAAGCAGCTGGGAAGGCCAGGAATCTGCAAATGAACGTTTTCCCCAAGCCTCTCAGTTAGTTCTGGGAGTGGGGGAAGGGTGCAAGGCCCAAAGGGAGAAATGGGGACCTAGCCCAAGCCTTTGACCTCAGTTTGTCCTCTCCCCGTGCCCCAGAGAAGGGAGCCCAGGTGGAACCCCAGATCTGCCACAGTGACACCTCCCTATCCGAGAGGCTTCTGGCATGGCCCTGTGCTTATGCACTGGCTTCCAAGACTTTGTGCAGAAAGGAAGTGGGAAAACTCATGTAGTCAACAGGGCACAGACTTGAGAGGCAAACAGCTCGATTTCAAATCCTTGCTGCACCGGCATCAGCTGTGACGGCGGCTGCTACCTCCCGTGCTTCCGCCTGCTCAAGCAGATGCAGCGGTCGGAGGCCGGCACAGGGACTCCACGGGCAGCGGCCGCTCGAGCAACCTGTGCTGGCAGCCGTGGAGGAAGAGAGGGCCTCGGCCTCACTGCCATGACCCCTCCGGCACCTGTCGCAGCCAAAGGGCAATGGATACCGCAAGCAGAAGGGACTGCAGCAGCAAAGCGCTGGGCCGAACCCGAGTGTCCAGCGACAGTGCAGGGGCCCGGGCGCTCCTGTGCGGGACAGCGTGCGGCCGTCAGAAGGTCCCAGCGGCAGTGCGGTATGACTGACTATAGCGAGCAGGCCCAAACTTTCCCACGAACAAGAGGAAAAGCGCTCTGTGCCTGCGTGGGTACTTCACACACGAGCAGAGGCATCTAGAAAGTTGCACAACCAGAGTGCCCTGAGCAGTCACCTCTAGGGAATGGGACAGGAGCAGGGAGGTCTTCCAGCCCTGTTTAGGCAGTAACTACTTTTGTCAGGTGGTCTCTTGAGGCCCTGGAAAGCAACAGATATTCTGGAAGTGGATCCTGGCAGGACTGGCCCTTGCTGCCAAGAACCTGTTCACTGTGCGGGCTGGGGCCGCAGGGGCGACAGTGGGACCCCAGGTCACAGAGGGCGCACGCCAGGTGGCTGCAGCAGGGTCAGAGGTGGCTAGGGAGTACGATTTTCAACTGATGGTCAAGGGCAATTCTGGAAAGGTCTGCACCTTCCTGCCTGACATGGGAAGGTGTAGCATCTTCAGAGTATACGTTTTTCACACCAGTGGCCTTAAAACCTAAAGCAAGGACATTTTTGGAGACGCAGCTAAAGATGATCACATTTCTCACAAGCAGGGAGCACACCTTCATGCAGGAGTCAGTCCACTCAATTCTGAGCGTGCAGAGGCATAGCTAAAGCCCCAGTGGGCAGAGTGGGCTCCCGTGGCAGCTGCTGGAAAGTGAATGGGACACTCCCCACCCAGGAAATGGGGCCCAGAGACCCCCAGTACATGCTGACAGGGCCTGGGTTGGAACCTTGGGCGCCAGCGCCTGGGTGGGCGAACACGCTTACCCCCACAGTTAGTCTGGAGGAGCACCCTCCAGCTCTGTGGCAGCATCTGGCCCAGCCCCTGACCCCCCGCAGCCCCATGGGGCCAGGCACCTGCTCCAGCTGGCTGACGGCCTCCCAGAGCAGCGAGTGCAGACTAGAGAGCTCACGGCCCAGATCGATGTAGCCCTCAAAGCCGGCCGTGTTGGAGATGGTCTCGGGATTGGAGATCTCCAACAGGAAGCGTTGCATGTTGGTCCACTCGTGCTCCAGGAACTGGTTCATGAATGACATGTACTCCTCCTTGCTGCCAAACCTGGACAGAAAGCGGACAGGGTAAGTGCCCTGGGGCCCCGCCCAGAAGCCCCCCTTCTCTGAGGCACCCTGCCTCAACTCCCACCCCTCCCGGTCCACTGCAGCTGCCTCCCATGCCACTCACTGCCCCTGCCAATGAGTCCGTTCCGACTCGGGGCCCTCATTCCTGGCTAAGCCCAGAGACCCTTTTCGGGACCTTTCCTCACAGGACCTAGAATGCTCTGTGGCCCTCATTCCTCATGCACTGCTGGTCAATCTCCTTCTTCTTTTCCTCCAAGTTTCAAAGGCTTGGTGCACAGATGCCTTTCCAATTCACGTTTGGCAGGTCTCTCTGCTGAGCTTTCAGACATGCGCATCCATGGGCACCTCCTCTGTATTCGGCCTGGCCAAGTCTGGTGTCAGGTCTGTCGCCCCAGACCCATGCCCCACCACCAGGCTTCCTATCCTAAGTGGGGACACTGCCGTCCCCAGACAGCTGAGCCAGAAGCCTGGTGGCTTCCAGCTTCTTCCTTTCTCACCGGTGAGACCTGCTGACTTTATCTTCTAATAACCCCCGGCCTCACAGCCACGGCCTCTTGTATCGCCACCCCTTGCCCCCCAACACTTCCCCTGCAGTTCCTTTTGTGGGAGTGAACCATGGCTACCTTCTTGGCCCTGTCTCTCAGCTGCTCGCTGTGCTTCCTCCAGCCCCTGTGCCCCTGGCTTTCAGGCTGACTGGGTTCAGGACCCAGAACAGATGAGAGCCAGCCTCCCTCTTGCTTCAAGCCCTCCAGTGGCTCCCCCCTGCCCCACCTGCACTTCAGGTCCCTGCTGACCTCTTGTATCTCGCCTCCCACTCCTCCTGGCCTGGCGCGTGATGAGTCAGGAATGCCTGGGTGCCTCATCCTGCCAGCACCACGGCCCTCCCGGGGCCTGCCACACCTCTGCTTCTGCTCGCCTCGTCCTGACACGCAGCAGGGGGCACATCTCCCAGGACGACAAGCCTGGGGCCCTCCTAAGAGGCCTGCGTGTCTCCCTCACTGCTCTGCTGCTTATCCCACATCTCCTTCTCTGCGCAAGTGTGGGTCTGGGAGGCTGGGGCCAGATGTGACTCAGCGCCCAGCGCAGAGAGGCCTGCAGCAGGGCTCCGTCCACACTGTGAATGAGCCCTTCCATTTCCACCCACTCGCTCCAAGGTACAGCTGAGAACACTAAAGTGCTTTATGAGCAAAGACATCCTTCACGGCATCAAAGAAGGACAGTCTGAAACAACCTGAGAGCCCAACCACGCGGGACGGGTTAAGGATATATGGGCCATTCTCCCTTGAAGGCATATTAATCATTCATTGCAAAATGAGGCTTATGAATGTTAAGTACACGGGATAATCCTTATGATAAAATGTTAATTCAAAAAAGCAGAAGGAAAAAATATCTCCTCTTCTCACCTTTGAAAATGAAGAAAACGTACCCAAATGCCATGTACTTTTTGTAGGAGGAGGATGAGGTGTGGAGATTTTATTTTGAACAACGGGAAAGGGAAGAACTGAGGATGACAGGGCCAGAAGCGGGGCCTGCGTGCCGCCCAACTTCAGGGCGGAAAGGTCCCCATCCCCCCGCCCCCGGCCCGGCCCCACCACTCCAGCTGGCGCCCGGACTCTGCCCGAGGGGTGCCCGGCACTCACTTGGCGAAGTTGGCCAGGTTCTGGGTGACCTTGGCAATGAGGGTGAGGGTGCGGGCTGTGCGGTCGTCGGGGTACTCCTGCAGCAGGTTGAAGAGCGAGGGCGACATGATGGCCGGGCAGAGGAAGCGCAGGAACAGGGAGGCACTGATGAGCCGCTCGCTGATGTCGGGCCGGCCTCGGCTGCTGCACTCCTGCCGCCATGAGGCAAACACCTCTTTCAGCTCCCGCGGGAAGACACTGGGGGGGACAGAAGGGGGGGTCGGTCATCGGGCGGGGGAGCTAGCCAGCTGCGGGGAGCGCAGCGCGGCGAAGGCAAATGGAGGGCTTGGCGGAAGGAGCAGGGACAGCTGAGCTCCAGGCAGGGTGGTGGGCTCTCCACAAAGGGGCCGAGGCGGGAGGGGCACAGGTCGAGAGAGGCCAGGTCTCTGTCCCAAGCAGAATCAATGCCAACGGCCAGCCTGCCCCGGAGCTTCACCCTTGGCCTCCAACACCAGGCACGAGGTTCTGGGGAGAGTGAGGTGAACACAACTGGAATCGACCAGTGCTCCCTGGATGCCATCACTGCTGCTGAGACTCACTCCCTTTGCCTGCATCATATTCAGGAACTGGACGACTTCAGCAGAGTTCAGAACGACCAAGATGGGAATGGCCTAATCACAGGATGAGAACCCAGCTCTCCACTTTCTCGGCGGGAAGGGAAACAGAGGGAGTGACCCGCCCCCCACCACCCAGTGGGGGCCAGTGGGGGTAGGCAGGGTTCCTAGCACCCAGCTGGCGGCTCTCTCTGCTGGGCATCCACAGCCTGCCTCAGTCAGGCCCCACTGGCCAATCTTTAAGTGGTTTTCCTATCTTTTCACCCTGAAAAGACAGGCCTCCCACCTTGGGACAGACCAGGCCCCAGCACTCCAGGGACTCTATGCCTGGCTCTGTCACTGGCTCAGGGTGTTCTGAGCAAGTGCCTGGCCCTCCCTGACCTTCAGTTCCCTCACCGTTACAATAAAAATAAGGCCTACCCTGCCAAGTTCACATAACCATCTCAAGGCCGTAGGAAGCCTTGATCAACTCACGAGGCTTTTGCCCAACAAGCCCAGCACCTGCCCAGCAGGCTCTCTACAATGAATGCGGCTGAAGCAGCAAGAGCGCGGTAGAGAGACGGTGACAGGGGAGCAGAGGGAGGACCTTTAGCCCTGGCCCTCAAAATGCCTGACCCAAAATGCCAGGCAGGGGGGAGCTGTGGAGCAACGACATCTGCGGATGGCCTTGTTCAGAACAGAAAGGTGCCTCTGGGCCTCTGACAAATATCAGAAAGAGGAAATGGGAAAATCATCCACGGATATGTTTCCCTGTGTCCCACACCCAGTCTGCCCTGGGAACGGGGGGCAGAGGGTGAAAGCACAGTCCAGCCCAAGGGTGGGAGGTATGTTCCCAAAGAGTTCAGGACTGTGCCTCCACCCCCAGTGGGAGGTATGTTCCTAAAGAGTTCAGGACTGTGCCTCCACCCCCAGGTTCAGGGGTCATTTCTGGCCCAGCTCGAGGGGCCCGGCTGATCCTAGGTGAGTACCTTATGCAGCCCAGGGGCAGAGGGACGTGGTAGGAGGACATCCATTCTACTGGCTCTGGCTATTCCCTCTGCTCCATGCCCAAGGCTATCAGTCACCTAGCAGGCCTATCACTGCCTGTCTTTTGGGAGCAGCAAGCCATTCCCGGGCCTTCCTAGGTCCAGCCCTGAGCTGGTGGATCCATCTGCCCCAGGGTTCCAAGTATATGCAGGAAACAGATTTGGACACAATCCCACTCTGACAGAATCAGGGCTATGACAGAGGTACCCAGGAGGGGTGAGACGACCATGTCTGATACCATGGAGGGGGGCCACTGAGGGGAGGCAGGCGTAAGGCCTTAAAGCAGGAAGGGAGGCAGCATGAGGTGGTGGGGCTGTGGGATGAGTGAGGAATGGCGCGGGGGGCAGGTGGTGGGGTGGGACGGCACCCCTGTGGACAGCTGAGAGGTCTCGCACGAAGCCATCCACCTGCTCCAAGAGAGTGCTTGAACAGGGCCCTGTCCGCCTCACTCCCTGATGCAACCCCAGCACCCACAACAGCAGCCGGCACACGGACGGGCCTGCTAAGAGATTTGCAGATGCACTGCCACGTCCAGATTCTCCACACCACGTCCTGCACAGATTCTGGGCCACTCCTTTACATTGGAGAGCCCACAAAGAACCAGGACGGGGGCCAGGTCTGGGGGGGGGGGCGGGGTTCTAATCCCAGAGCCACCACTTGGAAGCTACGTGAGGCTGCAGCTAGGCCACTGGCGCCCTTGTTAAACCTCTGCTCTGTCGTTTAGAACTCGGAGAACGGAGCCAAAGGGCCTTGCCCAGCACCCTGCGGGCACCCTGACACAAAAGAGGCAAGACACGGGGCAGGGGCCCAGGCGGCACTGACCAGTAGGAGTTGATGATCTTGCAGAAGGCTAGCTCGCAGCACATCTTGAGGTTGCCCTGGTGCTCAGGGAGGTCGGCGGCCGAGCACTTGCTTGGGTCTACTTCGCAGTTCTCATCCGACTCATATAGTGCTTTGATGAACTCACCTGGGGCCAGGAGGGCAGGGAGGAGTAAGGACTGGCGGGCGCAGGCCACCCTCTGCCCGCCTGCTAGCCTGCAACCTCCCTACCTAGTGCATCCTGCAGGTACTTCTGGCCCACCAGCTTGAGGTACTCCTCGATGGCCTTAGTGGCCAGCGTGTTCTCCCGGAAGATAAGGTGCTCGTTGTCCCCGCAGCGGTCCACCTCTGACATCATCAGGTCCGTCAGGAAGTCCTGGGAAGGCGGGAAATGAGAAGAGTGGATGTGAGCAGGCCCGGAAGGCAGGAACCTGGGATCCCAGCCCCGCCCCCAGCCAGAAGTGCGCGCTTCTTGAGGATGCTCTGCTGCCACGCTGCTGGTGCCCACCCTTGGGGGCTACTGGGGGGTGAGCCCGGACAGCCTGTGAAGGGGAGACACCTAGAGGTGGACGTGACAGCTGGGTCCAGGGATGGGGGAGGTGGCCTCGGCAAGGGCATGCCACATGGAGCCATGAGCCAACTGCACCATGGTCGGACCCGCCGGACTCAAACCCTGTTCCGCCCTGACCAGGCCTGGCCAGGAGACCAGAGCAGAACTCCCTTCCCATCGCCAACAGCGCTAAAGAGAACAGACAGGCCACCCTCCCTCCACTGTACAAGCAGCTGATACCATCCACCCGCCCGTGACTCTGACGGGGTCTCCCATACCAGACAGACTTGTTCTGGGCCGCCCCCCAGGGGGAAACTGTCCAGATGCCCTGGAAGGCAGTGGGCCAGGGCTCAGATGGCGAGAACACAGAACTCGGCTTGGGTGGTAAGGCGGCCCCTCACTGCTGTGGGTCCCAGACTTCTGGAAGGCAGCTGTGAAGCTGATGAGTCTACAGGTCCCTTACATGGTGTCATGGGAAGACCCTGGGAGGAGCCTGAGCCCATGCCCTCCCTCCTGACTGCAAAGATGCGGTAAGGTGAGCCTGCCTCCCTCAGGAGCCCCTGCCTCCTCGTGCCCTCAGCCAACCCTGTGACCCGGGGAAGGGGAAGACAGGGCATCAGAGACACAGGGGAGGGTGATGGAGGTGGCAAGGTGGCCAGCATGGGCCAGGGTTTCTGGTGCTCTGGAAATTCCTCCCTTCAATATGTATAACTTTGGGCCCTCTGAAATCACAAGTGGCCCCTAAAATACAGAAGTGAGTTCTAGGTACAGGAAACCTACTGGCCAAAGGAGGGACAGTAGGGACCACAGGAGAGGGAAGGGGCCAGTGCCTTTCTGGGTACCACCCAACCTGAGGACCCCTTCCTGCACTACACATGACCTGTAGGGCCCCCTCCTCTGAACACACAGGAGCAGAGCCAAGTACTGCATGGGGCCTTGCAGCTCCACTAGGCTCCTGCTCACCGTCACAGGTCTTCCACAACTCCTGGGGTGGGTGCTAGGCCCAGGCTGGGATGAGGAGGAGCTCTCTTTAAGAGCTAAAACTCAAGGAGGGGAACAGGCACAGAATAGTAAAATGACCTGTCCAAGTCCACACAACTACCTGGGCCAGATCTGGAGTGGGGTTGGCAGGGAGAAGCCTTGGAGTCCAGGGATAGGAAGTCTGCCAAGCCACAGCCCCGGAGGGCGGAGCCTGGAGAGAGGGTAGGAAGGTGCTGAGAGGCCCACTGACACAACCTTTACCTTGGGATTACAGGGCCCTTATCAGACACCCTGCCTCTCACCCTGAAATGCCCCATTAGTTCCCAAGTGTTCAGAGAGGGGGAGCTCATATGTACATCACCCCAGCACGAGTTACTTTCTATCCTTTTGCCTAATGATCCCCCAGGCCCACGGAGGGCAGCTGGAGCCTGGCTTCCAACTCCCTCCATGGTGAGCACCATGAGCCCTAAGAACAAGGGTCACTGCAGATGGGAGGTGGCTTTCCAGGCCAGCCCAGCCCTTGGGGGTCGGGTACTGAAAGAACAGACACAGCAGCAAGAGGCCTCCCTCACTCCCTCTCTGGGGGCCAGGGGCTCCCTCAGTGCACTCAGTTTCCCAGCAGCCTGCCAACCCTGACCAGAGCCTGTCCAGCCTGGTCAGGTCCAAAGGCTGGGGAAGGGAGGGGGAAACTCAGTGCCCCTCCCTTCACAGAGACCACACTGAGAAAGTCCCTCTCCTTGAGGGCAGCCACCAGGCAGGCGGGCTCTGGAGGGCCCAAAGACTTCTGGGAACAGGTAAGAGAATAAGGGGCCCTGATGGGAGTCATGAGCCTGGGCCCCCAACCTGTGTCTCCCCCCGCCCCAGACTGCAAGGGCTCAGGACCTTGACACATGACGGTCCCTCACCTCCATCACAGGCCACTTGGCTCTCAAACCATACCATGCCAGAGGGCAGAGGCGCAGCTCCTTTTTTTCTCTTCGACACATATGAGAGATTTGTGTTTTATTCTCCTATGACACAGGCCAGCACCCGAGGCCTTCTGCAATGCCCAGTCCTTCTCCACTGCAACCCCTTCAGGTAGCTCCCCACCAACGGGAGGGGCAGGGTGAAGGGGTGGGGGGTCCACCTTTGAGGCCCACAGAACCACGCTCCACTGTGCCAGGCAGGTGAGCTGTGGGGAGCCTTCCTGAAGGAGACTACTTGTCTCCAGAACCAGGTGGAAGGGGCTGAAGCATGGCCTGGAAGATGAAAGCGGGGGGGGGCAGAGAGGTGGGGCCCTCCAAACCTACAGGGGGCCTGCCGGATGGCTCTGGGACAATCCCCATTCCGTGGGCTGCGCGGCTGGGGACAGCTGTCACCACAGCTGGCTGACTGCTGACTGGCCCTGTGCGCACCGTGTGTGAGCCTATGTGTCTGATGTGGGAGGGCTGAGGCTGGGGGCTACGACAGGCCGTCACACGTCAGGGATGTCACCTGAATGCTGCCTCACTGGGCGTGTGTCTGGAAGAGGCTGGCTCCCCTCGAGCTTCAGCGGTCGGCCCTCAGGTGCAGCAGGGAGGCTCCTCAAACCCACTCCTTCGCTATAAGCCACAACCCCACCCATCGGCTCCATATGTGCATCAGCGATCAGCTCCAACCATGGAGGAGGGACACAAAGCCCCCCAGTCTGTGGTGCAACTCTTGGGTTTAGGGAGCCCACCTGGCTGTGACGGGTGTCCCTGTGAGAGCTGAAATCCGTGACTCGAACATGGGGAACAGCGGGTGATCTAGTGCACATCACCAGGCCTCCGCGTGGGGCCACACGATGTGGAGGACCCAGCTGTGCCCACACACGCACCTTCACCTTGCCCGTGCTCTGCAGAATGTGCACCAGGGCCGATGCCATTTCCTCCTTGGTCTTGGCGCTGAGGATGGGCTCGAGGGCCGCACAGAGCCCCAGGTAGTGGTTGGTGATGTGCTCGGCAAACTCCTTGTACATCTCCATGGGCAGGATGGTGATGGTCTGGTAGCGCGCCTTGATGCGGATCATGGGCCCAGGGCCCTTACCGCCCTTGGGGTTGGGTGTCACCACCGGGTACCACTTCTCCACGAACTGCCGCCCAGCCACGGAGGCAGCCGGCAGGCTCACCAGGCCCAGGTAACTGTTGCGCTCCTTCTTCTTCTTCTTGTCCGTCTCCCGGTACAGGTGGACAGTGACGGTGCGCAGGGGCGGCAGGTTGTGGAACTCAAAGTGCTCCCCCCAGAAGACATTGTCGGTCTTGAGCTTGCCCGTGGTACGGGCGTAGAGCACGTCGTCCAGGCACAGCTCACACAGGTACTTCTTCTTGGCCGGCAGGTCCTTGGCCTCGATGACCCACAGCTTCAGGATGTGCTCCACACGCCGGCTGTTGTCCTGCACACGCACAAGGGGGCCGCGCTCACCGTGGGGGCCGCGGAGAGCTCTCAGACCCAGGAGGGGCCTGGCCCCAACACGGGATGGGGAGGAGGCAGGGACAGCTCTGGAGCCTGGTGGACAAGGGGCCGGGTCTCTGCTCTGCCTTGTACTAGCCCACTGACCTTAAGCCTGTGACTTAACCCAAGCCTCGGGTCCCTTTTCTGTGAAATGGGAACAAAACAGAGTGACAGACCAAGTAAGAGGTTGGCACAAGGCCTGGCACACAGCAGGCAACTATGCCATTTACCAGCTCTTCTGCATTTGCCGGTCTGTAAAGTCATTTAGAGATGACCGCTGCTAAGGCCCCTTCCTTACTGAGGTCAAGGCAGCCAGGACTCAGCCCAGGCCCTGAAGGCAGCCATGGAGGCAGGCACGGAAGCAGCCAATTACAGGAGGGGATCCGTGAACTTGATGGGAGAAGCTGGGCGCCCACCAGTCTAGGCCAGTGGTGCTCCTCTGAAGGAGACGGCTGTCCAAGCTAGAATTGGGTGCATACAGAAACAGCCTGGGGGCGGGGGGGGAGGGACGGGGACATGAATTCCAGGCAGCAGGGCACCAGCACCCAAGTCCGTAATAGCCCCATACTCCGACCTCTGGCCCAGCCTCGTCAGTGCGCAGCTTCGAGGATGGAGGCCCACGGTCTGAGTGAGCCTGGCCACCTAGAGCTCCTCCTTCAGGGCCCAGCACCACTGCCCACTGGGGTGCTGCTTCCACCCCCCCATCGCAGCCTACACCAGAGATCCCTACCTCTATCCCTCTTGCCAGAGTCTATGTCTGCTCTGGGTCCAGGCTTACCTTGTTGGGGTGTACCGCTCGCCGGAGGTTCTCCATCCACTTATCCCGCTCAGCTGCCGATCGGCAGGAGAAGCACTTGCTTCCCGACGACGTCGTCACCTGGGGGGGTGGGCAGGAGAGTCACAGAGGAGGGAACACAGCAAGGCTGCTATGACAGAAGACCTCTGGGCCTTGGGGGACTTCAGCTGCCAAGTCTGCGCCACAGCCACAGGGAGGGGGCAGAACAAGGCTCACAATGACCGCGTTTGCAGGTGACGCACTGAGACCCGAGGTCCCCAAGCAAGTCAACAACAAGTAGGACAGCCCATGCCTGTACCAGCTGGTGCCTGGCTCCCTACCCTTGCCTCAGCACCCCTGTCCACAGGAAAGCATCTTTCTGGCTCCAATCTCACTCTCCTAGAGATGGGAGGAGAGAAGGGGAGGGGCTCCCTGCCCAGGTCAGAAGGCAATGCTTACCCAGAACCTCCCTCTACAGGTAAAACCACAGGCCCCAAGGAGACAACCATGGGTAAGCACAAAGGATCACCTCAGTCCTCAGCTGACACCTTCTGACGGTTCTTTTGCTAAGTGGCAGTGACAACAGTGATGGTCTCAGAAACTTAACATTTTGGAGGCCACACTGGAGAAATAAGAATTGGGCTATCTAGGCCTGCTGGGCCCTGGGGTCCTCCTGTCTGACTGTTGCTCATCCTTCGGTCTCCTCCAGGTGAGGGAACCTGACCCAAGCAGCTCCTACTCTGTTCCTGCTGTCCCCAGCACAAGGCCAAGGGCTCTACAGGGGGAAAGCAGACTCCTTATCCAGCCACTCAAGGGCATGCACAAAACAGCACCCCCGGCTGTGGACAAGTGGACAAGCATCATCTTCAGCCCGTCCCAGGCAAAGAAGTCAGAGCCTGGCTGGACCAGGAGTCTCGAACCAGAAACAGCACCCAGTGGGCACAGGGTATGGGGCAGGTGCCAAGGCCCCACTCCATTCTTTCCTCAGGGCAGGGGTGCCTGGAGGTTTTCCCTGAGTAGCTGATTTTCATTACCAGGCTCATTCCTCTATCAGAGAGCTCCCCTAATCATGCAAAATTGTTGGGGGTGGGAAGCTTCCCAGAAACAAAGGTGGGACGAGAATATGAATAACTGGAAAAGCGAAAAGAACGCCCAGGAACACCTGCAACATTAGCTACCCTGGTCCTGGTATGCCTCGGGCTTGATGTGTGGCTGCTGACATCTTCTTGACCACTCTGGGCCTCGGTTTCCCCATCTACAGTGAGGGACTGGGCAGGTCACAGCCTTGCACACCCTATACAGGTTGGGTGGCTGTCCCTCTGCTTTCAAACCTCGAGTCACAGAAAGCTAGGGCAGGAAAGGTTCTGCCTCTCATTATGCAGAAAGGGAGACAGGTCCAAAAAAGGGGGTACTCTCCACTACCCCACAATGTATTTGAGGAGTTTCTGAGGAGTGAGCAGGCTCTGGGGCTTAAGCAATTCTATACAGGTTTTCACTCCCTTCACCCACTGGGGCCTTGTGCCCCTGCACACGGAAGACAGTGCTGGTCCATTTTCAAGGAGCTCACGGAGCAGGAACAAAGTCCCCCATCTCCCACCTCCACCTGGTTTCTTAGGAGGCAAAAGCTATGAGCAGATTCCAGCCTTGCCCCAAAGAACCTGGCCCCCACTGAGGCCACAGAGCACTCCAGAGGGGTGTCTGGATGCGACCTGGCCTTACCAGAAGATGACACGGTGCCCCAACCCACCCCTGCAGTGGAACTCACCTCGAAGCAGTAGTCCTGGCCCAAGATGCTGCTGTGCACGGGCTTGATGACCACCTCCTCCTCCATGCTGAGGTCCAGCGCTTCTACCGCGCTGCTGGGGCTGAGCAGGGACTCGTGGGAGCGAGACTCCTTCAGCCTGGGCATCAGATGGGACCTGGGGGGTGGGTGGTTCTTGTGTCAGGCCCAGCCTGCCACTCCCCTCCCTTCCCCCTTCTCCAGGAGGCCTGTCCAGACCTCCCAGCTAGAGGCAATCATTCCTCCCAAGAAGGGGGCATTACAATACTGGAGTTACAGGGACCCGCCAGGCGCTCTTCCCCACTGAGGGACTCTGGGGAAGTGGCTCAGCCTCTAAGGAAGCAAATGGCTGAGGATGAGGTCACCACTCAGGAGCTGAACATCAGCAATGAGCTCAGGGTAGGGTCCTGGCCTTGGAGACCCACAGGACCCAAACAACCTTGCCCACCTCCTTTCCTTGGTCCTGGTCTTCCAGCAAGACCAAAGTAGTCACCCATTTGTCCAGAACATCACTGTCAACAGAGCCCTTTCTCATACAGCATCACAGTCCGCCCGCCAGCCCCGCTCAGGGCAGGAGAACCACAGGGACTTCTGCTGCTCCCCTCCTACACATGAGGACCTGAGGCTCAAACCGAAGAGGACGCAGCAGTCTCTGCACAGTACCTGAGACACTGAGACTCAGGGCCCATGTGCTGGAGCTTGGGGGCCAAGGCCAGGGTCAGTGGGCCCGATGCAGGTACAAAGAGCAGAGGTAGTGGGCCACCTGGTGCCCAATGGAGCCCAGACCAGGCTGGGCTCTGACAGACCTGGCCTTGGACTGGGCCCACCGCTCACTTGCTGTGTGGCCCTGAGCAAGTCACTTCCCCTCTCTGAGCCTCGGTCTCCTCAGCACATCACGTGGAAAGCACCTCAGATGGCACCTGCACCAGAGCTTGGTGGAGTCCTTCTGAGAGAGGTGAATACCCCTTCCAGAGCCAACGACACATAGCAGTGCCCCACGAAGCCCCCTCCCACAGCTGGGGCCTGAGGACTAGCATGCCTACTAAGCCCTCCCCTGGCATGGAAGCTGGGCAGGCCTTGCCCCTACTCTTGCCCACAGCCCAAACCCCTGGAGCTGGCACAGAACCCACCCTGGCTTTAGCCCACCTAGACCCCCTTCCCCCAACGCCTTCTGCCTTTCAGCTCCTGGCCTCTAATGGCCAAGGTTCGAGCTATCACTCTCTCCCTGTCTCAGTAAAGACCCCACCTCAGGCAGAAAGATCTGGCGGGGTCAACAAACACTTCCTGCAGGGCACAACCCTGTAGCTCATATCTCCATGACCACTGGAGGTAAGGGGGAGCTGAGGCCCACTACATGGGGGCTCAGGAATCCAGAGATGAGCCAAGAGGCCCTGCCCAGAGACCCTCACAGGCTGCAGGAGGCCACCCTCCACACCTCTGACTCTACATGTCCACAGCAACAGCCCTCTCTAACATGGAGTCCTGTGCCAGGCACTCCATGGGAGTCAGAGCTGGAAGTAGGACCCCAGCCCTTGGGAACCCCGTAGCCTGACCCAAGAGACCCAGTGAGCCTCCCCACAACTGCTCCCCCATGGCCAGTATGAAGCTGGCACAGGGTAAGGCTCCGATCACTCAAGCTGAATGGGTGCGTTCAGGGAGGACTCCTGGGAGCTCAAGGGGAATACACAGACCAGAGGGAAGCTGTGAGGCAGGCTGAGGTCAGCTTAGAGCCAAGCCAAACCCCTAAACTCACATGTAGAGCTTAGTGAGGCTCAAGCCCACCGGCACACACAGCACCCCGCCCCCGGAAGGCAGCTTTCACCAACATGCACCGCGGCCTACTGCACCACTCAGCCCTGGGTGCCAACAGGCACCTTCCCTTAACAAGCTCCCCGGGCCCTGCTCCAGTGGCCCATTCTCCATCCCCATCACAGCACTGGCCTAGGCTGTGGGGAGGTTTGTAATGCCCTCAGCTGCAATATGCCACCCCAGGCCGCCCACCACATGGGGCAAATTCCAGGCTTCCCTCCCAGGATGGGGCTTCATTCCTCAATGCAAGAGAGGCCCTGCCCCAGCTACTAGAAGTCACCCCGCCTAGGAAGGGCTGGGACCCACAGCCCGCTACGCTTGCTGTCTAGGACTGAAAACCCAGCCGGCAGGCCAGGATCAGGCTGCTTTCTGGCCCAGCCTGGAAACCCCTGCCAGGTAAGGATGCTAGGAATGGCAGGGTAGGGACACAGGAAATGCAAAGGGAAGAGCTGATGTGCTGGGGCCACCCCCTGTCTGGAGCACCTGGGAGAGGAAAGGGAGGCACGGTTCAGCAGACTGGTCCTGCACAGGGAGACTAGGGGGCTCTGGTTTTACAGCCCGCGAGCCCCGCAGGTCCAGGTCAGACCGGAAAGCAGCAAGAGCCTGAAACCTACGGCTGCAGAACCCTCCTCTTCGTTCCTCACCATCCTGCTCTATAAACATGCCCCGGCTGGCCCAGGCCTCCCCGGGAAGGTTCCTGGCTAAACAGAGGGCCATGGGGAAACTCACGGCTAAGGCATCCTGGCTACAGCTGGGCATCTGTGACCCTCCCAACCTCTCGTGGGCTTCTCCAGGCTGGGGGACCCGGAGCAGAGGCTGCACCCCCACGCAGCTAAGCTCACTGGGAGAAGTCGGGGGAGGAGGCACCCGGGCCAGCCATTAGCTACTCCAAGGTCTGCCGGGCTGTTTCTGCACAGTAGAGGGCCAGGCTCAAAGCGCTGCCCCATCAGGTGCGGGCAGGGCCAGAGGACCTGGGCTCCTGATTCACATGCAGACACATACCCTTCCCACTCAGCCTGGAGTCCACCTATTCACCCCCCTCCCCAAAAGGCTCCTGGCCAGACAGAAAAGGGGCACAAGAGGCCCCAAGGGAGCTGTTCTGCTGTCACCCTGCCAGGGTGAAAGCTCCTGGCAGAGGCTGAATGTGCCCCTGGTGATGGCTGATAAAATGACTAGGGCTCGGGAAGGAAAAATGGTCACTTGGTCACTAAGTAGCCTAAGAACCACCTCCTCCAGGAAGCCAGCCCTGTCCTGAGCCTGCAGGACCCCCTAATACTCCACACCAGCCCGCCCCATCCATTAAAGTAGGCCTTCACCCAGCCCTGCTTTTGCCTCAGGACAGCATTTTAGGGCAGCATTTTGCCCACCTACAGGCTGGGCAAAAAGCCCAACAAGGCAGGGAGGGAGGGTGGAGGGCACTGCAGACTGCCCAGGCTCCAAGGGGGCAGCAAGTGGGCTCAGTCTCCCTACCTAGGAAGCTCAGTAAAAGGAGGTGACCAGGTGCCAGCTGCCGCCTTGCTCCCACCCCACTCCCAGAAGGTGCTCCGCTCATAAGCACCCTCTCCATTTGGCGCAGGACACCCAGCTGCTCCCTTTCATGTTCCTTTTACCAGGAATATTCATCTACCCATTTTACAGAAAGGTAAGGGGCTCAGGGACCTGATGCCATTGTACACAGGGTCTCTGTGACCCCTGACCCCTGCATCAGGTCCCTCCCTGCCACTCCATGGCTAGAGTAAGAGAGAAGGTGGCCCAACACTCCCACTGCATGGCCTCCTGCAATGCCCGGATGTGGCTCATGATGGCTTACCCCGATGACCTCCTGTGGCCCCTGGAGACAAGAGCCACCACACCACGGGGGGCAAAGGCCTTCACACTGCTGCAGCCCAGTCTGAGCTCATTCTCACAGCAACCCCGCCAGGGACGCCATGGGACTGCGCTGGGCTCAGACCTCAAACAGGACTGCAGGCTCCGTGCCCCTGGCCCTCCTCACCAGAGCAGAGCTGGTGGCCGTGCCCACAGGAAATGTCACATATATCCTTTCGCTGAATCCTCACAAGGCCAAGAGGCAGATACTGAGCTCACCCCCACTGCACAGGGGAAAGACAAGCCTGCTCCAAGAGGGCAGGCCCAGAGGCTGGTCTTCCTCCTAGTGTCACCTCTATACCTCAACTCCCTGGGGGCCACTTCCTTATCTGAAAAAGAAGGGTCTTGCTTCAAACAAAATTTGACAGTAATGAGCATACACTGAAGAAGTGCTGTAAAGAGAATTTTCAGAGAGAGGCATTTCTCAGGCCCTGGAGCCCAGAAGAGGGGTTTCTGGTCAGGAATGCATGGGATTCAGTACCAGCCTTGCTTGCTGGGGTCCATCTGTCTGTTCTACCTCACCCTGACTGCTCTTCCCCAGGGCTCACAGCTCCCTCAGGCAGGCCTGCAGGCATATGCCATCCCCTCATCCTATCCAACCTTCAACACTCAGCATCAGCAACACCCTCCTCCATGAAGCCTTCCCGGACTCCCTGGAGACAGCAACCTTGCAAGTGGTCCCAGCAGCCTGACAGTCATCAGGCTATGCTGGGAAGGTCAGCCACAGACCATCTTCCTGCCTGGCTGGGGGCTCCTGGTGGGTAGGGCTGGGTCTGGCTCAGAACCAAGATTCAGGGGCCCCAGCGTTCCTAGCCCAAAGCCCCAGTATTCCAGCAGCCAGGTCAGCGAAGCTCTGGGAGGGGGAGTTCAGCTGGGATGGGGGCAATCCTCCCTGAGCCCTCAACCCTGGTGACTGCGAAAAGGGACAAAGACAACCCAAGCATTGGTCATCACGGCAGTTGTCTGCTCAAGGTCAGGTCCCAAGAGCAGCACCCGGTGCTCACCCAGAATCTGAGAAATGCCCCTGGCTCTGGCTCTGTCCAGTTATGGGGAGCTCCCTTCATGTCTCCCAAGGCCAGGTGGCTCACTGTACCCTCCATGGCTGTACCCCCCCACCACTGTCCCATCCCTCTGACACATCCCTGAGTCCTAGACACAACTGACTGTCTACACCCTCAACAGATCCCAAGGACTAGAAGCCTTGTGTCCCCTGCCCAAGTGAGGCCATCTGCTCATGCCTGTACCTCCATAGCATGGAATCCTCATACTTCCTGGGAAACGGATGGTGCCATGGTTCCCAGGTCACAGATGGAAGCGCCAAGGCCACAGGGTAGGGAGACCTGCCCTAGACTCCTCTGCTCCAGAGAGCAGTCTTGGCCAGGGCCTGGGGGGCAGTGCAGTAGGGCCTCCTCAACAGCCTTCTCCATCTGACCACAGTACCATCGTTGTAGATGGGCCCCTCTACCCAACATGGTGTTACTCCCACCCCTCTGCCATCCCCTCACAGCCTAAAGAGAAACAAGTCACTGTGCTCCAACCTGGTGCCGAAGCCCTCCCTGAAATGGCCCCTTCTCTAACTCCCCTCACACCACACCCTGACAAGTGACCTAGACTCTCCTCCCCAGTTGGTCCCCCTTTGGGGCCCCTTTGTGCATGCTGTTTCCTGAAGCCCTACCACCTCTCCCCGCACCTCTCTGCCTAACGAATTTTCTTTCTTGGTTGTCCAAGCCCAGCCCAAGTGCTGTTGCCACCAGCATGCTGCCCTGGCACCCCTGGGCAGACAAGAGCTCATGCCCAAGCCACACGGCTGAGCCCCACGCCACACCACTCTCCCACCTGTCTCCTCAGGACAGCCCACCAGGATGGAGGTGCTGCAGCCCAGAAGGGCCGGGTGGCTCACCTGAGACTGCACGGGTGGCGAGCAGCTGTGTGAGATGTGAACCCCGTTCAGCAGAGTCTAAGGCCAGCTCCATCCGCGACTCCATCAGCTTTCCACCACCCCACAGGTGGCTAAGCCACCAAAGTCCACGGCCAGCTGCCCCGCTCACCATGACCCACTCATTCCAGGTCCAGAAGAGCCAGGGGGGCTGGCGAGGGTGGGACTGCCCCTGCCCAGGAAACGTGGGCCCGGCACGGGCATGGGTGGGGCCGCTGCTGGAGACACAGCCCAGCCCCAACAGCGGCTCACTGGGAGGGCTGGGGAGCAGGAACTAGAGGACATTGTCCTGGCTCCTGGGCCACAGCCTGATCTGATAGCCTTCCAGCCAACCCACGAGCTGTTTTTCAACTCCAGCCTTTTTTCTCTTCAAAGGTTACTAACACAGAAGTTTAGCAAATTCCCCATTATTCCAAGAAGGGAGGAGACCCAAAATCAAAACTTGCGATAATTAAGAAGCCCTATCTGACATGGAGAGCATGTTCCCAGCTACGGGTGGGGTGAGTTGAGAGGCTGTATAGCCTGGAAAATGAGAGCTTCAAAATCTCCTTCCAAGTCTTAAAGGAGCAGAGGGAGCTGCCCTGCACGCCCCCCAGAAGGCAGAACCGGGACCAAGAGAGGCCAGTCACTACTCGGGCACAGCTGTCCCTATACAGGCCAGGCTCGTTTGGTTTTAGAGGAGTAAGCGCCCTGTCTGTGGGAGTGTGCAAGCAGGAGCTGGGAGCCCCTCTGGATACGCTGCAGAGGGGACGCCTGCCCTGCTGGAGGATGGCTGGGTAATAGGCTGTGCACGCAGGGAGGCAGTGGAGTAAGCCCTGAGAGCAAAGGCACGCATACGCTCCCCACCCACAGCTGGGAACAGGGAGGAGGGTAGGAGGACCTAGTGTCAACAGTGCCCAGCCATAGGGGCAAAGCTAGTCTCTCTTCTTTAAAAACTACTCAACCATGATCACTTGTAAGTTAGTCAACTCTCCGGGCCTCAGTTTCCACATCCATAAATGGGGAGAATGACCTACCTCCCTTATAGGGCTGTTATAAAGATCCAGTAAGACAGTGCAGATGAGTGCCAGATACCACTGTCGGTGCAGCTGTGAGCAAGGCCAATACAGGAACTACATGTTTGAAGGCTGATGTTTCCACAGTGGGTGATGATGCTCCTGACATTTGGGGTGATGAGATAAGGGCTTCCCAGGGCATTTTCTGTTCCTTTCCTCTGACCACTCTGGTCTCTCACTTTCTCCATGCCTCAGTTTGCCCCATCTATAAAATGGGGACAAACTACATCTACCCAAATGCTCTGGGATGCCTCAAAAAAAAGGTCCTTAATTTCCTGAATGAAAAGGAAAGGGTGGTCAGCAGACCCCTCGAGGGGCCACTTTAGCCCCTCTGCCTGTGATTCCTGAGCACAGTGTCCCCTGACCCAACCTCCGACTCATGCTTGTGTAGTCCACTGCCACGGCCTACGGCCACAACCAGGCCTGGAAGGGGTAGAAATCCTGGACAAGGTTGGTCTCAATGGAGGAGGTGCCCACCTGAGGGTTGGCAGGACCGGCGGACTCTGGAGTCAGGTCAGAACATGCCAAGCTCACTGCTGTCTGCCACAGCCAGGCGGTCCAGACAGCTGTGCTGGAAACCTCTGCCCTCCAGAACTGGAGCACAGTCAGGGTGAGGGCGCCAACATCCTGGGAAGCAAGTGGCAGGACACAAACAGGGCAGCGCCCCACCCAGAACATCCAGCAGAACCATCTCTCCCCAGGCCCAGCCTTGTCCTGCCGGCCTGGGAACCCGCTGCCGAGAAGGCCAGTGCTCGCTTCTGGCCCAGCTGCAGTCCCAGGGGAGGGGAAAAGAATGAGCTGCCTAGCGGCTCCCAGGGCCCAAGGGAGTCAGAGCCTATCCTTAAAAGGCAGGGAGGCTGGCTGCCCTGCCTGGGAAGGCTTCCTGGGATGACAGGGCCTGGAGGCACGGTCCCTCTCGGCCCAGGGTTCTCTCATCCAAGGCAAGGGGGCAGGTCGTAGCAGCCACTGGAACCAGTGTGACCCCATCTCCATACACATACTGAGCCCTGGGCTGGGCGGTACCCGGTCTCCAGCCTTCACCCTACTCCTGGGAGTCTGTGCTTCCCCTCTACACTGCAGGGCCGAGTTGGCATAGGAGGGTCCACACCCTGGCAACTACAACAGGAGGACAGGATGGCTTATCACGTGCTACGGCTACAGCGCAACCCGAGGCCAGGCTCCTAGGAAGTGCCCCATAAGCCAGGCCTCGGCTTACCGGCATGGGTTTGGTCTATGTCAGCCATGCTGCTTAGAGATATGCATGTCCTGTTTTTAAAAATATAAATATATTCTTGAAAATAAATTAATGTATACTTATGTTTCAAAAAGATTTAAAAAAAAGGAAGTGCCCCATATATGCTTATTTCATGATCGACACTGTGGCCACCTGGACTTAACAGCCACTTACTAAGGACCTACCGTGTGCCCAGCTGCGTGACAGGTATTCCTACCAAGGTGCACACACCATAGCATGGCCTTCTCCCAATGGTCCCACACAAAAGGCAGCATCACCCCAACAGAAAGGGGGAGCACGAACTCAAATAGGTCCGGAGAGCCCCACCTCATGGGGCAAACTTTCCCCTATATACCCTAGTTAATCTGAAGGATTTGATGAAGGAAGCTTTAAGACACCAGAGGAAAGAGGCTGGGAGAATGGAGTGGCTGGTCCTCATCACCCTCAGCTGGCCAACCCTGGTACTCAGCTCACACTGGGCCAGGCCTGGGGGCCCTCACCAAGAGGGAGATGAGAAACCTGGCCAGGAGGGCTCCTGTCCTGGGCAACCCTTAATCTGCCTGTGACCCTGCCCCCCCCTTCGCTCAGACCCACAGACTTGCTGCAGAGCAGCCCCAAACAAGCTCCCTCCTCCCTCTAGGATGCAGCTCCTCACCTGCTGGGCTACTTCCAAGAGTGTCACAGAAGCCCAACATGTCAACAACCTAAGAACATAAGGGAACAGACACGAAATAGTACAACGCCTCCCACCGCCATCACACCTCCGGTGCCTTCACAGTGATACCTCACTGCTGCCTGTCGGTGACGGGCCGCGGAGCCGGGGCTGAGACCAGGGATGTGAGGGGCGCTGGTTCTGGTCCCCTCAGCATTCTGACCATCACCCTTCCCAGTGTGATTCCGCTGCCTAACAGAGCTTTCAGAAAACATTCGGGAACACATCTACATCCCCACCTCTTATTTCTTTTTGGGGGGCTGGGGGGGCAAGGGGCACGCAGAGTGAGAAGAAACAAAGAACTTTCCATCTAATCTCCCCAAGTCATCCTGCAGCCTGAATAATCTCGGGTTTTTAATCAATAGCTGTCAGACTTGTCAAATTACTTTGGGGACCGCAAAGCAGTTTTTAAACATTCATAAACCTCAGTAGAACAGCAAAGTGCCCTGAATTTTAAAAGAAGAGAATCTGAGGAACACACATTGAATAGGATGAGATCTGGGCAAATCAAAAGTGAGTTGAGGGCCAAGTGCCCCTCCTGCTTCTGAGTGGGGACAGCTCTCTGGCCCTCTCCCTGCTCCCCAGGAGAAACAGCCAAGAGCCTGGCCAGGGCACTCAGAAAGATTAAGGAGGGTGACACCCCCAAACCTTAAGCTCCCCTCAATCTTCCCCAGTAAAGCCCCCCACTCCCAGCCCCAAGAGCACTGCCCCCAGCCTCATGTGCTGCAACCCTGACACTACAGTTCCCCCCAGGACCCAGACGGCCCCCCACTGCACACATGCTGCTCTCTGCTGAAAGCCCTTCCCACCTTCTCCACTTGGACAACTCTCGAGAATGGTTCAAGGCCCTGACCGAGGTGTTCCCTCCCTGCAAGCTCAGTCTGTGCCCCTCTCCTTCTCACATATGTGAACGCACCCATCCATCCCCTTGGTCCCACAGATCACACCACCGCGTGTGGGACTGGTTTCTGACTGGTTCCCCAGCAACCCCGCCACCCCCTGGGGGCAGCAACCATAAATACCTCCAACAGCTGCCTCAGGCCCTGGGGACTCATGACCCAAGCGGCGTGAAAGATGATGAAATAAAAAAACAAACGAACCAAAAACCAAGGAATTCCATCCCCCAAGGAAGCCACTTTCCCCTCTGGCTAATCTAATTCCTCCCAGCTCTTCACCTCCAGGAAGCCCTCCTAGGCTCAGGTGGCCTCTCCAAGAAATGTGAGGGTGGGGGGGGAAGCAGCACCTTCTCCCCTCCTAATACCCGAAGGCCATGCCATGTGGCCTTCTGTTCTGTGCATGTTGTTCACGTTAGGGTGACAAAGCGATGTGTGGACTCTCCTTCCCCATCCCTGGGCACCAAGCTTCCTGCCTCAGCGGAGGACCAGCCACTTGTCAACACAGCCCCAGCTCCTGGCACCACACTGGTTGATGACTGGTCAATGTGGAGAGGTCTCCTTCCTTAAAAACAAACACACGTGAAAATAAAACTCTGGGACTTTGGTCACATTAATTAACCCATATGTCTCCGTTCTTTCATCTGTAAAATGGGGATGACACCAGCCCTGACATGCAGTGAGCCCTATGATCAGCACTGGTTCTGCCTTTGCCCAGACACTCTTGCCCCTTCCCGCCCCAACAGCACTTTTCTGGATGTTCCTGGCTTCTCCCTGGGCACACAGATATTTCCAAGATGCCTCTCACTCTGCCCAGCACGCAGGGCCTGCCCGGCCCTCCCTGTACGTGGGCTCTTGAAAAGCCTCTCTGCCATCTGACCCCAGAGAATCTTAGCCACTCCACCTACCACCCCCAACAGCAGGCTCGAGAGCGCTGCCATTTTAAGTAGACACCTCAAGCCCCCATTTGAAGAGAGATGGACAGACACATCTGGGAACAAACACGGGCACCCTAGGTTTCTAGCCCCAATGCTCATATCCAGCCCCAATGCTCATCTCCAGCCCTGCTCTTTTTAATTCCAGCCACTATTTGGGACAGAGGGGCTTTGTGGTCTTAGGGAGACAAGAGTCAAAGATGGGAACAGGCACTGGGCCAAGAGAGCAGAAATCTCAAGTTGGCCTCTCCTGTGCCTTGGCTTCTTCACCTGACAAATGGGCCGCCCTTACCTCCTGCCAGAGCCTGCTGGAAGTTCCTTATGCTTATGAACCTCAATATGCCCCTCTCCTGGTCTGAGGTCTGAGTTAATCCAACGTCCCAGTATACAACTACTAAGTACCACCAATATGCCGACACTGAGCCTGGGGGCCTTGGGACCCGGGCTCCCTATTCCTTCCCACGCCTGGTGTCTGGGGGTCTCAGTGGGACATCAGAGCTCTGCTTCACAGACTGTAACTAGCGGGAGTCGGTCTGGGTCATTCAACAGCAGCAAAATAGCAAGAGAGGTGGCCGCCAGTGAGCCACAGGTTCCCAGGCCACCAACAAAGGCAGGAATTCAAGATGTCAAAGAAAAGTGGGGTGTAGCTGCTGAGTTTCTCCTGCTTCTAGTGACCATGCACCAGCGCCATCTGTGGCTCTACAGTGCCTACCTCACCCATGACACCTCACACCTGGGAAGTGCAATGGGTCCACGAAATGTGGGCTTCTGATGCTCATAAAGCCCAGCCGCCTGACTACAGTTAAGGAAACTGAGGCTCGAGACCTCAAGGGGCTTCCCAAGGCCAGACAGTGTGCCAGACTCTGAGAGCTCACCATCTTTCCCCCCTCACCCCTGACACTGGCTGACTCTAGGATAAGCTAGCCCAATCTGTCATTTGCCACCTGGCCCATGGGGTTCCAACCAGTAACGCCATATATGCCATATATAGCATCCAAGGTGTGTCCCAACCCCGCAGCACTGGACTGCCCACCAAAGCTTGAACACTCCCAGCCACTAAGTCCGCTTTATCCATGAAACCTGGCTCAAAGACCCCCACCTCCATGACATGTGTCCCAGCAAAACTGACAACTCCCTCCAGGGCTTGACCCATGCACCCCAGCCCCTCAGACACTGGGGAGTGGAGGCGAGAGGTCCAGCAGCTTGCCCAAGGTCACCGTTCCCAGGTACCAGGGCGCGGCTAGAGGCCTGGCATTTGGGCTCCAGCTCCAAACTATCTTCACTGCTTGTCAAAGCCTCAGGCTTTCACCAAAACTACAGAAATCATGTGATCACATGCACCAACTTTCAAAGAGCTTACAGAAATTCTGGGTCACCAGAACTGTACACCGAACCCTGCCTTTGTCACCTCCGGTGTGACTCTGGGTAGATTGTTTCCCCTGTCTGGAAAATGGTGAGAAGGACACCTTGCTGGTAGGAGTGGGATCCACCACCAGCCCCCCGGAAACAGTAGTGAGGGTGGCTGGGACCAAGGCTGGACAAGCCTGGCACGGAGCTTGGCGCTTCACAGCACTGGCTCATTTATTCCTCACAAGCCCCCCACCAGACAGTGTGTTAACAAGATGGATCCCTGCCTTCTCCGGAGACAGAGGTACTTCCCCAGGAAAGACCGCCACATCACAGTGACCCGGCTCCTAACACGGTTTCAGATCCGTACGCTGGAGCAGAACACACTCCGGGCCCGGACCAGCCTTCCTGGTCTTCCAACGCCCCCAGCCTGCAGGCCCATGGGCACAGGCAGGGAGGGGCGGGGGGGGGGGGGGGGGTAGTATAAAAGAGCACTGCTGGGGGGTTGGGGAGCTGGGGTGAAGATGACATGGCCCCCAAACCCCAGCGCAGCCCCACCCAGTCCAGCTCAGGGTTGGGCGACTCCGAGCAAAGGCCAAGATCCTCCGCTCAGAAAACTTTTCAGCCATTCCTAGCATTTCCCGGTTCTCAAAGGCGTAGGCCATGGAGGCTTGGCTGTGGAAAGGAGCACCGGACGCTGAATTTCCTCTCTTTAAAAACTAAAACCAAGAGCAACACTTCTCAGTTTTTCGCTTTTTGGCGGGGCTAATGTGTTTCCACATTCTGGGCGGGCGGTAGATGTCTGCAGAGACACCATCTCTGGAGAACAACGGAGTCCCTCCCAAGACTGAGTACCTGTGACAACCCCTCTCTACCAGCCCGCTCCCACCCATCTCACGTGGGTCTCCCTGGGCCCAGGAGGCTGGTCAGGGGCCCTGGGGCTGGCAGCTGCCCACACTCTAGCCTCTGCTCAGGCAGATCAGAACAATCAGGCCACTTACCATCCCTCGGCACGGCCACCAGGATCCCCAGGCCACCAGGATCACCAGGCCAGGGAAACCGAGGGGCCAGGCCTGCCACCGGTCTGCCTGCCGTCCCCCACTGGGCCCAGCCAGTCCGACTGCACTCCGGTCCTAGACATAGCACTCCAGCCCTGTCCGCTGGGACTAATCACTGCTAGTTAAACAAAGGCTAAGTTCCAACTCTCTGTAATGTGCTTTTAAAGGGCCAGTGTCCCACTCAGGGCTGCCAGGGACTTAAAGGCACAGATCCCTTTTTCAGTACAGGAGACGAGACAGCAAAACCCAAAAATACTCCTCCAAAGTCATGATCAGAATGGAGGGCTTGGGCTTTTCAGGAAGATCTAGACAAAATGCACAATGCTAAAATCCCAATTTCACTTGAAGAACCCCAAAGACCCCCAAACGCAGCTACATCTGGAGAATCAAAAGCAGGAACCACAGCCACTTTTAGGCGCTATGTGCCAGACACAGCACTTAGCACTTCCTAGCACTGCCCAGGATTGCTCACAACCTTCCACAGACGTGCATCCCTAGACCCCCTCTCACAGGTAAGGAAGCCAGGCTTCTGGCTCCCACCTGCTCCCTCCGGAGGCCGGCTTGCCCCACCCTGACCTGCAGGCCCCGCCTGTTCCATACCCACTAGCTTCTTTCCTTCACGGGGAAAATGTAGAGGGTAGATGGGGACTCATTTGTTGCAGGTGTCCAACCACTGGGCTTTCAGTTTGGGCCTCAAAAACCCTGTGAGGTCCCTTCTATTGTTTCCCCCTTCTTATAGATGAAAACACTGGAAATCAGGCCTGGAAATAACACAGCAGGAGACAGACAAACACTAAGTAAGGCTGAGATGTAGGAAAAGGAGAGAGGAGGAAGTGAAGGAGGGAGAAGAGGCAGGTCTGCGGCCCTGCAGGAGTGGGGTGCTTGACACTCAGGCCCTCATCCCTTTCTGGAAAGGCTGTATGGCCAGAGGAAGGGACAGGTGAGGAGAGCCATCCTTCCAAGCCCAAGGCTCAGGTAAGCTGGCTGAGGCCCTTCCACTGTCCACGAGAAAGGACGAGGGAGGGCTGCAGGGCTGGGGGCTCTCCTGAGGCCCATAGGCTCCAAGGGTGGGCAGGGTCTGCCCAGCTACAGAAGAGTGGGCAGGGGTGAGGAAAGGAGAGACTTAATGGCCCGGACCTCGGTACCCGGTCTAACAAGCCCTCCAAGAGAGGCGGACCATTTCCTGGCATACGGAGTGGCTGGGCCCGCTGGACGTGCTGTCTGGCCATTCTCCACGAGAATGGCCAAGGCCAGGCAGAGTCCTCAGGCCTAACTCTGCGAGGGCCAGGTCCTTCAAGGACTGACCATTTTGTTTCTGTTTCTGATTCTAGGGAGCCCGGCAATCAAATAAGTTTGAAGCTGGGTAGGCTGCTGGTTAAGAGCAGACTGAGTTCAAATCTGGGCTGTGTCATTTGCAACCTAGGTGTTCGTGGACAAGCCACCTCTCTGTAAAATGGGCAATAATAGTACTTAACTTCACAACAGGGTTGCTATGAGAAATTGATGAGTTACAGCACAAGGCCTGGCTCAGAGTGAGCACTTATTAAAGAGCAGCCAGATGAGCTAGGTTGAAGTAGGCTGCCCCCATGATATGATGGGAGACACAAAGTGGGAAACCAGCTCCTGAGTAGTGACCCTGAGTAAGTCACTTCTTTCTCTGGTAGTGAGTCCCCATATACCCTCTACATTTTCCCCATGAAGGAAAGAAGCTAGTGGGTATGGAACAGGTAGGGCCTGAGGGTCAGGGTGGGGCAAGCCGGCCTCCGGAGGGAGCAGGTGGGAGCTGGAAGCCTGGCTTCCTTACCTGTGAGAGGGGGTCTAGGGACGCGTGTCTGTGGAGGGTTGTGAGCAATCCTGGGCCGTGCTAGGAAGTGCTAAGCGCTGTGTCTGGCACATAGTGAGCGCCTAAAGTGTCAAGTTCTTTCTTGACACTCAGGGCCTGAGTGTTAAGTACCCCACTCCTGCAGGGCTGTAAACCTGCAGGTCCTCAGAGTCCTCCTGTAAAGAGGGGGGATCCAATTAGAACCCTCAGGGACTACCGCGTAAGACTACTCTGTAGCTCTTCCCAGGTGCCTGTCCTCCCCCAGAAGCCCTCCAGGCCAGAAAGCGGTGTAGATTGGGGGGGTGGGGACGGGCTGGGCTCTGGCCCAAATCCTTAGAAACCTGAAAACAGCCTACCGCGGCCCTGCACCGCCCCCAGGCTAACTGGGGTCTGCTGGGTAGGAGGAGGGAAGCCAGAGTGCAAAGCCACCTGGCCTACTGGGAGGAAGTACAAGACCTCATGGTCACCCCTCTAGGGGCAACCCGGCCCCACCCCTGCCGTCTCTGAGTCTCCTCAGTCTCCCTACTCCTCAGTGAGGGGGCAGGCCCTCTCCTGCTCAGGTGTCTCCCATGGGATGGTGTGCAGCCAAGCTGGCTTTCCTGAGGGGAGTTCTCCAACAGCCACACAAACCACCCTATACCGGCTACACAAACAGCCTCCCAGAAGCTGGGGGCCCCCCAAGGCTTGACCAGGTTCAAGGCCTGCCTCATTCTATCTTCATGGAGCCTACAGCCACTGATATGTGTGTGCTCAGGGAAGAGAGGGTATGGAGTGCCAGAGGAAACAGGTGGTCAGGAGGAATGCCCTACAGCTCTGGCAGAGCAAATGGCCACTGCTCCTAAGGGGCGGGGGGAGACTGGACGCCCTGCACCCTACCATCACCTCCTCACCCCCAGGACTAGTCAGTAAGGGTGGCCTCACTGAGGGGTCTGCAGGCCTGGTATGTGATCCTGGTGGTGTTACTTAGCAACTGTAACCTCTAGGCAAGACCTTTCAGTTTCCCAGGACTTGGTTTCTTTAGGTATAAAATGAGGAAATACTCTACCCCCTGCAGATAACAGATGTGAATACACTGGTTAACCAGCTGCAGAGGAAGCATTTAACCAAACAACCTGGGAGCCCAAAGACGCAAATATCTGACTGTCATTCATTTGACACTGAGAACCCACCTGAGGACCATTAGAATTTAGGTTGTCCCCAACCCTACACTGTCCATCCCCGAAGCCAAACACATTCTAAGCTCCCCGCACAGCCAACCAAGCCCTGGGGGAGGTCAAGGTTCTGGCCACCAAAATACCCTGAAAAAGACCTCAAACTTCTCTGGATGCCAAACACACAAAGGAGCCTTCCAGAGCAAAAATCAGCGTAAATGAAGTGTAGCCATGCTCTGGGAAAGATGGAAAGACCCTCCAAGTAAACCCGGCTCCACAGTGCTCTTCTCTAGGGGCCTTGGACCCAGAGAAAGACGAAGTAGGGAGATGGGGAAGAACAGGGTCAGGTGGTCCCATGAACCAGAAAAAGTGTGCCACTACAGGGCAGTTAGCGAGCTCTGCTGAGAAAGGGAGAAAGAAGAGCCCAGAGAGCTATCCAAGAGCATGTTAGGGCCCCTCCAACCCTCTGCATCAGCCTCCAAGGACTCTGCCTAGAGGATTCGGATGGGTGCAAAGGGTTGAGACCAACGGGCAAGCCACTGGTAAACCCAACAAAGAGAGAGGGTCTGAGCTCTCACCTGATCCTCCCCTGCTTCCCGGATTGGCTGGTTCTTCCTGCCCTTCCCTGACACCACTGCCTCCTCCTCTTCTATCCAACACACCTGTCCTGACCCCAGCGGTTCTCCCCATGGCCCCCCAGGGCTTTCATGGGGCCAAGGCCAACCACAGTTTCCATCCTCTCTTTACTGACAGAGGACAGCCCACGCCCTCCCTGAAACCCAGGCCACCAGACCCTCTGCTGTTTCTCCCCCATCCTGTCACCACCTGAGGTTCTCCCAACTCCTTTCCTGCTACCTCATCCCCTTCCCTGGGGGGTGGGGGTGAGGGTGGAGTTGCTCAGGCTCTAACTTGGGGGCACTGCCCTTCAGTAGAACACCTTGCTTTGGTGATCTCATCCGCTTCTTTGCTTTCATCCACTACAGTGTGCTCAAAGGCCCCTCAGCCCTCCCCTCCTCTGAGAACCAGACTCACACGACATGCAGGGCTGACATCTTCTCTTGAATTCCTCATAGAACCTCAAGCGCGAAACGTCCAAAGTGAAGACTCAGGAGCCAGGAACCGCCCCCCCCCCCACCTTTCCCTGGCCTTCAGAATCCAATCCATCAGCAAATCCTGCTGTTACCACCTCTAAAGTCTCCCTTGCCGGCCCCAGCCTGCAGCCTCACCCCACCCCTACCAGGGAGCCAGAGGGACGATTTAGAAATGCAAATCGGATTATTTAATGCTGGGGCGAGAAACTCTTCCAGTACTCCCTACACACTCTGAATAAATCCACACTCCTCCCCAAGTGGAAGAAGTAGGCAGGTGCCTACCCTCTGACCTCATCCACCAAACCCAACTCCCACAATTGCAGCCTCTGTTTTCCCGCCTTGAGGACTTTGTACTTGCTGCTGCCTCGGTGGGAGTTCTCCTTCCGCTGCATAGGGGAAGACCTTGGGGAAAGGCCAGCTTCTGGAGCTCGGTTATTCCGGATGGATGGCCCCGTCTGTCACAGGTCCTGCCCCACCCCATTACTCCCCACTGAGATACTTGTTTCCTTCATAGCGTTTGGCTCATTCAGCCAGCAAATATTTATTTAGTGCAAACTATGTGCCAGGCACTATTTTAGGCATTGGGAAACAAGGTGCCAAACATCCCCGACTTACATTTCAGTAGGGCAACTTCACCCAATCTGGAATTACTTTGTTTTTGCGCTTATTTATGATCATCTGTCTCTCCTGACAGAAGGTAAGCTCTGCAAAAGGGCATGGCCGAGTCTTCTATTTCTGCATCCTAAGGGAGGCTCTTGCAGGGTGTTTGAGCTCAGGAAGTATTTATGAAATGAACAGGCAGCAAAAGAACCAAACCCAGAAAGCCCAAAAAGTCAAGAGGCAAGCCTTCACTATCTCCTAGGGCAAATGCCCTTCACTGCCCTCGGGGTCTCAGGCTTCTGTAACCCCCACCCTCGACCCTTCTGGGGAACAGACCAGATACGCAAGTGGCAGCTTTGGTGAGCTGCTGGAAAACAAAGGATGATTACAGGCCTGTGCAGTCAGGGAAGACTTCTTGAAGAGGCGAAATCCGAACAAGGCCAAACCCCACCCCCAGCCCCAAATCTAGGGAGAGGAAGGAAAAGATTTGTGTTTTAGGGCTCTAATGTTCTTTGCTCCAGTAGGAAAAAAGAAAAAAAAAAAAAAAAACCTTGCTCCAAAAAACCCTTTACTTTTTATTAGTGTCTGGATCAATAAAAGTTTTAGGAGTAAAGCTTCTCTCCTGCAATACTCACTGCCAGACAGAAAGGCTAGGATTATTAAATCTGTCTCCAAGAGGCCATGCTCTGCCCTTTTCCTCACCTGTGCTGGGAGCCCCAGGCTAAGGGAACAGCAGCCTGGGGCCCTCACTGGCTCCTCACTGGGCAGCCTGGGGTCAAAGCCCACTTCTCACAGCCTCGCCAACCCTGCCAGTTCCCTGGGCCTAGATTACCTTCCAGGCACTTTAGTCTTGCCTGCTTTGGCCTCCTTGGTCCTATGCTTCTGGGCCTCTCTCCACCCTGCCACCCAGACCTGATGCTCCCTCAGAAGAGTGCCTGATTCCCAGGAGCGAGGAGCCAGCCTAGCAACCCCAGCCCCACCTTCACTCTTCCCAAAGCCCCTGAGGAGGCCTCCCATTCAGTCCCCGTGGGCCAGTAAAAGATAAGAGAAAGGGTTGCTGTTGCAGACCTCCTCAGCACACCAAGGGGGCCTTGGACGGAGGTAGGGGGGGATGGGGGGGATGGAGATGTCCCAGGGCTGGGCCTCCTTGGAGACATAGCCCCACACCCTCCAGCTGGATCCATGCCCACCCACCAGGGAGGAAGTTTCCTGTGCCCCTTTCCTCCCATGGAGCCCCCCACAGACCTTGGCAGTGGAATCGCAGGCCTCTCAAATGAGCCCGGTCTGGGCACTAGGTGCCTGGGAGCCAGATCTGGTTTGTGAGGATGGCCGTGTCTCCACAGAGCAGGTGCTCTGGCCCGGCCCAGAATCTTGCCAAGGTTGTCACCAAGGAGTCCGAGGCCACAGAGGCCCATTCCTGAGAACGGCGTGCAGCCAAGTGCCTCTCCCAGCCAGATCAGGGGGCCTCTCAGCTCGGCCTACATCTAAGAGGTGTCTTCCAGCACGCTTCCCCTTCCCGCAAAGCACATGCTGAATCTGTCTTCCAAGTTGAAATTTCAAAAATGACTTTAAAAAAACACAGCAATGACAACATCTAGAGATTTCCAGGTCCTCCAGGGAACAAGTAGAAAATTACAGTCTTCCATACAGGTAACCACATGGCACAACCTCCAAGAAGTCTAGAAAGACTCCTGAAAACCAACAGTTGCTTCCAGCCACAGGCAAGTCTTCCTCCCAGAGCACCTGGGCAGGGTGCAGACCTGGTGCCAAGCTCTGGGTCCAGGAAGCTGGAGAAACCTCAGCCAGAGAGGTCCGTTGCAGGCTCCTCCCATAAAGTGCTGATTCCGCCCAGGGTCACATCTTGCCCCAGTCCCGCCTCTGGGCCTTTGCACTTGCTATTCCCTCTGTGCCGCCCTGGCTCGAGGCAAGGCTGGTTTCGCCTCATTCCAGTCTCATATCAAGTCTCCTATCAAGTGTCCTGGGAGAGGCCGTCCCTGGCCACTGCAGCTAAAGGAGTAACTTCCACCCCAACCCCCAAGTTATCCCCCGGCTTCATTTTCCTCATAGCCCTGATCTGAAATCATCTTGTTCGGCCCGCCTCTTCCTCCCACCGTAAGAAAGTCAGGTCTGTGAGAAGAGAGACAACAGTTCACCCTGGTGAGCCCGAAACACCTCAGACCAGTGTCTAGCACGTGCTGAATGAATATCTTTTGGTACCTTTCTGGCTGGTCTGTGACAGGCCAGCCACAGCTCTGTACGCCGAGCGGGGTAACTTGCAGGGCGCGCCAAAGCGCCTCTGGACAAGCCGCTCTCCGCGCATTCCTTCGGGCGGCGCCACGCCCCACTCCCCCAGGCCGGAAGCGGCCGGCCCCGCCCCCAGCTGCCAGCCCGGGAGCCCGCCCACTGGGAGCCGCACGTCCCCCCCTTCCCAGGCCCCGCGGCGGGGCCGGTCCGCGCGCCCAGCTGTCCGCAGCTGCAACCACTTTCCGCTCCCGCTGGGCCGCTGCGCTTCGGCCAGCCCTGGCCAGCCCCGCCGCCCGGAGGCCACACCCGGGTTCCTCGGATCGGAGCAGCAGCCTGGAGCTTCCCCACTCCCAAACATTTTTGAAGTGTGAACAGAGGCGGAGGTACAGGCACAGCCAGGGATTTGCTTACCCAAGTCACCCACGCAGAAGTGCTCAGCGCCCTGGGGAAGCAGGGCTCCCGGCAGCAGTCCTGGGTTCAAGTTCCCTCTCCCACCCGGTTCCTCTGCGGCCAGCAGGACAGGGGTAGGATTAACTGCCACAACGGAGTAGACGCTTGGGTGCGCAAGGTCAACTGCCCAGGTCTGGGAAGACTATGGGGGCAGACAGACCCAGTCTGACCCATGGGCCCAAGTGGCACCCCAGCCTCTGGTGTAGAGATTCATCTTCAGGTCACACTGAAACGCAAATCCCTCTGGGAAGGGCACACCCAATCAACCCAACATTTTTGCCTGGAGTCACCCCTTTTCCATTCCACTTGAGATGGCTACACATTGAGCCTCTACCGCAGGCAGGGAATACCTCCTTCTCTTACAGCCACCACCCTGAGGCTTAATCAAGCTAAGGCCCAGCACCCACAAGCCTGCACTGGGTTGGCTGCTGCACAGCTTTCTGATACAATGAATAATGGCATGCAATCCCACCATGTAAATATGGACAGAGAGGCTGGCGGGAGAATAGAGCCTTTGCCTGGTGGTCCTGCCTGCTCCATGGCTTCTATATCCAGAGACATCACAAGCCCCAGTTCAGTTCACAGTGGTTTCAGCCTGCTCCAGTCCCTCAGCAAACAACAGAGCTCCTATCAAGTGCCAGACTGTCTGGCACCCACTGTGTGCAGGCAGGGAGGACTCTGGCTGAGGCACTGAAGGCTGGTAAAGAGGTCTGACTGTGGCCCCAGAGCACCCCCCAAACTGGGAAGTCTGTAATTCATTCCATCCCCTGCTGTGTCCTCACTTGGGCTCAGCTCCATTTAGGCACGGGTGATCCAACAAGGCCTGCAGGCACACCCCCTACATCGCTGCCTACATCTGCATCTGCCCACACCCACAGCCCAGAGGGCTCCCAGCTCAAGATTTCATCTGAGTCTACCCAATGTCTTGGTGAAAATTTCAAAACAAAGGAGAGGTGAGGCTGTAGGCAGAGACAGAGAGGCCTTAGGGCAGAAGCAGCCCCTTTCGCTCCCAGAGCAGCCAAGGCTACGGGAAGGAGGGACAGAGAACCTTTCCCAAGCAACTCCACGAGGGTGCAGGCCCCGCACAAACCTCCTACTTGAGCTTAGTCTGGCAACAAACAGGCAAGGCCAATACTGTGACCACTTTACAGATGAAGAAATCAAGTCCAGAGAACCTCAGTCGCTTGCACAAGTTGACCTAGTTTCATCTGAAAGGAGCTGTGCCTCACCCCAGACAACCGTCTGCACCTACTGCCCATCCCGTCCTCCCAGTCTCTCTAACAAACCCTTTCTCCTGGAGGCCTTCCCAGATTTCCCCCAGACAGGAAGCCACCCTGCTGGTGGGTCCGCCCAGTTCTAAGATTTTGTTATAACAAAACAGGCCCCTATGACAGGGGCTTCTCAGTAGGACAGCTGCCACAGGAGAGGGTCAAAAGCTAAAAAGAAACAAGCTTTTTCATAACGTATATAACTGTCAAATCATTATGTACACCTAAAACCAATATAATATTGTACATCAACTATACTTCAATTAAAAAAAATAAGGGATGGGCGCCTGGGTGGCTCAGTCGTTAAGCGTCTGCCTGTGGCTCAGGTCATGATCCCAGGGTCCTGGGATCGAGTCCCATGTCAGGGGAAGCCTGCTTCTCCCTCTCCCCCTGCTTGTGTTCCTGCTCTTGCTATCTCTCTGTCAAATAAATAAAATCTTTAAATAAATAAATAAATAAATAAATAAATAAAATAGGGGCGCCCGGGTGGCTCAGTCATTAAGGGTCTGCCTTCGGCTCAGTTCATGATCCCAGGGTCCTGGGATGGAGCCCCACATCGGGCTCCCTGCTCCGCGGGAAGCCTGCTTCTCCCTCACCCACTCCCTGCTTGTGTTCCGGTTCTCTCTCTCTCTCTGTCCCCGTCAAATAAATAAAATCTTAAAAAAAAAAAAAATGAAAATAAAGACAAGAAATAGGCCTGTATTTGGGGTCAGAACATGTACATCCCAAGTCAGGCTCCCACACTCACCAGCTGCTTGACCTTGAATAAGCTGCCTCCTCCATACCCTTCCGGCCTTAGCTCAGAGGACTATATAACCTCCTGTAAGCTCCTTTCAGAGTCAACTTGAACAATATGTAAAAGTACAGAGCACACAGTGACTTGGCCACAGATAGCTGGGGGAATTCCGGAGGCTGCCAGGATCCAGTCACTCCTGCCTGGTTCCAGCACCTGCGGTGACCCAGGCCTCCCTGATCATTAGGCCCCACCTACCCACTGCACACCCCTTCACCTTTACACAAGCAACCAGCCACAGGTTCTCCTTTTCCACTCTGCCCCAGGCCTGCCCTGCCCTTCCTCCTGGCCACACCTTTGCTCCCACTGATCTACCCCCCCCACTTCCAATTCTCATTCAACTTTTCAGACCCAACCTAATTGCCCCCACCTCAGGGAAGCCTTTCCCAGTGTCCCCAGGCACAGGAAGTACAAAATCACCCCCTCCCTCTTCCTGAGTTCCGGGCATGCCTCCTGCCCCCCCTCCCTTGGGGATCCTGCTGACCGCCCTGTCAGGCACTCCTCGGGATCTAGTCATCTTGGGTTCTTCAGGTCCTGGGACTCAAATAAATGTGTGATGAACAAGTATTCCCTGCAGGTCAGTCTTCTCCCAAAAGTTCAGAGCCCAGATGTGACATCATCTTTCAGATCTGAAGATGTCTCACCAACTGGCCCAGGCTCTCTGGAGAACTCTAGAACCGTCCTCCCTCAAGCACCTTCCCATTTCCTGGTGTGCAAGAGCCAGCCCCAAGATTGTCAAGGAACATCCCCTTGGGAGGGGGGACCTTTCCTGTGCCCAAGGCTCTCTTCTTCCTAGAGGCTGTGCAGAGGTTGGAAGTCCTTTCTAACCCGCCCAAAGCTGTCTCAGCTCGAGGACAGAGGGGGGCACAGGACTGGAGACAGATGCCCTGTGGGAGAGTCAGCCCCAGGGACTGACTGTTCATGGACAAGAGCTTCTGAAGAGACAAGCTGCTGTATTTTGCTGAAGGTGAAAATCAAACTTGATATTACACTGAGGGCCAACTCTGGGTTGCAGTTTCAATGCATTCCAGCTGTTAATTTATGTGAGCACATCTATGCTTATGTAGTTTTATCAACACCAACAAACAAGAAATGTGTCCTGGCACCTGCTACGTGCCAGGCCCAGTGCTAGGCACTCTACACTCATTATCTCCATGAATCCTTCAGAGCGTCATAAGCTGTGGGTATCCACAGCTACATTTTACTAAATTGAAGCTGAAGCACAGAGACGTTGGAAAAGCTGCCCAAGGTCACACAGCTTGTTAGTGGTGGGAGCTGGGATTCCAGGCCCCTCAACAATCTGGCCCCAGCCTGTCTTTCTGGTCTAAGCTGCCAGTGCTCACCATTCTAGAGCCTCTGTCCTCTGTCCCTGCCTCTGTGCTCCCTACTCACCTTATTTTGTAATGGGGTGGGGTGGGGAGGAGGGTTAATATACACTGTCAGCCTACAACCTCCCAACTCCCTCCCTCCTCTCCACCTGCTCAGACATCCCCTCCAGCTCACAGGCCCTCCCACCTCCCATTAGGCCAGCCAGGCTCCCCACTTGGCCACCTCCTTCCCCACCACCAGCCTGTTTGTATCACCCCCATCTGCCAGGCCCTCCCCCCTCCCCAACCAGTGCCTTATGGTAATGACTTCAGTGGGCAGAGAATCCTGGAAACTTTTCCCCCCCACAGTGATGTTGACACATGTTCACTCAAAAAATGCAATGTTTCCATCAAAGCATTGTGTGTATATGGTGGTGATGCGGGGGGGGGGGGGGGGGGCGAAAATTCCCACCCACGTGATGCCTTCTCAGAAAAATAGTAAATTTATTCTTGAACTTGCAATGAGACCTGGTCAGCATTTCTTTCTTGGTTGTCACGGTGCCAAGTGCTGGGCAACACTCAGCATGGTGTTCCAGGGACTGAATGCTACCAAGGGGCAAGGAGGGGGGGGGGGATGGCTAGTTTACGAGACTGTGGCTGCTAGACCCCTCTCACAGTCTGCTGAGGTCGGCTGGTGGTCAGGCCCCTTCATCCCTAAGTCCTGCCCCCAAAGGCTCAAGTTCCATTCACTGTGCTCCCACCAGAGTCTAGTTTCTGTGTCTCTGACTCAGTCACCTGCTGCCCAGTCCCCAAGTTCCGTCCCCACCGCCACAAGAGTGGGCCTCTGCTCTCAGAGCCATCACCACCGCATTTCTACCCCAGGCCCGATGCCGCAGTTCGCAGACACGCCCTCTGATTTCACCAAGTCCCTAAAAGGTCAAGGAATTCAAACCTCCCTGAACTGTCCCCTCACCCACCCCCACACCCCTGGGACCAGCAACAATATCATGGGAGTGGACTGGAGGGGTCCTGCTCCACCTCCGGACCCAACACTGCCAAAGGAAGAGTCCCAACGCCAGGCACTGGGACCTGGGTGTCTTCCTGGAGATCAGGGGTGCCTGGCTGGGTCCTAACTCATCCCAGCCCCACCACTGGACACCTGAAGGTACTGTTCAGTGAGGACAGAGAGCCAAAACAGGCGAACTTGGGAAAGGCCCAGCCCCCAGAGCACAGAAGATGGAGGTGAGGGGAGGCCCATAGACCACGCACTATCCACACTGCTCCACATAAGGAAGCAACTCTGCAACAAGATGGCACTCACAGCCCCTCCCAGGATTCCCCAGAGCCCCGATCTTAGATATTCCCGGCTTCAAGAGGGTGGAACAGAAGCGTCTGGTTTGATTTCCTCCAAATGTTTTCCAAGAGTCTGTCACAGGTGTCTACGCACAAAGCTGCCAGAAGCCTCTTTCTGGACGGGTGTCACAGGAAAGACACTGTCCCATTTTACAGATGAGAAAATAGGCCCACCAGTCCAAGGTCACCCAGCTAGAAAGGGTGAGACATCAGCGCACAAGCAAGTGAACAAGACACGTGATCTCTCCCCTCAGGTAGCTGGCAGTCCAGCACTAGGGGGGTGGGGGTGGGGGGACACATACAGACATCAGTGCCAAACAAAAGCACACCTAGCTACAGGCCCCGGAGAAGCTGAGAGAGTATCCAATGCAGGGCCTGGCCCAACAGGGGACCTGTAATGACTGCAGAAACATTTCCAGTTCAGGTGCAGGGAATCAGGAACGGTTTCACAAAAAGGGTAGCCCAGCCCATGTGCCTTCTGAGACCTGGGTCCCCTACCACGCTCTGTGCCTTGCACACAGTGCAAGGGAATGAGTGTGGATGGGTAGGTTAACTGTCCACATAGCACATCACGTTCCCAATACAAGAGCCTGGCCCCCGGAGGTTCATCAAGTACTCGTGCCTCGTTTACAGATGAGGAGATGGAGTGCCCGGCAGTCAGGCTCTCTGCACCAAGTCACACACCTAGTAAGGTCCCAGCTACATCTGATTCCAAGGCCTGCCTCTCCAACAAGCACCTGATTTCTCTGGACCTTAGGTTCCTTGTCAGAAGCACGTCCACTGCAGACGGGGGTTGGACGTTAAATGCCCCATACCTGCAGCCTGAGTCCAGGAGGTGGTGACCACACACTGCAGACCCTGCTCCCGTAGCCTGCTGGGTGAGTGAGCACAGGGTGTTCCTCTGTTCCCGAGCCAAGCGTGCTAAGGAATGGCCACTGACACGGAGTTATAATTGGTGAGCCTGGCGGCACGGAGCCCGGCAACACGCCCGGTGGGCGATGCTGTTACAGGGAAATAGCTGAGCACAGCAAATATAGCCGTTGACCCAATTCAGTTCCGTTCTGTCTTCGAGAAAATAATTGAGTTTAAATGAATAAGTTTCCCATGTCCCCTCCGGCCTCGGGAGGGTGGAAAGGGAGAAGGGGAGACAGGAACAGTTCCCCAGGCTCACTGTTAGTTATTTTTGAGTCATTAGGCCCATGAAAGGTTTCTTTCTTTTCATGGCGGCCAGTGGGGCTCAGACACATCTGGGGGGCAGGGAGGATAAAGTGTAAGTCCCAGCCTCACCAACACCAGCTTTGTGGTGGGGTCCAGTGGTCCCCTTGGGGCCCAAGCTGATAGTCTACAGAACGGGAACATTACCCCCTTCCCACCACAACACACACACAGGGCCACTGGGAAGAGCTAAGGCAGGCTAAGCAAACTCGAAGGCCTTCCAGGGAGTAAAGGATGAGATGCCTTACAGGACTACAGGCCCAATGCTGCCACATCTGTTGGTTCGGGAAAAGCCAGAGAAACCCAGATTTTTCAGGCGAACGTTTTATGGGTGTTGAAGTGTTGGTAACCGATTTTTTAAAAAAACATCAAGAAACACCTCTGCACTTTCTCAGATCCAGTGAAACCTGCCTGTGGGCTACATGTGGCCACGAGCCACCTGGGTGCAACCTCCGATTTAATGACAACAAATGTATGGCAATTTATGATGTGCTTGGTGTCCTCCCACCTGTTTACCGTCTTAGAATTTTCTTGGGCTATGAGGCCAAGCCCAGCACTGGTTGAGTGGGAGAGGCAAGACACACCGTCCTCTTAAGGTGGGACCCAAGACCCCAGGGAAGGACAAGGAGGGGCTTGCCCCCCTCCGCTGTGGGAAGGTGGCTGGGTGAGCTGGGACTGATTTCATCCTAGAAATGAGGGGCCCTGATCGCACCTCCTGCACTGCCCTCAATTCCCTGTCAGGGTCTCAGTTTCCTCTGCAGCCAAAAGGGAGTTTCTGTGAGGATCAAACAAGAAATGGAAAGCTTCGAGAGAAAAAGTGAGCACGTGTGTCAAGTCTCCCCAGAGAGGCAGAGCTGCACACAGAGTGGAAAGAGTGTGAGTTAGCAAGACCTTGGGTCATGTCCCCAGCTACCAGCTCTTGGCTGTGTGATCCCAGGGAAGTTACCTAACCTCTCTGTACCTCAGCCTCATCCTGTGTACACAGGGGTTAGGAATCTTCGGGACACAGAGCTGTTGTGAAGATGAGATGAGATGATGGTCATCAAATGGCCAGTAAGATGCCTGGCACACAGCAAGGGATCAAACATGAGAGGAGTTATTACTATTATCTTTAGTGAAAAGCATGCCAGAAATTTTGACTGAGTGATTACAATAATGTAGCACAACCACGCAAACTTGTTGTTAACAGATGAGGCCACCTATAATTAGCACAATCATTACGTATGCAAATGGAGCAGCTTAGATGCTGGAAAAGGGTGTTCTTTGAAGTGTATTTAAATAACCCCTCTCCTCTGGCTGCCCGCCCTCCCCAAATCTTGTTTACACTATTAATTTCATTAGCAAACATTTTCTTCATAAAGCAAGTCAGAATTCCAAACCAGTACTATATTCAAATCAAGGAGGTTTTAAACCATTTGAACCCTGCCCCCTCCCCCCGACCTAGGGCTCTCCCTGGAGGGAGAATTGTTTGCGGGGGGGCATCCTAGGTCTCCTCAGTCAGCTGTAGGCCTCAGATGCAGGGGAGGGGGGCGCTGCCAGTTATTGCCTCCCCAGCCTCTTCCCTGTGGAGAGCTCCACTAATGAACACGCGGAGCTGGGAAGAGGAGAGGGTGTGTTGGAGGTGTGTTCTCAGTGTGGAGCAGGTGCCATATTTGAGGAGTAGAGGTATTCAGCAGCTTTAATATGACCAGTGAGTGAGTTCCTATGAGCCAGGGCATATGGTACCAGGTATACCATAATACCCATTGACATCCGAAAAAACCAAGTCTCGAAGAAATTCAAGGAAGGATTTTGTCCCAAGACATATAAATAGTAAGTTATAGAACTAGATTCAACTTGGTTCGGTCTACTACCTCTGGGGTCCGTTCTTCTGGCTTTGCACTTAAAAGTGCACTTAGCATAGGCTTCTACCTGGAGAGGACAGAGTAAGTTAATGATCCAAAACTGATCCCAGACCCTTTAAACCGGGAGGGATCACCAGGGACTGACCTGGGTTTTGAGCTGAAGATACTGAGGCTCAGAGAGGTCTTGTAATTTGCCGAGGGTCCCACAAGCAGAAAGCAGAAGAACCTAGGGCCCAGGGCCTCTTGGCCCAGCCTTGCTGCTTTTGCATTCAGATCTTTAAACACAAGACAATTCAACAATCTTCTTCCCCTTAATAGCTGGGTCAGTATCTTAACCATCCCTGTATCCCCAGGGCCCAACACAGACCTAGGCAGACAGAAGATGCTTGGGAAATGTTCGCTGGTTTGCTGAACAGCTTTCTTACCAAAAAAGACAATGCTGAACAGCTGGAACAGTGAAGGCAAGCAAAGGAAGATGGATGGTGGCTCAGGGACAAGGGCAAGAGCAGACCTCTGTGGGAAAATAACACAGAAGCAGGAGAACTTGGCCACCCTTGCCTTGGAAAAGGCCCCTTTCAGAGCATTTCCTGCTGATGCCTGTTTCAGGGGCAGGAAGTTAGCTGACTTTCAGTATTGGGAGAAATGAAGAGAAGTCTTAACCGGTATGTCAGCCCCTCACCTGCCCCCTGCTGGCTCCAACCATCAATCCTTTCCCTCACTCCTTCCTTGGCCCCAGAAACTGAGGCTGGGAGAGATCTGCCTGAGGTCAGTAGGGGTGGAAACTGGGACCCAGACTTCTTTGCTCCTTCAACCAGGCTCTCTCATCACCCCTCCCCACTTCTGGCCCTGGGAAACCTAAGGGAGCCTTGATAAGGATGGCGAAGATAACTGCCCTCACCCTTGCCCCTACCCCCATGGCCACCTCTGCCACAGCTAAGGCAAACTGGGCCCCTCCCATCTTTATTTTTAAGATTTTATTTTATTTATTTGAGAGAAAGACCACGAGTAGGGGCAGGGGGGGAGAATCAGAGGGAGAGGGAGAAGCAGACTCCCCGCTGAGCAGGGAGAGAAGGCAGATGCTTAACCGAGCCACCCAGGGGCCCCTGCCCCTTTAAAAACAAATAATCCTCACAAATATCCCGGGAAGCAGGTACAGTTATTGTCCCCGTTAACAGACACAGACACTGAAGCTCAGACAGGGCAAGAAACCTGCTCAAGGCCATAGAGCAGGGAAGTGGGGCAGATGAGATTGGATGCCAGGCAGTCTCACCTCTAGCAGGGGCCGATACTATTAATGGCTCTGCTCCGAGGTGTGGCCCAGGGAAACCCCAGATGGGGAGCTGGTGGGGGCATGAGTGTTCTGGCACCATGTCCTGCCAGGGATCCTTCAGGCCCTCGCCCTGCCCCCAGGCAAAACTGTAAATAAACTTGGGCTAAAGATATGCTTTCTGGGCCTGAGGTTCTGGGGCCTTCCAGGTCTGCCCAAGTCCAGCAGAAAGATTTTTTGGGGTCACCCTAAATCCCAACTTCCCACCATCTCCGGGTCCCAGTCTACCAGCATTCCAGGGGTGGGGACTGGAGTTCCAGGCAGTGTGGGGGAGGGACAGGGGGGGAGATCCCTAGCCTCGAGGATGAAAGGGAAACAACTGACAGCCTCCCACACCCACCCTCACACAGAGCCGGGGAGCTGCTTCTAAAATCACAGATCTGACCAGGCCCCATCCCCTCTGAAAATCCTTCCAGCTACGGGATCAAGTCCAAACCCTGCCTGCCCTCCCACTCTATCTCTACCCACTCTTCCACTCTCATCCCCTGCCACTGCCCAGCCCAACACACTGCTATGGGGGCCCACGACACCCAGATGCCAGGCCCATCAGCCGGCCCTTCCCTTATCCTCCACAGGGAGGTCTTCCACCAGCCTTCGTCTTTCCCCTGTGGCCCAAACAACTCTGTGACGCCTTCCCTCAGGGAAGGGAAGGAAGGGAAGGGAAGGGGAGGGAAGGAAAGGGAAGGAAGGGAAGCCCTAGTGGGGTCCCCACTCCCTTCCCTGTCCCACACAGCCCCTCTAATGCAGGCAGGGTCTGCCTACTCCAACCAGTAGGAGCCCTTGAGGGCGGAGACTGGGTTTGACTGCCCCTGCCCACAACACTGGGTGTGTGCTGGCTGGCTGGCTGGAATTTGCTGCACTGGGCTCCCCAGGGTCAATGAGGCCAGATCTGAGGGTGACCACTGGAAGGGGTCCTGCCATAAGCCCCCAACCCAGGTCAGGTTAGGGCCTGCCAACTGGCTCTCCTACCTTGGCTCATCAGGGGAATATGGATGGTGCCAGGCCCAATCTTTCCATGGATGCCTGACAATGGTTGTGTCGAGAATCACAGGAGATGAAGTCATTGCTCCCAGAAATAGGCTGATTGAGAAGACGTGACAACAACGCGAACAGCAAGGCTGGAGTCTCTCTCTCTCACCATGTGTTTCTCTGCCCTGGGAAGCTGGGCCAGGCGTCCGCTGGGAAACAAATCGTGCCAGGAACCAGAGCCAGTGCAAGGAGCCTCGAGGAGCCGTGGTGCCCTGGGGCTGCTCCCTTCAGGGACCACGTTGCAGAGGCTCCCTGTCCTGAGCCTCAGTGAAGTGCCCAACCTGCCCCTGGGGCCCTCTCAGGCCTCCTCCCACCAGTTTTCCTCACTCCCTCCTGTGCCCCACCCCTCATCTCTTCTCAGGCCACAATACCCACAGTTCTCAACCCCTCACACTCTCGTCCTTTCCTGGAGGGCAGGCCTGCCTAGATTCTGGGGAGGTGGGAGCTTCTACTGGCTAAGACAAGACTCTGGGCTACAGACATCTGGTTCAAATCTTGATTCTGTCATGTTGCAACTGTGGACCATGAGCTAGTCAGTCCCCCACTCTGAGCTTACCTTCCTCATCTGTAAAAGCACACAGCAATGTGCCTACCTCACAGGGTAAGAGTAAATGAAATACATTGATTTGTTCATTCACCCACCTTGTGGCGGGCCCTATTCTAGGGGCTGGAGACACATCAGGGAACAAGACATCAACTGTCTGCTCCCCTGGGGCTTATAGTCTAGTGTGGGAGAAGTACACAAATATCTGCGCAATACTATCAGGTCAACTCAAGTGCTAGGGTCTAGGCTAGAGGGAGAGGAAGCTGCTTGATGCATGGCTGAATGAAGTGAGGGAGCAGGTCACAGATGTCTGGGCAGAGTGGTCAAGGACAAGGGAACAACAGAGGCAGAGATCCTGGGCTGGGGTACTCGAGGTACAGGGGAGAGGGATGGGTCAGGGAAGTAAACTCGACAAGGCAGGCAGGAGGGAGCCTGGAGTCCAGCTGGAAGGGGTGGGCCGTAGGGGGTTGGGGGGCAGCACTGAAGGGAAGCAAAGCCGGAGGTGGAGACCAGCCTAGTGGTGGGCTGCAGGGTCCTGGCACAAAGTGAGCCCTCACTTCACTCTTCTTGTCCCTATTCTTATCACCATCAACACCCCTATCACCCTGACACCAGTGCCAAAGCCAAAAGGCCATCTGCAGCCCATCTTAACAGATGACCAAGTACCCAGTGCCCTGCTCAACATCCCCGGAGCAGTGACAGGCAGGGCCAACACTTAGCCCAGACTGGCCTCTCCAGCCTGAGCAGACGGGTCTTCTCCATGTGACCTGCCCTTCCCCCACCCAGGGCCCAGTCCTCAACCAGCTCTGCGCCCCAATCCACACAGGGCCCCCAATACACACAGGAGGAGGGTAACAGGGAAACCCCAACCAAACAACAGCACCAGCGTTTGCACCGCACAGTTCTATCCAATTTCTCACTTGTTGAGAGGGAGGTACTTCAAGCCCCATCAGATGATGGACCAGAGTTGAGAAAAGCTCTTTCAAATCCTAGGTTATTCCATCTCCTCCAGAAGCTTCCCTGAACCCAGGCAAACACTCCTCCCGGGGCTCAGCTGCGCCCCCAGCCCCAAACAGTCCCTTAGGGCCAGGCTCCAGGGTCTCTGCCTGGTGGCCCAGCTGGGCCCAGAGGGAGCTGCCAAGTGACAGCCCCCAGCTAGAGAGTCTCACTAAGGCTGCACACGTCTCTCCCACCCCAGGCTGGGAGCTCCTCCAGAGCAGGCAGGGACCGCAGCTGACTCCTGTCCCTGTCCCCAGGGCTGGGCACAGGGGAGCAAAACCAGAAATGACTCAACCCCAAGGGCCCCCTGGGGAGTCCTGTCTGCATGAGAAGCCCTGTGACAGCCATGCAGCCTGAGTTTGGAGCCCCACCATGGCACCACCTAGAGAGCCGCCCCAGCCCCAGAGATGTGCGGCTGGAGGGCGTGACTGGGGGGCGGGGGGGAAGGGGTCTGTGTTCTGGGCCAGAACAGCCAGCTTCCCCGGCCTCCCCTCTCTATAGACTAAGGAGGAAGGACTACGCTGGCTGACATGCTCTCAAGCACATAGACACAGACTGTACTTTTTTACCTGCCACGAAAAGTCTGCAGAAAAAGCCGCAGCCAGCAGTAGGTAGTGGTCCTTGCGGGGACCTCCCCTTGCGGTGGGGAGGTTCTATGGTGACAGTGGCGTAGAAGGAAAAGATGTCCCTTTTTGCTTGATACACCCCTGTATGGCTGGAATTTGGTACTCTGTGCTTGTATTTTTAATTACCTTTACGCTAAAAGACTTAAAAGTAAAGTAAAACGAAGTGGACGAGAGGGCATCTGGGAAGGAATCTGGAAAGCTCTGGGACCCGTTCTGCCCAGAAGGCCGGGCGCCTCCTTCTGTTTTGTTTCTCCTGCCTGTGCTGCACCCGGGCCAGCTGCTGTGGGCTGCCCCACATGCTGAGGACAGAGCACGAGAGGGAGGAGGCGAGGCTGGGAGAGCAGCCAGGAGTGCCCGGCCTCCTCCGACACAGGCACTTGGGGATCACAGAGTCACCTCACCTCTTCCCTGACTCCCCCTTCCCGCTTTGCTGCCTCGCTGCCCTTCACTCAGAGCCTGGGGCTGGACCCTGCCCCGCTTCAGGGGTTGGGTCTGTCTACCCCCTCTGTTCCTGGCCACATCAAGTCCCTGGGCTTCAATCACCTATGTTTCTCTGGCCCAGGGCCCTGCATGCAGCAGGTGCTCAATGAAAGCTTGCTAGACAAATTGCCAGGACAATCCGAAGGATCCCTGATCATTTAGAAAGAAATGAAAATAGGGATTACAGAGAGAGTGGCAGACAGGGTGGAGAAACAAAAGTTAGGCCTGCAGGCCTGAACAGGAAGACACCCAGACAGGCTTTGGCCAGAGCAGTTCAGACCCTTTGAAGAATGCAGGACCCCTGCAGAGGTGGGGACTAGTGAGCCCCCTTCTGAGAGTTTAGAACTTCCTGTGCCTGAAGGAGCTACAGGGCCAGCAGGAGAGCAAATGCAAAGGGGGGGAAGGGTCCTATGCACACGTGGACCCGCAGACAGATGGACAGTCCCGTCAGAGCTGTGTAGTTATACCTTTGCTAAAGACCTGGATACCATGTGTCCCAGGGCTTTCTGTTAAATACCTCTGACCTTTCCTCCCTGAGCTCTTCCCTGACCAAAGACTCTTATTCACTGTGACAATGCTGGGCAGAAACACCTGGCTAGAGGGACAGGGGACACAGCCTGAGCAGGCTCAGGGTAGCCCGGGTCAGCCTGCCACTTCTCCGCTCTTCCAGGGCAGCATTTCTCACCAACTAGGGTAGTCCCTCTCAAGGCATGCACAGCTTCCAGGCTTCCATAATCAGCGTGACTCTACCCCTACCCAGACTGCCACTTCAGTCCCCTTTGCTCCGGTCCTGACTGTCCCGAAACACTGGTGCAGATTTACCCAGTCACACCTCTGCCCATATGGCCCCTCCTCCAGAAGGCCTTGCCTATTCCCCCCTCTGCCCACCTGGGTTCTATCCAACACTTAGATAAAGGTCTCTAAACTAAAGAGTATGGGCTGTATTTGGTCAACATTCAGGTTTTGTTAAGCCCACATAGCGTTTGACATTTTTAAGTTTTGAATCAATTGGCAACATTTAAAGATGTGAAATTTTAAAATGTCACCCAAAACGCTCTAGATTTCTGGCTTCTCTTATACATCCAAAGACCTGGTGACACAGTACAGAGGCTGCCCACCTCCCCAGCAGTGCACACACTCTCCAGGTTACATAGTGCCCCCCACACCTATGGCCGCCTTAGCCAGGGGTTTCTGTCACAGCTGGCAGGACAGGGGCAGGACCCACAACCACACATCTCTCCAGGGACACATTCAGCACCTGGCACAAAGTAGGGACTTGCCTATTGTTTGTGGAATAATTAACAAAGATACAATGTCTCACCGTGCCCGGGATCTGCTGATTGCTATCCACTTCCCTGCAAGACCCCAAGCATTCCTGGGGTCCCCCCTCCCACAGCTAGGCATACAGGCCTTGGAGGCACTGGGGTAAGTCGTGGGGGCTGTATCCAGATTCCCACGTCAGTAAGTTATGTCTTCTAGAGCCCAGGCAAAACAGAGCAGTGATCCTGGCATGCCCCCGCCTTCTGCACAAGTGGCAGGATTCCAGGCCAGCCCACAGACACTGATCCCCAGGACTTCTGTTAACCTGAAAAGGAGAAATTCGGCAGCAAGAACTGACAAAGCCAAGGCTTCCTCAATGCCTGCCTGCAGGAGGCCTGCCCCCCTTTGAAGCCTGCAGCCAACTCTTCCCTTTTTCTGGGTTTCCAAGGTCAGAGTCACATTGGCAGGAAGGGTTCTCTTTGTTCTCCTGCCTCTGACTTACCCCAAACACAGTCACTGTCCCAGACAGCCAGCTCCTCAGCAGTGGCAGAGGGGCGCCCTGCTCCTGCTGGGGCGGAGCAATAAGAAGGAGCCAGGTGCTGGCTGTGGCCCCAGGGGCCCTGCTCCTGGGATCCGGAGTCTCTGCGGGCCCGGCTTCCCTGCTGGCCTGGGAGCACCATCTCTGGTCCACAGTGCCAGTGCTCAGTGAAGCTGGTGGCAGAGAAAGAGCTGATAGCCCCCGGGATGCACTCAGAGTCCAGGGGTCGGGCATCTGCTCGGGATGGGCTCAGCCTGGCTCTGCCCCTCACTGGCTGATGATGTGACCTCAGGCTACTTGCCTCCTCTGTGCTTCGGTTTCCTCGTTTGGAAAATGGGGAAATGAATACCTGATCGGAGACAACCGACCTAAAAGGACCCAAAGGAGCTTTGTGAACCAAGAAGTGGTTCAATTATTCCAGCACCTGGTGGAGCACCGGGCATGCAGTTGGTGCTCAATGTATCGTTCATGGTGTAAGCATTTATCGGGCCCTTGTGCTAGGCCAGAGGCCCAGAATGGAGGCCTGCCCCTCAGGGGGGCCCACAGACAACTATCATACCCTGAGAAGTATCAGGAAGTAAGATCAGAATGCTGTGAGACCTACAGGGGGTCGTGGGCTCCTCAAGGAGTGGGTGAGGGACGCAGGTCTTCTAAGAGCCCTACCTCTCAGCTGCCGGGCAGCAGAAGCCAGAGCTGGGGCTGCCCAGCTGTAGGCTGCCTGGCACTCGATTCATTTCCCAACAGGCCTAGCTCAAAGAGAGAGCGGCCAGGCCCGTGTGGCAGTGACCCCATTCTCTGAAGGTACCCACTATGCCGTGTGCACCCAGACACATGTGCCGGGTGACTCACAGTGACACGGCATCTCTGTGGACCAGACCCTGTGCCACACCTTTCAGGTACACTGTCCCAGTGGCTCCCACACCTGGCTGGGGAGTAGCTAAAATACTGGGCTCTGGGGCCCCATCCCTAGAGAGGTGGTGCTGCCCCATCCCTAGCAGGCCGTGGTCAGCAGAGCCTAAAGGGTCATGGGGCCGAGGTTCCCATTCTGGCTGTGCCCCTTACTAGCCCATGAAGCCTAGGTCAAGTCACCAAACCCCTGGGCACTTGGTTTCCCCACCTCTCAGGTCACCTAATTCAACCCAACACACAGAGGCCTGCCCAGCTCACCTCTCTGTATCCACATCTCCTTACCTCCCACTGCCTAAGCTCCCAGCCCTTTCTCACCTCCCACAGCAGCCTCACATCCCAAGAGGACAGGAAGATTCTAACCTCTGAGCACTGGGCATTTGTTCATGGGGTCCCCTCTGCCTAACCACCCTTCTTCCCCTCTCCCTCTGATGAGCTGCTCCTCTTTTAAACCTCAACTCCTGTCACTTCTATGAAGTCCTCCCTGATTCCTTCCAAGAAGGCCCAACAATTACCGGCTCCCAAGGAGAGAAGTGTGGAGAGAAGCAGGCGAGGCCTCCAGCTCCTTGTGTGCCTAGGGATGTTCCTTCCCCACTCTCGGCCTCAGCTTCCCCATCTGTGACAGGATCTCTGACTTCTTCTCATTCTAGAGCCTTAGGAATGAGTTTGGTTCCGTGCTCTGTTGCGGGATGAGGAGTGGTGGGGAGGGTCTCCAAGTTCACCCCAAGGTTCTGGGGGACTGTGAAGGAGCTAGACTCTACCTTATTCTACCCAAAAGTGCAGGACAAGGACAGTTTAAGAGAGCCTAGCCGGTACCCTCAGGAGACCCCACTCTCAGAGCCAGACCCAAGAGTAGCAAAGCACAGACAGCAGGCATGGAAAGTGCGGAGCCAAGTGAAATCTGCCTGAGCCTGGAGCCAGGGGCCGAGGGCAGGCTCCAAGCAGAATGAGCCAGGACTAGACAGGTGGGCAGGCTCCAAGTAGGAAGGGCAGGGAAGGAGAAGGAAGGAGGCACTCCAGAGAGGGCAGCAGCCTGAGACAGGGAGACCTGCTGCACGGCAGGGCTCAGGCGTCTCAAGTGTTGCTGCGCATATCTCAAGGTGCTCTGCTAAGCATTTAGCCACAACTCTCATTTATTCCTCTTGATATCCCTGTGAGACAGGAATTGCCCTTATCCCCATTTTACAGAGTTAAGCAAGTCCCCTGAAGTCAGAATTGATGAGAGGTCAGCTGAGATTTGAACCCAGGCATCCACCTGCAGAGTGAGTCTGAGTAGCACGAATAAACAGGGATGACCAGGGCAGAGAGGCTCAGGGGAGCGGAGGTGCTGCGAGGATGACAGTCTGGGGACTCTCAAGACACTTGTTAAGACCTGGAAGTCAGGCTTTGTTTCCTTGCAGCCGGGTCTTGAATGGCACCCAACTGAGACCGATGTTGTTGATGAAATCTCTCCAGGGTGACCCCACCCATGCTCGGGAGAGTCCAAGGACCCCAGCCCTGCACCTCCCTTGCACCATCCGCCTAACGGATGCAGGAGAGCTCCGGGCTGCTAATGAGCACAAGGCTGTTAATGAGCACAAGAGCGAGAGGCGCAGGGGAGGGCGCGGGCGAGTGCAGGGGAGGGCGCGGGCGAGCGCAGCCAGTCAGGAGCCTGGGCTGTCAGCGGCCACACGACAGGCTGGCGCGGAGCTGTTGCCAGGGCAGCCCCGAGATTCTGCCTTTGCAGGCAGAGTGATTTAGAGCCCGTAGGTCTCTTCTGGGCCACCAGCTTGGCCGGCCAGGGGCTCCCCATCGAGTGCCTGGCCTTCCCAAACCTCAACACAGAATGTCAGGGGCCCCGCCGTAGGGGGGCTACCAGCATGAAAGGCCATCAAGACAGAGAGAATGGGCAGACATCCCATGGTGGAAACAAGTCCCTTGTCACAACACAACCCAAACAGAGACCCTGACTGGGGGCTTGAGGGTCCGGAGCCAGCAATTCCAACAACCCAAGTTCATCTTGCAGGACGCCCAGCACGACAAGTGGTGGTGCCTGCCTGTCGTCTGAGGGCCTGGACCGGCAGCAAAGGCAGCCCATGGGACTGGGGGGAGGCAGGACCAGGAAAGGCAGTGGAGGAGGGGGAAGCTGAGAGGGGACGGCCAGGAGGAAGGCAGGACCCTGACTGCAGTCCACCACCCCCCCTCAGGCCTCCCTCTGGGGCCAGTATATAGCTGCCATCCAGCAGGATCGGACACAGCAGCCAGAACAGGTCGGGGAGGGAGCGGCAACCATGCCTGGAAAGGCAATGTGATGTTCAATTACGAATGCCCACGTACTGCAAAGTAGAACGGGGTCCATACGGAAACATATTAAGGCAAACGGCTGACAGTGGGATAAAAATGTGTGTGAAACTTAGGTGAATCTACCCAAAGGCAGGTTTGCAGACCCCTCATCAGGACCCCAGCGTACTAGGGGTGGCCACAGGAAGCGTGTTAACGAGTTTTCTGTGCAACTGTACCAGAAAGGATGCCGTGTTTCCTCTTGTTTAGAAATGTGTTTCCACCAGTGTAATGAGTGGCTTCAAATGTGACTGGATAAAAAGAGCATCAGGCATCACCCTAGCAAGCCAACCCTTCGCATGTGGCCCCTTGGGGTCCAGAATTCTTTTGATCCTAAATCCCACCAGTCAACGGAAAACCCTGGCCCCGAGCCAGTAAGGAGGTCCCTGCCATGGTGCCAGCATGAGAACACACTGGGCCATGAGAACACTGTGGCATCACCTGGGAGTGAATCTGTGGTGCAAGGTGCTTCTCCAGGGCAGGACAAAGTTGGGGGCTGCCAGGCTTACCAGACGCTATGGGGCTGTCTTTCTGAGAGTGTGCTAAAATGTGTGTGCACAGGGCAAGGTGCTGTATGAGACTTGCCTTCACTGAAACTCTCTTCCCGGTAGTAGCAGGGGGCAAAGAAGATAGAGTCTCACCACCACCACTAGCGATTACAGGCTACAGAGATTTACGGAAGGAAGCCAACAACAGCTCATGGCCACCTTGACTTAAGAGGGAGAGAAGCAGGGATGACCAGTTGGAAATGTGTGGTGACAAATCACCAGGCTTACTGTTGAGCAGCCCGGGTTCCCCAGGTTGGTCAAAGAACCAAACTCAGGGGATAGGCCATTGTCTACCTGCAAACAAGAGAGCACCATGAAAACAAGCAGAACAGAGTGCCCAAGCTGGGGCAGAATTTGAGGGATGTAAGCAGAATTTGAAGGATGTAAGACTCTGGAATCCATCCATCGCCCGGTGGAAGAAAAAGTGTGTGGGACAAGACTTGATCTGGCTACTTCTGCTTCGCATCTGCCTAGGCTCAGTTTGCCACCATGAAAGAACAGGGACTGACTATGAGGAGACTCCAGATTTGGTACCCAGAGTCAGAGGTGTTGCAGGGACCCTGGAATACCACCATGAGTAGGTCTGGCCTGCTTGATTTTCTGAGAGAGGGACTGGCTCCCTGAGAAGGCAGACCTCAGGGCACCAACTCCGGGGAGGGGGTTACTGATAAATCCCTCTGGCAGCACACTAAGAGCTGAGACAGGACTAGATCCCCTCTGTACCCTCAGGGCCAGCCACAGACCTGCCTGGAACCCCATAGGAGATGGCCTGCTGTATATCTGAAGAACTAAGCAGAATTCTTTTGGAAGTGGAATCTGAGCAGGACAAAGGGCCCTCAGCTGGGGCTCTTCAACCAGACCAAATAAACACTCAGCCTCTGCCAGGGGGGCTGTGGTTTATATTTGGAGGGGTAGGGAAGAGTCAATCCAATCTGAGCTTGGGCTGAAAGTGGGCTTTCAGCCAAGAGCAGTGGCAAAGCACCATAGGCTGAGTTCCTGTCTCCTCTGGGGCTCAGCTCCCCACATTGCTTTGTCCTACCAGTGTCCCTGGGGGCAGTGAGGCTTGGCTCCCCAAGCTGGAGCAGGCAGTGGTACAAGGTTACTATGCAGTCTGATAACCTGCCACCTCTACCACCGACATCCCTCAGAGACCTGGGACTCTTGCAGAGAGGGGAGAATCCACAGCTACTCGCTGGAGATCTCAATACTTCAGTGGGTCTCCGAATCATGCCAGGGCTTTTCAAGAATACAGCCTGGAGCCAATTCTAGACCTGTGATTCTGACCCTCTCAGGTAGGGCTCTGGAATCTTACCAGACTCCTTGGTACCATGATGCTCTGCTGTCTCCAGGGACCAAGAAAAGGTGGGATGACCTCTGATGGCCCCATCCCAGTGCTCAAAATGAATACTTGGTTACTCCCCATCTGCAGCTGCCACTTCCTAAAACCCTAGGAAGTCCATAGGTCCCCAAACACCTTGAACTGACCACACCTCCATCCCACTTCTACAGGCAGCCCATAGGGCCCACCAGATGACAGGCCAGCAGGGATTAATGGCAGGAAATAAACCAACCCACTTCATGGGGAGAGAAATACATTAGAGAATTTTTTCAAAAAGGAGTCATTAGTTGACTTGGCATTTTGATCAACAGAAAATTACCCAAGTCATGTTGCTATTAGGAGGAAACAAAGCCCCCCAAAGGCAGAGGTCCGGCTTTAGGGCTGATGGGGCTCCCTCTCTCTGGAATCTGGGATCTCCCCAGCTCAGGAACTTCTTAGGTCCCCCGCCCTACAGGAGTGCGGTCCTGGACCTGGCTGTGGAGACACCTGCAAGGGCAGCAGGTGCTAAGAGCAGCTCCCAGGCCAGGCACACAATTAGTTACAGAGGCCTGGGTTCAAATCTCTGCCATGGAAGGCTATGTGATCTCTGGCGAGTCTCTTAAGCATCTTCAGTCTTAGTTTCCTCACTTGTAAAAGTGAGCAAGTATCCACTTCCTAGGACTGCTGTGAGGGTTAAGGCCACACAAGCCCTCTTTTAGCTCCTTGCTCCCAGACACACTGAGTCTGCACAAGTTCGTCCCTCTGCCCAGAAGGCTCTTCCCTAAGAGCTTAGCTCACTCCGTCCCCACCACCTCAGCCAGATCAAACCCACTAGTTCTAGGCATTCCCGGCCCTCAGGACACATACCTCAACCGTAATGACACCTTTACCTGTGGGACAGTTTCGCTGCAGCCTGTCTCCTCCACCCCGGGAGGGGCCAGGGCTGGCTGTGCTCACCCCTGCATCCCCGGAGCACCGCCTAGAATGTAGGGTAACTAAACAGTATCCCCCCGCCTTGGGGCCAGGCCATCGGAGCTCCCTATCCCACCACAGACTCCCTCAGTAACTCCGATTCCAACCCCTATGATACTCAAATCGGTGCCCTGCCCTAAAAGGACCCTCTCGGACCATCCACTACCTCTGGAGCCTCCTCACAATGCTAATAGCTGCTTCCTGAGACACAGCCTCGCATGGCTCTCCAGATTTCTCATAGTAACACCTTCTCAGAGTTTCGGAAGCAAACCAAAGTCATTTGCCAACTATTTTTTCCCATTAATCTCACAATGCACTTGCTATTCTCCCTCCATAATGACTCATTTAGCAGCAACAGAACAATTAGGCAGACCACAGAATATTGATTTTCTAAGTGGGAGAAATGTCCACACAAACATCTTTTCATGTCTGTCTTGGGCTGTCTCCCGCTACATGATGGGGTGGGACCCTGGGAAAGCTAGGCCGCATCTGCGGGCAGGGCATTGGGGTCTCACACAGAAGCTCAAAAGCATGGCATGTGCAGGGGCGCCTGCATGGCTCAGTCAGTTAAGCGTCCGACTTTGATTTCAGCTCAGGTCATGATCTCGGGGTCATGGGATCGAGTCGCCTATCAGGCTCCACACTCAGCAGGCAGTCTGCTCTCTCTCTCTCTCACCCCCTCGCCCTCTGACCCTCCCCCCACCCGTGCTCACTCGAGCTCTGATAAATCTAAAAAAAAAAAGCATGGCGTATGCAAATGTGAGAGTGTGTGTGTGCACAAGAGAGATCATAAAATTATCATATGAAAAACATGATCCCATATGACCTAAGAACATTAGGAGGCAGGCACCATTATCACACCCATTTTAAAGATGAGGAGATCAAGGTTCAGAGATTAGGTGACTTGGCCCAGATCACACAGGAAGTTAGGAAGCCTGATCCACACCTAGGTCCGTGTGTCAGCAGAGCAAAATTCAGTTTATCAGGGTGTCCTTGTAGTGGCTTGCTCTCTAAGAGAACAAGGTGGCCGTGCCACTTGGGGGCAATGCAGTCCCTTTCACGGTGCGACCCAAGGAGGCTCCTGAGACATAAAACAGTTGGCCTAGGTCCTGGAGTCACACCTCAGCCTCAGTGCAGGGCTCTAAGCCTAGCCACTGTAAACAGGTTCGCCCCAGGCTGCCCCTGGCCATCCACCAGGCCTGGGCAATAGCTCTCAGAAACACCTAGAGCAAGAGATGGTAGCTGTACTCACCTGCTCTCCACCGCTCCCTGACCATCACCACCCGCCTGAGACAAGTGCCTACCTAGCTCCTGGGGCACTTCTAACATCCCCACCCTATAAAAAAGAGAAAGCAGAAGAAAAGAGAGTCAGGAATGGCTTGATGAGTGGGACACCTAGTAGTTTTATGTCCATATCTGCATATGGCTCCAGAAGCAGGCCCCACAGCTGGGATACTTTTAAACAGGGTTTTAGCTTACCTCCTACTTCCCACTCCCGGAAACTTAGAACCAAGCTGGGATGGGGGCTGTGGGAGGAACAGGTCCCTATTGTCCCAAGGACCAATGCCAGCCAACATATTGACCTTCATTTGGAACAAATGGTTTCTTTGTGGCCAAGGGGAAAAAAAACTAAACGTCCAGCTAGCAGACATAGGTTTAAATGCCAACTCTACCACCATCTATGGGCCTTGGGGTGAGATAATTATCCTCTGAGTCTCAGTTTCCTTAACTGTAAAATGGGATAATCCCTGCCACCTCCCTAGCTGGTATGAGGGCCAAATGGTAATGATGAAATGCCACACACATGTTGGCTAGGGAAGCTCAACAAAGGGGAAGGTTTCCAAGAGTTGGCACTGCCCAGCAGTGGCATGGACATCTCCCCATGACTGGAGATGAGCAAGCAGGCCCTGGAATAGTCCACGTGGATGGATGGGAAGCAGAGTGTCCTATACACCCTCCTGGACAGCCAGATGCACATTAGCACATTCAAGGCTCCCAGGACTCAAGCACTGAAGAAACTTACTTGCTTTGGTTCACTGGATGTTTCCCTGACCTGTTTGAACTACAGAATCCCCTCATCTCTTAATGGTCAAGCACTCATTAACATCTACAAGAATGTGGTGTTCTGTGGAAACCAGTTTGAGAAACACTCGTACAGAAGCTTTAGACCATGAGAGGAGGCAGGGAAGAGACCAAGGCCTTTCAAGGACACCACAGGCTTAGAGAGACTATAGGAGCTTCCCTAATGTGAACAGGTCAGGAGCAGACCCAGCCTTCAACCTCCCTTTCTAGCATGGCAGGGAGGCAAGACCACATCTACAGAGGGAAAATTCACTTCCATAAAACAACATAAAAAAGGGACTTAGAAACCTCAGATACAAGTCACTCTCAAGCCACTCCTGACCTCAAGAAACCCAGAAACTTGGAGGGTCTGAAAAATAAGAAAGGCCTCAAGCAGAAATGCCCCTTTGTCCCCTGCTCCTGCCTGCAAACTCACTACCACTGCCCTTACCCTCTGAGTCAACAGTGGTTCCTCCAGGCTACCAGAAAAGGGAGATAAGTCTCTACAACAGTTGATCATACTTCAAAGAAGAGTTAGTTTGTGGGACCACAGAAAGCAGAATAGAAAATCCCAAATCATTTGTGTGCCTGAGACCCCATTTGTGGGTCCTGGAAGTAGCAAATGTATTACCAGCCCCGCCCATTATGATGCTACAGGCATCACGCAGACACCACCACCCCCCAACACACACACATAACCCAGTGCCCTCTCTCTCTCTGGCGGGGGGGGGAACTTCATGCCAGGAAAAGCCAAGGAGTCCGGGAATCATTGGCTCCCTGGAAGAGCTCTGGCAAACCCATCCATGGCAAACCCATCCATAATGGTGCAGTCTTTGCTCCCAGCAAGGACAGAGCTTTATTAATTATTCAGGGGACGGTGCAATTATGCAAATCAGCGGGCAGCCTCTGCCTGGCTGTTGCCTTCTGCAGGAGTCCAGAGGGGGATGGGGACGCCCAGAGCAAGCAGGGAGCCCAAGCTGCTGGGAACAAGAAGGGAGCCATCCAGGCTGCAAAAGGAGAAATAAATCCCCCACGTCCCGGGCCCACGGAAAACTGACCAGAACCAGCCCCACCCCACAGAGGAGAGCCGGCAGCTGCCCTGAGGAATGATTCTGAAGACCTGGGGATGCGTTTTTCCAAAACAACATACTCCCATACCACCTGCTGGGCTAGCAACGCCATCATTCAAAGCTTACTCCTGTAGGTCCTGAAGGCATGGAATACTTCCAAAGATCCTTCTTAAAAGCATGCTTCTAAGGAGAGGTAACATCTCAAATTAGTGTTTACTAAAGAATGTTTGGCGGAGCACTGCGGCTCTGCAGATGCTCCTGGAGTGGGGCGCCGGGACAGGAAGCCCTGGATTAATCAAGATGAAACTGGTTTCTTTACTTCAGGGCCTCTCAGGGCCTTCAATGTCCTGGATCAAAGAATAAGTCGCCTAGAGTGAAGATGCCCACAATCCCTGAGGAGGAAAATACCTAGCCTCACCTCCAGGAACCTCAGGAGTCGAGTTTGAGAAACTCTGGCCAGATTGCTCACTAAGTCCCCTGCCAGCTCCATCATCCCTGGACTCTGAAATCCCTCACACTGGGTTTTCACCATTCTTATAAACAGCCGTCAAAAGTGTGGCCTGCACATCCCAGGGCAACTGGGTAAGACCACCTCAGGCAGCTTCCATGGGACCGCCGGCAGAGCACCCGACCCTGTCCTGCCACTGCCCCGCACCGACTCCCAGCCCCCTCGCAGGCCTAGCAGCTGTGCTGAGCAACACCTCAGGTCCGCACCGGCCTCACAGGCCTCATCAGTCAGGAGTGCGGCCCCAGCCACGATCAGCGGCCCCGTGGGCGCCAGGCTCCCCCATCTCCCCAGAGGTCCACAACAAAGGCTGGCCTGGGGAGTTCCTGCCTGCCATCACCACTCTGCTTTTCCTTCGCCCACCTGGACAATGATGAAAGTCACCTCTATGCGCTGACCCTGGGAAGAAAGGGAGGTGCGGCACAAGGCCAGTTTGCCGGCCCATGACCTCTTCCACTTGCCCGATCTCACCCAGCACTACGAATTAATAGATCTAAATGCAGCCACAGCTCATCAGCTCTGCCAAGAGAAAAAGAAATATGGGAGCCCAGAACCCTGAGGGGCCCATGGAACTAGACACGTGTTATCACTGATTAAGTACAAATGCAGGGAACAGTTACCAAGTGGGCCCTACCCTCACATCCTGGAGAACCCCCCCCAAACAATGAGGCCAGGAGGAAGGCCTGCCTCCATGTCACCGTGGCCTCAGGACCTGAGCACCCACAACAGCCCCCGGGAGCCCCCACGGGCGGCTCTCGTGTTCTCTCAGCAGGAAGACAGTAAACCACTCCAGAAAGATCTAGGTGCAAATCCCCCCTCTGCAACGCACATCCCGTCTGACGCAGGGCAAGTGGCTTTTACCTGACAGAGCCTGGGTTTCCTCATCTGTAGAAAAGGGAGAAGGGCAATGCTGGGCAGCGGTTAAGAGCATAAACTTGGGAGCCGGACTACTTGGGTTCAAGTCCCGGCTCTGCCGTTCTAGCCATGCGACTGCTGTGTCCCGGCTGTAAACCTGGGATGACAAGAACACGCGGCCCACGGGCTGGCGTGAGGGAGGCGCGCACAGGACGTGCCCGCCGTGTCAGCTGTCACACTAGAGAGGGCCCAGGCTTTGAGTCTAAAGAGACCTAGATTCTAAATCCATCATGAGGGTAATCGCCGAGAAGTGATTTTACCCCTCCACGGCCAGTTTCGTCACCAATAAGATGGGGGGAGGATAAGACGAGGGTAGTGGAGAGGATCAGAGATGACGCACACACAACACAACGCCTGGCGCGAGGCAGGGTGCCTCATAAGCGGCGGGTAGATGACTGCGGACGTTACTGGCTGGCCCTGTGTCTGTAACATGGGTGTGAACAGACACCACTCAGAATAGTGACTGACGGCGGGACTTTACATAATGAAGCCAGACAGCCAGGGTTTGAATCCCAGTTCGGCCACTTACGAGCCATAGGACTTTGGCAAGCTGCTCAGTCTCTCTGTGCCTCAGTTTTCTTCTCTGCAAAATGGGGAGAGTAATAGCACCCATCCTTCACAGTGCTGTTGTAAGGATGGAATGAGAGAATGCGGGCAAAGGCGCCGGGCGAGGAGGCTGGCCCCTCCGGAGCGGCCCCTCAGGGCAGCACAGCACCAAGAGAAGCTTGCCATGAAGGGCGCAAAGAAGAAAGGCACCTCGTCCACCTGGCTTCCGCGGCTCTGTTCCACGACACCTCTGGGGGCCTCAGGCCCTTAAGGCAGTGCAGCAAAGCCTGGGAAAGACAACCCACCACCCTGTACCAGCTGCTTTCCTTCTAGGAATCCTAGAATCCTCAGCACTGAGACATTAGTTTTTGGTTTTGCTTTGTTAAGATGGGGCAAGTGAGGCTCAGAGAGAAGCAGTGGGTGGAGTTGGGCCTTGGACCAACTCTGGGTGACTGCCTCAGGTGCACGTACTATTGATCTCCTCAGCTACTGGTGGCCCAGACTCCCCCTGCCCGCCATCCCTCTCCCACAACTTCCAGAGGGCACCTGGCCTCATCGGTGAGGAGTGCAGCCCACCCCACCAGGCCTGGGCCTCTGCACAGACAGCCATCGCATCCCTGAGCAGAGACCCTTCAGGCTGTGCTCAAAGACTTCCACTCCCAGGTAGGGACCAAAGGTACCTGGTCCAGCCCTGAAATGTTGGCTAGTCCTGTTCTATGGGCTTTGACTCAGGGGACTTGGCCTTGAATTTCATGACTGCCACTCTTGAGGAGTTTTGGTTTCTACATCTAAGAAACAGGAAACAAAAAATCCTCTTACTATGAGGCATCAATAAGAATACAGCACAGGCAGTGCCTGGGCAAGTCGCTGGCACACCCCTGGAGCACAATTCCTGCCCCTGTGCAAAAGAAACAAACTTTGGGCAGTGGTTCTCAAACTCTGTGAAACATGATCACTCCACCAGTGTCTAATTCTGGAAGGTCCGGGCTAGGGCCCAAGAATCTGCATTTTATCAGGGGCCCCAGGCAATTCCTCTTCATACAGGTCCTCCCTGGGGTGGGCTGGTCTGTCCTGCTCACAAGCCAGGTCCCCGGCTTCTAAGGCACAAGGGAAGCTTCAATCAGAGCCAATTCTGGGGCCCAGTTTCCTGATGAAACGTGGGGAAGTTGGAAAAGGAGGAAGAAGACAGGAAGGGGAATAAGGAGTAGGGAGTGGGACTGTGAGCAATCTATTAATCAATCTCCTCCCTAGCCAGAAACAATAATTGAAGCTCATACATCCTTCACGTGCTAACAGTCTGCAGCTACAATACAAAGCTTTGATTACAAATGTCAAAAAGACAGGGCATGAAATTAACTTCCCCTTAGTCAGTGGGCACAGGGAGACACTGCACTAATTCACTGCCCTCACTATGAAAACTCCCCACGACAACGTCACATCAAATTAGGGCTTGCGCTGCTGGGGTGGCATCTCTATCTTTGCCCAATGTGCTCTTTTACAAGTAGGCCGGGCCTGCAAACAAGGGCCCTGAGGGTGTGAGAAAGGTCAGGCCAACAGACAGGTGACAGGTGCAGAGTTAACTGGGAGGTGGCCAGAGCCAGCTGGGAGAGGGGGCCAGAGAAGGGCTCCTCAGCTTCCCTAAGGAGGCTGCCCACCAGAAAAGGGAGGTGAGGGAAATCATCCTGACAAGGAGTAACTCACCCCACAGGGCATCTGACGCAGAGAAATGTAAGGCCCACTTTCTAGCTGGGCCAATTGCTGCCCCACTAGTCCCTGGAGGGACAGGAGGACAGACTGAGAGCTCCAGTGGCTTTTCTGAGGTTGATCACACTGAGTTAGCAACTGAGCCAGGCCCAGGAGCCAAGTCCCCATAAGTCCTGCACTCTGTCTGCTCTAGCTTGGTCTGTGGTAGTCAAGGTACAAGGGGCGGCATGAGGCTGGGGGTGGCAAAGCCCTGCTCAGGCTGCCTTTGGGAGAACCTTTAAGGAACAGAGCTTTGGGGCTGCTCACGCAGTTATTCACTGGGCAAACCCAGGGCATCTCCTCTGTGCCTGCCACAAAGCGCTCTGTTAGAGCTTCCAACCAGCCCGCCCCATGCTGCCGCCGTCAGCTGAGGTCTTCAAGGTAACAACTCCAGGAGTCCGCACGCAGGCTTCCTGAGCGGGTGCAATTGGGGGTAGGAGGGGAAGACCTATTCTTGGCATGCCCCCAGGAAGAGGCTTGACCTCTAGCCTTGGGGTCCCTTCCTACCCTTCCCCAAGAATACCCAAGGTATTCCCAGGCAGGCTGCCAGGGACCTTGCAGCTGGGGATCCTGGCTCCCTCTTTCCCCTGGTCCTCATCCCATCACCCACCTGGCTCAGAGGGGACCTCTGGCACACAAGTGGTGGCTTCCACAAGGTTTGCCTTCCAAACGCCAGGGACAATTCTTCTGTGTGCATGCCCAGGTGTGGCATGTGGTGTGAGGACAGGGCAGGCAGCCAAGGCTGTGTCCCGAGCTATGTGCGAAACACTGTGCGTCCACCCACAAGCTCCCGCCCACACATTCCCCACAAAGAACAGAGATTCCCTCTATCTCAGGAGGGGATGGTAACACAGGCCACCCTTCTGGCACTCCCAGCTGGCAGGGGGAACTCCCACATCATTTCCATCACAATAATCTCCCCTGAGTTTTCAGTCTGTCCTTTGAGGTAGGTGGGCAGGCTGGATCACAGGTGACTCCACCAGAGCAGAGGGGGAGCACAGAGAGGAGGGAGCTGGCTCCTGGTAGAGTTTTGGCCCTGCAGGAAGCTGCCCCAGGCTCTTAGGCTCTTGGAAGGGGTAGGGGTGGGGGGACTGCAGGAAGCAGCCCAAAGGCACTGGAGAAGTAGGGAAGGAGTTACTCTTCAAGGCAGAGTGGCCAGTGACTGTCCCACAGCTCGGGCTGGGAATGAGGCCCAGGCCATTCCTCACAGATGGACGGACTGATGGCAAGAAGACCAGAGTATCTTCATACAAGTGGGGGGGGGGGGGCTCTCTTTCACTCAGCCACGGTTGATCTCCACAGGGCAGTAAGCGGGCAGGTCAGAGTAGGGAAAGAGCTAAGTGTGCCTTGCCACCTGGGACAGAGTCTCCAAGCCAGCCAGGTGTTGAATGTTTTCCTTCTTGCCTTTTTGGTCCCCCTATGATCTCCAGCTCTCTTCTGTGGCCTTCTAAAATAGCCATTAATTAAAACCTGGTAATTAACTTTCTGGTTCAAGTAATATTTTGCAAAGGAATTCCATTAAAGAGTCGATTTGCATATCCTCAAACATAGGGGCCTGGAAATAGGTGGGTTACTTATGGAGAATGTGATAGGCCCCTTGGCACCCCAGGCATGGGCTCTGCTGGCACCTAAAGGCACAAGAGGATTAAGAAGGCAGCTGTCCTCATGGCCAGGTGTATGCCGAGCCCTGAGGTTCTCCCCAAGCAGGTGGGCAATTTGTTCACAAAACTGGCCAGCTCAATGGCCACACACCCAGACTGAAACTGCACACAGATGTGCATATGTGAGAGCTCAAACACACAACACACTATAACACAGTATGACCTAGTAAATGCAAACACACACACACACACACACACACACACACAGCGGTAGACATGTACACATAAGAAAACAGACAACAATAATGATAGCCGTCAACACTTAGTGAGCACTTATTAGATTGAACCATGTCTATATTCGACCTAAAAAAACAGCCACTTCATATGGTCCAACCCAATACGAAGTGCCAGGCACTGTTCCAAATGCTTTACATGTGATTAGTCATTTCAAACACACAGACGTGTGCAAGGACATTTGTATATAACACACACACACCTTCATGAGGGCAGGTACATACTTGCAAGACATACAAAAACATGCATGTACAGATGTACAAATGCTTACGAGCTTGTAGAAAGAAAGGCTTCTCCAGCCTTTGAAACCCCCAGCCTGGGGCTGATCCCATTCCCACTAGCTAATTTCCACCATTCCTAAAAATATTGCCCAGCTCGGATCTCTGGAAGATACACAAGGGAGCCACAGATCTAAAAGGAGGGCGATAAAAATGAGAAAGCAAAAAATAAATTGGTTCTTCCCTACGTCCAGGTCGTGTTCTGTGGCTTTCCCCTCCCTCTCTGGATATGAGGCTCAGAATCATGTGCTTATGTGCAGGGCCTTGGTCAGCCCTGCCCCACAAAAGTGCCCATGGGGCTCCAAGTACAATGTTGCAGACAGGGTAGAACCTGCTCATCAGGCCTGGCTTCTGTGATGGTCCCACCTCCGTGCCTTGGACTGCATGCCTCAGTTTCCATGAATCTAACAGCCCTTCCATTGCTTACCTACCTTGCAGGGCAGAAGACCTCTCAAAATGCTGTGTAAATGCCAGGCCTCCTTAGGATAATTATCGGATTAAGAATTAAACCTGATTCTCTTATGGAGGGGAAGGGAGGAGAAGGGAGAGGAGAGCTGGGTGAGCCTTCCTTGCAGGTAATTAATGAATTCCCTGCCATACCTCTTGGAAGGCAGGAGCCCATTTAACAAAAATCCACCTACATGGACCTCTCAGAGCTGAGGCGGCCGCACAGAGCAACGAAGAATCCTGCAAGGGGCTTGTCTAAGAACGTTCAGAAGGCAAAGGACAGAATTAGACAAGACTCAAAAGAAGAAGCACTACTGGCCATTAAACTCCAGAAAATAATATTCAATCCCTAACCAGCAATGAAATGCAACTAACAAAGAAATGCTATTTTTCTGCCTATTTGAATGACAAAGATCATTTTAATGACACCCAGTGTTTTTAAGGGTGTGAGGAAACAGGTGAGCACTCTCAAAAATTATTGGGGGAGTATAAATTACTACAGGCTTTTTAGTGGGGGGCATTTTTATCAAAAACCCGACACTGTTTATATTCTTTGACCTAGTAATTCAATTTCTAAGACTTTATCCTATGGAAACAGAGATGTGAACAAAGATAAATATTCGGGTATTTAATTACCAGCATCATTTTTAATAAAAAAACACTGGACACAACCTAAACATTTAAATGATTAAAAACAAGTATGGCCCAAACATAGCTGGAACAGTGGACTTTTAAAATACACATAGGAGAAGTTTGTCGTCATCCCGTCCCGTCCCCCACCGGCCCCCCGATGCAGACAGGAACAAGGGTCACTCTGCCCTGCTAGTTCCTGTATTCAAGTTAATAATGATTCTCTGTACAACCCTTTTCACCTTTCCAGCGACAGCAACATCCAGTATCTCTCTTGAATCTCAGAAGAACATAGCATGATTGCCTGATATTAGTCCGACATTGTAGATGAGAAAACAGAGGCTTATTAAAATGAACTGACTTTTTCCCACCTATGGTAACTCTCACTTACTGAAAACCTACAACATGCTAGTCTAGCCTCTTTCACGTGTTATTATGCATTTAATAACATTTTAGAAACATTTAAGAAATGTGCAAGACCTGGTGTTAGTTGCCTAGGAAACAGCACTGAATGGGACACTCTCTATTAAACATATACTGAATATATAAACATTAACGTTTCCAATGACATTATCATCATGAGGCCCATTTTGCAGATGCGCAAACTGAGGCTCAGAAAGCTTAGGCGACTTGCCCCAAGAATGCCTGGCTTCAAAGCCACACACTTCCCACTATTCCCAGAGACTGTCTAAATTGCACAATCATCTCGACGTCACCCAGGGGAAGGCAGAGAACCAAACACTCCCTGTCTATGGCAAGGGAGGGAGAGAGGCAAGAAAGGCCAAGCCCTTATGCCCAGCTCCTCCTGCACCTACTGTCAACAACTAGAGCAGGAAAACGGATCCCACCTTCTATTTTCCGTTTCCCATTAAGCTTCCCCCTCATCTCCCCAGGGACTGCCTCACCCAAAGGGGCTGAACTGATTCCTGCCTACTCAGGGCCATCTGGGGGTTCTTGAAGGTCCCCACCCCCACTTCCAAGTATCTCCCTCCCTAGCTTTACTCTGCCTGGAATCCCACCATTAGAAACTTTCAGGTGTGGGAACTCCAGGCAACACATATTCCTGAGAAGGGGTCATCAATCTCTAACTACACACACAGCAGCCCTACATGCCTGCACCTGGCTTGCCCACGTTTACAGGATCAGCTCTGCACCGGGCCAACTGGGAAGAATGGGAAGGGGGGTATGGCCACTTCAGAGTAACTACAGGGGTAAGGGGACAGGTTGAGAGCCAGAGAGGGCATACTCTCAGCACCTGCGGAGGGCCAGAGTCACCCAGAAACAGCAGCACCAAGGCAGTGTAATATTGCCAGCTGACCCTCCTAGCTACTCAGGACCAGGAATAAATGAGTGAATTGGAAATTATCTTCTGGGAAGACAGAACCACCACATTCTAGATGGCTTTTACCAACATTAAGACAGCCTTGTAAATGAAGCAGCAACATTTCCAGCCTGCAAAACAAAAAATGCTTTTGCCAGCACACCTTTCACCTGGAAAATCCCCGAGCAGCATTCGTTTCCCTTATCCAGGAGGCATGATTACCTGTCCTTGGTGCTTACTTCCAAAGCCTCCAAAGAAATGAGTGTCTAAGGGGGGCCCGGGATTTTGGAGACCAGCTGGAAACCTCCCATAAACCATTTCAAGAGAGTAAGTACAAAGGTTCAAACCTGTCCTGTGGCCCTCGAGCACCCCAGAGCCCAGCTATGCCCACCAAGCCCTGGCTGGCCTGACCCTGGCCTCACAACCAAGACATCAGCCCTCTCCCCCAACCAGCAGTGCTCAGCGGCCCCACACCTGGCTAGACTCCTTTCCCAGGGAGCCAAAAGATTCCAACACAGAACCAACTGGTTTCCAGCCTCCAGATGAGAGAATTCCAGCGCAAAAAATAATCTCTACAACACAGCAGTTTGCAGACCACAGCAGACAGCGTGCAACAAAGCCGCTTCAGCGGCCCTAAAGCAGACAGCGTTATCCAAAGTCTGAACCCAACTGGCCGCCCCAGAGTGCCCCATGCTCTTTACTGACAGGGGGAAACCACGAGGACCAGGGCTTACACTTGCTACCCTAGAAGCTTCCACCCTCCTTCCCATGCCTATCCCTTCACTGAGGCTGCACTTACCCCCTCCCTGGCCAGGAACATGGCAGCCCAGTGGGAGTCCCCTGGAACCAGGATCCAATCCCCTCCTGACCGCTCAGCCAAGCCAAAGGCAGCCCATTCTGTCCTCCCAGCCTTCAAGAGTACAACCACACCACGTCGGAGTAGAGGGAGGCTCCTCCTCCACTCACCCAGGTTTGACCATGAGCGTTTGGGGAGGGGGGTTCCACCATAGCTGGTTTTACCCAGCCAGGTCCACACAGGACGACTCCAGAGACTGCCCCAGAGAAATATCTGCCCATCCATCCCCGAAGCAGCTGATAAATCTATTATTTCTAAGCCAAGCGGTAAAGCAGGAGATCCCAGTCTCCTGACAAAGCCTATCTCAGCTCCAAGGCTGGGTCCAGGGATTTCAAACTCAGTCTCTCTGCCTGTCCGTGAGAAATCTGGGCTCCCTTCCTGTGCCAGAGAAGCCACCAAGCCAGATTTTGTTTATAGAAAATTAATAAGACAATTCCACACCACTGCCAGTGACATCCTGCTCCAACTGCTACTGTTAGCACCATTTCTAGAAATGGGCTTACTGTTTCACTCCCGAACCCCAACCCTCCCCCCTCCCCGCCACCTCTCGCCCCTTAGGCATTGTAAGCAAGGCTGACCTGACCTGAGACCAAGCTGGGCAGGACCTGCTCGAGGTCATCCGGGCCATGCCCCAACCTCCAGCCAGGAGGCTGGGTTGCCAGCCAGCACTTGCCGGCTTCTTGGTGCAGGCTTCCCGCTGGAGGGAGGTAAACAGGGCATGCATGCTGTCTGCTCCCGGGAGGGCAGACACACTCAGAGGCCGGACCGCCTGCTGTCTCTCCTGCTCCCCGGACAACCGACACATGCACACAAAACGGGGTACGTACACAAGCCCCCTCATGCGGGTGCAGAGGGTCCTGACCCCCGCCAAGGAAAGCGCAGAGAAAGGCATGTTCCTGGGGAAGAAAGCCGGAGGCAGGGGCCGGGCGGAGGGAGGAAAAGCAGCAAACCGGGTGGCCTGCCGCCCAGACAATAACAAAGATGGGAAGCGAGATTTTCAAAGACGCAGTGGCTGCACCCAGCGCTGAGCTCTGGCCTGGCTGCATGCTCCTGCCAGGGCACGCCTGGTCCCCCGGGGCACCACGGCCATCAGAGAAAGGCTGAGGGTCCTGCCTCAGGCTGGGCTTGGCAGCTGGGGCAGGAAACCAGCTGTAGGCAGCGCTGGGGATGCATTGGAGAAAGGAGCTCTGGGCTGATGGAAATTAAAGGTCTAGTAATTCTCCCTGGGGATGGGAGGGGTGCTCTCCAGGAAGATGCCAGGGGTCAGTTAAACAGCCACTCAACCTTGGGCAGGAGTTGGGCTATAACTTGTACTCCTCTGCCCGCTGGAACCAACGGGGAGGAGAGAGACATTTTTATTCTACCTGTGCCTCCCCTACAGGGAGTGCCAACTTGCCAATCATACACAGGGGCACAGCCCTATGGAGGCAGATGCCAGGGGCCTGAGATGTCGGGGCTGAGTGCTGAAAAGGCTCCTTGGTGCCTGCCTGTTCTTTCACCTCCACTAGCTGAGCAGGGACAGTCCTAACTGGCACCGGAATCTATCACGGTGCCTGTGCCCAAGTGGAAAGGTGCCGTGGCAGGTACGGCTCAAGGAGGGGGACCCGGCCGAGAGACTGTATCCGCCCAGTGCCCCCGCACCCGGACAGGATGGCTTGCCCTTGCGAGCTGCAGCCTGCTCTGTTGCTGGTGACTAGGAGCAGGCTGAACCACCTCCTCCCTCTCCTCCTCTGCCCCACAAGCCACCTCCCCCTGGAATTTCCACACCTGCTCCTGGCTTGCCCAGGAAAAGGGAACAGGGAACAGGAGACACCCCTGGGAGTGGAGAGGTGAGGGAGGGAAGCAGCTGCCCAGGCTGGAGAGGATGAGGCCCTTCTTCCCTAGCCTCAAGCAATGCCCCTGAGCTCAGAGCCCCGGCACTGCCCCCTCTGCTCGCCCCAGCCGCCAGCGGAGCACGCGCCCTACTTAGAGCAGATGTGCCCACTAAGAGGCCCAGCCCCCTGCTCCTCCCCTCCAGATGTTCACCCTTTTCCTCACCACTGGGTCTCGGCAAAACCCAGCCGAAAATGCCTTTTGTATCGGACACCCGGAGGCTCCAGAGGCAGGGGGATGGGTCCTGGGGGTGGAGGAACCACTTCGGTCCCCAGCTCCGGGCACTGCACCGCCCGGGAAACAATGCCCACCTCGGGGAGGCGAGGCGAGGCAGGACTTCTCGGCGAGGGCACTTCGCGTCCGGCCTCGCCCCGGGCCGCGGGCACCCCCTCCTCACCCCGCGGGAAGAGAGAAAGGTCCTCTCGCCGTGCCCCCCCCCGTCCGAGGCGGCCCCACAAGTTGCCGGAGGGCGGCGTGCGGTGCCCTCCGGCTTCCAGCGCGCCCCAGCCCCGGCTCTCGCTTTGTCCCCGCGCCCTCCGGGGCGCATCCCGGCGCGGGGGCGCGGGGAGGCCGGGCCGGGCGCTGGCGGCGGTGGGCTCACCTCTCATTGTCCGCGGCGGCGGCGGCGGCGGTGGCGGCGGCGGCGCTCCGGAACCCCGGCAGGATGTGGCGGAAGCTGTGGTTGCGGTCCAGCTTGGGCTGGCTCTTGGTGCGCTTGATGGAGCCCTTGAGGCGGCGGCTGAGGAAGCCCTGCGCGCGGGGCGACAAGAGGGGGAAGGGGAGGCGGGGTTAGCGCGGCGGCGGCGGGCCCGGGACCCGCGCGGAACCCGCGCCCTGGCTCGGGCGGCCGCGCGGCCGAGGGCGGGCGCGGGCTCGGGCTCGGCCCCAGCTGCTCGCGGCCCGCGCCGCCCGCCCGCCCGCCGACCGAGCGCCGACGGCCCGGCCCGCGCAGCGCGGCCCAGCCCACCCCGCGCCGCCCGCCGCCCGGCCCAGCCCGCCACGTCGCCCCCGCCCCCTAAGCCGCTGTTGCCATGGCGACGCCGAGGCGAGCCGCGCCGGCCGCGGCCGAGGCCGCCCGAGCCCCCCGGGCGCGGGGGCGGGGCTGCGAAGGGGCGGGGACCCCCGGGGGGGGCCGCAGCGGGCCCCCTCACCTCTTCCCTGAACGAGGGCACGCCCCCACCCACCTAGAGGAATCCACGCCCCGCACCCCGTCCCGGCTTGACTCTGTGCGGTCCTCCACTCACGAGGTCGGGGAAACTAAGGCTCTGAGAGAAGGCGTGTGATCTGTCCTCTGGGGCCTGCGCCTGGTAGTACCGTGGCCACCCGGCCCCCTAGGCTGGGTGCCATTCCTTCAGCAGGCGACCGACCCTGACCCTCAGGGTGAAGCCCCTTGCCTGGAACCTTGGTACTTCAGCAGGGACAACCACCTCAAGGACAGGGTCCCTAGCACCTAGCTCAGGCAGGGGGCAGAGGCTGAAGTGTTTGCTGCGTATCCCTATTGCCTGCTTCAAGATTTGCAGCCACACCTGCCAGAAGACTGAGCCTTTGCTCGACCGGCTGCCGCAGGGCCCCATTATGACCCATGGTGGGCAGGGGTCCGTTTCTAGGACGAGTATGGCAAACCTCAGCCAGAGCCCCCATTCAGGCCATTTCATTTGTCCCGGCTGCACTCGCAGGACAGAGCTTAATCCACCCCGAACCCCAGGAGCTCCTGGTCCCATGGAAGAGACAGGGAAGAGAGCAGGCAGGTTGAACCAGTGCTCCCTTGTTAGGTGAGGGAAGATTTAGGGACTCAAGGGGCCACAGGCCGGGGTGTCCAGGACTTGCAACTACAGAAGGCTATAGAGGGAGAGGAAAATTCGTGGGAGGTGAGAGTTCCCGGAGGGAGGAATTTGCGAGGGGTTCTGGGGTCTCACCCCCCATCCCAGCCTCAATTCCAGGTGGTATAAGGACAGAAGCGAAGGGGATAGTAACTCATTTTGAAGTGACTGTTGTACACGATCTGATCACCACCTTTCATCCATCATACAAAAAAGAATCCAGAGGTGGACCCTTGCTGTAGGCCATGCCCTGTGCTGATCTGTCCATCTCTATGGCCCCAGCACCCTAGTCATGATGAGGTGAACCATTAGCTACACACATCATCTCATGTCATCCACACAAACAAGAAAATGACAGAGAAACATTACCCCTTTCAGCAAATGAAGACACCTCGCTCAGAGAGGTAAGATGACTCGCCCAAGGACACACAGTTTCCAGGCCTACCTAATGCCAGACCTTCTTCCACAGGACCCTCCTCCTCTGCCCACCCTCTGCAGGCTTTCCCTTTTCCTACCTTTCCCCCCTTACTCTTGCTAAGCCCGCTATATGCAGAGCCCTGAGCTCGGTCCTCTGGCGGACACAAGGTCCTTCAGGGTGTGATGGGGGAGTTAACAGGGACCTTCCGCATTCCTCTCCCTTGGCCTCTCTGATCCAAAACTCTGCACATCCTCTAGGGCCTACGCGAAACACCACCTCGTCCAGGCCTTCCCAGGCAGCGGGGTCCAACTGCCTCTCACTTGGCAGCTCAGTGTCACCCAAGCTACTCTGATCAGCTGTAGTTCAGCAAATATCTCTTCGGTGTTAGGGGCCACAAGAGGGACCCTCCTCCAGAGAGCAATCCCTAATGGAGAGGGACCACATATGGTGGCAGGCCAAGGAACAGTAGGCTCTCTGGGAGACTCGGCATGAAGGCCGGAATCTGCACTTGCGTGTAGGCTCTGGGTGCCCCAACCTTGGCCTCGTGCCGGTTCGGCGGGGAGGGGAGATGCACCTGGCGAACTTGGACGAGTTCATCTCTCACAGGTGTTGTCAAGCAAGTTCCCCAATGGGCTTGTACTTTGTCTTGGTTTTTATTTTCTACACCGAGGAAAATTTCACGATTTTTACATTCTTGTGGTACAAAGAACCACGAGGCATTTTTCACAATTTCTGTAGTCATTATGTAGCTATACTGACAGCTTTATCCTATTTCTGAGTTCTTTTTTTTAAAAAAGCGTTCTTCCTTCTAGGAGGTTGAGTGGGACTGTGCCACTTTCCTCTTCCCCGCCCCTCCCCCTAGGGCTAGTCTTCAGGCTCCTCTGACAAGCTGCCTCCTCCCTGAAGCTTACCATCCCTCACCAAACCAACCATGACCTTGGGGTCTCAGACACTCTGTAACATTCACTAATTCATTCACTCACATTTATCAAGAGCCTACTATGTGCTAGACATAGTAACCAAGACAGCCAGCCGTTAACACTATGAGGGGAGCAGAGTGCAGATTAATAAGAGGACAGGGGGCTCAGATCCGTTGGGAGAGTGATTCTTCAGGGGAAGCGGAAAGTCCCTGTTAACCCCCCCATCACACCCTGAAGGACCTTGTGTCCGCCAGAGGACCCAGCTCAGGGCTCTGCATATAGCGGGCTTAGCAAATGCTCATCCTCCCAGAAAGCCACAGTTGGAAGGGGCTCAGATCCAGAAGTCTGGATATAAGGGTGAATGAGACCCGGAGAGGGGAAGGGACTTTCCCAAAATCACATAGCAAGGTTAATCAAAGACCCCAGACTCCAGTTCCCTACTCTGCCTGGGCTCACAGTTTGCTCACTGACCTCTTACATGGGGTGTAGGGCCAAGGGCGGCTTTTCACCCAGCCCTGGCCTGGCCGAAGGGAGAGGGGCCTTTTCTCCTTTCCCTTCATGAGCAGGTCCAGGGACATGATTTCTGGAGGCGGCTACAGCTCCAAACTCAAGAAGCATCTTCAAGTCAGAAAATCTTATTCTAAACCCGAGTCAACCTTAGTGAGAGGCAGTAGGCAAATCATGTCCCTTCTTTCAGGAAAGCAGGGCTCTTGAGGCCCACTTTCTAGGACTGCTTGTGGAGTGCAGCTGGTTCTGAGCCCTGGTTTGCCTGTCCCCTGCTCCGTGTTCTCAGCCACTGGCCCACTCCGAGCCTCAGTGTCCCTATCTGTAAAATAGACTAATGATGGTACCTACTTTATAGGGTTGTGGGAAGGATCAAATAAGGCAAGCTATCACCGGTAAAATAGTAAGTATTCAGCCACTACACTCCATAGTTGCAGCTTTATTATTATGACTACTGATGTTGGCAGAGAGCAACCACCGATTTTTGCCCTGAGAAGGGACGTGACCACCACGGGCGGGAATCTGCCTGGGCTCTCCCAGGAGCCTGAAGTCTGTCTCGCAGCAGGGACAGGCTGGTGTCATGCCTAGTGGATGAATAAACGCGCTTGCAAAATGATCCCAGAGCCATGGAATGTCATCCCGTTTGGTAGTTTTGAACGCTTTTAAACAAGCACTTTTTTCTAAAGCAACCTCACAGAGACGCCCAATGTACAAAGTGTGCGAGCTGGGAGTGGCCGGGGCTGCTTAGGGGGAGGCCTCAGCTTTCATCCACTAGAGCAGGGACTGGAAGCTCAGCGAGCAGCCAGTGTACTCCGTGAGGACAGAGCCCGCCAGATGGGGTGTGCAGCCTCTACGGTCCCCTGTGCCCAAGGCTGCTGCCTGCGGGACTGGGGGGGGACAGCTGTGTCGCCTCTTCCCCTCTCTGTGATGGCTGGCTACCCATTCCAGCTGATCCACACGGCTCCCCTGGGCTTCCATCCGTGCCACCGACCAAAGTGCAGGGCAGTCCCCAGTGGAGGACAGAGAGGCCTGTGGGTCTCTGGAGGGAAGGACCCAAGTTCTCAGCAGCTCCCTTACCCCTTTCCAGCCACTATGCCACCATCCTGACATCTGGCCCTAACCCTGTTCACCCCTTCCTCAGGATGTTCTGAGAAACTTTCTCAAGGGCCTTAGAGAATTCCAGAACATGATTTGTTCATTCACCCATTTCAGTCAATTCCAAGTGATGCCGATGGGGAGAGATGACCAGTTGTGGAGCTCCTGCTCTATGGGGTCACTGCCCATGGCACTCACGGGGCCCCTCCCAAGCCCTAGGAGGGAGGCCCAGGAGGGTCTGGTGCCTGTTATTGGGAATGCAGAGAGGATGCGTGCTGCAGAATACAGACTGTTTGGGGTTTCTCAGAGGCTCAGAGAAGTTAAGCCACTTGCTGAAAGTGGTAAAGCTCTTAGGTGGCCAAGCTGGGGGGCTCTAGCCCCTGGGGTGGGCACGGTGGGGCCCCTCTCCCTATGTGCCGGCACACAGGCCCCAAAGGCCAGACTGGGAACCGAGAGCTCAGCCCCAACCACCCGGGACCACAGGCCAGACCAGAGGAGAGAAAGGGAGTGCCCTCTCTCCCTGACCACAGGTGAGGGCCTGGCCGCTCCAGGCGGGGACACCTTGCCCAGGCCCAGCCTCCCACATGCGTCGTGCACGAGTCACCCAGGCAGCACCTTAGGGGATGACAGGTTTGCATTCCAGCGCCTCTACTTGGGCACCCAGAGGCGGCATGTCACCACTGGTCTCAGAGCCATGTTCAAACCTGAGCGCGAAGCACAGGACACTGTGCCTGGCACATAGTACGCGCTCTGTCCCCAAGGGTAACTCCCTTCCCCCAACTCCATCATCTGTTTGGTGCTGCATCCGCCATCCTGTCTCCATCGCCTTCTCCCCTTCCAACACCCAGACCAGTGAGCAGGCCTGACCTGCCTTTGACTCCCACTGAGACCTTGCTCAGGTTGGAGGCAGAACCCAGTGGGCTCTCCCTTGGCCTAGGCCCCACTCCTCCTCCAGTGGCTGTCTCTAAGGCCTGCACCCAAGGAAGGAAGCCGTTTTAACAGCTGTTAAATGTTAAACAACATTTAACAGATCCTGTCTCTCAGGATCTTTCTGCAACTTTGCACGAATGCCAAAATCACACCTAAAAACACAAGAAAGGAAGGGGAAGACCCCATCTAGATGGTTCCACCTCTCTCAACCCCAGGACAGGAGGTTGGTTGGGCACACTGGCTGGCAGGCAGTCCTGACACCTCAGCAGGCTCAGGCTCTGGGAAGGGGTCCTGCTTACAGAGTCCCTGCTTCCAGGGAGAGCTGAGAGGGCCCAGATCGGGCAGCCAGGCCAAAGCCCACATGGTACAGACAAGGCACCTGAGGCCCAGGGGGGCAGGGCGCTTGCCCAGAGTCACTGAGCGAAGCAGTAGCAGAAGCACGGCAGAACCTAGGTGCCCTATCTCCTCACCCAGTGCTCTCTGCAGCACCCCAGCCTTCAAGAACCTCTCAGGCTCCCCACATTTCCTCTTTCCAGGCCTCAGTCTTCCCTTCTGTATCATAAGGGCTGGGTTGGGTGATCACCAAGCTCCATTCCAGCACTGATACCTGGTGATTCTAAAGAGCTGAAGCTATGGGGTGCCTGGGTGGCTCAGTCGGTTAAGCGTCTGCCTTCAGCTCAGGTCATGAGCCCGGGGTCCTAAAATGCAGCCTCCCTCCCTGCTCAGTGGGGCGGGCTCCCTCCCTGCTCAGTGAGGAGGCTGCTTCTCCCTCTCTCCTGCCCCTGCTCATGTTCTCTCTCTCTCTTTCAAATAAATAAATAAAATCATAAATAAAATAAAAGTTAATTAATTAATTAATTAATTAAAAAGCTGAAGCTAGAGCAGCTGCCTTCCACAGCTGGGCTCTCCCAGGCCTGGCACTAACAGTACCAGCAACTTCTCTGGCTTTGCCCAAGTCCTTCGGACGACGGTTCCTCCTGCCCTCCTTCCTTCCCTGTTCCTGGGACTCTGCCCTCAGCAAGCTGCCGGGCTTCCCTGGCCTCCTCCCCTGGGAGGTATGGACCCCTCAAAGAGGGTCCCAGCTGGAGAATGACTCACTAACGGTGGAAGGTCAGACATCGTGACAGGGGTGAGAGGGGAGGCATTTTAAGCCAGGATTAAGTCGGTGCCTTCCTGGTAGCCACCTACTTGAAGGCCACTCTATGCCCACATAACCCTCTGCAATTGCCTGCTCTTTTGAACATAAGACTTCCACACTCCAGCTTACCAGGAAAAGGCAGCCAGACTACTTGGGTCACACAAAAAAGAACCAATTCACGAGCCATGAGAACCAGCAGGGGGCCGAACCTTGGCACATAAGGGTCACTCTTGCATTAAACATTCATTGGTTAACCACACTTAAACACATTCCCATGGAGAAATGCACACAGCCAGAAACGCACACAAATTCAAGGACATGCATGCATACAAAGACACAGAAGGGGGGGTGTGCCCACAAAAAAATGCATGGGTAAACATACAAGTCTCTTCACCACCACCACACACAGATACACACACATAAACATACGAGCACATTGACGATCACACACACAGGCGTGAAACAGGCAAATAAAGATACACTAAAAAAAGCTCACAAATACACATACATGCTCAGCTGTCACCAGGCACACACAGAACGACCCACAGGCCAAACACCAGCCCGCGTGTGTTCACGTTCACAACCACAGCAGGAAGGGAAAGTGGCCCAGAGAGCCCCGTTCAAAGAGCTAGGAGCCCAAATCTCAGATCCAAGGGGAGAAAAAGCTGTTGCTACCATAGGTCCTCTGATCTGCATGCAGGACCTTACTTTGTACCAGAATCTCAGGACATCCTATTTGCTTCTCTCACACCCTGAAAATTGGCCTTCCCAGCTCCCTGAACATGTGGTTTTTTGGGAGTCTTGCAGCCTGGCAATTATTCTTCAGGGCCCCACCCCAATCCAGAGCTGGAGACCCCTGCCCCAAACATTTCTCCTTCTGCCATCATCATACCTGAAACTCTACCTAGGTCCCAGGATTACCTCAATCTCTAGGAATGTGCAGGTAAAATGCAAATACTTTTCATCCCCTCCGCCCCCAAGACGCATGGTAGAAAAGGGTTCCACCACTTAGTGGCCATGGGCCCAAGGCCAGTGACCTAACCATCAAGTCTGTTTCAATTTCTGTAGGAGGAAGACAACAGTAGCCACCTCAAGGTTGTTGTAACAAGTCAATGAGATCATGCATGTAGAGAACTTAGCCCATTTCCCCGCACTCGGTAAATGTTAGCTACTATCATCATCACGGTCATTGTCATGGTTTTTATTGCTTGGACTTTGACCACCAGGAGCCAGCCCTGCCCTTAGCCAGAAGGAAACAGGGCAGGAGTTTACCAAAGCAAACTGTGGGACCCAAATCCCCTTTGATGGGGAAGACAGCTGGTCAAGGCTCATTCAGGGTGTATTCCTTGAGTCTCCCCATGTGCTGAGTCCTGGAAGGGATTTTCTGCCCTCAAAGATCCCATAGTCCAGCTGGAGAGGTGGTGCTGGCCCTTCCCAGACACTCCCAGGAGCCTCTTTGCTGCTTTGCTATCTCCAGTCTTGCCTCCCTTTCCTTGTCCACTCTCCATGGGCATCCAGAGGGGTCCTTGATAAAGCAGATCAGATCCTGCCCTGACCAGCTCTACCCCCTTCCACAGCTCCCAGGGCTTGGGGATAGAAGCCTAGATCCTTGGTAAGGCCCCTAAGGCCTCTCATGATTCATCCCCTGGGCTCCAACCCCCTTGTCTTCAGTGGGACTTTTGGAATTACCAGCCCCTCCTGCCACAGGACCTTGGCACAGGCTGTTCCCACAGCTTGGAAAAGAGGCCTCCTTTGCCCAGGGGATCCTGCACACCCTTCAGTCTCTCCTCATAGTCTCTCCTCAGGGGCTTATCAGATGCCCTGGGATTAGGCCAGGTCACTCTGCAGACTTATCACAGTTGTAATGATACATGTGTTTATTTCATGCCTCCCTCCCTCATAGGATTGTGGGGGCCATAGTGGCCTGGGTTCCCAGTGCAGGACGCCTGGCAGGTATTCCTAAATACTTCCTGAATTAATTAACAAATATTTATGATATGAAAGAAAAAGGAGAAAGTCGAGAATATGCTCCAGGAGGTTTTTTAAGGGAGTCCACTTGTAGTCAATCTGGGTGGGCTTGCTGGAGGAGGCAGCTTTTGAGAGTCTAATAGAAACATTGCAAGTGAGGCAGTGGGGGGTCTTGCTAAGATTATCTGGGGTAGGGAAGCCACATATGAGAATTCCAGGCAGAATCACAGCACAGGCAACAGTGCAGAGGCAGGAAAGCTGTAAGTCTGGCTGCCTCGGAGCCCCATGGAGTGATTACAGGTCCCTCTGACCTCCAGTTACACACCACCACCTGAGCCCAGGCTGCTAACATGGGGCATAACCCCCCCCCACACACACACACACAGTGCAGAGGACACCCAGGTCAAGGGGTCCCCTAAGGAAGTCTGAGAGGAAGGACGAAGGGGGCATCCAGTTGGGAAGAGGGTAAGCATGTGCAGGCAGGAGGAGGGAACAGGGACAAGAGAGGGCCTCCTGACATGTAACAGTGGCCAAGACCGAGCAGCATCAGTGAACAGAAATCAGACCCACATTTCTGAGGTCTCAGGAAGCGATGTGATAACCCAGAGCAGCCTGGGAGTGACTCACTGCCCCATAAATCCTCCGGCTAGCCGACACTTGCCTTAGCATAATCAGCCTGTCCCAGAGGTCTGGACAGCTCCACACACTTCATCAGCTCTTTAAGCCCCGGCCAGCGCTGACCTCGGGGTGGGGAGTCTGGCACCGAGGGCCGCCTGGCTGCAGGGAGGCTGAGTCTGTCAGGGAGCCTCACGCCTGCAGCAGGATCTCCACTTTCTCCCTCTGCCTCCCTCCAGGCCCTGCCTGAGGTCCCAGCACCAGGCCAGTCTTCCTGGGGTGACTCGCGGACATCGGTGCTTAGGCCCTGGGTCCTATGCTCCGTACGCTCGCTCCGCATGAGTGAACACTCTCAGCAGAGGCCACCTGGCAGAGTGGCAAGAAAACCATGTTCAGAGTCAAGAATGTGAGTCCAAAACCCAGCACTGCTATTAATAATAATGAGGACTGTTCCAATATGCTAATAGGAGTAAACCAGATATACTTATTCAGCCCTGTCTAAGCTTCAGGCGCTGTATTAGAGATTTACAGGACTTACCTCACAAGCTGACGTGCAGGAGAGAATGGAGGCTCAGAGAGGTCAAGCAACTTTCACAGGGTCACACAGCTAGGACGTGGCAGAGCTGGGGTCAATCCAGATAGTCTCTGCCAGAGCCTAAGCTCTTCCATAATCCCATTACCACACTGTGAGGCTCTAAGCAGGCATCTTAGCCTCTCTGTGACTCACTTTCCCCATCTGTACAACGAGGGGATTGGTCTAGCTGAGGTCTAAATCCTTCCCAGTGTGGGCATGCCATCTTTCCCCTCCCTGGTGACCCATGTGCAGGGGACAACAAATGGGAGGGATCTTCTGGACAGCACAGCCTTTAGGAAGGCAGGGGGAAGGGTGTTAATGGTGGGGACTCCCGCTCTGTGCTGGAAAGTGAGACCCTCCCCGCCCAGCCCCCAAGCACCCAGCTGGCCTGGAGCAGCCCCTGAGCAGCAAGGCAGGGAAAAGGTGCTATTCTGTTTCTCCCTGTACCATGAGCCACCAAGGAGCAACAGGACTCCAGGGGGCCCCAGCCCCAGGGACAAGTAAATGTTATAGTGGGAGGGAGAGGTGAGAGGCGGGTGGCAGCCCCATAAATCCACCTGAGTGAGCAACGCTTTTAAAAGCCCTTTTCGCTACAGGATACAAAACGCACCGTTTTGGGAGAGGATTTTATAGGCTATTTCTCCTCTTGGGTGATTTACCATCTGCAGGCCTGGCTCACCTGGGAGTCCTGCCCCTGAGGGATCATGGGAACCCACGGGGTGGAGTCAAGGTCAATTTCACAGGGGCCGGTGTCCTTGCCAGGGCTCTGTGGTGGTCTGGGTGACTTGTCCTGACCTCTCCTCCCAAGACGGGTGGCGCTTGGCCCCAGAGACACCAAGTGGGGCTCTCAGAAGCCAGAAGACCTCTGCTCCCCTCCCCTCCCCACCCAGCACTCACTCACCGAATTCACTCTCTGCCTCTGTCTCTTTCATCCACCTTCACTGCACAAGCCCATCCAGGTGCCCACCACAAATGAGGCCCCGTCTCAATGCCCAGGGTTCAGATAAATCAGAAACAGTCGCTGCCCTTGAGAAAGTCACCGTCTGGTAGATGGTTAAGTCACAGTCTGTGGCCTAGGGGAGGGGATGCCTGCTGGAGTGAGGGGAGTGCGGAGGAGGGGAGGAGCTCTCAAGAGAGCGAAATGGGGAGGACAGGACCAGCCTATAGGAAGGAGGGCCCTGAGGCTGGGACAGACCTGGGGGCACTGGCGGCAGGGGCTGGATAACCGCCCCCCCCCAACCATCTAAGATGCTGGAGCCAGGGCAGTAACAATCACGGCTTGTTTTAGGCATTCTTGAAGCAACTCCACAGGAAAAGTAACTCATCCCAATGCAGGGCCTTGTATCAGAAACAGATGTCATGCTGCCACCTCCAAAGAGGGCCTCCTGGCTTTGGAAACAATTCCCACCCGAAGACTCAGAGATGATTATGTCTGTAATCCAACCCAAATGCCACTTGATGTGACAGAGGCAATTGCTTCATTTTCCTACCATGAGGGGGTGGGGAAATGAAGGCATCTGAGCCCTGCCCCCCACATCCACTCTCCTGCCCCCCACCCAGAAGAGAGCCTGCAGGGGCCACGGGATGGGGTGGGATGAGGGGAGCAGTTCCCTTCCAAGCCAGGAGTGTCTGCCCTGCACAGACACCTCTTGACCCTCGGGGGCCACGCTGGCTGGAGGCAGGGCCAAGACCAGATGAGGCAGGGAGACGGGGAGGCCCAGGTTCCAATGCCAGCTCTATTCCCAGTTGGCTCTGTGACCTGGGACAATGCACCGCCCCTCTCTGGGTCTCAGTGTTCTCTTCTACAAAATGGAGAGAATAGCAGCATGGTGGGCAGAGCCCGGGCTGGTGCTGTGGGCCGGGCTCTGCAAGAACTTCAACACTGTACAAATGGCCAGGGACTGGCAGAGCCGGGATGTGAACCCACGTCAGTGGGACTTGCAGCCCAGGCTCTGACCACCACCCCACCTCTACCAGAAGACGAGCCTTGCTCCCTTCCAAAGTCCTAGTGAGGATGGAACAAGACACCTGCAAACCGTCAGAGAATGGTCATGATGGAGTGTCTACTCAGGGTGGCTGGCCTCAGCCTGTGCCTCTCCTCCTGCTGGAAGGCTGCGTTGGCCCCAGGCCTTGCCCCACTCCAATGTCCCTAATTAGGGTCCTCTTTCCTGGGTCCCCCAGCTCTCTGGCCAACCCGGGTCCAGTCAGCTCAGCCACCAGTGGCAGGCCCAGCTGTCCGTAGGCGCTCCTTGATTTGAGTTCTCCCCTCCACCCAGTGATGAGCTTCGTGGCTAGTAGTTTAGCTCAGCTGGGGCCCTGTGGCCCTGGGGGGCACACAAACCTCTGGGACTTCCAACTCTCCTCTGGGAGTGGCTGTCCAGGCGGCCGCTCGCTGCCCTCTGCTGCCCCCAACTGGTGGGAGACGGCCCTGTGCAGACATCTGCGGCTCCCTCCATCTGTACTCACCACCTGGGAACTCGGTCTCTCGCCCCTTAGGAATCACTTTACCCACCTCCACCTCCTGGTGCCAGGGCTGAGGCCTAGAAGCTCTGTCAAAGGCAATGTCGCTTGGGGCAGCAGATGATGGCTGAGGAGGGAGGTGTCTGATTACCTGAGGGTTTGGGGGAAGGTGTCGGGTAGGAGAGAACCCCATCCACCAGAATGGGGGACAGGGTGTGAACATTGGCTGAATATCTCCCCTGTGCCAGGCACTGGGCCCTCACAGCCACTCCGTGAGTAAGGGGCTCCTGTGCCCATTTACAGATGGGGAAAGAGAGGCTAAGACTCAGGCAATGATAGCATCCATTTATTAATGGGGCCGGCAGCCTCCGAACACTACCAAATACCATAGCCCGTCCACAGTCCCAGGCCTGACCTCAGGTTCAGGAGGTTCCAAAGAGCCCCTCGTCCCACCCACATCCCTGACCCGAAGAGCATCCTGGTCCACCCTGGCTGCCGCGGTCAGCTCCTGCCCCTGGGTTGTCTGTGACAATGTCCCCATCTCTTGCATTCCCACTGCAGGAAAGGAGCCTCTCCCTGCAGAAGGTGAGCACACACACCAAAATGATAGTAATTTTCCTTTTGGGTTTGAACAGTTTAATAACAATTAGGCTCCAAGAATGGCAGGGGTGGAGGAAGGCTCTCTCCACCACCCTCTCTTCTGGGGAACATTGTCAGACACCGGGCTGGGAGACTCCAGCTCACAGGGCTCGACTGAGCCAGGTATTGTGAGGAGGGGCTTGGGGCGCCCATCTGTGGGACCCCGATCCAGGGTCTAGCACCACTGCCTTGTCACAGTCAACCATGGCTGCAATGGCTTGACCTCCCCACACCGGCTTGGGGGCCACAGACCTAGACGTGTCCCACGTGAATGCACATCTGAGGTGGGCCAAGGGCAGCCCGGAGCGGGCGAGTGAGCCCCGACAGGAATTCCAGGCAAGCCTCCCCTCTCTGGGCCTTCACTGTGCCACGTGGGCAGTGACAGCGTTGGCTCATCTGATCTGTGAGACGGACCAGCTTTTCTGTCCACGACCCCAGTGCCTAACCAGAGCGGCCCAAGCTGAGAAGGGACACTAGTGCGACAGGCAGTCCAGGAGGGGGCAGCGTGCTGATGAGTGGGCAGGAGCCACAGATGCCCTTTCCCTTCAGCCTCTCCTCCCAGGAAACCGAATGGAGGCGGGGAGAAGGTCTCGACTGCAGGGAAGAGAGGGCCGGAGTGAGCCAAGCGTGAGGAGCCCTGAATCGGGGGAACAGAGAGACCTAGGCTCAATTCCAGGCTCTGTCCCAGACATGCTGTGTGACGTGGGGAAAGGACCCTCCCCTCTCTGAGCTTCAGTCCTTCCTGTGTCCAGGGAAGGCTTCACGATCATTTCCAACAGCCCTCAAGGGTGGTGTGGAGGCAGGACACGTAGACAGCTGAAATCTGGGGAAGGTGCAGAGAGAGAAGCTGCTGGAGCGGGAAGAGGGGCAAGTAGCTGGGGAATCCTGAAGTCCACATCCCAGAGATCTGCTGGCTCTACTCTCACCCAGCACTTTTGGCGGCTCCTGGGTCCCACAGGGGAAAATCCAGAGCCTTCACCCACTCACTTTCCTCTGCAGCCAGCCCCCACTTCATGCCTCCAACTCACCCAATACTAACCCCACGGGGCCACTGGCTTGTTCCGAATGGCTTCTGTCGCCCCCAATTGGAATACTCTTTTCCCTTTATTCCTGACAAACTCCTACACATCCCTCAAAACTCAGCCCCTCTGAGCCTCCTCTAGGAATTCTTCCTGCCCTTCCTAGCCAACAGGGACTGCCCCTTGTTCTGGGTGCCCACAGCACCCCAGCCATGCCTTCATCACAGCTCCAGGACCAGCGAGGGTGCGCACAAATAAGCATCCAGTAAAAGCAGGTGATTGAAAGGAACTAAGACCCCCTTCTAGAAGCATCGGCAATCAACCCGGTACTGAGTTTATCTGCAGCTTCCGCCAACCCCCTGGGCCTTCCCATCCCTGACACTTCTCCTTCTCCATCTTGCAAAAAATAGCCCTGAGACCTAATTTCAGCTAAACCTTCAAACACGATTCTCCACTTTCAACTTCCCGAGGAGGAATCAATTGGCTGTCAAGTTTCCCAGAGCCTCTGCCACTTCCCACACCCCAGGCCTGCCAGCTCTCCTCAAGGTCGATGGGAGAGGGTGGGGGCAGAGGAGGGAGAGGGGAAGGACCCAGCCTACACCAGGGGCGGTTGGGTCTGGGGAAGGTGGTGGGCTGAGGGGACCTGTGGGGAGGGCAGGAGGAGTCATCACTGCCTTCCCCCAAATCAAACCATGAATTCCCAACATGGAGTGGCAGGTGACAGGGGGCAGCATGCTGCCGTGCTAAGGGTTCCTGGGCTTTGGAAAGGGAGACGGGCCCACGCAGGGCCTCTGGACCCAGCCTGACAGTCTGTGCAGACACGGGGCCCCTAGCTTGCTGCCTGCCTGCCCTCTCTGTCCCTCTCTCCCTTCCAGGATTCCCTATTGATATAGAGAAGACAGATCTGGGTTTGAGTCTCGGCCTCATCATCTCTTTAGAGCCTGAGAGCTGAAGGCCAGAGATGGTCATCTGGTCATCTGGTCACCTGCTTCCAGTTTCCTTCCCCATCCTACCCTCATCCGGGGCCCTCCACAACTCTCAGGGCACACACCAGCCTGCTAGCACCCTGTGGTCCTAGTGGCACACTCCCAGCTGGATGGTGAGCTCGCACAAGTCCAGCCCCTCCCAGGCTCTGGTCTTCACGGAAGAGGTAAAGAGGTAAGTCCTAGACAATACAACATGTTGCTTCTTCACTAAACTACACGGTTGCAAAGGGGTACTTCCGTAAGAGTTGGGGACATCCTGTCACCCGAGTTTCAGGTGGCAGCGAAGACACCAGTTATTCAAGTATATCCTGTGCTGTCTCGCCTGCCTCCCCCAGGCAAAACCATATTCCCCGAGTACCCTCGGGGGGATGCACAGAAGAGTAGTCAGCCAAGTACGTGAGGATGTGGCTTGTGGGAGTGCATGTGAGCAAGTATAAGCTGGGGCAGGGGGAGAGGGTGTGCTTTTGGTCCTTCACAGGGTCTGGGTGCAAGTGTGTCCCCAACACCCAAGACCCACCCTCCCCCAAACACCCTGTCCTCTGCCCTCCACTCTGACCCTCCCTAGATCTGTACTGTTCTAAAGCCAAAAAGGGAAACACAATTCCAAGGACAGCGGTGGATTTTCTGTATCAAGTGTCTACCCTGGGTCAGATCTGGGCCTATATGCGCCGGGACTCACGAAGATCCACTATAGTCCTTCAAGGAAGGGTGGACATTCCCTATTTTACTGATAAGGACACAAAGCTCACTGAGTGACTAATGAGGTCACACAGGTCACAGAAGAGCAAGGATTTGAACCCAGATCCCTACCTCTGAGCTCTCCAGCACTTCCAAACTCTGAGCACCAGCCCAGGATACAAACTCACACCCCTTGGGGCGCCTGGGTGGCTCAGTCAGTTAAGCATCTGACTCTTGATTTTGGCTCAGGTCATGATCTCAGGGTCGTGGGACTGAGCCCCACATCAGGCTCTGCACTCAGCGTGGAGTCTGCCTGAAATTCTCTCTCCCTCTGCCCCTCCCCCTGCTCATGTGCATGCTCTCTCTAAATAAATAAATAAATCTTAAAAAGAAAAGAAAAGAAAAGAAACTCACCTCACATCCCTTTCCTTTAACCGCTGCACACAGAAAAGGACCAAGGTGCCCAGAGAAGGACACAATACGCGAGCGTCCAACAGTCCTGGCATCCAGGCCTGGCTCCATCACTCCGGAGCTGGGTGATACCAGGCAAATGACTTCATGACCTCACATCCCTCAGCCTCGGTTCCCTCATCTGTGCAATGGAGCAACTCGTGGTACCTCCCCTCGGGGTCACTGTGAGAAGTGGGGAAAATGACAAGGGAACACGCCTTCCAGCCTACAGAGCCCGGCCATGCGGGGGGGGGGGGGGGGGGGGGGGGAGCCGTGAGTCCCTGCGCCTAAGGGCCCAGAAGGCTGGGGCTGGCTCTGCCCCATGCATGGTTTCCGTACCAGGACATGGGAAGGGAAGACGCCAAGCCTAGCCGGCAAGTGACTGCCACATCAAGGTGTGCTGACACCTCTAACGGAGCAGCAAAAGGGAAAAGCCTTTGGGCTCAAAAGGGGAAAAGCCACACTGAGAGGCTCTGGGAGGGCGGGGGGGGGGGGGGCGCGGGCAACAGCTCTCCTCCTCATAGCCAGGAGCGCACGCTCGCGCTCTGACGTCAGACGGGCTGGGTCTCAATCTTGGCTCCACCATTTATTGGCCTTTGGAGCTTGGCTGAGTGACTTCCCCTCTCTGAGCCTCCATTTTCCTGACTGTGAAATGGGGTGATCAAAGTCAGCTTCAGGGCTGTCTTGAGGATTAAAAAAATCACCAACGTGAGACCGGAAGCACAGGCAGGTGGCTACCTTATTATGAGTCATCGTTCCCTAAGGCCCCTGAAGGCTCAGCCCCAGTGGCAGGTCTCCACCTCAGCTGCAGTTGACTGGAGTTGGGGTCACCCAGGGGTCACCAGCTGGCCCTCCCTATAGGCTGGAGACCCTCTCCCAGGGGCCCCCACCACACCCAGGGGAGGGACCCTGAACCCACTCTCAGCCTAGGCTTCCCTTTCCTCCTCGCTGCCCAAGGCTGATTCAGAGCCTGGAGCTCCCAACCGCCACTTGGGGGCGCCTGTTAAAATGCAGGCATCCAGGTTCTGCCCCTGGTCCCCAGCTCTGAGATCTTGAGGGGGCCTAAGAATGTCTTTTGCAAGCATTTTTATGACACACAGACAGGTGGGAGAATCAGTTGCCCTGGGGAAAGACCCATTCCTTAGCCTGGCACCTGAGGCTCCCCCTGACCCAGACTCAGCCCAGTTTCCCAGCTTCACCCCCTACCCTGTCCTCCATACCCCTCAACTCCAGTCCCACTGAGCATTTTGCTGTTCCACAAATACACCAATTTCTCGCGTGCCTCTGTGCCTTTGCAGCTGTTCTTCCCCCTACCTGGAACTCCCTCTCTCACTGCCCTTGGAACTCCCTCTCTCACTGTCCCTGACTACCCAATTTCTACTGACCCTTCAAGACCCAGCTCAAAAGTCAGCCTCTGGGGGGAACAGCTGGTCACTCCTAGCTCGCCCGGAGCCCCAATATTGCACTCATGGGGACAGCCATGCCTGTGCCCTTTCTGTTCCCTCTACCCAAAACCCTCTTCCCCCTGCTCCCTGTAGGGCTGGCTCCTCATCCGTTGGGCCTCGGCACAAATATCACCTTTCGACCACACCACCTCCAGGAAGCCCTCCTGGTTTTCTCTATCACAGCAGCCTGCTTTTCTTCACAGCACATAATCTGAACATCAAAATGTGAGCCCATAAGTTCAGGGGCTTCGTCTAGCTGGTGCTGTCATGGCCAGCTTCTCCCACTCAGCCCCAGTCCCAAGAAAGAATGGGACACAGCTGGCCATAAAAACTGCTGAATGAATGGATGGATGCAAACGTCCACCTCCACCATAGACCATGAGTTCCCAGGGGAAGAGACCGTGGCTGCTACTTCTTGTCTACTAATTCTCTGTGCCTCCAGTGGCCCACAGAGCTCCGGACCGAGAAGCACATGGTAACACGCTGGATGGGGAAGAAAAGGGATGCCAAACTGTGCGTGCTCAGCAAGGACACAGAGAGTCAGATGTTAAGGGTCACCACGTTCTGTCTCCGTAAAGTTGTTTAGGCTTGTAAGAAAAAGGCGTATGCCGGTGCGACCACGAAAATCAACAGCTAAAGTACATACGCCGTGTTTTGTCAATTCCAAGACATCATCAATTTTAAGATACAGCATTCTTTTGTGTCTCCAAGAGAGAAAAAAAAAAAAAACAACATAGCAATTAAATTATGACACATCACAGGCTGTAACGTGAGAGATATTAACATGTAAAAACAAAAACGGTGCCATCCTAAGGGTTGAGGAAGCGCGGTGTGCGTGTGCGCACGTGAGGCTGTGTTTATCTGGCCTCGCACTAGACTCTCTCTCCCCCGGCCAGCTTGCTCCAGGCCCCATGGCTGCAGGGCTGGCTGTCCCCTGTTTCTGCCCCCTCCCTCACAGGATGGGACCCCCACGTGGCCCCCAGGCTGAGCCACCGAGAGGGGAGCAGCTGAGTGATCGGATACCTAGAACGAGGGAGGCTGGATGCTCTCCTGGTCCGTGAGGCTCCAGGAAGGGGGCCCGCGGGGTCACAGAGCAGCACCCCAGGCCAGGTAGCGATGGTGACGCAGAGATAGTTACCGTGACCCGGAACGGCGTAGCGGCCGAGGGCTCCATGCTGGGGCTCTTCTCCGACAGGCTGCCGGGTAGACTGCGCCGGGAGCCTGGCCTTTCCTGGGGCGACTCTGTCAACAGAGGGAGACAGAGCTCGGTGAGGACGGGCAATTGAGGCCACTCAGTCAGGCCCTCCTGTCATTCCCATCCTGGCCAGGACAGCAGACAACTGGTCCCCATAAAATAGTACAGTCCCCGTGGAAAACAGTTTGGCGGTTCCCCCGGAAAGTGAAAGACAGAATTACCGCATGACCCAGTAATTCCACTCCTGGGTATATACCCCAAAACCTTGAAAATAGGGACAGAGACACATACACAGACTTGTATGCAAATGTGCAAGGCAGCATTATTCCTTAACAGCCAGAAGGTGGAAGCAAGCCAAGTGTCCATCCACAGATGAAAGGACGCATGCAATGTGGGAGAGCCATACAACGGAATGTGGTTCCATCACAAAAAGGAACAAAAGTTCTGATACACGCTGCAATGTGGACGAACCTGGAAAACACGCTGAGCAACAAAAGCGAGACACAAATATTGTATGAGTCCACTTACATGAAACACCTAGAATTGGCGAATTCATAGAGATGGAAAGTAGACTGGAGGTAACCAGGGGCTGAGGGTGGGCGGGATGGGGAGGGTATGGTTTAATGATAGGAGTTTCTGTTTGGAGTGACGGGAAAGAGTGGGCAACAGATAGTGGGGATGGTCAGACAGCACACAACATACAGCACATAAATATACTCAATGCCATTAAATTCTACACTTAAAAATGATTCAAATGGCAAATGTTATGTAATATGTATATATACACCCCAATTTTTAAAAAAGATTTATTTATTTGAGAGCGAGAGCGAGAGCACTGAGGGAGAGTAAGAGGGAGAAGCAGACTCCCCACCTAGCAGAGAGCCAGATGCAGGGTGCGATCCCAGGACCCCGAGATCAGGACTGGAGCCAAAGGCAGATGCCTAACTGACTGAGCCACCCAGGCACCCCACCCCAATTAAAAAAAAAAAAAGGTGTCCTAAAACATGTACTTCAAGTCATATATCTTGTGACATAATGAGCTCCCTGTTACTGGAGGTATGCAAATAGTCCCTTCAAACATGAGAATCTGTGATCTCTGGGTTCTAATTCAGACCTTCTTTTCCTGCGGCCTTAAACTTGATGGAAGTGCAAGGGCTGGCTGTTTCCAGGATCAAGGGTGGCAGCCCGCTGGTTATTCTGTGTAGCCATGGGGGGCCCAGGGCAGCCACAGCATCCCACAGTTCAAGAGAAGCTGGAAATCTGAGTTTTTTTAAATATGAAATATTCTGATTTTTAAATGGTGACAGCTCATTTAAAACTCATAGCCATGATCTGAGCATGTCTGTTCAGAACCTCCCAGGTCAGTGCAAGCTGGTCTCTTTCCCAGCTGTTCCCCCACACCATGCTCGCCATGTTCAGCACCGGGTGCCTCTTTTCCAGGGCTCTGGCTGAGACCCCCCACAGAGATCCCTGAGCCCAATCCCATCCTGCAGGCCCTGGAGGAGACGTGTGGCAACCTCTCTGTCCCCCGCTGTTGGCCCCCTTCTGGCTCCTACAGCGACAGCCTGGCCAAGCCTCCTATCAAAGTTCTCACATGGGGGGTGCTCAGGAAAGGCCTGTTGGTTCGCAAGGAAGAGAAAGGATAGGGTGGAGATTTCCCTGCTACGCGTGCACACACAGGTGTAGTCAGGCGCATGCCCAGCAAACACACATGCACTTCCACGTCTATGCGTGTGCCCACGCAGACTCATCCCCAGGGACACGTCCATGTGAGGACGGATGGACGTGTGCACATGTGCACGTGCACAGGACAGATGACCAGGAGCAGGCTTTCCCAGAAGGCAGAAGGGGCTACTGGGGACAATGTCTACCCCTTCCAGTCCATTCCCTCATTGCAGCCAGATTGAACAGGGGTCTCCAGCAGTGTGGAAGGCCAGAGTTGAGCCTGTCACCCCCCCAGGACGGGCTCAGTATAGGAGGAAAGCCACGGGAACTGGCTTGGGCGTAGCTGACCACCAGGCAGACCTAAGGCAGGGGCTGATACCAGGTCTGGATGTGCACTAGCCAGCCCTGGGCCACCTCCTCCAGAAAAGTTTCCTCCACTCGGCTCCTCCTCAGCCCAGTGACCACGATCTCTGAGGGCCTCGGTGCCTTGCTTGTGGTGCTTCCTCCTGAGAACCTTCCACCCTCCTCCTCCACGGTCCCTGCTAGTCACACTCTAGGAGACACCCACTCTTTCTGGAGGTTTCCCTAGGAAATCTCTTCTTGTGCTCCCCAGTCTACCTTCACCTCTCCCCCCAACCCCCGGCACCCCACCCCCATCACCTCCACCTGGGTGTCCACCATAACCACTGTGTCCTACCCATGTGTGAGGCACTGTGCTCAGCCTCCAGAAGCCCTTCAAGAACTTCCCTCCCTCCCCCAACACACACACACACACACACACACACACACACACAGCTCCATCAGCCCTTCCTGGGCAGGTGGGCCATCGTGGCTTCAAGCAAGACACACATGGAGTCACCTGTAGGGCATGAGGAGCCCAGCAAGGCTGCCTCTCTTCCGAGACCAAGACTGATACTCCCCCCCCAACCTGTGCAGAATACCTCCTCTTGCCTCCTAGGTCTGAGCCAGGAGACTCTCAGGGGTTGCTTGATCCAACCACCCATTTTACAGATGAGGAAACTGAGAGGAACTTGCCCATCAGCCACTAACCCAATAGGTCTAGAGCAAAGACACTCTCAGGTGCTCCCAAAATAGCCTTAAACTTCAATTCAGAAGCCCTGGCCATGCCCCATCCCTGTCAGAAGGCAGAAGGGCAGTGAGGGGGCTGCAGGGCAGGAAAGGATAGGAGTTGGCTCTCCCTCCTGCACAGAGCGGCCAGTTCTTCTCCCTGACCTCTGGAGCCTCCCAGCGCATGCCCAGAGCAGGGCCCTGCCCTCCAGAGGAAACTGAAGGGGAACCTTTGTACCTTTCCAGGTAGCTTCCACTGGCCCCGCCTCCATTCTCCACTCTTCTCCACCCTGCCTTCTGTTCCAGTGGGCTGACCTGTGTGGCCCCCACCAACCGAGCTTCCGGGCCCCCCAGCTTCCATGGGGTTAGGCCAGTGCAGGGGTGGGGGGAGAGCTGGTGCAGAGATCAGGAGAGGGAGAGTTGCCCAGGCTGGCTGCCTCCCTCCCTCCTTCCACTGACAGTCCCAGCTACTATCAAGATGAACCTGTCTCCTGAGCTCTGGCACACCTCCCCTCCCTAAGCCTCGGTAGATCATCCCTGGTTGTCGCTAGCTCTGGGGTCCCGCATCCTCCTCCTGATTCCCCACACCCGCCCACACCTCAAGTCATCCTAGCGTTAAGTCCCATCTGCTTCCTGTGGGACCCTGACTGATCCACCAGGCGGGATCCCAGCTGCTCAAGACCCAGCCCCTCCCCCACAGAGGGGGCAGGATGGGGGGTGGGGGGCAGGCCAGGAAAGAAGCCGTGTGGTGCTCGCGGTCCTCAGGGCAGGGTCCGGGCCAGGCCGGGCTCTCTCCCCATTCGACACTCCAAACAGGCTTTCCCAAGCCTGCCACAGGCTCAAAACACAAAGTTAACAATAACCTCGTGGATCACTGAGTTCTGAGTCAGCATCTCTCTACCTTCTCTTCATTACCATTTCCCCTGGAGAGGGGTCTTTTTAGACATTTTTTCCCTAGGTCCCCCCCCCCATAAAACTTTAATACCACGCATCCAGTCGCTATCTTTATGTCCTGTACATATATTGGGCTTCATACAGAGAAAGAGTGAGAAATTTTTGCCCCCTCCCTTCCAAGAACCAATTTTTTTCGCCCACTTGGGGCACTATCGCCCCGACTGAGAAGGGAAGTTCTGGACCCATTCAAATAGAATCCGCACATGACAACCTGGACAGCTGTGGTAAGTTCCATTTTCCAGATGAGGAGACTGAGTTCTCAGAGGCAAAAATGACTTCCTCTAAAGTTCCGCCCGGTAGAAAGTAAGAGTGCATGCCGAAGCTCTTTAAACTGCCCCCCGCCCCAAACCCACACTGAGGACCTCACAGAAGGCTGAGGGTGTCTGGAGCCTGGGGCAGGGGGAGGAACGCAAGGCGGGCACTAGGAGACGGATTCAACCCGGCCTCTGCTGTGTGACTCCAGGCCGACCTCTTTCCATCTCGGAGCTCCTGATTTATCAGCAATCCAATGAGTCAGGGGGGTTAGAGCAGTGACTGTCTCAATCCTCAGCCACCAAAACAAAAGCAAAGACAAAAAAACAAACCCTCTTTATTTTACAGAGGCAAAGAATATGGAAAGTTGACTGTCTCCCCCTCCAATCCTTATTCTGCCTGCAGGGATTTAGCCTGAGTCCTTGACAAAAACATAGATGCCTATGCCCTTTGATTTAGCAGTACTTTTTTTCTAATTTGGGGGAGCAGACACTGGGAGGCTCAGGCCCTGTGCTCCCCAAAGGTCTAAGCAACACAGCTGGGTAAGTGACCTAATACTGTGCAGCATGAAGCTGGCATCCCTAGCCTTGGAGCACTGATCCAGGAGTCTCCCCTCAGCTCAGACTCCTTCCGTGACCTCCACATGACCTCGGGGCTCCCAACCTGCAAAACTAGGCCATGGGACGAGCCAATCCTGGATCCCCTTTCCACCACGAGGTCAAAAGAGTCTCCATTTTCCCAGGAACGCCAGGCTGTCTTCCCATTCCTGGAAGCCACAGCCAGAGAAATGCATTTTAACCTTGATGTGTTTGCAAAAAAATAAATAAAATAAAATCAGTTTCATTCAAATGCTGCTGGCTTGGTTGCCATGGATACCACCTAATCATGAAGGATGACTGTTACTTGTTCCCATGGAAACACGGAGGCCTGAGGAACATCCTGTAATTTCAGACAAGACACCAAATTTCAGTTGTCGGGTTGCACTGCCCAGATCTTAATGCTTAAAAACAGGGAGAGGCAGCAACCTCTAATATTGGTGTCATGAGAAAAGAAGTCAGCACAAGTATAGAAAAAGGAGATGAGAGACAGGGGTGTATGTGTGCTGGACCTCAACAGTGACCAGGAAAATGCAAATTAAAACTACCAGATACCATTTCACACCGTTCAGATAGGCAAAAATAAAGAAGAACAGTGACCCCAAATGTTGACAGGGATGTAGGGGACTCTATCATCACTGCTGGTGGAGTAGAAGGGTCTGAAGAACAATTAGATCAGAGCTAGTGGAAACCGACACACACGCACGTGCTCTGGGACCAGAACACCCTCCCCGCCACGTCCAGTCTAGAACGCTGCTTCATCCTTGCACATGGAGATCTGCACAAAGATGTCTCCTGCCACACTGTTTGTAGTAGCAAAATGTTGGGAGCAGCCTAGATATCCACCAGTAGGGGAATGGGTGACCCCACCCCGGCACCCCGGAGCAGTCATTTGGCAGAATATGATACAGCAGGGAAGAGGGTATGATGTCGGGGGCTCTGTTCACATGGCACACGGTGATGCAAGGAAGGACTCAATTCTATAAGATCCACATGAAGCATACCCAGAAACAAGGCGTTGAGTGAAAAAAGTACGTTGCCCGAGGAAATGGGGTGCAATCCACTTACACACATTTTTGTACCAATGTTCGTAACATGCGTAATAGCCCAAACCCAGAAATAATCAAAACGTCCTTCAACAGGTGAATGGTGAAACTGTGGTCCATCCACAGTGTGTGAGGCTGAGTAACGGTCCCCCAAAGAAGTCCACACTTCTTCCTAATTCCCAGCGCCTATGAATATGTTACCTTACACGCGGCCTCTGTGGATAGGATCAAGGTTAAGGAGACGGAAGTTTATCTGGGGGAAAATAGTCTTAAATGTGGAAGAGGAAGCAGAAGGATGCAATGATGGAAGAGGCAGGAGACCTTCTAAGCATGAAAGGGATGATGGAAGAAGAGATCACAAACCGAGAAATGTGGGTGACTTCTATCTTGAAACTGGGAATACCCTTCCGCTGACAGCCAGCAAGAAAACGGGACCTCAGCCCCACAACCACATGGAACTGAGTTCAGCCAATGAAATGGACTTTCCCCCAGAGCCTTTCGAAAAGAACTCAACCCGCTAACACCTCATTTTAGCGCTGCAAGCCCATGACCCATGGCAGACTTCTGACCTACGGAACTGTAAGATGGCAGATCTGTGTTGTTTGGGCTGCTACGTTTTTTTTTTTTAAGTTTATTTATTTTTCTTTTTAAGTACGCTCCACACTCAACGTGGGGCTTGAACTCATGACCCTGAGATCAAAAGTCATATGCTCTCCTGACTGAGCCAGTCAGGTAGCCCTAAGCTGCTAAATTTTCATTTGTTGTGGCAACAAAAGGAAACAACACACATACCATGAAATGCTACACAACAATAAAAAAAAAAGAACGCACTGTTGATAGATTTCCACAAATTTCCACAACTGGGGTGGATCTCAAGGGCATTATGTGGGGGAGGGGGGTTAGCCAATATCAAAAGGCCACATAGAGTGTGATTCCATTCATACGGCATTCTTAAAGTGGCAAAGTCCTAGAGATGGAAAAGAGATTAGCAGTTGCCAGGGCTTGGGGATGGTGGGGGGCAGGCAGGTGGGTATAGCCATTAAGAGGCAGTATGGGAGCTCTCCGTGGTGATAGAATAGTCTTGTGTCTTGATTGTGGTGGTGGTTACACAAACGTACACATGTGATAAAAATGGCACAGAACTGGGGCTCCTGGGTGGCTCAGTCGGTCAAGCGTCCGACGCTTGGTTTCGGCTCAGGTCATGACCTCAGGGTCATGGGATCGATCCCCGCCTGGGCTCCATGCTCAGCACAGAGCCTGCTTGTCCCTCTCTCTCGCCATATACATAAAATAAATAAATAACATCTTTTTTAAAACGGCACAGAATTATACATATACACGGTACCAGTTTGCAGAAAAGAGTGGATGAAAGCAGCCCCTGGCATCCAGAATCCGACCTGGCATTCACAGCCGTGCCATGTTATTCTCCTTTCGGACATAAAGAATCTTCTAGGGAACCAGCCTCAGACAAGTTTACCAAGATAAAGTGAGACAAAACAAGGCCATTTCATAATGTTGTCTAAGCAAAGGACAAAAGCCAAGTCACTGTGCCACCCATAAAATACCAAACACCCTCCTACCTTGGCTAAAACGACTGACTGCTTCTTCCTTTCAATGACCGCTTTATCTTCGTGCTTGCCTCCTCTCCCTAAAGATACGTTTGGAGATACCCCATCATAAAATTGCCCTGCTTTCTGACAGCAGCCAAGCTAGAGTGAACCCCACTTCCTCAGACATCCCCCAAAGCACTCCATCAAAGCCCAAACCCTCTAGCAGGTTTTTTCCTACCATATTCACACTGAGATGTCCTGTGGTTCCCAGTGGTATATGGTTCTCCCTCACTGGCGTAACAAAAAATAAACCCAGCTTGTCTAACTAGAGGCATGCTCCCAGGGGGTTTCTGGCTGGAGGGCATCGATGCTGGAGGATATTTTACTGTAGTCACGTGAGACGTAACTATCAGGGGAAACCAGGTGAAAGGTACACGGAAGCCTCCCTGTACTCTTTTGGCAACTGCTTATATATCTATGATGATTTCAAAATGGAAAGTTAATAAATTGCCTATTTGAAATACATGGAATCATATCTGTGTGTAAGTGATTGAGATTTTCCATCCCAAGAAACTAACTGCAGAAATGTATTGGTATCCAGTGTTACCTAATAGAGAGAGGACCTAGAGGCGAGAGGCACAGAAATATACACCTCACCGCACAGGCTTACCCTAGACTCTTTAGGCTGAAGTACATTTGTTGTCTGTGTGATTAAACTGATACGAGGTTTTACCTTCTGTGTGTGCGTGTGTGTGTGTGTGCGTGCGTGTGTGTGTGCAAACTCATATGGAAAAAAGGCATAAACCGTTCTCGAAACATTATCATCAGAGGTTCTCTCTGAAGAAGGGGATGGGCTATGGGTGGAAAGAGATGACTGCATCATTAACTGAGTGAAGAATAATTCAGACTTCCAAAACCTAACAGTAAAATTAAAACATAAAAAGTGGTATGATGGGGCGCCTGGGTGGCTCAGTCGTTGAGTGTCTGCCTTCGGCTCGGGTCATGATCCCAGGGTCCTGGGATCGAGCCCCGCATCGGGCTCCCCGCTCAGCGGGAAGCCTGCTTCTCCCTCTCCCGCTCCCCCTGCTTGTGTTCCCTCTCTCGCTGTGTCTCTCTCTGTCAACTAAATAAATAAATAAATAAAATCTTTAAAAAAAAAAAAAAGTGGTATGATGATTCAGTACGAATTGGGCCCCCCCCCCCCCGAACACATAGGAAGGGAAGAGAAAAACACAATCAGAAAACGAAACCAATAAATCAGAAACAGCGGCCCAAATGACCAGACAGCTACAGAGAATGACTCAGGAAAAGTCCAAAAAGTGGACCTAGGAACAAACCAGTGGGTTAGGGAACACGGCTCCCCATCCTGGAGTGCCAAAAGACTGGTCCCCACCACCCCCGCCCCGGCCCCCCTCCACGGGAGTGGCCAGGTAAACAGGAAGAAGAGCCAAAGGTAAAATCACCATGGCAACAGGCCATGGAATCTTCACATTGTTAGAACTTTCCAGACGCAGCAGTCCAACTATGATGGCTCTGTGTCTATCTTTGTGTGCGTTAATGAAGCACATCCGTACTGTTATTATCTGCTCGTAACGGTGAGCTAAATAAAGAGTGAGTTTGCCAAAATATTGCACCGATAAGTTGGTAGGTCTCCCGCCTCCCACTGCGCACTTTTTCCAGTTCGGTTTTCGGTCACCTGTCTTCAGGAGGAGGAGGACAGGTGGTCCTCAGAGATTACTAAGCCTTACCCACCTGCAGTAGGCAGAAAAATGGGCCCCAAAGAGCCCACGTCTTGATCCCTAGAACCTCTGAAGACGTCACCTGTGTGGTAAAAAGGGACTCTGCGGACGAGATTAAGTCAAGAATCCTGAGATGGGGAGTTTACCTTGGATTACCTGGTGGGCCTGATGTAATCCCAAGCAGAAGGAGATAGAAGGAGGGTCAGAGAAGGCAGAGCTGGTGCCGTGGTGAAGGGAGCAAGGGGCGGGGGGTGGAGGGCATGGGTCAAAGACTTCTAGAACCTGGCAAAGGCCAGGAGCCTGATTCTCCCCTAGAGCCTCTAAGAGGAATACTGTCCTGCCGACACCTGGATTCTAGCGCCCAGGGACACTGCTTTCAGACTCCTGACCTCCAGAACTGTAAGATAATAAATCTGTGTTGTGTTAAGACACTGAATTTATGGTCATTTGTTACAGTAGCAACAGGAAACCAATACAGCCACTGATAAAAGCACAACTTACTCTAATTACATTAAACTAAAGATAGAGGGAGAGCGCCGTCAGATCATTGGCCGATTTAGGACAGGGGACACTCAAGGTCTCCCATCTCTCGCTTACAGCTGCTTTCAAAAAGGAGACGAGCTTCCTTCTAGGGAGACAATATTCATCACCATATATAATGTGAGCCTCTTTCTTTCTCCACAATGCACTTGTTATCAAATGACACACGTGATAACCATAAGAGTATAGGGTACGTTTGCTGGTTATTTTGCAATATAACTTAGAGATGTTTTCACATCTGTGCCTGGAGAACATTTCATCTTTCCGTACTCAGCACTCTGTGTATTTATCCTCAGTATAGATACTATTTACATCAATCATATGTCTCTAGGGTATCTAAGTTCTAATGATAGCACTCCAGAGGGAACCATGATTATCCAAACCTAAATATTCTGATGTATTATTAGATTCATCCTATTTTTTCATTTCATTCAGAAAATATAAGCTATTTCTTTTTTCTCCAAAATTCAACCTCAGAACCGAATGTTCTGCACTTTTGTTTAAAAACCGTATTATTAAATTAGTACATGGCTATATAACGGCCTTCATTTTTTTTCCTCAACAAATTAAAATGGGCATAAAGCTTTAAGTGTGTATATATTGATTTTTACATATAACTTGAAAACTCCCTTTACCTTTCGGTACTCCACAACTTGGAATTCAAATTCTAAATGACCTCCCAGCTTCTAACTTAATGGTTGAATGCTAAAGCAAACTGAATTTCAGTTCTTTGTGTAATTTTTAGCCTGCGAAACAGCTGACCCCCTAGATTGTATATCATACCCTATAAGGGACATGAAGCTGTAATGTGGAAAAACAACAGAGCGATCATTTACGTTCTAGAACAGACCATCTGTGACTGCCCTAGGAACTTGGGGGGAAAGGGGACCAATGGAAACACAAAGCTCCTGCTACCTGTTGTGCAGAACCCTTTGTCTCTGACCCTGGGGTCTCCTACATTCTGCCGGCACCCATGAAACTACCAGGCTAGGCTCTTAGCTTGCAAGTAGGGTAACATCGCCACCACGCATGGTAATTAACAGAGAGCATCAAAACTACTTAGGAATACATTTAATAAAAGAGGTACAAGACTGGGGCGCCTGGGTGGCTCAGTCGGTTAAGCGGCTGTCTTTGGCTCAGGTCATGATCCGGGGGTCCTGGGATCGAGCCCCACTTTGGGCTCCCTGCTCAGCGAGAGCCTGCTTCTCCCTCTCCCTCTGCCTGCCACTCTGCCTACTTGTGCTATCTCTGTGTGTCTCTCTGTCAAATAAATAAATAAAATCTTAAAAAAAAAAAGAGGTACAAGACTAATAGCTAAAAATATATCACTGAGAGACTTTGTAAAAAATCTAAATAAATGAAGAGATACACCATGTTCAAGGATTGGGAAGACTCGGTGTTATTAAGATGGATTTCTCCCAAACCCATCTACAGATTCAATGTGATCCCAATCAAAATCCTAGCAAGCTTTCTGAAGACACTGACAAGCTCAATTGTAAATTTAGGTGGCAAAGCAAAGAACCGAGAAGAGCCAAACAATCTAGAGTAAGAAGAAACAGGTTGGGAGACTTACATTACTTGGTTTCAAGGCATAGTTTATAGTCTTGAAACAGAGCTAAAGTAATCAAGACGGCATGGTATTAGCATTAGGACAGATCAATGGAAGAGAAGAGCATGCAGAAACAGTACCACACATACACGGTCAACTGATTTTTGGAAAAAAATGCAAAGGTAAATTGATGGTGCGAAAGATAGTTTTTTCAACAACTAGCACTAGAACTGGATATCTGTATGTAATAAAAACGGACCATCAGGAAATGTAGAGAAACAGATCTGGGGATGGTGACTGTGCCATATATGTGTATTTTTATCCTAAGACTGTTTCCCAAAGTAGAAAGCATCAACTCCAACTCTCACAGGAAGAAACAGGTTCAGGATCCTGACTACACGCCTAGGAACGCAGACGGCAGGATTCAGGCCCCGTCATCTGCGAGCCTAAGGGTTGCCCCACGGTGGGAACCTCCATGCATAGAGCAGTCAGAGGACAACGGGTCCCAAGTCAGCCAGGAAGCTGGGTTTCCTCCCTGCCCTTGGCCTCTCTCTCCATTTCCAGGTCCCATCGCAGCCCCAGCAACAAGGCACAAAGAGACGAGGGAGGCCTCGCTTGGTATCACATTTTGTTCCCATGGTGCTGGGTGTGGGGAAGGGAAGGAGTCCTAAGACCATGGAACTGTGATAACCCGTTGTTTCTCAAATGGAATTGGGATCAGAGTTCAAGTTGTCGTTAAGTTCAGGACGTGGTTCAGAGTCAGGGGAGGGTACCCATGTTTCCTGCGGGTGGGTCTGCGGAGAGAGGGGCACGTCAAGGGCACCCATCCCCACCCACCCAGAGCATTTGGTGGGGGCCACAGCAACTCTCCAGATGGGCCATGGAGGGGTCAGGCTGCTGGCACTCAGGAGGTGGAGGGAAGAGCCAAGGAGATGCCTTGCTCTCACTTAGATCCCGGGAGGGGCCTCTCCAAAAGCAGAGTGCGGGAGTCCGCTCCCTGGCCCCTGGCTGGCCTCAGCAGCCATCCAAGTGAAGTTCCTGCTAACTTCCCAGCATCTGTAGACACTGTAACCAGCTCTTCTTGAGGCCCTCTCCTCGAGCCCCTTCACAACTGCCTTGACAGTTCACGCTTCCTATTCCTCACGCTGACGTGCACCTAACTTTCAAAGAATTCCCAGCCTTCCAGAAAACTCTGGATTCCTTGGTCACTCCAAGGACTCATGACCTGGCCCGAAGACTCCTCTTGTCCCCAAGTCTCTTTCGTCCTTTGCTTTTCTGAGGATTTCTAGGAACTTGGGTCTGAGGCATTTCTATTCCCGCGTTTCCCCCTGCGGCCCTTTGCTCCTACCCCAGGGCCCACAGAGGGCTGCCATTTTTTCTGGGCTGCCGGAGTTCGGGAAAGGGAGGGGGTCCCAGGGTGCGGGCGTGTGTGCAGTTTCTCCACATCCACCTCTTCTTTGAAACAATGCCACAGTACACATTTTGAAGCCTTTGCAAATGTAGGAAAAACATAAAAGCACAGGTGCACAGGGCACACCCTGTCTTCAGGAGGCTGGCTCTCCCTGGGAAGGGGACAGGGCTCATTAGCCATACCCCACGGGTCAGCAAATTTTTCCCACAAAGGGCCAGAGAGCAAATATTTTAGGCTTCTCTCGACTACTCAACCTCTGCCAAAGTGGCCTGAGAACAGACACAGACAATATGTACGTGAAAAAGCATGGCTGTGTTCCAGTAAACTTTACTTATGGACACAGAGATGTGAATTTCATAGAATGTTCACATTATAAAACATCATTCCTCTTTTGACTTTTGTCTCAACCACTGAAAAAAGCTATTCCTAGCGCCCAGGTCATACAGAAACAGGCGGCCAGCTGGGTTTGGCCTACGGCGTGTACTTTGCTGGCCCCTGCTGTACCCGAATCATTTCATTTCTAGGAAAAAAAAGAGAAAAAGAAAAGAGAAGGAAGGAGAAGCAATAGGACCATGTTACCATTTGTTAAATCTGAGAAGTGAGTGCGTGGGTGTCTGCAATTTTTTTCCCCATACTTCCTATATTTTCAAATATTTTAATTTTTTAATTTTTTTAAAGATTTTATTTATTTATTTGACAGGGAGAGACACAGCGAGAGAGGGAACACAAGCAGGGGGAGTGGGAGAGGGAGAAGCAGGGGAGCCCGATGCGGGGCTCGATCCCAGGACCCACGACCTGAGCCGAAGGCAGACGCTTAACCGACTGAGCCACCCAGGCGCCCCTCAAATATTTTAGAACTTTTTTTAAAAATTCAAGAACGGGGGGCACCTGGGTGGCTCAGTCAGTTAAGCATCTGCCTTTGGCTCAGGTCATGATCCCAGGGTCCTGGGATCGAGCCCCGCTTCGGGCTCCCTGCTCCGCGGGGAGTCTGCTTCTCCCTCTGCCTCTCCCCCCACCTCTGGGTTGTGCTCTCTCTCGCTCTCTCTTGCTCACTCTCTTTCTCTCAAACAAATGAGTAAAAATCTTTTAAAAAAATTCAAGAACAGGAAAAAACTTGGAAGTAACCCCCCCCAAATGCTCCCCCCAGATGCTTATCACTGGGTGCTGGGATTAAAGGTGATTTTTTACTTTCCCTTTTCTTCTAATATGGATATTTATTGCTTTTGTAATCCTGGGAGTTGGGGGAGGAGGAGAAACACCAATATAAACATTTTTTTTTTAAGGAGGAGATAGAGGGGGTTAGCCCATAACCGGTGGTCTCCCCTGGGGACCACGGGTAACTCAGGAACTGCTTCTATAACATCTCCAGGAGGGGCTTCCCAGGCCCCCAGCCCCAGCGCTGTCTGTCGGGACAGGACAGGGAGCTATGGCCTGGGTCCTCTGAAGCTCAGGGCGCCATCCCAGGACAACTCAGAGGCTGCTACTGCTGGGGGGGGGGGGGGGGCAGGTGGATCAGACACTAGTGGGTCTGTGACCGCAGAGACAGTTCACGGGAAACCCAAGCGTCTCTCGGACCTCCACCCCCACCGAACTTCTCCAACTGTCCGGTTCTGCACACCACAATCCATCCCCCAACCTCCACCCCCGCCCCGTCTGCAGCATCAAGAGCCAGAGCAGGCTTGTCAGCCATGTCCACAGCTCTGCTGGCTTCCAGCCCACTCCAAGGGCTCCCACTCGCCTAGATCTTTCCAAAGGCTGTACGCCACCTCCCTCTTGCTGGACCTTTCTCTCCTGGGTGCCAGGCTCCCATCAATTTGGAATTTCCGGAACCCATTCAATTTTCATACATAAAAACAACATGGTAGCATAATATGGAAATGGGCAACGATAGGACCTCCGACCTCTTGTCTTGCCAAATACAACATTAAAACAATTACCACCATCCTGCATCTCATCAAAGGAAGGTTCTAGCCCCCAAAAGAGTCCAAAACCCATCATCTCAGAATAAAGAAACGTGACAAAGATGGATTACACTGAAATGGATGTCATGGGCAACTCACTGAACTGGCCTTACTTTTCGTATTTTGCTGTCGGTCAGGGAGCAAACGTGGGCAATCTGTCCAGCACTGGTCCTCAGACGGGGATGGCATCCCCTGCACCACCTCCTCCAACCTTGTCAGCTTCTCTTGACCTGCCCTCTGCTTCCCCGGACCCCACACCTATTGGCCTCCCCCAGGAATCTCCAGGAAGCAGGAATGACCTCCTTGCTGGGCCTCCAAAACTTGCATCACATCTGAGTCTTTTGGGATACCTTCTCCCCCACTCCCCCAAACTGGTCTGGTCCTTCTCTGCTTCTTCCCAGCTCAGACCCATTGCCTCCTCCTTCTGGACAGCCAACACCATCACCTCTGTTCACGGATACCCACTCTCCCCCCACCCCCTCCCTGTACCACACCAATCTAGCCGGCCAGCTGCTAAAAATCATATTCCCAAATCACAGCTCTGGTAAGCAAAGTGAGGGTTAAACATCCCGCACTCTGCCCCTCAGTAGCTGGGTAAAGCTGAGCAAGTACTTAACCCGTCCACCGACTCAGTTTTTCTCATCTGCAAAATGAAGCAGATCAGAGTAACTGAGAAAATGAGGATTTAATAAAATGAGGCATTTAAAGGGCTTAGCAGAGCCCCTGGCATGCTGGAAGTCATTGTTATAATTACCATTATTTTCAGAATCTTTCCTTTGATTCCCTGTGGCTTGCTAGGGGGAGTGCCAACCTCTTGGCTCACCGTTCAAGGCCCTAACTAACCTTCTAGGCCCATCATCTGCTAACTGGATTCCAGCAGACCTTCCCCCAGGCTCAGCTCCCTGAAGGTGGAGACTGGCTCTCTCCTCCACGGCAGCCCCTGGCACAGGGTTTGCAAAGAGGAGGTGGCTCATTAAAGCTCTGCTGCTCTGAACAAGTACAAGTGATCCTTGTAGCAGCCTCTGGGGGAAGGGATGCCAAGGAACCATCTGGGATGGTTCTGATCCCCATAGGCATCACATTTTATTTCTAGATCAGCCCTAATAAAGGTGCAATTAACCCCTCAGGCTTTGGATGAACAGATAATGACAATTCACCCAGCCTATAATAATACTCTATGCTGTGTCACACCTCTTTGCTAGAAGGGCTTCTGAGCCCAGAGACATTTAGTCACTTGTCTGAGATCACACAGCATTTATGATGCAGTCAGGACTCCGGCCCTGGCCACACTCATGAGCCACACCCAGTCCCCAGAACAGAAGTATAAATGGATAGGAGACTATTTTTTCCTAAGAGTCTCCCTAACCAATGTACTGGTTTCCAATCTCTACAAACCCCCCATCCCAAGAGGGACAGCAAGAAGGAGCACCATCTCTGGCTGCCCGGCTCCTCTGGCCCCTCTCCTTCCCCTCCCCTCTGCTCCCTCATCCACCAGGGGCTGAGGGGAAGGGACAGAGCCTCACAGCCCCACAGTTTGCTCCCCATCCTCCCTGCACTCTGCCTTTTCCATCTCATAGCCATGTCAACTCATCACCTCTAAGGGCCAAGAAAAAAGAAAGAACATGGCCCAGATGCCGAAAGTGCTCTCCTGCCTGTCAGGGAGACAAGAAGAGGCAAAGAAAAGCTAACAAAGCTTCTAAAAGCAAAATCCCCAAACCACCTCTCGGGCACCCAGCAGCTGTCAAAGTCAACACAGGAACCTGGCAAAGGGGGGAAAGCCCATCCCAAATGCACCCCAGGCAGTTGTGGAGTCAGGAATTCATAGGCCAAGCTCGGCTGCCTTTCCAAGGGTGTCATGGGGCGTCCTCGGCAGGCTCGCCTTTTCCGCTAATGTACAGGTGGGTCTGTCTAGACTGCAGAACCAAGCCGGTCTTTTCTGAGTACCGAGGCTTCTGGGCTGCTTTTTTTTTTTTTTCATTCTCATTATTTGGAGGGCTATTGAGATTCCCCTCACTTCCTTATTTATGCAGTCAGAGGAAATCACAGCACAGAGAGCCGCTTCCAAACTCAAGGCCACGTGCGCCAATTTCAGATGGATAATTAAATATTGAACAAACCCTGAAATGCCTCTGCTGGATCGGGATGGCTAAAAATAACCACCCTGCCACTCCATGCCATAACCACCCTGCCACTCGGCGTGGCATCTCGCCTGCTCATTCTCAAATCCCTCCTCCCAGCAACTGTCAAACACAGCTTTGCGGGGCGGGGGGGTGGGGGGTGGGGGGACGGTGTGGGGGTGTGGGGGACTGGGGGACTGGGGGGCTGTGGGGGCTGGGGACTGACTGCCCAAATTCCCACTCAACACAAAACAAAACTTCAGCTCCCGGCCAGCTCCGAATGTTCCTGACCAGGAAATACTCTCCCTTTCCTGACATTTAAACCAAGCGGCCTCAAGAGGAAGGTGCTGGAGAAGTATCACAGCTGTTGCTTTTCCTTTTAAAAACAGTCAAAAGGCTTCGTGTCATTTCTAAGCAAAACGCGTATGGGATGTGAGCGTGTCGGCGCTGGGTTACACAAGAGCTCAACCCCATCCCCTCCCCCAGGAAGACCCAACGAGGAGCCCAGTTGCCTCGGTTTCCCTCTCTGCGCTACCCTTGGGAAAAGCAACAAACACAACCAACGTGGAAATAGAACGCCAGAGTCAGAATTCCGGACCTGGATCTCTCACTGACTCCTTTACATAACCTTGAGCGAGTGGCCTTGGCTCTGCAGGTCTCGGTTTCCCCAGCTGTCCAGGGGAACAGTTAGCCCGGGTGCTGGAGGTGCAAGAGGCCCCTCCAACCGGGGCCCAGCAGTGGCTGAGCAAAGCAGGCTCCGGCCCCTCATCCCACCAGGTTTCGGTAAGCACAGACTGCAGCGGGGCAGAGACTGGGCAGCAGACCTGACCCGCTGAGCTCAAGAGGGCATTCCCGTGTCTTCCGCATCCCACCAACCCCGGAAAAGAGGAAGCGCTGGGCTCCTGGGCCCGGTTCTGAGGGTAAGTGGGCTTTGGAGTCTAGTGGCCTCGGTTTGGACCTTGCCTCGTACGGCCAATTACTTTACCAAGCTCGGTTTCCTAACCCGGCGAAGGGAAGTGATAATAAGGACCCCTCCCTCCTTAGGAGGGTTGAGGGTTCAAAATAAGATATGACATGATCAGGCAAAGCTCTTAGCACCAGGCCTGACACACATTCAGCCATTATCTTCCTTGTTATTGAAGGTGAAGCCAGGAACACAAAGCCTAAGACGCTGACATTCCGGCAGATGAACTGGGACCTCTGGCCTCCCTCAAGGACCCAGAGAGCTCTGGGGCCTGGGCCTCAAGCTGTCTGCCTGTCTTCAGGGACCTCATACAAGGGGACCCTGAACCCTTAGCACACAGAGACTTGGTGTAGAGACAGGGCTGAGGCTGTTTGACCTGTGACCATCCCAGGGAAAACACATGGTTGGCAGAACACAAATGAGAGCAGGATGCGGGGGTGGGGGTGGGGGGTGAAACTGGACCTAGGGGATCACCTGAGTGGTCGCAGGCAGGCAGACGAGCCAACCGGGAAGACTGACCCCCCCACAGATGTCAACAGAATCATTCCCCTGCCTCCCTCCCAAGTTACGGCCAGGATTTGGGGAGATGATGGCCAAGAACACTTGGTAGAGTCATGGACTGTGCAAATCAGATGGAAGGAGGAGGCCTTAATCAAAGCCAAGGCCTGACCTCAGAAAGATCTGCCTGCCCACAGAATAGCGAGGTGGTACATTTATCAGCTCAGGATCTGGAGTCTTGCAGAACTGGGCTCCAGCATTTTCTGAGCTGTGTGATGCTGGACGAGGCTCCCACTCTTTGGGCTGCAGCTTCCTCCCCCATAAAATGAGGACAACACCAGTATCCATTTCCCAAGGTTGTTATGAGCATTAAATGAGATAAGGCAAGTACAAAATTAAGCTCACTGTTGGGCACCGAGAAAGCACTCAACAAACAAAAGCCATTTTAACTTTATTACATGCCAGGAAAGGGAGTGAGCCTCCCAGCTCCTGGGGTATGTAAGGACCAGGAGGTCCTGCGGAAGCTGGGGTTAAGCCCCAAAGGAGGGATTGTGTCTCAGCAGGAACAAATGAAGAGATGAGGCAGGAAAGGATGAATGTACAATTTCAGAGGTTGCATCCAAGTTGGGGGCAGAGAGTTGGCCCTTGCGCCCTTGAGGGTACACTTGGAGATGGGGGTGAGGGGGACAAAAGACACAACCAGCCCCCACCCTCAGGGGCTTGCCAGCCCACAGGGCATCTCAGCAAGTCTCAGTGAAACCAGGGTCCGTATGGCGTGGTCCCAGCCCCTGCCCTTCCCTAAGCCCTTCCCTAGCCATCACTCCCAATTGGGAAGCAGCTGTGGCAAACCAGCACCCTCCCGAACCTTGTCACCGTCTTCCTGGGGGCCAGCAGCCCTGGGTTCCACACCTAGTTCTAGGAAGGTCCTTCTGTGCCTCAGTGTCCTCATCTGGACCCCAGGGGTTGGATCACTCAGCTGCCATGTTCTAAGCACTGGGAGGGGACCATCCCCTCAGGAGGTCAGTCTCAGCCTTCCTGGGTACCACCACCACTCTTGCCTGCATTCCTCTAAGTGTGCTGGGGTGTTCCTGGGAAACCCCTCCAGAGGGCTCCTCAGACAGACTCCAGCACACCCTAAAAGGAAAGGGGCCTGGGAAGAGAGGAGAGGATCACACAGCCACCAAAATATAGGGCCATACAATGGGGCTATGTATGGATGTGGAGGAGGAACCGACCATCTCAGGAGACTACATCCACCAAGTCCTCAGCGTGCAGGTGGGTTAGGGTTAGCACCTGAAAAAACTCGGGTGAAAACAGAAAGAAAAGAATCAGAGGCTCCGATGAGTCGTGCGTATGGGCATTCCAGGTCTCCTGACCTGTCAGGCAGCAGGGCATGATAAGTCCTGCTTGACAGAGGGGGGAAACTGAGGCCCTGGAAGGGGCCCAGAGTCACACAACCAGCTCATTGCTGAGCTGGGAGTAAAAGCTGTCTCCCACTAACTATGGCTCTGTACCCCCAAAAGGGCTCTGTGCCCCTGTGAACTTCAACAAGTCAGCCTCCTCAACCATCTGGGGGCTTGGGGAGGGCTGGGAGCATGTGCCATTAATCTCCAATGTGCCCCCAGTGCCCAGGCTGGAGCCCAGCACATAGTAGGTGCTCAAGACATGTTTGCCAGTTGGGTAAATGGGCCAGACCTTATCTGGAGTGAGGGGAAACCTTGCATTTCCTCCCAGCAGCCCTGAGGGAACCGATAAGTCAGACAGACAGATAAACCTTTTCTTGACCTGGGGTGGGGGGAGGTGGGAAGGCACCTTGGCTGGTGACATTCTACTGGGAACAGGCCCCCCTCATATCCATGGGCCATACCTAGCCTTCAAGTGGACTTAGGGTCACAAAGCCCAATGTGAAACGGCCAGATGACCCTTGACATCTAAAGGTCACTGTCTCCACCCTGCTTCTGGTCATTGTCAGTGGCAGGTCTCACTCTGTCTATTCCTCAGATGGGGAGATCGGGGCCCCGAGAAGGAAGAGCCCTGCTTAGTGCCCCGCTTTGCTCAAAGCCGGGGGGGGGGGGGGGGCGGGGCTGTGGACACTGTCCGTCACTTGCAGCCCTGGGCAAGGACCCAGCCCTGCTCTCAAGTCCACAGGGAGCCCCCTGCCACCACTCCATGGGGCAGTGGGGGCAATGGACAGGGGGCTTCCTCAGAGGTGGCAGCCTGGCCACAACCCTCTCCAAGGCCCGGCCGGCTGTGCACCTGCCTCCAGCCAACTCTTCCCTGGCACTTTTCTGTTTCTGAACAAACACAACCCCCCGGAGTTCTCAATCACTGTCCTTCCTCGCTAGTGGCAGAAGCCAGAATGGGTGTGGAGCAAGGGGCGTGGGTGATCAGGGCTGGGGTGCTGGGTACCACCCCCTCTTCTGGGGTCTGATGTCAGCACTACGGGACCCAGCCCTCACGCAGATGGGGAGACTGTGTCGCCTGAGGTCAGCAGGGACCCACCCGAGGCCACAGGGCGGTTCCCCCCACGTGAGTTGCCACCTAGGTTGGGGCGCTGGCCTCAGGAAGAGGGGTGGCCCTGAGGGCAGAGGACAGGATCTGGGGGTTTAGTGGAGGGGGAGATCAGTGGCTGCTCTAGGTGGGCAAGGGGCCCCCAGCCTCCACCTTTCACCCTGCCAGGCAGCTCTCATCCCCACCCATGACTCCCCATCACTCAAGGCCCTTTCTCCAGCCCAAACTACGGCTCCCCACTATCCCCCTCCCAAGCCCTTCCCCTCCTCCACCCCAGGACAAACTCTCTCTCCTTCTCCCTATTTTTCCACAGACTGTTCCTCTGCCCAGAGTAAGAACACCAATAGCTCCTGCTCAACTCTGGTCCAAGTGCCAGACAGCACAGGCTTCTAGCCTTCTGTGCACTTGCTCTCATCCGTAAAGGACGCTGCCATCACTACACCTGTCACTACACCCATTTACCAGACTAGGCCAAAGTGAGGTAACTGGCCAAAGGACAGTTTTGTGCAGAGCAGGGGCCTGAACACACATCTGACCCAACCACTCCCTCTGCTGTCCAAATGTCACTTCCTCTGCGAAGCTCTCCCTGATTTCCCCAGATGTAACTTCTGTTCATTGACGGTCTCCTCCCCACTCCCTGCAGGCTTTGAGCTCCTTCAAGGCTGTGACACAAAGCAGGGGCTCCTGCACAGAAGGGGCCTGGAAGCTGGGGCTCAGGTGACCGCTGGACACACTGTCTCCTGCCCAGTCAGCTGAGCAGGAGGGGGACTTCCGTTTCTCTCTGAGCCTCTGCAGTCAGGAACAGAAGGGCACGGAGGTGCAGAGGAGGTCATGCAGAGCATCTGCAAGGAGAGGGGAGGGGTGGAGGCCTCAGGGTGCCCTGAGCATTACTGGGCATTTGTACAACTCCCATTTCTCAAAGCATGAACCCATTTCCTCACTGAGTCCTACAAGTCCTGCTAGCTAGCCCCCTTTACAGCTCAAGAAACTGAGGCTCAGAAAAGAGAAGTGGCTTGCCTGAAGTCTCAGTGCTCAAACCCAGATCTCTAGTCTCTCAGGCTAAGCATGGAATTGCGGGGGGGGGGGGGGGGGGTTAGGTAGCCAGAGGCTACTTCAAGGAAGACAAGGGGAGGTGGACCCCAGGCCTCGAGAGACGCTTGAGGACTGAACTTGCAGCACACACCTGTACACACTTCCAGTCTCAGCTTGAACCCATCCAGGCATGGGGAACTCACTACTTCAGGAACTCACTACTTCCTGAGGAAGCCTTGTACATTGTTTTTCAGCCCTGACTGTGGGAAAAATCTTCCCCATTCTGGAGAAAAGCAAATGAACGCGTACTGTCTGATTTACCCTCAAGGTGACGATAAAACTGAGGTTCAGCAGCAACACCACAGGGCCCGAGCCACACAACCAGCACCCGGGAGGGTGGGGATTTGACCTCAGGTCTGCCGGATCCCGAGCACGGATCTGCTCAAACCGCTGACCAGCCTTCCCGTTTCCCAAGAGAACCAACTCGGCCCCGGTCCCGCTAGGCACTACCAACCACCCTCCTCCCTCTCACCCACCACCCACCACCCACCACCCACCAGCACGTCAGCGGTCCTGAGCCCCTTGACAGGGACCCTGGCCTCCCCAGGACCCCTTCTGGCTTTCCCCTTCCAGGAGACCCCTCCCTAAACTCCATCCCACCCAACCTCTGAAAGAAGGCCTGGCCCCCACCCGGCCCAAAAGGCAGCCTCCTGGATCCGATGCGCTTCCAACTGAGGATCCTGTTACTGGAAAAAAGAAAATGCTGCTCCCATTGCCCCTCCTCCCTGTCCTGCCTCCGCGCTGGAAAGAGAGAAATTTTTCAAAGGAGGTGGGCCCATCATCCACTTGGAGGGGTCCCAGACAGATCTTGGCTTTGGAGCCAAGGACTCCTGGGGTAGGACCCTCTGAAGTCCAGCCACCTGTCCCTCCACCCAAGAGGTAGGGAAGCCTGTGAAGTCCCTGGGGAGAGAAGGTATGTGGGGGCGCTGAGATGGGCCCCCCACCCTAAGCTGGGAGGCCAGGGCCCTGAAGGCAAAATGAGGAAAAGCCAAGATCCACTCAGGATTACTTCATTGCCAGGCTGCTGAGTAAACTGAGGCACAGGGGAATAGGAGGTGGCATCTGAGAAGTGAAGAAAGAGAACCCCGAATTGCAATCTCCACTTTCCCTGCGCAAGGCACAAGGGGAGACAGAGCTTCGGATTCCCCAGGACGCTGGCGGATGAGAGAGAAGCTGCGGGGATGGGGATCAAGCCAACACAGTAACGGGCAGCCAGAAAGGGCGATGGGGGCGGCAGGGGCGGGGGGGGGGGGGGAGACCCGGCTAAACAGACTGGAAGATCCAGGGTCCCTGGCATTTCCTGACATCAGGTGGCCAGGTGGCAGTAGGGGGAGCCCAGGGGTCAGGGGTCGGGGTGGCGCCTACCCCTGGCGGGCCGGGTCCGGCTGCGGGAGCGGCTCCTCTGTCGCTGCAGCCGGGGCCGCCGCAGCAGCCGGTAGTAGTAGGAGGGCCTCCCGGTGCTCTTCCTGGCGCTGCCGCCCGCGGACATGCTGCCGCCCGCCGGGCACCGGGCTGGGCCTGGGCGCGCTCACACGGGCCCCATCGCCCGCTCTGGCGCGCCCGGCGGGCGTCCCTGCCTTCTCCCGCGCGCTGGTGCGGGCGCCGCCGAGGCCACGGCTGCCCCACAAAGTCGCTCAAACTCCTCCTCCCGCCCCCGCCCTCCCCGAGCAGCCGGCCCCGCCGCGGGGGCCTGGGACCGGGAGGCCGGGCTGGCACCGGCCCGGAAAGTCAGTGCAGGAGAAATCCCGGCCTGGAGTCGGAGGGGCGAGACGGCCCGGAGTGCCCCGGGACCCCAGGCAGGTCCCCAGGAGGGTCACCGTCCGCACCCTTCGCGCCCCAGAGCCGTGGCCCGACCTCGGGACGCACGGGACGCTCCAGCCTGCCCGCGGGTGTAGACGGTGCACACCCGCGTGCGCGCGAACGCGGGCACCAGACAGGGTGCACGCCAGGCGGCCAGGCGGCCAGGCGGCCAGGCGGCCACCGCGCTGCGAAACCGGTCACCTTTTTAGGGTCCGAATGAGATTGACCCCGCAGGGCGCGTTTCTGCCCCAAGCTCACTGGACTGAGTATGGATCCGCAAACACACGGCAGGTGAGCTCCCGGCCTAGCCCCCTAACGGGGTTGAAAAGACGTCCCTTTCACGCAGAAAACTTGCCTGTTCTCTACGTTTTTAAAAATTGTTCCGTTTGATAGACATATTATTTGTATATAATTACGATTGCAGTGTATATCTCAAGCGCACAAACAGGAGAGAGAGGTAAGGAGCACCTGTGTATCTCGAAGGCTTTGCCAAATCTGAACATTTTGCCCCGCATAATCTAGACCACTCCCCAAATAGAACATCACAGATGCGGTGGGGTCTTCCTCCCCCTGGGTGTTCACAGCAGCTCTGGCAAGCCTGAAGAAGAATCCCAACCCTCAAGGAGATGGAGGCGTGAGGTGTCAACTCTCTCTATCGCCTCCTGCTGAAAGACTTCTCCGAGTCACTCCCCAGCTCAAGAACTCTTCATGGCTCCCCAAATCCAGACAACCTTCCCTGGTATTTGGGGTTCCAACCATCTGGTCCCAACCATTCTCCAGCCTCACCTGCTATTCCCTTCCTTCCTGCTCTTCCTTGTGCTTCTCCCAGAAGGTTCTGCCCTGCCAAAGGCCATCCTTCTAGGGCCCAAATTCTATAGCCTTCGACCGTCCTGGCCCTTGGTTGTCTCTCTCTCTGTCTCTCTGTCTCTCTCTCTCCTCCTACTTGCCCCTGGAGCAGCATTTATCTTGTAAATTATGCAGACAACCACCTGCCTGAGCTTCATTCTCTCAAGTATAGAAGGGTAAACTGAGGCCCTGACAGGGAGGGCTGACAGGCCTCAGTCACACAGAAAATGGCAGAGGCAAGTGGTCTTAGCCTGGGGCTCCCAACACGAAGTTTTAGGGGTGTGCTTGAGGGAGAGTCATCTGTGGGTGCTGGAGATAGTCTGGAAGTTCTCCGGAACAGAAAGGTGGGGCCCTGGAGGGGGTGGGGCAGTCTCGGCAGAAATCCAGGCCGCGTTTTGCACGTCACAAAGAGCGCCCCCTCCCTGGCTCCCTCAGCCAGGGGGGAGGGCCCCCAGGTCTGGAGGAGCCTGGATCACAGCTGGAAGCCAGGCATCTTCCCAGGACCAGGGGGGAGGGGCAGAAGGGGTATGCTCCTCCAAAGCCAATTGAGGTTGTCCGAAGACCCCCACTGGTCCCTCTCTCCAGAGTGCCGGCCAGTCCCTGGTGCAGATGGTAAACCACGGTGCCTGCAAGGACACCTTTAACCTCCTTTGGGTTAAGCATTGATCTAGCTCATTCTCAATAGCAAACACTGCGCAGGAGCCTCCCTTGCCAGAGCAGAGGCCCCAGAGAAAAGCTGTATGCATCCTCCTCTGGCCTCCCCACTCAGGTGGGGCTCCTGCAGCCACCTACCCACACCTTGGCACTTCCAGAAAGAACAACCTCTGCAGCCAGGCCCACCAGTTTCGGTGGGTGGAAGGCTCCCAGGAAGTCCAGCTCAGGGTGGGGGCATCAGTCCTGTACCCAGAGCCTGGAGTTCATCAGGCCCAGTTTCCTCCCCAAAGCAGAAATGCCCTGATCAACCAGAGTCTGGCCTCCCCTTGAGGGAATGAGAGGTTCCCTGCCAACAGACTATCAGTGGCTGAGACAAGTGGTCTTGACGGGGCATCCCCAACTAGCAGATTTAGTTGTCTGTGTGTAGAGGGAGGGGGGAAGTAGCCAGGAGCTCCGGATCTCATCGGTGAGCACAGTTGGGCTCTAAAGGTCAGGCAGAGTCTCTCTGCTTATGCTTGGGCTTCTCAAGTTCTCTGTGCCTCAGTTTCCCCGCCTACAAGGAGAAGCTATGGGCCCCCAACTTATCTACCTTGTGGAGGGAAGAGGGTCTGCTATTGAAGAGGAAGAAGCTTCTGCATTCCTGGCCTTTGGATGGGGTGGACATTGCCAACCACGCAAGCTGAACATCTCCACAGGCCTCGGGAGGGTGGGGAGTAGGAACCAGTTGAGTACTGTGTGGGCAGGGGGCAGGGCAGGAACTAGGAGACAAGGGGCCTGGGCTCCCTGCCCCTCCTCCTGCCCCAGGACCCCCAGGGCGGCAGGCAGGCAGACAAAGGCTGATCCCTGCACACCCCAGCAGAGCATCTGGAATCAATCCCGCTGTAGAGCAAGCCACCCACCCCCTTTCACTGCCCCTGCGGCCTCTTCCCTTTAAACAGGAGCAGTCCCCTTTCTGGAGGCCACCTAGACTAGAGGAGGAGCATTTGAAAACACCCTCCCCACCATCATTTCCTGCAATATTCCCCCTCCAAGGGGAAGCCCTCTGTGATTGCCCTGGCCAGCGTGGGCTTACCAGGCCCTGCTGATCTGTGAGCTGGGGCCCCACAGGGCTGGCCGTCTGTTGGTGGTCTGTTCTCCACTGCTCTCTGGACTCCAGAGGGGCTCCTGAATAGGCCCAGCTCCCACCTCTCAACCTGCTGCTTTAGGTCAGGGTCAAGCCTGCCGCCTCCACACCCCTGAGCCTCCAAATCACCCTAGTACATTAAACTCGGATATTTCTGAGTTCCCCCAAGACACTTGAGTCCATGGTTCCAGATGGGGCCTGGGAATCTACATGTTTAGTAAGTGCAGACACGGGGACAGGGGCCAGCTAAATCAGATCTGAACCCCCACCTGCCCTTAAAGCCTCCAAAAGTGAGCTCACAGAGTCCTAAAAAGGACCAAGCTTTGTCACAAAGCAGCCACCTCCCCTTGCACCCCTGCCCACTCCAGACCCTTATCTATCTGCTCCCCAAAGTCGCCCCGCTCATTCCCACCCTGCCTTTGCCCTGCTGGTCAGATGGCTGCCACAAAGCTCTTCCTTCTGCATCTGGTGAACTCCTCCTTAGCCCTCAGGACCCAGCTCAAATGTCACCTCATTAAAGCAGTCTGAGCCCAATGAGAGACCCTCCCCACCCCCACCACACCCCACTAGTTGGGTTGTATAATAAGGACACAGGAGAAGACCAAGGAGAGATGGACCCAAAGAATCTGCATCTGGGTGTCAGGAGAGGAATAACACCCTGCTGGGAAGAAGGGGTGGGTGGCCTAGAGCTGGGCTGTAAGTCCAGGTAAACCACTGGCTGGGGTGGGCGTGGGGGGGGTTGTTAGGTCAGGAGGGGCACCAGCTGCAGAGTGAGGGGGCCAGCCGAACGCATTCTCCCATCCTCCTGGGGTATTAGGTTTAAGGTCAGTGAGAGAGGAACAAAAATGCATATTGTCAGAATTACCCCTGAAAAGCCTTCAATTGCCCACAAAGGACACTGTTCCCTGCAGTGTTGGGACAGAGGTGAGCACGAGGCAGAAGGGCATGGCCTTTACTGAGGGGCCATTTGGCCCAGGAGGAAAGAGCAAGAAGAACCTGTCACCTAACATCAGATTCCATCCAGGGAGGAGAGGGGCTTACACCGGGAGGGGACCCCAGAAGTCCAAGACTTTCCACAGAGGAGGGCTAGAAGTTTGGCCTGGAGAGGTCTGTCTGAAGATGAAGCTTGGATTTAATACTGCTAAACCATATTCCGCGTTTACTGTGTGCCAGACCCTATCTGGGGCATTCAACGCACAGGATCCCATTAAATCTCACAACAATTGGGCGCCTGGGTGGCTCAGTTGGTTAAGCGACTGCCTTCGGCTCAGGTCATGATCCTGGAGTCCCGGGATCGAGTCCCACATCGGGCTCCCTGCTCAGCAGGGAGTCTGCCTCTCCTCTGACCTTCTTCCCTCTCATGCTCTCTCTCTACCATTCTCTCTCTCTCTCAATATAAATAAAAATCTTAAAAAAAAAGAAATCTCACAACAATCTTAAGAGGCGGGTGGTTACCACCTTCAGCTTACAGAAAATATTGGTGGCCCAGAGATGGTAAGTTCCCTAAGGTTACACGGCTGGCACTAGGAGTCAGGATTTGAACCCAGGCAAGCTGGAAAAAACAAAGTTCTCAAGACTGAGGAGGACTTCAATGCAGAGAGGGAGGAGGGGCAACAGCCTGGAACTTTCCATAAAAGCCAGCTTTGACAAGGAACAGGAGGAGGTGAAGAGGGTTAGGAGCCCTGACAGGGGAAACATTGGAGCCCACGCCAGGCCCCACACAATGGGTGTCTGGAGGGCTCAGACCTGTCATGTTTCCTGTCGGGACAGGGGTAGGCAGCAGTGACCAGGGGAAGTCCCTAGCCAGGCAGCCCAGCACACATCCGCCTCCCGGGCCAGCCTCGACCTTTGTGTGGCTGAAGCCCTGGGCAGGGGTGTGGATGGGGGTGCCGCGGTGGGGGGCGCTAATGGTCAGGGTCATGGGCCTCAGCCTGGAGAGGTGGCCTGTCTGGCAAGCAATGACAGCTTCCAGCGTTTACTATGCGTCCAAGGAGCAAGGCTGCACCAGGAGCAGGACCTTCATCAGGATGTGGGGGAGCAGGGGCTCTCCCCACACAGTGGAAGGTGCAAACAGGCCCTGCGAAGTCACACTCGAGGCCCAGCCAGCTGTCCAACACCTCCACTGCTCCCCAGGCTTCCTCTTGAAAGCCACCAACAACTTTATTGACATCCTTCCCAGAAAATGGCCCCATCAGGGCCATGCCGACCCCAGACTTGGATGACTCTGCCCTTTTCAACACGGGGAATGGGGAGCCTGGTCAAGGGTGGGTATTTGAACACACACAGACACACACACACACACACACACACACACACACACACACACGCAGCCCTTGGGGAGTGTATTTTCTAAATAAAGTCACCCAAAGCAGGACTGAGGGCGAGCCTTGGGAGAAGCCAGGGCCCTAACAGGGGCACAAGGCCAGTCGGCAGGGTCATTGTGTTTCTTTGGGTGCTATGTGACTTAAAGGAAGCCTCTTGACATCTCTGAGCCTCAGATTCCCAGGTGCTAAATAGAGATGAGACATCTCCATCTCCGCCCAGCCCACCTCCATAGGATTCCATCAGGATCTAGAAATTTCCCCCAGTCTTAAACCAGCACCTATATGTTCCCTCCTGTCCTCCAGAAGCCCAGAAAAGATGTAGTTCCTTCGTACATGTCAACAACCTGTCCTAAAATCCTGGCATGTCAGAGCTAGCAGGAACCTGCAGAGGGGTGATGGAGCTGGAGAAGCCGAGGCCTCACCGAACAGCCACCTGCCCCAGGGACGCTGCCCGGATCTGGCATCAATTCCCCAGCCATCAGGGGTCTGATTGCCCCTCACACCCCAGCAAAGAGCAGTCAGGGTACGGCAGCGTCACTCGCTGCAGATGAAAAAGGGAGGCTGAGACACACTGTGACTCGCCCAGTGTCACACGTGAGTGTTGGGGGCAAGGCCACCTTGGGACTTAAACAGAACTGCCAAGACCCCCTTTCCCCCTTGACTCCTTGGACCGCCCCCCCTTTCCCCAGAATGCCTGCTGCCTCCTGCCACAGGTGCCCTGGGCTCCAGCTCCAGACCGGCTGCCCCGGAAGCTCAGGGCTCCAGTCCCAGGGCTGGGGGAGGCTGGGATTCACTCTCCAGGCCCCAGCCCTCCTTCCTCACCCTCACCCAAGCGGCCAGCATTTCAACCCAGATGGCCAGGCCTGAAGCAGCTCTCTCCCTGGACTTCCTCCCCCTGCCCTGACCCAGAAATGCTGCCAAGCTCCAGGTGGGCCCCCAACCCCTCCTTCTCCAGGCCCAGGCCTGGGGCTGAGTCTCCAGATCTCCGAGCTTTGTCTTCCCCTTCCAGTTGATGGGCCCAGACAGCTCCACACCCACCGGGTGACCAGAGGGGGTGGCATATGGTCCCAGTGTGAGGTCAGAAAGCCCCCTCCCTTCCCAGGCAGGCCTGCCTGGTCATCTGTGAACCACTTCATGGCCAGTACTGGCCTGGGTTCCAGGCAGGAGGGGCCTCGCTCAATCCTTGCAGGATCCCACTGAGGAGGACAGATGAACTGGCCCAGGAGCCAGCTCCTAGGAAGCTCCCATCTAAGCAGGGTGCTGCAAGAGTATGGGATTTGGGGTGAGCCCAGATTAGGGCCTTCACCTGCCTGTGCCTTCAGTTCAATTACAGAATGGGTTTAATGATACTTATACTTTGTGAGGTTGTAGAAAGTCAAATAGCATAGCGAATCCAAACCCTGTATGTAAACTGACTAACATCTGCCCCTCTGGGCTAGTTCTTTTCTCACTCATCCGGGCTCCTTGAGAGCAGGATAGCCAGAGCTGGTCAGCAGAGTTACCAGCCCAGAGTAGGCTCTCAGTAAGACTGACTACGAGAGATGGTAGCAGCATTTGCAAAAAGTGGCTGACCCCTTCTGATCTGGACTCAGCTCTAAGGAATTCAGAGGAGGGAGAAGTCCCAGAAGACTGCCTGGAAGAAGAGTCATTGGCACTGAGTCAGAAGGCTGAGTAGGAGTTGACTAGGTAGAGAGCAGAAGACTGTATTCTTGGAGGGGGAGACAGCACGAGCAAAGGCCCTGAGGTAGAAACCAGCAAGGCATATGCTGAGGCAGTGTGTAGAACTGTGAGGCTGGAGCAGAGGATGAGGTGGGTCTCGGGAGCAGGCTGTATGAGGTGTACACCCAAGTGGCAGTGAGGCCCAGGCAGCCCTTAAATAGGGGAGAAATGAAGTGGTAAAGAAAGAACCCTGACCAGGGAGGCAGAGGATCGGGCTCTAGGCCTAGCTCTGTGGCTTTGGGGCCATCTGACTTTGACAAGTCATAGATCTCTCTGATCCCCACTCTGCAACTCTAAGGGAAGGCCTGGCTTTAGGAGGCAGGACTGCGGTGGGGGGTGGGGGGGGGCGAGGCTAGATGCCCACAAACTACACTGAAGCATTCAGACACGGATTCTAGGGCGCCACTCTCAACATCACTGGATCCAAATTTTGGTGGGTAGGGCCAAAGAATCCAGATTCTTAAAGTTTTCTAGCAGCTTTCTTGGGGAGCCACTGGCTAAGATAGTCGTAGACTCGGCTGGATAGCTTTCCAGTTCCTGAGCATGCCAAACATGGTCCCACCTCAGGGCCTTTGCGTGTGCTCTTCCTTCTGCCTCACCCACTAACCCCAGATCTTCAGATGGCCAGCTCCTTCTTGTCATTCAGGCCTCGGCTCAAATTCACACTCTCAGAGGCCTGCCCTGGCCACCTTATCTCAAGTGCCTCTGCCCCAATCCCCACATGCTCTCCCATTGCCCTATTTTCTTCAACCTTCTGCTTCCTAAAACTATCTTATCTGTGTATTCGGTTGTTCACTAGTTGTCTGCCCCTAAACCATAATGAGGGCAGGGGCCTTGTTAGTTCCTGTCACAGCCATATCCCCCATGCACAGAACAGCACTCAGTCACCACTCAGGGAATGAGGTGAATAGAGGGAGCTGGGCTCAAAGCCCCCCTTCTTTTCTCAAGAAGGGCAGCTGTGGGACCAGGGGCAAGTCACTCCCCCTCTCGGGGCCTGGCTCTCCTCAATGGGACACACAGACAAGCAGGCTGCAAAGTTTACTTTCAGGCAGCAACCTGGAGCTGATCAGGAGGCCAGGCTGTAAGTCCTGACTAACCTGGGGCTGGCACAGAAGAAGGGAACGGATGAATAAGTGCCTTTGCTCTGCGGTGTGCCTCTGAGCAAGTCCCCTCTCATCCGCAGACCCTCACCCTGTCCCCCTCTTGTAAAATGGGGTTGGCCTGGGGGGGGGTGGCCCTTGGGCACTTACACATAGAACTTCTGTGCCCAGTCTGGAACATAAATGGGAACCACAGCAGGTATTAGAGGAGGGGCAGGCTAGGCCAGAACCATGGTTCTCACACTTACTGGCCTTTGCTGGGGATCCCACGCCGCCCAAAGCTGGTGTCCCAGGACCACATAGGTGAGAATTAAGTGTGCCTTCTGTAACCTGTCACCCCCGACTCTTAAGAGCAAGAACAATGCCAGCCCTGCCCCCATCCCGGGAACAGCATTTTGTCTGGAAATTCCACCAAGGGGAGGAGGAAGGGCTGGGGCCCTAGAATTTCTGTGCCTGCTCAAACAGGAAGTAGCTAAAAGTTTGGGGCCAAGGAAAACAAGTTCAGGGTCATCCTGGAAATCAGCAGTCCCCTTGGCTGGGACTCACCCCTCTCACAGGTGGGGCTCTCCTCCTGATTAATGATTAACATAGACAGAAGGTGGGGCGCCTGGGTGGCTCAGATGGTTAAGCGTCTGCCTTCACCCCAGGTCATGACCCCAGCTTCCTGGGATCGAGTCCCGCATCGGGCTCCCTGCTCAGCAAGGAGCCTGCTTCTCCCTCTGCCTCTCTCTCTCTGTCTCTTATGAATAAATAAATAAAATCTTTAAAAATAAATAAATAAACCTCATCATTCTAGGGATTCCTTAAAAAAAAAACCAAAAACATAGAAGGTGTGTGAAAGGGGGATGGTCCAGGACCACAGGCAAAGGCCTAAAACGAAGCAAAATTCACTCAGTCTCACCTGGCATACTTTTGATGATGGGGAGCTCACTACCAAACTGTCCCCGCCCCCACCCTCACCCCCCACCCCCACCCTGTCCTCAGAAAGTCTACAAGTGACAGTGCCTTCCCATAACTAGGAACTGCAGAAGGCCTTCAGGGATCTAGTGTCAGTCCACCCTTCACCCAGGGCTCAGAGGGCTTGGGACTTGCACAGGGTCCTCCCTCAGTTCCCAGGAGCAGAGGAAGCTGTTACACGCACAGTAAGGAGGAGCCCGTAGGAGGGCTGGGGCTGGAGTTTGAGCTTCAGCCCCACCCCCACATCCCTCCTGGCTAAAATGCCTAGGTTACGGTGTGGGGGGCGGACCTCTGGCTGACCTTTATTAGAAAGCCCAGAGAGTGCTGGGAAGAGGGGGACTGAGCCGGGGCGTGTTGGCGACCTGGGTTACAAAGGCTCCGATGCAGCCTGTGTGACCCACAGCCCCTCTCCTCTTCCCTGTAGCCTCTGCCTCCGGAAGCTCCAAGAGGGCTTCAGAACTTTCTAGACCTGCTTTCTCTGCCCTTGTATTTCTTATGTCCTCCTGTTGCCCCTCTCTCCCAGCCAGCCCCCTCACACGGGCTCCCATGCACACACAGACCTGTCTTCCCACTGAGGCCCACATCTCCCCCTCCCCAAAGGGCTCCTTCCAGGCCCTGCCAGCCCCAGGGCCCACAGAGCAGCTTGGAGCCCTCTGGTGTAGCCCGTGGTGCTGCCCCCTACTGGGCTGTAGAGCCCTAGGACAAAGTCCTTGGCCCTGGTGCCACCACAGGGAGGGCTGTGCCCCTTGAGATCCCCAGGGTGGCATGGCACAGGGTTCCAATCTGTTGAGTGACGTGGACTGGCCCTCCCCACTCCTCTGGGCCCCTATGCCCACTGGAGCAAACGGGATGGCGCAGAACCTGGGTTCTCAGGTTGGAGATGCTTCAGTGCCGCGGGGAACAGGTTAAAATGCAGATGCCCAGGCCCGCCGGGGAGAGTCTGGTTTAGCCAGCCTGGGAAGAGCCCAGGAGTCTGCATTCTTAAACAGCCGGGAGTGAGCTCACCCTGGCCACACTGGCCCCCTTCTCTCTCTTTCAGATCCCCAGCTCTGTATGGGTTCTGGGACTCCAGCCCCCAACAACCGTGTCATAAGCCTTTTCCCAACCGCCACCTGTCTCCTGTCCCTTTCTCAGCACTCTGCGTGTGGTAGGCAGGCAGGGATCCCAAGCCTTACAGTACAGATGGGGAAACTGGGGCTCCAAATGGAGAACAACAAAGTTTGCCCATGGTCCTCGTCCCTCAGAGAAGCCCCTGGCTTCCACCATCCCCCCCAGCTCCCCAAAGACGATCTAGATTCTGGGGCCCAGCAGGTCCCTTCAGGTCGGGCAGCAGCCCTGACCGGCCCCCTTTGTCCTGCTCGGTGTGCCCTGCGACCTCACCAGGCCCTGGGCTGATTAAAATATCCCCTTACAGCTCCAGTAGGCCCTGGTGTCCCCTTACAGGGCTGGGAGGGACACAGTCCCATTCCCAGCTTGGTGCCGCACTCTGGCCACCCTCAGGAGCTGGACACTCGCCGGCACCGCAGGGATTAGAGAGAGCCTTCCCCTGAAGTGTTTGCAGAGACCAGCCAGGAGAAACCAAGGCCCAGAGAGGGGACCCTGCCCAAGGTCACACAGGACCCAGTTACTCACCCCAACACAGAGCTTCCTCTCTGCCAGGCAGCATTAAGTCAGTGAGTCCATATAACACCCTTAAGAGGTGGACACTATTACTCGCCCATTACACAGGCACAGAAAGGTGATTGCGGCAGACCTGGAACGCGACCTCACGTAGCCTGGCTCCTAATGGTGACCCCTTGCTGCCACAAATGGTCTCCCCTCTCCTGTCCTTGGGTCATTTTGTTTGTAAAAAGGCACGCTACAGCAATGAGGCAGGGCCCTTGGCTTCTACTCCCAGCCCGGAGTGTGGTCACTGGGTGCCGGCCTCAGCCGCACTGGTCCCCAGTCCTCCAGCCCCCAGTTCTCTCTCTGTGTCTTTGCTCCCACTGTTCCCACTCGGAGGACACAGGCTTCCTAGGCTCTGAGCTCCTCTGTGAAGCAGGCTATCGCTAGCTCCAAAGACTAACTTGAGTCTGTCCACCTCTCCCCACTACCGTTACTCAAATCCAGGTCGCCACCATCTCTAGCTTTGGGAACACCCGCAGCCCCTCCTCAAGCTGATTTTCCACAAAGCAGCCCTCTGTCCCAGCCACCCTGGCCTTGCTGGCCTGTGGACACCCGTTCCAGCTCATCCCTCCACCCTGGCTCTCCTGAGCGGCCTGGCCCACTCCCACTCCCTCTTCGTTTCCGGAGAAACCACTCCCTTGCCACCCCAACCTCACTGCTTCTCCCCCAAGGCCTGCCCACCCCATTTTCTCCGGGCCCCCTGCCCGACCTTTCCTCCAGGGAGCCCTCCACATCGTGCAATGATATCTGTGTTTTGGTGATTCATGTCACATTTGCCTCTCCTGGCACTCCGTCCTCCCCAAGGAGCAGGGCCTGCCCACCTGACTCACATCATAACCCCAGGGCCCGGCCCGGGACCGTCACGTGGCGGCTGCCGATCAAGAGGGGAAGGGTGTCACGGTCCTGAATGCGGGAAAGCACCATACACATGAACGTGCACTGGAGTCCCCGGACGTCTGGGCCTCTGAGCTCCGTGAAGCCACAGGGCGCCAAATGCCCTCCGCCCCCACCCCAAACAAGTCACAGCCCAGGACTTACTAATTTTCCTCCGCACAAGTTTCGTTGCTTTCGTTCTGTGATTTATAGCCCATCCGATAAATTTCCCCCATTATCTTTCACACAGAGCATGCTGCCTTTCTGCCAGTTCATGATACATTTGGCTCACTGGCCTCTCCCCGGAGAAATCTAAGGCTTGGCTCCAACTCGGGAGCAGGCCCACGAGGCCATGTGGGATTCCAAGAGCTCATTTCAGACCCAAACCTCAAGCAGGTTGAGCCTCACACTCAGGACTAACTGGGCAGGTCCCCAACTCCCCTCTCGCCCTCCCTAATGGTGGGAATCCTGGCAGAGACAACGTAGGCTGCGTTGTCCAGTGCCCACGGGGGCCCTGGTGGCCAGTCTGAAGGCTGGGCTGCAGACTCTACTGCTTCTCCCACCCAGCCTCGAGGGTTTCCATAGACTCCACAGATGAGATCTTAATCTACCTCTCTAACTGCCCAAAGAAGGCAGGAACTCATCAGACCTGTCTCACAGTTGAAGAAACTTCTCTGGAATACAGAAGATTGCATGCCAGCCCTGCTTACCCCACTGCGTACTTGCCAGGTTCAGGTGCAGCCAACAGAGATTTCCGAGGGTAGCCTCTGTGCCAGGCATTGTGCCAAGTGCTTGACTAGAGTAGTCTCACTCACAGCCACCTTTAAAGGCCGAAGGTACTATAAGCCCATTTTACAGATGGGGAAATCAAGCCTCAGAGAGAAGCAACTTGGCCTAGGTTTGTACAGGAAGCAATTGGCAATGACCCAGAGGAAGTACTACTAACATGAGGGATGAGAAAGGTCTAGAGGCTACAGGGAGCACATAGCTCAAGGCAGAGCTACCCACTCAAAAAAAAAAAAAAAAAAAAAAGTGACAGGGATACAGGGAGAGCTCAGCACATTAGGGGTTAGAATCCCATCCCTGGGAGTGCCCGGCTGTGTGACCAGGGGCAAATCCCTTCCCCTCTCTGGGCCTCAGCCTCCCACCCTGTAGAATATGAATACTGTCCTGCCCAGGACTATCACAGGGCTTGCATGAGGCAACATGCAGAAAGCTGCCTTGTAAACTGTCCGGTCCAGGGCCAAGTCATTTCTGCGTGTTCTGACAGTGAAGGAAGACATCATGCAAAGACCTGCAGGGAACCTTGGTGCTCCTCCGGGCTAAGTTTGACTGGTGCCTCTGAACTGTGTGGGGTTCTGGACAGAAAACCCAGGCTCCTCCTCGGATCACAAGCTGCTTACCTCAACCCGAGGCGTGGAGCCACCAGGCAGCCCTCCTGCCCCCCCCCCCCCCCGCCGGGCACCCAGATCTCTGCACTGCCCAGCCGGTGTGGGGCACGGAGCAGAGGACGTTACAGGCTGGCCTGCTCTCCGCCCCCCCACTGATGCCCGCGGCCCTCGGGACCACTAAGTCTGCTGTCCTCCCCCGTCCAGCTCCTGAAAGTTTCTGCTTCCGCTTTACAGTTTCCGTGGCAACCACCTCTCTCCCTCCACTTGTCTTCCTCTCCTAAGTCACTTTGTCATCTGAAGAGGCAAGTTTCTCTCTTCTCTATGCGACCAGGAGAATAAAAGTGGGTTGGGGCAGGAGATTGGGCCAGGAGAATGGGGACGGAGAGGGGACCTCTGGGGTGCAGCCAGGGGCTGGTGCAGCCACGGTGTGTCCCCCCAAAGACCTCTGTGCCTGGGACTGCCCACAGGGTCCTCGACAGCAGGCTTTTCCAAATGTGACTGTCCTGCTCCAAGGGCCTGCCGGGCCCTGCAGGAGCGGCTCGGGCTTGGGGGGCGGGGGGGTGTCAAGGCTTCACAAGCTGGCTGGACCCCAATCTGCCTGCCACTGTCCGTCTTCACCCACAGGTGCCCTGGGTTTGGACTGCGTCAACCCCCCTGCCGCACGCCTTCTGCTTGTGGGAACCCTTCCTTCCCCAAGGCCTGGCTGCAAAGTAGCCCCACAGGAAGTCCCCACCCCTTCAGAACTCCCCACGACCCCACTGTACCCATTCCTCTGCCACCCAAACATTCCCCCAGCCGACGGCCTTCTGCCCTGCAAGCAGAGCCGATGTCGCCCTCACTCCATGTCCCAGCAGGGCCACAGGAGGCCACGGGGAACCTGGGGCCACAGAGACCCGGGCTCCAGCCTGCGTTCAACCACCAGCTGGCGGCCAGCTCTCCACAAATTTGCTCTAGAACTCTATCTTCCCCGTGGTCAAATAAGAATGGCACTCACTTCCTCACAGGCTGTTGGAGACTGAAATGAGTTTGCAGGTCTGAAAGAGCTTGGAAAATTCTGAAGTGCTGTGGGGAGTCCGGGATTATTTTTAGGCACTGAATTAGTGCCATCCAATGAACAGCCCGAAGGCCTCCTTGACCCCATGGGTCTCACAGCTCTCTTTCTCCACCTGCTGACCTCCTGAGGCATTGACTGGGCCACCAGCTTCCCTGCCACACACACACAAAGCCCCTGACACACGTGGGGCCCCGCAGCTCAGCCAGAGCCTGATGTTGGCTGGGGGGCTGAGGATCCCTCGGAGGCCTGAGTCAGCAAGGAGCGGCCCAGGCCATGTGTCGGGGACAAGGGTGGAGGAATAGTTCCTCCTAGCCCCTGGGGACTGGGGGCTGGGGCCAGAGGCAGCCCCAGAAAGGGCTCCCCCACCCACGCGGCTGTCCACTGCCTTCTCCTATTCCACTGGGACCCACCCCCTCCCCTTATGGTCTGCTGGGCTACCCAGGAACACCTCCTAAATGTGCTCTCCCCGGAGAAAGGTCTCTCTCTCCCCTACATCAGGGCCTCCCTCCTTCCTCTGATGCTGACAGTGAACTCCCCCCCCCCACCACTGCCCGCCCAGCCTCACACCTACACGTCACCCCTTCCAAGATGCTCACAGAGGCTGCACCTGCCCAGGCTTGTGCTAGGATAGGGCTGGTTTCCATGTGCAAGGGGACGCCTGGGGCTGAGGCAGCTCATGTGTACCCTTGAGGCCCATTTCACTTCCCTCCAAAGACCTGCAGAATCAGAGGGCTTTAAGCAGGCTCAGAGAAAAACGAATAAAGACTTGTGAAATGTCAGAACCAAGTGAATGAAGACAGGGTCAGCCACGGCCTGCCGGGGACTCCCTCCTGTGCCTGCCCTTCTGTGCCCCACTACTCCTGGTCCAAGAGCCCAGGATTCCCACAGCTGGCACGGGGTGTTCAGGACCTGGCATGTGAAAACCCATGCAAATAGTAGCACCGTCCTGTGAGGGACACTGTCTGAGCCCAAGGGGGCTCAGACACAGTCCCTGTTCTCAGGAAGCCAACCGTCTGGTAGGACACATGAACTCCCGCAGGATCCCACCAACAAGGACCCAAGGCAGAGGAAGCATAAGGAAGGCAGGAACTGATTCTGACTGGCAGGGCAGGTGGAGATCAAGGAAGGCTTCACAGAGGAGGTGGCATCTGGGCCAGGACTTTGAGTAGGATTCCAATAAGCAGAGGACATTAGGGAAAGGAGGGGACCCACTGAGATTTCACAGCAGCCTAGGAACCACAGAGAGACTTAACCTGACTTCCCTTTTCCAAATGCCATGTGGTTAGACCATGGTGAGGGTTTGGGTCTAGAGGATGTTGGCCCCGTGTCTAATCAGCTGGGCCTTTTAGGCCAGGTGGGTGATAAATGCCACAGGATGGCCCAGAAGGAGGCACTTTGCAGCCTGGCTCCTGACTCCAGACCCTGGGGCAATGTCTGTTCTGGTCATTGCTGTCATGGGGCAGTGGCCCCAGAGTGCCAATGGGAGACAGAGCCTGCCAGGTCTTAAAAGCCCTAGAGAAAAGAGTCTCCTTGAGTTCCCTGAGCAGCCCATTCTGGGACTTCACACCACCCCACGGTCAGCCAGGATGTTCTTCCTCCTATATCTAACCTACATCTCTCTTGCTGAAATGTACACCCACCTGGCTTTGGAGACACAGGAATAACAAAGCACAGAAGCTAAAAGGCCTCACCGGGAGCTCTGTTTGCAGCTGAGGTGGGAGTGGGGCTGGGTCAGCGGACACAGACACCACCCCCGGCCCTGACAAGAGAGGACAAGGCCCCCTTTGTGTGCATGATTAATTTATAGGCCCGGGGAGAGCCAAGCGAGTGGGAATGTCCTCTCTCTAGGCCTTGGAGGCTTCCCTGACCCAGTTTAGAAGCTGCGTTTATTGGGTTGTTCATGTCAAACCTTCCCGATGAGGTCTCTATTCCCAGCATGCTCATGAATTTTCCAGGGGTTTAATAGTGTACAATCTGAGAACGATTTATTAAGAAGATTAAACCCCCCAAATATGCTTCCGCACGCTCTACAAAACATGGCAAATTTATTCTCCAGCGTCAGTGGGCTCCCACTGCCCTGAGCAGCACACGAACGCTGGAACTCCTCGCCCTTGGGGAGACAGGGAGGCCACATGGGGTATGGGAGCGCCCAGTGAGGGTCTGGGGGGAGTGTGGGAAGGTGTAGGTTTGAAGACACTGCTCTGGTCCCCTGCCCACCTTGTCCCCCGCTTCCCTGCTAAGCGAGGGCTCCTGGATACTAGATGCAGGACGCTGGTCTAGACGCTTCCTGCTCTGGGACTTGGAACCAAAGTCCTAAGGTCATCTCTCTGGGCACCCCTCTCACTCTCCACATCTTCCATCACTGGGAACTCCTGGACGGGAAGACTTGGGTCAGATGTGGCCAGAGGTTTTAGAAAGAGACGCACCTTTTGCTTGACCCTTCCTGGGCGGGGAGGGAGGGACTGCACTTGAGAGGCCAGAGGAGGCCTTGATGAGAGAAAGCTGAGTGGAGGATGTGAGGTCAGGGAGGAGGCAGCCCTGCCCCAGCCCTTGGGACAAGGGGAAGACAGCAGTGCCCAGGGCCCATGCTGGGCAGATCTGGTCTCAGATGCGAGTGCAGAGGCCCAGGCCTCAATGCTGATCTGAGACCACCAACTGGCCTCTCTTCTCCCTGCTGGCTCTCCGGTCCAGTGGGTCCCCAGAACCATCTCTTTTATCACTGGTGATAAAAACTCTCATGGCGGGGTGCCTGGGTGGCTCAGTCGGTGAAGCGTCTGCCTTTGGCTCAAGTCATAATCCCAGGGTCCTAGGATCGAGTCCCGCATCAGGCTCCCTGTTCAGCAGGGAGTTTGTTTCTCCCTCGGCCGGCTGCTCCCCCTGCTTGTGCTCTCCCTCTCTCTCTCTTTGGCAAATAAATAAATAAAATCTTTAAAAAAAACAACCTGTCACGGCTGGGGCATGTCCACCACTTACTCTGTGCCAGGCACTGTGCTGAGCTTTAAACACATTGTCCCTTGGCACACCCACGCCACCCTGCCAGTGGGTGCGGTTATCATCATGTGCCTTGGACGAGGGAGTGAACCTTTGAGAACGTAATCCACATGCCTAGGCCAGGCAGCCAACAACCCACAGAACCAGGCTTCAAACGCTGCTGGTCAGACTCCAGTGTCTGAAGTCTCAAGGTCCTCCCACCCCACCTAACTCCACAGCTGGGACAACTCCCACTCCTACCTCCCTGAGGCACCTCCATTTGGGCTCACTTTAGACCTCCGCGCCCCCTACCGGTGGACCGCCCAGTCTCCTCGATGGCCACCCAGCCTCCAGCCCCATCCTTCTCCAGCCTTCCCTCCATCCAGCAGCCAGAGGGACTGTCCCAGATCCCAAACCTGATGACGTCACCCGGCTGCTGAAACCCTCACCGTGGTCGGTCCCCTGGCCGACAGCGCAGGGTGCAAGCTCCCGCTCCCCTCCTCCCCTCTGCCCTCCTTCCCACCACCAACTCCACACTCGCCACCTGAGCCCCAGGCTTCCTGTCTCCACACCTTTGCTCATGCTGTTCCCTTGGCCTGACATGCTTTCCCCATGCCTCTTACTTCAAGACTCCCAAGGCCCAAATCCAAAGCCATTTTCTGCAAGAAGCTGTCCCAGGATCAGGACCCTACAGTAGAAATGGCTGCTCCCTCCTTGGAGGGAAGTCTTTCTCCCCTTGCCCCAACTCCCAAAAAGCCCAGGAGCTCCTGGGGGGCAGGGTCTCCTCCCTCTAGAAGTTCCTTCCCCTGAGCCCTGCATACAGCTGGGCATGAGGATTACGCAGGTTCAGTGCAGATGTGGTCACCTTGACAACATTATACCTTGACCTCGTGAGGGAGAGGAAGCAAGAGTGGCCTGAGTGCCCAGTCCATGAGTCCTTTACCTTTTTGGGGGGCCATGGACCCCTGTGGCCTCTAGAAAGGTCTAAGACTCCCTTCTTGGAAAAACGTTGGGTTTGGTTTTTTTTTTAAGATTTTATTTATTCGAGAGAGAGAGAAAGAGAGAGAGAGAGCACAAGAGGGGGGAGGGTCAGAAGGAGGAGCAGGGAACCTGATGCGGGGCTTGATCCCAGGACTCCGGGATCATGACCTAAGCTGAAAACAGGTTGCTTAACCAACTGAGCCAACCAGGCGCCCCTTGAAGTATGAACAAATGTGTTACTTCAAGACCCCCACTAAACTATAGTGTCTGTGATTTCTATGATTTCTACAAAATCACAGAATGGCTAATGCCACCATGGTTTATCGCCTACATTTGCAATTGGAAGAATTAGAATTTGTAACTGTAGGGCGCCTGGGTGGCTCAGGTGGTTAAACAACTGCCTTCGGCTCAGGTCATGATCCCGGAGTCCCGGGATCGAGTCCCACATCAGGTTCCCGGCTCAGCGGGGAGCCTGCTTCTCCCTCTGACCCTCTCCCCTCTCATGCTGTTTCTCTCTCTCAAATAAATAAATAAAAATAAATAAATAAATAAATAAATAAAAAAGAATTTGTAACTGTAATCAGAGGTCAGAGAAAATAAAGGTGGTATATATTTTTTTCCTGTCCACATTCTTGGATTCCACCGAGAGACTCCTGGGGTCCTTGGTTGAGGACCCCTGGTGTAGAGGTGGGTATAAGGGGAGACAGTAGGGCTTGTCCTGGAGGCCAGATTCTGGCTATGTGCTGCCTGGCACGCTGCTGACCATCTCAGAGCCCCATCTCCATCCACCTGTCTCGGTGTGATCATGGAGGAACCAGGGCCAGTGCCCTCAGCCTTGTTGTTCGGGCTTATCCCAAAGCCCTTCGGTGGGGTAGGCTTCGCAGAGGCCCCTTGGAGCTGCTATGCCCCAGACAGCCCAGCTCAGGGCCTCAAGGCCCCTGGCTGCCTCCCAGGAAACTTGTTTTATGTCCCGAAAGAGCAGGGCTGACAGGAGATAAATCGCCAAGGAAGGCTGGAGTGGGCTCACACCGTCTGCCCGGCGCCCGCCCAGCCACCCTGCTACCCACCACCACCCTCTCAGAAAGGATAAAAGCACCATTAATTACCCAGGAAGAAAGGGCGCCATGAGGACGCGCCCAAAGGCTGCTCAGAAATCATCTCTGGCCACATTTTCTGAGTGTGGCGCCAAGCCTAGGAGCCGACTCTCAACCCTTCCCGCCCTCAGTCCCCAGCAGGCCGGGCTCTCCTCCTCCTGGGATCCGCCCCCAGGGCCACCTTTTAACCTGGGTCTTGCTCCCAGAGACCCCTGACCTATCCACTGTCTGTGAATGGATTGCTTTTTGCAGACAGGACCCCCAAATAGTGCTCCCCAGCTAGGGGTGGGACCCGAGGGGGAAAGGGAGTCAGCCTGTCACCTCTGCTGCCTTCACCAGCACCAGTCCATCAGCGAGTCCTATGGACTCCACTAGAGAAGTGTCTCTGGCCTCACCCAGACCCCACTGCCAACTCTAGTGATCACCCCCCGCCCAGGAGATTGAGTCACCTGAATGGTAGCCCCTACCAGTTACTTTGTGCGGGTCTGTGCCAACAACTGTCCAGGCAAGAGGTCAGCCCTGTTATTATCCCATTTTATAGACATGGCAACTGAGGCTCAGAGAGGTTAAGTGACTGGCCCAAGGAGGCACAGCTGGAAACTGACAGAACCAGGGCTTGAGAGCAGTCTGTCTGGTTCCAAATCTCCCCTTTAGCAGCTTTTCAGCCCCCGTGTGGTCCCCCCTGCAACCACAGGTGGCCAGAGAATCTCCCTAATGGAGGTGTTTGAGGCCCCTCCCTCCCTTTCCTGTCCCTGCCCAGGGGCTCCATCAGAGACTCGCCTCCAAACCCAACTGGTCCCAGTCTCACCTCCGCCAGGAAGCCTCCCCTGACTACCCACCCTCCGTGGAGTCAGAAGTCTTCCAGTGCTATGCAGAAACTGCCAGAGATGGCCACTAGCACTGCCTATGGGGCTAAGCGAGTATTTTCCTTCGTCACCCCTAGCACCATATCCTCAGCCAGACCCAGAGACCCCACAGGGGCTCTTCCAAGAGGTAAATGAGGAAGATCATGCCAGCAATGAATGAGCGAGCCATGGCTCATGCCAACCTTCCATCAGAGACAGATCTGTTCACAGGCAGGCAGGGGGCAGCTGCCCCAGGATCATGGGAACGGGGCCCACCAGACCAGTCAACCAGGTTGGCTAAGCGGGGCTAGGAGTTGACTTCGTAGCCACTCTGAGCAGAGAAGAGCCCTGGGCTGGAGAAACAAAGTCAGCAGATGCACTGGACCCACACATCACTCGCAAAGAGCCCACAGAAGGGCCAGACCAGTTTTCAAAGCTGAGGCAAAACCATGACTTCTGCTCCAAGCTCGCAGCAGGAATAACAGCAGTGCTGTTCCCGGCACAAGCACTTTCCTAGGAAATGTGCTTCCCTCAGACAGGGAGACACTGGCACCTGAGCCTGAGAGCCTGCAGAAAGCTCGATGCAGCAGATAGAAACGGGGAGGTAGAGGTCCATGTCCTGACTAGGGACATGTTCTGAAAATCTCTTCGTGAAAAAACCAAGTTGCAAAATGACTAATGATTTTTTAAAAACTGTTAAACAGAATTATAGATGTACTATAGATACATCTGTGTAGACGAGAGCATGAAAGAACCCCGAGAAAAGCATATTCCAAAGACCCCCACCCCAGCTCCTGGCTGGGTCCTGCCCCAAAGCTCACACCCGAACTCTACGCCGGCTCTTGATGCCCCAGAAGATCATGAGCGAAGCAACGTTCACCCACAGGAGGCAGGAGCCTTCACCACCCCACCCTCTGTGGAGGGCAACTCAGCAACATGGATCAACAGTTAAGATCCATAAAATGGCCACTTTAAATTCATATATTCTCCTTCTACAATCCTGTCCCTCGGATAAACTCTCACAAGCGTGCAAGAACAAATGTACAAGGATGTTTACACACTCGTTTGCAGCAGGAAAAAAAAAAACCCGTGAACAGCGTCCGTGTCCATCACAGGGGACCTGGCTGAATTAATTATGGTCCCTTCTGAGCATGGAATCCCGTGTGGCTGTTCGGCCGCATGAGGCAGAAACGTGTATACCAACATGGTGCACTCCAGGTGAGGAGGCAGATGTGGGACAACCCCCTGGGCAGACAGGCTCGGGGAAGCATGCAGGGAAACAGGTTCTCGAATGTTCTTCAAAAAAACAAAATAAACAGTGGTTACTCCAGGGAGTGGGGTGGGTGTGTGTGTGTGTGTGTGTGTGTGTGTGTGTGTGTGTGTGTGTGTGTGTGTGTGTGTGTGTGTTGAGTGGGGCAGGGGCAAGAAAGGGGAGAGCTTTAGTCTTCGCTCTATACCCTTCTGTACCACTTTCATTTTAAGTCACGGAGTATGCCGATTTTATGTATTATAACACAGATCCTGGTGCGGATGGATGTTGATGGCAGAGGGGGCTGTGCGGGGCCGGGAGCAGGGGGTCTATGGAAAGCTCTGCACATCCCACTCAGTTTTGCTGTGAACTTAAAATTGCTCTCAGAAATAACGTCTGTCTAAAAAAAGAGAGAAAAATGGAGTCAAAGCCCTTGGAAATGAAAAACACACAGAACTCCCCCCACCCCAAGTCCACACTGCTCCTGGCTGAGGCTCCCTGTGCCTTCATCACTCTTGGGCGAGTCCTAAGTCCCGGCCTATTTCACGTCCTCCTGGCGAGGTGCAGAAAGGGGGTGAAGTTTATGCCCGGGGAGCCCTGCTGAGGTCCCAGAGCTACACCTTTGCTCACACCCACTCCTATGACCAGTATGTCCCTTCACCTTCACTGTTCAAACATCCTCCTCCCTGGAAGCACGTTCCAGGTACCCTCACCCCCTGAAATGCAGACTCTCTGAGGACAGTCTGTGTCCTAAATATCTTTCTGTAGCTGCCAGGGTTGACCAGTGCCTGGCATAGAGCAAGAGTTCGAGAAACATATGCCAAGTCCATGGATGCCCTACTGAACACATTAACATTTCTAGCAGCCCCAAGCTCTGTCGGAACATCTCTCTGAGGCCACTCATTTTGCCTCGAATTATGCATCTTACTACCCTCAGCAGCACTGAGCTCCTCAGAGGGGCTCCTGGGCCCACACCCCAATGCGTGCCCCAGCCCAGCAGCTCACCTAGCTCAGGAATCGAGAACACAAATGCCGGCATCAGCCAGCAAGGGAAGAGGGTGAGGCAAGCAGGCCGGGCCAGGCTAAAGGGAGCGGGCACACGCCAGCCCACGGTGGTGCTACTGGAAAGCAGGCCCAGGATGGCCAGATGATCCAGTTTCAAAAGCAGCTACCAGATTTTAATGTAAAACCCTTCCGACCGGGGTGCCTGGCTGGCTCAGTCGGTTAAGCGTCTGCCTTCAGCTCAGGTTGTGATCTCGGGGTCCTGGGATCAAGTCCCACAACGGGCTCCCTGCTCAACAGGAAGCCTGCTTCTCCCTCTACCTCTGCCCCTTCCCCTGCTCATGCTTGCACTCTCTCTCTCTCTCAAATAAATAAAATCAAAAGAAAAAAGAAAAAAAACCTCCTGACTTAAGGGCACCTGGCTGGCTCCGTTGGAAGAGCGTGTGGTTCTTGATCTTGGGGTTGTGAGTTCGAGCCCCACGTTGGATGCAGAGATTACTTAAATAAATAAAACTTTAAAAACAAAAAACAAAACCAAAAAAAAAAAAATACCCCTCCTGACTTAAATGTAAGCAACTAATTCACATTTAAAAACTAACAAACGGGGGCGCCTGGGTGGCTCAGTCATTAAGCGTCTGCCTTCGGCTCAGGTCACGATCCCAGGGTCCTGGGATCGAGCCCTGCATCGGGCTCCCTGCTCAGCGGGAAGCCTGCTTCTCCCTCTCCCACTCCCCCTGCTTGTGTTCCCTCTCTCGCTGTGTCTCTGTCTGTCAAATAAATAAATAAAATCTTAAAATAAAACAAACAAAAAAACCTAACAAACACCATACAGGTCATAAGAAATAGGGCTACAGGCCAGAATCCATCTAGCCCCCCTGCCTCTGGTAGCCTCAGGGAGCAACAGTTCAGAATTCAGAGCAGCCATAATTTAAAAAGAAGAAAAAAGGCAAGAAACCCTCCTTGATCCTGCTGTCCCATTGACCCAAACAGCCACAGGGCCCCCATCCCAACCTCAGCACTACCTGGGACTCAGAGACCAGCCATTCTGGAGACAGGCTGTGTGACCTGGGGCAAATAACTTCACCTCTCTGTTTTCTCCCTTGCAAAATGGAGGCAGAGAATGATAACAGTACCAGTCTCCCAGGGGTGTTGTATGGATGCTGGCGGTTATGAGGGAGAAGACCTAGAACCTAGGAAAGGACCCCGGCCTGTAAGGGTTCTTTCTTCCTTACCATGACAAACATGATCAGCTAGCCTAGAGGAGGTGAGGGACATAGCCACACCACAGAGGGCCCGGGTGGCAAAGCAAGGGAGCACCCTCTCCTTTGGCCCCCTGACCATGCCCCTGATGAGGCAGGGAATGATTAGCCTCAGAGTGACCCAGGGAGGCCTTTCACAGATGCATGCTCTTCTCCAAAACCACTACATCCCCCAAACAACAGACCTTAGCACTTACAGAGCATTTAGTACCTACCGGGCACCATGTTAAATGCTTCGAGTAAGTTCTTGTCATTTCACTTTCTCAACAATCCCAGAAGGTAGTTATTATTACCTCCCCATTTTCCAGATGAGTAAGCTGAGACTCAGAGAAGTGACCTGACTTGTTTTGAGGCACCTAGTCAGTGGTACAGTCTGGATTTGGCTGTAGAAGTCTACTCCAGCTCTCTCAGCAAGCACTCCTTCCTGCCTCCTTCTCACAGATCTTTGTGGTTCCCAGTGTGCCAGAGCTGACCGAGTCTGGGGACTACCAGGAGCAACACCAGCTCCTGATCTGGGCAGCCTGGGGCACAGAGGCAGGGAACTGTGGACTCTGCCGGGAAGACCTGCGTCAGGGATGCCAGAGCCCCTGAGCCAGGGCCAGGAGGTGAGGAGAAGCAAGGCGAGAGGTGCACAGGTGAGCCCTGGGCTGGTTGCACCAGGAGCGAACCCAAAGGACCTCAAGCTTTGAGGCCGGAGGCTGGGAACCTCAGTCTAGACAAAACCAACCTGGTTCGACTTGAGGCAGGTGAGAGAACAGAGGGCTAGTTTCTCTCTTGAAGGAATATGCATATGTGGAAGAAAAATGAAAGAGCCAAACATTACGGAGGTGAAGAAAACTCAAAACCTTAAAGCTTAAAACCTATTCTTGGGGGACCCCCCTCAGCCCCTGAGAAGAGGAGGCCTCTTGGCTGGGGAAAGCTCCATTGCTCTGGCATCATCACCCCCTAGCTGCCATCTCTGGGGAGGGGGGAGGGCAGTGTCACTCAGGCCTAGGGCTGAAATGTGTTCCCTTAAAATTCACATACTGACATTCCAATCCCGAGAATCTCAGAATGAAACCATATTTGGAAATAAGGGCTCTAAAGAGGCAATTAAGGTAAAATAAAGCCGTTAGGGTGGGGCTTCGTCTAATCTGACTGGTGTCCTTATAAGAAGAAGAAATTGGACACACAACAAGGACACTGGGTCCTATGTGCCCAGAGGACAACCCCGTGAAGAGGATGCAAGAGGGCGACTGTCTACAAGTCAAGGAGAGAGGCTTCATGGGAACCATCCCTGCCGACACCATGATCTTGGGCTTCCAGCCTCCAGAACTGTAAGAAAATAAATTTCTATAGTTTAAGTCACCCAGTCTGGGCTAATTTGTATGGCAGCCCTAACAAACTAATATATGCGGGGACCAGCCATGCTGTGTGAGAGCAAGGACCCTGGCTTGGTCATCTGCAGCTGACCTTGGGCATATCAAGCCAATCCCACCTGCCAACTGGGGTTCGGGAGAGCTGGCCACTCACTTAACAGGGATGGCACAAGGCTCAGATTCAGCACATAGCAGCCAGGTGGGGAGTGGCAGCCTGCCTGCCCCGTGCCCCCATGCGCACACCCCCGGGCACCCCCGTCTAACATCAAAAAGCATCTGAACCTTGAAACACCAGTCCCTCAGGGATGGACACTGGGGTCGGGGGCAGCATGGTCAGCTCATCTCGGTTTCCCTGCAACTGTCCTGGTTTTAAAAACTGGAAGTCCCAAATCCTGGGACCCCCCCCCCCGCCACCTCAGTCCTGAGCAAACCGAGACGGTTGGTCACCCTAGCCGAGGGCTGGACCTCTCCTGAGGCCTTCACGTACTCATTCCCGCATGCATCTGACAAATGCTCACGAAGGCCCTACTACAAACCAGAAACTGTGTCAGGGGCTAATGGTGAAAAGCCAGACAGGGAGCCTCTCTGCCCTCATGGGCTTTTGGTCCACTAGAAAGACAGAGAAAACAAGCATTAAGAAACTATAAATACACAACCACGTACACGTACCTATAAGACTGAGCTGGGCAGGCCCAGCGGGACCTCGGGACCAAGGCCCGGCTAGCTGCAGCTCAAGGGCAGTGGGAATCAGGAGCAACATGAAAAAGTCTCCAGGAAATTTAAACAGCACACGCACATTGGCTACTGAGTAAAGAGCAGAAGGGAGACGAGCAAACAGGAATGAGCCCAGTTAGGAGCATCCTGCAGTAAAGCAGGAGATGGGTCGGCAGCCCGGATCCGGTGAAACCAGAGAGCCTGCACAACGGACAGATTCGTATGCTCCCCAAGTACCCCTCTGATCTTGCCCTCTAACTCAGCAGACCCTGCCCTCACCCCAAGAAAACCCCCAGGAATCAAAGTAAGTCAAAACCCTGCAGCCTTGCCAGTGGCACTGACCCCCGCCCCCCTGCCCCACACATGGCGTGGTACCTGTCACTCTCTTGGCCAAACCTGTCCCAAGCTGGCTGTGAATCAATCCCTTCCAAGGGGCCAAGTGACCGTGTGCTTTCCTCCCCCCAGGGGTGGGGGTGGAGTGCTGGTGGTATTTTTAAGCTATTAACAATTGACATCTGTTAATTATTACTTTGTCCACCTCTGTTTTTCTTTCAACCACACCATTGCTCAATGCTCCAGCAGCCGTGGCCCTGAGAAGGAGAAATATTACCTCCCAACAGAGAGCTGGGGAAGCAGAGGCCCCTTGCACAAGTAGGGGTAGGGCTCACAGTCACTAAGCCCTATGCATCTAACAAACCCACACGAACTTCTAGATCCTGAATTGTAGGAAGTACAGCTAGGTCTGTGCCCGGTACTGGGGGTCCCCATTCTGACCCCCTTCAAGCCCTCTACGTTCATAGGCACCCATTGCCTCTGGAGAGGTGGTCCTCCTAGCCAGGCCACACCCTTCTCTTATAGACTCCAGAGATTTCCAGGCTGAGCCCCAATCAGTCAAGCTACAAATACACATAGACTCTATAGAAGGAACATTCCCCAGGAGCCAAGGGAAGGGTAAGAAGGACAAATAGCCATGCTCTTCTGGTTGGAGGCAGGGGGCTGGACTGCATGGGGACCTGTACGCCTTTTTGGCTTTGTGAATTGGATCAGACAAGCATAGGGTCTGGACGGGTAGGCACAAGGCTGAGGGACAGCATTCCAGGCAGGGGAACTCTGAGAACAAAGTCATGGCAACAGGACAGGTGGGAGGTCCTGGAGTGTTCAGCGGGCTGAGGTCCTGGGAGCAGAGAAAGGCACTGTGGGCACGGAGGCTCCTACCAGAGTTTGGAAGTCCCTGAAAATCAACCTCAGAAGTGTGGGTAGACTTCAGAGAAAATAGGGAGCCCCTGAAGGCCCTTGAGCAGAGGAGTGACTGGTCCGAACAAGGTTTAGAAAGCTCTCCTGGAAGCCGAGTCGAGGGAGATCAGGGTTGGAGAGGCAGGCCATGTGACAGGAGCCTGCCGCCTGCTTATCCCCAGGGGACAGTGGTGCAGGGATGGAGGCAGGAGCCAGTGCCAAGGGGAACTACTAGTCTGGCACGAAGCAGGAAGGAGGGAATGGAGGGAAACCGCCGGGCTGGGATTCCCCGGCCCCGGGCTGGCCAGCGCAAACTCACCTGAGAAAGAGGGCTGTCGGGGTGGGGGAGGGGTGATGAGGATGGGAGGAAGTGGTTTGATCGGACCTTTGATGTGACTTTAGAGCATCTGGTGACAACCACTTCTCCATCTGGAACTCAGGAAAGAGGGTCAGGGTAAGAGATTTCCAGTCGGGAAGGGGAGTGGTGCTCAGGAGTCGCTGACCCCCCGGGATGAACGGGGCTCCCAGGTGAGAGCTAGCAGGTGAAAAGAAGAGCACTCCCAGGTGGGATCAGGGGGCATCAGCGAGGGGCCGGGAGGGTGTGGTGTCTGGGAAGGCCCGAGTCAGGCAGCTGGAGACCCAGGACCGACCCCAGGAAGAAAGGCTAAAGCCCTGAGCAATGGTGATAGTGTAATCATCAAAGAGCCCAGGTACAGAGTCCCTTTTACATGCTAGGCCTTGAACTTGGGACCTGACATGCAGCATCTCCCTCACTGACACCTGCCAAACCCCTAGTTTGGAGCTAGTACTGTTATCCCATTTTATTTATTTATTTTATTTTATTTTCTTATTATTTTAAAGATTTTTATTTATTTATTGAGAGAGAGAATGATAAGAGACAGAGCATGAGAGGGGGGAGGGTCAGAGGGAGAAGCAGGCTCCCCGCTGAGCAGGGAGCCCGACGTGGGACTCGATCCCGGGACTCCAGGATCATGACCTGAGCCGAAGGCAGTCGCTTAACCAACTGAGCCACCCAGGCGCCCACTGTTATCCCATTTTAAAGATGAGAAAGTCAGCAGAGTGGCTCAGTCCCCCGGCTGGTCAAGCCTAGTCCTGAACCCAGCTGGACTCCAGAGCCCCCACACCCTTCTAACCACTCTAAGGCATAGTGGGAGGTCAGTGTCAGGTATTTTCATGGGGGGAGGGGCTCCTAGAGGCCAGAAGCTGACCAGGTAGAAGCAGACAATTGTTCCTTGGGCTGGGAAGAGTGGGAGGGTGGCTCTAGCAACTTCCTCCAGCAGCTGGCCCAGACTGCGGCGGCAGGAGCCGCCCATCGGAGCGGAAGGATCCGGAAGACTGCAGCAGGGAGCCAGAGCCGGGAAGGACCTTTAGTTCTTGTTCTGCTTTTAGGATCCAAACTTGGAAAACAATGACCGCTAAAAGTGATTTGATGACTACAATTTTGGGCTGTTGCTAAGTTTAGCACTCAGGGTGGGGTAGGCACAATGATGGACAATGCGCAAACCTTAACTTCCGCCCCCAAGCCTATGTTGTATCCTGGTCCCCTGTTTAACTCCTCTATTTCCACATTTCCAAATAATAACTTCTAACCCAAGGAAGGCTTAGAGATGAATGAAACCCCCATTCAGCATCCCTCAGGACCTAACACCTAAGCTAAAAATTACAATGCTTAACTCAAAGGAATCAATCACTAATGGTGGAATTTCAGGCACCAGAGGTGGTCTACCGGAGTTGTTGAAATCATACCAGTTCTCAGCCTGCCCTGAAACAGTGCCTGGCACATGGCAGACCCTCAATAAATATGTGCCCCTCCAGGCAAGAGCTATGTAGCTCACTGTTGTTACAGTCCGGGGACAAGAAGGCCTCCCTGGAGCCTCAGAGAGCCAGAAGCCACACCCTCCAGCAATCACCCCTTCATCATGTCCCATCACGTAATAATTTACCCATCGGTTCTATAGGATAGTATTATATCTGACCAGAAAGGGCTTTTAAGCACATATGTTTGACTTTTTAAAGTTTGGGGGAGTCGGGGCGCCTGGGTGGCTCAGTTGGTTGGGCGACTGCCTTCGGCTCAGGTCATGATCCTGGAGTCCCGGGATCGAGTCCCACATCGGGCTCCCTGCTCGGCGGGGAGTCTGCTTCTCCCTCTGACCCTCTTCGCTCTCGTGCTCTCTGTCTCTCATTCTCTTTCTCTCAAATAAATAAATAAAATCTTTAAAAAAAAAAAATAAAAAAATAAAGTTTGGGGGAGTCTCTCCAAAAGTATTTAGGTTCAACCCAATTGTTTTCAATCCTTGAAAGTCCTTCTGTAACACCAAAACTCAGGCCAGACTCGGGACGGCAAACATGCCAACATCGTGCACGCAGCCCCCTCCCCCCACATCCACCCCCAGGGCTTGGGCACGTATCACTAAGTGATGATGGCACTCTTTTCTGCTGGGCCAAGATGTGGCTTCAGATCCTCTCAAAGCCTGGAGTTTGCTTTGTTTCACTTATAGGAGATGATGTGCCTACCACATGGATGTTGTGTCTCCAGTGTAAATTCCTTCTCTGGGAAAAAAAAAAAAGTGTCTACAAAAATCCAGTGAATTTACTGACTACTCATGACATGTGCATCATATTGATAGGTCTTTCGTTATTTTTTGCCTATGTTTGGTCCCCCTTCTGCCAGGGCCAGCATCCCAGTTTTCCTTGGGGATCCCCCCTCCGTCCACTCCCAATTCAATGGAGAAGCAGAGCTTAGCCCTGGGGGAAGGGGAAGAGAGAGACAGGTAACGTCGGCCTAACTAATGCATTTACTTAGGATTCCCTGGGCCTCCTTAGGTTCTTTATATACATGAGTTCATAAAATGCGTCTAACTTTGGCCAGTTTGAGGGGAAGGGGGCTTTGTTTCTTGTACCTGAAAGAACCCTGGCTGGCCCCCATGTCAGCCCAGCGCCGGGCCCCGAGGGGTGATCCCAAGACCACAAAGAGTCCTTCCCAGTGTAGCAGGTGGTCGGACAGACTCAAGTAACCCGTCCCCGTAGTAACTCCTGCTAAGAACCATGATGGAACCAGCGAAACCGCCACCCACGCCTCCACTGGGCCGCTGATGAGCTCCCACCCCCCACTACAGCCCGTGGAGGTCCCGGACTGGGAGTCAGGAGAATGCTGTGAGGCCCAGCCCTGCTGCTATTAACTCACTGTGGGAACTTGGACAGATCACCCTGGGCCTTGATTTTCTTGTCAGCAAAATGGGGGTGGAAATGTCACGTGACCCCCCCGGGGCTGCAGGCCAGGGAAGGGCGCTGCATTGTCCAGGCCCCCCAGGGGAGGGTGGTGGTTATGACTACTGACTCTGGGTCTGGAGGTTCCTTTCTCTTGGGTGAGGGCGGGACAGGGGAGGAGGAGTGGGAGGAGAGAGACTCCCCTGAAGCCCTCCACCCGCCCCTAACCGGGCTGCCTCCTCCATACAAGCCCCAAAGGAGAGGGACCCGAGGAACCTTCCAGTCCCAGCTTTTCTTCCCACATCCAGAGCACGCACTCATTGGAAATTGGGTCTTCTCTAGGCATTTGTGGGGGGGACCACACTGCCTTCTATCCACTGAACAGATAAATCTCCCGGTCTCATCCGAGCTCCCCACACTGAGGCCCTCCCTTCCTTCCTGCTGCCCCTCAGGCGCCCCGAGCCAGGGTCCAGAGCCAGCACCTCTGTCTGCCCAGGAGAAAGGTCAGGCCAATTCGCAGCAGTTTCCCTCCCTAAAGGCTCTCCGTCACCCTCGAAGAGGCCAGACGGTGAGAGCCAGGGTCAGGGTCGGGGCAGGGCCAATGCCCAGGACTGAACTGCCTGTGGTGAGGAGTGACCAAACCCATTAGAGCTGACCCCTGCCTTTCTGCTCCTCATTTTCCTACAATAAGCCTGCCCCAGTTCCACAGTCAGGTGAGCTCCCGTACCAACGCACATGTCTTCAGTACAAGAGGGGACAAATTCAAAGGTACGAGACACCAGATACGTTGTCTACAGGCACTGCCCCACCCCCACCATCACCAGGAGCTGCTGGCCACGGAGGCCTCTGAAAATGCCTTTGTGGGCGTCCCCCTGCCTCTGCACCAGCACCATCCCCTAAAACAACATTCAACAGCTTGGAATTACCAAAATCAATTACTCCAAGATGGAACTCGGGCAGACAGGCATTAGCATAAAGACAGCAGATAATTCCCACTGTCAGGTAATTGCTCCCTAGAGAATTTCAGATAATAAAAGAGGAATCAAAAAAGAGAGCATTTTTCCCCCAGAAAGGAAGGGGAGACTGTGCACGGATAAACAAAAAGCTATTCTCTTCCCTCCTGAAGGGGAGAGAAATCTCCCCTTCCTTGGCTGTGCCCCTGAAGGACCAAACCACAATGTCTCAGAAATCCACAGGGATGGGGATGAGAGGTGGGTGGGCAAGTTCCAGGGTCCTGGGCCCTGGGGACAGTGCTGTGTTCTCAGAGGACATTTGACTCTTGTGTCCTTCCTTGAGCAGGGACACAGACAGGGACAGGGTTCCCGTTACACACAAGCCCAGCGATACATGATTGGGCAGTTAATCTCTCTCTCTTCCACGTGTCCAGCTCACCCCCTCAACAAGGACAGAAGCTTTTGGACAGCAGGCCCTTGGCTGACCAGCCTCTCCTTGCCACCCGGCCCCAGATGCCCACTGATCCAGGAGGTGATGGAGGGGCACACAGGTTTTCCTGAGGCCAATGACTTGGTTGCCTTGACTGTAAAATGGGGAAATAGCAGCAAACTATCATACAGATGTCTACAACGCCACAGCCCCAAGAATATCACAGAGCCCGTCAATAGGTATTCCAAAGAGAAAAGTGTCCTATGGTTAGAGGTTTGGGAGTCCAGGGGGAAACAAAGCTCAGCCGGTTCCTTCCCTGCAGAAATTCTCAGAGCCTTCAAAATTGCTAATGTGGACTGGTCCCATAGGAATGGGCATAAAGTATGCAGCCTTTTCCAAAACTCTTTTTCTACTAAGTATCTCCCCAGACTGCTGTTCCATAGAACACACTAGGGCCAGCAGTGGGTGCAGACAGAAGGTATAATGAGGCTGTAATAAGGCATTTAAAGGGGACTGGTGAGGGAGCTATAAGAAAAATTCATGGAGGGCATGGAGCTTGAGATACATTCTAGAGGAGAAGAGAGGGGCAAAGACAGGGAAAGGACATCCCCTTTAGAAGAGACTGTCCAAGCAGGAACCCTAGGGGTGGGAGAGCCCTGGGCATGCTGGGTCCAACCGTTTGCCTTAACTGTTAACGGGAGAGAAGGACGGAAGGCTGGAAAGGCGGGGCGGGGAGGGTCTTGGGGTAAAGAACAGTGAGGGTTTTTTGAAGGTCCTGGAGTCAATAATGGCTTGCTCATGAGTGGCTACCATGTGCAGCGCAGTGCGAAGTACAATTCTGACAACACTCCTATGAGGCAGGTTCTAGTGTATCTGTCACCGTGGAGCCAAGGACAAGTTAAGTGGCTATCTCAGGTCACGCAGCTACCGAGTGGTGAGCAGACATCTGAAGCCCCCAGCATATCAACCAGAGAACCCGTGCCCTTAACCACTGCGCTTCCCCACCCCAGAGCTGCAAGGGGCAGGGCTGAACCCCATGCCACCAACACCATCAAGGTGTGGAGGAGGGTCAATCATTCCTTGCCACACGAAGCCTCGCCCCTGTGCCTTGGTTTCTGACTTATATTCCATCAGCCAGTGCTCCCCAAATATGTACATAGGTCATTGGCTCTGAATATTTAAAGGGAGTCTTTCCAACCTTCCCTCTGGGAATGGGCAAGAAGGTGCCAAAACACAACTTGGCACCAACAGAAACATGTGACGGAACCCATCGACATCCTCAACAAGATTTATGTTTCCCAAGCACGTGGCTGCCGCTTGATTTATGGGGCCCGTGGAGCCATCCTAAGGGGGAGCCGACCTCTCAAGGGAGGGAGGCATCATCATCATCAAATATTTCGATAATTATCTCCATCACAGTAAAGAAGGCACCAGGCCCCTTCCTGCCCTTGCGCGGGAAAGGAAGTGAAATTGTTTGCCTTAATTCAATTAGGTAATTAACTAGACAATGCAAAGAGAAATTCCAGCAAGGATATAAATACTTAAAATCCCTGCACTAGCTGGTGAGGAGGATGTCAACAACAGGAACTCTGGCGGAGGGGAGAGGTGAGGGCGGGGAGAGGTGTGTCCCGAGCTAAAAACAACAGTGGGCAGGCAGCAGTTTATAATGATAGGCACTTAGCACATGCCAGCTCTGTGATAAGCACTTGGCATGCATTACCTCACTTGCGCCTCAAAACAACTCAGTGACGTAGGTGTCACTATTATCCTCATTTGACAGATGAGGAGACTGAGGTGCAGGCAGCGAAGGGACTCGTCTGAGGGCACAAAGCGGAAGTGACAAACTCGGGTCTGATTTCAAGCCCGCCTCTTCATCCACAGTCCTCTGCTCCCTCTCCAAAGGCATGCCCAAAATAAAGGGCCTCTAGGGATGGTTCCGGTCTAAATGGGGAAACCGAGGCAGGATTGGACACATCCCTCCTCCCCAATGGTCTTCACTGCCTGGCCCAGGGCCTCCCAGCTGGCGAGGCTGCTGGGCTGCCCCCAGAGAAGCAGGCAAGCTTGGGAGAAGTGATTTCACAATCCTGTTTGCAGAAACCTAGACAGCTGCCCTTCTGGGGGCCCCCTCCAGCCTCATTTCCTCCAGGAAGCTTCCCTGACTTCTCACCCTCCCCCACACACCAGCCTGTGGGCTCTCCAAAGACTGGGCATGCTTTCTCTCTAGGACTGGACCCCAGAGGCTCTCGAGAGGGAAAGAGAAGCAGAACCTCATGCTGGTTTGGGTCCTCTCCACCTTCACCGGGCAGGTCTGTTCCAACAAACACTCACCCCAGTGGTTTCAATGGCAGAAACAAGCTCTAGTGAAATGTGAATGCCGTGCAAAAGGTAAACTTCAAGCGCCTTAAAGAAATCTTTTCCTCTATCATCCCGTCTCTATTCATCACTGCAGCTCACTTAAAAACCCCTATTCGAAAACCTTTTTGTTTGGGCAATTTGAGGCACTGTGTATCTTCACAAGATAAATAAATAAGCAATTCATATAGTCTCTTTAATTCAGACTTCTCCATACCCAGAACTGCCTTCACCAGAGGCAGCAAGTTCTAGAAAGGGGCACTAGCCAGAGCATCCCAAGATCAATGTGAAGGTGATGGAGAAGACCCTCAGTAATCATAGTGCAAATAATGGTGAGTAATAACGAAACACTAGGATTTACAGAGGGCTCACAATGTGCAAACACTGGACTGGGCTTTCAGCTCCATGCCTAATTTTAACCTAACGACAAGCCTAGGGGGCAGGTATTGTTGTTATGCCCATTTTGCAGATGGAAATACTGAGGATCTGAGAAGTGAGGTAGCTTTGTCCGAGTCACACAGCTGGCAGGCGAGCCAGCCAGGACTCCAGTTTCATGGGCCCCAGACCACTCTCCACCCTTGGCCTCTCTGCCAAGACCAGGCCCTTCTGGGCTGGGATCAAGCTGCTTGGCTCTGCCCCCACCTCCCACCCCAAGCCCAGGACTCAGTAGCCAACACAGACCCTGTTCCAGATCTGAATCAACACCTCCTTGGCCCCCGCAACTGCCCAAGGGCACCTTCTGGGGACAGAGGGGAATGGAATTAACACCAACATCAAAAAGGCCAAGAGCTACAGGGGGTGGAGAGAAACAGGCCCAGGACTGGCTGTCTGTGAGAGCATGGCTTCTAACGCACCTTTCCCTCCTGGAGCCTGGATACAGCCGTACCTGCTCTCCTCTGCTCCCCCACCAGCTGCTCAAGGCCAGTGGCAGGGGGGGAACATGGGGGATGATGTCAAACTAGAAAAGGACTCCTCATTCGCCGCCTTTCTGCTCCTCACCAGCTTAATCACACCCAATTTCTCTGTGTTTGTACTTCGACAGCAGCTGGAGGGCAGAGAATCACGGTGCCTGACACCTTGGGCCCTGGGCTGGAGAAGACTTTCATTCAAACTCTAGTTCTGCCCCTTCCTGGCTAGGTGACCTTAAGCAAGTCACTCCTCCTCTCTGGGCCTAGTTTCCAACACGGAAATGATGACAGGACCTCATGGGACTGCCGTGAGAACCAGACGTGCTAATATTGGAAAGTCCTGAGCCCAGCGCCTGGCCCAGGGTAGTACTCAGTAAGTGTGGGCTGCTAGGAATTATTATTACAGCCCAGACAGGTCCTGCACCTTGCACAGAGCCAGTGTGAGGCAGGGCAAACACTAACGCTGCGTTCTGGCTCCTGGTTCAAGCTCTTTCTCGATGCAGAACCGCTCAGGAATGTGAGAGGGCCCAGCCAGGAGCTCTCATGGCCCAGTGGTCTCCCCGCGTCTGCAATTCCCAGGCCAAGTACAAAGTCCCAACCAGCAGGTTTGTTTTCCTTACACACACACACACACACACACACACACACACACACACACACACACACACAAAGTCAACAAATGGCTCAGAGTGAAAGTTCCCAAACCTTGGCATCCTCCCCCGGCCAGAGGTGAGTAGTGATCTCATCCCTGTGACTAAGCCAACACCGACGCCAAGAGCCCTCTCTGGGAACCCGCGGGCTTGGCACTGCTGGTTCCCAGCCCCAGGAGGAGCCAAGGCTGCAAAACTGGGATTCACACAAAGCTGGGGATCCCTGCTCTCGGAGCTGAGAATCAGAGTGGCTTGGAAAGCAGGGCGGTGTTGCAGCCAAAGACCAGGATGGGCCAGGAGATCTGGGTTCGAGTCACAGCTTTGCCATGAACTTCCCATGAGGTTTTAATATGCAAACCCAGGCTTCTGTCTGCCCAACCCTAATGTGGGTAGATTACAGGTTTCCAATGGTCTGTCCAGCTGAGATCTGGGTTCACTCCCTTCCTGCCCACCAGGGGCCCCTGGCCTAGAGCTAATAAAGATACATGTTGGAGGAAGTGGGCACTACAGTACGTGAAAGGAGAAGCACTGTTGCCGGAGTGAACGGTGTAGGCTGCCAGGAGAAGCTGGGCCTGATTAGGGGGTGGGGCGAGGAGGAAGGGAACACCAATCCTGGTGGTCTGCAGGCTTGTCAGGGGCAAGGAGCAAAGTTCTAGAGACACCAGAGCAGCCTGTCAAACATTCCAGTGAATCCGGCCAGGAGGGGAGAAGAGCCCTCCCCCAGAACTTCAGCCACTGCCCCCTCCTCGTCACTTAATTCCTCCCACCAGGACCAACGCAGACAATCAGAAGAACGTAGATTAAAACTAGGAAAAAGCTGAGAAACCCAGATACAGACTTTGCCCCTGAGCTGGCTCCTCCCCGATCCCCGAGGTAGCAGGAAGTGAGGTCCTCCCTCTCCCACCGCACCAGGTTCCAGGAGAGGTGGGGACGGACAGGGTGTCTTTCGAGGGTTTCTGTGACATCCACTCTACCACATACCATAAAGGGCCACCTGCAGCCAAGCCAGGGGAGCCCACCATTACACTGCACTGTTGACGAAGCCCATAGCTGCTGTGTTCTAGAAGACTCAGTGCCTCCCCTTTGCCCGCAGCATCCTGTTCACACTCATGGAGTTCGAGGTGTCCAGTTTGGAGTCCGACTTTTTCACTCCCGTCACTGCCCCACCTCCCCGCACACCCCTGCTCCAGCCGCTTCCACCCTCCAGTTCTAGATCCCCTTTGCCCCCTGGGGCTTTGATCTGTCCTCAGGCTTCCCGCTGCCCTTGCTGTTTTGCTTAATAATTTGCCCCTGGACAAACCATAGGAGACTCTTAACCCTAGAGAACACACAGAGGGTGGCTGGCGGGGAGCGGGGTGGGGGGCTGGGGTCACTGGGGGATGGGCACTAAGGAGGGCATGTGATATGATGAGCCCTGGGTGTTCTACACAACTGATGAATCACTAAACTTTACCCTTGATGCTAATAATACACTAGATGTTAATTAATTGAATTTCAATTAAAAATAATAATAATAATAATAATCTGCCCCTGTTGTTTTGACCAACCCCCCTTTCCTCTTGTAGTCTGTTGACTTTTAGACTTTAACTGGGTTCCTTGCGAGAATAAAGAATGCAGACAGAGAAAACAGAGCGAGGTTCTGCCACCAAATTTCGGGTACAGGCTCAAGCGCAGAATTGGGGCCGTGCCTCCACGAGCCCACCAACGAGGCGGGCAGGGTGACCTCTGCCTACGTCAACGGCGGCCGAGCCACGCCGGCGAGCTCATGGAGCCAAAGGGTTCTGCACAGCCTCAAGTGTGACACGAGCTCAAGGGATTAGGATGTCTATTTTTAACTCCCCACATCCTGGCCGAAAAACAAATCCCTCACACACCCTGCAGATCCCTATCAAGGGGGCTGGCGGAGCCTTTTGGGAATCGCCTCCTCCCGGAAGCAGAGCCAGGTTTCATGGCTTTGCCTCTGCCAGGAAAGGCTGGGAGAGCCCTGCTCTGGCCGGGGCCAGCTTCCATTATGTCTGCCTGGGTCCTCACTGTCAAACAGCCATTTCCTGGTGGACTCAGTTGTCACAGATTCTCCAGCCAGTGACAGCCAGACAGGGTCACCAGCAATGCTGAGGAGGGTTATTCATTCGTTCACTGAGTCGTCTACCCCCACATTCCCTCCTGGCCCTCTGTGGAGCCGGGCTGGGCCATTACCAGTCTTGCTCCTCTCCCCAACTCCAGCACCCCTGGCATCCCTCGGGCCTCACTCCAAGATGGGTCTTTAATAGGTGATCAACCACTGTGACCTGCAGGGAGATGGGGGCTTCCTACTTCGGGACAGAGAACTCCTCCCCAGTCCCTGGCCTACCTGTGTGGGCATTGATCAAGTATGTAAGGACATTTGCTCATTCTCCTTGGGCCTACCTCACCCACCTTGCCAAGCCCCGCTGACCCCAGGACCAGAGAAATGAACCTGCCACTGCCTAAGTTCACTCTCATCAAATGATACCAGCAGAGAAAATGACTCCAACACATGAGTTTCAAAGAAAAAAAAAGCCTCATTCCGAATGAGGAGGCTTCAAGATGGTCAGCCTTCTCCTGGCTGGGCAACCCCCGCTGACCCCAGGGACAGACAGTTTCCCTGAAGGTTCTGATTGCAAATAATAGTACAACCCTAGAAAAGTCACGTGATCCCTAGGGGCCTCTGGGGCCACGTCAGTGAGCCCCCAGCACAATCACAATGACCCCACAGACCCTTCCGTAAATACTTTACACACTCTCTTAGGAATTCTAAAGAATCTTGGCAATGCCCATTTGAGACCTGAAGTTCAGCCGGCCGGTGGAGGTTGGGGGGGGGGGCGCAGCGCAGGAAATGATGGGCCCTTTTCAGACCTTCCTCCAGGCTTCTCTGTCTTTGATGCCACAAAGCAGAATAGACTTTTTTAAAAAGCAGATCAAGAACAATCCGAAGGAGTCAGGGAAGTCTTTCCCCAAACCAAAGGCATCTCTGGGTCCATCCCTCAGCTGCAGGCAGCCTGGCACAGAGCTCACAGAGGACCCGGGCTCTTTGCACGGGGAAGCAGGGTTCCAGAAAAATGCTCTGAGCCAGGAACAGAAAAACCAAGGGCAACGACAAGCCAGTCCAACCCTACAAGGCTTTATGAGCATTTACTAGACCCAGGAAGGCCCAGGCCGGGCCCTACCTGCTCCACGGGCACTGAGATGAGAAGTAAGACCCCAGGCCTGGCCCTCAAGAAGCTCAGAGCCTGTCTTGGGAGACAGGCAAGCCGACGACCAAGTGTAAAGCAAGGCAGCTGATAGGAGCTACAAGCCAGGACAGCACAGGGGGGGCGGCTCACCCTTAGTGGAGTGATGAGACCAAGTGGAGGTGACATTTGGGCCAGACCCAGAGGGGCAGGAAGAATTTGCGCAGTGAAGCCGCGGCCGCGAGAGAAGGGCATCCAGGAGTCGGGTGGAGACCGGGACACAGGCAGCCTGAAGAGCAGAGGGAGAACAGGCAGGGAGGAGAGTTGCAGAGGGCCCAGAGCGCGGGTCTGATCCTGCAGGTGGGACACAGGGAGCCCTCCCCGCCCCCCCACCCCACACCAGGGAGGGAGGAGGAGGCAGAACGGAGGGAAGCTGAGAGCAGGAGGCTGGTGGAGGCTTCGGTTGACAAGACCCCGCTTTAGGAAGCCGGGCTGCCAGGGGCTCCCCCTCGGCATGGAGAACAGGCACCTGGACCCCCTCACCCAGCTGCTGTGCTCCAGGGAGAGCCTCTAGCCATGCTGGCACAGACCCCAGCTGGGAGGGGCCGGCCTCAAGGAATGCTGGGGACGCCCAGGGGAGAGGCATGCGGTGGCTTGGCAGGGAGACAAGAGACAACCGCACACCGTCCTGGCCTCTTGGCCAAGGCTATGAAGGGCTGAGGGGGTGCTCCACTGGGCTGGAGCCCGGTCCTGCCCCTCAGCTCCCTCTCACAGGCCCTGCCATCATCAACCCCTGCAGTGTTCAGAGTGCTGATTACTGTCTAATTCCCGAGGTGAGCACCCTGACGACCTGGGGCTCCCTCCTGCGGCCCGCCCCCCCCCACCCCTCAGCTCCCCGAGCCCCCTGGACACTGAGCCCACAGAGCCCAGCTGACTGGTTTCACAACAAGCCACTGTAGCACGTTGCCCTCCAACCCAACCCAACAACTCACCCGTGCCCCGAGCCCATCATGGGACCCCCTCCCCAGAAAGGCAGAAAAAGAAGAGTAACCCATGAATATTAAGATCGGAAGGAATCTCAGAGATATAACTGAACACCCCCCGCCCCCGCCTTAACAGACAAGGAAACCACAATTTTAAGAGATGACCAGCTCTGCCGGGGATCACACAGCCCAATGGTGGCCCAGCCAGAACACAGATCTTCCTTCAGGCCTCCGGGAGGGCTCCGGCACCGAAGCCAGGACCAGGTGGGGCAGTAAAACAAGGACATAGCACGGATATGGTGCAAGAAAGGCCTGTGCTTATTGTCAAGGGGCCTGGGTTCAAGTTCTGACTTCACCACCTTCCCTTACGCACACAGACATTAGAGCTTTGGACATGTCACTGCAGCTTCCTGGACCAGAGACCTCTTCCAGAAAACGGGTGTTTAATAATTTCGTGCTCTCAGCGGGATCAAAGAGAATCAAGGTAGAACAAGAGCACTATATGCAACAGAGCCAGGTGGTCAGGATGAGGACATTGCCGAGGCCTGTGCAGAAGACTCCTTCACCTTCACCCCTCCTGGAAGCCCGCCCAGCCCAGCCAGCCCTAAGTCAGACATTTCCCCAGAGCTGCCCACGGGCCAGCAGAGCAGCCCTCCAGGGCAAGGGGTAGGTTGCCCCTGGATTTACAACACAGCTGCATGCATGGCAGGCCCACCCCTCTCCCCTCCCTCAGGGGTCCCCCAGCACCTCCTGATAGAGGTCATCACCGGGCCATGGAGGAGGAAGGGTGTGGGGGGGGTGGGTCCGGCCCACCTCTCCTAAGTCCCCTCCACCCTAGCTGAGAAATCTGAGTACAAGGTCCTCATCCAAGATGCACTAATCCTTCTAGAAAGCAGAGGTCACAGGTCTTGAGGGGAGGGAGGTGGGGTGAGCAGGGCCTCCTGGGAGCCACAGGCTTGCTGCCACTTGTGGCAGGAGAGGTCTCTGTCCTCCACGGGCCTCTCCTTAATGCCTGATATCCACCCAGGAGACTTCCACAGACAGCGATCGCCCCACCAGTGGGCATAACATCCTGTCCATTTTACAATCGGGAGAAAGCTCCAGAAAGGAAAACTAACCAGCTGAAGAGAATAGAGCCAAGGCTGGAATTTAGATCACCTGGAACCCATATCCCACATCCTCTTCCTAAGCACACCTTACAGCCATGGTTCCCAGGCTGTGGTGTGCGTGAGAATGGCCCCGCGAGTTTTTCAAAGTGCAGATGCCCAGGTCTGGAGTGGAGATGAGGAATCTGCATTTTAACAGGTGCCCCAGGGGGTTGTGATAAAGCACTGTCAGCACACACCACAGGCCCGGGTGAACGCACACACTCACGGGCACACATGACACGGGCCAGCACGTGGACAAAAAGGACCATTAGAAGCATGGGCTCTAAAGGCAGGTGCCGGGTTTGGGATGCAGCTCAGCTCCTTACGGGTTGTATGACCTTGGGTAAATCTCGTGACCTCTCTAAACCGAAACGAGGCAAGAAAAGAATCAGCCTCAAGGTGTTGTCTTAAGGATGCAAGGAAACAATATGCATAAAGCGCTCCTCACAGGACCTAGCACATCATAAATACTCAAAAAATGGTGTTACCATCATGGCCAAACTCAGTTCAGTGTATTGAATGCCGAAGGGCGGGAACTGAGCGCCAGGTACCAGGGGACCGCAGGGCATCGTTGAGCAGGTAAGAGATGCCTGAAGGGTTGTACTGGAACCAGTGGGTAGAAGTAACAGGGACACAGATTTCTGCTCCAAACAGGAAGAACTTTTTCATCAGCCTGGAGTTGCTCCATTGTGAAACCAGCTGCCTAGTGGGCTGTCACCAGAGGATCGAGGCTAAAAAGACTAGATGTTCACCAGGTAGAGATGCAGCACCAGAGAAAGAAGAAGGGAGGGGGTGGCCTGGCGCTCTTGAAGCTGACTTTCAGTTAGGTTCTACAGGTCAGTCCCTCTCCCTATAATTGGTGCATTTGCACTGTCCTGACCTTTACAACCTTTATCCCCACAAATCCAAAAGGCATGGGGAGAGGCCAGTGGTTCATAGAAAGGCTTATTTTGCCTTCTGAGTAGTTCCTGGTAAGGAGGGGGGTGGATGGGACTGTCTAAAATCCAAGGCCTACAAACACACTGAAATCGTATGCCTCGGAGGATATACGCATCTGTGCACTTTTCTCAAAAGGGCTGGTTCATACCAACTTTTGAGCAGAGGGGAAACTGAGGCACAAAGGGGGTTGGGTGGCTCAGGCTGCAAGAGGGCCCAAGCTCCAGGATACAGACTGGAGCCCAAGGCTGTTGTCCTATGAGCCAGATGCTTTCCGTGCCTTATCTTTCAAAATCCTCACTACATCCCCCTGGGGTAAGACCTTTGAGCTCAGAGAGGTTAGGTAAACTCCCCAAGAACACACAGCTAGTGAGTGGCAGGGCTGGGGTTTGCACCCAAGTTCTCTGGGCCTCAGAGCTGGTGTTTGGCTTGGTTTTAACTCTTGGCTATACTGTCTTAGGTCAAGAAAACACAGAAAGATGTTTGGCTTTGACACCAAGGGGAAATCATGTTAGAGATGATGATCCTCATAGGTGACAAGCTACCTACTCATCCACCCTCAATTAAAATTAAATTCAAATCAAAATTAATTTCACCCCTAAATAGCAGAATGGGGGGTGGGAGGGGAGCTCAGTTTCCATATGACTCAAGCCAGACAGCTCAAAAGAATGGAGCATCTGGAAACCAGAAAACCCAATCGTTTCCACCAGGCTGGGAACTGGAACCTAGATGGCTTTGGTTCCTGTTCCTACCCTGCTTAGCCCACGGGTCAGGGCAGCCCAGGAAACCAAAAACAGACCTCTCTTCAATGACCCCGCCCCCTCAACACTGAGGAGTGGCTACCGGTTGAACAAAACAACACCTCAAACTTGGGTGCCCCAGGGTGCCTGGCTCTGGGATGAGAGGAGTGGCTGTTCAACTACCAACCCCCAGGGTGAGCTGAGGAGGGTCTTAAGTCTGGGGAGACCACTGGAAGCCCTGGGGTTGGCAGGCTGGAGAAAACCCCCACCCTAACCCCTGTGGGCTGCAGGCTCCAGCTGGGGTGACTTCCATGTTAGATCCCGCGCGGTTCTCCCCCAAGGACCCAATGATCTAAGCAGGGTGCCCTGGGAAGTTTAAAGGGTCAACGCACTTCGCAAAGACCCTTTGGCTGCACAGGGGTACTGCAGGGTAGAAGAGAGATCAGTAAAGCAAAGTCGCAGCCCACTCCTCAGTCTGGTACCCCCAAACCTCCCATTAGAGCCCCCAGATCCTCTCGAACCTCAGGTCCCTTTGGGACCCCTGCAAGCCCCGGGTACCCCCTCATACCGGCTCGGGGGCCCCTAGCTCTTACCACTCTGCACCGGCCGGGCCACTGGGCGCTGCCATCGCAAAGGCGCCGGAGCCCGAGCTGCACCGGACCAGGGTCACGGGGTGGCTGGGTCGCGGGGCAGCAGGAAAGTTTCCGTAGTGCCAGCCAGGCGGAGCGGGCCGAGCAGGCGGCGGGCCGGGCAGGAGCGCGCTCCGGCCGGCTCGGTGCCTCCGCCTGTGCGGCGGTGCTCTGGCTCCAGGGCTCCCCCGGCCACCCGGCCGGCCCAGCCCCGCCAATCGCAGGCCCCGCCACCAGCAGCTCCGCCCGCCCGGCCGGGACGGAGCGGAGGCGGGGAGGGGAGGGGCGGGGGCGCACCTGTTTGGCCAATCGACCCCACTACGAACCACCTCGCCCCGGCCAAACCGCCGGACTGAGCAGGGCGATTCCCTCGGCTCTCGGCACACGCCCCCTCTCCGCGCTTGGGCCCGGGAATCTAGGCCGGGCCACGTGCCCCCCCCCGCCCCTCCCCCGCCCGGACCCGGCCGGGTCGAGCGCGCCGCTGTCTCCGCCTGCCTGCGGGGACCCTCGGTGCGGCCGGACTGCGCTCCTTCCCCAGCCCCTGGGATGTCAAACACAAAATCCCGGCTTTAGCCTGGGGTCTATGGAGGTACAGGTCTGAGGAGTGGACTGCGACGCTGCTTGGCTCACCCCTCTTCTACTCTACACCTTCTTCTCCCACAAGGATTTTCGCGCGTCCTCCGGCCCATTAAATTTCGCGGCGAGCTTGCCTCGATCTCCGACGGCGGGGGCCGCGGGCTGATGCTAGGTGCTGAGCTCTGGAACAGGACGGCAGGGTGAGGGAAGGCCACGGGGAAGGCACTTCCAGGCCCCCCCACCATCATAAACCCTCGAGAACCCCATCTGGATTCGGGGAAACTTCTCCAGGACGCTTGCGATCGGCTGCAGCGGGTTCCCCAACTTCTCTTGGGGTCACAACAAATATTAAAGCTTGACGATTTTATTGTTCCATTTTCCAGATGGGAAGACTGAGAGGCCAAAGGGAGGCGAACGCTTCTCGGTCGTGGTGGCGAGATTGCGATTTTTTCAAACGAAAGGTGAGTTTGCAGAGAGCGCCTGGCTCCACTCCCAGAGCCCGGCGCGGACGCCTGGGTTCTCCCTTCGCTCGCCCCCCGCCGCGGACCTGGGGTGGGGAAGGAGAAAGGGGCGCCAGCAAGTGCCGGGGAAGAGCGGGGGCGCGTCGGCAGCCGGCCCTGCCTTACCTCGGCAGCAAAGCGTGTCCTCGCAGAGCGCGCCGGCCGGAGGCCCCAGCAGGGGCAGGGAGGCCCAGGCCAGCGCGCGGGAGGCCGCCCCGCCGGCTCCCATCCCGGACGGCCGCAGCCGCTCCTCCGCCCGCTGGCCTTCCACCCTCCCCGGCACCTGTGGGGACAGCGCTGTGCCGGCGGTCTCCGCCGCGGCCTCGGGGGTGGGACTGGGCCAGGCCCGGGGTGGAGCGTCCGGGACTCCCCGGGCTCCTTGGACTGTCGCGGCCCGGACTCCCACGGTCGCGGCCCCGGCTCCCGGCGACCAGCGCAGGGCAGGGCGCTATTTTTAGCTGGAGCTGTTCTCCCAGTTGGACAGACAGAACCAGTTAATTCGGCCGCTCGGGAAGGGCCTGCACCGGGAGCTCCCCGGAAAGGCAGCCGCAGCTTTGCTGAAAGCTGATCCTTCGCATTCCTGCCTCTCGAGGCGGGAGGGCGGGAGGACGCCTCTAATTCCCCCGGGAAGCCGGCGTCCTCTCTGAAGGCAGCCCTGGGCCCCAAGTGCACGCCCAGCATGGGGCTCTTTAAATTGACTCTGAAACTCCACCTGCCTTCCCCCTGCTGACCGGAGGCTTCCCGACTTCCCATAAAATGCCCACCCTTCCTACTGGTCCCCAGCGCTGGGAAGAGCCCCCCAGCAATAGGATCTGGGCCCCAGCACCGACTGAAGCTGGCACAATCCCATGACTCAGGAGCTGCTTGTTGAAAGAAGGAAGAGTGAAAATCCTGTATCAGATGAGCCAGAGGGTCAAGTAGAGGTCTTCGGAGCCTGGGCAATATGGGATGGATGGGCGGGGTGGTTTCAAAATCCTACAGAACCCCTAACCCAACACCTTCTGACTGTGTGACCTTGGCAAGTCTTCTCACCTCTGTGCCTCAGTTTCCTTTCTGCATAAGGAAGTCTGAGAAGCCCAAGAGATAGCATGTGAGAAAGCCTTTTCCAAAAAAAAAAAAAGCCTGAGGGGCATGTTCGTGTAATGAGGGATGAAGAAATGCAAAGATGAAGAAGATGTAGATCTGCTCTCAGGAAGTCACTAGCTCTTCTAATTCAAGGGAGAAGGTGCTAAGGGCATAAAAAGGTACAGTTAGACTGTTTGATACTAGCCCGAGGATAGAGGAATAGGCCAGTGGACTAGAACAGAGGCTGCAAAAATAGACCCACACATGTATGGAAACTTGATATATGGCAAGAGTGGTGCTACAAGTCATTGGGAAAAGGGTGGACTTTTTTTTTCTTTTTAAGATTTTTATTTATTTATTTGACAGAGAGAGAGACAGCGAGAGAGGGAACACAAGCAGGGGGAGTGGGAGAGGGAGAAGCAGGCTTCCTGCCGAGCAGGGAGCCTGATGTGGGGCTGGATCCCAGGACTCTGGGATCATGACCTGAGCCGAAGGCAGACGCTTAAGGACTGAGCCACCCAGGTGCCCCAAGGGTGGACTTTTCTATAAATGGTGCTTTTTTGGAGTGATTGGATATCCATGTTGGGGAAAAATGAGATGGAATCCCTACCTCACACCTTGCATTAAAAAAATCAATTCCAGGGACGCCTGGGTGGCTCAGTCGCTAAGCGTCTGCCTTTGGCTCAGGTCATGATCCCAGGGTCCTGGGATCAAGTCCCACATCAGGCTCCTTGCTCAGTGAGGAGCCTGCTTCTCCCTCTCCCTCTGCTGCTCCCCCTGCTTGTGCTCTCTCTCTCTGACAAATAAATAAAAATCTTTAAAAAAAAATCAATTCCAGGTGGATTAAATACTTAAACACAAAGAACCTATGTAATAGGGAAAGATTTCTTAAAGAGCCCAAAAGCACAAACCATCAAGGAAAAGATTGACACACTTAATTAAAGTATAAAACTCAGGGCAGAGCACCTGGGTGGCTCAGTCCTTAAGCGTATTCCTTCTCTCGCTGTCTCTCTCTCTCTCTGTCAAATAAATAAATAAAATCTTAAAAAAATTAAAAAATAAAAATAAAACACAGGGCACCTGGGTGGCTCAGTTGGTTGGGCTTCTGACTCTTGGTTTTGGCTTGGGTCATGATCTCGGTGTCCTGAGATCGAGCCCCATGATGGGCTCCACACTCAGTGCTGAGTCTGCTTGGGATTCTCTCCTTCTCCCTCTGCTCCTCCCCTGCTTATGCTCTCTCTCTCTCTTTCTCTCAAGTAAATGAATAAACAAAATCTTTTTCAAAAGTGTAAACTTCCAAAAAAAAAAAGTGTAAACTTCCTGTCTGTCAAAATCAGGTATTTGGAACACAATATCCAAAACATACGAAGATCTTCTACAAATCAATTTTCAAAAGAAACAAGAGAAAATTGAGTAAGACATATGAACAGGCAATTTGTGGAAGAGAAACCATGGATGGCTAATAAACATATGAAAAGACATTCAGCCTCCCTTGTAAGCAGGGAAATGCACAGTTAAACCCCAGAGAAGTGCCATTGCACACCTGTGTGACTGACAAAAAGCAGAGAGGCAGGAGGGCAAAGTGTTGGTGAAGATATAGGGCACAGGGAACTCTCTCAAACACTGCTGGGAAAAGGGGAAGTGGGTGCCACCACTCTGGAAAACAATCTGACAGTGTCTAGACATGTTGAAGATGCATTCCACGCCCCAGTGACCCAGAGAACTTGGTTTCTGGGATAAACCTGGGGCTTGCTCATTGCCACAGTGTTTACCCTCATAAAGAGTCTGAAGCAGCCTCAATGTCCATCAGCAGAAGGCAGAAAGAAATGGTGGATCAGTCCGTGAAATTCTATATGGTAGTGAAAATGAATGGAGGTACCTTATGAATCGTAAGTTGGGGGATGGGAAGCAAGTTGCAGAAGATCACATTGGATGACAGCATTCCTGGAGATTTTTAAAACATGCAAAACAAAATGATACCACTTATTGCCTGGAATGCACATGTTTGGTAACATCTGAAGAAACTCAAGAGGAATGACAAATACACCGTTTAGTGAAGTGTTTGCCTCTGGGTGGGGCGGGGGACGGGGAGAGGGAGACATGAAGGATGGCGGGAAGGGGCTTCATCGATATTGGTGAGGTTTTATTTCTTGACCTGGGTCAAGGTACCCGGGTGTTTGTTTTACTCTTCAGAACCTTTTTTAAAGATACGGAGCAAGCAGGGGGCTATAAAATCTAAAATCCCCATAAAATGCAGTCCTGCTCTGAACTTCAGTTTCCTAATTTAAATAATCCGGCCATCATGTCTGTGAAGTGCTTAGCACACAGCGTGACTCACGGCCAAGTGCTCAGTGAAATTTGAGAACATGAATAGCCTGTTCCTCAGACTCCCCCGGGATCCTTCACACCCTCGTCCCAGCCAGCTGAGACTCCCTCACTCCGTGCAACTGGATCTCCCAAGCCCCCCAACCTCTGTCCTGCTTTCGTGCCTTTGCACAAACTGTTCACTTTTCCTAGAGTGCCCGTGCTCCCCCTCTCTTCTGTTGTCACCCAGCGCTGGCGTTTCAGCCCATGGAGAGCCCCTGGGAGGTCCTCGTCCACTCTCCCGGCAGAGGGGCTCTCGAAGCATCCCCTCACCCCACTGTCCGCATCTATCACATTGTGCACTCTTGCACCTGCTTATGGCTCTCTCTCCTCCCTGAGCTGCAGGCTGGGAGCTCCTCTGGGTCACGAACCTTGTCTGAGCCACCCCTACAGCCTTAGTACCTACATAAGGCCTGGCCTCGGGAAGGTTGGATGAATGAATAAAGGGGGTGAGTGGATTCAAATACTCAGACACAAGAAAGGGTCGTGCCAAGCTCTCAAAAGGAAAGCAGTCCCACCATGCTGATTGACTGTGTGTGTCCACACAACCAGGAGGTGACGAGGGCGTCTTGCGAGGGGTTCTCCAGAAGAGTCAATGAGGTAATAGAAGTAAAATGCATGACTCCATTTTTGGGAACAGGTAGCAATTATGTGAATATTGGCCAAGAGGAAGATATTTGCGGGGGAAGGTGAAAGGGACCCAACTGGGTTACCACAAAAGAAGGAGACTGGGGAAGAAGCTCCAGGGAGTGTTCTCCGACTCTGCACAAAGGCAAGCACCTGGGAGTTGGCCCAGGAGGTGGGAGGGTCAGAAGTGTGCCCCAAGTTAGTGCTTCTCATGCTCCTCCCTCCTGCCCTTTGCACTCCCCCGGGGTGAGGGGCTGCACAGCATCTCGGAACCGGCGGCCCTCCTCCCTGTCTCTCCACGTCCACTCTGGTCCCCTCCAATCTGTTTCTCGCACATAGCCCAGGGATCTCAATATGGACCTGTCTTCTCCTTGCCAGCTTCCATCTGTAGGGGTGACAGAGCCTGCGGCACCTTCCCCAGGGACGCGTCTGAGACGCTCTACCAAATGCATCATCTGCACTATATATGCAAAATCCACATATGTCCACTTGTCGGGAGCTTCCATCAAGGCGACATACAGGATGGCAAGTTGCTTATGGTCCGTACTCTAGAAGATGAATTGGCCAGTGCTACATGTTGCAGGAGCAAACAAACACATAAAGTCGGCAGGGCTATATGGTCCCTGGAAAAGAACAGCACTGTGCGCTTCATGGGCTCAGATGAGATTTTCTGAACTAATGAGCCGATCCTCTTTGATCCAGATCACACTGGACAATGTCATATTACCCTGGTGACACGACATGAGCTACTGCTGGCACTTTGTCCCATGCAAATGGCCCCACGAGGTGGGAATCCTGCCCAGCTTAAGGTCTGCCATCTCCATGCTTCTCAGGGGGTCGCCCGTGGCCTCCTCGTGGCTGACACGGAAGGACACTGGGCTGGTGGGCCAGAGTGGTGGCTCCAGGAAAGCCTTCTAAGGAGATGACCTCGGAGCATGTCTTAAAGGAGCAGAGAAAGACGTTAGCCAAAGAGGGATAGCAGGGCAATGTGAAGCTGCAGGGCCTTCTCTGGAATCCTGGCAAGCAGCTGTGAGACAGCCGTAGGAAAAGGAGGCAGGGCTGGGGCAGGAGGGGCCTGGAATGCCATGCCCAGGAGCTTGGAATGTTTTGGGGCTGGGGGAGTGGTGGATGCTGTGACATGCAGCCCAGATCCCCGCTTCCAGAATGAAGGACTCACTCCCCCAGGCGTTCGGAGGCTGTTGCACAATGGCCCTCAGCTGTCAGTTCTGTTTGGGGGTGGCCTCTGCCGAAGGAAGCCACTGCACCTGAGGCGACAGCCCTTTCCTAGGGTGTCCTACATCCAGTGACAGATCACCCCAGGGCTGAGCCCCTTGACACTACTCAGGACAACTGTGAAGGGCCAGACCTGTCCCGGGCCCTCCCCAGACTCCACGCAGGGTGGGCAGAGGCCGGCACTGTGGCTGCATGGCAGCTCAGCTTTCCTTCTGCCTGGTCTCACTGCCTGCCCTTCCCATCCACAGGTGCCGAGCCTTCTAGAACAGTCCCTGACAAACCTCCTGCACACTCATACGTCTCTGAGCCTGCTCCCCAGGAAATCCAACTGTGTCAGGGAGCGCGGGAAGCCCTTGTTGTGTGTCTCACTGGTGGGAGGGACTCAGGAGAGCTTGTGACTTTGCAGGAGCCAGTGAGAGAGGTGACTGATACTCACGGAAGCAGGCAAGGTCTCAGGAGGGGCCGAGAGGCTGGCTCATCCTGAGACAGAAGCAGAGATTGGAGGCAGGTGGGGGTGGGGATGGGGTCAGGAAATGGAGTGAGTCATGACCTTAACTTTTGTTTTTTTTTTCTTATGCAGCTGGAAGTGAGGTTGGCTGCTCAGAGGAGAAGAGATAGATATTATAATTACATAAGAAATTAACGACCAGAGTGCGTGATAAATGTTGCCACAGCAGTAGTAAGGAGTACAGGGCTTCAAAGGGTGGATAGGAGCTTGCCAGGAGGTGTGCCCATAAGGGAAAGTCATACCACACGGAGGAAACAGCTGGTGCCCAGAACCCAGCTGAGCTAGGATTCCCAGAACATATCCAAGATGCCCAGTGAAATGTGAATTTCACATAAATGATGAATAATTTTTTAGTGTAAGTCTGTCTTATGCAATATCGGGGACATACTTATCCCAAAGAATTATCCGTTGTTTACTTCATCACCTTCTGACCCTGTTCCTGCCAGCAGTCCACTAGGGCCCCGCCCCCAAACTGCAGCCCAGGGACTGTTCACATTCCATGGTATCCCTCCCATTATCCAAACCCTCAGCTGTCCTCGGAAGTCCTCTATTGTGTGATCCTCGGCCACTCTTCCCACCCCATCTCCCATCTTTGAAAACCCCCTTTAATCTCCTGCCTCTGAGCGTTTGCCCCACTATGCCCTCTGTCTCCCTACTATGCCCTCCCCATGTCCGCTCCTCCAGGAGGCCTCCCAGATTTCTCTGGGAGGGTGGAAGTAATCATGTCCACTGATCAATTGCAATAGCACCTTGGGCAAGTCACTTCACATTTCTGAGCATCCATTTCCTTGTCTCTGCAATAGGGACCATACCACCTCTGCCAGGTTGCTGAGACGATGATAGACCATGTTCAGAAAGCACCAGATATACTCTCAAACGTTGGCATGTCCCCCCCGTGCATGCCTAGATCAGTGCCTGGCACCCAGCGGGCACAAATACACGTTAGCCGAATGGAAGCGACTCAAAGGTCCTGAGCTTTTATACTTTAATTTGCTTCTTGGAATTGCCATGCCCAACAGTGGAACTTAGACAAATTCAATTTCCTATATTAAGATGATCCGAACAGAGATAAATAATAAAGCCACTGCAATTCTGATTGCATAACCGGTTTCTCCCCCGGTTGAGAAGGGACCAAACCAGCTCCCCAGAAATGGCCTATTTTGGCACCAAACATGACACCCGGCCTCTCCGGCTCGAAGCGGGTAATATCCGCCACACATGTTTCTGTCTCAAGCCCTCCCAATCCCAGACCACAAAAGGTGATTTCTTATAACCATTAGCATAATTACCTGACTGCAAGGCTATAAAGAAGCGATTAGATGAGCCTGTGATTTTTGCACAGTTATTTGTCTCAAGTAAGTCACCTGAAGTTCATCTGCCATCAGGATTCATGGCTGCGTTCTGTAATCATAGGGAATTATTTTGCTAATAACGGAGGTACCTTGATCTAATTTAGTTTTAATGCTAGGAGGTGCCCTCCCAGGATAATCAGTTCCAGGGCAATTCCAATTTTCAGGTTTGTTACACGTTCTAGAGAGAAGATTCAATTCAAAGGGGCTGAAGTTACTTCTTTATCACCCAAAGTCATCTAGGGGCGAAATGGAATGATACCTCTACGTGTTTGCAGAAAAATGCAGGGCAAGGTTGAGCCACAGTGAGTGGGTGGCAGGGCAGTCCCAGCCAAGATCAACGACTGGAAGACACCACTCATGGGTGAGGACCATCCCGGGGAGAACCCTACTTTTTCTTGCATTCATTCATTATCTCATTCATTCTTTTATTCTGTTTCTGGGCTCTCTCCTCTGCAAGACCTGGTCTCCACTGTTACTTGAATACAAATATTTTTTTTTACAGATTTTATTTATTTATTTGATAGAGAGAAAGACAGGGAGAGAGGGAACACAAGCAGGGGGAGCAGCAGAGGGAGAGGGCAAAGCAGGCTTCCCACCAAGCAGGGAGCCCATTGTGGGGTTTGATCCCAGGACCCTGGGATCATGACCTGAGCCAAAGGCAGACGCTTAACGACTGAGGCACCCAGGTGCCCCTGAATACAAATATTGATAGCAAACACGTTTCCGGCCCAGTTCTGGGTACTTCGTGCATATTAACTCATTACTTCCCGTGAGGCAGGTGGGTGCGACTACTATCCCCATTTTACAGATGGGAAAGCCGAGGCAGAGAGGTTAAGAAACTTGCCCCAAGTCACACAGTTAATAAGGGGCATAGCTGGGATTTGAACCTTAGACTGTGAACTCCCTCGAGTTCATGTACAAGGGAGAATCCTGAGCCCACCAGGAATTGTTCAACCCCTTCTCTCTGTGTTCTCGTGCATCCCTCCCAACAACTCTGGTATAGGACTGTTGTCCTATTTTATTGAGGAGGACACTGAGTCTCGAGAAGGGGTTAATTTGGCCAAGGTCAAGTGAGTAAATGGAGGAATTTAAGGCTTCACCTCTGAGACTCCGATTCTCTACTCCCGCTGCTCTGGCTGAAGCCAGGAAGTCTGAGCAGCGTCTCTGAACAGCTTTCGAAATGGGCTGGGTAAAGTGTAATTAAATTAACTGAACGGTGACCGGCCACCCAGCTCTGCTCTTCCCTTTCCATTCTTGAGCGGTTCCTCTTTCCCACCCCGACCCCTCACCCCAGAAACCAAGTGTCCTTTACTGTCCTTCGGTGTTACCAAACAAAACCTACTTTCAGATTCCAATGATTCGCGCACATTTAGGCTTTCAGCAGAGGGCCGTGCACTCCAGCAGGAAGGGCCAGGAGGTCGACGCAACTCTGCGGGTCCACTCCTCGCTAGGCCTTGGCCTTCCCGTCTCTTCGTGGAGGTGGATTCTTTAAAAACTGATGGAGCTACAGAACCCTCGTTTTGAGTGAAAAATTTCAGGCAAGCCCAATATTTAGATGAAAGCAAGCTGCTCTGGGCAGAGCTGTGCTATAGAGCAAGGGCGTGGAGTCTCTTATTCAGCAAACTTCCGGCATCTCGGTGGGACCCTGGCACTCTTCTGACAATTGGGAAACCACTGGCCTGGACAGAGTCTGTTGACTCTTGGGGTTCGTAGGGCCAAGGAATCTGAGCTCCACTGACGGCTGGCAATACCCGACATGCAGGGCAGGCCCCTCCCCCTGAACACCTGTCCTGCCTTGTTAGGAGCATCAAGGGCCGAACCCGGGAGGGGCATGTCAGCAAGGCCAGGTCGTGCCCAAGGCCCTGCCTTGCGGGGGACGAGTCGTCCAGGAGTGTGAGCACAGAGGAATGATATCTGCCTCTCTGCACCAGCCTGCGGGGCCAGCCCATCCCGGCACACTCCCTGGTGGCCATGAGGACAGGCCAGTCCCCTCCCACTGCTGCCTATTTGTTTTCTCTCTCCTGTCTTCTCCCTTCTCTCTCTTCCTCCTTCTAAAATGCTCAACTTTCTGTTCTAGGCCTAAGGCTGCACGGGTGCCGCCCCAGGACTGAGACTTCACCCACAGGGACGCCTGCGTCCCGGAGTAATCAGTGCATGGCAGGTGGAGTGAGAAAAGCATCCTTGAAAGGCTGTCCTGAGGACGGTGGGCTGGATCCTGAAAGTCGTGCAGAGCCTCACAAGCGATAGAGGAATCAGATGCACATTTTAGAAGCTCATCGGGCTGTACACATGGTTGGGGAGGGGGAGCGACTGTGAAAATGGGGCTTTCCTCCCCCTCGTCACCCCCCAACCCCCACCTTCCCTCGACACCATCCAGGCAGCCCTGTTTCCGCGCTGAGACACGGCATGTTCAAGAAGGGAAGAGGGGCTTCAGGCTGCGGGCTATTCCCACTTTGGCCTGGCCCCCAGCCTGGAATGCAGCCCTTGAGCCTTCATCCCCAGGACCATGGGGTCAGGATGAATTAGGAAGTTGGAAACTCTACCCCAGTTGGCTGGAATGCTTTGATTTTAGGGTTTCTGTCTGTGAACAGGAACTCAGGCAGAAAGTTAGCTTCCCCACCCCCCTTCTAGTCCCTTCTGTCCAACTCTCAGCTCTGACAAGCCCCCGCCCCAGCCTTGCAGCCCCTCTTGGCTCTTGGATCACTGCCTCCCCGCCCCCATGCTGCGGTGCGGGGGGGGCGGGGGGGGGCTTCCATCCCCAAACACAAGCCCTTTGGTGTCACCACGCAGCCGGGCATCTGCTTTGGCATCCACACTCAGCCTCAGGGGGAGGATGAGACGGGGGCTAGTGGGCATTGAGGGTCCGGGAACCGGGGGCAGAAATGCAGGCGATTGCTGGCGGCAGCTTAGACCCTGTTCCTCCCCTGCTCAGATCTTTTCCAGGGCTCCTGCTTACTCTGGGACACTGGTTCTTAACCAGGAGGGATTTTATCCCCCAGGGAACAGTTTTCAATGTCTGGAGACATTCTTGGTTGTCACAACTTGGGCTGGGGTGAGAGGCAGGTATGCTGCTGGTGACTAGTGGGTAGAGACCAGGGAGGCTACTGAGCATCCTCCGGTGCACAGAACAGCCTGCTCGACAGTTCTCCAGCCCTACGTGCCAAGAGTGCCAAGGCTGGAGGCCCTGCCTGAGGGTAAAGCCCCCCCCCCCCATCCCATGCTTCAGGCTGGGATGCTCTGGATGCTCACTCCGACCTCAGCCCCTTTGCTTCTGCTGTTTCTCCTGCTGGGGTGCCCTCCCTGCTGCCCTCCACTTACCTTAATCTCAGTTCTCTCCAGCCCCTCTACCTGTGGGGGCTCTCCCCTGCTGCCCACACCAGCCCCAGCTGCCCCTCCCAGAAGCCGCCTCTGACTACATGGTACCCTGATTTCTCTCTTCATCTGATCAGCTCCGGGCACCTTTGGCCCTCCTGAGTCTCAGGTGGCACATCTACGTCATGGGTGGGCGAGGTGAGTGGAGACCCCGGGCCCCCCGTAGCGCGGACACAGCCCCTCCTGCCTCTCCCTGGGATGCTAAGCACATGGGGCACTCAGTGTTGGCACACAGTGGGACCCATGTGGCTTCGGAGCCAGTGGGCCAGGGTTTGAATCCTGACTCGGCCACTTCCTAGTAGTTGGACCAGAAGTTAATCACCAAACATGTCTGCGCCTCAGTTTCCTCCTTTATAAAATGGGTCTTCCAGTGAGAGTTCCACGTGCTGTGCAGTGTCCCGTCCCTGTCCTTGTTCCCTGTCTGATGGGTCTATCTCGTCAAGGTGTGCCTGGACAGCCATCTATTCCTGGGGCCCAGAGGAGGAAGATTAATCGCCCTCCTACTTCTCCCTAGAAGCTGAGCTTGCACTGGGCTGCCAAGGACTTCGGGGAATGGAGACCTCTGAAGCCACAGCACCAGAAACCGGAGGCTGAGCAGGCCCGGCTGAGTGGCCAGCCCAGGAGCGTGACCGCCCTCTTGGCTCCCCGCCTTTTCGGCCTCTGCTCTTATCTTCCCAATCCCTGCCTGGGCTCAGCTTCTCCTGCTGGGACCGTGACCTCCCACAGCTAGCTGAGCTGGCTCAGGGCAGGGGGTGCTCTGTTGAGCAGAGGGGTGGCTTGGGGTCTTAGGAATTCTGGGGCAGTAGCACAGAGACAGACTCATAAACAGAGAACAAACAGGTGGTTGGCGGGGGGCGGGGGGTGAAAGAGGTGAAAGGGATTCAGAGGGGCAAACTTCCAGTTATCGAATGAATAAGTCACAGGGAGGGAAAGTATAGAGCATGGGGAATTTAGGCAAGAATGTTGTGATTATTGTGTTCAGTGACAGATGGTAAGTACACTTCTCATGGTGAGCATTTTGCAATGTCTGTAGTTGTTGAATCACTACGTTGTACACCTGAAACCAATATAATATTGTATGTCAACTTCAGTGATAGAGAGAAAGAGAGAAGATAGAATAAACATGAGCCCCCAGGCTCCATCACCCTCCAATTCCAGTGGTTGCCCCCTTAGAATTACTAGGAGGTGGAGAGAGAAAGAGACAGTAAGAGACAGAGACAAGAGACAAAGAGAAACAGAGATACAGCGAGAGAGAGAGAGAGAGAGAAAGACTGAGGGGGGGGCCCTGTCTAACCTCTCCAAGCTATGGGAGGCCCAGTCTGGGGAAAGAGCCCCAGAAGAGGGAGAACAGCTGCCCCTCCTCACCCACCATGGAGCTGGCGAGAGGAAAGACTAAAGGCTCTCCGAGCGGACACCTTCCCAAGCACCCTGGCTTCTGGGCCATGGAGTTGGCACAGCCATTCGGTCAAAGACAGGCCTCACCTCTATCCACCCCCCCAAACTCTGTGAGGATACCTGGAGAGAAAGCAGGGACAGACCTGGGCCAGCCCCCAGAGGGCTCCTGAGTGAGGCCCTGAATGCAGCCCCTCCCTTGCTTCAGCTTCGGGTTGGGTCGGAGGCCAGAGCCCGCCTACCCACCCTCCAGACCTCTCTGGTACCTTCTGGGTCAGCCTCGTCTCCCCTCCCCCTACTGCTACTAGCAGCCGCCCTCCACTCCATCATTAGCAACAGCAAGTGAGGCCCTTTGTCTGAGATTTGGGTCAAGGGAGAAAAAGTCCAGGGCAGAGGTGGGGGTGGGGGCCGCGGTGACAAGCACCCCCAGCTGCCATTTCAGGAACTGTGCAAGCTTGAGCCGGCTTTTCTGGAGCACAGACCCACTCGTTCTGGTGCAGAGTCGGTGGGAGCTTGGGGTGGGCATGTGGGACCCCCACAGCCAGCCAAGACACAGACCCCCTCGCAGGCACTCTGTCCTACTCACGCGTGCTCACGCCCTCTGCGTGCGTTCATGTGTGCATGCACACACACACACACACACAGGCACGCAGGGATGTAGGTCACTGGCTGGAGGGCCTCGGGGCCTGGAGTTCTGAGGATCCAGCCACCCGGCACAGGATTCCAGATTGGACAGAAATGCACCCCTCCCTCCTCCACTCGCCTGCATCAGTTGGACCCAAAGCCTCTCTAGGCTTCTGTTTGGTTTTCCCTAGAATCCCACTGGCTGAGACTGCCGGAAAACAACTCTGTCCGGGGAGGGCCACATGGCTTTTTTTCTGTGTGTGTATGTGTGTGGTGGCGGTGGAGGGGGGGTTCCCTGTGCAGGACAATGTGGAGGCTACAAGAGACAGAGGGATGTGACCCCACCGTGAAGACTTTCAAGGCATAGCTCGTGGGATGCCTTAGGAGTAGATGAGGTAATGGCCAGAGGGTACAGTCAAGGAGAAAACCGAGCAGCTTCGGCCAGGCTGATCAGGGCCGGCTTCCTGTGGGAGGTGGCAGGACCTTGGCTGGGCAGTTGAGTAAGGTTTCAAAAAGCCTAGGAATAGGAGTGGTACTTACACAGCTGGGAAGACCCCAGCCGCTCCTCCACCCTGGAGCTGGGGCCTCTCCAGAGGTCACATCAGGAAGGACCATTTAGGAGTCTAAGGAGGTACCTGGCCTGGGGTGGGGGCTGGGAGCTAGAGCGAGGGTACATCTCAGGATCTACTTAGGAGGGAGAATGGACCCTGAGTGGTTCATGGTTCCTCCTCTCTCGGGGCCCCCATCTTCCCATTGGTAATGGGGGATGGACAAGAGCCCCACCCACCCACCCAAGACCCTCTCCCTTGACCTCCTCACAGCTGGGGCCATTTCCTGCTTGCTTCAGCCTCCCTGGGCTTCTAGAAGTAACCTCCTAGGAGGAATCCCAGCTGGGAGGGAGGCACAGCTCTAGCTTCAGAAGTCCTGGGCTGGTGTCAGCAGCCCAGGGCATATCCATCCAGCAGAAGGAAATGCCACACCAGCTCCAAGCAGGAGGACCAGCCGGAGGCAGTAGCCATCTAGGACAATATAAGAAGGAATGATCTATGGGCATGGTCCTCTCAAGAGTGGGAGCTGTGGGAAGTGGCCATTACTGTCCCCACCCCTCTGATGAGGAGGTCAAGGCTCAGAGAGCCAAGTGGCCCAGGACAGAAGCCTAGGCCTGCATTGTGTATGCCCAGAGCAGCTCAGGAGGGAGCCCACCAGAAGCCAGTGGACAAGAAGTGGGGAGGAATGTCTTTGCTTTCTAAACAATAGGAGCTTCTGAATGAGCTCCTCCCTCCTCCCACCAGGATCCTCTCTCCCTGGGAGAGGACAGCTCCTTTCTCCTGAGCTTTCTCCGGGCTCTGCCTGGCCCGGCTCCAGACACGGGGCTGGCCCTCCGCGTCCCCCTCCCTGGGCCCCACTTCCTAGCCTTCTTGTGCAGCCAGCTGCTCAGGCTTGGGTACATAAATGATTTAAGCCCCTCCCGTCCATCCTCATTGTTCTTCTTTATTGACTGTTTTTCCTGATTTAGCCTCTTCCCAGAGTCCCATGGGGCAATGGGGCAAGAAGGGGGGGCTCCACCCCTTGCCTACCTGCCTAACTAGGGAGGGTCAGAGGCCCAGGTATGGCTGGCCAGCGGGACCGAGGCTTTCCTGGGCATGGGAAGGACTTTGGATTGGGGGCCAGAGTACCCAGGGAACAGCCCAGAATGCACAGGAGTCTTGGAGTCCTGGGTTTGAATTATGAGTGCCCTCACTAGAGCTTGTGGCTGTGGACCCTTCTAAGCCTCAACTGTCTCGTGTGAGCAGTGGGGATGTTTCTTCCTCTGTGAGGAGCCGGTGATTCCATGTGGAACACATCACAGAGCAGGCATGTACTAAGTGCTCAGTAAATGCCGTCCCCACTCTGCCTCGCTGGCCTCATCCGTCCACCTGTGAAAGGGCCCCAGGTAGGAGTGTGGCTTCTCCTGTTCCTTCGGTTGCCTGCAGGCCCAGGGCAGAGCCCCAGGGCAAGATGGAAGAAATCTGGGTTTGGCATTCTTTTCCCAACCCCGGGCAGGCCAGCCTGGTATCATTATCCAGTTCCACAGACAGGGAAGCGAAAGCTCGCCGAGGGCCCAGGTCTTTGCCCAGGACCTGTTGGGTTAGCTGAGTGGCAGAGCCAGGAGGAAGAGGCCCCAGGCTCTTGTCCTGAGAGGCAGGCCAGGCCTGAACGCCCTTCCCCAGTGATCCACTCACACAGACACGGCCTCAGAGAAGGACCTAGTGGGCACTGGTTCAGAGCATGTGCTCTGGGGTGGGACAAACCTACATGACTCTCAGCGCAGCCATTCACTAGCTGTGTGATTTGGGTGAGTCACTCAGCCTCTCTGAACTTGTTTCCCCATCTCTAACGTGAGAATGCTAACACCCACCCCACAGGGTGCTGGGAAGGGGAAGCCAGCTGATGAATGGGAGGTGCACGGCCAGGCATACAGCTGTTCTTTTATGGTTCTTGTCTATCTGTCACCAGCTAAAGCAAACCCACTTAGGACATCTTCAGTTCCTCCTCTCATGGGAAGAGCCAGCGAGTGGTGGTGACATCAGACCCCTGACAGCTTCTAGCCCAAAATAGCCTTCTCTTTAGACTGACCCTGTCCCATCACAGCTGCTTCTGCTCACCATTCCCAGCTGAACTGATATTGCCTTCGGTTCCCGTTCCTGCCATATCAGCCTCGTCCCTAGCGCCGCGCTAACAAAGCCTCCCAGGAGGCAGGATTCTCCCTGGGCAAATGAAGGGCCCTCCGGGCAGCAGTGATACAGCTCTCAGACAGTGCCTCCAAATCAAGGTCCTGGGCTCTGGAGCAACCTGGGCTCAAATCACCTGCCTCCCTGTATGATCTTAGCCATCACTTAACTTCCCAGAGCCTCCGTTGCCTCATCTGGAAAATGGAACTAACGGCAACCTACCGGGTGTGTGGTGGTGAGGAGTCGAGCAGACGAAGTCCATGAACGACCTTGCATGGAGTCTCGCCCGGAAAATGTACTCAATAAATAAGACTGGTTGTTGTACCTGCAGCACTGGGAAGTTTATAAAATCACTCCCACCCGCCCACCTACTGGGGTCCCCCAACAGGGGCAGATGTCCTTATCACCAGAAAGAAACTGAAGTTTCTGAGCTGCTTGTTCTGTTCCCCGGATTTCCAAAGCAACCAGCCCCTTCCAGAGCACTGATCTCGGCTGTCTGTCTGAGCCCAGCTCCCTCTGGGAATCACAGACACCGCCCCCCCCGGCCCCCACCAGGTGTCTGGTCTCATGAGATTTTACCTTGTCACTCCTCTGGAGCCCCAAGACAGCCGGGGAGGCGGGCAGGGCACAGCTGAGTCTGCCCATTTGTCAGACAAAAAAGCCAAGGCTGAGTGAGGAGCAGGGACTTGGTCCAGGCCACCCGATGGCAAAGGGAACCAGGATGAGACTCAGGCTGCAGAGAGGGAAGTGGGTGCCAAGTGCTGAGTCGGATTTAGAATCTTAGATGGTCAGAGCTGGAACATTCAGGGGTGTGGGGCATAAATGGCCACAAAAGAAACAAACCCAGAGACGGGGAGGACGCCCGAGGGCACAGAGCAAGTCCAGGGCAGGATCCAGCTGGTGCCATTCGCTCATTCACTTGTTTGTTCATCCATTCATTCATTCATACAGCGAATACAGTAGCAACCAAGACACAGCCCTTGCCCTCAAGGATCTCATGGTCTTAAGTGGGAGTCAGATTAACGACCAGGCAATCCAAACCTGCCCTCGTCGGGGAAGCACCAAGGTGTGCCACAGGGCAGGGGTGGGAGGCCACATCGCAAAGTGGAGGAGGGGCTGGACCACGTGAGAACCCGAAGAAAGAATGTTCTACAGGGTGAGGTCTGCTTCCTGGTCGGCCCACGGTCAGGACTCCTGTTTTCTTCCTCAGCAATTGGAAAGATGGGAAAGAAGTGTTTCTCTGAGCTGGACTTTCCATGCAGATGAGGGGCCCAAGCCAGAGTCAGTCAGATCTTGTCTGACTCTTGCCCCGATTTACACACGGGGAAACTGAGGCCCACCCACGAAGGGCTTCTGCTCCCTGCCTTCCTGCTTCTGCTTGTTGTGTAAAGAAACGCCTGCAGCTGTGTTTGCCACTCCCCCAGCCGTATCAGCCCTCACTGGCCTTGCTCAAAGGGTCTCTCAACTTCAGGACGACCCGACAGGGCACCGCTCAGCCCTGTCTGCTTGTGAGACACCCTCAGTATGGCTCGGGCCTCCAGGACATTTGTGTCAGTGGTTGGGATGTGGCCAAACTCTTTTCAGCCCTTGAGCACCAGGTGAATGGAATCAAAGCTCAAGCTATCCCCCAGACGGAAGAGAGTCTGGCTTGGCTTGAAGCATGGAGGAGGGGCCAAGAACCCCACTCCCAGCCGTGCCTCTCCCAGCCCTGTACCCACTGAAGTTCCCGAGTTCCCCAAGGAGCTCAGCTTGTCAACCCTGACCCAAAACACCACCCTCCTTGGAAGTGTTGGAGAACCCTCAGAAGTTTCTCCAGCCTTCGCACCTGCTGTCCTATCTGCCTGGAATGTCTTTCCTCACTTCTTTGCCTGGGCCAACGGAATTTGTTCACTCACTCATTCAACAAATATGTGCTGGATGCTTACTCTGCGCCGGGCAGAGAGCTATACTCGGGGGATAACAGCTGTCTGAGAGCTTAGAGACTTGGGGACGTATAGAGTTTAAGCACACATGCATGCACACACAATAATGTCCAGTACAAATAGGAGCAGACCCTATAAAGGAAAGGAGAAACTAAGAGTGAAATCTCATTCGATGGACTGAGGGAACACGGTCTAGGGAAGGCTTCCCTGAGGAGCTGACTTTTTAGTTGAGTTTGGGAACAGGAGGAGGTCGAGGAGTTAGTTTACTGAAGAATGAGAGGAAGAGTGTGCCCCGCAAAGGACACAGCATGTGCAAAGGCCCTGGGCTGACAACTGGTTTGGTGAGTGTGAGCAAGTTCAGAGCAGCCGGACTGGAGCCTATGGAGTGGGTGGGTGAGGGAGAGAGAGTCAGATCATGCAGGGAGGCAAAAGCAGCAGACCTTGGTCAAGGGACCATGTGGGTAGCAGGAAAAAGGAAGGATCCAAGAGAAGGAGCCAGAAGAAGAGACAGAGAAATAGGTGGGAGAGAATCAGGAGAGTGGCCTATCCCGGCCGCCAGGTGAAGAAAGGCTTTTGTGAAGGAGAGAGTCATCAACTTCTTCAGTGGAGGAGGTCATCTCCTCCAGGAAGCCTTCCTGGACTCCACATGTGGGGTTAGGGGTTCCACAGTGCCTTGGCCTCCCCATCAGAGCGCTTTCCTCTCCCCCAGGTTAGCCTGGAAATGTCATGAAGGCAGAGACAAGGTCTGACTTGCCTTTCCAACCCTAAAACTTAGCATAGGACCTGAAAGTAGCTTTTGTTAAATGAATGGACATAGAGAGGAAGTGCCTCTGAGCCCACGGTTTTCCTTCACTGGCATGGTCCAGGAGGCTCCTTCTGCTCTGGACCTCCCAGGCATGCTGGAGCCAGGCCCCTCTTGGCTGGACCTGGGACCACTCGCAAGGAAAGCCTGGGCTCTCCTCCATTCGTGCCTGACCCCTTCCTAAGGCTCCCTCTGACTCTTCGCCTCTTCCTGTTGGCTCCTAGGCACCAAGCCGCCTGACCAGCTTCCGGAAGACCAACAACAGGCTCCCACAACAGGTGAAGAAAAGGTGCCTCCTGTGCACGGGGCCCTTCAGTCAGGGTGCCTACCATTCCCGGGGTACCAGCCTCGCCCTGCCCTGAGGCTGCTGTTAGCAAACCAGGAAGCAGCAGTTCAGGGCTCTGGGGTCCAGGTGGGGAGATGGAGCCCTGGGAGATTTAGAGCCTCATTCGGCCATGGGTTGGTCCCCCAGAGAAGGGTCTGTGCCCTCTCTGGAGTCGCATTCAGGCATGGCTATACCAAGTTTCAGGTGAGCACTTCCGGGGACATGTCTCAGATTGTCTATCTGCCCCCCGCCTCCCTGGGGAACTCATCACTCCATCCAGCCTCATATCACTCATCTGCCTCCCATTCGAGTCTGGGAGCTCTTCCAGGTCAGGGGCCTCTCTTTGTCTCTCCCTCCTCCCCCCCTCCCTCCCTCCCTCTCTTTCTCTCTTTCCTCCCTCCATTCACTAAGCACAAACCATTTCTCCAGCTTGAGCTGTTCATTTCTGAACCCGTGCTCCTGACACACAGCTTGGCACATGGGGGTCACTCAGCATGCACCCACTGGCCACCTGGCTGCCCAACAGTGCCAAGTCCATGGCTTGGGCCCTGCCAAGCTCCCTGGAGGATTGCAGCTCCGAACATGGCAAAGGGACCCTCTCCCTGGAAAGAGCTGAGCTCTTGCAGGAGGAAGGAAATTTGGCCTTGAATCTGTATGGAGGCCAGGCCTGGCTGGGGCTGGGGGAAGGTGGGAGTGGGGTCCAGAGGGAGAAGTCAGTTTTCTTCGCAGGAACTGTGGTCCCAGGAGGACCTGGGCCCCCAAAAGGGGGCTCCAAGCTGGAGTGAGGCCGCCTCTCAACTGCCCTCTCTTTGGCCAACAGGGCCTTCTCCCTGCTGAACCCTAAAATCTGCTGACCCCCCACCCCACCTCAGCCCCTCAGTCACCCTGGCCCTCCTGCTTTTCTCACGTGCACGTTGCCCAGAGACAGCCAGGGTGCCCTGGTCTGCCAGCCAATGGGCAGCTCCCTGGCCAGGCTGAGCAGTGGGGGTTTTGGTTACCTGCACCCCTGAAGCTCCAAGCCTGCAGAACCTGCCCCAGCCAAGCCATTCCGAGTCCTACAAGTCCTGTCCCAGGCTCTCAGCAAGAGCTCCGTCCTGGCATCTGTCCCCCAACAATCTTCCCCGGGGTTTCCAGCCACCCTGGAGGCTGCAGCAGGGGCGGTGGGGGCAGCTCCCAGTGGTAGCCCCCGGGGCCCTGCAAAGTGGGGCGTGCTTTCAGCCAGGCATTAATTACAGGGTGCGTTCCTGATGCCTGGTCCACCTATATTTATCTGCAGGATCTCACTAATTAAATTCCCCACAGCACCCGGCGGGCTTGGGGACCGGAGCGAGGCAGACAGGCAGGGGGGCTGCAAACTTCCTTCCTTTCCTTCTTGGCCAAGAGCAAAAGGGAAGCAGCCCAAACTCCCTCTCCCTCGCCTGACCCTACTCATGTCTGGAGTCCAAGGGGCCGCCCCCAGCTCTGCCCAGGGGGTGGGGGGACCCTTCGGCCTTGTACCCCCCTCTCCCCGGGCTCCCCCCCCCGTGCCCACCCATAGGCCCCAGGATCAGACAGTGCCCAGCCGCCTGACGGCCTCCCCCCCATCAACTCGGATTCCTGCAGCAAGCAGAGAAAAGTCTGCTGAGCAGCGAGGCCGGATCCCCAACTCTGCCACTTTGCAGGGGCCGGGGCCCTCTTACCGTAGGAGTCGTCTTGGTCCAGGAGGGAATCGGGCTCCATGGCGAATGGGCCCCCTGCCCCTGGCCCCACCTGATTTATGAACCAAGGCTGTCTCCATTAGCGTCTGGGTTTCTCCTTTTGTATTCCATCTGGCGGCTTTTCCAACTAGATGACTGGGTATTCCTGCAAGCAGGCCCCTCTCCAGCCCTCGCCTTCATACAGTACATTTAAAGTAGCAGTAACCTCTTTTTCCTCCCCCCGCAGCCCGGCTGGAAACATTAGAAGGGACCGATGCAGCGAGATGTCTAAAATAGGAAGACGCCGGGACGCTTGGCCTGGCTGCCGGCGACGCTGGCTGTGGGGTCTGGCTGGGGCTGTGAAAGTGGAAAAGCTAAGAGGTAAGGCTGCGCTGGGGCTTAGAATCTGGAAGCTGGCTCTGGGGGCCCCAGGGTCTGTTGGGGGAGGGGAGCAGGCTGACCCACCCGTGGGAGGGGCCGGGGGAGGGGGGGCTCGGCTCTGTTCACCACCCAGCGCCCAAACCCCAGGGGCTTCTCCCGGGCCCTGCTGGAACCTCCCACTCAAATCTGTTCTACAGACATTTCCTGCAGTGTGGGGGATGCAGAACTGACTCATCCCTCCATTCAGTTAGTCATTAACTTTTTTCTGAGCATCTACTCCACGCCAGACACTGCCAGGTGCTGGGGTAACAGCAGGGAGCAAGGCGCGGTGTCTGGGTTCATGGAGCTCACAGGTAAGCAGGTCATAGCCAGGCGGTGGGGGAGTGGGGGAGAAGTGCTGCAGAAACGGAGAGCAGGGACCCCCCCCCCCCCCCCCCGCTGCGGTTGCCCTTGCGGGAGGTGGTCCGAGAAGGCTTCCTGAAGACACGGGCCCCTAAGGATGCGTAGGAGTCAGTCAGGGAAGGAGGGAGCGAAGGGGAAAGGCGTGCCAAGTAAACGGAGTGACCCGTGCCAGAGCCTGGAGCTGACGGGGTACCTGGGGCATTCGGCGCCCGCAGATGAGTTCCCGGTGGTGGGAGCAGTGGCTGAAGGGGGGGTGGTGTGGAAAGATGGAGCCAGGGAGGGAAGCAGGAGAGGGCCGGGCAGGGCCTCTCGGGGATGTTCTCAGGCCTAACCCCGAGGATGGTCTGTGAGACGGACACGTTCCAAGTTGTCATTCGAAAGGCCTCTCTGGTTCCTGGAGCGGCTGGGATGCTGGGTACCACTCAGTGAGCGGCCCCGGAGCTGGGTACCGTTCCGAGCATTTACCCGCATAGTCTCGTGCACGGCTCGGTGGGTGGCCCCTCGCAGAAACTCTGGCTATCCTGTTTTACAGAGGAGGGCAGCACAGCCTAGACAGAGGGAGCCCCTTGTCCAAGGCGGCGGGTGGCCTCCAGGGCAGGCCTGGGCCCCAGAGAAGTTACAGCCTTGGTGCTGGTGTGGGGGGTGGGGCACTGGGGAGAACAAAGAGGCAGTAATTCATTCAGTCTGCGTGCAACCCAGAATACAGACCAAGGCCATAGTCTTGTGGGAGAAGTGCGTCATTTGGGACCAATCAGGGAAGGCTGCCCCAGTGAGGAGGCATGTGAACTGGACAGCGGGAGGAGAGCAGATTTGGATGGGCTGAGCGGGGGACGGTGAGGGCATCCCAGGCAGAGGGAATGGCACAGGCAGAGGCATGGAAGGTAGCATGCAGTGGGGATGAGAAGTCACTGGGAGAAGGTCAGGGAGATGGGCTGCTCGGGGCTGGAGTGAGGAGGACCTGGAATGACAGTCTTGAAGCTGGCGTCAGGCAACCTCAGAAGGTAGTCTAGAAAATGGCCTCCTTTCTAAGGAATGCCTGGGCATTCCTGCTAGGAGCCCCTTCCCAGTCTTTGTAATGCTCTGCACTAAAAGCAGGGGAAAGCTCTCATACATAAAACAAACAAACAAAGCAGGAGAGAGCTCCCTGCCCCACGGCACTGTGAGAACATTAGAAGCTCCTCCTTTGTGACCAGCTTTTTGGAGACATGCCGTGGTTCTGGTGCCTAGGCAGAGGGGACGTCAAGAGGAGGGAGCTGGGGGACCGGGGGACAAGCTGGGAGGCTGGCAGGAGGGCCCAGGCCCGGGAATGGCAGGAAGTAAAGACCCACCCGGGCCCCTCCCGGCCACCTTGTGCTGCCCAGCTGCTCCCAGAACACCAGTGTTGGGGTCACCGTTTACCCCTCCCTCCAACCTCGGCTGCCAGGGCTCCCAGCTTCCAACCTCCCACTGCCTTAATTACAGGGAGGCCAGGCCCTACCCAGCCAGCTGCAGGCATCCAGCTCACGGGCTCTCCAACTCAGCGGGTGTGGGGGGCAGGCTGCCGTGTGGGGAGGGATCTAGGAGTGAAGGGTTCCACCAGCCAACAAGTGAGCTCAGACCCAGCTCTCCTGTCGGCTCTCTGGGGCCCTGAAGCTTTTCGGGGTTCTGGGGTCACATTCTAGATAGAGTGGGGGGTTGCTGAAATAGACCCTCAGACTTATATCCAGACTCTGCCGCTTATTAACTGGGTGACACAAGCTAGCACCCTTGGGAGTCTCACTGGTAGAATGGGGCTCCTCATAGGGCTTCCTCATGCAGTGGTCTGAGCCTTAGGGCAGGACCAGGCCAGGAGTGTGTGATGGTTAAAATTAAAGGGTAATGCTCCATCTTCTCCAAACTTCGATCATCCTGACTGCCTAGATGAGGGAGGGGTAAGGCAGGTGGGGGAGAATATGAGCCCATTGTACTGTCAGGGAAGTTGAGGCTTTGAAAGAACGGACTCGCCTTGGGGGTCTCGGGCGGGCTCAGTCTACACCCCCACTAGGCTGTGCCCCAGGGCCCACTGAGAGCAGGAGGTGGGGCTGGGGGGGGAGGGGACCTGGGCTCCAGGCCTGGCTGGGCCCCCAGGCCCTTCCTTCCCTGGCCAGCTCTTTCTGACAGGTCAAGGTCAGAGTCGGATTAGCCTGGCGGCTCCCACAGGGTCCCAATTCATTTCTCCGTTTTAATGAATTAGATATGTTTCCGTGCAACCAGAGCTCCGAGCTCAGGGATTCATTTACAGTAAATGTGTCTTGAGCACTGGTCTCCATGGCCTTCCCTTGGTGACACAACAGTGCAAAACAGACCTGTCTCCTCCCGCTTAGTAGCTTCGCAGAGCTGGGCCGTACCTGCTTTGAGCCACCGCCCTACTGATGGATGCCTAAGTTGTTGCCAGTCATCAGGATGAGGAACAATACTGTGACGGGTCTCTTGAACATTCTCTGTGCACATCTGTCTCGTGACCTCCCTAGGGTAAAACCCTAGATGTGAACTTTTGGGGTCAAAAAGTGTCAGCCTTTGTACATTCCTGGAGTAGCAACAAAAGGCATTCGAGTCCCATCTGGTTCTTTGACTCATTCCCGCATGTTTGGGGAAAGCAACCAGCAGTGGGCAAAGCTACCGAAAAGGCCCTGAGGTGGGAGTGAGCTCAGGGTGGGGGGGGGGGGGGAACAGAAGAATGACCAGTGTGGCTGGGCGTGGGTGGACGGTCAGAGGGACGGTCCCAGAGAAGAGAAAGGGCACAGAGGCCACCTCGCGGAGGGCCCTGTGGCTGGCGGAGGGTGGGAGCCACTGCAGGCTGAAGCAGGAGAGGGACATGGAAGGCCGCTGTGAGCAAGGTGGCCCGAGGAGGGCCAGAGTAGACGGAGAAAGGCAGCCACATTCAGGATACCTGTAGGGCCCTGGGTGCCGCTGGCCGATCAGACATGGAGGAAGGGACAAGCCCAGGAGGACTCCAAGGCTTTCAGAGAGGTTTACGGAGCTGGGGGAGGGGGGCAAAGAGAGGGTTTGAGAATGGATATGTCAAGCCACGTGGTGGGAAATTCACACAGACCCGTGGGGACATCCAGGAGGCCGTGGCGGCAGGCTGGAGCTGGGTGGAGCAGGGGGGCCAGTGGGTCCAGATGGTGGGGGGCGCTAAAGCTCAGCACACAGCCCAGCACGCCCGCCCACCGTGCCGCCCTGCTCCAGCAGTGGAGGGAATCCCCTGGTTCCAGACATGACTTGTCACTCTGTGTAAAGAAAGGGAACTAAAAGTCACTGATGGCAGCTGGCACCAAGTTGTGGCTCCGCGGAGAGAAGTGGGCAGGAAGGAGCAGGAAGGGGAGCCCGACAGTGGACTCGTGGTGGTCAGCTAGTCCATTGCCTCGCCTGCTGGGGACCATGCGCGAGCTGCACCGCTCGCTCTCTCTGTCCCTGCCGCGCCTAGGCTGCCCTGAGCCGGGGAGCCAGAGACTAAAGGGAGAACTGAAACCCAGGGGTGTGGAGGCTGGAAGAGTGTACGTCCAGGGAGCCATCTGGTCAGCAGAATCAGGAAAGCCTTTGCAGAGGAGGGGCCAGCCAAACGGGACTGGGAGGGATGAAGAGGAGTTCGCCAGGTAGGTGCAAGGTGTAAGGGCAGGCGACGCTACCGCAAGGGACAGCCCACATTCGGGGCCACGAGAGCTGTCAAGTCCTTCTCAGCCTGAGTTCTGGTTTTCTAGCTAAATCCTGCTGTTCAAGCCCAAATGGAGCCCATGGGGAGCCCACAGTGTCTGGCTCCTCCTGGGTCTCTGAGCTGACGCTGTATCGCCCCTTTCCGGAACACAAACTGTCGTGGCCAGCGTCCACTCAGGAGCATCCCGGCTGGGTTTCTCAGGCGAGGACTGGTAAGCCGGCCTGGTCCAAATCCCAGCTCCCTATTTACCAGCTGGGCTTCCCTGGGCAAGTGATTCCATCTCTCAGAGCTTCGGTTTCCTTGTCTGTCTTGTAGGGTAAGGGCAGTCCCGGAAGGGCTGGCCAGAGAGTGAGTTAATGCAGATAGAACTTAAAAAGGGGCCAGAGGAAGCACTCCTCCCTCCTCCCCTCCTCTCTTCCTCCCCTCTCTTCCCTCCTGCCCCCTCACCCTCTCCCCACCCTTCTCCTGGGCCCCTCCTACCCTCTCTCCTTCCCCTACAGCCCCACCAGCCTGGCTTTTCTTTTTTTTTTTCTTTTTTAGATTTTTTTAAAAATTTTTATTTATTTATTTGACAGAGAGAGACACAGAGAGAGAGGGAACACAAGCAGGGGGAGTGGGAGAGGGAGAGGCAGGCTCCCCGCTGAGCAGGGAGCCCGATGCGGGCCTCGATCCCAGGACCCTGAGATCATGACCTGAGCCAAAGGCAGTCGCTTAACCAACTGAGTCACACAGGCGCCCCCAGCCTGTCTTTTCTTACTGCCCCTTCCACTCTCCCCCTGAGACCTGGTCATTTCCTCTGCTTGGACCGAGATTCCCCCAGAGCCTCACCCCATCTACTATAAGGTCTCTGGTCAAACGCCACCTCCCTGACCATCCTCTCTAAGATATCATGCCCTATCCCTGACCCTCTCATCACTCTCTACCCACCCCTGCCCCCCAACCTTTGAGTTTTCTTCCTGGCACTTAGCATCCCATGTGACACTATATTATATATTTGTGTAGTGTCAGCTGGCCCCGGCTTACTTGTAAGCTCCATGCTGTACCCCCAGCAGCTGGAACGGTGCCCAGGGCAGCGGACCCCCCCCCCCCAGTAAATATGCGTGGGACAAAATCTTTGTGGAAGAACCAAGCATCCGCTATAATGACTATCTTTCCCCCACTGCCTCCTGCCTTGATTTACAAGCACACACTCTGGAAGCTCCCACTGAGCACCCGGGCACCTCACGTCTAGACTCCTGTGTGCCTCCCTGTCTCTTAATGCGTATCTGACTGGACTGGTCCTCCCTTCTCATTAAAAGGCTGGGCCCCAGCAGGGAGACCAGAGGGTCTTCTCCTGGGGGCGGTGCGCCTACTGTGAATCTGGCATTCTCTGCATCCCACTCATTAACTTTCCAAGGGAGGTTTTCTGAGTTCCATTTCACAGATGGGAACACTGAAAGGCTACACCAAATCTCAGAGCTGGGGCTTGTGGCTGTGTTGGCCTGGCTGGAGGCCCCACTTTGCCCCCGCTGTAGCACCCAGTGGGGCCTCCTAGGGCGTGTCTGGGTGGGGATGGCAAGGGAGGCTCAGAGATGGGACAGACCAGCCTTTGGTGGCTCTACTTTCCCTCCTGGGCACCCCCCCAAAGCAACTGTCCTTCACCATCTCCTGGGTTTAAGGAGAAGGGTGGCTCTGCTTTTGTGGCTCATTGAAAGACCTCAGAACTGAGGGTTGGCAACTTTCGACAAGTCGTGAGCCAGCCAGCGGGGCATGAGGGCACGTCACCGGCTGGCCCTGTCGTCGGCTCCACCGGGGGAGGAGGGGCTGGGCTCCTTCCAATGACGGCAGCCCCGGGGGTGCACGGGGCCCTGGTGAACGCCCATGTGCTCTCCGAGAATCCTAACCACTGTCCTGAGGACAGCAGGAGTCAGGGGCCAGAAATGCTCATCGACCTCACACGGCCAAGAAATGGCTGGAGCGGGACCCAAAAATCTGGGGCCAGCTGAGAAATTTGAGTCATCTGTGGCCCTGTGGGGAAGGTTGGTAACTTGCCCCTGGTGGCCACCGCAGGCTCCAAGTCCAGGACTCTCACCCACAACGGGCCGTGGCTTCCTCCGGAGGCGCAAACGTGAGGCCGAATTCTCATCAAAGAGCCTCAGGTCTTTCCCGGAAGGAGGTGAGCTCTCAGTCAATGCCGGGAGTTCAGGGATTTCCAGGGCTGAGAGGATGGGGACGGTCAGGGGCCCCAGGGTTCTGTGAAATCATCCATTTCGTGATGGACCATGGGGCTCCATCGAGAAATCCCGGCTGCCGGGGCCCAGGGCCCTGCCTCGCTCCCCGTCTGGGAAGCCTGCCGATATTGGCACGCCCGGCGTGTGGGCAACAGGGTTGAGACACGTCTGGCATGAAGTGAGGGGGATCTTCAGCAGCTAGCAAGGATAGTGCTCTCCGTCTTCTCCCCAAACCCCCAGATCTCGGCCCTGTGCCTGGTACCAAAATGCCTGGTCATCGTCCTGAGAGAACCCCAGGCTTCCAAGAGCCCCAGGTTGGAGGCTCATCCAAGTGCAGCCTCCTGAGAGGGCAGGAATTTCCTCCATAACATTCTTGATCCAAATTCTGCTTGCTTACTTCCCAGGATGGGGAACTCACTCTCTGTCAGGCCGTCAGTTCCCTCTGACTCCAAAGTAAGGTCCCCACTCAATGGAGTCAGGCTGTGCCCTCCTGCCTGCTACTCCAGATTGGCCTTACTTTGCTCACCATGTTCACCCCGCATGATGGTGCCCTGGGAGAAGCCCCTGTATCATCAGACCCCCCCCCCATGAGCTCAGCTCGCTGCACTGCCCCTGAACCTCACCCCCCACTCCCACCCCATACTTCCAGGCTAGTTTTCAGGTTTTGTGGTGAGTCAGGGGAAAAATCATGAAGCCTGGAAGCACTTTACCCACAAAGCAATGACAGCAATTCATGCCATTCAGCCTACTTGAGCCAGAGACCCTGTCAAGTGCCAGAGACCCAGAAATGAATCAGTCCCTGCCCCTGAGGACCCCCACTGGGATGGGGGCGGGAGGGTGCAGAGGCAGGCGTACCTGGGCATCAGCCAGAAGCGGGGGCATCAGCAGAGGGAACTCTCCCCACTGGTCACAGGCGGGTTTGCAAGGCTCTTTCAGGACAGCTAGTTTTCCAGCAGGTAGACAAGGGGAGGTGGCAGAGAGAGAGAGAGACAGAGAGAGAGAGAGAGCATGGAGGGTGCACAGACCAGAGGGCAAAGGCCAAGTAGTGGGGCCACCTAGCCGACTGATTTGCTTGGGACAGAAGATATCAGGATCAGCACGCTTTATCTGTAAAGGCCCGGACGGTAAATACTTGGGGTCCTGCAGGCCATTTGGCCTCCATTCCATTTTCTCAGCTCTCCTGTTGGAGCTCAGAAGCAGCCAGAGAGGATGCATACATGAATGAACGTGGCTCTATTCCAGCAAAACTTTATTTGTTGACGCTGAAATTTGATTGTCACATAATTTTCTTGTGTCATGAAATGGTATTCTTCTTTTGATTACTTCCCAGCCATTTACAAATGTAAAAAGCATTCTTAGCCCACAGGCTATACAAAAACAGCTGATGGATTGGATCTGGCCCATAGTTAGCTGACCCAGGCACCCCTCCCACCCCCTGCTATATGTGTTTGGGAATACTGGGAGATTGGGCTCAAAAGTTGGGTAGAAGTGAGCCTTGAAAGCCAAGGGGAGGCTTTCTAGGTTGGTTTGGTCAGCGCTTGGTTACAGATCCCATACCCACCGCCCTGGGGGAGCTCACCCACTCACCCATCTACCCACCTTCCCACCCAACCCAACTGCCATCAAATCAAGTGCTGAAATGTACCGTGGGACAATGTCTTTAAAAATGTGTGTCCGATGCCATAGGAATACAAGCTTATTGTTAAAAGGAAAGTTGGTAAAGGATAGACTAATAAGGAAATTTTCCTACCAATCCTACTGTGTACCCAGGGGTGACCATAGTTAGGTGGGTGCGTGTGAGCCCAACATCTTTCCTGTGCCCATGGACACGTACACAGATATGCGCGCACACACACACACACACACACACACACACACACACACGAGTACGTGTTTACTCACACCACACATAGCACATCCTATATAATTATTCTTTTTTTTTTTATTTGACAGAGAGAGATACAGTGAGAGAGGGAACACAAGCAGGGGGAGTGGGAGAGGGAGAAGCAGGCTTCCCGCGGAGCAGGGAGCCCGATGTGGGGCTCGATCCCAGGACCCTGGGATCATGACCTGAGCCGAAGGCAGACACTTAACGACTGAGCCACTCAGGAGCCCCACATCCTATATAATTATTCTTTTGTCACTTAGCAACTTAACCCCGAATCTTCCATCCTCAGCACACCGATGCACCCTCCTGGACTCTCATACTTTGCCAGCAGTGGTCCACCGAGGGACAACCCTGTGTCAGTCCCTGTGTCGCAGGATTACAAGCAGACCTTCTCGGCACACATACCTATTTCTGTGTACCTATGCGAGCATTCCTGATGGAGAGATTCTCAGAAGCAGAAATGCCATGTCAAAAGGCATGAGAACTTAAAATTTGGATCAGTGTGGCATTCTGGAGCACTTTCTCTTCGATGCTGGGAATAAGCATTGCAAATCCTCTGGGGCCTGGAGAGTCCTACCGGGGCCAGTCAGAATCTGGGACCTCAGCATCTCAAGGGCTCCTAAATGACTCTGGGTTCCAGATGCACAGACTTGCCTCCTCTTGCAGAGCCAGGCCCAGGACACCTGCCTGTCAACGCCTTGACCCATCCCTCCATCTACCTGTCCACACATCCACCCATCCACCCATCCATCCCCCTATTCATCCATCCATCCATTCCTCCCCTCTCTCCATCCACCCATCCCCCTACTCACCCATCCTTCCCTCCCTTCCTCCCTCCATCCATCCACCCACGCACCCGCTCATTCAGTGCTTGTCGAACAGTAATGGTGGCTTGAGTACTCCGGTGGTGGTGGTGCTGAATACAACCATATCCCCGCCTTTTTAGTCTCCACCATCCAACAAAGGAGCGTGTCTACGTGCCAGAGACTGACAAGAGAGCAGGGAACACAAGACAGAAAACCCCTGCCCTCTCGGATTTACATTCCGGTGGAGGAGACATCATAAACACATACGGTATGCGGGGGAGGTGATAAGGCAGAATGAAGGGGCTGGGGAGTCCTGGGAGTCAGATTCTGCTCTCTGAGCAGAGATCCGCCCACAGTGAGGGAGGAGCTGTGCAGATATGGTGGGTGTGAGTGTCAAAGGCAGAGGGAACAGCCAGTGCAAAGGCCAAGAGGCGCGGATGTTCAGGGAACAGCATTGAGGTGGTAGAAGAGCAGGTCATCTCCCGAAGGTCTCCTTGGCAGGGAAGGGTTTGGCTCTTACTCCGAGTAAGGAGGGGGCCTGTGGAAGTTCTGGGAGGTGGGGGGTGACCTGACTTACACTTGGCTGCTGGGTTGGGAATAGACCAAGGAGGGCCAGGGCTGATGTGGCAAGATGGGTCAGGAGGTCATTGAACTTGACCCAACAAGAGATACTGGGCCAGGCGGTTGGGTGGAGTGGGCGAAAGGGTGGGACTTGGGTGTGTTTGGAAGGTAGCCGCGAGCCTTCCCGATGGACTGGCTGTGGGGTGATAAAAAGGGAGAAGGATGACAGCAAGGCTTAAGGCTCCGCAACCAGGAGAATGGGGCTCTAGAAGAGGAGTGGGTTGGAGGAAGGGAGTTTGAACTGAGAGCTTGACTGAACTTGCTAAGTTGGAGGTGGGCACTAGCCATGGAGTGCAGAGGTGAGGAACATGTGAAAGGGTGGAGACAGATGCCTGGGAGCTGTCTGCATGCAGACAGGATTTAAAGCCCTGCGCCTGGAGGGCAGCATCAAAGGAGAGGAGTGGAGGAGAGAGGAGCCCTGGGGCGTGCCAACACCAGGGGCAGGGAGATGAGGAAGAGTTTGTCAAGAGAACTGAGAAGGAGCAGCCCGTGAGCAGGAGGAGGGCCCAGAGAGCGGGGACCTGGGAGCCAAGGGGAGAAAGGGTTTCAGCAAGGAGGACGGGACCGCTGGGTCAGGTGCAGCTGAGCAGCCTAGCAAGCTGGGGACACAACACTGACCACCAGGTTTGGCAACACAGTGCGACCCGGGCAAAGAAGAGAAAGGCCAGGTGACCGCAGGAGCCCTAAGGGAGAGCACCTGACCTAGGAGGGCTTCCTGGAGGAAGGGGTGTCTAAGCAGGAACTGGAGGGACACAGACATGTTTGCCACATAGAAAGGGGGTGTCCAGGCTGAGGGCTCAGCACAAGGTCAAGAGGAGAGAGCAGTCAGCTTGTTTGAGGAACTGAAAGTAAGAAAGTCTAGTTGTAATGTGCAGTGTGGGAGGGGTGAGGGGCATATGCGGAGAGACGCTGTCCTCACAGGACCCTGGAGAGACTGGCAAAGCAGATGGTGGGGTCCTTGATTAGAGACCAGGCTCCGGGGACGGGTGAATGGTGGGGGCGGAGTCAGAAACCAGGAGGAGAAGCAATTTGGAGAAGGGTGATGAATTCAATGAATTTAGGGTGCTGAGGGTGTTCTGGGGGAAATATCTAATGTCAGTGTGGCACGTGGACTGGACGTCAGGGTCTGGGAGGAACCGCATGTGCAGGAAGGACGCTGGGCAGAGCGGGGTGGAGCTGAGCCACTCACCCACCTCTTTCTTTGGTGCTACTTGAGGCCAGCCTGTGTCCAGCCGCACGCTGCGTGCTGGGGAGGGGCCCCGGCAGCTTCCGGCCATTGTGGTTTCTCTTGCCTGGCACCAGAAGCCCAAGGGGAGCCCAGCGGTTCCTCTGAATGAGTTGTTGCAACTAGGCCTGGTTCCTCCCATCTATAGCCCACAGAATGCCTTTGCCATACTCCTCAGGCACCGCCAAAGGAGGGGGCCCCCACCATTCTATGCACGTTCTTGAACATTCAATGAACAGTGATTTACGGAGCACCTAGTAGATACCATCCTGAGCCGTGGGAGAGCAGTGATGACCCAGGTAGACTGGCTTCTGTGCTCAAGGGTCCCACCATCCACGAGGGGAAGCAAACAATAAATGTACAATCAGAGTCCAGTGTGGTATTTGGAGAGAGAAGCTGGGGGGGAGGGGAGGTGGGCAGCAGGAATCTGAAGGGCTTCTAGGGGAGGCAACATTTTAAACTATAGTTCTGAAGGATGATGAATCAGAGTCAGACAAGAAAAAATGGGGCGTGGAAAAGTATTTGAGTGAATGGGAACAGCGTGCTGAAGGCTCAGAGATGAGAGAGTATGCCAGGTGGGAGGGAATAGACAGATTCAGTGTCGTGGAGCATGGGGTGTCTCCAGGTGGCGGCGATTTGGGGGCGGAGGTGTGGTGATGGTAAACAACCTCAGGAGTCAGGCTTAGAAGCTTGGACTTTCTCCTGAGGGCAATGGGGAGCCATGGAATGTCTTAAGCAGGCAGTGATATGCTCAGATTTACATGTGGGAGAATTCAGAGACAGAAATCGGAAACACCCAATCTTAGCCCAGAGAGACCCAGGATCATCTCATCCAAGGCAAGATCCCCTCCACCCTCGTGTAGCTCCCTCGACAGGTGAGGTGGGTCAGTATGGCTTGCACACCTCCAGAGACCTAGACCTCACTACCTCTGGAGCTGGGCCCCAACGATGATCTGACAAGCCCTGTGAGAGCCCCACAGGCATGCTCTGGGAATCCAGTCTTGTCCCTGGGATACACCAGGGCATTTAACACCGCGCCGCGAGGTGGGCTGGGCGGCACCACGGCGTGGAAAATGGCCTGGCAGCTGGCGCCGCAATGCTCCGCAGCCACCTACGGGGGCGATCGACTTGTTGCGTGCGATCGCTCCGGATGCCACCTGGTAAAGCTGTCGGCAGGATGCTGAAGAAATAAATCTGTTCATGAAGATGCGCCGCCCCCTCCCCGCCGCGACATCACCCCACTCCCTCCCCCCACCGCTCCCACCCCTGCGGGGAGCCGCTGAGCCTGCCCCGCAGCGCCACCGTGTGGGCGAGGCGGGTCACGACAGAAGGTCTGTCGCTTAACTCCCAAGTCCTAAGCGCAGGGCCAGGGAAGGCACCAGACTGGTCACCGGCCTTCCAGGCTGCAAGGCACACCAGGTCCTATTCTCATTACATATTTAAAAATTTATTTTTCAGAATGGACGCATATTTGCAGACTGTTTATAATTATTTAAGTAACATATGCTTACTGAAAAAGATATGCAAACTCGATAGACCATATAAGGCAACAATTGACAGTTTCCTCCCAGCATCCAGGCCCTCCACCCCCACAGACATCTACTGATTGCATTTTGGCAAATAGGCTTCGAAATTTTCCTCTACAGAAAAAAATACATGTATAGATTTCTCTTTGTCCCACCTATTTTCTGTTTCCTTCTCTTTATTTTTTCCCTCTGTGTATATATATATATATATATATATATATATATATATATATATACACACAAATGAGATCTTATTATATGTGCCTAGGGTTTTGCCAGTTGCTTTGCTTTTTAAATTTATTTTTACTGGGACACCTGGGTGGCTCAGTCAGTTAAGTGTCTGCCTTCAGCTCAGGTCATGATGCCGGCGGACTGGGATCAAGTTCCGCATCAGGCTGCTTGCTCAGCAGGAAGCCTGCTTCTCCCTCTCCTTCTCCCTGCTTGTGCTCTCTCTCTCTGACAAACAAATATATAAAATCTTTATAAATAAATAAATTTATTTTTATTAACTATAGTGTAGAGACAAAGACAATATTTATCTAATACATGTAAAGGATGTGAATCAGGTTGAAGTGAATGCTATGTGCTCCCCATGCAATTTAAGATTTTTATTACCTCTGAAGTTTCTTCTATGTGTTACTTTATTTTTCATTTAAAAAACACATTTATTTTCTCTCCTTTCTCACCGAACTCTGGATTGATTTTGTATTTTTTTATTAATACATGCTATTTCTTTATTAACTCACCAGTTTTCTATTCTTTTAGTGCTTCCCCTAGAGATGACAATATGTATCCTTGACTTATTAAAGGCTAGTATAAATTAGTACTCTTACCACTTGCAGGAAAAGGCAGGAACCTTAGGCCACTTAAAACTCCACTTACCTGGGCGCCTGGGTGGCTCAGTTGGTTGAGCAACTGCCTTCGGCTCAGGTCATGATACTGGAGTCCCGGGATCGAGTCCCGCATTGGGCTCCCTGCTCAGCGGGGAGTCTGCTTCTCCCTCTGACCCTATTCCCTCTCGTGCTCTCTGTCTCTCATTCTCTCTCTCAAATAAATAAATAAAATCTTAAAAAAAAAAAAAACTCCATTTACCCCCTCCTGACTTAATGCTATTGTCATCTGGTGCCATCTGGTATTTTAATTCTTTATATATTTCAAATTCCACAAGAGGATATTATTATTGTTTTATACAGACAATATTGGTTTAGATTAACCACATATTTTCTCTCTCCATTGGCCTTCATTTCTTCCTGCATCTCCAAGTTTCTGTCTGGGATCCATTTTCGCCTGCCTGAAAACCATCTTTTCCTACTTCCTTTGATGGGGGTGAGCTGGTGAGGAATTATTATGGTTTTTATTTGCCTGGAATACCTCTGCTCCATTTTCGTTTTCAAAGGGTATCTTCTGCTGGGTATGTACTTTCAGGTCGGCAAGGGAGAGCAAGAAAGGAGACAAAAGTAACAGAGAAGACGTGGGACAAACAGAAAACAAACAGGAAGGTGGGAGACATAAAGCCAAATATGTCAGCAATTATATTAAATGTAAGGAGATTAAATACTCCAACTGAAAGGTAAGCATGAACACACTGGACGAAAAAATGAATAAAAACCAATCATATGCTGCTTACAAAATAGATATGGCCAATATAAGGATACGGAAATGAAGAGAGGAAAGGATGGAAAAAATTACACCATAAAATACTAACCCAAAGTAAACTGGTGTAGTTACATTAATATCAGCCAAAGTAGAGTTTATAGTGAAAAAAAGCAATGCTAAAAATAAAGAGAGCTATTCACAGTGGGAAAAAAATATGTTCACTTTATCAAGCAGATACAAAAATTCTAAACTTGCATGAAACTAATAAGGTAGCTTCGAAATATATAAAGCAGAATTCAAAAGAAGGAAAAGGAGAAATAGATAAATCCATAATCCTTCTTCCAGTAATCAATAGTACAAGCAGATAAAAAGTTAGGAAAAACTTCATATATCTATAGGAATATCACATTTGTTGCATCTTATCAGGTGATTCAGGATTGCCACTTGTCTCATTTCTGATAGCTTGATTAAGATGGTGTCTGCCAGCCTTCCTCACTATAAAATTACTCTTTTCCTGTTTGTAATTCATGAGCATTTTGTGGGGGAGTTACTTGGAAATATATAAATATCTGGGGGCGCCTGGGTGGCTCAGTCGGTTAAGCGTCTGCCTTCGGCTCAGGTCATGATCCCAGGGTCCTGGGATCGAGCCCCACATCGGGCTCCCTGCTTGGAGGGAAGCCTGCTTCTCCCTCTCCCACTCCCCCTGCTTGTGTTCCCTCTCTCACTGTCTCTCTCTCTGTCAAATAAATAAATAAAATCTTTAAAAAAAAAAAAGAAATATATAAATATCTGACACTTTAACAAACTTTCAACGTATTCATTTATTTATTGCTGTCAGTATAGACTCACGGATTCCTGTTTCATTCAGTGGGTTATATCAATATGACCAATACCAGTTTATTACTGTCAATACTTTGACACTCAGATATTTTCAGATAGGGCCGGGGGCAATCCTTTAGATTTGTCCCCCTATTCTTTGTACACTTGCTTATTTTTGGGTGCAATAGGACATTTCAGACTCATTTTGTATTATCTCTGCCCTGAAATCAGTCATTACCCTAAGGAGTCTTGATTCTTTTTAATGGAGAATGATATTTTTGAAATTTATATTTTAGTTAATTGGTTTATTTATTAGAGAGAGAGAGAGAAAGAGAGCATGAGGTGGGGGAGGGGCAGAGGGAGAGGAAGAAGCGGGCTCCCTGCTCGATCCCAGGACCCTGGGATCATGACCTGAGCCTAAGGCAGATGCTTAACCGACTGAGCCACCCAGGCACTGGCTGTCCTTCTCCAACCCCCCCCATCATGCCCTACATGTGTATCTACACACCCCCCCACACACACACACTCACATCTATAGCCATTCAACATCTACGTACAGATACGGACAGCCAAGAGCTTTAATTTCTATCGGACACCACAAGGTCATTCTAATTTTCTCCCTTTCCATGTTTGAAATTCTTTTCTCCAATGGTGAGAAATCTGGCTTCCATTATTTTGTAATATCTATACTTCTCTTTATATATTGGCTCAATCCCTGGATATTAGCTATCTGTTGCTCTATAACAAATTCTCCCAAAACTCTGTGACTTAAAACAACAAAAACCACTTGTTCCGCTGTTCCTGTGGGTCAGGAATTTTGGAGCAGCTTAGCTGGGGATTCTGGCTTGGGGTCTTGCACGAGTTTGCAATCAAGTGTCAGCCAGGCTGTAGCCTGGAGAATCTGTTTCTGAGATGTCTCACTCACCCCACAATCCTTCTTTCAGTAACTGATAGAGCACGCAGATAAAAAGTTAGTAAAAACTTCAAGCTGGTGCAGGCTGTTGGCAGGAGGGCTCAGTTGTTTAGTATCACGCAGACTTCTCCGTAGGGAGAATGATCATGGCACCTGGCTTTCCCAGAAGGAGTGATCCAAGAGGGAGCAAGGGGGACACAAGCATTTATTCCAGAACAGTGGGCTTCTAGGTCCCTCCCAGGCCTAGAGTCTCAGATCCCCACCCGCAGGACTCCCATCCTTCTCTGGCTTCTCTGGCTTCCCCAGTGGAGCCCAAAGTGGACAGAGCCCACATGCCCATGATACCCAAAGGGTATTGATGTTCATTTGCTTTTTTGTTCCAAGTTGTTCTTCCCACTAGATTATGAGCTCCTGGGCCTGGCCCTGCATCCCGGGGACCTGGTAGGGGGCCGGGCACATAGTAGATGCTCAGTAGGTATGAGTGGATGGGATGGATGACTGAATGCTCTGACCTTGGGGAGGAGGTCAGGTGAGGGATATCCGAGACCCTGACCTTCGGTAGACGGCACCCTCCCTCCCCACTCGCACGCCAGGTGGAAAGAGTTCAAACCTCAGTAAATGTCCTCCTCTCTCTCAGCTTCAGCCACCCTTTAAGGGGGTAGCCAGAACTGCCTCCCAAAGTTGTGGTGACAGGGAGCAGGCAGGGACTGAAGCAGAAAAGGGTGGAGTAAATGTGGGCCCTGTGCGTGACAGCACACTCAGGGGGGTCAGGTTCTCCGGGGCCTGGGGACTCAGAGCCCGGGGTGGAGGCCGGGAGTGGACTCTGTCTCCAGCTGAGGGAGCACTGGCCATGGAGTCAGAGAAGCCCTTGGAAACATCCTTGCAGAGTCTTTGGGGACGGGAAAGCAGAGAGTTGGGGACGGGAAAGCAGAGAGTTGCTATGGAAACCATCCCACAACAACCCACTCTACTTGGAGCTCCTGCAGGTTCCTGGAATAGGAATTGTCATCTCGGGTGCCTGGCTGGCTCAGACACTAGAGCACGCAACTCTTGATCTCGGAGTTGTAGGGCCAAGCCCCACATTGGGTGTAGAGCTGACTTAAAAACAAGAAGAGAAGAGAGGAGAATTGTCATCTCTTTTAGGATGCTGCACCCACAACGGGTGTGTGTGCTGGCGTCGGGGCGTGTTGGCTTCGTGCATCTGCGTGTGGCCCCTCACCGTACACGTTACCTCAGGAAGCCTGGCTCTCTCTTCTCTGGGCCTTTGCATGTGCATTTCCTCTGCCTGGAACACGCTCTCCCTTCCCCAGCCTCACCTTTGTCAGGCGCTCTCTTGCCAACTCATTAAGAGTAGGGGAAGGAACCTTCTCCTCTGGGAAGCCTTCACTGATCTCCTCACTGTCTGGCCAGGGGCCCTTCCGGTGTTCCCACAACCCCCACCCCAGCACTGGTCACGCGGGGCTGCAATCTCTGGATCTTGTGTCCATGAGTTCCTCAAGTGCAGGGCTGGGCCCAGAAAGTGCTTGCTGAAGGAAGGAAGGAAGAAAGGAAGGAAGGAAGAAGGAAGGAGTGAATGAACGCATAAACAGCCACTTCCGCAGAAGGGTTTGGAACACTGTCACGTTTTCCCTGCTCAACTCAAAAAACTAAATGTTTGGGTCACCTGGCTGGATCCGTTGGTTCAGCATGCAACACTTGATCTTGGGGTTGTGAGTTTGAGCCCCACGGTGGGTATGGAGATTACTTAAAAATAAAATCTTAAAAAAAACCCAAAACTGTCAGGGTATCTGACTGGCTCAGTTCATGGAGCATGCAACTCGATCTCGGGGTCATGAGTCGGAGTCCCACGTTAGGCATGGAGCCTACTTAAAATTAAAGCAAACAAACAAAACCTGTCATCAAAGCTGACAGGTCTCTCAGAGATATATCCAAGAGCCAGCACTATGGGCAACCCCCCTGCAAACTTGTTAGAAATGCAGCTTCCCAGTCCCCCCCACCAGACACATTGGTTCAGAATCTGCCATTTAAAAAGATTCCCAGGTGATTAAAAGTTGAGAAGCACGCTCTGGGGATCCCCACCTCCCATTTTATAGACCAGGAAAACAGAAGGTTGTAACAGGAAAACTGAGGCTTGCAGAGGGGAGAGGGGCTTGCAAGGCATGGGTGGCGCTGGGATTTCAAGCCAGGTGGCCTTGTCCCAGGTGTCAGGCTCCTGCCCCCACCTCCTGCACTTCAGTCCACCCATCTTGCAAACACCCCCTTTCTGGCTGGCCCGACCTCAGAGTCTAGACCCTTCCCTTTTCGCCTCCAGAGGTCTTTGCAAGGAGCGCGTGCGCCCCCTGGTGGGAGCCGGCCAGAGTGGCCAAGGAGGCTTGGTTCAGGTCTAACAGTAAGGAGTGGAGACCGAGGAGGAGGGTGTATATTAGATGCCAGGCTCTGTGCTAAGTATTCTTTTTCTTTTTTAAGATAATATATTTTTTTACCTAAAAATTGTTTTAGCCATTTTTAAATGTACCATTCAGGGGCATTAAGTATATTCACAGTGCTGTGCAACCATCACCACTACCCACCCCCAGAGCTTCTCACCATCTCAAACAAAAACTCTGTACCCATTCAACGGTAACTCCCCATTGCTCTCTCCCCTCTGCCCCTGTAACCTCTGCTCTCCTTTCGTTCTCAATGAACTTGCCTGATCTAGAGACCTCACCTACGTGGAAGCATACAGTATTTGACCTTTTGTGTCTGGTTTATTTCACTTAGCACAGTGGTTCCAAGGTTCTTCGTGTTGTCAAGGGTCAAAATTTTATTCCATTTTAATTAAGGCTGAATACTATCCCATTGCATAGATACTCCACATTTTGCCTCTGCACTCATCTGCTGGGGGATGCTTGGGTTATTTCCACCTTCTGATGATTGTGAATAATGCTACAAAGACCATTGGGGTACAGGTATCTGTCCCTGCTTGCAATTCTTTGGGGTACATCCCTGTGAGTGGAATTGCTGGGTCGTATGGTGATTCTGACTGGTTTCCACGGCAGCTTGTGCTAAGTGCTCTTCGTGCCTTATCTCAGGAAGCTCTGGCAGCACCACCCAGGACGCTGGTCCTGCCACTGAGATCCAGACGGACGAAGTAAAGGGTCCCATGTCCCTTAGCTAACAAGTGCGGAGCCATGATTAAAACCCAGATTGTATCGGGCACAATGCTCCATGAAGTGGCTCACAGGGAGGCTGTCACAGAGAACGTCACTCATCTTCACTCTGTCTTCTTCCTCTGGGACCCCTCACTCAACCCAGCACCCCTCACTCAGCCCCAGAGTGACTCATCCCCGTTTAGTACCAAAGTCGTGCTTTTCCTGAGTGATTGGTTTGTCTTCACTCGTAGACTTTGGGATTGTGTAAGTAGCTATGACTGACCCCCTTTTGTGCCACCTGCTAGCAGCTTATAGCCAAGATGTGGCCCTCCACAGCAAGATATAGAGATAGGGGAACCCAACCCCTCGTAGCAAAAGAACCTCATGCCCTGTAGCCCAAAAGTTAAGCACTCACCTAACAGAAATATCTTTAACACTTATTCCTTTAAAACTATACTCTCTTTGTTATTTTTTCAAGAATACAGACTTTCTTTTCTTTTTTTTTTTTAAGATTTTATTTATTTATTTATTTATTTGACAGAGAGAGACACAGCGAGAGAGGGAACACAAGCAGGGGTAGTGGGAGAGGGAGAAGCAGGCTTCCCGTGGAGCAGGGAGCCCGATGCGGGGCTGGATCCCAGGACCCTGGGATCAGGACCTGAGAAGGCAGACGCTTAAAAACTGAGCCACCCAGGTGCCCCAAGAATACTGTCTTTTCAAATGTATATCTGGATCTTTTTCATGTGAATACCTTATTTTGTTTACTGTAACTCCTTGTTTTCAAAATGTATCATTTTTCAAAACTACATTATGAGGGCCCCTCTCCCTTGTGCATCCCAACAGGATTTCAGGAAAGATGTGGGTGTGTGTGTGTGTGTGTGTGTGTGTGTGTGTGTGTGCACGCGTGCGCGCACACGCGCGCGCTCTATACCTTGGTGTAGAGAATCTATAACCTGATGAATCAGGACAAAGATGAGCTATCACTTCGCCGTGCTGCTGGATGCTTCCTACATTCCTCTGTTTCTTTAGTAGATGACAGAAGCCACCTACCAATTTTCTGAGCCTGTGGTCTTATTTCCAGAAGAGTCAATCCTTATGGTCTGTATTTTAACTTCATTCCCGCCTCCTCCGTGCTCCCATTCTTGTGTTTCTTTCTCCTTTTCCCACTCCCTTATTCTCTGCCTTGGTGGTGCATTATGCATCCTTGGAAGTTGCCCGAGATCTTTTCTGCGGCAAGGCAGGGAGCGAATCAACCAGTCGGCCTACCTGCTATGGGGCCGCCGGCCTCCTGGGCCGGGCTCCTTGTCCTTCCAGCACCAGCCAGAAGGTGGCACCAGAATGCTCCCAAATTTCCTACCAGGGTCAGGGCCGGGGGACCTCGGGTATTGGGTGGACCGTGGAGGCCCTGGGGACTGCAGGGGGAAGGGAGGGGCAGAAGAGAGCTGAGACACAGTGGCAGCAATCAGCGTCCCACAGGCTGGGTGATCTTGGGGCCTCCCAGGCTAATGACTGTCAGGTCAGTATTCCAGGTCAATGCCAGGAGTGAATGAGAGAAAGACCGAATGTGCTCAGTGCCAGGTGCTCAGGACGTGTCCATGATGTCCCGGAGGAATGGGTAGCTCTGCTCCTTACAGGACCGGTGTCTGGGGCCCAACCCAGGACCATGCTGCCTCCCTGTATTTGTCCCTGGCATTGTGAGCCCCTCTCTCCCGGGGACAGACCCCTCCTCCTTCCACGGTGAAATTCAGGGGGTGGAGAGAGACGGTAAGAACAGCGACAGCTCGTCCCACTTTCCCTTGTCCTTCTGGTTCTTCTCCCAGAAGAGGAAGCCAGCGGGAGGGGCATTTTCCCCCGCAGCCTGTGGGTCCCCAGCAATGAGCCTCAGGGGAAAGAACAACTGAAAGAATGTGAAAACTGGAGTTTACCACCGCTGCTCTGGTTAAAAGCCTGGACTTTGGTGTCAGTCAGAGCTCAGATGGGAGTTGGCATCCAGATGTTGCTGCTTTGCACACTTTCTGAATCCCCAAGCCTCGGGTTCCTCGTCTTTAAAATGGAGAGAAGGGGGGCGCCTGGGTGGCTCAGATGGTTGAGCATCTGCCTTCGGCTCAGGTCATGATCCCGGGGTCCTGGGATCGAGTCCCGCATCGGGCTCCCTGCTCAGCGGGGAGCCTGCCTCTCCCTCTCCCACTGCCATTCTGTCCACTTGTGCTCTCTGGCTCTATTTCTCTGTCTAATTAATTAATTAATTAATTAAAATAAGATAAAATGGAGAGAAGAATTGTTTTGTTGATTCCGTGAATTAATGTAAGGTGCTCGGCCTGACACCTGGGCTCCTGTCCCAATCAACGCTAGCACTGTGACCACCTTTCAAGGAGTGACCTGGGGCAAGGACCTTGGTCCTGCAGAGCCTCCGTTTCCTTATTTGAAAAACGGGGTCTACAGTTAACTCCCTCCCTGGTCATTGGGAGAATGAAAGGAACCAGCATGTGTCGGCCCCTTGGACAGTGGCCAGCACCCAGAAGATGCCCTGTCACCATGGGCTGGATTGGAATCCTAAGAATCTGGAAATAGAAGGAAGTACTCTTTCTAGTCCTTAGTAAATGTCCCCTCTAAGTGTGTGCCCTGTGTCTGCTTGAATGCTTCCAATTATGGAAGGCTCACCACCTCTGAGGAAGCTCTGCCTCTTCTGTCTCTGTTGAACTCTGGGCCATGACAATGCCCTTCTTTTTGTAGGGCTGGGATTCATCTCCAGTAGTTTTCCACCCAGGAGTTCAAGGTATTCCAAACCTTGATCTCCAGGGGCCATCACCAACCCCTCACTTCCCTTCCCCATGACTTCTGCTAAATGGATTAGTCTTCCAGCCTGTGCAAAATTAGATTCTGGATCTGGCAAGCCAGAGTGGGGTGGGGTACAGCTGAAGTTGTCCTGTGGTTTAGGAGGGCAATTAACTGCTTCCGTGCCAGGCCTGGGATTGTCCTGCAGAGCTGGTGACCAACGTGACAGGCTGCTTCTGCCGGGACCAGGGACATCCACAGTCAGAGTTCATTTCACGGAGCCACTGGACACATCACCATGGCTGCCTGATGCCTAGGGTAGTGCCCACTGCAGATGGGGAAACTGAGGCTCAGAGGGTAAGTGGCCAAATTGGGGGCTCTGTCTGTAGATGAGTTCATTTGTTAATTCAAAGCTTCTCTGAGTCCTTACTCTGTGCCGGGCCCTGTGCTGGGTGCTAGGGATACTGCAGAGCACAGGACAAAGGAGATTTTGTGCTTGGCTAGTGTAAGGATACGTGAAGAGGGAGATACAGAGGCAGAAATCATTCATCCTCCCTGCGAGCTGGAAAGACGCCTTCATCCAGCCAGCTGTCTGTCTGTCCATTCATCCATCCATTCATCACACAAACATGTACTGAGTGCCTAGAATCAGGGGTTCCCCAGAATTAGGTCCCAGTGACAGATGGAGACATCAGTTATGTTTGCTGCTCAGCATCCCCTTTCTTCGTGGGACAATAGTTCCCTGATTTGCCTCTGGGGGACCTCGTGCCCCAGCCCACGTGTTTCATAGTAGCAAAATCCATTTCCCATCCTGAGGGTGAAACACATGATCTGGGCTAAACCCATCAGTGATGTCCATGATTCTGGACGTGAGGATCAGTTCAGGGATGGGCCTGTGACCTAGGTCAGGCCAATCAGGACCAACAGGGCTCTTCCCCAGGACTCTGGTTTGAGAGAAGGAGGAAGAGCACTGTCCCTTCCCCCGGACTTGGTGTTGAGGTCATGTGAGTCACCTCACGGAGCTGGAGAAAGGAGCCAACCCTGATAAAGGAGGTCAGGGTCAGCCACTCTGGGGATATTGTTTGAGGCCTGAATCCACACTTATGCTGAGGCCAGATGCGTACAAGATGCGTGCCATTTTGTATGTAAGCCAGTCTGGGTTTTGTGTCGTTTACAACAGAAGAGGCTGCCTGATTCAGGCACCGTCCTCCTCCATGCTGACCCTGGGAGGGCAGCATGAGCCTCAATTTCTGTTGCCACATCACCACTTCTTGCCTCCCCTGCAGCTGCTGGCTCTGACCCCCTGCTCCCCAAGATGGAGGACACTCCCGGGGAGTAGGGCTTCTCAACCAAGTTCAGTTCTCCTTGGGGTCCCTCACGGCAGCCCAGCTCCATCCTCTGCTCTCACCTCTGCCCCCAAACTTGGAACAAACCCCTTGTCACTGAAGAATTCTTTCTTGGGCTGTCTCCCGAGGATCTTGCCTGCGACGACGTTTTCTGTTCTGGGAAATGGCCCCTCAGTCCTCACAAGGCTCTCTCTCTCTCTCTCTCTCTCTCTCTCTCTCTCTCTCTCTCTCAGTCATCCCACCACCACATCCCCTCACAAAGTTTGCCTCCTAAATATCTCCAGGTTCCCCCCACTCCTGCCACTGCAGCTGCCTGGGTCCAGCCTGGACCTCGCATCAGCTTTCTCCCCCTGGCGTCCTGGCCTCCAGCCACTGTCACCAACAGAGGTGCATCCTTTGGCACTTGGTCACTTAAGAGATAATTCTTCCAACCTCTTGCTTGGGGGAGAGCATGGTGGGCATACTTCTGGGTGTAGGGCAGGGGAAGAGGGCTAGAAGTCCCATTGTTCAGGATGCGGTCTTGTTCTCTGCCGTGCCTGAGATCTGCAAGTCTTTGTGGTTCAAATCCTCCAAGGAGACACAGATGCCCTTATGTCCGAGCGTATAGCCATCTACAAACCCTGGAACAACAGCTCTGTGTCCAGACTTCCAGCCACACCTGGTCCCTCCAGGACCCGGGCTTCTTGGATTCTTCAGGACAGACTGGCTTGGTCTCTCTCAGCCATCTCCTCTGCGGGCCCTGGAGGCTGTAGTCCCGAAGGTACTCACCACTTCTCCCTCAGCCTCCCAACTTCCAAAGTGCTGATGAAATCTTTTTTCTTCCCATGCCTCCTGTCCTGGCTTCTTCGCCATTACAGGTGAGTTATACCTGCTTTCTTCCTTCACGGTTGGTTTGGTGGGGGCGGAGTGGGGACAGGGCATCCATGGCAGTGGCCAATCCAGCGTGTCCAAGTGGCTCACAGCCAAAGTTCTGGAAAGGGTTGCCTCTGCCTCCCACTTTCTTGAGGCACCGGGCTTCTGCCCCCACCACACCACTAAAACGTTCCCCGTCAGGTCACTGGTAACCAAACCCACCTGACTGGACGCGCAGGTAGGGTTTCATACCTCCCAGCCGGCTCTCCCTCTGACTCTCTCCTGCCCTAGCACTGAGGGCCACACAGCGCCGGAAGACCCATCTTGTGTTTTCCCAACCCCCGGCCTTGGCCTCTGGGTCTCATTCTCCAGCTTCCCTTCCTCCTATGTCCTCGGAACTGTTCCATTTCCCAGGGTTCCTACCTCGGTCTCCCTCTCTTCCCACCTTGCATGGTTCCCCTGAGTGTGTTCCTCTCAGTGGTGTCACTCCAAAAGCTGGTCTACGCCGACCTCCTGCCCTGGCCCCGCCCCTGAATTCCAGACCTCCGACTCCGGTGGTTTCCTGGACGCCTCTTCTAGAAGGGCCCCTCGGGCCGCCTGGGCTCCCCGTGTCCAAAGCTGGACTTGGCCTCTGCGTCCTCCCAAACCTGCCCCTCTTCCTTTGCTCCTAGCTCGGGAGAGGTCACCACCATCTGTCTAGTTGCCCTGAAATGTGGATGCCAACCTTGACTGCCCCATTTTCTCAATTTCCACACTCAGTTGGTCACCAAGGCCCACTGGCTTGATCTCTGTGATAAATCCCTGTCTGCCTACGCCCTCTTCACCTCCTGGTGTCTCTCTTGGCTGACCTCCCTGCCTTCAGCCCAGCCCTCTTCATTCCGCAGGCTTCATTCCTGTTAAAATGCAAATCTCATCCTGTCCCCCCTCCTGAAAAGCCTCCGATGGCTCCCCACTGCCTAGGAATTAAGTCCAAATTGCCCCAAGGCTAGAGTTGCCAGATTTAGCAAAAAACAAAACAAAACAAAACAGGATGTCCAGTTAAATTTGAATTTCAGATAAACAATGACTCTGTGTATGTCCCCGGCCCATGCAATATTTCACACCTGGACCCTTTCCATACACCTGACTTCATTTCTTGATATGCTGTATCTCACACCTGACCCTCAGGAGAGACTGAACTGCTTGAAAATGAACTTTCCCAAATGGGTCAGAAATGTTCTTATCAATAGGCTCCTCTTACCTGGTGTTCCCTCCGCCAGAAGGGCCACGTCCCCTTCTCGTCCTGGCCAACCCGTGCTCATCTCTTGGGTCTCGGCACACTGGGGAGCTCCTTCGTCGTGGATTGGGCTCCCTTCCTGGGTGACCAGAGGTCCCTATGTTTCCCTGGTTGGCAGCACTTTACCCTCTGGATTGTCCTTCAGCTTGCTGTTTGTCTCTCTCCCCTGCAGACAAGGAGTCGCCAGGAACCTTCCCCGGCCCGCATGGCCCCTTCCCCTGGATGCTCCCGGGGGCCCAGCCAAGCCTCAGCTCTCTCTCTCTCTCCCTTGGCCTGGGTCCCGGCCTGATGGTTCACACTCCCTGCTCGCCTGAGTTCCCATGAAAAGTGGCCTCCACCCCTAGCCCCCTGCCCGGGGCCAGATTACAACATGCTGAGACAATGGAGGCTCCAAGCCAAACTTCCAACAGGCCTGCTGTTAAATCCCCCACAGCATCTGCCTATAGATCTGGGGACAGAAGCTAGCAGGCGAGGCCATGGGTCTCTCACAGTGGGAATGCCTGGGCCTTTGCAAGGGTTTGGGGGAGGGAGCTTGGGCCTTAAGTCAGGACACCTGGGTTTGAATCCCAGCCCTGCCCCTTTCTAGCTGCCTGGAGACGGGGCATGAGCACCCCGTGAGCCTCAGTTTTCTTGTCTGTAAAATGGGTTTAATAATGCTCATCTCACAGGCTATGGTGCCAAAGAAGAGTGCCTAACACATACAAGGACATACAGCAACAAACAGGTTGCTGGCTCTGACCTTCCCTTGCCTTTCTCGAAGCTGCGTGGTATCAGAACCGGAGACCAGAACTCTCCCAGGAGGTTTCTTCTCCCAGAATCACTAACTTCGCCTGCCCTCCCCGTACAGCTTTATTCAGAGAAGAGGGATGGAGCGTTATCAGACCCCCAGAGCAGCTCCAATGGGAAAACCACCTCCCAGCCAAGAGCCCAGGTGAACGCCGTGGAGCTGACGAAGCAAGCTGAAGGCCAGGTGAGTGAGGAGGGAGGCAACTGAGGACAGAAGACCAGGCACTGGGCCGGAGACAGAAATGCTGGGCCTGCTTCAAGGCTGTCCCCTCCCACCTCTCTCTGCCCAGCATCCTTCAGACCCTGGCTGAACCAACCCCAGCCTCCACCGCAGTGGGTCAGGTTCCCTTGGAGACATTCCTGGGGCGCTACTCAGACCCCCTCACCATTTAGATCCTTTACTTACTGACGCCAACATTTACGTCCCAAACTGAAATGCAGAGAGAAAAAAGAATGAAGAAAAAAAAAAGGAACAACATATCAAAAACAGTGCGACAATTTACAGGTGCAACATATGTGTCCTGGGAATACCAGAAGGAAGAGAAAGAGAGAAAGGAGCAGAAGACAATGGCTGAGAATTTTCCAAAATTAATGACAGCCTGTCCCTCCCTGCCTCCCCCTCCAAATGTTAAGTTCCTCAAAGGCAGGGGTCTGTCAGCTTGCACGGAACAATAACCAAAAACGTGAGGATGACATTTACTAAATGTTTAAAAAAATTTGATACACACACAGACTTCCAGTTCCAATTCTAACACACAAAGAGCTCAGAAGTCATTCCTTCCCTCCTCAATAAGAAAAAGCCAGAACAAACTGCAAATCTCAGATCCATCAGAGAGTTGAGGTCACAGGGCAAACCCTGAAAACTGGCGAGACAAGGAATACAGAGAATCACACGACGCTCGGTGTAGACTAAGTGGAGAGTTAAAAACTCCCAGGGGCCCAGCCTTCAGGCCCCCAACGTGTTTGAGGGTTTCATCTCCAGGACCCCACCAGGGGCTCAAGTTGAAGACTAGAGAGAAATCCCACCATGCTTCCAGTGGGGGCAGCAAAAGAGTAACCATTTTGAGAAACCTGTCCAGATGGTTGTCTGTAACAAAGGCCTGCCCCCAAGGAAAATTGCTTTACCAGAGCCGTCTTATCTGATCTGGGCAAAGGGCAATTAGACAGCTTCAGCCTCTTCCAGCCTTCCGGTCTCACAGGGGGAGAGAGTGAGGGGAGCTAAGAAATGCTTCTGAAGGTCATAGTCGTTCAGCCGGGACTCAGGCCCGCTAAAACAAAACAAAGCAAAACAAAACACAATTGAGATTTAATCATAAGATTATAGAACGCTTCCCCTCCCCAAAACCTTACCAACACATCAACAGGTGTAGTAACAGCAGATTACAATGTAGAAAGCTGGAAGACACATGCATTTAAGAAAGACTCCTTAGGGGGGCGCCTGCCTGGCTCAGTCAGTAGAGCCTGTGACTCTTGATCTTGGGTTGTGGGTTTGAGCCCCACAATGGGTGTAGAGATTAACTTAAAAATAAAATCTTTAAAAAAAGAAAGAAAGAGGGGCGCCTGAGTGGCTCAGTCCTTAAGCGTCTGCCTTCGGCTCAGGTCATGATCCCAGAGTTCTGGGATCGAGCCCCGCATCAGGTTCCCCGCTCAGCGGGAAGCCTGCTTCTCTCCCTCTCCCACTCCCCCTGCTTGTGTTCCCTCTCTCGCTGTGTCTCTCTCTGTCAAATAAATAAATAAAATCTTAAAAAAAAAAAAAAGAAAGACTTCTTAGGGAAAACCAAAGACAACTAGAGAGAAAATAGGAAGGAACTAGAAAAAAAAAAAACCAAAGCCTCTGGCACCTACAGTTGTAAAAAATAGGAAAGACAATCCTGCACCCAGCCGGGTTAATATAGAACCACACACTGGAAGCCTGATTTGGTTCAGTGGGTTAAGCGTCTGCTTTTGGCTCGGGTCATGATCGTGGGGTCCTTGGATCGAGTCCCACATCGGGCTCCCTGTTAAGCAGGAGTCTGCTTCTCCCTCTGCCCCTCCCCCTGCTTGCATGCCCTCTCTGTCTCCCTCAAATAAATAAGTTTTTTTAAAAAATCTTAAAAAAAAAAAGAAAGAAAAATAAATCAAGGCCTGATTACCTCAGTTTTTAGTACCAGATACATCACGGCCAGCTTTCAACACAAAATTACAAGACATGCTAAAGACCAAAAAAACAAAAAAAAAAACAAAGTGTGAAGAATGACAAAGCAAGCATCAGAAGACTCAGATACAATACAGAATTTGGAATTATCAGATAAAGAATGTAAAATAACTACGAATAATATGTTCAGGCCCGGGCGCCTGGGTGGCTCAGTCGTTAAGCGTCTGCCTTCGGCTCAGGTCGTGATCCCAGGGTCCTGGGATCGAACCCCACATCGGGCTCCCTGCTCCACGAGGAGCCTGCTTCTCCTTCTCCCTCTGCCGCTCCCCCTGCTTGTGCTTGCTCTCTCTCTCTGTCAAATAAATAAAATCTTTAAAAAAAATAATAATATGTTCAGGGCCTAATGGAAAAATTGTACAACATGCAAGAACAGGTGGGTAATAGCACAGAGACAGAATCTCTAAGGATCAGAAGAAAGTGCTAGACATCAGACACACTGTGACAAAAAGGAAGAATGCCTTTGATGGGCTCATTAGTAGACTAGACATAGCCAAGGAAAGAATCAGTGAGCTCAAAGATATGTCAATAGAAACAACCCAACCTGAAATGCAGAGAAAAGAGAACGGAAAAAAAAAAAAAAAAAAAAAAAGAAGAGAAGGAACAGGAAGTCAGACTGTGAGACAGTTACAAAAGGTGTAACATATGTGTCCTGGGAACACCAGAAGGAGAAGGAAGAGAGGAAGGAGCAGAAGAAATTTTGGAAGTAATAATGGCTGAGAATTTTCCAAAATTAACGGTAAGCCCCAAACCCCAGATCCAAGAAGGTCAGAGAACATCAAGCAGATCAATGTCAAAACAGAACAAAACAAACAAAAAAAAACACCCCAAAACAAACAACAGCAAGGCATATTATATCCAAACTACGGAAACCCAGAGACAAAAAGAAAAATCTTGAAAGAGGCCAGAAATGAAAAGCACCTTACCTATAGAGGAATAAGGATGAGAATTACATTGGACTTCTTGTCAGAAACCATGCAAGCCACAGGAGAATAGAACGGAATAGTTACAATGTTGAAAGAAGAAAGACAGCCCACCTAGAGTTCTGTCTATGGTGAAATTACCCTTTAGAAGCAAAAGAGAAATAAGGACTTTCAGGGTGCCTGGGTGGCTCAGTTGGGTGAGCGTCCAACTCTTGATTCCAGCTCAGGTCATGATCTCAGGGTCATGGGATTGAGCCCCCGAGGGTGGCTCCTTGCTCAGCGTAGAGTCTGCTTGAGATTCTCTCCTTCTCCCTCTGCTCCTCCCCTGTTCACTCCCCTGCATGCGCTCTCTCTCTCTAAAATAAATAAATCTTAAAAAAAAAAAAAAAAGGAATAAAGGCTTCTCGGTTTAACAAAAACAGGGGATTTGTGGCCAGAAGACCTGCTTGCAAGAAATGGTCACAAAAATTCTTCAGAAAGAAGGGAAATGATGCAAGTGGGAAACTCAAATCTGCATGAAGAAAGAACGTCAGAGAAGGTGTTCTGTCATCTTTTATGGGGTCGGTCAGGTGTGGCCACGAGAGGAGACAGGAAAACAAAGTTTATGGCACTCCCAGGTCCTAGAGATGGGAGACACAGAGCACAGGGCAGGCAGCGCCCCTTGGGAAGGGCTCCCCAGGTGGTCAGGAGGGAGAAGACTAGTGAGGGCGTGCTTAGGCCATGGCCTTCACTGGGGGTCCCATAGGGCAGAAAGAACAGCTTATGGTTGGCTAGTTTGAATAACTGGGTTGGGGGGGGTTTGGGGCTACATGGGTAGCCTCTAGTTGCCTGTCACCTGGCCCTGGGATGATTAAAGCAGAGGGATATTGTCTCCTGGGGTGTACGGATCAGACAGGGTGGGGGGAGCAGGGGTTCTGAATTACAGTATTGTAGGGTGACTTCACTGCCCTGTGTTATTTGAAAGCTGATTTAGATTAGTTGTGAATGTATGTTGCAAACTCTAGGGTACCCACCAAAGAAAAAAAATTTTGGAGCATAATTGATATGCTAAGAGAAGACTGACAATGGAAGTATATTAAATGTTCAGTTAAAATCAGAGAAGTCCAGGGCGCCTGGGTGGCTCAGTCGGTTAAGCGTCTGCCTTCGGCTCAGGTCATGATCCCAGGGTCCTGGGATTGGAGTCCCGCATCCGGCTCCCCGCTCAGTGGGGAGCCTGTTCTCCCTCTTCCACGCCCCCTGCTTGTGTTCCCTCTCTCACTGTGTCTCTCTCTGTCAGAAAAATAAATAAAATCTTTAAAAAAAATCAGATCAGGGCGCCTGGGTGGCTCAGTTCGTTAAGCGACTGCCTTCGGCTCAGGTCATGATCCTGGAGTCCTGGGATCGAGTCCCGCATCGGGCTCCCTGCTCGGTGGGGAGTCTTCTTCTCCCTCGGACCCTCCCCCCTCTCATGTGCTCCCTCCCTCTCTCATTCTTTCTCTCAAATAAATAAAATCTTTAAAAAAAAAATAATAAAATAAAATACATAAAAAAATAAAAAAAATCAGATCAGAAAGTGCCAACTGTACAGACAGCCGTGGAATGAAATTCGACGCTCTCTCCCTGACAATCTTTCTTCCACTGTTACTTTCTTGTGATTCTTTCCCTGGTTAAAAAAAAAAAAATTATGCACATAAATAAATATTGCTTACCCGTGACCTCTCTTCTTTTTTTTTTTTCGTGACCTCTCTTCTTGTTCATGGTTTTTCACTGCTGCAAATGATGCTGCAAAGAACATCCTTCTTTATCTTTCCAAAACCTTTTTCTTTCGAAATAAGTGTAGACTTAGAAGTTGCCAAAAAATAGTCCACTCCTCATGGAGCTTCCCCTAATGTTGACATCTTTTGTGATCGAGGTCCAGCTACCAATGTTAGGAAAGTAACCTCATCCACGTGATAGCAGGTCACAGTTTCCCCATCAGTGCCCTCCAGTACGATCCAACCCAGGATCCCACGTGACACTTAGTCGTCAGGCCTGCTTGGCCTCCTCCGATCCATGACAACTCCTAGGTCTTTATCTTTCTTGACCTTGACACCTTGGCAGGGTTTTAGCCAGTGATTTCGTAGAATGTACCTCCACGTGTGTTTATCCGATGTGCTGTCATGATGTAATTGTGTCTTGGGGGCAAGAATACCATGGAGTGATATTGTGTCTGTTCTCAGTGCCTCCTATCAGAAAGTTCGTGATGTCTGGTGATGTTAATTTTGCTCACTTGGCTTAGGAGGCGTCTACCATAGTAAATGATACTATATATCATTTGTGAGTAGTAAGTGTCTCGTGGGGAGATACTTTAATATGATGCAAATATATGTATTTACACACACACACACACACACACACACACACACACACACACACACACTGATGTCTCTGATCCCCGTCCAACACCACAGAATTCATTCCAACATTTCTCCTCTGCTTTTTTCTGACTCTTTCCTCCAACAGCGCAGAGCCTGGCCCCGCGGTACATTGCCTTACTTGCTCAATCCCAGTATACGCATGAAGCAGTTTCAGAATGGCTACCCCATATTGCTGTGAGAAAATAGATTTACTCACTGGAACACAGTCTTGATGTACAGTTAGTTGCCTTTCGCCTCACAGACGTTTTGTCTCTATCCAGTCAAAATAACTGTTTTCCAAAGTTGCTCGAGTTCATTCCTTTCTTCCCCGTGGCTTTCAGCGTGGCGATGTTATTCATTTGTCACACTGTCATGTTCATCTGTTACTGTTTGTACAACATTCGGGGCTCGCCCTACATCCTGGTTGCTTTTTTTTTTTAAAGATTTTATTTATTTATTTGACAGAGAGAGACACAGCGAGAGAGGGAACACAAGCCAGGGGGAGTGGGAGAGGGAGAAGCAGGCTTCCAGTGGAGCAGGGAGCCTGATGTGGGGCTCGATCCCAGGACCCTGGATTCATGACCTGAGCTGAAGGCAGACGCTTAACGACTGAGCCACCCAGGCGCCTCTTGCCAAGACTATGTACCAATCGCTTGCCGTGTGCATTATCTCATTTCATCCTCACAAAAACCACCTGCCGTGGAGACTTTTATCATTCCTATTTTGCAGATGAAGAACTGAGTCTGGGAGGTTCAGGTGGTGGCCCAAGGCTGCGTGGTTCTAAATTGTGGAGCAAGATTAGAACTCAGATCTGCCCAACTTCTGAGTCCACATGGTTACACACTTGGCAGAACTTTCTGCCTGCTCCCCCGGCACGTTTCTGTGAGCCTGGTTGTTAATGGATTGTTGACCACATCTTCTATGTCCAGCATTTCCCATCCCTGCTGAATAAAAATAGTGTTTTGTGCTCAAATTAGCCAAAGCCACTCTCCCTCAGGACTTCAGCACTGTCGAGCACTCCGTGACTTTCCACAGAGTGTCTGCAGGATGCCCAGTTGCCCAAACTTACGAAAGCACGAAACTATTTTCCCTTGCATCATCTGCCAACGCCCCATGTATTAGTTCTTTGGGTCATACTTTAATATCGCCCTTGAGTTATCAGGGGCAATGTGACCCAGAGGGTCTTTCTTTTCGGGGGTAATTGCGTGTTCCTAGGAGGCTTGCAGCCTGGAAACCAGCCATGGGCCAGAAGGGTGACTCTGGCAGTGTGGACATCAGACGCTGGAATTCCTGCCAGTGGAGCAGGTGAGGGCATTAGGACCTGCCTGGTCGCCTGCATGTCAAAGGCTTTCAGCGCTGCTTCTTTGTTGCCTTGGCTGGTTCTGGTTCTAGAGGCAAGATGATGCTCCTTCCCCTTTAACATGGTGGGGGTGCGGGGGAGCTTGGCCTTGGCTGCATTTGTGCTTGTTTGCCTGCAATCAGAAAATGTCCCCCGCATGGCATTATGGAAACCACACCAAAGGCCCCAGAGATAACGAGGCTCTGTGAGAACACCTCTTTTTGATGAGAAATGCTGCCCAGGGCTGCTACCTCCCACAATTCCAAGAGGCACTGCTCAGAGAATATGTGAAATACTACAAAATGCTCCTTCCCTGGAGTCCACGCCTGCAGAGTCCCCTGAAATTGATCACCGCAGTGACCCCGATGCTACCTCTTTCCATTTCCTGAGCCAGAAATTAAGGCTTCGTTCTGCCGAAAATAAGGCAAAGGGCAAATTTCAAGCAGTATTGGGCCTCCAAATTCTTGAAATTCCAACATTTCCCCAAATGTCTTCATATGAGCTATGACCCCCCAAGCATTATTTTAAAAATGAGAGGGAAATGTCCCAATCAGATATTTTCAGGAAATTCCAGGTGAAGTAAAATGTAGCAACTCCCTCTGCAATAGGACTTGTCAGAGCCTTTAATATACTTAAGACCCCGTAAATCTAAGAGGCAGAAATGAGCTGTGACTTTCTCAAACTTAGTTCACTATGGAATTTCCTTTTTCCCTTTTTTTTTGAAACTAACGTTTCAAGAAAACACACTTTGGGAAACTCTGGCGCCAAAGGGTGTGTTTTCCCCAAAAAAGCCAAACTTTCCCTAACCACGTGTAGAAAACATCTTTTTCCCCCTCTTGTCTCTCCCAGCTTAAGTCACGTTCCATCCCTGAGACGGCTGGGACCCAGGCGCAGCCCAGCCCACCAGCCTGTGGGCCCTGGAATGAACTGTGGTATTTGTTGAAGTCCTAAGATGTGTGGTTGCCCAGCCCTGGAATGCTGTTCTCTGCCACCCCTCGTCCCCTCCCTGTCCCCTGCTGCCTCCCACTACTTTTGCTCAGGCTTTAGCATTAAACAGAAGTAGGTTCTCCTTTTGAATCTGCCATTCCCCCCGCTATGTGAATCTGGGTGAGTGATAAGACCCCTTTCTGAATTAACTATGCCTACATCCTAAGGAAGCTACAAGACCTATGCTAGATAAAGCATGCAACGAGCTTAGCTCAGTGCCAGGCACATAGTAGGTCTTCCTGCTTTCTGGCTGAGTGATCCCAGCTGTGCTACTTCCTGGCCATGGGAACTTGTGCAATGTATTTCTTGACCCCGAACTTCAGTTTTCTAGTTCCTGAAGTAAGAATAATCATGTGTATTTCAGCAAATCATTGGGAAATTGAATAAGATAATGTGTGAAAATGCTCTTTGGAAGCTGCAAAGTCCTATGTAGCTACAGTAACCATGGTAACGACAATGAGTTAGTGAAATGTAAAGCGGATGCACCAACCACCGGGAACCCATTCTAAATCCCTGAGGAATTCTGTGTACTTGACTACAGGATTGATGGCCATTCATCCCCAAGATATTTTGGGCTGCTAACTCTGTTCCAAGCTTAGGCTGGGGATACCTATCAAGAACTGGGAAGGGGCATGACATTTTGCCCTACTTGCTAACTAATTTGGATGTTGGCAGAAAACACAGGACAGAGAAAGGACTTTACTACTCATGGCACAAGCATCAGCATGTTTGGACTGGTTCCTCTTTCCCCCAAGTCCTTTGGGGGTAGAGTTGCCCGGCTTCGAAAATAAACACATAGGGCACCCAGTTAAAGTTGAATTTCAGATAAACAATGAATGAGACTATTTTTGTGTAAGTCTCAAATATTGCATAGGCCATACTTATATTACAAAAGTATTCATTGTTCATCTGAAATTCAAACTTAACTGGGTGTCCTGTATTTTAACAGGCGATTCTACTCAGGGATGGACTAGATGGGTGCAGCTGGATGCCTCGCATGCAGCAGTTGTAATACAAGAGGTGATCCCTGAGGGCGCCTGGGTGGCTCAGTTGGTTAAGCGACTGCCTTTGGCTCAGGTCATGATCCTGGAGTCCCGGGATCGAGTCCCGCATCGGGCTCCCTGCTCGGCGGGGAGTCTGCTTCTCCCTCTGACCCTCCCCCCTCTCATGCTCTCTCTCATTCTCTCTCAAATAAATAAATAAATAAATAAATAAAATCTTTAAAAAAAAAAAAAAAAGAGGTGACCCCTGAGCTTAGAGAAACCAAACTTTTATAACGGGCCCTTTGATACAGAGAAGGTTCCCTCTTCCAAGGTTGTTCGTTATACAGACATCCTTGGAAAAATCGTCCAGAACAAGGGGCAGTCAGGGGCTCTGCTTGCCGCACTTGAAAGGCCCATGGTGTCTCCCCAGCAATATCCTGGCGAACAGGTGCGGGGAAGAGGAGAAGGCCATGGTCTCCGGCCCCTGGAGTCTGTATCTCGAGGCGGGGTTCTACCTGTGTCCCTCCCCTAACGTCCCTCCCCCGACCCATCCATGACAGTCCACCTCCTTTGCTGGGGGAGAGCAGACTGTGTGGCAATCCGGGTGCAGTTCTGCCAAAATAGGAGATGGACGAGAATACATACCCTCCCCCTTCCAGTTCATTCAGCAGATGTTCGTCTGGTGCCTACCAGGCTCGGGCCAGGCACCAGGCCGGGCAATGGCATGGCCCTTGTCTTGCTGTCATGAAGCCTGTGGTCTGCTGGATTTGTAAAGGGGTCCCCGAGAAAAATGGCTGCTCCCTTCCGTAAGGAAAAAGCTCCAGTTGGGACCCCCCCCACCAGGTTCTCTGCCTGGAGACCTCCACTGCGGCCACGTGATCTACCTGTCGCTCTCCCTCTGCCCCTTGTCTCTACTTCCCAGCCTTGGCTCCAGCCGCGGTAGCCTGGTGGTGCCCTCGCCTTCTCCCCTCTCCTCCAGCTCATAGCCCGCTTTTCCTTGGAAAATTTCAGCTCAAATCCTGCCTCCTCTGAAAACCTTTCTCAGAACGGTGCTTCCTTTCTTCCCACTCCTGCTGTAGATTTAGCCTCACTCGGAGCACCAGTGACCACCGGCTTTATATCCCAAGTATGGGATATATTCCCATATTCCCAAGTATGGGAACAGACCACCTGGAGCCTGGACGCGGGGGTCGGACGGCTACCTGGGCTTCCGGCCAGGCTTGGCCACTTTAAAGCTGAGCAGCGCTGGGAAAACCACTCTGCTTCTCTGGGCTCTGGCTGTCTCATCAGTCAAGAGGGGTCATGGAGAGGACTGAATGAGATAATTCAGGGAAAGGGCCTGGCCCAGAGCAAGTGCTCACTCTGTCAGTCACAGGGAGAATGATTACGGCAGATGGCGTTCATATTCTCTTTCTGCTGATTCCCCACAATAGCTATACTGGGCAAGTGTCATAATCCCCAATTTACAGGTGCGGAACTGAGACCCAGAGATGCGAAGTGATTTGCCCAACCCGTGCTAGTAAGTGAAGGAGCTGGGCCTCCAACCTTGGCTGGCCTGTGTTCTTCCAGCGACAGAATACCTTATGGGGCCTGGGAGCCAAGTGCCCCAGGAATGCCGGCCATGCCTTCCAGAAAGTCAGGAACTGTGAACCCAAGAGGTGCCGATTTCCCATCTCTGGCTTCTCTGTACAGAACTGGGGTTGTCTCCCCCTGCATCTTTTCATGCTGCTACTCGTCTCCATCTCAGGGAGAAATGGGCTGCCATTTCTTGAACGTTGGTGGACGTTTGAACCTCGGGTCATCTTGGCGATGTGATTCGCACACACAGCCCCCTCTCTCCCATCCCAAAACATTTCCTTAATAAGTCATGTGAGCCTTCACAGAACAGGGAAGCTCATTTCCTTCCGCTCTCGCTCTGCCTCCCTGGCCACTGCCGCCTGCTCTGTGGCCTTGCTCCAGAGCCCAGAACACTCATTTGGGGGCCCAGGCCTGCCCTGAGTTCCTGCCTGGCTGGCCTGCTTTGCTCCTGGACAGTCAGGTCTCCAAGGCTCCTGAGATGCCAGGAGATGCTGTACACCTTCGCTTGGAGCAGAACTGGGCCGGGGAAAGCCTGCCTTGGCTCTGGCCTGGGGACCCAACCCTGGACGCCTCAAAGCCTCGGTGTCCATACTGCACAAGGCCTGAGAGGTAGCGAGAGGACTCTCGGGAACCTTCCCAGAGGCAGGGTGCTATCCATTCCACCTTCTAGAAACATTAAGGGCATATTCTGTCCCTTTCTCTTTCGTGGGGCTTCGGGACTTCTCAGTGAGGCCAGGAACTTAGAAATGTACCATGCTTATCTACTCTCCTTGGTGGGGAGGGTGCTCAGGCCTCCCAGAGGGTAAGAACATCTTTCATTCCTTCCTGAGCCCAAGAATCTGTGCTTCCTGCATCACACACCAGTTCATTATCAACTCAGTGAAGGAGACTTTGTCCCCTAGCATCGAGAAAACAAAACTCAAGTTAAGCTCTCTCTGGACTGGCTCCTCATGCTAATGACAGTATCCACAGCCCATAGCCCAAACTCCCAAACACCTTTGAGAAGTGGGGTTTATGGATCCGTTTTAGGGATAGATAAGCTCTTCCAATGACCATTGTCATAATTAGAATGGCTGTCACTTGCAGAGTGCATACAAAACTTGTCACGTATGTAACCCACCTACCCATTGGCATCCATCCTGGAGATCTGCTGGAATGTGTCCAACACCCTCCACTCTGACCCTCCACCCTGATCTCACAGTCCCTGGAAGTCTAAAACCTTCTGCAAGTGTATTGTTTTGTGTAAGCTCAATTTCTTTAACCATTAGACCGAGAATGTAATGACCTAACACAATAGAAGTTTATTTTCCTCTCCCAATAAGATCTAGGAGGTTCCAGGCTGGTGGGGTGGATCTGCCATTGTCTACACATGGCTCCCAAGGCCCTCCCACAGGCAGGAAGGAGAAGCAGGGAGAGACTGGGGTGGGAGGCTTTCTGCGCCAGGCCTGGAAGCGGTCCTCATCACTTCCACACACACTCCACGGGCTCCAGCTCCCTCGTTGGGCCACACCTCACTGCAAGGGAGGCTGGGGAACGTAGGGAGCTGTGAGCCCAGGAGGGGGGAAGGATGTCTCCCCATGGATAGCCCGTGGTCTCTGCCAAACCACGCTTTCTCAAATCCTTAGCTTTGTCTTCCTGATGTGTGGTCTCTGTTTCTCATCGCCTCAGCTCAGACAGGCAACTGAGCACTCTCTGGTTTACACAGACATGCACGCACACACACACACACACACACACACACTGTTTGCATAGGCACTTGGGGGAATGACAAAGGTTCCTGATGATTTGGGGGTACAGAAGGGATGGGGCGGCAAGAACAGTCATGCTCTCCTGCCTGGAAGTCTAGCTGCTCCCCCCACCCTGGCGCTGCCTCTTCAGCCTGCCCCTTCCTTTCCCTTACCCCACCCCATCTCTTTATTGTTTCTTTTTTTTTTTTTAAGATTTTATTTATTTATTTGAGAGAGAGCGAGAATGAGAGAGAGCACGAGAGGGAAGAGGGTCAGAGGGAGAAGCAGACTCCCCGCCGAGCAGGGAGCCTGATGTGGGACTCGATCCCGGGACTCCAGGATCATGACCTGAGCCGAAGGCAGTCGCTTAACCAATGAGCCACCCAGGCGCCCTTTATTGTTTCTTTTTTAAAAAATGTTATTTTTAAGTCTAGTATGGTTAACATATAGTATTATATTAGTTTCAGGTGTACAATACAGGGATTCAACAGTTCTGTACATGATTCAGTACTCATCATGGTCAGTGTACTCTTTAATCCCCATCACCGATGTCCCCCATCCGCCCACCCACCTCCCCTCTGCCAACCACCTGTTTGTTGTCTATAGTTAAGAGTCTGTTTTTTTATTTGTCTCTTTTCTCCTTTGTGTCGCTTGTTTTGTTTCTTACATTCCACATGTGAATGAAATCAAATGGTATTTGTCTTTCTCCGACTGACTTATTTCACTTAGGATTATACCCTCTAGATCCATCCATGTCGTTGCAAATGGCAAGACTTCATTCTTTTTGATGGCTGAGTAGTATTCCATTATATATATATATATATTCCCCATCTGTATCCATTCATCAACTGATGGACTTGGGTTGCTTCCATATCTTGGCCATTTATTGTAATGCTACAATAAACATAGGAGTGTATATATCTTTTCGAATTAGTGTTTGTTTTCTTTAGGTAAATACCCAATAGTGGAATTACTGGATCATATGGTAATTCTATTTTTACTTTTTTTTTTTTAAGATTTTTATTTATTGAGAGAGAGAGAATGATAGAGAGCATGAGAGAGAGGAGGGTCAGAGGGAGAAGCAGACTCCCTGTCGAGCAGGGAGCCCGACACGGGACTCGATCCCGGGACTCCAGGATCATGACCTGAGCCAAAGGCAGTCGCTTAACCAACTGAGCCACCCAGGCGCCCTCTATTTTTACTTTTTGAGGAACCTCCACACTGTTTTCCACAGCTCCTGCCCCATTTCTTATTCATCCTTTCAAGAGCTTCCTGCCCCAAACAGAGCTTTCTTGTGCGTCATGCCCACCTGACCACACCCAGCCCGGCAAGTCTCTCCGAGAAGCTTAGTAAAGCGTTTTCCCTGAACAAAGACAGTTCCCAGCTGTTAAGATAAGAGGTACCAGCAGTTAGGACAACTTTCTTTGTTTATGTTTATGTTCTTAGTAACTCCGGGAATAGGCATTGCTACCTCACTTTACACAGGAGAAAACCAGCACTAAAGAGAAGGAAATACTTGCTTAATTGAACAGCTGGTCATTCATAGAGTCTTGGCTCTGGAACCCCAGGCTGTGGTCTGGATGTGGCTGGAGAAGGGCACCGATGTTTCTCAGGTGGTCTGCATGGTTCTGGGGGTGTGCCTTTCTCATTGGACCTAGAAGTTCTCCCCGTTTCGCAGATAAAGAAAATGAGCATCAGAGAGAGAAGCAACTTGCCTGAAGTTAGCAGTGCACCAGGCCACTGTCTCCTGCCCAGATAGTCTCCACATTTGGGGGGCAGAAGCCTGGAAACCTGAGTCTTAGCTCCAGCTATGTTCCTGATGACTCTGTGACCTTGGTTAAATCCCTTCCCAGGGCTGAACAACGGGGTTGGATTGAGCAGTTCCTCCCAATGCTGATGACTAGGAGGCTGGAATCCCATCTCCACTGAGCCTGCCGATGCTTCTTCAGCCATCTCTGGAGGGGCCGGACGAAGGCAGCACCCCCACCCCCACCCAGCTCTTGCAGGCTCCATGAATCTGTTCTGACTCCCTGTCCACAGGCTCCTGGTGGATTTTGCAGGAAAGAAGATGTATTTCCTGCTACCCCTTACCCACATCTCCCCCAGCCGTAGTCCATGTGCAGTCAGCAACTGTGGACCTCCAAAAGGACTACAAAGCAATTCGAAATTGCTTTCCAAACAACGGAGAGGGCTGAGTTTCGGAGAAAGGAAGAAACTGGATGACAAAGCTAATCCAAAAACTCCCTTCCTGTTCTGGTCTTGGGGGCGGGGTGGTGGGTGGCTCAAGTTCAGTGCTCCAGGGTGGCCCCTCCTGGGGTTCCCAGGGCCTCTCCCACCTTGGAACAGCCAGAGCCCTTTCTCCTAGGGTTGGCCAACTCATCCTCGTTTGCCTGGGACTACCCCAGTTTTAAAGGGAAAACCCAGTGTTCCAGGAGCCCACCTTGTTTCTGGGCAACCTGGGACGGTTGGTCACCCCGCTGTCACCATCCTTTTAGTATTTTCTACCTTAATAGTTGCTTGGTGATTAAGCCTTTTGGCTCTGGAGCCTGACAGCTGAGTCCTGCCTCGGCTATAACGTGGAGACACTAAACACATTTGGCCTCAGGGGACTGGTGTGAAGAGGGACTGAGAGGTGCTTAATATTATCTAGTCCCTTGGGTCACACAGATGACACAGACCCAGGCTCGCGTGTGAGGGCAGCTCTGGGAAACGGGCTGTGTTAAGGTTCTAGAGGAGGTTGGTCCTGACAGGCCCTCTGGGGCATGGGGAGGGGCGGATTGAGGTGGCCCAGAGATGATAAGAGGCGCTTGTGGGATGGAGAGCCATTTCTCTGGAGCCTTGATAGGTGAGTAGGAGGTATTCATGAGGAGAATGGGGAAGAATATTCTAGGCCAAAGAAACAGACTGGGGAAGTATGTGTCTGGTCAAATTTAGCTGAGCTGGAACTACATCTTCTGGAATTTCCTCTGGGTTAGGGTTGGCCATGAGAGAAATCTGCATGAGGTTTGCAAAGGGGAAATGAACACAGCCATGTTTATGCTCCGACCATCAGCGGAGACACTTGCAGCTCGTCCATATTGGCATAGATGTGCTGGCTCTGTGTTTGGGGTGGGGGAGGGAGAGAGGGAGGGACGTGGCAGCAGCTTGCACCTGCTCCGGCTCCTGCTGGATCTTCTCCTTCAGTGTCTTCATCTCTTGGGCCAATTTGTCAACAAAGTCTCCAGCTTGTCCCGCAAGTCAATCTCACGATGGAAGCTAGAGGCTTGGACACAAGGAGAGACCAGTGTGGGTTCTGGTTTGTTCTCGTCATGCTCTCCCCAACTCTTGACTATTTGTCCTTGTCTATGGCCTGCCCTGCTGGCCTCAGAGCTGACGCCAGATGCAGAGGCCACAGCTGTTATGCTCCTAGGATTGCATAAAGTCAACTCCCTGTAATACATCCCTGTTCTCTGTCCCTCCTAGTGGTTCTGCTTCTCCAAATGAACCCTAGCTCATGCCCCGAGTCCTGTGTGACTGAGGGCGTGTGATGGGGAATGAGGATAGAGAGGTGGGCTGTCCCCCTCCGACCTAAAAGTCATGAATGTCTGGCCAATGGCTTACAATTTATCCTGCTGTTAATGAGGAGCCATCGAAGGTTTTTGAGCAGGGAAGTGACATGACCAGATCCCAGATGTTTTTTTTTCCCTCTCCAGCGTTCTTGATTCCTATGATTGTGTGTTTATTATGGGCCAAGCAAGCCCCTGGTTGGGTCCTGGGAGAGATACAGAGGGTCAAACCTGGATCCTGCCCTCCAGGGGCTCATAGACTCACATGAGTGAAGTCTCTCAGATCAAGGAGGAACCCTGAGGCAGAGAGTGGTCAGAACCACAAAAAGAGAACTGGCAAAATACAGTTGGAATATGACTTTCTCAACCCGAATTTCTTCTGTCCTTCCCCCACCAAGGGCCGAGTGAGTTTATAGCCCTTACTTCGTGGATTGACTCCTTTCAAGTCAATGCTAATCCCTCTTTATCAGAAGGAGAAGGAACACTCTTAGGGGCTTATAGTAAACAAATAGAAGTTTCAGAAACCGTCTTTTCTCCTCTTGTCTTCACTTACGCCATACTGTGGGCCCATCTGGTTATCAGCAGGGGTTAGGACAAGGGGACCAACATCCCTGAGTCCCAGGAGTCCTAGCTGGTCGGAGTTGAGACTCTGACACCATTGTACATGTGTCCCATTAGGGGATGCCTTCCATCCAGCGTTGGGCTATCCGTACCTGCTGATTTACATGAGGGCTGAGGGGCTCCCTGGGAGGAAGCCTGTGGCCACAATCAAGGCTCCGACATAGGCAGGTGTGTGTGGCAAAGTGGGGGTGGGGGAGGAGGGAGGGAGGGAGCATCTGGCAAGCCTCTCAAGCATTTCTTTCAGAGAGCAAGGGATCTGGCGTGGCATAGCAGACTCCACCATAAGGCCAGGAAGGGGGACACAGGGCTTAGTGGGTGCTGTAGGAACCTGCCCTCATGCTGGTGGCACTCGTGGGAACCCCAGGAGCTGCCTGCCAAACGCTAATGCAGCCTTGTCTTGGGTCCCCCCCCCCCCCCCGCCCCGTGGAGCGAGGCTGCCCTTCCACAGTCACGTGACAAGGGTGGCGGCCCTGTGAGGCCTGCCTGGGTACGTGGCAATGCTACAGCCCAAGCCTCAGAGAGGCAGAGGCCGTGTCAGATGACTTCTCCTGCTCAGTCAGATGCTATCAGCATGTCTCGCTGTCTAACTGCGAGGGCTTTGACCGTGGCCGTGACAGGGAGTGGCCGCCAGGACTGGCTCATGAGTGATTGTATCACACTCCTTGCGATGGGGATTCCTGTGTGAGCAGGTGGAAGGTTTCTAACTCACAGCATTGAAGATTAACTGTTAGCGGGACACTATCCATTTCTGTAGTTGGCAAGACCCGAGAACATTGGATTACACAAAAATAAGATTGGAGCTGGGACCAGATAGTGATTGGATGCGTAGAGAACTGGAAATCCGGTCTTGTGTGACGGAAGGGCATAGGATTTGATGGGACCTGGGGAGAGAGTGGGGGGTTGTGCGGGGTGCAGTGCTGGGCGTGGGAGAGAACTATTACCCTCTTGTAATGAGGGTAATAGCTTGTAGCTGTCATGGTGCAGAAGGTGCAGACATTCTAAGCATTGGGGCGGCAGGGGGGAAGCAGGACCAATGAGGGAAAGCCAGAGGGAGGCAGATTCTCCCTTAATCCAAGAAAGAACTTTCTAGATCCAGAGCCCTTCGGGAAATAGTGAGCACCTAGCCCCACAAGATCCTAGCAGAGGCGGGAATGACTGAAAGATGGGAATGCTGAGGACCAATGGACTCCAGGCTCCGAATCTCGTGAACCAATAAAATTAAAATTTAAAAACAATTCTCGGGGCGCCTGGGTGGCTCAGTCGTTAAGCGTCTGCCTTCGGCTCAGGTCATGATCTCAGGGTCCTGGGATCGAGCCCCGCATCGGGCTCCCTGCTCCGCAGGAAGCCTGCTTCTCCCTCTCCCACTCCCCCTGCTTGTGTACCCTCTCTCGCTGTGTCTCTCTCTGTCAAATAAATAAAATCTTTAAAAATAAAATAAAATAAAATAAAATAAAAACAATTCTGGGTATCAACATAAGTTTAAACACCAAGCAGGGAAGGAAGAACATACTCACAGCCCTTCCCAAAAGAGGATCCATCAATCACATTCTAAAAAGAAGAAGAAGAAGAAAAAAAAAAAAAAAACTCGGAAGAACAGACCCCAGTGTCTGTCTCCTGTTTGTGTTCCCACGATGGGCTATGATAAAGCAGTGAATATGCAGGAGTCACACCTGGAAACACAATGTGGATGAACCTGGGAAACATAGCATCAACGGAGAGACAAATCACAGAAGGCATATACCACCCCACTGTGTGTCTAAAAAGGTTCAAGATCAAGCACCACCCAAAAATATATTGTTTAGGGGCAGATATATCTGTGGCAAAACTATTTTTGAAAAAAAAAAAAACAACTATTTTTGAAAAGTGAGGGGATCGGAAATACAGTTTTAGGTGGTGGTTACAGCTGCGGGGAGGCGGGGGGCAGGCTGCGGGAACCCCCAGGTGGGTGGCTCTGAGCATTGGTCACTTCTGGGATCCGGCGCAAGGGGCTGAAGTGCAGGTGTTTGCCTTACGACTCCATAACGTGACGTGTATTTTTGTCTGTATAAAATATGCAATACAAATTAAGTAAAAAACAAAGGACATATGCAGAATTATATGAAAGATGCATCTATTTTTTTTATTTTTATTTTTTGGTAATTTCACGGTCATATCATTGGTTTCTATCCAGAATCCTTTCCATTCGGGCACCTAGATCGACGGTAACACAGAAGAGGAGCTCATACGACCAACTTGTTCCAGAACTTCCTGTCCTTTTCACCAATCCAGTGTCACGTGGGTGTATGAATGCCATTCTGTTCCTTGAGCAAATGCAGGAAGTTGAGGAGTGGTAGCTCTGGGGGGCAGAGCTTGGGGGTGGGGGGCAGTGGGGCTGGCTAGGAATGCTGTGGAACAGGAAATTTGGAAATCTTGGCAGTGGTAGGAGGGAAGGGTGTGGGGTAGAGGGTGACGAGGGGAGGGAACGCTGTACAAGGCCTTCGAGGAGGTGGGAGTCTCCCGTGGTGCTGCTCTTAGACCAGAGGCAGGTTCCCCGTGACACTTGGGTCCTTCTCCAGCTGTGCCCACTCTGCGCGGTGAGGAGTTCTGGGTCCAAAGGGACGTACCTTCTCAGAGCTTGCCTTGCCCTCCTCTTGGACCCACTCCCTGGGACCCGGGAGTTCTCTGCCCGGTGGTCCTGGGCCTGCCTCGTGAGGACAGACCGCACCGCCCCTTGTGCCCGGGATGGCTGTGCGCGGAGAGAGTGCGGACCAGTGTAGATGAGCTGAGGATCCACCTGCAGATATGTGAGGCCCCTGTCATGGTGTGCATTCGATTCCAAAACAACTGTGCCTTCCATGGCAGGGGCTCTCTCTTGCTCTCACTTCTTACTCCGCGGGAAACCAGTTGCCCCGTTGTGAGCTGCTCTGTGGAGAAGCCCATGAGGCAGAGGCGCCAGGAAGACGCCCAGCAACAAGCAGGGAGGAACTAAGACCCTCAGTCCACAGCTCATGTGAAACTGAATCCTGAGTGAGCTTGGAAATGGGTCCTCCCCCAGGGGAGGCTTCAGGGGCTGCCAGCCTCAGGAGATGGCTGAGCCCGAGGCACCCCATCTAAGCCACGCCCAGCTTTCTGACACCAGAAACTGGAGATAATTAATGTTTGTTGTTTCAAGCCACTAAATGCTGCTGTAATAAGTTAAGCAATGATAGTTAACTAATCCGGTGGCTTTCCCTCTCCCCTCACCAGCCCTGATGGTCCCTGGCTCCTCTGTCTTCTGCTTTGCTTGCAGTCAGTAGACCTGTTCTCCAACCGTCTGTCCCTCGATTTTCTGGGCTCTTCTGGGGCAGGGCAGCACGTGTCCATCCCACGGGGTCTCTGGGGGAGGGGGGTCTCTCTTTGCACCATCCTTTGAGTCTGGGGCATCTCCCTTGGAAGGAGGGTGACAGCCCAGCCCACAGTTGGGTCCTGGAAGGCGCTGGTTCTGAAAACCTCCGCAGGTTTGCTGTATAACTCTGGGTGGCCATTTGAGCCCCCTCTCGCTCCCTCCCAGGATGGCCAGGGATGCAGAGCGCTCTCTCATGATCGTTGCTGCAAACCAGGAAGAAGAGTGTCTACGGCTTCTCCTCCCTGGAGAGGAGCCTCTGGTTCGCTGGCCTCCTGGGCCAGCTGCTACCACCGTTGCCATGGAAATGAGGATTGTCAAGGGCAGCTCAGAGAAGCCGTCAAGTTATGGGGGTGGGAGTGAGACAGCCAGCCTCTCACTTTTGGCCTGCACACAACCTCGGAGCTAAGTGCCTGTTCCTCATTTCCTTGTGAAATGCTCCTCTGAGACCACCTCAGCCTTATTTTTCTATCCCTTCCTCCACTTTCCTGTGCAGGAAGTGCAGGGTCTCCCCCAAAGTAGATGCTCCTAAAGGACCCTTGGAAAGACTAGAGCGCAGATAGTGGGAGAACCGGACCGTGGCTTGAGAGTCAGACCTGGGTGCAAATCCCAAATCTGCTTTTCTCTAGCCACCACCATGTGGGGCAAGTCAATTAATCTGTTTGAGCCTCAGTTTCCTCATCTGTAAAATGGGGCAAGTCATCTACACTTTAAAGTGTTTTCAAAAATGTGTACTTAGTAAAGTATAAACCACAAAAAATTTACCACTATAACCAATTTTGTGTACAACTCAGGGGTGTTAGTATGTTCACACTGTTGCGCAACCATCGTGAACAATCCGTCTCCAAGACATTTTTATCATCCCAAACCCAAACTATGTACCCATTAAGTGATAACTCCCCATTTTCCCCTCCCATCAGCCCTAATTACCAGTCTTCTCCCTGTCTCTTTGAACGTGACTAGTCTGAGTTCCTCGTGCAAGTGGAATCAGATGGTGTTTGCGCTCCGTGTCTAGCTCAGTTTGTGGAACTGCTTCAGGGTGTTTGAGGAACAATTGGAAATGTGCGTGTGACAGCTGCAGCTGGAGGGGAGCATGTCGTGGGTGCTGAGACATGCTCGTGGATGACAATTATCAGGACAGCCCCATCTGTCTCCTGTGTCTCAGGGCAGAAGGAGGAGAACAGAAAAGGAGGAGTCCGCCTTACGTGTAGGGAATCCAAGCCCGGGAAGGGAAGCAGCTTGCCCGAGTTACCTAAGGCCGGGACCCCAGATTGTCCTGTCGCAAGGCAGGCTGTGTGGTTTACGACGGAAACAGGAAGGTCCCTTGTCCCTTTAGCACCACTGCCACCAAGGACAGATACTCTGTCATTGGGACTTCATTATTCTGGGTCTTCATGGGGTCTTAGTGGGGTCTTCCATTCCCAATTTGTTCACGCATCTGTCTTTCTTCCTGCCCATCAGCTCCTCAAAAGCTGGGCCCCTCGTTTCTTCATCACTGTGTCCCTCGAACCTTTGGGGCAATGTGGTAATCAATACCTCCCAGCGTGAACTGGTGTGCATGGTGCCATAAATAGAAAGCGAGTATTCACGGGATGTGCCTGTGTCCATCAAGACCTCCAGAGCAGGACCTCCTCAAAACCGGAGGCCTCTTTCCCCCAGCCTGCCTCCACCTGGGCCGGAGAGTCACCTTCCTACAGTTGAAGCTGGGCTGGATCTGGGCTGGACCGGGGAGCCTGGCACCTCCCAGACCACACACCACCTTTGCCAGGACCCTGGGTGTATTAGTTACCCACCACGGCTGTGACAATTATCAAACAACTGGTGACTTAAAACACATACCTTAATTATCTCATAGTTCTGAGCTCAGAAGTCTGACACAGTCTCATTGACCTAAAATCAAGCTGTGAGCAATGCTGTGTTCCTTTCTGGAAGCTCTAGGGCAGCATCTGTTTCCTGGCCTTTTCCGGTTCCAGAGGCTGCTCGTGGTGCCTGCGTCCTCAGAGCCACCAGGGAGTGACTGAGTCCTGGCGTCACACCACTCCAACCTCTGCTTCTTCTGGGATCCTTCTGCCTCCATCTTTCTCTGTTAAAGACTCTTGTCTTGGGCCCACCCAGATAATCCGAAATTATACATTTTATTTTTAAGTCAGCTGACTAACAACCTCAATTCCATCGACGGCCTCAGTTCCCTTTGCCACGTGACATAACACACTCAGGTTTGGGGGGTTAGGATGGGGATGTGTTGGGGAGCCAGTATTCTGCTCCCATGCTTTGTTGCAATGGGCGGCCCTCCCCCCTTCCCCCCCGCAGAGGTGGGTGCAATCATTTTCTGTGGCTCAAGAGTCTGCATTTTATACCTGGGTGGGGTGTGCAGGAAGTGGGGACTAGGAGAATTTCATGGCAGGTGAATTTAAACCCAGGTCAGAAGTGTGGGTGTGTGTTTGTATAAGGAAGGTGGGGAGGCAGGCAGGGCACCCCAGAAGAGAGCCCCAGGCTTCTCAGGTGGGTTCTGGTGACTCCTGGAAACTTTCTTTTCCCAGAGCCCTGTGCCACCCTGGTCCTTGCAGGCTGTGGATGAGCCCCTGGTCACCGACGGAGCTTGTGATGACAACAGATGTTTCTAGGTGTGTCTCTGAGATCCTGAAACGCCCGAATCCTGAGCCACCCAGAGCATGCATGTGGCCTGCTGGAACACGCAGAGGAATCCTGGTGGAAGAGGCATGTAGCAACCATTTGGAGAGGCATCATTTTGTCAGAAGAATTGGAAAGCAAGACTCTGAAGATCGGATGGGTAGGACCCTGCCAAAAACCCTCAGCCTCCACTGTTCTCGGGAGAACAATGAGCTTGAGCCCCATACCACTTCCCAGCCGCACCTCACCTGGTCTCCCCTTGCCTGTTTCTGATCTGCCTCATCAGCTTGCACTTAGCCCCACATGGGCGCCCTTCTCTCCTACCTGCCTCAGGCCTTTGCACATGCTGTTCCCTCCTTCTTGAACGCCTTTCCCTTTCCCAACTCCTTGCTACCTTTTACTCATCCTTCAGAAGCCAGCTTCGTGATCGTGTCCTCAGGAAAGCCTTCCCGGCCCTCCCTATAGGAGTCTAGACTTCCCCCACGCAAAGCCCTCAAGGGCACCCTGTACTGTCTCTGACGACACTTTTCATGGTTGCAATTTCTATTTCTGTGCTTGTTTGTCCTCCGTTATCTCTCCCAACAGTCTGTAAGCTCCCCGAGGGCAGGGGCTGCTGTACCAGCTTCCACTCCCCACTGCATCCTCCGTACTTAGCATCGTGCCTGGTACACAGTGGGTTCTTAAAAATATTTGCCCAATGGGGCGCCTGGGTGGCTCAGTTGGTTAAGTGACTGCCTTCGGCTCAGGTCATGATCCTGGAGTCCCGGGATCGAGTCCCACATCCGGCTCCCTGTTCAGCGGGGAGTCTGCTTCTCCCTCTGACCCTCTTCCCTCTCGTGCTCTCTATCTCTCATTCTCTCTCTCAAATAAATAAATAAAATCTTTAAAAAAAAAATATTTGCCCAGTGAATGAAAGAAGATGGATGATTGCATTGTCCAAAAGTAGAAGACGTTTCTTTGGAGGAAGTGAGCCCTCTCTCAGTGAGGAGCATTCAAATGCAACTCGGTATTTGCCTGGAAGGAATATCTGTGTGGGGGAGGAGTTAAGCGTGGGATGAGTGTCTCAGATGAGCTTTCACGTCCCCTTCGATCCCAAGAAGCTAGAGGGATGGAGAAAATGGGATGAAGCAGCCAAAGTTGACAACTCAACTCTAAACATTTTACTGTTCATTATTTCAGCTTTTTCTTCCACTACCTTCCATCTTCTCATCTTAAAATGGGATGATAATAGCTAACTCATACCCCAGCTCGTGGAGTTATGGTGTGTACAAAATGAGATGAGTCTTCCTACAAGGTTTCCTAGGTGTAGGGCCTTGGAAGGGCTGCTTGTGAAACCTGTTTGTTAGGGGCGTGTTCTGGGGAAACAGGGGTTGAAAGGTGCAGGGTGGGGCCAGGAAAGAAAACTAAGGAAGGCTGTGGTCTGGGCTGGTGATCAGCTTAACCTGATCCCAAAGTAGCTCTAGAGTGTGGATCATGTCATGGAGTTGGTTCCATCTTGAGACAAGAGGGGTGAACTCTCTATGGCCCATTCAAGTCAGTAGTCCTTGGATGCTGGGCGCTCTGGAGGAGCAACAGGACCTCCCAGGCAAACAGCATCCATTTGGCTGAGGTCGAGAAGAGAGCAGCTGTGACCTGAGGAGCCGATATTCACAGAGGCTGGAGCTGGGTGCACCAGCTCGGGGGAAGGAGACGTGGGCAGCCCCGGCAGCCTCCACTACTCACATGCAGCATCTCAGTTCAGACCTACTGGAATCAGTGGCATCATCCTTGGTATCAGGCACCCCATTTTGCCAGTGAGGAAGTAGAGACTCAGAGAGTTTCAACTACTTGTCCAAAGCCTCCCACTTCACCCAAGGGTGGGAGCAGGACCTGAACCCAGCTTGTCGGCCCCCAGATCTCTTGCCCTGTTCATTCCTGCTGCCGGTGCTGGGGATCACCTGCCTGGGGAAGGACCTTGCCATGCTGCCCAGCAGGGGAGGTGAGAGCATCACGGCAGAGGGGCACAACGTGGGGGGGGGCCCTCCTTGGGGCCAGAGCTGCGGTGTTCCCCCAGACCCTCAGTGTTGGGGCATGGGCACCAGCTTCAGCTGAGCTCTTGCAAATTTGTCCTTTCTGGTTCCCACAAGGGAAGCAGAAATAGCTGAGTGGGTGAGAGGCTGTCGGGTTCCCCTTTGGGCCCCCGTAGGTGCGAAAGGAGAACTACCCAGTCGTACAAACCACAGGTATTTCCTGACATAGAGAAGGGACACACAGCCAAGGACAGCCAGGCTCACCTGCCCGAGTCCAGGCGCCCGCCCGCACAGCACCCATGCATGCCCATGCACACATAGACACAGCACACACCAAGAGGAGCGTTCATGAACCACCCTTGCAGACAAGCTCATGAATGCACACAAGCACCCACTCCCTCACTCAGCCGTGCAGCCGTGCACCCCGAAGCGAGCCCTCACACTTTGAATGCACTTACACACTTGTGTGAAGACAGTATGCATTCGGACACCAACAGGCACCTATGCCTCACTCCTACCACAAGGCACATGCAGACACATTCCGAGGAACATATGGGGCTAGACATAACTGTACAAAGTCACTCAAGAAGGCCCACATGCTCTCTCATGTGTATTCATTTAATTATCAAATAAATTTAATTATTAAGTCAAATTACAACTGCCCTCCAGGCACACACCCAGCTTTTTTCTCCAGCTTTATTGAGATATAATTGTCCACACACTCAGTTCAATTCCTCGTTAAGTGAGTATGACAGAGGGGCATTGTTTCTAGAGAGATCTTGTCTTGGCCACTTCTCTCTGCAACCCTCCCACATCCTTTCTCCATTTCCTGAGGTCCTCTCCCCTTTGCCCCCACTCTGCTTCTCTTGTTGGTCTCCTATCAAGGGAAGGGTGGCCCCAATGCTGTTATATTTGTAAGAAATTGAACCTGAAAATTGTGTGGGCCTGGGTTTCTGTCTTCCCTTGCATTGTTCCAACCCTTTTTCTTTTGTTCAGATCAACCTGACTGCCTTTAGCTGAGGGCAGTCCCAGATACGGGGATCCTGGACCTGATAAAATTGGTCCTGGAACCCGAAGTTGCAACAGTTTGGTTGGAAAGCTCAAGGGACAAGAAAAGGATCTAGTCTTTGGCCACGGGGTGCATCTCTGACCCCAACTATCGGGCCTAATCCTCTTACTTTAGGAAGAAAAGATCAAGGCTAGGGAAGAGGCAGAAGCTTGATTGAGCAAGGGCTTGTATGTGTCTGTACATCCTCTTCTGGGCCATTGTCCCCACACCAGTCACACTGACCAATAGCCTAATGGGGCTGGATGATGAAGATGATGGTGGCAGTGGTGGTGGTGGTGGGATGGTGATGATGATGATGATGGTGATGGTGATGATGATGGTAATGGTGATGATGATGGTGATGATGATGGTGGTGGGATGGTGATAATAATGATAGTGATGATGATGGTGATGGTGATGATGATGATAGTAATGATGATGGTGATGGTAATGATGATGGTGATGATGATGATGATGGCAATGATGATGGTGATCATGATGATGATGATGGCAATGATGATGGTGATCATGATGATATGGTGGTGGTAGTGGTGATGCTGATGTTGGTGCTGCAGATAATATTGATGATGATGGTCGTGGAGGTAAAGATGAGGGTATCAGCTCACATATTGTGCCAGGTTCTGTTCTAAACTCTGTAGTAAATTATGATTCTCATTTTGCAGATGAGGCACCGGATCCCTGCAGAGGTGATCCGTCCCGTGCTTAAGATCACACAACTAGGAATAGTGCCTGGCAAACTCAGAGAAGACATTGCACTGACTCCTAGAAGCCCTCTAGGCAGGAAGCCAGACAAGGAGGACCTGGGGAGATCCTCACACTCTTCTGGGTCACTGCACCTATGGGGCACCTGGACCCCACGGAAGGGACTTGCTCAGGTCATACAGCAAGACGGCAGCAAGAGCTCTTCTAGGGAGAGCTCTGAAGCTAATACTCAAGCTAGGGCTCTCCAAGATGGAAGGGGGTGTAGCTGAGTCTGACTCGGTCACACCGAGGAGGTGGAGTCAGCCAGAGAATATACATGAATATACTTGCCAAGCTTATGGCTTGAAGCTGGGCACCCAGCAGGGGCTCAGATAGTGCTGGTTGCCCCCCTGTCCAGAAAGGAAACAGGACCCCAGGCTTGAGAAAGAGGTCAAAATGCTGTCAACATGCAGATTGCCCACCCACTGCACACAGGTGTGTGAACTTGTATCCCAGGGACAGGGTCTGGCATAGAGTAAGCGCACAATCAGTATCTTACAAAAAATTCATAGTCGACTCTAAAATGGATAAAAACATTGCCGTCCTTTAGAAATGATCTGTGGTCCAGGCAGCAGTTCCATTTTGTCCAGGACGCCAGCACCTGCAGATACAGTGTGGGGAGAGAGCAGCTCCCACCGTCAGTGTTTAGAATGAAAGTTGTCACCCCACCTTCTGCGCAAAGAGACACATGGGGTTGGATTCCCGGCTACTACAAGTTGGTTGTTCCTTAGCGTTACAATGTGAGATGGCCCAGGAATGCCCATCCATCCTCTGCACCTTCCCAATTGCCTCTTCCAATTTTGCCACTTGAGGTTCATTGCTCGGTGTCCCGATAATCTTCAAAGCTGTCATACCTGCCACGTGCAGCACACACACCCTCTCATTGGCTCCTGCGAGGTAGGATTCCTTGTTGCACAAATAAAGAGACTGAGTTTCTGAAAAAGGCAGCATCTTGCCCAATACCCCAGTTAGTAATGGTCAGACCAAGATGGGGGACCAGGTTTGTTAGAATTCAGGACTTTTTGTCTCCCGTGGACGAACACTGGTAACTCTGGCTTCCTTCATGTGTGACTTCTGCCTCCAGGGATGGGGTGGCACACGGCTCTCGTGTGGGGCGCCTCCAGTGAGCTGGGTATGTGAGCCTAGGGCAGCACACGTGGTAAGATAGAAGGCGGAGAAGTGACCTCGCCTAATGGGGGTCATACAGACCCAGGCTCAGAGCTTCTTAGCAGGGACCTCCCACCAGGGTTACAAAGCAGAAAAAGAAAACAGGCTCTGAACGCATGTTTTCTTGACAGCCCCATAGATCATAAACCAGTACCAGCAGAGACAGAGTTTAGTAGACTTTCTTAGTTTAAGAAGGTTTTTTGCTTGTTTTTAATAATAAAAAAAAAAAATCTAAGAAGTACATGCTTACAATTAAGGAGAGAAGTGACTTTGGAAGGAGTGGGGGTGGGGAGCAACCGAAGAACCTCCCTGTTCTCTGGAATGGGAGGTGCAAAGGCCCAGGTTTGGATTGTGCTCGACCTGTTTGGGGGAGAGCATAGAGAGTGTGCCTGGAGCCCAGGAGGTGGGGAAGCGTAGCAGGAGGTGTGGGACTTAGAAGCTAGGCTGTGTCCGAACTGAGATCTGCAGGGTGAGGACAGGGTAGCTCGGAGCAGAAGGAACAGCACATCAGCATGTCGGGTAGGGAGACCCCATTCCTTCAGGGTATAGTGACTAAAGAATTCAAAGAATCTCTTCCTATAATTGATAAGAGCACCCATTTATTTGGTCCCTTATTGTATTCAGAGTCCCTTTTGCAAGAACACGCTTTACCTCATTTTTTTTACCTTTACAAATCCTTGGGAGATAGAGATAAGTATCCTATTTTAGATAACTGAAGCTCAGAGAGGCTGAATGATTTTTTTTTTTCCCCTCGAGGTCACAGAGCTTGTGAAATTGCAGGAATAGAACTTGAATCCAGCTGATCCCAGGCTGGTTCTACTACAGTTTGATTCCTAAAGCCCCGAAGATAGCATTCGAACTCTTGAGAAGACCCAGTACATATTAGCTTTTTTTTTTCAGTTGTGTTTTTGTTTATTTACTTGGTTTAAAAAATAAATAAGATACTCTCATGGAACAACAACCCAAAAGTATAAAACGGTTTACAGTGAAAGTTTCGCCCCCCCACCCCTCCTCCTAGGACCTGTTTTAAATGTTCGGCGGAACACACTTTTAAAACTGGTGGCATGCAACTTCGGAAGTTTTGATTGCGTAGGTAAAATTTTATTTCAGCTGGCAGAATTCTTTGGCCCTGGGAGCCCCGACAGTTTTTTCAAAAAAGTGAACCCAAGAGCGTTAAAATACTTGGCTTTCTCCCTGTTTCTGCCTTTTTAAAATTAGATATATGCGTCAGAGGCAGAATTTAATATCATAAGCAAACAAATGACTTCCAAATACAACACCAAGTAAAAAGATAGGATATATCCCTCCATGGAAATGATGATTTTTAGCAGCATCTCCTTGGTTCAATAAAGGACAGAGAGGTTGATGGGCCTCTAAGGAGCCAGGCCAGCCTTCCGTCTCCCGGGCTCGTCAATCCTTTCTGATGTAGTTTTTGGAATGCTGGTGAGGTCCGGAGCCTACGGCCAAGAAAGAATTCTTGAGACGTCTTTGGTGCAAAACGGTGATTTTATTAAAGCACAGGGATGGGACCCGTGGGCAGAAAGAGCTGCTGCCCTGGACTTGTGAGGAGAAATGGCTGATTATATACTTGGGAGCTGGGGGACGTAAGGAGAAAGGGAGGTGTCCAAAAAGGACTTTCATAAGAAGAACCTCAGGACCCTGGGGGCCTGGCTGTTGTTAAGGTTGCTTTTCCTTCTAGTAAGGCTTGAACATTAAGACAGTTGGGAGCTTCCTGGAGAAATGGACTCTTTGTATTACAAGTCCTTGTCACTAGGCTGCAGGTCATAAACAAATTTACCTTTGTTGACCTTTCCTTATGCCTCTGTTTCCCACATCACTTGTGGAGGGAAGCGTGATGTTAAGGCTCCAGGAGAGATTGAGTTATGGGTGTCTGAAAGTGAGGCTACTGATAAGAATGCTTTTTCCTTGTGTATCACTAAGATGTTGGTAAACTAATGGAGACCGATGGAGGACTGTGACCTCTATCAGTTGACCATCTGTGTCTCCCTTCCCTTAGTGCCTAAGGAATGTCACACAGACCCCACATGGCAGGGGGTGGGGGTCGGGGGGTGGCTAGCCTGTGCTTTGTCCTCAGCTTGCCTTCTGCTCCCTCATCACTTCCAGCTTATTTATCATCAAGCTAGAAAAAAGCAATTATCAAGTCAGAAAGCCGACCCTTCCTTTCTCCCCTCCCCTCCCCTCCCCTCCCTTCTCTATTTCCTTTCCTTGTGACTTCATTTTTCTTTTTTGGAGGTGACTGTGATAAAGGGGTGGGTGGGAGTAATCCCTCAAACACAACCTCCATCATGCCACCCTTCCTTTCTGGGGATCCACCCAAGGCCTCCTTCTAGGGGAAAGGACGAAGTTTGAATCCCTGGTCTTCCCCTTCAAAGCCTCTCTGCTATGATTCCAGCTGGAGCCCTGAGCCCCGGGGGGCTGATCGCCCAGTGAACGCCCTGCTGCGTGGGGACCTTGCTGGTCCAGGTCTCTGAGCGTGTGCACACGTCACTCTCCCTGCCATCTCCTCCCAGGTGCTCCTTGCTCATCTCCACTTCCTCCAAGACTCAGCAATTACATTCGCCTTCTGTTTCTCTGGTGGCCTCACTCGATGGCTTCCAGTCTCTGCTTTTTTTTTTTTTTTTAAAGATTTTTTATTTATTTATTTGAGAGAGAGAATGAGAGAGAGAGAGCACATGAGAGGAGGGAGGGTCAGAGGGAGAAGCAGACTCCCCGCTGAGCAGGGAGCCTGATGCAGGACTCGATCCCGGGACTCCAGGATCATGACCTGAGCCGAAGGCAGTCGCTTAACCAGCTGAGCCACCCAGGCGCCCCTCCAGTCTCTGCTTTAAAACAACTTTGCCTCTGGACCTGGGACTTTCTTGACTTGTCTGGGGCTGAGGAGCACCGGAGAGAGCTGACAATAACACCCAGCTCTGAGAATTCCCAGTTTGCGATTTTGGGGCCACGACTTCTCCACCTGAATCTCATTTCCTTGTCTATAAATTGAGTGGTCGTACCGACCAACTCCCAGGGGGCTCCAGGCCGTGTGCTTTTCTGGTTCTCTGGAAGTTTCCCATTTCCTTGTTCTGCTATTTCTGTGGGAAGGGCTTATCAAACTCTAGGGAACTTGGTCCTCCTCCCAAATCCACCCTTGTTGATATTTCTCTCCCCACCACACACCCCTGCCCCCCAAGGTCTCAAGGCAATTTTCTCTGCCAAGAACCTTCTGGATCCAAACTCTGCCTGTCGGGGTCACCTCACTTCCGTGTTTCTGACAGGGAGAACCTGAGGAAGGAGAGCAAGAGGGTGAAGCCTGCCTCAGCGTCTAGAACCTCATTATGTGTTTTTCCTCCATCTCTGCACACCTTTTTCCATTCAGTCAACACATTTCTGCCCAAGTCTCCTGTGTGCCAGGTGGGTGCTGGGAACGTCTCGTGGTAGGATGCGTGTGGCCATTACCTTACAGGGCCTGAGGCTCAACAAAAGCTTATTCCAGGTACTTCTAAGGGCCGTGAAGGGGACATACAGGGACCCTGACCCAGTGACACTTCAGGCAGGACTAGAGTCAGGTGTGAAGATGGAAGAATATTTTTCTTTCCCTGTTTATTTGCAGGAGTTCCTTTTCTATTCTGGGTACCAGTCCCCTGTTACTTACCTAGATTGTAAACATTTCCCAACCTGTGGTTTGTCCACTAATGTGCTGGGGCATCTTTCCTGTGTGATTTGCATTTTAATGGAGTCAAATTTTTCGGTATCTTTCTTGATGGTTAGTGCTGTGCGTGTGTGTTTCAAAAATCCTTACCTTTTTTAAAAAAAATTTTTTTTAAGATTATTTATTTATTTATTTGACAGAGAGGGAACACAAGCAGGGGTAGTAGGAGGGAGAGAAGCAGGCTTCCCGTGGAGCAGGGAGCCCGATGCGGGGCTCGATCCCAGGACTTGGATCATGACCTGAGTCGAAGGCAGACGATTAACCAACTGAGCCACCCAGGCGCCCCAAAAATCCTTACCTTTTTTGAGGTAATAATGACTGCAGTAAAATAATAATATTTTCCTGTAAAATTTTAAGGTTTCTCTTTAGGTTCACCCATCTGTTGTGTGGTGTGTGTGTATGGTAGGAATCTAATTTTATTGTTCGTATGGATAGCCAATTGCCCAGAAACACTTCTTATAATTGTGGTAAAGTTCATGTAATATAGAATTCACATTTAAAGTGGTTCAGTTGTGGGGTGCCTGGGTGGCTCAGTCGTTAAGCGTCTGCCTTCAGCTCAGGTCATGATCCCAGGGTCCTGGGATCGAGCCCCGCATCCGGCTCCCTGCTCCGCGGGAAGCCTGCTTCTCCCTCTCCTACTCCCCCTGCTTGTGTTCCCTCTCTCGCTGTGTCTCTCTCTCAAATAAGTAAATCAGATCTTTTAAAAAATAAAATAAAATAAAATAAAATGGTTCAGTTGTGTTTAAGTGCACAGCTTAGGGTCATTTAGCGCATTCACAATGTTGTGCCACCACCCCGATCTAGTTCCAGAACACATTGGTCAGTGCAGAAGGAAACCACGTACCCAATGTGCAGTCACTCCCATTTCCCCACACACCAGCCCATGGCCACCCCTTACCTGCTTTCTGACTCCAGGAATGTGCTTATTTGGGATATTTAATATAAATTGCATGTAAATGTCATATAAATTGCATCATACAAAATGGTGGCCTTTTGCATTTTGCTTCTTTCACTTAGCACTTCACAAGGTTCATCCATCTTATAACATGAATCGGTATTTCATTCCTTTTTATGCCAAATAATATTCCACTGTGTGGAGGTACCACAGTCTGTCTATCAGTTGATGCATCTTTGGGTTGTTTCCACTTCTTTACTATTACAGTAAGGTGATGAACATTCCTGTACAGATTTTCGTCCGCATACTTGTTTTCAATTCTTTAGGGTCCAGCAACACTTTCTGTTCTCCTCCCCCTGCCCATTGATTTGCAGTTCTGCCTCTGTCAGACACTGATTTTCCATACATGTGGGTCTCTTTCTAGGCTACTTATTCTCTTCCATTGGTCTAATAATCCATCTCCACACCAGCACTCACTGTCAGAGCTCCATGGCACCTCTCGATACATGGTTGAGCAAGTGCTCACCTCCCCCGCTCCCTGCTTTGCCAAAGCCGTCTTGGTTAAATCTGGTCCTTGGCTCTCCCACATGAACTTTGGGAGCAGCTTGTCAAGTTCCACAAAAACTCTGTTGAGCTTTGTTTTGGATGGAGAGGTTGTTTTGAAGGGAATAAATTGCGATCTTGACGATGGTGAAGCTTCCCAGCACACATATGGGTCCTTCTCTTCCCAGCTCAGGACTTTGGCACATGATTGACTGCTTGGGTCCCTCTCCCCAGCCCTTCACCCAGCAAACTCTTCCTTCTTCCAGGTTCAGAGTCCTCTCTATCCATACTTCTCCCTCAGAGCCCTGATCATTTGTCCTGAAATCATTAATTGGGTGGGTCTTGGTTTAACATCTGGGCTGCAGACTCCTCCAGGGCTATGAAGCTGTCTTGCTTGTGTGCCTTGGTGTCCCCCACTTGAAGAAGAAGAGTTGACACATAGTAGGGTTCCAATAAATATTTGTTACAAGAATGAGGTAAAGGGAAGAAGGTCTTCGGGCCCTGGAGTACTTTAGCCATACTGATGTAGGAAAGACATTAGGGTTCAAAGCTGATGGCCAAGAAAAAATTCTTGAGACATTTTTGTTACAAAAAGGGGGTGTTGTTAAAGCCCGGGGACAGGACCCACGGGCAGAAAGAGCGGCACTGCGGTCATGAGGAGTGGCCCATTGTATACTTTCAAGTTGGGAGGGGGTTAGGGGTAGCATAAGTCTCTAAGGAATTTTGGAAGCTGGGCGCCTGGATGGCTCAGATGGTTAAGCGTCTGCCTTCTGCTCAGGTCATGATCCCAGGGTCCTGGGATCGAGTCCCGCATCGGGTTCCCTGCTCCTTGGGAGCTTGCTTCTCCCTCTGCCTCTCTCTCTCTGCCTCTCATGAATAAAAAAAAAAAAAAAAAAAAAAAAAAAGAATTTTGGAAGCTAAAAAAAAATTAATAATAAAAAAAAGAATTTTGGAAGCAAGGTTTCCAGGGCTTTGAGTGGCTAGCTATTATTGGGGAAAGGTCATGTATTACTGTCTAATAAAACCTGAGTCATGAGACCCTTCATATGTACATCAGTGGTTCATATGCTTGGGGGTGATTTCTAACATGTATCTTGGGGGATAGAGATAAAGTTTCCAAAGGAATTTTTATATGTTAAAGTAGACTCACAAGACCCCCGGGGGTTGGGCTAAGATTGCCTTTTGCCCTTAGCAAAGTACTAACATCGAGGCACCTGAGTTCCTAGAGGAATGTCACTCTGCCTATTTTAAGGACTTGTCAATGGGCTGTAAGTAGTAAGGAAATTTCATAATTTTTCTTCTGCCTTTGTTTCCCACATCAATACCTAGAGAGATGGTGAACAAAGTGACTTGTCTGTGCCTTGGCTTTCTTCCCTGGAAAACGGGGATGTGAGGGTGTGCTGATTAAGTGGGCTCAGGTATGGGTGGAGTGCTTGGTGCAAAGCCCGACAGGTGGTCAGAGCTAGCTAAGTGCCTACCTGACCCACCCCTCCCTTCCATGAATTCAGTCTCACACTCCTGTGATGTGGCGGCAGGTTCCAAAATCCTGGTCGCCAACGATTATCTCATTTTGGTTTTACCTCCCCCATGATGTAGTCATCTTATCCCATTTTGCATATAAGGCAAATAAGTCTCAGAAGGGAAGAATGACTAATCTAAGGCCTTAAACCTAGAACTCCCGACCCCAAGCCCAGTGAGTAGAGTGTTTAAGGCGTTTTCCAGCTCTGATATTGTCAGTAGAACTGAAGTTAAATTGTGAGAACTACATGGATCCTCTCAAAGTAAAACAAAACTTCCAGACCCACAGTGCTGACTTAAGTTATATTTATCTTATCTTTACTGAAATAACGATAAACCTAAATTAAGCATGAACTCCTCAAGCTCACAGCTCTAGAAACCAACTGTAAAGCCCAAACAAATCTTCTAAGGAAACAGAGACACAACCATGAAACCAAGAAAATCCAAATTAACATTTAATGAATGGGACTGATGATGTGTTGCTGGAATCAAATGTCTGACATTGGGGTTTAACAGTAGCAGAGTAATGTTTTTACACGTTTTGTTTCCGGTGTCATCATCTTTTGATTTTGATCATGATGAGCCATCACTTGAACCACTGTCAGAGTTACTGTCATTGTTTTCTTAAAAAAAAAAAAACAACAACTAAAAAACAGCTCATTTATAATCCAGTTTGATGGGCTGAGCAACTTAAAACAATGCATTCTCCAAAGCAATAATGAAAAATGGGAAATGATGCACTTAGTATTACATTGCTCATTGTATATTTATGGTGATAGTACAAGTGTGTTCACCAAAGACAATAATGGCCCAATTTATGCTCTAGCAAAGGACCCATTGTGCTGATTGCCATGGAGCTTCTCATTCCTGAGCTGCTGTGTGGGGCTGATGACTCAATTCTCCCACCATTTTACTCCACTGGACCTGTTGTAGCTGTTGGAGGGCTGGTGCTGGTGAGGTCCGAAAGAATTCTTGAGACGTCTTTGGTGCAAAAAGATGGTTTTATTAAAGCGTGGGGACAGAAAGAGCTGCTGCCCTGGGATTGTGAGGAGCAACTGATTATATACTTCGGGGTTGGGGCAAGTAGAGATAAGGGAAGTTCCAAAAGGATTTGCATATGCCAAAGACTCACGGGATAGATACGGGAGGCCTTGCTACTGTCAAGCTAAAGTTGTTTTTCCCTCTAGCAAGTCATTAACATTAAGACAGTTGGAAGCTTCCTGGAGGAAGGTTATATTCTGCCTGTCTCAAGTACTTGTCAATGGGCTTGCAGGTTATAAGGACATTTGATTTTATCTACAGTTCCTTCTCCCCTTGTTTCCATCAGGAAACTTCATTCTCCCAAGCTCCAAGAAGAGCACCTGGCCCCCTGGCAGCCTCTGGGCATCCTTCAAGTAGTCAACCAGGCCTCCGTTCCTTTCTCGTTAGCATCAAACAATTAAAATTGTTTTGTGCTCAGGCTTTGTGCCACTTTCCTGGCGTCAATGTATAGTTCCAATGCATTAAAATATTTAAGAAGCTGATTTCTCAGTCTCTCAAATTGAAGTTCAATGGCAAATGACCCTACTAGCAAAAGGAAGTTTTGACTTTCCACCCGCAAAATACCTGGCCTTGAGCCGCAGAGCGGGAGTGGGATGCCTATCGTCTTCATGAGGGCAGGGCAAGCTGAGCGAGGGCAGCCGGATGTGCCTACCTCAACTCACCAGAAGTGAACCGCCGTCATACCGGGCGGGGCGCAGAAGCACAAACCCTCAAATATATTTTTGGGGGGTTCCCTTTTAAATAATTCCAGTGGAGAACCCCAGGGGGTGTGTCGCGCGTTTGAGAAACTTGGGCTGGAGTCTGTGAAGGTGCGCGGGCAGTACCCGCGCCAGGTGCCCAGGGAGCAGCCCCCACTTCCGGAGCCCAGGACTTTGGGGGGCTCCGGCAAGAGCCGCGAAGGCTCCAGCCCGCCCGCCTGTGGCTGTCTCCATCTGCGCTCTTCCTTCCCCAGGAAACAAATGGTGGATCAGACCTCCCAGGCTCTCGGCTGCCCCAGTGTTTGGCGGAGCGCCCGGGCACCGAGGCCCCTCCCTGCCGTACGGGGTGACAGACCCCACCCCACCGCACCCCACCGCACCCCACCCCCGAAGCTCCCGGTCCCCCACCCCCACCCCCACCACGTGCAGCCCGAGACCGCAAAGAGGCCCAGCCACCCTCACCAGGGATTTTCTTTTCTTTTTTTTGCTGGTTGCAGGCTTTTTTCTGCCTGAGTGAAAATGAAACCGACACCCCCTCCGCCTCCCCGCCAGCAGACACTCGCACGCACCCGCGCTCACGCACTCGCGCGGCCGGCCTCCCCGCCGCCAGTGTCCGGGGCGGGCCCGGCTCTGCACACACAGCCGCGGGCCGCGCCGAGCGGGGAGCGCCGCCGCTGAGAGCGCTCGCCGGCTCCCGCGCGCCCCTGCCCGCCGCCCGCCGCCCGCCGCCCGCCGCCCGGGAGCAGCACCCGGCGGCCCGGCGGCCCGAGCGCAGGCTGCACACCCCCGCCCCGGCTCGCCCCGCGGGGCTCTGGCAGAGGCGGCGCGGCGACTGTGCGGGCGGCCGAGGGCGCCGCCGGGCCGGGGGCCGAGGCGCGGTCCAGCCCCGCCGTACCCCGTGCACCCGGGCTCTGCGGATCAGGTGGGTCCCGCGGGGCGCCGCCCGAGCCCCGGGAGGCCGGAGCTGGGCCCGGCCCGGGGGCTGCGGGCGTGGCGTGGCGTGGGGGCGGCGGGGACGAGGAGCGGGCTACCGCTCCGGCCCTGCCCTGTTTCTGCCCTGCCTGTGTCCTCGCTTTTGTTCTTGTCGCTATCACTCTGCCCCAGTCCCTGTCCCCATCCTGTCCCTGTCGCTGCCTCTGCCCAGCCTCCAGACTCGCCGGAGGGGCTGCGGGCGGGGTTCTCCCCACGCGGTCCGCGGGATGCGGGCGGGAGAGAGGAGACCCGGGGAGGGGACACGGGGTAGGACCCCCGTCCCCAAGGAATCTTGAAAGGAATGAGGGGGTCTGTCCCCTCCTGTGGGGCGAGACAGAAGATCGCTCTCTCCCAGGTCAGGACGGGAAGAGGATCCCCTGGGAAGAGGGAGCCTGGGAAGGTAAAGAGAGGGGCGCGTGAGCCCCTGAAAGCAGGAGCACGGGGGGGGGGGGGGAGTGGTCGGAGAGCGAGCACCGAGCCAAACGCCCGGCGTGCGGAAAGTTTCAAACATTTGTAACTTTGGCAGCAAAAGGGCCTGCTGCACTAGGGTGAAGGGAGGAGACAGGGTCCCTTTGACTTTACAAACCACCCCATTCCTGCTCGAAAGGGACACCACCCCGCCTTTGAAAATGGCAGAAAAACAGCTAAACAGAATGATTGCACAAACTCTTGAAAGGCATCCAAAAAACAGTAAAGTGGAAAAAATTGTCAGCTCTCGAGGAGAGAAAGAAAGCAAGACGAATTGAGATTTCCCAATCTTCCCGCTGGGAGGCGGGAAGGAGGAAGGCGAGGAGGGTGTTAACGCCGCCCCCCCCCACCCCGCCCAGGAAGGAACAGAGACCCTGGCGGCTGCTCTTGTGGCTTTGCTTATCGTTTGCATGCTGACTCCGGCACAGGCCTCGTTGTCTCCTCCATTTACCTGGAACTAGGTATGTCTCAGGAGGCAGGAGATGCCCCGGGGAGCCCAGGCCTCGCTGCTTCTTAGCCGGGAGACACTTGGCGCAGGGAAAGCCTCAGTTTCTGCAACTGTGAAATGGGGACGCTGCTCTGAGTAAGAAAATGCCAGGGTGGATGGGCCTGTGTGAGAGTTGCCGGCTGGGGATATGGTTATTCTGTTGCCCTTCTGTGCCTCTTTGGCTACACTAATCAAACACTTTCTATCTTGTTCCAAGTTATTGCTGGGTTTACCTTACCTACTCTACCAGATGGCGGACAGGTGCAGATCTCAGTTATTGTTACAAGTGGCAGATACTCTGAAGAAAGCAGAGCTGAAAAAATCCCTAGGGTTTACCTGGTCCAAGAGACTTCAGACTGTGTCCCTGGGAGTCTTGTGACCCTGGCTGTGGAGCCACCATAGTGGGGGAGGAGAGTCTCCAGGGCAGGGCTCTGACCCCTCCCTTCCTTCTTTCAGACAGAATAAGTTTACTTCTAGAAGCCTTTCTCTCTCCTACAGGGAAACCCCAGGGGCTGTTTTTAATATCACATTCCTCAGATCCAGTCTGATTTGGTCGTTTTCAGTGGAGAAACTGAGTCAAGAGGTATGCGAAGTGATTAGTGTAAGATCCTCTGGTGGCCTAAACCTTTGCCAGGAAACCGGTGTCATGAGTCCAGGGCTGGGACCCCCTTTCCCTGGCCCTGGTGGCTCTGAGCAGCCATTCCTTTAGGTTTCAGCACCAGCGCGCCTGGGACCCTAACCCCAAGGCTTCAGGTCCACCTTCTCCTCCTTCAGGGAGAAGAAGCCAAGAATCATATTGTCTGAGATTTTCTCGGGGGATCTTTGTACATGGGAGTTGGTTTCACAGGCTAAGATAAAAAGAAATACGTTCAGCAGGAGCTAGTCAGCACACTGCCCCCATCTTAGCCCAGCCGGTTAGGGTGGGGAGTTCAGTTAAGCGAGGGCAAGCAGCTCACCCCCGGGCAAGCAGCTAACCCCCGGGCAAGCAGCTCATCCCCCCCCCGCCCCCCCCCCCCCCCCCCCCCCCCCCCCCCCCCCCGCTCCGCACTCAGCTTTTAACTCGCAGCTGGGATTGGAATGCAGCTCTTTCTGACTCTTAAGGCTTGTGCTCTTTACATCACGTTCTCTCTCATGATGGGTAAAAAATGGCTAATGGACAGATGTCATTAAGATGGGAGCAAGGGTGAGGGGAGAATGGCTGAAAGGGGCGCAGCATTAAGTGGGAGACTGGGCGTTCATACTATAAATGTAATCGTATTTGAAATGGGTGTGCTTTCTGCGCTGTAGCTTTCTTTTTTAGTTTAGTGGGTTTTTTAAATAGATACTTAAAATTATTTTATTTTCCTAATTTTTAAATTAAAGCATAATCTACATACACGAGCATCCACAGATCTTAAGTGTTCAGTTCAAACATGTCTTGACAGTTGTTTACAGCTATGTAACTGCCACCCAAAATGAAATGTAAATATTTGCATCATCCAGAAAGTTCCCACATCCAACGAATTTTTCTTCTGTCCTTGCAGGCAATCATTTTTCTGATTTTATTACCATTGATTAATTTTGCCTGCTCTTGGGCTTCACATAAATGGACTCGTACTGTATATCTCAGCTTTATTTCACGTGACATAGTGGTTTTCAAGTTCACCTGTATTGCTGCTTATATGAGTATTTGTCCCTTTTTATAGCTGAGTAGTATTCGTTCCATTGGATGGATATACCACGGTTTGCTTATTTATTCTCTTGTTGATGAACATTTGGGGTTATTTCCAGTTTGAGTTTATTTCTTGTAGAATTCTTTTGTGGATGTTTGTTTTCATGTGGGAGCGAAGGAGCTGGGTCACAGGGGGTATTTACTGTTTTACCTTCCCACGGCAGTGTCTGGGGCTTGGGATTATTCTGCCCCCTTGACAATGTCTGATGTTGTCAAGCCGTTTTGATTTTAGCTATTTTAGTGGCTGGGTGATGGTATCTCGTACCTTCTGTTTTCACAATGGAATTTTAAGGGTTGTTGGAGGAGATAGCTACCATAGATACCTATGGAACGGGATGGTAGTTTGGAGGCCAGTAGTTGGAATTGTGACCTTAGGAGTAGGAATTTCTGGGCTCAGGCGAGCTCTCCGTGTATCGCCTGAGATTTAAGACCTGGTACTTGTACTCTGTAAACTGGGCAAGTTCGTCCATGTTTATGGCTTTAAATGCTGCCTCCAGGACAGTCATCTTTATCTCCAGTTCACGTGTCTGTTTTGGGTCCCCGATTCACAGGTTTAACTGCCCATTGGGCATCTCTTCTTGGATGTCTCAACGACACTCCAGACTTGACAAGACTGGAACACAACTCATGATCTCATATTGGCTTTCTGGCATGGGTCACTGGATGAATGAGGGCAGCACTGAGAGAATATATAAGGAGGAACGTTCGGGTCAAGGGCAGGGATAATGTAGTTGGGTCCATGCTATAAATGGTGTGGAGCAGTCAGAGAAGATGAGGACAGGGGAAGGCACTGGGCGTTTAGGAGATGACTGAAATGTGCTGGGAGTAGCTTTAATGGAATGGAGGGCAGGCAAGCTAGATTGCTGAGGCATGAGAGATAAAGAAGCAGAGGTGGTGCGTGCCGGCAGCTCTTGCAAGAAATTTCTTTGAAAAGGCCAGAGGGAGATTGAGCTACGGTTGTACGAAGACAGGGTGAAGGAAAGGATTTTAAGATGCAAAGGACAAGGGAGATGGAGGCTCAGGGGAAGGACCCAGTCCAGGAGAGGGAAGGAAGGCCGACAGGGCAAGGTGCTAGAGGAGTAGGAGGGAACCGGGAGGTTGGTTTGAAAGAAGGATGGATGTCTCCACTCCTGAGACTGGAAGTGAGTGAATGAAGGTGAGAAAGCTTATCAACTACGGAATTCTTTGTTGACCCTCCATGTGCACAACCTTCATGACGTGGAAGGTTCTTCACCATCTGCTCCCTTCTCGTCTCATAGAGGTAGTGTGTATCAGTTAGCTTTTGCTGAAACTATGCTGCATAACAAACAACCCCCCCCCCCCAATCTTAGCTTATGACCACAAAAGTTTATGGTTCGCCTTACATGGTGGCTGCGGGGCAGGTGGCTACATGGTCTTGTGGCTGTGCTCCAGGTGCCTGCCAGCCAGATCTGCTCCATGTGTCTTCTCACCGCAGGACGCAGGCTGAAGGAGCTGTCTCTGTCTGGTGGGTGTTATTTTCATGGTTAGAGCTGGAGGAAGAAAGGAATGATGTGATGCCTCATAAAGCCTGCACTCTGAGTGGGCACACTGTCACTTCTACCCACATTCTGTTGGTCAAAGCCAGTGATATGCCCAGGCCCAAAGCCAATAGGACAGGCACGAATAGGGGGAGGGACAGAGGGACAAGCAGACTCCCCCCTGAGCAAGGAGCCCGACGCAGGGCTCCATGCCAGGACCCTGAGATCATGACCCAAGTTGAGGTCAGATGCTTAACCGACCCTTTTTTTTTAAGATTTATTTATTTATTTTAGAGAGAGAGAGAGAGAGAGAGAGACAGCGTGTGTGATGGGAGGAGAGGCAGAGGGAGAGGGAGAGGGAAAATCCTAGCAAACTCCCCGCTGAGCACGGAGCCCGATGTGGGGCTCAATCCCAGGACCTTGAGATCATGACCTGAGCGGAAATCAAGAGTCAGATGTTGGGCGCCTGGGTGGCTCAGTTGGTTAAGCGTCTGCCTTCGGCTCAGGTCATGATCCTGGAGTCCCGGGATCGAGTCCCACATTGGGCTCTGCTTCTCCCTCTGACCCTCTCCCCTCTCATGCTCTCTCTCTATCTCATTCTCTCTATCAAATAAATAATAAATAAAAAATCTTAAAAAAAAAAAGAGTCAGATGTTTAACAGACTGAGCCACCCAGGCGCCGCAACAGGCACATTTGATTTTAGCGTGCTTTGCAGATACTGTGTTTTTTACAAATTGAAAGTTTGTGGCAACCCTGGGTCCAAAAAGTCTCTCTGTGCCTTTTTTTTTTTTTTTTTTTTGAGAGAGAGAGAGCACGTGAGCAGGGGTGGGAGAGACAGAGGGAGAAGGAGAGAAAATCGCAATCAGGCTCCATGCCCAGCTTGGAGCCCAAGGTGGGGCTCGATCTCAGGACCCTGAGATCATGACCTGAGCCGATATCAAGAGTCGGATGCTTAACCGACTGAATCACCCAGGGGTCCCGTCCGTACCATTTTTTTTGACAGCATTTGCTCAGTTTGTCTCTGTGGCACATTTTGGTAATTCTTGCAATATTTTCATTATTTCAACAAACTCTTTCATTATTACTATATTTGAATTGCTGCAATCTCATGAGAGAACTTTAATGGATGAGGAAGGGCTTATGCTGGAATCCACTCCTGGTGACGATGCTGTGCGGATTGTTCAAATGACAACAAAGGATTTAGAATATTACATCAACTTTGTTGATAAATCAGTGGCAGGATTTGAGAGGCCTGGCTCCAATTTTAAAAGAAGTTCTACTGTGGGTAAAATGCTATCAAACAGCATCTCATGCTATAGAGAAATCATTCATGAAAGGAAGAGTCAGTTAATGCAGCAAACTTCACTGTTGGCTTGTTTTAAGAAATTGCCAGAGCCACCCCAACCTGCAGCAACCAGTTACCCTGATCAGTAGCCGTCAACATCAAGGCAAGACCCTCCTCCACCAGCAAAAAAATTCCAACGTGCTGAAAGCTCAGATACTGGCTAGCATTTCTTTTTTTTTTTTTTTTTTAGCAATAAAGAATTTTCTCATTAAGACATGTACGCTGTTTTTTTAGACGTAGTGCACTTAATAGACTACAGTGTGGCGGAAACATTAACTTTTATAGGCATGAAAAAACCGAAAAATTCATTCGATTTGCTTGGTTGCGGTATTTGCTTGATTGCGGTATTTGCTTGATTGCGGTAGTCGGGAATTGAACCTGCAGTATCTCGGGGGTATGTCTCTTAACTCTGCTTTTTGGCAGGGAATGATGCTTGGGACCAGTAATCCAGTTGACCACATGTATTTGTTAATAACTCCCTGATACAAGTCTTCATTGATTTTTTTTTTTTTCCTCTCTCCGAACGAATCCCCGTTGCGCGGTCCACTCTTTGGGGACGGTTGCCCTCTCCTTAGGCATGGCAGCACGCTTTCAAGCCGCTGTCGCACACACGGTCCCTCTGTCTGGGAGTCTCGCCCGGAACTGAGTGTAGGACCCCTACGTCTTTGTCGTCCTGTCTTTCCGTGTCTGGGGTCCTGCTTAGTTGAGCTGCTGTCTGAGCCACTCTTTAGTCTCCTCTTCCCCATCCCCAGCCCCCTTAGAATTTCTGCTCCAGCCTCAGGGAACAACTGCCATGCAATTCCTGCAACCCTGTCTTGGCTTTATGGCTCTGGGCTTTTTCTCATGCTGTCCCCTCGGCTTGGAATGCCCTCTGCACTTCCTTCCCAAATCCCCCTGCAGACTCCTGCTCATGCTTCATGACCCAGCTTAATCATCATCCTCTCTGTGAAGCCAGGCTCTTCATCCTGCCTTCCAGAGTCAGGTGCTCCCCCCAGCCACCCCGGGGCAACGTGCAGTGACTGACGTTCTGTCACCTGTTATTTCTTTCTTCCTTGGTGAGCTGCAGGAGCCAGAGGGCACGGTGCATTTTCCCGACCCACGCCGGTGGCAAAGTGTGGCCTCTGGAGGCCCACTTCCCGAGTTCGCATCCTTACTGGCTTTCAGGCCTGGAGCAAAGCCCCTCACCTCTGGGGCTGGGCTGAAGGGTCTGCTCCCAGGAGCTTTATCTTCGCTCCTGGGAGAGGGAGGCCGGCTGGGTTGGTTGGGGAAGCCGGAGTGATGTAGATTGGGTCCGTGTACTGAAGGCAAAGGGGTCGTCATTTTGTATATTTAACCAAGAATTCTCAAAGTCCTTTCCATTCGAAAAAGAGGAAGTAAAAATATGTTATTTGAAGCTCCAGCCAGAGAGCTGCTCTGCTCAGCTCAGCTTGTCCAAACCCAGTGTGGAGGCTGCAGACCTCAGCTGCAGGCAGGCCGACCTGGCTGGGGGCGTTGCCAGGACTCGCGCTCAGGCTGCCACTCTGCTCATTTTTATCACCAAAGAGAGTTTCATAAGGGAGAGGTGGTGATGGCAGGTGGAGGGTGGAGCTGTGTGCTCACGTTTTTTGTGCACCAGGGGAAAGCCTGCTCCAGCGTTCACAAGGGAGCCGGGTGATGGCGCTTCCTGTGTCAAGCCATGTGTGCTGGGCAGATGCGAATGGCAGGAGAGAGAGTGGGGCCACCACCTGGGCCAGGTCCTACCTTGGGGGCCAGGTCCCAGCTTGGAGAGTGAGTGATCTGAGAGGGTGGGGGAGAGCCCAGGGAGAGCATGGTCTGGGAAGTGCCGGGCAGATCGAAGTTGCCGGGAGGGAGGATGTTGTCAGGAGGTTTGAATGGTGCTGAGAGGCTGGGTGAAATGAGCCTGGAAGAGATCAGCTGGCTATGGGTTGACAGCAAAACCCCAGGGAAAACAGAAAAATGATAGTATTATTATTATTATTAGAGTTCTGTGCACCAGTCGACAGTTCAAAGAGTGAAATCATATTTCTGTCTTGCTTGAGCATCACAAAAGCCCTGTGAGGGCAGCAGACTAGGAATTAGGCCCCCATTTTATAGGAGCGGGGGGAAACTGAAGGATGGGGGTTTTAATGTTTTGGTCAAAGTCTCTCAAGAACTAATGGCAGAAGGGAGGCATGAAAGCCCAGTCCCGACTCCAAACATAGTGTGGCTTGGAGACCCTGGCGGGCTACAGGCAGGGGGAGGGAAGATGCCTCTGAAGGTTCAGGGGTCCTGGGCACAGATCCATGTCCAGCCCAGGACACGGCTGCTACCTGGTGCTGCTCAGACAGAAACCAACCAGAGAGAGTGAAAGGTAACCTCTGGAAGAGGCCAGGTCTTGTGATGAGTTCTCAATGAAAGTTTTTGGCCCCTACTCGCCAGTTTGGCCACCAGGGACTGCGGTTCTAGGAGATGCACCTGTTCCAGAGACTCGTGCTTTGTAATTAGCTATTTGTTCAACAGCCACTGAGCCACCATAAATTCATTCACTCATTTATCGACGGATCCAGAATCTGTTGGGCAGCTACTATGTGCTGTGCTAGCTACCTGGGAGGTAGCAGTGAATAGAGACAAAATCCCTGTCCACGGGGAGGCTGGGATTTGGCTGGGGAGACAGTCGTTAAAAAACCGACTGCACAGCAAGAGCCCTGAAGGAGAAGAGCAGGGTGGGTGTCACGGGGGCCTGAACCTGTCAGGGGAGGTGGTCAGGGAGGACTTCCTTGAGGAAGTGACCTGTAAACTGAGCCCCGCGGGAGTTGGAGGGTGAAGAGGGAAGTGTTTTCAGGCAGAGAGAAGAGGCTGTAAGAACCAATCATCCTGATATCCTGCTGGCTGTTCCAGAACCCAGACGGCCTTGGTGGCCAGGGGAGCCCAGAGAGGGCAGCAAGCCTGGGACAATGGGCCAGCCGCCCAGAGGGATGACGTTGGGGTTGGTAGCGTCTGTGGGCAGAACAGTAGCTGCCCTCCTGTCTCCTCCCTCAGGGAACCATGCGGGAGTCCTCAAGTGGCCCTTCAGCTGTCCCCCGAGAGGAACTTGCCCGGCTTCTGTGGGGAAGGCAAAGATACTTCTCAAAAGTATCTATCTGTAGAGTGGTATTTTGTATAGCAAATTCTGTTTTCCTATGTTAGCCAGAGCTGTGCAGAGGAAGGGCAAATTAATATTCCTAGGGGCAGATTTAATTGAGTGCTTTGGCATTCATTCCTGGGTGTGTGCAAGTGCTCAGTAAATGCTTGGGGTTAATACACTGAGTAGCACCCGAGAACGTGTACTGGTCCGAGATCATGGTTGTAAAACCACAGGTGGAGATTCTAACTCACAGAGACAGAAGAGGCAGGCACTGGAAGGATTTCTTTTACTGCTCACAGTATCCCTGGGGAGGCTGGAAAACCAAGCTAGCCAGAAGGAGTAAAGGTCGGGCCATAGACAACACAGTTAGGGTCTTGCCCAGGAGCTGATTCTAGCCCTTGCTAGACCTGCTATAACATTCCATGGGCATCCGAACCTTCATGCACTTCTTTAGGATGTACAACCACTAACTGGCCAGGCGTAGGTGACGCTCCTGCAGTCCAGGGGCACAAGGGCGGACAGGAGCGCGTCTGGCCCCTTCTGCTCTGGTGGCCGGAGGGGATTCCTGACATGAGGCTGAGAAACCACAGAGCCCACCAAAGCCACCAGAGTTGGGGCACCCTTAGTGCCTCAGGATCTTACCAGGCCTAAGGAGAGTCACAGGCAGGGCTGGAGCTGCGGGAGGGAGAAGGCTTCTGGGGAACTCTCGGAGGGAGGGGCAGCCTGGCCTTGATCACCTTATTGAACCTCTGGGCCTCAACATTCTCGGGTGTAAAGTGGACTGGAGCGGAGTTTAGAGACAAATGTGCCCAGAGGCGTGGTGCTGTTAAATGGGAAATCTCAAAGCTGTCATTATTATCAGTAGAAGTAATAGTAACTTCACTCAGCTGTTACCAGAACAGTTCTCAAAGGAAGGAAACCTAACATATGAAAATCTAGAGGTCGGAAGTGGACCACAAACATTTCTACAAACAGATTCTCTGCAGGGGTTCCTTTAAATTTTTGCCTCCTCAAGATACTTACCATAGGACTTAATTGACCAAAACTAAATAAACAGACTAATGAAGGAACCACCATCTGACAGACCCTTGATAAGTGCTGTTGAAGAGACCAGTTGTTTTGCAGGAACAGACAGATCCGTTTAGAGATGCTAGTCTGGCTTCCTCACTGGGGAAGCCTTAAAAAGGAAGAGAAAGTTCAGGCCACGTGACTAGAGGCGCGGGGCCGGGGGGGGGGGGCATCCCCAGGAGTGTTGGGGCTGTACCACCACACCCTCTGGCCGGAAGAACACAGACTCCCACAAACACAGAATGCTCGGGTTAGATCTAGACATGGAGGCATGCTGGTAAATGTTTCATGACTAGCTCCTCAAGAATTGAGAAAGCCCTGATACGGGGTATTTGCCAGTTTCCACAGTATAAATATTTACACCGTGACCAGTTTCAAGCCACCAGTTGAGGAATTGGGAGCATACTGTTAGCACTTGCCTCTCTCTGTCTCCATACAGTTGGTTCAAAATAACCTCAAGGGTATACCATGTAATAAAACAATTAGGAAGTGTTGAGTTTTGATGATTACCTTTGTTCTTAATACAATTCATTTAATTGTAAGGTTATACAATTTAATTTTTAATGATGGCTGTGTTTAACAGCTCACTTGCCAAATTCCTGAAAACTTAACAGTTGGCCCTTGCAAGCCATCATGAGCCAACTTCAGCATGCTCCTGGCTTGGGAGGTCCCCGGAGACCCTGGAGAAAGGCCAGTGCAAACAGGATCCCATACAGCCCTCCCTGCCCCCACCGTCAGTCTCAAACATGTTAACATCTTTTTTTTTTTAATTTTTTAAAAAAGATTTTATTTATTTCTTTGACAGAGAGAGACACAGCAAGAGAGGGAACACAAGCAGGGGGAGTGGGAGAGGGAGAAGCAGGCTTCCCACCGAGGAGGGAACCCGATGCGGGGCTCGATCCCAGGACCCTGGGCTCATGACCCGAGCCAAAGGCAGACGCTTAACGGCTGAGCCACCCGGGCGCCCCAATATCTTGTTTTTAGAAGATTTATTTATTTATTTATTTGAGAGAGAGAGAACGAGTGTGAGCGGGGGGGAGGGGCAGAGGGAGAAGGAGAGAGAGAGAGAGAATCTCAAGCAAACTCCCTGCTGAGCACGGAGCCCCATTTGGGGCTTGATCTGAGGACCCTGAGATCAGGACCTGAGCCGAAATCAAGAGTCGGACGCTTACCCGTCTGGGCCACCCAGGCACTCCATGTTCACATCTTTTATTTGCTTTATGACCCTTTCCACCACCTGAAATCACGTCCTTAATTATTTGTTAATTATAATTATTAATTTGATTTGCTGACCAACTGGAATGTGAGCTCTTTGAGAACAGAGTACTTAACTGTTTCGTTCACTGTCACGTCCCCAGTGCTTAGAACAGCGCATCCGTGTCGTAGGCCCTCAGTAACAGTGGACCCATCGAATGAATGGAAGTGAGTCAAGGAGCCTTCGAGGGTTTGAATCCTGCCTCTGCTATGAAGGGCATCTTTCCTTGAGCCTCTTCCTTCATCTGCAAAAGAAAAGGATTTGAGCAGAAACCCCTAAGGTTCCCCGCAGCTGTTAAAAAGTCTCACTCGCTGAGAAAGACACCCCTTCCACACAATGCAGCCAGAGAATCTCCAGTGAGCACCATCAAGGGTAGGAGCTAGTGCACAGGCTTTGAGGACTGTCAGGTTTATTCTTTTCCTCTGTGGACAGCTTTTTTAACCCTGCGTGCCAATGACTTTTCTTGAGCAGCATGACCGGTTCCTGCCCAGCCTTCTGGACTGTGCTGAGAGAGCCAGGCCCTGCCTGTTCAGTGGCAGCCGAGACTTCGAGGCCTGTGGCATTTGCCACTGGGTGAAATGCTCTCGGCTCAGGATGGTGGCTCTGCCTGGGTGAGCCGTTCCAGCAAGACGGGAGCCTAAACTCCACCTTGAACACAGAGCCCACTGGAGCCACATCGGGGTGGCTGCAGGAGGCAGAATATGACCCTCTGTCTCTTGCACCATGCTTTAGGGCTTAGAACAGTGTGGAAGAAGAAGAGTCCCTCCTTCTTTGTTCCTCTGTTCCTAATCCTCCGCAGGTGATATTTTGTTAAAACACAGTAAAATGAATATATTCTCAATTTCTCTGCCTCCTCCTGCGGGAGAAAACAGCATCCTTCCGCGGGCCTCGCTCTGAGAGCCTCTGCCCAGGGGGACGTCGGCCAAGGCTCCTTGCATTCCCACAGCAGCCGGCAGAGGCAGGGATTTGAGTATCCTACCTGTGCCGGTGAGGAAACTGAGGCCGGGTGGGGTTCCAGACCCGCCCTATGAGGACCGGAGGGAGGCAGCGCTGCCCACGCCTCCCACGTCCCTGCAGGGGAGAGGCCAGCACGTCTATCAGACAGAGTCCCCTGCTCTCTGCCCCTCGGGGGCTGTGATGGCTGAGTCCAGCATCTTCTTTACCTGTGATGTTCAGGACAGAGACAGGAACAGAGCTAACCCCCCACCTGGCATCTTCTGCTGCATCTCATCGATCTTTCCAAACAGTCGGCCTCTCCAGGGCAAGCAGAAGGGGGCCAGGGACCCTCCCCTGGCTGCTGAATATGGGGGTGCCCACCGGCCTTCTCTGGGGCAGCTGCCGGCCCCCGAATCCATCTGCTTTAGGGAAGCATCCTAGGATTTTCTGCTGTTTGCCCTACTGTTCTCTTTTCCTGCCGTGCTTGGCTGCATCTGAGATTTGGATTCGCTTTCTCTGAGGGACGGGGCGGGATGTGGCTGGCAGAGCCGGTAGGGCTGTCTGGGCAAGGTGAGAAAGGGAAGCGATCCAGAAACCAGAGGGATAATAAAACAACCGCTCACGCTCACCGGGCATTTACTCACTTCAGATGCTGCCCAGGAGCGCTACAGGAGGCCTGACTTTTCATCAGCCAGAAACCCCAGTTTTGCAAATGAGGAACCTGAGGCACGGAAAGGTTAAGACATTTCCCGGGGCCACATGGTAAAGGAGAGATTTGGGGCCTCAGACAGGGGCAAGGAGATGGCACCCTCCATCATGGCACCGCACTGCCTTCTGGAATTGAAAACAGTGAGCAGGGAGCCGGCACAGCCCCAAATCCAGTCCCCCTACTCAACAGATGGGGAAACGCAGGCCCAGAGAGGAGTAGGGGCTTCCCTGAGCTCAGGGGTCCTGCCTTCCGCCTTCTGCTCTGTCCCGGGATTCAGTGAGGCATCCGAGGAACAGTCGCAGGAACGTCTCTGAGACTGTTAATCTGCTCATTCTGGGCTGTGCAGGCCCTGCTAATGCACCAGGGTGGGGGTGGCAAGGGAGGCCCAGCCGGACACCAACAGGGTCCTCTGCCCACACTGTTAGAGAAAGGTCTTGGGCATGGAGTCTTGGCTTTAATAGGAAGTTCAGAAACTCTTTGTTTCCCCATGAGTCCAGCCATGCTTGAGAGCAACAAACTGGATGTCCCATTTCCTGTGTGTGTGCCTGGTCCGAGGGTATAGCTCCCAAGGAAAGGCAGGGGGAGGAGGGAGCCTTCTTACCGGAATTACCATTGTTGATGGTGGGAAGAGCCCAGAAGGTTGCACCTGAATGCTTCGTTCTGGAGATAGGGAAACTGAGGCCCGAGAATGTAAGAACCTGTTCTCCGAACTTGTCCAGTGTGCCGGACTCACAGTGGTTGTTGGGTTCGGTTGGGTTGGTTGGTTGGTTTATTGAGGGGATAAAATCATAGCATGTGGGAGCTGGCAGAAATCTGATACGTGCCCTGTCCATTTCCCCTTGTTGTGTAGATGAGAACCTGAGGTCAGGGTGGTGGGGGTGCGGACGGGAGGGTACTTTCTGAAGATCAGACCCCTGAGAAGAACTCGTATTTTTTTTTTAAATCAACGTACAACAAAGACCATTGAATGCCGCCTCTCTGCCAGCTAATTAACGAGCAGTCTTCCATCTCGTGGTGAGGCGTGCGTGCCTATGTGTCCAAATATAGTGGTCAGTGTCCCCAAAGGAGAGGCATAGGGGGCTACCAGGGAGAGTAAGAATATAACGGGGAGACTTCCCTTGGGGAGTGACATTGTCATTGAAGCCTAAAGGAAAGGAGGAGGGTGCATGGGTGTGAGGGGGCGGGGAAAGGTGTCCCGAGCAGAGGGAAGAGCATGTGCAAAGGTCTTGAGGCAGGAAGTGCCTCGTTTTACAGGATGAGGACGCCAGAGCCCAGAGATTAGCAACTTACCTAATTTAGTGCCTCAAAGAGTCTTCCTGTCCCCTCTCTGCCTTTTCTTGAAAACTTTTTTAAAAGAAAGTGGCAAGAGGTAAACAACTAACTGAACAAAGGAGTCAGTGGCAGGGCTAGAATTATCAGAACCCTCACCCCCACCCCTTCATGCCAAGGGAGTTTTAGAAAACCCTATATCTGGCAATTCCCTAACTGTGTGACCTTGAATGAGACAGATAGACTCTTTGAGCCTCTGTTTCTTCATCTGTGAAATGGAGCCCACCTTCCGGCTCTGAGGATTTCACATGGACTCCTACGACAGAGCTTTGTGCTGGCCAGTGTAGGAGCTAGAGCTGGGGGCTATGGGGCTGCTGGGGTCCCCTCCCCTGCCTTCCAGGGCTGCCCCTGAACTCTGGGTCTGAAGGATCCTGTCTTCACCCCACTGCTGTACTGTAATCCTGAAACCCACCACTCAGCATTAACTACCTTTGGTACTACCACGCTCCAGTCCACTACCAAGACACACATGAATCTTGAACGGTGAACTTTCAGATATAAAGGTAGAAGCTTGTGAGCACCTACTATGTGCCCAGCATCTCAGGGACACTTTACACTTTACATTTAGCCCCCACAACAGCCCTGCGAGGTGGGGCCTATCTTCCCATTGGTTGGGTAAGGACACTGCCTGAGGTCACATGGCCAGTGAGGAGCCACTCTGGGTAGCCCTGGCCGCCTCATCCTACGCAGAGGACCCAGGAGTCAGGAAAGGTGGATGCAGTTGGCTTAGGATAGAGGGCACCTTGGCAGGGAGACACATCCGCGGCCCTTCCAACCAATATCCTTTAAATATTTGGTCGACAATTATTTGGAGTGAGGGGTGTTGGAGGAAATGGATTTGCAGTGAACACAAAACGGCAGGACTCTTGTAGATTTGTAATTCTTTCTGCCCAAGGACGTTTTCCAGAAGCAGAAGGAATAGAAATACACCGGCAAAGTCACTTTCCTGACTGGTGCATTAATGTCCTGAAGAAAACACGGGCTGTCCCCCACCTTTCTGTAGCGTTCTTTCTCTCTTTAGTTTGCATTCGAGCTTTCCCAAGCCAGACAGCTTCTTGGGAAGCTTATTAGAGGAATTATATTTTGGTTCTGTTTTTATTTGAAATTTATTTAAATATAGGTGAGAACAAATAGTCTTAAAAAGGGGAAGCGCTCCGCCTGTCATTTATTTTGAGTGGCTTGCTGTATACTCGAGTTGGCATCCTTGAACTTGGCTTTTTTTATTAAGTACATAAAGTATTGCTTCCATTTACATAAAAGGCAACAATGCATTTTTGGAAAGTGTCAGAGAACCACCAGATTTATTTAATTAAATAGCTTTTTGTCCAGTTTTGAAAGTAATTTATTCTCATTGTAGAACATTTGCAAATGCGGCGAAGTGGAAAGAATAAAGGGATGGCTCTGCCACAGTCTCGTCACACGATTCACCACCATTACATGTGAATCTAGTTCTGGTCGGTATTTTTTTTTTTTTATTCTTGATGAAATATACATAACAAAATTTACCATTATAACACTTTTTGGGTGAACCATTCAGTAGCATTAAATACATTTACATCATGTAAATGTGCCACCATCACTACTGTCCATCTCTGGAACGTTTCCATCCTCCCAAATGGAGACTCTGTACCCGTTAAGCAATAACTGCCCATTCCCTCCGCGCCCCAGCCCCTGGCAACCATCACTCTACTTTCTGTCTTCATGAATTTGACCACTCTAGGCACCTCATCTACGTAGCATCCTCCAGTATTTGTCCTTTGGTGTCTGGCTTATCTAACTGGGCATAATGTTTTCAAGGTTTATCCCTATTGAAGCGGGTGTCCTTCCTTTCTAAGGCTGAGTAATATTCCATTGTATGTTTATACCACACTCTGTCTATCCATCCATTCGTCAATGGACATCTGAGCTGTTTCTACCTTTCTGGCTATTGTGAATAATGCTGCTTAGACATTGGCACACAGGTACCTCTTCAGGAGGGCGCCTGGGTGGCTCAGTCTGTTAACCCTCTGCCTTCGGCTCAGGTCATGATCAGGGTCATGGGATCGAGTCCCATGTCTGCTCCCTGCTCAGCGGGGGGGTCTGCTTCTCCTCCTTCTGGCTCGCCCCCAGCTTGTGCTCACTCTTTCTCAAATAAATAAATAAAATCTTTAAAAATAACCCCCCAAAACCCAAATACCTCTTCAAGTCCCTGTTTACAGTTATTTGGGGTATATACCCAGAAGTAGGATTGCTGGATCATATGAGAATTCGATGTTTAATTTTTTGAGGACCCGCCATACTTGCCCAGTCATTTTGCTACATTAGATCCAGAGTTGAGATAGTAGTCTATGTGCAGTTTGGTATCTGACTTTCTTATTTAATTTCCCATCTTACTAACTATTCTTCAGAAACAATGTTTTTCTTAAAGGTCGTGTAATATTCCACTGCATCGCTATCCACGTTTCCCCCTCCACACATTGCTTTCTGCTCTGCAGCAAACGATTTTGAATTACGATGGTAAAATGAATAACCCTGGTGAGCAGCCTCATGCTGTGTCCATACTTGTTTGAGGAATACTCCACAGAGGTAGGTTGCTGCCTTTAAGGAATTTAAAAATTTCTCCTTGGGGATTCTTGGATGATCATCCAATTCAGTGGTTTTAAAAGTTCTTTGTAGCCAAGGAAACTTTACTACAAACAAAACAGCACATGGAAGCACAGCATATGATAGCAGACAGGTAAAAGGGGAGATGATCAAAGGAAGGGTGGATCGGGGGCTCAGAGTCCTGCTCTCTCAGCCTCCCCGTCTCCCCTCTGTGGTTCCTGAGGGTCTTCGGGAGATTCTGGGGTTCTCTAGAACACAGTTTGAAAACGATCAGGGTGACCCAGTGCCTTTATTTTAAAGAAGAGAAGACATCTTGAGCGAGGAAGGGACTTGCCCGAGGTCAAGTTCATTTTTGTACTCACTCATTCATTTTTTTTCCTCAACACGTAGCACTTAACTCCTTGCATGTTGGAATCACCTAGGGAGCTTGTTAAAAATACAGTTTCCAGGGATTCTTCTGGATTCCAAAGCAGTAGGTGTGGGGAGAGACCAGGGCTGGACCCCTTGCTCCTCAGTCCACACTGGGCTCGGCTGGGTGCTCCCATTCTAGCCCCCTGCATTTGCACATGCTTGTCCTTCAACCCGTGGACGCTCTTCCCCACGTGCTCACCCTTCGAGGCCCAGTTCAAAGGGAGCCCCTTCCTCTGTGAAGCCTGGCACACAACCCTGTGCAGGACACTTCATCCTTCCTCCTTCCTCTGTGGCCCCAGAACAGAACATCCCCACTTGCACTGACTTCTTTCCACTGTACGTAATAGTTAACTGCTTCCAGGCCTGGCTCCCTGACTAGAATGTCAGCTCCCTAGGGAGCCTGTATAATTTCTGCATCCCCTGCAGCCCCAGACGCCCACTGGGTGCTTTGTGATTCTTGATTGACTGGCATCGAAGCTGGTACACACCCTATATCTGGAGGATAAAAAAAAAATCAGATCGCCAGCAGCTTATGGAAGGTCACATAGCCCATCGGAGCAGCGCCAGGACTGGCACTGGCTGTCCTGAGGCTCGGCACTCGGCACTGGCCACCTGCCAAGGAGGACAGCTGTCTGGTCTGGACAGGGAGCACTGGCCCCAACTGCCTTATCCCCGAGTCCAATAATAGCCCAGATTTTCGGAAATCTAGAGAGCTCTGCCTGGTTGGTGGTTCAGTGTGCAGGTTTGGATGCCTAAGATTTACTTTATAAAACTTCAGCGTAGGTAGGATGGGATTTCATGTTAGTTCTATTTAGACTGAGCCAGTACACAGATGCTAAGAAAGCAAGTCTAGTGGGGGATGGCCAGCTGGGGCTGGGGGTCAGCCAGCGTTATATCCAGAGGCAGCTGCTACAGACCCTCCTGGTGTTCCAATTTGTGATCCACAACTGATGCTTTTCTAATGAGCACACTGGACGCTAATTTTATTTATTTATTTATTTATTTATTTATTTATTTATTTTTTTTTTACTGTGGAAACAAGTGACTTGTTTTTTATGAGGAGTTGTTATACATGGGCTCGCACTGCTGAAATCAAAGTATTTATGATATTTATGTATTTATGATGTGCATATGGGCTAAAGTAGCTGTGACTCACTCCCCACCCTTGCATGGAGATGGTATAGGGTCGCTTACTCTGCTTACCCTGTACTAGCCAGGAGCTCTGGGTTCTGTGGGGTAGATGGGGGACAGAATCCTGCTTCTGGAATCTGGGCGCCTGCCTCCTCCATGGACTCCTATGGCATCTGGGGAAGCCCATAGACCCCCTTCTGAGAATGTTTCAAAGTCTAAAAAATACAATAATGAGATCATAGAGGAAAGGACTCAAATTGGACTATAGTTATGAAAATATTAATACCAGGGGTTGAATTTCAGCTTGGCCAAACTGGGAGGCTTCCGCATCTGCAGAATGGGGATGATTCCAGTACCTGTTGCAGAGTTGAGTGAGAATTGAATAATGAGTGTAAAGCGCTTAGAACACAACCTGGCATGTTGTGTGTTCAATAAAGAATAGCATTTGCTGCTGCTGGTACTGTTATTAGTTATTCTATAAAGTACTTATTCCTGCTCTTCAGGAGCTCAGGATCTGGCTTGGGAGACGATGTACATATGAAATAGTAATTAAAAGGAGAAGTGAAGGTGCAGAAGAAAAGCCTGATAAAGGGCCAAGGAGAGCTCCAAGGGAGTGACATGGCTTCTGGCTGAAAGAGTACCAGGTAGTGGCTAAGCTTTTGGGCCGGCCAGGCTCAGATAGTTCTGGCTCTGACCCTGAGCTCTTGGAGCTGGGCAAATGATATCATCTCTCTGGGCCTCAATTTCCTTCTCTGTAAAGTGGGGTAACAGTAGAATCTACTGTATAGGATGCTGTGAGCTCCATCTCCTCGACTCCTGTGACGATTGGTGAATGGGACCATATGGCCGGCTCACTTCCAACCCCAGGAGGCTTCCAGTGCTGCTGGGCACCCTATGTCCTTGGCCCTGGTCAGTGTCTCCCCCTCCCAGTGTCCCTGGCGTCCCTGGCATCTGCTGCTAACCTGGTGGGAGGGGGGCTCTCAGGTTGTAGTATCAGTTGCTCGTATCAACTGATCTAGCTTCTTCCTTCATAGGAAAGGGAGTCTGTAGACAACAATTCACTCAACTTCCTTCTCATTCTTTTCAAATGTAGGTGAATGGTCAGCCATCTTTGGGACTTGAGGAGAAAATTTCTCCAGAACATTAGAGAAATGTTCTTGCCTCTGTCTTACTTGCGTGTGTTCATGCAGGGCTCTTAGTGATGAGGATGGTGAGGCTTTGAGAGGGAAGAGGGTAGACTTACACCTCGAGAATCTCCTACTCTGTGTGAGATGGGCAGCGTATCAGTCAGGATGGAGTAGGTTATACTGAAGCAACAGACAGCCCCTTGAGGCTTGGGGCCGAACCCATAAAGGTTTATTTCCTTCTCTAATTAATATGGGCATCCTGGGTCAGCTGGTGGCCGTGTCCCTCACTCAAGGAACCAGGCTGCTGGAACGCCTTCTTGAATGTACTCCATGGCACAAGGAAAGAGAGCCCTTGAGGGTCTTGCCCTAGCAATTGAATAGCCCACTCTTATCATATTGGTCAGACTAAGTAACTAGTCCCCAACCACAAGGGGACCAGGAAATGAAATCCTACAATGAAGGTAGAGAGCTGGAAATACTTGGTGGAACAGCATTAGTGAGACCTCAGTGGGATATTCCCTTCTGTGCCTCGCTGAGCTAAGCAGCCTGGGTGGTGCCGATGGAGCCCCCTATGGACTTTGCATTGTGAGTGCTAGGGAACCACACCCAGAGCAGACACCCCAAAGCCACCTCTCAGCCCCAGTGCTGAGCAGACGAAGAGAGGCACACACCGCTGCCGCCATCTCTGGGGGACAACAGCAGAAGCTCAGTGAAGAACGGAGCCGTGAGGAGGGCAGGTGACATACCTCCTCAGAGCTCGAGGCCCTAAGCTCATGACCAAGACGAAGGCCAAGGCAAAGGGGTCGAATTGCGGCTTTCACGCCATGTCTTCGTAACAGACTCATGTGATGTGTCCTCAGTGGAGCTCGTATTCAGGTGTTTTTGCTCCATTTCTGAGCTGTTTTATGTTTATACTTGAGTGAGGATTTTTTTTTCTGAATTGGATGCCTCCCTTAGCGTCAGCCCATCCGTGCTCACCATTTCCCAGTGACATTTCTGTGCCCATGTCAGAAAGCCCACCGTTGGCATCCCCAAATCGTTCAAGAGCAGTGGGGTGAGGGGAGGGGAGGAACAGTGATGTGGCCATCTGTGGCAGAGGCTTCTGGAGTTTTCTTGGCCACAAACAAGGAAACTTGGGAAGAAGACTGTTGACCGCAGCCTCCAGCCCCTCCCTGAGCCCTTCGATTTCCTGTGCTGTGGTTTAGAGGCATCTCATCCTGGAGAGATGCCAGACACCTGGGTAGCAGTCCTGGTCTCCTCATGTCATTGCCAGGTGGCCCTGGATCAGTCATTTGCCTTCCTCGGGGCCTCAGTGTTCTCGTCTATAAAATGCAGCAGCTCAGAAGATGGGGGGCATGCTTGAGGGTAGAGTGACCTTGGGTAGTAAGGATGTTCCTGCAGCCACACGGGCAAGTGGCACGTGAGACTGTTGTCCGATTCCTCCGGAAATCCGTGGAGCTCAGAGTAAGGGAGTGACTGAACGTTGGCGGGGCTCCTTTGTCTTTTTCTGTCTCAGGACATTCACCTCAATCACGGAATGCATTTGGTGGCGTGATAGTTGGATTCTGGGCTCAACTTCTCACCAGAGCTCCATGAGAGCGAGGTCATGTTGGCTAATCTTTATAGACTTAGTGGGCTGAGCAGTGCCTGGCACATGACAGGTGCCAATATTGACACTTAATCAATGCTTACTTAATGAATGAACAAGCCAGGGAATACGTCATTCCTTTCAACTTTGACTGAATCGGTGACTTTCAGACTTCCTATGGACTAGAAGCAGGTTGGAGAAACTCTTGGCTCCACCCAAACCCAGCTTCCAGTCCAAGTTGAGTCACGTTGGGCAAGTCCCCAGATTCCTCTGCCTGTAGAAAGAGCAGAACTCACCCTGACTCACGGGCTAGGGAGGCTCCAGCAGGTGGGAGGATTTGAAAATGCCCCATCCAAAGGACGGGCTGTTTGTTTTTAGGACACAGGAACATGGCGGACTTACTGGGAACACAGAGCAGGTGATGCTGGAGCCTGTGAGGTGGAGAGTTCTGGAATAATCATTATTAGGAATTAAGTAGCTGCCATTGGGCACTTGTTCCAGCATCAGGCCCTGTGCCAAGCACTTTATGTGCACCCTCTCATTCACCAGGGTCGAAGAGAAAGGCGTTGTTACTCTCATTTTACAGCGGAGAGAAACCAAGTCTCAGAAAGCTCACGTGATTTGCCCAAGGTCACGCATTTAGTCCATGCCAGACCTGTCTGACTCCAAGCCAGGCTGTAAGCTCTGTGCCATGCTGTCCTGCCACTGAGATGTGGCGGAACAGTGCTTGACTCTCAGACACCCGTGCTAATCATGCCAGGCCCTTTTTCCTGAGTACCTGCAAGGGACTGGGAGCTTTACAGACGTTATTGTTCATCCTTTCAACAGCTCAAGGAATAAGAAATTATCATCCCTGCTTTATGGATGAGTAAACTGAGGCTCACAGGTGTGGAGTGACTTAGTTATCCAGGGTCGGAACAGCAAGAAAGTAGGTGGGACCGGGGTTTGAATCCAGGCCTGTCTCGTTCCAAGAACAGGAGAAGAATTAAAGCCATCTCCAGTGTGAATCTCAATTAAGAGGTGTTTTGTTTTGTTTTATTTTAACTTACGGCTAGGATTCCCGGAACCTCATCTTTAGAGATTAGTTCTTGGAAGTCAATTTGTTGTCAAGTTATTACAAGAGTCAATTTATTACGAGAGATGTAGGAAAACCTAGTGGGGGGGGGAAACAAGACAACCTCAGGATTTCCCAGTAAAAAATTCTTTTAGAAGATTTTATTTATTTATTTGAGAGAGAGAGGGAGAGTGAGCATGAGAGAGAGAGAACCAGCAGAGGAGAGGCAGAGGGAGAGGGAGAAGCAGGCTCCCCATTGAGCAGGGAACTGGATGTGGGGCTCCATCCCAGGACCCTGAGATCATGACCTGAGCCAAAGGCAGATGCTTAACTGACTGAGCCACTCAGGTGCCCTTTTTCCAGTAAATTCTTAGCCTTTGAATACCTCCTAGCCTGCACAGAGGAAGCAGGGAGAGCAGAGATACGCCCAGCCAAGGTCCTAAGGGGGACAGGTGGAGGGCAGCGGTGGAGCAGAAACGCATCTGGAGGGGCTGGGCTTGCACTACCTCTGAGCAGTTGTAGGAGAGACTCTGGACGCCGGAGAGGGAGATCCTAAGGGACCCGCAGGTGGTAAACACAAGCCCTGGATTCTAGCTGGAAGGGATCTTGAAGAGGCCTTCATCGAACTCCCTTTATTTTATGGAACCGTTTCTACATAGAGTGACCCTATGATTTACTCTCCAGACTGGCACACCTTTGAAAGTGAAAGAGGACTCTAGAACATAAACTGTTAACTGCCCCACAACACACGTAAACCAGAATTGACCTAGGGAAAGCAGTTTGTAGGGTCACCCTGATTTTATAGGGCCTTTCTTACTGATGACACCGGGCAAAGGCAAAGACTGTAGAAAGGCAAAACACAAGTAACAGAGTCAGGAGGATGGTAAAAAACGAAGGAACAGGAGACAGACCCCAAGGGAGAGAGGAGTGCTGACTTCTTTCTGCCAGTGGGCACGTGCACAGACGGCCCGGCTCTGTGCCAAGGCCAGCCCGGGTAGCCTGACGGCAGGAGCAGGAACTGACGTCAGTAAACAGCATTTGGCGTTTGTAGGTGCACGCGTCCCTCTCACTGGATGTGGGCTTGAAAAGTGCAGGCAGGGGGTCTGATTCAGGCTGTGTGTGGCCCTGTCCCAGCACAGGCCCCGGTACTGAGGAAATGCCCTCCATATGTGTATTGCTGGAATAAACACTGGTGGGCATGGCTTTGCTGAAGTATGTCAGGGACTATGGTGTTTTGCTTGCAGAGGAAAGAGTCTGGGGCCCTATCTCCGAGGAGCTGTCAGGTTCAATGGGGAAGGCACAGCTCTGTGGACACGGAGAGCTTATTGGAGGTCGAGTGATCTTGTCCGTGGACACGGAGAGCTTATTGGAGCTCGAGTGATCTTGTCCATGATACTTAACCTCTGAGCCTCGGTTTCCTGCCTGGGAAATGGAGAACATCGTCTCTGATCAGAGTAAGGATCAAATGAAATGGTGTATGTAAATGAATGGTAGCCTTCATCGATATTAATAACGTTCTAGGAAGCAGAGATCAGAAATCAGTTCCATACTGAAAAGATGTGCCTTAAACCATCAGAAAAGTCTAGAGATGGGACACCTGGGTGACTCCGTCGGTTAAGCGTCTGCCTTCAGCTCAGGTCATGATCTCGGGGTCTTGGGATTGAGCCCAGTGTGGGGTTCCCTGCTCAGCGGGGAGCCTGCTTCTCCCTCTGCCCCTCCCCCCTGCTTCTGCACGCGTGCTCTCTCTCTCTCTCTCTCTCAAATAAGTAAATAGAATCTTAAAAAAAGAGAGAAAAGTCTAGAAACAGAGTTCCCCATCACTAGAAGCCTTCAAGCAGAAGCTGTCTGGCGTGGATGCTGTAAATGGGTGAAAACCTCTGGGAGGTAGGGCTGGGCTAGCGAGACACTGGGAGCGTTGACAGAGGGACTTGAACTCCTGCGGATGAGAGTGACTTGTTTATTGCTCTCATGTCACCTGGCAGACGTTAGCCAGCCAGGGGAACACACAGGGGCAATGAGGCTTGGAGTGGGAGCCGGCCCCTTGAGAGACGGGCTCTGCCTCTGGGTGGGAGAACAGGACCCAGGCAGAGGCCAGTCTTCTCTCCCCACGTAAGGCTCCCTTGCTGGTTCCAGGGCCTCCCACCGTGGCTGAGGGAGGAGAAGGCTGCTTGGAACTTGCCTCAGCGGTTCTGATCTCAGCCAGATAAAGCCTTGGATTAGGCACACCTGTTGGCTCTGTGGCCCCACCCCACCCCACCCAGAATGCCCTTCCTCCAGCCAGAAGCTGGGGCCTTCCCTTCTGTGTCTGGTCTTGGGAGCCTTATCATGGCCTAGGGCTCTGAAAACCCCAACCGCTCCTCTGCAGGGGTCTGCAGCCAGAGTCTGTGGCTGGGCTGGAGGGGCGCCGCAGCCCCCCAGAGCTGGGATGCAGTGCAGAGCAGGAGACACTAGCCCAGGCTTTTCATCTGCCAGGTGGTGGAGGGTTGTGGGAAGAAGGCGGGGGAGGGTGAGAAACAACCCCGCACATGCAGGGAGTTGCCTGCAGTGTGGGACGCAGAGCCAGGACCAGAACCTCTGTTTGCTGCCGCACCTCCACGCCTGGCACTCCTTGCGATTCTCAAGACGGCAGCAACCTTGCCCAGGCACAGGTGTGTGGCCTTCTCCTCTCTTGCAGTGGCCAGGGGGCCCCGAGGGGGCCAGATGAGAGCGTGGCCCCCCAGCTGGGAATCCAGAGGGATCCAGAGGGCCTCACCAGACTCTGCTCTCCGCCCTCACACAGGTGTCTTGGCTGCACAAAGTCTTCTCCGGCTGTCGTGATTCCTTTAGTTCCTGGCTCCTCACCCCCCGCTGCCTTAGTGGTGCCCCCCTCGTTTCAGGGCGGTGCCTGTTAGGGACTTTGCCCTCTATGCTTCTCTGCCTTAGCACCCAGCAGACCTGCCCGCTCTTGCCTGCATGCTGGCAACTCCCAAACTGGACTCCTCCGGGCCTCGCTCCCTCTAGGACGCCACTGCTGAGCTGGCTCCAGCAGGTTCTCCGAACTCAACGCATCTAGGACGGAACTCACCAACTCCCCCCACTCCCAGCCCTTACACTGCATTCTTCAGTAGCAGCGATACTATTCCACTGTGCTACTTCACCCAGAAACCTGGGCACCAGCCCAGAGCAGAGCTTGCAAATGTCAGCGAGCGTCCGCATCACCGGACTCCTCGTGCAGACACTCACCCTGGGCCCACACTGGACACTGCAGGGTCCACACCTGGAGCAGCATGGACTACACTATCTCTGCCTCACTCCCTTCATTCCACAGCTCACTGTTAGTATGGCTCTTATCATTACCATCATTTTTGAATAGTTAACGTTTATCAAACACGCAGGTGCCAAGTACTGCGCTAGGCATGCGTTGTAGCCTTCAAAGATGCGTGGAACGTCAGCTGATGTTTTACTTTGGTACAAGACATGTGAAAGTATTTGCTCATAGAGTTGACATTCTGGTAGAAGGAAGATATTTAAGAGATAAATAAGGAGGCGCCTGGGTGGCTCAGTCGCGTCTGCCTTCAGCTCGGGTCACGATTCCAGGGTCCTGGGATCAAGTCCACATCAGGCTCCCTGCTCAGCGGGGAGTCTGCTTCTCTTCTCCTTATCCCTCTGCAGCTCCCCCTGCTTGTGCTCGCTCTCCCTGTCAAATAAATAAATAAAATCTTAAAAAAAAAAAAAGATAAGGAGCCTACAAAAAGAAAGTCATTCTAAATCCGGGAATTTCTCCCCAACGAGGTGACACTTAAGCAAAGTTGAAGGAGAATGTAGTTCATGTAACCCAATTTGCTCTGTCACTTACAAGCAAGAATGTCTTTTGTGACTGCCCTAAACAAGTTTCGGATGAAACAAACACTGACAGCCTGCAAACATTTGGTCTGTAGGGTTCTTCGTCACAGACACTTAATCCTCACACCTCTGCAGAGGTAATCAGGGTGGGATCTTGACCTTCATTTTTCCCAGCCAGAAGTGGTCTTGGATGCAAGGCCAGGCCTTCCCACACCTGGGCTGCAGCCACCTTGGCCATAACTCTGAGGCCCTGCAGTCCTCTGCCTCGAGGTATGGCCAGTGGACAGGTACTGCACGCTGGTTGCTAGCTCAGAGATCCATGGGCGGCCAGGACTGGACGGGCCCTGGTGACCACGAATGATGAGGTGAGGCAGCCTGGCCAGGCCCGGTCCAAGCTCTTCCCTGGGTGGCCTTTGGCCTTCTTCGATCAGCACAGCTACACGGCCCGAGGCCAGAGTGTGTACTCCTTTGTTTTGAGAGTGGTGCTTGGTATTGGGGCAGGGAACCCAAAAGAAGGAAAAAGTAGGGCCTGCCTATGGTCCTCTGGCCCTCAAGCCAGGGGCAGGGGAAGACAATGCCCAAGAGGAGGCAGCTTTCAGAAGAAAGTTTTCTGTTCACTCTTGTTCTTAAAACTCGCATGGAAAAGGCACATTCGAGACAAATTTTCACAAAGTGGACACACCTGGGTGACCGTTACCCAGCCTAAGAAGCAACGGGACCAGCCCCACGGGAGCTCCTCTGGGCCCCTTCCGAGTCTCAGTCACCCGCATCCTAACTTCTAGCACCACAGATTGGTTTTGCCTGTTTGGGAACTTTAAATAAACGGACTCACCCAGGGCTTCTTTCTCTCAGCATTACGTGTGCGAGAGTCATCCTGTTGATAGCTGGCTCAGTCTCGTTGTTGTGTGTGGAATCGCACACTCCAGCACAGGACTCCGCTGCTCTGAGGATGGGCTTTGGGGTTGTTTACAGTTTTGGCTGTGCTATGAACGTTCTGGTCTGTGTCTCTTGGTGAGCTTACGGGCGTTTTCTTTTGCGTCCAGATCTAGAGCACGATGACTGGGTTGCAAGTCACACCTTTGTTCAGCTTTCCTAGATTTAAGCATGTTGTCGGGACTTCCAGACCCAAAACACTGTAGCCAACCAGCTCATGCCCCCAGAGGAGGGGGTGCGAAATTTTGTTCAGAACAGCAGTAAGAGGCTGGATTAGGCATCCCCTGACGGGGCTCCTGGACTTTGGTCCCCTCTCCCAAGTCTGGGGTTTCCAGAATGTCCTCCCATGAGGCATGTGGGGCCCTCGGGAGGGCTGGCACCAGGGTGAGGCGGGGTTCCGGGGTGGGGGGGTGGGCTTTGAGCTTCATTTCCCTGCCTCAGCCAAAGCACTCTGTGTGCTCTCTTTTGTATAGTGGGGTTCTGAGAATGACTTCCTGTGGGTTTTTTTTTTTTAAATAGAAGTTTTAGTTGTTTCAACGTTTGAAAATCCACTGCTCTAAGGTCCTTTCCAGCTGGAAAATTCTATTTTAGGAGCAGGAGGTGGGTGTGGGAAGGGTTAAGCATTATTCAGCCAAAGAGCAGGGTTGGGCCTCGGTGACCTTTTAAAGTTCTTATAGCTCGGTTTTCGATGCGGGAGATCTCATAACATTCTATAAAAATAGCGTTCAAACAAAATAACTTCCGAAGTTCAAAAGATGTGGAGGAAAGGCTTAACTTTGAGGGCCATCTAGGTAGCATTTCGACAGAAGTCTTGAGGACTCTCCCCTTTGCCCACCCACCCCTGCGTTTTTTTGTTTTGTTTTGTTTTGTTTTTTACCTCTCCACTGGGCTGTTCCTTATAGTAGTCACTGGGGGACGTTTGGTCTCAGAACAGTTCCCATTTTTGCCAAGGAGTGGGTGACATGGGTGGACTATGGGTCCCTCTCAAGGGTGGTGGTCTTCTCTCCTCCAGCACCAGGCCTAGTTTGGGCCTGTATTCCGCTGCGTGAGGGAGGCCTGGCCACTCGTGGGCCCAAAGAGAAACATCTCTGCCTTGGCATGTAGCTCTGAGTCAAGGCCTGATAAACAGCCCATTTCCCGGGGCCAGCAAGGAACAAAGCCCTTGGCTGCTGTGGGATCTGTCTACCCCCCTCTTCCTGAAACAGCTGTTTATTCTTTTGACAGGAGTTGGAAGGCAGCACAGCACCTTCCCTTCCTCCCAGCCCTGCCTCCTTCTGCAGAGCGGAGCTTAATAGAACTTTGTTGTTTTGCCTTTTACTCTGCGGGGAGAGAAGCAGACGATGAGGTATGTGAAATGTTGAAATGACTGACTTCTGCCTTGTGGGGTCACTGGGGGAGTTGTGAGCAGGCTTCAGCATGGACCCACCTGGGGGAGGAAACCCGCTCTCCCCTTAGCCTCTTGCCGGTGCCCCCAGTAGTCCCGGAAAAAGACGAAGTCCTTCTCTCCCAGCTCTAGAAGCAGGAGCCGGTGGGATGCTGGCTCAGGGACTTCACTGTAACTTCTGCTTTCTTTTGCTGCCCCTGGCAGGACCTCACGGGGGCTGCGGCCGGCGTGGCTGCGGCCTGGGCTTTTCTCTCTAGTGGAGGCCGGAGGGCCGGGGGCTGGTGTCGTGCATGGACCCGGAGCCCTCCCACGGCAGTGCAGACACTCCATTTACCGTGTTTCTCTCAGGAGACTCCTGGGCTGGGCGGCAAGGAAAAGCTGGCTGGATCCAGGCTTTAGAGTTCCTCAAGGGAATTCAGGAGAAGGCACCACAAGAGGGACTTTGGAGAACAGGTTGTTCCGTTTGTGAGGGCTGGAGCGACAGTGAGTCCTGTGTTTAGTCTGAGACCTGACTCTTCCTTTCGTCTGAGCCTCATAATGGAAAACATCACTGGAAACAGCCTTCCCTGTGCTTTTTTTTTTTTTTAACCCCCCCAGATTGTCTCATATTTCTTCCAATGGGGAGTGTTTCCCTGGAGCACCCACCATTGCAGCGGGGTTTTTGGATCAAGTGGTTCTCCCCTCCTCACCCCCCTGGGCACCATCATCTTCCAAGAGCTGGGCCTGGGAGGCAGGGGGTCTGCTTTTCACATTCCCCCTCTGGGTGAGCGCGGTGACCTCAGTCTGTGTTCAGGCTGTTTCCTCAGCTAGAAGCCACTACTCTGGCCACGCTGAGGGGTGAACGAGGTGGAGCGGGTGAGGAAGGCCCCACTGGGCACACGGGGGAGGCGCCTGGAAATGGAGTCAGTGCTCACCAGCTGGTCCAAGGAGAAGCCAGCGCCCTCAGTGAGTCCAGCCTGTGGGTGGCTGGCTCCGGGTCAGTTGTGACCCAAGTGATTATCATGTGATAATCAAGAGAGACAAAATGAGCGGATGTGTCAGAGAGCCCCAGGTGGTTAGTCCATGGATAAGCCTTCAGGCTTATTGAGGAAAGAGTGGTTAAGAGGGTGGACACTGGAGCCCAACTCCCTGGACCTGAAGCCTGTCTCCACCACTTTATGCTATGTGACAATGGGCAAGTTACTTAACCTTTCTGAGCCTCCATTTTCCTATCTTTAAAAGGGGGATGATGCTAGAGTGACTTCACAGGGTCATTGTGAGACGCAGCTAAGAGACTACTGGTAAAGCATTTGGCCCAGGGCCTGGCCTAGTTCAGTTGGGGAGCATCCAAGTGTTGAAGGGCCTGGAGCTTATTCCATTTTCAGAGCCCTCTTCAAGAAAAAGAACGCAGAGTTGTGAACACTATATTAGCATGGAAGTGAAGATTAGAATATGAGAAGAGAGAACATAGCAAATAACACTGACAAATATTTCAAATAGGACAAAATCCAGGAAACAACATCATAATAAAACGATGTGAAAATCATATAAAGACGGTTAGTCTGACTTAGCTGCCTAATGCATCTGTCATACTCTGCATGGTCTTGGATTTCCTCTTTATCTGACAACGATTTTGTAGTATCATTTTTTTTAAAAGATTTTATTTATTTATTTGACAGAGAGAGACACAGCGAGAGAGGAAACACAAGCAGGGGGAGTGGGAGAGGGAGAAGCAGGCTTCCCGCGGAGCAGGGAGCCCGATGCGGGGCTCGATCCCAGGACCCTGGGATCATGACCTGAGCCGAAGGCAGACGCCTAACAACAGCCATCCAGGTGCCCTGCAGTATCATTTTCGACAGAGACAAAGAATGAATCCATTTGGCCTCTGGCACGGTTAACCAACACTGCTTTTTGTTAATGAGTGTTTAGAAATGTTTCTTCCAGCTTCACAGCTTACTATTGGTGGTGCCACATCTGTAAATCTCTTGGCTGTTTCTTCCTCAGAGGACCCAGCTCTTTGACCCTGGAACGGTTAGGGGTGGGTTACGAGGTGGCTCTGAAGCTTGGATCACCATGACCCCTGAGCAGGGTGCAGAGCAGCATCTGGATCAAGTCCTTTCCCTTGGGACCCAAGTGGGAGGCTCCTGGGTGCTCAACCAGGTCCAACTGGGGCAGGTTGTTACTGGGACCCAGGTGGGCGTGCAGGGAGTGGGGTCAGTCCCTGGGCCCCACCTGCAGCCCCAGGCCAGCCCTCAAGGCTGGAATGATTCCCCGCCCCCCCACCCCCAGACGGGCAGCACTCCTTGCCTCAGGAAACACGGGCATTCCTGACCCACTCCCCACCCTAATGATCAGGCGCTGGCTTGCAAGGGGGACTAGTTTCATTAGCTTCTGGGTAAGTCTGCCTCTGCACTCAATGCATGCTGGTTGGTGCTCCCACCACTCAATGTAGGCTGGTTGGTGCTCCCGCCATTCTGTCGTCACGTCAAAGAATCCCCGCGGGCCATGGCAGCAGGAGCTCCCCATGTGTCTAAGTGAGCTGCCCTGGTAAAATGAGGCTTCTGTCCCTCTGCTTGATTTCTCTTCCAAGTCCTGGGTCTATCAGGAAAGACGGTCGTGGAAAGTTAGGTCCACAGAACTTGCTTCACAGACGGGGAGACTGAGGCCAGAGAAACTCATGACCCTGGTTTACAAATCTGGCTTTGTGTGGCAACTGGGGCCCACCTGTGTCGCAACACACAGGAACCTCCCTTCCTTGCCTGCCCACCTTGAGCACCGGGCAGTGGGGGCAAACGTGCTGAGTAGCTGGGTCCTGAGCTGGGGGCAGTGGGGGGTGGGGAGCTGTCATACGGTCGCCGATTGGGGTGTGGGGTGGGTTCACCCTGACTCTTCTGTGTGGTGCAGCCCAAGAGGACCCAGACTCCTCTCTCAGATAAAGTCACAGCTCTACTTCAGAGCCACGAATTTCAGAAACTTGCCTGTGAAACAGCAGCATCATCATCATGATGGCTGCCATCTGTGGAGTATTTGCTGACCACCAGGCACAATGTGCTTCATAGACACCATCTCCTCAGTCCTTCCTCAAGAACCCTGGAGGAGGATGTTTAGCTCCATTCTGTACGTGTGAATAGAGGCTCTGAGTACTTGCTCAAGGCATGTGTCCAGGAGCACTGACTCCAGAGTCTTCGTGCTGGCCTAGTTTCCACCCGGAATGCTGGGTCTAAACATTACCATGGAGGATGTGGAGGACTAAAGAGGGTTTTGCCCAAGGTCATGAACACCCAGTTGGTTCCTGTGCCCTCCCCTGCCCCCTCACCTGCATTGTTTTCGTTTGCGACACTGGGCATTACCTGACCTGTAGCCTTTTAGAGTCTCTGGATTGAATGCAATAGTCCAGAAGCAATGAAGGCTAGCAGGGGTCAGCCTCTCCGGGGGGATGCGGCTGGGTTCCCCGGGCTTGGGGGAGGAATCAGAGGCAGAGAGGAGGTTCTTTAGCCTGGGGGAAGGTCTGGTTTCCCTCTGCCTGATTCCTCCTGATATAATGACTTTTCCAGAGCTTCTGAGTGCTCTGTTACTCAGCTGAGACGTTCACCTTTTCCCCTGACACAAGATGGAGAAAACACGGTCCACCAGAATTCCTTCCAGAGGGGAATTCAGTTTGGAAGGAATACCTTGACTTAGCCCCAGGGGGGTGGAACTCCAGAGATTCTCCGAAGGGTGTGTGTGTGTGTGTTCTGTGTTGGACAGGATGGGGGTGGGTAGGGAAGAATTAATTTATGGGCCACATGGAGAAATCCATCTGACACTTAACATGGGAACCATTGTGAGGGCCGTGCTCTACGAGGAGCCCAGGGGTAGCCCGCACACGGGGTTGGACAGTTTCAGGGGAAAAATCACAAGTGTGACAAGAGGGCCTGGGAGATGGTGGGGGGGATTTGGTGGAACCGGGCCTGGCTGAATCTTTCGAAGGGTGGCGCCCAGGGGACCCAGAGTCACGCTCCCCCCTGTGAGATAGGGCAGCAATTTTCAGCAGGCCCCAGTTCTGTGCTCTACCCCTTAAAGGAAGGAATTCAAAAGCAATCCCACATTTCCTTCTTGGTGGGGAAGAGAGCCAACCACCAATTTTCAGAATTACCCAGTTTTGAAAATTCTGAGACAGAAACCTAAAAGAAGGACCCATAGACCACATCGACTGCCAAATGTCTCATTTTGGTGCAGAGAGAAAAATTAACATGTCTTAAAAGATCAGTTGGCCACCCTGCCAAGCCTTCCTTCCCCCAGGGACTTGGATCCCAGATTCCAGGAAGCACGGATACATCCATTTCTAGTGCCTCACTAAAGACCCAGTATTGGCTCCCTGGTGCGGCCTCTGGTTGCAAGTCTCCAGCAAGAGTGACGACTGGCCATTATCAGGTTCAAGGCATCTGTAAGTCTAGAAAGCAACGGGCTTCCAGAGTTGCCTCTGATGCTAGCTTCTGGAATTAAAAAAGTATACACATATTTGGAGAGGCAATGGGGAGGTGTGTCTGATTTGGGCTTCTGCCAGGTGTGCCAGTGATCCTTCTCCACCCTGAGAGTTTGGGTGTCCCTGGAAAACAGTTTGTGTGGGATCCTCAGCAGGTGGAGCGGGTGGAGGTCTGGATGCTCGTGGCCATGTTGTCACCTCCTCCATACACACAGGGTGTTGGTAGCAGGGCCCCGGGCTTGGGCTCGATCAGAGAAACCCCACTTCCAAGGAGCTCTCCATCAGGCTTTGGCAGGGAACAGATGGAGAAACCTTTAGAGTCCCTAATTTGCATTTATTTGCACTTCGTTGTTTAACAACACAGTCTTACTCTTTTTCTTCACATTTGTTTCGAGCGCTTGCTAAGTACCGGGCGGGCGGGCGTGGTGCTGTCTCATTGGAGCCTCCCCATGGCGCATTTTATGAACTAGCATTTTGGGGGAGCATTTATGCAGTGCCAGGCACAAGGAGAAGCATTTTGTGGATACTGTCTCTTGTCATCACCATTTTCATCCGCATTTTAGAGATGAGGAAACCAATTCAATTAGAGATCCACAATCCCTTTTGTGAAACCCTAGGGCCAGATATGTTGGAATTCAGAATTTTGGGGTGTGGATAATATATCACGTGTCAGGCAACACCCCAGTGCAGCAGCGTCACTTAATAAAATACTTCGGTGTGGATGCAAAGACACATTTAAACAGTCTCACTAAGTGGGGTAAAGATTGTAGAGAGCCTCCTCTCAGGGCCCTGAGGCCAATGGAATTATAAAAAGACTTTTGGTTCTCAGAGGTTTTCGGAGCTGTGCATGAGGACCCAAGGACCTGCCCCAAGGTCAGGGCTCCCCAGCTCCGTGTGCGTCCACGCTGGCCCCCGGATCCACACTTCTCTGGGAGTGAAGACTTCTCATCGTTATGAGAGGCGGCCACAGGCCCAATCTAGATCTGTTCGCTCCCAAATGTAGGACTTTTCTTGTACTTCTTCTCATCCTTTTGCATCCTGTCTTCATCCCTTGGGAAGCTCTTCTCACCTCCCCAGCGAGAGGCCTTCCCTGACCACTCAAATTAAAGTACTTCCTAACCTGTTATTCCCTATCCAGCACCCTGTCCCTCTTCAAACCACAACTCATGCAGCCATCAAGACATATTTATGTACCTACTGTGTGCCGACTACTTGATTGATTGATTGCCTATGGGCGTGGTGGGGAAAGGCTAGGTGAGGCTGAGAAGCGGGTGAGCCTAGACTTTAAGGGACCAGGGTCATCTTCCCCTTTGAGGATGGGACGTGTGGTCATATATCAAAGGCAGCAGAGCTGGGGAAGGGATGGTTCCGAACCCACAGTCTGAGTTGGAAGGCAGCTGAAGCCCATGGGAATCATTTATAGCTATGCCCTCACCCACCCAAGTCCACGGGGGACCCTGTGGTCGGTGAATACATTTCCCCTCTGAGCGCCAAAGTGGCCTTAGCATCCTTCCCCACCGGGGAGCCAGGTCAATTCATTAAGTTAGCCTAATTTGCTATTGCAAGCCTGCTCAATTCAAGGTAGAACACACTCCTTAGCTCTAGTTAAATATTTATAAATGTTTCCCCTTGGAGGGTGGAAGCCTTGCTTAGAAACCATATCTCACGTTGAATTTATTTAATCTGTTTTTTCCTTTCTCCTTTTTTGTTTCCCCAGGAGAAAATAATGAATGTCAAAGGAAAAGTGATTCTGTCAATGCTGGTTGTCTCCACTGTAATTGTTGTGTTTTGGGAATATATCCACAGGTAATTGGGGAGCGCGGTGTCCACCTTTGACTTGAATCTCCTAGTTATTGGCCAAGTCACCAGGTTGAAGTTGAAATTGAGATTAACTAGAACAATGAAGAGGAGATTCCACCCTTCCTGTGTCTCTGAGCCCTGGACTATATTTAAAATCATTAGATTTCCAAGTACCTTCTGGCTAAATTATCTTCCTTCCTGCTACGTTCCTAATGTCCTGATTTTTATAACCTTGCCGTTCTGGGTAGGCTATATCCAGAAACAGCAAGGCCGTATTAAACCCAAAATGTGACTTTAGATGATTTGTATGATGAGCTCTGGGAATTACCTTAAGAGATTTCAGACAGGAATTCCATGAGAATTCCACTCTGAATTTTGCAATTCTAAAATACTTTCAGGGTTTAAAGGAGCAACTCAAAGTTGTTGACTTTTGCTGTAAAATCCACTCCGAGTGGCTGGTGATTCATTTGTGCCTGGCTACAATGCTTGGCGGTGTTTTGTTTTGTTTTGCTTTTTAACTCTGGAAAGCAAAATAAATTAAACATTCCTGGGTTTTCAGATTCATCCGTGGATCCACCGCAAATATATGTGTTTCTGTGCTTTGGGAAAAGACAGTGTCTCAGAGGTTCCAGCTGGAGAGACTCCTGACAGAAAGAAGTCTCTGCAAACAGCTACAAAAATTCAGGATGCCTTTGACCTAAGAGGCACTGGGACAGCTCAGCCTTGATCCAAAAAGTCCACGATACAGCTCTGGGCAGGAAGAGCTGTCTTGACACCACTACTATTTTCATGGTGGAGTGCTTTCGTAGCCTCCAAGTTAAAGATGACAGCCTGGATTATCATTTGAATTCTTTCAATTCTTAAATTCTAAGATTTGATGAGCCAGCAGGACCATCTTGGCTACTAAACAAGGACCTGTGCCTTTAAGTACATCAGTAGGAGGAGGACTCCCCAGAATATGGGAGCTATTATTCCCCAGAGTACAGCATAGATCTCACGGCTTCTGGACCATTATTCTGTTTCATTCTGAACAACTCATTTTCACAAAATCAAGACAAGCTAGAGTGTGATCAAATTCAAGGGGTCTACACCCATGGCTTTCGAATTGAGGAAACTGGGGGTACTTAGTCCTAAGATGAGAGGATTCAGAGTTGAGTGCAGGGAGCCTGGCATCCCTTGGGTACTCAAGGGTAGAGGAAAGTCTGGAATCTGGAGCTAGGCTGTCTGGAACTGGTCCTCTGCCACCACTTACCGCCTCTGTGACTTTGGGCAAGTTACTCAGTGACTGTGTTCCTCAATTTCCCTCTCGCAGTGACTGTGTTCCTCAGTTTCCCTCTCATTAAAAATGGGTGATAATAGTACCTGTTTCATAGATACGTTGTGGGGAGGATTAAATAAGTTACTGTATATAAAACATTTAGGGCAATGCCTGGGACTTAATAAGCACTCGCTAACTGCTAACTGCCATCATCATCATCATCATCGTCGTCATCATCATCATCATCTGCTCCAGAGGGCAGAATAGGGCAGGGGTTTTGACAAATAGAAGGAAGAGCTTTAGCAGTTGGAAGACACCCAACAGAAGAACCAGTACTCCTTCAGGTCCCTGCCCTGAGTTGAGATGCTTGTGCAGATAACCCGCAAGCTCTGAATGCTTGATTGTTTAAGCTTGCTGCTTTGAATCTGAGCCAGAGTTGTACTTCCCATAATTTGGGGCGGTTCGCAAAATTAAAATATGGGAGCCAAAAGCCCAAGTGTGCATTTTGACATCGACCTTCCATAAAAAGGGTTATTTTACAGTGCTGGGCACTCTCTGAACAGTAACTGGAGCAGGTTCTGGCTGCTCCTCGATGGCCCCAAGACTCCGGGCACATCATTCTTCAATGTGAGGAATCTACTGAATGTCTGCAAGAGGCGTAAAGGCAGCAGATCCTTTGCCACCTCGTGAATTGGCCACGTGATGGCTTGAGGTGAGCTGAGGGCACTCACCTGAGACAGGTGGGCAGGCCTGAGCTTAAAAAGGATTTTAAAATAACTAAATGGAACACATCAAATGATTAGGAATACAACGTGAGCCAAGTAGAACTCCTACCCTCAAGGGGTTATGATCTAGATGAGGCAGGAAGACATGCATATAAATAACCAATGCTAGAAGCAGAGAAAGAATATCAGGGTAGAGAAAAGGAACTGGCAGAGTTAAGGAGGCTAAGATTATGTTTGGCTTGGAGAGGGATCTAGTTTTTGCATTGATTTGCAGCTGTTTATTGATCACCTACTATGTGCCAGGCACTGTGCTAGGATTGTATCAAGAAAGGCACAGAAGAGATGACCTTTGAGCTATGCCTTGAAGGATGAATATGTGTGAAATGTCACACCCTGCAGCGTGGGTATCCCTGGACTGTTGAGACGTGGAAGGATTCTGAGGGAGGAGGGTGAGGAGGGGAAGAAGGAGAGGTTAGTAAAGAGAGGTGACAAGGTGGCAAAGCTGAATTTAGAAACTGGTGCCCTGAGTGCCAGGTGGCCATCTGAGGGAGGGGTGCCCTCCTCCTCATTCCCTTCCCCCTTCCACCTCTTGTAGGATCTGGAATCAGATTCCCCAGGTTCAAATACTGGCTCTGCTCCTCACTAGTAGTATGACCTTGGGCAAATCACCTAATGCTTCCATGCCTCAGTTTCCACCTCTGTAGAGTGAGGAAGAGTAGAACCTACTTCACGGGTTGTTGTGAGGGTTCGGTGAGCTAATATATGTCAATTGCTCAGAGCAGTGCCTGGCCAAGTATTTGCTATTATGAATATTGTCAGAATCAGTAGAGGAACAAGAAATTTTAGAGTGTGGTCCATGAGTTCTGGGCTCAGAGGAGAAACCATAGGCCGTGAGAGAGCATGTATTTTATTCCTACAAAGAGATGCGCACCCCCAACAGGGGGAGAAGGCTGGGGCGGGGGGTGGATAAGAGGCTAAGGGGCATCGGCAGAGTCTGAAACAAACGTGAGTCATTTGTGTTTTTCAGGGATGAGGGAGCTGGGGCCAGGCAGGGGTTGAGGCAGGGGAGGTGCCTGAGCTCAAGTCTAGAACTCTTCCTACCAGGCTGTACTCCCTTTATTCACAGAGAGGAAAAGGGGCCAAGCAAGGCTTAGCACGGAGGCACAGCGTCCTTGCACAGAACAGAGGAGTAACGCCGTATGACAAGTCCTGTCACTTTACCCCCCAGAATGCCTCTCAAGTCAGTGTGCTTCCTCCCCTCCACCTCCTCGGTTTCAGATCTCAGCTAAAACATTCCCCTCTCCTCCGGGAAGCCTTCCGGGTCTTCCTGTTAAGTGCTTATAGTTACTTCTGCTTTTTTTTTTTTTTTTAATAGCCCTTCTTGGAGTTTGAGGTCATGTCGCTGGGAAGCCTTCTGGGTCTTCCTGTTAAGTGCTTATAGTTACTTATGCTTTTTTTTTTTTTAAGATTTTATTTATTTATTTGAGAGAGAGAGAATGAGAGATAGAGAGCACGAGAGGGAGGAGGGTCAGAGGGAGAAGCAGACTCCCCGCCGAGCAGGGAGCCCGATGCGGGACTCGATCCCGGGACTCCAGGATCATGACCTGGGCCGAAGGCAGTCGCCTAACCGACTGAGCCACCCAGGCGCCTGCTTTTTTTTTTTTTTTTTAATAGCCCTTCTTGGAGTTCGAGGTCATGTCACTGGGTGATTATGGGAATAGGGTCTGCCTTCCCTGCTAGACTGAGTGAACCACAAAGATACACAGACATAGGACCTGTGTCTGTCTTTGCTAATACTGTGTCCCTGGCCCTTGACATGTAATCATGCTCAGCAAGTATCAACGGAACGAGTAGAGACGGCTCAATGGAGGAGTCATATATTCACTGGCCCAGCCTTGTAGATGCCTCCAGACCATCTCACCACCTTCATGAGCTTAAGCAATGTCCTCTGAGACTGCTCTATAGAAGGTTCTGCGGCCATCACTTTGTTTTCTATGGGAAGGTAACTCCTGGGTGCAGGGTAGCTGGGATGTCCCTGAGTAGGCGGTAGAAGGGAACCCATCTGTGGGGCCCCACCCTCAGTGAAACCACCCCTAGACAATGGAGAGCTGTTGTTAATTTTTTTTTTTTTTAATTAAGGTTTGAGATTCTCCAGTGATCTCTTTCCCACCTCTTGTTCTGAATAACCCTGACGTGACTACATGTGAAAATTCCCAGTCCCTTGATACCATGGGCTATATCTCAAAAGGAAAGTAGAAACCTAGGAGTAGTCAAAACCCAGGCTTTCAGCTCAGCCCAGGGCTTCGCTGATAATGGTTGCAAAATGGCTTTCTCAGAATTAAAAGTAACATGATATGTTTTTATTTCTCATTTGCTTTCAGCCCAGAAGGCTCGCTCTTGTGGATATATCACTCAAAGTAAGTGCTTTGAATTTTAGAGATCTAGGGGATGTCTCCCGTGTCCAGTCTGGCACCCCCTACAGTCTATTTTTAGCATGGCAGTGGGTGGTGGAGGCCCCGTCAAGGGCGGCGGGGGAAGGGTGGTTTCCCAGGGATCTCGACTACCTGCTTCCCTTTCCCTAGACTGGTCTTTATCCAACCGTGACTTATATTTTGCCCTTGCTTCTCATCAAGGGTTTCTTTAAGTGGTATCCTTTCGAGGACATTCTGCCTTGCTGATGAAAAGAATCAGGACAGGTATTCTCCATTATGCTGTCCAGTGTATGTTATATAAAGCCCCCTGCAAGAAGTTCCTGTGAGACAGAGGATCAGGAAAAAAAGTCAGGGTCTCCTGATGAACTAATCTTTATTGTTATTATTACCAAAGGCGGTGAGAACTATGTAAGCCTTCATTTTTCTATCTTTGGCTTGGTTGCCAGGAGGCTCAGGGTAAGGTCTTGCGCCTAACTGCTTGTACTTTCCTCAGCTTTCATTTCTGATATTACTCCTTCCCTGGTGTTAAATCCTGGCTTTTATGCTTACATTCTGTGGGATCTTGGCACTTTGCCCAAACCCATGTGGCCAACTTCTCAGCTATGAAATGAACATAAAGGTAAAAACCTTTATTCTCATGAGTAGCTGGAATGACCAAGATCATATGAAAACACCTCCCTGGGTGACTAAAGAAATATTTTTCTTTGTTCCCTTTTGTTTATTTAAGTCTTATGTGGTCTCCCTGTGTATAGTAACCACACCTAAGTTATCAACCATCTGAAATACCTCCTGAAAGTAGATGGGCTTTAAAATAGGTTTCTTCCTATTATTATGCCTGTTCATGCCTCACCACCTTGTTTGTCCAACCACAGAACACTGCAGCCCCTGGCTTCCTGCTCTTCTCCCTCCAGAAAGCCCCCGCCTTGGAGAGACTCACAATGAGAGAGGATGGAAATTTCCCCACGTGGGTGGCGAGGGTGGCTTCTGATGACAGTTTCCTGAGCTTCTGGTTCAGAGACCCTCAGATTTCCTGAGGCTGTCCCTGCTGACCTTTGTAGCAACCTGAATTCTAGTTTAGCAAAAGAGATCATTTGTGGAAAGATATGCTTTTTTGTTTTGTTTTTTTTAATTAAGATTTACACCTTGTTCCCGTAATTTTCAACTTCTATAAAACTTTCTGATGCATGCTAATTCATTTACTTTTCAAAGCCACCTTCATGGTAGATTTATTATCATTATGATTGTCACCATCATTATTATATATCTGACTTTTCAGAGGAGAAAACCAAGATTCAGAGAGGGAAAAGTTCCCATCACGGTCATACTACCAGTAAGTGGCATATCCCTGACTCAGGCTTACGTATCAGTGCTCCCCACCTTGTCACCCTCTCTTCTTTCCTCTGTCCCTGCCAGGGCCCCCTGAATGAGCTGAGTGCCAGGGGCTGCCCGAGGGAGGAGAGGTCCGGGCAGGGATAGGTACATCTTCCCCCATCTGGCTAGAGCAGCTTCACTTCTTCTTCTTTTTTTTTTTTTTTAAGTTTTTACTTTAATTCCAGTTAGTTAATATGCAACGTTATATGAGTTTCAGGTGTACAGTAGAGTGATTCAGCATCCCCGTACATCATCCGGTATAGGGTAGCTTCACTTCTGTCTGTTTTATGAACTGGCATTTTTTTTTTTTTTTTTTAAGAAATTTAAGTGATTTTCTGCCATAAAAAGAGTTTGGAAACCCTCCCTTCCCCCACCCCCGGCCCCCCAGTTTGGGACTGCCTCATTTTCTAAAAATGTCATCTTTTTCATTTCTTAGAAACCCAGAAGTTGGTGACAGCAGAATTCAGAAGGGCTGGTGGTTTCCAAGCTGGTTTAACAACGGGTAAGTTGATGGGATGACCCTCTGTGTTTGTTCATCCACCCAATGCTTATAGACAGTCCGAATAAAGTGGTTTCACGGTCACGACCTCCGTCACTCGCCTTTCTGGCCCTATTGAAGTCATACAAGGAATCTATTTCATGGTTGGGACTAGGATATTTAAGTTTCAATGTATTGGGGGTTTTGTTTGGTTTAGTTTTTCCATTTAACTTGGGGGTGAGTGGGGCTTCGGCTGAAGTTTAGGCTGTGGGAAAGATGATTGCAGCTAATTCAGTTAGCTGTTCATTAGTCTTAGTCCGGCAAGTTCCCTGGCCCCCTGAAATAACCTGAGGGTTCTGGGTCACTAACTTGCTAACTGTGCTGACCTGGAAGGAAAACGAGAAAGGTGAGCACTGAGCCTTTTCACCAAAATTATGTGCTTATGAATAAACGTATCGTTATCGTGAAGCTTTCTCCAGACACCCCTCACTGCACACGTTCTCCATCTGGGAATCTGTGTTCACGGTCACCAGCTGACCCCGTGCCATAGATTGGCCTCCCTGCCTCACTCAGCTTGCTTTCCCTTTGTATGTAGGACCCGCATTTACCAAGAAGAGGAAGACATAGACGATGAAAATGAACAAGGAGAGGAAAACAACGAAGAGCTTCCGCTATCAGACTGGTTTAACCCACAGTAAGAAAAGAAGCGTCCCCCACCCCCTTCCCCGGGGTTCAGTAAATCCATTAGCTCCCATCGGGGGTGGCGGGGGCTGTGGAGGGAACAGTGTCATTGAGAACATTCCTGATTGGGGATACGGAGTCTTAGCAACCATCAGACTTTTCACCACAGATTAGATGAGAAACTGAGAGTCTGGATGTTTCAACTCAGATGCTTGAGCAACAACACAGTGATTCTGACAGTGGCTGTATCACAAAATACTGGGGCTGGAAGGGGTCTCACTGGCCCCCGGGGTATTGTGGAAAGCGGCAGCATCTAGAGTCAGAGCAAGAAAATTCTGAGATTCAGCTAACTCATCTGAAAATTGGCAGTGATGATGAAAGATCTCATGAGGCCATGCATACATTCATTAAGCGATCGTACAACAAATGTTTATCAAATACCTATGATGAGCCAGCTGGTATTTTTCAGACTACCAGTCACTGTCCATTAATATGTTCAGAAACTAGCTTAATGGGTCAAAATGAGCTTTAAAAAAAAATTGAAATCAAATAGAAAGTCAGAGGGCATCACATGAAGGAGAAGTAAGGTTAAGTATTGTGTGGTTGGATTATTGTTTCTGTATGTACGTGTATGTATTCGGTTGTGATGTAAAATGCGTTTCTCACTGTGAGCCGTGGTCAAAAATACTGTGCTAGACGTCGTGTTAGGCACAGGAGATAGGAGAAATCGAACAATATGGTTATATTCAAGAAGTTCATAGTCTTCTAGGGGCAGAAGATGTGCAGGGAGTATTTGCCAAAATTGGGAAGACGGTGTGGTCAATCTGACTTAAGACAACGTGGCTGGGGGGAGCAATGAGGCAGGAGCTGTCCACGATGACCGTGAGGCCGGAGAGACTGGTGGGTGGTGGTGTCGTTGACCAGGATAGGAGGAAGACAGCCAGGTCTAGGAGTGGGGGTAGGTGATGAGCTCTACTAGGGATGTTTGTGGATTCAGGTACCCAGTGGGCATCGGGACTGAGATTCACAGAGTGCCTGTCTTGGTCTGTTCAGGCTGCTATAAACAACAGATACTTATTTCTCACAGTTCTGGAGGCCGGCAAGTCCAAGATCAAAACACCAGCAGCTTTGGTGATTGGTGAGAGCCCACCTCCTGGGTCATAGACAGCCATCTTATCTGTCCCCACACGGCGGGCGGAAGGGGAGAGGGGGCTCTCTGGGAGCTCTTTCAAAAGGGCACTGATCCCATTCATGAGGGCTCCACCCTCATGAACTAAGCACTTGCCCCCAAAGGCCCCACCTCCAGATATCATCACACTCAGGATTGGGTTTCAATGTATGAATTTCGGGGGGACAGACATTCAGTCTATGGAAGTGCCCGTGAACTCAGTGGAAGATGTGTGGTACCCATGTGGGTGCAGTGGGACCCGTAGGCCTGGAGGGGGCCGCCCAGGCAGAGGACTAGAGCCACATCCTATCATATCCACATTTAGAAGGCTGGTGAAGGGAGGGAAGTCTGAGAGGGGTCAGGAAGAGCCGTAGAGGCGGAGCATCAGGAGAAGCTATTCCAGTGGGAGGGGTATGAGCTCTGGAAAGACTCAATATGTTCTGGCAAGCTCTTTTTTTGTTTGGGGGTAGGGGATCACACTCGTGTGGAAGGATGGGAATATTGGCCCATGCGTGTGTCAGTGAGCTGGGCAACAGGGTAGCCATTCGTGAGATGCTAAACCCTTACTGGAAATGCAAAAATATGGAAGCATTGGCGCTTTGTTAAGCCCATTAGGTGTGTGTGTTGGGGAGGGGAGGACCTCCGCTAGGCTAGGTGGGCTAGGTGAGCCAGAGATAGTCACCAAGTCCCCTCCTAAGGGCATTTGTCCTCGCTTGGGATAGGGTGAAGCTTGGGACTTGGGAAGCAGGGTGAAGGCTGAGTTACTAGAGACAAAGGGAGAGACATATTGTGGCCACCAGCTGTGACTCTGCTCTCCCCCATGCATGATTCAGCTTCTCCTCCAAACAGATGGCGAGCAGATATGTCAAGAATATCAGTTTGAAGAGGCACCAAATTTAAGCCTTCCCAGGGCACCAAAGTCTATTTCCTGCATAAATGAATGATTAGATGAACGACTGCATGAACAAATGAATGTATCCCTTCCTGGAAATGACCTACAACATATTACAGCATCTTGTGCACACATTTCCACATCAGGATCTCTTAGCTTCTGTGACAAAACATCCTCTGGATTTCCCTCCTACTTCTCCATTCTCCCTTCTCAGTCCCCTTCATAAGCGCCTCTCCTACTTCCCAGCCGTATGTTAGAGTTTCTGGAGGCTCTCATCCATTTCCATGGCCTCAGACACCATGGTGTGGGGATGACTCCCACCTTCCCATCTTCAGCCCGACGGTTCCCTGAGCCCCGACTTGGGTCGGACTGCCTGCTGGATAGCTCTGCACACACATCTTCCATGACCCAGCTGGATTTCCGCATTCTACCCTGCCCTTGTTCTCACTCGCCACCTCAAGCCAGAGTCTGGGCTATCTCTCCGGTTCATCCTTTCCCCCCACCCACCCCACAGTCTCACTGATGGATGCGCTCTGTCAATCCTGCCTCCAGAATTCTTTCCGTAGCCCTCACTCTTGTTCCTGTCGCCATCCGCTCTTCACTGGATCACGCGTGCCCTGGTGTGCTGACGCTCAGAGGGAGTTCAGTAAATAGCACATTGTGTGCACCTCAGCAGCTTTTCTGACCTGCTTCATGATTCACGTTTTATCATATTCATATTTAAAATACTCACTTTGAACACTTCCTCTACCCAACACCTGGGGACCACAAGGTACCGATTAATAAGTATGTAAAATTAAAAAGCTACCCCCAGCCTAGGTAGGTGTGTGTCTATTTTGCGGGAAGCCTATCGTGGAGCCAGATACAGTGACACAGCGGGTGCTGTGCTCGGAAGAAAGGCATTGGGGCGGCTCTGAGTCTGTCCTGGCCCTTTTCCCTCTTTCTAGAGCCCCGTCCTTATGATCTTGGATACCTCTGGCAATTGACGGTAGTAAAGACTAGCTCTGACACATGGGTGGCCTGCCCTGTGTCACTTCTTTTGGGGAGGAGTGGTGTTGGTGGGTTTTGCCGACTAAGGCTCCCTGACGCCCAGGTTCATCTGGGAACTGATGTGGTGCTCACCCTCCCTCCTCCCCTGCCCCCCCACCGCCTGCGTTTTCAAGCTCTCTTCCGGCTTCTTAGGCAGGGTCCTCGACATGTTGGAATTGCCAGTGCAATTTAATAATTAACAGCTGGGAAATAGAACATTTTAGGGAAACATTACTTTTTAATGTTGCTGCTTTTTTCCTTCCTGCTTGGAGGGAACTTCCCAGCCAAGCGACCAAACTGGACACTGCTTTTTCCGACTCAGTCTTTCTAGGAGATGTGGACTGAGTGGGGGTGCTGTTGTATAGCAGCAGGCTGACCACCTGTTGGGAGTGTGAGATTCTCAAGGGGTAGGACAGAGTCTCATTTCTCTGGTCTCCGTGCTCAGCAGTGGGTCTGGCGTGGCTTAGGAAATGTGCGGTGAGGAACTGCGTGCCCTGGTCTGGCCCTTCCTATAAATCAGATGGCTAAAGATGCAGATCACTTCTACTTTTCTCTTACCCCTCCTTCCTTTATTTGTAAAATGGGGGTGAGGGTAGCACCCACTTTATGAGGTGGATGTGAGGATTAAATGAGTGAAAGTCAAGTACTTGGTCCCTGTGCACCCTAAGTATTAAATAAGTACACTTGCTACGCGCTTCCCCCCACCTTCCTTTTTTAAGATTTTATTTATTTATTTATTTATTTATTTATTTATTTATTTATTGAGAGTGTGAGAGCGAGTTGGGGGGAGGGTCAGAGAGAGAGAATCTCAAGCAGGGCTTGATCTCACTGAGATCATGACCTTAGCAGAAATCAAAAGTTGGATGCTTAACTGACTGAGCCATACAGGCACCCCTGTTTTGCTTTTTTTGTTTTTTTTTTAATAGTATTACTTGCTTACACGTCCGGCTCATAAACAGTTGCAAGATTTAGGTAGCGGGCTGGGTCAGAACTACTAAAAGATCCCTGGTGGGCTAAAACTAAGGACAGCAAAGAGTGAGGCGGTGACACAGGGCAGAGTTTAAGTTCAGAAACATTGGTTATAGATGTGTAAGCCGTGTGTCTGTGTGTGTGTGGTGTCTTGTGGTTTGAAATCCTGTCATTCAACAAAGCGGGGGGTTTTATATGACTAAAAACATCACATAAACTTCTAAAAACATAACAAAACAAAAGCTCATTATTTCTCATTCTGCACTGATAAAAACGCCAGGGTAGCTAAGGTGGGTGGAAATTATGACGAATGTGGGTTGTGACCCCAGCTTGCTCGGCAGAGCCAGTAAATGTCCGTATAAGAAGCAATACCGGGTGGTGGCTCGGAGCATGGACTCCGGAGTTAGACCGTCTGGGTTCAAACACCAGCTTTGCCGCTTACTAGCTGTGTGACCTTGGGCAAGTTATTTAATCTCTCTGTGCTGCTCATTGATAAAATGGGAATCAAAATAGCACCTCCAAAGGTTGATGCCTTAGCACGGTGCCTGGTCTCAGCGGAAGTGCTCCTCGTATGTCAGTGACCAGCAGCAGCAGCCAGCTGGGGGGCCTGGACAAGTCAGCAAGTCTGTCCGAGCCTTGGCTTGCTTACCTGTACAAGGGCCATTGTATGTGGAAGGGCTGTTGCCAGGACTAAAGGAGAAAATGTAGTGAAGGTGCCTGGCACAGGTTGGTGCTTTCATGATTGAGGGGGGCAGGAGGGCAGCCTCAGAGTGCCTCCCCCGCCTCATCTCTGGGGGAGACTCAGCTGTGCCACGGAAAGAGGGAGGCCAGAAGGCAGGGCTCAGGCTGGAGCGGGAGGGACTGTCATCTCAAGAATTAGAGTGAAGAGCTTGGTGACTGATGGACAGGGGGATGAGGGTCTGCTGAGGCGCTTTTCCATCTGGGGCTGGGGTGAGGCTGGGGCTGGGGCTGGGGTGAGGCTGGGGCTGGGGTGAGGCTGGGGCTGGGGTGAGGCTGGGGCTGGGGTGAGGCTGGGGCTGGGGCTGGGGCTGGGGTGAGGCTGGGGCTGGGGTGAGGCTGGGGCTGGGGTGAGGCTGGGGCTGGGGCTGGGGTGAGGCTGGGGCTGGGGTGAGGCTGGGGCTGGGGTGAGGCTGGGGCTGAGACCAGGGCTGGGCCTGGAGCTGAGACCAGGGCTGGGCCTGGAGCTGGGGCTGGGGTGAGGCTGGGCCTGGGGCTGGGATGAGGTGGTGGTTGACCCAGCCCTGTCCAACCTCACGCTGGAAAACCCAGCTTAGCTGATGGGACGTGGGCAGTTTTGTGAAAACCCACCCTCCACTGATGTGTAGGACTAGGGGCAGTTCTCACTGGCTCTATCTATCTGCTGACATCTCCCCACAGCCTCACCAGGGCCACATGCACACGGTCGGCAGGGACCCAACGGGGACCACCTGGACTTTGCCCTCTTGGTCTCCCCCCCCCCCACCCCAGTGAGTGCAGTACAAACAGATGCCTCGTGGGGACAGGCCCGTTGGTGCCAGGGTTTGAATCTGATGACTGTGTTTCGGTGTCTGCTTCCCCGCACGGGAAATACAGCCACTTCCTGAGCAAATGGGGGTCAGAGCTGAGTCTGTGTCACCCCCTCCTGCTGGGCCCCAGCTGCTCCGCAGCCTTTCCACACCTACCCTCTGCAGTTGGTCAGTTTGCCGTCGCTCTTATGTTGCTTCCTGTGTCTGTGTTGGCTTTGCCAAGTCCCTTTTGACATTCTGAGTGCAGAAAACAGGCCTCCCCTTTGCCCTTTGTGCTCCTAGCAAAGAGACAGCGTGGTCTGAGGAGAGGGTCTGTGCCAGAACCCCAAGTTCCAGCCTTGGCCTCTACTGAGTCCCGGCTTTTCTAGGTGACTCTGTCTCTGTTTGTAAAATGAGTAATACCAGAACCCTCTTAAGTCTGGGCCCCTTTTTGGCCTATAACCAAGTTTTTACCCAGAAATCCCTTTCTGGCAAAAGGCAAATTAAAATAGCTTTCTGTCTTTTGGTTCCAAGGTCACTCTCATCCTCCCAAGTCAAGGATTAGGGCCTCCTGCGGCTCAGATGGCACCCACGGGGATCGAACCCACAGATGCCACTGGCAGTTTAGGAACGGGCTGGGGACAGAGGGAATGAGATCTGGAAGGAAGAAGGGAACTAGGAAAGCCGCAAACAGGGTCAGAGGATATGGACATGTACAGATGAGATCCCCATCAGGGCCCCGAAGGCAGCCCTCACAGCTCCCTGGCCAGAGCCTCCTGTCCCTCACGCAGAAGACGCTGCCCCTGCAGTCACGCCAGCCCGCTGAGTGCCTGGGGCCAAGTCAGGATTCCAGGGCAGTCTCAGCAGATCACAGCTGACCCCAGTGTTCCCTTGGACAGTCTCCACCCCACCTTAGGAAAGCTGTCCTGACTCATGGGGCCCTATGTTTTGTCACCAGGAAACGTCCAGAGGTTCTGACAGTGACCGGATGGAAGGCGCCGGTCGTGTGGGAAGGCACTTACAACAGGACCATCCTAGAAAATTACTATGCCAAACAGAAAATTACTGTGGGTTTGACGGTTTTTGCTGTTGGAAGGTAAGTGTCCCTAATAAGATCGACCTCGGCTTTTTCTTGTTTCATTGTCAGATGTTTGTGAGGGGCCCCCTGGGCTCATGGAGCTGTTCCTGCCTTGTCTGAATTCTTAGATAGGAGAATGTTATAACAGGACAGTTTCCATCTCCGTTCTGCTGAGGACCCCGAAGGGCTGAGAACAAAACAATAGTAGGTGAGTCGACTCCTTCCCACCTCAAAGTGAGGGTCTCAGGTTGCAGGTAAAAGTGTCTGCTCCACCCACGGAGCCTAGGGTCTATAGCACACCCACAATGACCTCCTTCCTGACCTCCATGGCTTTCTCTGGAAATTCCAAAAATGGTAGCTGTTGGCCCAAATGTGCATCATTTGTCCTCCTACACTCTCAGACCCAGGACCAAGGACAGAAGGATTTGCAGTCCAGACTGATCCAAGCATGGCAGTTCTCCATGTCTTCCATGGGCTCCTCAGGTCCTTCTTGGCCTCCAGAGATTCAGCTAGCCAGAACGTCCCCTTCTAGAAGTTGGGTAGTTTCCTGTTTCGGCTTTCATGTCCTTGTTTAGAACACCTCTCCCAAAACTACAATCATTCTTACTTGAAATTAATAGCCATAATATTAGTTTTAAAATGTAACCCATTTTGCTCTTTTGGAAAGTTTTTGGGTTTTTTTCCCAAAACAAAAGCAAAAGTTCAATTTTCCTAGTCCCTACCCCCACCATGGGCTTTTCCTTCTGTTCCTTTCCTGAAAACCACATGGAAAGTTGATCCATTGGCCTGTATGAAGAGTGTTGAAGGCCCAGGTTGATTTGAGCTTCAGCTCTGTCCACCGTAGGGCCTAAAGGAGAGCTCTGTGAAGATCTGACAGTTCTCCTAAGACCTCCAGCCCAGAGCCCAGAAGCCATCGCTGTTACCAAACTAATCAGGTATGGTGACCTGGTTAGTCACCTAGATGGCATCTCTAATAGACAAGGGTGACTCTGGAGTTTTGCCATTTTCCCCAGGAGAATCTGTACTGTTCTGAGCCAGGAGCCAATACTCAGCTCACTTAATCCCATGGCATGAACGTTACGGATTGATTCGATGTTGGTGTTCCCAAGAACAGAATACCGCCTATGGCTCCACAATGGCTTCACCGTCCAGCTGCAAATCTGCAGAACCAAACTATAAATCATCTATCCTGGGGAAAGCCCTATGCCCTCCGTTCTGATGCTCGAGAGGACTGTTTGTGCACTCAGCAGCAATAAATCCTTGTACGAGTGGATTTGGACTTAGGAGGTGTGATGTTTGGTTTGTTTTCAAAATAACAATGCAGGAAGCCAACAACAGTGTTTTAATCCCCAAACAATGTTAAACCTCCCTCGGCTCCCTCCCTCGCCCTAGGATTGTCTCCCAAGCTTCCGAGCACAATAGATTTTTCTTAAAAGTTCCAGAGTGCCCAAGAATTTCCTGGCAACCAGCCACAGAGCCATGTTGAACTCCCTGTTTATATTGCTCAGATATCTTCTTTCCATTTAAATAATCAGTACTGTAAACTCTTGGCCTTCTAGTGGCCAGCATTAAAAGCACACTTTATTTTGGTAGTAAAAGAAAGGAAATCCAAGCAGTCAACAAAAAAGCACAACGAAGTACTGGTTACTATGACTCGCAAAACATCTTGACTGGCTGCGGCTATGATTAGCAAATTCAATTCAATCCACGTTCACTGAGCGAAGCATGAGTCTGGGGTCTGCATGAGTTGTGTTAAGCCATCTGACTCCTACTTCTTCCTTCTCTCTGATCTCCATGGCTTTGCAAGAGCGTACAGCTTGGGTTACAGAAGACACCAACATGATGTGTTTGGAATGAAGACATACATAGCTGAACTATCACCACCCACCCATTAGCATGGCCCAAATCCAAAACACACTGTCAGTACCAATACCAAATGCCGGTGAGGATGTGGAGCAATGAGCACTCTCCTTCATTACTGGTAGGAATGCAAAATGGTACAGCCATTTTGGAAGACCGTTTGGCAGATTCTTACAAAGCTAAACATAATCTTACCATGCAATTCAGCAACTGCACTCCTTGGTATTTATTAGCCAGAGGAGTTGAAAACTTATGTCTATACAAAAAACTGCACACACATGTTTATACCAGCTTTACTGATAACTGCCAAAACTTGGAAGCAACCAAGATGTCCTTCAGTAGGTGAGTGGATAAATAAACTATAACGTCTAGAATATTATCAGTGCTAAAAAGAAATGCGCTATCAAGCCATGCAGACGTGGACGAACCTTAAATGCATGTTAACTTAGTGAAAGAAACCAATCTAAAAAGACTGCATACTATATGATTCCAACTAGGTGACATTCTAGAAAAGGCAAAGCTATGGAGACAGTGAAAAGCAGGGATGGGGTGGGGTTCGGGGAGAGGTATGAATGAACAGGCAGAACACAGGATTTTTAGGGCAGTGAAAATACTCTGTATAATACCATACATAGTGACAGATACATATTGCTACACATCTGTCCAAATCCATAGAATGTACAACTCCAAGAGTGAATCTTAACGTAAACTGTGGAGTGATAATGATATGTCAGTGTAGGTTCATGGATTGCACGGCTTGTATCACCCTGATGCTGGAAATTGGTAGCGGGGGAAAGCTGTTGGGAGGGAGGGGGTGCAGTGGGTACATCTGAACAATGAATTGGTGTTTGGGCTAATCAATGGGAGGCTCACAGGGTGAATATGTAATATAGAAGGATATCTATGCCCTACAACCCATTCCCTGGGTCCCAGAAGAGGATATGAGAATAGTGGCGGTTAGGCTTAATACGTCCCCAAAGGACCCAAGGGTCATGTCACCCTTGCATCTGGTAGGACAGCAGCAACACTGGGTATATCTGAATATTAGTGCCCCCTGATGTTGGTCAGCGGGTACAGACTTCCAGTTATAAGATGAGTAAGTTCTGGGGATCTAATGTATATCCTGGTGATTATAGTTAATAATACTCTTATTATACACTTGAAAGTGGTTAAGAGAATAGATCTCAAATGTTCTCATCACAAAAAAGAAACAGTAGTTATGTGACATGATGGGGGTATTAGCTAATGCTATAGTGGTAATCATTTTGTAATATATAAGTGTATCAAATCAACTCTTTGTACACCTTAAACTTACACGATGTTATATGTCAATTATCTCAGTGAAACTGAAGGAAAAATATCTAGCACCCACTTTGCCTGCCCAGAGTCTGAACCAACAGATAAATAAGACAAAGGGCTAAGCAAAGTAGATGATGTGAATGTCATGTTCATTGCAGTTAAAGAGGGTACTGGAGAATGCGGCTTCTGTCTGCAGACCCTAGGCTTCCTGATATTGAACCACGGAATTAGAAAGATTAGGTATCCAGGCTTCCAGACGCAGAGTAGGACCTGTTCCACTAGGCTCACTTCAAGGCCCCAAGACAGCACAGGCTGTCTTCAACTGGCTGGTGGCCATTTCCAAGAGCGAGAGTGGTGGGGGCAGGGCTGCAAATGCCCTGTCGCTCTTCCAACATCAGCAGGTAAGTCACTCCTCCTCCCCAAAGTGGAGCGAATGAATGGTGGAAAGCAGCCAGGAATGTTCCCCTATCAGATGTGGAAAACACATGTCTGGGATGGGGAAAATCGTTCCTCCCCTATGCTGTCAAACACAGACAAGATGATTAGAAGAGCACGTAGTCTTCCGCACAAATCCCAGCTGTTACATTTGTCCTGTTCTTCTTTGTTTCAGATACATCGAGCATTACTTGGAGGAGTTCTTAATATCTGCCAATAGGTACTTCATGGTTGGCCACAGAGTCATATTTTATATCATGGTGGACGATGTCTCCAGGATGCCCTTGATAGAGCTGGGTCCTCTGCGTTCCTTCAAAGTGTTTGAGATCGAGCCTGAGAAGAGGTGGCAGGACGTCAGCATGATGCGTATGAAGACCATTGGGGAGCACATTGTGGCCCACATCCGGCATGAAGTGGACTTCCTCTTCTGCATGGACGTGGACCAGGTCTTCCAAGATAGCTTTGGAGTGGAGACCCTGGGCCAGTCAGTGGCTCAGCTGCAGGCCTGGTGGTACAAGGCAGATCCCAATGAGTTTACCTATGAGAGGCGGAAGGAGTCTGCAGCCTACATTCCATTTGGCCAGGGGGATTTTTATTACCATGCAGCCATTTTTGGAGGAACACCCACTCAGGTCCTAAACATCACCCAGGAGTGCTTCAAGGGAATCCTTCAGGATAAGAAAAATGACATAGAAGCTGAGTGGCATGATGAAAGTCACCTAAACAAGTATTTCCTTCTCAACAAACCCACTAAAATCTTATCCCCAGAATACTGCTGGGATTATCACATAGGCCTGCCTTCAGATATTAAGACTGTCAAGATATCTTGGCAGACAAAAGAGTATAATTTGGTTAGAAATAATATCTGACTTTAAACTGTGCCAGTAGGTTTCTGAATTTGAGAGAGTATGATTCTGGCAACTTTCTCAGAAGAGTAACACTTAACTTTTAAACAATACTAACAAAACACCAATACAGCAAATATTTGCTCTTCTTCCTTATAACTTCGAAACTTGCAGTATGGGAGAATGAACCTATGGTGATCAGATGTAAATTCCCAGTGATTTCTTATTTTTTTGGGTTTGGGGAAAATACTATCAACTGAACCAAAAATAAAAAATAAAAAAAGTTGGCACAAAGAAAAAGCCAGAAACACTCTGCACGTGCCGGATAATGTACTGGAGAAAGGAGTGCTAAGGGAGTGTTTGGCAACAAGATCCAGTTGTGGGGGGTCATCCCCTTGACTTCATTGTCCTTGCTGAGTTGCTTGGCAGCGGAACTCTTGAGTAAGGACACAGTCCCCCTTGGCAATCCTCGGATGGTTTCAGTAGCAGACTGCTTCAGGCCATTGGCTGTCCATGTTCTTTTCCCATCAGGAAAATGGCATTTGGCTTCTGTACAGAAGATTGGTGGAGATCCCCAATGGACATCATGGTGGTGAAGGTTTGGAGTCCCAGGGAATGTGAATGAGCCAGTGGGGGCTCAGCATGGAGTGAAAACAAAAGACTGAAAGTGAGTTTGCCATGAAGTGGCAGAGAGTGGGAAAAGAGGAGCCACCCCTGAGGGGCTGAGGGTACGGGGCTGGTGCTTAAACACAGCACGGATCCAGGTGCTGAGTGGGAGGCCATGTGGGCGATCTCCGGCCTCCTCAGACCCACAACAACCAGGGCGGTGGGGGCTGGCATGGAAGATGCTTCTTGTTTTGCCCAAGTCACTTTTAGTCTGCCGGACTCTGCCGCTTGTGTGTCTTCAGTTTTGTGGCCGGAGGAAGTGGATGGTGTCAGAGAAGACAAAGGCCCATGGTGGACTGAAGAGGCTGGCTAGGAGTTCCACTTTCCAAACCTGGGCTTCATGACAATCAGTCGTCAACGTGTCCTGCTGCTGCCTGCTCTAACCCTCAGGGGCCCCCAGCCCATCATGCCCCAAAGTGGAGGGCTGATAATCCAGGAGTGGACCGGATTGGAAAAACCCTCTCGTTTTCCCCTGCCCCATCTGCACTAAAGCAGTGTAACAACCAGATATGGTGAATAAAATGGATAATTGCTTTTATATCACAAGCAGAAGGGATGGCGATGGGAGATCCAGTCCTCATGACTGAACATCTTAACATACAGTTCCCTTCTCTAAGAGAAGCTCGGAAATCCTACATATTCTTTAAAGTTAAGCGATTCAGTGTCAAGGAAGTTGGGAGGCAACATCTACATAGGCAGGTATATTTATACTTTGCTTGTATTCCAGTTTGGGTCATTTTGTTTCCATTTTTAAGTGATGGATTTGAAGAGCCACTGCCCTGGCTGCACAGTGGGCACAATGGGCTTATGTGATCCAAATGAAACCCACATTTTTTCCTACCATTTCACTGTGTCTCCTACTCTTTAGTCCTTGCCAAAAAAATCTCCCAACCTAGCAAAACCAAACCAAACCAACAAAAGTCCTGAAGAAGTGGACTTCGTGAAAGAAAACGGAGACCACATGTCAGTTAGGATGCTGCCTCTCCAGGATTCAAGTTTTCTGGGATCCATTCTGGAGTAGAGACAGTTGAGCATTTAAGTCCTACACCAAAGAAATGATCTATCTTAAAAGATTAGGGGAAAGGGTTGATGTTTACTTTTGAGGGAATCTTCATTTCTTTTTATTCGTTTAAATTTAAATCCCAAATGAACAAACTCAAGATCTCATGAGTAGTTATTCTTAAACATTAAAAAAAAAAACAATAATAAAATTCCTGATTCACAACTGAATAAATTATTTTCTCAGTAGATTCTGGTCTGGTCATGGATTGTGCACTTCCTCCCAAAGATGTTCAGAATCATCCACTACACAATTTTACATTCTTAGACTCCAAAAAGTCCTGAGGTCCTTCTAAAAATGTGTTCACTATTATGAAGAGAGAAGATGGTTGAAAGTCCCAAACTTTCAAAACAACAAATGCTTATGGAGAGCTTTTCCAAAGTGGTGCATTGAAGTAATTAACTGCCCATGAAGGAACCAGAAAGAAAAGGCTTGCCCCTGAAGCCTAGGGTGGGGCGCGAGGGCAGAGGGAAAAAAACAGTGTCATAACTACATCTGGGGCTTATTAGTTCTGACGTCTGGGGAATATATGTGGCCCAGGGGGCCCTGGGAAAAGGCTGGACTTCCAGCAAAGTCAGGGCGGGTAGATTTGTAATAAATAGATGAAAGGTGACGAGACTGATGGAGTGCGGTGCACTGGGGCATCGTTCCCTCAGAATTATTTTCATTTTATAGATGAGCAAAGTGATGTTCAGAAAGGTTAGCCACCTGGCTAGAAAATGACCGAGCTGAAGCTCAAACCAGAGAAGCCTACAAGGATAGATGTGTTGACACCATACATCTGAAAGGGCCATGTTTCATATCAAGGAAAATGCAACTTTACAGAAGGATCTTGTAAAGGGGCATTTTTGCCATAAGAATTAATATTTTAATTCCCACTTTTTGTGTACTAAACCTGCCCTAAATGCATTAAATTAGTTAAAATGGATCATGTAAAAAAAAAAATAAAAGACTGTGATCATTCTTATCTTTACTTTGTGGATGCAGGGCTGATACAAGCCCTGTGGGCACACACTAGCTGTTGTGTCAAGGCAGCACGATTGGGCGGGGGGGCGGGGGCAGGTGAAAGAGACAAGCCACGCCTCCACCTTCCACTCCACATCTGATCTGGGGGTCACATGCAGCTGGAAGGGGACACGTTTCTTTAAGCCCTGAAGGGCCTTAACTTCTCTTGTCCTTCTTGGAATGATGCGTCTTTGATATCTCCCAGCCAAAGTCACCATGTGATTTACCAATAAGGGAATCATGGTTATGGCAATACTTATAAGTATTTATTAAATGCACTGTTTGTTAAATGTGCCTTATATAAATGAGTAACAGAGGCACAATAGCATACTAACACGTAAAAGGTCATAGAAAGCATGAATACATAACATACCAGTGCATACTTTTTAAGGCGAGGGAAAGCAGGGTTAAGTGAGGATCCATTGGTCAAAGCCTCAGATCTATAAGGGTGATGACTAGAACTCGCATCCAGGACTTTCTGATTCTAAATCCTTTGCTCTTTTCACAGCTCCTGTCTGCTTCCCTCACTCTCTCTTTCACATCTGTGCAAGCGTGCATACATGCACACACACACATTTTAGTCATCTTGTTTTTGAGAAATTTGAGAACACCCAAGGAATCAATACCAAAAGCTCTCAATTCCTCTATTAGGCACTAAAGAGAGAAAACTTAGTAGACCAAAACCTCTCAGAATGCAGGTCTAAAGCCATCATTGCGCCATGTTGGAGAGGCAGGCAAATGAAACGTGAGCGATACGGGGTCCAGGGAAGCATGGAGGAAGGAAGGACGAAGCTGCCTCGGAGGGGCTGACTCTGAGCTTTAGAAGAAGAGAAGCGGGTAACTGAGGAGTGGAGCTGGAAGGAGGTTTCAGAGCGAGGAGCAGCAGATGTAAAGCACAGAGGGCTGCCGGGAGACCTTCCCAGAGACCCACACAAATGGTGCTGGGGCCTTGGCACTGGCTGAAATCAGCTGGCAGAGCCCATGTGGAAAGCAGAAAAGACCATGTGAGTACTTTGGCTGCTTGAGGACTCCACATTTGCCTGCCATTTGTACCTCTCTTTCTCCCCTCACAGCAATGCCGGGGCTCCTTGATGGAGTCTACGTGATTTCCATGGAAACTGGTGCCATGGTTGGACCCAGGGATCCAGACTAAGCAAATCAACACTTTCCATCTCCTTGGTGGCAATGATTGATTTGGGGATGGGCAGGTGACCTAAACTAGTCCGCTCAAAGTGAATCTCCGCTCCTTTCAGGAAATGAGGAAGCATGTAGTATTAGGAGCTTGACCACGGGAAGGTCAGCCTTAGGATGGAACAAGGATGCTGAAGGAAATACTGTTCTTGATGACAAGCCTGAGTCACTGAAGCCTGCACTGCCTGTGGGCTTTTCAAATGTATGAGTCACATTATTAAGTCAGTTGGAAATGGGCTTTCTCTTATAACTGAAAAATATCCCCATTGAACCCTTCTAGAATTGTTCCTGAAAGGCAGGTCCACAGTCTGCCTTTGCATCAGTCCCAGCCCCCCACTACAACTCAGAGGCACTGCTTAGCTCATACCTACTGAATGAATGCATGAATGAATGATCACATCCACTCCCACCATACTTAATAAGAAGTAATTGTTTTTCATTAAATTTCGATTGTGGACTCTATGTCCTACCACAGAGTGGATACTTTCATATCTGGCACTTGGAATATTTCCTCCTGTGTGTAGTACATAGCATGAGGACTCAGGAATTGCAGCCGGGGCTTCGGGCTCTAACCTGGTGCCACAATCTACTGGGTTCAGTGCTGCTTAAGGTCAGTGATGCAGGGACCAATTGGCTTCATCAGTGTGGAGCAGTGGTTCTCAACCAGGATGACTTTGCACCACACCCCCCGCCCCCGCCCTGACCCCAGGGACATTTGGCAATGTCTGAAGATATTGTTGGCTGTCACAGCTGGGGGGCGGGGAATGCTACTCACATCTAGTGGGTAGAGGCCGGGGATGCAGCTAAATGTCCTACAATGCACAGGACAGCCCCCGCAATAACGATCTGGCTCAAAATGTCAATAGTGATGAGGTTGAGAAACCGTGGTGTAAAGTTCCTTTGGACTTCATTAAGGAAGAAACACTGGGGAGTCAACATGTATAATACCCAGTGGCCTATCCCCTAGGGAGAGTCCCTGATGGGTGTCAAGAGCCTTAAACTCACCTCTTACTCCTGGAACATTCACAGCTAAAACAGAAGCAGTTCCCTATACTGGACACTAGAGGGCAGGGATTTCCAAAGATTATACTTCTCCAAAGCAACTGCAGTGATTAAAAACATTCCTCTCTGGATCTGGTAAAGACCACACATTTATAGAAATAGATATGAATAAATGCAAATAGCTATAAATATCTAAAGAATGTGGCTGTGAAAAATCAGCCAAAGTTAGAACATACTTTTAGTGAGGTGACTGTAACTGTTCAGAATAAAACGTGGTTATGCTAGCTAGGTATTTTAGTTACAAATATTTTCATTGCTGGGGTGCCAGGGTGGCTCAGTTGGTTGGGTTTCTGATTTAGGCTCAGGTCATTATCTTGGGGTCCTGGGGTCAAGCCCTGTATCAGGCTCTGTGCTCAGCAGGGAGTCTGCTTGTCCTTCTGCCTCTGCCCCCACCCCCTCCTGCTAATGCGCATGCTCTCTCTCAAATAAATAAATAAAATCTTTAAAAAAATATTTTGATTGTAAGGAACAGGCATCCCCCTTAAGCTGTCTAAATCTGAAAGGGAGATTTTTAGGAGGCTATTTTTTGGGAGGGAAAGTTCCACTGAATACAAGAGAGAGTTGATAACCAGACAGTAGTATACTGAAGCTGGTTTATGCCTGCTTGTTTCCCAACTCCCTGTGCAGGGACTTCACTGTGGTAGCTTGATATGGGCCACACTGGGAGTACTGACACCATGGGAATCAGCAAACCCTGGAAATCAGGGCTCTTTTCCCTTTCCTTTTCCAGTTTTCTTTTTTAGGAGTTTGTTGTGTAAAAATTTTCCAGCACATCACTATAGCCAGGCCATGAGCAAGAGCCAGGGAAGTTCTAAGGGCTTCAACAGCTAAAAATTGTGAACTTTCCCTAGGGGTCTGTCAATATGGCTCAGCCCCAACTATTTCTAGACTCAGGGTTTCTTTTCTTTTCTTTTGTTTTTTTTTAAGATTTTATTTATTTATTTGACAGAGACACAGCGAGAGAGGGAACACAAGCGGGGGGAGTGGGAGAGGGAGAAGCAGGCTTCCCACGGAGCAGGGAGCCTGATGCGGGGCTCGATCCCAGGACCCTGGGATCATGACCTGAGCCGAAGGCAGATGCTTAACGACTGAGCCACCCAGGTGCCTCTCTGTTCCCTTTTTTTAAAAAAAAAATTCTTGTGCTGTTTCCCTGTTTACTGTAACCACACCTTCTTAATAGTAAGCCATCTCAAACACTTCCTGAGAGTAGATGGGCTTTCAATATTATTATTTCAATATTATTATGCCTGTTCATGCCTTACCATCTTATTTGTCCAACCAGAGGACAATGTACCCCCAGGCTTCCCACTCTTTCCCCTCCTCTGGAATGCCCCCCACTTGGAGAGACTGTCATAATGACAGAGTGTGAAAACTTCTGAATGTGGGTGGCTAAGGTGGCTTCTGATTGCAGTTTAAATGTAAATGGATTTTCATTTCCTCTCTTTTTCACATAAGATGATTAATATTGATTTTATCCTTCATTTCACTGAACTTTTCTTCTAGAGTATACAATCCATTTGTAAGCCCATCCACTAACATCCTCATTTCAAATACAGTACTTTCAAAGTTCTAGAATGTCCATTTTTAAAATTTTTTATTGTTATGTTAATCACCATACATTACATCATCAGTTTTTGATGTAGTGTTCCATGAGTCATTGTTTGTGCATAACACCCAGTGCTCCACGCAGAACGTGCCCTCCTTAATACCCATCACCAGGCTAACCCATCCCCCCACCCCCTTCCCCTCTAGAACCCAGTTTGTTTCTCAGAGTCCATCGTCTCTAATGGTTCATCTCTCCCTCCGATTTACTCCCCTTCTAGAATGTCCATTTTTAAACAGCTTTCCTCTGTTCATTTGTTTTGACCAAGCTTTCCATTAAATCCTCAAACATTTTTATAATAGTTCCTTTAAAGTCCTTGGTTACCACTTTCAACATCTGATTTATATTGGGGTCTTGTTTTCTTCAGTATGGGTCACATATTCCTGTTTCTTTGCATGTCTAGGAATTTTCCAAAATGTCTACCTGACATTATAGATGACCTGTAGAGACTCTGGATTCTGTTATTTTCCTCTAAAGAGTGTTGATTTTTGTTTGGACAGATAGTTAACTGGGCTGGACTCAAATTCCAAACTCCATTTATCCTGCAGGGAGCATTGGCGGAAATTGCTCAATTTCAGATGTTGTTATTTCCTAGGGAAACTGCAGTTTTTCCTAAGCATGGACAGTTTAGTTGTCCTCCAGGGTTTAAGTCAGAGTTTCTATGCAGATTTTGGGGTACCCCATTCTGTGTTTTCCTCTTTCTGTTTTCTACATTATTTTTTAGCCTTCTTTACATGTACGAATTTCATCCTCTGACCGCTCAAGTCTTTCTCTGTGAGTTCTAGCCACCCAACTCTGTGTGAATTGGGAGGTAACCTCAGATGAAAAGTTGTATAAATGTAAATTTTACCTGATACACTTCCCTCCTTTCAAGGATCAACTGGTTTTGTTCCATCTCTTTTGCCTTCAAATAGTTTTATTTAATTTTTATTTTATTTTCCCTTCCAGGACTTATGACTGTCATCTATGGGAGCATTAGTCTGGTATGATCTACTTTCCTATGACTCAAAACATTCTAATTCTGTATTAATTTAACTATCCTTCTTCACCATCCCCATTTTTTCTTCTAGGAAGAATGGAGATCAACAGAAAACTTCTAATATTAATAATAGATTTTATTTCCTGTATGGATCACATATGGTATGTATTATTTAGGTCACTGTAAACCACTGGTGAGTAGTAATGGCTTAATTATTAATTTCTTAATGGCGTCTTTCAATGAGCAAAAGTTTTCTAATTATAATAAAGTATAATTTATCATTTTTTTAGTTGTTGTTTTCTGTCACCTTCTAAGGGACCTTTATCTATCCCCAGGTTAGAAAGATATCCTCCTATGTTTTTCTCTAAAAGCTTGTGGCTTTAGCTTTTATGCTTACATCTATAATGCATTTTGAATTAACTTTTGGTATGTGTCATATACACACAACATAGGTGAGTTGCAAAACCCTGAGTGGAAAAAAAAATGCAAAGAATACATGCCATGCAATTCTACTTACATGAAGTTCTACAGCAGGAATAACTCCGCTATGGTAATAGAAATCAGAACACCGGTTTCCTGGATGGGAGAGAGTAGTGACACAAAGGGGCACAAGAAAAAAGTTACTGGGGTCATGGAGACATCCTGTATCTTAACTGAAGTGGTATTTACATAGACATGTACATGTGTAAAAAACCCAATGAGCTGTACACTTAAATTGCATGTGTTTTACTTCATGTAAATTGTACTTCAATTAAAAATGTATTATAAAAAAAATCCCAAGTAAGGAAAAGAACTGCAATGATCCTATGTTTTTTTTCCCTAAATGGGACAAAATCTAGTCCCTTGGTATTGACAAAGAGAAGCTACTGGCATATGAATTGTTATGATTACAAGTATCTAATTCTTTCATCATCAAAAGAGAATCTGATGACATCATCACTCCCAGAAGACTGAAATAATAAACAGGTAAACTGGGCAGTGCCGTAGAACCAATACCAGGTTATCTGATTCATGATTTTTCAAAGGTCTCAGAATGTCCTGCTTGAAAACAGCCCACTTGAGATTTTCCACATGTCTTCCCAAACAACCATACTGTAAATATTAAGCCTCTAAGGAAGAAACTACATAAAAGTCCTATGTGATCTTAGGAAAACAAAAGGTAAGAGTTTGTCCTTAATTTCAACCAAACTGAGCCACATTCAATTCCTTTTCTGCACACAATTTCATAAGTGCATAGACTGAGTATCATAAAGGAGCTTTATAAACTTCATGGCAAAATTCCAAGGTCAAAGTACAAATAATCTAAAAATTATAGTTCAGCCTCTAGCCCATACTTGGAATCAATTTTATATTCAAATACTTTTGAGGAAGAGCATCTATTTTATGCTGTTATTGGTCCTATCACCTATTTGGAATGATCGTCTTCATAATATTAATTCATTAAAAATAAGTTCCTTTACAACTATACCCCTCTTTAAAGTCCAAATAACTATTTTCACAATTATCTCTTTTCTTTGGAACCCCACCCTGTAAGTTAGGCCGGGAAGTGGCATTTGTATTTTGATTTTCTGTAGGAAAAGCCCTGTGCACTCTAGAAAAGACAAACGAAGGTTGTAAAATCTCTTGCATCAAGGCTGGCTTAGACCAGCTAATGTCCTAGCTAGCTCCCACAAAAAGTGTTCGACTCAACTCTATTTTCATATAAAGAGACATCCAAGGACAAGATGTGCCTCAAATCCTAGTCGATATCTGTTAAATCAGCTGGTTTATGTCATGGGGAATCACAATTCAACACAGCTTATTCTGTATACATTGTGTACATTGTGCTATATTTAATCTACTTTTATCTGTTTCTTTTTCCTCTCAGGAAAGGATGAAATATGGAAGAAAAATAATTCAATTGTTACTATTTTTATTGTTTCTCTGGGCTTTGCACAGACAGTATCATTTCAGGTAATTTTTAAAAAATTAATGAATATTTTATTCTGGGGTTTGGTAAGGATCTAGTTTGTCAGAAAGGTGATAGGCTAACCCCCTGAATAAATAAGCATCCAAATGTATCAATCCAATATACCCAGAAATATCCAAATGGCATTCAGATCTATCAGCATAAACATAACCGTCAGCATAAAAGTTCTTTGTTTCTAATGTGATCAAAGCTAAACATAATTTTTGTAGGCTCATATGTGTGAGGAGAAGCAATGTAAGCTACCAAGATAGTGACCATCTAATTATGGCAGTTAGCAAATGTTAGAGAAACTGCCATTTTTATTTATTTATTTTTTATTTTTTTATTGTTATGTTAATCACCATATATTATAAATAGGTGGCTTCTTTAAGAAACATCCCTAATATTGGTGACTTCCAGTACTATGTATGATATCTGCCCTCCCCATAGTTACATAAGTAGAAAGAATTCATTGGCAATTAGCAAATTCCATTGTTTCAATGATATTAAGTTAGCTCTTCTTTCATTCATAGCTCAAATAATTAGGTTTCCTTTTTTTAAGATATAGCATATGAAGTCCTTAACTGCAGTAATTTTTTTTATCACGTTCATTACTGTATCTCTCTACCACCAATAATGTTTGCACATAGTATGTGTCTTAGTCTGTTCGAGCTGCTATCCCTCTGTGCTCTCTCTCTCTCAAATAAATAAATAAAATCTTTAAAAAATTAAATGTGGAAACCCTTTGTATAAGTTTAAAAGTAATATAATTATTTTTGTTTATCCTAAGCACAAAGAAACTACAGAAGGTACACCGGTGCTGGTAAGCCTTATTTACAAATATGCTATGACCTCTTCTTTGAGGACAAAACCTGTTGGAGGGCAGTGGGGTACCTGCAAGTCCTTGGCTCCTGCAGGCAGGGTAAACCAAAGTAATTTTACAAACATACGTTGGAGATGCTCATGTAAGGTCAGAGGACTAGGAGTACTAGGAGTGAGAAATGGTTAGGGGAAACGTGTGATGGGAGCCAGAACCCAGCTTCCAGGAATCTTGGGTCTTTTAAAGCTCTGGGAAATCACACAGGAGTCAAGTTTTGGTTAAAAGATTCAGGAGATTGTTATTAACCACAGGCCACCTACAAAATCATACTATCAGACCGTACGCAGAGAGAAAAACTTCCTTAAAAATTGTGCAAGACCCCAAATCATAATATGTTCTTCGATTTCTCCCTGCAGTCATGGGAACCCACATAGAGAAGTAAAAGAAACTTTCTGATGCTTGTTGTGTCGAAGAGCCTTATGTCTCTGGTGGTTCCATGGTGCACAACACTCTCACCAGGACCGTGACTCCATATGTGGGTGAGCTGCTCTGTGCATGAAAATAATACAGTAAGATGGTTTTCATGGGCAGGGTATGTTTCCCCTCTATAGAGCCATGGCTAACAGGGGGCAGTAACTCTCAACCACCTGAAAACAAAAAGAAAATCCCTAGACAAAGGTGGGAACATGCAAGGGAAGTCTGCTGCAGCAGAGGCTGGGAGAAAGAATGATTTAATATGTTTTCTGGTAAAATGTACACAATGCAACACAATCTAACAATCGCTCTATCATTAATATTAGCTCTCCTTAGCATCAGGCTTACACATACGGCCTTAACACACTAATTCTCAGCATCCAAAGGCTTTGCTGTCAAGGAGGCAGGTGCCTGTGTAGAAGGCCATGGTCTCAGTCACACCCTGGACACTGCAGTGCTCACTCATGACATACAACTCAGCTCCACAGCTGCCCAATCCCCTCCTGAACTCAGCCCGGGATCAACTCTCCAAAGATAGGCTAGCTAGGGTGCCATTAGAGTGTGTAGCAGGGAGGAAGTAAGGACTCAGGCCCAACTATTTGTCTTCCCACCTGCTGTGTGACTATGGACAAGATAATAAAAACTCTTTGTGCCTCAATTTCCTTATCTAGTAAAATGAGGATAATAATAATGACAACAATACCTATATCATAGAGGTGGATTAAATTAGATAATACTTAGGAAATTATTCCATAAGTATTAGCTATTAATGAAGGGAATCTAACCTCATCCATCAGGTTAGAGTATACTTCCCTTAAGTAGGGATATTTAACAGGAAACCTAAAGGCTATGTGGGAATTAACTGGTTGAAGTCGTGGCGTGTTTAAGGAAATTTAAAGAGGCAAGTGAGTCTGGAAAATTGTCACTGTGGGGCTGGGTAGGAGACATGGCTGGAACAGTGTGAAGGGTCAGATCACGCAGAATGTCATGACCATATAAGGAATGTAGATGTGATCCTCAGGACAATGGGAAGCCACCGAACCCTGTTAAACAGAATAATGACATGGGAACACTGGAGCTTCAGAAGCATGACAGTGGAAGCACAGTGGACATATGGAGAATGGGTTGAAAAAGGCCAGGGCAAGGACAGGCAGAGGGGATCACAGTGTTAATTACGGGGGATGGGAATATGGAGGCTCATACTTCTGCCTTGCCAATCCAAGTGATAAGGCAACATATGAAGGGAATATGAAGGGGACCTACTCTGGGGAAGACAGGATGATTTTCACATTAAACATCTTGATCTTGTGGCATCGGTGCAAACTTCAAGTGGAAGACTTCAGAACACAATTGGATGTCTGGGTCTTAAATTCCCAGGAGAAGTCTAGCTGCACATACAAATCTGAAGCCACAGGAAAATGCCTGCACGCATGTCAACTGATCAAATAGAAAGCCTAGGTGAAACCTTCAAACCAAGGGTCCTGAGCAGATAGGATATTTAAGGCCAGAAAGTAGGGTTATATTTCCGTTGCAATAAAAGGGGGGAAATCAGTGCTCAAGATAAATTTGGAGGCAAGGTGGCAGAAGATTGAGGGAGCTTTCATGTGATGACAGCTATTTCTCTATCAATGAGAAGAAGGAGAATGAACATTGTGGAAACACATAAAGGTTTCTGGGCAGCCCAGAGACTGGTAAGTCGAGGTAAGAAATCATGATTTTCCATGCCACTCCCATCAAAGTTCATCATTGCTTTTCATATACTGCTTCACGCTTATCTTGCACTTTACATCATATTATAACATAGCCCATGATTTGCTAGACACTCAGTTGCCTCAAACTCAAATAGATACTGTGTGATTCTTTGCATTATTCCTCCTGATAGGTTTGTGGATACTCAATCAAAAGAATTAGAGCTATCAGACTGGTTTTCTCCCAGGTAAGAATTCCAAATCAAACACATGTGAGATTGATCCATAGATTGTTCAGAAGTTAACAGATGGCAACAATACCACAAACGGCATTCCAACTGTTGGATGGCAGGTGGATCTTTGATTACATTTTAAAAAATAAGCAGTGGCCAAGACGCATTGGGAATGGACATTAGGGCCTACATCCTCCATAAATAAGAGTGTGGGATGACAGAAACCCAAAGGCCCTAAAATTATAGCAGGTCAAAGTGTGAAGGGTATATCTGAGATCTTTTGGTTGATTCTCCTCATTTCACCAATGAGGGAACCATAGCCCAAATCAGATAGATGGGCCATCTGTGCACTTCTCACTTTAATATGGTGGCTTTCCTCTGGCCTCTCTGCCTCTCTCTCCTTACTACACCCACCAGTCTTTCTCCCTGGTGCTGCAGGGTTTCAGGACTTGTCCTAATTAAAACTTTGCAAAGAGATGTCCAGTTAAGATCATGATTGGATAATGGTCTGTGACTCATCCTTCCATGATAGCCTAACTTTTATCAGATCGAATCAGGACACAGAAAGCACGCAGATTATTTTAAGAGAGAATTTAATACAAAGCATTGTTAACTAGCATAAAGTTGTTAACTAGGTAACTTGAGCTTAAACTCATGCACTCCACTGTGCTAGTATCTCCGAGCTCTTGAAAGGCCTCTTGGGACAGAGAACCAGCCCTCTAGGGAAGGGTACCATGAGGCTGGGTTTGCAAGTGTTGGAAAAGCTGAAATCTGGATTCAACTGCTGGTCTGGGAAGGAACTGCTAATATGGTGGTGTGGCATTTGAGGGAACAGGAGGCAGGCAAGGGAGCCCACTGGAAACAGGAAAGAGCAAGTTCCTTTTTCCTCCAGGCTTGTAATTTTCCTCCAGCGTGCCCTCTATTAGCAGAGCCTCACGGGGTGCCCGCTGTGGCTCGCAGAGTCCCAGCTCAGCACAATAAAGCCGAGTATAGTGGGGTGGGTTTAGTTATGGAAAGATGCTAGCTTAATAACTGGCACAGGATCCCACTAACAAGTAAGGCATATCCTTGTAACTCAGGGTGATGATTCATCCCAACAATTGAACAAAGGAGAAAACCATATAATCATATTTATACCCAAATAAGCTACGGATAAAATTCAACTCCCACTGCATTTCTTTTTCTTTTTCTTTTGTCTTTTTTTTTTTTTTTGCTTCGAGGCTTCCTTGCTCCTTGCCTGCTTCTCCCTCTACCTGCCTCTCCCTCTGCCTGCCATTCCCCCTGCTCGTGCGTTCTCTCTCTCTGAAATAAATAAATAAAATCTTTAAAAAAAAAAAAAGATTTGTCAATTTTGTTGATATTTTCAAAGAACCAACTTTTGGCTTCATTAATGTTAGCATTTTTTTCCTCTTCCTCTATGTCAGTTGTCTCTGCTCCAGTCTTTATTCTTTGTTCCTTTGCTTGCTTTGGGTTTAGTTTGCTATTTTTTTCTAGTTCCTTAAGGTGGAAGGTTAGGTTATTATATGATATCTTTCTTCTTTTGTAATATAGATGTTTACAGCTATACATTTCCTTCTGACTATTGCTTTTCACTGCATCCCATAAGTTTTGGTATGTTTTATTTTCGTTTTTATTCATCTCAATGTATTTTTAAATTCCCTTTGTGATTTTTTTCTTGACCCCTTGGTTGTTTAAGAGTGTGTTGTTCAATTTCCACATATTTGTGAAGTTTTCAAATTTTGTTATTGATTTCATTCCATTGTCAATGAACAAGATAGTTTGCATGTTTCCAGCCATCTTAAGTTTATTGAGATTTGCTTTATGGCTTAACATATGATCATTCTGGAAAATGTCCCATGTGTATTTGAGAAGAATATGTATTCTGTTGTTGGTAAAATGTTCTATGTGTATCTGATTCTTTCTTCTGCCTGCTCAAATCTGCTGTTGGGCAAGTTTTTTAGGGCAAGTTTTTGTTTGTTTGTTTGTTTGTTTTTTTCAGCTATTATACTTCTCAGCTCCAGAATTTCTATTTGGTTCCTTTTTATAATTTCTATCTTTTTATTCACATTCTCTATTTGTTAAGCTATTGTTCTCCCAGTTTCCTTTAGTTCTTTGTCCATAGTTTTCTTTGGCTTTTTCAGCACATTTAAAATAGTTGGTTTAAAGTCTTGTTTTAGGGCGCCTGGGTGGCTCAGTTGGTTAAGCGACTGCCTTCGGCTCAGGTCATGATCCTGGAGTCCCGGGATCGAGTCCCGCGTCGGGCTCCCTGCTCAGCGGGGAGTCTGCTTCTCCCTCTGACCCTCTTCCCTCTCGTGCTCTCTATCTCTCACTCTCTCTCTCTCAAATAAATAAATAAAGTCTTTAAAAAAAAAGTCTTGTTTTAGTAAGCCTAATGTCTGGGCTACCCTAGGGACAGTTTCCCTATGAGTGGACCATACATTCTTGTTTCTTTGCATGCCTCATCATTTTTAGTTGAAAATTAGGAATTTTGTATATTATAGTGTGATCACTTTGGAAGTCAGATTCTCTTACCTCCTAGAGTTGTTTGTCTGTTTAGTGACTTTTCCAAACTATTTTTTAAAGACCATATTCTTTGTCTTGTTTGGTCTGCGAGGTCTCTTTCCTTTAGCTTGTGGTCAGCTAGTGGTTTGACAGAGATACCTTTAAATGACTAGAGCTAGAGTGATGCTGATGGTGGTGGTTGGGGGGGTTATTGGAGAAGGAGAAATGAAGAGATGGAGGCAGAGGAGAAGGGGGAAGAAGAAGAAAAGAGAAAAGGAAAGAAGAAGAAGAAAGAAAAGAACGCTTTTACAGTCTTTGAAGATTGGTTCTGTGTTTGGACTCTCCTTCAACACAGCCCAGCTATTTACAACTCTGCCTTAGCCTTCACTTCCTGCTTGCACTGAGTCTAAATATCATCCAGAGGTGAAAGCTTAGGATCTTCAAAAATCTTTTTGGAGCACGTAACCTGCCCTGAACATGTGCATGGATTTCCTAATTCCTTGTTATACATAGGATCTTATCAGGGCCTTTACTTTTCCAAAGAACTCTCTTCCAAACTTTTCTTCCCCAGGCTTTCAGCACATCTAGTGTTTATCCAACTGTAATTTCTTGCCTCAGTTGGCAGGGGCTTGTTCCTTTTTAAAATGTTTTCAAGGACTGCCCTCCACTTACCCACTTTTCCATTTTGAGAGAGTTCTGAGTTAAGCAAAACAAAGGAAAGCACTAGCAGTCCAGTCCTTTGAGGAACTCTCAGGTCAAAATGAACAAACACAATTCCTTCGGAATTAGATCCACTCTTCTCCTCCAGAAGCAGGTACTCACACTGAGAACATGATTTGCTGTTTTCAATACCACTGCCATACTGGCAGGGAGTTGGTGTAAGGCTAAGTTAAAATACCACAAAGCTTTCCTTCTCCTATTGTGTTGTCATCCTTTTCTTGATTTACCTTTTGCTTGATTGCTCTAAAACTCTGGAAGGTAGCCAAACTTTGGCTACCTTCCAGAGTTTTGACAAAGTTGTTTCTGACAGTATGCAGTAACATTAGCCTGGCAGCATTTTAGAATATGAAACTGGAAAGGTCATTTTTCAAAATATGGTCTCTGAAAATAATTAGTGTCAAAAAGCCTAAGGCCAGGAGATTTTGTCCAAATACAGGAGATATTGCTATTTTAGACTTTGGGTGACATTTTAACTGTGTCCTCAAAGACCTTGGAATCACAGTATAACTAATTTGTAAGGTACTTTTGTAATGATCTGGCCATTTCTGAGAAGCTGTTTCTCCAGTCTATCATAACCATCAAAGCTTCGAATTAGGAGTAAGGAAATGCTGCAACCAGACACAGGCTTTATACATTAGTAACATCTACGGCAGTTTTTTTTTTTTAACTACTACAGTTTTATTAAAAGATATCTTGTTCATAAGTCTTATGTCTTTCTTACAGTGAATACATGAACCTGTCTACCACCAGCTGGTCAGCTCCGGTTGTATGGGATGGCACTTTCAATGAAGAAGTATTGGAAGAGTATTATGAAAAACATAAAATTACTGTGGGATTGACTGTATTTGCTGTAGGAAGGTAGGTAATGCCAAATGTCCTTTACATTCAAGCTTTTTATTGTAGAAAATGGTAGATTATCAATAATCCCACCTCAGGAATCTAGGAAAAGTGGGACAAAATAATGCCAAAGTAAACAGAAGTAGGGAAATAGTAAAGATGAGAACAGAAATCCATGAAACTGAAAACAGAGAAGCCATAGAGAAAAATCAAAAAATCAAAAAGCTTTTTCCTTGAAAAAAAAAATCAATAAAATTCACAATCATCCAGGAAGTCTGGCAAAGAAAAAAAAAATTGACAAAAATTACAAATATTAGGAAAGAAACAGGGTATATCACCTCAGACCTGGCAGACATCAAAAGGATAATTAGAGAATACTAACTCTACACACATACGTTTGAAAACTTAGGTGAAATGGACCTTGAAAACACTATCACAACCCACCCAATGTGAAATTGACCATTTCAATAGCCCTATATCTGTTGAGGAAACAGAATTAATAATTTTAAACACTCCCAAAGTCTCCAGGCCCAGATGTTTTCACTGGAAAATTCTACCAAATATTTAAAGAATTAACATCAGTTCTACATAATCTTCAAAAAATCAAAGAGAAAGGAACACTTTCCAATTCATCTTACGAAGCAAGTGCTGCCCTCATATCAAAATCATACCCCAGGGGGCGGAGCAAGAGGGCGGAGGAGTAGGAGATCTGGATTTCGTCTGGTCTCAGGAATTCAGCAGAATAGGGATCAAACCATTCGCAACACCTACGAACTCAACAGGAGATTGAAGAAGAGAGTAGCAACAACTCTCTGAACAGAGAAGCGACCACTTACTGGAAGGTAGGACGTGCGGAGAAGTGAATCCGAGGCGATATTCGGGAGGATAGACGGTGGGGGAGGGGGCCTCCATCGGCCGCTTCTGGCAAGTGCTAGAGCCGCGGAGCACAAAATCGGAACTTTTAGAAGCTGGCTCCGCTGAGGGACGTCGCTCCAGTGGCTAAGCGGGGGTGGAGCCCTCGCAGGACAGTGTGGTCTCAGGACCCTCGGGGTCAAGAAAGACCGGGGGTGCCTGAGTGCGGCAGAGCTCCCAGGTATCAGAGCGGGGAAGCCGGCTGCAGAGACGGAGCCGAGGCGCGGGCTCTCAGCTCAGGGTTGCCATAAACTGTGATCCGCGGCCCACTCGGGCCACTGCTCCTCCAGCAGGGACCCAACAAGCGGCAGAGCCGGGGAGACTCCCCTTCCTCCCCCGGGAGGAGCGGCGCGGGAGCACACCGCAGGGATCTGCTGGGTTTGGAGACTCCACACGGGGTCGGGTGCCAGAGATAGAAACGCTCGGTCACAGGCCGGGTGAGCACGGAGTGCGGCCGGAGACCGGGGACACGGGAGTGACTGCTTTTCTCTGGGGGCGCACTGAGGAGCGGGACCCCGAGTTCTCAGCTCCTCCGGGCGGAGATTGGGAGGCCACCATTTTCACCCTGGTCCTCCAAAGCTGTACCGAGAGCTTGCAGGGAACAAAAGCTCCTGAGAGCAAACCCGAGCAGCTTGCTTAGCCCGGACTGACTAGGGCGGGGCAATTCCGCTTCCGGCAAAGACATTTGGGAACCACGGCAACAGGCCCCTCCCCCAGAAGATCAGCACGAACAGCCAGCCAAGACCAAGTTTACCGATCAAGGAGAACGGGAGAACTCCAGCGCTAGGGGAATACTGCACATAGAATTCATGGCTTTTTTACCATGATTCATTAGTTTTTCAAAGTTAATTTTTTAAACTGTTTTTTTTTTGAATTTTTCTTTTTCCCTTTTTCAAACAACATCTTATCAATCCCTTTTTAAAAAAAATTTTTTTTTATTTTTCTTTTTTAGAGTCATATTTTATCCCTTCATAGTAGTTACCCTTATTTTTGGCATATATATATAAGTTGTTCTCTCTTTAAAATTTTGAGATACAGTTTCTTCTAACAGATCAAAATAAACCCTAAATCACTGGTGTATGGCTTTGTTCTAGTCTCCTGCCTGATCACATTCTCTCCCCCCTTTTTTTAAAATCTTCTTTCTTTTTTCAAACAACTTCTTATCTTATCAATTCCTTTTATAAAATCTTTTATAATTTGCATCTTTACAGTCATTTTCCATCCCTTCATTCTATCAACCCTTATTTTGTACATATGTAAGTCTTTCTTCCTTTAAAATTTTAGGAGGCACTTTCTTCTAACAGACCAAAATACGCCCAAAATCCAGTGTGTGGCACTGATCTATGCACTAGCCTGATCATATTTGATCATATTCTGTTTTTTTTTTTGTTTTGTTCTGTTTTTGTTTGTTTTTATCTTTTTCTTTTTCTTTTTTTTTCTTTCCCTTTCTTTTCCCCTGGTTTCAGGTCTTTTCTGATTTGTATAGAGTATATTTGCTGGGGACATTGTTAACCTGTTAGCATTTTATTCTCTCATTCATCTATTCTCCTCTGGACAAAATGACAGGATGAAAAAAATCACCTCAGCAAAAAGAACAAGAGGTAGTACCATCAGCCAGGGACCTACTCAATACGGATATTAGTACGATGTTGGACCTAGAGTTCAGAATCATGACTTTAAAGATACTAGCTGGGCTTGAAAAAAGTGTGGAATTATTAGAGAAACCCTTTCTGGAGAAATAAAAGAACTAAAATCTAACCAAGTCGAAATCAAAAAAGCTATTAATGAGGTGCAATAAAAAATGGGGGCACTAACTGCTAGGATAAATGAGGCAGAAGAGAGAATCAGCGATATAGAAGACCAAATGATGGAAAATAAAGAGGCTGAGAAAGAGAGAGAGAAACAACTACAGGATCACGAGGGCAGAATTCGAGAGATAAGCGATACGATAAGACGAAACAACATTAGAATAATTGGGATCCCAGAAGAAGAAGAAAGAGAGGGGCAGAAGGTATATTGGAGCAAATTATAGCAGAGAACTTCCCTAATATGGGGAAGGAAACAGGCATCAAAATCCAGGAGGCACAGAGAACCCCTCTCAAAATCAATAAAAATAGATCAACACCCCGACATCTAATAGTAAAACTTACTAGTCTCAGAGACAAAGAGAAAACCCTGAAAGCAGCTCGGGAGAAGAGATATGTAACCTACAATGGTAGGAACATTAGATTGGCAACAGACCTATCCACAGAGACCTGGCAGGCCAGAAAGGACTGGCATGGTATCTTCAGAGCACTAAACGAGAAAAATATGCAGCCAAGAATACTATATCCAGCTAGGCTGTCATTGAAAATAGAAGGAGAGATAAAAAGCTTCCAGGACAAACAAAAACTAAAGGAATTTGCAAACACGAAACCAGCCCTCCAAGAAATATTGAAAGGGGTCCTCTAAGCAAAGAGAGAGCCTAAAAGCAGCATAGATCAGAAAGGAACACAGACAATATACAGTCACAGTCACCTTACAGGCAATACAATGGCACTAAATTCATATCTTTCAATAGTTACCCTGAATGTAAATGGGCTAAATGCCCCAATCAAAAGACACAGGCTATCAGATTGAATTAAAAAACAAGACCCATCAATATGCTGTCTGCAAGAGACTCATTTTAAACCCAAAGACACCTCCACATTGAAAGTGAGGGGGTGGAAAACCATTTACCATGCTAATGGACACCAAAAGAAAGCTGGGGTGGCAATCCTTATATCAGACAAACTAGGTTTTAAAACAAAGACTGTAATAAGAGATGAAGAAGGACACTATATCCTACTTAAAGGGTCTATCCAACAAGATCTAACAATTGTAAATATCTATGCCCCGAACATGGGAGCAGCCAATTTTATAAGGAAATTAATAACAAAATCAAAGAAACACATTGACAACAATACAATAATAGTGGGGGACTTTAACACCCCCCCTGACTGAAATGGACGGATCATCAAAGCAAAAGATCAACAAGGAAATAAAGACCTTAAATGAAACACTGGACCAAATGGGCTTCACAGACATATTCAAAACATTCCATCCCAAAGCAACGGAATACACATTCTTCTCTAGTGCCCATGGAACATTCTCCAGAATTGATCACATCCTAGGTCACAAATCAGGTCTCAACCAGTACCAAAAGATTGGGATTATTCCCTGCATATTTTCAGACCACAATGCTTTGAAACTAGAACTCAATCACAAGAGGAAAGTCGGAAAGAACTCAAATACATGGAGGCTAAAGAGCATCCTACTAAAGAATGAATGGGTCAACCAGGAAATTAAAGAAGAATTAAAAAAATTCATGGAAACCAATGAAAATGAAAACACAACTCTTCAAAATCTTTGGGATACAGCAAAGGCAGTCCTAAGAGGAAAGTATATAGCAATACAAGCCTTTCTGAAGAAACAAGAAAGGTCTCAAAGACACAACCTAACCCTACACCTAAAGGAGCTAGAGAAAAAACAGCAAATCAAGCCTAAACCCAGCAGGAGAAGACAAATTATAAAGATCAGAGCAGAAATCAATGAAATAGAAACCAAAAGAACAGTAGAACAGATCAACGAAACTAGGAGCTCGTTCTTTGAAAGAATTAACAAGATTGATAAAACCCTGGCCAGACTCATCAAAAAGAAAAGAGAAATGACCCAAATCAACAAAATCATGAATGAAAGAGGAGAGATCACAACCAACACCAAAGAAATACAAACAATTATAAGAACATATTATGAACAACTCTCTGCCAGCAAATTAGATAACCTGGAAGAAATGGATGCATTCCTAGAAATGTATCAACTACCAAAATTGAACCAGGAAGAAATAGAAAACCTGAACAGACCTATAACCACTAAGGAAATTGAAGCAGGCATCAAAAATCTCCCAAGAAACAAAAGCCCGGGGTCAGATGGCTTCCCAGGGGAATTCTACCAAACATTTAAAGAAGAATTAATACCTATTCTCCTGAAACTGTTCCAAAAAATAGAAATGGAAGGAAAACTTCCAAACTCATTTTATGAGGCCAGCATTACTTTGATCCCAAAACCAGACAAAGACCCCATCAAAAAGGAGAATTACACACCAATATCCTTGATGAACATGGATGCAAAAATTCTCACCAAAATACTAGCCAATAGGATCCAACAGTACATTAAAAGGATTATTCACCACGACCAAGTGGGATTTATCCCTGGGCTGCAAGGTTGGTTCAACATCCGCAAATCAATCAACGTGATACAATACATTAACAAAAGAAAGAACAAGAATCATATGATCCTCTCAGTAGATGCAGAAAAAGCATTTGACAAAGTACAGCATCCTTTCTTGATCAAAACTCTTCAGAGTATAGGGATAGAGGGTACATACCTCAATATCATAAAAGCCATCTATGAAAAACCTACAGCGAATATCATTCTCAATGGGGAAAAGCTGAGAGCTTTTCCCCTAAGGTCAGGAACGCGGCAGGGATGTCCACTATCACCACTGCTGTTCAATATAGTGTTAGAAGTCCTAGCCACAGCAATCAGACAACAAAAAGAAATGAAAGGCATCCAAATCAGCCAAGAGGAAGTCAAACTCTCACTCTTTGCAGATGATATGATACTGTATGTGGAAAACCCAAAAGACTCCACCCCAAAACTGCTAGAACTCATACAGGAATTCAGTAAAGTAGCAGGATATAAAATCAATGCACAGAAATCAGTGGCATTCCTATACACCAGCAACAAGACAGAAGAGAGACAAATCAAGGAGTCGATCCCATTTACAATTGCATCCAAAACCATAAGATACCTAGGAATAAATTTAACCAAGGAGGCAAAGGATCTGTACTCAGAAAACTCTAAAATACTCATGAAAGAAATTGAAGAAGACACAAAGAAATGGAAAAACGTTCCATGCTCATGGATTGGAAGAACAAACATTGTGAAGATGTGAATGCTACCTAGAGCAATCTACACATTCAATGCAATCCCCATCAAAATACCGTCCACTTTTTTCAAAGAAATGGAACAAATAATCCTAAAATTTGTATGGAACCAGAAGAGACCCCGAATAGCCAGAGGAATGTTGAAAAAGAAAAGCAAAGCCGGTGGCATCACAATTCTGGACTTCCAGCTCTATTACAAACCTGTCATCATCAAGACAGTATGGTACTGGCACAAAAACAGACACATAGATCAATGGAACAGAATAGATCGCCCAGAAATGGACCCTCAACTCTATGGTCAACTCATCTTTGACAAAACAGGAAAGAATGTCCAGTGGCAAAAAGACAGTCTCTTCAACAAATGGTGTTGGGAAAATCGGACAGCCACATGCAGAAGAATGAAACTGGACCATTTCCTTACACCACACACAAAAATAGACTCCAAATGGTTGAAAGACCTAAACGTGAGACAGGAGTCCATCAAAATCCTAAAGGAGAACACAGGCAGCAACCTCTTCGACCTCAGCCGCAGCAACTTCTTCCTAGAAACATCGCCAGAGGCAAGGGAAGCAAGGGCAAAAATGAACTATTGGGATTTCATCAGATAAAAAGCTTTTGCACAGCAAAAGAAACAGTCCACAAAACCAAAAGACAACCGACAGAATGGGAGAAAATATTTGCAAATGACATATCAGATAAAGGGCTAGTATCCAAAATCTATAAAGAACTTATCAAACTCAACACCCAAAGAACAAATAATCCAATGAAGAAATGGGCAGAAGACATGAACAGACATTTTTCCAACGAAGACATCCAAATGACCAACAGACACATGAAAAAGTGCTCAACATCGCTCAGCATCAGGGAAATCCAAATCAAAACCTCAATGAGATACCACCTCACACCCGTCAGAATGGCTAAAATTAACAAGGCAGGAAACGACAGATGTCGGCGGGGATGTGGAGAAAGGGGAACCCTCCTCCACTGTTGGTGGGAATGCAAGCTGGTGCAGCCACTCCGGAAAACAGTATGGAGGTTCCTCAAACAATTGAAAATAGAACTACAATACGATCCAGCAATTGCACTACTGGGTATTTACCACAAAGATACAAATGTAGGGATCCGAAGGGGTACGTGCACCCCAATGTTTATAGCAGCAATGTCCACAACAGCCAAACTGTGGAAAGAGTCAAGATGTCCATCAGCAGATGAATGGATAAAGAAGATGTGGTATATATACACAATGGAATATCATGCAGCCATGAAAAGGAATGAGATCTTGCCATTTGCAACGACGTGGATGGAACTGGAGGGTGTTATGCTGAGCGAAATAAGTCAATCAGAGAAAGACATGTATCATATGACCTCACTGATATGAGGAATTCTTAATCTCAGGAAACAAACTGAGGGTTGCTGGAGTGGTGGGGGGTGGGAGGGATGGGGTGGCTGGGTGATAGACATTGGGGAGGGTATGTGCTGTGGTGAGCGCTGTGAATTGTGCAAGACTGTTGAATCACAGATCTGTACCTCTGAAACAAATAATGCAATATATGTTAAGAAAAAAAAAAGAAGAAGAAGATAGCAGGAGGGGAAGAATGAAGGGGAGTAAGTTGGAGGGGGAGACAAACCATGAGAGACGATGGACTCTGAAAAACAAACTGAGGGTTCTAGAGGGGAGGGGGGTGAGGGGATGGGTTAGCCTGGTGATGGGTATTAAAGAGGGCACATTCTGTGTGGAGCACTGGGTGTTATGCACAAACAACGAATCATGGAACACTACATCAAAAGCTAATGATGTAATGTATGGTGATTAACATAACAATAAAAAATTTTAAAAAATCATACCCCAAAAAGTACAAGAAAGTATTAAGTTGAACAATGTACATATTACCCATTAAAATTATAAATTTTTATAAAGAACTTCTCAAACTCAACACCCAAAAAGCAAATAATCTGGTCAAGAAATGGGCAGAAGACATGAACAGATACTTCTCCAAAGAAGACATACAAATGGCTAACAGACACATGAAAAAATGTTCGATATCACTAGTCATCAGGGAAATACAAATCAAAACCACAATGAGATACCACCTTACACCAGTTAGAATGGTAAAAAATTAACAAGACAGGAAAAAACAAATGTTGGCAAGGATGTGGAGAAAAGGGAACCCTCTTACACTGTTGGTGGGAATGCAAGCTGGAGCAGCCACTTTGGAAAACAGTATAGAGATTCTTCAGGAAGTTAAAAATAGAGCTACCATATGACCCAGCAATTGCACTACTAGGTATTTACCCCAAAGATACAGATGTAGTGAAAAGAAGGGGCATGTGCACCCCAATGTTCATAGCAGCAATGTCCACAATAGCCAAACTGTGGAAGGAGCCGAGATGCCCTTCAACAGACGAATGGATAAAGAAGATGTGGTATATATACATACAATGGAATATTACTCAGCCATCAGAAAGGATGAATACCTACCATTTGCATCCACATGGGTGGAATTGGAGGGTATTATGCTAAGGGAAATAATTCAAGCAGAGAAAGACAATTATCATATGGTTTCACTGATATGTGGAATATAAGCAATAGTGCAGAGGATCATAGGGGAAGGGAGGGAAAACTGAATTGGGAAAAATCAGAGAGGGAGACAAACCAGGAAAGACTCTGGACTCCGGGAAACAAACTGAGGGTTACAGAAGGGAGGGGGGTGGGGGGATGGGATAACCGAGTGATGGGTATTAAGGAGGGCATGTGTTGTGATGAGCACTGGGTGTTATATGCAACTAATGAATCGTTGAACACTACATCAAAAACTAATGATGTAGGAGCAAGATGGCAGAGGAGTAGGAGACCTGGATTTCCTCTGGTCTCAGGAATTCAGCTGAATAGGGATCAAACCATTCTGAACACCTACGAACTCAACAGGAGACCGAAGAAGAGAGTAGCAACAACTCTCTGAATAGAAAAGCGACCACTTTCTGGAAGGTAGGACGTGCGGAGAAGGGAATCTGAGGCGATATTCAGGAAGATATACGGTGGGGGAGGGGGCCTCCGCCGGCCGCTTCTGGCAAGTGCTAGAGCCGCGGAGCACAAAATCGGAACTTTTAGAAGTCGGCTCCGCTGAGGGACATCGCTCCAGTGGCTAAGCGGGGGTGGAACCCTCGCGGGACAGTGGGGTCTCAGGACCCTTGGGGTCACAGAAAGACCGGGGGAGCCTGAGTGCGGCAGAACTCCCAGGTATCGGAGCGGGGAAGCTGGCTGCAGAGACGGAGCCGAGGCGCGGGCTCTCAGCTCGGGGTTGCCATAAACTGTGATCCGCGGCCCAGTCGGGCCACTGCTCCTCCAGCACCCTCCTTCAGTAGAACACACTGAGTCTTAGAAGAGTCCTGTGCAAGTGAAGGGGCACTGAAACCAAAGCCTCATTAACTTTATCATAAAAACTCCCTTGTGTGTGTTAAAGAACCCCTAAAAATCTCAGTAATTAATGGCATCGAGTGCCTCTGAAATTAGGCGTGTAGGTGGGACTGAAAACAGAAGGATAGATTGAAAGTATCTATATAGAGCATTTAGACATGAATATTTGCTACAGGGATGAACAAATAAGCCAATATAATAAAACAAATGCCCACGCAAATGTGAAAGACTATGGCTATGGCAAGACATTGTGGATCTGTAGGAAAAGACTTCCATAAATGATGCCGGAAAGAGTCGACGTCCACATGAGAACACCGCAATTGTACCTCTGTGGCATATTATGTATGGCAAGCATATACAAACATAATTCCCAGGTAGTTTGAAGACCAAAAGTTAAAGGGAAAACCATAGTGTATCTTCGTGAAATCAAGACAAGAAAGGAGTTCTTAATCAAGATACAGAAAATACTGATCATAAAGGAAAAGGTTGATAAATGTGACTGTATTAAAATTAACTTTACCTAAGAAAACATCAGAAAAACCCAAACTAGAGAGAAACCGAGAACAGACTGGAGGAGCCTAAGGAGACATCATGACAAAATGCAGTATGTATTCTGGATTGGAGCTTGGAAACTAAAAAGGCCATGAGGGGAAAAACTGGTGAAATCAAAATAAAATCTGTGGTTTAGTTATAGTCTTTAACCAGTTATAGTCTTTAACCACTGATAATTTCTTAGTTTTGACAAATGTACCACGGTTAAGATATTAACATTAGGGGAAGGTGGGTAGAGCATATACGGGAACTCTCTATAATATGTTTGCACCTGTTCTGTAAATCTAATACCATTCCAAAATAGAAAGTGTTTTAAAAATTGAGGAAAAAAGTTCTCCATTATAGTGAGAGCGCCTGACAATAACTTTTTTTCCATGTCAAAGACATCCAACTCAAATAAACCTATTGCCAGTCTTGACGTGGTCACTAGCTAAACAACTAGGTAAAGAGCCAGGCCACCCCTCCCATGAAATTCCCCTTTTATTTATTTATTTAAAGATTTTATTTATTTATTTTGACAGAGAGAGACACAGTGAGATAGGGAACACAAGCAGGAGGGGAGGGAGAGGGAGAAGCAGGCTTCCCGCTGAGCAGGGAGTCCGATGTGGGGCTCGATCCCAGGACCCTGGGATCATAACCTGAGCCCAAGGCAGATGCTTAACGACTGAGCCACCCAGGCGCCCGCGAAATTTCCCTTTTAAAGAAAGGCCTGGGTAACCTACATTACCGACCACTTGAGTGACCCTGCGTTTTCCTTCCTGTGCTTTCATTCTTGCTCTTGGGTTTTAAATTGTGAAACCCTAGGCCCCCCACCCCGATAAGGGCAGAACCCTCAAAGTCCCCCCTTCTCTCTCCCTACATAGGACCTCACTCTGTGACCCTGCGCTTATCTTGTACCCTCCAGGACTTGTGAGAAATAAACCTTGTTTTTTCAAAGTTCTCTGATGGTTGTTGCTGAGATGCATCTTGCAAGTGTAATAAGAACCACCAGGGCTGGTCGAGCCAACACTGGCTCTGGTAGGGGAAATGTCTGTGGGGGTCTCACCACAAGTAGCAGGGCTCAGGTGAGTCCCAGGCATTCCCAGCCAACAGGATTACTATCAAAGCCTGAGAACAAAAACAGCCCTATATTATGCCATACACAAAAATTAATTCAAATGGATAACCAACTTAATGTGAAAGTTAAAACAATAAAGCAACTAGAAGAAAACATAGGAGCATATTTTCACTACTTTGAGGAGGCAATGATTTCTGAAATGTAATACAAAAGCACGAACCATAAAAAATGTGGATAAATTGTATTTCTTTGGATTTGAGTTGCTAGTTTCCAATTCAGTAGAATATTTTAAGTGATATTTTTCATAATTTATCTTGCTTTAATTATTTAAATTGCCATAATTTTAGATATTCCAAACTAGAAAGTTTTCTTCTGACTCCATCTGCTACGTTTCTTAAAACTTAGGTCAATATTCAGAACTTATTTTTAATGATTATATAAACATTATTTGAAGCTGAGGCATGTATGATTACCCTTCCTTTTTTGAATTTACCTGAGGCCATTTATTATTCTGAGACTTTTCACTGGGTTGAGAGACCAGAAAAGAGAAAGTTTTGTTTTCTAATCCTACAATCTTAGCACTATACTAAAGGCCACAAGGCAAAATAAGAGAGACCTTGCAGATAGTGGTAGCTGACCATGCTACCTCTAACCTTTTCTGCATAACTGACCCCTCATAAAGCAAGCCCCAGACATCAATCACTGTTCTTGCAATGCCCCAAGACCTTCTTGCCTACAACCTGAAAAGCAAGTTCCCTCTTCTCTGATAACCCTGAAGACTCCAGTTCTCATCTTGCACTGGGCTCTGTGTTGTTTCCTGATCTCAACAAGTTTCATTCCCCCTCGTGGGGAAGTCCTCTTCTCTCCTATAATTCACAGAACCCCGTCATGGAGAGGAAAGGCGGATGATTTCACTTGCTTTTACACCACCTAAATACAACTCAAGAAGTATATCTAATATTTGGTTTGCTCACTAGCATGTTTGAACAAACTACAGCCAGGATAATTTAAGTAGTATGTGTTCCACCAAAATGTAAGGCAATGAACTTAGTCATTTCTTATTTGGTTCACAGATATATTGACTACTATTTGAAGAAATTTATATTATCTGCAGATGAGTTTTTTATGGTTGGCCATAAAGTCATAATTTATGTCCTGATAGATGACTTCTCCAGGATGCCTTGGATACAGCTGCATCCCCTCCGTTCGATCAAAGTGTTTGAAATTAAGCGAGAGAAGAGATGGCAAGATATCAGTATGATGCGCATGAAGGCTATTAGTGAACATGTTATGGATCATATCCAATATGAAGTTGACTTTCTCTTCTGCATGGACGTGGATCAAATCTTCATAAGGAAATATGGATTGGAGACTCTGGGGGAGTCAGTAGCTCAGTTACATGCTTATTGGTACAAGCAAGATCCTATAGTGGTGCCATATGAAAGAAGTGAGTTATCAGAAGCATATATACCTTTTGGTATGGGAGATTTTTATTACCACGCTGCTGTATTTGGTGGCACTCCCATTCAAGTTCTCGATATTGCCAGGGAGTGCTTAAAAGGAATCATGAATGACAAGAAAAACAGCATCGAAGCAGTGTGGCATGATGAAAGTCACCTAAACAAGTATTTCTTTCTCCATAAACCCACTAAACTCTTATCACCGGAATATTGCTGGGATTTTACTAAAACAGATGTTCCTTTTATTTACAATATCAAACTCGTTTGGGCTAAAAAGGATTATGAACATCTTAGGGTGACAGTGTAATTATATAGCACTTTCTTCAGGTTGCTGAAGTTAAGAGCATCATTTTGTCTTATTCCTTAGGAAATTAGCACTTGATAAATTTTACCACTAAAAAAAAAGAATCACTAACAAAATGGCAAGGCCACCAACACAGCATACTCATACTTTTCCTCATATTCATTTTGAATTGTATAAGATGGGATATAGCAGTTGCAGAATGAATGTATTGACATCAGATGGAAATACAGTGATTTCATATCCTGTGTGAGTGTTGAGGAAATATTATTTTTTGGATCACAATGAACAAAATAGAATCTCTCACAAGAAAATGAAACCTGAAATATTTTTATTGATCCATGTGGATACACATTTCTCATATTGCTTAAGAAAGGGGATTGTCTAGAGGTGTGGATAAGAAGTCACTGCAAGAATAGTAATATTCTCTCTATGTAAAACATTAAAGACGTTTAAAGTTGCCACCAGATGGACAGATAATTACTTAGGAAACTGAGTCATTCAAAAAAATTTGTGAATTTGTAGTTTTAAAACTACAAAGTTGTTTGTTGTAAAAACTAATTGAAAAGAAAATAAGATACAGAGAAAATTGAAAGCCCCCCTTTACTCTCCCTTTGAAAACCTACCCTTCGGGGTGCCTGGGTGACTCAGTCATTAGGCGTCTGCCTTTGGCTCAGGTCATGATCCCAGGGTCCTGGGATCGAGCCCCGCATCGGGCTCCCTGCTTGGCGGGAAGCCTGCTTCTCCATCTCCCACTCCCCCTGCTTGTGTTCCCTCTCTCACTTTGTCTCTCTCTGTCAAATAAATAAATAAAATCTAAAAAAAAAAAGAAAAACTACCCTTCAATAATCCTTTCATAAGCATTTACATACCTACCACATGAATACACACACACACACACACACACTCACTCACAGGCTTATTTAATATTTTATACAAACTGATTTATACCACACACATGCACACATACATGCACACACACAGATTTTATCACTAGTCACGGTCCAGTTAGGAAAACAGATACTACTATTCTCGGTATTTTAAACAGTAGGGATTTAACTGGACAAATAAAATGAGGAGTACAAAAGAGAGAGTGGAGCAACCCATAATTTTTTCTTTTTTAAATGAAGGCAACAGCACTCCTAAGGCTGAAGGAAAAATTGTAGGATGTCCAGAAATCGCTGGAACCTAGCATGAGTAGCCAGGCACGAGTGGGGACAACAAAGAGAGGAGTCCCAGTCACTGCTAAAAATGGAGACAGACAGACACAAGAGAGAAACATACAGACTTTTCCCCTTCTCCTATCCTGTCTTCCTGTTTTCCACGGTCCAGTGCTATCCACTAGTCAGATGCAAGGGCATCTGGGAGACATAGGTCCCTGCCATACTGAGCAGAGGGCGGGAAAAATGAGAGAGGAATCTGACAGTAAACAGACAAATGGCTACCACAGTTCAAGCATTTTGCCACAAAGCATCCATACTCCTCCTTCCACCCATGCCTCACTCCCATAAAACACTTTCATGTTTCTACCTTGCAGAATTCAACCAACTTTTGTATAATCACTTTCTTCCCAAAAGGGTGAAACACAAAGTACCACCCAACATCATTTCCCTCATCATGTACAGGAACCCAAGATGATATGAGGTCCTCTCCCTCAGGACTGTATGTGGCTTTTCCGTTTGGTGAACTCTGATCTAAATTGTAAAGAAAAGAATAACTAACACTCCTCCTTAAAAAAAAAAAAAAAAACAAGTAGGAAGAGAAGGAAAAAAGGAAAATAATTGGTTAGCATATAAAAAGCTATATATATTATATATATACACACACACACTTATGTTTATAATATAAATATACATGCCTGCTATAGTCCTCATTTCTGTAGCCAGTTCTAAGGTCAAGTTCATATTGATCACTTCTTTCTTCCACCACCAGTTTTATGTTCCTCACCCTCTGCTAGAAGCTCAGCTGAACAGGGTCCTTTACTAGTGAGATGGCATAAACATTTTCTTTGTGGGATCTGAGTCTTTAGTGGGTCTTTATTCATTGGATTGCCATGGTTTTCCCCTAACAAGGACGGTTGGATAAAGTAGTTTAAGAGGCTCCCAGGGAACACCTTGAATTGTAAATACAGCTCTCATTCCACTATTGTATAATAGCAGCCTGCTTTCATCTTGATAATTGTGATAAGTTCCCTTATCCAGTACAGAGACCCCTCCTCCCTGCTCTGCAGGGAGCCCGATGTGGGACTTGATCCCGGGACCCCAGGATCATGGCCCGAGCCGAAGGCAGTCACCCAACCAACTGAGCCACCCCGGTGCCCTCTTGGCACCAATTTTTCAATCAGCGAGTCCAGTCTCATAGAAATGACTTCCACTGATCATGGATTACAGCTGCATATATCCAAGCTTTTAGTTTGTTGGATCAGAAAGCATTAAGTTCATGGTGTGTAGGAGAAGTCATAGTTCAAGTAAATTTAGAATCCTGTGTGTCCAGTATTCATTCTCTACCTGGCTATGCAAAATGCTCTATTTAGTATCTATATGTGCCGCTTTAACGGGCTAAGGGGCACAGATCCTTACTCTGCAGACTATCTTACACAGAGCCTTCTCTTGCTCTGGGTCTCCCTCAAATTGGTTTCTCAATACACAGGTCAGAGTGGCACTCATGTACAATATATGTTGTCTCCTATATCCAAAAAGTCCCACTGAGCTTTATGCATACTCTGATTTGCTGGTAAATGGTGCAAGGTGCAGGAACTTGCCCAGAGCCAATAACCCTACATGCTCCGCAGAAATGTCACTGATGTGTCAGGCCCCTGAATTTTTCTTCCACCTCCTGGCATACATTTGTATTAGCATGACATCTGGGATTCTTGCTCCTTTCTGCTCAAAATGCTCAGCACGGTGTGAACAACAGTAGTCTGTAAGATGTCCAGGTGGTCAAGGGCGCTGTGGATTACATTACGACAACGCAGGAGTTTGTGTAACTCTGAGGTTTGCTGATGTCTGCCAGGTAAAAGCAAACTACTTTGGATAATCCATACTAACTGGTATAAGGAAAAACATCTGTCACCTGCAGACCAAATACCAGGGACTGCTCTAGCAAAGATACAACACCAGGAGAAGTAGCTGTAGTTGGAGTCACCACTTGATAAACTTTATGATGATTGCCAGGCATACTGCAAATGTCTCCATCTTTTACACTGGCCAAACAAGCAAGGATATTAACAAATCTCAGGGAAGCGTACCTGTTTCAGTAACTTCAGAACCTCGGTTCAATCCAATATATTTCATTCATCTTAATCTGATATCATTAGATATTAAACAAGGGTGTAATAGGAATCGACAACCTGCAGTGTTTGAGTTTTTAATGGTAGCACTAATCTTTACAATCGCCACAGGGAGCTGTTATTATTATATAACTTTTGATTTACTACTTTACTAGAAGAGCCTTTTCCATTGGCTTCAATTTGACCCTTCTTACCACGTTCATCCTTATACATGAGTCAAAGACTGATGTAAGTACTCTACTAGTTGCTGAATATATGTATTTCAACCATGAATTCAGGAATTCAGAAACCACAGAGTGGCTCTTTTATATGATGGGACCACTGTGAGATAAACTCGGGGTAGAATTTAATTTATCCCCTATTCTCCATACGCCTCTGTTTACTAGATCACGATGCTATTTCTAGCCTCTAGAAATTGTCAGCTCAGAGCTAGTGTCCATTCTGAACTTTCCTCCAAGGACACAGTCATCCTACTAAGTGACCACAGGTCTTCCCTTGAAGTGACATAGACTCCTCTTCAGTCAAGAGACTCCCAGGTCTATAAACTGACTTAGGTATGGGAACATGATGAGATACCATAACTTGTTACTGTGACAATTCAAGTCAGGTTTCTGCTCACCAGGGCTAGGGTTTCCCCAATAATGTAAATCCCATAGTTCTCATTGAAATCTGAGAGTCCATTTCAATATCAGTATCTCCCGGCACTGATTCATTTCTCAGTGACTTAGTAAAAGAGAGAGTCCTCTGAGTGCCCCCCCACCCCCACCCCCTGGAACATAGTTGGGGGGAAGGCAAATGGTGTGAACATGATAAACTCACTTCAGCATTTCTGTCTCCCTAAACGTTTGGATTCCTTCTACATCATGCCAGAAAAGCTATGACATCTTAACCTCATTGATTGTAGGCTACCACTGAATTCAAATTTTAGTTAACATCCAAGAAAACTCTTAGAACCACTTACAGCTGACTAGGACAACATATTAAATCCAGAATATCAGGTAAATGTACCTGTTTCAATAACTTCAGAACTTCAGCTCAATCCAATATTATATTCATCTCACTCTAATATCATTAAAATCCATTCTCACATGTGTTTCCCTACTAATACAAATTACCAAGAGCTTGAAATTCTTTTAATGTACCTATCTCCTACTGGAGCTGACCTTGATTTTCCTCCCTGAGGCATGATGTTTCTGACTCCAGGTATTAGGTCTTCAGGCAGTGATAATAGGCATCACCTTATAAATCATCTTGGGTGAGATCTTTATGGAGTCTTTAAGCAAGAAAAGACTTGTTTTCTCAGAGAGATGAAGAGGAGGAGTTGTTTCCACTGACAAGGGAAGCTCAGAAGGATTAGAATTACAAGTTCTCATATTCATCTGAATCCACCCAAATGTTCTCATTCCAAGTATAGGGATGACAGTCTTTCCAAATTCTCTAATTTTAACATGAGACTTTTTTTCAAGTTTCTATTTAAATTCCAGTTAGTTAAAGTACAGTGTAACATTAGTTTTAGGTTTAGAACCTAGTGATTCATCACTTACATATAACACCCAGTGCTCACAAGTGCCCTACTTAATCCCCATCACCCATTCAGCCCATCCCCCCACCACCTCCCTCCAGTAACCCTTTTTGTGCCATATTGTCAAGAGTCTGTTTTCTGGTTTGCCTCTCCCTCTCTTTCTCGCTCTCTCTTCTCTCTTTTTATCCCCTATGTTCATCTGTTTTGTTTCTTAAATTTCACATATAAGTGAAATCATATGGTATTTGTCTTCTCTGACTTGTTTTGTTTCCATCCACATCATGGCAAGATTTCATTCTTTTCAATGGCTGAATAATATTCCATTGTATACATCTTCTTTTTTTTTTTTAATTTTTTATTGTTATGTTAATCACCATATATTACATCATTAGTTTTTGGTGCAGTGTTCCATGATTCATTGTTTGTTCATAACACCCAGTGCTCCATGCAGAACATGCCCTCCTCAATACCCATCACCAGGCTAACCCATCCCCCTACCCCCCTCCCCTCTAGAACCCTCAGTTTGTTTTTCAGAGTCCATCATCTCTCATGGTTCGTCTCCCCCTCTGACATACTCCCCTTTTCTTCCTCTCCTGTTATCTTCTTCTTTTTCTTTTTTCTTAAAATATGTTGCATTATTTGTTTCAGAAGTACAGATCTGTGATTCAACAGTTTTGCACAATTCACAGCGCTCACCATAGCACATACCCTCCCCAATATCTATCACCCAGCCACCCCATCCCTCCCACCCCCAACCACTCCAGTAACACTCAGTTTGTTTCCTGAGATTAAGAATTCCTCATATCAGTGAGGTCATGTGATACATGTCTTTCTCTGATTGACTTATTTCACTCAGCATAACACCCTCCAGTTCCATCCACGTCGTTGCAAATGGCAAGATCTCATTCCTTTTGATGGCTGCATAATATTCCATTGTGTATATATACCACATCTTCTTTATCCATTCATCTGTCGATGGGCATCTTGGCTCTTTCCACAGTTTGGCTATGGTGGACATTGCTGCTATAAACATTGGGGTACACGTACCCCTTCGGGTCCCTACATTTGTATCTTTGTGGTAAATACCCAGTAGTGCAATTGCTGGATCGAACGGTAGCTCTAATTTCAACTGTTTGAGGAACCTCCATACTGTTTTCCAGAGGGGTTGCATCAGCTTGCATTCCCACCAACAGTGTAGGAGGGTTCCCCTTTCTCCACATCCCCGCCAACATCTGTCGTTCCCTGACTTGTTAATTTTAGCCATTCTGACGGGTGTGAGGTGGTATCTCATTGAGGTTTTGATTTGGATTTCCCTGATGCCAAGCGATGTTGAGCACTTTTTCATGTGCCTGTTGGCCATTTGGATGTCTTCTTTGGAGAAATGTCTGTTCATGTCTTCTGCCCATTTCTTGATTGGATTATTTGTTCTTTGGGTGTTGAGTTTGATAAGTTCTTTATAGATTTTGGATACTAGCCCTTTATCTGATATGTCATTTGCAAATATTTTCTCCCATTCTGTCGGTTGTCTTTTGGTTTTGTGGACTGTTTCTTTTGCTGTGCAGAAGCTTTTTATCTTGATGAAATCCCAATAGTTCATTTTTGCCCTGGCTTCCCGTGCCTTTGGCGATGTTTCTAGGAAGAAGTTGCTGCGGCTAAGGTCGAAAAGGTTGCTACCTGTGTTCTCCTTTAGGATTTGGATGGACTCCTGTCTCACGTTTAGGTCTTTCAACCATTTGGAGTCTATTTTTGTGTGTGGTGTAAGGAAATGGTCCAGTTTCATTCTTCTGCATGTGGCTGTCCAATTTTCCCAACACCATTTGTTGAAGAGACTGTCTTTTTGCCATTGGACATTCTTTCCTGCTTTGTCAAAAATAAGTTGACCATAGAGTTGAGGGTCCATTTCTGGGCTCTCAATTCTGTTCCATTGATCTATGTGTCTGTTTTTGTGCCAGTACCATACTGTCTTGATGATGACAGCTTTGTAATAGAGCTGGAAGTCCGGAATTGTGATGCCGCCAGCTTTGCTTTTCTTTTTCAGTATTCCTCTGGCTATTCTGGGTCTCTTCTGGTTCCATACAAATTTTAGGATTATTTGTTCCATTTCTTTGAAAAAAGTGGATGGTATTTTGATGGGGATTGCATTGAATGTGTAGATTGCTCTAGGTAGCATTGACATCTTCACAATGTTGATTCTCCCAATCCATGAGCATGGAACGTTTTTCCATTTCTTTGTGTCTTCTTCAATTTCTTTCAGGAGTATTTTATAGTTTTCTGAGTACAGATCCTTTGCCTCTTTGGTTAGATTTATTCCTAGGTATTTAATCATTTTGGGTGCAATTGTAAATGGGATAGACTCCTTGATTTGTCTCTCTTCTGTCTTGTTGTTGGTGTATAGGAATGCCACTGATTTCTGTGCATTGATTTTATATCCTGCTACTTTACTGAATTCCTGTATGAGTTCTAGCAGTTTTGGGGTGGAGTCTTTTGGGTTTTCCACATACAGTATCATATCATCTGCAAAGAGTGAGAGTTTGACTTCCTCTTTGCCGATTTGGATGCCTTTGATTTCTTTTTGTTGTCTGATTGCTGTGGCTAGGACTTCTAATACTATGTTGAATAGCAGTGGTGAGAGTGGACATCCCTGCCGCGTTCCTGACCTTAGGGGAAAAGCTCTCAGCCTTTCCCCATTGAGAATGATATTCGCTGTAGGTTTTTCATAGATGGCTTTTATGATATTGAGGTATGTACCCTCTATCCCTATACTCTGAAGAGTTTTGATCAAGAAAGGATGTTGTACTTTGTCAAATGCTTTTTCTGCATCTATTGAGAGGATCATATGATTCTTGTTCTTTCTTTTGTTAATGTATTGTATCACGTTGATTGATTTGCGTATGTTGAACCAGCCTTGCAGCCCAGGAATAAATCCCACTTGGTCGTGGTGAATAATCCTTTTAATGTACTGTTGGATCCTATTGGCTAGTATTTTGGTGAGAATTTTTGCATCCATGTTCATCAAGGATATTGGTCTGTAATTCTCTTTTTTGATGGGGTCTTTGTCTGGTTTTGGGATCAAGGTAATGCTGGCCTCATAAAATGAGTTTGGAAGTTTCCCTTCCATTTCTATTTTTTGGAACAGTTTCAGGAGAATAGGTATTAATTCTTCTTGAAAGGTCTGATAGAATTCCCCTGGGAAGCCATCTGGCCCTGGGCTTTTGTTTCTTGGGAGATTTTTGATGACTGTTTCAATTTCCTTAGTGGTTATAGGTCTGTTCAGGTTTTCTATTTCTTCCTGGTTCAATTTTGGTAGTTGATACATCTCTAGGAATGCACCCATTTCTTCCAGGTTATCTAATTTGCTGGCATAGAGTTGCTCATAATATGTTCTTATAATTGTTTGTATTTTTTTGGTGTTGGTTGTGATCTCTCCTCTTTCATTCATGATTTTGTTGATTTGGGTCATTTCTCTTTTCTTTTTGATCAGTCTGGCCAGGGGTTTATCAATCTTGTTAATTCTTTCAAAGAACCAGCTCCTAGTTTCGTTGATCTGTTCTACTGTTCTTTTGGTTTCTAGTTCATTGATTTCTGCTCTGATCTTTATGATTTCTCTTCTCCTGCTGGGTTTAGGCTTTCTTTGCTGTTCTTTCTCCAGCTCCTTTAGGTGTAGGGTTAGGTTGTGTATTTGAGACCTTTCTTGTTTCTTGAGAAAGGCTTGTATTGCTATATACTTTCCTCTTAGGACTGCCTTTGCTGTATCCCAAAGATTTTGAACAGTTGTGTTTTCATTTTCATTGGTTTCCATGAATTTTTTAAATTCTTCTTTAATTTCTTGGTTGACCCATTCATTCTTTAGTAGGATGCTCTTTAGCCTCCATGTATTTGAGTTCTTTCCAACTTTCCTCTTGTGATTGAGTTCTAGTTTCAAAGCATTGTGGTCTGAAAATATGCAGGGAATGATCCCAATCTTTTGGTACCGATTGAGACCTGATTTGTGACCTAGGATGTGATCAATTCTGGAGAATGTTCCATGGGCACTAGAGAAGAATGTGTATTCCGTTGCTTTGGGATGGAATGTTCTGAATATGTCTGTGAAGTCCATTTGGTCCAGTGTGTCATTTAAAGTCTTTATTTCCTTGTTGATCTTTTGCTTAGATGATCTGTCCATTTCAGTCAGGGGGGTGTTAAAGTCCCCCACTATTATTGTATTGTTGTCAATGTGTTTCTTTGCTTTTGTTATTAATTGCCTTATATAATTGGCTGCTCCCATGTTCGGGGCATAGATATTTACAATTGTTAGATCTTCTTGTTGGATAGACCCTTTAAGTAGGATATAGTGTCCTTCCTCATCTCTTATTACAGTCTTTGTTTTAAAATCTAGTTTGTCTGATATAAGGATTGCCACCCCAGCTTTCTTTTGGTGTCCATTAGCATGGTAAATGGTTTTCCACCCCCTCACTTTCAATCTGGGGGTGTCTTTGGGTGTAAAATGAGTCTCTTGCAGACAGCATATTGATGGGTCTTGTTTTTTAATCCAATCTGATAGCCTGTGTCTTTTGATTGGGGCATTTAGCCCATTTACATTCAGGGTAACTATTGAAAGGTATGAATTTAGTGCCATTGTATTACCTGTAAGGTGACTGTTAACTGTTTTCTGTGTTCGTTTCTGCTCTTTGCTGTTTTTAGGTTCTCTCTTTGCTTAGAGGACCCCTCTCAATATTTCTTGGAGGGCTGGTTTCGTGTTTGCAAATTCCTTTAGTTTTTGTTTGTTCTGGAAGCTTTTTATCTCTCCTTCTATTTTCAATGATAGCCTAGCTGGATATAGTATTCTTGGCTGCATATTTTTCTCGTTTAGTGCTCTGAAGATATCTTGCCAGTCCTTTCTGGCCTGCCAGGTCTCTGTGGATAGGTCTGTTGCCAATCTAATGTTTCTACCATTGTAGGTTACATATCTCTTCTCCCGAGCTGCTTTCAGGATTTTCTCTTTGTCTCTGAGACTCGTAAGTTTTACTATTAGAAGTCGGGGTGTTGACCTATTTTTATTGATTTTGAGAGGGGTTCTCTGTGCCTCCTGGATTTTAATGCCTGTTTCCTTCCTCACATTAGGGAAGTTCTCTGCTATAATTTGCTCCAATATACCTTCTGCCCCTCTCTCTCTCTCTTCTTCTTCTGGGATCCCAATTATTCTAATGTTGTTTCGTCTTATCGTATCACTTATCTCTCGAATTCTGCCCTCGTGATCCTGTAGTTGTTTCTCTCTCTTTTTCTCAGCCTCTTTATTTTCCATCATTTGGTCTTCTATATCGCTGATTCTCTCTTCTGCCTCATTTATCCTAGCATTTAGTGCCCCCATTTTTGATTGCACCTCATCAATAGCCTTTTTGATTTCGATTTGGTTAGATTTTAGTTCTTTTATTTCTCCAAAAAGGGTTTCTCTAATAACTTCCACGCTTTTTTCAAGCCCAGCTAGTATCTTTAAAGTCATGATTCTGAACTCTAGGTCCGACATCGTACTAATGTCCGTATTGAGTAGGTCCCTGGCTGACGGTACTACCTCTTGTTCTTTTTGCTGAGGTGATTTCTTTCGTCTTGTCATTTTGTCCAGAGGAGAATAGATGAATGAGAGAACAAAAGGCTAACAGGTTTACAACGTCCCCAGCAAATATACTGTATACAAATCAGAAAAGACCTGAAACCAGGGGAAAAGAAAGGGAAAGAAAGAAAAAAGAAAGAGAAAAAGAAAAAAAAAAAAGAAAAAAAAGATAAAAACAAAAACAAAACAATTCAAAAAAGGCAGAATATGATCAAATATGATCAGGCTAGTGCATAGATCAGTGCCACACACTAGATTTTGGGCGTATTTTGGTCTGTTAGAAAAAAGTGCCTCCTAAAATTTTAAAGGAAGAAAGACATATATGTACAAAATAAGTGTTGATACAATGAAGGGATGGAAGATGACTGTAAAGATGAAAATTATAAAAGATTTTATAACAGGACTTGGTAAGATAAGTTGTTTGAAAAAAGAAAGAAGATTTAAGGAAAAAAAAAAAAAGGAAAAAGGGAGAGAATGTGATCAGGCAGGAGACTAGAACAAAGCCATACACTAGTGGTTTAGGGTATATTTTGATCTGTTAGAAGAAACTGTACCTCAAAATTTTAAAGAGAGAACAACTTATATATATATGCCAAAAACAAGGATAACTACTATGAAGGGATAAAATATGACTCTAAAAATGAAAAAAAAATAAAAAATGTTTTTTTTTTTTTTTTTTAAAAAAGGGATTTATAAGATGTTGGTTGAAAAAGGGAAAAAGAAAAATAAAAAAAAGTCAACAAAAATTAACTTTGATGAAATAATGAATCATGGTAAAAAAAAAAAAAAAAAAAAGAAGCCATGAATCTATGTGCAGTATTCCCCTAGCGCTGGAGTTCTCCTATTCTCCTTGATCGATCAACTTGGTCTTGGCTTGCTGGCTGTTTGTGTTGATCTTCTGGGGGAGGGGCCTGTTGCTGTGGTTTCCAAATGTCTTTGCCGGAGGCGGAATTGCCCCGCCCTTGTTGGTCCGGGCTAAGGAAGCTGCTCCAGTTTGCTCTCAGGAGCTTTTGTTCCCTGCAAGCTCTCGGTACAGCTTTGGAGGACCAGGGCGAAAATGGCGGCCTCCCAGTCTCCGCCCGGAGGAGCCGAGAACTCGGGGCCCCACTCCTCAGTGCGCCCCCAGAGAAAAGCAGTCACTCCCGTGTCCCCGGTCTCCGGCCGCACTCCGTGCTCACCCGGCCTGTGATCGAGCGTTGCTATCTCTGGCACCCGACCCCGCTCGGAGTCTCCAAACCCAGCAGATCCCTGCAGTGCGTTCCCGCACCGCTCCTCCCCGGGAAGGAAGGGGAGTCTCCCCGGATCTGCTGCTTGTTGGGTCCTTGCTGGGGGAGCCGTGCCCCGACTGGGCCGCAGATCACAGTTTATGGCAACCCCGAGCTGAGAGCCCGCGACTCTGCTCCGTATCTGCAGCCGGCTTCCCCGCCCCGACACCTGGGAGCTCTGCCGCACTCAGGCACCCCCGGTCTCTCTGTGACCCCAAGGGTCCTGAGACCACACTGTCCCGGGAGGATTCCACCCCCCGCTTAGCCACTGCAGCGGCGTCCCTCTGCCGAGCCAACTTTTAAAAGGTCCGATTTTGTGCTCCGCAGCTCTAGCACTTGCCAGAAGCGGCCGGCGGAGGCCCCTCCCCCGCCGTCTATCCTCCCGAATATCGCCTCGGATTCACTTCTCCGCACGTCCTACCTTCCAGTAAGTGGTCGCTTCTCTGTTCAGAGAGTTGTTGCTACTCTCCTGTTCGATCTCCTGTTGAGTTCGTAGGTGTTCAGAATGGTTTGATCCCTATTCAGCTGAATTCCTGAGACCAGACAAAATCTAGGTCTCCTACTCCTCCGCCATCTTGCTGTATACATCTTCTTTATCCATTCATTAGTTGATAGACATTTGGGCCTTTTCCATAATTTGGCTATTGTTAATAATGCTGCTATAAACATGGGGGTGCCTGTATCCCTTTGAATCAGTATTTTTGTATGCTTTGGGTAAATACCTAGTAGTGCAATTGTTGGGTTGTAGGGTAGTTCTATTTTTAACTTTTTGAGGAACCTCCATACTGTTTTCCAAAATGGCTATACCGGTTTGCATTCCCACCAACACAAGAGACTTTTGGACGTTATATATAAACTTACATTCTAAGTATGTATACCACACAATTCAATTTGAGGCCTTATCCTCAGCCATGTGTGTCTTATGACTACAAGTACACGTGCACGCATATGCACACACACACACGTACACGAATACATACATAGGCTCCAAAGGAAGCATCTTGGTCTGTGTCCATGTCTTGAGCTGAGATTTCCAATTTTTAGACTTATCATTTTATTTCTGTAAGCTCTCCAGAACAGTCAGAAGCAGCAATCCCATCTTAAAGACTTTGTACTTGCTATGGCCACAATGGTGAGTATAGCACCTGTGTAGTGTCCTGAAGCTTTCCTTTTGATGTACACTACCTATCAAGCAATAATAGTGATAAAATAATTTAGATAATTGTGATGTCACTATATGCCACAGACTTCTAGTATCCCACTAGGATAGTAGGTTAGGATTCTATATGGTAGTCAAACAGGTGTGCAACCCAAAACCAGAATCCCACTTTGAGAGACTATTTCTTAGGGCCTTTGGTGGATAGTTGGCAAAAGTGAATATTGGTATCTCCTCTCTGTATCCATGCCCATTTTACATTGTCCCAGTTGATGTTCTCCAACAGCCAGGTATGTGAATACAGACCAGCAAGCCCCCAGCCAACTAACCAGTTGAGTGCTCCCCCAGCTGACATCAGCTAAGCCTGGCCCAGATCAGCAGCAAATGACCCTAGACTCATGAGCAAAAATAAGGCATCACTGCTTTCAGCCATGAAGGTTTGGGCGGGTTGTTATACAGCAAAAATTAATTGATATCAGAGCACTCCTAGTCTTAGGAACTGTTATCAATTGGGGTCCAATCAGGAAAATTGGGGTATTTCAAATGAGGGATTTTAATTTGAGAACTGGTTACACTGGTGATAGAACTGCTAAGGAGCCAGAAGGGACAGTGAGGAAACTGAGAAGCTGTGACTATCCCGAGAGCCAGAGCGCCACAGGAAGGAGGTGGTGGCACTGAAGATGGAAAGCCAGGGCCAACAGTGGGGCTGGAACCCACTGCAACTGTGAAGGGCAAGGCTATCTGGTGGGAGCTGGAGTCACAAAGTAGACTTTAACTTTGGCTTGATGCTTTTTCTTTAAGCTCTCTAGTGCCATGAGATACAGCCACTTCACCTGCCTGTTGGTCCTTAATTTCTTTATGTCCTTCCTTTCGTTAAATAAGTTAGTATATGTGCGTAGTACAGTGCCTGGCGCATAAGTAAGTGTTATAGGAGTCATCATTATGTATTTTGCCTTTGATGAGCCCCTCATTCATGGGAGCCCAGAGACAATGTAACTGTTACTACTATATTTCACAGGCTGCCAGAAACCTATCTCTGAATACAAATGCGGTTTTTAAAAAATTGACTTTAGACCCAAATAAGGCCTGAAAACCAACTCTAGATTCCCCCTGTTTCCCCGCATTTATGTTGCCTACAAACCCCCTCTCTGGTACCAAAACCTGAATTTGTCACAGCATTGATACTGATTCTGATTCATCTAAACAGGGAAAGAATGTGTCAAATGGCATGTTGGGTAAGAAAATTGAGCCCTCAGATCTCAGCAGCCTAACCCAAAAACAAGTTTCTCACTCACCCTCCATATGCAGTGAGGGTTGGAGTCAGGAACTCTGCTCCATATCGTCACTTGGGGACCCAGAATGATGGAGGACCCACTATCTGTGATAGTTCTAGTCACAGGGTCAGGGGAAGAGACACACTGGAGAATCAAGCAGGGGCTCTTCAGTGCCTCAGCCTGGATGTATCACATGCACCTGCCAAGTGCAAAAGGGCTAGAAAGTAGAGCCATCCCTGGAAAGGAAGAGGGGACCAGAGAGTGGTGAGTGAGAGCAATGTTTACTATAGAAGAATAGGAAGCTGTTCACAGTCCTTAGCAAGTAACCGCTGAAAAAGAAACAGAAAGGAAGAAAGGGAGGAAATACACAGATAAGATCCTGCCACAGGTACAATCTGAATACCAATCCTCATCCCGTCAACCATTATCTCCCTGCTGATCTCCATACCCTTGAAAACTTCTTCCCTAACATTAGCCCTTGACTCTATTACAGATAATTTCAAATTGAACCCCCTTGAGGTTCAAAGTCCCGGGTAGGAGAATCTGATTAGCATGCCAGGTAGTTTAGGTCACGTGCCCACATTTTAGCTGCAAAGGGCAGGGAGAAGAAATTTCTGCCTATTTCAGCTTCTACACTGGACAGAAGGATGCTGTTGCTTCTTGAATTTAAGAGTCCCTGTAAATGAAGGGTGTTCTGGGCACATAAAACATAAAAATATTTACTATGTAGTTTGAATGTTTTGCATCTTTAAGAATTTTATATAAATAGAATCACACAGTATATGCCCTTTCTTGCCTGGCTTCTTTCACGGTATCATTATTTTAAGGTTCATTTATGTTGTGGCACATATCAGTGCCGAGTACTATTCCACTGCAAGGACACACCACAGTTTGTTTATCCATTCACTTGTCGACGAACATTTGTTGTTTCCACCTTTTGGCTACGCCCGGGAAAGCTACTATGAGCAGTCATGAACAGCTCCCTTTATGAACATATGCCTCTATTTCTCTTGGGTAAATATCTAGGAGTGGAATTGCTGGACTGTATGGTAAGTGTGTGCTTAAATCATTAAGAAACTATCAAACTCTTTTCCAAAGTAGTTGTGTCATTTAACATTCCTACCAACCATATATGAGAGTTCTACTTTTCCTATCCTTACCAACACTTGGTATGGCCGGTTTTCTTAATTTTAGCCATTCTAATAGGAGTGTGGCGGTATATTATTGTGGTTTTAATTTGTGTTTGCCTGAAGACTAATACGATTTTTTTCACATACTTACTTGCCTTCTGTATGTGTTTTGTTTTGTAAAATGTTCAAATATTTTGCCCACTTTTAACTATATTTCTCCCAATCTGCAGTTTTCTTTTCATTGTCTTAACTGTTTCTTCTCCTATGTTTTCTACTATACATTTTGTTATTTTAGACGTTACATTTAGGTTGGTCTTTCATTTTGAGTTAATTTTTGTATGTGGCATGCAAAGTACCGATCAAAGTTTGTTTTGTTTTGTTTGGGGGTTTTTTGCATTTGGATATCCAATTATCCTAGATCCTTTTTTTTTTTTTTAAGATTTTGTTTATTTATTTGAGAGAGAGAGAGAGAGAGAGCACAAGTATGGGGGAGAGGCAGAGGGAGAGGGAGAAGCAGGCTCCCCGCTGAGCAGGGAGCCCGGTGTGAGGCTCAATCCCAGGACCCTGGGGATCATGACCTGAGCCAAAGGCAGATGCTTAACCAACGGAGCCACCCAAGTGCCCTGAGACCCATTTTTTTTTTAAAGACTATCCTTTCACTAATGAATTGCCTTCTCTTATTTGTCAAAAATCAATTGTCCATAGAGGTACAGATCAATTTCTGGACTCCCGATTCTGTCCCAATGGTCTGTTTGTCTATCTTAAAACCATATGGTCTTAATGACTGTATCTTTAAATCTAAAATTATGCCAAAATAAAAAACTTATTAAAAAATGCAAAAAGATAGAGACCTAATAGAAAATGAACAAAACCTATGGACAGTTCCCGAGAAGGAACTACCACGGCTCTTAAACATTCAAGAACATGCTCAACATCAGCCGTAATGAAACAAATGTAAATTAAAGCTATGCTAAGATACAATTTAGACACTCAGATTTTAACAACACTCTTTATAATGATAAGGATGTAAGAAAATGGGTACTTTTACCCATTGATAGTACCTGTTAAACTGGAACAACCCCTATGAAAATAATTTGGCAACATTTACTTAAACGTGAAATAGGTATAACCTTTGAGGCAACAATTCTGTTTCTAGAAATATACCCTGCAATCTAGTTCAACCTGTGCTCATAGAGCACGTTTGCACTTTCAAGGAGAAATGGAAGTAGAAACACTGTGGCATTTCTTATAATGGCAAAAACAATAAACAACCAAAATGTCTAGTAATAGAGAACTGGTTACATAAATTATGATACATATAATATAATAAACTAAGGTTCACTAGCAAAAGAACGAATTAGATCTCATTCGGAATCTCTTAACGGAATGATCTTCAAAATATACTGTGTGGCTCAGTTGGTTAAACGGCTGCCTTCAGCTCAGGTCATGATGCCAGGGTCCTGGGGTCGAGCCCCACGTCGGGTTCCCTGCTCGGCGGGGAGCCTGCTTCTCCCTCTCTCTCTCTGCCTGCCTCTCTGCCTACTTGTGCTCTCTCTCTAACTCTCTGTCAAATAAATAAATAAAAGCTTTAAAAAATATATATATATATACTGATATGTGAGATATTCAAAGTACTGAAGACTGTTTTTAGTATGCTGCCATGTGTGAAAAGGAGACTATATACTTAAAAATAGATAAATGCCCTTATAGGTACCGAATAGTTAGGGAATAAAACCCAAGAAACTGTGACATTGGCTGTCACTGGGGATAGGATAATGGAAAGAGCTGGTGCTGAGGGAGAAGCATTATATAACATTTCCTCTGTTTGAATTTTTTTACTCTGTCTTTTTTTTTTCAATAAGAAAAACTATTTTAAAAGGGTATAATAAAGGTACATACTATCTTAAATTAAGAGTAATTATCTCAGGAGAGGGTGATTACATATGATTATCATTTTCTTGTTTGTGCTTTTATGCACTTGACAAATTTTATAACATGAAAATGTGTTACTTGTATAATCAGAAAAATAAGTACTTGTAAAACATTCTTTTTTTTAAAAGATTTTATTTATTTATTCATGAGAGACAGAGGGGGAGAGAGAGAGAGAGAGAGAGAGAGAGAAGCAGAGGGAGAAGAAGGCTCTCCACTGAGCAGGGAGCCCGATGTGGGACTCGATCCCAGGACCCCGGGACCATGACCTGAGCCGAAGGCAGACGCCCAACCATCTGAGCCACCCAGGCACCCCTTGTAAAACATTCTAAGAAAGGCTAATTAGCTTTACCTAGGATAAATATTCCATAACGAGTCTTCAAACTCCACTGTTTGGACTAAAACATTTCAAGTATTCACTAGTCACTGGTTGCTAATGGCCACCATGTTGTAAGGTACAGATCTAAGCATCTTGCTCATTAAATAAGTGTTCAAAAAGTAAGTATCAGAGACCTCCATTTTATTCCAACACATAACCCAAAAGCAGGACCTGTTCTTGGATAATGTCTACTGAAAACCAATTTATGCTGGTCAATAGAAATCCTTTTTTTCCCCCCTAAACTCTACCCCCCAACGCAGGGCTCAAACTGATGACCCCAAGATCAAGAGTTACATGTTCCACTGACTGAGCCAGCCAGGCGCCCATGGGTAAACAAAAATACTATCTAACACTTTCACCACAAGCTCAGTGCATTGGCTGGAGCCAAATATTTCATTTTAGAGTGTAATGCCTTTAATTTAGATTTTTAATCACCGTTTACAAGAATATACCTTTGAAAGAGCTCATATGTTTTTAGGTTACCAGTTCTATAGTCTTTGAATAAATTATTAGTCTTAATACCTTTGTGAGGAAAAAATATATAAAAATCAACTTTGGGAGAAGAATATATTCCAGTGCATAAAAACATCTTCATAAAGACCTCATTTTCCTTTCTCAGAAGCACAAGTGAAAAAGGATGAGAGTTTTACCAAATTTCCTTTAGGCATTCAGGGCGGGCTTTGATAAAGGAATACAAAAGGAATCTCACAGACGCTCTGCACCTGATCTAAAAAGTATCAGTTGGCATTCTGAGATTTTTGCAGGCACTTCAAACAAAATAGGTGGTTTCCCTAAGTCTGCCTTCTTCCCAAGCCCAAGCATTCTAGAATCAGAAATCAGACACCTTGGTGGCCAAATTTCCATAAATTGATTCCATAATTAATTAATTAATTAGAAAATGGCAAGGAAGTTGTTTCTTACTTTCCAAAAAAAAAAAAAAAAACTCCTTTTCTCCCCCCCCCTTTTTTTTTCTAGGGGAGAATGAATTCTAAATGGAAAAGACTGTTATTAACTTCATTTGCTTTATTGCTGATGTTGATTAAGCATCATTCCCGGTAAATATAAAAGACTGATGAATCACCATCTTTAATGACTGGCAGACTTGATCTAAAATGCTGAGTTTTGTCTGAAAAACCTTATTCAGAGATTATCTCCTCTTTGAGGAACTAATTAAATTATAAATGCATTCTTTCACTTTTCAACATTCAACAAATATTTATTGAGCACTTTCTTGGTGCCAGGTCCTGTTCTAGGTGCTGGGAAAACAGTAATAACCCAAACAAAATGACTGTTCTTACACAGCTTTATATTCTAGGTGGAAAAGATGGATGATAAACAAAGAAATATGTAATATAATGCCAGGAGCTTTGTATTTTTTACAATAGTGCTACGAAGAAAGAAGGCAAGATGATAGAGAATGAAGAATGTGGGGGGCTATTTTAGGTACATTTTAGCTTAAAGCGATGTCAATGTTCCACCTGACAGGAACTAGACTCAAAGGAACGACGTGGTATAGCAAACATAACTGTACTGGGAATCTGTTAACCTGCTAGAATTCTCTCATAGAAAAATTCAAATTCTTCCCGCCTCCCTGCCTTCCTCTTTATGGCCTCTTTAAATAAACAATGCAATGTTACTGAATGCTCCTGGAAAATCAGCTCTATTGTGGGAGCTGATGTCTTTTAAAATTAACCCTGTTGCTTTGGTATCATGTTCTACATGTTATTTGCCCTCTTAGGGTGTTGTGCCTTAATAGAAAGGACTCATTGTCACTTGTAATAGTATTATTATAATCTTTTTGAAGATAATGGGCTTAGTCAAAAAGGAAATAAGAGACCATAAGTTCACTGCCGGCCTGGATTCCAGAACTGGAACGCCATGTCAGAACTGGCTGCCACGTATTCCAGAACTGTAGCATTATGCCTGGCATATGGCAGGTATTTAGTAATTGTTTGGTTAACAATTCAAATGTATGGATTTGAATTCTAGATTTTTTGTTAGTCCAACTGCAATAGGCATTTGTTCCAATTTAACACTAAAATATCTTTTTTCCTTTATATAAAGAATAAAGAACCACCTACAGAAGATAAATCTCTGCTGGTAAGAATCCTTGCTCTATAAATATTCTAAACTGTATTGAGGGCGAACTGGTTGGAGTCAAGTGAGTTCTAATGGTGATGGCAGTCAGAAGGATTAGAAAACTGGACTGAATTCTCTAGAGACAACCACTGACAAATTTCTTGGGTATCACTTCAGAAATACTTGATGCACATGTGTATGTACGTATATGAGTTTGTATGGACATTTGTATGTGCACATCTCCAAATTTTGCTCTCTCAACACACTTACCTGCTTACACCAGACAAATTTTTCACATTTGCTATAGTTTAAGTATCTCTGTCTAGGATGATATTTTTCTGTAGATTGATAGCCCTCTGTAGCCCACCATATTTTCTATGAATGACCATATGTAGGACCTGAGAAATTAGTGAAATCAACCCTCAAAAAAATTGACTTTTTTTTAAAGTTCTCCATTTGTCACTATACATTTTTAATGAAGGTAGGCATGGACAAATTGGATTTTGAAAAAGCACAAGTCTTGAGCAATCCTATATTAAAATATTTTTGGCTAAAAACACTTCTGAAATGTCAAAATGGGATGCACTTTCGAAGTTATTATTTAATATTTGATTCTGAAATAATTACAGATTCATAGGAAGTTGCAAAGATAGTAAAGAAGTCACATGTACCCTTCACTCAATTTCCCCCAGTGTTACATCTTACATAATTGTCACGCAATACCAAAACAGGAAATTGATGCTGGGACAATGTATGTATATAATTACATAACATTTTCTCACTTGTGTAGATTTATAGACCTCCATGGCAATGAATATACAAAACTAGTCCATCACCACAAAGATCTCCTCTGGGCTACCATTTATACTCACGCCCAACCTCCTCTCTTCAACCCTTTCTAACCCCTAGTACCACTAATTTATTCTTATCTTTATAATTTTGTCACTTTGAGAATGTTTTATAAATGGAATCATACAGTATATGATCTATTGAAATGAGCTTTTTTTTTCCACTCAGGATAATGCTCTTGAAATCCAGCCACCTTGTTGTGTATCTCAATCACTCCTTTTTTGTTGCTGTGTACTATTCCATGAAGGGATATACCAAAGTTTGTTTAACCATTTGCCTAGTGGGGGATTTAAAAAAAAAAAAAGATTTATTTATTTGAGAGAGAGCACGAGCGGGAGTGGTAGAGGGAGAGGGAGAGAATCCCAAGCACACTACTCCCCACTGAGCGCAGAGCCTGATATGGGGCTCAATCTCACAACCCTGAGATCACCACCCAAGACTAAACCAAGAGTCAGGTGCTGAAATGACTGCTCCATCCAGGCACCCCTACTGGGGGACATTTTGGATGACAGTTCTTTTCTTACAGCACCTGAAAAATATTGTTCTACTTTCTTTTGGATCCATAGTGTCTAATAAAAAATCCATGTTCATTCAAATTATTTTTCCCCTATAGGTGAATCATTTTTTTCTGTCTGTTTTCAAGATTCTTTTCACCTCTGGCTTTCTTTTCACCTTTACCTTTCAGAAATTTGGCTATCATGTGCCTTAGCATGGATTCTTTTTTCCTTAGGATTATCCTGTTTAGGGGTCACTCAGCTTCTTGAATCTGTATGTTTATCTTTTGCCAAATTTGGGGGGCATGTTCAGCCATGTATTTTTTTAAAGATTTTATTTATTTATTTGAGAGAGAGAATGAGAGATAGAGAGCACGAGAGGGGAGAGGGTCAGAGGGAGAAGCAGACTCCCCGCTGAGCAGGGAGCCCGATGTGGGACTCGATCCCGGGACTCCAGGATCATGACCTGAGCCGAAGGCAGTCGCTTAACCAACTGAGCCACCCAGGCGCCCCAGCCATATTTTTAATACTTCTTCAGCCCCATCCTCTTTCTTTCCTTTTGGGATTCCAATCACATGAAAGTTAGATCTTTTGTTTTGGTCCTACATGTCCCTGAAGCTTTTTCTTTTTCTTTTCCAGTTTTTTTCTCTCTGTTGTTCAGGTTAAGTGATTTGTTATTCTGTCTTTAAGTTCACTGATTCTTTCCTCCATCCTCTCCATTCTGCTGTTAAGCCTAATTCTTGAGTTTTTATTTCACTTTTATATTTTTAAGTTCTAAAATTTCCATTTGGTTCTTCTTTATATCTTCCATATCTTTAATAAGACTTTCTATTTCTTTGCTGTGGCTTCCTATTTTTTCGTGTTTCAAGGGTTTGTAATTGCTCATGGAAGAACTTTTACAATGGCTGCTTTAAAGTCCTTGTCAGATAAATCTAGTATCTGTGCCATCATGGCACCTATAGATTGTCCTTTCTCATTGAAGTTGAGATCTTTCTGATTCTTGGTATGATGAGTGATTTTTTTTTTTTAATTGAAACTTTGACAATTTGGGGTATTATGAGACTCTGGATCTTATTTAAATCTTATGTTTTCATAGGCATCCTCTAACACTGTTCCAGCTGGGAAATAGGGTGGCACCACCTCATTACTGTCAGTTGAGGGGTGAAATTTTCTGCCTCCCTTAAAACCCAGTGGGGAGGGGCTCCTTATTGCTAATGAGCAGGGATGGGAGTTTGGGGTCCTCATGTGGTCTCCACTGACACAACCCCAGGAGGACTGCCATAATGGCTGAGCAGTGGTGATAGTTTTAACCCCCATTAACCTCCTCTAACTGCACATCAGTGAGGGGAGGAGGAGATCCTCATTATGGTCTGGTGAGGGCAGAAGTCTAGGCTCTCTACTTGGTCTTTGCTGGAGGGATGGATATGAGGCTACAGTTTTTCTGTGGTATTGGGCTGGAGAACAGTGAGTAGTGCCTACAAGTTCTCTGCCTTGCTGGGTTGCCCTTTTCCTGGCCCTGTCGCTATCAAAAGCAGCCTTTTATCAGGGCTCTTTTTTTTCCCCCCTGTCTGTGCCCATTGGCATCTCTGGGTTGCTGGCTTCTCTGGCACCCAATCTGGGCTATATGTGGCAGAAAACCCAGGGAACTCACTGCCATGTCGATCCTTGAGTCCCAGGGCACCTACCCAACCTGCCTTCTTCTCTTCACGTTTCAGAGTCTTCTTTTGTTTTAAATATAATGTCCTGGGTTTTTAGCTATACCTAGTGTTAGGAATAGGGAAAATTGGAAGTCACTTGAAGTTATTCTTTAACTTAAGACTATAAAGTACTAGTCACTTAAAGTTATTCTTATTTTACAAAATATCCTCAGTTTATGAAAGAGAAGTTCCTTCATAGCCTTGTTAATTAAATAACTAACTTAAAAGTAAACCAAAACCTTAGGTGGATCCTATCTTTAAATGAAAATCAAAGACAAATATGTAGATCCCTGCTGTAACCCCTTTATTTTAACATGTCATTAAGTATCTGTCACATAGTAAACCACTAATACTTGATAAGTAAATTAAATAAATCTGTATTTTTGTCTGAATATGCATTATCTTTCCTGTTCTGTTAATTTAAAATATATACCCCCCATTCAGAAACCATACTGTTCCTTGCCTTCCTACCTTTGGTCATGACCTCTTCACCCTACACCTCTTTCCTGAACTAGCCTTTATCCTTCCAGACCCAGTTTACACATTTCATCTCCAAATAGTTTCCCTTAACCCCACATTTAGGTTGGATGCCTCATTTATATGCTCCCATGGAGATCTGTTTTTCCCTATTAGTAGTTAACACTCTATACTGTAATTATCTATTTACTGTTGTCTTCCCAGCTAGTCTATTGGCTTCTAGAGAGCAGGAGCTGATCTAAATGTTCATAGTTATAAACCAGCACCAAACAGTGCCTGCCATCTTACAGGGACACAATAATTACTTGCTGAATAAGTGGATTACTCTTAACTTGACTTTTTCTTTGTACCAGGGATCATGAAGCAGAAGAACCTCAGCTCTCAGACTGGTTTAATCCTGAGTAAGAAAAAATATTCTGCACACACACACACAAATAATAATAATAATAATAGTAACAAGCTCAATTTAAATGGGGGAGATTTCTGTTTCCCCATCATCAAATTATACCTATCCTGGGAGGCTTCTAGGCATTGGAGTTTTTATTTATTTTCTTTTAACTTTTTAAAAAGATTTTATTTATTTATTTGAGAGAGAGACAGATATTGCGAGAGAGAGCATGAGCAGGGAGGAGAGGGAGAAGCAGGCTCCCAATTGAGCAGGGAGCCTGACACGGGGCTCTATCCCAGGATCCTGGGATTATGACCTGGGCCAAAGGCAGACGCTTAACTGACTGAGACACCCAGGCACTCCCTTGCAGTTTTTATTTTTAAGGCTTTATATATAAACCTAGTGTTTCTTTATCAAGAATCAGGCAATTAAGGGCCATAATGAGAAACCTGTTATCTAGTTTAACGTTCCTGGTTTTATTAGTGGAAAGAAAAAAAAATCTTTTTAGTAGCAGCCCGAAAATGCCATTAATGACTTCTCTTGATTTTGGCATTAACACTCAGGGGAGAATCTCATTATAATGGCCATCGAGTATTCTATTTTATGGCTGTATATGATAATTTATATAGCCAATTCCCTGTTGGTTTTGAATCGTTTGCAATTTGAGGGTTGTTGTAAGTCATGCTTTGGTGAACATCCTTGTACATATATTTTTGTACCCTCTTGTGTGAATTAATCCATATGATAAATGCCTACTGTAACATCATTAGTTCAAGAGATGTAGACATTTTACATTTTTATTCTGGTGGCTAAACTGCCTTTTAATAATTATGCCATTTGTTTTTCTAATCCACAGTGGATAAATGTGAATGATATTTTATTTGTTTTATAAATTTACATTTTATTCTAGTAGTATCAAACATTTTATTATTGGCAAAAACTGCTAGTTAAAATATCTCAATTCAGTTTGCACTTCTGTGATTATTATTGAATTTGGACATCTTTTATATGTGTGTTCTTTATTTGTATTTCATGTTTTGTGAATTCTTTTTTCATATTTTTTTATGTTTTTAAAATAACTTCAAGTGCACAGAATTAGATAATAATCTTTGCTTCATAACTCACTCTCATCATTAGGTTATGCAAGATCCACTCTTATTATTTGTGTGTTTTCTTGCTTGCTTATATTTAATGAAACAAGAATTTCTACATTCAATAACTTCAACATCCAGCTCTGCCTTTTCTCATCCTGTCTCTTCACCCTCTGCCTTGAAACAACCTCCATCCTGAATCCTGCTTCATCATCTCCTTGCTTTCTCTTTTCTTTTTAATATAAGCGCAGATCTTCCCTACCTGTTCTGGAAAAAGTATATTTTTAAATTTTAGTTTTGGTAACTTTATAAAGAGGATATAATGCTGTGTGTGATCTCCAGGGACTTAGTTTGACCCTTAATATTAGAGTGCTAAGATTCATCCAAATTGTGTGTTACTATCCTTCATTTTGATGGCTGCGTAATAGTTGACCATAGAAATATACCACAGTTTGCTCATCCATTGCCTTAGTAATGGGCACTTGAACTGTTTCTAGCTTGTTATTATGAACATTAAGAAGTAACACTCTTGTGGGCGCCTGGGTGGCTCAGTTGGTTGGGCGACTGCCTTCGGCTCAGGTCATGATCCTGGAGTCCCAGGATCGAGTCCCGCATCGGGCTCCCTGCTCAGCGGGGAGTCCGCCTCTCCCTCTGACCCTCCCCCCTCATGCTCTCTCTCTCTATCTCATTCTCTCTCTCAAGTAAATAAATAAAATCTTTAAAAAAAAAAAAAAGAAGTAACACTCTTGTAAGAGGCCTTTCCAAAGAGTTCAAAGTGTTTAAAATATGAAAAAAATTATAAAGTAGCTGCCCAGTATCCATCTCTGACCTCATCTTCAACTGTTGTTTCCCTCACTCCACTCCAGTCATGCTGGCACCTTGTTGTTCTTTGGATCCACCAAGGATGCTCTCACCTGGAGGTCTTTGCACCTGCTCTTCTTTCTGCATAGACCATTCATCCTCCAAACAGCCAGATGACTCATTTTTTCACTTCCCTCTGGACTCCACTCAAATGTTATCAGTGAAGCCTTCTCTAAACACTCCATATAAACCAGCACACCCATTCCCTCTCTCCTTTATCCAGATTTATTTTTTTCCATTGCTCTCATCAACATTTGACACACCTTATATTTGCTTGCTTATTCATTTATTATCTGCCTCTCCCATGAGAATGTGCCTAGAAAAAAAAAAAAGCCTAGCTATAGTAGAGGTTCAATATTTGTAGAATAAATAAATACATGAGACCTTTTGTCTAATCCAAATGATAGCACCTTCATAACAATATAATAGTAGTGATAGAAGGCATTGTGCTTTATTATGAAGCATCATACTGGCTTTTAGTTTAAAATGAAATGACCTCTTCAATATTGAGATATCAGGGAAGAAGCTCATTTTTGGTTCTTATTAGGCAGAAAAATCCATAAGCTTAAAGTAAATATGAAAGAATAAATGTCTCCAAACATCCAAGGAAAGTGTGAAAAATAAGAAAGTTAAGAGGGTTTTTGCCTTAAATATCCAAACATCATTATCAAATCAACATGGAATGGATCAGAGAAGTAGTAAATACAGAATTAGATCACATTGCATTAAAGTTGATATACAACAAAAACGGTATTTTAAAAATCAGTGAGGAAAGGATAGATTATTTCATAAATTATACTGACACTACTAGCAGTCTAAGTATGGGGAAAAATGGGGCTTTACTCCTATGACATAAAAATAAGTTCCTGACAGATTACAGACTTAACTGTAAAAAATAAAGCAGTAAAAATTTTTGTTAGAAAATCAGTATGACATCATGTAAAGTCTCGGTAAGAAGGAAATCTTAATTCATGCTGGAAACCTACTAGCTATTTAAAAAGACATATTTTACTATATTAAAAAAATTAACTTTTATTTGGTTTAAAACCAAAAATTTAGTAGGCAAAAAATCTGGGAAAAATTATTTGTAATACAGATAACAATTATCGAAATATAAGGAACTTTATAAACTGGTGAGAAAAAAATTAACAATTCAATAGAGAAATATGAAACTTGGGGCATCTGGGTGGCTTCAGTCAGTTAAGCATCTGACTTTTAATTTTGGCTCAGGTCATGATCTCTCAGGTTCATGAGATGGAGCCCCACATTGGGCTCTGTGCTGAGCGTGGAGCCTGCTTGAGATTCTCTCTCTTCCTCTCCCTTCCTCTCCCTCTGCCCCTCCCCCACTGCTGATGCTCTCTCTCTAAAAAATATATATATTTTATATTTATATATAATTTGCTTACATTAGAGCAAATTGAGATAGTCAATAAGTATACAAAAAGATACTCAAATTCACTAGAAATCAGAGAAATGTAAAATAATGTAAAAATGAGCTATTATTTATATCCAACAAACTGAAATCTTTTTAAAGCTACAATCTAATAGTATAGGGGAAATGCTGGTGGGAAGGTGAAGTATTGTAGCCTTTTAAAAAAGTAATTAGGTAACGAACCAATTTTTTTAAAAAAACTTTATTTATTTTTTTATTTATTTTTGTATATACGTATGTATGTATTTATTTGAGACCAAGTGTGAGCAAGTGGGGGAAAGGGCAGAGGGAGAGAATCTTCAAGCAGACTCCTCACAGAGCACGCAGCCCCATGCAGGGCTCAATCTCATGACCCATGAGATCACGACCTGAGTTGAAACCAAGAGTCAGATGCTTAACCAACTGTGCCACCCAGGTGCCCCGGGTAACAACTATTAAAAATGAACGTAGGTATACAGCAATCCTACTCCTAGGATTAGCCAGTAAGAATAACAGCAACAATACCTAAGGACATGAGATTAAGGTTTGTTGTATCACTTTTTATAAGGACAGAAATCCCAGAAATAAAATGAAAACCTATTCCTAAGGAAATGGCTAAACAAACTGTCCACACCTTGGAATATTATGCAGCCATTACAAAGGGTGAATGAGAACTAGTCCAGATAACCGGCAAGGATTTCCACAAGGTTGTGCTGAGTAAAAAGACAAGCTGCAGAAAGTGTGCATTATCTCATTATTACAAAATAAACAAGATTTTAAAAGCCTGGATATATGTGTGTATTTAATGTATATGTGCATATTATACACATGTTATCTATAGAATTCTATGAATATGGCAGGGGGACGAAAAGGGTGCCAATTAGCCTGCTAATATGGCAATCTGGCTAGGAAGAAGGGAGGTAGAAGACTGTAAACTGTGGAGCAGGAGTAGATGCAGGAAACATACACCCGGAAATTCTCTAGTACTATCATGATTCTATTTGCTCACAGTATATTTATCTCTATGATATCACTTCTGCTTCTTACACTTTTTAGACTCATGTTCAGTTTCCTAAAACTAGATAGACATCAAAATAGCCTGGACTTACAGGAAGAGCCCCCACCCTCTCTCTCCAGAACTACCTTTTGAACAAATTATACCCTCCCATATCATCGTCATGATCACATCTCGTCAACTCTTAGTAATACCTTCTAGCATTGAAATAATTTCGAATTCATTTTAGCACCTATTCTCTCTTTATTAGGAATGTGGACATCTTAGGCCATACATATGATTTCCCTCCTTCATTGTCATGCTTCTTTCTATGTCACACCTATGATAGTCTATAGCACTATGACACTTCAGCATTCTCACCTGTGTACTTTCCTTCTGCAAATTTTCATTGTTAGCAATATACTTCATGAGCAGGTCACTTTGTATCCTGCTGAATACCATCTGCTCAGGCCTCATGAGGTATTTTCTAAGCTCCTCGGATACTGAGTCTATCAGGGTATGAGAGAAACAACTCAACGGAGATGAAGTAACTTCAGTGAAGGGATGGTTGGCAGAGATGTGAACAAGGTGAAGAGACCCAGCAAAGGATATGGAGGCATCGAGAGGCCTGCAACGGCAAGGAGCTGTGACCACCCTCAGCCTAAAGGGACACGGGAAGGGACGGTGTTCCTGGAGACCAGGGATTTCTGGAACTAGGAAAGGGCTGCCCACCAGAAGCTGTAGTTGTATATGGACGCAGCCACTGTCAAGATCTCAACAGCAGTAATTCGATTTTCTGCCTGTTAGCTCAGCAGCATAAGGAACCACAGGTGACCTGCTATCAGGTTCACGGAACCATGACTTACTTCTTAGACTAGGAAAGACTCCTCCCTTGGGAACTGAGAACACTACACACACTGAACCCAAGGTCACAACAACGGCAAGTAAACATTCCATAAGTGAATTATTAGATGCAATTGTGAGCAGGAACATCTCCACCTCCACCTTGTTTTATGAACTGTGCATGTTAGCTTTGGAAGAAACAGTATCTCATAGTGCTCACTGATTCAAAGCATGACTGGCGTACTACTATAGAACAGTTCCTCAGCCTTTTCAGGGACTTAATCTTGGAACTAACACTGAAATTGAGACTTTCCCTGGCTATTCCACTTTCTACCAGGTCAGCTGCCTCTGGACAGTGAAGCACATAGTCAGACCAGAGAACTTTATGGAAGTGGGCTAACTGCTACAGTACTTTCACCATGAAACAAGTACCTTGGATGGAGGCAATGTTATGTGTGATACAATGGCAATTAATAAGATATTCTGGGAAAAAAAAATAAGATATTCTGCGAGTCAACAAAGCTGACAGATTTGTAGGCAGGAAAAGCAAATCCCTACCCATAACATAAAATATTCCCCTGAAGGAAAAGTGTTGTCCCTTTCTTTATGGAGTCTAATAGAATCAACCAGCCATCTGGCTGGCCGGTCCCCCTGGGAAATGGTGTCATACTGTGGGCTCCGATTGTCCCCTGTTGTTGACAAGTTGGGTACTCAGCGCTGGATATAGCTCAGTCTTAGCAAGGAGATGTCCATGTCTTTGAGCCTGGGCATAAACTCCCTTGGACTCCAAGTAACTGGGGCCACTTTATACAGAGACACTAAGTCAGCCACAAGGGAGACTGGGCAAGGTGTCTGGTTGCCATCCAGAGGGTACATCATCTTGTCCGCCTGATTGCTGAGCAAATCCTTTGCACAGAATGCCCTCTGGCCAGCATTTACCTGCCAGGTAAGGAGTTCCATACCTGTAAGAGAAATCTAAGGACTCTTAAGTCTCTCCTCCCTCTTCCTTTTCTGTTTTATCAAACAATTTCTAAACACAAGTTTTTAACCACCTTCTGCTTTCAGAGACTCTTTTTGTTCTGTCAGCAAATCTTTAATCTGATCTAATGAAGAAAGAGGGATAATCTTCAAACACTTTCATCTTCTCAAATAGATACTGATTTGCATCTGTGATGTGCCTAATTGATAAGCATCACCACTGCAATAAGGGTACATCTGGCCAGTATTAAGGTGGAATTTGAGACTTGTGAGTCAAATAGAAGTGTATAACTATAAACTCTAAGAAGGGTTTAAAAATAAATGTATAATAAATAAATGTGGAAGTTTAAAAAAATCCCTAAAATAGTAAGAGTAAGGGTACTTTTCTTTTTAAAGACTGTATTTATTTATTTGAGAGAGAGAGAGCACAAGACGGGGTAAGGTCAGAGGGAGAAGCAGATTCCCTGGCCCGCAGGGAGCCCAATGTGGGACTTGATCCCGGGACTCCAGGATCATGACCTGAGCCGAAGGCAGTCGCTTAACCAACTGAGCCACCCAGGCGCCCAAGAGTAAGGATACTTTTGAAGAATTTTTTTTATTATTAATGTACTATTAAGGGTTGCCAAATCTTACCTTATCTGGGTCTGGATTTGTAAACAAAACCTGTAATCACCAAAGCAAAATGGCCTCTTACTTTGTATTCAATTCCTTCCAAAATGTGGGTGTTAATTTGCTTTAATAGTTTAATGCCCTGCCTCCAGCCGAACTGTTTATTTTTACTTCTGTTTGTTTGCTTTGTTTTTTGTTTGTTTGTTTATTAGTGCTAATGCTGCTGCTTCTGCTGTTATTTTGTTACTATTAGAAGCAAACCTAGTATTAATCTTTTTTGGACTAACGTTATTTTCTTCCAGGTTGCACTGACAGGCCTAGAGCAGTAGGAAGAGTGGGAAGAAGGTACTCTAGATCTCCTAGGACGAAAAGGAGGAAGAGAAAGACAGGGAAGATAAACGCAGACAGTGGTGCTGTCTGCTTTAGGCGATAATCAGAGAAATGTTCAGACACTGGGCTGCTAGTTTAAGCTGCAGTCAGAGCTCAAGGGAAAAAAAAATCCCTGGGCTCAAAAGGCAGTTTGGTGTACTGATTAAAGCACAGATTGGGAAAGCCAACTGGTTGATCTTCAATCTTGACTCTGCCATTTGTTAGCTATGGAATACTAAGTAATTGACTCAACCAATCTGTGCTCACGTTTCCTCATATGAAAAATAGAGATAAGAATGGTACTTACATTGTAAGACATTGCAAGGATTAAATGAAGACTATAAAGCACTTAATCACCGTGCCTGGCACTTTGTAAGTACTTTGTAATCATTAGCTATTATCACTTGGACCACAACTTCTGTTGTCATGATAGCTTAATTTGTTTCATGTTTGTTCAACAGAAAACGTCCTGATGTAAAAACAACAACTGATTGGTTTGCGCCAATCATATGGGAAGGAACTTACAATAGACAAGTCCTGGAAAAGTATTACAAAAGGCTGAACATTACCATAGGCTTGGCTGTGTTTGCTACTGGAAAGTAGGTGCTACTAACATTCATCCTTTTTTATTTTGGAAAAAACATGGATAAGCACCCATGAACTCTCTACATCCAAAGAGTTACTCATAATTAACCCTAATCATGATTTCTGGCTGACCTGCACAATTATTATTATTTTTTAAAGATTTTATTTACTTATTTGAGAGAGAGAGAATGAGAGATAGAGAGCACGAGAGGGAAGAGGGTCAGAGGGAGAAGCAGACTCCCTGCTGAGCAGGGAGCCCGATGTGGGACTCGATCCCGAGACTCCAGGATCATGACCTGAGCTGAAGGCAGTCGCTTAACCAACTGAGCCACCCAGGCGCCCTGACCTGCACAATTATTTATAGTGGTTATTTTCTCCAGCCATGGCTGAGTCCTTTACATGACTTGGGAATCTTTTTATTAATATCCATTTAGCTCTCTTTTCCTTTCTTCTCAAACAACTTTATGGCTCTTCTCAGGCCCCCAAGCTCACTACCTCCTCTTTCATTAACCAACATAGTTAAGCTCTAGACCCAACTTCTCTGCTCCTACCTCCTGGTAGTTCTTTACCAACAATGACACATGTGTTAGCATGCTTAAGTGACATGAATTCTCCTGATGGGTTTTCAAAATAAGTGTTTTGTTTTTCCTGTTTCACAGGTTTGTAGATCAGTACCTGCAACAGTTCATCCAGTCTGCTAATAAACACTTCATGAGTGGCTACAATGTTATCTTTTACATCTTGATGGAGGACTTCTCCAAACTACCTCCCATAGAGTTAGGTCCCCTTCGAACATTTAAACTATGTATTGTACTCAGACAACATGTGAGGAAAGACCTGAATTACATATACATGAGGAACTTGAATATATACATCCTAGAACACATCCAGTACGAAGTTGACTTTCTCTTCAGTATGACTGTAAACCAGATCTTCAAGAATAACTTTGGTGTAGAAGCCCTGGGCAAGTCTGTAGCTCAACTCCATGCATGGTGGTATTTTGGACATGCCAAAAATTTCCCTTATGAGAGAAGCCCTAACTCAGCAGCTTTCATCCCTTTTGGAGAGGGAGATTTCTATTACCATGGTGCAATTTTTGGTGGCACACCCTATGAAGTTTTGCCTTCATTGAAGAATATAAAAAAGGAGTACAAAATGATGCCAGAAGTGGATTTAAGAGTGCATATGAACATTACCTAAACAAATATTTGTTTATCAATAAACCCACTAAGTTGTTATCACCAGAATACAATTGGGATCCAAATTTTAGACCTCCCCCACAAATTAAACATGTGAAGATAGAATGGCAGTCAAAAAGTATTTGATGGTTGTATCATTAGATTCATGAATTAATAAGTGAATCATCACAATAAGTCTTCAAATATAAAATTTATTAAAAGTTTGTGTTTTAGAAACTTACAAAAATGTGCAATCTTCCAAAATAAATTGTTTTTCTCCTTGCAATTTTGAACCACCTAAATCTACCTAAACTGGATTAAGAATAAGTGGATGTTAATTTAATGTTAATGCACAGTGATGTTATTATCTAGATATTATAAATAATGTAGAAATACTTTTTGAGGCATAAAATGAAGAAACACACCTAGACTCTAGTTCAGAAAATAACGATGGATAGATAGATGATAGATACACATATACACAATGTCAAAGGAATATATGTAAGGGGAAAAATAAATATTCACCAAGTCAACTAACTGACCAAATACTCCTTTTTAGTGTTGGGAGATGTATACTGCTTGTAATTAATCTCAATTAGTATTTAATCTATTAGCTGATTGAACTTAGGTGAACTAGAGACATTCTACCAAAAACATGTCTTACCTCTATTGTTACAAAGATGTTGGATTCATTCTTTTTTCATTTGGAGGGGGCAGAGGGAGAGGGAAATCCTGGAAATAATTACAGACAACCATAAGAGGACTCTGAAAGGTAGAACGAGGAAAGCAGACGGGCTAGGGACCTTAGGACTTGAGGAACAACATGGCAGGGAATTCCCTGGGATTTCTTTCGTCTCCCATATATCCCAGACTGGGCACTGGAGAGGCACACAGCTCAGAACCACCAAAAGGCAAAGACAAAAAAAAAGAAAAAAAAACAAAACCTCTAGAACTAGCTAGGAAAAGGCCCAGGAAAGAGGCAGCTCATCAGAGACCTAACGGGGAACACATCTCCATGCCATACCTGGCTGGCCTGCTCTGCCTACACCAGCAGCACCTGCAAACCACCCAGAAGCTCAGTGTTTCCTGGCCCTCCACTCAGCAGTAGAAGGAGACCCATCTCTTGGGCCTCTACCCAGTGGTAAAAGACCCCCACCACTACCACCAGAGGCAGAAGGAGGCCCATGTACATGCTTCTCTCCCTCAGGGGCACTGGCAGAGATAGAGGAAGAAGCCTGTCAGCACCAGATGACCTAGAGAGAGGGCCCTGGAAAACACTCCATCCCACATGCTCAGCATCCTCCACCCACCACCGAGAGCCCAGGAAAGTGCCTTCCACTCCCTCAGACAATACCAGCGCGATTAGGTAGGCACAGCATAGCCCAGACAACAGTCTCAGGGAAGCACTCACTGTCCCATAGCCTGGCATCTCCCACACTCCTCCTAGCAGGACCTGCCTGGGAAAGTGCACTCCACCCCTGCGGGCAGCATCAGCACAAGCAAGCAGGAGCCCTGATGGTGCCAGGTGAGTGAGATGGACCAGAATAGCACTATACAGGCTCTGAATCCTATACATTATCATTGCAACCACAGCCCAGAAAAGAAAGTCAGGGACGATGCCCTAAACATAAACAGGGTGACCGCCTGCTGAAATACAAAATAAAATGAAATGAAATGAAATGAAATGAAATGAAATGAAATGAAATAAAATAAAATAAAATAAAATAAAATAAAATAAAATAAAATAAAATAAATAGGATCCAAGGTCTCAACACTTAATATTCCAAATTTCCAGGATACAATAAAAAAATCATTCATACCAAGGACAAGAAAAGTCACAACCCAAACAAGAAAAGGCAATTACTGATGCCAACATAGCGATAAATCTGACAAAGATTGGAGCAGCCACCATAAAAAATGCTTCAGTGGGCACCTGGTTGGCTCAGTTGGTGGAGCATGTGACTCTTGATCTCAGGTTCGTGAGTTTGAGCCCCACATTGGGTGTAGAGATTGCTTTAAAAAGAAAAGAAAAGCTTCAACAACCAATTCTAAATTATCTCAAAACAAATTACTTCAGGAAAAAATGTTTATTAAAGGAATAATGTTTAGCAAAACTATCTCTGGAAAAACACATACCAGGTACTATCATTTATATATTACTTTACAGAATGCAAAGTAACAGTACATACTGCTTAGGAATATATACATACAGGCAAAAATATAAAGATATAAATTGCAAGGATAATCACCAAATTTGTGATTGTGGTTACCTCTGTGATAGAAAGGAAATGCAATCAGAAAGTTATATACAATATATTTCATCTGTATGTGAAATGTTTTATTTCCTAAGCTTGGTTATTGGTACAAAGGTGTTCATTATAAGTCTTTTCAGCACATTTAAAATAGTTGGTTTAAAGTCTTGTTTTAGGGCGCCTGGGTGGCTCAGTTGGTTAAGCGACTGCCTTCGGCTCAGGTCATGATCCTGGAGTCCCGGGATCGAGTCCCGCATCGGGCTTCCTGCTCGGCGGGGAGTCTGCTTCTCCTTCTGACTCTCTTCCCTCTCGTGCTTTCTATCTCTCATTCTCTCTCTCTCTCAAATAAATAAATAAAATCTTTAAAAAAAATTAAATGAGGTAGTGGTTTCTATGTAAAGAGAGTAATAAAATTGACAAACTACTTGCAAAATTTAACAAGAAAAAAAGGAAAACACAGAGAACCAATATCATAAATAAAAGGAGAGACATTATTACCAATAGCACAGATATTTCAAATATAATAAAAGGATACTTTGAAACAAAAATTTCCAATAAATTTGAATATATGGATGAAATGGAAATTTTTAAAGAAAAATATAAAACTGCAAATGACACAGGAAGAAATAGCAAAATAAAATATCTTAAAGAAACTGACTCGGAGAGGGGAAACAATTCTTCCCTCAAAAATAACTAGGCCCTGGGTGAAATAGGTGGAGGGGATGAAGAGTAGTACACTTATGACGAGCAGTGAGTAGTATATAGAATTGTTGAATCACTGTATTGTACACCTGAAACTAATATAACACTGTAGGTTAATTATCCTGGAATTAACATTTAAAAATATGTAAAATAAAAAATAGACCCTTACCTCATACTATTAAAAAAATTAACTCAAAATGGATCAAAAATCTAAATATAAGAGCTAAAACTACAAAATTCCTAGAAAAAAACATAGGGACAAACCATGACCTTGGACTTGGCAATGGTTTCTTAGATATGACACCAACAACAAGAGCAGAAGAAAAAATAAACTGAAAGTACAAAACTTTTATTTTTATTTTATTTTTATTTATTTGATAGAGAGAGAGAGCATGCACAAGTGGGGGGAGGGGCAGAGGGAGAGGGAGAAGCAGACTCCCCGCTGAGCAGGTAGCCCAACTCGCCACTCGATCCCAGGACCCCGGGATCATGACCTGAGCTGAAGGCAGATGCTCAATGGACTGGGCCACCCAGGCACACCCAAAACTTTTATGCATCAAACAACATGATTAAGAAAGTGAAAAGACAACCACAGAATGGGGATAAAAATTGCAGATCATTTATCTGATAAGTCTAGTATCTAGACTTACCTATATAAAGAGATCTAGACTTACTATACAAAGAGTTCTTACAACTCAACAAAAAAAGATGAACAACCCACCTTAAAAATGAAAGGGGCATTTTTCTAAAACTATATATACAAATGGCCACCAAGCATATGAAAAGATGCTTAACATCATTAGTCATTGGAGAAATGAATATCAAAACACTGAGATACAACTTCACACCCACTAGGATGGCTATAATTTTTTTCTTTAAGATTTTATTTATTTATTTGACAGAGAGAGAGCAAGAGAGCACAAGCAGGGGGAGTGGCAGAGGGCAGGGAAAAGCAGGCTCCCCGCTGAGCAGGGAGCCTGATACAATGCGGGGTTCAGTCCCAGGTCCCTGAGATCATGACCTGAGCTGAAAGCAGATGCTTAAGTGACCGAGCCACCCAGGCGCCCCAGGAGGGCTATAATTTTAAAAGATGGAAAATAACAATTGTCAGAGGGTGGAGAAGTTAGAACCCTTGTACATTGCCGTGAGAATATAAAATAGTGCTGCTGTGGTGGAAAACATTTTAGCAATTCCTCAAAAAGTTAACTCTAGTATTACCATATGACCCAGAAATTCTACTTCTAGGCATAGATCCAAAAGAACTGAAAACAGGTGTTCAAACAAAAACCTGAACATGAATGCTCATAGCAGCACTATTCAGAATAGCCAAGAAGTGAAAACAATCCAAATGTCCATCCGTGGGTAAATAGACTGAATTTGGTTTCCACACACACACACACACACACACACACACACACACACACACACGCAGAATATTATTCAGCCATAAAGAGGAAGGAAGGACCGGTACACGCTATCACATGGATGAACTTGAAAACATTATGGCAAGTGAAAGAAGCCAGTTATGAAAGACTACCTATCGTCTGGTTCCATTTACACGAGATGCCCAGAACAGGCAACTCATAAGACAGGAAGTAGGTCAGTGGTAACTTAGGGCTGGAGGTTTACAGAGGGGGAAAGGTAACAGCTGAAGGGTACATGATCTCTCTTTGTGGTGACGAAAATGTTCTAGAGTTGACCATGGTGATGGTTGCGCATATTTGTGACTATACCAAAAAACCACTGAAGTGAATGCTTGAGAAATGGGTAAACTCTCTGTGAACTATATCTTAGCAAAATTAAGACAAATTATTAATTTTAAAAATAATTCCAAGCTCTGATGTGTTCTCCAGCAAATTCAAAGATGAAATAATGCCAAAATTACACAAACTCTAGGATGACAGGAAAAGAGAGATTCATCAACTCACTTTCGGAGGCTGGCAAACTCTGATACCAAAACCTGACTGTGCTCTCAGGTATCCTTTAACTGACAAAGACAATGAAAATTATAGGCCAATCTCCTTCATGGACAGAAGTATAAAAAATATTAAAGAAAATGTTAGGAACCCAAATTGAGAAATCTATTAAAAAGATAATCAATCACGATCAAGGTGGATTTATCCTAGGAATGTAAGGTCAGTTTAACATTAGGAAATCAAACAGTGAGATCTACCACATTACAAAATTAAAGTAGGGGGAAAAAATCATAGTATTTCTAGATGTAAATTAAAAAAAATTTTATAAAATTCAACATCCATTCATGATTTTATTTAAAACTTTCCCAAAAAAATAGACTGGAATTTTCTTAATCTAGTCAAGAATATCTACAGAAAACCAAAGTAAACTTACCATTTGCTCAATGTTGAATATTAGAATTTTTTCCTCTGAAAAGAGCAATTAAAGGTTTGCTGGTATCACTACTTTTGTTCTATATTGTGCTAGCAATTCCAGCCAAAACATGAAGGCCAGGAAAAATAAATAAAAGGCATAATTATCTACAGATGAAATATTATGTACGTAGAACCCCCCAAAGTGATAAGCCATTAAAATTAATAAGGGCATTTAGCAAAATTGCTAGATGAAGAATCAATATACCCAAATCAACTGCATTTCCAAATACTAGTCAAAAACTGTTAGCAAATATATTGTTTAAAGATCTCTTTTTACAATAGCATAAAAAATCAAGTATCTAGACATAGACCTATCAAAAGATATGCAAGACCTCTATATCTACTGAAAGTCACTAAAAACTAAAATAAATGGTGAACTGGAAGATTTAATAGGGCTAAACATGTCAATTCACTCAAAAACAATTTATCAATTCAATTCAATCCTAATCAAAATTCCCAACAGGTTTAGTTTTTTGCTTTTGGTTTGGGGTTTTGTTTTTGTTTTTGTTTGAATTTGATAAATTAAAAAAAATTTTTTTTAGAGAGAGAGAGAACACACACATGCATGAGTGGGGCGGGTGGTAGGGCCAGAGAGAGAGGGAGAGAGAGAATCCCAAGCAGGCTTCACGCTCAATGCAGAGCCTAACAAAGGGCTGATCCCACGACTTTGAGATCATGACTGAGTGGAAATCAAGAGTCCAACGCCTAACCAACTGAGCCACCCGCGTGCCCCTAGACAAGCTGATTTAAAACTTTATGGAAATTTTAAGAACCAAGAATATCCAGAACACTCTTTAAAAAATGAGGTGACAGTTCTTGCAATATCAAATATTGACTGATGATGGGCGCCTGGGTGGTTCAGTTGGTTAAGCGACTGCCTTCGGTTCAGGTCATGATCCTGGAGTCCCGGGATCGAGTACCGCATCGGGCTCCCTGCTCAGCGGGGAGTCTGCTTCTCCCCCTGACCCTCCCCCCTCTCATGCTCTCTCTCTCTATCTCATTCCCTCTCTATAATAAATAAATAAAATCTTAGAAAAAAACAAATATTGACTGATTATGAAGTAAAAAAATAAATAAAACACTAACACTGTCACAGAAATTGACAAATCGGTGGAACATAACCAAGATGTGCAATGACTCACATATAAATGAACACTTCATATACGACAGTAATGGGAATGCATGGTTATAAAAAAAAAAAAGGTAATCTTTTAGTAAATGGTGCTGGGAAAACAGAATATTCCTATGAAAGAAATTAAATTGCATTCTCTCTCACCATACACAGAAACCAAATCCAGGTGAATTAAAAACCTACAAGTGGCCGCTTCCTTCCTTTTCCTTACTCTCCCAAATAATTTAGTCCCAAAGCCTTGAGGTAGGGCAGAGCAAAATAGGCGTTAACAATTTCTTATCACTTTACTCCTCCTTCATTGTCATTCATCTGGCTCACGTTGTAATCTCTCACCTGGATTATTAGTATCTTACTGCTCTCCCTGCTTTTGACCCAATTGTCTTTCAGTCTGTTCTCAACACAGCAGTCAGAGTGAACCTATTAAATGGTACACAAGGGGCGCCTGGGTGGCTCAGCTGGTTAAGCGTCTGCTTTCGGCTCAGGTCATGATCCTGGGGTCCTAAGATCAAGCCCCATGTCGGGCTCTCTGCTCAGCGGGGAGTCTGCTTCTCCCTCTCCCTCTGCTCCTCCTCCCTACTTGGGCTCTCTCTCACTCTCTCTCTCTCTAAGAAAAAATAAATAAATCAATGATACACAACACCATGTCCCTGCTCAAAACTCTGTTAGGATTTCCAACCTCCAAATAAGTGTGATAGTTCTTACTGTGATTCCAAAGGCTCTTATCTCCTAATGCTCTCCCCCTAGTTCAGCCGGTTTGTCCTCACTGTTCCTTGAACTCACCAAGCATGTTTCCACCTTGGGGCTTTTGCACAATTTCCTCTGCCTGAAATTCTCCCTCACTATGTCTTTTTTACTCAGAGGCTTTGCTGACCACCTGATTTAAAATTATAGACCCTTCCCCACAAAACCTTAAATTTAATTCTTCCTTCCTTGGTTGATTTTTTTCTCCTTCACATTTATAACTATATAGTATAGGATACATTTTACTTACGCGTTATCTTTATCCCCACAAGAATGTAAGCTTCCATCAATTCACGTTTTTTTTCACAGCTGTAATTTCAATACCTAGGAAAGTGATTTACATATAGAACGTATTCAATCAGTATCTGTTGAATGAGAAAAATAACAAATGAGTGATGACTTCGGAAACTTCTCAGATTCTTAATTCTTAGTCATGGAGCTAGGACAAAAGAAGTACATTAAAGTTAACACTAGGTGGCACAATATTATAAGGAAAGTAATCATAATCAACCCATCCTTTCCTACTGATACTGCTTCCAGAAAAGCCAGTGTTGCCAAGTTTCCTCTGGCCTCCGCACTCCCCAGCCTGTTGATGTCATGTTTGTAGTAATAACTTAAATTTCACTGATGTATGCCCCACCTGCGTGAATATTATTCTGTCTGGCCAAGCACGTCAGTTCTTCTATAAGCGCTAGTACAGAACATGACAATATATGTTATCAAGTTCCTACTCCCCATCCCTTGCAATACCCCCCAGCCCACCCTCAACTGAAGTCACCACTGCACTAAAGCCCTCAAGTTTCCAGAGCAGTGGGGTGGTCTGTGATGAGAAGGAAGCTGTCTCCCCTGGGTTACCCTCTGCTAGATTTCACAGATTTTACTTCCAACCTCCTCTCTCCCTAGAGCCCACACTGGACCCATAGGGTCCATGGGTTAGGGATTGATCTGAATGGCAGCCGCCACGGAGGACTAAGAATCACTATTTCCCTCCACCACGAAAGGCTCTCTTACTGCAAGTTTAAGGCTTCTTGACTGCTCACTCCCTAAGGACCTGTTATCCCAGATGATGACTGGACTCAGTCCTCCTGCCAAGAAGTTGCTGTCATTAATCTGCCCCACCAGTTCCTACCAGGCCAGGGTGACCAACTTGTCCCGTGTTGCCAGGGACTTCTCCAGTTTTAGCACAGGAAGTCTCAGGTTCCAGGAAATCCCTCCATCCGGGTCAAACTAGGACAGTTGGTAATACTATAGTAAGCCCAGATCTGTCCACGCTCCACTCAAACTCAGACCAGAACTGTCACATGGGTGGTACAAATATTACACCGTTCTCTCATTCCACATGTGGTCATCACCAAGCACGTCAATTCTCTCTCCTTTGTGTCACCTATATTCATTTTCTTCCCAACATGCCCACTGTAAAAGTTAGTGGAAAATGACAGTAACCAAGAAAAGACAGCACCACTGAAGATTCAGAGCCTTTGGGAGTGAAGTGTTGGATCACATCACCTGGGGTAGATGCTGGCTCAGAGCAAAGGGAAGATGAAATGAGTAGGGGAAGAAGGAAGTTAGAAACATCAACCACAGGCTTATAACCAGACAGAAAAAAGGACTAATATCTAGACCTTATTTTCTTCTTTGCTTAATGTTTGTGCACATATGTGTGTGTTTATGTATTTTTGCACATATTAAGTAATTTTTTTCCTTCTCCCTTCCTATTGTAATTTTAAGAATTAATGGCAGTGGTTAACTTACAATTTCATCTTTAGATTACAGAATATTTGAGAGGGACTCCAACTGAACTTGAGTAATTGACATCATCCAGACATGAATGTTATGACATTTGGAACCTTCCCTTTTTGGGGGAAAAGGTGAGAGCGCCTATTTCTACAAAGGGTAGTTGTATCTTGTTAAAGAAATGGCTGGAATTTGGAATTGCTGCACAGGAAGTTGAAATATATGGAGAAAGTTGTGTATGGACATGCAGTAGGCAATATGATGAGCTGTCCCTGTCATTAAACCATTGCCTCTCAGTCCAAATCTACTTTCATGCTCTGTTTTATGATGCAAGGGCTGGGACTATGGGAACTCTACGTCTATGTTGCCAATTGACTTCCTTTGAATTCTGCAAGGCAGAAGACGGGAGAACGGAAGCACTCCTTTCCTGACAAGTGATTAGCAATGATAAGGTTCAACTTTTGGGGGGCACTTCTAGAACCAGGCTCATCATGCCTAATCAAAGACATCAGCAATAGTTAGGCCATGGCTCCCACTCCAAGGTCTGAGGGCCCCTCCTTTGAGCTTCCTCTTGTCTCCCCAGGCCTAGAGTAGAGTTCCTGGAGTTCCTGGAGTTCCTCTCCCTGGGTTAGCTCGGTATCCTCTTCTCTGCCTTTACAGTTCTCCAAAACTGCTTAACCAATTCCCTACATTAAATTCTCTCTGTTGAAATTCCAACGTGTTTTTCAATTGTTCTGAACATATCCTGACCCCCTGCTAAGTAAAGAACCCTAACCACCTGCAATGTTGGCTAAAAACAAAGGAAATATGAAGTAAGTGGTAGAATAGGGAAGCGATCAATATGGACTATGACTTTTTTACAAAGACTGTATCACTAATGTGTATTTTTGTTACGTACACATTAACCAATGATTTATACTTTTTCTCTTTCCCCACTATAGTTATGTACGGAGTGTGAGTGGAACTTAATTTACAATTTTGTTCATAGGTCACCAGGCCACAAGTCACCTCTAGACCTGCTGGAGAGGAATGAGGATCACCAGCAGGTCCTGAACTTGAAAAGGATACAATGACTAACGGGACTTGGAGTCTCTCTTTTTGTATGCAGAGAAGGAGTGTCTTTGTTTGTATGTTGGGCAGAAGTAGGAAAGTATTAAATGTGAGTAGAAGAGTGAGCTTAAAAGCTAGGCTGTAAAAGGGGTGGGCTCTATAGATGTTGAGCCCATTGGTCCTCAAATTCATGTTTGCCCTTCTGCTGCTCTGCAACCTATGAGGGGGCCACCAGCTTCTCCAAACTGTGGTGCCCAGGCTCACTATCAGCTGGTTTCTCAAAGACTGAAGGATGGGGGTAGGAAGGACGAAGGCTGGAGAGTTCGCTCCCTCTCCCTTCTATCTCAGGAACTTCTCTGGCAGTGACTATAACTCCATAGGGGCCCCAGTGCTCACTAGACAGGTCCTTAGAGGTCCAAGGATGCAACAGATGAGCCCCAGCTCTGGGACTCAGCGACACAGCTTTCTTACTTTTGTCTCTCCAGGTTACATGCAGTGGCTTTTCCACTGTTAACTAATCTCTGGGTTGCTTCACTTTCTCAGTTAGTTCTATCATCTGGCAGTAACTTCCCTGCATTAAGTTTTCTCTGTTGTAAATACTAAAGATGGTTGCTATTTTCCTCATTGTCCCTGACTCTTAAAACAGATGAGAGCTGATCCCACTCCAGGTACACTGTAATGCTAAGTCAATATTCTGCAACTTTCTCACTTTTGGGAATTTATATAAAAATATATCTACACACCTACAAAATGAGATTCGTAAGAGTTTATTCTATTTGCAAAACCAACAGTATATTAAGAAACAAACGGAAGTCATTTTCTGTAAGGGAACTGGTTGAATACATATTGGGACACCGACAGAGCTGTAAAAAAGAACAAGGAAAACCCCTATGAACTAATACAAATTATTCAGTGAAGAGAACACAGAACAGTTATCTGTTATGGAAAAAGAAGAAGGAGGAGGAGGAAGTGGAGGAGAAGGGGAAGTTGTTTATACTTGCATAAACACCAAGAGACACACAAAAAACTAATAAAAGTGGTTACTTACAGTGGGTAAGGTAAAGGAGAACAAGGTAGACGGAGACAAGAGGGAGTATTCTCAATATATATTCTGTATTGTTTGGGCTTTTGAGCCATATAGTCCCATTACCAATAGAAAAAGTAACAAAAACTATAAAAATGCATAGGAAAAAAATGCAACCTAGTCACTAAATGATAAACAAAACCAATATCAAAACACTTGATATAAAATTGTAGGAACATAAAAGAGGAAAAAAAACTACACACTGTATGATTCCAACTCTAGGACATTCTGGAAAAGGCAAAGCTACAGAGACAGTAAAAAGGTCAGTGGTTGTCAAGGGATTGGAGACGGACAAACAGGCAGAGCGCAGAGGATTTTTAGGGCAGTGGAAATACTCTGTATGATATTATATAGACATATGTCCTCATACATTTATCCAAACCCATACAAACTACAGCACCTGAGGTAAACTACAGACTTTGGGTGGTTATGATATATGTCAATATAGAGTCATCCTTGGTAATTAATTTATTTATTAAAATAAAAATGTACCATTCTGGTGAATGAAAGAGGCTATGCCTGTGCTGGGGCAGGGAATATGGGGGAATTCTCTGTGTCTTGCCTTCCTTTCCCTTGTACTGTAAACCTAACACTACTCTAGAAACATAAAGATGAGAGACAAGGGAGGGGAAAAGAAAGGCATCAGATATTCAGAGGGCTCCAATCCTCATTTATGCAACTGGTCAAGAAACCAATATGGAAATTTTAACTCCCCTTCTCTACCCATTCAAGTTTTGGTTGTCTTTGGCTAGCATAGCCGATTCTTTGCCTGGTTGACTAACACAAACTTAGATTCCTGAGGTATCCAAGTCTGCCTTGTTTTCTGTTAGACTTAATAACATACCCAGCATAAGCCTGGCTTTATAGCAGTAACCCTAATTTACCTTTGATAATGAGGGCCAATCACACCAACCGACATTAGAAGCCTTACTTCTCTAGCTGTGAACTGAATTTTTTCACTGATCACAATGTTTTATGAAATACAACAATAATACCCAAAAAAGCATTCAGTGATTCCATGGATTATATTAATGGTAGAATTATAACAAACAAAAATGGCAAATCCAAACAGATTAAATGTCAATTTTGATGATTAAAAAATGTTTCCCCCAAGGCTTCCAGATAAAGATGGCAGATTGAACATAATAATTCAATTTCACTTCCTCTGAAATCCCACTAAAACTACCAAAAAAATGGATCTTCTAAAGCCCATAAAACTATAAATACGAAGACAAGGGAGATAATAGAAACAAAATTTTGCTAGCTGGAATGCAGAAAAGTACTTGAGATATAGTGGGTAAAGCCAAGAACCGAATTGATGTGTATCACAGAATCTTCAAGGGCTCAGGAACTGAGTGGACATTGAGAAGTGGGGGGTAAAAAGATATTAAATAAGGATTGATAGAATGCAATTTTAAAATACATTCCCCACCCCTCGAGTGTGGGCTGGATTTAGTGACTCTCTTCTAAAGAATAGTGTACGGAAAGAGAAACAGTAAGTAGAGAAACCTGAGATACCACCCTAGCCAAGTGCTCAAGGTTAACATCACCAGTCCTAAGTCATGTTGATACCGTGCACCCCTGATATGATGCAGCTCATCCCTGTGGTATTCTTCCCCAAAATCCGTATTCCCAATGTAATCACTGCAAATCCAAACATCAGGCAAACCCAATGGAAGGACAGCCTACAAAACACATGACCAGTACCCTTTGAAACTGTCAAGGTCATGAGAGACAAGGAAAGACCAAACAACTGTCTGTCAGAGATTGGAGACTAAGGGAACATGATGACTGAATGCAATTTGATATCCTGCAACAGAAAAAGGACATCCATGGAAAAACTGGTGAAATCCAAATAAAGTCTGTGATTTAGTTAACAGTATCATCCTCATGTTAATTTCTTAGTTTTGGCATGTGCAGCTTGATCATAAGAGATGTTACCATGAGGAGAAGCTTGGGGGAGAATATACAGCAACTCTATACTATCTTTGCAACATGTTTTTGGTAGATCTGAAATCATTTCAAAATAAAAGGATTTTTAAAATACAAAAATGAGAAAAGGAGATAGAGTTCTCATTCCCTTCCTGCATGGCATTGACTGGTGAACGGGGAATGACAGAACAACGGCGGGAACAAGAATCCTACTGGAAAACGGGAGCATGACCTAAGTCTGGGCATACCGAATGCTAAGACCCAAGGCCAGCCTTAGAACTGGGCATCGGGGCCCCACACGGTAGAAGCCCTACAGATGGAAGAGAGAGGGAGAATACATTCTGATGAAGGAACCCATGGGTACCATTATCGCCCAAGACCCAGCACTCGGTGCTGGCACAGTGCAATCTAGAACATCAGATGTTTTATTCTCTGACGCTAACTTCATTTAGGCTCCAGGAAGATGCTTCTCCACTTCTCCTGCTCTTGTCCTCTTTTCTCCTCAAAGTAAGAGCTGACTGTCCCTGAATGCTCTGTAGGTGTGTGGGTCTGTGCTTCTGCTGTCAGACAGATTTGGCTACCGAGAGAATGTGCACAGTAGAAGCACTTTGGTAAAAGAAAATACAAATTAACTAGTGTGACAAATCCTTCCTCTCTGAGAGCATGAATGAAATAGATACTTGCACTTTAAAGTCTGAGTATTGAAAATCCATTTTTTTTACCTCATTTCGGATTCCACGTGGAGAATTCAGTGATAGTCACGAATTAGCATACTGTTCAACACTGTTACACATGGCAGCTGAGAAACATTTTGTAGTATTAAATAATTCATATTATTCTTAAATCTGTGTGTATGTCTAGAAGTAATATGTGTGAAGCAAGCTATTCATATTTTACACTGACAGATGGATACTAATTCTAGAACTGTAGTTAGTTTCACTTTTACAAAACATTTGATATGATTTAATTAAATTTTCAAAATATAGCTAAAAATTCCAGTTTTAAACTTTTTAAATTTTTGTATTTGTTGGCTATCATCAGTATCTTACCTTTTAGTTTTAATAGATCATCTTGAATTTTTTTAAAGATTTATTTATTTATTTGACAGAGAGAGAGAGAGAGAGAGAGAGAGAGAGGGAACACAAGCAGGGGGAGTGGGAGAGGGAGAAGCAGGTTTCCCGCTGAGCAGGGAGCCCGATGAGGGATCCTGACCCCAGGACCTGACCCGAGCAAAAGCCGACGCTTAACGACTGAGCCACCCAGGTGCCCCTATCTTGAATGTTTTAAAAGAAAAATACATAAAGTGTACAATGACTCAAGAAAGGTCTAATGTGACATTATTGTCAATAAATCAAATTTTATGTGAAATTTCAGGGTAGTACTTTGCTGAAATTAAGAAAAACAAAACTCATAGCAAAGAACATAATCACTTATTAGCTTGGCAAGCCTTTACTATTCATCCAAACATCACTAACTCAGACATATGCAATAAAAATTAAAATTCAGTTGTCTAATAATTCACAGGCTTTCAGTCATATAAAACCCACAGCTTGAGATAATTTTCAGTTTTGTTGTGAAGGTATATATGTCAAGTCAAGAGAAGAAAAGGGAGTTTATTTAGTAGTTTGATTTATAACTTCTAAATATTTAGACATGCGGTGTGTGGGTCTCCATTAGCATTTATCCTGGGACACATAAAATTATACTGAAAAGCAATTTAAATCAGTAATTGGTATAAAGAAAAATAAGAAAAAAAGTTTTAAATAAGCAATTTTTAACCTCAGAAAAAGCACAAAATAAGAAAAGAAATATGCTCATAATACATTACGATATTTGACTATGCATAATATTGGCATAGGTATAGTGTAAATACTGAACATTCATGCAACCAAAAATTATGTTGAGAGGATAGAGAAAGGAAGCAGAAAGTATGGCAGGATGAGAGATAAATCCTCGGCTAGCGTAAGGAAAATCATTATATAAGCTCTAAAATTGCTATTCCCCTTTCCCCACAATGGAAGAGCTCCACTGTAACATTATCTATCTGACGACAGAGAGCTGGTGAGGTGCCTACAGGTGTAACGCTAAGCCCAGAACCCAGAACTGGCAGCTGCTGCTAGCAAACTGAGCCCTCAGCAATGGCACGGACCAGGGCAGCCTTGAAGACGAGAAGTCCGTGCTGCTGAAGCCCATGCATAGCCTCTACCACTAACACCATGGCCACTCCATTCAGCAAGCATCAGGCTGGCTGGAGACCAAAGAGAACTGGCATTTACAGAGTGAGCCATCTTTGAACATCCGAGTGTCAAGAAGCTCTTCTGCAGTGGAGAATTTCTGCTGAGCATTTCATAAAAGCAAGAAGGGTTAGAGGAAAGAAGTCTAGGGAGTATTTACTTTTTATCTATTTTTTTAAAGATTTTATTTATTTGTCAGAGAGAGACAGAGAGAGAGAGAGAGCACAAGCAGGGGGAGTGGCAGGCAGAAGGAGAAGCAAGCTCCCCGCTGAGCAAGGAGCCCGATGAGGGACTCAACCGCAGGACGCTTAACCAACTGAGCCACCCAGGAATCCCATTTTTTATCTGCTTTTTAAATTCGTATTTTAAAATTCTTTTTATCTATTTTTTTTATTTTTTAGCAGTAAGAAATAGTCACATATTACTCCTACAATCAAAAATAAATTTTCATAAATTAACTATGGCAAAACCTCCCTGAGATTTAATCATCACATTCACCCTGTTATGTAATGACTATGCCTACTACTTGTTCATTTCTGTCTTAGGGCTCTGCCGTCCCACCGAGATTAGGTCTCTCATTCCAAATGTGGCCCTATCCATCAGTATTCTCAGCCTAGAAAGGACAGCCAGTTTAGTGCTTTTTAAAGATTCTCATACTTCCTTCACTAATCCATTCCTTGTGGCAAAACTAAACTGACAGTCTTCTGGAATATACCAGGGGACCTAAGAGGGGCCCATGGGCAGACTGCATGACAGATGTAATCCTGCACTCCTATACCCTAAAATTTTTTATCCCTTTTTTTAGACCAAATTCTTTCTGGCTTTTCAATGCTATTTGGGATTAGCCAGCTCGGTACATTGTTAGAACAACAGCTGGCTGCAAATGCTATCTTATCAATTAATTTGGCTTAATCTAAAAATTCCATTTCCATTTTTCCTGGTCAAGATCCCTCAAATCCACTCCTGCAAATATTCCCCATATTTTCATGACATAAATGAGCAAATTCCTATCATTCTTGTGGATGTTAACACTCAACTATGGATGGGCCACAACTGAGAACTCTGTTTCAGATAAACCTAGGACTTTGGGGTTCTCTAAGCCTTGGTTTCTGTCATTTATCTCTATTCAGTTTGTCAAGACCCCTCTCTTCCCTAATCTAGTTTAACCTATCATTCATATAAAATACTTGCTGAAGTGTTTGAATTCAGGTTCTAATATAATTTACCAAACCACAGAATCAATCTTTGAATTTGGTTTTCAGATACCTGAGCCCTATGACTATAAACTATAAGAGATTTTTTTCAAGACTATCCCATAAAGGTGTGAATGTCATTCCACTAGGGCAGTATTTTTGCAATTTGAGCATGTCATCTGCTTGCTTGAAATCATCCATGCCATTAAAGGCATCCATCATGGTTCATTCACTCCTCTTCCCTTTAAATTGGTCTATGGTAGTAGTTATCTGGTTCCCCAGAACTTCCTCTGCAGTGAGCACACAGTCCAATATGACCATCCAAGATAACCGTATTACCTCTTTTGCCATCTCATAGTACAGAACGTCACCTAACCATCATGGAATATGAAAGGAAGGCTCCACCTTTTGCCTGATCTCTACGTAATTACCATTTCCCTGAAGCCGTGTGACCTGCAATCCACTGTCTGGAACCACTAGACAGTAAGCTCCATTGGAGGGACCATGTCTTTCCTGTTATATCACAGTATCCCCAGCAATTAGGCTGTACTTGACACATAGCAGGCACCTAGTTAATGTTTACTGAACAAATCAATAAAGCCAAATGTCAATTCCTCTTAAGAAATTTTATTATAGTGCTTATTACATGTTTTTGCTTCTGGACTTGAGTCTCTCAAGACAGAAACCTACCTTGATTTTGGGATTGTAGGTTTGAGCCCCATGTTGGGTGTAGAGATTACTTTAAAAAAAGACAGAAACAGAGATGCCTGGGTGGCTCAGTCAGTTAAGTGTCGCACTCTTGATTTCAGCTCAGGTCATCATCTCAGGCTAGTGGGATCAAGCCCCACATAGGGCTCTGTGCTGAGTGTGGAGCCTGTTTGGGATTCTCCCCACCCCACCCCTGCTGCTCTCTCTCTTTCTCTCAAATAAGTAAATCTTAAAAACAAAATCAAAAACAGAAACCTAATAACAAAGACACCTAGTAAACTTGTAACCAAGGTACAGGAAAGACCTCAAACAATGCATATAATAAAACCAACATCCCTACTACCACCATCAAGGGAGATATTGTTGAAATAACTGAGAGCTTAAAAATTTACAGGCTCACCTACATAGGAACGTGGAAAAGCTGGAACAGCTTAGGTTGCTAACACTTGCAGAACTGGTCTCCTAGGAGATAAACAAATTGCTTTCTTCCCTACCAAAAAAAAAGCCCTTTTTGGAAACTGCCTGTATTCCTTCTTATATCATTATAATAAAAGAAATTCCTAAATTCAAACTCATTAGGTGTGAATGGGTATTCTTCATAAAAATAACAATTACATCTGAAAATGTTAAGAGGCTGGCTATTAAATAATCCATGTACTTGTTAGGGCAAATCAATTCAATGAAGTTTCTGTTTTTCTAATATCAGAGACTCTCCAGGAGAGGAGTGTAGGTAATTTTGGTGCAAAGAGAGCTTTGATGGGAAAAAAACATGCTTGGATGGATTGGGGCAATGTGATAATTAGGGTAAGTTAGCATCGCACACTAAGAAGTAGAGGAAAAGCAGGTAAGAACAATGAAAGGATGCTAAGGACAAAATATCCCAATTTACAAACTGCCTCAGGTTGCTTCAAGACTTAGAACAAAATATCTTTTCCTCTTGTTTCTGCACCTCACCCCTTGCTCTCCAGTTAGTGCTGCAGTTTATCTGCTTCTAAATGAAGGATTACAGGAAGGATTCTGAGAGGTTTCTTTTGAACATGAACTCCACTAAATACAACTACTGTGCTGCTCGATTTGCTTGCAGTCGAAAATTGTGCATACCCAATGCTCCGACTGGTACTACTGAGGCAATAATGAACTTTCTGCCACTTTGGAAGGTCTAGGATTCTCAGAAAAGCCTTGTGATGATTTCAACTCCTGAACAAATTACCTGACATAGAGCTAAGAATGATTCAGTGAGTGCATATGGAACATAAAACTGATCAGCCTCGCACGAGGGGAAAAAATAAAATCAGACACCACCAAACACTTTTATTAATTATTGTATTGCCACTCTATAAAAATATGGTAGCTTTTACATTGAAAAAAGGAAAGTTCCACTACACTGAATTAGAATCACTTTGTTGAATTCTAAGAATAATTTAATTTTATCATTTTGAGGAAATTTGTATAAAATTACCCCTTTGTTTTATGACATGCAGACTATAACACAGACTGCTTGCCATGATTTAGTGCACATCCTGTCTTTTTATTTTCTTTTCAGTCTATGGACATTTGGTTAATAAATAATAAAAACAGAACTCAACCCAGAAATCATCCTCAACTTCTTTCCTTCCGGTAGAAAAACAGTTTCCATTTCTCCACCAAGAAATCAATGTTTAGAGGAAATGTGGAGTAGCAAAAAAGTCACTTTGTAAGGGCACCTGGGTGGCTTAGTTGGTTAGGCAACTGCCTTCGGATCGGGTCCCGCATCGGGCTCCCTGCTCAGCGGGGAGTCTGCTTCTCCCTCTGACCCTCTCCCCTCTCATGCTCTCTCTCTATCTCATTCTCTCAAATAAATAAATAAAATCTTTTTAAAAAAGTCACTTTGTTCTTATGTTTTAAAAAAAGCTAAAAGCGAAAGAAAAGTGGCAATCACTATTTCCTTAATTCCTTTACATGGGGTTTGACTTTTAGTAACCACAACTCCTAGGTTCAGCACCGATTAAAGGAAACCTTATATTTAGACCATTTTAACTTTTCAGGGGATGTAACTTCTATCAGGAATAAAATGGGGATTTGATTTTTACTTGAATCTCCGTGTTTACCATAAAAAAAATCACTAGGCACTACACAGAAGAAGACTTGAAGAGATGGAGAGATATACCGTATTTGTGATGAGGAAACTGGGCCTGCACCCACTGTGGTTTTCCAGGTTCTCTCACTGAGCCAACTAGTATCTTTGAATTTCTCTTTCAACCTGAGCCACCTGCCATCACCTCTATACATCACTTGCAAACTCTGGATGTCACTTTCTCCTTTGAGTTTCCTTTGCCTGAAAAACACCCTTTCTTTGACATTTCCTGTTCTTGGAAGATACAGCACTTTTTCTCAGATCGCACCAGCCCAAGGGGAAGGTCGGATCGCAGTAAGTCTCCCCAAACTATAGGTCTCTGGCACAGACTCTGTCTCCACAGGCACCTGAAGAGCTCTAGTCTTTCTGCTGAATGGGCTCTCGGTGTCCCGACAGCTGCTTCATGGATGCTCTACCAGAAAAATCCAGTTGGTTACCCATTGGCTGACACCATTTCACTCCTCTGCTAATGATTTTCCCTGGTGTTGCTAATGAACCAAACTGGGGCCAGGCTGCCATGCCCTCTGATGGCACTTCAGCTATGGGGACCCACCAACAGGTACCAGTGCTAATGGAACTGCCAACGTCTGTGCCATGCATCCTGTGCTTTGACTATTCCAAAGCCTGGCCACTAATGCTGCTGATGCTTCCATTGTCAGTAATACAGCCACTGTAATTTCAACACCATTCTTCTCTGTAGTTACCATGTTTTATCATTCTGAGTCTGACAGCTGGGCCATACAGCTATATGCATAGGCCTCTGCTATACTCAAGCCATCTGTCTGCTACAAAGCTAGCCGACTGTCCTTAACTCAAATATGGGCTCCTGAAAAATCTTCTTTATTTTAAAGAATTACACATTTACTCTGCCTTTTTAGGAAAAACTTAATTCCTCTCAGTTGATGAAGAAAAGCTCTTCTTTATTGAAGAGTGCTAGATAATGATAATAAACATAGTAGGAATAATAAAATCAGAAAATCCCCACTGTTTGGCAACCCCCGCCCCTCAATAAAATAATTGATTCAGGCAACAATTACCAGTGGATGTCGAAAAAATTAGCAAATAAAACAAATAGAGTAAAATGCTAGCGCTTACTGAATTAAGTAGTGGATCAATTCCTTCAACATTCCATATGATTGAAATTTTTTCAGTAAAAATTTGGGGCAGGGGTAAAAGTCTCCCTTGATTTACAGTGAGGTGGGTCTCTTTCATGAGGATTGGTATTCCCTTATGTACAAAACCCTGGAGTCATCTAGGCATGCCCAGAATATACTGACTTCTGCAAAACACAATTTAAGCCTGAGCTGAGAACGTTGCTCAGCTGACTCATAATTTTTGTCCTGATGCCTTCCTCTTTCCCATCCTTTCAGTTCTGTTTCAGAGCTGTTTTCACTTCCCATCTGTTTTAGGAGCAACTCCTGAAAACAAATAGAGTTTACAACTGCACAGTTATAACAGAGGGCAAGCCAGAACCATCTGGGAAGCTTTATCAAAATACACCCATCCAGAGCCTGACCCTCTGATATTTCAATTCACTAGTTCTTGGGTGGGGCCTGGGCATATGATTTTGAAAAAGTCTCCAGATAACTCCGATATGCCTCTCTGAAACAGAGAGGTGTTTCTTTGAAACTATACTTAAGCTTTTACCTGAAGAATCTATATACAGAAGAAGGGATGGGGGCAGATTTAGAAATGGAAAAGATAAATATCAAGTCAGAAAGCTCAAAAAGTTCAAATTATTGGTATGGTAGTCATTAATGCTGCTCACTGGCATCTAATTCTCCTCTTTCCTGTACCCCCAAAACTGCACTTTCCCCTTCTCGTTTAAAGTTGGACCCGGCCATGTTCCCGGCTTTGGCCAATGAAATGTAAGCAGCAGTGGCATGTGTCACTTCCAAGCAGAAGTCATCAAGACACAGTACCCAAGTCACCACATCCCTTTTTTCCTGCCTTGACGATGGTGGAAGCATGTGTCGAGATGGTGCCTCTATCCGCTGAGATCCTTGGGGGACTATGATGAAAAAGCCCCTGTCATCCCATGTAGGCCATGAAATGGGAGTAAGAAACAAGCGTTTTTGTGATGAATCATTAAATTATGAAAGCTGTTCGGGGCACCTGGCTGGATCAGTTGGTAGAGCGTGAGACTCTTGATCTCAGCGTCGTGAGTTTGAGCCCCAGGTTAGGCATAGAATGTATGTAAAAATGAATGAATGAATGAATGAATGCGTAAATAAATAAAATGTGGGGATATTCTAAAAAACATAGGAAAGTTGTTCATTAATGCAACATAATCTACTCTATCCTGACTGATAAACTGGCAAATCTTTTTTTCACAGAATCTAAGCAACTTATAGAGAATGAGTTCTATCTCCATCAATGACTAAACATTTACAGAGATGGTATTAAATAGAGAGAAATGAGGGAGTTTTAGGGTCAGAGAGCCCTAAGTTTAAACCTGTGGTATTGCTTGTTTGTTCTAATAAAATTAGTATATAATGTCCATATAACTTTCAATTACCTTTAGTAACTGCTAATATTTTTGAAGTTCTTACTGTATTATCAGGCACTGAGCTGAGTACACTACATGGATTATTTTACTTACTTTTCCATTTTGCAGATAAGAAAACTGAAGTTTATTTTATTTTATTTTTAATTTATTTATTTGACAGAGACAGCAAGTAAGAGAGCACAAGCAGGGGGAGCGGCAGAGGGAGAGGGAGAAGCAGACTTCCCAATGAGCAAGAAGCCCACGTGGGGCTTGATCCCAGGACCGTGGGATCATAACCTGAGCCGAAGGCAGATGCTTAACCAACTGAGCCATCCAGGCGCCCCAAGAAAACTGAAGTTTAAAGAAGCAAATAACTTGCCCAAGATCACAGAGCTAGTAAATAGTTGAACAAGATACCTAATACGGGCAATAGGGCCACAAACCCGGTACTCTTAACCACTACTCCTTCTGCTGCCCTATGTGACTTTGACCAAGTTACTTGACTTCTTTGAAGCTCAGTTTCCTCTATAATGGCGTTGAGAGCTACCAGGCAGGGTTTTTCTTATAAGGATTAAAGGAGATAATTGGGTAAGGCAATTAATATGATTCCTGGCATATAGCCGGTATTTAAGACATGGTAGCTATTAGGTTTTAGTAGCTAATATGTCACTCCTTGGCCTCTCCTATAAAGGGAGACTAATCAATATGGGAAAAGATAACAAGAATAAATACTTGTCATGACCTATGTGAATTCAGTACCGTAAAAAGATAGGTAACACACATACAATGATCAATCCTACATTACTACGCTTACATTACTTAACGGCCAATGTTGACTTCTTAAAACGGGTTTTTGAAAGTAAAGATACAGTGTATCAGCAAATGCCACCTATAAGATTCCCAAGGATGTAATAACTGTATCCAGTAGCTCCAAGGCCATTATGTCTCAAGGTCCAAGAAAAAAAAAAAGACTTCAAGGGTAGTGAAAGATATTTTCTGCTCAACTATTCACAAATGATACACTGGGATTCACAGAGTTCAATAACCTTATGTTCATATATTAGTTGATGAACTACATAAGACAGTACCATATTTAATGTGAAACTATTTGCTCTGGGTCTTCTATTTCTTTATTTAACTTTCCTTTTTCTTTTGCTTCCTTATGTAATAACAGAAGGGTACAAGTAGAGAGTTTCTACATAGACAATATTCTGCAAAGAGTTTTATTTTTTCCCTTCCCAATCTGCACACTTTGACTTCCTTTTCTTGTCTTATTCCATTAGCTAGGACTTCCAGTATGATGTTGAAAAGGAGGGGTGATCAGAGTCATCCTTGCCTTGTTCCTGATCTTAGTAGGAAAGCTTGTTTTTCACCATTAAGCATGCTGTTCATTGTAGGTTTTTGTACATATTCTTTATCAAGTTGAGGAAGTTCTCCTTAATTCCTAGCTTACTGAGAGTTTTTATGATGAATGAGTACTGGGTTTTGTCAAATCCTTTTTCTGCATCTATTGATACAATCATGTGATTTTTCTTCTTAAATCTGTTGATGTAAGAGATTATGTTAACTGACTTCCAAATGTTGAACCATTTTATGTATAATTGTATATAATTTTTTTTAAAGAGAGAGCACTAGTGGGGGGGGGCAGACGGAGAGAGAGAGAGAAATCTTAAGCAGGCTCCATGCTCAGCATGGATCCCAATGCAGAGCTCAATCTCACAACCCTGAGATCATGACCTGAGCTGAAATCAGGAGTTGGATGCTCAACCAACTAAGCCACCCAGGTGCCCCCATATATAATTCTTTTTATACCTCGTTGGGTTTGATTTTGCTAATATTTCGTTGAAAGCTTTTACACTTTAAAACTTGATGCTCATGAGAGATGTTGTTCTTAGTTGTCTGATAACATCTTTGTCTGATTTTGGTGTTAGTAATGCTGGCCTCATAGAATAAGTTAGGAAGTATTCCCTCTGTTTCTAACTTCTGGAAGAGATTGTACAGAATTGGTGTGATTTCTTTCTTAAATGTTTGGTAGAATTCACCAGTGAACCCATCTAGGCCTGGTGCCTTCTGTTTTAGGTCATTAATTATCAATTCAATTTCTTTAATAAACATAGGTCTATTCAGATTGTCTATTACGTGACCTTTTGATAGGAAGAGTTCATTCCAACCCTTCATTAAGATCTTTCAGGGGCTTCATATCTACCTTCTAAGTTTGGCATGTACCTTTTAGTCCACTGCCATCTCTTAACGCTCCAACTTCCTGCATTATGTTACTACTTGCATTTTCTCCAAAATATCAAGCTCTGTCATATGCCTATGTATGCATAAGGGCTTTTCTGTGTTCCTAAAGTATCCTTTTTTAACTTGTATTTATCTTACTAAACTCAGCTTTCCACAGAAGCCTTTCCTGATGTCTCCAGGCAATTCACTTGCTCTGTTCATCTTATACAATAGAAAAACAAAATTATTCTTACAAATTATAAGAAAAAAGCCAAACTTTTAAACAGTTATTTTAAATTTTCAATGTAATTCAAGATGTACAATGAAATAAACTATAAAATACTAACTTGGTTGTAGATTGTGTCCTTTATAAATTCAGTATCAAAGACAGGCAGACAGACACATTTTGATACAGCATATCACAATGATATAAAAACTGAACAATAAAATATCATTTCAAGATAAAGGTTAAGTATATATCAAGACTGAAGGCAAACTTGAATACTCATTTAGGTATACTTAGATACTTAGATATATCACTTTCTCAGAAGTGTTTGTATATAAAACATTTGAGTCTTTTTGTTTCTTTTTATTATTCTGAATGGCTAAGGGCTTCAACTCTGGAGTCATACACACTTGGAACAGATACCAGTTATAATCTGTGAGACCTTGGGCAAGTGATTAAACCATCTCAATTTCCTCAATTTCCTCATGGGATAAAAATAAATAGTAACTAGTGGTGATGGTAAATGATGGTAATGATATTACTTGAATTATTAAAAATAATGTCATTATATAGGCCTCTCTTTCCCCTCATGTACAGTGTTGGGAAAAATGGTTTTTTTTTTTTACCATGAATCCTAGTACCCTGCAAATAATAACCTGTCGAACCCCTTCCCCAACATCATTCTTCTTTATTCTTTTTTATAACTTTACTAAAACCGTAGAATAGGGGCTGGATGGAGCAACATTTCAAGTAGAGTAAACCTTCCAAACCAGAAACTTTCCTTTTAGTAGTTATTAAAAATAAATCATGTCTAGAAAAATAATTGCTCATAATTATAGGTCCCCTAGACACACTTTGCAGGGAAACATAAATGGTTTTGAGTATCTCAGAGATAAGGATATGAGAAAACAGGCAAGACAAAGATTTGGATCACCACAGTCGTATGTGATATTATGGGCAAAAATGTGTTTCCCTAAAATTCATATGTTGAAGTCCTAACCCTCAGGACCTCAGAATGTGACTGTATTTGGAGACAGGGTCTTTTTTTTTTTTTTTGAGACAGGGCCTTTAAGGAGGTAATTAAGGTAAGGTGATGTCATTACAGTGGGCCCTAATCCAATATAACTGGTGTCCTTGTAAGAAGAGGAAATGCGGGGCACCTGGGTGGCTCAGTCGTTAAGCGTCTGCCTTTGGCTCAGGTCATGATCCCAGTGTCCTGGGATTAAGCCCCGCATCAGGCTTCCTGCTCTGCGGGGAGTCTGCTTCTCCCTCTCCCACTCCCCCTGCTTGTGTTCCCTCTCTTGCTGTCTTTCTCTCTCTCTCTGTCAAATAAATAAAATCTTAAAAAAAAAAAAAAGAAGAAGAAGAAATGTGGACACAGATGCATACAGAGAGAAGACAATGTAAAAACATAGGAAGAAAATGACACCTCCAAGTCAAGGAGAGAGGCCTGGAACAGATTCTTCCCTCAGGCTCCTTAGAAGAAACCACCTCTGCTGACTCTTGATCTTGGACTTCTCACCTCCAGAACTGTAAGAAAAATAAACTTCTGTTATTTAAAGCCATCCAGCCTGTGGCACCTTGTTGTGTAAGCCCTAGCAAGCTAATATATGTAGAAAGCAATACTAGAATGTAAGCTCCGCAAGGGAGGGAATTTTTGTCTTTTTTTTTTTTTTTTTTTTTGAAGCAGATGAAGGTTGGTTTTATTGAGTAACTGATCTGTGTTCCTGCTGAGGCCTTTATGTACAGACAAAAGAGAGGGAGTTTTATTTCTTTGTCTCTTCCTCCCTGGACAGAGTCTTGATGATTTCCTCCTTCTTGGCCTGGAGCCGCTCTTCACGGCGCTTGCGAGCCTCCTTGGTCTTAGATCTGCGGGCCTCAGCCTGGTCAGCCAGAAGCTTCTTGCGAGCCTTGTCAGCCTTCAGCTTATGGATGTGTTCCATGAGAATCCACTTGTTCTTGAACACGTTCCCCTTCACTTTCAGGTACAGGCTGTGGTACATGTGGCCGTCGATCTTCTTAGATTCACGGTATCTTCTGAGCAGCCGGCGCAGAATTCTCATCCTCCTCATCCAGGTGACCTTCTCAGGCATCCGAGCATTGGCAGTACCTTTTCTCTTACCAATGCCCATATGTCTGCCCTTCCGGCGGGCCAAAGTGTTTTTACGGCACCGAGCCCGGGAATGGACAGTCACAGGCTTCCGGATGATCAGCCCATCTTTGATCAGTTTTCGGATCTGCTGACGGGAGTTGGCATTGGCGATTTCATTGGTCTCGTTGGGGTCCAACCGGACCTTCTTTTTGCCGCAGCGGAGGACACTGGAGGCAAGCCTCTTCTGAAGCCTGAGCACGCTCATGGCTGCGGCCGCAGCGCCCGAATTTTTGTCTTTTTTTGTTCATTGATGTATCCCAAGTACCTAGAGCAATACCTGGCACACAACAGGTGCTCAGCAAATACTTGCTAAGTGAACTTTTTTATTTTTTAAAGATATTATTTATTTATTTATTTGACAGAGAGCACAGGTAGGCAGAGGGGCAGGCAGAGGGAAAGGGAGAAGCAGGCTTTCTGCTGAGCAGGGAGCCTGATGCGGGGCTCGATCCCAGGACCCGGGGATCATGACCTGAGCCGAAGGCAGTCGCTTAACCGACTGAGCCACCCAGGCACCCCTGCTAAGTGAACTTCTTAATAAATAAAGTAGATTAATAAAATTTTTCCTATAGACACTCTATTAAATACCATAAATGTTTCAGTAACGCTTTTTATTCTCATTTAAGACCTGAGAACCTGGACTCTCAGTGCTCTTACCAACTCTGTTTAATTGGTCGACTGCCACAGCCCAAATATATAAAATCCTCTGGTGAAACTCTTGGTATGATACAATTCCAGGAGCAATTTCTTAAAGACAAGAGCTAATAAGATAAAAATGCTGCTGTAATACAATAAACGTGAATTAGTCCACATAAAGAAACAGATCAAACCTGTTAGTTCCATCCTGGGGAAAACACCACAAACAGATGTAACTTGCTGGTATTTGCTATTCCCTGAAAAGTATCTGACTAGCTGATTTCACTAAAGGCATTGAGAACAGCCTGGATTCACAATTTAAAGGAAAAAAAAAAAAGGATCCTCCTGTTGTTTTTATTAAAGCATGTCTTATGTGGACACAGGAAGAAGACAGATTAAATTACCTCTGACTTACTCAATTATATGGCTTCGTGGTGCATGTATGTCTTTAAACCAAATCCATGTCTTAATATCATCACTACCACCATCAGTCAATACTTAATTTAGTTCCCTGAATGTGCTAGGGAAATAATAGCAAAATAAAACACAAAAGAAATATGGAATCTATATTCTGATTCTAACTTATATGCAAATATCCCTTAATAACAGCTAGAACAAAAATTTCATCAAAATTATAATAGTTCTTGATGTGGGGAACAAAGGCAAAAGAAAAAAATTAAATTTCCTTACAACTTACAGCTCATTGAGAAATCCTTTGGACTGGCAGAGTGACCTTCCTCTAGAAACTTAACTGCTTTGATGTTAATACTACGCTAAGGGCAAAAGACAACCTTCGCTTAACATCCCGACCTCCAGGATCCTGTAAGTCTACTTTAACATATAAAAATTCCTTTGGAAACTTCCTTTATCTTTACTCTCCCACGATACATGTTAGCAATCATCCTCCAAGCATATGGCCCACCGATACACATCTGAAGGGTCTCATGACTAAGGTTTTACTAGACAGTAATAAATGACCTTTCGTAACAATAGCTAGCCCCCTCAACGTCCTAGAAACCTTGCTTCCAAAATTCCCTAGAGACTTATGTACGCTAGAGAGACTTAACGCTATTCCTAACCCCCTTCCACCTTGAAAGTATATAATCGTTCACCCATTACCACCCCAGTGTAGCTCTTTCTGCCCATGGGTCCTGTCCCTGCCCATGCTTGAATAACACCACCCTTTTGCACCAAAGATGTCTGGAGAATTCTTTCTTGGCCATCAACTCCAAACTCTTAACATCTTTCCGACATCACATTTATACAGAATATGCATGAGAAAGCCAGAATACACTAGTTTCATGGGCAGGCAAAATTCAGCATTTTAAAATCACAAGGTGGAAACATCCATCCTGAAGGTAATTTAAAAATTAAGTCAAAACTTGTTCTTAGCTTTCAGTCATGCTTGGGCCTGGAATTAGCTCCCCAACTGATGCAATCTGAAACCAGAGCCAACAAGTGTTTACCAAAGTCTTTGTCCCAAAGGGAGAGAAGCCTCTTTTCTAAGTCTCCAGGAGTGATGCTGCTGGGATTGCTTTGAGACTTGAGCAAAGGTAGCAAGTAGGAGTACAAACGTCAAAATCATTTTGAAACATTTTCTTTTCCAGCAAAATGAAAGCCAAATAGTTTTTCATGATATGCAATCTGTAATCAAGCCCTCCTCTACTGAAGGATTTAGTCAGCTGCTGGTGCATTTGTTCCTTTTTCCTGGGAACCACAGCATAAACAGGAAGTGTATGCCTCTGGGGCTTATTCGTTGCAGAATGGAAAAAATGAAGCTGTGGATCTCAAGGATGATTTAGAGAGGAAGGATCATTAAATTACTGTACTCCCCTCCTTATCTTCTCCAGGAGGCTTGTAAACCGAACGACTGCACAGCTGTACTCCACAGGCAGTAAAATAAACAGTTCTTTGCCCATACGTGACTGGAAGGCAACTTTACATCTCTACGTCAGGCCTTTATCACATACTCGAGTCTGCGTCCCAAAGCAAAAATGATCAACCCCTGTCTTAACACCTGTTAGAACTGTGTGTGCTCCAGTTTCCATCCTGACAGCCACAGGGCTCCGGAGCTAAAATCAGAAAGTCTACCCTTTCATATTAACCAAACACCACAGTGTTGGGTATTAAACACCAAACACTGAGCCTATTAAAAAGAAGAAAAATGTACTCCGCACAAGGGAGATCTTTGTGGTGATGGAATAGCTCTGGAGCTTGATTGCAGTTGTGGTTACATCCATCTACGCATGTGATAAAGCAGCACAGAACTACACACACACCTCGTGCTGCTGTCGATGTCCAGGCTTTGATAACTTAGTAGTTAAGTAAGGGGTAACTATTGGGGGAAAGTGGATAGAAGGTGCACATAACCTCTCTGCACACTCTTTGCAACTTCTTGTGATATCTGCACTTATTTCAAAATAAAATGTTTTTAAAAGTGGACCTTCTCCTGGGTATATCAACATACTTGGAACATTTTGCATTTGGACAAGTGACAGAGCACTGGGTGTCATACGCAAACAATGAATCGTGGGTCACTACACCACAAACTAATGATGTATTGTACGGTGACTAACATAAGAAAATAAAATTTTTAAAAAATGTAAAAAAAAAGTTATGGAGAATAAAACATAGCCTGGTTTTCAAGTGTAAGGTTTCAGCCGCCACCCAACAGAGAGTTTGAGGTTGGGAATACCCTTGCAGATGCTTTGCCTGGGACTCCCTGTCTGACCTCCCGCACTGCCTGTCCCCCGACTCAAATTTAGGTCACACCTCAACGCCACCTCCTTACGGAAGCCTTCTCTGCGCCCCCTAACTAAAGTAGGTGCCCTCTGCTCTTCTGAGTACCTGGGTCCCTTCACCGCGTTCTTCGTCCGAGTAAAGATCTGGTTAGTTTGTTTGTCGCCTGTCTCGCCCCTCGCCTATAAACTCCATGAGGGCCCGCGCCGTGTCTGCCCCGCGCGCGCCCGTGGGCGGGTGGCAGGTGCACGGAGAGGAGTTTGTTGAATAAACGCACCTCACTGGGATTCACCCCCTCCGGCTCCAGGACGTCGCTCGCTTCCTCCCCCTCGCACCCACTGACCCTCTCGGCCCAGGCGGCCCTCGGCCCCACACAGGTGCCCCTCCGCCTCCTCTCGGACCCCACCCGCCCAGGGAGGGCGCCATTTTCTTCTTACTCGTCTGCCCAGAAGCCTGCTCTCCCTTGCGTGCCCCTTTTCCTCACGCCACCCCCACAGCCTCCTCCCCAATATCTTCCGCCACCGCCCTGCGCTCCCCGGTGCCCACCCCACCCTTCCGGTGCGGCCCCTGGGCCGGGACCCCAGCCTGGGGCCGCCTCGCCCCTCGGGCCACGCCCCTCAGCCCAGCGGCACCGCGCGGGAGGCTGGCACCCCGCGGCCGCTCCGGAGGGGCGGGCGGGCGGGCGGGGCGCGGGGGGCGTGTCCTTCTTCGTCCTGGGCGTCGATTGGCAGGGCCGTGGGGAGGGGGCGGGACTGCAGCCTGGGTCTCGGCCCCGGGTCTCTGCCCCGGGTCTCCGCCGCGCATTCTTCGCGGAAGCCGCTCCAGCACCTTTGACCGGGACGTGAGAGCTGCACCTCCGGCTCGGGCAGCATGGCTGAGAAGCGGCATACAGGGGACGCCGAAGCCCGGCGGCTCCCGGACTCCTTCAGGGGTGAGCCCCGCGCCGTCGCCCACCCCCCCCAACCCTTCCCTCAGGAACTAGCCGCAGCCTGCGTGTCCCAGGCTCGTCTCCGTCGCTTTTAAGCCAAGCGGCCGCTGCTTTAAGCTTCGGTGACGCTGAGAATAGTGAACCCTGCTCCGCGGGCTGGGGGTCAGATTTAGGGATGTTAGGGTGCAGAGTGCACAGCGGCTTGCCTGGCACACGGGGGACGCACCCACTGCAGGGCACGTTTCCAGTACCAAAGCCATAGCGGGGGCTCGCGTGCTCCAGCGGTTGCCAGACGCCAGGCCCTGTGCCATCGCTTCGCGTTCATTATCTCGTGGCGTGCATGCGGGCAAGGAGATGCTTAAGCGACTCGCGACCAGTGAGCAGTGGAGCGGGGGCGCAAACCTGCATCCCACACCCAGGACCCCCAGTCTTCCTGTCGCGCGACTCCCCTTTCCTTCCCACCCGTCCCCCTCCAGCCAGCCTTTGCCCACCCCCATCCACGGAACTGGAAAGAACCCCTGCTCCCCCGGCCCCACCCATGGCCAATTTCATATTAAGAAGCTAGACAGACCTGTGAGGTTTTGCCCCCGCCCCTCACATACAGTAGGCTATTATTTGTGGAAGAAAAGAAGAAAGTCTCTTTTCGGCATTCTTCTCCTCTCTTCCCAGCTTCACTTTCTGCCCTATCCTGCCTCCTCTTTACTCCCTTTGTTCTAGGGATCTCGCCTTCGGGGCTTTTGTTTCTCGCCAGGAATTCCTTTAAGAACTCCCACCCTACCGAGGCCTTCCCTGTCTTGATGGCAGAAACCTTGAGTGGCTCAATGCTGTTCCTCTGGAAAGGGACTAGTACCCTTGGGAGGGCTATCATCTTGAACCTTTATTGGCTAACCTCTTGGGGTGGGGGTGGGGTTCCAATAGAGAGAGGTGACAGTCCTCCCCGGGGTGCTGATTCCCTCCCAGGGGCTCTTAGTGATCCAAAGGAATTATTTCTAAGGATGGAATTTCAGATGGGCTGACATAGAGAACGACATTTTAAGTGAGCTGGGTGGGCTTTTCCAGCACCCCACAAAAAAACATGATAATGGACTTAATGATTCTGATTAGCTGTAAAGCCAGCTTTGTCCACCCATTTCCTTTGCCCAGCGATTGTTCCCAGGGGCATCAAAAGAATTATCCCTCACTTTTCTCTGCTAAGCACATTGGAGATTTACCTTCCCAAATCAGTAGTGTAATAGGAAGGATGTATTTGAAGAAACTGATACTCAAAAGAGGTTGAATTACTTCAGAGTCACCCAGTTTATAAGTAATGGAGCCATATTTTAAATTGGGGTTTGACTGACTCTAAAACTTGCAGTCCCCCTCTTTCATAGTTGGTTGTCTTATCCTAGGTGGGAAGGTGGGTGGAATACTTTCCTCTGTGCCCTGACCTTCTGGTGGGAGACAGAGGGACTATGAGAACAGTATTAGCAGTTTGGTGAAAGCAGTGGGAAATCTGTAGACATTCTTTGGGAATGCACATGATCTTTATACTTAATATCCCTTTAGTTGTTTTTTCATGGTCACAGACCAGTTTTCACTCCTAAGTTCTTTTTCTTGGTTCTATGATTAACATTTTTTAGACAGAATTTATTTTTCCGAATCCAGTGAAAACTGTGTGCTCCTCAGAAAATTATACATACAAACAAAATTTTGCTTAGTCTAGGTTCCCCCCCCCCCTTTTTTAAAAATATAAACCTTCAAGATCCAACACGGGTAGGAAAGCCATTACTAGAATTTATTAAATAGAATTTATTGAGTGCTTGCCATGGGTCAAGCACAGCCTAAGTGCTTTACAAACATGATCTAATTGCAGTCTTCTAATAGCTCCACAAGGAAAACATTATCCACCATTTTACAGCAAGGAAACCGGGGCTCAGAGTAGAAAAATCACACGTGTGTGCCTCAGAGCTAGGTTGCAAACCTGGGCTATGTGATTTTCCATTTTCCCTATCCTAGAGCTACCTCCAAAATGTATACCCAAGAGAGGACCTTCTCAGGCATCAGTACTTCACTGAAGGTGAGAGACAACAAAGAAAGCGCAAAGGAACCTAGCTTCAGTCCAGACCTCTTGAATAAGACATCTCCAGAAGGCTGCTTCTGAGGGAAGCGGTGGAATATAAAAGCCCAAACTCTGTCCTTTTATGACTTTGCTGACAATTAGTCTTAGGAGTATATAAACATGACCAAACCTAGGGCAAGACTACTTTTTCTTGAAGCCAGTGCATTCACTTTGTAATGAAATAATGCAGGTGGATTACAAAAAAAAAAAAAAAAGTATTATTATAATTAAGAGACATGTCAACAGAATATATTCCTTTGGGAGAATGCCTGAAAATAAGCAGAATCAAGGGACTGATTTGTTTATTTCAGTTGTTACAGCTGATCAGATTGGGGAGAAATTTGTAACTTCTTTAATAATTAATCTGAGTTAAACCATCAATGGTCATAAATTAACTCAAACCAATGACCAAGTCTAGTTGCTAGTAAAGCTGGCATATATATATTTATATTATTTATATATATTTATATTATTTATTTAAATGTATATTCATATATTTATATATATTTGATTAAGATGGTTCCTTATTACATGTTCTTATTACAAATAGACTGTTTGGGTTTATATTATCTTGATAAAGGAATTACAGTTGTCATGATAATATAAAGTGTGGAAGGAAAAAGGTTAGAGATTACAGTCAGTGGAGAAAAAGTATGTGTCAATTCTCCTTTCTCCATTCTTTTTGAATCTTTGTCTATACTCTGGGACTGGTAAAGAAACTTAAACCCCAGGCATTTCAGCTGACACTTCAGTAGATTAGCCTCTGAAGATGCAAACAATAAAAGTATCTGTCGTAAAGTATCAGACAATAATTATACCAACTTTGTCCAGCTGTGAACACACTTATGGTAAGATGGTATAGTGTAATGAAACGAGAGTGGAATTTAGAATTCAAGGATCTGAATTGGAATCTCAATACCATCACTTACTACCTGGGCCACCTTGGGTAATTCTCTGTCTCCCGAGTCAATTCCTCCTCTCCATCCTGGGCATAATCTTACCCACGGTAACTGTCTCCCAAGGTTTCAAGAATCAAGTGAAAAAATTTATGTGAATGTACTTTTGAAACATTAAAATGTCAACTATTGAGATAATTTGTTAATGGGGAAAACAAAGAATGAAGTTAACAATGACTATTCAGAAAACCTAGTAATTATGCAGGGAATTTAAATTTATGGGCAAAAAGTTGTATGAAAGATGGTCCAAGATGGTTTAGAACTTTATTGTCCTGCTCAAATGTAGTCTGTTTCTCCTCTAGAGATAGAGTCCCCAGGCAGATTGTTGGTCTTGCTATTTTCTCAGCAGTGTTAGGTCCCGGAAGGCAATTCACTTACTAAAAAGTTTATGTCTATAAACTGTATCAATGTGATCTTTAAGTTGTAATAAAAATAACACTGCTATATATTGAACACTTCCTGAGTGTCAAGTACTTCTCATTGGTTTTTATATGAGATAAGTATTGTTCTTTTCCCTCATTTTACTATTGAGAAAAGTTAGTGGTAGAATTGGAATCTGATCCCAGAACCCTGAGCTCTTAGTCACTGCTTAGCTTCTTGACCTCAGTTGAAGAACTGTGCTTCTGTCTGCACCACCCCCCAACCTTTTTTTTTTTTAAAGTAAGTTTGATGCCCAATGTGGAGCTTGAATTCATGACCCTGAGATCAGAGTTGCATGTTCCACCGACCGAGCCAGCCAGGCGCCCCCAATTTTTAGATAAAGTGATGTTGCCCTCCAAAGACTTTTATGAGAAAATTAATTGTAGATACTTTTAAGATGTCCAAGTAAAGGAGCTGGGTGGGGAAAAAAAAAAAAAAAACAATGGAAGAGGTAGGAGGGTTTTCTTCTCTTAATAGGGTCTGGTCTAAATTTAATTAACTTAATAACATTATGAAATTGTTTTTTCTCCAATTTTTCTGGATATAACCGTTTCTATCTTTCCAGCTATGGGCGATATTCAGCCCATACATATTCATTCTGACAGCTGCTTTAGGACAGAGGATGTTTCTCAACTGTATTCAACAACTACTTACTTGGCAGATGGTTTTTCAGTACCTGTTATGCTCTAGATGTCTACCGTATTAGCTCATCTACTCCTCACATTTAACCCTCTCAGGAGGTACTCCTATTAGCCCTATTTTGAAATGAGGAGACTAAAGCAAAGAGAATTCAGAAACTTTGACAAGATCATACAGATAATAAATGACAGAGCCAGCTTTGGAGCCATCATGCTTTGTTGTTTTAAGAAGCTCAAAATCTATGAGGAAGACGGACCTTGAATAGGATAATTACAAGTATGATAAATGTTTTTTAGACAGGGTAAAGTGCTTTAGGTGATTTGGAGAGGGGGGCCTATTTAAGACTCAGGGGGTTCAAATTTAAAATTACTGGTGACACCCTCACCTCTTTTTCCTCCTGTTTTATGGCTAGAACAGTCGAATGAAGGAAAGCTTCAGAAAATCCCCAAGATACTTGGGAAAGAAAATATTTACACTTATTTAATTTCCTTACTCTTTTCGAGCTAGGCAAAGGACTCCCTTTATTTCAACTTGCATTGGAAATCTTTCTTAAAAGGGTTTGTCTGTTCCCTTTTTCTAATATCTCATGGTAAACACATTTTATGATTCAGATCCCATAATGCTTCACCAGTATTGGTTCTTTTGATCCAGTATTTGTAGGCAGAGATGGTTTATAATAGAGAGGAAAAAGTACCACCTCCAGCCATAGTTCTTAACTTGATACCATCTGGCCTTTAGCCACTCCAGCCCAGACACTAATTTCTTCCCTAGAGGTTTAAGGATAAGGGCATTCGAAGAACTATAAACCATGCCTAATTAAAATATTCATTTGAAAGATGGGTTATAGTGTGTGCTTGTCTGCTTTGAAAGCCTCTGCCCAAATGAATGCAAGTTGTAATCTCCAACTAAATACCAACATTTTTTTCAACATACATTTATTGAGCCCCTACTGTGTGCTAAGCTCTGCCCCTCTCTCACTCCACCTGGTGTTATTTTTCTCCCTGTAGTGTGCTGCCTCATTTTTGTTTCTTCACTTTTTTTTAAAGATTTTATTTATTTATTTATTTGAGAGAGAGAATGAGAGAGAGAGAGAGAGAGAGAGCATGAGAGGGGGAGGGTCAGAGGGAGAAGCAGACTCCCTGCTCAGCAGGGAGCCCGGATGTGGGACTCGATCCCGGGACTCCAGGATCATGACCTGAGCCGAAGGCAGTCGCTCAACCGACTGAGCCACCCAGGCGCCCCTCCATTTCACTTCTTTTCCTTTTCTTCTGTTGTTTCCTTCCCTTCCTTCCATCTTTTTTTAAATTTATTTTTCTTTTTTCTTTTTTTTTAAAGATTTTATTTATTTATTTGAGTGAGAGAGAGCACGAGTGGGGCAGGGAGGGGCAGAGGGAGAGGGAGAATATAATCAGAAATATTACATCCTGAATATTTATACCTTTCAAAGAATTAAAAAATTGCCAAGACCTTTCATTTTGACCTACTGTTGCCCCTTAAAAAGTGCTGTTAGGACCTTGCTGTCAGCATGTTTTTGAGACCAGATTCCTTAGCCCTCTTATCTCTCCCCACCCAGACAGCACTGTTCTTGGCAATGCACGAAGACGTGAAGTGCTTCACTCGCGTTCTGGGAAAGGGGAGAGAAAAGATTGCCCTTAAATGTTGCTGTTCAGGCATTGCAACAATCCTTGGGCTCATCTTTTTCTTTTTGTGTGTATTAATGCAAACGAGTCTTGAGTTAGATTTTCAGACACTGTGTGAGACCTTTCTGGCCTTTCCCTGAAGAGGAAATCTAGTCTTTGAACATTAGAACAAAATCTCAACGATAAATGGAATTTATTATTGTACATGATTTCCAGCAGTGCCAAGTTCAGTGCACCTTTTAGTAAATCAGCTGATACTGTATCATTAACAACATGTAGTGCTCTGAAATCATGCCTGTGTTATCCTCTTGAAAAGATGATTTTACTGCTCTCTTGGAAGCTAACCCAACAAAAATTACCATACAAGTTGTTGTTGTTTTCATTTGTTTCGTGGTTTTGTTTGTTTTCTTCTGTCTCAGCTCAGAAAGTCATTTGCTTTATTACTCTGGGACTGCAGGAAGAATATTTCATACCCACTTTACAGATTTTTGTGAATATTGGAAAGATGGTATGTAAGGAATCCAGTTGTGGCTGCCATGTGATAGACATTCAATAAATGGCTATTATTAGTCATAATTAAAGATACCTCCAGAATGAGAAATTTAAGAATTACACAATTTCATCTTTTCAGCAAAATTAGATTACACAATAAAAATGCATGGAAATTTTGCTAAGCATATATGCGATGCAGCAGAGTTTGAGAAAATTGGACATAACCTAAATGTTCATTAGGTCCATGGAATAATGGGATATTATTCAACCTTTAGTAATAAAGAATATGTAGTGACATGAAAAGATGTTCACAATATAGAGGGGAAGCAGATTCAAAGTTATTATGTATACCATTATTTCATTTTTTAAAAAAAGCAGGATAGGAAAGGTTTAGAGGACATGTAGCAAGGCAGAAAAATCGTTGCCATCTAGAGATAATGAAAGTATAGATAATTTTTCTTTTTTAATTTCTTTAGCTATAATTTCTAATTTTTATAGAGACAGTACTTTGCTTTTAAAATAAGAGAAAAGAAGCAATGGTTTTTAAAATTTATGTCAGTTCCCTGGAGATAAGCCCAATTTGAATATTGAGTTAAACAGTGTTGATTGTATAAACTTACATCCATTTTCAAAACCTTGCTTTGGTTAGTTAAAAATTTAATGCAGTTTTCAGAAGAGTTGGTAGTAAAAGAAAAAAATTAACCGTGGCCAAGTAGTATTTACAACCAACTGTCATGGGATCACTAATCTTTAGGAGTTTTCCTACCCAGCAATATCAACCAGTATATCTCAGGAATGCTGATTGCTCATTATTTGTCTTTTACCTCATACAGCTGGTAGGGAGGATCCAATCTTCAAGGTAATGAATTAGAAACTTGAATGGAATGAATTTCATGAAATCGGGGGGAGTAACAGAGAATTTCTCTTCTTTCGCCCATAAATGGTAGAGGACGAAGGGTTCACTAAGAGCCTGGTGAGGTTGAAGCCTCACCTCTCTGAGGAATGTGATTTGTGTACCTTTAGGAGCTATAATAACCAGATGGGGAAGAATTTGAAGGCTTGAGAATGGGATAGTTTAGGCACCAGAATAATATGAAATGGTGCCATCCCCACTGTATGCACTGATTACTTCTAGCTGAGCATTTGAGATGTGAAAGACCAAGCCCAGTTTTTAGGATCTCCGCTTCATTTCTTGTTGCTCCTCATTTGTAATCCCATGGGTTCATGTGGGGCTTTCCAAAACACAACGTCACCACGGAAACTGAGTGCATGCACACATATGCACAGGTACACATGAGAAAAGACTGGACTGGAATAGGAAGAAGAATAGGAAAGGAGAATAGGAAACATCGCTGCCCTCAGAGAGTTTATAGTCTAATACGGTCAGGACCCAGAGCTATGAACTTTGCCTGGAAATAGGCGGCTTGGGGCAGTATTTTAGAAGGCACCAAATGCTGTCGGAGAAGTATTTGTGGCCAGTCTGTTCCTTGTTTGGAATCCAGTTCACTTTGGAAGCCTAGACCTGAGCCTGGCCACCAGCCTTGAGACTGTTTTGCTATAAATAGGCACAGCTGGAATTAAGAGGCCTTCCTCTGTAGGACTATCAGATTTCATTCTCGGAACTCCTACCATGCTTTCCCGGTTTGGATACTGTCTTGAGAAAGTGCTCCAAACACGAAAACTTCCTTCATGAGGATTTTTTAATTCAGAGACAAAGGACCGAAGGAGTGAATTGACTTAGGACATGGGCTCTGGGGTAGGATGACCTGTGTTTGAATCCCAGGTCCTCCTCCATCATGTGGTCTTGGGAAAGCTTTGTGGCTTCAGTTACCTCATTTGTAAAATGGAATTAAAAATACTTGGGGCGCCTGGGTGGCTGAGTCATTAAGCCTCTGCCTTCAGCTCAGGTCATGATCCCGGGGTCCTGGGATTGAGTCCCCCATCAGGCTCCCTGCTCAGCAGGGAGTCTGCTTCTCCCTCTCCCTCTGCCTCTCACCCTGCTTGTGTTCTCTCTCCCTTTCTCTCTCTCAAATAAATAAAATCTTTAAAAAAAAATACTTCACAGGCTTTGTGAAGAATGAAGGAGATACACATGTCAAGTAATTGAACACAGTGCTTACAACATACTGTCAACAAGTGGGTGCTGTGATCATGATCATCAGTCGTGATGATGACTGACGGAGCCTTCTGCGCAGGCAGCACTGGGTCCCTGCTTGGAATATCCTCTCAGTAAATATGTCGACAACCCCACAAACCGTAACTTACAAACCTCCGGGAGATTAACTTAGAGCCCTTTTAGTCAAGTATGCATAGGACGTTTACCTCATGCTGTGACACAGTGTGAAAATCACAAAGTTATCTGTAACATTTCTGGTCTTGCATCCTGCGTTTCAGAGCACTTGACCTGGATGCCACTTTGTGTCGCTCTCCCATGCTCTCCGCCTCAACTCTGCTTATTTCTTGGCCTTCTGTGGATTCAAAGGCCTGCCTCACTGCCATCTTTGCCCTTCTGAGCCCTAACCACTGCCTGGCCTGCCTCCCCTCCCCCGCCCCTTGCCAATCTCCCTCTCATTACCAAGACAGTTCCTGGAAATACTGCAGAAGCTTTCTGTGGTCCATAAGAAAAGTGATAGTGTCCCTTGGCCTTCTTGGTCCCTCCACCCTCCTCAGAGAGGAAAAACAAACTAAAAGTGAGGAAGTCACTGGATACCGAAAGTGGAAAACACAAGCCAGGAAGTGAAGGGGGTTTCCCAGGATGGTAGGAAAGGGTGGTCCCCGGACCAGCTGCTCACACCACCTAAGAGAGCAAGTCCAGACGCCCCTCCAAGAGACGCTCTTTTAGAAGAGGAAATTGGTAGAACACCTGACCCTCGTGAGAGGAAATTTAGACCATTGATGAGAGGTTTGAGGTTGAATCAATATGGGAAAAAAGCAAGACATTGGAGGAAAAACAAAGTTGTATGGGATGGAAAAACGAATTTGACATCCCTAACCTGGCTTAGCTTTGAATGGCATTTACATATTCATGAAGTGGAAAATTTGATAATGACCTAACCAAAATGATGATATAATTAGAAGGATGGGTATATTTATGGGGTGGGGGAGAAGCTAAATCCTCTTCCATAGTGGAGAGTCAATAAGTAATGCTCAAAGGCGAGAAAGCAACAAGGAACAAAACCAGTATATTATTTAGAAACAGGGAAGGATAGACCAAAATACTCAGCCAACAGAGCAGTTGCCTTTGAAGAAAGGAAAACTGGAAGAGGTGAACAGGGGACTGCTCTCTTTTTATACTGATCTTGGAGAACTTTGGGACTTTTTAAACTTTGTGCAAGTATAACTGATAAAAAATTAAAACAGAAAAAGCACAGATGCAGGGCGCCTGGGTGGCTGTTGATTAAGCATCTGTCTTCAGCTCGGGTCATGATCTCAGGGTCCTGGGACTGAGCCCTGCGGCAGGCCCGCTCCCTCCCTCTGGCCCCGCTTGTGCACTCTCTCTCAAATAAATACAAAGGCTAAAAAAGGTGAGAATCATAGAGGGAAGAAAAATAATTAACAGATTTTATTTATAAAAATTGTGTGGTTTGGAAGAATATTCATCATCTCTGGATTGAATAATTTCCCCCTTTTTATACTCTTCTGAAATTCTTGCAGCGGGGCGTGTATCCTTCCTAGTAAGAAAAAGAGCGATTTCATGTTGCAGGAAAGGAAGCAATTAGAAAGTGAGAGGAAAACTATGTACAAAGATGTTTATGATACATTGTTAATAATCCTAAGAAATCAGAAAAACAGCATGTCTAATCATCCAGGAAAGGGTAATAAATTATGGTGCACATGCCCAGTGAAATAGCGTGCAGTTCACCTTTAGTTAAGCTATTCCCTCAGCTTAAATGCTCTTTACCTTCCTTCCCCACCCTTTTGGTATCTTCCTTGACCATTCCAGACGCACCTCTGACAGCCACCCCCGTCACCTACCCACCCTACCCCACTGCCATCTCTGTCCCAGATGTGTAAGTTAACCCTATTCTGCATTTCTAAAATGCTCTATGGTCTATGTCGAGACACTTACCACCTAATGTTATAATTATCTGTCTGTCTTGTCCACTGAACTTGAACCTTCCTGATAGCTAGGATTGCGTCTTACTCACTTTTACCACTTCAGTGCAGAGCACAAGGCATAATAAATATTAGGTGCCTAATACATGTTTGCAGGATAAAAAATAATGTGGGAAATCCTGGTCATGTTAAGTAGATGAGAAAAATAGCACCTGTACTTCAGGGTTGTTACAAGGATTAGATGGGAAAATCCAGGTAAAACGATGGTAGAATGCCAAGCATTGGTGTGTTCAGTGAACAGAGGATAAACATGGTGGGGGTATACTAACAACAATGACAAGAGTTGTATATTTTTTGTTTTCACAGATAGCCCCAGTACAGGCCTTGGGCCTTGTGGCTGGGTTTTGGTGGCTGTCTCGTTCTTGTTCACGGTTATAACTTTCCCCATATCGATATGGATGTGCATAAAGGTAAAGAATACGTCACTTCCATCTGCAAAGGGGTCAGCCCCTCACCACAAAAGCATGCATTGTGTGTATGTGTGTGGAAAAGGGAGAGAGAGAGAGAGAGACCTACTGGCCTGAATTCTTTTTCCTTCATCTCTCCCTTGGAAAATTCCCTCTAGTCACCTACTGTAATGGAATTTGGGGACTTCCTTTCAGCCATGGTCCAGGCAGTCCTTCTCAGAGGTTAGAGTAAGGACCCCCATCTGAAATCTTCTGAGATCAAGGATGTGGGGTGGTCCTGTCCACACTGAGGTTTGGCTCCTGGCTCCATTGTTCACTGTGTGACCTTTGCCACGTTTCCTTCCTGTAAAATGGGAGGAAGTGACAACACGCACTTCATAGGGCCGTTGCGAGGTTAAATGATGTATCTAAACATACTTATCCCAATGCCTGGCATATGGCAAGGGCCCCGCAGTTGCTGGTTATTTTTTCCATAAAGTTATTAACACTTCGATAAATAACTATCATTTACATATTCCCAAGAAGGTAAAATATGCTCCAAGAATTTTCAGATAAGTTTATTATTATAATTTAAGGAATTGGGAGACAAACCATGGGGAATTTAGTTGTTTGTTATTGTTGTTTTGATTTTTTTCTGTATTAACAATGCATGAGTAACTGAATGATTCTGTTAACAGCTGAGGAGTAAAGGATTTGCTCCTATATACTACCCTATACTTCCCAAATTGTATGCAGTGAGTATCTATTACTTTTATAATCAGATAAAAAAATAGTAAATACGTATTGTGCTTGGTAATTAAACATTGGACATGTGATTTATAGATACTGTTTGGATTTTATTTTATTCTTTTTAAGTTTTATGTGTTTAAAGAATCTCTACATCCAACATGGGGCTCGAACTCATGACCCCGAGGTCAAGAGTCAACATGCCCTTAAGACTGGGCCAGGCAGGTGCCCTGAGACTGTTCGGACTTTAGAGCAAAAGCAACATGGAGGCATCTAACCTGTTTAGAGCAGAATATATATTTAAGAAGCTGTCTGTAAATATCTGGCATATGTAGATATTTGTATTCTTCATGTTCAATTATTATTTGTGTTTTTAATCTAGATCATAAAAGAATATGAAAGAGCCATCATCTTTAGATTGGGTCGCATTTTACAAGGAGGAGCAAAAGGACCTGGTCAGTACTAGAATTCTGGGTGGGTGGCCTGGAGACTGAAATTCTTCCTCTTGTTGATGTGAATTCCCTTATGTGGGTCCCTTCTGTGTTGACTTGGGAAAGAATGCCTGTAACAGAAGCTGTGTAACAATAGCGGTGGTGCTGGCCAGTCTTGCTACGGTCACCCTTTCCTTCCCTGGCTCCCCTCCCCTTCCCATCCCCGCTGATAAGATTATTTTAGGCCAAGAATAGCCACAGCCGTGGAAGTTGGAGTATGAGAATTTCTACTCGCTGAAGGCTTTCTAGATCTTGTTCTCTGTGCCTTATTTTTGGCCAACTTCCCTTAAGCCCCTACTGTGTTCCAGGCTCTGGGAACTCAAGGGAGACTAGACTATAGCTCCTGCCCTCAAGGAGCTTGCCGTCTAGTAGACGCCAAAAAGGAAGCGGTTACAATCCCACGTGCTAAGTACTATGACCGAGTCATTGCAGCTAGCTGTGGAAACCTGGAGATAGGTGATGGACCCTGAGTGGGAGGGTGAGACCAGGCTTTGGAGGTGACATCTTGGCCGAGTCTTGAGGCATGGAGAGGTATTGGCCAGAGGGGCGGTGTTCCCAGCAGAAACACAACATGTGCAGAGCCATGTCGAGGGGAGTATGGCGGCCCAGGGGCCTGCAGGTCGCTCAGCCCAGCGAGAGCACGGAGCTCGAGGAGAGGGGAGTGGCCGAAGAGGGGCGTTGGGGCAGGTCATGCAGGACCTTGTGTGGCACATTAAGGGGTCCGTAGGTCAGGAAAGATTGTTGGGCTTGCGGCTGAGAAAGTGGGTCAAAGGAGAGACCCTGGAAGGCCTAGAAAGACGTGGGAAGGATTGTGTTGGCCTAAGTGAAAACCAGACAGCCAGTGGCAGTGGACTCAGGAGATGACATCCTGGGCCTCGGAGGCAGCAGTTAGGTGGGGGGCGCCAGCAAGAGGACGGCGTTCCTGGCGGCGGGCTCGTGCACCGAGGTGAACTGGCTTCTTTCTGTGGGCTACGTTGAGAATTAGAGTGAACGGACGAGGTGCCGGTTTCTCTCCCTAGTGTTCTGTGTTTCTTTGTTGCAGGTTTGTTTTTTATTCTGCCCTGCACTGACAGCTTCATCAAGGTGGACATGAGAACCATTTCATTTGACATTCCTCCTCAGGAGGTAAGGTGACGGTCTTTTGCCCTCAGTAACAGATGTCACGTGTGAAAGTAGCTGGCCATGAGAGCAGCACAGAATATGGTGGTGGTGAGGGCACGGGTGTAGAGCCTGTCTGCTGTCACCATTTTCTAGCTGTGTGACTTTGAGCAGGTTCCTTAACCTCTCTGTGCCTTAGTTTCCTCATCTGTAAAATTAGAGGTTATAATAGTAGGACCTACTTTTTTTTTTTTTTTGAGAGAGAGAGAGAGAGAGAGCACAAGCCAGAGGTGGGGGAAGGCCAAGGGAGAAGCAGACTCCCCACAGAGCAGGGAACCCGATGCGGGACTCAATCCCAGGACCCTAAGATCATGACCTGAGCTGGAGGCAGACGCTTAACCGACTGAGCCACCCAGGTGCCCCAGTAGGACTTAACTTTAGAAGGTTCTTGTGAGGACTGAGACGTTATGTGTAAAGTGCTTAGAATAGTGGCTGATAAACAGTAAGTGCTACATCCGTGCTTATTATTACCAAGCATAGCGTAACGTTAGCATTATCATATTTGTCATCCTTTTGACTGCCACATTTCTCTGCTATGGGTTTCTGATAGAAAATCCAGCTTAGTACAATATTCTTAAGGTTCCTGTTTGTATTCTAGATAAAGAATTAGGAGCTGCTCATTTGACATTTTAGATAAAGCATACAATGTTTTTAATAGTAATTTTTTTTTTAAGATTTTATTTATTTATTTGACAGAGAGAGAGAGAGACAGTGAGAGAGGGAACACAAGCAGGGGGAGTGGGAGAGGGAGAAGCAGGCTTCCCGCTGAGCAGGGAGCCCGATGTGGGACTCGATCCCAGGACCCTGGGATCATGACCTGAGCCGAAGGCAGACGCTTAACGACTGAGCCACCCAGGCGCCCCTATAGTAGTAATTTCTCCATGCTCTTTCAAACAACTTTGCAAGGAATGTCACAGTTGAAACTCGCTGCAGGATCCGTAACTGCGGAAGGGCAGAGGGATCCCAGCAGACCAGAGTGGCAGAGCCAAGAGCGACGGTCTGCTCTGTGGGTTCCTCACCGAGGGCTTTTCCCACAGCTCCATGCTAAATGCACCCGACGTTCACTCCGTCACAGCCCGGGACAGTGAGGGCCATCCTGGGCCGCATGTCCGGGGAGGGATCATCACTATCGCCGAGGCAGATAGAAAGCCTGGAAACAGGATGAAGGGAGGGACAGAAGAATCGTGTCAAGTGTTTCCTGGCCAGAGACCAGGTGCACAGCAGGGTGGTGGAGCCTGGCCGCACTGGTTGCCTTCTCTTGTCCCCGAATCCAGGAACCAGCATAGGAACCTCCTTGCTGGTGCCAATCCAAGCAGTGGGCGATGAGGTCAGACTTTATCATCCACATGCACGTAGGGACACCAGGAATTGCTTTTACCCACGAGAACAGGGCTAAGAGGCGTGCTGTATTCTCTGCATGTTTTCCCATCTTTCAGAGAAGATTGAGCCTCGGAAGGAGCCCCTCGCAGGGTAGCTGGGAGTCCTGATATCCTCGATAAAGGTGGCGGACATCTGGCAGGCTTGCCGTAAGCCGCTCCTTCCGGCTGCTCTCTCCTCTGCCCTGGGCCTCTGACTCGCAGCGGAATGGCACTTGGCGAGCAGTCCTTTCTGCGACCCCCTGTGAACATAATATGAAGGAAGAGAAATACTCCGCCAACGATGAACAGTAGCAGCTGTCGAAACCTCTGGCTGTGGCAGTCACAGGGGCAAGAGACTGTTTAGAAAGGATACACATTTTCCTATCACATCATGGGAAATAATTCATTTTCACACAAAGGTGGTGATACGTTACTAGAAGTATTTTTAGATTATCAGAAAAAAAGATAACTGCTTTCCTGCCTGACAGGGACTAAACTGCTATGGAACACCATTGTCATTACTACCTGCCATTTACATAGCCCTTTACACTTTGAAAAGAGCCTCCTCGTTCTACCGAATCTTCAACTTCAAAGCAATTGGCAAACCATTTGCATAGAATTGGGCAGCATTATTAGCCCCATCTCACAGGTGAAGACTCTGTAGGTCAAGCAGGTTAAGAGCCTCACTAGAGATCACCGAGGGAGGTACAGGTGTCCTGACCCTCCCTCCCATGCTCTGCCTCAATCACTGTATTCCTAGGATCATGTTTCAGTTCATCTCTCGGTTATTCACTACCTGCTATGTATCTAACACTCCACCACTGCTAGAGATAACAAAGACAAACTGCCCTCAAGAAATGCATGGCCCAGTAGAGAAGCAATGAGGCCAACCAGCAACAGAGTCACTGCAGTTAGGTGCCGAGGGAAAAGTGGTTAACCCTGCCTGGTTAGGAAAGTTTCACAGAGGAAAAGACGCTTGAGCTGTGTCTTGGATGAGTAATCGTGTGCCAGTCTGCTGGTGTGAGGAAGAGGAGGGGCGGGGACACCTGCACGAATGCCTGGTACACGGAACATGGTGCTCGGGGGACCTACACCTTGTCCTGTGCAGTGTGTGTGCGGGAGGGAGAGCAGGAAGGAGTGAGGCCAAAGGGCCAGCGGTCAGAGGACCTGTCAGCCAAACTAAGGAGCCGCCCTGAAGGGGGGAGGGAGGAAGAAGCATTGACTCATCGTGTCCTGGAAAGCAGGACATGACCTGACCTCACCCTGTAACAACAGTCCCCATTCCCTTTTTGTTCGACTTCACTGTACTGCCTTAGAGAGTTCACCAAGCCCAGGCTCTGCCACAGTGCCGTGCCATTTCGTGCATTTTGTTCCCTGCCTCGCATACTCTCCCACCACCCTCGGGAAATTATTTCTTCCTTCAAGACGTAGTTCAAGTATCACCCCTGCCCCCGACAACTGCCCCTCCTTTGTCCCATCAAGGCTCCCTTGATTCCCCACCCTCTTTGAAAGTGCCTACTATGGAGTGGTGTCTCAAAATTTGTTGAATGATTGAAGGAATTAATGAATAAGTGAATGTATTTTATTAAAATTCTAAAGCATCATTAGCTTTCGGATGCTTTGTTGTCTTAGTCCATTCGGGCGGATATAACCAAATCCCATACACTGGGTGGCTCATAAATGACTGAAATATATTGCTCACCGTCCTAGAAGCTAGAATCCAAGGTCAGGGGACCAGCAGACTCAGAGCCTGTATGAGGGGCTGCTTTCTTGTCCATAGACGACCATGAGGGTTCAACCCTCATGACCTAATCACATCCCAAAGGCCCCACCTCCTAATGCCATCACATGGGGGGTTAGGGTTCAGTGTCTGAATTTGGAGGGCACACATTTAGTCAATAGCACTTACTAAAGAAAATCAGCCGATGTCTTAAGATGTTCCATAGAATAACACTGCTTACACTTATATTAAAGAAGGAGTTGGTTGGCAGGTGTAAAATGGCTTTCTTTCTATTACAGATCCTCACCAAGGATTCGGTGACCATCAGTGTGGATGGCGTGGTCTATTACCGCGTTCAGAATGCTACCCTGGCCGTGGCGAATATCACCAACGCCGACTCGGCAACCCGTCTTTTGGCACAAACGACTCTGAGGAACGTCCTGGGCACCAAGAACCTTTCCCAGATCCTCTCCGACAGAGAAGAGATTGCACACAACATGCAGGTGAGGCTGTGAGTTCCCAGAAATTCAAAGATGAAGTCAAGCGTTAGTGGTTGGTTGACAACTTGACTAATTCCAACTGGTGGGGGATCACTGGCCGGCCTTTTTCTCTTCACAGAAAGGTTTTCTCAAACTCTATGGAAGGGAATATTTTTCACACAAATAGCTCATGGGTTAACAGCTCAGATGCATGAATTGTATTTTTATTCCCTTCAGTGTAAGGTTTTTTTTTTTTTTCCCCCAGAATTAGCATTAACCTTTTTTCTTTAGCGTAATAATTCCGAGGCCATTCTGCAAGACCGTGTGGGTGTCGTTAAAGCTCTGTTCTCTGCACGAGTCCCATGACTTTCCTTGTAACTCATATGCGTCCCAAGCTTTCTAGAGTAATAGATTATGAATTAAACCTGACTTGTTCAAAGAAGATAAAGGACTAAAATCCAAGATCTTGTTATTTGTATAAACATCATCGTGTGTCAAATCTGTGACCTTAGCTGATGCGCACAACCACCGTAGGAAACAAAGGAAGGTTTCGTTCCTCCCATTGTAAAGGGACGAAGTTGAAGCAGGAAGAAGCGCTGTGGCTTCCATGGAGTCACATTAGATCAGGAGCCAGCTGACCACCTGCTTTTATTAGTGACGTGGGACTGGGATACAGCCATCCCTGTGGCTTTTGACCCACATCGGCCCGGTTAAATAGTTGCAAGAGAGACTGAAAACAATCACTGTCTGGCCCTTTGAGGAAAAGTTTGCCAACCCCTGCATGAGCTTCTTAGTAATGGAACCAGGATCAGCTCCCCGGGGCCTCGGCCCCTGCGGAAGATAACTAGCCTCTCTCCCGGCTCTCCCCCAGCGCCCTGTCCGCTCCCAGCCCAGGGGTCTGCCGTCGGCCTCTGGGCTGGGCTGAGCATTCTTCGCTGGCCTTCTCTCTTCCGAACAGTGTACCCTGGATGATGCCACCGATGACTGGGGAATAAAGGTGGAGCGCGTGGAAATTAAGGACGTGAAGCTGCCTGTGCAGCTGCAGAGAGCTATGGCTGCAGAGGCAGAAGCATCCCGGGAGGCCCGTGCCAAGGTAGCCTTGCTGTCTTGTCTTGTCTTTTTTTTCTTTTTTCTTTTCTCTTCTCTTTCTTTTTCTTTTTCTTTCTTTCCATAGTTTGTTTTTCCTATTGGGTTTTTTTCTTCATTACAAAACAGTAAAACATTGTCGTTATAAAAATGGACGTAATCCTAAAGCGTTGAGTCAAGTTGAAAGCCTCCCTGTAGCTTCCAGCCACATCCCCCTCAGCTTAGTGATATACTGGGGCTCTACCTGATGAGGGTGTTAGACAGCTGGCTTGTTTGTTTTACGAAAGTAGGGTCGAGTACCATACCTATTGTTCTCTACCTTGCTCGTTTCACTGAACAACATCCTGTGAGCACAGCGGTGCGTGCAGAGCCACCTCATTCTTCTGTGACTGCGTGTCCCACACTCATGTTCCTGGTCCACCACTGAGCACAAATTAACAGTTCTGACTTCAGAGCAGCTGGGCAGTCCCGTCAGTGTGCTTACCATTCATTCCTTCCCTATTTTATTTCTTTCAAAGATTTTATTATTTTTTTTTTTCCTGAGTCATCTCTACACCCAGTGTGGGGCTCGAACTCACAACCCCAAGATCAAGAGTCGCACACTTTACCGACCGAGCCAGCCAGGCCCCCCTCCTTCACTATCTTTGTCTTCTCTTTCATTCTCTCTTTTCTCAGGATCTTCTTCCTCTCTGTCCTCTTAACTTCTTCTCACTCCTCTTTCTCTGATGTCTGCTTTTTCCCCTCTTTCTGCCTACCTCTGGAGCCCACATGGATGCATGCCGCCTAGGTGGGGTATCGAGGAAATATCTATTAATCTAACCCAGGAAAGAGGATTTCTGGAGCTAATACCTAAGAACACAGGGATATCTCGCCAAAACCAAGGTTGGGAAGCAGACTCAAGTCTCCAGAGTTGGAGCCAGGGACCGCAGTGCAGTCAAGACTGAAGGGAGCTAATCATTCCATCTCCTGGGCCCCACCTCATTGCTGACAGCTTGAGGGCAGAGCGTCTGACTCTCAAGTTTACACGCCTCCCCAGTTGAACACTAAAGGGGACAGACCAGCCTTGATTCCAAATTCACAGCAGAGAGATTTTCTTTGGTCAAAATTTAGTCAAAAGGACAAAGCCAGATATTAATAAGGTCCCACAGCCCCTTGTGCGTATATGAATGGGTGGAGGAAGAGAGTCAGTTCGCATCAGAGGGGTTGCTGTGGACTTGACAGATCTCCTAAGACTCAAGGAGCAAACCAGTTTGTTGTTTTGTTGGAAAATAGTAGTAGCTGGAGATAATTGGCTAAGTGCCGAACCCTAACCTTCTAGTAGGAAGCCCTTTAAGCTGCAAATCAGGCACTATAATTTCTTAGCCAGCACCAAATGGAATAGTAGCTCCTTTGACACACTATGCTCAGAATTTTCTACTAACCAGAATTGTTAGGTTTTTCTAGCGTGATAATTAATGCTTATGAGGACAACCTGGTAATACTACAGAACCCTCACGTGCTCTCTCTCTCTCAAAGTCATCACAGTTAGAAAACTAAGTGGTATTTCTGGTAACATTAAATATGACCTGCTATAATCTAATGAGTATTTTGAAAATTAGGAATTGCTTTTACCTAGAATATGTCATTAACCAACAGCCCCGTTTCCAAGCCATATCGAATGGAACTTATCATACATGGATGATTTAGAATGTCAGAGCCTGAAAAGTCCTTAGAGATTACCTTCAGAAGGTGACAAATAACCTGGCCCAGATGCTGCCCCTCCCCCCTCCTATTCCCCTGCTGGTAATTAACCACAGCACTGTTTTCCACTGAGTCTAAGCTTTGACCTCAGAATCCTCCTATTGCCCTCCAGGTAACAAGCCCCAACTGCTTGGAATTGGCTCTAAAAATGAAACTTATTTGCCATCCCACTATTCTGATGAAAACGGAAGCCCAGAAAATTTATGTGATTTCCTCAAGGCCACAGAGCTGATGAGTGGCCGTAGAAATTAAAAATTAGAATTCCCCTCTGCTCCTCACTGCCTCCTCTGGACTTCCCGTGATGGATAGAGCCTCTTTGCAGGTGTTCTCACCAGCTAGGAAAGAGAATCCCTGATAACAATGGGAAGAGATAGAGGAAGCCGGTTAGAATGCTGAATTACTGTGATCCCACTTGGATGAGACCGTAGGGACCATCTAGAATATTCTCGTGGACCTGGGCAGTGACTGTTTTTAAAATTAGGGTGAACACATAGAATCCCAAGGAGTCTCTCCCTTCCGTAAAATATAGCAGCCCTGCAACCACCATAAGGCCAAAAATTCAAAATCATATATTCAGGTTCTCATGGAAAATAGGGAGTCTGTTTCCTCAATACATAAATTGTGAACGAAAAGGGTAGGAGAGCCTCTAGACTAAGAGACTTCAGAGAGAAATTCCTCAAGTTAATTAGCCATCAGGGAAATGCAAATTCAGATCACAAGCAGATGCCACACTAGATATCCACCAGAATGGGTCTAAAAAAAGAAAGAAAGAAAAGGGAAGAAAGAAAGAAAAGGGAAAGAACCGGGTGTGGGTGAGGGAGGACCTGGTGCTCTTATTTTGTTAATGAGACTGTAAATTTGGTGCCTCCGCTTTGGAACACCATCTGGTGGCAGCCCGTGTCCAACAGAAAGGCCTGTACCAGAGTGTTCACAACAGGTTATATTACCCCAAACTGGAAACTGCCCGCATGTCCCTTGCGGTTGAACGGATAAAGTATGCTTTATTCACACGAAGGAGCACCATGCAATGAAGAGAATGAACGTCCAAGTGCTCCCAAACATGGTTTGAGAGAAAGGAGCCGGGCACAAAAGAGGACAGATTCTCCTGCAAGCTTGACAGCACGTTAGCCGAACCTCTTTCTCAAGTGCTTAGACCAGCTCTTAATGGCTTGAGATGTAATACCTTTTCTGCTTGCATCCTTCCTGATTTCCTTTCTCATAACTCTCAAAAGAAGGCCTGGCATGTGCTTTCAGGCTCATATTCCCGGGCCTAGTTATCTATTAATTGGGAGAGTGGAGTGCAGAAACGCAGATGCCCTTTCTCTGCCCTTCTCAGACCAGCCCGCCTGGGCTCTGGAAGAGACAACAGTACCAACCTCACATACCTGAAAATGCCCGACTCGCAAGTGATGGTCTGTTGAGACGAAGTGTTGATCAACATGGGGCTGCTGGGCGTTTGGCAGAGGCCCCACGCCCCACAGGTAGTTGGCTCTGCTTTCTGAGCTCCCATTCACGGCATCTATGGGGCCTGTGTTTAGGCAGAGCCAGAGGTACTGCACCCACGTCTTTGCCAGCCTGCCCAGAGCAGCTTTTCCCTTAACAACATGGCGTGCGTAGCCTGGTGGGTCCGGCTGCCCAGCCAAGAGACTGTGCATTGACTGGCAATGGGAGATGAGATAGCCTTGCCGTTGGTCCTTGTCCAGACCAGGAAAAAGAAAAAAAGTGCCTTATCGGCCGAGATGACACGGAAAAAGCTAGAGCCTGCTGTTCTCGGGGCAGGAGCCTGTTTTTGCATTCTGTATGTACAGTGCCTGCTTTAGGGCACAGGTACGTGAGTCACTTTGAGTGTACCTGGTTCTTGCCCCTTCTCACAGACCTACATAGGACATCCTGATAAATTAAGGTTTTTATCCTCTAAACTGAGTGCCTTCTCTTGGTAATACCATATCCGATAACCCCCATCTCACCTAATGGGACGACCCAGGCAACTGAAACCTAGAAACCTGGGCCCCTGCCTCTGTTCCTCTCCCTCCCTGTACCCAGTCAGCCTCCATACTGCTGACTTTCCTCCCGAATAGCCCCCCAGCCCGTTCCTCCCTCCATCCCCACTACCGGCGAATCACCCCGGTCACTCTGAGGCTGTCGCACTGGCCCTTGTCCATCTCTCCTCATCCGTCCTCAGGCATCCGTCAGTGTGTCTTCTCCAGCTAGGTCTGGTGAGGTTCCTGCTGGAAACCTCAGCAGCTTCCCACTGCCGACAGGCTGCAGACCAAGCATCCCTGCCTCCGCTTGGCCTTACGCCATATTCCTTCCCACTTACATTTTTTGGGAATACACCAGCTTTTTTTTATACCTCGGTGCCTTTCCATGTGTGCTGCCTGAAGTATTCTTCTTCATCTTTGTCCAAACAGCAAAGCTTTCGTTCTGTCCTGTTCAACTTCTCTATCTCACCAGCCCACCTTCTGCAAAAACTGCTTTCTTCTGAGGGCTGGCACTGTGCCTTGTATCCATCTCTGTCCACATTTGTCACGCTGGAATGAAGTGGTCTGTTTCCATGTCTGTGTCCCCTGCTTGACCAGTTGCTGAAGGAGGCGAGGAGGTCCACTCTTACCCCTAGCTCCTGCACAGGGCTTGACCCCTAGGCCCCAACATTAACGATGTAAGGAGTTGTAACTCCACTGGTCCTAAGACCACTGCTTCTGATTTTGACTCTCACGGGAGTATTATGAACCATGAATATTTTGAGATCCATGTGAAAATCACCTAGTGGAACTGCACGATTAAGCTGGAGGATCCTGGTATCTTCACCCCTCTTCTCCGATGATGATTAAGTAAAAGGAACTGCCTTGATTCGGCTTCCGAATCTTGTACACATTAAGGCATAGGTGGATCCAAAAAATCGGGTCTTGACTTCCCACTTGCCTTCCTATACAACGGCCTCCATTTATACTCTCCACACCTACTACGGCTTTTCTGTCTTCCTAACAAAGGCCCAAGGAGGCAGGTACTGTCCCATTTTAAGAATAAGAAACCGGAGCTCAGAATGTTAAGTAACCCCCTTGAGGACACTCAGCTGGTAAGGGTTTAGGTTCGAGATTTGAGCTCAAGCCTGTCTCGCTCCAGAGCCTCCCCACCACCCCAGGGCTGTTCAAACTTTTATGCTCATGTAACCTCTCAAAGAATTTAGAAAAACTGTATGTTCCCATCACACATTTTAAATAGACCTGTAAAAATTTTCATTTGAATTGATACACTTGGTTGGGCATATAATCCCCGGCATGTTTTAAATACTGACATTTTACACTAAACCTGTGAACATCATTCTTTTAAATGTGTCCCGTGGAATTCAACTAACATAATGACTCCATCATCTATTTAAAATATGTCAATAAGTTTTTCATAGTCGAGCATGTTTCACTGTCCCTTTTTTTCCTTGAACTTATATTTCCACTCCATCTCCTCCATGGATTTCTTTTCCTAATACAATATATTTTGTCATGAATTATTTTATTACTCTACTGCAACACATTTAGTATCGAAGTTAAAATTAATTTTTTAAAAATTTCCCTTGACTATAAGCAAGGCATTTAAATGTTTCAGAATTTCTCCTCAATAATTTTTTTTTTACTAGAAATGCTTCTCTTAACAAGATGAAGAATTCATATCTTCGTAGTTGGCTATTACTTATTGCCAAAAGATTAAACATCAATTCTAGTCTTAACTTTTTCATTTTAATAGATATAAGGAGTCAGAACTTTTGTTTACATAAATAAGTGGGTAGAAATGCAAGTTTTGTTTAAAGTCACGCCATGCAATTCTTTGCACTGCCTCTGAATTTATGTGCTAAAAAAAGCATACAGCGATCTTCATCAAAAAATATATATTTTTTAGGGGCGCCTGAGTGGCTCAGTTGGTTAAGCGACTGCCTTCGGCTCAGGTCATGATCCTGGAGTCCCGGGATCGAGTCCCGCATCGGGCTCCCCGCTCAGTGGGGAGTCTGCTTCTCCCTCGGACCCTCCCCCCTCTCATGCTCTCTCTCTCTATCTCATTCTCTCTCTCTCTCAAATAAATAAAGTCTTTAAAATATATATATTTTAAAGACTTTATTTATTTATTTGAGAGAGAGAGAGAGAGAGAGAGAGCACAAGCAGAGGGAGCTGTAGAGTGAGAGGGAGAAGCAGACTCCCCGCTGGGTGGGGAGCCTGACGTGGGGCTCGATCCCAGGACCCCACGATCACGACCCAAGCCAAAGGCAGACGCTCAACTGACTGAGCCACCCAGGCGCCGCTCAAAAAATATTTTTAATGACCATCAGCTTTTATTTATTTATTTACTTACTTACTTTTTATTTATTTTTTTGTGACCATCAGCTTTTAGTTCTGGAAAGGTCTCTTTCCTTTCTTAACAGTCAAAGAACCGGAAATCCATTTGACTTGCAAAAGGATTCGTATCCAGTCGTTAGGCACTCTCTCAACCCCTACACAGTATTTTGAACTGTCCCTTTGCCCGGTCCCCTGAAGCGTGTGAGAAAGATCAGAGTAAAAGAGGATATCTTGACCTAAGGCACGAACTCAGGCAAATCAGATGGAGGAAAAAGGAGAAATGGAAACTGGGTAACTGGAAATCGACTTCTTTTTTTAAAATTTTTTTTTAAAGATTTTACTTATTTATTTGAGAGAGAGAGAATGAGACAGAGAGCACAAGAGGGGGGAGGATGAAAGGGAGAAGCAGACTCTCCGCTGAGCAGGGAGCACGATGCAGGGCTCGATCCCAGGGACTCCAGGATCATGACCTGAGCCCAAGGCAGACGCTCAACTGACTGAGCCACCCAGGCGCCCCTGGAAACCGATTTCTTAAAACCATTTTGGCTCGGCCCTGGAAGGTTTAATGTACATACCCGGCTTTGAAGACAGCTGCCTTTTTCTCCGTTTTGACCACTTGCTGGTCCTGTCCTGTAGGTCATTGCAGCCGAGGGAGAAATGAACGCATCCAGGGCTCTGAAAGAAGCCTCTATGGTCATCACCGAATCCCCGGCAGCCCTTCAGCTGCGGTACCTCCAGACGCTGACCACCATCGCAGCTGAGAAAAACTCCACGATCGTCTTCCCCCTGCCCATAGACATGTTGCAAGGCATCGTGGGGGCAAAACAGTGAGCCGCAGAGGCCAACGCAGAGATGCGCCCATCCCTTCCAGGGTAGAGCGGGGACCAAATCAGCCCTCAACCTGTAAGGAGAGAGGAGGGTGGGACCTCGACTAAATATTCCTTCCTCTCCTTTTCCATATGTTGACTGCAAGGTTCTTAGAATGTGTAGTGATCCTAGCAACAGATAAAGATTGTTAGCTTGTAAATACTGAGAAAGAGAAGGGGTGTGGGGAGGGGACTACTGATTTATAGAAGATAATTTCTTACTCTTTAAAATATTTAAAAGTTCATATATTTAGATCATTATGTAATAGGTTAAATCCGCCTTCTTTTGACTTTTCACTGGGTCGTTCTGCACCCTCTATCTGCAGCCAGGCCAAAGGCAAGAAAATAGGTTTTAACCACCACTTGACACCCTGGCTGGACAAATGCTTTGCAGAAAGCAGAGACCTTAGGCTACGACCAGCCTCTCTGGGCCATACGTGCCTTACTCCTGGGGAATCTTAAGGAAACATCCTTGCCATCTGTTTACTTTCTAATCCCAGGCCATGTTTCAAAATAATCCTCTCTGGGAGGAGGCATTTTCTTGCCTGTACCGGCCAACACTGGAGGAAATGGTCAAGATCAGTGAGAAAGATGATCTTAACCCTTGAATGACTTGTAAATCCACCGTCACAAAAATCCTTTAAGAATAATATGTTTCTTTTTTTCCTCGAAACTTCTTTGAGCCTCTCTACGACCAAATGATTCCCCTGTGGTATTTCAAACCAGCTAAATACTTGTCACAAAAGTGCTTTTTCGGGCGCCTGGGTGGCTCAGTTGTTAAGCGACTGCCTTCGGCTCAGGTCATGATCCTGGAGTCCCGGGATCGAGTCCCGCATCGGGCTCCCTGCTCGGCAGGGAGTCTGCTTCTCCCTCTGACCCTCTTCCCTCTCGTGCTCTCTATCTCTCATTCTCTCTCTCTCAAATAAATAAATAAAATCTTTAAAAAAAAACAAAAGTGCTTTTTTTCTCACTTTTGCCTATTTTCATATATCAGGTTCTCAATAGTTTGATTTTTTAAGTGACACTTTCTCTAAGTTCTATAAACAACTGTTTATATACCCATTCGAATAGCTTAAGGACTAATACTTCTTTAAAAAATGTCTTCAGAAAGCCATTCTCTTTTACTGTCTGCACGCTATTAACTCTTGTACACTGTGAAATATTTTGGTTATCAGTCCCGTTCATTAAATACTGTAAGGAATTCACAGTATATTGGGCACATAATAACCAATGAGCTTGGCAAGACACTGTCAAACTTAGGATATACATACGGATCTCGGTCTTTCTTCTGTTTGCAGAATCATCTTTTTCTGTCACTAATTTCAATGCCTAAAGAGGAAGTGGTCAGCCCCTCTGAACCACAGTTGCTTATTTTGCAGTAATAGGAAGCGCTTTGAGTTTTGCAAATGCTCTTGAATCTGGGCAACCTGGCGTTCTTCCTGTTGGTCCGAAACCTGGCTGGGAGACATCCCTCCTTGAGGAACTCAAGTTACTCATTTTAAATAATGCTTGTATCTCTTTGGTGAGGTGGCGACCCATAAGGACCAGGAAACCACCCCTTATCCTGGCTGAAAAATCTCTTCTCAGCTTAGAGTAACCAAGCATCTGCTCCTGGAGTTTCCCTGTTTACAGATAACCAGTCTTCACCTCTCTGCCTTGTGGATTCATAGCCCAGTAGGGTGGGATTAAATTGCTTGAGAGGGAGGAAGCATAAAGGGGTCTAGGTGTGTTGGTGCAAGAGGTTTTTCCCCCCATGGCCTCCCTTTCTAATGCTTTACATAATAAAAGTGTGCACTTGTACTCATTTTCCTTTGGGTGAGAGTCTGTTTCTGCCAGCATTTAGTGTCTGTGGACTTCATTTTTCAGACAGTGGCCCGGGAGAAGCCTCCCATCCTGGGCTGGCTGCGTTGGCTTCTTCATGTGCTCTTTATGGGCAAAGAGGAGAGCTTACAATCGTCCATCTGTCGTCTTTCTTGTCCTAGGCTCCCTCTGCTGCACCTGCCCACCATATTTTCCCTGGGGCGTTTGAGATCCATGGATGCCCTGAATGCGTCGCTAGTTTAATTTCCCTTTGCTTTAATACAAACAGGACAGGAACTCCTTCTGTCACCCAGTGGTCTGTCACATCCCCTATGCCTTGCACACTGCCTGGCCCCCAAGTACCCAACAATACCTAAGGTCGGACACAGGCCCAAGGTCAGACACAGGATCCAAGCCCAGGCCGGCCTCTTCGGCTCCTGTCATGGCCACCACGTGATGTACACGTTGTAGATGACCGAACACAAGGTCACTTTTTTGAGGGCAAAAATTGTTAGGAAGAGAAACTATGTGATTGATGTGATAGTGTTCTCAATTCACCATTTTGCCTTTGAGAGAGAGATAATAGGAAGTCCGAGTGAGTGACTCCGTAGCCTCAGGCAGCATCCTCTCTCTGAGCACTGTGGAGCTCTGTCAAAGACCACAGCCACCAATAAACTGAAACTGGCCAATAAACCAACTTGAATGGCAGTAGAGGAAATGAATTCCAGGGCAGGTCTACTTGCAATTCGTCCTCCCACAAGTTTTTAGGATGTGAGCTGGCTCGTCTAGACAGGCCTCCGCCTGCCTCTTACGGAAGGTTCTAGAAGCCCCAGGTGAAAATGCTGCTTTTGTTCCAGAATTCTGCATTTGTCAAGTTGATCACTTTGTGAAAGTAACCCTTTGGGGTGAGGCAGGAGTTACGAGAGCAGGTCCAAATCCCTTCGCATACTAGTTGGGGTTCCCCTGGGCCCTGCCCACCTCTCAGATGGGAGGCCCTGCCCTCCCCGGCTGCTCCGGCCTTACGGGCTGTCCCTGAGCGTACTGTTCTCCCTCATCACTCCCTCTGTACTTGCTGCACAGTCTGCCTGAAAAGCAAGGGCCCCACCCCGTGACTCACCTGGAAAATTCCTTCTCCGCTCCCCTTGTCACCTCTGCGACGAATCAGAATCTCTGGAGGTAGGGCCCCTGGGGCATCTCTGCTTTTAAAAAGTTCCCTGGGCGAGCTGAGTGAGCAGCAGCTCTGGAAATGGCAGTGTAAACACACTCACACCCTTCCTACCACATAAACCTTCACCCTGGCCTGTGTTCTCCGTCCCAGCCCCAGGAACTGGAGACTCCCTCTGTAACAGGTGGGGTTCAGGAGGAGAGGTGGCACAGAACAAAATGGGAGGAGAACGTGCGGAGAAAAGACCAGAAGGATAGAGGGGCGGGAAAGCAATCCGTTCCACAGCAGTTCCTTGCTCTGGTTTGGAACATCCGTGGAGGAAAGCTCTAGAAGCAGCTCATGGAAAAGTCTAAAAGGGACTTTGTGACACTCTGAGCGTGAGCAGAGATTCAGGGCCTGGGCGGGGGAACAAAGTGGGGCACACAGGAAGTCCCTCTCCCACAGCTTTGGGAGCCTTCGGGGGCACCTTCTGTGATGGTAACTTCAGTAGCCAAGGAGATTTCTCCAAATAGCTTTGGGGCAGCGGAATGACTCATGGAAGGCAGAGGAAGCCAGGAAGGTGTAGGCAGATTAGTTACAGGGCATGATGGCTGGGAGAATGCACCTTGTCCAGGCTTCTAGGCAGCGAATGCAAATGGCTAAGGGCCCCAGCCACTGGCTTCGAGCTCTGTCCCCACAGGTGCACCAAAGCCACGCCTCCCAATGACGGTGTGGAGTGGGGAGATAAGACACCACAGCTGCTCCTGGGGGGAGCGCAGCTCCTCCACTGGCTGATGGGACCGTGGCTCAGGAACACTTTGAATCAAACAGGTATCTGCACCCCTGTGTCCACAGGGGTCTTGTTCACAATAGCCAGAACGTGGAAATGACCTGAGTGCCCACCGATGGATGAATGGATGAACCAAATGTGGCGTATACACACAATGGAATAGTATTCAGCCACAAAAAGGAATGAAATTTTGGTATTTGCTGCAAAGTATATGAATCCTGGAAACATTATGCTAAGTGAAACAAGCCAGACACAGAAGGCAAATTTTGTATGGGAAAAGGCAAATTCATGGAGACAGAAAGTCGAATAAAGGTTACCAGGAGAGAGGGAGGGAGGAACGGGAGTTATTGTGTAATGGGCACACCGTGTATGCTGGGGATATGAAAAAGGTTTGGGTATAGATCGTGGTGATGACCTCACAACACCGTAAATGTATTTAATGCTACTGAATGCCACTTACAAATGGTCAAAATGAGTATTATATGTAGTTTACCACAATAAAAAATGGCAAAAATGGGACTATACGATTAAAAAAGCTTTTCTTCTGGGGGGTGGGTTGTTTTGGGTTTTAGGGTTTTTTTGTTTTTTTCCTTTCGCTCAAGCATTCCCTGACAAGCTCTGCTAGACTTGCCTGGACTACACAGCCATCTGGGGTGGGCCCCCTCCCGATTCCCTTCCACACAGGCCATTCCCCTGGAGCCATCTCTGCACGTCCCACCTCATCCTGGCATCAGCTTATCGAAGGTCCAGGATTCACACCCAGCGTGAGTGCAGCTCATCCACTGGTGCAAGGGCACAGGCAAGGCCCCTCCCTGGGCACTTCCAGAAGAATCACACAGACGGTGCCGCGGCAGGCTCACATACTTCCAAAAGCTTTTTATTGAATTCAATTTTCCAAAAGCACAGATACTTGAGACAATTTTCGCAAGGACCCTGAATTTTTACGTGGCTGTTTTTGGCTACAGTAAAAACACACTCACACACCAGAGAGGCCCTGCTCGCTGTAAGGTCTCTGACGGATGGACTGTTAGGAAAGGCACTGAGCGGGGACAGGGGTGGGGTCTCTCCTTCAGGCTGCCAGTTCGGCCATGGCTCTGTCCAAGGGGTCCACAGACCAGTAGCTGTCATCCCAGCCGAGGAACCAGCCCACGAAGGAGGGAGGTTCAAAGCCTTGCTTCACGATGGTGATGGGGGTCCGCCGGTCGCGATTAGCTGGGTCCGTCTCGATATAACGCTTAGCTGTAGATACACACGTGCAGGAAAAGGAAACCCCAGAAATCCTTAGTGACTGCTTAACCAGGGAGAGGTGCTTCGGGGCAGGAGCTGCCTAGGCTTCTGGTCTTACTGTCTCCAATGCCCAGTCCCTGCACTAGACACCACCATCCCTTAAGGGCAATGACCCCACATGGCTCTTCCACCACCCTGCCCGCGAGCCCTGGAAGGGACAGGGGTCACAGTTCAACTTCCTGCTTCACAAAGTTTATATCATTTCTCACTCCTGCTCTCCCCTACTGGGAGTTAGTAAAGAACCAGCTTTAGAGTTCCAGCTCCCAAATCAGATCTGGTCAGCTACCATGGCTCTGGTCAGGAACTCCCCAGACCCATGCGGGAAGCTGCTCCCACCACACCACAGGACACAGACCCACAGGCACGCTCGGTCCTCACCAGAGCTCAACGCTTCTGTCTTCTCCTCTTCTTGAGAATCCTTTCCAACCCAGACAAAGACCTGGAGTGAGATGTGAAATGAGACGGGTAGGAAGGTCCCGGCCACAGGGAGGGTCCGGGTGCTGGATGTGGGACACAGCCCACAGCTGACAGAGCCCAGAGACCAGGACGGGAAGGATTTGGAACCAAGTCTACAAACTGGTGACCTACCAGCATTCTTTGTCGGTCTACCCGCCACCACATGTTGGTCTGCAATGTCTTTTTAGACAAGTTTCATTACCAGCTTACATTAACATCTAGAGTTCCCAGTTTTCTTGAAAACTTGGAGGATCTGGCAACCATGGGCCTTCACTTTTGTGTGGATGAAGCCGGGTGGCAGCAACGGCCCCCCCCCCCCCACTTCAGACGAGCAGTGCCAGTTTGCCTCAAGCCCCAGCAGCTCGTGTCCGCCCCCCATCCCAGCCCCTCACTTACTAACATTGCTGACCAGGTGCATCAGGCACTGAGTTTGAGATCCCTCTCTAGACGTGCATGAATGATCCCTCTATAGGGATCAGCAAGTGAGTGGCCAAACACATGCTCACAACAAATATGCCCTGAGCCTGCTACGTGCCATTTCTGTGTGTCTGGGCCGCATAAGTCTAAGGCTTGGAAAAAGTAGAAGTTTTGAGCTTGATGCAAGTTTTGTAATACAAACATTTTTATGCATCTCTAACATATTTTAAAAAGCCCCTGTCACTGACACACTGATATTAGACAATAAAACACCAGACTTGACTTCTCTTATCTACAAATGTGTTCCCTGCTGAGCTAGAAGCCCCTTCGTGGCAGGTATTATGTCTATTTTGCTCATCATAGGACTCCAGCACGGTTCCTGATAGACAGTGGGGTGTAGGAAATGCTGGCTGAGTGAATGAATAAGCAGATGAACGAACAGATTATGTAGCCAGGGGAGCAATTGGTGACGATAGCTGAAGGGCTCAAGCTGTGACCATTCTGGCACCGATCTTCCCACTGGGCATCCCAAGCAGAGATAGAGGGACTTATGCCTTTGGGGCTGCCATCTGTAACTGATAACTCTGATAAGAAGGGTTATTGACTGCCATCCCCATGAGAACGTAAGCCCCGCAAGGGCAGAGGAGTGTCTGCTCTATCCCCAGCATCTGGATCAGTGTCTGGCACGAAGCAGGTGCTCAGTTAATATTGGTCGACTGAAGGGCTCCATCCCCATCCGGTCCTACACAATAGCCTTCCCTAGGAGAAGAAGCAGAGAGCTCAGAGCCCTCTAAAACAGAAGGAGATGCACTCCGAAACTTCCAGGTGTCACTCTGTGGACAGTTTATGCCTGCATATGACATGCTAAATTCAAGTTTCTTTATCAATAGATTTAAAGTAAGAGTTCACACCCCGCTAAGGCCTGGGAGAGAATGCTGGTCATCTGATTTGCATTTATATGGTACTTTGCAGTTTGTGATGTCATCTAATCTACATCTCATCTTAGTGAATGAGGCAAGGTAGGTACCATCGCTCCCATTTTGCAGAGGAGGAAATGGAGGCCCAGAAGGGGGAAGGGACTCAACTGCAGCACAGGGATCTTTCCAGTAACACCTGGCAACTGATCTTAGAGCTGGGTGTCTAGTTCCTCCCACTCCCTCAGCCCAGACAGCCTACACCTTCTGTCCTTCACCCACCTGGTCCCAGGTGTCCAGGAGCATGACGTCATCTGTGGCCAGGTCTTCCTGCATGAGCTCGCCAGGAACCTCTTCGATCTGGGAAGGAACAGAAGGGGTTAATGAAAGCTCACCAGCCCCCCCCCCCCCCCCCCCCCCCAGGCTCCTTCCCCTGGCTGGGCTCACTGGGTTTACACCCAGGAAGGAGTTGCTCCAGCCGGCAGGGGATCCTTCCTCCTTCCTCCGTGCTGTCCGCCTCCCCGTGGGGGATCGGGGAGCAGAGGCAGAGGCCTCCGCGGGGGCTCACCACAAAACGTCCGATCTTATTGGAGCAGGCAAAGAGGCGAGGAGGGTGGGCGTCCATCTTCTTGTCCTTCAGCCGCGGGGACGTGCGGTAGGCAGCCTTGCCACCCAGGGCTTCCCAGAAGCTGTCTGTGAGGGGAGACCACAGCAGTTGGTCCCCTGACACCAACTCCCCCAGCACGCTCATCAGACCCCGTGGTAAAAACCCTGCCCTAGAACAACCCAATCCTCTCAAGCCCCCTCCACCCAGGGGACCAGAGAGGGACAGGGCCTGAGGGAATCTGAAGGTGATGAAACAGAGACCAGAGAGCCGACTTGGCAGTACGCACACAGGCAGGGCTACCTCTGGCTTCTGAATGACAGCACTGAGGGCTGGGGATGATTATCCCTGCTCAACAGACAGGGTGACGGAGGCTCAGAGAGGGTAAGCAACTCACCCAACATCACACAGCTAGTAAGTGGGAAAGCCAGGGTACAAATCCTGTCTGACTCCAGCCCACCCCACCCCCACCCCCGATTCTTTCCACTACACCTGCTCTGTCCACATGTGGCTATTTAAGTTCATTAAAATTAAATACAATTGGACATTCAGTTCCTCATTCTTATTAATTCCCAGCAGCCATATTTCAAGTGCTCAGTAGCCACATGTGACTAGTGATCACCATATTGGACCTGGGCAGGTAGGAACATGTCCATCCTCTCAGAAAGTCCCCTGGACAGTGCAGCTGTAGACTGAGCTGCTCCTCCCCACGTCTACTGAGTGTCAGGCGGGAAGGAATGGGCTCATAGCAAGAACAGAGAGACTGAGGGCTGGCAGGGAACAAAGAAGATGTTCCCACCTATGTTCGGGAAACAGAGCAGGCTTGTGGCAATTCTGTCCTTGGAGATTCTGAGGATTAGGAGAGACTGCTACTCCTGCCTGTCTTTCAAGGCTTCCTAGCAAGGGACCACCTCCTCCAGCAGCCCTCCTTGAATGCCCCAGCCCACACTGAACTCTCCTTTCTCTTAGCTCCTGAAGGCCTCCCTCTCACTGACCATAGCCCTCAACCTGCTTTTCTTGAACGCACCTTTGGGGACAGAGGATCCAGAGCCCCTCCCCCACCAAGCAGAAAGAAGGGAGGGAACCTAAGAGCTGCAGTCCCGGGGGAGCAGCAGGCCCCTCTCCCCCAGCTCCTACCTGGTTCGCTGCCTTCTGCCACCTGCACAGGTTGGGCCCGCAGGACCCTGAGCAGCTCCTGGGCCCCCGTCTTCTCTGCCTCACTGGCTCCGGCACCCACCCACAAGTAGGCGGCCGAGGGAGTTTTCAGGACAAAGGCATCATTGGAGTTCAGCGCACCAGCCTTAGGAATTATCTGGGAAGGCAGCGCTCAATTAATCAGAAACCAGACCAAAAGTCCTCAGCCCCCTCCTTACTGCCCAGGAGACCCTGCAGCAGGACCAGCTCTTGGATGGAGACTTGGAAGGGCACCCCCATCACAGCTGAGAGCACAGATTTTGGACAACGAGGGGCTTAGTTGATTCCCATGATTCACTAATGTGCTGTGGCTCAACATGGTCATTCTAGAATTCTGGGCTGCATTAACAGAAGTTGAGTGCCCAGAACAAAGGAGGTGGTAGTCCCATTCTCCTCTAGGCTGCTCTGAGCATCCTGTAGGATTATGTTCTGGTCTGCGCCTTCTGCCATAAAAGGGACAGAGACCACGTGGCATACAATCAGGAAGTGTCCAGATGGTGAAGAATGGACTACCTGTTAGGTAGTGAGCTCTCCATTATGGAAGGTATGCAAGAAGCCCCAGGCATCCTTGAGACAAGAGGAAGTCTAAGACGTACAATTCTGCTTGCCAGGCCAGGGAAGTTACAAAAAGCTCCTTCTTAACTCCTGACCCAACCGCCCCCTCCCCCAACCAGTCCTGTGCCCAGACATCTGCCCGTCGAGCATGGGAAGCTTCAAGTAGGCCAATCCCTCCTGGGGTCCAGGGCCTGGGCCTTACCTCAACGGCTCGGGTGGCTCCAGAGCTGCTGGCCCGGACCTGGAAGAGGCGGGTACTGGCAGGGGCCGTCTGCCCGCCCTCACGGGAGGTGCCACCCTTATAGATGATCATAGGTTTCCCGCCAAACAGGCTCATGAGGTGGGCTGGCTCCTTGCCTTGGACCACACGGCTCTGGCAGGGTGATAGGACAGCAAGTCAGGCAAGGAGAGTGGGGGCATTTGTCCTTCTGTGTGGCAGCAAGCTCATCCCCCCGCCCAGCCACCATGGCCTAGGCCCATCCTCCAAACAAGGCCAGCACGCCGGTGTCTGCACGCGGTGGGGCGCATGAGCCCACAGCACACGGGAGCTGGGCGGGGAAATGGGGAGTCCCCGGGAAGCTGGAGACAACGCCACTGCCTCACGTCCCCCGGGCACTGCCTCGGCTGCCCTCCCTTCCCATGAGGACCTGCCTTGCTGACCCTGAGTCTAGTCCAAGAACAAAGAGAACCCATGTTTGCAAATATTCCCTTAAATAGAAACACATGGGTTGTTCGTCGACATTCTTCCAGAATGGTGACGTCAGCTCAGGGCATGAAAGACAGCAGAGTGGTGAGAATAGAGCTTTCTAGACATGGAGAGACCCCTCTTGCACAGCCAGAGGAACCTCTTAAACCCATAAATCCCTTCACATCACATTTACCAGGGAGCAATATCCCCTTGTTCTCAGGGTTAAGGTCAATCCTCACCATGGCTTCTGGGTGGTCTGGTCCCTCTGCGCACGTCTCGAGACTTTTCTCATGGCACTTGGTCCCTTGGTCTACTGCTCAATGCCCCCTCCCACCTCAGGGCCTTTGCATATACTCTTCCCTCTGCCTGAAATGTGCCTGCCCAACTCCTACTCCCCCATTAGGTCCCAGCAGAAAAGTATCTTCCTAAGGAGGTCCTTGTCTAATCCAGTTAGATCCTCCCTGGGATCTATATGTCCTTACTTAACACATATGTAACTGGGGACTATTATGGGCCAGGCATGGCTCTAAATGCTTTACTAATATTAACTCTTCATCTGCAAGGCAATGCTGGGGCAGAGAGAGGATTTGAGACTACACAGGCACAGAGCGGCTAAGTGACTCATTCGTGAAGGCCCAGAGGTAAGACGGGATTCAACCTGCAGCAGGCGGCCTCCACATCCGCCCTCTGACTGAGCGGCCACACTGCCTCTCCTGAACATCTGAACATCTTTCTCCTCCCCACACTATAAACCGCATGAGCGCAGGGACGCGACCTGTGCGTTCAGGGCTGCAGATGGTGTCGGGCACATGGGAGCCCTGCATAAATGTTTGTGGGGTGGGTGGACAGACAGTCAGCTAGAGGAGTGACCCGATGGATGAGGTGCAGGGTGGGGCCCAGCGGGGCACTGGGCTGGCCTCACCTGCACAGGGGACCCCCCGAGCTCCTCATCCAGCTGGGCGGTCAGGATGGCAGACGCAGCGACCTCATCTTGCGTGGACTGGGCACCCTGCCTGAGAGAGGAGGTGATACTCAGCACCGAGGTTTGCACAGAACCCAGAGTGTCTCCCTGGTCCCGGGCCTTGGGAAACCCGCACGCCACAATCCCAGCTCAGCCTTCTTCTGAGATCTGAGCAAAACCAGTCGTCTCTCTTATCCTAAATGCGCCCTGCGGGGGGCCGGCGAGCTCATCCCAGGCAGAGCAGCCACGAGGGAAGGTGCCCTGAGATGCCAAGACGAAGAAAGGCGGCCAGGACATTTCTCACGGGGGAGAGGCAGGTCAGAGAACAGCAAGTGGAGCATGAGCCCCTTGGCGGGGAAAAGACATCAGTACTTATAGCCTCATGTGAACCTGCTCCGAGAAGTCTGTGCAGATGTCCACCAAAAGGATCCAAGCTGCTCGCCCTGAGAGGGGAGACTGGGCAGGGGCTTTGCTTTCCACCCTACCTCTTCCTATACTGTGCAAATTTCCCATAACTAATGTGTGTTATCTATAGAAGCAAACAAAATCTGACAAATCGAGGTGAGGATGCAGCTACTGTTTTTTAAAAAAATGCCTTCTTCTGAATTTTGTACCATGTGTATGTATTACCTAGTCAAAAAAAAAAAAATTCTTTGAAGCTGCTTTTAAAAGTCTGACGTTGTCACATGGAGAGGCGTTCTACAAAATAACCCACCGGCACTCTTCCAGAGTACCAACGTCATGAGAGAAAAGACTGAGGAGCTGTCCCAGATTAGGACTCGGTGATAAATCACTGAGGAGGCATGATGACTAAGTGCCATGTGGGATCCTGGGTTAGATCCCAGGCCAGAAAGAGGACATGAGTGAGGCAACCGGTGAAATCCAAGGAAGGTCTACAGATTGGTAAACAGTATTGCGTCCAGTGTTAATTTCCTGGTTTTGATCATTGTACTTTGGTTAGGTAAGACACACACAGCGGGGGAGATGTGTAATGGGTACATGGAAACTGTACCATTTTTGCAACTTTTCAGGAAGCCTCAAGTTATGTCAAAACAAAAAATTTAAAGGGGAAGACATCCAACCAACATCAAAAAGTTCTGAGACGGTATAGTACGAGCAATACAAGTTAAAAATATACTGAGATACCGTCTTATCAGCGATAAGGTTGACAAACATCCAAAAGTTTGACAATATAGTCCACCAGAGAGGCCGTGGGGAAACAGACTCCCTCGTGCTGCTGGGAATGCAAAATGCTACAAAGCCCATCTAGGGAAACTGGGCACCATCTATCAAAATGACAACTGCATTTAGTCTTTGACCCAGCAATCCCACTTCTGGGAATTTACCCTACAGACATTTCTCTACACATTCAAATGATATTTGTTTAAAGGTCACTAATCACAGCAATGCTTGTAATAGCAAAAGACTGGAATCAATCCAAGTATGCATTCACAGGGAATTTGTTAAACAAGCAACAGTGTAGCCCCACAGCAGAATATTATGGAGCTGTAAAAGGAAAAAAAAAAAAAAAAGAACAAGGAAGTACCCTATGTACCGACATGGGTCCATCTCCAGGAAGTACTAAGTGAAAAGAGCAAAGTGCAGAACACTATACACCGTGTGCTATCCTTTGAAAGATAGGGAAGGGAGGGAACTAGGAATATAGTCCTATTTGCAGGAAGACTTACTGGAAGAACATATATAAAAAACAAATGAAAGCCATTACAGAGGGGTGGGGATTGGAGAATGGGGTGAAAGGGGTTGGGATGGGAACAAGATTTCTCAACAGATACCTTTTTATTGTCTTGCCTTTTGAATTGTGTGACTGCATTGCCCATTTTAATGGAATTAAAAAAATTTTTTTAAAGAATTTTTTTAAATTATTATGTTATGTTAGTCACCATACCGTACATCATTAGTTTTTGACGTAGTGTTCCATGATTCATTGTTTGCGTTTAACACCCAGTGCTCCACGCAGAACGTGCCCTCCTTAATACCCATCACCGGGCTAACCCCATCCCCCCACCCCCTCCCCTCTAGAACCCTCAGTTTGTTTTTCAGAGTCCATTGTCTCCCATGGTTCATCTCCCCCTTCATTTGGAATTAAAATTTTTAGATTAGAAAACACGTGGTAGAGTACAGTACTTGGTGTGGAATTGTGGGAGGGATCTTCTGTTTGCTTCTCCCTACTCACTGCATCTCCTACAATGGACATGTCATATTTTTGGAAGAACGGTTTGAACGTTGTTACGAGAAATAAGACAAGAGGCATTGCCCCGTGGATAGGAGCCCTCCCTCACAGTGTGGCCGTTCCACCGCAGGCCTCTCAGCCCCATGCCACGCTCAGGGCCCAGTCAGAGCCCCCCCCCCCACATCCCATCCCCCAGTGCACGACCCCACAGCCTCACCAGTTGTAGATGATCTGTCCCTGACGGCCACCGTGACGGTAGTGGTACAGAATGATGTAACTGTCCCCACCGTAGAACTGCCCGTACGTGGAGGGGTCCACAGGCACTTTGTTGGAGCCTTCGATTCTCCAGATCTGCCAGGATAAGGCCAGGCTCAGACACGGTGCGGTTCCCCCCACCCAGACCCCCCCCAACCCAGGCCACTGGGGAACCGCGGGGTGGTGGGTCAGGGTTACACAACAGGACAAGCTCTTTATACATGGCTCCACTTGGGCTCAGGCTGAACCTAAAGAATTTGCCCCAATCGCTGAGCCACTAGGATTCAAACCCCGGATCCTTACATGACACCCCCACCCCACCCTGTAGTTCCTCCTCGGAGTGGTCAGCACAGGCATGGGGTGTTGCACGGTGGCATTTAGGACGTGCTTTCAGCGAGGGTAACACAGTGAGTGCCCACCTCCAAGTGTCGTGAGGATCAAGTGAGTTTACTCTCGAAAGTCCAGCACCGTGCCTGGCACAGGGAGATGACCGCCGTGTAGCTGGCAGCCACTCTCATTATTAGAATTATGATTGAGGTGATTATTAGCGATACGGTTATTGGCATCGTTAGGGAGTTATCTGGATTTTACAGATCACCTCCAGAAGCAGGGGCACCCCTAGGTGACCTCAGAATGACCCTGCTGGCACGTGTCTTCCCAGAGCTCCAGGGACAGTTTTCCAAGCGGTCATGAGGTCCTGCAGCGCCACCTGGTGGTACTTCGGAGACACTGCGCCCTCCAAGACCAAGAATCTCCAGACCTTGAAAATTCTAGGTGAGGGGTGGGATTAAACCCCATTTTATAGGTGAGAAGAGTGAGGGTCACTCAGCCAGGCTGCCAGAGCTCTTTCCACCTGTGCTACCCTGAACATTCTTACTGCATCCTTCCCTCCCACTGAAGTATGAATGTTAATTATACCAATGGCAAAAATAAGAATAAATAAAAACGAACGCTTTTGCTGTTTCTATCATGTAGAATAGAAACAAACAAGTAGGCTCTACCTCACAAACATCTCTGAACCCCAGCCCTCACCTCTCCATCTTCACTGTGACCTTCCTGGGAGCCAGGCTGTTTTCTCTCACCTACAGTATTACAACCATCTCCTCATGGGCTCTCCACCTTCATTTTCCTGCCTCTAATCCATTTTCACAGCAAGTTTTGAAAGCAGAGAACTGAGCTTGTTGCGTGTCTGCTTTTAAAGCAAGAAAGAGAAAAAGCCCTCACTTGCACCCACTGGTTGCGGGATCAAGTCCACGGCCCTGGACGCGGCATTCAAGGCCCTTCCTTGAGGATGCGGTCAGCCCTGGGCTCTTGGGACAGTTCCCTGCCTGGAATACCCACCATTCTTCCTCTCTGGCAGCAAACTTTGACTCACCCTCTGAGGCCCAACAGAAGGGTCCCCATCTCTGTGAGGACTGCTCCAACCACCCCACCCCTTTTGCCCTTCCTCTGTTCCCATAATCTGCGTGCTCGCCTCCAATCTTCCACTGACTGCACTCCTTGCTGGCAGGGTGAGGTCTGAGACACTTGGCCTGGGGCCTGGCAACCAGTAGGTGCTTGGGGTATATTGGCTGTAAAAATTAACTGAGGCAAAAGAATCCCAACCACCAAGACTGTGGTCAAAACCTCATAGAGGAAGGGCCTCAGGGAAGCAGGAGGCAATGCGTGAGCCAGAGGTGCCTGGGGGGGAGCACGGGAGGAGCCTGGACACACCCACACAATCCCCCAGGCACCTGTTTCTGGCCCGAGCCGTTGTCATCCATGCCATGCTGGGCTGCCATGGCAGTGGACGTGTGCAGGGTGGCAGCGTCGAAGGGCACGCGCTCCACATTGGCGATGTGGCTGGAGAGGTAGGCCAAGCCTGGGCCGTCTGTCTGGTCTGGGTCCCGCCAGTTCTTGAAGAACTGCTTGAACAGCGGCGTCTCGCCACCCTCAGGAAGGACGGAGACCTGGACAGGGGAGGGAAGAGCGGGATGGGGCCGGGCTCAGGTCCCCCTGAGGACAGGGTCTGCCAGGCAGAGGTCCTCAGGGGAGACTCAGACACCCAGTCCGCACAGAGCGGGGTAGGGGAGGCCCACCCCGTCCCAGCCCCGCCCCACCCGCCCCGGACCTGTCCTCACTGTGTGGCTTGGCTCCAAGGCTCACCTGGGTCTGCCTCGGGTAGTCCATCTTGGAGATGAAGTCGGAGGCCGTTTTGAGGGCAGCCTTCCTTTCCTCCGTGTTGGCCTGCTTGCCTGTCGGCAGGTGGGGGGGTGAGGCACCCCAGGGTCAGTGCTATGTCCTAACGTCCAGTGGTCCAGGGGAAGCAGCAGCCGAACCTCCCTCCCTATTCTTCTGAGGCTGCAGACAGCCAAGACCAGACCCCTTCCCCCAGAGATGACTGCTCCTAGAGGCCCTGGGGGTCCAGCTGGGGGTCCTAACTGATGGTGGTAACCACAGGAACCATTGTGGTCCATTTACGGAGCATGTACTCTGTGCTCAGAACTGTCCATAGCTGATTTCATTTAATTCAAACAATGACCCTTTGTGATAAAGATCATTATTAACTTGTCCCACTGACATATAAGAAAACCAGGGTCTTAGAGAGGTTAGGTGACTTGTCCAAGGCCATACGGCAAGGGGGAAAGCTGTGACTTGACTCTGAAGCCCACACACCACACCCTCGGGCCCCCTTCCTGCTCCTAGGCCACCTGTCCACAGTGGAGGCCTCCTCCCACTCCCCAGTCTGAAGTTCACCCCAACCTGAGAGCCTCCCCGTGCCTGCACAGCTCCTGGCCAGCAGGTGCCAACCCGCAGTCCCCGACCTTCCTACTGCCAAGGCTGAGGGGTCCAAAGAATAATAATAATAATAATAATAATAATGGCCATAAGTGCTCAATCTCTCTCTTCCTCTCTGCCCTTCTCTGTGCACCCACTGCCTCCCTCCCCCTTCTGCCCTCGTCCCCGGGACTAATGGTAGAGCATCCAAGCAGGATGCCGATGGGTCCTCTCAGAAGCATCTGGGCCAACGCTTTCCAAGAGCCTTTCATAATCAATCCCACAGGACATTCCCCACAGATTCCATGGACCCCTAGCACAGCACTTCCCAAATAGAAACCAGATCACTTTCATGAAAAGCCCCAACATACATTAGCAAGCTAAAGGTTCTTAAAAGGCCTGCAGTAAACAAGCCTGTTAACAGTGTTGCCCATAAACTTATTTGACCACAGAAATATACACTTTTTTTTTTTCCGTTACATGCTGCCAATTAGCCTCTGAGAGAACTGGTGTTACAACATACCTGGGAAACACTGGTTTTAGCCCAAATGGGAAATCTGAGGCCCAGAGAGGGTAAGTCAAGTGCCCAAGATCACATAGCGAGTCAATTGCAAAGACACTGGCTTCAGAACAAGACTCAATTTCTGTTCTGTAGCCTGCCGTGCCCCAGGGTGCCTGCAACACACACTCTACCCTCCCAGGGCTGTAGGAGCTCCCACGAGGGCCTGGGGGCTGTCAGAAACCATTCCCCTGCCCCCAGTACCTTTCCAGACAAAGATTTTCCCATCTCTGCCATGGTCCAGGATGAAGCAGTCCTCAGACCTCAAGGCCCCCTGGGCGAAGGGGTTCTCATCAGCCACGAGGGAGACCGACATGGTGCCCGCGCCATTGGAGACCTGAGGGAATGAGGGACAGGAGGTCCAGAACATGAGTGACCTCCACCACTTCGGCCTGCCCAGGTGGGACCCCCACGCTGACACAGGGGTTGGCCCATATCCCAGCTGCCACCCCAAAAACACGGAGAGTAACACCCAGACCCACGTCCCCAAGCTCTGAGGTACACTCAGGTTTTCTTTCCCCTTCTCTGCTTTGCCAAAACCACATCTGCAACCCACATACACGTGTAACGTGGAAACTGCACACAGAAAGGGAAGTGGGTGTGCAGGTGGCACAGGAGACTTGTACAGTTGGCCGAGGAGACAGTCAATGTCATTAGTTAGAAAAAACAAAAAAACAAAGGTAGAAAGACATAAATGCAGATGCAGTGTGGTATCCTGGATTGGAATCGGGAACGAGAAATTGGGAAAACCCGAATCAAGTCTGTTGTTTAGTTAACAGTGTTGAACCAGTGTCAGTTTCTCAGTGTTGACAAATGTCTCTGGTTATGGTAAGACGTTAAGGAAAAGCCAGATGAAGGATATGCGGAAACCTTCTGTCCGATCTTTGCAATTTTTCTGCAAACCTTCAAATTGTTCCAAAATGAAAAGCTTTCAGGAAATTAAAATGAAAGTGTGCCATGCTAGTCAAAATTCAAAACACTGACAGCCCCCAGTGTTGACAAGGTTCCAGATAATCTGGGAGCCCTTCCAGAGTGCAGTTTAATAATGTATCAGAACTTTAAGTAACAAACGCTCTACACTTACTGAGTACTTACTATGCACTGGGCACTGTTCTGAGCAATTTGTATAATTTAATAACTTACACCATTGTAGAACTCCTTTAATCCTTGCAGCAACCCTGCCATAGTCCTACTAGTATCCCCCATTTTATTCACAAGGAAACCAGGGCGCAGAGAGGTTTAAGTAACTGAACAGCTAGGAGGCCAGACCTGGGATTCGAAGCCAGGCAATCTGACTCCAAAACCGGTATTTTCAATCACTGACTTATTATTCAGGCTTTGACCCCAAAATCCACATCTGGGAACTTGCCCTAAGGCTTTACTCAGCACAAGTGCACAGAGAGGGACTATTTGCAATCAGAAAAGGTGGATAGATCCTAGTGTCCATCAATGTCTGTTGAGATTCTTACATTAATAAAGTAGAAAACAACAGAGCTACTACAAAGGGCCATCTAGATCGCTGTTGTAGAAAGATATTCCTGGCCACACTGAGAGGGAAAAAGAAGGTCACAGAAAAGCATGAATACTTTGGATCCATTTATACCAAACAGAGATGGAAAAGTGTGTAATTAGATACAGAAAGATGTAATCTGGACCTTCTTTCACTAAAATGATAGCTGTGTAACCATGGTAACCCTTAAAAAGGGTACGGGAGAGGCTGGTTTTTTAAAAATTGAGTTTTGTTACTTTTATAATTAAAACATTTTAAATATGGTACTTGTTATCTTAAACTAGCGAAACTGCATTGACTTTAATTTTCTTTTTATGTTCTGGAGTATTGCTTACTATTTTCTTCAATGAACATACATTTCTTTATAATCAGAATAAAAATCAATGTGGTGTTTCTTTGGAAGTGATGGAAATCTGCACCCCATTTTGTTGTGATTTTACCACAAATAAGGCGAGGACTCGACACGAGTATCATGGGCTAGGCCGGGCTTTCACCCAGAGCTCCTCAGCTCAAGCTCAGCCTGAGCTTTAAAAATCACAAGAAATAAATTATAAATAAAGTAACACACACACACACACATACACACGCGCCCATTTCTATAGTATTTCCCCAAGTATTTTCCTAAATATTTTCCCATGTTTTCTCTGTGGACTCCTAGAAATCCTGCAAAGTTGGCCTTACTGTCCTACCCCCCACCTACTTTACAGATGAGGAAACTGAGACCTAGAGAAAGACTACGTGCCGCCCAAGACCACACAGATGAGCATGATGTAAATGTGTCTACAGTCGATCAAATCCTCTTATTCCTGGTGCAGGAAGGCAAAGGAAGTAGCTGGATGTCCGCTGGAGACATGTGGGAACCGAGCCCCCGCCCGACGGTGCTCTGCTCCGGGTCCCATGGCGGCAGAGATCGGGAAGACCAAGTCCCCCGCCTCCCTGTCCTGACCCCACACCCAGGGGACAGAGCAGCTGAGGCTCACCTTGTAGAGCTTGGCCAGCTTGCGGTTGGCGGCGTCCTCCTTGGCTGTGTCTTCTGCGCCTGCAGGCAGAGCCGGCTTAGGGCCCAGCACCTGCAGGAAATGAGAGAGGGAAGAAAGTCTGGCCTTGACCGCAGGGAGGGGCCTGGACTCCTCAGGGAGCTCCCTCCCCAGGCAGGCAAGGACCCTCCGGGCATCCACCGTGACCCTCCACTAAGGGTAGGACCCCCTCCAGAGACATCCTGCATCTCTTCACATGCCTCCTGCGTGCGGGTCTCAACCAGAGCTGCCTGTCAAGTCCTTCCCTCCCTGTTGCCCTGTCCCCGGGAGCTCCGTGAGAACACCCAGCTCCTCCACCCCCAGCACAGGCCTTCAAATATTCACGCTCCCAGTTCCTCCCAGGCTTTCTCAGAATGATAAACACCTTCCCCCACAGGCCTTTAGGTGATCCTACTTAATGCTCACACCCACGAGGCACCGATGATCACTCTCATTTTAGAGGAGGAACCTGAAGTCCAGAGAGCTCAAGTAACTTGTACACACAGCTGTGAGGTAGCTAGGTCAGAATTTGAACCCAGATCCCTGTGATTTCACAGACTATTTTCAATCTTCCATTCTGGGCTCCTCCAGAGTCAACAGCCCCCAGCTACTGCCCCTTCCAAGCCATGGTTGGTATCCAGGCTCCTCCCCATAATAACCTTCTGCTCTTCCTAAAAACTGGAACGCAACGCCCCCAGACAAGCAGGAGCCAAAGGGCACAGAGCAGAGCTTATGGTCTCCTCCTTTTCCTGGTGAATTCTGTCTCTATTGATATGTCCTCAAAGCACAACGGGGGGCAATGCCATCCTGCAGTTGCCTAAGTGGGCCATAAATCACTAGGAGTGATCAGAAGAGGAAAAGAGGGGCTCGGGTCAGTTGTCTCTTTCTGATCTGGCTCCAGTACCGGGATTGCTCTCAGAAGATGCCATAACCCTCCTCCTCAGCTCCTTGGGAGACCTGGCCCTCCCAGCTGGAGGGTGTGGCTCACAACCCCAGAAGGCACCAGGCCCTGGGGTTCTAGCCCCACCTCTCAGCGGAGTCTGGAAATTGTCTGGGAAGTTGTTCTTCCCTACTCTCTGAGGAGCCCCAGCTTAGTGGAAAAATAACTTCGCCTCACGATTGCCCAACCGATGGAGGGACAAAATGGGCATCTGAGACCAATGCTTGGCCCCACCCTGCACCCCCGGGATGCGACCCTAGATACCTGGAGCATCGCCTCAGGCTCAGCGCCCTCCTCCGACACGTGCACCCGGGCCCGGCCACTCCGCTCATTGTCCCGGATGCCCTTGGACACCTGTGTGGCCTTCAGCCTCTCAAATCGGTTGCTTTTGGAGCCACACCACTGGTAGATGTCCTGTAAGACAGGGACCCTGTGTCAGGCAGCGCCCCAGGCTTCCTATCAGCCCCGCCCAATGACACGGCCAGGAGGGGGTGTGTATGCCCACCTCATTCTCGGCCTGCCCACACGAGGCTGATGGAGCCCGCACATGCCCACACCCGAGCACAACGGGTGTGATCTGTGTGCGCCAGGGTGTGTGACTGCACAGCTTGGAATGTGCATAAAAATGTCTGCCGGCTGGTGGGAGCGGAAATGGGCACAACCGTTTTGGAAAACCATTTGGCTGTAGCTACTAGAGCTCCATGTACTGCTATCTTTGACAGCACCCCTCCCAGACACGCACTCCATGGAAGTGCACTTGCACATGCCCCGGAAGACCCATGCAAGAACATTCAGGGCGGCACGCCTGGAATCGCCTCGAACCAGAAACTCTTCTGAGTGCCCATGAACAATAAAAGCATAGATAAATAGGGGCACATCAGCCCAGTTCAGTGTGACATAGCAAGGAGAATGAACAATCTATAACTAAATGCCATACGGATAGATCTCAGAAACAGAATGTTGATCAAAAGTGGGCAGGCAGATCAGACAGAAGAATGATTCCATGTACATAAAGTTCAGAAATGGGTGGAACCCTGCTACGCTGCTCAGAGTTCAGGATGGTGGTTACCCATGGGCTTGAAGGGACTAGATGAGGACAGGAGAGGGCTTCTATGAGCTCATGACATCCTGTTTCTTGATCCGGGTGTTGGTTACACCAGTGTGTTCACTTTGAGAAATCCACTGAGCTATACACTCAGGATTCACACTCTCTTTTGTGTACCTATTATACTTTAATAAAAGGCTCACACTAAATATACTTGCCTGTGTTTGCATGGACATTACACCACATACATAGATGAGGTGGCGGTAGAATGTCTGGTCATGTCCATTTGCAGGGATGAGTGCACCTGGATGTCAGGAATGTGTACAAAGCATCACACATCTGTAAGCTGGGCCGGGGTAAGTGCATCCCACACACATTGCCATATACAAATGTGCATGCACAACTACATGCATGACACACACAGATGTGGGTCCTTGAACAGCACACCCAAGTCTATGGGTGTAGGCACTCATCATGGTACGCATGTCTGTGTCTCGTGGGCAAGAGCCGATAGTTTTCGCACATGCCTGCATTTGTGAGTGACTATATGCAAGGCACATGAGATGTGCATATGAACACAAGATGTCGGGGAATCTGTATGTCAGTCGACGTCTGAGTACACTGTGCACAAGGTCTCTGCACCTGTGTGTGATGGGCTTGAGTTTGCACACGTGGGAGTCTATGCACGCTGGGCACCTCTGTCCTCCAGTCTCTGCACGTGTGCCTGGCTCGTGCACAGAACACGTGTCTACACAGGGGCTGCTGTCCCTGGGGCTTGCCTGCCCACGTCTTTGCGTGTGTTCACATGGGTGTGTCCCCCTCCCCAGAGTCAGGCCCGGCCAGGCCAGAAGCACCTCAGGGGCCCCTGGGAAAAGGCAGGGAGGGACTCACGTTGCCCAGGTCCAAGATGAAGCAGTCACCATTGTTGAAGCTCTCCCAGGACACGGGCACCTCAGTGGCACGAACCACACGCCGCCCTTTGACCTGGAAGAGCCTCTGCACCACCACTTCATTGGGTACCACGTGCTTGAATCCTGATGCCACGCCTCCTTTCTGTTGGGTCAAGCAGACAGTGTCAGTCCAGGGCAAAGGGTCCAGGGAAGCAGATATGGGGGGAGAGGAGAGGGGAGAATTGAAGGAAATTCTGGCCTGTGGACCAGCGGCCTTCCAGCAGATTCCCTGGTCAGATTCTATCAGCTGCCACCCCTTTGAATCTCATACTCCACTAACAAAGACCCCTGGGGCCACTTGTCTGAAATGAAAAGCTACAGACATTCCTTTCTCAAAACCAGCATTTCCCAAGGAATGTTCTAAGGAACTCTGGTCCTCCAAGTTATTCTGCGAGGAAAGGGTTCCAGGCTCACAGAAGCATGGGGAATGCTTCTTACTGGCTCCCTGACCGTTACACAATGCATGTCAGCATAACACAGGCTCTGAGAAGTCCTGTGGCAAAGAAATGGTCTGTCTTTTGTTTTATACAGCATTTTCTGACCTTACTGAATCAAGAACTGCCTTCTCTACCACATCCTGCTTGCAGCTCAAGTGTTCTGCAAAGCCATTTTGAGACATGCTCATTCCAAGCTTTCCCATCCTTCCAGGCTCTCTAGGAAGATGGCTCCAACCCACAGCCCCCTTCTCCCTCCACCAAGCAAGTCCCATCCAAGTACAGAGCACCGACCTCAGGGTCAAGTCCCTGCCCTGCCACTACAGTGCTGGGTGACTCCGGGTAAGTCTCTTCCCCTCTCTGCGCCTCAGGCCTCTCTCTTCTGAAATGGGGACTGAAATCCCTGCTCTGCCATGCTCTGCAGTGGTCACCAAGTCCCAGGGAAGGGGCCTTCAGTAGGCCTACCCTGCAGTAGTCAAAACTGCGCTCGGCTCAGGAGAAGTCAAGTAAAGGGGGCTGGCTTTCTCCCCAGCAGTCCCCAGCCCCAGTATGACAAGTCAGAGATGACAAGGTCCTTACAGAGCTTCCCATTTTACTTGTGGTAAACTGAAGCCCAAAGATGTGAAGTGACTCGCTCAGCAAGTGTATGGCAAAGCTCAGGCTGGAAACTTCACCTCCTATTCCCAAGCTGGCTCCACGTGCCATCGGGGTGCAGGCAGAAGGGCTCCCACGAAGGCCAGAAGTGTGGCCACCCTGTCCAGGCCCCTCTTTGCCACCTCACTTTGCAGAGCAAAGCCAAGTCTGATTTGAGGAACAGATTCCATGAGAGCAAGGGGACCAAGGGAGCGAGTTTAAATTGGGCTCTTATTATGTCTACACACAGTAAGCAATATAAAAGCACTCGTGCAATGACAACGCCTACTGTGCTGGGCATGTTGCACGCAGCATCTATGAGGAAGGTGTCCTTATCTCCAACTTGGAGATGAGGAAAGTGGAGTCCAGAAACGAAGGGACTTACCCAAGAGCTCACAACTAGTCAATGATGGAGCTAGGATTCGAACCCAGGTGTGACTGAATCTATAAGGCTCACATTCTTCCCCCAACATCAGGTTTTCTTAGAGCAAAGGTAACTAGGGTCACCCAGGATGGAAGGCAGAAACAAGCCACTGCTCAGAGCAAAGTCGGTCCAATACAAGAGTGGTATCTCGGGTGCCTGGGTGGCTCAGATGGTTGGGCATCTGCCTTTGGCTCAGGTCATGATCCCAGTGTCCTGGGATCGAGTCCCGCATTGGGCTCCCTGCTCAGCGGGGAGCCTGCTTCTCCCTCTGCCTCTCTCTCTCTCTTAATAAATAAAAATAAAATCTAAAAAAAAAAAAAAAAAAAGAGTGGTTTCTCCTATTGTGAGTGAAGCGCCCCCTGGTGTCCTTTCTTGGTACCAGCATGAGGCCTTTCAAGAGCATCCCCTTAGGCTGAGCAGGGCTGCCCAAGGTGTTCACAGAGTCTTTCCTTCCACTCTACTTCAAGGGCCCTCCCACTGGGGAGCAGGTGAGGAAGGGCAGCTGAGGAAGAAGATGCAAAGCCCTGCGCTCACCTGGTAATGACCACAGAGGCTGCCACTTAGGGAGTCCATGCCTGGGAGCTGGGGCACCTGCTTTACAGACATGCAATCGGGTCCTCACAACAAGCCCCTAAGGGAAGGACTCTTGTTACCCCACTTCACAGACTAGAAAACTGAGGTCCAAAGAGGTTACACCCTAAGCCCAGGGTCCCAGCTAGTTGGTGGCAGTACTCCCAAGTTTGCCCTTCCAGGGATCTAGCCTTGCCCGTCTACCAGCCCGGGAACTCCTGAGTGTCCACAGACAGCCCTGATCCCGGCACTTCATTCTAAAAAGACAGTGGATCTGAAAAGCTTCTCCAAAAGGTGCTGGAATGACACACCAACCATTTCCATGGATTCCTCAGAGACGAGACAATGGGGCCATGGCGGAAAAGAAAGGCCCTTAACTCTTTTTTATGTTTCTGAACTATTTCACTTGTTCAAGCCTGCCTTTTATTTGTTATTTAAAAATAGAAACATTTTTTAAAAAGGAAAAGGGTTGTTTTATGTCATAAACCTTGGTTTCAATAAATTGTATGTGAATTTATAAAGTAAAAGGATGCTTGATATTTCATGATGGTGGACATGAATCTCCTGATTAATTAACTTACCAATCTAGGAAATTAGACTTGGAAACATGAACAGAAAGATAAAAGCAAGCTCTTGGAAGACATTAGTGGATCTAAAAGTGCAGGGGGTGGAAATTTTCACTGTAACCTTTAGAATTGGTTGTTGCTTTCTATGGTCTAATTATTAGGTCTAATTATTAGGCTGAGATTGGCATCACACTATTTGAACAAAATTCAATAGGATGGTTTTAAAAGTCACTTTCCAAATTAAAGTGATGATATATATATGATCAAATTGATTGATCATATCATATATATGATCAAATCCACAATGATCATATATATATGATATAGATAGATAGTTCCCTATCTATACATGAATATACATAGCTATGTTTTCATAGAGAAACATTATCCATTTGATATATATAGATAGACAGATCTATATATATAGATATAGATATATATAATTATGCATATATATATATCTGTAAAGTTGAATTTGGTGTCTATCTCTAAAAGTAGAATCATGGACAGCTTTCTAAAACCTGTATTTCTATAATGCTTGGCACTTTACTAAAAGCTTGTATTACTCTTGTAGTCGGAGAAAGAAAAAAAAGCTACAGAGATTTTTCATTTTTTAAAATGTTAAACTGTTTATAAAACAAAGAAAAATGTATTGACTGGGGCTGGTCCCCTCCAGCCCCCTGAACTCTGGGTTCCTTATCTCAGAAATGGGAGGGAGGCCCGGAAGGGCTCGGTGGGGCCAGGGGCTTCTCTGACTCAGCTCAGCCTGGATTCCGTTTGAACAAAGGGTTTCAAATAACCCAGCCACAAAGGGTCTCTAGGGTTCTGTCTGAGAGGTGGAGGAGGAGAGGGAAGAGGAGAGATGGACCGATTCTGGAAAGTGCAGTACTTTTAAGGATTGGGGGGCTGCAGAACAAGAGGGGCCAGGCCCTACGACAGCCCTTTCTAGTGGCTCCTGTCCCCTCCTTGCCCCTTCTCACACCCCGAGGACAGAATCGGTTCCAAGAAGCAGGCTTTCACGGCAACAAGTCTTGCGTAACAAGCTCTGCTCCTTGGGGATCTATAATTGATGAGGGCGCCAGGCCAACAACTTTAGGCCTGCCAAGTGCGGGGGCAGCTGGAGGACTTGCAGAAGGTGGAAAACAGGACCAGCTTTGGACCTCCCATTTCCACCAGAAGGAGCCTGGGCCTTTCAGGACTGAAGTCCCAAATCCAGTCCCAGATGCTCCCTGGAGCATTCCTCAGAGTATGGTCCAAGAACATCCTGGAAAAAGCGCCAGAGGGTAGAGGAGGCTTGCTACCCAAGCAGATTCTTGGGCCCCAGCTGCACGAAGATCAGAGACCAGGGAGGCTTGAAACATCCACTCTGAGCCAGCTCTGTGCTAGGCCCTTCACAATGAATCCCAGCTCCGTCATTTATCAGCTGTGTAAGCTGCTAACCTTGTCCAGAAGTGAAGTTGCTGTGTCTACACAGCAGCAACAATAAACAGGCACAGTTGTTACAGGGGCTCAATAAATATGTGAGAGCACACGGCCAGAGGCACCCGACTGGCTCAAAGCCTCAGAGCAGTTAGAGGGGGTAGCCTTGGGTGTTGAACCTCATTCTCCCTTAATCCTTATCAAGTGCTCTTTCCACTTCCTGCTCTAAGAACTGTAAAAAGGCCTGGTCCTTCTCCAGCTCTGGGGCCTGGTTCCCAACCACCTCACCTCTCCTTCTTAATACACCAAGGCCTCATAAAGGAAGAAGGTGGAGCTGGACAGCTCAGCAGGAGGAGCTGTGGGTATGGATAACCTGGCAGACAGGGGGCATTAGGTAGGCTCCAGGGCATCCAGCCCAGCCACCCAGCCCAGGCCTGAGTCCCTGTTCCCAGAACACACCCTACCCTTTGCTATCTGGATCCCAGAGTGTTTTCCCATTATCCAATCCCCTGTGCCTCACCTGAGCAGACTCCTGTTCAGACCCTGTTGGCACAGAGGACCATAAGGCCCAGAGAGGGACAATGACTTCTCTAAGGTCACACAGCACATCAACAGCACAGATGGGGCTTCACCCCTATATGAGAACCCCACTCATGAGAGGCATGTTGGTGTAGTGGAAAGAATGCTGGGAATCAGGAGATCTTGGTTCTAGTCCTGGCTCTGGGACCGACTTGCTGTGTGACCCTGTGCCAGTTGCTTAACCTCTCTGTGCCTCAGTTTCCCTCCCCACCTACAAATAAGATTTTTGGACTCTGACACTAAGGCCCATCTGGCTATCAAAGCTTGTGATCCCCTCCCTATCCTGACCAAAGAGAACTGCAGCTTTGTAAACCTCCAGCTTTCCCTGAGCCCTTCCAGGGTGCCAAGCCCTGGGCAAGGCATTTCCCAGCTACCCTTCATCAAACCCTCTCTCCAGGCCTGAAGGGAGGGTACAACAGGCTCTCATGTAACTAGAGAGGAAAGGGAGGCTCTCAGAGACACCAAGTGGCTGGCTTGTCATGCATATTAGGGCAGAGCCTCTCAGAGCTCCCAGCTTGGCTTTGCTCAGCCCCACCCGGCTGAGGGTTGCAGGGGAAGAGCTCTGTGTTGGCTCAGACTCCTCAGAGTTCACGTTCAAGGTGGATTCTGATGAACATAATGAGGAATGTGGTCAAGGGTACCCTTTCAAATACCTAACATGGGGCCTTCTGTTGGCAGGGCCTAAGCACCTGTGGGAACAGGACTATTGGGGAAGTGATAGGCTGGGTTCCCACCCCTCGCTGCTGGGGCTAGGAAGACAACCCTGTGAAGTGATGAATTTTCTTCTCTCCATTTTAAGATAAGAAATCTTATCTTAGGCTCAGGGGCGCCTGGGTGGCTCAGTAGGTTAAGCATCTGCCTTCGGCTCGGGTCATGATCCCAGGGTACTGGGATCGAGCCCTGCATCAGGCTCCCTGCTCCACGGGAAGCCTGCTTCTCCCTCTCCCACTCCCCTGCTTGTGTTCCTGCTCTTGCTGTCTCTCCCTCTGTCAAATAAATAAATAAAATCTTTAAAAAAAAGAAACCAGAAGCTCAGAGAGGCAGTGTGATTTGTCCAAGGTCACACAGCTAGGAAGGCCCAGGATTCAAACCCAGGGCTAGCCAGCTCCAAAAGCCGAGCTCTGACCCATCTGCCACATCACCCCACAAGGCTGAGAGATGGGTGGACCTGAGCGAGGCTCTGCCATTGGTGCCTCTGTCCCTGACACCTGGGACCTACCTTGTACTTGAGGCCAGACTTGAAGTAGCCCAGGAAGGTGGCCGACTCGAAGCCCTGGACCTCACGGTGCTGCACGGCCCGGCCATTCAGGTAGTCATCCAGCTGCACCGTGAAGATGGCGGCCGCCCCGCTCTCATCCTGGCTGCACTCATTGCCTAGGGGGCGTCGGAACAGCATGAGCCTGGCTTCCCGAAAGCGGTCCCAGCCTCCCATGGAAGAGGAGTCCAGAGCCCCCAGGGCTGCGCTGGCCTGGCTGTAGAAGCTGGGCAAGCCCCTGCCTTCTGTGGGCCTCAGTTGATCCATCTGTATAATGGGGCAGTAGGGGCTGGACTCCATGGTCTCTAAGAGTCCTCTCAGCTCTGACACGTCCCCCATACTCACCTCTCACTCGTTCCCCCCCGCACTCACTCTCAGACCTCTAGACACGAAGTGGGGCCTAGGGGCAGTGGCTCAACTCACAGATTAGGAAAGGGAGGTGCAGAGAGCGGGCAGGATTTACGGAGTCACCCAGCAGAGCAGGGACTCCAGGCTCCTGACTCCGAAGGGCAAACTGGGGTGTGGCAGGAAGTGAGCCAGGGAAGTGTGGAGGGGGTCCAGGGGCCCCACGTCAGCCCAGCTCTGAGCACCATGGTAACCTCTCGAACCCTCAAACACTCCCGTGAGGTCGTGTGGTGTCATCACCACGTCCCCTTTACAGAGGTACTGGGTGGCTTGCCAAAGGGCAGAGCCAGGGTCTGAACTGGGACAGGCTGGCTCTAAAGTCCCAGGACACCATTAGCCAAGGGGCTGGCACATATCTGACGCTCAACAGTCCCTTAGTTCCCGTGGGTGCTTCCTGGGGACCATGCCTCCAGGGGCCACGCTTTACAGGGGAGGGGGCGGCCTCACCGAGCCAGTAGTGGAGGTCATACTGCAGGTTCCCATTCCTCAACTGCACCGTCTTCAGGATGACATAGGCGTCGCCTGTGAAGAAGTCTCCATAGAGGTTGGGGGGCACAGGCACCAGGTCAAACTTCTCCACGCGCCAGATCTGCAGGCCAGGCTCCTTCCCTGCCTTGAGGAACTCGGGGTGTTCCACCACCATGCTGCTAGGCTGGAAGAGACAGGAGGAGCCTGAGCAGAGGCAGGAGCCTTGGTGAGAAGAGACCCCAGGACACGAGGGAGGGTGGTTTCCAGCCCCAAGAGCATCTCACTTGAGCCTCTGACTCTCCCCACCCCTGAGGCGAGTCTACCCCTATCTCTGGGAGCGAGCAAACAGGGCAGAGTTTAGGCTCCAAACCCTGTCCATGACCAGAGTCTGTCTTGCCTACTCAGCTCACTCATGATGGAGGGACAGAAGGCTCTACCTTCCTTCTCCCTCTCCTTCTTAGTGCCAATTGGATGGGGCAGCTGAGGCATGGAGAGGTGGAAGTGATTCTGCCAAGGACCCCCAGCTAGGAAGTGGCATAGCAGGCATTGCCTGCAAGCTCCAAGAGCAGAAGCTCTGGAACTATAGGGAGAACCCCTCACATGGCAAAGGTAAATCTGGGGCCTCCAGGGGTTCAGCGTGTTCCCTTCCAGCATCCTCAGCGACTCTTAGAACTAGAAGGGTCCTCAGAGAGCTCATTATCCAACCCCATTCTGCAGATAGGGAAATCGAGGCCCAAACAGGGGAGGAGACTGGCCCAAGGTCACACAGCCTGTTTGCTTTTGCTCTTTGGAAGATTTCCCATGTCCCATCCATAGCCCCATCACACTCCCAAGAAGGACCTAGATGGCTGAGCCCAAGTGGCCTCCTGAGCTGTCTGCCTCCTCCCTCCTGCCCCCCGCACCAACATCCCACCCCCAGTTCCATTTCTTGGAAAAGGTGGAGAGGACGCAGCCAGAGTCTGTAGGAGCCTGTTGGAGATGAGGTGGTCAAGGATGCGGAAAAGGCCATCAGACATGCACAGGGTCTAGAGATGGAGCAGAGCAGGATGGTTAGCCTGGAGCCGGAGGGCAGAAATCAGCAGGCACGGGTCACCTCGGGCCGGAGGACGGATCTAAGGGAAACCAGGTGGGGAGAACCAGGCAGAGCGGTGGAGAAATACAAAAGGAAAACAGGAGAGAGAAGGAGAAACCAGACAGGGCAGACATATCAGGGAAGGGAGAATAAATAATAGTAATGAAGGTAAGCAGACAGAGGTGAGATCATACAAGAAAGAGGAGGGAAATACCAGAGAGGCAAAAGAGAAATCAGATAAGAAAGAAGAATCTGAAATGAAAGAAAAAAAATCAGAAGAGGGGTCCAAGGACAGCACACATCCCTGTAACTAAAACTCTCAGCTGACTGGGAGCGGGAGAGCTCCGGGTGACCTGAGGAGGCAGGGTAAGTGACCACCCAGCACGCTCCTGCTGAGGAGGATCCCGGCCCGTGGGCCTGACAAATTTATCATCGCTAACTGTGCAGTGGTCCCTGACTCTGCTATTCCTAATCTGCTGCCTACCTCAGCCCGCACATGACTGACCCCAGGGCTGGGCCAACGCACGAGCTGGGAGTCTAAGCCCTGAGGCTTTGGAAATATCGAAGAACTATTTGAGGCCTTTGTCTCGGCTACTGGCTACTGCATGTAGTTTTGTCCGTTTCCTTGGGAAGGCAACTCAGTACATTCTCTGCCAGTTATTCACAGAATATCAGAGCTGGGAGGAATCTTAGAGCGAGACCCTCATGTCCCACACTGTTGGGGAAGGGAAGCGACTTATCCGTGGTCACTCTGCCGTCCAGTAACAGAGCAGGGCCCTGGCTTCTCATTCCCTGCTGCATGCCGCCTCCCTCAGGCGGCATCCTCAGGATCAGCAGTCACTGTCAAAGCCTCAACCCTCAGGCCCTTCAAGATCCTAAAGTGTCTCCTGAAACATCAGAGATTAAATGTGTTCAAGACCAAAAAAAAAAAAAAAAAAAAAATCAGAAGAGGGGAGAGAAATCAGGCAGAGGGAAAAGGAGAAATCAGGAGGCGGAGATGGGTAAGAAATCAAAAGGCAGAGGCTAGGGAACAAGAAATCCGGCCAAGGTGAGGTTAGCCTCTAGGGAGGGAAACAGCCAGGCGCCCTGAGGCTCCCACCCTCAATCCACGGGAGCCCCGGAAGCAGCAAGAGATACTTACAAAGCAACAAAACAGTTTTTCCATTCTAGACCTGAATTACTCCCCTTTTCCTAGCGCTGTATCTGCAAGAACTTACAATAGAGAGTTACTCCAGAAGCCCCCGGGCCCCCCGGGCACTCACCCGCGCCTGGGACACCCGCCCCTGGGCCGCCCCCCGCGAAGCGGTGGCCGCGAGAGCCGGCGGCGACAACGCGCACAGCGCCAGGACCAGCGCGCTGAGCAGCGCGGGCGCAGAGTGGTGCAGAGCCATGGCAGGGCCGGCGGCAGAAGACCCCAGTCCGCAGCCTCGATCTCCGGGTCACCGAGCCTATATAGCTGCCGGCCCTTCCCACTCAAGCCGGGGACCGCCCCTCAGGGAGGGCGCGGGCCCGGGAGGGGCGGGGATCAGGCCTGGAGGTTGGAGACGTCGGGGATCCAGCCCGGACAGACCCGACTGGGCGTGGCTGTTCCTTCACCCCGGCTCTGGGGGCGAGACCAAGCAAAGGGCCTGACGGGCGTCAGGCGTCAACGCAGTGCACACTAAAGGGGTGCGTGCAGGTACGAAATGCAGAAAGCCCAGCTCAGTCTCCTGGTGTGCCCCAGCGAGCCCCCTCCCCTCTCTGCACCTAACGTCTCCAGCAAAAACATAAAAAAGTTTTTGAAGGCTTTCCACACATCATATAAAGGCTGGCATCTCCTAACATCCTTTACAGAGTAGGTACTATGGACAGCCCCATTTTACAAAGGGGAAAACTGAGTGCAGAATGGTCAAGCACTTGCACACAACTAGGAAATGGTGCAGCCAAGATCTGAACTCAGGCAGTCTGGGTGGAAGGCCCACCTAGGCAGCATGCAGCTGCCCCCAGCTAGGAGCTGGCAAGGAGGGGGCTTGCCTTCATTGCTCCAGTGAGCAAGCAAGACTCCAGAGGGACAGGCCGACCTCTCAACTGAGATTGTAGGTTCTACTTTACTTGAGACCACCCTTCTTTCCTTCTTTTTAAAAAGTTTGTTTTTATTTTTTTAAGACCTTATTTATTTATTTATTTGAGAAAGAAAGAGAGAGGGAGGGAGCGTGCATGAATAGGGGGGCAGAGGGACAAGCAGACTCCCCACTGAGCCCGGACCCAACGCAGGCAGGACCCTAAGATCAAGACTTGAGCTGTAGTCAGACGCTTAACTGATTGAGCCATCCAGGAGCCCCAACAGGTTTTATTTTTAAAAAGTTTATTTTTATCACAACTTAAAGTCACCTATTTGTACAAAGTTGTTCCCTCTCAACCCCACTCAGTTTTCCCCAGGAGCAACCTATTCTATCTGCCTCCTTTAGTTGATGCTTCTGGGCTTGCCCTCATATCTGAAATAACAAGCCCTTGTTGGTTCTTGTAGTTGTTGGTGGTGGTTCTGTGGGTTTATTTTTTCTTTTTTCCAGAGGAGGGTTGGTTTTTTTGTTTTGTTTTGTTTTGTTTTGTTTTTTTCAGTTCCAGATCTTATCTATCGGCTCCCCCTGGGGAAGACAAGGATTTAAGTCTCTTCCCTATTCTAAGGCTCCCTTCCCACCCTCCCCACTGTCCCACTAGAGGCACCCAGTCATTGTGTTAGAACAAATAATATTCCGAGTCAAGGAGGCCTGCTTTCCACCTCCACCAACTCCTCCCTCATCCCTCCCACCACTCTGCGGGACCCACTTCTCTGTTTCCAAGTTCTCTTCCCATCCTCTCTCCCAACAAACAGCCTAGTGCAATGAGAGGAAGTGAACTGGGAGCTGGAGATCTGGTTTGACACCCGCCTCCACTGTGTGTAAAGTACTTTATGCCTCAGTCTCCTCATCTACTAAATGGGTAGAGTAGTGCTGAAGATTAAATCAGTCTGTATGTATGAAAATGGCCTGGCCTGCGACTAGGTAAATGGGTTCCTTTTTTTTTTTTTTTTTAAAGATTTTATTTATTTATTCATGAGAGAGAGGGAGAGAGAGAGGGAGAGAGAGAGAGAGAGAGAGGCAGAGGGAGAAGCAGGCTCCCAAGGAGCAGGGAGCCCGATGCGGGACTCGATCCCAGGACCCTGGGACCACGACCTGAGCCGAAGGCAGACGCCCAACCATCTGAGCCACCCAGGCGCCCTAGGTAAATGGGTTCCTGTCCCCATTCCCCCCAAGCTATGGTCACCTAACCCAGCTCCCCTGGAGCCCAGCTTCTATCAAATCAGGCTGAAGTTTGCCTTGCACCACCCACAACTTCCTCCCACTTAAGGCGGTCTGTGGGTCAGATAAAGAGCTAAGGGAACACAGAGAGAAGGCGATTCAGACTGTAGGGATTACAAGAAGGCTTCGTGATAGAAAGGACTTGTGACCTAGGCCTCAAAGGACAAGGAAGAGGGAGATTGAGCAAAAAAGACATTCTAAGAGAGGGGGCACAGCATGGGCAAAGGGCAAGCAAACACAGGCCACATCCAGTGGATAAGGAGGGGTCCAGCCTAAAACACAGGGAGCAAGAAGAGATGAGATGGTGGCAGGAGTCACAGGGGCCCATGTGCCCCGCTGGAGTCTGAACTTTATCCTGGGGTCTGTGGGGAGTCCCAGGGAGGTGCCTGAGGCCTGGGCCTGCAGAGTCTGCATTCAGAGCTCTTCCCTCTCGCTGGGGATTTGGAGGATTATAAAAACCCCAGAGTTCCCATATGCTCTTGCTGTAAGCATAAACCGGTTTCACCTCTCTGGATAGCAATTTAGCTCCCCGAATTCTAGAAAGACATAAGGCAACAAAAGTTCTGCTTCCTTCAGTATTACTTACAGAGAAACACCAAAATATATGTGCAAGGATGTTCACTGAAGCATTGTTTGAAGAAAACTGGAAAGGACCCAAATGTCCTGATTCAATAAATTACGGAGCCACCATACAATGGACTACTTTGCAGCTGTGAAGAAAGAATGAGCTAGATCTGATTGTGCCTGGCACATAGTAGGGACGCAGGAAGTAAAGAGAAACCTCTAAGTGCAAAAGGCAAATTGTACAAAGACTATAGTATGGCTCCTCTCCTCTTTTTTATAAGGGTTCCATTTCTGCACACATCCTTAAAAAAAGTCAAGGAGGGTAAACGCCAAACCGTCCAGGCAGTTTGCTTGAAAGGGACGAAGGGGGAGAGTTGTGGCTGCCCAAGGCTGGAGTGAGCGCCCAGATCACCATCATCAGCCTGCAAGGACACCCAAGGGTAATGAAAACATTCTAACAGTGGAAAATGGTGATGATTACACTCCCGAAAAATCTACCAAAAATCAGAGTACTGAACGCATACAGTGGGCGAATCGTTATGGTCGATAACTTACACCTCAACATAGTTGCCTGGAAATTAAATGAGCTGTAGGGTTTGAAACTATTTACAAGCATGCATCCATCCATTGTCGTTGGTTTTATTTTTTTCCTTTTAAAAAGAAATAATACCATTAAAAATATACTTCAGATGATGCCTGCTCATTAGACAGTTCGGAAAATACAAACAAAGAAGGAAGAAGAAATTTCCTCATTATCCCAGCCCCCAGAGTGAAAGTGAGTTGGCAGCTAGCCTAGCTGAGCAGTCCCTTCTGGAGCAGTGTGGCCCTGACCTGGCCGGTTGGTAATTCACAGAAGACTGCTGCGGCTTTGGCCTTGGCCCCAGGGGTCACTGACCACCAGCCCAGGGTTCCCGGCCCCCAGGTTACTGATTACAAAGGCCCTGCAGCTTTGCCCATCACATAGCTCTGGAGCCTGGGTCCTCAGCCCTGGAGACCTGGTGAAGAGACCCCGGCTGCTTACCCACCCCCGCCCCCTGCTGCTGGGGGAGCCCACAGCCTGGAAATTATTGCTACAGGGCAGTGACATGTGTGTGGGCTGCGATGGGGCAACGTAGCCTTATGCTGCTCCCTGCCTGGGGTAGGATGTGTGAGTTCAAGACAGCAGGGGGATTTGGGTGCAAAAGAAAGACCCCTAGGTAAAAAGGAAGAGGCTTAAGTGCTAGGCCTGCCTCTGCCACTGACTTCTTCGTTGTCTTTGGACAAGTCCCTGTCCTCGTCTGAGCCTCAAGTCTCCATATGCCCCATGTATTGGGGCAGCATGCTCTGACTCTAAGATGCATTCCCAGAAACTGGCTATGCAACCATATCTAGGACCTATGTATCTGTGAGTCTCAGGGTTCCCATCTGTAAAACAGGGGCACTGGAGTGGGTCACCTCTATAGAACCCTCTGATTCAGACAGTCCAGGGCCCTGACCTGTAGAAGGAGACACTACCATCACCAATGGCAGCATGCCACCTCACCTCCGGGCCCAGACATCTCTGGCAGAAGAAAGAGAGGAAAATGGGGGGGGGGGTCCAATACCGAGTCTCCTCACAGTGACCAGGGGAAACAGGCATTCAAGTCCCCATGTTACAGATGGGGACCCAGACTCAGGGAGCTTCAGTCACTGGCTCAGGGCCACTCAGCTGGAAAGAGGCATTGCTTAGATTCAAACACAAGCCTGGCCACTTCTAGTCCCCAAGCACTGTCTGGGGAGATCAAGCAGGACCTCCTGCCACCATCCAGCCTGGGCAGGGAGCAACAGTGATGTTTCCAGATAAAGGGCTGCAGTCCCTAAACCAGTCAAGCCCAGGCCAAGCCTGGCAGCCAGGAGTCTCTGAGACAGCCAACACCCCTGCCCCGCCCCTCCACACACAAACCTCCCAGGCTAGGGCAGGAGATCACAGGAAGGCCCTCTGGACCTCCACATACCTGTGTGAGTACAAAGGCATGTCCTAGGAAGACCCCCAGGCTGTGGCCACTGAGCAGAAGAGAGACCGAGGCACCTGGACTCTGGGCCACTCATGGGCGCTCAGGCCAGGCACGGTTTCTTTGAGTCGGGGGGCCAGGCTGGCTCTGCCACCACCTGCCCTGGGAGCATATGCCTTAGTCCCTGTCCTCCTCTGGAACTCAGACATCCCCTTGAACCTCGATCCTGGCTGCTCCTGGCTCCTGCCCACTGCCTTGCACCTGCTAGGCAGCTTTTCAGTGTCTGCCACAGGTAGGGGCCCATGTCCCTCCCCTGCAGTTTGACCCCCTCAACCAGCTCTGCCCCTGCTCCCTCTCCCTCTGTGACCTTAGGCTTGTCTTCATGTCTCTCTGGGTGTCCCAGGGCAGCTACCAGAGACTGGAGGAGGCGGCCTCACCTTCCGCCCCCGGCCACTACGTACAAAAGGCCCTTGGCTGGGCCTGGAAGACACCACCCTGTTCTTTTCTCTTCACCCCGAACACTGCTGTTCATTTCTCAGGCAGCCGGCCACTCATGGGAAGCCCTCTCTCTCGGAGCTTGTTTGCTTTCTGGCTCACTGCTGTTCTCTGGGTCCTCCTGGGAACACCCGCCCCTCTTGCCCTGGATTGTGCTAACATAGTCAGTAAACAGAGAAGCCAGTTACGAAACCCAGCGAAACTGGACAGGGCCTCAGTGCGGTGTGGGGAGGCTGTGGAATGGAAAACACACGTGTTTCAGAACCTGGGAAACTCCACTCCTGGGATCAGGGCCTCAGTCTCCTTATCTCTAGAATGGGAGAATGATACCTATCTCACAGAGAAGGGAGGAGGGCCAAAGGCCCAACACACAGGAGGAGCTCTGCAAAAGTCAGCATCCTTCTTCCTGAAACTGCCTCGTTTCTTTGCACAGAGGCCTTTGCTCAGCACGTACACACCCCACGAGAGGAACGTGGCAGGGCAAGAGAAAGGTTACAGATTCCACAGTGAGATCCTTGACTTGAGGTGGGAGCTGTGTGACCCGGAGCAAGTTACCCTCCCTCCGAGCCTCGGGTCAGCCAGCTGTAAGCAGGGATAGTGAGGCCCAGTCAAAGGAGAGTTGGGAGCTCTGGACTGTGGGTGGGAGTTACCCAGAGGAGGATTCGTTAGCCGCAATGTTCATTAGTCCATCCTCTTTGTAGACGATGACACCAAGAACAAGAGTGTCATTTCTCGGAGTCACACAGCAAGTACCTGGCAGGGTACCCTTAGAACCCAGGTCTCGGGCTCCCAGATCAGAGCTGAGGCCTGAGCCCGTGACAGGACAGGGTCCCCTGGAAAAGCCAGCTGGACCTCTGCCTTGGCCCCGTCTACCCTGGGTGTGGACAGCTGTTGGGGAGATGGCCAGTAGAGCTTGGCTGACGCCACATCCAAGAGGCCAACTATCCCAGGGACTGAAGCCACTGGCCCTTTCCCAGTTTCCAGAGGCAACCCCACCTAGCGCTGAGAGCCAGGACAGGGCATTGAGAGGGGGCCTGGCCCCACCACTTCCTGACCCCATGCCCTGGAAGCAGCCAGATTTGGCCATGGCTGCGAGCCCAGCACCCTTCCTGCCAGGGTCCACTTTGTAGTCTGTCTTCCCTTCTCTGGTTGGGAGGAGCTGGTCCTCGGAGGCTTGGCAGGTCAGCAGCTGGGGCTGTAAACAGCAACAAAAGCCGTGTCCTAGCCCCTCCAGCACCCCACAACCCAGCAACAGGGGACGCAGGGCACAAACACAAGTCAGCAGCAGGACAAAGAGGCCCAACTACAGGCATTGTAGCCGCGGGACCAGTAGAAGATGGGGACACAGTCTCCAGCTGCAAACACCTGGGGAGGCAGGGCCTCTGATGCCCAAACCAGAGCCAGAATGAGCAGAAGCCATGGGAGGCAGCTCTCTGCTCCACAGAGGAAAGGCTTTCCAAGAAGGAGAAAAACAACGGGCATGATTGTGGCAAGAGCTCCTGCCAGGAAAATCTGGGTGTAAAGCCCTGACCTCGCACTGCCGAGCTGTGTGGCTTTCAGTGAGTCGCTTCTGCTCTCTGGGCCTCAATCTCCTCATCTTTAAAATGGGGATTATAATACCTTCTTCCTAGGGTTGCTGTGAGAATTCAGTAAGGTAAAACACACGTGGGGCTTAGCAAAGTGTTTGGCATAGAGTATGCAACTATAAAGCAAGCTTTGGTTATTGTTTGCTGGGGGTTCAGTAAGTATCTCTGAGACTGAAGTTCCTTATGCATAAAACTGGGGAAAACTATCTTTCTTAAAGGCAAGTGGAGGGGACTGAATGAGACCATAAATGTGGAAGATCCTAGGACTATGGCTGGCATAAAATAAATGTTCAAAAATGCCACTTTCTTTCTCCCTCTTCTGGAGAGGTAATGAGCTGCCCAGTGGTGACCAGCCAAGAGGACTCAGGTGACGAGCGAACCAGCTCATCTCTAAGGACCCTTTGGGCCCTGGGGCTCTAGGATTCTGAAAGAAACAGGAAAGGCAAATAATGTTTGTGCATTTGGCCAAGGTCCCTCCTGCCTGTCTGGGGATCAAGTTTATCCTTCAGGATCTACCAGGCATGTTAGAAGCTCCCTAGGCCAACAGTCGTCATGGTGGGAACAATGACAACAGGACATCAGAAGACAGTGACATGTCCCTCCTGCCGGGGACCCTAAATGAAGCCCTTCTTGGTCCCTGAGCCTTGCACAGCCAACTATGGCCAACACCCCTGTGCTGGGCTCTGGCAAGAAGCTCGAGTCCATCCACCTGGGTATCAGTCTGCAACCTGCAGGCAGAACTCTGGAGAAACACAAAGGGGGCAGGTGTGGGACAGAGGAGAGATGACAGGGTCCATGAGCAGGGGCCAAGCCCCCACGAGCTCAGGATACCAAGAGTGACCAACGGTGAAGGATGCACAACCTTCTATCAAAGGGAACACAAGGTAATGTCCAGTGTGAGTTTGAACACAGCCTAAATCCCTACTGCAAGGGGACTTGGGCAAGGGGCCTTTCTGCAATGCTTCAATTTCCTCCTCTAGAAAATGGGGTGATGATTCCTACCCTGTAGGTGTCTTGGAGGATTGAAGGAGCCCCTGGCACTGTGCTTGGCATGCAGCAGGTACTCAATAGCCATAATATCCAAAGACAAACTCCCAGCATATATCTAGACCCTATACACATACAGCTCACTGGTGCCCATATCTACCCTTGACCTCTATCTCTTGACCTCTGAGGTCTCTTGACCTCTATCTTGCATGCAGAACAGGTGAGGGCTGGGGGGCCCAGCCAAGGCCCAGAGACCCAGAACGGTTGCTGGTGCCAGAGATGGGGAGGCATCTCAGGAGAGCGCCTCCAGCCAGCACCTAAAGAGCTCGCCCTGCCTTCCAGCCCCTCACGAGTTTCTCCTCATGACACCCTGCTCTCTTCTCTGGTCTGCCCCCACCGCAAAGAACGAGGGCTCCGGAGTCACCATCTGATCCCAGTCCTATCACTCAGTACCCACTGACCCTGAGAAAGTGACTCAACCTCTCTGAGCCTGCGTCCTTGGGTATAAAGTGGCCAGGTGATCTCATAGGCTTGCCAATACTCCATACTAGTAAAAGTCACTTAGGGAAAAACTCCAAAGCCTATGGCATGATTAGAGAGTCTTTGCAATGTATCTCAAACTTTTACCCACAATAGAACTACCAGAGATTCAAAGATATTTTTTATTGTTACTAATCCTTTTAATTTTAATAGTTTTTTTTTTAAAAGTTCTTTTCCCTCTTAAACATAAACAGAGGTAGAATAGTGGAATGCTTTTGTTCCTTTCCCAGCTCAGAAAATAATCACAACCAGCTGGAAGAATGAAACAAGATCCAGCACACCATAAAACCCAGTGCCTGGCCCAAGGTCGGGCTCTGAAATGGGGACCATCTTCTCTCCCTGGGGGTGTTCCCAGCTTCACCTCTGCCCAGGCACCTGCCCTGTGACCAGCATCCTCCTGCAGGTGTCCGGCCCTCTGGGGGCTTCTGGAACCTTCTGTGACACTGAGCCTAACCAGAGTCATTCCACCAGGACATTTTACAGAAGGGCTGAGGCCAGAGCGGAAGTCTCAACGCCCCCCACTCCCCTCCTGCTTCACACTCACTTCCCATCCCCCACCTCCCCCCCCCAACACACACATATCCCAGGACTGTCCTGGTTCAGGGTCTCCATCTTTCCCCTGCAACCACTGCAGCAGCTTTCCCACTGCCTTCAACTCTCCCATGATCCATAGAGATTGTATCATCGCTTACTCAAGACCCTTCCACAGCCCCCAGTGCAGAATGAAAGTCAGGACCCCCAATGTGGCATTCAAGGCCCTCCTTGCTCTTTCAGCCTCGTTACCCACTGACACCCCCCAAAACACTCTCTGGGCCACCTAACTTTGCCTCCTTATGTCACTCTTCTGCCTCCAGAAGAGCTGGGGGTCTAGCCTCAGCTTTGCCTCTGCCTCTGTGTGACCTTGGGCAAGCTCCTGCCTTTCTGAGCCTCAGTCTCCTCATCAGGCTATTGGGGCTCACGTGCAGACCAGACAAGATAAGGCCATGCGCACCAGGTGCCAGAGGGCTCAGGAAATGCTAGCCTGGAGCCGCTGACTCCTCCAGGCACCCCGCACCCCCCTCCATTCCTCCTGCAGCAGCTGGCGGCTATCTGCTTCTCAACCCCAGCAGCTGTGCGTGCTCTCTCCCCTAAGCCCCCCGGAATGCAGACGTGCTTGCAGCCAGCAGCGGCAGCCAGGGAAGGGAGCAGGAGAGAGGAAGGCTTAGAGGAAAATTACTCGGCTCTGGCCCAGCCAACGTTGGTGCTCACAGCTCCCTCCCAGAGAAGGGATCTGGGGGCCTGGCAGGCTCTTTCTGAGCCATGGTCTTGGCTCCAAGCCCTGACCCCCGTCTGAGCTCGTAGGGTGGTAGGGGGTACCCTGGGCCCCACTCGTCCAGGACACTCCCACTCTTTGGCATCAAAAGAGACAGGGAGGAGGAGGCAAAAAAAAAAAAAAAAAAAAAACAGACAGGCCTTTGTGAGAGGAGAAAATTGGCACACTGATATGGAAAGGGTCCTTCTGTGGCCAGGGAGCCTGTCCCATTGCTGTATCTGAAGCCCTGTATCCTGGCTCCCATGTCCCAGCATCATATACACCATGTTCTCTATGCCCCATACCAGGCCCGTGTTCCTCATGCCTTGTCCTGCATGTGTACCCTGATGCGTGGTGCACGCACTGGGGCCCACATCACTTAGACCATACATCATCTGTGTTTGATGCACTCTCTTGTACATACCATCTTTTGAAATACCAGGTCCTGCCCCTTGAAAGTGTGTGCCACAAACTCTGCTAGACGAACAGGGTCCCTCACTCCCTGCTGTGATTCCAGTCTGTAGTGTAAGGATGGAGGACAGATTCCCAGCCCTTCCAACTGTTACCTATACAACTGGAGAGAAGTTACCTCCACTCTTGGTGCCTCAGTATCTTTGGCTATGAAATAGAAATGATATTAACACTCACCGCATAAGAATTGTTATGGGCATTAAAGGAGATCACGCATTTAAAATGCTTAGCCCAGTGCATGGCACAGAGTCAATACAATGTTTGCTAACATTGTTACAAGCACACCCAGGTATCTGTACTACCTCCTATACTCCCTGCCAGTATCCCACATCCCTGGCTCCCACTAAGCATCAGACCTTCCACCACATTAGTGAAATTCAAACAATAAGCTACAAGAAGGATATGATTTTCCCCTCTGCTATGGAGGAGAAATCCAAGGCTCAGAGAGGGGCAATAATGTGCATGCAGTCACACAGTCAGAAGGAGTGAAGCTGGGAGGGGCACACAGGTCTGGGCACTTGAAGAGACAGAAAGTAGATTAGTGGTGGACCAGGGAGGGGTGGGCGTGGAGACTGCCAGCAAGCAGGCAAAGGCATCATTTAGGGAGGATTCGGGGTGATGGAAATATTCTCAAACTGGATTGTGGTAATGGTGGCATGATTCTGTAAATTTACTAAAAATCATTGAATTAATGAAAATAGGTGAATTATGTGTATGTAAATTATGTATAAATTTACTTTGACAACTTATGTACATTAGACTTCCAAAAAACTGTTTTTTTGTTTGTTTGTTTGTTTTGTTTTGTTTTTAAAGCCCATGCCCTTCCCATGCACCATTCTGCCCAAGCATGCAGCGAGAAAAGTGACTCCCCGTGAGTTAGGAGCGATGGTCAAGCAGAGGCTTAGCAACCAACCGCTCCGAGGCCCAGCCAGGAAGAGCCTTGCACTGTGAGGTTCCCAAACACCTCTGCAGCCCAGGTGTGCAGCACAATCACCCAGGGAGCTCCAGAAAACCTGGGTTCCCAGGCCCCACGCCCAGCCTCTGAATCTATAGGTCAGGGTACGGCCCAGGCACCTGGGATTCTGAGGCTCAGCCTGGACTGGGAGCCCTCATCAAAGCTCAGCAACTCCTTTCACACTTGGGGAAACAGAGGCCAGGCAGGACTGGGGACTTATCAGACCTAGTGGATCAAGCAGTGGGAAAGCCCGGGCTGGAATTGGGGGCCCCCTTTCTTGTCCTTTCTCTCATTTCCCTCCTCCTCCCTGGCCCTCAGCCTCCTGGTGACTCAGGGCTCTGAGTCATCCCGTGGCACCACAGAGGAAACTTCTCAGGAAAAACAATCCCCAAACAAAGCCTCCCCTGATCTGGGGAACAGAATAGGCCCAGGAGGCTAAGAGAGGGAGGGGAGAAGAATATAGGCTGGAGGTGGAGGGCAGGACCCCAAGACCTGGTCTCTCCTATTGGCCACTGACTTGCGTGGGGCCCTAGAGACGGCATTTCCCTGCTCTGAGCCTCAGTTTCCCCATCTGTAAATAACACCTACTATTGCACAAAGAGGCTTGTTACGGACCACTCAACATGATAAGTACTTATAAGCTTTTTCTTGTTGATAATGCTTCCCCCAAACCCATGGCTAGCATCATGCCCATTTTATAGGCAGGGAAACTAAGGTTCAGAGGCGTTCACCCAAGGTAGCACAGTTAGGAAGTGCAGAGCAGGGTCTGAATCTAGGCCTATGTACGTCTGAGGTCTTCCTCTCGTGCCTATATACCTTTAAAACATACCTACTGCATGCATTGGCATGCAGGCCGTAGCTCATCAGACATACGGTGGATGGCCACAGTCGGTGCTCAACTACAGATGCCCCTCCCCTTCCGCCTTTCCTTCCAGGCCCGTAAGGGAGCACACATGAACTCAGGGTCATCACTCAGCGGGAGCATAAGGCAGGGAGCACCCAGGGCCTAAAGAGCCATAGAGGAGGAAGATCTGAGGCAGAGCCTGAAGAACGAAGAGAGGTTTTTCTCTGGGGAACTGGGAACCGGTCAAGTCAGGAGGAGGGAGCAGCAAAGGCAAAGGCTCAGAGGTGTGACCCACATACAGCAATGCAAACACTGTAGAGGCATGGCTGGGGAAGGGGTCTGACTGCCAGGAGTGCTGGCCTGGTCCCAGGCAGTAGGGAGAACAGGATCAGAGCTGGTTTCTGCTCTGCAGAGGGCCTGGCTGGCAGCTGACCTGGGAGAGTTGGACTCCCCCTGGAGGCCCTCCTCTGAGCAGGCTTCAGGGACCACCGCAGATCCCTACTCACCCATGGGTCAGAATCTCCTCCAAGGGCCTCTTCCTCGGCCATAGCTGGGCTGGGCAGAGAGCAGCGAGCCTCTCCTTCCCACATCAACCTAATCACACAGGCCTATAAATAGGACCCTGTGGCTTAGTCTGAAATAGCTTTGCCAGGCCCAACTCCGAAGCCATCACATGGGCACACATGGTTCCGGAAATGGTCCTTGACACACTGGCACATTAAAAACCAAAACTTCCTCAGGAAACTATTGTTCATGCTCTAATTCACTTTCTTAAACATGAAGCAGTAGGCTGGGGAGCAGAGCCCACCCAACTCCTGCTGATGACTGGAGACGGGCCTTGTGAGCCCTTCTCTGCTTCGTACTCTCTGGGGACCCCGAGCAAGCCAATACCTCTCTCTGGGCCTCAATTTCCCCAAATGTAATGACGGTGGTTGCATGATTTTCTCAGGGCCTGTCTAGCCAGGATACTCCCTGGAAATGTCCAGGAGAGCTTCTAGCCCCAAAATGCTCATTCCATTGTTACCCCTCCCCCCATCAACTTGGGAATTTTTTTTTTTTTTTTTAATTATCAGTGTTTGAAAAGTGAGAATTGCAAGTGGGAGAAATTAACAGGTCCGAGCCCTGCCACTGAAGGGCTGGGTGACCTTAGATGAGTCACTGTCTCTCTCTGGGCCCCAGATTCCTCAGCCAAAAGATAGAGGTTGGTGGGATGATTACAGATTTGAGGCCACAGAGGACTCCCCAAGGGGTAGGTTGGAACACAATGGGGCTGTTACCAACCGACAGGGAAATAAACATAATTGAGCTGTCTACACCAGGCCCATGCTTAGGACTTTATTTTCCCATTGGTGATCCTCAGCAATCCTCTATCACCCCCATTTTCACAGGTGAGTAAACTGAGGCTAAGGGATTAAGGGATGTGACAGGCAAGTCAGGGCCAGAGTGACGTTTCAGGCTCAGACCATTGCCTCTGGTGCCCAGGATGTAACCGCACTTGGTACTGCATTGAAATGGTGTTGGTGGCTCAGGAGTGCCGACCAACGGGGACATAACCCAATAAGGGCAGGGGACAGGAAGGGGAAGAGTATTTTACTGTGTGTGTGTGTGTGTGTGTGTGTGTGTGTGTGTGCGTGTGCAGGTGGGTGGGAGTGACCAGGCTTCACCCAGTGACACTCATTCTCTCCAACCAGTTGACCCTCCCACTTCTCTCCCCTCCGCCTCCCACCTGTTCTCAAATTGCATTGTGCAAATCACTCCTTAGCTCAAAGCCTGTCCATGGCTCCCTGGCACCCAGAGGATTGAGACCCAGCATCTCGGGCCACTCCCCACCTCGGCCCCACATTCCTGCTTTAGCCACACTGCTCACTAGTCCCTAAGCACAGCGGCTCTGGGTGGCCTTTGCACACGTGACTCCCTTGGCTGGAATGTCCCGGTGCCCCCTTAGCCCAGCGCTTGACGTAGAGTAGGAAATGCCCTCCTGGCTCCTGGAGACAGTGCACTCTGGGCCTCAGCCCCCACAAATCTGGATTTCCAAGGGCAGGGTGGGATCTAACTCACCTCCCCTCTGCAGTGCAGAAGCTCAGCAAGGGTTGGCCAGGTAAATGAAAAGATGCAAAGAGCAGAGAATGCTGGAAAGTGCACATTTCCCAGGACTGACCAACACCAAGCCTGGAAGCCTCTACTGAGGCATAGCGTCAGGACACCACGCTGTGGCAGAGCCAAAAATTACACCCTCAGAACGGGTCAGAGTCAGGGACCTGCGCTAGCTCTCTCAAGGGCTCCCCCTAATAAGGCAATTTGTGCAGGTCTCTCTCCTGCTTTAAGACTTCCAGTGGTGCCCCAGTGGTTTAGGATAAAAATCCAAACTCTGACCAACGCCCCCAAGGGCCTGCATGCCTTGGGTGCTGCCTGGTCTCCAGGGCCTTCCATGGTCATGATCATGCTCCTCTCTTCCAGTTCCTCCCATGGTCATGTTCCTCTCTTCCTCTTACTCAACGACTCCACATGCAACATCCTGCCTCACAACCACATGTCCGTGCTGTTCCCCGAGCCTGGGGGCTCCCTTCCCTGCTCACGCAGCCACCTGCCGTCCCCTCTCCAGGTCTGGGCTTTCTCAGGGAGGCCTCAGTCCTGTGTCGGGTCAATATGCCACCACACCCACCCACGTGCTCTTATAACCCTAGTCATCTCCTTCTCAGCTGGGTCTGTTATGTGTATCATGGCTGAGTGCTGTAAGCCCCAACACCGCACGGCCCATGAGGGATGGGAAAATCTTGTTCTTTGCTGATGCTCTAACACCGGTTCCGGGCCCAGGTATCTGGTGAGGCACACATGATTGAATGAATGAGCAAAGGAGCAAATGAACCTATATGTGTAATTCAAGACCAGAAGGTGGTGAGAATCCTGGTGAACATCGGAGGCAGGAAGACAAGGCCCTAAGAAGATCAGAGAAATGGCAGATCAACTGAGAGGGGGCAGCTTCCCAGGAGCAACAAGGAGAGCGCTTCCGGAAGGAAAGGTATCCAGTGCTGCAGCAGGTGGTACGTGGAGACCTGAGGAAGTGCCATCGGATTTTGACAAGTAGGAGGTCCCTGGGGCCCCCTGGTCGAACCCCAGTTCAGCAGAGGTAGGCTTGAGGCGGGGCGCACTGCAAGGGGGCAGCACTTGAAGGGGGTGGGGTAGCAAAGCTCTTATTAACAGGTACTCAGCTGGGCCTGAGCCAGCCTGGCCTGGCAGGGTCTGCAGAAGTGGTGAAGACAGAAGACAGGTCCCTCTGTCCTTGCTGTCAAAAGCATTGGCAGAGCGTAACACTCTTTGGTGACAGATCACTTTGAGGCAATTCAGCTCTGGGAACTGTCAGTGCTCAGGCCCCAAAGCAGGAGCATCAGAACAAAGACTGGCCCCAGCTCCCTCCCTTCTGGGCAGCCATCAAGGCTGGCCCTTTGGCTACAGAACCCTTAGGGCGCAGCTGAAGTGGGCCAAGTCACATCTCTATGCCTAGCCAGCCTTCTAGGAATCCCTGGGTTTGTTGACAAAGCATTCCGGAGACCATCAGAAGGCCCCTGCATCTAAGCTCTAGGAAAGAGGAACAGCTCCGAGGAGTGTCACCACCCGAAAGCCAGCCGGGCCACAGCAAATGAGTAAACCCTGGAGTCATTCGGCCCCCTTCTCCTTTTGGCCCCCAAGGGTGATGTCATGAGCTGGGGGGTGCTTTCCAGGCTCTCCGCACAGTTGCTATTAGAAATTCACTTCTGTTCCGGCACTGGAGGCTGGGTTTTTCCCCTGGTAGGGATCCTTCCCACTTTGCAGCTCACAAAGCTCTTGAGCATCTACAAGCTTGTACAGTCCTCACAACCTTGTTAGGTGGGTGAGTGGGAGACCAATACACCCATTTTACAGGCGGGGAAACTGAGGCCTAAACTGGGTCATGAAGTGGGTCCCTTGCTTCCAGCCCAGAGCGCTGCATGCCCACCCACTGCGCGTCAGCCTCCTACAGCAGGTCACCTGTGAATCGGATAGTCATGTTGGCCCTCTCCTGCCTCTTGTCCCAGGTGGGTATGACTCATCCACCTCCCTGTGACTCACACAGCTTGGGTACTCCTCCTACGGTCAACAAGCCTGGAGACTTGGCAGCCAGGGCCCAGCTTTTTCTCACCTCTCCAAAGCCTCGGGGGAGAATTCCTGGACCTCCAGGGAATTCACCCTCTTACAGAAGAGCTAACAGAGGCCTTGAGAGGGAAAGCAACTTTCCTACAGCCACACAGTGAGAACATGGCACAGCGAGGATAGGGGCCCAGGGCGCCCTGGCACCCAGCCCAGCCCTTGTGTCTTCCCCACACGATCACCCTTGCCCGGCCTCCCTCACAAGGGAGAGCAAGGAACAAATGAGGCAATGGGCAGGAACGCACTCTGGGCTTTACTAGAGAAACCTCAGGGACTCCCTTTGAATCCACGGCAGTGACCAGCAGCTGTTTCCACTGTCCCTTCCAGACTCCCCTGGGCAGCCAGAACTGGGTTTAGGAGGATGTAGGGGTGTCTGCTCTGCTCCACCTACCTTGCAGGGCTGTGAGGGGGAAGAGGACTGCTCCGTGCAGAGGTGCCGGGACCACGTCAGAGGCACGGTACAAGGGAGTTATCAGCACCACCTGTAAATAAAGGGCCAAGAATCTCAACATCAGGCACTCGAGATCATCTGGTCAAATCCCCGTTTGATACTTCCACTCGTCCCCAGCACCCACCACCACAGTCACACAGCCTCTACTTGCACACTTCAAGCAATGGAGCACTCACTTCCTGCCAGGGCTGTAAGACCTTCTGTTGAAGAGTTTAGCTGGTTGAAAGAACTGTCCTGAGGATGGGCTAAAATCTCTCCCCCTATGCTGGTTCTTGCTCTATCTGCTCAGATCACCCAGAATAGGTCTGTCACCCTATTTCCCAATGGCTCCTTAGAGAAAAAGACAGTGATCTTGGGCCCCTCAAGTCTTCTACAAGTTGTATGCCCTCTTTCCTCCAGCTTTTCCTGAGACCAGACCAGGTGTCTGGTTCCCTCCCTCACCCCCTTCCCTGATCAGCTCCAAATGAACCTTGTCCCTATTGACAGCACAAGACCCAAAATTTGACATTCAGGCGAGCTCTATCCAGGGCAGGGCAAGCAGAACTCTCACCTCCATCATTCTAGATATCATGCCTCTATTAATCCAACCTAAAATCCCATTTGCATGTAAGGCAACCCCAGGGCATGTCTGAATTCAGCTTATGGTCAACTTCAGAGCTATGGTTCAGGATTCTGGAGTTAGACAAAATGACGCCTCATTTAACTAACTGCATAACTTGATCAGGTTACTTCACCCTGAGTCTCAGATTCCTTCTCTGTAAAAGAAGGATTATGTCAGAACTTATTCCATAGGCTATTATAAGGATTAAATGAGATAAGATATGTCAAGGGTTTTGAACAGCATATGTTTACTCTGATTGTTAATTAAATCTCTAAACCTTTTTCTAAAAATTATATTTTTCTCATTCTGTGCTTGTGCAGTCTGGGGACCCAAGCTGTTTACATGCTGTATCCCCACTTCTACACCTAAGCCTTGCTCTACCATTGTAAGACCCTGTGATCGTTATCTGGCAACAGGTCTTTCTCTCCCATCAGGCTGGGAGCCCTGCCAGTTTGCTTTGCCTCTGAAATTCTGGTCCTGGCCCATGAGCTGGCAAACAGCAGGACCAGTGGATTTATATGCTAAAGGAGTGAAAGAAGGAGCAGCCAACACTGGCCCCACAGTGACTTGTGCCTCCCAGCCCTTTGGCCCCCTGCCTTTCAGGGACAAACTAGATCTGCACCCTTCCTCATTCCCCAGAGCCCCAGTTATCCACATTCAGGGGGGCAGCTAAGCAAGCTGGCTCCTGCCTACATTGGAAAATTTCTCTGCCCAAACCAGCTTCTCCAAGCTGAGGAGAGAGTCCAAGATCCCAAATGCCGTGGGGCCCTGCAGGCTGCCGGGATTAAGACACCAGTGAGCCCTGTTCTCAGCTGACAGTCAATGGCCTAGGCATTCCCGGTGTATTTCTGCATTGTGAGTGGCGTACATAGCAAAGCAGGGGATCTGAAAAAGAGGCTGACTGCTTATCTGGCACTGGTGTCCATCCCAGCTCTGTGGGCCTTCCTCAGAGAGTTCCACCTGGAACTTCTTGGTTCCAAGGATAGATCAAAGCAGAGTTGGGTTGTATTGTGTTCCTGCAAGTGACTAAAGACCTCTCACTTTCTGTTAACTCTGTGTGAGGACAAGCCTTTGAAATCCAGCCCGCTTTTCCTCTACACACCTCCAAATCACCCTCTCATCCTCACTGGTGGTGCTACATTTCTTCCCAAATGTAATCTGTTCCTCCCCTGATGTTCCCCATCTCAGCAACAGCACCACCAGCCACCATCCACAGCCTGGGCCAGACTAGACACCAGGGCACCACCCTCCTCAACCTCCCCTGCTCTGTCACTCAGGCCTCCAACACCACCTCCCCCCCGCCATGCCCTGCCCTGCCCTGCCCTGCCGTTCTGCTCAAATGCATCTTCTTGTCTCCACCCCCACTACCAACAGCCAGGTTCAGGTACCACCACCTGTCATCTGGGTGACTGCAGTGGTCCCCCCACCTCCTCTCTCCCCTATGGTGCAAGCCCAGACCGTGTCACTCCTCTGCTCAGACTCCACCATGGTTCCCCTAGAGCCCCAGAGATAAAGTCCAAGACCCTCAGTGAACTTTTCAGTGTCCTTCATGATCTGCTGCTGCTGGTCCCATGAGCTTCAGCCTCTTCAGTTCCTGTCTTCCACCCACACCCCTCCAAGCTCCAGCCAGGCGAAGCTGCACTCTCTGCCCTCTGAGTCCGCATGTAATCTTCACAGAGTCTCCTGTGTTCCAGAACTGTCTTCCATCCCTGTTCTTCATTTCTCCTTCCACTCATGATCAAGCCCAGTTTCCTCCAGGAAGTTTGCTCTAACCTCTCCTCCTCCGTGAGGGTGAGCTCCTCTGGGCTCCCCCACGGACTCTAGTCTTCCCTGTCACACTGGACTATGGTCCGTTTCCTGGTTAGCCTCCCCAGTTAGACTAAGATCTGTTCCCATGGATCCCAGCGCCAGCGCTGGGGTCACCACAGCTCAAGATTCACCAAAGGAAGAAGCTAGGAAATCACACGCATGCACACATGCATATACACATGCATATATGTATATGAGTAAACATACACTCATGCACATGTGCATTTACAGACGGCTAAGAGCACAGGTGCTGCCACCTATGGGCAAAATGAGCATTATACTCTTCCCCAGGCTCTGGACGGGAGGAGCCCCAGAGACGCCAATTCAGCTGTGTTTAGCATTAACTCCAGCTAACACCAAGTTGGTCTGTTTCCCATTCTGGACCTTAAGGCTGCAACAACTTAAAAACAAGATCCACAAACCACTCACTCTAGTCCACCACCCACATGCTCCAGAGGGAGTCATAAAGAGAGATGTTTCCTTCCAGGACTCACCATCCCAGTCTGGGGCCTGCGGGGGTGCCTGTTTACTGAATTATATCTTAGAAAGGGGGAGAAGGCACAGTCTGTTAGTGCTGCCCACCAGTGGAGGGGCTGGCCTTTGGGTGGAGAGCTCACTGTTAGTGACATTGTGCAAGTCACCAGGAACCCCATATGTCTAGCTGGCTGAAGAGGAGCTTCCTGCCCTGGGGGTGGGGTGGGGGGAGGCCCGAAGCCGGAGGTGTTTTTTCTAAAAGACTGCTCCCAGCATAATGGGAGGACTTTCAGATTTCGTGGGAGAAACATGATCTCTGCCTCGCAATCCCTGAAGGGTTCAAATAGCCACCACAATGACAACCCTGCTTTTCTGAGCACCTACCAAGTATTAAACTCTTGACATACATCATGTCTCATCGTCATGATACTCTGCCAAGCAGATATCATGGTTCCTGTTTTGTGAAGGAAGGGTACAAGCTCAGAGAGGTGAAGTAATGTGCTCAGTCACACAACTAAGATGTCTACACAGTTCCCACCAAGGCAGGCTGCCTCGCGGACTTCTTGGTCTCGCTAAGTTTCAGGCATTAAGGCTCGCTCTCTTGCACAGAGAAAAACACAAAGCTTTGGTTACTCTAGATCAGGGGTTAGCAAACTTTTCCTGTAAAGGGCCAGTTAGTAAATATGTTAGGCTTTGCAGGCCCCATACCTTGTCTGTTGCATATTCTTTCTTGTTTGGTTTTAGGTTTGGGTTTTTTGGGTTTTGTTTGTTTGTTTTTACAGCCTTTTAAAACAATGTAAAAACCATTCTTAGCTCAAAGGCATACAATCACAGGCTGAGGCCTCCCCAGAGCTGTAGTTTGCAGCCTACAGACTCAAGAGAAGAATGTCTATAATCTTAAGTATACAACTTCTGGTGGAAATAGTTATAAGACGAATGCTAGGTCCTTCAGCTGTGTTTCTCCTGCTTCAGATGGTTTCCTGCTGAGTCGCTCTCTCCTAAAAAAGGGCTCTACCTGGCTCTGCAATTAGCAACAAAATATTTCAAGGGCTGTTCAGATTCTAGAAACTCAGCTGTGGACTAAACAGTTTGACTCCACATAGAGAACAAAAGCGAGAGGCAAATTTGATGGGTAGAAAGAACCTCTACCGTAAGACACTAAGAGATCTAGGCTCTGGTCTGGGCCCTGAACAAGGGATTTAGAATCTTACTATGCAAAGTGTGGTCCCTGGACCAGCAACTTCTGCATTACCTGGGATCTCATTAGAAACGCAGAGCCTCAGGCCCCACCCCAGAGCTAGTGAACCAGAATCTGAGTTTTCACAAAATGCCCAAGTGATCCATGTTCACAATAAGTTTGAGATCTGCCAAAACATCTTTCATGTCCAACTTCAATATTGTTACCACAACCCTTTCCCTGAGGAAAGAGTTTAAAGACATCTTTCTTTATGTCATTCTATTTATTAAGTCTCTGACCTATCATCTGCACTAGGCACCCCATTTTGATGCACAATCAACAGACCAAGACCTGCTGTTGGATCTTGAAATCAAACCTTTGACTGGCAGAAAAGTAGAGGGAGGAGAACCAGAGAAGGTGCCACTCCCCATTTCACAGTTGGGGGGAAATCAGGCATGACTTTCCCAAGACTATGCTGCCAAGGAAAACGAGGGGCCTAACCATTGCTTCATCTTCCCAGGCCTTGGGTTTAATAATTGAACTCGTTTTGGTTTAGATGATAACTTACAAAATCTCACAAGTGGTGGAGTAGCAACCAAGGGGCTCGCTGTGTGCTTTACGATAATTAATTGCTGTCTCTGGGCCTAAGTATCCCTGGTCGTGAAGTAAGAGGCGGGGCCAGGCAAGTCCCAAGGTCTAACTGTAAAAGCTGGAATCTGAAAGAACGATTTCGAGGCAAAAAGGCAGTCAGGAGAGGAGCCTTCTGCTGGTGGTCACCACAGTCCCACCAAATTCTCAGGGCTGATAACACAAAGGCAAGCCCATCATCCTAAGCGTGGAGGCAGAGCAGTGACCTGGCTTAAGCTCAAGGTCTTACTGCAAATCCCAAGCAGAAACTGGAAATGAGAACAGGCTTCTCTCTCTGCTTGGGACCATAATTGTTATCCTTACCGATGCTGAACTGTGCAAATGTATTTGCTAAATAAAAGAATGAAGTACGATGTTTTGGGGGAAATGGTCCCTGAGCCTTCTAGTAAGACAGCTAGAACTTTGATAACCAGCTTTTGACGTTCCACCAAGAAGGCTGCCACCCTCATAAATGGCTGCTGGGAATAAGAGCTGCTGGGGCCTTCTGGGCAGCAATTTGGTAAAATGCAGCAAAGGTTGTAAAATGCACCATTTTGACCCAGTAACTCCATTTCTTGGGCTCTCTTTTAGGAAATAATGAAAGAAGACTAACTTATACACTAGGATGTTCATTGCAGCATTGTTTATAAGCAGCCAAAATGCCTGATAATAGAGGAAAGTGAACCATGGTATAGTCCCACTTAGATACAACAAGAGAGGGATGAAAAAGCAGGTTGGCATATATCATTTTCATAATAAAAAAAATAAAACTTGGGGTTTTTTTTTTTACAAATAAAATGCATTATTTCATTTCTTTAATCCCCCAGACTATCAGAATGAAAGATTTTAAATAGAAATAGACATGCATTTATCTACTTAGGTAGAGAATACTTCTCAAATTCTTCTAAAAATTAAATTTACAGTCCATAACAACATGAGAAAATATTTATGTCATCATGTTGAAAAAAAAAGTCAGCATAGAAAAATTATAAATGTGGTATGACCATAATTATATAGGGGTAAAAAAAATGTGCTGCAAATATCAGGAAGGAAATGCCTCCAAATGTTAGCAGCGATTATCTCCCGTTGGCAGATTTATGGACAGTTCTTATTTTTTTATTTGCTAAATTTCCTTATCATAAGCATTCATTATAATTAGAAAAGGAAGGCAGGGGGGAAAGTCCTTGGAGGAAAGGAGGAAAAAGCACCCCATTTCTTTGGCTGGGTGATAGACGTTGGGGAGGGTATGTGCTATGGTGAGCGCTGTGAATTGTGCAAGACTGTTGAATCACAGATCTGTACCTCTGAAACAAATAATGCAATATATGTTAAGGAAAAAAAAAAGATAGCAGGAGGGGAAGAATGAAGGGGAGTAAATCGGAGGGGGAGACGAACCATGAGAGACGATGGACTCTGAAAAACAAACTGAGGGTTCTAGAGGGGAGAGGGGTGGGCAGATGGGTTAGCCTGGTGATGGGTATTAAAGAGGGCACATTCTGCGTGGAGCACTGGGTGTTATGCGCAAACAATGAATCATGGAACACTACATCAAAAACTAATGATGTAATGTATGGTGATTAACATAATAAAAAAATTTTAAAAAGCACCTCATTTCCCATGAGGATACCACCCATACCACTTTGCCACTCCCCAAAAATTAACTAGTATTTACTGTGTCCACTGAGGGCCCAGCCTCGCCACATCGCTTACACAAAGGAGGTTAAGGGCCAGGCCCCAGCCTGAAGGCTCATATATACCATCTATCCTTTGCTTGGCAAATAAGCCAGACCCACATGATATCCTTGTTGAGGTTGGAACGTAATAACACTATTTGTTTAATCAGTTTAGCAAGATAAATGAAACTACTCCCACTGGTGTGGCTCCTTCACTGAGTTCCCTGAGATGCTATGGCTGAAACCATTTCTGGAGCCCCCTGGGGAAGAACAGGTTTCAGGGATCCTGTTATCCCTTAGTCTAAGCATTGAATGCAAGAGGTACAAGAGGCTCCCTCTGAGGCAGAACAAGCAAGGCCCCATTAGGGACCAGGATGGGGAGCCAGGCAGGAACCTAAATGGCCGTGAGGTTATTGGGAGCTCACATCTCCAAACTTGACCTTCCTCATCGACAAATTAGGGCCCATCATGACAACCTCAGGGCTATTGTGAGGCTCAAAGAAAAGAAGGTAAATCATTTCACCTCTCTAGGCTGAGCCTCAGTTTCCCTGTCTGTGAAATGGAGGCAATATCTCCTCCCTCACAGGGCTGTGAAAAGACCAGACAAGATGGAGAACACACACAGCAAGCATGCTCCCCATGGCGGCCATGATTCTTATTGCTTGCAGAACAGGGAATAAGATACATAAATGAATCTTGGGCCTCAACTTCCTTATCTGCACTATGGGGTAAACAATTAAAAAAATCCACAAAGACCAAAGTCATGAACAGCAGCTGCATCTCCAGCTGGTGCTGGTGCAGGTTAAACATAATGACTGCTGTGGGCTCACTTTGAGGTCCACGTTCATGCACTGAGCACAAAACCCTCTGACTCTGAGACCATCAGAGCCAGGAAAGCCTAATATTATCCTGCCCACCCCTCTAGTGCAGGGTGCGCCCTGAAGCCCAGAGAAAGACACACATTAGCACAAGTCACCCAGTACTTTGTCAGTGGCAAAACCAGGACCCAAGTCCAGGCCTTCTGCTGCCCAGCCTTGCCCACTGTGCCTACTGCTTTTCTCTGCTCTGCCCTCAAATTACTGATGTGGTCCCAGGCCAGGGCAGGGGAGAGCAAGCATATGATGGGGGAGTGCAGCGGGGAGCGGGGCAGGGAGGGCGAAGCCCGCGAGCAGCAGGAACCCAGCCTGCCTGTGGGCTACAAACTCACAAACCACATCAGGCTGAAATATGACACACGCTCACTCAGTTGAAAGGGAGGAGACAGTTTTATTTAACATACCCTGGCTGCCTAAACACTGCTCTCTCCCTTTCCCTCCCCAGAAAAATGCATACCTCCCAGGACCTGCTTTTCCCTGCTTCTGCCAAAGGGCAGGGAGATGGTCCTGGCTGGGACCCCAACTCACAGAGTGACCTAGGACAAGGGATCTTGTGTTCTCTCAGCCTTGATTCCCTGAAACAGAGGGGAGACTGACCTACACTTTGGAATCCTGTTGATAGTATAGGATGAGTTTCCCAACGGTGGTCCTGGGAGGCCCTTCAGACCTCTCTGCAGCAGAGCTGAGCTCCCCAAGCTGTGCACACAGCCACCGTGAAAACCCCAGCAGTTCTCATCATGTCAGGACTACAAGGAAACTTCAGGATAACATTTAGTGCAGGGATTAAGAGTCAGGGCTCTGTAGTCAGAATTCCAGAATCCGGGTGCCAGCATCTGGAAAAGGGGAAAGAGTAGTGCCGACAAAACCGGAGGCACATTATTTAGACTCAGGTACCTCATCTGGAAACAGTAGTGCCTACCTCAGAGGAACACTGGTGAGGAATCAAGGAAATAATTAACGTCCCTGTGGTTGATACACTAAAAGGCAGCTCTTTGTTATAATCATGCCAGCCAACAACACCCCCATTTCACAGATGAGGAAACTGAGGCCCAGAGAGCCAGGACTTGCCAAAGGTCACTCAGAAGAATGAAGGCTGCAGCTTCGCTCCCAAATCATTGCTTCTAATTCCTCTCAGTCCTGTGGTTTCTAATAAGTAAATATATACACTCAGAGGCTGTAGATACAGACTGTAAAGTTTGCTTGAAGAAAACCAGAGATCAATGCCTCAGCAAAGGACTACAGATCATGCAGAGATCATCTCAATGACCTACCCAGCAAATTCTTCTTTTTTTTTTTTTTTAAGGAGTCCAACATGGGGCTTGAACTCATGACCCTGAGATCAAGACCTGAGCTGAGATCAAGACCTGAGCTGAGATGAAGAGTCAGACGCTTAACTGACTGAGCCACCCAGGCGTCCCTGCCTGGCAACTTCTCAAGAAAGACCCAAACTCCCCCTAGGAGTAGGAAGAAAGTGACCTATGGCACCGGATGGCTGAGAAGTGTAAGGCATCCAATCAACAGCTCTTGCCCATCATAGATTGGTAAAGTGCACACAAGGCTGCTAACCATAGCTACCTCTGGGGAAAGAAGGAGATCTGGAGGGATGAAGTTTACACTACACTCTTCTCTACGTTAGAATCTTTAGCAATATTTTTTCCCACTTTAAAAAAAAAAAAAACCTGCAAAACTCGAAATAATTTAGCAGCCTTATCCAGTAGCTATCAGCCTGTTGTTTGCTTTTCAATGAAATTTAGAGCAGGTTCTAAGACCTTTGGCTGGGCTTCCTGAATCTGCAACTCTGATCCATCCTGGTGGCCACTGCTCTGGTTCAGACCTGCACTCTCTTTAACTTGGACCACGTAACACCCTCCTCCTGGTCCCCCTGCCTCCAGTTTGCCCCTTCTGATGCATGCCCTACATCAACCACCAGATTAGGGAAAGTTTTTATCGTCGTCTGCTCAAAACCTTTCTCAGCTTCTCATTGCCTTCAGGATAAAGTCCAAACCCTTAGTTTACAATCTTTATTTACGGTCTCAACTCTCACAACTGCACGGTTCCCTCATGGCCATTCTAGCCATGGACTGCTCAAGAAACCTCAGTACCTTTGTACAAACTGTTTCTGTTTCTTAGAATGTCTTTTCCCTCAACTCCTTTAACTTCTGGGAACCTAATACTTATTTTTGAGGCCTGGGTTGCCCTGACAGACTTAGTCACCCCTTTATGGGTTGAAATAACTCTCGGGATTGAATGAATGTTTCAATCACTATGGATGGGAAGTATCTTGAGGACAGAGAGCTTTGTCCTCCTGGAGGCTTTTGGGCCCTCACAGGGCAAGGCACAGAACACAGGCCCAGGCAAGTGTTGAATCGAGGAAGGAGGGAAGGAAGGAAATGTCATGAGAGGCAAACCCTACAGCCTCCCCACTCACCCCCAGCTGCCTGCTTTCCTAGGTTTATATTAGTCCGTAATAAAAAAAGTCTATGGAAAATTCTGGAGTAAAGTTTCCTTCCCTGATTCACAAGGAAACCTTCTTTGCTGTTGTGTAACTCCCCCCCCCCCCGCCCCCCGTGCCAACACAAGCTCCCCGGCTGTTTACAATTTCCCTACATTTATAGATAGCAAGGCCTCAGAAAGGAAAATGGAATTTCAAAGGAGCTGGATGCTGCCTGACCTCCCATCCCATCCTTCCTCCTCTGCTCCAAGCCCCTTCCCATCCCCAAGAAACACCAAACAGCACCCCCAAGTGTGTGGGAGGGGAGGGGCAGGGATGTCTCAATGAATGGAACACTCAAGAAAGAGTAAAAAGCCCCACCAGCTAGAAGGACTCTGCCAAAGGCCAACTGGAACTGGGTCCCAGCCCTGCCCCTTTGTCACAGTGTGACTGTGAGCCCATCGCAAGCTCTCGGGGCCCTGCAGTTCTCTCAGCTGCGGAATGGGGTTGCGGTGCGACTCCAGCAGGCCATGGTCACTGCAAGGTGCGGTGCAGCCAGCGGTCCCAGTGCGCTGGTCAGAAATGTCGTCCTGGGAGAACAGGCCATGCAGGATTTAGTCTGAAAAGTGTCTAGGAGCCGAACTAAAGCAGAGCCTCCTCCCAAGAGGCCCCGCCTTCCACAAAGCCCAGTTACCCCCCCCCCCCCCCCCGGGAGATCCCTGAATGCCTTTCGCTCTTCAGAGTTCTGGGTGTTTTAAAGATACCCTCTCTGCTCTGTGGAAGGTGTAAGGGTGGGATAAAGGGTGTGTGTCTGGACAGATAAAGGGCTGCAAAAGAAGCCAATGTCCCCTGCCCACCCAAAGGCGCCCCCGCCTTCCAAAAACGTGGGCTTACCCTTGGCCACCGCCCAGAGTAGCCGGCCTGCACTGGAGCAGGGGGGACACGGCTGTGACCAGATCCGGGGGGTGATTAGCCCCCAGAAGAGATAGGGGCCCAAGGAGAATGGGAGACTCCAATCACTGTCGTCAACTCTGAGAGAAGTTTCCGTGTGAGTCAGAGAAAGGAACGTACACTGCAGGGCCGAGGAGGAGAAGGCACCTTCAGGTAACAAATGCAAGCAGATGTCAGACGAGTACAAGGAAGAAGTTTCTAACAGTCCTGGGCCCAAAAAGAGGAAGGAGGTGGAGGGCTCCTCATCGCCCGCGGAGAGCAGGCAAAGGCATTATTACCTTGGAGTCAAGGATCCGCTGAGGAGACTCCCCGGCGGAGCCACCGCCCAAACCGCGGACGCGCGGCTACCTGCAAGCCCGGGTGGGATACACCGAGTTGCCGTGGTGACTCCGAACCCAGTTCCCCAACCCGCGGGGGCGGGGTCAAGGTTAGCTCAGGTGCTTGCAGCCGAGCCCAGCGGGGCCTGTAGGTGGAGGCCCGGCCCCCTTCCTCCCCGGCCCTAGCCCCCCAGTCCAACCCTTCTTGGTCCCCTCAAAGACCAGCAAGGTGAGGGAGGAAGCCCCTCTCCAGCGATGCCCGGCGGCTGCCGGGACGAGCTCCAGACGCGGGCTAGCTCGGACCGGGAGGGGAGGGAGAAGAAGGACCCAGATGCCCGGGATCCCCAAGATGTCCGGGGCCGTGGCCGCCCCCCTCCCCTACCTGCTGCTGAGGCGCTGCGGACGGCTGCTGCGGGGTCCAGCTGCGCTCAGCTGGTTCCGGGCGGCGGGGCGGGGGCTTTGCGCTCGTTCGGCCGCGGTGGGCAGGGCGCGGGCGGGAGCCGCCCTCGGGGCGGGGCGGCCGGGCCGTGGGGCGGGGGAGGAGCGCCGGCCCCTGCCCGCAGGCAGCTGGGAGGGTGGCCACTCGGGCTCCAGGCTGGCGTGCGTCGAGTGCACTCTGTGTCACTTTAGCAGACCCCTCGCTACCTCCCCGCAAGGAAGGCATCCGGCCCCTCCTAGGAATAAACTGAGTCTCAGAGCACGGAGGGGTGATCTGCAGGAGGGAGGGGAGAGTGGGGGGAAGGAGACCCAGGGGAGCGGCCGGGCTGGCTGGGCTGGGGCCAAAGAGCTCAGTTGGGGTGGGCAGCGTGCCATGCTCCGCTGGGATCCACGGAGGCAGATTTCAGCTTTAGAGAGTTCCGACTTCAGGAGGCAAAGCCCTCCTCAGGAGAGGGCGAAATGGGCTACCAACAAAAGCAGGGGAGGTGTGCAAGCAGCAGCTAGGCCCACTGGACCAAATAAAGGAGAATGTTTCCCAACTTTATTCAGAATGAAAGAACAAGAAATGCCAAGTGCATCCCTGTCCTTAAAACAGAACCTTAAAAAAAGAATCTAAAGAGGCTTTGGAGTCAAACGGCCTTGGCTGGAACTCCTGATGCTTACCAGTCCAGTAACTTTGGGCAAGTGGCTTAACATTGGCAAAGTGTCATTTCCTCATTTGTAAAGTGGATATAATAATTGCCTCTTCATGGGGCTCTTGGGAAGAGGCAGAGAAAGACTCTCAGCACAGTGGCAGTGATTCTCCATAAATGGAAGTTCTTACCAGTGTGATGGCGGATATTTTAGGTGACAGAGAAAATCCACGTTGTCAAAAAGGTCACTTTTTGTGCAAGGTCACAAAAGAGTGCAAGGTCACTTTTAAACAAATGTGATATTTTCTTCATCTCAACAGCATCTCACATGCGTTGGAGAAACAGCCCTGTATGATGGCACAGGGCACAGGACGGCCTGCAGCAGTCCTGCTGCGAAGATGGGTTCCCAGGCCTCTTGCAGTGGCTCTGTGGCTCCCTCCACGTGAGGAGGACTCCCACAGCAGGAAACTGGACCAGACGACCACGGTGTCCATTCCCAGCCTGGGTGCGAGCAGCAACCCCATGTTCAGCTGGGTATATCTCCCTCTCACACAAGGTAAAATGTACCAAGTCAGTAATTGCCAGGTTCTGGGGATCCAAGCAGGAAAAGCTGGTGTTCAAGGAGCAGAGGAGCTAAGAGCACCATACTCACTTCCTGGTCTTTCCCTTGTTTGTTTGTTTGTTTGTTTTTCCATTGGGTAGCAGCCAGGGAAGCCACACAGCCTGGGGAATCCCAGCTCAGTTCTTCCACCTGCCCTCCCCCTCTCTTTCTGCAACTCAAGTAATTTCAGGAACCATTTCTTGAACACCTCATGCCATGCTCTGGGCTTCCCATGTGCTACGGACTTTCATCCACCCCTCCCCACCCAGGTAGGTGTTACCATGTACAATTTTCAGATGAGGAGGCCAAGGCACAGAGGTGGTTAAGTAGCTCTCCCAAGTTCACGCAGGTAACAACATACACACCTGAGTCGTTGGCCTCTCTCCTTTGCCCAGTGTCTGACGTCATACATCACTACCTTTCCTGGCTTGGGAAACTCTACTCAGTTCCACTTTCCCTAAGAACTGAAGCAGGGTGCTCACCCCAAAGAAAGGCTCATACCCTCCCTCTGCCACTCTCTGCTTTTTTCAGAGGCTGCTTGTGGCCCCCTGGGGGGCGGGTGGGGAGAAAGGCAAAAACACATGATTCGGCTCCGAGCTCTTTGATTATAAGACCTGGCATACACATGCCCCGGATTTGCCTAGCATATCATTTTCAAGGCCAGCAGCTTCTCTCCGGCAAAGAAAGGTAAACCTCTGAATCTCTGTCTCCCTAGAACTGGAGAATATCAGCTAGAGATGGAGGAAATTTTAGAGAGCATCTGGTCCAAGCCCTCACTATAGACATGGGGAAACTGAGGCCAGCGGAGCACAGGTTTGCCCATACAACCCTCTGATTGCTCCACTTGGTGCTGGAGAAGCACGTGAGCACCGGCTGCCCCCAGAAATAATGAAAAATTCCAATGAAGATAAGCAATACTTCTATTCAAGGGCCATGCAAATTCCTAGCCCTTTGCTTCGCAGACATTAACACATGTATTTCACGGCTGGCCAGGATGGATCTTGGCCTGACCTTTTAGTCAGGGCCAAGTCGGCCTTGCGTGGATGCTAAGAAGTCTCCTCTGCCTTGGTATCTTATTCTCATTTCTTTCTAGACTCCTACTTGTACCCCTGTCCCGGCTGGCCCTAGGCATCAGTAAGGCCTTTTTTGCTCTAGACCCTCACCTCCAGAGTGAATGTCTTCTTGTTCTTGATAATATGGATCCCCTCTCATGGAAGAACTTGGATGTATCCTTTTGCCAGAAGACCACCTCCAGACCACTCCCTCGTCCTCCAGGAGTGAGGATGGGGAAAACAAAGGCTACAACCCAGGCTACACAGCACATAACTTGGAGCTGTTGCTCCCCTTGTGAGAATGCCTCTCCCCACTCACAGGAGTGACCCTCACTTGGCACCTATGTCTCTACTACCCACCCCACCCCAAACACAGTTGACAGTAATAGGAGTAGACACCAAAACCAAGCAGGACTATCAGAATTTGGAAATAAAGTTTGGGGTACAGCAATTATGGTTAATTAAGTGGGCCTGTGAAGACTGGCCATCTCTGAAGGCTGAGGCCACCATTTTGAGGTGACCATCTTCCACAGAGAAAGCCAATGAGACCCCCATTAAATGGCGTGATGGATGTGGGTAAATCAGTGTGGGGAAACTCAGAGAGGAGAAGGCCGGGTTGGCCAGGGAAGAATTTGGGATCCATGAGCGCTCTTTTGGATGCAGAGCTCTCCTGATGCTAACCTCAGAAAAGTAAGTTATTAGGCAAGCATTTATTGAGCATTGAATGCCTTCTAGCGGGTTCCTGGAAGCAGAGCACAAGATCAGGATTCTGTGCAAGTGATTAATTGAAGAGGTGCTCTTTGGGGATCCTGCAGTAACCCAAGGAGCCCTTAGGGCAGGATGCAGCTGGGTCTCAGGGTCAGCCCGGATGCAGGCCTGAGCATACAGGGTACCTGGAAAGTGCTTTGACTCCATCGCCCGTCTCAGCTCATCTGCTTCCTTGTGCTGCCTCAAATCAGACAAGCATCTCTGCTTTCCACAAAACAGCTTTTACCAGCAGGGAGGTGGAATCTTTGTCTGTGGCCACAGGCTAACTTGGGTCAGATGCCTACCCTTTATCCAGTGACTCTAGCCAGAGAGGCAGGGTCATATTACACAAACCTGGCTGCTCCCACTGTAACCTGTAGATGGAGAGAAAGGGGGAGGGAGAGCCAAGCTGAGAAGACAGTGTCACTAGGCGAGAGGACTCAGCCGGGCTTGAAAGGCTGGAAAGAGTTAAGATTGGAGGTAAGGAATGGGACAGAATCTTCTGCTGGGGTACAGAATCAGCAAAGGTGTGGAGGTTGGAGGAAGACAAGCCTGGAAGAAGGGGAGGAGTCTGAGTCCCTTCAGTGATGTGCTAGAGCACCAGAGCTGGCTGTTAAATCTCCAGGAATTTTGACAGCTGGTTGTTAAACGCAGCCTGTCCGCAGCTACACACAGCTGACCTGGTGACAGTGGCATAACAAGAATTAAAACTCAAATTATAGGGGTGCCTCCTGGTCACCTTATTATGCCAATTTATTATGTCAATTAAGCCTTATAACTACCTCCAAGTTAGGTATAATCTTCAGTTTTTCAAATACATTAAACAGGCTCAGAAAAGATAAGCAACCTGCTTACGTTTCCACAGCTGGGTAAGTAGAACTGGAATCTGAATCCGGGTGTGTCCCCAAAGCCCAGGTTCTTTCTACAGCCAAAGTGAAGAAAGTCAGGGGGAAGGTGAGGCTTCTTCCAGGCCTCCCATTCAGGATCAGGAATTATTGAATTTCGTCTTGATAATGTTAGGGCCCTTCCCTGCAACGCTTCATAAATGCTTTATGACAACTCACTATTTATTTATATGGAAGGTATCTGGAGTTGTTTAAGAAATGTAGATCTATTTTAAGAAAGATTATAAACTGCTGTGCTTGAGAAATAAGTAATTCATAAAACCCTTTACATACATACACACACGCACCCCCCCAAAAAATCTTTGAGGCAGAAGTTCATGTTCTGTGTTTTTTCCTTACTTATTATTTACTTACTGCTCTTCTGAGTGTGAGTTATGTGCCAAGCCTTGCGCTTACGGCTAAGGGCATAGAGATGAATCAGACATAGACTCAACCCTTGCAGGGCCTGTGGCCAAGGACACAGACAATTACAATAAGGTATTATAGGAACCATAACAGAGGAAGCTCGGGTGGGGTTGGAAGGAGGCTGGGGGACACAGACAGGGTCCAAGAAGACTACAAATAAGGAGATGAGCCAGGCCTTAAAGGACACCTCCCTGGGCCTCAGCTTCTTCATCTGATAACTGTGTCCACCTCCAAGAGTTGTGGAAAAATGGAAATGAAATTATCCATGTCCACCATTTGCTGCACTGAAAGGGCTCTGTAAACAGTAGCTGGTCTCATTAGGGGAACCCCATAGTCAAAAGGCACGGAGGTGCTCAAGATGAGTTAGCACGTGCTAGCATGTCTGGAATACACGGTACATGATCTGAGTTCTAGAAGATGAAACCAGGCAGCAAGAAGACAGCAGCATTCATAGGTGCCTGCTCCAGGCATTCCCTCCTTTGAAACTGATTGAAAATTCCTCAGATTGAAACTATGCTCCCTCCCAGTTCGGAGATGGGGAGATTGAGGCTCAGAGAGGTGAAGTTACTTGTTTACGTCGCACAGCTGAGAAATGGCAGAGGTAGGATGAGAACTGAGGTTTCACTTCAAAGCCAGTCTCCCCGGTGGGACTGACAGCAGGCCAGGCTGAAGGGATGGGGCACTGGGAAGCCGTCAGAGGCTCTCACGCAGGAGACTGACACTGTTGGAGCCAGCTCAAGAAGAAGTTTCCACGGAAGGGGACAGGGGCCCACTGGCCCCACAGCCTGGGCCTGCCAGGGATTTAGCAGAAGAGCTGGCTTTTGTTCTAGATGAATCAGCCCAGCTGTTTCTGAAAGCCCAGCCCCACTCTTCTGGGCTCAGCGGACCAGAAGGCATTCAGCTGTCCCCGCGGGTCACCAGTGGGGTGGGAGGGGGCAGCACTTTGTCCACTGGACTGCACCATTTACAGAGAGTTATATTATCACAACACGGAACAATGGGCTTCTTTTTTTTTTTTAAATCTTGTGCTGCATCTCCGGCTGCAAGTTGTAGTAGAAACACAGTCAGGACAGCAAAGCATTACCTTCTTGTGGAGAAACTAAAAAAAATAAAATAAAATAAAAAAATAAATAAAAACCACCCATAATAGCTGATTGGATTAAGTTTTAGTCGAAGTTTGGTCTGGGTCCTCCACTCTGCCCCTCCTCCTTTCTCTTCTCCCTATTTTGTTGTGCTTCTCTTTTTCTCCCCAGGGCCTGCTCTTCCTCCCTCTCTTCTCCTTTCTTACCACCACTACTGCACTAGCAGCCCTTTGCTGGAGTCCAGAGAGCCTTGCCTGGGGAATTCGGACACCTGAGTTCACTCCCTGTCCTGCCTCTTTCTTGCAGAATGATCCAGGGCAAGTCACTCACTCATCTGGGCCCCCATGATCCCATCTGCAAACTGGGAAGGTAGAAGCAACCACCCCCCAGGAGGGGTCAGACCTGGCTCACAAAACTGGGGATTTTTCAGCCCCTGCTTCTGCTGCACTGGCCCCAAGGAGAGCCAGGGGGCATTTGTCTCCTAAGATCTAGTAAACTGTCCATCACAACGTTAGACTTTAGGTCAAGTCACTCTAGCTTTTCTTTATCTCACATCTGCAATTTCTACGAATGCACAGCGCAAATGCAATCGTTTCACTTCTTTGTTTTTCAAATCAAAGGCACAGACTTGAGTAACTCAATGCCTGATTAACAAGAAGCTCAGTGTTTCCCCGGTGGAGTTTTTCTCTCTTCCCGAATGTTCCCAAACCCCAAGGCTGAAGCACCCCAGCAGGGAGAGGGTCAGCCCACACCCTCAGCAAGCAGCAATCTGGAGTTCTGCTTGCCCCCTGGTGCACAGTTTTGCCGTTTTACCGCAACCTCAGACAGATGACCTGGCAGATCCAGGTCCCTGGGCAGGTGCCAGGGGCCTCCGTGAGCTGCCTCACTGCTTAGCCTAGACGCACGCTCAAGCTTCTCCCACAGCCATCCTGCAAGGTCCTGGCCGGCCAGAGGCTCCATATCACAGTTTGTCTGCAGACCCGCCCTTAGGGACTACCAACTTTCCTCTTTTTGTGTCTCCAAATGCCCTACATGTCTCCCTTCAAGGATGAGGGAGCAACCTTCAGGCAGCTAAAGGTGAATTACCCCAAGAGGATTTTTAAATTCCTCTTTCTCTAGATATGAAAAAAGAAAAATAGGTAAATCTTCAGCAAGCAATTTATGACACCTCTTTTAAAGTATACAACGGAATCATGGCATAAAATACAATTGGTTTGGTTTTATGGAACCCATGAAAAGCTACAGGAATCTTATGTGCCAAGGGCCATGGCTTGGTAAGCTTTACATTTTATCACCATCCAGACAAATACCCAGCTTCTTTAGCCCGGCCACGCATGATCTGGCCTTACTTTGTCTCTCCAGCTTCATCTCGTCCCCTCCCACCTCTGCCACCTAATCACCTGCTGATCTCCCAGCGAGTGGATCCTACTTTCTGTCACCTTGACACCTCCAGGACTTTGTGTCCCAGTTCTTTCTTGGGACTGCCCATCTCGACATTCCCCACCGTTTAATTGTTCCCTACATGTGCAGACTCAGTTTGGGGGGAACCTCCTTGGCAAAGCCTTCCCTGACTGCTCTGGGCCATGTCATATTAGCTGACCCTCCCTGCTCCCACAGTCCCCTGCGATGTGTCCCTCAGAGACTGGAAAAATCTGCCCTGCTATTCTACATCCCAGAACACTGCTTAATCTCCTTTTAAATGATGGTTATTTTTAATGGTGTAATTACCAGTTAGTTTACTGTCTCCCCCACTAGATGGTGAGCTCCTTGAGCACAGGGCTAGATAGCTCATTTCTCTTCTTGCCTATGAAAGTACCCAGGACAGCAACCTGGACAGAGAGACCCTCAATACACACTTACTGGATTGAAGTGAAATGGCACTTATCACTGTGTTAGAATCATCTGTTTATGTTTCTAGCTCTACCAGCGAACCCCTCATGGGCAGGGACCAAGTCTTGTTGGCCATTTGCTCTTTGTGCCCAGCACAGAATTTGGCACATGACAGGTTAGTAAATGTGGAATGAATGAGTGAGTGAAATGAGTTAAAAAGACTAACATGAAGGCAGGATGAACAAATGATCAAATAAAGGAATTCCAAATAACCTTTCTGAAACAACCAATTGAGAGCTGTTACTTTCACTGTTTGAAATAAATATAAGCCTCCTCTCTTGATTCTGTTCACTGGTACCGTTGGAAAAAAAATCATAATGGAGTCAGTCAAGGCTAACCTTTATAAAAACAATCACCACAGAAATCCAATGACTGGAGTAGCCTCTTAATGAATAGGTAAGACATTGATATCAATTTACATTAATTAGTTAGGCTAAGATACCCTCTTAAAATGTCTGCTTCCTTAACCCTCTGGATTTGTATCAAATATCACCCCTTAATTTTTCCAAGTTTCATATTTAAAAAAAAAAATTTATTCCCGGTGTAACAACACTAATGTGTGTGTGTGTGTGAGAGAGAGAGAGAGAAAGGGGAAACTACTATTTCTTCTCTGCTATTCACACAGACCTTCACTTCCTAAACCCAATCTGAGGGGTTTTCCCCACACTGACCAATTCTGCGTTGGATGTCCTACAATTCAGTTTAGTTCTGACACTGTCTATCTGGAGATAGGATCAGAGCCCACCCACAGGTTAGGGTGTGGTTCCACAAAACTGTCCCTACCCCACTTCGGATGCCAATTGCAAGCGTAGGCCTCTAGGCTATAAACCAAAGCTTCCTACCACCCCCTTCTCAAGTTCGATAACTTACTAGAAAGGCTCACAGAACTCAGGAAAACGGTTAACTTACGAGGTTACCAGTTTATTATAAAGGATACAACTCAGGGGCAGCCAGATAAAGGCATGCATAGAGCCAAGTGTGGAGGAAGGAGCAAGGAACATCCATGCCCTCCAGAGGCACTAACCTCTCAGCACCTCTGTATATTCAGCAAACTGTAAGCACCCCGAACCCCACAGTGCAGGGATTTTTATGGAGGCTTTATCATGTGGGCACGATCAATTATTAACTCAGTCTCTAGTCCTTCTCCCCCCCTTCAGGGGCTGGTGGAATGGGCCTGAAAGTTCCAAGTTTCTACTCATGGCTTGGTCTTTCTGGTGACCAGCCCCCACCTGAAGCTCTCCAGGAGCCCACCAAGAATCTCCTCATTAGAACAATAGATGCTCCTATTGACCGGGAAATTCCAAGGGATTTAGGAGCCCTGTGTCAGAAACTAGGGTCAAAGAACAAATATTAGAACAAAAGATGTTCTTAGCACTTAGCACCTTTATCACTTAGGAAATTACAAAGGTTTTCTGATCTCTGGCCAGAAGCCAGGAACAACGACCAAAATTTATATTACTTATTATGTCCCAATATCACACTGTTTGTTCCATAATATATGTATATTTAAATGCTCATGGTATTAAAAATACAGTAACTACTTAAAATGTCTTCAATATAGTCTTTAGTTTTGGGGTGCCTGGGTGGCTCAGTCGGTAAAGTGGCCAGCTTATGATTTCGGCTCAGGTCATGATCTCAGGGTGGTGGGATCAGGCTCTGTGCTCAGCACAGTGTCTGCTTGTCCCTCTCTCTCCCCCTTCCCCCTCCACGTCCCCCCCCCCCCGCCCCGCATGCACACACTCTCTCTCTCCTTTCTAAAATGAATAAATAGGGGTGCCTGCGTGGCTCAGTTGGCTCAGTTGGTTAAGCATCTGCCTTGGGCTCAGGTCGTGATCCCGGGGTCCTGGAAGTGAGCCCTGTGTAGGGCTCCTTGATCAACAGGGAGCCAACTCTCTCTCTCCCTCTGCCCCTCCCCTCCACTTGTTCTCTTTCTCTCTCTTTCAAATAAATAAATAAAATCTTTTAAAAAATAAATAAATAAAATCTTAAAAATATATACATAGTCTTTAGTTTCAAGTAAAGTAGCCATATTTCCCCAACTTTCCTAAAGTCAGAACACAGCAACCAATATAGGACTGACAACAATCAGAAACTTAAACTCAGGACATCCTAGAATTTTCTGGATGGGAAGTCAGCACACCCACAGTTATTTCTATTTTTACATAGCTCTGACCACCACATCTAAACGATCACATGCACAGCTTTTATCCCCTCATTAGATTATTTAGCAAACATTTTTCCCTGTTGTGATATATTCTTTACATCTCTTCTGAAAAAAATCATCTAACCTCCTCACCCTCACCTGTAATCAACTGTAATCACTTCCTCTCCCATGACACCTCCCCAGGGCTCTGGAGAGTTCAGCCAATGGGAGGAGCCTCTCTAGCAGGTGAGAGGGAACGCTCTGGAGTCACACACCTTCACTGAACCCTGGCTCTGCCACTTCCTTGTCATGCCACCTTTGGCAGGCTACTTGTCACCTTGGATCCTCAGTGTTTTCATCTGTAAATTGGAAATAATAGTGCCTTATGCAGAAAGGTGGTATAAGGATTCAATGGGTTTTTAAAAAATGCACGTGCGATACGTAATCCAGTGCCTGGCACATAGTGGCTCTTAATAAGCAAGAGCTGCTACTATTATTGTTATCATGATTCCTCTACTTTGCTTTTCCATGGAATTCATATACCATCATTACTTAACTCTCCCCAAATGGTTTCCTGTTCTTTTCTCTTATAGGTAAGGCTACAAGGTACATCCTCAGGTAGACAACCTTTTTCTCCCCCACCCCCAAAATGATCTCTTCGGATTACAATGCCAGGAAGAGCCAGTGTGGCCACCCAGGCTCTTCCTTGCTCTGCTTGGTGAGCTCCTGATTCTGTATGAGCCTCACCTTCACTAGGCCTTCTCTGACCCCCAGAGAGTGAATCTCCCCCACCCCACTTTACCTAGAACATACCACCTCCCTCACAGGGCTTCTCCCTCCAAGCCAATTTCCACACGGCACCAGAGGACTTTCTTAGGAAGACATGTCCAGCACTGCATAGGAAAACGGAATCTCTTACTGGCTAGTGAGAGTGTAAATTGACACAAGCCCACAGACGGGCGATTGGAATATTTATCATTCTCTTTGAGCCGGTGGTTCTACCTCCAGGAATTTCTTTTAACAGGTGTGCTCCAAAAATGTGCAAAATGGCGTATGTACAAGGTTATCAGGGCAGTGTTGCCTATAGCAGCAAAAATATGGGAAATCAGCTACATGTCCATCAGTTGAGGATTATTTAAGTAAATTATGTAATATGCATTCACTGGAATATCATTCCCAAACTATATCTTTAAGTGAAAAAAAAAAAAGGTACAAGTCAACATGTATGGAACACCAGCATGTGTGTGAAGGAAGAATAATAAGGAAGAGAGAGAACAAATACATGTGTTTGCTTGCACTTGTATAAAATACTTTGTAATATACGTAAGAAACTGGTGACGTGGATCAACTCTGGGGAGAGTTCTGGTGGTTGATAGATGGGGCAGAGAGGAGATTTTTCTGCATATACCCTTTGTTCCCTTTGAATTTTTAAACCATGTAAATGTATCATCTATTCAAAATAGTAACAATAATAGAAAGAAAACACAGGTTGTGAGACACAAGAGTATTGCTATGTGTGCTTGTTACTAAAGATATAATAGAAGAATTCACCTCCTGCAGAAAATTGCTCTCAATGTTGGGGAACTTCTAAGGACCTTCTGGTTGTGCAAAGCCAAAGCCCAGAGCCCCGTCTGGAGGGGAAAGGTTAAAACCATCAGATAGTAAAGGATGACCTCTTCATCCGAAGTTCTGGTTCAAAGCAATTCTTTTTTTTTTTTAAGATTTTATTTATTTATTTGACAGAGAGCGATAGCGAGAGCAGGAACACAAGCAGGGGGAGAGGGAGAGGGAGAAGCAGGCTCCCTGCTGAGCAGGGAGCCCGATGCCGGGCTCGATCCCAGCACCCTGGTATCATGACCTGAGCTGAAGGCAGACGCTTAACGACTGAGCCACCCAGGCACCCCTTGAAGCAATTCTTGACCTAAGAAAACTGGAATTTGGGGCACTGGGAACTGGGGGAGAGAAAAGGAAAGAAAAGGGTCTAAATAAGAATAAGAAATAAGAACAGACCCTCCAGGGCTGAGATGGCTCCCTGTAATGGTGTAAAGTTGAAAGCCTTTATTTAGGGCTAGTGACTTGTTTTAGGGGGAGCCAAATCCTGCTCTTGTGTGAGTGGCAGGATGTGAAAGCTCAGACTGGGTTAAAACCAAGACAGCGTGTAGCTGACTCCCTTTGTCTACAACTATTTTCTTTCACCTATTATGCAGCTTCTATGTTGAGTCCTCCCGAACCTTAAGAAGAGGGAAATCTTTTTCTTTTTTGGTCTGTTTGTATGAATTGCTGATGATCCAGGCTCTAGATTTAATAGATCATCAAGTCTTCTGTTAAAGAACTAGAGAACAGGAACTGGGATAGAGAAAGAAGGAAGTACTGTGGAGGAGACCAAAGGGAGAAAGAAAGATTTTTTCTCAAAACTAGGATATCAGAGGATTGGAGGAGGGGAAGAAAGTGATGGGGGAGTTTGCCACAAGTTCCCCACTGGCCTGGTTGCTGATCTGGGCCAGTTTACCAAAAAGGAGGAAGATCCAAAGCTCAGTTGAGGCAGGTGAATGGAACTAGCAAAGGAGGCTTCAAGGGACGTTGTTCGAACATCAAGGAGCAGGGCGAGAACGGAGGCGTTGTCACAAATCGCTCACCTATGACCAAAGAGAGAACCTCCTGTTGCCCACACCAACCTAGCCTACACACATTGTTCCCGTGTGGGCAGCCGCTGAATGGATCACTCCATTAGCATTGGTAACTCACTGGATGCTTGCCCACCCATACCATACGATTTCAGCATGAACCTGCTCCCTTACTCCAGGTGACAGATACCTACATCATGCTCCAGGACAAAATCTATAAGCCCAAAGCAAGGAATGAGACCCTGAACTCAGTGATGGGGTAATAAGAAAGCTCTGGTCATCTGTACTCAGTGGTAGAAGGAGAATAAGAAAAGTGGGAGCTGAACTGAACGAACTCAAATCCTCCTGAGATGGGACAGTGGGTAACGACACTGTGGGTTGCACATGGATGGGGCGATCTGGATAGCAGGGTCTGGCAGATCTGACAATGCCACTCACTAGCCTATAACCTTTTAAGGGCTACTCTCTCCCGCTAGGGTAAATTCCAAATTTCTCAGCCTGGTATATCAGGATAGGCTAACTTCTGCTGCAGTAACAAATGAACCCCCAAATCCTAATGGCTTCACACAACAAAAGTTGATTTCTTTGTCATGGTACATATCCCGTGAATGTGCTCCATATAGTCACTCAAGAACCTAGACTGATTGAGAAGCCACCATCCTGGACCGCACCACTTGGAACATGTGGCCTCCCCAGTTACTGTGGCAAGGCAGGAAGGCTAAGGGAGAACTTGCTTTTTGAAAAAAGTTTTTAAAGATACTATTTATTTATTTGACAGAGAGAGAGCACAAGTAGGCAGAGCGGCAGGCAGAGGGAGAGGGAGAAGCAGGCTCCCCGCTGAGCAGGAAGCCCGATGTGGGGCTCCATCCCAGGACCCTGGGAATCATGACCCGAGCCGAAGGCAGCCGCTTAACCAACTGAGCCACCCAGGCACCCCAGAACTTGCTTTTTAAAAAATACTTTAGCCCAGAACTGCCATGTGTGACTTCCGTTTATAGCCCACTGGTAAACCTAGTCATGTGGTTCCCTCCAAGTGCAAGAAGACAGGGAGATGTTGGGGCACCTGGGTGGCTCAGTCAGTTAAGCGTCTGCCTTTGGCTCAGGTCATGATCCCAGGGCCCTGGGATGATGATCCCTGCTGAGCAGGGAGCCTGCTTCTCCCTCTCCCTCTGCCTGCCACTCCCCCTGCTTGTGCTCTCTCTCTCTCTGTCAAATAAATAAATAACGGGAAAAAAAGAAGACCGGGAGATGTGGGGAGGAAATGAATATGTGGTGAGTGATAAATATCTCTGTCATACATAGCATTCAAGACCCTTTGTGATCTATTCCCAGGACCCCCTCCAGGTCCCCTGCTATCTCTCTTCCCAACTCATAATCCACCTGTGGTCACAGAAATTTTCTCTCAGTTCCCCAGGCATGTCTTTGACCATGTACCCCCATACCTTTGCTTATTGTGCTGGTTCCTGAACATAAAATGCCCTTTCCTACCTTCCCCATCTGTCAATATTCTACTTGTCCTTTTCAGCCCAGTTCAAATGCTACCTTCTCCATTCCTGATCCCTCAAGAATACAGTTAATTGACCCTTTTCAGTTCTGCCGTATCTATTTTTATATACTTCCCTTAGCACTTAGGGTCTGTGGGACTGACTTCCTGGCATGTTTCACAGTGCCTGGTACATTATGGGTGCTAGAAAAATATTGATTGAATAAATGCTTTGTGTTTAGAATTTTTCAGACAACAATTTAATTGTATGTTTTTCTCCACACCCATCCACCCACTCACAATAGGTTGTGAACTCTGGTTGATACAGACTAAACTTTCTTATATATTTTTTAAAGATTTTATTTATTTCAGAGAGAGAGAGAGAGAGAGAGAGCGCGCGCGCACTAGAGAGAGAGAGCAAGCACGAGTGGCGCCCCACAGACTACACTTAATTTATCTCCACTCCTCCATTACCTTCCAACACTGGGAAAATTTTCAGCAAATGTTTTGGAGAGAATTGACCAATTTGTCCTATACTTAATTTTGAATAATGAATTAAAAAATAATTGCAAATAGGTGTTTTAAAAATTAGCATCTACTATGCTATCCTTCAAATAAAAACTTTAGTCTAAAAACAAACAACAGGGGTGCCTGGGTGGCTCAGTCGGTTGAGGGTCTGACTCTTGGTTTTGGCTCAGGTCATGAAGGATCTCATGGTTGTGGGATGGAGCCCTGAGTCAGGCTCTGAGCTCCAGTGCGGAGTAGGCTTCAGATTCTTTCTCCCCCCCCTCCCCCTCTGCCCCTCCCCGTGATCTCTCTCTCTAAAAGAAATAAATAAAATCTTTAAAAAATAAAAAACAACAGTGATGAGCAAAAAAAAAGGAAATATTTAGAGAGTAAATTGCACAAAAGCAAAGACACTTCCAGAAGTTTCAATCATTGTAATAGCATCTGTAGACAACAGTCCTGAAGTTCCTTTGGGGACAGTAACATTGCCTGGAGCTAGCTAAAGCAAAAGGGAACCCAAGGGTAGAAACATGCTGGCCTCAGGGTCAGGTGGAATTAGGTACCTTAGTACTGAGGGACCCCACACAGCCCTCTTTACTTCTTTCGTCTCTGCTTCTCTTTGAGCATATACTTCATTATTCTCACTCCCTAAAAATCAGCTTTTTCTCCTTCTCAGAACAGCCACTTGAACCATCAACCAACAGCTAGCTACCTAGTTGCCAACTCCTTTCCGGAACGCAGCTGCTAGCTTCTTTGGCCCAATTTCAAGACCCTGGAGAAGGGGTCTGATTGGCTTAGCGTGATCACGTGCCCACCTGGCCCAATAGCGCAGGGGACCAGGGTGGAAAGTTCCCCAGCATTCGCGGGGCTATTTCTCACCCTGACCTTCACTGAGGAACCAGGCACCGGAAGACAGGGCCTGGGAAGAAAAACCCACTGCTGCCTGCCTAAAACCAGGAAAAGGGAGAAGCATTCTTGAGAAATAACACAATAACAATAAATATATAGTCTGGAAAGAGATAACATAATAAATATAAATATATAGTCTGAAAAGAACAAATGGGAAGGACACATGATTTCGGAAGGAACTAAAATGGCAGGAATCACAGACCTGTACCTGTGAAACAAATAATACATTACATGTTAAAAAAAAAAAAGAAGAAGAAGAAGATGGCAGGAAGGGAAGAATGACGGGGAGCGGAATCAGAGCGGGGAGACGAACCATGAGAGACTATGGACTCTGAGAAACAAACTGAGGGTTCTGGAGGGGAGGAGGTGGGGGGATGGGTTAGCCTGGTGATGGGTATTAAAGAGGGCACGTACTGAATGGAGCACTGGGTGTTATCCGCAAACAATGAATCATGGAACACTACATCAAAAACTAATGATGTAATGTACGGGGATTAACATAACATAATAAAAAAATAAAAAAAATAAAATGGCAGGAACCACTTATAGTTACTGTATCTCCCAAATCTCTTGTGAAATAGCTCTCCCTCCCACAGCTCCATTGCCTCGGGTCTTACCTTATCATCTTTGGTCTGAACTGTTGCAACAGCTCCTTAACTATTCTCAGCGCCTCCAGTCTCACTTCACCCTGATCATCCACCAGACCAGCGCTGCCAAATGATCTTTCTTTAAATGACAGGTGATCCTGTCATTTCCCTGCTTAAAACACTTCAGTGGCCCCCATCACCTTCCAAACCTCCTAGCACAGCCTTCAAGGCCCTCCTTGGTCTAGCTCCAGCTTCACCTGCTCTCCTTCTCTAGACACCAGGACTCCTCCCCACCCCTCCTCCCCAGCTCAGTGCTTTCCTACCTTCTCAAACATTTACTCTCTCTGTTCCCTCTGCCCAGGGTGCCCTTCCCATCTCCATTCCTTCTGCCTGCTGATGCAACTTACCATTAATGTCCAGTTAAATGTCTTCCCTCCCTCTGTGATGACTCCACATTGTGTCTATTTTTAGCTCTGGAGACATCTGTCTCCTCCACTCTGTTCTCTCAAAGCACTAACCATGTCTCATTTATCTTCAGATCCCCAGTTCCAAGCCTAGGGCCTGAGTCATAGTAGGAATTAACACATGCTCATAGAAAGATGTAAGGAGAGAGGGAGGGAGAAGGGAAGAGAAGGGCTGGAGGAAGGGAGGGGGGAAGGAAGGATGGATGGAAGGAAAGGAGGGAGGAAGGAGAGAAGGAGGAAGGAAGGATTAAGGAAAGACAAAGGACCTTGTTTTCTCCTCTATCAACCAACTTGGACAGGTTATGGCACTTCTCTGAGACTCCATTTCCTCCTTTATAAAATAACATCTATCCTACCTAACTCATGGGCTTATTGGAGATCAAATAAAGAAAAGAATGTGGAAGCACTTTAGATCTATGCAAACATTCATTATTATTAATTGGCTGTTGTATAGTATTTATCCTCCTAGCTACCTAAAGACCGCAGTCTTAGTGGACCACCTTTGTTGGTCAGGGTTCCCTTGCAGGGGTAGGAGTCAGGGGGCAGTGAGGTAGATTTGGTTTGTGTTTTCTCAGTGACTCATTGCCAGAATTTTGTGAATCAAGTGGTGCTGACGCTGTGATTCGTTAGGATCACAGTGTAACAAGTGAGTTAATTTGATAACGTTATTCTATTTGGGGTCCCTTTTGTACTTATTAAGTCTTGGGTCCTGATTTTAATGAAAAACAAGGAATATCCACAAGCACCGACCATTATTAATGATTTAACTCAAATCAAAAAATCTCTACTTACTTCTCACTCCAGGTTCTGGATCAGTTTAATTGAAAAGTGGCTTGAGCTGGATGCTGCAATGGGAGATGAGGAGAAACTGCTTCAGTTTGCAACTACTTATCGATGGGAATCAGGATTTTCTCAATACTGTGCAACCAGAATAGAAGGCAGGAGGAAATTAGAAGCTGCACAGATGGAAGGCTCCAGCTGTCATGCTACAGTTGTCTAGTAGACCAGGTGGGGCCTGTTTAGGCCCGATGGTGTGGTAGGAAATAGAACAATGTGGGACAAATGTTGGGTGGTGGTGCGGCAAGGGTTCTCTTAGGTGGGACTAAATGGATACTTGAGTGCTGGCACAGCCACCCCCGCCCCCACTCAGGGTCATGGCCTGAGCACCTCTGGCCTGGCTGGTTCCTAACTTCTTGGGGACCATACTGACCACTGAACTTGAGCTTGCCTCTGTGAGGACCCAGGAGCAGCAGAGAGCCAAGTCTCCTCACTTGTATGTCAACCAAAGTAAGGCCTGTCCAAGTCATCATTCTCACCAATCTCTGTACCCACGCTAAACCTCAGGATCTGGCCTGACTCAACTAGATATCTTTCGTCCGTCTGCCCAGTTGCTTTCCACCCCCGCATCTCTGGGAATTGTTCTTGCCACCCCCTCCATTCACACAAACACCACAGAGACCACAGGATCCGCCATTTTGCACACACCCTGGACCCTGGCCATGACTGACCTTGAATTAGGCCTGTCCTCTTGGATAGGACAAGCTCAGCTTCTGGACCAGTCAATCCCTTCCTCCAGAATTTTTGGAACAGGGTCCGGGGGGAGGGGGGAGAATCAGCCTCTGCCTGGGTAATTGAACTTGGATGTATAAAACCAGACACTACAAATGTGCATATGTTCTATGGTGTTGACTGGAAAATGAAGAAAGCTGGTCTGCAATGAGATAGAGCAGTGAGATTCGAGATGGAGAAAGAATACTGCCAGACTTTGCATTTTGAACTATGTTTCTCTGCGGCATTTCTGTACTAGAATTCCATGAGACTGCCCTGAATGCCCAAAATAAATCTCCAAATCTTGCCTAAGCTAAGCCAAGGTTTCTGTTAGTTGCAGACAAAGAAGTCTCATGTATATACATTGAGAAACTCCAATTTCAGTTTTTACCAGTCAAAAACTACTTCATTTTCTCACTAACTAGCTTTATAATTAGCCAGTTTAACAAATTTGAATTTACGCAAATGAAATATCTATCAATTTGGTTGCTTCTGACTTCAGGCTTGCACGCTTATGGTCACAAGGTGACCCTTTTTTAGTATGAAAAAAATTTTTTAAACCACTTAAAAATAGAAAGAGTAGTATAATGACTCCAACCTATTCATCACCCAGGTCTCACAGCTATCACTACACAGTCACCCTGAATCACCTACACATTCACATGCCTCTCCCCTCCCCTCAGATTACCTTGAGGCAAGTCCTAGACGTGGCATTATTTCTTCTGTAAATATTTCAGCATATATCTCTAAAAGATACAAATTCTTTTTTAAAACGTAGTCTCCACAATATCATGATCACAGCTGAAAATATTGACAGTCATTTCCTAGGGCCATCCAATCTGCAAAAGGGTCCCCTTTCCCTGATTGTCTTAAAAATGTGTTATTTTGCTAATTTACATTCATTTTAGTGATTATGGCAAGGAAATATATATTATTTTCTAAAGATAAAAGGTATAACATATTCATACTGATAGTTCCAATTGAAATGGAGAACTATGGTTTTCACTCAACCTCACCAATCCTAATCTGTATTTCTATGTCAAGTATCTCAGTTCTCAAGGACACCAACATAACTACTTATTTTTAATCCCATAACATGCATGTCTTTCCATCTTTGGATATATACCTTTAGGGATACAGAGTGAAATGATAGTGATTTAAAGTCACTCAAAGTCATTCTGTGTGGTTATGTCATCCACTGAATGCACAAGTAGGATCACCTTTATTTCATTTCACTTTCGATTTATAAGGATTTTTTAAATTTAATTTTGTTGTAATTATATAAAATACTTACATGGCTCCCAAGTTAGACCTACAAAACAAGGTATATTTATTTTAAAGTCTGGATTCTACTTTATCCTTTCCTCTCTAATCACTCTCTCTGCTGTAATAGGTGTTGTATTAAATTTTTATAGCTTCTTCTTTTATTTGTGGTTAAATGACTACACACTCTATACATGATTTTCTTACATTTCTCTTTTTACTTAAAAATATATCCTGGACATCACATGGTAGTCGTAGAGAATTTTCTTATTCCTTGGTACAGCTCCATAATACTCCATTTGGGGGATTGTACCATAGTTTATTCAATTAGTCTTCTTTTCTTTCTTTTTAAGATTTTTTTTTTTAATTCTTAAGTAATCTCTACACCCAACATGGGGCTCAAACTAACAACCCTGACATCAAGAGTCGCATGTTCCTCCAACTGAGCCAGCTAGGTGCCCTCAATTAGTCTTCTATCGATGGGCATTTGGGTTGTTTCCAGTCTCTTGCAATTACAAACAGAGCTGCATGGATAGCCTTGTCTGAACATCTTTTTGCATTTTTGCCAGGGCATCTCTGTGATAGATTTCTAGAAGCGGGATTGCTATATCACTGCACACCTGTCAGAATGACTAAAATTAAGAGAGAGAAAATGCAATACTGAATACTGATGAGGATGTGAAGCAACTGGAACTTTCCTACATTACTAATAGGTAGTACAAAATGGTACAGCCACTCTGAAAAACAGTTTGGCAGTCCCTTATGAAGTTTAATATACATATAATATGACCTAGCAATTCCTTTCTTATATATTTACTCGAGAGAAATGAAAACTTATATTCACACAAAACTTGTCAGTACCTGAACATTGATAGAGGCTTTTTTCATAATTGCCAAAGACTGGAAACAACTCAAGTGTCTTTCACCTGATGGGTAAATTGGAATACATCTCTACATTCAAATGCCACCCAGCAATAAAAGGAACAGACTACTGGTACACCACAACGTTGATGAATTTCAAATGCATTATTTTAAGAGAAGGAAGCCAGATTTAAAAAGCTACAAATTCCATGATTCCATTTATATGACATTCTCTAAAAGGCAATACTAGAGGGACAGAATAAACCAATCACTGGCAAGAATGATCAAAGTTCCTCCTACCCCTTGACCTGAGGCTGCCGCGTTCTTTCTTGAGCCACACAGTTGCCTAATTCTGACCAATACCAGGGTTCTGCCCTCAAGGGAGGAGAGGGCTATAGCTTTGGGTTGGCCGCCAAAGGTACGTACCTCAAAAATTATTTGCAGAAGGGCACCTGGCTGGCTCAGTCAGTAGTGAATGCAACTCTTGATCTCAGGGTTGTGAGTTCCAGCTTAATGCTGGGTGTAGAGATTACTTAAAAATAAAATCTTAAATTTTTTTTTTTTTTTGCAGAGAAAGAAAACCCCTCAGTTCAATATACATTTTACAAGAATTTAGTTTTTTAAAGATTTTATTTATTTATGTATTTATTTGAGAGAGAGTGTGGTCACACACAAGGTGGGTAGGGGCGGAGGGGAAGAGAGAGAGAATCTTGAGCAGAATCCACATGGAGCACGAGCCCAATGCAGGGCTTGATCCCATGACCCTGAGATCACAACCTGAGCTGAAACCAAAAGTCAGATGCTTAACCAACTGAGCCACCCAGGCACCCCCATTTTATAAGAATTTAAAAATCTAGTTGGGGTAGACTCTCTGAGGGGCCATTAACTGCACCTGATGCCCTGGCTCAACCAGGTTTTCCTCTGTCTGACTCCGTATGGCTTTGCCTTTTTTTCAGAGGAGGCAAGACCCAGCTGAACTCTGGTTGTGAGTCACCAAGGTTATATAAGGTCCTGTGAACACAGCCTGTCTTCCAGACAAATGTCCCACTTGCAATACTAACTCAAGTCCTATTAAGGGAATCTTCTGTTTTCTTCCTGTTTTAGCTTTTCTCTGACATAGTATCCTAGACTTTCAGAGCTGCAAATGCCCTTAGAGGTAGTAGTCGTAATAACTATAATAATAATTGTAATTACAACAGCTACCAGTTATCAGGCATTTATTATGTTTCAGGCACTTTGTATTTATTATCACATTTAATCATCAAGTCTTCTTGGTGAAATAGATATTATCCCCATCTGACAGATTTTGAAACCCAGGAAGAGAAAGAGTGAGTTATCCAAGGCTAATGCTGGCATCGTTCAAACTGAGATCTGTAAAGACTCCAAAGTTTTTCTCTTAAACTCACAAAGCCCAAAACCTTCCATTCTACAGATGGGAAATGAACACTCAGGGTGGAGGGGTGGAGAAGAAGGGGGCACTGGGAGGCACAAGCATCTTGTTCAGTTAACATGACCCAGGCTCACATTAACTTTTCTTGCCTGCCACAGGAACCAGTATTTACAAATCATCATGTAACTGAGTTTAATAAGAGAAAAGGTGTTTGGTTTTTTTTCTAAATGAGAGCAATTGTGATTATTGCATTTATCAAACATCATTAGGGGGTACGAAAATTAAAAAATCACAGTTACAACATGAAGAGTGCCTTACAGTTTATAAAACACTTTCAAATACTTTGTCTCACGTGATCCTTGCTACAGGTCTCTGGAGGAGGAAAATATGATTATTCCACTTCACAGATGAGGAAACTAAGACCCCCAAAAGGTTATATTACTTGCTTAAAGTCTCAGAGATCATTCAGTGGCAGAGCCAGAATAAAAATTTGGGGCCTGTTCCTCGGGGGGGAGCTTGTTGGCAATGAGGGTCTGACATTTTCCTATGAATTTTAGACTCTTACTTTCAAGTATAAAAAACTTAATTACGATTTTGATTGGCTGAGGTGATTTTTTTTTTTTTTAGCTGAGATTTTTACACTGCATAAATCAACTTGGTGAGAAATGACATCTTTAAAATCTCAAGTCTTCCCATCCTTCATTTTTTATGCCTCCAAGTAGAATCTAATGTTTGGGTTTTTTTTTTTTTTCTTAATAGAGACCCTTCGCACTTTTGCTGAGTTTTTCCTTTATAAACTGCCTCCTTGGTAGCTAATTTGAATAAATCTTCAGTGCTGTTACACTTTTTTTCTAATTGATTTTTATTACATGATTTTTATTTCCATTTAGTAACTTGATACTTGGTTGAACATTCTTGTTTTTAAGAGCTTTTCTTGATCTTCAGTTCTGAGGATAGAATTATTCCATCTGCAAATTATTAAAAAAAAAAAACCAAAAAATCCAAAACCTGTTCTTCTGATTCCACCATGAGTGCTCCTTTTACCACATGAAACTGCATTTTTCCACAGCTCTGCATTTTCCAGATGACTAAATGGCTCCTTTAAGTGCCAAAATATTTAGAAATATAACTGCCTGAGCTGAAAAATCTTTCTCAAATGAATTACAATATGTAGCAAACAGCTGTGGTTTTGCCTGCACAATACATCCTTCCCATTTTTTAGAAGCTGCACCTCTCTTTCTTTTGGGGAATCGTCCCTCCTGCAATCCATGAGGTCCTGGCAAGACTGTCCATCGCTTGATCCGATTCACATGCCCCTAAAGAGGTCCTGTTTCCACCACAGGCTGACCCAACTGACTCATCTAAGAATTAGTATCTTGAGGGACACCTGGCCAGAAGGCCATTGGAGCAGAGTCATTGAGAAGGCAGGCCCTAAAGAGATGTCCATGAGTTTTTCCCTGGAGCTGCCCAGATTTCTCTCCTTCCCAAAGGCTGTTTGTTCAAGTTCTCCTTTGGTTCCAGGAGCTACCCAGTATCCTTCCAGTACATTCTCTTTGTTTGCTTAGGCTTGCTTCTGTTACAAATGATGCAGATATCGGTGCCCAAGAATTGGCTACAGACAATTCATCCTGTTGTGGGTTGAACTGTGTCCCCTACCCCATGCCACCAAAAAAAGAAAGAAGGAGAAAAGAAAGAAAGAAAGAAAGAAGAAAGAAAGAAAGAAAGAAAGAAGAAAGAAAGAAAGAAAGAAAGAAAGAAAGAAAAAGAAAGAAAGAAAGAAAGAAAGAAAAAAAAAGAAAGAAAAAAGAAAGAAAGAAAGAAAAAGAAAGAAAGAAAGAAAGAAAGAAGAAAGAAAGAAAGAAGAAAAGAAAAAAAAAAAAAAAAAAAAAAAGAAAGAAAGAAAGAAGAAAAAGAAAGAAGAAAGAAAGAAGAAAGAAAAAGAAAGAAAGAAAGAAAGAAAGAAAGAAAGAAAAGAGAAAGAAAAATGTTTAAGTCCTAACCCTAGTGTCTCCAAATGTGATCTTATTTGGAAATAGGGTCTCTACAGAGGCAATCAAGTTAAAATAAGGTCAGTGGGTAGGCCCTAATCCAAAACGGCTGGTGTTCCTAAAAAGAGATTAGGGCACAGAGACAGGCACATATAAAAGGAAGACACTATAGAGACACACAGGGAGCAGGCCACATCAAGACAAAGAATTGGAGTGATGTACCTATAAGGCAAAAAAACTCCTGGAAGCTAGGAAAGAGACATAAAGAATAGCTCTTTCCTAGCACCTTTAGAGGGAGTCCGTGGCCCTGCTGACAGGGTTGACTTCAGAGTTCTGGCCTCCAGAACTTGAGACAATACATTTCTCAAGTTTGTGGTACTTCGTCCTGGCAGGCCTAGAAAACTAATACTGACCCTCAAGGAAATATGGACTATTTTGAATGATGTATGGCAGATTGCTAGCTGTTCACCAAAACCTTTCTCCCCTTTTTTGCCTACAAGTAGCCTTGTAGCCAGGCACGTGACTGCCCCACTAGATCATCTTGGCCAGCTTCCCTTGTGGTCAGGGTGACCTTGTATCTGACTTCTCCCCAGTGGAACATAAGTGACAGTGACATGTGCCATTGCTGGGTCTGAGCTCCAAGATATCCAGCAAGATTCCTCCACTCTAGTTTTTTTTTTTTTTTAAGATTTTATTTATTTATTTATTTATTTATTTGAGAAAAAGAGCAGGAGCAGAGCAGGAGGAAAATGGAGGGGGAAAGAATCTCAGGCATACCCTTGAGCTGAGCTCAGAGCCTAACCTGGGGCTTCATCTCACGACCCTGAGAGCATGACCTGAGCTGAAACCAAGAGTTGGATGCTTAACCAATTGAGCCACCCAGGCGGCCCAAGAGTCTTCCACTCTTGTCTCCTTTCTTGTCAATTAGAACCCAGATGCAAGGGCTTCATCTGTGCAGAAGAAAACCCTGCCAATGCCATGGAAGAATACATGGCAAAGGAGGAAGACTCCCAGTTGTTCTGGACCACTCACTTCAAGGGGAAATAGGCCACTCTACTTTGTCTTTTTATTAGGAGCTTAGCTTTACCTCTAATGGACCCATGGTTATTGAGCTGAGACGAGATGCAAGGCAGTATTCCAGAACAGGAACTAGTAGTAGCTCATGGAACAGTGACCAAGAACATAATCTCCTTTGGTCTCTTGGGGCCTTTTTTTTTTTTTTTTTTTCCAAATGTGTGAGTCCATTTATATAATATATTCAGATATTTTTCTCTTGGGACTTTTTATAAGCTGAAGCCAAACTCTCAGCAACCTAAAAGGGAGATGCAAGATACTAAAACCAGCAGGGTGGCTGCTTCCAAAAGCATTCAGTATCTTCAACTGAGAGAATGACAAGCTCAAGTCTTGAGATGTATGCTACAAGGCACAGACTGACATTCGGAGCTTTTCTGCGGCCAAGTGAAAAATCTTTCATCGGAGCCATGGGCTTAAGACAGCTGGAAGCCAAACTCAGATTCAAGTTGCTGAATGTCAATGTCGGCTGACCACGTGGTTTTGCCAGGTTCCTTTTATGAAAAGATGCAGTTATCTGGAGGTCTCAGAGGACCTGGAGAATCTGAACCCACAAACTGTCTTCTGTCTGCAGTCGTTCCTATGTTCCCCCCTCTCCTGGAGAAGGAAGTTAACACTTTCCCTCATGCCTGATGTCTGCCTGTTGCTCAGCCGGTAACTAACTCCATCTGGAGCAAGTGAATTGTTCTCACAGGAATACTTTACATTTATTTTTTATTTGGATTTTCTTTCCGAGTACTTTTTGCCTCTGCCAGCGCCAGAGCCCATGGGCTTATGGAAAGCTTTTCATCCAGTCATGGTATGACACTGCCTCTTATTAAGGAATTCACTTCACAGCAAAAGTGGGAATGGCCTAATGCCCACAGGATTCACTGTCTGTCTAATGGATCCTGCCCATGACTCAGGCATAGCTGGCCTTAAACAACAGTAGGAGGGCTCACAGGATCCACTGGCAGATAACTGCTTGCTCTCCTGTGGAAGTTATCCATGTTCTGAGTCAGTATCCCATATGTGATGCTGTTTCCCTGTGTCTCTCTCTTTCCAGGACACAGAGGTGGGCAGGTACTGTTAATAGTCTCCCAGTAGCCTTTCCTATCTAACATAGTAGAATTGATACCTGGCTGCATGACGACCCAGAGTTAAGATATCTTGCCAGCCTTTTTGATCACTTTCTCTCCCCACTTTCCAGCTCTCAGCTGAATTGACTGGAAGTCTGACACCCACTGAAGTTACTGGGCTTGGGTTTTGGGTTTCCTCCTCCTCCTCCCTCTTAGAAATAGGGTCCTAAATACATATCAAAATAAAAATCTTCTGCATAGAATGGGAGAAGATATTTACAAATGACATATCCAATAAAGGATTAGTATCCATAATATATAAAGAATTTATACAACTCAGCATCAAAAAACCCAAATAATCCGATTAACAAATGGGCAGAAGACACGAACAGACACTTCTCCAAAGAAGACATACAGATGGCCAACAGATACATGAAAAGATGCTCAATAGCACTGATCATCAGGGAAATGCAAATTAAAACCACAATGAGATAACACCTCACACCTGTCAGAATGGCTAAAATCAAAAACACAAGAAACAACAAGTGTTGGTGAGGATGTAGAGAAAAAGGGACCCTCTTGCACTGTTGGTGGGAGTGCGAACTGGTGCAGCCACTCTGGAAAACAGTATGGAGGGTCCTTAAAAAATTAAAAATAGAACTACCCTACAATCCAGTAATTGCAGTACGGGTTATTTACCCAAAGAATACAAAAACACTAATTCAAAAGGATATATGCACCTCTATGTTTACTGCAGCATTATTTATAATAGCCAAACTATAGAAGCAGCCCAAGTGTCCATCAACAGATGAATGGATAAAGAAGATGTGGTGTGTGTGTGTGTGTGTGTGTGTGTGTGTGTGTGTGTGTGTAAAATGGAATATTATTTGGCCATAAAAAAGAACGAAGTCTTGCCATTTGCAACAATATGGATGGAGCTAGAGAGTATAATGCTAAGTGAAATAAGTCAGTCAGAGAAAGACAAATACCATGATTTCACTCATGTGTGGAATTTAAGAAACTAAAAAAAGAAAGGGGAAAGAAGAGAGAGAGAGACAAACTGAGAAGCAGAGACTTAGCTATAGAGAACAAACTGATGGTTGCCAGAGGGAAGGTGGATGGGGGATGGGCAAAATATGGGAAGGGGCATGAAGAGGACACTTCTCATGATGAGCCCTGACTCATGTATAGAATTGTTGAATCACTACACTGGACACCTGAAATTAATGTAACACTGTATGTTAACTACATTGGAATTAAAATTAAAAAAACTTAATAAAAATTTGAAAAAATAATAAAAATAAAATAGACAAACAAAAAAGAAATAGTGTCCCAGGTAAACTACAGTTTCAAAGAGCTTTTCTTAGCAGCATTCTCAGTTGAGGTATTTGTTTCTGGGCTGGCTTGGATCTCGGCTACCTTCACCTAGTTATTATTTGAAGTGTAGGAGTTTTTGGTAGATAATGTCAACCTAAGACTCTCACAAATTATCTTGAGGATAGAAAAAAGGGGAAAAAAAATACCAAAAGCCTCCTGCTCTCCTCCCAATGACGTTCTCCGTGGAAGGAATGTTATTATGCTGCTGATCATATTCTTTTCCCTTTATAGGGTCCCGCAGCTTTGCAGAATACTGTCATATTCTCACTTGCTCTTCCAAAACCTATGACCTACAGGAAAGAGGGCAGGCCTGAAGGTCTGGGAGAGCTGGATGGAATCCCTGCTCTGCTGCTCAGTGGCTCTGAACTGCCAATTAATCATGTGTTAAAGGAGGGGTACAACAACATTTACCCTTTGCTTTTAATGTTGGGATTGTGATTACAAATGGTAAGTGCTCATGAAATCTGGTGAGTGATGCTGTGAAGTTTGCAGGGGAGGAATTATGAGCCCTGATTTACAAGTGAGGAAAATGAAATACATCAATGAGGACAAGAGTTGTCCAAGGTCACGGAGATGGAGTGGGATCTTCAAAATCCAAATCCAGATCCAAATCCATTGTTTTTTTCTATCACCTCAATCTACTGAATAACAGAATTTTCTCAGCTTTTAATAATAATAACAGCATTGTTGGTGAAGCTAGCTTTCATTTATTTAACATTTAAGATGTGTCAGACACTAGACTAAGTAGTTTATATGAATGAACCCATTTTACAGATGGAGCTGGCATTCAACAAGGTGAAGGAACTTGCCCAAAGACAAACACAAGGGCAGAATCTGCCTGGGTCTTAAAAGAAAACTTGGTTCTTTCTGACTCCAAAACCTATTCTCTTATCCCCCAAATTATAACTTTCTCAATAAATAAAATACCCTTGGAATGTGTTGCTAAGTGTCTAAGTTCAAAGGTATAATGCAAATGTTTTCATCTTATTAGGCAAGCTCTGTGTGTAGTCAGCTAAAGATTTAGCTGGCTTTGGGATCATCTACATGTCCTGATAAGGTCTTTTCTGCATTATAGGAATTGCTGGCCTATCAGGTTAATACTGTCCTAGGAATCTGGAATTGAAAGTTCTCAGCTTGATTAGGATCTCACATAAACTATGAGGTGGCAAGCCACTTCATCTCTCTGGGCCTCCTTTTTCTCCTATTTAAAATAAGGGTAAAATCAAACCTAGAATATCTTCTTGGGCCAGAAAGCAAAGAAGTGCTGAAAGTTACTGGAGACCCATCACAGCACACAGGAGCTGGCTCAAAGCAGTTCCCACTGGTCAGATCTGGGACAATTTTAACATCAAAATGAATAATGGTGATAAAGGATTGCTACACATTAAATAAAAAAGTAATCATGAGTGCATTACGACACTCTAATTAAAAAAAAAAAGGAAAGACAAAAGAAGCTCTCTCCTTGTGAATGGAGAGAGCTCTACAATATCGAAGATCTAGTAAGTGTAAAAGAAATTAGAAAATCATCATTTTGCAATCACCATATCAATAATCAATTCAGGTAAGATCATTCATGGATGTGAAAACCATTGGTGAAAAATTTTGGGGGAACAGAATAGTCACATAGTCTTAAAGTATCTCCCCAGAAATCACTTATTAATTACAAAAAGAAAATGTACCTTTACAATGAAGACCATCTGGTGGACACCACCATAATCAAGTTGTGTAAGAAAAACTCAGCTCAGTCCCGTGTGTCCCCTTTATGACTCACACAGAACACTTCACTTCTTACATTTCTGGTCACCAAATGTGGGGGGGGGTGGGTTTCACACCAGAAATTCTCTGTACCACCAGTTGGATATCCTACAATTTAACTCAATTCTAACACTATCTACCTGGAGATAGCATCAGATCCCACAGGTTAAGGGCTCACTCCACAAGACTGCTCCCACCCTACTTCAGATGCCAATCGCAAGTAGTTGGTCCCTAGGCTACCCACCATTTCTGTGCAATTTGGCTACAAATTGGAGGTCCCCATGACCCCATCCTCAGGTTCAAATAATTTGCTAGAGTTCTCGAAGAAATCAAGGAAACACTGACACTGACCAGTTTATGAAAGGCTACGATAAAGGACACAGATGAACAGCCAGATGGAGATACATAGGGTGAACTCTGGGAGGGTCCTGAGCACAGGAGCTTCTGTTGCTGTGGAGTTGGGGTACGTCATCCTCCATGTGTGGATGTGTTTGCCAACCTGGAAGCACACAGAACCCAATACTTTGGGGATTTTTATGGAGGCTTCATTACACAGGCATGATTGAACCTTAACTTCATCTTCAACCCCTCTCTCTTCTGGAGAGGATGAGAGGCAGGGCTGAAAGCTCCACGCTTCTAGTCACGGCTTTGTCTTTCAGGTAACCAGCCCTCACCAAAGAGCCATCCAGGAGCCCACCCAAAGTTGCATCATTAGAACAAAAGACACTCCTATCACCCCAGGAAATCACAAGAGTTTCAGGAGCTCTGCGTCAGGGCCTGGGGTGAAAGACAAAATATTCGAACAAAAAATGATGCTAGTGGTCCTATCACTTAGGAAATTACAAAGGGTTCAGGTGCTCTGTGCCAGGAACCAAGGGCAGAGACCTGTTATCTCACATGAGTGACCAAATTTAGCATCACCCACAGTGGCACACACTGACAACACGTAACTTCTGAGGTGATGTGCTAGAAAAAACATGGCATCATCTGAATAGCATTTTTGCCCAAAGATGTATAACCTGATCAAATAATGAGGAGACACTAGAGAAGCCCAAATTGTTGGATGTTTTATAAAACAACTGTCCTAGACTCCAAAAATGCCAATCACATGAAGGACCAAAAAAAAAAAAAAAAAAAAAAAAGTGGGGAAAATTGTTCCAGGTTAATGGAAACTAAAGAGACATGACAATTTTATTTTTATTACTTTTTAAAGATTTTATTTATTTATTTGACAGAGAGAGACACAGTGAGAGAGGGAACACAAGCAGGGGGAGTGAGAGAGGGTGAAGCAGGCTTCTCGCGGAGCAGGGAGCCCAATGAGGGGCTCGATCCCAGGACCCCGGGATCATGACCTGAGCCGAAGGCAGACGCTTACAGAATGAGCCACCCAGGCGCCCCAAGACATGATCATTGTAAATGTTTTCTATGCTTCTGGAAGAAAACTAAGAAGCTACAAAGGACATAATCAGGCCAACTGGAGAAATTCAAACAAGGACCATTCTTAGGTATTATTTTATCAATCTTATATTTATTGAGTGTGATGATGACATCACAATTATGTAGAGAAGTGTTTTTATTTTTAGGAGACACATGCTAAAGATTTCAAGCGTGAAGAGTTATCACATCAGCAACTTTTAAATGGTTCAGAGGATAAATGTGTGTGTGTGTGTGTGTACGTGCATGCATGCATACAGAGTTACAACAACTATGGCAAAATTAGTGGACCTATATGAGAGGTGTGTGGTGTTTATTGTACAGTTCATCCAACTTTTCTGTTTATCTGACTTTCTTTTTTTAAATTTTATTTTATTATGTTATGTTAGTCACCAGACGATATATCACTGGTTTTTGATATAGTGATCCACGATTCATTGTTTTTGTATAACACCCAGTGTTCCATGCAGTATGTGCCCTCCTTAATACCCATCACCGGGCTAATTCATCCCCCCACCTCCTCCCCCCTAAAACCCTGTTTGTTTCTCAGAGTCCATCGTCTCTCATGGTTCGTCTCTCGCTCCGATTCCCCCCCGCCTTCATTTTTCCCTTCCTTCTCCTAATGTCCTCCATGTTATTCCTTACGTTCCACAAACAAGTGAAACCGTATGATAATTGACTTCCTCTGCTTGACTTATTTCGCTTAGCATAATCTCCTCCAGGCCCATCCATGTTGATGTAAAAGTTGGGTATTCATCTTTTCTGAAGGTTGAGTAATATTCCATTGTATATATGAACCACATCTTCTTTATCCATTCATCTGTTGAAGGGCATCTCAGCTCTTTCCACAGTTTGGCTATTGCGGACATTGCTGCTATGAACACTGGGGTGCATATGGCCCTTCTTTTCACTACATCTGTGTCTTCAATGCCATCCCGATCAAAATTCCAATGGCATTTTTCAAAGTGCTGGAACAAACAATCTTAAAATTTGTATGGAATCAGAAGAGACCCCAAATCACCAAGGAAATGTTGAAAAAGAAAAACAAAGCTGGGGGCATCACGTTGCCAGATTTCAGCTATATTACAAAGCAGTGATCACCAAGACAGCATGATACTGGCACAAAAACAGACATGGAGACCAATGGAACAGAATAGAGAGCCCAGAAATGGACCCTCAACTCTATGGTCAAATAATCTTCGACAAAGCAGGAAAAAATATGCAATGGAAAAAAAGACAGTCTCTTCAATAAATGGTGCTGGGAAAATTGGACAGCTATATACAGAAGAATGAAACTCGACCATTCTCTAATACCATACACAAAGATAAACTCAAAATGGATGAAAGACCTCAATGTGAGACAGGAATCCATCAAAATCCTAGAGGAGAACACAGGCAGTAACCTCTTTGACATTGGCCACAGCAACTTCTTTCAAGATACATCTCCAAAGGCTAGTGAAACAAAAGCAAAAATGAACTTTTGGGACTTCATCAAGATAAAAAGCTTCTGCACAGCAAAGGAAACAGTCAACAAAACAGGGAGGCAACCCACAGAATGGGAGAAGATATTTGCAAATGACACTACAGATAAAGGGCTGGTATCCAAGATCTATAAAGAACTTCTCAAACTCAACACCCAAAAAACAAATAATCAAGTCAAAAAGTGGGCAGAAGACATGAACAGACACTTCTCCAAAGAAAACATACAAATGGCTACAGACACATGAAAAAATGTTCATCATCAGTAGCCATCAGGGAAATTCAAATCAAAACCACATTGAGATACCACCTTACACCAGTTAGAATGGCAAAAAATGGACAAGGCAAGAAACAACAAGTGTTGGAGAGGTTGTGGAGAAAGGGGAACCCTTTTACACTGTTGGTGGGAATGCAAGTTGGTACAGCCAGTTTAGAAAACAGCGTGGAGGTGCCTCAAAAAATTAAAAATAGAGCTACCCTATGACCCAGCAATTGCACTACTGGGTGTTTATCTGAATTTCTTAAAATATAAAGCTGAGGGGAAAATGGAGGCAAAATAATGACAGTCTCTAAAAAGCAATTTAATGAGGTAATATCAGTAATGAGTCTGGCACACAGTAGATGCTCAATAAAACACTAATATTTACCTAAGTTCAAATGACTAAATCTTTGCAAAGCAACACTTATTATTCATCCAACAAACATAACACTCAACAGCACTTTATATGTGCAAGGACTGTGCTAGCAGCTGGGGACAGAGGGAAGAAAAAGACACATTCTCTTCTGAGGAGGAGCTTAAAAGACAGTGGAGGAAGACATAAGAACAGGTGACTACAACACAGATCAATGCCACAGAGGAAAAGTGAGGCTTGGTAAAAGAGGACTGATGGCTTCAGGTTAAGACCAAGTACTTGGTACTAGCTGTCGACTTCCTGGTTGCAGTGGTACAGTAGCCAACAGGTTGCAACTGAATTTCTGGGTGCACCAACCATCCTCCAGATGGGCCAGCTTACCTAAGTACTGAGCTCCTGGCCATAGAATGTCCAGACCGACACTGGGATGAACTTCTGTCTGGGATGTGAGAATCGGAATTCTCAAGATGAATGCCCTGCCCAGGCTCTAGTCACACTGGCCTTCCTTTGGTTTCTCCAGGTAACCCTGGTCCACCTTCCACAGCTCCCACCAATCTGTCTCCCCCGTCCCTCAGATCCCTTCCTCAGAGGCCTTTCCTGAACATTCCCAAGGCTCCTGCTGCACTCTGGGTTTCTTTCCTTCAAAGCTCTGCTTCAGCCATAAAGAATTCATTTTTGCAAAATTATCTGGTCTGTGTCCAATGTCATCATTAAACTATAAACTCCAAGAGGACAGAAACTGCTTCTCTCACATTCACACTGGTCTCCCCAGCACGTGCATGGTGCCCTGCATGCACAGGGATGAAATAAACATTGCTGAATGAATGAAGAGTCCAGGAAATCTCTGAGGCTTCTCAGAGAAGTGAATGGGAAGGGAACACACATTTTTTAAAATTGTCTAATAAGTGCCAGGCTCTGTGCCAGGTAGTCCACATCCATCATCTCATTGATTCCTCAGAGACACTCTGAGATGTGGGTATCACTGGCCCCATTTTACAAATGAAGAGATAAGGGACGGTATACATCTGGCTAACAGACCCGCAAATGCCAGCAGAGCCAGGATTCAAGTCTAGTGTGGTTATTTTCAAAGACACCCCCAAAGCCCCCTTCATACCTGCACCCTTGTCTGATGCTTTTCCAGGGATTTTGGCTGCATCAGTGGAAATGAGAGAGATCATGAAGGCGATCCTAACAACCATGCCTACATTGAGGAAAAATGCCTTTGTGTAAGCTACATTCACAGGCATTATCTTTTTCAGTCTTATAACCGGTCTAACAGTTGGTGAATGCCTAAGTGATTTTTTTTAAGATTTTATTTATTTATTTATTTGAGAGAGAGAATGAGAGAGAGAGAGCATGAGAGGGGGGAGGGTCAGAGGGAGAAGCAGACTCCCCGCTGAGCGGGGAGCCCGATGTGGGACTCGATCCCAGCACTCCAGGATCATGACCTGAGCAGAAGGCAGTCGCTTAACCAACTGAGCCACCCAGGCGCCCGCCTAAGTAATTTCTGACGTATGTTTTTGTTTGTTTAAAAAAGTGGGATCTTGTGTACATTCTCCTTTTGTCTTTCAAACTCATTTGTGGTGGTTTGTTGTTGATTTTTGCCACGTAGATGTTTTAAAGCATTTACTAGTCAAATTTGTTAAACCTTTCTTTAAGATTTATTTTATAAATCATAGAACTAAAAATAAATAAATCATAGAACTAATTTACTCATATTTTTCTTATAGTCTACTTATTTATTGATTTTACCTTTTTCTTAAAAGATTTTGTTTATTTATTTGAGAGAGAGAGCACGCGAGCCAGGGGGAGGGGCAGAGGGAGAAGCAGAAGCAGGGAGCTAGACTTGGGGTTTGATCCCAGGACTCTGGGATCATGGCTTGAGCCAAAGGCAGCTGCTTCACTGACTGAGCCACCCAGGCACCCCAACTTTTTTTTTTTTTTTTTTACATTTAAGTGTTTGGTCCATTTGTGGTGAGGTAGGAATCCAGGTTTTTGTTTTGTTTTATTTTTCAAATGGCCTACTAATTATATCATCTCCATTGATTGACTAACCCAAAGGACTTACTTCTCTGCTGGGTTCCCATCATTCCCACTGGTATTCAGACTAAAACCAACACTGGTGTCAGGGAAGCTCATAAGAAAGGCTGTATTTATTTCTGAAAGAAATCAGAAAATCCTGAGGAGAGTCCCAGGTCCACCCCTGACTTGCAGGATGGCCTTGGACAGGTCCTTTTCTCACTGGGCACCTCATTCTGAATTTAAAGCTCTATGCTGGTGTGGGGGTGGGGGGCAAAGAGAGTGCAAAGCGATTTCTGGCACTGATAATTATCCATCTAAGAGAGTCCTAAAGAATTCTTGCCTTAAAAAGAAATGTAAATTAAAATAACACCAAGAAACCTTTTTTTTTTTTTTTACATCTATCATACAGGCAAATACTGAAAAGATTGATGTACTTACTCATTGTTGGCAAAGATGTAGGAAAATAAAGTCTCCTAAGCTGGCTGCTAATGGGAGTGTAAATTGATTCCGCTTTTTGGAGGGAAATTTGGCCACATTTATCAAATGTAAAATGCACATATTCTTGAACCCAGCTATTCCACTTGGAGGAATTCTGAAAAGTAGAGAATGAGATGAAGATATTCACTGAAATGTTCATTATTGAAAAAAAACTGGAAACAACCCAAATGTCTATCAGTCAAAAGTTGGATAAATGATAATATACTGTAGTAGTTAGGGGTGTTAAAAAGAAAACCACACACCCAAAATAGAGTCAGTTATGCTAGGCCATGTCACCAAACTGGGGCTTAGTAGCTAACCTCATTGCAGTCTTGACCTCCCTCACAGGTCATCTTTTTTTTTTTTAAGATTTTATTTATTTATTTGAGAGAGAAGGAGAGAGAATGAGAGACAGAGAGCACGAGAGGGAAGAGGATCAGAGGGAGAAGCAGACCCTCTGCTCAGCAGGGAGCCCGATGTGGGACTCGATCCCGGGACTCCAGGATCATGACCTGAGCCGAAGGCAGTCGCTTAACCAACTGAGCCACCCAGGCGCCCCCTCACAGGTAGTCCTAACTGGTCAGTCAGGAATCGTATGGTCAGCACCAGTAAGGTAATCTGTTACATGGGCCCTCTCCATCCCCCAAAACAAGATGAGGTAGTCCACCTAATAAGACCCTTTTGTCCCCAAAGGAAGGTGACCTCACCCAAAATAATCCTTTCTTCTGTTTATGATTTCCTTGCCCTGCCTTTAATAACCTTTCCCTTTCTGTAGCCCTTTGGAGCTCCCCTCTACTTGCTAGATGGGAAGCTGCCCGATTCATGAATTGATTCATAAAGCTAATTCGATCTTTAAAATTTACTTGGTTGAAATTTTGGTCTTTAACAGGGGTTTGAATTCTGGCTTCCCCACTTCCTAGCTGTGTGACATTGTGCAAATGACTTAACCTCTCTGTATCTGAGTTTTCTCATTAGTAAAAATTGAGTGACAATAGAGTCTACCTCATAGTCTTGTTGTGAGGGTTAAATGAGCTAATACTATAAAGTACTTACAGCAGTGTCTGGCACATAGTGAGTACCCCCAAAATATGAGTTATAACCATAACATATGTTTGGGTAGAAATTTTGAAAGTTTATTGAGTGTTGTTTCAGTGATATGTTGGATGGTATCTTTGGGGGTTACCTGACTCTGCAGGGGTCTGAGTCTTTCATTGTGTTTGACCAGACTATTTCACAACCCTGTAAGTTACAGAAAAGTGATGGTAATACAAATTATCCTTGCCCACAGAAACGCAAACTGATCTTGCCCTATAAATGTACAATTTAAGAGATAATTCCAAATACCACTTTATTGCCCTAAAGACAATAACCAACTTTGCATCTATTAGCAAATTTATATATAGATCTAGATCTAGATATATCTGATTCTCCTTTGAACTGGTTTTAGTTTATGACTGTTTCTTTCATTAATTATTGAGTTACATACAATCTTTGACAAGTGTTCCTTTTATATTTGTATGAGAGTCACAATATTGCCTTTTAAAAATTTGTAACAGTATTTCTAGTTTGATCCTCTCCTCATTATGAAGATTCATGTCTCTACACTTTTAGAGAAAGCCTAGAAGGATGAACACAAAAAATGTTTATGAAGAATATCTCAGGGAGGGGGGCACCTGGCTGGCTCAGTAGGCGGAGTGTACAACTCTTGATCTCGGGGTTGTGAGTTTGAGCCCCACATTGGATGTACAGGTTACTTAAAAATAAAATCTTGAAAAAAAAATGTCTCGGGCAGGGGTAGGTAAATAATATTGCAGTTGAAAGAGTCTTCAAAGACTCTTTGAACCAGACTGGAGAAACCAAAGACTCCGGCTAGAGCTGGACTGGGGTGAGGGGCATCGCCTCACGGTCCCTGCCAGGAACTGGGGAGAGAGGCACCATCCCCCTCCCCCCGGGACCCAGGAGGCCAGGCCAGGCAGTGGATTCTGGCATCCAGTCTTAAGTTCCTCATTATTATGTGCAGTGTTCCCCAGCCTTGAGGCCCCGAATTGCACAATTTTGCCATTTCAGTGAACTACCTACACTACTATTTACTTAATATTTTTCTGTAAGTCTATTCACTTTTTTTTTTTTAAGATTTTATTTGTTTATTTGACAGAGACACAGCGAGAGCGGGAACACAAGCAGGGGAGTGGGAGAGGGAGAAGCAGGCTTCCCGCTGAGCAGGGAGCCCACGTGGGGCTCGATCCAGGACCCTGAGATCATGACCTGAGCCGAAGGCAGGCACTTAATGACTGAACCACCCAGGTGTCCCAGTCTATTCACTTTTAATAACAAGGACATTTATATGGCAATGTAGATGGGAAATCAACATCATTTCCATAAAAATAAATACAAGGAAAACAGAACAGTGTGATTAAATTTTAGCTAGATACTGTTGCCTGCTTTCTCTTTGTTAAAAAGGGAGATGGGCACATGTTAGAGAAGTTTTACAAGGAAATCAGATACTAGGAGAGGCTTTCCTGAATTTAATCAGAAGGAATGGAAGATAATGGAAAATACAGTAACTGCCTTACAATGTGATCATTACTTTTTTCCAAAGATTTACTTATTTATTTGAGAGAGAGAGAGAAAGAGACAGAGAGAGCACAGGGGGAGGGACAGAGAGAGAGGGAAAGAGAATCTCCTGCAGAGTCCCCCCTGAGCACAGAGCTCAATGTGGGGCTCAATCCCACCACCCTGAGATCATGTGCGGCTCAGTTACTTAATGCCTTTGTGTAAAACAGCTTCAATGAGGTGTGGTTCCTCCACTATACTGGCCATACTTTAGAAAATGCTGTGGACAGGACCCTGCTCTCCCACCAACTAGCTGAGTGACCTTGGGAAAGCTCCTCTACCTCTCTGAACCCCCGATTCCTCACCTGCAAAAGGGCTATGTATGCAGAAATGAATCCAGAGGCTTCTCTGAGAGAGAATAATGGTGATAATGATGAGGATGATAATGATGCTATCAGGGAGGCATTGGTAGAATTCCTTAAGCTAGTGTTCGGTGTGCTTTGGGGAAGTGAGTCACTAGTCTGGGTCTTGGCTTAAGCAAAGAAAAGCAGAGAGAAGAGCGCAGGGAGAGCAGAGAAAAGCCGCTGGGTCCGCAGAAATGAGCTATCCACCAGGATGGGTTTGTGCAAAATGGAAGTGCTCCCTGGATTCTCAGAAATGTCAAGGAAGTGAAACTGAATAAGGATATTGGACTTCTGGTGGTCATGTGGAATGGATGTTCGGACAGTACTGGTTGATTACTAAAGCGAAGGATAACTGCTAAATGCCAAACAGTGAGGAGCTGAGTATTATGATTATTGTCCTCCGCTTTACATACAAGGAAAATGAGACTCTATAATACTAGGCGACTGGCAGAAAATTCACAGCAGACCTATGCTCCATGCCTTCATTCTTTTCAGTATTTCAACAAATGTTCTCAACATGCTTAAGCCCTGGGTCAGGGCAGCTCTGGGATAGATACACACATTAGAAAATAAGAAGAAGATGAGGATTTGTAAAACAAAGTGGACAACATGATCTTATTTACGTAAAAGAAAAAACAGTGAAGCTATGTCTTCATGTATGTGCACCCACATATACAAAGGCTTAGAAACAGATCTGTAGGGACACCTGGGTGGCTCAGTCGATTGAACATCTGCCTTTGGCTTGGGTCATGATCTGGGGGTCCTGGGATCAGGTCCTGGGATCGAGTTCCGCATTGGGCTCCTTGCTCAATGGGAAGTCTGCTTCTCCCTCTGCCTGTCTCTCTCTGTCTCTGACAAATAAATAAAATCTTTGGGAAAAAAAAAAGAAATAGATCTGGTAGCAATGTTAACCACTGGGTGGAGTCAGGTAGGGAAACAGGGACTTTAGCTTTACCTGTATTGTTTGAGATACTAGTAGTAGTAATAATAATAATAATAATAATGCATTTCTTTTTTTTGATGGGTATATAGGAATTTTTATTATACTATTTTCATGTGGTTCAAAAATTACATAAGAAAAGTTTTTTGAAATTGTATAGATAATAAAGGGGAACATACAGATAAATTTTAGCACATCCAGGGGCTTGAGGCTATTTTGTATCACTCACTCTATTGTCTGGTATAGAGAAGGTTGTCAGTTTAATAACATAAAACTTAAACAAAACAGAAAAAACCAGTCACCTTGAAGCCCCTCTTACTGGTCAAGGTATTGATTCCCACCACAGCTTCTTGCCCGATCACCTGGCTCTTTTACACATACGCAGTCTTACACTTTTCCAATGAGTATTTATTATTAGTTAAGCCATGATTCAGAATCCCAGGGTGGGGATCACCATGCACCCAGGTCCCCCTTCACCTCCCTGGGAGAAGGAGGGAGGACAGAGGAGAGGTGGGTGAAGCCAGTTCAGATCTTCCCAGGAAATGTGCCTTCTGCCCGCCGGTCGTCCCAGGCTGATACCCAGGATATGGGGCAGAGGGACTTGTACACACGACGGTACCATTCGCACACGGAGACATCACCCCCTTTAGCAGTCATTGCCTTCTCACAGCGGTGGAAGTCCAGGTAGTTCTGCCAGCAGTTCCTGGTCTGGTTCTGGTTGGGGAAGTGGCTGTCAAAAGGGGCAGTCTGGTAGTTCTTTTTTTTTTTTTTTTTATAGCAATCGGGTATAAGCTTTTTTGTTTATTATTATTTATTTATTTGACAGAGAGAGACACAGCGAGAGAGGGAACACAAGCAGAGGGAGTGGGAGAGGGAGAAGCAGGCTTCCCGCGGGGCAGGGAGCCAGATGCGGGGCTCGATCCCAGGACCCCGGGATCACGACCCGAGCCGAAGGCAGACGCTTAACGTCTGAGCCACCCAGGCGCCCCAGTCTGGTAGTTCTTGATTTTGGTCTTGATGTCTTCTGCCACGGTACTGATTCTAAACACACCACAGCAGCACCTCACAGCTCAATGTGACCCTCAGCAGAAACGCCAGAGCCGGACCCAATAATAATACATTTCTGTATTATTTGGGTTATTAAAAATTTTTTAAATGACGGTACGAGCTGAATTGTGTCCCAGCCTCAATTTATATGTTGAAAGTCCTAACCTCGGCACCTCAGAACGTGGCTGTATTTGGAGATAAGGTGTTTAAGAGGTAATTAAGCTAAAATGAGGTCATGGGGAAGGGCTCTAATCCAACATGACTAGTGTCCTTACAGGCAGAGGAAATCTGGGACACAGAGACACACACAGGGAAGAACATGTGAAGACACAGGGAGAAGTTGGCCATCTATGAGCCAAGGAGAGAGGGCTCAGAAGAAACCAACCCCCTGACACCTTGATCTTGGACTTCCAGCCCCCAGAATTGTGAGAAAATAAATTTCTGTGGTTTAAAAGCCACCCAGTCTATGATGTTTGTTATGGCCACTGCTAATGAAAAAAAATATTCAATAACCCTTGTTCATGATGGTAAGGCAGCCTTCATTCTGGACTATAGCGTTAGGTATAGGAGCTGTGATGGGATTTTACAGTGGGGAAGAGAGATGGGCTCAACTCCAAGCAGAGCATGGGCTACTAGGAATTTGTAGCCAGGGAGTAGCGTGGGGTCAGGGGAAGGAAAATTACTAAGAGGAAACATCAGGAGGTGTGTGTGGTGGGGTACTGGCTAAACTGACCTAACAGATTTTTATTGAAGACAGGCCCGGTGTTTGGAAGTCATCTGATGGATGGTGGAGGATGAGGAACCTGATCAGACAGTGGAGGTGATCAGGTATCAAGAGTTGGGGGTTCTTGCTAAAATGACTTAGCAGGGTTCTTGTTAAAACTGGATTTTATAAGGGAATGCACAGATGGGTCCCAGAGAAGGTTCAGGAGGCTGACTAAAGTTTACTCAAGCAAAGAATTTTTGTTACAGTCCCAGCAAATGAACACAATGACCAAGGTAAGTTCCTGACTTCCAGGAGCTTCTAGCCTCGTGGGAGAAGCAACTAATAGTACAACCCTACTACGATACCAGAAAAACTGGGGAAGGTGCTACAAATGCAGAAGTAGGGTACCACAGAACCCCAGGGTGGGAGGACACTATTGTGTCTGCAGGTTTCACTGAGGAAGTGGCTTTTAAGCTGGGCCTTGAATGATGAGTAGCAGAGAGAACTCGGGGGTGGGTTGTTGGGGGTGGGGAGTGGGAAAGATAGGGACTCTTTCTGGAGGAAACACACAAGCAAAGACCTGGCCGTGAAGGTCTGTTCTGGGTCAGGTTGAGACAGAGGAGCTACACCTGAGCACAGGCTTCCCAAGAAGACCAGGGAGATGTAGCTGGAAGCATTCTTTGGAAGGTGCCATTTGTCGGCTCTTGGCTAACATGGAGGGAGTAACATCGTCATATTTGCTTTGTAGGAAGACCACCCTGACAGTCCATGAGCCAGGGGTTGAAAAGTGATGGTCCGAGCACCTTCTGTGGAGCACCTCCAATCAGGTCCACAGAAATGTTTTGTTTGGCTCTTCTAGTTTTTTTTTTTTAATTAACTGTTCTAACAGTCAACAAATTATGAATAATTAATTTGAATAAGTCAATTAATAATTTATTAATATAATTTGAATGTGCATATTTATAATAAATATTCCATCGATTTTATATGAACAAATGAAATAAAATCTCTTATAATCATGTTAATATATTTATATGTAAATTATAGAGATTAATAAGTTGGAAGAGCTCATAAAATTTCAAATTTTTTGAAAATCTTTTAATAAGGGTTGTGGGTTGAACCGTGTTTGCACACAAGGTATGTTGAAGTCCTAACCTTTGGTTACCTGTGAATTTGACCTAATTTGGAAATAGAGTCTTTGCAGATGCAATTAAGATGAGGTCATGCTGGAGCAGGAGAGGCCCTTAATCCAATATGAACTGTGTCCTTATAAGAAGAGAATAAGGGACAGAGATACACCAGAGGGAGAATGCCATGTGGCTGATGACAGAGGCAGAGACTGGAACAATGCAGCTTCAAGCCAAGGAACAGCAAGGATTGACGGTTACCACCAGAAGCTAGAAGAGGCAAGGAAGGATTCAGCCCGCTTTCAGAGGGTGCAGAGCCCTGCCAACGTCTTGATTTCAGATTCCTGACTCCCAGAACTGTGGGAGAACACATTTCTGTTGTTTTAAACTCCCCAGTCTGTGGTAGTTTGTGACTGCAGCTGTAGGAAGCATACAAGAAGGAACCTGTGTGCCCTCCTGGCAACAATTGGCTGGCATCCCCTCCCAGGTGGCATCCCTCATTCCTCCTAAGGTGCGGACTCAGCAGCAATAGTTCAGGAGAGAGATGAGGTCTCAACTAACGCACTAGCAATGGGTGAAAAGGTTTGTTCTTAGAAATAGCCATTCTTTACTTTGTGGAAAGGGATAGAGTAATATCTATTATTATTACGTATTATAGATTATATTTTATATCATTACCATGAGTCAGGTCCTATGCTGAGGGCTTTTTTTTTTTTTAAGATTTGTTCATTTGAATGAGAGCGTGCGCAAGAGAGAGCACGAGCAGGGGGGTAAGGGCAGAGGCAGAGGGAGAAGCAGACTCCCCGTGGAGCAGGGAGCCCAATGTAGGGCTCCATCCTAGGACTCTGGGATCATGACCTGAGCCAAAGGCAGACGCTTAACTGACTGAGCCACCCAGGTGCCCTGGTGAGGTCTTTTATATGTTGTACCACTTAATCCTCCCCACAACGTTATATAAAATCCCCACTCTATAGATGAGAACACTGAGGCTTGGAAAGGTTACACTGCTTAGGTGATAAGAACTAACATTGAGTCATTGCCTACGAGGTGCCAGGCACTGAGCTGAGCCCTTTATGTTGAGCTCACTGAATCCTCACAATACCCTTCGAGGTAGGTACCATTAGTAACTCCAATTATTTCCCCTCTCCTCTGTTGAGATGAGGAAAGTGAGGCACCACAGGTCAAGTAACTTGCTCCAGTTAGTCACCACTGGAGCTGGATGATGGATGCAGCATTCTGTGTTCTCCGTGTTTCTGTCTGGATCCACAGCCCTTGCTCTATAAAGGCGTGGACTTGCTGGTTATCTTTCATTCATTTGTTCGCTGATGAATGCTTTTGTTTTATGCATATTTGAAGGGGGCAGCTGGGTGTAGCAGAGAGAGTACAGGTTCAAGTGCTCAGAGACTTGGGTTCTGGTCTGGCCTGGGCTTCAGTTTCCCCATCTGTGAAATGTGCAGATTCTCCTGGCCAATCTTGAAGGTCCCTTCTTGCACCAAGAGTCTATATTTTTGTGATTCCCCAGCCTTGGGAAAAAGTTACCAATCATTAATACAACAGCTCAGGATGCTAACTCATTTGCCAACGCCTCAGCAAATAAATGACAGAGCCAGGAGTTGAATCCAAGTACACCAAGTACCAAAAGCCTCTCCACTTCCCCCTGAGTTCGGAAAAGAGAGGAACTAAAACAGAGACGGAGGACATACTGCTGCCAAACCAGATCCGTGTGAGCAACACAACTGGGACCAACGTCCAAAGTCCAGGAGTTCTGACTGGGGAGCTGGCCTGGTGTGGGCCTGTTACACCCTCTTGTGGAGCTTGTCCGCAATGCTCTGGTCAGCCAGCTTTTTCATTTTGAAACCAGAATAGATGGAGGAATCAGGGAAGCAGGAAGTAGTTGTCCCAAGAGATTTGAAAACCAGTGACCCCAGCTATTGTCCTAAAACAGAGACTGTTTGAAGGCATCTGTCCCTTAGTGAAGCCCAGATGACCTGTGTTCATTTACTGATGAAGCAGATTGTTTATTGTTTCTGTTTTTACGTCTTGTACATACTTGTATCAGGTATAAACAGTAATCCAACAGAAATGGTACCCTTCTTCCTTAGCTCAGGGTGACGGAGGTCAGACATTAAACCTATAAAACCCAGAATACAATGAAGGCAAGAAAGAATTCTTCCTTCACACACCCTTTTCTCTGCTCTCTCTCCAATACCTGGATGGGAAAAGAATCTTAGGCAAGATCGAAGAATGAGAGATAAGGATTTTTAAGCATAATAATCCATTAAAATTATGTCCATCTGCTCTCAAAAGTTTCACTTGTGTCACAGATACTGTGTTCTGGGGATTCTAAAATAACTAAATCCTCACCTACACTGAGGTACTACGAGGAAGGGGTTAGCACCTTTCCCCACAGTGAAGCCAGAGGCAGTGCCCAGAATTAGGCTTGAAGTCTGCAGGGACGTCCTCCAGAAGCGACCTGACACCCTGGGCACCCAAGAGGGGTGGGAATGAGGGGGGCGGGTTATGGTGGAGAGGAATTTTAGACCTATTTCTAACCTTCACAACAATCCAATAAACTAGGGGCTACCATACCTATTTTACAGATGAGGAAACTAAGGCCCAGAGAGATTAAGAAGCTTGCCTAAGTCTGAGAGCTAATAGGCTGTGGAGTTGGGAATCTAAGTCTTGGCAAAGCAATAGATTAGCAATCCAAAGTCTGGTTTCTAGTCCCAGGTCTGAACCCGCTTGCTGAGTGACTGTTGAGCAAGTCATTTAACATCTCAGATCTCCGTTTTCTCTTCTGCATAATGGAGGCTTGGCTAAAAAGGTGTCCATAGACCCTTCCTGGTTTGCCAATATAAGAGTCTGAGCAGAAAAACAGGAAGGAGGCCCTGAGGGGTTCCAATGGACAGGAGGAGAGAGGAGCTCAAGTCCAAGTGCAATCATTAGTCACTGAAGAGTGAATCACTGGTGAGTGAATGCCTTGTTAACTGTGATGTGTGCTCACTCCCAAACGGATCTCACAGCTTTCTCAGTAAGAGAACACAGGACTTATGAGACCTCAGATTCCCTTATCCAGCAGATTAAAGTTTTAAACAGAAGTACATCCATAAAAACCTTCAAAATATTAACTGCTATGTGAGGTTTTTTGTGGGGAGTGGGTGCTTAAGGAGGGGATTGACAGGGGATAGAGCCCACCTATTTGGACCCCAGAGTATGCCAGGGAGGTTCAAATAGGTGGGCTCCATCCCTCCTCTGCCCCTTCCCAAAATGTTTGGGGTGGCACAGCAGGTATGGGAAAGGGAAGGCCCAACCCAGTTTGCCCCGGGTTCTACTCTGGCCAGTCTTTCTGACCAGCAGAGCCATCAGGTGCCTGGTTCCCATTCTTCCTCTCTTCCTTCTCTCTCCCAATTATTTTTATCATTCGGCAGAAACCCTTCTGATCTTGGTTGAATGCCATGACAGCAGATAAAGGTTTTTGTTTTTGTTTTTGTTTTCCTTTCCCAGTTTACATGGAGGAACTGCTCCAGGAACTATTCATTTTGGCCCTCAGAAATAATAATGGAGGCTACCGTTTCCCATGGGCTCATTCACTACCAGGCACTCGGCAAAGAGCTTTGCATGCTTTACCTCATTTTCTCTTCACGACTACCAGAGGAATTAGACACTCCTATTTCCTCCTTTTGGAGGCAAGGAAATGAAGAATTAGAGACTTTACGGAACCTATCCAAAGACACACAGCTCCTCAGAGGCCAGGCTGGGGCTCAAATTCAATTACAGTGTTGGATAATTTCCGACCTGTCAGTGTGGGTCCTTCTTGTATTAGAAATACAATGTGTTATGGCTCCTTCCTCCACTATTTCTAATCCTCGCTCTGTGTTCATCGTGGATGGTAGAGGGGAACCCCCTTTTCTCCAGTCTGGGTTTCAACGGGGAAGGGTTTTTTCTAAGCACATTTCCTGCTTTCTCTCCCTGCTTTATCCATTCCTGGGTAGATGAGGAACTGCTCCCTTTGGCAAATTTGAGAATACCTGGTTGTGCTCAACTCAGCATTGTCCTCCTTCTTAAGGGGAGGGAGCTGCTCCTGGGGCTCTGCCCCCTGTTAGCCGTGGGGGCTGTCCTGGTCTTGCAGCCAGGTTCTGGGGTTCACTGTTAGTGGTGCCCTTCAGCTACCAGCCCTGAAAACTTCTTCTCCAACCTGGTTTATTATCACTAGTAAAGGTGATTTTTACTGGCCCCCCCTCTGCTCCTTTTTGTTTTATGTCCCAGCTTATTCAGAATGCAGGCAAAGCAAATGGGATGCCATTTACTCAGAGTCCCTCAGAGAGGCCAAAAGGGGGCATCCTGGAGGAATTACACTGGTGGGAAAATTTCATGGTCTGCTGCTGGCTCCAATCCTTACCTTGGTGACTTCAGAGTGTAACTCCAACTTCCCCAGGCCTTTGAAGTCTAATGCCTGCCCCCTCTTAAGCAAAAGGTGGTGTGGCAGAAATGGCTAGTTGTTTCTCAGTGTCTGTTCTTTTCTCCCCTTATTAATAATAATCCTGCCCAGAATAAAGACTAAATCCCCCAGCATCCCTTGCAGCTAGGTGTGTGGCCACATGACTCATCAATGGGATGTAAGGAGAGGTGAAGAGCACAACTTCTGGGTCATACATTAAAGGGAAGGCCCTTACTAACTGCTTCTTTTCCTCCCTTCTGCTGGCTGGAATGGGACATGATGGTGGCAGCTGAAGTAAGTTATTTTGAACCATGAGACGGAACCTATGTTTTTTGGGTAGCAGTGCAACAACCAAGGACGATCTGAAAAATGGCCACCTTCGAGCTGCCATATCAGTTCTTGACTACCTATCCAGACTTCCTTGTGAGAGAGCAGTAAACCTCTAACTTGTGAAAGCCTCTGTCATTTTTGGGTCCCTTAGTTACAGCATCTGAACCCCATGTATCCTAACTAACACAGGTAGGAACCCAAGAAGTTGCTTCCCAATTTCAGGGAGGGGTGGAAGGATCTGGCACCTGACTGACATGTATGAGGGAATCAGTGAAGGAGGGAAGGATAGAAGGATCAAGCATTCGTTGAATGCTTAGGGTATTCCTGACACTTTCAGCCATACTTTCTCAGTTGATCTGAACAACAATTCCATTGGGATGCATTTATTATTCCATTATGTAGTTGAAGCTCAGAGAAGTTAAGTAATTTGACTAAGATCACATAGCTGATAAAATGTTTGCTAGAAATAGGAGCTAAAGTCACTGTGGTCCTCAAAACCATCTTCTTTCATCTACGGCATACCCCTCACTAACTCACCAAATGTAGTACAACACAATGAAATCTTGCCCCTGTTGGAAGACAACCCTCCATGGGTCTCTTCTGTTTCTGCATATCTTGTGAGCAGAGGCACCGACTGTCGTTTAACCCAGACTATTTTTTCAGGGATGTTTGTTTAGCAAACAGCCTTCGAAGATAGAGATAGTTTCCCTCCAGAGCAAAGGGCAGAAATGCGTACTCTCCACTATGAAAGATTTGGTTTCCTTAAGCTCAGAGTTCCTTTACTGTAACACATTGTGTGTTCAGACAGCCAAGAACGGATGCAAAAGTGTTAACGTTCATGCTGCATGCTGGGTTGTGGAGAATATAGTCCTTTATCTCTGACCCAGAAGTTTCATGTCTTCTGCTTCTGTCCATGAAACTGCATTAGGTTAAATTTTCAGCTTGCAACTAGGGTAAAATCCCAGTTCTTGACAGCACCTGCCAAATTTGTGTCATGGTGACAGTCACCATCAGTTTGATACACTTGTGTCACATCACGCATGCTTTTAACTTACATTATTTCAACTAAATGTAAAGGTCAACAGAGCAATAAAGAAAATTTAAATACTACTCTGTATGTGATAAAAGAGCTGAATCTGTTATTTTATTAGTAGATCTCAGTTTTCGTGTAGATCTCACGGCGTGCTCATTTGGCCATAGTGAGTGTGATTCTAAAGTTCAAAGATGCACATTTTTTTCATGTAACATGGCCTCTAAATCCAAACCACCCACTTCTTCAGGTGGTCAGCCAAAGAGATGGCTATCAGATCTGACACTAGAGGAAAAATAAGAGATGATAAATCAGTCTCTAGTGCGGAGCTTTCCTGAAAAATTTTAAGTACACTTTTCACCTTATATAATTTTATTGTTGTTGCTGTTGTTGTTAACTTTAGAAATTATGCCCTAATAAGCTATGATGCCAAAGGATTATGTTTTGGGGGGATTGGTATAGGTGGAGGGGTATGTCGGAGGGGGGACTATTTAAACGGTCACAATATTTCTTTTACAATTGAGTAGAATGCATACGTATCATTTATACGTATACATTTATGCATCATTCTTCTTTTGTATCATCAATTTGCATCTAATCTCTTCTCCTATCCAGAGACTAAAGAGTCTTATGCACTTGATTTTTACTTCTCTGTTAATCTGCTAAATTTTGAAGTTCATCAATTGCTCTTTTTTTCTTTTTGGTTGATGTAGTAGTTTTTTTTTATTGTTTGTTTTTACTTAATTGAATTATGTATCACTGGAGAGTAACCAACTAAACTTAAAAATACATTAGGCATTTCAATTAGGTAGCACGTGTACACGGTAATAAAATTCAGAGTATAAATTGTATTGGTTTTGCTGTATCTTCAATATTATCCAGGAATTGGAATACCAATATTTTAATATCTGGTTCTGGAATGGTGGCAACTCCAAAACCACCAGACAAAAAGGGGGTAAACGTAGAGAGAGAGACAGAGAGAAAGGGAAAAAAAAAATCTATAATTCGAGATGCGACTATGAACGAAAAATCCAAAATAAATGAACAAAATTAACCAATGAAATGAAGCCTTTAAGGCGATTATTATTAAATAAGGAGATTATTATTAAACACAACAGATAGATCTGAAAGTAACTTCAAATGTTTAGCCTTTGGAAAAAGATAAAGAATAAGAAAACACCTATTTTTACAAAAGAAATTATAAATATATAAACGGGTAAAAATGTAACAAGAATGAGTAGATATGACAAAGCAGTAGTACCTGGAGTGATCCCATTCATCTCCCTAGGAAGGGGTGACACCTCATCAGTTTGCTTTATCTTCCAGCTGACTGCCAGCTTGTGTCATTTATGCCATATCACGATGATGAACATCTCTTTGCTGCACTCCAGTCTAGGACTGAGAGAGCAAGGTATGTATGGGTTGGTGAGGCAGTTTCAGTCCCTCCCCATCTAAAGCCCTCCACCATGCCATCCAAAGCCCCCTGCCATGTGGTCTCTCTCTTGTGTTTTCCTTTGCCAAGGATACAATGGGGCAGAGCTGATCAGTTAGTCCAATGCCCAAACAGATATCTGGGGGGTTGCCAGTCTCCTCTTTCTCTAGGCACTCCCAGGCTTCACTAGTGATTCTCCTGGAGCCTTCCTCCCTTGCCTCTAGGAAGTGATACAATCCCCCATGGAGGGAGAAGAAGGGATGAGTCTCTTTCTAGGACATTGTTCTTTCCTAAAGCCTGACTTCCCTCTCAACTCTTCATTCCTTCCACTGATTAGTGGTGATGGTTTGTCTGTGGAGGGAGGGGATGGGAATGGAGAATGCGTGGGGAGTAGTAGAGTGGAGGCAGGGATTGGTGGAAGGGCTGGTTTCTCGAACAATGGCTCCTCAAATGTTCTCCTGGAAGATAGCTAGTTCCAGTCACTGGTAGTGGGTTCCTTATGAACTTTTTGGTTTTCAGAGTTGGGCCTCAGCAGCAGTTTCAGGACAGTAGGAAAAATCCCTCTCAATGTCCATTTACACAAATACATATATTTCCCCCCCCACCTCCTTACATAGTTTAACAGATGTTGGCATACTATTTACTTTTCTCCTTGTTTTCACTTGAAGTATTTCCTAGAGATTGTTCCATATCAGGACACACTCATGTGCCTCAATCTTTAATTGCTGCACACATTCCACAGTATGGGTGTATTAAAATGTATTACAACAGTTCTCTAGTGATAGTTTGTCTCTAGTCTTTTACAAACGGTGCTGCACTCAATATTTTGTTTATACGTCTCTTTTCATATAAGCAGCCTTAAAAAAAAAGTTAACTAGAAACCCTGATAGGCATCCAATGAACAGTTCTAATTATGCTGCAATTGGTCACAATCCCTCCCTTGAAAATTCTGTGACTTATTACAAGAAATGACAATTTCTATAGTCTTCAACTGTATTGCTTGGCATGTAATAGGCACATTGCATTCACGTTTCTCTTCAGTGCTGCATCCAAGGTAATGTCTTCCACAGAGACTTAAGTAACAACCAGGGATCTACAACTAAGCTGCTACAAGTGGAAATAAGGGATGAAGTCTAGAATGGTGCTTAGGAATGGGTGTTCTGAAGTCACATGTGCCTGAATTCAAGTCCCAGCACTGCCAATTTTTATGTCTTTTATAAAGTCTTTGCCCTATATGACACTCAGTTTTCTCATTCATAAAATGGGCAAATATAGCACTGACTTCGTGGGGGTGTTGTAGATATTAAATAAGAAAGTATACATGATTCTTAGGTCAGTTCCTGTTTCAGAGTAGGTGTTCAATAAGCATTAGCTAGGTTTCAATTCAGGTGACAATTGGACATACAGAAACTTTCTAGCCAGACCTAAGTTCACAGCTGGACAAGTAATGGCAATTGTTTCACAGCTTTCTTCTTTACTTGGCACCGGCAAATTTCTTGATTTCAGAGATGTTAAATTATGACCACAAACTATACTTATCGGAATTAAAGAATGTAGGAATAGAAGCATAGACCTATAGGCCTAGAAGGGATTTCAACATAACCTTATATTGGATTATCATGTAATAGCCATTCCCATGTATTAGAAACTTATATGTCAAGCATTTTGTATATATTATCTCATTTAATTTTCACAGGACCCATGTGAGATAGGTATCATTATCCTTATTTTGCAGAAATGACTGTGGATCTGAGGAATCAAGTGACATGCCCAATGGTGAATCATTAGTAAGTTGAAGATCAGGGATTCACACCCAGATCTTTCTGAAAATAAGAGATTTGTAAACTGCCATACACTTTTCGAGGAAATCTCACTTACCTAAGGCAAAGCTAGCTTATGAAGGCTCTTCAATGCCAAGAGAGAAAGAGCCTGAACTTCATTTTGGTGGCCTGAAGGAGGGCAGTCTTATCCATTAGGCGCAAGCACAGTGCCTGGAGCCCACAATACTTTTAGGGACCCACAAAAATGTTTTAAGGGCTTTTAAAGTCGGAAAAGAAAGACGAACTTTTAGGTTGAAGAAAATGTTTTGCTGTATAACATTAATATATTCATCTGTATACCAATTTAGTTGTAAAATATGAACTATATAAATATATTTATGTGTGTGTGTGTGTGTGTGTGCACGTGTGTGTATATCTCCACAAACACAAGGCCAAAGTGTCGAGGTTCCACGAAAGTCCAAGCGGCCTTGCGCTGAGGTGCGCTAAACTTTCTGGGAAGATGATAATAGCAGACCAAGTTGGAAGAGCGGAGGGGTGGTGGGAGGTGGTTAAATTGTGAAAAATGTGGTCACAATTTTTCTCCTCCCATCAAGGAGAGGTTATAAAGGACAGAGATGAAACATTGAAAGTGCCACGTTCTAGCTGCATGATCTAGGACCAGTGACTTGATCAACATGAGCCTCAGTTTCGCCATTGGTAAAATGGGGATAAGTACCTCCTGGGGTTGTTCGACAGGGACCTCGTGTGCCTTGTTCACTGCTATGTACGAATCGCTCAATATATACTTGTTGAGTGAACGCAGTAAACGTGTTGCTTAGCATTGTGGCCAGTGTAGCACAAGCGTACAGTAAGTAGTACTTGCATTAAAAATAGTAAAAAGGCGAAAGATTTATGCAATCTGAAGAGAAACCAGAGTAAAAAGGCCACAAAGTGACAAGCCTAGCCCTTCGAGACCCAGTCGTAGTTCCACGCGAACCTGCGCAGTAACTTACCTAAAACGCGAGCGCACTCGACTGCGCTTGCGCATAGGCGCTCTTCTCCGCCCCTTCAGGCTCCACGGCCAGTGGGGCGGGCCTCGGCGGCGGCGCGACTAGTCCACAAGGAAGGGCTGAGGAAGGGGCGTGGCTAGCAGGCCGGGGCCCGGCCACCCTCTTCCGGGCTCCGCTAGCTGCGCGCGCATTCTCCTCCCCCCGCTTCTTTTGTGGTCCGGCCCATTGCGAGGGTGACAGGAAACCCTGTGCAGGGAGCGCCGCCATCTTGGACCTGCCCGAGGAAGATCCTGAGGGAGCCGCGGGAGCAGTCGCCGCTGCCACCGCTACTACCGCCAGCGCGTCTGCACCTCCTCGGCCAGCCCGCTACCTGCCGGGGCCTCGGCCGACCGCCCCCGCCCTTTTCCCGCTGCGCCCGCACTCCTCTTCCTCGTCCTGACGCCCCCCTCCCGCCCGGAAAGCTGCCCAGCCACCAGCAACCCCCCAGGTAAGCCGGGCCCTCCGCAGTGTCAGTCCGGCCGAGGCCTCCTCGCCCGGCTCTCCGGGGGCTGGGGCGCGGACGACGGCGAGCTGGGCGGCGGGCGGGTGGCGCCACAGGGCAGGCCCGGCCAGGCCGCGGCGAGCCCCGGGTCGGCTGTGGGCGCCGCGGCGCCCGGCCTGACGGGACTCCCGTGCGGGGGCGGGGGTGTCCCCGCGCTGCGTCCGCCCAGCCGAGAGCTCTGCGGGGCGTGCGGGGAAGGGTGTGTTCGTGTCGCCTGCTCCGCCTGCTCGGCCGGACTGGGCAGACACGCACCTCCCGCAGGCCCCTCTCCTCGCTGCCGTTCTGGCGGCTGCAGACCACCCCCGCGGTATTTGGCCACGCGAGGCGCGCCTCCTCGCAGCCCACGAGCCCAGACGTGGCACTCCCCGTCCCGCAGGCCGCGTCTGCCCGGAGTACAAAAGGCGGCACCTCGCAGCCTCGCCGGCATCTTGGAGGAGCTCCGGTGTCCTTGTCGCTGTGGGCAGACGGTGGACTTGGGCTGGGGAAAGGGTCTGTGCTGGCGAGGTTCTGGTTTGCGTGAGGCCCTACGAGGCCTGTGACATCCCCTAAGGCGTCGAGCTTAGGTAGCACGTAGAAGCAGGGAAGAAGACAAAAAGTTTTTTGGCATTTCTAGAATTTAGGGAAAGAAGGCAAAACAAGCGTTTGATGGTTTTTTCTACTGTGAGCCAGGCGCAGATTTAGCTGTCCTCACACCGGTTTTTCTTGCTTCGCGTAGCCCTTGGGGATAAGTAAACTTATCTCCATTTTACAAGTGAGGAAACTGAGGCTTGAAGTTGTGATGGGCCTGGCTACTGATGGTACCGACATACTGGCTTCTCCCCACACTTGCCTGGTGTTTCTCTACTACACTCAAGTTAGGCTGGTGTTACAGTAGCGTGACCATTTAAAATGTACCTACGGCTTGATTCTTTTCCTGTGTTTGCATGGGATGACGACTGACGACTCCTTTATAACTGAAAGTCTGTAGTGTCAGCTGCCCCACTGCCCAGTCCTCCTCCGCACAACCCCGGAGGAGAGACGGCAAGATTTTCATTTTATATTGGAAGAAGAAACGGGGGTTCCCAGAAGGCAAGTGCTTTTCTGCTGGTCCCACACAAGTGTCAGAGCCCACTTGAACCCTTGTAAAGTTTACTGTCACAATTGTCTTTTATTTAGATGTGGTTATTGAAGACAGACTTGACCTTGCAGTAATCCAGCTCCCCCTCCCTCTTCCCTCAGCACTTTACTAAATTTTTCCTCAGAGTTCTGCTTGGGTCCTTTTATTCGTTCATGCCTTGAGGCATGTAGTGGTTAGAGTTTTGGAGGGTTCCTACTCCAATACTGCCACTTTCTAGTTGAGTGACCTTAAGCAAGTTACTTAGCCTCTCAGAGTCGGTGACCTTATCTATACAGGGAATAATTGTACCTACCTTTTAGAATTGTTTTCAGGATTAAATGGGATTAAAACACCCTTAACACGTTGCTTAGCATATAGTTAAGTGCCTCATTGTCTGTAACAGTGCCAGGCATATAGTGGATGTTTAATATTTGTTGAATAGAGAGAGGAGCATGGCTTCAGAGAGTTGTACAGTTAGACCTGGGCTTTATTAATCTTTTTCCCTTTGGTAGTGTATGACTGCGGATATATCAACTCTCTGAGTTGGTTTCCTTACCTGTAAAGTGAGTTTCTACGATTAGAGATTGTTTATAAAGTAGCTGGCATATATCAGGCACTCAGTAAATGTCAGTTATTGTCAAGATGTAAGACTCCTTTAGATTCTAATAACCTAAAAATTCCTTGAAATTAAAGCTACATTTTAAAAAGTTTTTGCTTTTTGTATTTCATGTTAAACTTTATTGTGGCATACTTCAACCGTGCAACAGAATTTGGAGTGTTCTTAAAACTAATCTTTATCAGTATTAAATATCTTTGCGTAATCTTAGTAAGATTTTGTACTATTAGAGTAAGCTTTTGGTTAAGGCAAGTATGTTCAGATAGGACTACTGAGAGGTGTTTGTTTCTTTCTCTCTTTTAAAGCTTGAAACATTTTTGTGTGGTTAAAAATGCCAGGCATGGTTGGAGACAGCAGTGTACAAATAGAGGTATCAAAGATACTGTACTTTTAAAAAAATTTTATGTTCTAAATAGTTTTAAACATATACAAAATATATGTGGTATAATGAGCCTTCACATACTCATCAGCCAGTGTCAGCAGTGATCAGTCTTGTTTATCTATATACACCTATACCCTCTCCACCAAATTATTTTAAAGCAAATTTCAGACATGATATTTCATCAGTAAAATTTTTGCTATTATTAATCCTTTTAATTCTTGGAGTAAGTACAGGGTTTTGGTGTTTTGTTTTTTTCCTTTAAGTATTTTCATTCTATGAACAGAGGTGAAGTATTGGAGTACTTCTTCATAGCATACTATCATAACTGGGAAATTTTGTGTTTTTTTGGACACAGGAAGGAATCCATTTCTTTTTTTATATTATTATGTAAAAATGTGACATTAAATGTCTTGTCAAAAGTGAGTTTTTTAAAGGGGGTGTCAGAAATGGTTGGGTCTTTTCAGAGGTTGCATTACTGCTGAGGAAAGGAAATTGACCACTCATTTGATTAGATTATATTATTAGAATAACTACCCAAGTTTTGTGTCCACTTGACTGACAAATCAAGTAGCAATCCACATTAGAGAGCTTGTAAGCAAATCAAACTGTTTCTGTTTTTAAGTTTCATGAAGACAGGAACAATGTTTTGTTTTGTTTTGTTTTGTTTTTTGATCATTACTATATTGTCAAAGCCTAGCCCAAGGCTTTGTGCTTAGTAAATGCTCAACAAATATTTTTGTATTGGAATCACAGAAGCAGTCTATCTTGATTGTGGTGTTTATAACAAAATGTCTTGTATGTAACAAAAACAAAACCAAGCTTACTAATTTTAACAATGAAGATCAGATTTTAAATCACCTGGAATATTTTGTGGGTTGTTTTTGTCTTGTGTTGTCTTGAATAAGTTACGTAAAAATTACATGGTAACATCATATATGCTAAGAAGTAGAGTAAAACAGCTGTAAAACAGTTGTGAAAGGATTAGTCAGACATAGTGCATAAATTAACACAGTAAAAAGCCAAGCTATTGAAAAAAGAAAAAAAATACTGTCAATTATTGGAGTGTTTTTTAAGGCTGATCATATGATTGACTTCCTATGATGTTCCCCATATTATTGTAAATGTGGAAGTAATGTTGGAAGTATTATGAATGGGAATTTTGGGGGTTTTTTTTATTCTTTTTTTTTGATATTTATTTATTGTAGAGAGAGAGAGAGCGCCCACACACGCAAGCTGGGGGATGGCCAGAGGGAGAGGGAGAGAGAATCCTCAAGCAGATTCCCTATTGAGCGTGGAGCCCCACTTGGGGCTCCATCCCAGGACCCTGAGATCATGACCTGAGCCGAAATCCAGAGTCAACTACTTAACCGACTGAGCCACCCAGGCGCTGCTTGTTTTTGTTTTGTATTAGAATTATATATAAAAATGCTTTAAAGATATTTCAGAGTTCTTTATTTTCTACTTTGAATACTGTAGAAAATTAGCAGTGAATATAGTATATGCTTATACTGTTAGTGCAGGGTTATATAAAGAAAGTCAATAATTTTTTCCTATCCTTTTTCTGCTCTCAGTCCATGTATTCATTTTTCACAATTTGGTGTGTTTCCTTCCATATTATCTGTATACAGGATTGGGAGAGAGAGCGTGTATATGCGTGTATGTATTTAAAAATGGGAGAAGCTATTGCATAAAATTCTGTCAGCTTTTTGTCACTTAAAATCATGCATATATTTTCAGGTTAATACATCTGTATCTAAAGGGTTTTAAACTAGATGCATATTATTTCATAATACAGATGTACTTTATTCAGTCATTTCCCTGTTGATAGTATAGATCAATTGTTTTCCAGTTTTGGTTTTTTGTTTTTTTGTGGGTTTTTTTTTTTTTCTGTAAAAATGCTGTATTAGATGCACTTGGACCTGTAACGTTACGGATTAAAGATTTTGTATCTTTGGGCTACTTCTTGGTCAAAGGGTGATTTGGATTATCTTTAAGATTTTAAAATATATTGTTTACTTCTCAAAGATGTAGCAGTTCAGATTCCCATAAGCAGAGTGTATGAAAGTTCCTTAACCTTCACCTCTATCTGCACATTTCAAATGCAGTCATTTATATGTCTGTATAATTTTATTTGGAGAGGTGTCTGATTAACTATATGGAGACCATGCGATTTTATTTTTGGGGCAAAAATGATTCGTGTTTAATGTGCATTTAGTAACCACGTAGAGCTCTGTGTATGGGCCTGGAAATAGGTCCATCATTTTAAGTGAAAAACACACTGCAGAGTTTTATGTAGTAGCACACCCCATTTTTAAATATATTCCTTACCTTAATGGTGATGTGTTTCTTGTGCTTAAGAGTTACTGTTAATGTCGAAAAATCCTTTGTTAAAGCAATATTAGGTATAGTTAATATTTAAAGGGGTAATGCAACAATCATCCGTGTTCAGTGTGCATTTAGTAATCATTTCTCTTGACAGGAAATTTAGAGCTATGTTTTACATGCACTGATAGTAAAACTATGACCCTAAATATTTAGTGTAATTATTCTCCATTTTTCTTTGACTTTGATTTTTTTATTTTATTTTATCAGTCCACGTGTGTGTGTGTGTGTGTATCACTCTACATATATATGCCTTTAATAAGCTACCTTAGAGAAAATCATGTTCTTTAGAATCAGGGTTCAAGACCAGCTCTGCCATTTACTATTTTGTAACACAGGCCAAATTAGCAAATTTCTCCAAACTTCAATTTCTTCAGTTTTTTGGGCTTTTAAAAAGATTTATTTATTTATTTATTTATTTATTTATTTATTTAAGAGAGCACAAGAGTGAGAGAGCACAAGCAGAGGGAGTAGGAGAGGGAGAAGCAGGCTTCCACTGAGCAGGGAGTCCGATGTGGGGTTTGATTCCAGGATCCTGGGATCATGACCTGAGCCGAAGGCAAACGCTTCAGCGACTGAGCCACGCAGGTACCCCTATTTCTTCAGTTTTTACATGGACATAATGATAATAACTCCGCAAGGTTGTGAGAATTAAGTAAGAATTTTATGTAGGGAAAAGTAGTGCTGATCATGATACGGTTTACTCTCAAATGTTACCTTCAAAAACTTTTTTTTTGAATTAGTGTTATCATTTATCCATATCTATAAATCCTGAATACAGTACATTCTCTGAATATAATTTTTTAATACTACCTAGAGTATTAAATTAGAACCACGTGAGTGAACTGAGAAAGATTTGTGTCCCTAAGTACCACTAAAGGGTTTCATGGTACATCTCGTAACTGTGGAGGAGGCTGAATGGTGTAGTGGGTAAGAGGGGATTCTCTGCAGTTAAAACAGTCTTAGGTTCAGTATAGACTTGACCACTTAGCTGTGTGACCTGGGCATGTTACTTACCTGTTGAGTCTTCATCTGTAAAATGAGGATTATAGTCACTGTTTTATAAGGCTGTAGTAGTAAAAATTAATTGAGATTGCATGTAAAATGTTTAGCACATTGCCTGGAGTATATTAAGTGCCCAGTAAATGGGAACTGTAACAATTGTTTGTTAGTTTACAGGTTGTTGTTCATCTGTATTTAATGATGCTTATTGTCTGAAAGTAGTACTCTTAAGGAAATCAGAGGCAATGAAGGAGGTCTTATCTGCCTGTGAACTTTATTCTCATGCTTTTGTAACACATGGAGAACACATTTTAATCACATCAGTAGCTGTGCACAAGTTTTACAGAATATTACCAAGGTTTTTTAATTAGTGGAGATGGTAGTGTTAGAATGGACTCGTGTTTTCAGAGTGAACTAGACCACCAGTTTTTACTCTCATTCCCCCTTTTTTAACTTTTGAGTAAAGCAAAAGCATCCTTAAGTAATAGGGGGAAAAGTTTTTCCCGTACATTCCTCACCTTAACAGTGGTATGTTTCATTCATGTTCAAGAAATGACGTTGAGAAATCCTTTTCTAGAACAATATTAAGCATGGTTAATATTTAAAAGGGCCCACTTAAATGTTTTACTGCAAATACATAATTTTGAGTGAATGTTACCAATAAACTTTGGGAGTATATTTAAACCTAGCTACTATCTAAGCTTATAATAAGAGAGGGAGGACCTGTTGTGTTAATGGCTACAGTGCTAGATACTTTCTGCCTTCACTATCTACTGAAATTAAGTTTGAATAGCTTTCCTTTTTTTTAATTTAAAGATTTTATTAGAGAGCACGAGCAGGGGGGAGGGGAGTGGGACTCAATCCCAGGACCCTGAGATCGTGACCCAAGCCAAAAGCAGCTGCTTAACTTAAGACTGAGCCACCCAGGCATCCCAGTAGCTTTTAAGGTTCGTTTTTAAAAGAAACTTGAACCAGAAAATTGTGTGGTGAGGTGAAGACTGGTTTTTATTCTGAAAAAGTGATCATTCTCTTTTATTTGGGAATAGTTTATGCTAATTAATGCTTGGTAATTTAAAAAAGTTTTAAAATTAGTCGTCTTGCAGATATTTAATGAATGCCGTGTGATAATTTGCAATACACAAATTAATACAACTGGAATTGGCTTTTAATTTCATGATTAGCTTTTAGAGCATTTCAAGGAGAAGTTAGGATTGTTGAGGCCTTGGTTTTATTTTTTTAATTAATTTTTTAAATTAATTTTTAAAGATTTTATTTGAGAGCGAGATAGAGCGAGCCCAAGTATGGGGGAGGCTCAAAGGGAGAGGGAGAAGTAGGTTCCTCACTGAGCAGAGAGCCTGATGGCGGGCTCCATCCTAGGACCCTGGGATCAGTACCTGAGCCAAAGCAAAGGCTTAACCAACTGAGCCACCCAGGCACCCCGAGGCCTTGGTTTTAACATCATAAAATGGAAGGAAGCAAAGTGTATATAGCTGCAACTTTCAGTAAGAGAGAAAGGAAGGTGAAGAGCATGGAAGAAGCAGTAATTTCAAGGTGACTAAATGATTACTTTTCCCCAAGTTTGGGAAAAGAAGAGTTTAAAAAAGGAGTTAAAAATTAATTACAGGGTTCTGGGAAGAATGCAGGTGAAGAATTTAATAACTTTTAAATATTTTTGTGAAAGATAATTCTGTTCCTTGTGTTTGGGATCTGGTTCAGAGATTTGGTGAATAATTCACACCAATTTTAGCTTCAGGAGCAAGTTCATTCTTAAAAGTTTTGAGTCCCCAGTGTCTGGAAAAAGGGAAACAAATTATGATGATGTTCAGAATCAGTTAACTAGAAAAATTCCCTTCCTGAGCGAACTGGTTAGGGGAGTTTTCAGTGATGTTGAAGACTGATTATGAAAGTGCTACAACATGTGAAGCTGGAATGGGTAGCAGGGCATCCACTTTTGTTAAATGTAATCCTGTGTGAAGTGATGTAATTAACAATTTTCTCTTCCCTGGTAACAACAATCCACTTACTTTAAATACATACGTTTTCTACAGGTTAAATCTTATTATACAATAATTTTGTCAGTTTTAGTAAATGAATTTCTGCAGTCATACTACATTTGGCTTGTATAATCTGACAATTGCCCATAACAGTAAAAATTATATTTTAAAAATTGGAAACCAAATTTTTAAAAATGGGGCCAAATCTTTGTGTGTGCATGCATACGTGTGCACGTGCATGATTTTTATCTTTCCTTAAGCTGAAAACTGGTTTGAGAATAAATGTTAATGGAAGTTATTGCCATTATTAGAATTTACCTCTTGTTTCCCTAGCACCTAGCGCAGTGTCTGACACATTCAAGGCATTCATTTGAATAAATTGGAGAGGTTTTTATTTTAAGTTATTAAAAGCAGAAAGAAATTAGCATTATTTAGCTTAAGTATACCTGAAGGCAGAGAATAGGCTGTGATCTTTCTAAATGTCTTCTAATACATAAACTTGCAGATTTTACAACCATAAGTAGTATTTTATGCCATTATTTCAGCTTTTAGAGCGCTATTATATAGTTAAGCATTTGTTACATGTTGATCTTCAAATCCTGAATTAGGTTGAACCATATGAAATTGCAAATAATTGACTTTTTAAAAAAAGTCTGTAAGAACAACAGTTTCATGTGGTTTTATCTAATTCTGGCAGTAATTTGGTTTGGAAATAGTTGGATTGGTCTTTTGGATGCTATGCTAACCATGATTTAAAGTAGAGTAAAAAAAGTTATTTTTTATAACTTTTATAAGTTTTATGTGTTTATAAGTTAGTGGTTACTTATTATAACATTCTCTTGTAAAATCTGAGTTCTGAATGAGTTGGCCATCAGTAATTCACTTGATCAGTTGACATGGGTGGGGACTTCAAAGGGGGAAGACTGTTTATAATGAAGTTTAACTCACATTTATAAAGATTTCCTTGTTTGAAATTTTCCACAGTAACTTTTCTTACTGGATATTCCCTAAAGTGAAATAATGGAATTGTCTGATATAATGGTCAGTTTGGAAAATGCAATTTTACTCTGGCTTATTGTAGCCAACATTTTGTTTATAATAAGTATGCTGTATTTTATATATCTTTAAAGGCTAGCAATGATCACCTGGATAACTTGTGTATATCCTTCTGAAGTAACACAGTTTTCTTTGTTTTTAGTGCCACCATGGCAACTGCACCATACAACTACTCTTACATCTTTAAATATATTATTATTGGTAAGTTTATTTAACTTATGCTCTTGTTCTACAAAGAAACTTAATATACAAAATATTTATATACTAATATTTAACATACCATTCCAGAAGAAGTGAGTGGTTTTTTTTTTTGTTTTTTGGGTTTTTTTACTGCAAAATTAAAGCCTCTTTAATTTATTTTTGTGATAACGATGTATGTTTTGCACTGTAGCCCTGGATACTTCTGTAGTACAATGGTGGGTACCTTTTGAAGTGGTATTGATTGTTCTTCAGGGCTACCTGAAAGCTTGTTAATCCTGGAAATGGTACTAATTTCCTAGGAGCACTGATAACATTCCAGAAATACCATGAAAGCCCATGGAGCCCCCTGGATTCCAAAAATTGATAGAGAACATTGTTGATTCAGAGTAATTATGTGATATACATAAAATATAATATTGGTGGTTCTTCTGTTAAGTTTCAATATGTTGCTCAAACTAAAAGACAGGGTTGTTTACCCAGGTATAGTTGTAAGAACTCAGTTGAAAGTACACATACTTTTCACTTAAGTCTTCATATTAGAACAGTTTGGTGTAATGGTGGGCTCAATACTTCCTTCACGAAGGGTTAAATTGCTGTAGTATAGTTAGGACATCTGTTACGGTTTTCATATAATGCACATGCTTTTCTTTTGTGGAATTCTGTAAGAAATACAAGGAATATAAGAAGAGATGGGATCTAGTCAGTCAGACTACCAAAACTTACTATTTTTGCTTGTTATATGCTGTCCTGTTTGTTATTCCCAGAAGTCTTTTGCTTTTATGAATGGATTAAGGGGGAAAAAATACAAAACTGTGAAACAGTTCAAAGTTAAAAAGTGCTCCTTTTACAACAGTTTCTCTGTTGAAAAGCACTTCCCAGCTGATAGTTATTTACTAACATAATTAATAATTTAATTCTATCACTGCTAAAGGTTGGGAATAGTCAATTTATAGATCACAGTGAAAAGTGACCTGTAGGGTTTTTCAGACTCATCTTTTCAAGTGTCCCAGAAATTTGTGATGTAATATGGTAGGGGGTATAGCAATCATTGCATATAATTATGAGTATAAAATTGAGAAATGTAATTGCCACTTGAAACTTTTTTTTTTTTTTAAACAGGGGACATGGGAGTAGGAAAATCTTGCTTACTTCATCAATTTACAGAAAAAAAATGTAAGTTCAATATATAAGGTAAAAAAATAAAATAAATTTATATTCACTTTCCTGTCTTTTAAAAAGTGTCATTTTCATTGTCCTCTCTGCATTTAAATACAACTTTTCCATATATATATATATACTTTCATCTTTAGGGAGGGAATTTTTTTTAAATAGGTGCATATAAAATGAAATACACCTGCATGTATAGAGTGTTAATTTATATACCATATATAATTTGAGTTACTTGTTTAGGTTTTTTTGGTGGTAGAAAATTTTTAAAAATGTATATTACAATGTCAAATTTAAATAATCTTTTCTCTGACTCTCCATTTTAGAAATTTGCTGCTTGTATCATTTGTTAACTAAATAATAATAGATTAGAAATATTTAAATGAAATTCTTTCTATATCCAGGACTGGTTGATTGATATTTGAAGTATAACTCTGTCTTGGGTGGTAGGGGAGGAGGCCTGTTATTTTATGTAACTAATAGGCTAAATACAGTTGAAATTATTTTTATGGCTTTTTTTCTTGCTTAATGTAAATTTTATGAAATCTCTAGCAGTCTGTGTGTACTTGTACCAGAGAATAGTGGGTTTAGGTTTTCGATGGCCTAATTATAAGGAAGAACTAATAAACTTGTCTTTTGGATTGGAAATATATAACTTGCCAATATGTAATTGTAGATATATATTATATGTGTTTTTCTTTGAGATATTGGTAGTATTTTGCAGGATAAAAACTTGACAACTCCTAGAGTCTTAAAACCATTGATTGTTTTGTTATATGTAATAATTGTCAGAAGTCTAAATAGCAAAAGGTTGGTGTTATGAAGAACTTAATAAAAATCTTTATTTTTAATTAGCAGATTATCCAGGGGTCAGCAAACAATAGCCCGTGGGTCAAATCCAGAAATTGCCTGTTTTTGTAAATAAAGTTTTATTAAAACAGAACCATGTTCATTTTACTTATTGTCTTTGGCTGCTTTTGTGCTTCAACAGCAGAGTTGAGTAGTTGTGGCAGACATTTTGGCCTACAAAACTTAAATATTTATTATTTGATCCTTTACAGAAGTGTGCTGACCCCTGTTTTAGTGCAGTCAAATTTCTTTGACTTCTGTGTTTTTGCTAATTTTTTTTCAGTGCTAGCTTAGTCCACTTACAGCCTACAAGCATTAATATGTTAATTAATTACCCAGTGGATTTTTTTCCCTGCTGGTCTTAATCTGAAGCTTTCTGGAAGTTAGAATATTATATTTCTTTTTTCTCTAACAGTTATGGCTGATTGTCCTCACACAATTGGTGTTGAATTTGGTACAAGAATAATTGAAGTTAGTGGCCAAAAAATCAAACTGCAGATTTGGGATACAGCGGGACAGGAGAGGTTTAGGGCTGTTACACGAAGCTACTACAGAGGAGCTGCAGGAGCGCTTATGGTGTATGATATCACTAGGTAAGAGATTAATACTTTTTCAGACTTCATACTTGAAAAAAGAAATCTCCTTTAGGCAGTGTGGCTTGTGTTTGTTTTTTTTTTAATTGACTTAGACATTCTTTAGTTTGTGATTGTGTGATTATAAATGAGCTTATTTGGATCTTACGGTTATTTCTCTACATTGTTGTATAAGACTTGATGTAACATGTTGATTTCCTTTTCTGAAAGTGGATATGACTGAAGAAAAACTTTAGGAGATGCTGGTGGAGCTAATAGAAGAATACTATTCTGAAAAGCAGCATCAGTTCAATTATTTGAGGTGAAATAATATTTTATACCAAACTTTGTTCTTTTCACTTCAGTAGAAAGCAAGTCTTGAGGAGTTACTCTGTTCAGTCTCTGGTGTTAAAGTTGACACCTTTTCAAAATAAGGTCAGGGAAGGAATTAAGTAGTTTTGTTAATCCAACATGGTAGATTATAAAAAGTTCTTAAGCTTGCATCTGAAGGTGTTTGTGAGGTATTTAATTGTTCATTTACTTAAATTCTTTTTTGTTCTAAAATGAAATGGTTTACAGTACTTCATGAAGCAAAATTAAATTTATTTCAACTTCGCTATTTCTGGAAACTGAAAGCACTTGATAGAAAGTAACAAAACTGGGCCATAAATATTTGGCTTCAGAAAACATGGAAGATTGCGCCACTTTATTAAACTGTGCTAAGCTAGAAAATGAACTGGATCACCTTTCGTATTAATGCAGAGTGCCAGTTTAAAGCAGTGTGACTCTTGTCTTACTTTTTTGGGGGGAGGTAGGGATGGGTGAGTGACACCAAATGGACTTTCAAGCATATTTCCTTTTGAGAAATGCTTTATACTGTTTCCTCTTGAAGAGTCACAATACAGTGCACATTAACGTATTAGCACCCTGAGAAGTTCTGCATTAAAGAAATTCTTTTTAAAGATTTTATTTATTTGACAGAGACAGGGTGAGAGAGGGAACACAGGCAGGGGGAGTGGGAGAGGGAGAAGCAGGCCTCCCGCTGAGCAGGGAGCCCGGTGCGGGGCTCAATCCCGGGACCTTGGGATCATGACCTGAGCCGAAGGCAGACGCTTACCAGACTGAGCCACCCAGGCACCCGCATTAAAGAAATTCTTACACGTAGCTTAGTTTGGTGTTTCCTGAGCTTATTTTATTGAGGAACACACTTTGGGAAATGTGGACTTGGAATAAAGACAGTGGCTGATTATAATTACAGTGGTTGAAGTTTATTGAGTTCCGGAATTGGGTAATCTCATGGCAGAAGAGAGCAAAATAGCCTTAATGCTCTTCTATGTAGCGGGGCAACTGGTAACATGATAAGTAAATGGTTTTGTGGGAAGAATATTAAAGACCTGGCCTTCTCTGCAGGACATCCTAATGAGGGATGCATTCCTGAAGACTTTGCATAATTAAAAAGTCCATTATTAATAAATTTAAATGTGGTGATGTGTACTTAGAGTCTATCAATCTAAAGTGTTGTTTTGCTTTGTGTGAGTGTGCTTGTGTTCCCCTCCCCCACCATGTTTACTGATACTGTAATTGACATATAACATTGTGTAAGTTTAAGGTCTACAGGGTGATGATTTGATACATTTATATGGTTTGCTTTTAAACATAACCTTTTAGGCACAGGAAATACTTTTGGTAAAAAAAAAGTTGTGTCTATTTGAGTCATCAAAAGTACTTGTGCTGGAAACACCCCAAATGTCCATTAGATAGATAAACAAATGGGTGTATTCATACAATGAAATACAATTCGACTATTAAAAGGAAAGAAATTCTGATACATGCTATACAGTGGATGAATGTTGAAAACATTTTGCTAAGTGAAAGAAGCCAGACATAAAAGGCCAATGTTGTGTGATTCCATTTATATGAAATATCCAGAATAGGCCAGTTCATAGAGACAGAAAGTGGATTGCCAGGGTGTGGAGAGAGAGTGCTAATGGGTACAGCGTTTCTTTTGGGGTTGATAATGTTCTAGAATTAGATACTGGTGATCACTGCACAACTTTGGGATATATATTAAAAAACCACAACATTGTACACTTTAAAAGGATGAGCTTTATGGTAAGTTCATTATATCACAATAAAATTATTATTGAAAAAAAGTACGTCAGGCTTTAGACAGGTGCTTTGTTGATATTTTGTAGTGACATGTTGCATCCATGACACTGATTTTTTCCTTTTTTTTTTCTATTATTCCTTGACATTTTGCAAACTTGAAAGTTCTGCTTTAATAATACCTTTATTCTTGGCATTAACTGTAATTGTTACCAGATACGTCCTTAAATTGACAGCATAGTTGATCATGGCAGTTTGTTTGGCTTTATCAGTTGTTTGATATGTCATTTAACATCCTTGGCAAAGTTAGGGATTTTTTTTTTTTTTTAGCACTATTACCACTAATTAATGAATATTGGGATGCTGCTATAGTTATAGGTTTGAAATTATGAATTTTAAATTAGTAACAATTACCAGAATTATTAGCAGAGGTTATAGGCACATCTAAATAATAACAGTTTACATGATCTTGATACTTAAAAAGGATGTGTAGATTTTTCTGTTTACCAAAGTGGTGGCAGTTTGTAATTCACTCTTGCTGCCAGCTTTGACATTTTAAAATTTATCAAAATTGGTATTAATATTTTTGGATTTGTGCTATTTAAGTTTTTGTAAACAAAGTAGGATAAATCTATTGTGTAAAGGCAAGGTATGCCAGGAACTACAAATATTGAACAATAAAGTGATACGGCTTATGCTTTTTAAAAATATTTGACCATTAGAAGATTTTACTTAGAAAATTTAAAAACATTGGGGAAATGTTGCTTTTATTTATTTGACCTTTTTTTTTTTTTTTTTTACAGTTAGGTGGTGATTTGTATGTAACATAATTTAGCACAGTAAGAGAGAACCTTACAACTTCTTTTCAGTTTCCACTGGGAAAGGATTAAGTGTTTGGAATATCCAACTTTATATGGGTACTGGCAGCTGGAGTTCATGGAATATATTCACAAGGCTAAATTTGAAACACTTTTGAGGACACTATGTGCGTAGAGTGTTCAAGGCCCGGCTCTGAAATTCATTTAAATCTTTGTGAGCTTCTCTTTTCTCACCTGTTAAATGAATAAGATGGATTAATGTTCTGTGAATGTATATAAATCAAACATTTTTAACTTTCAAAATTTTATTTGACCCCTTTGGTGAAGTCTGATAAATATTAATATTCTACCTACTACACATAATATTGTAAATTATTTGGATTTGCTTGCCTTCTTTGGGCCTGTTTGGCTAGTGCAAATGAGCCTATGAGTTTCTAAACTCTTGCTTGGAGAAAGTGGACAAATAGGGCAGTCTGAATTGCAAAATGATTTAGCTACTGGTAAATAAGAATACAAAGTTAGAATAAACTCACTCTGATGTCTGGGGGCTTGAATTTCCAGTGAAATACATTAAGTGCCATTTTAAAGCCAGTTTTTATGTTGTCATAGTTAACTTTCTCTTGAAAGAAAGGTGACTTATATCAGTCTGTAGTACTGTGACCATCTTGGTTTCTAATTTGAAACAGATGCAAACATGTTTGCCATTGAACATATCATTTGTTTGACATTTTGGTATTATTTCTCCCATTTTGTGATTGAAAATATAGATGATTTAACAGTAATCTTAGCTTTTACTTCAGATTAGAAATTCTGAGTTCAGAATTGTTTCCATTAATTTTCTGTGTTGTTCCTTGCTTGCTTATTGGTCTGTTTATGAATGTGCCTTTAAATGTAAACAATTTACTTCTATATGTAATTAGCAAAGTTGTTGGATATTGACTTATTTATTTAAAAATAGTAGGTTTGGCTAGATTTCTGGAAAGTATGTTCACATTACACAATTTTTGATGAAAGGGAATATTATTTATTTGAGATTTCTTTTTTAAAAAATTGAAATGGCAATTGTATGTGGTAGTCACAAATGTAAACTTTAATTTTTGCAGAAGAAGTACATATAATCACTTAAGCAGCTGGTTGACAGATGCAAGGAATCTCACCAATCCAAATACTGTAAGTTGAATAACATCTGTTACACAGAAAATTTAAGATGTATGCTAACCCCAAAAGGAGTCGTTTGCTAGTAGGGTTTTTGTATATGGGTACTAAGAATGAGAGAGTCTTTATTTTTAAATTAATTGAAGAGAAGTTAACATTTTTTTTTGAATACTAATTACCCTAGGTTTTACATCTTATACTTGGTTTTTGTTCATGTTTGTGGTTAAAAAAAAAAATGAAAGTTATGGATGGGGTGGTGATTTCATGTCAGATGGAGACGGTGAACTCTGAAACAATCACTTTAAAAAGGGATCTGCATTTGTTTTGTAAAATGTTGAAAGAATTCAACATTGGAAGAATGTTGGATTGGAACATTGGAAGAAACTGGGCAAAGTATAAGGGGATCTCTATTATTTCTTAACAACTGCTTGTGTATCTACAATTATCTCAGTAAAATTAGGGTTAAAAATAGAGTTCTGCATTTAAAAATTAGTTTAATTAAATATTTTTTCTTTTTACAAAAACATCTCTATACTTTAATAAATTAAAAAAAATTTAAAAAGTAGCCATTATTGTGCTATATTTTCAAATTGCAAATTTAAAAAAATTTTCTTTTTAAAATGAAAATAAAAATTAGCTTTTTCACCAGACTGAGAAGATATTTATTGAGATTTTATTTATTTATTTATTTAAAGATTTTATTTATTCGAGAGAGAGAGAATGAGAGATAGCACGAGAGGGAAGAGGGTCAGAGGGAGAAGCAGACTCCCTGCTGAGCAGGGAGCCCAATGTGGGACTCGATCCCGGGACTCCAGGATCATGACCTGAGCCAAAGGCAGTCGTTTAACCAACTGAGCCACCCAGGCGCCCTGTTTATTGAGATTTTAAAGGCCACCTCCCATGCCAGACTCTGCAGTATCCAAAGATAAATGTGGCCCTTGGCCCACAAAATGTTAATGGTCTAGTAAGGAGATAGCTGTGTGTATACAAATAACTATGCTGAAAAGCCGAGAGAGATATAAGTTAGAGCAACTGGTATGTGCACTGCGGGAAGTGCCCAGGATAAGCCATGCCATCTGGAGAAACCAGCTTTACAGAGAAAGGTATGTTTGAGCTGGGACTGTAGGATGAGTAAGGTTTTAGTAAATGCTAGAGGGGGCATTCCAGAAACAAGCGAGGAAAGGTACTGAGCTGTGACTGACTCTGAGCTTCTTCAGAGCAAGGCCTGTGTCTCATTTAGCTTTGTACTTAACCATCTATCAGAGGTCTGATTCAATAAATAGGTAGTAATCAGTGGTAAGATTGGCTTTTATCAGGGAACAGCAATAAATTATACTCAAAGTTAACATGATTTGCCTTTTTTTTTTAAGATTTATTCATTTTAGAGCATGAGCAGGGGTGCGGGGAGAGGGAGAGAGAATCATTCCTCAAGCAGGCTCCCTGCTGAGTGCGGAGCCTGACTCAGGGCTTGATCCCATGACCCCGAGATCATGACCTGAGCCGAAATCCAGATTGAGCCACCCAGGTGCCCCATCGTGATTTGCCACTTAAGCTAGGGACTGTGCCTGGAACTTTCATATCCATAATGATCTTAAACCTACTGTAGGTATACGTGCAAACCTATAGTTGAATGTTCATAGTAGTTTTATTTACAATAGCCAAAAATTGGAAACAATCTAAATGGTCATCAGGAGGTGAATGGTTAAACAATCTGGTACATTTATACTATAAAATACTCCTCAGCTATACAAAGAAATGAACTATTGATACGGCAATTTAGATGGATCTTGGGGGCATTACCTGAGTGAAAAAAGTTAATCTCAAAAAATTACATACTGTATATATGTATCCATTTATAAAATATTCTCAAAAACAGAATTGTGGAGGAGAACAGATGCATTGTTGCCAGGGGTTAGCAAATGGGGGTGAAGGGTATGAGTGGTGTGCATAGGCTGTAAAGAGAGCAGCACAAAGCAGTTCCTTTCTAGTGATGGAACCATTCTGTATCCTGATTGTGGTGACACAGATCTATACCTGCAGTGAAATTGCATAGAACTGTATGCACACACAGGTGTGTACAACTGGTGAAATCTGAGTAAGGACATAGATTGCACCAAAGTCACTTCCCTGGTTTTGAGTCTGTAAGATGCTGCTATTGAGGATGGTTGGTGAAGGGTATATAGACATTCTACTCTTGTAAGCTTCTGTGGTTCTATAGTTATTTCAAGAAAAATATTAAGCAAACAAAACTCATTGTAGAAGGTGCTTAGAGGAGTTTAATGACAAATGAGCCATGTCTTTCCTGCCTCATTTATGCTGCTTCAAATTTTACCACATCTTCAGAAGAAAGTGTTAGGGAGGAAGAATTTTACCTTTCAAGATTCTTAGGGCTTGTCTAAGAAATAAATTGATCGAATTGTTACAAGTTTCTAGAGATTGAGTCCACCCCCTCTTCCTGGTACTGAGAGGGAAACACCCTTAACGAAAATGGAGATTTTTCTTATAAATGTAAATGTCTCTTAAAGGATAACTTTTGGGTTTTCAGAGCTTCACCTGTGTCTGCTGTTTCTTAAAAATAAACCAGCTTAAAATAAATATTTCAAAGAGGACTATCTTGGGATGGCAAAATTTTCCTCCCCTACAGAAGAAAATCTCTTAAGGTCCAGCTCAAATGTTATGTTTTCTATGATGCCTTCAATTTCTATGCAGAAATTACATACTTTCCCATTTCGTTGGTGGTATATTTTATACCTCGGTCTGGTTAGCATGCCACTTTTATGTGTCCTTTCAGGATGATGGGAAGCACAGCTGGGAAATTCTTAAGGAATTGGGAGAGGAGGCAGTGTTTCCATTCAGCAAATGTTTAAAATTTTTTTTAAAATTATCTTTTAAAAACCGCTTTATTGAGATATAATTAACATAATCTACCCATTTAAAGTGTGCAGTTCAATGTTAACTTTTTAGAAATTTATTATTGAAGTATAGTTGACATACAAGATGTTTCGAGTACCTGTCTTACAATGGCCCTGTGCTAGGCCATCGTGACTTTACCAGCCGTGATTTAAAAAAACAAAATTGATTTCCTTAAGTGTTCTTACCTTATTCTTTAAAAGACTAGTGGACTTCATGTGAAAATATCTTTCCCTCCTCATTGGGCCCTTGTCCACACTGGGAGAATGCTCACATTTGTTATACTGCTTAATCTTGTTCAAGGTTTACATTCAGATTACAATGGTTCTTCAGTTCATTGGACATCATTTTTAAGAAACAGGAGAGTCAGGGGCTGCAGTTTCACATGAGAAAAAGTTAACAGTGGAAATCACTTTTGGTTGAAACCATCCATTCCTAAGGTATCTGCATCTGGATTACCACATCTGTTTGGAAGGGAAAGGAGGGGGGATCACCAGTTGGTATCAGATAAGCTTATATATATAGACAGAGACAGTTTATCCATAAATCCCCACCCCCCAGCCCCCAGAAACCACCATAAAGATCAAAAAGCTCTATTTCCCTAAGGCTGCAAACTTTTTTCTTAGAACTTTGTAGAGCTGCCTTTAACTTTGGCCTAACTTCACTTACATAAATGATTCCAAAGTGGGTGTAGGTGTGTGTGATATTTTGCCTTGGATTTGAACTCGCTTGCATATGTGTACCCCCACCCCCTCCTCCCACCAACACTGTTCCCCATGGAACACAGACATTTGTTTCCAGTTGCTACAAACTTAGGGCTGCCTCGGGCTAGCGTAGAGTAAGACAATATTTGAAGGTCACAGTTTGGGTTTTTTCCCTTGGTTCTAATGTCCTTCTACCAGTGGCTCACTGAGTGACCTTTGACAAGTCTCTTCGCCTTATTTGAGCACTAGTTTCCTTACCAATATCCTGAAGGAGTTGAACTAGTAGTTTAACTACTTGAGGGTCCCAGAGACTCTCAGAAATCTGATGAAAACCATGAGCCTTCTCTTGGCAATGAAATGTTCTTGTTTACAGCATTCTGTGCTTAATTTCAGTGTATTCACAGATCCCCTGGAGCTTGTGCATTGACCCTCAGTAATCTTACTCAGATAAATCATAACCTTTGGCCCAGACCAGGTGTTCCTCATGGGCTATATTGTTTTATAATGGCTTGCAAGCCTTTAAGAATGGATTTTACATTTTTAAAAGGTTATTTAAAAAAAAGAAGTATATGCAAAGAAACCATTTGGGCTCCAGAGACCTGAAATACATACTCTTTGCACTATACAGAAAGTTTGTTAGCCCATGGCCTAGATAATTGCTGACCTCCCTCCTAATAGTACTGACTTAATGATTCTCATATCTGTCTGCTGGATGATTGCTGGTACTTGGTTTCCTTTTTAGGCCCACATGTTTTTTTCTGTCAAAATTTTTGGATTTCAGAATTTTCATGGTTGATTTTAAATGGTTGCTTTTGTTTTAAGATGTCTTTCTTTTGGTTACAAATTAGGTAATAATTCTCATAGGAAATAAAGCAGATTTGGAGGCACAGAGAGATGTTACATATGAAGAAGCCAAACAGTTTGCTGAAGAAAATGGTGGGTTTAAGACTTTTAATGGCTTTTTTGGGGTCACACATAGAAAAGGTGGGATTTTGATACTGCAGATTATTTGACACTTTTCTTTTAATGCCAGCTGCTTAAATCTCAAGAATGAGGAAATGTGTTTCTATTTGACATTCATGTTGGGGGTAGTGCAAGTATTTAATGACAAATATAAAGACTCCCCCATCTCAAACTAACATACTGTTTCATAAAATACTATGGTAGGAGGACTGATAGCTGACGGGAAACTCTTATTCATATGTTATCGAAGAAAATGCCCTTGTGAGTTAATTTGAAATGTCTTAATCATAGTCTGAATTTTAATTTTTAGGCTTATTGTTCCTTGAAGCAAGTGCGAAAACGTAAGTATTGCTAAAATTCATCATTTTCAGTTACATTCAGACTTCTCAAAGTAGAACCATACATGTGAGAAATGTATAATGTATTTGCATACATATAATAATATGTATATGTGTAATGTTTATTGTGGGAAGAACAGTAAACAGGCATCCCTTTGCTTCCTGTTTCACATTTCAAAGGTAATTTTTTTTGTTACTGCACCTAAAAGATTGTACTTTGATTATGCCCCCTGGTAACCCAGGTTAATAAATGAAATTGTGTTAGCATTTCAAAAGTGTTTGACTTTCCCAATTGAGGTTGAGTTTGGTATCTTGGACTCAAGCTTGGGTAATCTGTTCGTTTAATACTTCTGATAAAAAAGCATGGCTTAAGGAAACAATGTCTAAGAATAATCAGAAGCATAATTAATGTTTTTTAATCGTTATTCCATGTCCATTATTGAACCCCCCCAGGACTCCCATTAGAGTTCTTCATTTATTAAGCCAGATATTCCTTGCTGTGGTGAGAAGCTAGCCCCCCCTTTTTTTTAGCTTCATCCATAGTACTAAGAGAACTGAAGTGAGAACATGGTCGAGCACGAATATGTCACCATCACATGAAAAAAAAGTATAGTTGATGATTGGCTAATCGGATCGTACAAATCCTGGAATCTCACTTCTGTTTAGAATATCTTCTTCTTAAGTGAAGATAGGCCATTTTTGTAATATCTTCACTTTCATTATATATTAATATATAACATTTTAATGAATAGAGCACATCCAGTTATCCAAATAGGGTTTGTAGAAACAGCTGTTACTACCGTGTTTATATGCTTTCCACAGAGAATGTTTCCCCAAGTTGTTCTCTTAGTTCAGTCATTACTGGTAATCACTTACTAGATGACAGTGGCTAAGTTGAAAGCATCATGGCAATTGACTAAAAGTTAGCAAAAGGTCAGTGTGTAATGTCTTATCTTTTGTAGAAAGCTGTGATTCTCCAATAAAGTTGTCATTTGCCTCTTAGGGGAGAGAACGTAGAAGATGCTTTCCTTGAGGCTGCCAAGAAAATCTATCAGAACATTCAGGATGGAAGCCTGGATCTGAATGCTGCCGAGTCTGGTGTACAACACAAACCTTCAGCTCCACAGGGAGGCCGGCTAACCAGCGAACCCCAACCCCAGAGAGAAGGCTGTGGCTGCTAGTGACCTCTTTGCCGTAGCTCCCATTTGACCTTTCACCTCTGTCTGTTGGAAGCAGTACTTTTTACTGCCTCATTGTCTTCTGTACATCTTACTGGGTTTAATTAAAAAAAAAAAAAAAAGAAAAAACAACTCTGTTGTAAAAACAGTTTAACAAAATACTAAACTGCTAAACAACTAGATGTAATCAGGTTATCAAAAGGCAAGTAGAGTAATAAATCTCTCCTGCATGGTAAATCTAGACTTTTTTTTCCCCTTGATTGTCCTCGTGATAGGTATGTCACCAGTACATGATTTAAACTGAGCACTGATGCTGGACTTAAATGATTTTTATCCTTCCCTCTTTTTGGCAAGGCTTTGTCTTACTGTATGGTTTAATTTGAGGATATCTTAAGCCTTTCTCCCCATCTTTAACTGTTCAAGTATGTCTGTTGTAACCAATAAGTTTATTGCTGTGAAATGACTTCTGATAGAGAATGGGTTCTGTAACTGCTTTTGTTTTGTTTTCGTTGGATAAATTTCCTGTTGTGTGGGTGGCATTTTTCTTGTGGAGGTTTCCTTCTGTCCTAGCCTTGCACAGGGAAAATATCCACTTTTCTGTTGTGCTTAATTAATAGCTTTATCTTTCTTTTTTTTACACCATTTTATCCTTTTCTCTTTAGCAGAAAGTAAATATGTATAAAATTTGAAGGAACCGAACTAACAATACATTCTGTGTATATTATTTTAATGAAGAAAATAAATTGATTACTGGCATTGGAACAGTATAAAATACCAGTTTGTACAGTATGACCTATATGTGACCATGTTACTCCCTTGCATTTCACACAAGGAAATAGACACAACTGCAGTTCACAAGTAATACTGGCTCCAGCCTCTGGTGCTGGCAGTGTTTGGGGACATTATGCTGGAAAGAGCTCCTAGCGTGAGAGGATTGACACTAGCAGATGCTGTTCCATCTTTGCACTGTGGCTTCTTACCTGCTGATTTTCTTAACTGTTCTTGTGCAATCGACAATGTGCTAACCTGCTTTTCTCTTTGTAAACATTTTTGCATTACAGGCTGCATTTCTTGCCTTACTGTATAGAAAAAGAAAAAAGGCTGGGTTTATTATTGCACATTTTAAGCTTTTATACCTTTATCTTCTCGGAATGGTGAGATTGTGTACCGGACAGTCAGAACCGCAGGTCTGCTGTTAAGGGATTTTAAATTGTGCATTTTTAACACTACAGTGAAGTAATGTAAGATATCCCATGTGTTTGTAGTATGAGGGGCTATTTTATGTCATGTTGGCATAAGTTGTTTTGTAAAAGGGAAAGTGTTTCTGAGGTGTTTCAGTGTTTGTGCTGATACAAAGTAAGTTACTACTTTGCACTAGGTGGTTTGGCCACTGAAAGAATACTGTATTGCAAGGGAAACAATCTCTTTAGACAACAGACTTATGTTTTACCAAGTTCTTCATTTCTTTTGATTGATTTCTGATTGAGTTCCTGGTTAAGATGGAGAACTGAGGTTATTTGAAGTAGGATAGGTAAACCTTAGTATGTTCTATAAAATCACTCAGCTCAACTGCTGTGTTTAAAATACACATTTTAAATCCCTCTTTACAGACACTAAAGTAAAAATAAAAAATACGGCTTTCTGGGTTGTAAACGTGGTAGTACTGGAGTATTGTATAGTCAATGTTAAATAAAAGCCAAAACTGGAATGTGCAGAAAATAGGATTTGGTTAATTTGTGGACTCATCTTTATTTTTGTCTTTAACTTTTTTAAAAAGAAGATTCTTGGAGTAGATTGGTATATTCTGTTAAAGACTTTCAGTGACCCATTTTGCTTACCCTGTTGCTTCACAAGGGACTCACCCAGGGACCATGACCTGCTGGTGTGTGTATATATTTACAAAAAACCAACCACCCATTGGGATATAAGGTAGCAATCACAGACTAAAAACTGCGGCTTGTTTAGGTGCAATACCCCGATTCCCAAAGTTAGTTACAGTGGGTCTTAATTGTTTTTGTGACAGGATTTATTCAGACTGCTGTACTCTTCATTTGATGTAACGAAATGCTATTAATCTAAATATTTGTAAATAAAGTACCTGTATCTAGATTAAATTAAAATGGTTTGCATTATTTTCTGAACTACAATAGGATTTCATATTTTCTTCAGGCAAACAATTATTTGGCAGAAGTTGTCAGTTTTTATTGGAGAATTGTCCTTATTGTATAAAGAGAAGTCTACGTATATAGCATATACCTCCACATCACTCAGTAATTGACTTAGTTTTGTCCTTGTGTTTGGATCACACTTGCAGTGTTTTCAGTAGACCTTTTTCAGTGTGAGATCAGCACACTTGGTGCCTGATAATGTTCTCCCTTGACTGTACTTGGGGCCAAATTCTGTTGTTTGCATGTGTAATCCCCTGTAATAAACTTGGGTGCTCAAAAATAGCAAGTTGTCATATTGTAACATACCTGTGCCAGACACTGGGCAAGTACACTTTGGAGAGAATGTGAAGTTCTTTTATTAATCTTTAATCCATGAGAGTTTACTACTACTTGTGGGGCCACCTGCTTCTCTGGGTTACTTGTTAACCTTGCACCTCTGAGGAGGCCCTCTTGATTAGTAAATTGGTGCTCAGTACTCTTTATGGGTTAGATATTCCAGTGCAATGTTCAAGTGTTTTTCATGGATAATAAAGTGTTTGATGCAGTAACCTTGATTAAAAAAATTTTTTTTGGTGGTGATGTTCACATAATACTAGAGGTAGTAAAAGTTTCTTCGGAAAGATGTCTTTTTTGGAACCAGGTGTTTGGCTTCACATATTAGTTACCTCCCCTAATTCCAGACTATAGTTTTGTTTTGTTTTTTTAGAGAACTTTTTTGCTCACATATCCGTTGTTTCAGGTGTTACCTTTCTGTATAGATGTCTGGTTCAAGTCACTCCCCCTTACACCGAATGATTACCTTCCATTCCTGTCCACGGGAATAGAGAGGGTTCATGTGGCAGTTTAGAAAGAAGATATTTTACCCTCAGTCAGCATAGGGACAGAATGGGTGGGAAAAAGTGTCCCTGAGTGATTTCAGTAATTGTGCAGAGGCCTGACTTTTCAGCATTTTGCTAAGGCCTGTGAAAATGAAAGGAGAATGTGAAGTACAAAAGATACACAACAAACCAATTTTTATTTTGGAAGTAGATGTTTTCTAGAATTTGCTGTGTTCTACCACTTCCATTGCCTTTACTGTAATTCTGTTTATCCCATACCTTAATTAATGGTCCAGGTCTGGCCAAACAACTTCTTGGGAATGCAAACGTCCGTGGGTGGAGAGGGATGACTGCACTGCACCATTCTTTATGGTTATGGTTCAGAAGCTATCTACAGGCCTAGAGAACAGGCCTTGGGAGTATTTTAAAACCTAATCTAGAACATGTAGTTTCATACTTCCTCTTACCCATGAGAAGTCTATTGCCACATGGTCTTTTGTGACAGTAGTTGCTATTCTTGTTTTTAGAGAAATAATGTATTTGTAGATCATGGAGCGGAGCCATTAATTACAGTAGCTCAAAGATTTAAAAGTCGAACACAATTTGAATTTACCACCGGGTCAGATTCTGCTAATTTTCCACCAAAGAATATTTTTGGTTGAGGAAAAGCACCTCAAGTGTAGTAGTTTTTATAAAAGCTATTTCCATGTGGTATAGGTTCATTGACAGGTACAACATACTTCAATCTCCAGGCCAAAGATGGAGAGCCATTTGGAATTGCCGTTTTCTTGGAACGAAGGTAAATGTTTGATGGCTTTACTGTAGATCTATGAAATGTAAAGTCAGATGACAGACTATTTTATCTTTTATTTTCATATGAAAATAGAGATTTTAAATAAAATTCAAAAATAAAATTTGACACTATAAATGAAGGGCTTGAGTACATTTTTTTTTCTTTGTAGCTATAGATTTTACCAATTTATAGCCTCAAATTTGCAATTACAATCACTGGTTTTATGGCAACACATTTCAAAAGTAAAAAAACAACCCTCCCAGCCATCCAGGTTTAAACTGTATACAACTCTTCCCATATGTACATGTGATTTACAGAAACCCCGGCATTCAGCACAGTGAGCTGAGCTACAGCGGAGGTGCAGCATTGGAGTTCACCGCATCTGGAGCGAAACTGAGTGGCCTTCCAGTCCTGCAGGGAGGTAGTAGAGAAGGGGTTTCCTCAGAGATTTCCTCATCTGGCTGAGCAGTTCTTTTCCTGCAGGAACACAAAGAGGATGCATTCTTGCAACAGTAAAAACAAGCGTTCAGTGAACAGAACTAAGGGGGACAGCACGATGGCTAACAGGTAAAATAGGTATTTACCTCTTTGGAAAAATATTTTGAGATGAACCACTGTACAAAATTATCCAAGAGTAAAGTTAAAGGGTTACTTGACTGTAGGATAAGCGAGAATTCAGCATGTTCCAATTGAAAGTGGTAGTTAAAAGAACTCTGTAACATGTACCCCACGAGCAGGATTAGGGATGGCGTCAGTGTCGGTCACTGTCTAGTAATGGTGACGGACACTGTAGTACTTGGAAGGAGCTCTGAAAAGAAGGAAGATGAAAACACAGCTCAGAAGCCAGCCCCTAACTCCAACCTAGTTTAGGCTTTCATCCCATATATCTGGATTATGACCCCAGACTCCAAAAGAATTCTAGCCATCTCCCCCCGCTACCCATTGCACCTCTAACACCTCTGTTACTCTCCTGCATCTGGAGCACCTGAACTCTTTGGGCTGCCACCCCGAGCTGATAATTGAACCTGGCACCTAAACCCCCATGTACCCACTACTCTAGGCTCTTACCTCTAAACCCACCTTCCGTCCAATACTCGGTGCCTCCTGACTCTCTTAAGACCTGCCCTAAGGCCCATGGTAGTTTTGGCCTGTGCCTGACTTGGTCCCACGATAGAAGGTTTTAAGGTAATCATATTCTGCTGCTGCTGAGCTGTGTGCCTACAAGAGAGGCAGCTGTTTCTGAATATTCCTTGTGGCTCAGCCATATACTGCTCTGTGGTGGTGACAGATGAGCCCCAAAGTCCTGGTTTCATCTTTTGCTATGACATTTTTCATTTTACACAATTTCTTCATCTATTAAAGGCATACTTCCTACCTCCTACAATACAAAGACTACATGAGATAATACTGTAAAGTGCTTAGTACACGCACACAGTAGGCACTCAAAAGTGGTAGCTATCTCTGGGTCCCTATTGACCGATTCCATGAGTCTAGTTCATGTTCCTCCTAAATGATCATTAACCTTGTCGAGGTCTCACACAGAAAGCCTTTGTGAACCTCGGGTTGTAGAGACCCTGGGCTAAGTAAGAGGTCTGGGTTCAAACTTGTACTGAGGAGCAACAGTAGGCACAGCCAGTTGTCCTTCCCCAAGACGCAGGGAGATGGACAGGCTGAACCAGGCTCGCACTGGCTGCACAGCCTAAATGCCCTTCACACACAGAGTAGAGAACAAGGAAATCCACCAGTGCAGAACATCAGGAGAATTCACCACGTCCCTGACAGGTCATCTAGTCTCCAATTTCTGGCCACTCCCTAAGCCATCACCTTGTCCTCTTTCTAGGTCTACCAACCAACCCATTCCAGTTTTCCCAGGGACCATTTCTGAAAAAGCAAATCTGTCTTAGGCCAAGTTTTCCGGAGACCTAAAGGTGGCATTTGTGGCCTTCTGAGTCTCCTCTATCTAGATTAGGGACCCGAAAGCTTTCAGGGACTTTCCATGTCTACAACAGAGCTTCCTCTTACTTGGCTTGGTCCAGGCTGAGCATCCTGGGCCACGGAAAACTCTGTCTGAGACAGACCGGGTGACGATGTGGAGTCTCCAGAAGTGCTGGTGACCAGTTCCCCTAAAGCATCCACTTGTCTTCTCAAGCTGTGTAACGTGCCCTCTGTCTGCCGCTTCCCCTTAATTAGCACTTCTGCTTGCTTGGACATACAGTGTCGAAGCTGGGCCTGAAAACATTAGAGTAAAATTTCGGGTTTTACACAGAAGAAATGTACTTAGTAGCTTCCTCATGCTTAACACTTGATGGGCAAATCTGATTATCATAAAGTAGGAATGGCTGCTAAAAATGCTCTTGTCCTAAAAAAAAAGGCAATGTAGGAGGTACTGATGGCTACTCTGTGCGTAGAACTTGTACCATGCTGTGCTGTCATTAACTGGGCCTTCTGCTCGGCCTCCTCTCCACTTAACAATGCTTTGGATTTCTGCATCCCTGGCCTCCCCATTAAATTACGACCCTGTCTCTCCCTTCTCTGCCCAGACTTAGCAGAAGACTGGTTTATACTTGCTATCTTCGGTGCCTCTCACAATATATTCATTCCTCAACCCGATGCTACTTTCCAGCTTGTCCCCTTGCTGTTTCTTTGAAAGGATTCTCTCCAAGTCTACAGCAGTTCTGTCCAACAGAACTTTTCTGTGATGATGGGAATATTCTGTATCTGTGCTGTCCAATATAGCAGCCACTAGTCACAGGTGGCTACTGAGTCACTAAAACTGTGGCAACTGAAGAACTGAATTGTTAACCTGATGTAATTATAATTCATTTACATTTAAGTAGCCACATGTGGCTGGAGGCTACTGGCCTTCAAGGACCTCCACTCCCTCAACACGGCACATGGCTCCCTCTCAGCTCATGCTGGATATGGAGGCTTTCTCCAAACACATTCTGCCCTCTCATTTTCCAACTCCCCCACCTACTCTTAACCCCCAAATCTTCAGGTCAATGCTGATCGCTAAATCCTAGGCTCTTTGAAAGCTGCCTATGGAGAAACGGGCCCTGGATGTCTCACAGGCCTCGAGACTCCACGTGTTCTGAGCCAAACAACTTCCTGTCTGACACCTAAGCCTACTTTTCCAGTATTCCCAGTCTTTCTCCCAACCACTGGCCTATGAGTCCCCTTTTGTTTATCACTGTATCTCTATTTTCTGTCCCAAGTCCTTAGGTTCTGTCAGTTTTAGCTGAGGCAAAGCAGCATTACCCAGAACACTGGGCCTAACTCCAGAATTCATGGTTTGAATGCTAACCCCTGCCACTTACTGTGTGATGCCAACTTCTCTGAGCTTCTGCCACATAATCTAGAAAGCTGCTCATGCCGTAACAGAGGGAATGACAGCAGTACGTGGAGGTAAGCAATCTCCCCCCGTCCTCAACACGCCAAGCATCTCATACTATACTGTTTTAAAGGGCAACCTTGAGTCGATCTTCACGGTGACGCAGTCTCTCTCGGAGTGCTTCTCCACGCCAGTGTTCATCCTTTTTCAGAGGGAGAGGGAAACATCAGAGTCCCCAAACGTTGTTAGCCTTTCCCTCCTCATGCCCTCCCCCAGTCCCACGTCTGTTTTTCCAGCTTATCTCGGGGGAGGTGGGAACAAATTATCTTCTAACCAAGTCCAGAGAGCAGCAGGATACACCCTTACCATTATGTGAGTCTGGGAAAAGTTCAGTTTTTCTTCAAAAGGTGATGGTCTCTCACTCATGGTGAATGGGAAGTTCTCTTTCAAGCTTTCCAACCCTCCTTCTACGTTTTCATTCCTTTCCAAAATAGCCTCCAGATCTGCTGGTAGTTCTGGAAGAAACTGGTTGAGATTCTTCAGGCTGGTTCTGATTTCATCTTTCACCTCAGATTTAAGTGTTCGCATGGCGTCACTGATTTCCATCTGTCTTCTCTCCAGATCTTTTTGGTTTGTCATCTGAAGAGTGAGAGTCAAATACCAGTGGGTAAGTTTTGGCACCTACTTGGAACTGAACTGTTTAATGTGTCATGTACTTATGGAGCTTTCCATGTAGGATTAGACTCTCCCAGTCTAAGTGTCAACTGCTCTCAGCCTGGTTACATTACAGGGTATCAGAGCTTTCTCCTGGGGTCATTTCTTCCTTCCTAGGGATTTGGGTCTTCTAGACTTGTTTCTGGCATAAAATCTAACATTTCAACACAGTTCTTTGGGACATGATAAAATTTCATGAAGAACTGCCATTTTTCTTTTAAAAACATAAGATGCTTGCTGAACTTAAGGGGATTTTAAAAGTACATTTTAAACAAATGCTTTTTTCTTGTAGAGGTGCATTTCTATTTTTTTTTTAAGATTTTATTTATTTATTTGAGAGAGAGAATGAGATAGAGAGCATGAGAGGGGGGAGGGTCAGAGGGAGAAGCAGACTCCCTGCTGAGCAGGGAGCCCAATGCAGGACTCGATTCCGGGACTCCAGGATCATGACCTGAGCCGAAGGCAGTCGCTTAACCAACTGAGCCACCCAGGCGCCCTAGAGGTGCATTTCTAAATTTTAAGACTAGAAAAACAGATTTGATTTAAAGGACATTCTTATAATCAGCTTTCACAGTTTCCACAAAGAAATACTCCTATGAAAAGAGCTATTTAAGAAACAAAATCTGTCTGAGCCCAGCAGGCAGTGAGCATGCCTTTCGAGCCTTCTCTGCCCCGGGCGGCCATTGGGGGCTCCTGGGCACGCACCTGTTTCTTGAGCTCCGTGTACTCATGCTGCATCTGGTTGAGCTCCTTCATTAGGCGCCTGGCCCGCTCATGGTTGTCCTGGGCCACCTGTTCGATCGTTGCCATCTCCTTCTGCATGCAGCTGTTCTCCTGCCTTTGCTCCTAGCGCAGGAGGAGGGACGTGACTGGGCTCTGGCACATGGGGCTGTGCCCTGCTGGCTTACACACTCACTAGCTCTGTAACTCCATTTCCCACTGGGGCTCTAGCTGTAACATGGGGATAACACTACCGTCCTTCTTTAGTGGCTGTGGTGGAGCTGGAGTACATATGTGGTCAGAGTCTGTTAGCCCAAAGTCTGAATCCTAGCTCTGCAACATTACCTTTGATAATATGTTACTTTCCTTTCTTGAGCCTCCATTACTGGTCCACAACAGGAACAACAATATGCATCATCAGAGTTACCGGGAGGATGAAAACCTAGACACCTCCATGCTATCCTTACAATCACATGCTGCCAATCACTAGTGGTACGTGTATCACCCTCTGGGAAACACACACCCATTCACACAACAGGGCTACATAATTCCCCCAGAGGGTGTTAGAAAAATCCATTCCTGTGACAGTCTCTACCACTGCCTATCTGCCTCCACCCACCATAGACTGTTGTGGACTTAGAGTATCCCCTCCCCAAATTTTTATCCCAATTGTATTTTAGGGATAAAAGCATGGTAGACTGAGCTCCTTGGTTTTAGGATAATGATTAATTAAAGCTAATTTGACTAAAAAGGGCAGGATGAGAAAAATCTGAGCAGTGACTACAGCTGGGCAAACACGTTAAGGCATCTTCCCCCCAAACCGCTGCAGCCCCTGCCAGTGGAGGTGTGAACAGAGGCTCCTTGCTGAGAGTGCTCTCTGCTTCATGCTGACACCGTCTGTGCACGTGACCATCTCTCCAGCCAGCCGGGCTCCTCTAGGGCTACAGCCCAGACTCAGGCAAAACCCACCATCAGCTTCAAGATCACACTGTACATCATCAATACACCAAAAACAACAGCTGAGTTAGGGACTGGGCTGCCAGGTAACTTGTTTTCTCCACACTGAAGCAACGTTTTAGTTTAAAAATGTAAATGCGTTATTTCCTCATGAGCTGCCAGGGCAACAGGTACTCACCAGAAGGTTCTTCTCCAGCTGGCTCCGCTGGATCTTTAGTGTTTCCTTCAGGCTGGCAACTTGCTTCTCAGCTTTCTTTCTTTCTGTCAAGAACTGGTTCCGTAAGAGGCTAAAGTCTGCCCTCATAGAGTCTGTCTCTTTCTGGAGAGCCTGCAGCTCACCTGACTTTTCCAATAACTGCTGTTCCCGTTCTGAAAGCTGTCGTTCTGAAATGAGCATTTTTAGTAGTTTAGCCAGAGGCCCTGGGCCGGCTGTGGGCAGGTTGCTTAACGACATGCCATTCACTTAGGCATCACTGGGTCTTCCAAGTCCCCACCCCCCCCAACCCACATCAGAGGCCCAGAAAAAGGCCCTAATGAAGGTGCCTCCTGACAAAACTGGGTCCTAAAGGGCCGGATTCCAAAGTGACAGACAGCTATTGTCTTCCCTTTGAGTGTCAGAGACCAGTGAGAATAAACAGCAATCCTGAGGTGCAGGAGACATGGAACAGATGGCTGAAATGCTTTTTATAAACCTGGATTTTAATAAAGGGAGGTGCATCCATACTTTTCCTTCACGTGAGGCAGCGCGGTGAAAAGAACACGGGACCTGGAGCAGGCATGAGCCTTATTTTATACAGGAGGTGCCTACTTCCTGGTGTTCAATGGGAATCTTGTATGCAAACTCATAGTACACAGCTAGTACTCAATAAAATAATATTTATAAAGAACAGTGACAGTTAAAATAGATTTTTCTAACCACACTCTCAGGAATAACACCCTGTCCAGATTTCACTTTCACATGTCTGGTGTGGTCAAACTCAGCACATCTGGTAAGTTTCATTTTCACAATGGCTGGTCTGGATGTATCAAAAGTTGGGGGGGGTGCGGAAGGAGTAATAACTGTTTCACCAAGTTCACCTGAGGGAGAACAACATTTTCTGAGCATTATTAAACCCTGAAGCCTAAGAAAGGAAAAAAAGAAATCATTTATTGATGTGGGAACAATCATTTATCCTGGATTTCCATGTCAATGTCATTGATAATGGCTCAAGAGAGAGTGAACAAACCCAAAAGCAAATACCTGTATTTTGGCACCATTCATTATGTCAAATTTGGACACAAGTAGAATTGTTAATATTGTTTTTTGACTGGGTGAGATGAAATGGATTGTTTCCAAAGCTCAAAATAGTGTACTTCATAGAAGGCCTTTAGAGTGCCTTCTGGAATTTCTTTGCCTTAATGTCTCTCTTCCTGAGGCAGCATTCTCGAAGAAGGCAATATGGTTAAGTAAAAAGACCTCACAGTCTCAGGACCAAATCCCTTCTCTATACAGACAAATGCCCTGTGTCTCTGAGCCTGTTGTCACCTCTCCCGGGGCTAGCAGGTTCCAGCGGGGCATCCCCTCCCTGCCGCATGCCTCCCGACCCCCTTCTGGGTGGTGGCCGGGCTCTGGAGACACCTGGCAAGACAGCCAGCGCCCCCCGCCGCCCCCCCCCCCCAGCAGCGCCATGTTCAGCAGCACGTACTGGTCTGGGAGAGCGTTTTCTCCAGGGTGTCACTCCACCTCTCCTCTTCCTGCAAGGTCCTGACGCGCTCCTGCGCCGCCAACAGCTTGGCGAGCACCTGGTCCAGCCTGCCTTTCTGCTCGCCTATCTCCCCTTCGAGCTGCTGCTGCTGCTCCATCAGAGCCACTTTCCTGGCTTCTAACGTCTTTTCTTCACGTTCTCGCTCTTTCTGCAGTCTCTGAAACATCTTAAGAGAGAAAAACTACAGTCATCAAATAACAGATACAGTGTGTCCCAGATGAGGGAACCTTTGTGGACACTAGCCGGGTTCCGGTTCCAGAGAAAGTAGGAAACAGCCCACGGTGCGAGACAGTGGGTTCCCTTCACAGAGGTCAGCGTGCTGGGCCTGGAAAGCTACGTGGCCAGCATGTGAGGAGGGGATTCGCGCAGCCAGCGGCACGGGACCAGCGAGATTCTTTACAGGACCCACGTTCTGTGGTCTTAATGGTCCGCAAACATCAACACCGACAGAGTCAAAGCGTTGCTGTAAAATCCTCCCGGTTACACAGGGCGGTTATGGGGGACCCTTCCGAGCAGCTTCTGGCTGGGAAAAGCTCACCCGAGTGACAAGTGTTTCCTTTTCTGTAAAATCATAAATGTGTAGTACCATTTCTTGTTGGGCTAGCTTAGTCTTGTTTCCTTCAATCTCATTCTGAAGCGCTTGAAGGTGTTGCTGCTTTGTCTCCCCTTCTTTCTGGCAGTCTTCAAGCCTCTTCATCCATTCACTGATGTCCTTCTCGAGCCTGGTCTGTTCACTAAGCAGCACGTCCTTATGCTTGGTGGTGTGAAGCACGTCCTTTATGTGAAAGAACACATGGAAACTACTAACAAAGCCATCTGCTCTGGGGCTGGTGAGTGCCCTTCCTGAGATCCAGCAAGTCTGACAAAATAAACGTGCAAGTCCTGCATCCTTTATTATCTCAACAAACTTACTGAAGGCATCCGGAACGCAATTTAATCATCAGCCTTCCTCTTTTTTTTTTTTTTTTTTTTTTAAGATTTTATTTATTTGAGAGAGAGAGAGAATGAGAGATAGAAAGCATGAGAGGGAAGAGGGTCAGAGGGAGAAGCAGACTCCCCGCTGAGCAGGAAGCCCGATGCGGGACTCGATCCCGGGACTCCAGGATCATGACCTGAGCTGAAGGCAGTCGCTTAACCAACTGAGCCACCCAGGCGCCCAGCCTTCCTCTTTTTAGTGTCTAACAAGATGACAGAAGATGTCACAACCTAAGAGACCCAGTTCTTCTAAACTTTAGTTGCTCCGTCACTGAGGTGGGAATAAACAAGACTGCTAAGAAGATTAAGGAGAGCTGTGAGTAAGGCCTAGTTCTCACTGAAAATGGACCTAAAGTCATGGTTTTGTTTCTATTTGAAATATTTATGTAGGTTGAAAAACTCAGAAAATAATAAATTCTTCTTTCTACAAGGAATCCAAATTAAACCTTTTCGAAAAAGTTACTCTAACAACACAGAAAATATTCATTAGAGCCCGTGTAAGAATTTTTTAAAGATGGAATATTTTAAGTTTTATACATCTTAGAAACACATATTCCTAAAGACCTTTTGGAAGAATTCAGATGTCTAATCTAAGCCCTAGTTTACATAGTGGAAACTGAGGCCCAGAACTTGCTTGAGGTTCTTTGAAACTCAAATTACAGCACTCTTCTCACTGGACAACACTCAATTGTCTTTAAGAAGACTATCCGAAGTCTAAGGGTCCAGAATCAGCTTTACTGAACATCTGACAAGATGGAGGCCCGGTTGCTCTGAAATTGGCAGTTACTCTGCCGCTCAATGAGTGACCAAATCTGAGCCCAGCCTGTGGGGGCCTTGTCTGTGCCATGGATAAGAGACGGTGCATCCGGTGCCTGAAGCCCCCAGAGGGGCTGGCTGAGGGTTTAGGCTCTGGTCTAGCCACCACCTTACTTATTATCTTCGAGTAAAACTTTGAATCAAGAGTTCTAGGGCTAACATAAATGAGAAAATCACTGCTCTGCACCAAAAGTTTTGTGTATATATATTTATGTCTTATAAATGGCCCTATGGGACCTGCTGGTATGAAAAGGAACCAACCTACTTGATTTGTTTTTTATTTTAACCAATTGTCTGCATGCCTTCAGGTTACTACCAGAAGATTACATTTGTTAAACTTACCTGTCTCGCTAGGTTCAAATGGTCTTGGACATCAGCTAGTTCCTTCTGTAGTGACTTTATTGCTTCTCGTTTTTCTACAGAAATAACATTTACATAACATAAATACACTTGTATGCATTTTCCAAATTCCCATCAGCCCCCCAAAAAAGTAGAGTGGAAGTGAATATAAACTTATTTCTGTTAAATGTATGGCTATGCATTTATTTATTAAAAGGTCAAAAGAGTGAGTTAACACGCACAACCTATGTCTGGGCTTGGACCTCAGGTTTTTAGATTTACATTGTTCAAAACCTCACAATAAAAAAAAAAAAGTATAGATAATACCTAGTGTTGACGATGTGCATGGTTTAAAAATGAATACCTTCTACATTGCTGGGAGAAAAGTAAATTTGGTACAACCTTAAAGGGAGACAATTTGGAAACAGATTTTATATGTGTGCTCGCTTTGTCACTTAGTAGCTGTATGACCTTGAGGAAGTTACTTCTCACTTGAGTTAAGTCACAAGGAAACTAAGCTTAAGCTTCCTCATCTGTAAATGGGTGAAACAGTTTCTATCATAAAAATGTTACAAGGATTAAATGAAGAAATGCATATAAAATAGTTGCATCGTGTCTGAGACACAGTAAGTGCTCGACAAGTACGAGTACCTTGTTAGCTAGAATTATTTAGTAATTTCTATCATGTATGCTTACAAAGTTTTGGTACTGAAGGTGTTATCTGCATCTTTGTTTTTTGTTTTAAAACTAAACACACACACACACACACACACACACACACACACACACACACATCCCAAGGAAAAGTCTGGAAGAATATTCACCACACTGTTAATAGGAATTACCTCTGAGGGGTGAGGTCAATAGTAATTTTTATTTCATCTTTTCGCTTTTCTTTAAATTGTTCTTTAAGGAACATGAACTAATTTTTTTTAAACAGCATTACTGAGATATAATTCACATACCAAGCATTTTACCCATTTTAAAATATGCAATTCACTGGCTTTAAGTATATTCACAGAGTCATGCAAACATCACCACAATCTAATTTTAGAACATTTCTGTCACTTCTAAAATAAATCCCATGCCCATTAGCATGAATTATTTCTATAATAAGAAATGCAAACAATTAAAAGAAGAACCCGGGAGGCAAGACCAAGGGGCAAAGATGGTTTACATTCCGAATGGACAAGTGTTGGACAGCCAGGGTCAGTCCCCATGGAGATGATCTTTGGTAAGAGATTCCTTCTGAGGAATAGCTGCGTTCTGATTTTGTTTTCCAAGACTCTGCTGCAGCAAGATGTGAAAAGAGAAGAGGCTATGGAAACTCCTCTGATTCCAGATATGCTGATGCTGATGGAAGAGAGCCACCAGGAAACCCTCCCAGAAGAACAGCCCTCATCCTCCCCCGATGGCTGGGGGATGCAGAAGGTAAATGTCTGCTCTAAGCAGCAGACAACTGGACAGGCACATTCATAGCAGAGGGCTGACCATGCTGGACTGAATGTGTACGCCTCAACACGGACAGCTCTGTGTCCTCCCAGATGAGCGAGGGCGTGCTGGGAATTCCCTCCCCAGGGATCTGGCATGACTGACCTGCAGCTCTCTTAAGTACACAGGTGTGTCTCCCTATCTTTTCTGTATAGTTTACCAAAGTAGTAATATAGTTTTAATAAGGAAACATTTTTAGGTCACAAAACCTGACTTCTCATCTTTGTATAATTTAACTCCAAATTTAAGGAAGAGGAAAGGTTGTATATTCAGTAGAAAGAAAAGGAAAGAAGAACCTACCCGAAGGAAGGCGCATCCCCCCAAGGGGCAGCCTCGTACCTTGCAGCTGCTGCTGAGCTGCTCTCAGGTCTTCCTGCAGTGAGAGCTTCTCTCTGTTGAGTCCATCTAGCTCCTGCTGCAGCTTTCTGACATCCGATTCCAACTTTTCCAAGTTTGCTTGCTCCATTTTGCTATTCTCTTCTGCCGCTGCTAAAACCCTACCGCGCAAGCAGAGTTAAGTCAGACTATCGAACATGAAACGTCCAAGCATGCACAAGACACAGCCTAGGAACAGTGTTCTGCTTTCACCGGACGGTTATGGACTATGAATGATTATAAACCTTAACAAAACTTAAGGCTCTTCAACTCATTTTCAAAAGACATCTTATTTTCAGCTTTCCAAACAGGAGATTTTTTGAAAAGTGACTCAATAAAGTGAAGTTTTATAAAAATCAGGGATAAAAACATGGATAGCACTCAGAATTCCCCCAATTTGGCAATTAAAATAGATGGCTAGCTTCTGATAAATGAGAAAGCAGGAAACACAACTGTGTAATAGGATTTGTCCAAAAAACAGACATGCACGAGCCCGCTTTCTTTTACATGACCAGAGTCCTATAGTATGGGCTCGTTTCTGTCTGGCTTCTCTCACTGAGCATAGTTGCTCTGAGATTCATCCATGTGGTTGTGTGTATCAATACTGCATTCCCTTCTTACTGATGAATAGTGTTCCATGGTATGGATATACTATCATTTGTCTATCCATTCACACGGATGTTTCCACGTTTTGGCTGTTTCAAATAAAACTGCTATGAACATTAAAGAACATCATTCTTTGTATGAACATATGCTTTCACTTCTCATGAATAAATGTCTCGGAGTGGAATGGCTAGCTCTTCTGGTCAATGTGTGTGAGAGTTTTTAAATAACTGCCAAATTATTCTCCAAAGCAGTCTAACATTTTATACTCCCACCAATTGTGTATGAAAGTTCCATGCCGACATTTGGTATTGTCAGACTTTAATTTTAGCCCTTTTAATAGGTATGTAGTGTTACCTCATTGTGGTTTTAATTTGCATTTTCCTAATGGTTAATGATGAGGAGCACCTTTTTATGTATTTATTTGCCATTCATTCATCTTCTTAAGTGAAATGTCTGCTCAAATCTTTTGCCCATTTGAAAAACTGGGTTGTTCGTTATTTTTTCATTATTGAGTCATGAGAGTTCTTTGTATATATCTGCTCTGGGCACAAGCCCTTTACTGAAAATACATGGTTGCAAAGATTCTTCTCCCAGTCATGACATGTCTTTTCATTATCTTAACAGTGTCTCTTGAGGAGAAGTTTTGAATTTTGATGAAGTTCAATTTTACCAATTTATTCTTTTATGGACCATGCTTTGGGTATCATATCTAGGAAATTCTACCTAACCCAAGGTCACAAAGGTTTTTTTCCTATGTTTTCTCCTAGAAGTTTTAATATTTAGGTTTTACCTTTTTGTTTATGGTCCATTTTGAGGTAATTTTTATTAATAGTGTGGGTGTGGGCTGAAGTTAACTTTTGGGGTTTTGGATATGCAATCATTTCAGCAATATTTTTTGAAATGACCGTCTTTTCTCTACTGAAAAAGATGCCTTTGCATCTTTGTCAAAATCAGTTGTCCACACATTTGTGCATTTACTCTTGGACTTTCTATTCTGTTCCACTGATTGATTTTTCTATCTTTATACCAGTACCACAGTGTTTTGATTACCATAGCTGTATACTGAGTTTTGAAATCAGGTAGTGTTAGCCCTAAACTTTTGTTCTTTTTCAGGGTTGTTTTGGTGTCATATAAAAAGTTTTAGATTCTATTCTATGTCCATCTTTTGCATTTCCACATGAATTTCAGAACCTGATTGCCAATTTCTATTTGGAAAGCCTGTTGGGATTTTGATTGGGATTGTTCGGAATCTACAGATCAATTTAAGGAGAACTGAATCTTAACAATATTGCCTTTCTACCCACAAACAGGTATCTCTCCACTTAGCTCTATCTTCTAGCATTTGTTATTTTACCTAAAAAAATCCACAACAGGTTATTTTAAAAAGTGCTTTGGAAAAAGAAAAGCCTAAAGGAAATGCACCCAGAAATGCTACTGATGAGCTGTTCTGTGATACTGAGTCCGTGGAGTAGTTTTCTTTTCTTTATTTTCCACTCCTTTTCCACTGTGTATATTATTATGCTTTAGTCTTCAGGAAGGGATCTTGTAAGCTTATTGGTTTTTGCTCTCACCGTTTGGTCTGTGCCAACTTCTTTTCCCAGCTGTCCTGTTTTCCTTCGAGATCTTTCTTTTCTTTGCACAAAGACTCAATAGACGACTGTAACGCTCGGGTCTCAGCAGTCATCTGCTCTACTTCCCGTTTGTCCCTCTCGAGGAGCTGCTTCTGCCACTCTATCTCCCCTCTCTGTCGCAGGGCCGTCTGCTGCAGGCTCTCTAACTCCAGTCTCTCCTAAATCAGATAGAAGGGGACTCACACGTGCCCAAAGAGAAAGACTGCAGTTGGCTAAGGGTAGAACGGCTTCATTTATTACCTCCAGCACTTCAACCTGAGTCTTCTCTAATTCAGACACCTTTTGATCATGCTGTAGCTTCAAACCTTGCAGCTCATTGTTTTCAAGTTGCAACATGTCCAGAATATTCTTTAGTTCTAAGAGAAACAGAGCACGATCCATGCTATTAAATGTAGTTGAAAACATTTACAGAATGAAACAGAAAATAATGCTGTTGATACAAGAAACAATAGGTCATCAAAACATATCTATTGTGCTGAATTAATGGAGCTAATTGTATTTTTAAAAATATTTTATTTGTCTGAGAGAGCGAGAGAAGCATGCACACAAACAGGGGTAGGAGCAGAGGGAGAAGCAGACTCCCCACTGAGCAGGGAGTCCGAAGCAGGGCTCGATCCCAAGACCCTGAGACTATGACATGAGCCAAAGCCAGAGGCTTAACCAACTGAGCCACCCAGGCACCATGGAGCTAATTGTATTTTAATGAAAAAAAAAAATCCTTTAAAATATTGCTAAATATTAACTTGTTAAATTTTAATTTGTTAAAAACATTTGAATAAAAACATTAACAAAGATCTAGTTTTAAGAGCAATTACTCCATCTAAATGGATTTTAAGCAAAATAAATAGGAAAAATGTTAAAATCTGAGATTCAGATAACAATTTTTTATCTTTTAAAATACAGATTTTCAAGAATTAACTTTCTGATTATACAAATATTTGCTCACTATAGAAAATTTCAAGAAAAAAATGAAAACCCATTATTATCCCACCATCCAAAGATGATCACTACAGCAATAGCATTTTGATGTACTTCCTTCCAGGAGTGTGCTGCAGACGTGCGTGTGCGCACACACATGCACAGACTTTCAAAATAAATTGGGACTATGCTCTATATTCAGTTTTGTATCTATTTTTTCAGTCTTCCCATCAGCATCTTTTGCATGCCATTAAATGTTTAAAATGTGGCTTTTAAATTGGCCAAGTTTCCAAATTCTATTAGAAATTTTGCTGCAAGTAACCAACTTAGCCAGCTTAATTTGTGAAACAAAGAAATAAAGACTTACTTACTAAATAAATAAAATATTGCTAAAATGTATATGAATGCTTCCTTTCTCTCAGTAACTAGAAATGGGCTAAATGGTTCAATAGGTGTGAATTTTCAGACTTGAAACACTGGGGGATTGGTCCAATTTATTTTTCTATCAAATAGCCTGTTAAGTGTTCTTCCTTCTCCACACCCTGGTCAGCAATTATTATGACTATTATGCTCTTAAATAAACTTTATCACTTTGAATGGCAGAAAATACTAAAATATTTATTATAAAATACTTTTATAATACTGCTTTTCTTTGCTCATCTATAACAAAGTTGAACTTTAAAAGAAGTTTATTCCACCATTTGTATTTTTTCTGTGATCTGGAATAGAGATATTTCCAAACTCTGACTTTATATGATTCCTTTCCTTTAAACTTACCAGTTTTATGTTTAGACATTTGTCCTAAAACTACCTGAAGATTTTCTTCCTCTTTCTCAATTTCCTGCTTTATGAGTGCGAGTTGAGTTTTTTTTTCACTAATCTGGACATTCAGTTCTCCTTTCTGAAAACTGAGTTCTTCCAGAAGAGATTTTACTTCCTGTGCACCCCCGCCAAAAAAAAAAAAGAAAAAAAAAAGTCAACTCTGCTTTACAAAATTATGAATAGAAATTACACTGGAATCACTTTTGTTATTAACTATCTCATTTCACAAAAATTCTAATCTGGAAACGAGTTCAATTTTGCCTTTTATGTCACGAACAGCAGTGTATATAATTTATACTAACATATTTCTGTATAATAGAAGTAAGAAAGCCACACATTACCTTCATTTAAAATGCATAAGCAGTATTTACTCTATGCAAGGCAATTTGTCATAGAAAGAAAAGGCTGACTCTGATACATCTCCTGCCTTTAAGAGGCTGAGCACCTTGGGGGAAATTAGGCAAGGGGCATAAACATGATCATGAAAGGCTATGATGCCCTAGGAAATGTGCAGAGTGCCTTCAGACTCAGGAGAGAGAGAAACTCCTTCCAATGTAAAGGAAAAGTCAGGGAAGTCTTGGAGGCATCAAGCTGAACCATGAAAAATGGGTAGGATCTGGACATTCCCAGAAAGGAAATTCCTGGAGAAGAAATGGTATGAGAAAAGGCATAGAGGCAGAGAACCTCTATGGGAGAGCTACCCAAGCAGCTACAGCCTGGATACGTAACACCACATCAAACTGATGTTCCAGAGGGGTCAAGATTCAGGAATTTATATTTGCATTTGGAGGGGAAACCAATTAAAATATCTCAAAATAAATCAACATCATTCTAGGACTTTTAAGAAAACCTAGTGAAAAACGCACCCGAATGTGATTGCACTTCTCAATTACTTCGGTTTCTCCCAGTCTCAGCGCTTCCTGGAGGTCAGCTTTGGCCTGGACCATGCTTTCCTGGAGGAGATGCAGTTCTTCCTTTTTACGCCCTAACTGCCTGTCCAAGACGGCCGTCTCCTGCTGCTGACCTGACACCTGCATTAAAGAAAAGGGAAGAATGCAAAGCTTGCCAAAGGCCATGCAACTTTCAGTGCTTGCTGTGATGGAGAATACCCCGTCCAGCTAACGGTAGTGGGGCAATCAGGAACTAGCCTACGTGTAATTATCCCAGCTGCATGAGTCAGGAGGACCGGGCTGGGGGTGCAGGCATAAAATGCCTGATAAAGATCCTGAGCTCCTGAGTGCTTTTATGTATAAAAGCACTCAAAGCATAGCAAAAACAATATGATAATGATGATTATGCCTCAGGTTATGGTTTTCAAAATACTTACATATCTATATCTTATTCCATTTAACCACTACCTTGGCAATGGAAGTCAGGCAGGGATTTAAAAAATTGATTCATTTTGTAAAATTAAAAATTACTAACAATTTTAAGGATGGTACACACTTGTTTATATAAAAAAAACAGAAAATGCAGACATGCAAAAGGAAGAAAACAGAAGATATTCATAATGTCCCCTTATCAGATGACTGCTTTTGTACTTTGATATAAATATACCAGCACAAGTGTTCATAAACACATTTAGCATAAGTGATCTCAGGGTGCATCCCGTTTTGAGACTTGCTTCTTTCACTCAATAACATATTCTATTGAGTCAGGATTCAAATTTGGGTTGGACTCTACTCTTTTTTTTTTTTTTTTTAAAGATTTTTATTTATTTATTTGACAGAGAGAGACACAGCGAGAGAGGAAACACAAGCAGGGGGAGTGGGAGAGGGAGAAGCAGGCTTCCCACTGAGCAGGGAGCCCGATGTGGGGCTCGATCCCAGGACCCTGGGATCATGACCTGAGCCGAAGGCAGACGCTTAACGACTGAGCCACCCGGGCGCCCCTGGACTCTACTTTTAATCACTAGGAGATACAGCCACATTTATGCTTTAGATCTTCTTTTGTATTTTCCAGTCTTTTCTACACTTGAACATGCATTACTTTTTGTAATCATACATTATGATTATAAATGATGTAGGTTTCAAAGCAGCACGAGCTGTTGCCCTACCTGCCTTTTCAGCTTTTCCAGCTCAGCTTTCTTGGCCTGCAGGAGGTTCTCTGACTCTCTGAGGACCTGCAGATGGTAACCCTCACTGTGCTGTGCGGTCTCGATGTCCTTCTGCAGTTGCTGCAGCCTGCGAAGAGCAGCAGCACTAGAGCAGGGCCAAAGCGAGGCTGGACCCTGAGCGCCGTCGCCCAGCCCGAGCCCCTGACGCCCGACACACTGTACTTACTCTCCCGTCAGGACCTCCTTCTTCATGTTTAGACACTGGAAGTCTGAGTCTTTTGCCGCCACAACTTCGTTTATTTCTTTCAAGATTTCCTCTTGCTCCATTTTGTGCTGCTCCAAATCCTTTGTGTCAGCCTGGAGCAACCTAAAACACATCGCTTTATTCTCCAAGGCCCCTTAGATTCGACCTGCATTATTTATCGTAAGGCGTTTATTATCCTGTTAGAACCAAACTCCTCCCTCATCTTACTGAGTAGCTGAGGGACTCCACCTACCTGAGCTGCTGGTCGGCTTTGACAAGGTTAACAGCAGTTTCCTGGGCTCTCTTTTCTAACTCCTCAGCATCTTTCTCGGTTTGCAATAAATTTCTCTTGGCATTAGCGAACTTCTCAACAGCATTTTTGGTCTAAAAAAGACACTATCATTAAAAGCAACCCAGTTACCATACTCCCTCACAGCTACTGTGGTGTAAATTGGTACAACTCTTTCGGAAAACAACAAGGCAAGACAAAAAGACTGGTAAAGATGTTCATTCACTTTGACTCTCCAATTGTCAGAAAAGAATTCAGGAGTAAAAAACTATTGCACAAAAATGCTCATTGTGGATTGATATAAGACTTGACAAATAATAGATTCAGTAAGTGATAACGCATCAACACAATGGAATACTGTGTAGCCTTTAAAATGACAACATAGCAACATGGAAGAATGTTGTTGATATTATGTTGGCTGAAAAAAATTTATTTATTTAAGATTTATTTATTTATTTGACAGGGAGAGACACAGCGAGAGAGGGAACACAAGCAGGGGGAGTGGGAGAGGGAGAAGCAGGCTTCCCGCTGAGCAGGGAGCCCGATGCGGGGCTCGATTCTAGGACTCCAGGATCATGACCTGAGCCAAAGGCAGACGCTTACGACTGAGCCACCCAGGCGCCCCTGAAAAAAAAAATTTAAAATGGTACAAGTACTCTAAGAGCAACTATGTAAAACTGTATCTGTGCCCACAGAGACAGAAAGGCTGCCCAAAAAAGAAACAGTCCCTTGAGGGTAGTGAATCTGTGAATCTTTTTACTCAAAAATAATCTGTATAGGGGCGCCTGGTTGGCTCAGTTGGTTGAGCGTCTGCCTTCGGCTCAGGTCATGATCCAGGGTCCTGGGATCGAGCCCCGCATTGGGCTCCCTGCTCAGCGGGGAGCCTGCTTCTCCCTTTGCCTGCTGCTCTCCCCGTGCTTGTGCTCTTTCTCTCTCTGACAAATAAAATCTTAAAAAAAAAAATAACCTGTATATTATTACGCTATTTTTTAAATTAAAAATATCTCCCCACTTAAGTGACAACAAACTGATTTTACCAATATTCCCTCCCCATAGAGATCATTGCCGTACTGTATTATCATGCTAAATAAAACCTTACTGATTGAAAGATGATTTAATTATGGCTGAGAAACACAAATACTAAATATTTTTGTTGAAGTATTTAAAAATTTTCCTATACAAGATTTGGCAATAACAGATTTTTTTTATCAACTTGGTTTCCTTTTTCTGTCTAAAATAAGAGGCTTAAAACAATGTCATCAAAGGTCCAAAAATAGTGTTTGGTTTGCACTTGGTTGAGCAGTGACTCACCTTCAGGCAAAAAGCTCCCATTCTGCAGTTGCACTAAACTCACAGGCGTATGTTAAACTAGACTACTAAATATCCCGTGTGGATGCAAAAGGGTTGGCAAGCTCCCAAACAGCTAGATATATATTTTTTTAAATTTAAAACCAATTAACATAGAGTGTATTATTAGTTTCAGAGGTAGAACTCAGGGATTCATCAGTTGCATGCAACACCCAGTGCTCATTACATCACGTGCCCTCCTTAATGCCCATCACCTAGTTACCCCATCCTCCCCCACCTCCCCTACAGGAACCCTCAGTTTGTTTCCTATGATCACGGTTTATCTTCCTCTCTGATTTCGTCTTATTTTATTTTTCCCTCCCTTTGCCTATGTTCATCTGTTTTGGTTCTTAAATTCCACATATGAGTGAAATCATATATCTTTCTCTGACTGGCTTATTTTGCTTAGCCTAATATCCTCTAGTTCCATCCACATCGTTGCAAATGGTTAAGATTTCATTTTTTTGATGGCTGAGTAATATTCCATTGAATATAGACAGCACATCTTCTTTATCCATTCATAACAGCTAGATATTTCACCATACTTCTTTCCATGTCAGAGAGCTGGTTCCTGTCAGTTTCATCAGCAAAGCACCAGATAAAATGCACTACATGCTCCAAAAAGTCACATTTCTAAGTAGTTTTTGGTCTCTTTCTATGTGAGGTTATAACACATCTGGCATCTCTACAAAACACACCACCTTCTCCCTCTCTCCTCCCCCTTAGCAAGCTGCCTCCCCGAGTCATTTTGGGAGGCTGAAGGGGAAAGAGCTTACTAGCCTTGGTTCACTTACTATCTCCGCCAACTAACAATATCTTTAATTTTTGTTTATATACTAGTGATACATTCTTCTCTAGTCCTGCTCACACCCATGTTCTCTCACAATCATTTAACATGTGACAGAAGAAGGAACTGATCATCTGAAAAGACACCAGGATGTTTTTCCATTTGTTAAAGCCATCACTCACAGAATTTCTTTAATAAAGCCTTTGTTTCAGTCCCTGGGTAATAGATTTCTATTCATTTAAATCCATCCGTGTTGAAATAACAACATACAAATAGTAGTTCCTGAAATGCTCCATGTGGGTCTGGGACTTCTTCACTCTGGAATTCTCTTGGTGAAGCAGAACTTTAGCTGCGCAACCCTGGCCTAGCTACCAGCCTCCCTATGCCGCATCGTCACCAGGCTAACAACCATCTTACAGGATGCCAGGAAAGTTAAATGAAGGGGTATTCATAAAACAGACAATGTGTGGCCAGAGTAGAGGCCCAATGACAGGTAGCTCCTTTTCCTCCTTGATTTCCTTCTGTGTTGTAGTCTCAAGAACAGTACCTCAGACCAAAAAATATTTGATTTCATAACATCCACTTGGAGAACAAAGTAATACTAGGAAGAAGTCTTCTGAGATCCACTGCTGTTCTAAAATATAAGACTGACCTATTTAATACACAGAGCTATCAGAGCCCAAATAATTTAAAAAAGACAAACACAGGATAAGGAAGTGGGGTGAATTAGGAACTAAATGACTTTAGCAGCTTTCAATATGCTACTTCATTTAGGGGCGCCTGGGTGGCTCAGTCAGTTAAGCATCTGCCTTTGGCTCAGGTCATAATTCCAGGATCCTGGGATCAAGCCCCACATCGGGCTCCCTGCTCAGCAGGGAACCTGCTTCTCCCTCTGCTTCTGTCCCCTCCACCCACTCTTGCACGCGCGCTCTCTCTCTCTCAAATAAATAAAATCTTAAAATACACTACTTCATTTAACCCTTACTGAACAGCCTTGGTATTCCTGGCCTGAACTGACAGATGAGGAGAGCAAAGCTGGGGACCGAGGGGGCTCGCCCAAATTCTCGCAGCTCTTTAACTACCAGAGCGCAGCCTGAAACCCAACTGTCTGCCTTGGATGACTGTGTTCTTGTCATGTTTTCTTTCTAGTCCTTCATGCTGCCAACAGTAAACTGCCTCACCCCAAACCACAACAGAACATACTTTCTCTTTCGTGCATGAAAGCTCCCTTTCGGCCTCTGCCAGCAGGCGGTCGGCTTCCCTGAGCTCTGCGCGACGCTTCAGAAGGGTCCTCTCGAGGCACTCAATTTCATCAACAATATCTTCATGGTGTTCGAGTGACTTCTCTATTTCTAGTTCATTCACAAGACTTTCAACATTTCCATCTATGAAGTCTCTAAAAAAATCATATACACACACATCAAGACATTTTAAATGCAGACGACATAGACACTTGTAGCTTGATAAGATGTAGGATGATTTTCTAATTTCATATGAGAAGCAGTGGGAGACCGGCTACATTTGATTATGTTCAAGGCTACGTTTACCCTTTTATTCAACACAGTATACTGCTGGGGGCACCTGGGTGGCCCAGTCGGGTAAGCGTCCGACTCCTGATTTTGGCTCAGATCATAATCTCAGGGTCGTGAGATCGAGCCCTGCGTCGGGCTCTGAACTCAGCGTGGAGTCTGCTTGAGATTCTTTCTCCCTCATCCTCTCTCCCTCCCCCTGCTCTCACATGCATGCACAATCTTTTAAAAAAAACAAATATGGTATACTGTTGACAGTAAGTACACAATATATATAAAGTATGATGTAGTTGTTTTATCTTTTTTGATTCTTTTTTTTGGGTCAGCACTTGTCAAGAGAATGTTGATATTTCTATTCTTCTGTGGTATAAAAAATAAAACAAACTACTACCATAATCATCATCCATTCCCTTAAAACTCTCTCTCAACTTGCAGCTCACTAGCTGCCTCAAAGACTAATTTTGTGATTTACCCTGTTCTACTAGAGTAAAATTATAGTAAAGATATTTGACAAACAGAAAGCCAGACAAAGGATTCACTAACTCAAGGTTAACATGCCAAAATTTGAAAATGAAACTGTGACAGTAAAACATGAAAATAAATTCATCAACATATTAACAGATTCTTTCTCTTTAAATGAAGGCATACAGATGATCTTTATTGTCTTCTTTGGACATTTTTGTGTTATCCAGATTCTTTAAAATGATCATATACTTATGATATAGTTATACCTTTATAACTAGGAAAAGAAGTGGTTATCCCACTGCCTTACTATCTTCCCTCAAAAAACCTCACAATAAAAACCCTCTTCCCCATCACATACCTACAAAAGTAATAGCATAATCATCTGCGAAACCCTCAAACATCTAGTCCCCATCTTCTGGTGTGACCCTTGCTTTTCCCTGCCAGGTCTCCTGACCAGTCACATGTGAGCTCCTAGGAGGCAGAGACCATAGCTCACTCACCTCTGTGACCTCCACAGATCTCCTCCCAACCTCGGTGCCTGGGCCAGTCTGGCTTACACGACAAAAAACTGGGGAGAACCATCAGAACTCATGGGCTACTGCAGAAGATGGGCTTCTACCCATCTGACGCACTCAGCAGATAATGCATTTGTTAACAGACCCTATGCCAGATGCCGGGGCACAAAGAGGGAGGCCCAGCTACTGCCCTCCTGGGCTCCTTACAACATGGCGTGAACAGTATTATGCCCAAGGTTGCCAGCCCTGAACCGTGAGAGCCTGAGATGAGAAAGGTTTTGTGTGAGAGATGGGATCCCTGATCTTCACCTGGAAAGACAAGGTGGAGTAGGCAGGGGGTAGGGAAACCATTTTAGGCAAGGACAGTATGTGCAAAGGTGGGGAGGCAGGAGAAAACGTGGTGTTTGGGGAAACCAAAGAAAAGTAGGTAGGGCGTGAACAAACACTGTGTGTGGGAGAGAAGGGTAAGGCAGACGGGCAGGGTTCAGATCTGGAGGGCGGGTGTGTATTGTGATGGGACCGCATCACATGGCAGAGTGGCACGCTCAGGTCCTGGCTATGTGCAGGGTAGAATGGAGAGGCTGGACAGGGAGCCTGATGCGGAAGCTAGTCCAACAAACAAGGATGACATGATTAAAGGCCAGGGCAGCAGTGACGAAAGAAGGGGACCAGCTTGACAGCTCTTTGTGTATATTTGTAGGAACTGGACACCAGCTGGAGGCTTGGGAGAGTGGGGAAAGAGGAGCTGAGGACACCTGACATGTTTTTAGCCAGAGTAACTGGGGAGGGCAGATGGCTGTGCCATTCTCCAAGAGGACCTACAAGAAGAGCTGATTTGGATTACTGGCCAAGAGTACTCAGACTTGCACTGCGCAGCCTGGGAGTCACCCTGTGGCTAATATTTTAAATTCAACTCTATTCCTCACTCCATTAGCCACATTTCAAGGGCTCAAAGGCACATGTGGCTAGTGACCACTGTTCTGGACAGCACAGATCTGCAGCATTTTCAAGAACACAGAACGTTCTACCGGACAACACTGATTTAGGTTACCTTAATGAGCCAATATCCTATTTATCAGAATTATAAAAATAAAATGGCTAATAATAATTACTTTCGCTGTTGATGTTTCTGGATGGTTCTATGTAATTCTTCTACTTCATACTCTAAGTCTTTCTTCTCTTGCAAAAGACCATCAATATTATGATGCAGTTCTTCCAGTTCTTTCTCCGACTGCCGCTTAGATGCTCTCATGCACGGTTCCTGTTTCTCAGATTTTAAATGCTGCATTATGTCTTCTAATCTAGAAACTTCATTCTCCTGAACAAAGAAAAAAACGCAGTACTGAGAACATCACTTGATGTCTCTCTTCTTTCCTGCCAAGAGCTGCAATTAACTCGAAGTGCTATCTACAATGTGAAAATGGTGGTAGCTTCTAAGACTTCAGTGTGAAAAGAAAAATTAAGTCAAGCCAATTTTTCACATACCACAGATGAAACTGATGAATAGAGCTTTTAACTTTTCTATCAGCCCAACTATGGTTGATACACATTCACCAAACACCTCGTATGGATCATCTCTACCTCCAGAGGTCAGCAAGTAGCAGAAGAGACAGACACAGGTCTCTCCCTCCTCCAGGCACAGGGGAGGGGAGTTGTCTGGAAGGCTGCCCAGAGGGAGAGGTGTTTTGCCCGGGTTTTGAAGAATAAAGGACATGGGGAAGACCTAAGCTGAAGAAAGAACCTGTGCAAATGCACGGAGGTCTAGGAGGGCATGTGAGAAACTGCAGGACAGCTGGGTACCGCTGGCGGGTAACAACCAGCTCTTACTGAGAGGGGCTCACGTGCCGAGCCGACAGCACTGCTGTAAACACACGCGTGCTGAGACTGCTGGGCGACGTGAGTGACTACCGACCGCTTCAACCACATGAGCACACGCAGGCCCTCGAAAAGCAGCCTGACCCACGGTGTGTTCCAGTCCTGGTCTCCCTCCCAATCTCCCGGGGAAAAGGAAGTACAAAACGCTCTAGGTTCCTTAGCTTTGAGGAGGAGTTTGTGGTGCATTTTAGTTCTTTACCACAGAGTTAAAAAGCAAGCTAGTGATTAGGAAGTAATCATTTTTTGAAATCTAGCCTTAGGTAAGAATACGAAATACACTAAAAATTTACACGGTTAAGTCAACTATACGGCCTTTAAATGAAGAGAGCTTTCAACTTTTCCATCAGCCCAACTATGGTTGATACACATTCACCAAGCACCTCTTATGGATCATCTCTCCAGAGGTCAGCAAGGAGCAGAAGAGACAGAAAAAGGTCTCTTCCTCCTCTGGGCACAGGGGAGGGGAGTTAAAATACTACTTAAAGTCATTAAAATACTACTTAAAAACATTTGTAAAACCATGGGGAAATGCCTGTAATGTTAAGTGGGAAAAACAGAATATGAAATCTGTGTAAGAATTATGAAAAGAAAAAAATAATCACCTATCTCAGATAATCCCCACCACAACCCTGCTGCTCATGTATACACAAGCACATACATGTGTATGCGTGTGCACACACAGGTACATGTGTGCACAAGTACAGGAACCACTACGTGAGTACCCCTGCACGTACACATCAGTACTTGTCAACAACACACACGGTACATGTGCGCGCGAGTACAGGAACCACTACGTGAGTACCCCTGCACGTACCCATCAGTACTTGTCAACAACGCACACGGTACATGTGTGCGCGAGTACAGGAACCACTACGTGAGTACCCTTATACGTACACATCAGTACTTGTCAACAACAGACATGGGTACATGTGTGCGCAAGTACAGGAACCACTACTTGAGTACACCTATACGTACACATTAGTACTTGTCAACAACGCACACGGTACATGTGTGCACAAGTAGAGGAACTACTACGTGAGTACCCCTATACGTACACATCAGTACTTGTCAATAGAAAAATACACTGTAAGCTCTCCAAAAATAGTTAATTTCTAGACTGAAAGCATTTTTGTTAGAAGATGGTTAAACAAAGTTTGCAGACTGGCCTGGTATCCTAACTCTTGTCCAGAAGAGTATTTTAATAAAAGAATGCTTACTCCACTCTAAACACCAACCTTATAAACACACTTGGGACATAATCCGTTCATAAATAGGTTGAATCATTACATATATACCCTTATTCAGTCTCCCGTGGGCGCAGTGTGGACAGGGAGTCTTATGTCTTTCCACTTACCAAGTTATGGTGTTCTGGGACGTTGCAATGCAGCACCCCCACAGGGATGTGGGGTACAGACAAGTTGGCAGGTAGAGGACCATACACGATGGGAGCCCCAACAGGAGGTGGGCCATAAACAACAGCCCCAGGGTTGAGAGGTTGGCTATTGTTGGGTAAGGGAGGAGGGGGTGCATACAGGGCCATGCCCTGGGGTACAGGAGAACCATCAGGAAACACAGGGTATATCATGTATCCGGGGGGAGGTACAAATGACTGGACCTCTTGGTCATCCATTTGGCTCTCTTCCTGGCTATCTCCTCCGCTGTCTGCATCTTGAAAGAAACAGAAGAGTGTTTTACCCCCATGGCTTATTAGGTAAACAAATTTATAGAGAACGGCAGCACTGAGGCCCAAATCCTGAGACGTGAGAATGAAATTTCGCCAAAAAGGTCAAAAGCAGTTTTGAAAAGCTAATCAAAACAGGAATTCGTATATTTTCAGTGGCTGATACTTGAGTTTTTCTTACGCCTATCTGTTGATTTGCCCTTTTTTTTGGTCTTCATTCATTTATTCAGCAACCACTTGGGTGCCTGCTTCAGGCTAGAGAAGACCAACAGAGATGTAGAGCGGAGCAGTGAGACCCACAGCCCTCAGCACTGACCACGGCTCTCTAAGCTGCTGGCCTTCCTGCTTATCTCCCCGACCAGCAGGATCTACATTTATCACTGATGACAGCCTAGCACACAGCAGGCACTCAATAAATAGCTCCTGAAGGAACACAATCTCCAAAGGTGATATTCCTACTTTACACTTAACAGTCTCAGAGGAGCTAAATAATTTGCCTCGGACCATGCAGCTACCTACTGCAAGAGCCATGATTAACTCCCAAGTCTGACTCTTCCTCTCGGAGCTTTAGAAGATGGACCTATAACACTTCACTTTAGGGGCGCCTGGGTGACTCAGTCGTTAAGCGTCTGCCTTAGGCTCAGGTCATGATCCCAGGGTCCTGGAACCGAGCCCCACGTCTGGCTCCCTGCTCGGCGGGAAGCCTGCTTCTCCCTCTCCCACTCCCCCTGCTTGTGTTCCCTCTCTTGATGTCTCTCTCTCTCTGTCAAAAAATAAATAAAATCATAACAAAAAAACAAAAAAACCCACTTCATTTCAGTCAAGCTAATCAATGCCATGACACAAGGATGTAAGCACCTGCCATGCTCCAAGAGCGCAGGTGAAGAAGCCGCTCAGTCAGCCTGGGTGAGGCAGGGTGGAGCAAGGCTCCATAAAGGAGTGTTGTTTGAGGGCCTGGGTCTTGTTGAAGGATCAACAGGAATGGATTTAGGAGAGGAAGGAAGAAGGACATTCTAAACAAAGGGTTAAAACAGGGAGGTTAGAGGAACATGGCATGCTTTGGGTATCTTAGGCAGCTGGGACGGCTGACTGTGGCACAGTAATGGAAGGGGAGACAGGAGGTCACTGGCCAAGGCCGCAGCACAGAGGGCCTTGCAGAACAAGCCAAGGAGTCTGGATTGTGTCTTATGGATTTCAGGGAACCAATAAAAGAGAAATGCAACTTCCCTTCTGTAATTTAACTTACCTCTATTTGAAAACGATTTACGTAACCCACTTCTGATGGGAGAATACACCCAGTATCCTGAGACAGGTGGAGGCCCACTGTCGTGCTTTCCATCCTGCTGTCCATGACGTGGTTGTCTAACAGGAGTTGAGGCCGTGTACTTTAGGCCAACGCCAGAGTCCTTGGTGGCCTGGGAGCTGTGGCTGGAAACCTAAAAGAAATGATAGAAGAGCCCACTATTTATTAGAAATGAAAAGGCTGAGTTCGAGAAATGCCAAAGTCTAGAACAAAGATGAGATGTAGCAAAGTTAAGAAAGAACTGGTTTCTTTTCATAGATTCTAATTCTCATTTTTCACAAAGAAGTGAGACATGATTACACAGTCAAGTCAGGTAAATGGCCTGAGTGTCGGCCTCTCTTCTCCAGTGCTCATCTTTCCTGGTGGCTTCTCCCCTTTTGCCTTGTCCTTGATGGCACACCAGTGAAGGCTGGGGAAACCAGTGAATTTTCAAGGCCATATGGGATATTAGTCTCCTGCCATCCTGGGAGCCTGGTGTGGCTGGGAAGCTCTACTCTGCTACCCTCCCTCCTTCCCAGTCATAAATAGGTGTACTTCCCAAACCCTCGCCCAGCTCAGCCTTACAATGTTACCTCTAACCCACACAGCTTCCACCTTCAGCCCTGGTTGTCAAGGCTGTCTGGATTCCTGTTAAGTCTGCACAGCCCTGGGATGCCCGTGTGTCAGCCGCTTCTTCCGTTTCCTGCCTGCTGATTCTAGCAGGAGGTCACCCAGCCCCGCTGCTCTGGATGCAGGCCGCTTACTGTCCTCTCCTCACTTCCCACCTTCAAGCCCCAAGCCGTGTCTGCTGGACATCCCTCGGTGCCATCTCTTCTCCTCCAGCTCCAATGCTCTAGCTCTGGCTTCTGTCCCTCACGGAATGAGTTCACACGGCGCCCCCCCACCCCAGGTTCACCACCCCCGCAAGCCGGGCCCCCACACTCAGCCCGATTACTCCTCCTAAACTACGGCTCTGATCACATTACACACAGCCTTGGTCCTCAAGGCCTCCCCGGAGTCAGTGCAAGAGATTTTGAGGCCCTTTCCAAAAGCATGAGCCCCATCTACTTTTCCAGCCTCACCTTTCACTGTTCCCATCCAACCATCCAACCCCATAAGGCGACTCACCACAGCTAAACCAACTCTCCCCTTCCACACATTTCCTCCCTCCTAAAAGCCCACCCCTTGAAGGCTAAGTGCTGACTTCATGACTGTGTGTGAAGCCTTCTTTCCCGAACTTCCCCATGCGAGAAAGCCCTAACATTCTCTACAACAGAGCCCACAGGTCAAGTCTGTTGTCACGTGCATGCCACTGTTGTAATTACACTGGTGTACGGGTCTCCTGACCAGTGCATGAGCTCTTTGAGATCATTCCTCATGGTACCCCATCCCACCTAGCACCTGACCTAGATTTCAGTGAACACAGAATGAAATGTTGGCTAAAATCAAATGAAATCCAGGTGCCCAGTTTTCTGTCAGCCTCTGCACAATTTTCTACCCATTTCCAACAGGCCCTCTGGGCTCGTCACCTTATCCCCTTGCAGAATCTTCTTTCAGGGACCCACAACATACCACCTGAGCATGAACGGGCAACAGCAATATTCCTAGGAAGGCCCTATTTTCATCTCAAATATTAAAAACACTTAAGAACCTCAATGCATGGCTTAGCCTAGACATATTGTTCTTGAGACCCTCTTCACAAATTGGGAGAAGAGAACATTGCCACATTTCCTTCAAGAAAATTCAGTATACACTCCCAGCATCACAGATTTCCTACTTTTGATGATGTCGGTGGTGGCATAAAGTACCAATAGCCTCGTCTTTTGAAAGGATCGGTCATGCTGCTGATGTAATCATTCTGATGAGAAACTTCACGTCGAAGTTCGGCAATTTCTTCCAAAATATTTTCAAAGCTTCCTTTGTTAACATCTGCAAAAGAAAGCCATCCTGTGAAACTGGGCATGAAATCCTCTACTTCCCTCCTCTCTCAACATATGAAAGTGTTGCTACGGCAGCCAATGACTTTGATCAGCTCCTCAAAGCTGACTTTTCAGCCTGTCCCGTGGTAACAAGTTTTTGCTAACACTTAAAGAGGATAGACATACCCCTCTCTTGTTCACTTATAAAGTGAGCCAGGGAAAGAGAACAGATTTGTAAACATTATTCCTTTTGAAAATTCAAAAATCTCTTCTCTCATTGTAATCAAGTTCCTTAATACTTCACTTACATAAATGTTTTTTAAATTCTTCGTTTTTATTCATTAAGCTAATTATCACAGCTCTGTAAATCAAGCATGGAATTGATCTATCACAATTAAATAAATTCGCTACAGCAAAAAACAAACAGGATGATCTTTTTTCCACGTGATTTGATTTTAGAACAACTGTTTTTAAAACTACGACCCAAATCAAAGCGCAATACTTCACCAGCCCCGGTGAGGTCCAGTAAATTCCGCAGCCTTGCGATCTCTGTCCTTTGTCTCTCCATTGTCTCATTTAGTGCCTCCAACTCCAGCACCTGTGAATTCACTCCTCCAGTGCCAACTTTCTCCATCTCATTTTGAAACTATTAAAAAATCACATACACAAAGTTGCCCACGAATACTCTTTCCTAGGGGCACTTATCCTTGCAGCTTGATTTAGTACTTCTAGAACTTTTACCCATGCTTTACTCATGAGGATGCCGGGTCACTCCTTGTACTGAAATCGCACTCCGCCCAGCACGCAGTAGGGGACCAAGTGCTGACGAACCACTGATTACACTTCCAAATTCTCTGAGTGGCCACCTCCACTACTTTTGTCTTTGAGCAACTGATACGGGCCCAATAAGGAGGAGACCCCAGCACTGACCTGCTCCTCTTTATCTCTAAGAAGGTTCTGCAGGAGTTCAATCTCCGCTTCGGCTCGGGTCAGATCCCTGGCCGCTTGCGCTGCCTTTCTGCTGAACCTCTGCGTCTCCTGCAGCTCCTACTGGGACAGAGGTAGGGGAGAGGCAGCACTGCCATCATTCGCTGTCTCCTTCATTTCTTTCTTCCTCTCAGACTCCTCTGTGTTAGTCCGATCGCCAGCCTCGCATGCGTTGAGTGCATGTGTGCATGTGCGGTGCCAGGTCCCACCCTGTCCCGTGCTGTTCCCATCACTTGGCAGCCTGCTCCACCTCTCCATGGGGCCAGGTGGGCAGGGGGCTGCATCAGTAAGAGCCAGAGCTAACTTTTTCTTCACTATTCTCCAGTCTTCCCGACTGGTGTCTCTCTGGACTCCCATCATTAGATTGTCTCTCCTACGATCTACTGTCTTAATCTCATGAGCATCTGCCCCCTTTCAAACTGTTACAAACAGCATTTCAGTCAGAAGGCAGAACAGCCCGAGAGATCACATGTTATCTGACTGCACAAGATGAAAAGTCTGGGGTTTGGAAGGATGAGATGGCCAGCCTTTAAAACCTTGGTTCCGGTGTGTATGCACAGCCATCTCCCTAGGCAAAGTGCTACACTTTGAGGTGGGGAGAGTATGTTTCATTTGATGGTTCCTGTCAGGGCTCAGGAGAGGGCAGGACCCACCGCGGGGCTGTGACAGGAGAAATACAATCCTTAGGTCTGAAAGGAGATGGCAACTTTACCATGGTTTCTAAGATGACCAAAGTCTATAACAAAATAATAATAAAAGCAATAATACAAGTGGCTATGTTTTGGGGCAGCAGGGCTGGTGGAAGCTTGTTCTAGACACGTGGACTCACCTCTGCTCGCTCCTGGTTAATTTTCATCACAGTTCCATGAAGGGACTTGAGCTGGTCTTTGGCAATGGTGAGCTCAGCCGTGGCTAGCTTATCAGAGGCGGCCACGGCTTTCTTTAGTTTCTTCAATTCTCTATCTAAACCAAGAAATTGTTCCTGAGACTTGGCATCTTCAAGTTTCTTCTAAAATAAAAGAAACATTAATTGAACAGATGAATCACTTGGCAGCAATGAATTAAGACACAAGCTCCATGAGGGCAGGGACTCTGTTCACTGCTACCCAGCCCGTGCCTAGAATAATACCTGGTACAAAGTAGGTGCTCCATAAATATTCACTGAGTGAATGAATAAATAAAAATCAACTCAAAATTATATGGTAAACTTAGAATGAAATCAGTCTTCTTAGTCAAGAACCTTAGTGATCACAGATTCATTCATTCATTGGAAAACCATTTCCCAGCACCATCACCAAGTGATGGACCAGCCCCTTGTGACTGCTGAGTTAGGCACTGGGATATGGTGGCAAATAAAGCAGACTGGGCTATTGCCTTCAAGGAGCTTATGAGAGACAGATAATAAACAAACACTCAGACAAATACATACCCAAAATGGTGGTTAGTAGCTATCAAGGGACAGAACAGGGTACTATTTGAGAGAACAGCAGGACAGATGGAGATTGGTGGGGAGGGGGCAGTCAGAGAGAAGGATGGGGGAACATGGTCCAGGAGAGGGAATGGCATGTGGGAAAGCCAGGAGAACTTGGCATTTTTGAGGAACTGAAAGAAGGAGCCTGGTGAGAACAGGAGGGAAGCAAATCATGCTGGGCCCCCTCGTAGGCTTAAGAATTTAGGTCTTTTTCATAAAAACAAAAGAAGTTCCTAGAGAGGGGGAAATGGCTGGGGGTGGAGGGAGGGGGCGTTGGGACTAACAGGAGTCAATGCCTGTTTTTGAAAGAGCATGGTGGCGGCTCCGGGAAGCAGGGTCATCTGCCAGGTGGCCACACCAGTGGTTCAGAAGGGAGATGATGGCTGGATGGGGGTGCTGGCATCAGAGAAGAAAAAAGGAACTATATTCCAGATATATTTTGGGGGCGGACATGACAGGACTTGGGAACTGAAAGGTTCTCGGTCAAGTCTGAAGCAAGTCATTCACTGAGGCTGGGAGAAGGGAGAAGGCACGTGTGCGGAGCGACAAGGAACGAAACAGCGGAGCATGGGAGAGTGAACTGATCAGAGAGAAGGGTGATGCTGCCCATCTGAGGTTGAGGACGAAAAGACTGTAACGATACCACTGTGCCTGGGTGGGTGATATTTTTCTGCAGGAATACTCAGGACGGGTATCAGCCCAAAGCACACAGCTGCAGTTCTGTCGGGCAAGTGAGACAGGAGAAAAGGACAAGGGACTTGAGGACATTTGCAAAAATGGGTATCGAGGGGACCGTGGAATTTAGGTCGGGCGATGATGAGGAAGGTAGACAGGAAACCTGAACGGACAGAAAAGGTGGGATTCATGCCCTGGAGTTGTCAATGAGGTTGAAAACTTGTCAGCGTGGGGTGCAGTGGACAGCGTTATGATCGCTGTGGGCTGCTTAGCTCAGGATTTCCGAGGTGGTGGGCACAATTTCTGAGCCGCACAAGGTTGAGGATGTGACAATGGGAGGAGACGGTTGAGGTGGGATCGAGAAGCAAAGAGAGAGGCCGGCATGTTAGAAAGGAAGATGAGGAGTTAAACAGTAACTGCCCATGGATGTGTCCAACTGGACAAGGGGTTTCGGAGGAGGCCATCAGCACTGAAGCTCTAAGGTCCCTCCTCACACGCCATTTCTCTCGTTTTCATCTACCGTGGCACCTGTCTCGGGCCCTTGATTCGACCACATGCCTCCCGGCCTCCCTTGGGTCCAGTCCACCTCTGGACCAGCAACGCTGCCAGAGGCGACCGTGGATCAGGCTCCGCACCGAGGGCCTGCTCGCGGGGGGGCAGGACCCAGGTGTGAGGACACAGGTGTCACGCTTTCCGAGTCTTCCCCACCTTTTTCTCTAACTCCCGGAGTTGGGCCAGAATTCTCTCCTTCTCTTCATCAGCTTCCTGAAGTTGGAGATCTGTAAGGCCTTGGATTTCCTCCATACTTTTTAGATTTTCTTGCAAATAGTGAATTTCATTCTCCAACTGCTGGATTCTTGCTTCGTGCTGCCTCTTATCAAAACTAATCTGTGAGGAAATCAAGTTTCAAAGAGGATTTTTAGGCAAAATAAAAACTTTTTAGGGAATCACATTTCATTTTACTAAAGAAGGTAATGAAATTTTGTACTAATGAGTTACAGGGCATGGTTTTATCTTGAATGTTCTCTAGGATCTAAAATCTAAGATTTTAATGTTTGCATCATCATTAAAAGAATTGCATCCAAAAAATCAGATTCTGGCACGACACTACACCCTAGCAATGTAGTATTGTTTACCTGCATGCCCACTTTCTTCCAAAACAAGGAAAACAGAGCCCCCAAAGAAGCCTGATTGACATCAGGGTTGAATTTCAGTCACAGACAATTTGACTCATGAAGAGTGAAAATAACAGTAGGTGTACTGTATTTACATGAGAAGGAAACACTGCAATTTGTTGGAAAAACAGGAGTATTGGCCAAACACACCCTCCAGCTGCCTCTCGCCCTTTCCTTACCCGTGCTTCCAGGGCCCTCTCGCAGGCGTGCCTGAACTCTGCTTGTCCGCTTGCCAGTTTCTCTTGCTGCAGGGCCATTTCTTCCTGGAGCTTTCTCTCTCTCACTTGGGCTTCCTGTTTCTCCCACTGGGAGCGTGCAAGGATTTCACTGAATTGTTTCTGCAAATCAGCAAGACTTTTCCCTAAGACATCTGAAGAAGTATGGATTCTGGTGAGGGGGAAAAAAGATGGCATAAAGGTGACCTTTCAGCTGTCAGGCCGGATGCCGGGTGCAAACATGCTGGTAGCCGTGCAGGAGCAGAGAGAGTTGCCTGGAACGGGACCCGCGTCAGGACACGGCAACTCAGCATCCCTGAAGTGCAAGTCACTGTTTTATCCAGTGACTGCTGTCACTCTGAAAACACAGGCTCCTAGTAGGCTAACAGTGTTTGCTCAAAGAATAAATGTCCATTTCATGTATTTAAATCAGCCTTGGTTTTGATACTTACTTTCTATTTAAAATGCATAATATGGCTCTACTTTCTGACCACATGCAATGAATTTTCAAGACAAGAGTTACTCTTAAAATTTCTGCTTTTTAAATTAAATAATACCAAAAAGTATGAAAGATTTAAAATGTAAAAAAATCAGTGATAGGCAGTTTGAATGAAGCAATCTTGTGTCTCAATCACGGAAAATATGACACAGGAACGCTTACAAAAAAAATCAGCCATTAACAGAACTTGGGAAGGTGAATCTATATGCACCTTATGTTCATAACTCAGCAATCTCAATACCTGGAGGTCCTGATTTTTCATTACCTCATCTCCCCAGCTCCTGACTTCAGTTTTTTCCTTAGCTCATCCACACGAGCTGCCACTTCTTCTGGACGAATCAAACCATCAACCACATGGTTAAGGTGACTCTGGAAATCTTTAAGTTGCTGTTTTAATAGGTCATTGTCATCCTATGGATGGTGGTGAAATGGGGAGGTAAGAGTTACCAAAACAAAATTTAAAATACACACACATACCAATACACAGACTATAGTACTTATCATATGATAGTTCTATTCAACTTCCTTTACCAGGTCTTTAAAAATGCTTTCTAGGGCGCCTGAGTGGCTCAGTCAGTTAAGCGTCTGCCTTCGGCTCAGGTCATGATCCCAGGGTCCTGGGATCAAGCCCCGCAAGGGGCTCCCTGCTCAGCGGGGAGTCTGCTTCTCCTTCTGCCTGCCGCTCCCCCTGCTTGTGCGTGCTCTCTCTTTCTGACAAAATAAATAAATACAAAAAAAATGCTTTCTATTTGGGCTGACAATATCTGAATCTACTGATCAATCTAAAGTCACAAAAGACAAAACAAGGCATTACAGTATTTCCTGATGTGATACAAAAGTAAGTACCCATGAACACTACCTATGAACGTCTTCTTGCTGAGAAGTAACTAACTTGAATCTAAATAAGCCTCAATATGCAACATAAGAACATATTAATCAGTACCAGAAGAGATGCAACCAGCAAAATCTAGAATACAGGAAACTATACAGGACAAAGACCTGGTTTTCTCTAAAATACTACAAAGGGGGAAAGAAGGAAGAAGCCTATAGACTAGAACAGACTTAAGAATCAAGTCAACAGAATGCAATGTGTGCACTTTATTTGGATCCTGATTCCAACCAACACTTGTCAAAACTGTGAGAGGTACGGGTCATGGGATTGGGTCCCACACTGGACTCCACACTGAGTGTGGAACCTGCTTAAGTTTCTCTCTCTCCCTCTCCCCCAATACCTCTCTCTCTCTCTCTGAAATGAAACAAAACCAAACTGTATGAGATAATTTGAAAATTTGCATATGAGAAGGCATTTGGTATTAGGGAATTACTATAATTTTAAGATATAAAGTGGTATCTATTCATGCTTTTTAAAAAAGCCTTTGTATAGTATTTACAGATAAAATAAGATTTTCAGATTTTATTTATTAGAGAGAGAGAGAGAGAGCGCGCGCGTGCATGAGTGGGGGGGAGGGGCAGAGGGAGAAGGAGAAACGGATGCAATGCAGGGCTCAATCCCAGGACCCCAGGATCATGACCCGAGCCATTTAGGCACCCCAAGATTTTCAGATTTATTTCACAATAATTCAGTGTGTGAACAGGTGTGAGGGGTGTGTTATGGCAGGCATGACAGATGAGGTAAGGCTGGCCATGCACTAATAACTGGTGAAGACATGAGGATTCATTTCCGTATCCTACTTTTGTACATGTTTGAAATGTCCATAATTCAAAGTTAAAAAAAACAAAACCAAAAAACACTTTGCCATGAGACTCCGCCTGCCAAGCAACTAAAAATGAAACCTCTTAATACTGAAACTTCTCTAAGAGCTTATAATTCTCTGTGGGAGTATTTGTTATATGCCAGCATATTTTTATTATTAACAAACACAAATATCCCAAGAATTAAATTCACACAATGCCTCTTTCAAGTAAAAAGAAACTGCTAAAATCACCTTAAATTGTAAAGAAAAATAGTTCTGCATCCTAAGGTGTTGACTGTATTCACCTGAATACCTATATTCCACCTGAGTGATTAATTTAAACTTCAAACTCAGCGAAATACTCTTAACTAAAATGGAGAATTCAGAATTGCAATGAACATGTTAACTGCCTGTCCCATCTGGAGCCTGTTATCTGTAAACTGTCCTGCCCACTGCCCTGAGGTGCCCAGATTTGTACCACTGTCTAATCCTGGCCACAGCCAGAAAACAAGTTCTCACTCTCTCCAAAGTTTGGACCAAGATCCAGGACATCAAGACCATAACAGCAGGCCTTGTAAAGATATGTCAGCTCAGGGCTGGAGTCCATGGTGGGCAAATACAACGCCCACAGAGACAGAGAAGGAGAAATGAGAGAGCCCTGTAGCTCCTGAAAGACTGACTGACACAGCAGCTCTGTCTCCCTTCTGGAGCTCATGTTAGTAGGTTTTGGTTCATTACAGCTAAATGATTTTCTGACAAAGACAAATGCAGAGTGAGTTTAACCTGAACTCTGTATCAGGAGGTTATTAGGCCAAGGACCTAGTTCCAAGTAAGGTAGTCTCACAGCATGGGCTAAGCATTCTGGAAAGCTGACTTCAGTTTCTAACTTGGAGAAGGCCCCAAAAGAAGACATTTTAGTCTCTTTCTTTAAGAGATGTATACTGAAGTATTTATGGGTGAAATAAAGATGTATGAGATTTTCTTTCGAAGTATTCCAGCAAAACAAACATGTGGACTGACTGAACCTAGAATGGCAGAATGCTGCTTGTTTAAGCAGGGTAAACAAAAGGACCTAAGACTATTCTGTTTTTGTGATTATTTGAAAATTTCCATAGTAAAAGTAAAAAATAGTAATCTATTGAACACCTGACACACAAGTCAAACAAGAAAAGAAAATCTGTACATCTTTTATGATACTTGCTTCAGAAATTAAGCTGATAGCATTAAAAATTAAATTCTAGGTTATTACATTTCTTTAAACTTTGAGGAAAAAATATTCAAGGCATTGGAAGAAGAGAGAGAATTTGGGTGAGCTTATTAGTCTTATTACAACCCCCAACACGGAAGCCATCCCTAAAACCATAGCCACTCTGCCCCTTTATTTCTGGTGAAGTATAACACATGCCACCTCAGTCAGCCAAGTGGCCCTTGGCCTCACAGATTGAGACCTGAGTGTTGATCCAGGTACCTGTTTGTTCAGCCATCTGTGCTCTCTGAGAGTTTAATTATCTGGAAAATCCTGTCCACCTGCTTCTCTGGCAGTTTGTTAGGCAAATTATCGTGACAGTGGCAGTAAAAATACTCTGCCAGAGCAAACCCCCCCAGATGTAAAATGAATGCATTTTTTTTAAGACTTAGTTATTTTATTTGAGAGAGAGAGAGCATGCACGTGCACGCACACACAAGCAGAGGAGGGGGCAGAGGGAGAGGGGAAGCAGACGTCCCACTAAGCGGGGAGCCCGACATGACATGGGGCTTGATCCCATAACCCCAGGGCTCAATCCCATGACCCTAAGATCATGACCTGAGCCGAAACCAAGAGCTGGATGCTCAACCGACTAAGCCCCTCAGGCGCCCCATGACTGCATTTTTAATAGCATCCTTTCTGAGGAGGGGATTATGAAAATTGTTTACAGTTACGAAGTTCTGCAATCCACTCTAGTTAAATTCCTGGATAATTACAAAGGTATTTCAGTGGAAGAAGAATGCGTCAATCTGATCCTTTTAGCTCAGTATGGTGACAAATCCACTTCTCGGAGAAATGTCAGGTATTGCTTTCACCTGTGAGTTCACACAGTCCTTGCTGTGTACTCCCGACCCTGGCCCCACCTCTTCACACCACCAGAACACCACAAAGGATGTGTGTGTTAATAATCTTACAGCGATGGGCTCACTAGGGAACAGAGGCTATGGTACCATCCCATCCAGAATCTTTCTTTTCTAATAATTCAAGTTGCTTACTACAGGTTGGAGCAGGTTAAGTGTCTGACTAAAGACACTGAGGGCGTCCTATGTAAGACTATATCCTGAACAGACATGTCTCTACCTGCAGCTGTCTGAGCTGTGCGCGGAGCTCACTATTTTCTTGGTCCTTTCCTTCTGAGAGCTGGGCTTTTCTGACCGCATTCTTGAGGGCTTGCTTTTCCTTCTCAAGTTCCTCTTGAAGGGCCGATTGTTCTAACTATTGCCATGGGAAGCAACAATATGAAAACATAAATAGCAACACTTTTTTTAATCTACAAAGGCATAAATACATTTATATACACACACAATCCCTTGATAGCTATGGTTTTATAATAACTCGGTTTTATGTTTATATGTTCAAATTTCAAAGCCCAAGTTCATCTTTTTCACATGCCTCCTTCAACCATTAATACTTAAGAAAGAGTAGACATCAGAATCAGCTCAGCTCAGATATATCAAATAGAACCTCAGGGATGGGCCCAAGTACCTACCTTCAAAAGTTCTGTGAGTGATTCAACAGTTACTGCTCTTCCTTCCCTTAGACTAATATTTCTCAAACTGTGGTCCTCAAATACCTATATCAAAATCACTTGGTGTGCTTGTTAATAATGCAGATGCCCAGATTACATCTCAGCCTCAATGGGCCAGAAGCATCGGGGGGTGGGGGGGTGGGAAGGAATCTGCATTTAATAAGCTTCACAAGAGATTTCATACAGCTAAAGTATACCAATTAGAGATCTATAGATCAGAGAGAGATCTGTTATGCTCCATACTCTCAATATATGGCTTGAAGACCAATTCTGGTAGTGTTCCTCCCAAGAAGGGGAATATCCCTCTTTTTTTTTTTTTTTAAAGATTTTATTTATTTATTTGAGAGAGAGAATGAGATAGAGAGAGAGCATGAGAGGGGAGAGGGTCAGAGGGAGAAGCAGACTCCCTGCCAAGCAGGGAGCCCGATGCGGGACCCGATCCCGGGACTCCAGGATCATGACCTGAGCCGAAGGCAGTCGCTTAACCAACTGAGCCACCCAGGCGCCCAGAATATCCCTCTTAATATCAAGTAGATCTGTGAAAAGGCTAGGCTGTTATAATATTTTTGTCAAGACTTATGAAGAAAACAAGGACAATGGAAATACAAAGGACAATAGATTTCAAGCTAGTAAAGGCTGGCTTGAAAACTTAAGAGAATTTATTGGAAATGAGATGCCATCTAGAATTTATTATTATTTAGAAATCTGTATTTACTGTTATTTTAATTGTTTCCCCCCAACTTCCCATTTTTTTTTGTACTCTGATCTTATCAACTATAGTTTTATAAAACTTGATACTCTGGAGAAATATAATCCTGACAATTGTCAGGTGGTCATTTGGTATCTGATAAGGGATACAAATTACCATAATTACTATAATAAGCATGACCTATTTTTAATTTCCTTTTCTAATCACATGAATTCTATTTTACATACATTCCTGGGATGCAAACTATTTTATTCTATTTCACTTTCATCCAATAAGTGCATCTTGACCCCTTTTATGTGCCAGGGACCGAGAGAACAGAAACAGGCATATACAATCTGGGTAGTCACTGTGCTCCGAGTCTAGCGGGAGAGATGGACAATCTAAGCTGATCTAAAAATTTTGGATCTAAAAATCTAAAATGCTTTGACTGAGCACAGGCTACAGGAAAACTAAAGTAGGATCCTGAACCCAGATTTCCAGCAGCCACAAGAGGAAGGTCACAGTGGGCTTCCTGGAGAAAGATGCAGCCTGTGTGAATAATAGCTAAACAAAATTACATTTTTAATTTGATAAAGAATATGCAATAACTGGCCCCTGTCTGCCTCTCTGTCTTTCCCTCTCTCCCTCTTCCCTACTCTTGCTCCTAGCATCCAAGAGGCATACTTTCTGCACTTCAAATGCACTATGCTCCCTCTCCTTGCGTCAGCCTAGAACACTCGTTCCTTACCCCTACCCTTTTCACCCCCGATCCTTCTGCACACCAAAATCCAACTCATCCTTTGAGTCTCGGCTGAGACATTTCTCTACGGCAGTCTTCCCTAACCCACCCCTCTCCTGCTACCGAATGCTATCCCCTTCTTTCTCCCACACCTGTTTCACTGCTAGACTGTCAGCTCCACAAGGCCAGTGACCGTGTCTGTGCTGCTCATTGCAGCATCCACAGCACCTGCCCTCAATGGCCAGTTGGTAAGTGGTTTTGGATGAATAATTATTTCTCTAATTTGCCAGTACAATTTATTTATTTTTTATTTTTTTAAAGATTTTATTTATTTATTTGACAGAGAGGGACAGCGAGAGAGGGAACACAAGCAGGGGGAGTGGGAGAGGGAGAAGCAGGCTTCCCACGGAGCAGGGAGCCCAATGTGGGGCTCGATCCCAGGACCCTGGGATCATGACCTGAGCCGAAGGCAGACGCTTAACGACTGAGCCACCCAGGCGCCCCTGCCAGTACAATTTAAACGAGTGGATACTTCATCCAACCAAACAGAAAGTAGCAAAATAAAATATAACACTAACACTAACTTAAAAGAGGTCTCTTAACCTTGTTCTGAGAAAGAAAAACTAGAATTTATTGAACACCAGCTGCTAGGTGCTTTCATGCCCGATATTTACCTTATCCTCACGATAACCCATTTTATAGACAAGGAGGCATTTTTCAGAGGCTCAAGAGCTATGAAGTGATTTGCATGCTCACACAGGGGCTCACAGGGGTCATATATGAACTCAAAACATCTGACTCGAAAAATGTACTCTTCCCATCATTCCACATACATTATATTAAAAACTGTTTCATCTTACATTAAATTAAAGAAAGGCTGATATGTTAATTGGATTCTAGATGGCTTTATGCCCCTACTTACCTGGCTGAGCCTTCTAAGTTCTTCCAACTCCTCCTTGAGCTGGCTGGCTTCAGCATCCCGTATTTTCAGCTGAGCCTCTAGCTCAGCCTCATAGGCACTGAGATCTCCCTGGGTCTGCTGCAGGGACACATTCACCTCATGCTGCTCCTGGAGGGCACTCTCTAGTTCTGCGAGCTCCTATAAGGATTCGGTATGTTTATGAAACCCCTCCTGTTCTGCATAAGCATCTGCAAGTCATTATAAGTAACTGGAGCACTGTGAACCAAACGGCCAGCAGCTGGCCGGCCTGGCACAGAAAGTTTTCATTAGCAATACAATGAAGCTGCAGGCTGTGCATATCCAGGTTGGAAAACAAAATCCTGACTAAATGTAATCAGAAAAATCAGTAAGCCACCAACATGTTTTCCAAAGTAATCAGCTGTGTGATACTTCAAATGTGTCTGAATACATAAGAAGAAAAGGCCTATTTTCCATCAGACACTGGAATAAATGTCTTCACATATATTCTTTCATCATATCTTCACAGCAACTGTGTAAGGCACAGTATTATCCCCATTCTACAGAAGACAAACTGGAGAATAAATATCTAAGTAAATTGCACAGGGCTGTGTAGCTTAAAAAAGATAGGATACGAACGCAGATCTCTGGCTCCAAAACCCACACTCTTTCTATTAAACCACAGCATGTTCATTTATTAGAAGAACAAAATCGGATTAGCACTCTCTAATTAAGGATGATAGAGTAACTTGAATGGGTGCTGACAAGAATATAAGTACATAGTGATTAGCATACCACAGTTCTGATTCATTTTAGTCCGTCTGCTTTTTATGATTATTTCAGCTTTTATCTATTTATTTGGGATCTTGAAGAACTAGACTGAACTATTCTAAATTAAAAAGGAGGGTCTTGTGACGAGAACTTCTATAGAAGGATTTCTGAGGGGTGGTCCAAAAACCACTTGGCATCTGAATTATTGGGGTTGCTTGTGCAAAATGCAAATTCCACATATAACCAACAAAGGTCCAGAATATATAAAGAATTCCTACAAATCATTAAGAAAAAGACAGACAATCCAATAGAAAAATGGACACAAAATATGAATAGGGAATTCACTGAAGAGGAAGCCTGAATAGCAAATAAACAAAGGGAAGGGGCCCAATCTCTTCAGTAATCAAGGGAAAATGCAGTTTATAACAAGATATGAGTTTACATGGGGCAGGGAGGAACAAGTTAAACCATGAGAAAACAACAGACAAATTCAGAATGTGGAACACTCTACAGGACCGTTAGCCTGGTTTCTACACATACATCTACATGCACAGCTACAAAAGACATTCTTGGCCCAACTGGGAAAACCTGAATACAGTTCAGATATTAGATGACATTAGGGAATTATTAATTTTTCTAGGTATAATAATGGCATTGTAGTGATGTAGGAAAATGTCCTAATTTTTAAGAGATGTGTACTTAAGGGATGTTTGCAACTTTCAAATAACTCAAGGGGAAAAAAACAAATACAGCAAGATATTTTTTGAATCTAGGAGAACACACAGATATTCACTGAACTATTCTTTTAACGTTCCTTGTAAATGTAAAATTTTCATAATAAAAAAAGATACCATTTCAAACTCAGCAAAATGGCAAACACTAAGACTGACAAAATGTTAAATTTCCTGAATGTGACAATTATTCTGTGTTAGATACTCTATGTTAGAAAATGTCCCTATTCCTAGGAAACACATGATGAAATATTTAGGAGCTAAGGAGGGTGATGTCCACAACTAATTCTCAAACGGTTAGAAAAAATTTTATGTAAAAATTATATATGAAAGAGAAAACAAATGTAGCAAAATATTAATTGATGACTCTGAATGCATGGTATAGTGTTATTTGTATTATTCTTGCAACTCTCCTGTAAATTTAAGATTATTTCAAAATAAAAGCTTAAAAAATAAAAGTCAGATAACACTAAGGTGTTGGCAAGGATGGTGGTGCTCACATTGCTGGTTGGAGTAGAAACTGACTGAATCCCTATGGATGGTAATTTGACAATGTCTAGTGAAGTTGAGGGGGGCACATACCCTCTGACTTATGTTCCAATCTTGAATATAGTCCCCATGCTCAAGATGTATGCAAGGATGTTACACTCAACATCGTAATAGCAAAAGACAGGAAACCACCTAAATGTCCTCCAAGAGGAGAATGAATAAGCAATAAATCTGTGGTAGTACCTATAATGGAATGCTATATACACTAATAAAAATAAGCAAACTAGAGCTATATGTATCAATGTGTATAATTCCCCAAAACAGAAATAGGAAGAAAAAAAGTGGTCAAAGGATATGCACACAATGATAGCTTTTATATAAATCTTAAAATTATGCAAAACAATGCTACATATTGCTTATGGATAGCCACATATATAATAAAAGAGATATAGGGAATTAAGTATATTCAAGATTCTTTACCTCTGTATGGAGGTACACAGAGGGTTTCAAATATATCTGCAGTGTTTTATTTCTTAAGCTGAGTTTAGAGTACATGGTGTTAAATATAATTTTTGTCATTTTTATCTGCCTGAGAATTTTCATAATATTAAATATATGAATTCAAACTTCCATAGTAAGTCCTACTGGGGATGAAATTTGGGAATCTGGGTTCTCATGCATGACAGAGTTTGTCAAACAACTAAAACAGATCAAGTGAAATCTCCAAATGAATGGCAACAAACCAGGTATGGAAGGTATAATTTAGAACACTGTGTCTTTTTTTGTAAAACAAAGTTAAAATTACGAATAACAAGAAGAATAAGAAAATTATGTTGTGCTTAATTTTGCTGCACAAATAACAAAATATGAACACTTAATATACCAACTGTAATAGCTACAATTTCCTATTTTTTAGAGTTCTTTGATAACAACACCTTTCAGGGATAAAAACTCAGCTAGAATAATCTTCCTCTTCTTAGTAAAAGAAAAATAATGATTCCAAGTGTTTCACTACTAAAGGGAAAAACTCCATTAAGTAGCCATTAATACTTCTTGTCACTTCAAATTACAGGGTTGCTAACTTCCTTAGCTAACTTAATTTGGACATCACCTACTTCTGAGGCTGAGGAAACAGGCAAGAAGAAATAAATCATACCTTCCTCATATTTTCTGCATCTATGGCCACTATTTCCAGTTGGTCCCTCTCCTGCTCGACCTCACTCAATCTCTGCAGCAATGTCTCTTTCTCATCCTGTAGCTTTCTGCACTCATTCTGGGCCTGAGCGGCCTGGCCTTTGACAGTCTCCAGGTATTCTTGCAATCCACTGATGACACTTTCTAAATCCTTCTTCAGTGCTTCGTTTGCTGCTATTTGTCCTACGCAAAATGGAAAAAGGCAAGGTGATAATGTATGTGAGAAAATGTTTTCAAGATATAGAATTACTGCATTTAGTCTCCTTAGTTATTTGTTACTGGCTAAGAAAGACATTCCAAGCTTTCAATGATTTGTACCATCTTGTTTTTCTTTTTCAAGATATAATGATTTTGTCCCTCTATTATCCATAGTACAGTAGTATTAACTAGCTATACAATAAAAACAGTTTATTCAGTGGGCACTGCTTATAAAATGCTCAATTTGGGCTGTAAGAAGTTTAAAATAAAATAATGAAAATAAACTTTTCCAAATAAATTTCCAAATAAAATGAAAAATGTTCAATAAAACTGTGAGTCCTTGCTGCTAGATACACAAAACAAAACCATTCAACATACAAGACTAATCCAAAACTGGCAGCAAAAACATGTAACTTGAAGACTTACAAAAAACCCCAAACCATATATTGGGTACCTACTATGTGCCAGGCACTTTATGAACACCACCTCATTTAATCTTCCCAACAACTAATGACTGAGATAGAAATAACCTGTCACACAGCTGATAATAGCAAAACGGTAATGGGCTCTTTTTACCTCATCCTAGGCCCTCACCACTACAACCTCTATTATCTTCCTCTTCCACTAGTAGGGCAATGTCACAGTCTAAATCTGCATTGCAAATGTAGATCATAAAATTCTTTCCACACTCCCCTTAGAACTAGACACTGAACGCCCTGGTGTCAATGAGCTCTTTGTTCCTGAAAGGATCATAGGCTTTGGAAGAAGACAATGACATGCCAGAGCTTATCATGATCATGTACTGACTTCTTGCCTACCAAATGCAATGACCTGACTCACTAGGAAATCAATGCAACAAAACTAAAACTGAAAAAATGTTTACTTCTAGTAAACATTTTTGGGTACTCTGCAAAGATTTCCCTATCAAACACTAATATGAACAGCTGAAGCATATTCAGCTAATATCTGGATTAATGCCTGACAGGGTGTCAGTTGTCTTTTGTTAATACTGAAACATCTTAAATGTTTAAATTTAAATACTGATTTACCTTAAATCATTCTTAAATTCTCACCTTCAGTAAGCTGTTGTTCAAGGTCCTTAATCTCTTCAGTTTCTTTGGCAATTCTAGAAAGTATCTCATCCAAATGGCTTTCAAGTTGTTTGTACTGCTTGTTCATAATGTCAAGTTGTTGTTCTTTACCTCTTTTCTGAGCCTTCATATGGCACTGAATTGAAAAGAAAAAGAAATCAACAAAATCCTAAGTTCTTTAAACTCTTTTAAAAATAATAATAATGCGGGGCGCCTGGGTGGCTCAGTCAGTTAAGCGTCTGCCTTCGGTTCAGGTCATGGTCCCAGGGTCCTGGGATCGAGCCCCACATCGGGCTCCCTGCTCAGCAGGAAGCCTGCTTCTCCCTCTCCCACTCCCCTGGCTTGTGTTCCCTCTCTTGCTGTCTCTTTCTCTGTCAAAAAATTAATTTAAAAATCTTTAAAAAAAAAAATAATGCTTAACATTTCTAAAGGAAGAATGGAAAATAAAATGTAACAATTTGAGTCTGTGTCAGGCCCTGTGTTGTTTTCACACAGGTGGTTTTCATTTAAATCTCATGGTAACTTGATCTGGAAATCATCTCTACTTCCTAGATCTGAAAACTGAAAATCAAGGAGGTTAAATTTAAATGATTTTTCCAAGGGTACACCTACGAGGTAATGTAGCCAAGTTCAGTGGTCCTGGCGCTGCATGTGTCTTCTAACAAGGTCTCAAAAAGGTTAATTATATATACACATATCCATAGAAAATGACTATATTCCAAGATGTTAACAAGAGTTATATCTGGGGGGCTCCTGGGTGGCTCAGTGGGTTAAACGTCTGCCTTGGGCCCAGGCCATGATCCCAGGGTCCTGGGATGGAGCCCACTTCTCCCTCTCCCTCTGCCTGCCGCTCCCCCTGCTTGTGCTTTCTCTCTGTCAAATAAATAAATAAAATCTTTAAAAAAAATTTTTTAAAGAAATTATATCTGGGTAGAAGGATTTTTTTCTTTTTTATGAATATGTTTAATATTTAAAAAATTTTATAATAGTCATACCTTTTTAATCAAAAAAGCACGTAGTTTAAAAAAAGGTTTCTTAGGGATAAATGGACATGGAAGAAATACTTACTTGGAATTGAGGTTTATTTTCAATTCCTTATACAAAGAAACATTTTATTTTTCAGTTCGATAAACTGGGGGCTGAGAGAAACCTCCAAAACCATTCAGCCCAGTGATTCTCAAGATGGAGGGCCCTCTGGAGGCACACTCCTCTATTAGGACATATGCCCCTGGTAGAAAAACAGAGCTTTTCCATACTCACATACCCACTCACACCCTGACAGCCACGCATTTGGGAGCTACTGTAAACTGAAAAGACTAGATTATATTTTCAGGTGTGCTCAGGGGAAAAAACCTGAGAACCAACGGTCTAGTTTAACCCTTCCTTTTACATGTGAGGAAACTGAATCCCAGATCTACCAATGACCTGCCCAGGTCTTCTCAGAGGCAACTGTTCCTGTGGAGACAATTCCCTCTCACTCACACCCTCATGGCTCAAGTTTGCCCCCACAAGATCAGAGGAACAGAACAATAAACCAAGAGAGAATTATCAGGAGAAACAACTCCATCACAGTCAGAACCAACTCCAAGCTCTCAAGTCTAATACTCATTTTATTATAAAAGAATATTTTAGATGTTCTGCTGCCTCCAAAGACAAGAAAGAAAAGTCCCTTCATTTTTAAGGAACAAGTGAATAGCAGCCTGCTCAGAACGTTTTTGTTTTACTATTGTAAAACTTAATGGGGTTTTCAAAATTCTTCTTTCCCTGCCCTCCCCAAATACCCATCTGAAATCTTTCTGGGAAGGTAACTGCAGATAACAGCTTAAATTCTAAGTAAATTTAGGATTTTTATGGCTCACGAAAGAAAAAAAAAAGGCTGCCTTCATGTCTCTATTATCAAACCTTTAAAATTCACCATTAAAAATTCCACTGAAATCTCTTTCCACGCAGAACCAAAAAAAGGCTCAATATGCCAATGATTTGCATTAAGCACATGGGAACAAAAGTACATTCTGCGATTTTCATGACCATGGAGCTCACAAACGAGTTATAAAAACAGGAACTTACATCTCTGACTCCTCCTCCTTTCAAGTCTTTTGCACAAAGAGAGAGAAAATCATCATACCTTAACTTAAAATTTGTCCTGTTAAAACTGAGCCGTTGAGACAGGGAAATTGTGGGCGGGAGGGCTTTCTAAAGCTGTTTTCAAATTCACGTGCACTTCCCTCTCTGACAGCCACATTTTTGTAAGCGCCTCCGAGCCTCAGTAACTTCCCTGAGCTTCAAACCACATTCCTGGCAGAGAGTGAGCGGCAGCCCAGCTCGTCCAATCACGGGCAAGCTTTGAGGCAGGCCCCACCCCCCGTGCTTTAAATCACAACACAGGAAGCTCTCAAGGGCCAATCACGCACAACCTTTGCAACAGATTACTACAGGCTGATTGCCCACAGAGAACAGTTAGTTGCCTTTCGCTTCCACAGGGCATTGCCAGGTAGGGAAGAACAACAGAAATCTTCCTTTATTATGTGTGCTGCTGTGGTGTTTGTGCCTCTAGCTATGTACATTTTGTATAGGTAAAATGGGATTTGATTTTTAAATAGTACTTTTTCCTTTTGAAACCTTGTTAAATGCTTCTGTTTGTTGAAAACTTGACTGGTTTGGCTCTGAGCTAATTTTAAAAATAATTAATCTCTGTAGACCTTGAATTCTCTTGTGGGTAAAGGGTCACTGCCGTAGCACAGCGTGGGCTCAGCCTCTTCCTAAAAGGGTGAATTTAGGAAATCAGTCTTTTAAAATCACATTTTCATCTTCTGCAAATTAAAAAAAAAAATCACCAATCCTATGGATGCTGTGATGAAGTTCCTCACCAGTATATGCAAAAACCCCAACATGGAAGACTTCATTGGCACTTAATGTGTTTGTTCTCATCATATCTCAGAGTCACAATGTTTTCTAATCTCTCAAGCTTTTACTTTTAAATTCTATTTGCTATTCAGAAAGGCACTTTATCTGATTAGATAATAAAAGTTAACTGGATAAAATCTGTCTCCATCTATAGAAAAATATGCAGGATACCACACTTGATTCTTTCCCTTTTGCTAAAATGTTCACATGTTGTAGAATATGATGCCTAACAGGAGCCTAACATTAGCCAATAAGGTGATTTTGTGCAAACTAGAAAAAAATGCTCCCTCTGGGTGAACAAATTAAAGAGACACCCTCTGGTGCTTTGACTAAAGCTATAACCTTAAAAATGAACCATTAGTTGTTTTAACAATACCAAAAAGGAACCTTAAGTCGGGTTTGTATGTTTCATCCCCACTAACAGAGACTGCCTTTCAAAATGTGGATGCCATTCCTGCTTCTCATTTAACTCCTTTCTGTGTGTAATTCTTTATAGAAATCCATGAGGATTAGGCTCCCTTTCTACCAAGAATATCAAACTCATTTGTAAAAAGCAAACATACAATCTATGTTCTAATTAGACTCAGAGATCACAGTACTGGAGGGAGCAGCAAAGGAGCTTTGGGTTGTGCCTATACACTGGGTTCCTTCCTACCTTCCCAGATGCAAACGCTCATAAACATAGGGCTGGCCCCGGGGAATACAGATAGCAGTAGGATATAGTTCTTGTCCTTAGGAGCCCTACCTACATAGGATGGCAGACTTCCAAACAACTTAGTGCAATAAGGCAAGATATTACTGACCATATTACACATTACTTAAAATCTAATTTTTCATGTAACGAAAATTCTTTAAAGTAATCAAGTCCTCTTTTAGTTTCAATTTTAATACTTAGACTTAAGCTTTTGTTAGAAAAGACCTTATTTCTGTGAATGATAAGGTTACCTTCTGTCAAACTTAGCTGGCCTGCAAAAAAAAAATTTACCCATGATACATTATTGAAATGTTTAAAGGGATAACCAAGTAACTTGACCAGTATTTAAAGTAATGATAGTGCATTGTCCTTACCATGTTAAATTCTATGATTTCTCTTAAATCAGAGATTTTAAAGTTCTTTTAAAAAATAACATTATTCAAAGTATAGCAGTGAAATATGCAGGAAATATTTTTACTAATATTTTTACAAATATTGGGTAAAATGTAAGCCATTAGTAAGACTTCTCAGAGACAGAGACAAGAACCTAACTCCATCCTGCAGCCACCAGACCCCCTCTGGCCACATATTAGGAGGACACGCTCTAGAGAAATGTTTCCTTTTTAAGGACAAAACAAAACAATATGAAACAACAAATAACTTTAATGTAATATTTGCATAAAGGATTAAAGAAGAGGAAGAGAAAGGACTCTAAACCCCTTTCAGCTCTCTCATCTCACCACCTTGCTCTTAAGAAAACAAAGCAAGAAAAGAGAAAGGGTAAGAGGTTTGGACAGCACCATGGAGCAGGTTTCTTTTGATTTGAAATATAATGATATTCAACAGCCACTTAAAAAAAGTTAAGTGTACCATGCATCTATCATTCTACTGAAAGCTATCTCCTTCAAGCCTTAGGTTTTGTTTTCAACACAGAGATATATATACTTCTATATATAAGTATATATGTACATATGTTATGTATATACAGACATGTATATATAATACACATACAGATACATATGACATACACGCATACATAAACATATGTACTATTCAAATTTGTGCATCAAACTAAAAGACTTTCAGAAAGAACTCTGAGGCTAAAAATGAGGAGACATAATTTCTAGATGGAATGATATTCTAGTCCCTATAGAACAAGCCAAAATCTCTTCATTTACTTACATGTTTTGGGTCTCTGGAATCCGGGCTATCGATGGCTATTTGCAGGTCCTTGATTTCATTCTGCTTTTCAGCAATTTCTTGGCTTTGCTTTTCCATCTGCGTTTCTAGATCCACAGCTTCTTGGCGTAATTTATTGAGAAGCTGTATCCTACCACTCAACTGCTTGAAAAGAAGGTCTTTCTCCGATTCTGAAACCTAATCACCCCCCATACCCCAACACACAATTAACAGAGGATAGCAACAGTGATTTACAATTTTAAAGAAAACTTCTAAAATTTAAAAAGGTATTCGGTGCTCTACCAGTTTTTTTAATAAAAGTAAAACGTTAAAGTCATCTAGGCATTCCATTAATATTTTATACTTTTATGCTTATTACATGTAGAAAATCTTACTTTATAAAAGTTTATGAAAACTCATAAAAGCAGGTAAAAATGAAGTTGTCATTCCAGTATAAGCAACTTGTAAATTATTAACAATAACCATAATATTAATAGTCAACTTTATATAGCACTTACCCTTGTTATGAGCATGTCAAGCAAATTAATAGTGTAATGAAAATTTAGGCTTATATGTACTCATAAAATAACTTTTCAAGCACATTTTGTAAACATCCATTTATTTAAAAATTAGGTACATTATTTACATCTATCGATCTACCTATATAAGCTTTGGTCGACATTATTATAAAACACTTTTTTTAATTATTAAAATCATTCTTGATGGCTCCCTCTACCTCATCTCCCACTTTCAATCCATTTTTTTTAAGTTTTTATTTATTTAAGTAATCTTTACACCCCATGTGGGGCTTGAACTCATGACCCCAACATCAAGAGTCGAATGCTCCTCCAACTAAACCAGCCAGGCACCCCTCAATTCATTTTTTAAGTCTGATCAGTTCACCTGCCAAATTTTGCTGACAATCAGTTTATTTCCCTCCACATCCACCGTCACCCCCCTAGTTCAGGCCATTACCATCTCTTGCCTGTACTGAACAATAGCCCCATAGGAGATTCACCCATCTCCATTCTTTCTGTCTCCCTCACCCTATTTCACTCTCAGGCAGTAGCCAGAGTGACCTTATAAAAATACAAACAGGATCAGTCATTCTACTACCTAGTGTCCTTCAAAAGCTTCCCATTACCTTCAGACTAAAATTCAAATGCCTTACTCTCTACCATAGGACAGCCCATGAAGCCTGGCATAATCTTTGACTTCATCTTCCACACACTCTCCCTCCCTCGGCAGAGAAATCTTTAGTGTGTTTGCACCCACTGCCTGGAATACTCGATCACTGGCTCCTTCACATCCTTTGGGTTTCAGCCCAAATGTCACCACCTCAGAGAGGCCTTTATGGATCCACAATCTAAATTATATCCTTTTTATTGCCTTCCTATTTTTTTCCTACAACACACATGTTGTTTAACTATATTTCCTTTTTACTTTTTTAATGCTTGTTCATTGCCTATTTCCTGTCCATGTGGGAGGGAAATATACCTGTTTTATTCATCACTCAGGGTCCAGCCCAGTCAGGGACTAGCATATAGTAAGCTTCCAATAAACTTGAATCAATTTCTAGTTACTATATAATTTTAAAATCATAATATAGTGTATCTTTTGAAAGAATCTATAATTTGGACTTCACATTCTTGTTTTACCTACTATGGTATGAATGCAGTTACCAACATAATTTTGAAATACTGATTTTTAAAAGTTGCAAATAACTAAAACCTTTTACACACTTAAAAACTATCAAGATACTTCCTTTTTAAATACTCCCTATGCAATTACATCATGGGTTTGAGCTGTTTATTTCTTCATGACATCCTTCGGTAATTTCTGAGAGTGTAACACCTCCATCTTTTTGTTCACCATATTTTATATCATTTACATTTTTGCTGCTTGTGTTTGATAATGTGCATGTATAGTAAAGATGTCTTCTGACTCTTAATCTAGGTCCCAGGATCTTAAAGGTGGGTAGTGCTTAAGTAAATTAGAACCAATATAACAGGAAGCATCAACCTCCCTGGGTAAAGTAAACACTTTCATAATAGAGTAGACAGAACACCTCTTTTTACATAAACTATAAGTAATTTATTTCTATATGCTTTATAAAATGTTAATAGAATATCATCATGAATGGAAGGAAAGTGTAACTGGAAAATACTGGAGCCACAACTGATGCTGAAAACTGTTACTCCGTAATTAATTAGGCAGCACTGATTTAAAATTTGTTTAACATGGTTATGAAGGAAGAAAACACATTTCATTTTTTTCATTTCCTCCTGCATTGCTACTTGGCTTTTACGTACTTTTTTAAGTTGTATAGCTTCTTCCAGCTGTTTAAATTCTTCAGTAGCTTTTAAAATTTGTTGTTCTGCCTTTTCTATTTCATCATGTAGTTCTGATAGTCGAGTTTGTGCTGCAGATTTAAAAACCATGAACACAGACACACACAAGAAAAATCTTGAATTCTCAAATTTCTACCAGATTTTCACAATAACCTCCTCCTCCCAATTAAATTGTTGGTACAGATCACAGAAATTAAAAAAAAAGAAAAGTAATTTATGACAGTTTTCCACTCAGTTAATCTCTAGAATACTTTTTTGATATGCTATAGAACTATAATTGATCATTTTATTCATAAAATTCTTAACATAAAAGGGGCTTTACTTGATACATCCAACACTAAAGAACTCTTCTGAGAGAATAAGAATTTATTGGTAAATATGCATTTAGGTGTCACTAAGTTATAATTAGGTTCAAGCTATTACAAAAACTCTGTGTTAGAGGTTATTACTTTATGATAGGGCTTGGTATCAAGAAATTCACCACTGAACATTGTCTTCCAGCTGGGGGTGATCTCAAATCAATTACTCTCTATCTCAAATTTCCAATTTCTCTCCTTCTCTCCCTCCCTGCCTCCTATAAAACTATGAGACCCTTGAAGCTAGTCTACACATATATCTGATTTATTTCTGCTTTCCTCTTCCAGAACTTTGTATAGGGTGTATGAGATAGACAACTCAGTCTCTTTTCTCAACTCCTCTCCAAGCCAACCTTTCTACTGGCCTTCCATGTTTTCCATTTAGCTACCAACCAAGGGAAGATGAGCTGCTTCACTGGATTGGTGAAAGCCCCACAATGGGCCACAATTACTAGGGGGATACATAAACTCAGATCTGCTTTCTTCTTCCATATCCATGGAGCTCACTGGGTAAGCAGATTTAGAGTATGCCATTGGCAGGGTCTCTAAGAGCCCTCTTGGATTGACTTCTTCTTCTTTATGACTTGCCAGGAAGTGGTAAGATCCTTTCCATTAGATGTTTTGGGACAGGTTGGTAAGAGTCAGAAGCTGGTCTTAGGCCCAAGCCTAAGGAGGGTGCACTGATCCAGCTTATCCAAAGCACTGCTTTAGGTTTTGGCTACATGCATAATAATCAGTAAAGTGGTACTTGCTACAATTATGACCAATTATATCTTTAAATGTGCAGCTCCAACAGTGAGAAAGACCTGCGGGCACGTCAAGATTTAAGAATTCTTGGATCCTCTGGACATGCTGCCACCAAATTATTATCAAGAACCCCATTTTCAACCATAACAGGAATCATTAAAAAACGATTTGCTCAATGAATCACTACTTTTTTTTTAGGCTTTTCATGTAAATAACAAAATAAATACCTTCGGCATGTTTAATGAAAAGAATTATAAAACAAAATTTGCCTATATATTCAATCTTTTTATATTTTTAAAATAATTTAAAATAACTTTTGTTAACCTGCACTTATTTTTTTTTCTTTGTCTTCCAGTTGTATGTCCAGTGATGTATGGGCTCCCAAGTTCACATGCTCATTTCTGAGTTGTTCCCCTTCGTCTGGCTCCATCTTCTTGATCTTTACTGTCTGGGCATTTGCAATGATATAACTCTCTGTAGTGAACATATTTCTCTTGTATCTGGATTTGCCAATGTAAGGGCTTTCATCTGGGGTTTTATCAATTTCAACATACTAAAAGCAAAATAAGTAAATATTTATGGTTCAATAAGTAACTTCTAAGCAGCCAAGTGATATTATTCATTTTATTAGTGAAGAACGTATCACAGAATTGCCTAAATATTAATCCTACATGCCTAGAAGTTGAAGAATATATACCATTTTTTATCTTACTCTTAATCTACCAAAAAAGAACTAAAACAAAAAGTGGTCTCTAAGAATTCCTATCCCCAAAAAGTGGGGTTAGATTGGTTGATTAAAGAACTGCCTACAGTTTTGTGATTAATAGCACTGCTTAATCTCTCAAATCAGAAATTTAGGTGTTTTATTTTGGTTTCTTAGCTGATATGTAAGGAAAATCTCAGTCTAATAAATTTTAGTAATTGATTTTTTTTATGAACTATTGGTTGGAATCACACAGATTCTCTTGGGGTTTTTTACCTCTTTTGGATGCTGCTCTAACATACTGAACCAAAAAATTCACTGATTCAACCACAATGTTTACTCTGCTGATGCCCTCATAACAAGAAAGTGGAATGGTTACTGATAAAGTCTCTTAAACATTTTTATCATCCACCTTACCCCACTCCACTCTCTGTTGGCTTTAACTTTGGATTACTAAAATGTTAAACTCTAAGTAAATAAATAAATAAAAGTTAGGGGCGCCTGGGTGGCTCAGTTGGTTAAACCACTGCCTTCAGCTCAGGTCATGATCCCAGGGTCCTGGGATCGAGCCCCACATCGGGCTCCCTGCTCATGCAGGAAGCCTGCTTCTCCCTCTGCCTGCCGCTCCCCCGCTTGTGCTCTCTCCCTCTCTCTCTCTCGCTCTCTCTCTCTGTATGTCAAATAAATTTAAAAAATCTTAAAATAAATAAATAAATAAATAAATGTTAAACTCACCTCTGATGGGTAATAATTTAGTGGCTCAAATTTGGCATCAATTTTATAAAAGGCCAATTCCTGTTCCATCTCATACTGTTTCTGACATGCTCGCATTAGTTCCATGGTCTTCTGTTTTAGCTACAGCCCCAAGTTGATATGAAACACATATAGTGTCAGTAAGTTAGTATAAAGGTACAATGGCACGGCAAGTTCCCATCATAACTAATAATTAGATTGTTTTAAACCCCACAGCAAATAGCAGAACATTCACAGTATTTTACCTTCATTCTAAAGTATTATAAAGAATGCAATATAAAATTATCACTTCATAAAAGATCACATAAAAGACCTTTGAAGTTTATATGCTATTTCAGGATACAAGGAATAAAGATTTAAAAAATCATTTAAATTTGCTTTATCCAAACATGAAAGTAATTCTGTATCCATTATTTTTAAGTATACTATTAAGTATCTGCTTCCTGATTTTTCAATAATTAACACTAATTTACTTAACTTACTCTGCAATGTTAATGATAGCTTCAAATTATGGATAGAGATGATATTTGGGATTAATTACAAAGGAATCACAAGAAGGAGTGAGAAGGATGAAAATAAGAGGTTGGTTTTAACTGTACTTGTTGCTGTAGTATCCCAGTGTTCTGAACAGTATTTTTGTAATAGAGGATAAAGGATGTGAATAAGGTCAATCAGATCCCAATATATAATATTAAATTTTTAATAAAGTAATTCTACTATAATTACAACTTTTTACTTATTCTTAAAAATTTTTGGAGCTAGAAGAAAAGAGATCATCCAATTTAATTATTTGAATTACAAATAAAGAAATTAAGTCCTAGATCGGTGAACTGTCTTGTCAAAAGTTACATATTAGATTAGTGGCAGAAGCTAAATATTTTATTAACTACCACTATCAGCCACCTTCCTACTGAACCAATCCTGTGAGTTCATTTCAAAGGTCCACTAAGTGATTTTCACCTTTTTTTTTTGACAGCGTCAGATAGTAGATACCAGACAAAAAACATGCAGAAAATTTTCATTAATATGAAAATGCAAGCTGAAGAGAATAAAACATAAACAAACATGAACATTTTACAAGGCCCAGAAACTCAAAGTCGTGCAGTTTAGCTTACAGTCATCTCCTGATTATCCGTCCAAGTGGAAGTAATGCTAACCTGAATGACAGGTAATCTTGATCAAGTACTCACATATGCCAGAACGTGTGCTATCTCATTGACTCCTAACAGCTATCCTATGAAATGGTAAAAGCTGCACCAGGAGGTTAAATAACTTGCCCAGTTACAGAGCTCATAGTGAAAAGGCAGAGTTCAATTACAAGTCTCCTGATTTCAAATCTAACACTTCATCTATTATACGATGCTGCCTTTGATGTCCTGCTGCAGGGTGTCCAGCACACTACCCACACTGATGCTTTCACTGAATGCTCTTAAGTCCCTGAATCTCAAGAAAGCAACTCATAATCAACAGCATCAACTAATCTCGGGTTTCTCTCCCCAAAGATCATTGGCAGTAGGGCCAAACAAAGGCAAATGCGACTGGAACCATGGACAACGTATGGCTTGGTCTCTGCAGGCAAATAATATATACTCTGTGCATTTTTATATTACCTTTGTGTCTTTTTAGTACTAGCCTTAGCATTTAGTAAGCATTCAATAAATGTCTGCTGAAGAAATGCAAAAATGAGAGCTAATTAGGAGTCAAAGGACCTGGAAAGCAGGCTACTTACAGTATTAGCTGTGGATAATCAAGAGTTGACTGCAGTTAACATATTTACCGGTAAGAAACATGATACAAATTCTTTCCCTCACATTCAAATACACTGTCCTATGTACACAACCATTAAAAAAATTACACATACACACACAAGCACATTTCTTGAGAAGGCAAGCCAGTTTCAAAACTTAAGATGTACATAGCATATTAATACAAGTTATCATGCAAACCATGAAAAACATAGTGTGCAATTCAGCCCTGAAGGAACTACCTTTAAGGAAGAATAAAGAATCGGCAGAAAATGATCTGCAAGAAACCAAGACAAGGGCTAAAAGGAGAAAAAAGCAAACAGAGGCCATCACCTGGAGAACTTTGGAGAGTTAAGCTGTAGTAATAGAAGGTGCTCTTTACTGACAACTTACCTTAGGAAGATAATGTTACTAGAACCTGCACCATTCTTATATGGACACACATTTTATCATCATTCTATGTTATAGATTTACCACCTTCCATTACTTAGCTTAATTCAATTCAAATTGTTTTCATATTCATGACCTTATTTAGTCCTCACAACTCTGTGAGGCTGGCAGGACAGGTAATTCATCCTCATATTAAAAATGAGGACACTGAAGAACAGGAGTTCAATAACTTGCAAAAAGACAAGAGTAATATTAACATTAAAGTTAATTAAATTAATATCTGTTGGTGGGAGAAGAGGGGGACTATTATAGTTAAATGGCACCAGAAGTTTTACTTTAATGTTACTACGTTTCTTTTATAGGTTAAATGACCTACTATGTGAAGAGTTACTTTATGAAACTGGAAAGCATTATATAACTGTAGATGATATTATCACCAGATATTCTGCAGAAGATAATGGAAAATATTTTTCATTTGTCAGTTCTTAGAATAAGATCCAGAATTCTTTTTGAAACACAGAATAGTCTTTTGGAGTACTGAAAAAACAGGTGAAACAACATGAATTTAAAAAATGAGGGGTGCTGGAGGGGAGGGGGTTGGGAGGATGGGGTAACTGGGTGATGGACCTTAAGGAGGGCACAGGGATGTAATGAGCACTGGGTGTTATCCAAGACTGATGAATCATTGAACTCTACCTCTGAAACTAATAATATATGTTAATTAATTGAATTTAAATAAAAAATAGCCTGTTGATTTAAAAAAAGAAATTTAAAGACTATAAAATAGCTAATAAATACATATGCAATACTAACTCTCCAACAACTAAAAAAAAGTGAAATTAAAGCAATGAGAGTCCACTTTTTTCCTATTTATAAGTTCAGGATAATAATTTCAAGTAGGGAATTGGGTTCTTTCACACACTGCTGTAGAAGCATAAAGCAGGTATATGCTTTTAGTATCTACCAAAATTTAAAATGCAAATTACACAGTAATTCACTTGTAGTGATTTCTTAAAATTATTATTTTTTTTAGTAACCTCTACCCCCAATGTGGGGCTTGAACTCATGAACCTGAGACTGAGAGTCACATGCTCTACTGACTGAGCCAGACAGGCACCCCAACCTGTAGTGATTTATACCAAGGAATTACTATTATGAATGTATAAGTACATATTTACAAAGATTTTCTCTGTAGTATTGTTTCTAATAAAAAAATGGAAGCAACCTAAATATTCATCAATAAGAGTAGGTTAAATAAATTATTGTGTATCCATATAATGCAACACAATATAGACTTTGAAAAAAATAAAAAAGACTTATATGTGTGTATATGTGTGTGTGCAGTGTGTGGGTATGTTTTTTAACTTGGAGAGCTATGATATATACACTGCTTTGTAAAAAAATAAGATGCAGAATTAAAAAATATAGTAAGGTTCTTTTTTATCGCAAAATATTTGAAGGTACATATATTTAATTACATATATATTATATAACTATATGCGTACATTTAAGCATAGAAAACTTTTAAAAAGGATTATATACACCCAGAGAATAGGGAAGGGAAAGAGTGAGACCTTCATTTTCTACTGTATACATTTGTATTGTCTAAATTTGTTATGATAAATATATACTAACTTCATATGTCAATGTTTTTAAATGGTTAATGATAAAAATAACAATGACATAAAGAAGAGCAATGTCTTCTAACCAAAAATAGTTACTGAAAATAAACCCAGCAAAAACTGTTGACAATTTATAAAACATTTATTCACAGCACAAACATATCAACATTGTAAGTAGAAAAAAGAATATTAGCAACTATAATAATGCATAAATTTGGGATAGTGCAAAGTCAAAAGATGCAACATTTTGCCCAGGTTTTCTTTTTCCTTTTTTAAGATTTTATTTATTTATTTGACAGAGAGAGAGCACAAGCAGGGGGAGCAGGAGAGGGAGAAGCAGGCTCCCCGCTGAGCAGGGAGCCCCATGCAGGGCTCGATTCCAGGGTCCTGGGATCACGACCTGAGCTAAAGGCAGACGCTCAACGGACTGAGCCACCCAGGCACCCCTTGCCCAGGATTTCAATGAGCTAACTAACATGTACCAGGGAGTCCGCATATAGAAATTGTGTTTTTTTATCTTAGTAATAAAAGATGGATTCTATGTTATAAAAAAGATCAGTAACTCAGGAAAATTTATTAAATGTTCACAAATAACAATACCATAGTAAGTACTGTTTTTTATATTTGTATTTTCTTTTACTTTAAGTTTTACTTATTTTTTTAAGTAGGCAGACACCCAACATGGGGCTTGAACTCAAGATCAAGAGTTGTACACTCCACCAACTGAGCCAGCCAGGTGCCTCTATACTTGTATTTTACAAACAAATGTTAAGTGGTGGCTGCTAAAATAAAACTGATTGTCACGTAAGTTTCCAATGATTTAATTAATCATCATTATGGAATTATGGAATAGAGAGCAACAGATGTATAATATGAAACTACTGATAATTATCAGATTATTAACATCATATATAATATGCCTTCAGAATAAGGCTGACATATTTGAAAACTACCTGCAAGTAAGAGGCATATGAAGAAACCCAAAAATGCTCTGAATAGTTAACTGACAGAGCTGGGGAAGATGCCCTGTCTTTCATCATGTACCCCAGGTATAAATCATCTTTTTCCTCAGGCAAAGAAGAGCTCAAGAAAGAGGTAGTCAAGTATTCAGATTTCAAGTAACAATTTCCATCTCTACACAGAGAAGGAAACACTTTTTCCTTGCTAAAAAACAAAAGTGCTTAAGCAGAATTCTTGTCAACAAAGCAAGTCATTCAAGCCAGAATGCCCATCTTGAAAGGGAGGTGCAAAAAGAAAGAGAACTATCTAGGATATCATTAGTTATATGAGAAATCAAATTCTCTTAAGTTATGCACAGATCAGAAAAAGAATTGTCAAAAGAAAAAAAAAAAAGAAGAGAGTAGCAATAGCTACTTTTTCCTTCAAGGAAAGTAACCTAATTATTTTACAGAATCAGATTCTCTGGGTTGAAAAGGCCTTTCAAGGTCATTTAGTCCATCTCCCTAGCTAATGTCTTTTATCTTTTCTCTAAGCCCTGAGCATATATGCCTGTTTCAGTGACAGCAACTCCATTCCAGAGTTACCACATTTTGTCTTAGGACAGTTATTAGAAAGTTCTTCTTTTTTTTTTCTTCTGGAGAGAAAGCGAGAGAGCACATGCACATGCACAAGCCGGAGGTGGGAGAGGGTGGTGGGTTAAGGGAGGAGGGGTCAGAGAGAGAATCCTAAGCAGGCTCCATGCTGGGCGTGGAGCTCCATCTCATGATCTTGAGATCATGACCTGAGCCGAAATCAAGAGTAAGATGCTCAACTGACAGAACCACCCAGGTGCCCCTAGAAATTTCTTCGTTATTACTAAATGAAAAATTTTGTTATAATTCTATTTGCCATTTCTTAATTTTATCTCATGGGATACTGGTCAGTAACTTTGGTCCCTCTCCATGAAACAGTCCTTTGACTCTCTGAAGATAATCGTCATAGCTCACTAGATCTCTCTTCTCCAGCTTGGACACCCCTGTTGCTTTGGCCACTCCTCACAGGGCGTGGTCTTGAGGCCTCTGAAGTCTCTGGGTCTGGCACCTTCTGATTATAAGCTATCTAATCTGTCTAAATCTCTTTTAAAATATCTTTTCTTCCTACTTCAACCATAACGCCAAATTATATAAAATTTAAACATTACAGATATGCATAAATGGCAATTTGAAAGTGCTTTATAATTCCACTCCCCAGAAATAACTACTGTCAAGAGTTTGGTGCATATCTACTATTTTCCCCTACATATACTTATACTATTATATATACTACCTATATAGCATCATACTTGATATACGGTTTCATAGCTTGCTTTTTTCATTAGCAATATGGATTAGACATACCTCCATATCAGGACATACAGCTCCACCTCATTTTAATAGTAACACAATTATTCTACCAGATGGATATCCACCAAGGGACATTTCAGCTATTTTCAATATTTTACTAATATAAACAATATTGTAGTGAATGTCCATGTATGTATGTGTATATGGGTAGATACATAATATCTTTATACATCATTGCTACAATTTCCACAAAATGTATTAGAAATGTATATCATATATAACTATTATATATTAAATAAGTATATATAATAATTCTAATATATAGAACATAAAATATGTCCCTTTAAATTTGGATAATTTTGCCAATTTGCCGTCTAAAAGTTTTTGCCCAATATACAGTCTCATCAACAATGTTGTTGTTAAAAATAAAATACAAACATCTAGGGGCAGTCTGACCAACTCCTCAGTGTGGGGCTCCACTGTCCTCCTTTATTTTGGATACCATACTTCACATAATGCAGTGAAGATAGTATTCGTCCTTTGGGGACCCATGTCATGCAGTGCACGGTCAACTACAATTTGTAGAAACTTCTGCACAAATTTCTGTTAAACCACATCTTCCCCATTCTATGGTCAAAAAGTTTTGTTTTTAGACCCAAGGATAAAGAATTCTCTATTTCAAGAGAATATAGTCAGAGCAATGTAAAACACAGGCTTACCAATTCATTTTTTGTGTTCAGGTTACTCTCCATCTCTTCATAGCTCTGTTTTTGTAACCTGGCCTCCTCTTTCAGTGATTTGTTCAATTTATCTTGACTTTTAATTTCCTCAAGGAACCTTGTCTGCTCACTCCTAAGCTCTTCAGTTTCCATTATCTTCTTCTCCAGATCCCTTTCCAGTCTTTCTACCTCGTCTGCCAACACAAATTGAATAGTTTATTAATAGTTATATTTTCTACTTAAAGAAAGGTAAGAATATTTCTCAGATAATAGCAAAAGAAGTCTTAGAATAATATAAATACAATTCTACTTTGAAAACTATTCACTATGGTTTTGGGGGAAAAAAAGACAATCTTGAGCGAGCAAGTGACTTATATCAAAAAGTGAGAATGCATTATCATTTGGATAGCAATTTTAAAAGTTAACAAATTACAGGGCAACTGGGTGGCTCAGTCTATTAAGCATCTGACTCTTGGTTTCAGCTCAGGTCGTGATCTCAGGGTTGTGAGATCTGGCCTGGTATCAGGCTCCACATACAGTGGGGAGTCTGCTTGAAGATTCTCTCCCTCTGCATCTACCCCCCCGCCCACCGCTCTCTAGCACTCTCTCTCTCTCAAGTAAATAAATAAATCTTAAAAAGAAAAAAGATAATACTTTACTTCCAAGTATTTCATTCAATTAGCATGTTGGTAAATGAGGTTTTTTCCAGGTCTCCTATTAAAAAACATGTACTATTAGGCGCCCGGGTGGCTCAGTTGGTTAAGCGACTGCCTTTGGCTCAGGTCATGGTCCTGCAGTCCCTGGATCGAGTCCCGCATCGGGCTCCCTGCTTAGCAGGGAGTCTGCTTCTCCCTCTGACCCTCCCCCCTCTCGTGTGCTCTCTCTCTCTCATTCTCTCTCTCTCAAATAAATAAAATCTTTAAAAAAAATGTACTATTTTATCTGATATTAGTAACTACACTTTCAAGGATGCTGCAAGTAGGCTTGCAAAATATTCTGTGATCTTAAAAATCCTTCAAAGGCTTCCTACTATGGATAGGATAGCATCCAAAACTTATATGAAGAACTCACACAGATCTTCATGATTTGGTCCCAAACTCCCTCTCCAGCCTTATTTTCAAGTACACCCACTGCAGCCTTTCTGAAGTGACTCCATTTCTTGAGATTTGTGATGCTTCTTCTTACCTGCAAGCTTTTTTTTTTTTTTTTAAGATTTTATTTGTTTTAGAGAGAGAGAGAGAGAGGGAAGGGCAGAGGGGTAGGGAGAAGGATTAGCAGACTCCCTGTTGAGCACAGAGCCACACATGGGGCTCGGTCTCACAATCCTGAGATCACTACCTGAGCCAAAGCCAAGAGTCAGATGCTTAACCATCTGAGCCACCCAGGTACCCCATCCTACAGGCTTTTATTCACACCTCTGTCTGGAACTTTCTTCCTCTATCTCCTACTGGCCTATTTTGTACCCTCCACATCTTAGTTTTGAAAAATATTTTGAGAAGCCTGCCCTGACTCTATCCTCTCCCCAGGTGAGATGCTTCCCAGGGATGCTCTCAGGTCACCCTGTACCTCTGCTGTGTCCTTCATTGCACAACGAGTTATAAAATGTGATCAAATGTCTATGCATCTGCCTTTCCCACTAAAGCTTTGTAAAAGCAGAAACTGCATCTGTCTGGCTCACCACTGGATCCCAAGGGCCTTAAAGGCTCCGAGTTAATATTCAGAGTCATAAATAAGCCTAGGTAATTTATTTTTTTTTAAAGATTTTATTTATTTATTTATTTGAGAGAGAGAATGAGAGAGAGAGAGCATGAGAGGGGGGAGGGTCAGAGGGAGAAGCAGACTCCCTGCTGAGCAGGGAGCCCGATGTGGGACTCGATCCCGGGACTCCGGGATCATGACCTGAGCCGAAGGCAGTCGCTTAACCAACTGAGCCACCAGGTGCCCATAAGCCTAGGTAATTTAAACATTTCCCCCAAAAGTGTATTTGTATGAGGACTTTCCTATGCATTATTTATATTTTTAAAGATTCCAAAACATAAACTCAGGGTAACAAATACTGAGTTAGGGGATCCAAACTAATAAAAATTTACCCTATTTCTCAAGGATTGTATCAAACCATATGAAACTGCTGTTTTTGTAAGCCAAAATGGACTAACATCAATTTCAAATGGTTGAACCTACAGACTCATTTCCTAATGCTCTAAAATAGTTAATTCATACCTTCCTCTTTCTCTTCAAACCTCCCATACTCCTTCCATTTTCTTTCTCAGCTGATGATCTCCTATTTCACTGAGAAAAGAGACACCACCCAAGGGAACTTCCTCATTTTCTCACCACCAAAGCCACAAAACTACCCACATCTGCACACACCTTTGCTCCCTTCTGATAAAGTATCCCTCATATCAAGAGACAATCTTTCCTCTTTTTCTCTGATCTCATCTTGTCTTTTCAAGGACCATAAGAATTGAGCCATGATGGTCTCTCCACTCCACCCTCAAATACACTCTTCCTTTCTTCAGTTACTAGCTTTGAGGTTTATTGCATTTGCTTCTGTCCATTTCCTGGTCTGGAAGCTACTGGTGAATTTTTTAACTTAAACTCTACTCTTTTTAAAAATCCCTTTATTAGATACTAGGAGAGAGAAATTGTGGGAGGAAATTTCAAACCTTCACCCAAATGTGTCCCTTCCATTCGCTCTGGATCTATAATCTAGCATTTGTTCCAACCACTCCTTAACCATGCCGGTCAAGACCATCATGTACAGTCAGTCTAAAGCACTTCTCTGTGCTCATCTTACTTTTTCTTTATGTCTGCAACATTCAACCTAGCTGACCACTTCCTCTTGTGAAATCTTCTTGGGGCTTTTGCAACCCACTATTTCCTGGGTTTCCCCTTACATGGCCTCTCTTTCTCGGTCTCCTTAGATGGCTCACCTTGCTCTTCTCGACCCCTGCCTGAGTGAGTCAATCAATTCCAGTGGGATTAAGCATAATTGTTATGCTGACAACCCCCACATTTATATCTCTTTGAACTCCAGATTCACATTTCTAACCCTCTTCTTGGTTATCTCACAGACATTCAAACTCAGTATTCTAAAGTCTCCCTTGTGTATACATTATATCACCAATCCAACCACTTACTCAAGCCAGAAGCCTGGGAATTACCCCATTCATTAGAAAGTATTGCTGATTCTACCTCCCAAACTGATCTATTCCACATGCACCACCTAAATACAGGCCACCAACACTTCTAGCCTGGCTTACCGCGACAGCCTCTGGACATGTCCCTTTATCTCCATTTGCCCTGCTCCAAATCATTCTCCATCCTGCATTAAAAATAATCTTTAAAAAATTTTTTAAAAATATTTATTTATTTATTTGAGAGAGAGAATGGGAGAGAGAGCAGGAGATGGGGGAAGATCAGAGGGAGAAGCAGACTCCCTGCTGAGCAGGGAGCCCAGTGCGGGACTTGATCCTGGGACTCCAGGATCATGACCTGAGCCAAAGGCAGTCGCTTAACAAACTGAGCCACCCAGGCGCCCCTCTTTTAAAAAAAAATTTAATTCCAGTATACTTAACATACAGTGTTATATTAGTTTCAGGGATACAATTCAATACAGTGATTGAATTCTATGCATTACTCAGTGTTCATCAGGATAAGTGTACTCTAAAAATAATCTTCTTAATATAAAGTGGATCATGTCCCACTGCTGCCTAAAACTTCTCATATGCTTCTTACTGCACCTGAAATAAAATCCAAACCCCAAGGCCCTGTGTCATCTCGCCCCTCCCCCAGCTCTCCCAACTTTTTCTTGAGCTATCCTCCAGTCATACTGAACCTTTAGTTCTTTAATTTACCAGCGGCTTTCCAGCCTGAAAGTACAAGCTGTTCCTCTCTCTGAACATCTTTCTTCACATGGCTAATCCTCTCCTGCCTATGCCATCAGCTTATATGTCACTTCTCAGAGAGCCATTCCTTTACACCACATTTGCCAAAAGGGGGTTTTCTCCTCTGTTACTTTATCTGGGTTTGCTTGCTTTTTGTCTTTCTTTTCCACTAAAATACAAGCTGCATGAAGTCCAGTACCATATGTCTTGTTCACCATTGTATCCTTAGTGCCAGATCCAGTGCCTGGTTCACAGTACATGCTCAATAAACACTTGTTGATTCTTAATGACATTAATGTATAATTGTTGTATAATGACACTGATGTTAATTGGTTTATGGGGGTATTTTTCAAAAAAAATTTTAATAGCATTATAAAGCTCATACTTCAATATATTTTTCTGGATAACTTCTGAAAATAAATTCCTCCCCCACCCAAATTTAGTTTTTTTTTAAATGTCACCTTACCTAAGCTGAATCTCTCAAAAGCTTCTTGTCTGTCCTGGGTAGATACTGGCTGACCTTCCAAACTTTCCAATGAGCGAAGATGAAAAATGGTAAACTGGATGTAATGAGGAAGGGTCACAATTGGATTTTCAAGTAGGATCAGAGAAGTCAAATCTTGAAGTGGTTTCAACTTGCTTACATCTTGGAGCTGAAATGATATATAACATTAGTATCTCTATAATTTAGTTTTAAAATAACAAAAACATACCTAAAGAAAGTAATAAATAAAGAAAATTGCTATCAATATGGCAAGGAACCTCTTCATGGAACCCATTATCCAAAATTAGTGGTGTGAGGGGAGGAACAGACAGTGAGTATCTGAGTATCTATAGTGTATCAGGCAGTATTAGGCATTTTCCATATGCCATTTCATTTACGACTCCTCACAACAACCTATGATAGAAACAACATCTTAATTTTGTAGATGAAGAAACTGAAGTTCGAAGAAATTAAATAACTTGCCCAAAGCTCAGAGCTTACAAATGAACAAAACAGGATTTGAATTCATCTGTGTAACTTTAAACTATTTTTTCATTATACTGATTGAACACATCACAAATATAAATGGCTATAAAAAAGATTTTGGTAAATCTTTAGATAACAGTTATAATTGATAGTTAAAAGAAATAAGCAAGGATACAGAGAGATACTCACATTCTTAAAGACTTTTATGTTTATCCAAAGAGAGATTTTAAAAGGTTGAGAAATGCTACTCCTAATACCTAGTATAAATAAATCTCCTCTCACAAGTGAATGTGTATCACTCTTACTGATGACAATGTCAAATATAAACTGGGATGAGAAAGTCATAAAAAATTAGAAATGATAATAAATATTTATTGAATAATTTTCCTGTTAACATCAGTTGACACTGAGTACTATCTAACAATCGACTAATTGGAGGAATATTTATAGCAAATTTTAGATTCATGGCTACCTCTTTCCATCATAGCATAAGCCCCAAGAGCTCCAAGGTGATGCTGTGCAACATGGTATAGGGTTTGGGCTCTGAGGCTTTTGGGCTGTTGCAGTGAAATGGTACAGAGTCACCTTACCAGACCTTTAGAAAGATGAAATAAGAAAGCATGGACATTGTGAACTGCACAGTAATTAAACAAATGTTGTTTATCATTCTTGGCTTCCACTGGTGAAGGTTTAAGG